>NC_057349.1:122144574-124784574 GCF_016509475.1 Prionailurus bengalensis
AGGAGGAGCCTTATTTACTAAGATCCACTCTTAACATCAACCACTATAACACCTTTATCAAATGACACATCAAGTAAAGACGGATCGTTCTTTCACACTGATAGGAACTGCCAAACAACTCGCTGCTTTTTAAAAGATTTTATATATAATTTTTATTACCTTTTTAAAAAGTAAACTCTACACCCAACGGGGGGCTTGAACTCACGACCCTGAGATCAAGAGTCACATGCTCTACTGATTGAGCCAGCCAGGCAATCCCAGACCTCACTGTTTTATAGGAAAATCTATTTTGGCAAAACCCCCCACAAAACCATTATTACATTATTTTCTTTCTCTGGATTGGAGGGGGGATTGGAGCAGGAATAATGTCCGAATTTATCTGTGCTCTAAGTTTACAAAATGGCGGGATTGTGGCTTTCAGAAAAGGAGGACACCCCGATGGAAGAAGTGGTCTTGTGTCTTCTTTTCAGGAAGAGGATGCGTCCCAGAGACTACCAAGAGGGAAGTGACCTTCAAACCTCCCAGGAGAGAAACCCATCATAACCAGCAGCAGTCACCCATGCACGGGAGGGGCTGACCAGACTGTACAGTCTCCTACTCAGGGCCATTCATCTTCAGGAAAAAGACCACAAAATGCAGAGAACAGACTAAATTCATTGTCTCAGCCCAGGATCTGTTCTATATTCTAGATGTTCTTCTATTTTGAAATTCAAAATTGACAAGTCTGTCCTTGGCTATAGGGCATCCTAAATACAATAGTACTATATTCATATTTGAAAGAAAAATCTACCTTCACTTTATGTGGCTGCAGGATCTCCAACAACTATGGTATAACAGTCTGTCGCAAGTGTATTGGATGTTTCAGTTTGCCAGACCTGTCATGATAAATTAATTACAGGATGTTGCAGAAATGGCAAAGCTCCAGCAGCATCTTGCATGGTTTAATATAGCCCCATTTCCCCATTTCAATGTATTTGCGGTTAGATAAATCCTCAGAAATTTACAGCTGCTATAGACGAGTTTATTATGTACTCTGCCTGCACACATGATAAGTATAATAAGAATTTGATGTTCTTAAAGTACATAGATTTTACTGACATTTCTTTACCACCATGGAAATAGTTGCTAAAAGTAGCATCTGCGGATACTTCCGAACATTAACTTCAGCAGAACAGGCAGGGATGGTTAAAAACATTACTATGCTTAACCAAACCTTCCACTTACTTTAAATTGAAGAACTGCAGCTCAGAAAACATTACATGGGGCATTTATATAAAATGGCCCTGTGAGCAAATTTAATAGAAAAAAAATCAACTACTGATTGTCAGTTGAAAACACTTTAAAAACTGAACTGAAGCTACCGCACTTTTCTCCAGGGAACCTTCTTCTTGTCTCATGACTGCTTTTCTCAAGCTTCAGTTCGTTTTTGCTCTGGCAGCAGTTATTTTCCTCACCTTCTTGCTCTTTTCTCCTTTTGTACTTTATCTTTTCCTTATCTTCAACTGAGCAAATCATTTCCATTCTATTCCAAGCGATTTTAAATGATTGACAATGCAGAAGTTTACTTATATAAACACTGTACAAGCAAACCATTCCTACATTTTCTTCCACCATATTCTTTCACAATTCTTGACAAGGATCAAATGATGAATGAAGGAAAACTGAACTGGAAGTAGTTAAATTAGATTGTTCACTCAATACTTGTAGAAATGACACTGCAGTGTATATATTTGGGCCATTCTGACATCGGTGACAGAGGTGGGACGTGTATTGTGGTTATATATGCACTTATGACCCTCCCTCCACTTTTTAGATTGAAAACAGGAATTAAAATTGTAGATTCTTAGCAGTCTTAGCCTCCCTCGTTGAGATAACAAAAATAATTCGTCCATAATCAGAATGAGTTTCAGGTGTCAGAAGAGCAACTTTAGAAAACAGTGTGCTGAGAACATATGCTTGATGTAGATTTGAAGAAGATCATTAGAAAAAAAGCATTCTTTGTGTTTACAAAACAAATGTTTTTATGCTATCCAGTTCCCGCCTTAACTTAAAGTATTTCCTATTCACTTTAATAATTGGAGCAGAAGGGTATGATGAATGAAGCGCCTCATTACGAAGTTTGCTTTCTGGGTCTCTACAGAGAGTAGCTGTCTGCTTCTGCCTAGTTGGTCCATTGTTAACCCTAAATGATGCTGACATCAATTCTCCTGCAGATAATTGGGTCCATCCATAGATTGAGTTCTCCAGTCAACAGAGCCTTTTGATTGACGTGACTCTTGATGTTTTTATTATCTTTTATATGACTGGAATGGAGCCTTTCTGTTTCTTGAATAATATCTTACTGTACATGTATTAGTTTGATTCCACAGAATCTTTCTTAAGAAAATATAAGAATTGTAGTATGGAGTAAAGATTTATCAAAATAATTATGGGATAAACAAAGTTATCAGCTCAAAAATTTTTTGTTAACTCAGACATATTTCATTTTTTTTTTGGGGGGGTGTCTGTTGCATTAAAGACATATTAGATGCTTCTAGTCTGAGTGTGGTTGTGGGTACATCCAAACTGCTTCTTTCTTCTAGCTTGTGCTGGAGTCTCCAACAATAAGCATTTACTGGCATTTACTCTATACAGCAACTGAGATCCAGCCCTTCAGAGACCTCCCAGTAGAGTCTGGCAATCTCCATTTACAACTTGTGGTGACGTCACTGGTCACGTGCACTTGGACAAATTACTTAACCTTCAAAATCTTGGGTTCCTTATTTGTAGGGCAGGTAATAGTCTACCTACCTCATAGGTTTGATGTGAAGAGTAAATGAGATCATATACATAAGGCGAAGATTTGGGGAATATTTTCTGTTCCTGTGTTCAATGAAGCAGAAATCAACAAATACATAGCTTAAAAAAGTCAGACTGTTGAAAAATGTTCTCATAATTTACTTAACAGATACGGCTCTTCGATGGAAATCATTTAAATACATGTAAAAGTGTAAAGTCTTGGGGCACCTGGCTGGCTCAGTCGGTAGAGCACGTGACTCTTGACCTTGGAGTTGTAAGTTGGAGCCCCATGTTGGATGTAGAGATTGTTTAAAAATAAAATCCATAAAAAACAAGTTGAAAGTCTTGAATTTAAAGGTCCTAGAACTCTAACTCTCAAAAATATTTGTGAGTTAAATATACAATTAAAGTGACATGTCATATAAAGCTATGAAATGGTAAATTATTTCCCAGATATACTCTTGTCGAGCTTCCTACAGTGAAAACGTCTTTTTGCAATAAAACTTCCCTGTAACTTAAAACTAAAATGAAGGTCAAGTATTTGCTTTTCTGGAAAGAAGCCTTACATAAGGTTTTAAAAGTACCAAGTATTAGTCACTTAAAAACACTGATTTCATTTAAAATGTGCATTTTAAACATTTATTTGCATCATGGTGTAAAATATTTCATGTCTTAAACCTTTAAAAACTTGATTGTTGTACTAGCTTTGCAAATCTTATCCACTATATAGTTTTGATATTGAAGAAAGTTTAATGTTCAAGATAGAGTAGAATCAATTGGGAAATAAATGTGTAAGAATGGCTTAAAAATATTATTTAGATCTAGAGAAAGATAGTGTCAAAATGTTACTTGTTTGGAGAAAAGAGACTTCATAAAATGGGACACAATTCAATGATTTCAGAATGAAGATAAACAAAGAAAACTCATTTGTTACTAAGAAAATGTGCAGTATTAGAATCTTCAAATAGATTCTTGTGTCCGATTCCTTTACTTGACTATAATTTGGACTTCTATTTGGAGGGCACTTTTATGATCGCCCCCACCCCATCTCATGTTTGAGAGAATGGTAAAGATGTTTTATTAATCTATTTGTGGACATAACTGGAGTCTCATTTGTCAACAGGACAAAAGAGAGAAGGACTGGGCTTTGAGTAAAACCAACTTTTCCTGGTTTTGCCTCAATTGTTATTTTTGTCTTCAGTAGTTGCGATATAAAAATAACCCTTTATTTTTCATATGAACATTGAGATCTCAGCAGATGTTTAGCTCCCTTGACATATTTCATTTGTCTTGATTTAAAATCTTTCTGCAACTTGTTGAAATTCTTTGTGATTAAAACTGAAATCAGAGAATCAGTACGCATCTCAAAACAATGCGCTGAAACTGCAGAGATGCGTATTTTATTTTTTAATTATCAAGTGCATTCACAAGACAGAAAGAACAAGCTTCTACAAGGGTGACTCAAGCTGCTTGGGCCGGGCTGTACGTGAAGGCACAGATGTGTGCACTCAGGACACTGGGGGCTCTGTGCCACCCGAACAGACTTCTGTGCTGATCGCTGAGGGTTTTGGCTGGCATTGATGCCACTCACCACCTTCAAAAATGCTCCCCCCTTTTAAGTTCTACACAGCAGGGGAATGTTTACCAATTTTCATGCCTCAACAACATGTGCAGGGATAAGAGTCACATACATTTTTACTAGAAGATATTTTATATTGGGTATACATCTGGGCAAAATTTACACCTCAATGCTCAACACTGTTTTTCTCACTTCTTATTTTAATGGAATCAATTGTCTAATTTGGTAAATAAGTTTTCTGGTTTTTATTAGTTTTGACCTGTGTGGGATTACATATTTATTGACAGACTTATAATCACATAGTTGAGAAAGGAGAAGAGTCAAGAAAAAAAAACCCAAAGAAATGAACTTTTCTATTATAACATCACACTTTAAAATATATAGTCACACACACACACAAAATATATATATATATATATATATATATATATATATATATATATAGTCACATGGTAATGATACCATTGTCCTGGAACTCAAGAAATAAATAATGCAATGTAATAATTTAAGAATAAATGTTAAGACTAAAATAAATATTAAACAATGCTAAGTCTACAAATTACTTATATGCTTAAATATGAAGTGCTCTTTTTAAAAAGTAATTTGAAACACTGCTGCCAAAAGCCATTTTTAGTTTGTATGTATCAAGTTACATACATGATTCATTCAAAACTAACAAATTTGTTCCCTTTTAATGTCTTTCTTAATGGGACCATTTTGAATACACATTCTGAAGCTGCTTCCCTCTTAAAGTTAAATTTCAAAAGCATGTATTTCATATTCTGAACAGAACATCACACATACAATCACAATACAGATGTAAGAATATTAAATGACTGCTTAATGGACATCCTGACAGTGCAAACACTTTTCCTTCATCTCGGCTGAGTGGCAATTATGTTTTTTTCTTTATTGGTTTTCCAACAGTGGTAATGTAATTCTGATGCAATAACTAATACACATAAGGACCAATACTCGGATCAACAACAATCACAATGGTTTAAAATAATTAAGGTCAAAAGGCCCCATTTATTTTTCTACTCATACCTCGCTTCTGATTTTTCTAGATTCTTTCATAAGGACAAGGAGTAGTGGGGCCTTACTTTCTTCCTTAGTATCTGGAAGTTCTTCAGTCTGAAGAGAAATTCCGTTTGGTTTAATTTGTCATTTCATTTCTGTGTATTTGGTTGTCTCTTCATTCTTCAACTCTTTACTAGGAGAAAAGTAAACAAAATGTACTAAATGAACTTAGACAATGTCTTTTGGCCACAACCAAATCTCGGTGTGCCCTGGCAACAACGTGGGTAATAAGCACATGGCGTAACACACACACACACACACACACACACACACACACACACACCCCCAAGAAAGACCAAAGTACTAATCACCTATCTCCTAATGTGCTTCTTGAACACACTGTTAACACTTTTGGCACCGTTAGTGGTTGCGTAAAGCCTGCTCCAGCACTGACAAGTGAAAAAGAAATACACTTCTCAAATACAGACCCTAAGCACTCCAAACCTGGAGTAACTTCCAGAAATTAAGAGCAGGCAATCAGAATTCGGAAAGCTCTTCATTCATTGGAGGAAAAAATGTCATGGATGATGCTCCAAGGTTAGTAAATGGGAAGGATATAGACCATCTTATTAAATAGCATTCTTTCATTTAGTCAATGATTATGTCTATTTTCACAAAGTGGGTTAACGATTACATTTTTCGCATAAAACCAAAAAATGGTGTGGGTCATTTTTAACAAAGGTAGTGAGGGTTAATTATGCATTTAGATGCAGCTTTGAAATAAATCAAATTATGTCACTAATGAAAATCAACAACCAAAACGTGGATGAAACAAGGACCTTCTTAGAGAACATGCAGGAAGGACACAACAACTAGGGGGAGACAAGCTAGTCGTGTTGAACCGGACACCTTTTACTGCAATTATTCATGTGCCAGTGGTGAGTATCTGAAAGTAGATAAACACGTTGCTGTCCTTCCTCTGAACAGAAAGGGCTTCATGCTTGATTGCTCTCAGAAGGCAGATGCCGCCTGAGAGTGATGGCAATGTGGCTAAGGTGGCGATCAATTCTACCAAGCGCTCCTGGGAAAAGTAGAGGCTAGGGCATCGTGGCACGAAAGGGCAGGGTAACCATTTCCTAAGCCCCTTCCCTGGTAGCACGGGAGGCTTAGGCAACATCTGTGCTTTTAGGGGCAGGCTCCATCTTAAATAAATAAACTATCTTTTTTGCTATCTTTTTTTGATGAAAGACATTTACACACGAGGGGAAAGAAAATCTTCTGTCAGTCCGTTTCCGGACTTCAAATCTGTTCAGCAGAGCTAGCACAGATAAGGTGGCATTAAATGTACAAGTCCAAAAATGTTCCAAGTGAGGCTCACGAAAGCAACTGAAGTAGAGTGTAAAAGGGTACAGAGGTGGTGTGCCAAGGTACAACCTCACTTGGGGCCAGAAAAGGGTGTCATTCATTCTGTCCCTGTGTGTATACATGGGAAGCACACAAAACTTGTCCCAAATTAGGGCCCAGGGCCCAATAAAAATGGAAAAGAAAGTAGTAAAGGCTCAAATGGATGCTGGGCACCAGGGCCTGAGAAACCCTATAAACATCTGCAAGGGGCCATGAGGAAGGTAAAAGGATCTTAGAAGAATAACGAGGCAAAACAGAGTCAGAGGAGGAGTTTATAAAAGTGGTAACAAAAACAAAGAAGAAAAACAGAAAAGGGAAGGGAGAGAAGAGCAGCTGGAAGTGAGTGGGCTGCATCCTGCACGTGCAGAGGATGTAGGACAAGTGACATTCATCAGGTGGAGATGGCACTATGAGAAGTAAACAGAGAAGCCAGAGGACCCTCCGGAGAGGGAACCCTCCAGAGACACAGTGAAGCAGGCCGTGTAGATAACATCTTCAAGAGAAGTGAACCAGGCTAAGTGGGGTGCAATGCATCTTAACTCATTTATTCCTCATAATAATCCTTGAGGTAGGTATTATCCCTACTTACAGATGAGAAAACTGAAGAACAAAGAGCGAAAGAAGCTTGCCTAAAGTCATGTACAGCAAAAGTAGCCAAACAGGACAGGAAGCCAGGGAATATGGTTTCGAACTCAAGCGTTCTTCATCCCGGGTTGTCAGCACAGAGCCCGAAGCAGGGCTCGAACTCACAAACTGCGAGATCATGACCTAAGCCTAAGTCAGATGCTTGACCGACTGAGCCACCCAGGCGTCCCTGTGTGAAAATCTAATTAACTGTCGTCGTCATCATCATCATCATCATCATCATCATCATTGCTTAAGTATTCACTGTGTAGAACATTATGTGCAGCACTTGTATGGAAGTGGACAGACTATATAGGCAGTGCTATGTAATAAAATTAATAATGTGAGAGTTTTATTCCTGTTTAAAACTCTGTTTTCAAACAATTATATTACAGTACAGCATGCTTCTCTCTCTCTCCTAATCAGAGAAACTGCGTATCAGCCTTTCATCACACGAGTTGTTTTTTAAAAAAATGTAACAGTGCTTCCAATTGGTATAAGGAAGAGAACTACAGTACTGTAGGCCATAACAATTCATTCATTACTGTATAGGCGAGGTGACTGTGAAGCAATTACAATGATTACACTAGGCTACCATAAAGTAATCATATTGCTGCATCTGTTATCAATGCATGAATGTTATACGTTTAAATAAATATGGACTTTTACATTACCTTTTCATGTCTGATGTCAGTATTAGTAATACATATTACACCTACAGTGTTTTATATCATATAAGACAATAATGATGTAGGTACAGACAGATGATTCATCTTGTAAACACGATGTGAACTTACGATATTGATTAGTACAGTAATATAAATGTATTTTCTCTTCTGTATGATTTTCTTAGTAACGTTTTTGTTTCTCCAGCTTACTTTATTGTAAGAGAACACTATGTGATACATGTAACATACAAAATGTGTGTTAAGTGACTATTTATGTTATCAGTATTCTGGTCAACAGTAGGCTGTTATTGTTTGGGGGAACCAGAGTTATACACAGATTTTCGACTGCATAAAGCAGGGACTGGTGCTCCTAACCCCTGCGTTGTTCAAGAGTCAACTGAGTATGTTGTATACAAACTACTTCATAACCGTCTTTCTTCTACTTAAACATCTTTCCATGTCTATGAAAATACTTCAATAATGTAACAAATAGTATCACATGGTATTCCCTTATAGAAATGTTTTGTAATTTAATCAACTCTATAGTCATAGAAATTTAATTCTTTCTTCCTATTTTTAAAACACTGCTTGAAGGAACAGCCTTTTAACTGATTCTGCCCATGTATACTTGACCATTTTCCTGTAATAGATTCCTAGAACTAAAACTTTCAAATCAAAGGACATGAACAGTTTGACAAGTTAAAAAAAAAAAAAAAAAAAAAGTATCACCAAGCTATGCCCCACGGGGAATGGATGAATCTTATACAATTACCAGCAGTGTATGAGGAAACTCAGTGCCCCCATCGGTTTTATAAGTTTGAAACTTGTTGCCATTTTGTGAGGGGAAAAATACTGTATTATTTACTAATTTTTGTTATTTGATCACTGGAAGGGAGACACTTTTCCTATATTCATTTTCTTTAAGAATGTCCTCTGAAGGCCCTTTGCCAATTTTTCTTTTCTTTGTTGATTTTTAAGAGTTTTTTAAAAAATATGTTAAGGGTATTAATTCTTTATCTGTCACATATCTTGTGAGGTTCTTCCTTATCCTGGGTTATTATATGTTTCTAGATTTTGCTTGAAATCATTTTGAAGTTCTTATTATTAAAATTTGTTTTAAAATGTTTTCTGATTCTGTTATCAAGGATAAAAAGTCATTTCTTAACCCATGATTGTATAACTACTCATCTATATGCTTTTGGAATAAGGAGATTTAAGTTTTTTATAATTAAAATCTAAAAATACTTATGAAAATTCTGAATCTGGTTTCCTTTAAGTGACAACTTCACAAAAGTGGACACATTTCACGTTTAGCAGACAAATGTCACCACTGCCTAACCGAGAAAACAGAGGCCTCTTCTTCAGAAAGGTCTTCCTGACCTTCCTACATTCCATCCCCCACAAGAAAACACCATCATTCAAACACACTTGTCTCACTGGCCTATCTCAGTACAAAAGTGACCCTGCCTTGTTTCAAATTCTAATCTGTGTACTTCCTCTGGTCTCCAGGGATTATTCACCTGTCCTTTATCTTGAATGGCTCCTCCCCCGGGGCCCTTTCCTTTCAGTTTGTAACTCTTCTCCTCATTCCCCTCTCTACAAAGATCTCTAAATCCCGTGTTTTCTACTGGTTATTGCCCAGCCTTTTCTTTCCTTTGAAGTACAGCTTCTTGGAAAAGCAGTCTCTTCTGAGTATTTTTTCCCTCTGCACTGGAGACGGTCTGATTCAAGGACTCTCATCAAAACTATCTTCTTGGAGGTCATAAATGGCCTCTTGACAGGAAATCCTGAAAGGGCACTTTTAAGTCCTTATTTTACTTCTCCTCCCTTTGGCATTCGTCATTGTTTATTTATTTTTAATAGCAGTATAATTAACATAAAATATTATATTAGTTTCAGGTGTACAACACGTTGATTCAACAACGCTGTCCGTTATTCAATGATCATAAGTGTAGTCGCCACCTGTTACCAAAAATGGTATCACAATATTATGGACTCTATTTCCTATCCTGTACTTTTCATCTCCATGACTTATTTGGCATTTGTGATGGCGGACCAGGCCTTCCCTAAATCTTTCCCTGCTGACTCCATGCTACAACTTTCTCCTGGTTTTCCTCTTACCTCTATTAGGGTGACCTTTTGACTGGTTTGTTCATTCTTCTTCCCCTGCATATCCATTGTGTGTCCTCGGTCCTCACGGCTCTGCGCTTTGCCCACTTCAGAACTACAGGAGGGAAAGACGAGAAACAGGAGCCCGTAAGAAGACTGCTGCCATAGCCCACATGAGGCTCTGATCTAGGGCAGTAGCAGTGGGAACAGAAAGGGGAGATCAATGGATGGATCTGAGAGAAAAACATTAGGTAGATGCTCAAAATAATGTAGAGACATGAATCTTTAGCTGGTAGGGTTCCTTCTCTATTATGATGAAGGGACAGAATAAAATAAATTTAACTTCTCTTAGAAAAATATTAGATGCCCAGGAAAAGCCAGAATATTTTCTTAATCAAACTAGATGGAAAAAACATGTGTGTATGTGTAAAAATAACATGAGATTCCTTAATGACAAAGAAAGGGGTGAAGGAAATTTATGCATAAGAAAGCTGTGATATGATCCAAGAATTCCACTACTGGGTATTTACCCAAAGAAAGCGAAAACATTAATTTGAAGAGATATATACCTCTTATTTACATTATTTACAATAGCCAAGATATTGAAGCCACCCAAGTATCCACTGACAGATGAATGGATAAAGAGGATGTGGTGTATCTACCCAATGGAACATTATTCAGCAATAAAAAAGAACATGGTATTTTTATTTGTGACAACATGGATGGACCTAGAGGGTATTGTGCTAATTAAAATAAGTCAGACAAAGACAGATGATTTCACTTACATGTGGAATATAAAAAAACCAAACTAGTGAATAAACAAACAAAAAGCTGAACCAGACCTACAAATACAGAGAACTGATGGTTGACAGAGTGGATGGGAGTGGGGGATGGGCAAACTGGTGAAGGGGAGTGGGAGATCCAGGTTTCCAGTTCTGGAATGAAGAGTCAGGAGAATAAAGGGTACAGCACAGGGAATACAGTCAATGAGACTATAATAGTGTTGTGTGGCGAGATGGGAGCTACCTTGTGGTAAGCACAGTATAATGAAAAGACTTCCTGAATCACTAAGCTGCACGCCTGGAACTAAAGAAGCACTGCGTGTCAACTACACTAAAAACAAACAAACAAACAAACAAACAAACAAACAAAGCAAAAAAACCAACACTGTGATATTCTGATCTGTGGGATGTGGAATGCAGCTTTTCAAATGGTTCAACAGTAAGAGTAAAATATAAAACAAATACTTTGTGAATGAGTGCAGAGTAAATAGTGTTAGGAGAAAAGAAAATACAAAAACAATGAAAAAAGGGAAATTTAAAAAGTGGAAGACAGTGTCTCCTTTCTACCATGTCTGGGAATGGTGGAAGAATTTGATCCAGATGCAAGAATTTCAAAATCAAGTAAATAAATAGGATTGAATAGAGATTACTACAAACTAAACCATGTTCTCTCAAAATCACAGGCTGAAGGGGTGCCCAGGTAGCTTAGTCGGTTAAATGTCCAACTCTGGCTCAGGTCATGATCTCACAGTTTGTGAGTTTGAGCCCCACGTCGGGCTCTGTGCTGACAGTTCAGAGCCTGAAGCCTGCTTCAGATTCTGTCTTCCTTTCTCTCTGCCCCTCCCCTGCTCATGCTCTGTCTCAAATATAAATAAACATTAGAAAAAAAAAATCACAGGCTGAAGTCCTAATTCCAAAATGGAAGCAAGGATCTTTAAGGAGGTTAATTAAGATTAAATGAGGTCATAAGGATGAGACTCTAATCTACAGACCAGAATTGGTAGTCCTTATTAGAAGAGGAAGAGACACCACAGAGCTCTTTCCAACACATGCATAGAGGAAAGGCCATGTAAGGACACAGCAAGAAGGTGGCCACCTGCAAGCTGGGAAGAGAGGTTTCACCAAAAATTGACCCCGCTGCAACCTTGATTTTCAACTTCCAGCCTCTAGTACTGTGAAAAAAAATTTGTTGCTTAAGTGACCCAGTCTGTAAGCACTGATAATTTTTGCAATCTCTCTCCAGGGAACCTATTCTCGGGCATTAAAGTAGAAACTCAGGTGTCTGTGGAGGCTACGGTGGGTAATGCGGTGAATGAGAGAAGCAAGCTAGGGGTAATACAGTAAACTGACGAACTGGAGAGTGGATGACCCACACAGGAGAGGCAATCCACTTCCTCAGCTCAGCTCATGGAACTGTGGTCCAGAACATCAGATTAATTTCAAGAGAAGTACAAAGTCTGCATTTATGTGAATTATTATTTTTTTTTTTTGCATTTAGCCACTGAAAATTACACACACATACATACACATACACAGTGGATCCAACCAAAGATACTAGGACTGCATCTTGCTGGCAGGCCCTAGTTTTTGACCTCTGCTCTGGCCACAGAGTATCTCCTGGCCTCAGGGTACCCCAGGCACTTTCACACTTTAGCTCCCGATGTCCTGATTTCTAGGTCCTTCTCTTTTTTTTCACCCTGCCTCAATATGGTCTTTAGGACTTACATACTATCTTATATCTTTAGCTTTTACTGACCACTGTAGGAAAGTCAGACTGTATGATCCTCTTCACTTTTTCTCTCATAATCTATATACAATCTAACAGAAAATTACCTTGAAAATGGATACAACATCTGGACTTTTGTTTGCAGCCAAGATGGGGAGGCAGGGACTGGATATACTGCTTGCCTAAAACCACCACCACCAAAAAAACCCACAATAAACTGGATAAAATATATGGAACAATAGTTTTCAAGACAATGACTCACTGGCAACAAAGGACACTGATACCCAAGAGACAGAGAACAAATGAGATGAGCCCTAGGGTCACCCAGCTCACCGCCTTGAGTTTCCAGGCTATGGCACAGGGAGATGAGGCCTGCATGAGTCCTGGTGGACTCCCTAACAGCTGAGGGCCTGAGGAGATGGAGATGGCTAGAGTTCACAGAGTGTCAGAGAGGAGAAAGCTTCACAGTGAGAGAATGTGAACATCTGCAAAGGGTTCCCTTCAAGTATTCAGAAGAGCTGGTGAACTCATGCATCTGAGGACATTTCCTGAGGCCAGAACAGTACCTGTGCCTACCAGCCAGGCTGGAAGACCTCACAACTCAGAAGGGGCTGCCCAGAGTACCCAGAGGGATTTGTGTCCATAGTGAGGAATAATGAATGGCTCTGGTTCCCCCTAACAAACCTTAAAAGCAAGACCCGAGAAGATCAAAGTGTTCTGAAGTAGCTTAACTATATTCTAGAACAGAGCTTAAGAATATTTATAGAAATACAGAAATATCTAGTAACCAAATGGTAAAGATTTCAATGTGTGGCATCCAATAAAAGTGTATTGGGGGGTGGGCAAAGAAATAGAAAAATACAACCCATGATGACGATCAAAAAACTGAAACTTACTTAGAATTGACTCAGATGTTAGAATTCTCATTAAAACAATGTTAGAAAAAACATCAAAACAGTTATTATAACTATAGTCCACTTGCTCAAAAGGTTAAGTAGACCCAAGGATGATATCTGTAAGACCCACTGTGAATTTCTAGAGATGAAAACTAAAAGGCCTGAGGTGAGAAATATACTGGAAGGGATTAAAGTCAGATGAGACACCGCAGAGAAAAGATCAGATAACTTGAAGACTCAGCAACAGAAACTATTAATAGAAATTAAACAGAAGCCACAGCAAAGGTGAAACACATTGAAAAAAAAAAAACAACTAAAAAAAAGGCATCAGGGAGCATGGGACACCTTCATGTGGCCTAATGTATGTGTAATTGGAATCCTCAAAGATGAGAGAAACAGATGGAGGCAGGAAACAACAAAAACAAAATTAAGAAGAAAAAATGGCCCAAATGTTCCAAATTTGATGAAAACATAAACCTAAACGATCCAACTAACCTCCAGCACAGGAAACGTAAAGAAAATTACAAGGCACATCATAATCAAATTGCTCAAAACCAGTGATAGAGAGAAATCTCACAAGTAGCCAACATAGGGGAAACCATGCTCTGTATGGAGGAACACAGAGAAGCATGAGTCTATTTCCTGTTGGAAAAAACTGCCAGGTGAGAAGGCAATGGAGCTGAATTTTTTTTCTTTTGATATGAAATTTATTGTCAAATTGTTTTCCACACAACACCCAGTGCTCATCCCAACAGGTGCCCTCCTCAATGCCCATCACCCACTTTCCCCTCCGTCCCACCTACCATCAACCCTCAGTTTATTCTCAGTTTTTAAGAGTCGCTTATGGTTTGGCTCCAATGGAGCAGTATTTTTAAAGTACCAGAAAAAAAGTGCCAATCTTTCAACACAGAATTGTATGCCAAATGAAAACAGCCTTCAAAATAAAAGATGAACTAGTCTTTTTCAGACATGTGAAAAGTAAAGGCACTCATTTTTAGCTAACCAACATTACAAGAGATGTTGAAGGGAGTCCTCTGGGTGTAAAGAAAAACGGTACCAGGTGAAAATACAGATCTACACAAAGGAATTAAAAAATACTGAAAAATGAAAACAAAATAGGCAAATATTAAGGTTTTCTTATTCAATCTCTTCCAAAGATGACAGTTCACAAAATTAATAACATAATGAAGGGGTTATAACTAATATAAATAAAGTGTGTGACTACAGAAGCATGAAGGTCAGGAAGGAAGAAATGGAAAACACCATTTTATTTTATTTTATTTTTTTCAACGTTTATTTATTTTTGGGACAGAGAGAGACAGAGCATGAACGGGGGAGGGGCAGAGAGAGAGGGAGACACAGAATCGGAAACAGGCTCCAGGCTCCGAGCCATCAGCCCAGAGCCTGACGCGGGGCTCGAACTCACGGACCGCGAGATCGTGACCTGGCTGAAGTCGAATGCTTAACCGACTGCGCCACCCAGGCGCCCCAGGAAAAACACCATTTTAAAGCGCTAAACCCCCCCCAAAAAAAATCACTAAAAGAGGAAAGCACAGCATTATGGGTAATAAGCTAACAAAGAAAGATAAAATAGATAAAACATAATTTAAAAGAAAGCTGAAAAAGATGAAAAATGAGAGAATAATTGAGACAAATAGAAAACAAAAAACAGTATAATAGACTAAAACTTCTCCATGTTAATAACCATATTAAATATAAATGTTTGCTTAATTATCCTAATTAATAGGCAGAAATGGTCACATTGGGTAAAAAGAGCATGAACTCAGCTGTATGCTGCCTATAAGAAGCATACTTTAATTTTCAACCTATTTGCATTTTTATATTTAAAGTATAAAAACACATATATCATTCCAACACTATTAAGAGAAGGCTGGAGTGACTTTTCTAATATTAATTGAAGTAGATTTCAGAACAAAGAACAGGACCAGAAATAAAGTCATTTACCTCCAAAAAAACATAACAATCCTAAACATATGGGCACCTAATACAGAGCTTCAAAATACATGACACAAAACCTAACAGAGCTACAAGAATTAAAAAACAAGCCCACAATATTAGTTGAAGACTTCCAATACCCAACTCTCAATAATTAATAGATAGAAAATCAGTAAGGCTATCCCAGACATAAACAACACTTATTAGCCCATGTGATCGAATTTATTTATAAAAGAACACTTCAGGTAGACAAGTGCATGATACTCAGTCTTTTCTTTTTTTCTTTTCTTTTTTTAAGTATAATTTATTGTCAAGTTGGCTAACATACAATGTATACAGTGTGTTCTTGGTTTTGGGGGTGATTCATCGCTTTTATACAACACCCAGTGCTCATCCCAACAAGTGCCCTCCTCAATGCCCAGCACCCATTTTCCCCTCTCCCTCACCCACCCCTGCCCCATCAGCCCTTAGTTTGTTCTCTGTAGTTAAGAATCTCTTATGGTTTGCCTCCCTCCCTCTCTGTAACTATTTTTCCCCCCTTCCCTTCCCCCATGGGTTTCTGTTAAGTTTCTCAAGTTCCATGAGTGAAAACATGATATCCGTCTTTCTCTGTCTTATTTCACTTAGCATAATACCCTCCAGTTCCATCCACATTGCTGCAAATGGTAGGATTTCATTCTTTTTCATTGCCAAGTAGTATTCCATTGCATATATAAACCACATGTCCTTTAACCATTCATCAGTTGATGGACATTTAGGCTCTTTCCATAATTTGGCTATTGTTGAAAGCATTGCTATAAACATTGGGGTACATGTGCCCCTATGAATCAGCACTCTGTATCCTTTGGATAAATGCCTAGTAGTGCTGTTGCTGGGTCATAGGGTAGTTCTATTTTTAATTTTTTGAGGAACCTCCACACTTTTCCAGAGCGGCTGCACCAGTTTGCATTCCCACCAACAGTGCAAGAGGGTTCCCATTTCTCCACATCCTCGCCAGCTTCTGTTGTTTCCTGAGTTAATTTTAGTCACTCTGACTGGTGTGAGGTGGTATCTTAACGTGGTTTTGACTTGTATTTCCCTGATGATGAGTGATGTTGAGCATCTTCCCGTGTGTCTGTTGGTCATCTGGATGTCTTCTTTGGAAAAGTGTCTATTCATGTCTTCTGCCCATTTATTCACTGGATTTTTTGTTTTCTAGGTGTTGAGTTTGGTAAGTTCTTTATAGATTTTGGATACTAACCCTTTATCTGATATCTCATTTGCAAATATCTTTTCCCATTCCGTCGGTTACCTTTCAGTTTTGTTGATTGTTTCCTTCACCATGCAGAAGCTTTTTATCTTGATGAGGTCCCAATAGTTCATTTTTGCTTTTATTTCCCTTGCCTTCGGAGACGTGTCAAGCAAGAAATTGCTGTGGCAGAGGTCAAAGAGGTTGTTGCCTGTATTCTCCTCTAGGTTTTGATGGTTTCCTGTCTCACATTTAGGTCTTTCATCCATTTTGAGTTTATTTTCGTGTATGGTGTAAGAAAGTGGTCGTTTCATTCTTCTGCATGTTGCTGTCCAGTTCTCCCAGCATCGTTTGCTAAAGAGACTGTCTTTTTTCCATTGGATACTCTTGCCTGCTTTGACAAAGATTAGGTGGCCATAACATTTGTGGGTCCAATTCTGGGTTCTCTATTCTATTCCATTGGTCTATGTGTCTGTTTTTGTGCCAATACCATACTGTCTTGATGATTACAACTTTGGAGTAGAGGCTAAAGTCTGGGATTCTGATGCCTCCTGCTTTGGCTTTCTTTTTCAATATTACTTTGGCTATTCAGGGTCTTTTATGGTTCCATACAAATTTTAGGATTGTTTGTTCCAGCTTTGAGAAGAATGCTGGTGCAATTTTGATACGGATTTCACTGAATGTGTAGATTGTTTTGGGTAGTACTGACATTTTGACAGTATTTGTTCTTCCAATCCATGAGCATGGAATATTTTTCCATTCTTTGTGTCTTCAATTTCCTTTGTAAGTTTTCTATAGTTTTCAGCATACAGATCTTTTACAGCTTTGGTTGGGTTTACTCCTAGCTATTTTATGGTTTTTGGTGCAAGTGTAAATGGGATCGATTTCTTGATTTCTCTTTCTGCTGCTTCATTACTGGTGTACAGAAATGCAACCGATTTCTGTACACTGATTTTGTATCCTGTGACTTTGCTGAATTCATGCATTAGTTCTAGCAGATCTTTGGTGGAGTCTTTCAGGTTTTCCATGTATAGTATCATGTCATCTGTGAAAAGTGAAATTTTGACTTCTTCTTTGCTAATTTGGATGCCTTTTATTTCATTTTGCTCTCTGATTGCTGAGGCTAGGACATCCAACACTACGTTCAACAACAGTGGTGAGAGTGGGCATCCTTGTCATGTTCCTGATTTCAGGGGGAAGATCTCAGTTTTTCCCCATTTAGGATGATATTAGTCATGGGTTTTACATATTTGGCTTTTATGATGTTAAGGTATGTTCCTTCTATCCGGGCTTTCTGGAGGGTTTTTATTAAGAAAGGATGCTGTATTTTGTCAAGTGCTTCTTCTACATCTATTGACTACACATTCTTTTCAAGGGCACTAAAAACTTTTACCAAGAGAGACCATATTAAGAATCACAAAATAATTCTCAATAAATTTAAAAAGATTTGGATCATTCAGAATATGTTCTTTGACCATAATGGAATTAGAAATCAATAACAGAATGATATCTGGGAAACTCCCTAAATATTGGGAATGAAATGACCCACTTCCAAGTAACCCAGGATCAAAGAATAAATCTAAAGAAAAATTTAAAAAGTGTTTTTGAAAGAAATGAAAATGAAACCACAATATATCAAAATTTGTGGAATGCCATTCAAGCAGTGCTTAGTGGGAAATTTATGGCACTAAATGTTTATATTAGGAGAGAAGAAAGGTATTAAATCGATGTCCACAGTTTCTACTTTAAAAATTGTGAAAAAGGACAAATTAAACCCCAAATAAGCCAAATAAAGACCAGAGTAGATACCAATGAAAGAGAAAATAGAGAAACAATAAGGAGAAATCAATGAAACAAAAATTTGACTCTTTGAGATCAAAATTGATAAACCATTATTAGCAAGGCTGATTGAAAAAAAAGAAATTATTTAGGCTGAGATTGCTCGCTGCCTTAAAAAAATAAATTACCAACAGCAGGGATTAGGGGGCTGCAACACTACTACAGATCCTATTACTACTGAAAAGATGAGGGAATATTATGAACAACATTATATCAACCAATTAAATCACTTGAGTGAAATGGACAAATTTCTTGAAAGAAACAAACTATCAAGGTTTACATAAGAAGAAACAGATAACCTTGAGAGCTCTAATTCTACTGAATAAATAGAATTTGTAGTTAAAAATCTTCCAAAAAAGAACATTCCAGGGCCAGACAGCTTTACCTGTGAATTTATCCAACATTTGAAGAAGAAATAAAATGATGGCCATGAAAGTGGTGGAGCTAAGGACTTCTGAATATTCTCTTCTCCAAATAAGCTAAGAGAAAACTGGCAAAAATGGTCAGAATCAGCATTTTCAGATTTCTAGAAATTAGTCAAAAGCTTGTGGCAACTGGGGAATGTTTATTCAAGAAAAATGGTTGAACCTTGGTAAAAGCAGAGAGCTCTGTGGCATTTTAACTTGACCTAGTCCCATACCCCACTGTAGCTCTGTGGTGGCCTTGAAGAATAGCCTGCAATTTATGGCGAAAGCCAGCAGCCCGGCAGCTACTGGAAGGAACAGAACAGGGATGGAGCTCTTTCAAAGCCTCATTTCTAAAGAACTATTTTACTTGATCTGTCTGGTGGTTCCTTGGAAGATACCACTTATAAGGCTGTCAGTACTTGACCTATCTCAGAGCTGGTCTTTTCCCTGGGAGGCACTTGTTAAAACAATTACAGTTAGCTTCATGGCTGCCTGAGCGATGGATAATAGAAGCCAAACAACAGACTAACTAAAAAAGGTGAAAAGGAAAAGTTGGGGGAGTAAGATGTCCACACGAGTTTTCCCAAGTTCTGACACTATTCAGAGAGTCTAGAAGGTCTCACACATGTACGGTTGTGAGCATGCACAGCAGAGACCTAAGAAGGCTTTACGCCTTCACTTCTGGCTGATCTTAATGCTCTGTGCTAATAGGAAGCAAAAGCGAACACAGAGTTGTCAACTGCTTGGCTAAATATCGAAGGTGTGCTCAATACCCCAAGAGACCCCTTAGCAAGACTGAGAGACTTACTGGTTCCAGGTGTTCAAGGAAATCTTTGTCCAATTAGCTGATCACTAGTCTAACCAAGCAGAGACTTCAGTGGCCAAACATTGTAATTATAGAGTTGTAGAAATTTGTTCAGAGAAGTTATTTAACAAATAACAACTATAATAAGTAGCATCAACAACAAACCCCAGGGAAGGGAAGAATCCAATTCTTAGAGTTGTCACATTATAGTCTTTAAAATGTCCAGTTTTCAACAAAAGATTACAAAGACATACAAAAAAACCAAGAAAGGATGGCCCATACAAAGGGAAAAAAATAATCAGCAGAAACTGTCCCTTAGGAAGTCTATACATTGGACTTTCTTGACAAAGACTTGAAATCTATTATTGTAAATATGTTCAAAGAACTAAAGGAAATTATGTCACTAAACAGAGAGTATCAATGAAGAAGTGAAAATTACAAAAGAAAAAATACCAAATCTACAGACTCTTCCAGAGAACAGAAGAACTAGAAATTCTTCTTAACTCATTCCATGAAGCCAGCTTACCTAATACCAAACCAGACTAAAACATTACAAGAAAACCAAAGACCCATATTTTTCATGAACAAAATGCGAAAAATGCTAAATTAAATTTTAGAAAATCAAGTTCACCAATTTATAAAAATGATAACATACCATGACTAAATAGGGTTTATCCTAAGAATGAATCGTTAGTTTAATATTTGAAAATCAATGTAATCTACCATATGAACACATTAATAAAGAAAAATCATGATTATGTGAATAGACACAGAAAGCGCATTTGACAAAAATCCAACATCCATTACTGACACAAACTCTCAGCAAACCAGGAAATGAGGGAATCTACCTGATAAAGGACATTTATAAAAAAAAACCTATGATAATATCATATTTAATGGTGAAAGACTGAATGCTTTCCCACTCATTACCCATAAAATCATGAAGAAGATAACGCTATCTACTCTCATCATTTCTATTCAACATTGTAACATTATACTGGAGGTTTAGCCTTTGCAATAAGGCAAAAAAAAAAAAGGCATCTGGTTTGGAAAGGAAGCAATTAAACTGGTTTTTATTTGTTTGATTGTCTATGTAGAGAATCTAGTAAAATATACTAAAAAGCTACTAAAACTCAAAAGACATTTTAGTAAGATGGCATAATGCAAGTTCAACATCCGACAGTCAGTAGTATTTCTATAAATGAGCAACAAACAATTATAAATATCATTTACATACGAAATACTCAGGAATAAATGGGTCAAACATCTGTAGGACTTACACCCTGAAAACTAAAAAAACAGTGCTGAGAGAAATTAACGAAGACCTAAATAAATGAAGAAATATGTTAATGAGTCAGATTACTGAATATTGTTAACCTGTCAATTCTCTCCAAAGTGGTCTGTGGATTCAAGGCAATGCCAATTGGAATCCAGTAGGCTCTACTGTAGAAGAAGCTTATTCTAAAAACCATGTGCGTATAAAAAAGACCTTGAATAACTAAATTGACATTGAAAAAGGACAAAGTTGGAGGACCAATAATACCTACTTCCAAGACTTCCAGTTTTATTATAAATCTCTAGTAATCAAGACAGTGTATTACTGATTAAAGACAGAAAACCAGATCAATGGATCAGAACTGAGTCCAGGAACAAATGCACACAGATACTGACAATCGATTTTCACAAAAATGCAAAAAGGCCATTCATCTGAGGCAGGATTGTTTTTTCAACAAATGGGGCTGGAACAACTAGAATATGCAAATGCAAACAAACCAAAATAGATGATCTGATCCAAACCTCATACCATATATAAAAATTAACACAAAACAGATCATACACTTAAATACAAAACCTGAAAATATAAAACTTTCACATGAAGACGTAGGAGAAAACTTCTGTGACTTTAGGCAAAGGATGCTTAGACAGTATAAAGCATGATTCATAAAAGAAAAAACTGATAAACGTCATCAAAATAAAGCTTGTTCTTTGAAAGCCACTGTTAAAAGAGAATGAAAAGGGAAAACAGAGGCTGGGAGAGAATATCTGCAAATTATGTATCTGCAGAAGAACATATTTAAAATATATAAAGAACATTGTGATGTCACACACCTCACAATGGCTGGGTCTGATTTCACAAAGTGGAGGTCGGGGTGGGGGGGTGGTGGTAAAAAAAAAAAGGCTGAAAAGTGGACAAAGCAAGAACTAAAAAAAAAAAAAAAAGTTTGCAAGCAACAGGTATTTTAAGGAAAAAAGGTAAACCACTTCCTTCTCGTGAAAAGGAAACTGGAGTCCGGAACAGGATTATTATAAAACTGGAATAAATATATAGTGGAAGAGTGACAGGATACTTAGAATTAACTCTTAAAGCCTTCATTGTATTAAGAAGAGATTTCGTTCATTCAGTTCCCATCTGAGTGTTCATAAAGGACTTTAATATTACTATCTGAATTAACTTTTCTCTGATCAAAGCTGTTAATGAAATAAAACATTCTATCTTTAAAAAAAAACCCCAACAAACTCAAGTTAAAACAGATTAATGACTAGGGAATACCGGATACTACTTATTAAGAATTGTCACATATTAATAGAAACTTCATTACCCACTCTCAGGCAGTAGATAATAACATCATAGGGGCATGAAGTACAAAAGGTGTAAGTTTCAGACTTTTAAGAAAATGCTTTGGTTAAATTAACCTATTGGGGTTTCTTCTTGATACCTTAAGAAGGGAGTACAGCTTTACTAAAATGTGTAAATATTACTTGCACAGAAGTGATTGACATTTCTAAAAAAAATAAAAATAAGAAAGAATAAAGAAGATAAGAAATTCAAGTGGAAGTAGTAAGAGGTAGTCCTATGTGGCTTATTTATATATTCTGGTCAACCAACTAAATAAGTTGCAAACTGAATGGCAAGACTGAAAGAAACAAAACAATTAGCCTTCAGGGGCGCCTGGGTGGCTCAGTTGATTAAATGTCCAACTCTTGATTCTGGCTCAGGTCATGATCACGAGATCGTGTGAGATCAAGCCCTGTGTCAGGCTCCATGCTAAGCATGGAACCTGCTTGAGATTCTCTCTCTCTGCTTCCTTCCCCAACTTGTGCTCTCTCTCTAAAATAATAATAATAAAAAAAAAATTAGCGTTCGTCCATTTACTTGGGTTCAATGGACTCATTTAGATAAATTAAAGAAATAAAGAAATGACTTTGTACATACGGGGCTATAATATTTCCACCTTCCACTTGCCTACAGTTTTCAGGTCATTAGAAATGTATCTTAATTCATCCCTACTTCTGAGAAATTACTAGTATAGGGAAAGCCCAAAAAGCTGCAGATGAACTTGAGCATTTAGACATATCTGAACTTCTCATGAAAATTTATTTTCAGAAGCTTTGTAAGTGTTCTATGCTCAAAAAGAGAAGTCAAGCTACCCTGACAGTCTTTAGGAGCTGGAACGTTTTGTGAGGTTTTTTAAAAATTCTAACCTGGAGAGCATGGTGTGGATCTGTGTATCACCGGAGAATAGGCATCCAATGCAGTCAGTGACTACAGACTCTCATTTGCATATTAGATACAAGTTTGAAAATTTTTTATAAAACATGTTCAAAAACACCAAGAGTACTGTTGCCATAATGTATTAAATATGGTATTTTAAATTTATTTTTATTTTTATTTTTGAGAGAGACAGAGAGAGAGACACACACACAGAATCTGAAGCAGGTTCAGGCTCTGTCAGCCCAGAGCCTGATGTGGGGCTCAAATTCACGAACCACTAGATCATGACCTGAGCTAAAGCTGGATGCTTAACTGACTGGGCCACCCAGGTGCCCCTAAATATTATGGTATGTTTTGGTTGTTGAAACAGTTTGTCCTTACTGTTCGTGTATTTTTTATATGTGTGATCTGTCATTGAGTATAAACTCTTTAGGGTCAATGACTGTATCATCAACTATTATCTAAAATTCCAGTGTTTTAGAGAATAGAACTGAAAACTTTCCTGGCAGATGTAACAAGAATGAAGATCAGAAAGACCTGGGATGTGTGTTTCATACGGGAGGCAGCAGGAAAGCCTGGAAAGAAAAGCAGATTAGGAAACAGAGGACCTGTGTTCTGGTCCTGGGTCTGACATTTAGTAACCACAGTGACTTGAGACAAATCACAGCCTCTAAGATCTAAGACAGGGGTCAGGATACTGGTCTGCAGGGAGACAGTGAGAACCAAATGTGATCCATGTGAGTGGCTGTGCTCTGAATTGATACAGGGCTATATATAGTTATATCATCATCAGATTTTCTCTTTAAAAGATTTTAAAGCTTCCAACAAAATGGCATTTTACCGGGAAGCCTGACAACACTAAATATAATTTAAAACAAACAGACAAACAAACAGCCCAGCAGTCTGGGGATCTTGGCTCCTGGTCTGTGCACTGACACAGAAGTGCCCTGGGAAATTTATGCAAGGCCTTTCCCCTTAGTTTTCTTGACTAGAAAACAGAGGGGATAGAGAATTTCTAAGGAATCTTCTAGGTCATGATTCTGTGACTCTTTAAAACACCATTTAAATTATGTTTGTCTTTCATCTGTAGAATAAAACATTATCTTGTGAAATAATGCATGGTTTTATTTGATAATTCCTATAAATTAGACTGTCATCTCCTTCAGAATTTTTGAAGTGAAACAGACATATTATTCTCCAAAATGTCAACATCAGTAGCAGGGTTAACCTGAACAAACATCTTCCTGAAGGAAATTCAGCTGGGATCATCCGGGTGCGTGTGTGTGTAAGCATGTACTCATATGCGTATGTGGGTATGGTTGGTGGTGGATGAACAGGAGGGCACGACAGATTATCTAGGCTGTTCGAGGCTGTTACCCTCTTGGGATAGTTTGCTAGTGATTGTGTGAATATGAAGTTTGGGCTGAAAGTTAGGTACAAAATGATCTGCACTGATAAAAAAAATGAGAAATAGGAAGATTTTTGATATAAGTTTTTTGAGGTAAAAGGGATTTTCATTTATGTATTAAACGATGCAGCAAGTACCAAATGAAACTACAAAAACTTTCTAGTGATCTTTTTTTAACAAATACCTCGAAACGAATTGCTTAAATATATTACGCGTTTGGAGAAAATATACAATGATAATGTTCTGGGTATTACTTTCTTTTCTTTAATGTCTCAAAATAGGTATTTCATAATTTTTTTTAAACCACACATCATCTCCGTGTTTTCAGTTAATGTCATTTTAAAATGTTACTCAAACAAAAATAAATGACAAAATTTAGTATGATATTTTAATTTTATTTAATATTATTTCTTGTAACTTAGTTATAATACATTCTCAAAGTCCAACCATTAAGATATTCTTACGGGCGCCTGGGTGGCTCAGTCAGTTTAGTGTCCGACTTCGGCTCAGGTCATGATCTTGCATGAGTTCAAGCCCCACGTCAGGCTCTGTGCTGACAGCTCAGAGCCTGGAGCCTGCTTTGGATTCTGTGTCTCCCTCTCTCTCTGCCCCTCCCCTGCTCTCTCTCTCTCTCTCTCTCAAAAGTAAATAAACACTAAAAAAATCAAAATAAAATATTCTCAAGCTAGCTCAACTCTTAAAAATCAATTATCTAAAATTTAACTTTCTTTTTTTAAAGTTTGAGATTTTTTTTTTGAGAGACGAAGAGAGGGAGAAGAGAGAGAGAATCTTTTCCTTTTTTTTTTTGTTTATTTATTTATTTTGAGAGGGGGTGCAGAGAGAGTTTGAAAGACAGAGGGAGACAGAGATTTCCAGACAGGCTCTGCATTGTCAGTGTGGAGCCCGATGTGGAATTTGAACCCACAAACCATGAGATCATGACCCAAGCTGAAACCAAGAACGGGACACTTAATTGACTTAGCCACCCAGGCACCCCAGGGAGAGAGAGAATCTTAAGCAGGCTCCACGTTCAGCGCAGAGCCCAACACAGCGTTCCATCCCACAAACCTGGGATCATGACCGGAGCCAAAATCAAGAGTTGAATGTTCAACCGACTGAGCCACCCAGGTGCCCCTGAAATTTAACTTTTGGTGTAATGTCATAAAAAGAGAAATGGAGAAATTGTCCTTAAAAAAACAAACAATACTTGTTTAGCGCTGCAAGTATTTAGAAGGAAAAGTTGCTTACTGTGTCACAGACTCTGAGCCCAGCCTGAAATCTTGGGACTTGTCCTTAATGACTGACCGCTGCAAAAGAAGAACAACAAACGGTAAGTACAAATGCAGCACAACGCAGGTAATAGTAGCAACTTGCTGAATGAGGAGAGAGCATGTTTGTTCTGAACATAAATGTCTACCAGCATAATGTTTTCACTCCTACGGACAACCAAGGAGAAAGTTCTCCAGATCATCTGAGCACTCTGTACGCATGTCAGTTTTCAGGTATGTGGCAAAAAAAAACGTCAGATACGAATCAGTGTAAACTAATCTAGAAACACCATATGGCATATCACTTAGGTTCTAAATGTATCTTTCAACATCGCATCCTTCGTTCCTCATCCTTTTGGCATACTTTATATTTTCATAGTGATGACACTCATGGAATTCTATCTAAAATTTTGGATCTGAAAACCCAACCTTCTACAAAATTTGTTCGGTACGTATTTTATTAACGGCACCTTTGTGAAGAAAACAAATTAAAAGTGCTTTCAGTGGTGTCAGATTATATTGTTATGTTTGATGGTTCCTCCAGAATTCCAGCATTAAGTCCAAATGAAAGTATACTGTGGGAAAATGGAGTTTGATATGAGACAGTATTTTATAAATCTACCCAACGTTGCTATAAAATTGACGACAAATATTTTTTTAAAGAGGTAATTACATGTTATGGAAAGAATCCATTTAAAATTCACATAGAAAATATACAGTTACTATGTTTTCAGCCATATGCAAATCAAAGAGATATACTATAGCCATCTAATTATTTAATTAAAAAAAACTGCAGAAAACAAAAACCAAGATGAAATCAAAGAAAAGGAGCACAGTCCTTAAGTTGTTTAAGTCTTAAGTTGTTTGAGTAACTACTGTTTTCCCAGTCTTATCTTTCCTGAAGATTGTTTTGCTTTTTAGATTTTGTCCCTCACAATCAGATTCTGCAAGATCATTCTTTAGCAAGATTTGGCACTTGAGTATCTTAAAACAAGTATTCTTTTTTTCTTTTTAATTAATAATGTTTATTTTTTAATTTACATCCAAATTAGTTACATATAGTGCAACAGTGATTTCAGGAGTAGATTCCTTAGTGCCCCTTACCCATTTAGCACCCCCTCCGCCACCCACAACTCCTCCAGTAACCCTCTGTTTGTTCTCTATATTTAAGAGTCTCTTATGTTTTGTCCCCCTCCCTGTTTTTAGATTATTTTTGTCTCCCTTCCCTAATGTTCATCTGTTTTGTATCTTAAAGTCCTCATATGAGTGAAGTCATTGGATATTTTAAAACAGGTATTATTAATCATAAAGATTTCAAGACGATACTATATTATGTAGTATTATTGCTATCTGCATAGCTTTAAATCAAGCATATAATAAAAACATAAAAGAACAAGAAGACTTAGTGGTGAAAGGTGGATCTTGTAGCAAGTGACTCAATTTCACAGAACAACCAAAGCACCAAGAACACCCTGATTTTTCCCTACTAGTGAAGATGATCTGACTTACTTAAAATGTGTTAGGACAAAAAGTACAAACACATGAAAAATTCAAATTCACGGACTAATTCAGATTGCAGAACAGTCTACCTGCCCTCAACCCAATAGCGCAAGAAGCAAAGAAAACCACCAAAATCTAAACTCAGAAAGCATCAATTATAACTGAATATATTTAGTTTTTCTCCCAGTCTTATGCAATAAATTCCAAAGACAGCAATCAAATTGATTTTAATTTTTACTTGGTCTAAGTATTACTTCTATCTCTTTGCTCATGGCAAGCCCAGCATCTTACCATATGTATACGTATGTATGCATATATATATAATGTGTGTATATGTTATATATATATATATATATAACATATGCAACTTTATAAAAGTCTGGATTAAAAAAACCCCTCAATGTAACAGCTCTGATCAGAATTTGAACCTACTTCAGAGGTTGAGGGAAGAGAAATAAGACTGAATTGTATATCACTGTTAAACAGTCAACGTCATTTTTAGTTATTTATCATGACCCTGACATATGAGTAACAACATATTGTCATGTGTAGGTCTTACCAAACCTGCTTTTAATAGTCTGTTCATCATGTGAAATGGATGCAGAAGGTTTGTCTTAAGTAGATTTGACACTGTCCCTGCCATCTTTCCTGCTGTATTACTGTATTACAGTAACTGGCCCATTTAAGTCCTTCTTCATATTGCAAAGGTGGCTTAAATTGTGTTCAAATCTTATGAATCCCAAGTTAACAGAGTATCCACATTACAAAGTTTTAACACTTATTAAAGGACACTTATTTAATTAGGACCAATATTCCACTTCTAAACACCTTTACTCACTCATTCCTTGGTCTCAGCAGCAGCACGCCATATGGGTAGTTACTCATGGAGGCAAGAAGGAGGAGGAAGAAGGTATCTCTGTGAGCTGTTTTGTTTCATTTCCTTGTTTAACAAAAAAGCCCCCACGGCTGTGATACCACCAGCCCACAGCACCCCCCATCATCCACAAGGCCAGGGAGCACGGTTGCCCTTCTTTCTCTCCTGTCCACACACACCTCTCAAGTTGTTTTGTGACTTCGTCTCCTCTTCACGGTACCCTTGATTTGGAGAGGAGGGGATGAAGAGAGGAAGAGGAGCAAAGCAAAGGAGATGAATGAAAGGACCAGAATCCAGGGGCTCCTGCTTCCCAAACCCTCACAGCTTCTTAGTGAGGCTTTTAAAATTAGATGCAGTGAGACTTAAACATGAAAGGAATGATTAACGAAATGATTTTAAGTGCCTCCACTGATCAAACGGGAGATTTACCAAGAAGAAAACAACTCATAAATAGCTTTGTAAGAGAAATGGGCCATGCAAACAACTCATCCAAGTATTTCTGTAAACTTGAAGAATGAATGTAAAATTAGGTAAATGTTCAATCAATGTCTGTTGTAGGTAGCACACAGAGAGCTTTAAATAAGGCAAATTTATGGTATCGTACAGCTCTATATTTATGTGTTTATAATACCTTCTGATATCTTCTTTTTCATATAATTAATATCTATTGTTTATTTATACCCATGTGGTAGAAATTTTTTAAAAAGAGAGAGGAAAACAACAACTAGAGCTGTGGCTAAATTGTAGTCGTGGCTCTGTCATTAGCTTTCCATGTGGCCTGAGTACAAGCCATTTCCCTTCTCTTGGGGTCTGTTTTTTACTTGAAAATGAACAGAAGGGGCTCCGAATAAAAGCGTGATCTATCACAGCACCATTCGCGTATTTTACAGATGAGGAAATGGAGGCCCAGACTCGCCAAGGCTACTGAAGTCGCCCAAAGGCTACAATTCTGGTTTTTCAAACTGATTTAACAACAAAACTATTTTTCAAAGACAGTTTTGCTTGGACCCCTCATATAGAGACACTTAAACGTGGAATTAGTCTAGGTGACGTTAGGTTTGGTGGCCTGGCAAACCCTGTCTTCCCAACTCTACTCCCCAGAACCCTAAAGAACAGGGTTCTACAGAGGAGAGTTTATAGACCACAGGACTAAACAAGCTCTTCCAGATTTCCTCTGTTGCTAAAATTCTGTTTCCAGGAGCACAATTTTACGATTTTATATATTCCCTTGATTCTTTGATTTTAGAATTTATTATTAGTTATGTGAATTGTATTTGATGCTGAATTATAATGCTTTTCCTTGAGGACAAAATAGTCCCGTGCATTAAGATGCGGTTTCTGGAAGTATATAAAAACACAAAGTGAAGGTTTTCATTTTGGTTCGTGATTTGTAGTTTTGGGTACTAACTGTGCCAGTTAGAAACAACAACTGGTATTTATGAAACCCCACTCTGAGCCAGGCACTGTGCTAGATGTCCTGGGGGTACAAAGCTGAGGAGGCTATAGGAATTCATGACCTAATGGGGAAAGCTTTACATACAACCAACAAGGCAGAGAGGAATAAACATTACGATGACGATAAAAAGGAAATGTGCAGAAATAAAGGAACAGAAGCCTTGAATCGTAACTGGAAGTTTTTGAGAGGGATTCACAGAGGAAGGAGCATTTAGCTAGACCTTAAGAGATCTCAGGAGATCCGCTATTTCACAGCAACATCCTTCCCATGCTCTTTCTTAAGTTCACTCTTGACCAAAACTGGCATCCCTTAACCTTTCTACCCTTTGTCCTTTCCATTCTTTACAAAATCTCTGATCTCATGGACTTAACCAGTGTGTTTAGCAAATGACTTCCAAATCAATACCATTAAACCAGATCCAGATCTTAAGTTTTCCCCAAAATGACTTGGCAATAGCTAGTTTTCAGCCAATTTTGTAAACACAGCAGTTTTTTTTCCGAAAACACACTTGGATCTGTAAATTTTCATCAGAACTACCTGCAAGTCTGAGTTTTCAGCAAATCTCTCCTGAGTTCCATAGATGTCTGCAAGATATCTGTAAGTGACTGTTGCATAGATGCTGCCAATTTCATTGAGTCTCAGATTGAAGTTCTTCTACTCTTATACAATGGGGTGTTCAAACTAGAAACCCAGGTTTCTCCTTAACCTTCACATGCATTTAGTTCACCAAATCCTAGTTTCTCATTGTATTTGGCGTGGATTATTGCAACAGCTTCTCCTGGTCATAGTTCCTTCAGTATTGCTTTTTTTCCATTTTTTTCAGAGCTTCTAGAATGCACTTTTGAAACAATTAGATAATCTTTTGGTGACTCCCTACTACCTCCAGGATAAGATGTAGCTTTTTTTCCCTTTTTAAGTTTATTTATTTTGAAAGAGACAGCATGAGCGGGGGGGGATGGGCAGAAAAAGAGGCAGAGAGAGAGAATCCCAAGTAGGCTACACACTGTCAGTGAGAACCCGATGTGGGGCTCGAACTCATGAATCATGAGATCATGGCCTGAGCCAAAATCAAGAGTCAAGCGCTTAATGGACTGAGCCACCTGGGCATCCCTAAAATGCAGCTTCTTAACATGCCATAGGGACCTTCTTAAATCCTGTCTCCTTGTTCAGATTCAGCTTTTTAAAAATATATTTAAAAGTTTTTTTTGATGTTTATTTTTGAGAGACAGAGAGAGAGAGAGAGACAGAGAGACAGCACAAGCGAGCATGAGTGGCGGAAGGGCAGAGGGAGAAAGAGGGAGACACAGAATCTGAAGCAGGCACCAAGCTCTGAACTGTCAGCACAGAATCCTGTGTGGGGCTCAAACCCACAAACTGCGAGATCATGACCTGAGCCAAAGTCGGACACTTGACCAACTGAGCCACCTAGGTGCCCCAGCTCTTTCTGTTTTTAACTTTGCATCCCAACCTCTAGACCTGATGAAATACTTGTGTGGCCCAAGTGTACCAGGCCTTAGTATATATCTGTTACAGTCTGCCAGGAATGCCTTGCTTCCATGAAACTCAATTTAGAAATCAATTCCTCTGGAAAGCTTTTCCTGACCTCACGAAGCTTAGGTCAGGAACCATTTCTATTTGTTCTTCTTGCATTTTGTACTGCAGTCTACTGAACTCTTGTGCAGCAAAACTCCCAAATGTCTGACATCCGCCAGCTCTTTCAAGAGGGAACTCCCTGAAGGTGAGGGCAGATGATGGGCATGGCCAGAGATTCCAGAATATATCTATATAAAAACTTCTAGGAGGCAGTTAGAAATATACCTGGGGGATTCAGGATAGGAGCCAGGGTTACAGATGTAGAGTTTGGTACATCTGAGAATACCAAAGTGATACCCAAAACTATGGGGGTAGAAGTGATAACCTAGACAAAAATATGTTAGAGAAAAATAAAAAACAACAACAGAAAAGATGCAGCAGTGTACGTCTCAGAGAAGGCTTGAAATATAGTGGCTGGTGAAGCCAGATGAAAAAGGAGTAGTAAGTTCAGCGCTGAAAGGAAAGAGAAACAGCAGAGAGACGGTAGTGTTAATGACCCAGGACATTGCGGGTATGGAGTATTTCTTTACATGGTCTGTTAATTGCTGGGTTTGGTCCTTCCTGCTACTCTGCGTTTCATTCCTTGTCCTTTCCCCCTGTGACCAGCTAGCTGGCTTTAAAATTTTTCTGTTGAGTATTTCTAGCCACTTCAGGGCTTTTGCACATGTGGTTGCCAGTGCCTCAAATGTATCCTCCCGCCTACCTGGCCCTCTTTTTTTTTTTTTTTTTTAATCTTTATTTTTGAGGGGTGCCTGGGTGGCTCAGTCGGTTAAGCGTCCAACTTCAGCTCAGGTCACGATCTCACGGTCTGTGAGTTCGAGCCCCGTGTCAGGCTCTGTGCTGACAGTTCAGAGCCTGGAGCCTGCTTCCGGTTCTGTGTCTCCCTCTCTCTCTGCCCCTCCCCCGTTCATGCTCTCTCTCAAAAATAAATAAACGTTAAAAAACATTTTAAAAAAGTATTTATTTTTGAGGGAGAGAGACAGAGCATGTGCAGGAGAGGGGCAGAGACAGAGACAGGGAGACACAGAATCAGAAGCAGGCTCCAGGCCCTGAGCTGTCAGCACAGAGCCCGATGTGGGGTTTGCACCCACAAACCTTGAGATCATGACCTGAGCTGAAGTCAGACGCTTAACCGACTGAGCCACCCAGGTGCCCCTAGACTATAACTCCTATAAAAGCTGGAAGGGCAATTTCTGTCTAATTTGCCATTATGCTATCCAGACAACATCCCACTGCAGTGCCTGGAAAAACAGCAGGCATTCAATATGCATGTGTTAAATGAGTAAATAATAAGATGCCACAGGAGTGGTGGAGCAAGGAAGGGGCTCACGGATGCAGTAGGAGCTAGAAGAACGTGGAAGGGAAATGACCAAAACCACCAGTGGAGGCGTCAGCTGTAGAAAGAAGGGGGCTTCCTTTTTTTATCTGAAAGCAGCTGGAGAGGGAAGGTGAAATTACAGAAACACAGAGACCGTAGAGATGAGAAGTAGAGAAAATTCATGTTGGGGGACTTCTCTTCAGAGTCAGCTTGGAGTAAGAGGATGGGGCTGGAGAGATGTGAACGTCTCTGTGACACAGCACAGACAGAACGGGGCAGGGAGTCAGTCAGGAAGAATGAAAAAGATGATCGAGACCATGGGCCTCACTGAGGCTGGGAATCACAACCATGACGCAGAGACAAGCAAGACAATTACGTGACTTTCCTCAGCAGTGCTAAAATGAACAGTTAGTTTACCCCCAGACCTAGGGACCGGTAAGAGTAGTAATGCTAAGTCACACACTCCAAGTACTGTATGTATCTGGCATTCAACTGCTAAATAATTGCACCTTCCAGGACTTTATTTCTGGCTGGTCTAGAGTAACCTGATTTGGGGAGAATGAAAAACGACTGCAGATGACCGGGGAGGCAGGAAACATCAGAATGCCACCTTCTCTCTCTCTTTTTAAATTCCTGCAAACTAAAGAATCATTTGGGGCATCCCCCTCCTCCTCTGGGACTGAACTCTTCGCTAGAGATGGGAGATTAAGGAAGGAAATTGGAGAGACTCATGGAGACCTAACTGTTTGATGAAGTCCATCGCACCCAGCCCTCTATCCACTGCTGAACATCTGCTGTGTGAGCATGAGCACCATCACTGCGGTCTCTGACGGGGGTCAGGTCCGACGTGGAAGATTCACAAACATCTCAGCACAGGTGCTCCTATCTGTCTGTCTGACCTTTCCATCACTCAGTAAACACTCACTGGATACCTGCTTTGTATTACATGCTGGGGATTCAATTCTGAACATAGCCCTTGCCTTCAAGGAACCTTTGGACTTTTTATTTCCATCCAGAGAGGAAGAAAGAAATAGAAGAAAAAAGTCAGACACATGAGTCATGCTAGAAGTAGCAGGTTGTATTTTTTTTTCTTTTAAACCAGCTTTCTTTGCCTGACCTTCTTCTTCATCTTTATTATAAAGACTTAATGGGTTTTATGGAACAACTATGTACTTTTAGGAGAGTTTCAACACACAACCGATCATTATTTATGGATTGCCTATTTGCGAATTCACCTCCTCACTACAGTTCACTTGTAATCCCAGATCAATACCGGCAGTGCTTTTATAGTCCTTTGAATACGTGTGCACGTGCAGGGTGGTGAAAAATTTGAGCTGCCTGATGCACACAATCCCACTTGGGGCTGAAACACTAGAAACTTCTAAAGCTTTGGCATGTTTCAAATGTTCTGTCTTATTTCAGCTCTCATACTGTAAACGAGCATCCTTTTTGTGGTCTGTTTACTGCTATGTTTTCCACATTTTTGTGTTTGGCTTGGTGATTCTGCTGTTTAAAATGATCCCTAAGCAGCATGTTGAAATGTTGTCTAGTATGACTAAATGCAAGAAGGCTGATGTGCCTTAGATGAAATACATATGTCAGATGATCTGTGCTCAGGCACAAGCTATAGTACTGTTGGATAGGAGTCCAATTTTAATGAATCAACAATACATATATTAAATAAGGTGTCTTTACACAGAAACACACATAAAACTAGGTTATGTATTGGTTGGCTGATGAAAACGTGGTGACCAGAGGCTCACAGGAACCTAATCCGGTATTTTCCCTGGAACACTGGTTCAGTATTCATTCACCAATTCAGTGTTCGTGGTGAATTCAGAGACCATAACTACTATGAACAATGAGAATCCGCTCTATATTTTTCAGTCTGGCTTCTGTGTATCTACAAAATTACTATTTTACTGTTCTTTGTTGCCACCTTCTCTTACTCCTGACATATCTATGAAGTTTTTGGGAGCTCTGTCCCAGTCAAATCATAATAATTTATTGAGAATATTCTCTATGTAAAGTACTAAGATGAGGGGCTTTGAAAGGAACAACTGGGAAGTTGATTCCCATTGGTTTCACACAGCTATGTGTAATGCTTTACAGGCTGCTATAATGCGTCAGGTCAACTTGAAGTTTATATATCCAGAGATCAAGGGATCTGAAGCACATATGTTATTCCTCCAATAAGGCTGGAAGAACATTTGCTAGCGAAATTCCGTAACCCTTGTGTCTCCCAGGGAGGCTTTCAGAAATATAAAGGAGTATCTCCCAAAGATTAGCATGTTTAGGGTAGGATCTGGCACCAGGATTTTTACACAAGTGCCCCAGGTGATTCTGAGGCCTAGCACTTTGATAACTATTAATCTGGCATGAATCAAATTGGCAATTTGTTGGGGTAGGAGAGCTAAGGACTAATTTTTGATTTGGTGTCTGAAGCTTAGTGAATATAGCTTAGTAACCAATAAGCATGGATTATGTGATCTCCTCCCTTGTTTTCTTCCCTTCTTCCGGCTTGAATCTCTATTCTTACCAACGCTACCCATCAAGAATTTCAATTGCCCTCCTGATAAACAATATTAAACAGAAACAGTGAGGCTGTGACTCATAATTTAGTAAGGGAAAACGTATGTACAAATAATTTGGCACTGAAGTAGCAGGTGACAAATGTAGTAAGAGACCAACAATATGCCATGAGATTATGGGGGGAAAAGACTTCTCTGACCAAGTGGAGGTTCTGGCCAGTCTGTCTAAATGAATGATTCCTTATTCTTCTTCATTTCAGTATGTGTACATATGCATATGGATACGTACGTATCTATATTAGTTTGAACAAAATTGTTCAGTGATGTTGCTTTTAACTTTGCTCTTTACATCATTTTAGTAGGTTTATATCCATTATACCCGAGCACAAATCATGCTTTTGTTTTAACAATATTTATAATGTAAAATTTATTAGCTATAACAAATGAAATAATTATACATGGCATTTGTGGTTAATTACAAAAGTTGTGATAAACAATGTGACCCAGGGAAGCCTGAATGGCTCAGCTGGTTAAGCGCCTGGCTCTTGGTTTTGGATCAGGTCACCATCTCATGGTTTGTGAGATCAAGCTCAGTATTGGGCTCCACACTGACAGCACGGGGCCTGTCTGGAATTCTCTCTCTGCCCCTCCCCGTCTTGTGCGTGCACGCGTGCACACATGCACATTCTCTCAAAATAAACAAATAAAAACTTTAAAAAAATAAAAAATTATGACCATACTACAAGATTGCTCAAATGGGGAAGTTCAATATGAAATGTAATTTACACTTATACCTGCCAGTGAGTTTCAGGACAGGACAATAGATAGCCTCATGATCTCGGCCTAGGCATGTTTTCTACTGTAATCTTGGGAATGATACTGCTTTTAGTCAGTTGCTCCAAGATGGCATCACTTGGGCAGAGAACACTTTCTTACAAAGGAGATGTCAACCTTTGGGAGGTCTATCAACCTTTGGGAGGTGTTCTTTGTAAGACACAGAAGTGTGTAACTGAGGTCGCTACTTCAACACATCCACGGTAATGGGGAAGCATAAATAGGGGTAAACAAACAAACATACAAACAAGGCTCATTAAGCACAAAAAAGTTCTGTAAAAGAGTGATAAAAGAAAAACTGTTTCAGTGTATTGTATTATATGCAGGGTTTGTGCAGATAAAAGAGACTTTTAAATAAAAAAAGTTTCTTTCCTTTGTCTGCCAACTAAAGGAGAACCGTGTTAAAATTAGAGATCATTATGGCATTACTGGGGCTGCTGCGTAATAACAAGAACATGAGCATATAGTTAATTTCTAAGGCAAAGGAAATAAATGGTAGTCAAGAGCTATCTAAATTTAAGTGAGACATTTTATATATACTTTTCATGTTGAGCCTCACCATAGTTGGATACATCTTTATGTGAAGCTATTATTTATAAGTAAGTAGGATAGCCTGTAACTCCATATAGTGTATATGCGTATAGCTTGCCAAAAATGGAAAAATGAAGGCAAAATTTCCTTAACAGGACCTTACAATAAGAAGAATTGTAATTGAAGGAAAAACACACATATGTATGTCACAATATTATATATGTATATTTTTATTACAATAGAGTAGTTCTCAACTGGAGGGGATAATTTTGTGTCTCAGCGGAAATTTGGCAATATCTGGGAGGCATTTTTGATTGTCACAACTGGAGAGATTAGTGTTTATGGCATCTAGTGAATGGGTGGACAGAGGCCAGGGATGCCGCTAAACATCCTACAATACACATTCCCTCAAACAAAGAATTATCTGGCCCCAAATGCCAGTGCCAAGTTTGAGAAACTATGGAGTACTTGACAAAACACAAGAGGACAGCAAAGTCAGAGTATCAGAGAACTTCAGAAAAAAAGGACAGGCTTGTTGAGTCAGAAGACAGGGTGACTGATATTAATCAATTCTGCAAGTATCTAAAGGACAATTTACAACCTGGAATGACTGGTGGCAAGTTCTCCCAACAAGATCTTACACATTTTATTAATTTTATTAAAATAAGTATTTATGTATTTATTTTGAGAGAGTGAGGGGGGAGGGGCAGACAGAGAGAGAGAGAGAGAGAGAGACAGAGAGAGACAGAGAGAGAGAAAGAGAGACGGACACGGAGAGAATCCCAAGCAGGCTCTACACTGTCAGTGCAGAGCCTGACGTGGGGATTGAACTCACAAACTGTGAGATCATAACCTGAGCTGAAAACAAGACTCTGATGCTTAACTGACTGAGCCACCCAGGCACCCCAACAACTTACATATTTTAGATCGGTGACAGATTATTAGATGGATGTTACTGATACCATCATGAAAAGCAAAAGGAAATACCATACTATTCTATCAAACAATGCTTACTGTCATAGTAAGAGTGAGTAATGGGCCAAGCAAAACATTGGTTTGACCGAGTACATCACTTATTTTATATTTTTAATGTATACTCATCCATTCAAAGATTGAATGTTACATCTGCCTTCTCAGAGTCATGAGGGAATGTCCTACAAATTCTTACCAATGGCTTCTTGGAACAATTATGAAATCTTTATTGAATTTATATTATTCTCTAAACTGGGTTTTCAATGGAAGCTCTACATAAGAAACCGAAACGTGACAGAGGATGGGCTCAGAGACTCAAATCAGGTGAATCATCAGTGGGTTGCTAAACTGGAAAACAAACTTGCCCTTATGTAATTTTGTGTAAATTTTAAGTAACGGGAGTTAAGAAGACATCAAGGATATGACACATTCCCCAAACTAAGTTTTGGGGTGGAGGCTACAGGGGGATTCTCTCACAGCACCTTTAATTTTGGAACCGCTGGCAATGATGGAGGTCCCGGACCCAGGCTAGATAAGCTGAGAAGACAGGCTGTCAGCGGTGTTTCACTCTGCCGGGGTTAAGAGACTCCTGGAAACACACAGGGGGACTCTGCCCCAATAGCAAGCAACACAGCTGCTGAGGGGAAGAGACAAGGCAGCAGCCGAGGTACACGTGTCAAACACGCTGGCTGAGGCAAAGGTGTAAAAAGGAGAATGAGTAGAGAAACTGGTCACCAGACCTTTAAGAAGGTCAAGACCATACAGTTTCCTTTCAGGGTAAGAGAGATTTTGGAGGCTTTTAGAGTTTCTCCGTGTAGAACATTTAGGAACATTACTTTTGAAAGCAGAGTCTGTGGGCGTGAGGTGACTCATACTCCCTTTGCTGTCACATCATCAGGGTCCACTTACTTTCTTTGCAGAACATGTTCTCTCTCTAGGCTAACAGAAAATTTTCAGTTGTAGACAATGGTTTTTGAAGTTAATATTTTTCTCAAAATAGTTATAAGGTATTGAAACAAATTATAAGGAAAAATACACATCCGTATCGTCTGCACTGAGATTCTTCACAGGACACAGATAAGTACTTTGGTTTTAGATTTACTTGTAAGTTAAGATTTTGATTTCATGCTCTTCAGATGAAGGAAGAAAACTAAACATTCCTGAAATTTTAAAACAGATCCAAACACAAATTAATTTTCTATCTACTTAAAATAACAAATTGGAGACAAATCAACTGTATTTTGTTTGATAAACCAAATTACTAAAGTTCAAAAAAGACATAAATTGATACTATTCTTTAGCAATAGGAAGGAGGCAATATTATGATTGTATTTTCAATGATTTAGCATACATTAATTAACTTCTGGATATCTGAAAAATCTGCTTCAACATACCAAAAGTAACCAGTGCCTATTATAAACATGTTGTTGGATTAAACATAATAAAATCATTATTACTTCTGTGGTTAAAAATAATTCAGACGCACTCCTGGTACAAGGACCAGTAAATGGAAAGTTTTCTTTTCTATAGGAAGTGATTTTTGAAAATAGTGACATATAGCCCAGTTAATTCCGGCTTAATGAACTGTCTTCTTTTGGGATGAAGAGGGTAAATGAAAATTAGAGATTCCGTAGATGAAGACAGACACATGTACACTGAAGGCAGCTAATATACTGCCTACTGTTTTTCTAAGAGGTTGACAGAATTATCAATTTAAGATTTTGTGTGCATTGTATGCTTGGCTGGAAGAGGTACCACTATGGAGTTACCTGATGCTTCTGGGTTTTCTGTTTTGCTTTGGACTAGACAAGAAAAGAGTTGTTCCTGAATAAAACTGGAGTATCATGCACTTTGGTTTAGGGGTCAGCACTTTTGAATAAGCCCAGCCTACTCTAATTCCAGATGCTCAGTAAAATACTGAGCAGAATTAAAACACTCTTCTCCTCATGGGAGAAGCTGAGCTATAACGGATATTTTTAGAAGTACCTTGAAATAGCGAAACTAATAAATATTATTCTTTTAATGAGTTTTTAGAGAAAGACAAAAACATCACAGTAATTTCTTTATACTCACAAAAATAATCTGACATTCCTATACATAATTATTACTATACACCTGGAATTTGCACAAAAACATACTTGGTTGTATCAATGTTGAAACATTCATAAAGTAGAAGATGCTTCTCTGCTTTGGGTTTCATTCTTAGCAAAAAAATAAGCATTTTCTGAAATCTAAAAAAAGGGGGCATTTTAGGAATTAAAAAAAAAAAGAAAACTGGGCATTTCAGTACCTTGAAACTTAAAAAAGAATCAGAAGTATCTGTGCTAATAAGGAAAGATGTCCAGGATATACTGATGGGAAAAAAAATCAGAATATTAAGTATGATCCTAGTTTCATTGAAAAGAAGAACAGACACGAATAAAGATATGCATGCTCATATGTGCAGACAACATTTTTAACAGGATATGGAGGAAACTGTTGGAATGAACACAAATATTAGCCAGACAGAGGGGTTTTATTTTTCATTTACACTATTCTTTATTGGTTAAATTTTTAAAACTATGAGCATATACTACTTTTACAGTCAGACAACTTAAAGTTATTAAAAAAATTTTAAAACAGGAATTTTAACAGCAACTTTTCTCCCCAAATAAATGGATGACATAGGTTAATAATTAGGCTAGTAAAAATAGAGAGCCTAAGAAAACAATAAGGTCTAAAATACAAACATAAATAAACCAAGGTTGTCAGCACTATTTTTTTCCCCAAGCTTCTCAGTTTTTTCCTCCCTGATAGCACCAATATTCTTCCTTCTATTAGATGCACATTCACAGCACATCCCGATAAAAATGTTCTGGAGTGAGCCTGAGGAAAACATTCTCCTCCTCTCGCTCTCCTGTGGTATAGGTAATGGCTGATCTGTCTGGGACTCTCTGGCCTATCATGGAGAGTCACCACCTCAAGCCCTGTGCCCGCCTCCTGCCCTGGGAGAGCCAAATGCTGCCATCACCCACTGACACTGCAGTGAACCAGATGAAATGCTGGAATGTACCCGGGGCTTTCAGCAACAGAACAGGTGTGCTCCACTTGGAAGGACTTACAGGATTCAGCAGCTGCCAAGCTATTAAAAGGTATAGTTTTACTTCTTATTCCATAGTTTGAATAGAGATAAGTTCAAGAAGAAAGAAAACTACTGAGGTGGTTTCCTTTTTTCCTTAAAAAGTACAGAGAATACAATTCTAAAAACTTCCACATAGAGATGGGCCCCATGAAGCAAAAATAAAACAGGAATGTAAAAACCAATGTGACACGAAACGTGGCTAGCTGTGCAGGTAACAGCTGTCTGTGCTGTTGACTAGGTGGTGGGGACAAAGGGGCACTAGCCTGAGAACATGAAGTCCGAGCTCCTAATTAGGAGTCATTCTGAACAAAACTCTTACAACCTTTCTGGATCTTGATTTCCTTATCTGTAAAATGAAGGAATTGACTAGAATCACCGTGGATGATCTCTAAGGTTCCTTCCATGTCATCAATTCTGTAATTCTATGAACTTAGGACCCTCCCCTCCACAATTCTAAGCACTTATCAGAACTACTTTTCATGTTCTTCTTTTTAAACATATCTTCTATATGACAATAAATATAAAACTTGTACATGAAATTAAACATCTGATAGAATTTGTGGCAGGATCTTGATAAAATCAAACCATATATATTCTGATAAAGGACTCAACTGAAGAAAGGCAACTATGCCAGGTGCTAAGGAAGGCTGGTTACACATTTCTCAAGGGCTGGCTGTCTGCATCATGACTCAAAGTGTACCCAAAGCATTTTGATTACCTGGGACAACATTACTGTTTCTTCTTTTTACATAAGCGTATATCATTCCTGATACTTTCTCAGAGAGGGAAAGTAAAACACTATCTACCTATACACCTGTTATATTCCTAGGAGAAAAACATGTAGGCCTCTATTCTAACACAAGAATCCAGTCTGAGCAGATAAAATTATGTTCTTCAACCAAAGAAATCTATGCATCTTAAACGTTAAAGGCCATTTGAGTTCCCTCTCAACATGAAGACTCTTCTACTCTCTTGCCCGCATGGAGTCTTATCCTCTGGAAGTCCTTGCTTTACCTATTTTTATGTTTTTAAATGTTTTACTTTGCATGTCTGCGAGGTCCTTGAGGTCTGTTAGAACTAGCATTTGGGCAGTAGTGGGATTAGCCTGAGGCAGACCTCAAGGGTCAAGACGGGTATCTGAAGAATTACTCTGCTGAATTATAAATATAAAGGTATACATGAATCATGGACATCAGTCTGTGAAAGGAAAAAGCACACAATATTTTTTGATGAAGTAAGTTATTCTAAGTGGAGAAGTAGGGGCAGAGGTGAGAACTGGGGACTCTGAGAAGCAGGTTAAGAGGTCTGTATCCATAGGAACACAGGTGCATCAGGAAGAGGTAAGGGCAATACCAACATCCCAGGCAGCCAGTAAGAGCAGAATTAGTTCAAGGCTACTGCACACAGACGTGGGGGTTGAGTAACCCCAATTTCAAAGGTCAGCATGATGTGGAGTCAGGGATACCAGGAAGTCACTAGAAGTAAAGGTTATGCCTTTCATAGCATCTCTAACAGTTCTTGACAGACTACGAATATTGTGAGCTATTACAATGACTCCCTGTGCTGATGTTATAAATGCTTTTTTGCATTAAATGTCTTTAGGTTGTAAATGTACATTAGTATCTTCCTAAATTCTTAACCCTGGTGCTCATTTACAAACAATGGATAATATTACACATGTAGCATTTGCTCAAATACCTTACCAACCCTTTGAACTGTATCCCATTGTCCCCATACTGTCACAGGTGACCACTGTCATATGTCCTTGCTGTACTTGAAACTGGTACTTTACCTAGAAACATTTTTTTTTTTCAGTTCTTTGTAGCACAGGCTGTTCATTCTTATATAACCCAACCATGAATCCCAGGGGCCTGGAGTTAACACATGCCCCCTCTTAACTCTCTGTTGTTAATTTTAGGCTATTCATACTTTTTTTAAAAAATTTTTTTAACTTTTATTTGTTTTTGAGACAGAGCATGAATGGGGAAGGGTCAGAGAGAGAGGGAGACACAGAATCGGAAGCAGGCTCCAGGCTCCGAGCTGTCAGCAAAGAGCCCGACACGGGGCTTGAACTCACAAACCATGAGATTGTGACCCGAGCCAAAGTCGGTCGCTCAACCGACTGAGCCACCCAGGCGCCCCAATACTTTTTTTTTTAAGTAATCTCTACACTCAATTTGGGGCTCAAACTCACAGGGTAAGAGTCCCATGCTTTACCAACTGAGGCAGCCGTGCGCCCCAAAGGCTTATACCTTTAAAACACTCTTCCTTGGATGCCATGACACCTGACTACACCACTCCCTATTTGTCTTCGTAGTTGTTGCTTCAGACCTTGTGGTTACTCTAACACAATGGTTCTCAATGTTGGCTGCACATCGAAATAATCTGGAAAGCTTCTGAAATCTACCCATGCTGAGATCCCACTCCAGAGCAATTAAATCACATTCTGGGTGTGGGGACAGGTATCGATATATATATATTTTTTAATTTCTTAGGTGATTTCAATGTGAAGCCAAGAGTGAGACATCTGTTCTAATGTAAGAATCAAGGACATCAGCTCTTGGGTCACCAGTGTCCCCTTATCCCAACTCTTGTAACCATTATAGAATTTTAAAGTCCAAGAGAACAACCTATTCACCACTCTGGGTCCAGTTCCTTGACCAACTCAATTTTTACAATGTGTCCTTCTATTCACTTCAGCTCTTATATGTGCTCTGTGAATTTATTATAACCTCAGTTGCCTGACATCTGAAATATTAAGTAAGCAAAAGAGTCTGTGGGCTTACAGGGCATAGTGCCAACTTTTTTTTTTAAAGATTTTATTTTATTTTATTATTACATATTTTTAATGTTTATTTTTGAGAGAGAGAGGAGAGAAAGAGAGAGACAGAGAGCGCGAACACGCTGCAGAGGAGCAGAGAGAGAGAGGGAGACACCGTATCCAAAGCAGACTCCAGGCTGTCAGCACAGAGCCTGACGTGGGGCTCGAACTCGCGGACTGCGAGATCATGACCTGAGCCAAAGTTGGACGCTTAACTGACTAAGCCATCCAGGTGCCCCTTAAAGACTTTATTTTTAAGTAATCTCTATACCCAATGTGGGGCTCAAACTCATAAACCCAAGTCAAGAGTGGCATCCTCCACCAAATGAGCCAGCCAGGCATCCCCAGCTTGTCACCTCCTTTAGGGTCTGACACTCTGCTTCCACGTGGGCAGGCATGGCTTACTGCAACCTTGCAGAGAACCCTGCTTTCTAAGTGGGCCAGTCTTCTCCTGATTCCACATCCTTTCAATCTGGCAGATCCCCCATGGTGTGTCTGTCACTCTGGTGACTCTCTTAACAACACTATCAAGTCTCTTATCCTCTCGTGCTTTATCACAACTGCCCTGGTTACGTATCGAACCAAGTATGCCTTCTCCACTGCTATGGCCCGCATGCTGAACACAACTGAAGGAAAAAATCCAACTACACAGAATTAGGCCACCTACATTTTCAGAGGACACAAACAGCTCTCAGCACCACTCAGGAACCTCTCTAGATGTCTCAGATGAGCTCTCGTGCCTGCTCTCTTTACAGGCATTCTAAGGGTCACTATTCTTCCTAACTCCTTTGGCCCTCACTTTTGAAGTGGAACTCTTTTCTGTGGTGGAGAACATAATGCCAACCTTAATTTTTAGAGTTCCACCCTACCAATTTATTTGTATCTTCACTGACATTTACCTGTCTCAGAGGGGCACTGCTCTAAGTTCAGCCTTGCTGACATTTTTGGCCAGATGATCCTTTGGTGGTGGGGGAGTTGTCCTGTACATTCTAGATGTTTAGCAGTATCTATGACAACAGTATCCCCCTCTATGCATGTATTTGTAAAAATATTTCCAGACCAAACGCCTGCCAAATGCCTCCCGGGAGGCCAAATCACCCTAGGTTGAGAACCATTGCTCTAAGCCAAGGCTAATCTATCAACCTGTCTTTCTGAAAAAAACCTCCTGCTTCCTCCAAGATCTATGTGTGCTTTCTTTATCTATTTGCAACCTAAACCTGCCCATTGCTTTTGTCTCCTTAGTTTGACACGTCACTCCAGTATTTACACAGTCACTCGTGGAAGTGTGTCACCCTCCAGACACAGTGGGAATTTTTTTTTTCCTTTCGGGTGAAGCTCTGGGAATGACCTCTACGAGTTCCCTTGCTGAGGCCCCATTCTACTCTTCAATCCCAGTCATACTAGTTGTCAATCACTGACACTTCTGCCAGGGCTTCCTGATTACCAAATGCTTCCACTGCTGAACTGACTGGCTGTTTCTGACATTGCTGACCTCCTTGAACCTTTCTTCTCTCCTGGTTTCCAGGGCACTTCTTTTTTTCTGGTTCCTTCCTTCCATTCGATTATTCTTTCTTAATGTCTCCTCTTTCTCAGATTCTCCCTTAAATACCAGTGTTCACTTGGGATTCTGTCCCTGGCTTTTCTCTCAAAACTCTACAACATCCCCCCCCCCCCCCCCCCAATCCCCCGGGCTTTCTCCTTCATTACAAGCTTCAACTCTTCTGATAGAATACAATGCATACACTAACTCCTCCCCACGTGATTTGAAGCCCTACCTTCTCTCAAATTCCAATCCTGCATGTCTGACTTCCTAGGGACTATTTCCACCTGGGAGCACTGCAGACACCACTAACAAATCAAGATCTCTAAAACTGAACTCATCACAGGCTCCTCGTTACCACTGTCAGTCTCTATGCCCCCAACTATTCCTCATTCTTTTATTATTTCCGTGGTACTACCCTCCAATCAGTTGTATAATAAGCCAGGGCCTTAGCACAATCCTAGATTTCCAACTTCCCTAATCATATTCAATCAATCAAAAAACCCTATCAATGATACCTTACATCCTCCCTTGTTTCCCCACTAGTTCAGGCTTTTATATTTTATTTCAGTGGTTTCCTAATGAATTTCCCTGACCCAGGTCTTAGGTACCTCTGATCCAACCACTGTGTTGCCACTAGAATGTATTTTTAACAGACAAATCTGTCCATGTCACTCCCTGGATTACCTCCTCTAAGGGGATCCCCTCTGTCTGATGCATTTACAACGTAAGCATCTTAGCAGAGCACAATAAGCTCTCCGTGGCCTGGCTCTTGCATTTCTCCTCTCCTTCTCCCCATTAGACCCCATGTTCCTCAAACATAACCATACCATACCACAGTTTTCTCAAGTTGTTCCCTCTGCTAGATGTTTTTTCTAAGATCATCTAGCTAGCATATACTTTTTCATTGTACAAGCCTCAGCTCAACAATGATCCTGTCTGAGAACTCTTCCTGGACTCCCGGGGCACATTCAGAGGGTTTCTTCCTGTGTGTTCCCAAGGCACTGTGCACATAGCTTCATGATAGTTCCCACCATTGTCCGCTGGAATTGCCCTAGTCCGCTGGTGTCTCACCCACCAGCCTGCAGGCTCCTGACGGGCATATGCTTTGCCTCCTCAATCCTGTTTCCGTGAGGACGAATAGAACGCCCAGCATGGAAATAAGCACTCAATAAACACAGGCTGAATGACTAAATGACACATGGACAGGTTCAACTGTCAAAAAACTCTATCAGGAAAAAAAAAACAACCCTATCATGACATGGTATTTGTACAAAAAATATATATGTCAGTTTAAGGAGTCAAGAAGTAAAGTTTTAGGTTTAATAAGTAATATATATGACGGTACACTGCTTGTTAAACTTTTCTATCGAAGTACTACTAACATCAAAAGAACAGACTGATATCCCCGGGGGATCAGATGGCACAGACTAAAAAACATGACATTTCTCTAATATATCCATTTTCTTTTCTTTTCTTTTTCTTTTTTTTAAATTTTTAAATTTTTTTTAATATTTATTTATTTCTGAGACAGAGTCAGAGCATGAGCAGGGGAGGGACAGAGAGAGGGGGAGACACAGAATCCGAAGCGGGTTCCAGGCTCTGAGCTGTCAGCACAGAGCCTGACGCGGGGCTCGAACTCACAAACCGTGAGATCATGACCTGAGCCGAAGTCGGTCGCTCAACCGACTGAGCCACCCAGGCGCTCCTATCCATTTTCTTTTTAGCTTAAAACATTCTGAATTCCTAGCAAGTCAAATGAATGCTCCAGGAAAATAGGACATGTTTATTCTGTGGGCTCTAAGACCTCTAGCCTAACTGTGTACCCTCAGGCGGGTGGGTGACAGGGTCAGCACAGCATCAACACAGAAACAGCATCACACTTAAAATCACAGGTTCCACTTGGGGTCCTTGCCCCACCACCTGGGCTGTGACCTGGGGTCTATTTTCATCCCTCTGAGCCTCCTCAGTTTCCTTATCTGGAAAATGGCTATTATGGCTACTAATATTATGATAATAATGATGATAATATTTGCCTTATATATTTCAATAATGTAGGTGCCAATATTAAAAGAAACCATAATGAATGCAATGAAGTATATAAGCATGAAAAATAAAGTTGTATTTTATCCAGAGAGCAAAAATTACAGTTCACATGCAATCCATATTCTTGAAAACATTTACCTTTTGAAGAGCTGAAGGTTTTTCCAGTTTGGTCTTCTCCTTTGTGGTTAAAGGAGGGGATCGCTCCTTTATCTCTGGAGGCAGCTCTTGATACAGTGCTGGAATTGAACGAGGAATTCACGTCACAAATTGAGGAGCACTGACGCCAGGGGTGGGGGAAACAGTGGGGGGGGCAGATATGAAACTAAAGGTATTGATAGTCACTTCCTTGGTGTAACAATAAGCTACCTGGCACTTCATATTATAGTCAATTTATAGTCGCACACAGTAGTTATCAAAAGAACATAATTTATGATTGGAAAGTTTTGATCAGCAGGATTTGAAAAACATAGAAGGTGTCATTTTCACTTCTTATGTGGTCATGCAGATGCTTATCTCATTTTCTCTCAACTCACATTTACCAGGAACCTGCTACAGGCAAGGTTACCCGCTAGGTACTGGTAGAGGAGTTGGAAGAGGATCAAAAGACAGCCTTTGCTCTCAAGGAGCCTACAATCTGGTCAGGGACAGACGTGTTCACAATTGTAACATAAAACAGAATATATCATTATTCAAAAGAGAGACAATAAAGACAAGTTCTGATGTGGATGGCAAATGCTCAACGCAAGAAGTGGTAGGTATGTCAGACTCTGAAGAATAGGTAGGATTTTGCAGGCAGAGGTAAGGAGAAAGAATAATTTGGGAAGATGGTATGAAATAAATGCGCATGGCTATAACAATATTGAATCTGTTCACAGTCTGAGTCTAAGGTTCTGATAGTCTAAGATTATAATTTATATAATCTATTTACATACAGTGTTGACTCTGAAAAGCTTATGTGGGAATTTTATTATTTATTATTTTATTTATTTATTTATTTATTTATTATGAAATTTATTGTCAAATTGTTTTCTATACAATACCCAGTGCTCATCCCAACAGGTGCCCTCTTCAATACCCATCACCCACCCTCCCCTCCCTCCCATCCCCCATCAACCCTCAGTTTGTTCTCAGTTTTTAAGAGTCTCTTATGGTTTAGCTCCCTCCCTCTCTAACTTTTTTTCCTTCCCCTCCCCCATGGTCTTCTGTTAAGTTTCTCAGGATCAATGTGGGAATTTTAAAAGGACTAAACAGAAAACGTGTTTCAGTTAAATGAAAATCCTGGGCAACTCTGAATTGAGAGACATTGGTAAAATATACCTGATTGAAATCCTTAAATTGTAAGATATATTAATTGGCTTTGTGTATGGGTTGATTTTATTATTAGGCTTCTTTATCTCTCATTGGAAAGGATGTTAGATGTCATTAAGTGAAGCTGTTCATGTTTTTCTTCCCAGTGGCTTAAGATACAAAAGGAGTAAGTTCTTTATAATAATGGGGTACTTCTATTGTGTTCTCCTAGAGGACATGGCTTTCAACTGAACGGTTGGTACAGAGTCTGTTCACATATATACACTCCCTTAGAGCATTTGCTTTGCATACTGGGCTTCAGATGAAGATAAAGGACAATTTCTCCTACTATTTTTAGAGTGGGATATGCCGCTGATGGTCTTTATTCTCTAGTGTTAAAACTGAGCAGGTGCGTTTTTGTTAAATTCAGGTATAAAGTAGGATAAAGGGGAAAAGAAGATAACCCCTGATGAAGTGAGAATTCAATCATTATATTCTCGGGTTTTCTGAGAATTTTTTGTGTGTTCCGGATAAAAGGCTTTTTCAAGAAGCAGTGACTGAGGCCAAAAGCAAATACCAATTACCCTGGGATACAATAAGGAATTATGGCAGTCGAAGGATGGTCACTCCTTGGAACATGGAATTAATTTCTGCATGCAGCCATCAACCACCACTGCAGTATGCTTCAGAAGTCTCACTTTGGTTATTATGGAACAGAAACCAATTTTCATGGATTTTTAACCCACTGTAGATCACATACCTATAGCCTCTCAAGATTCATAAGCCTAAGAGGTTATTTCTACAAACTAACTGTTCTAAACAAAATAACTACTCTAAAGGTAAAACATCTAATACCATCCTGCCTGGAAATAAATACATCATCTTTTTATACTTTCAAGTAAAAAAAAATAGTTTGAATGTTTCCACTTTGTCTAGAAGAAACAGTGGATTATAATACCTCGTTAAAATTACAGACATACTGCAGAGTGACTGTCATTGGGCCGGCAGCTCTCTTGACTTGAAAATGGGAGTTACTCCTGCCAAACTGGGGCTGTTGATCTAGAGGGAAAGCCATCACTGGGAAAGGGAAGGAAGAACTGGGACATCTGAACCGATCTGCAAGTTACAAGTACTGAGCTTATGAAAGTGACTGGGAATTAACCTGTCCCCAAATTTCTTCTTTCCGCACTCTTAATTTTTCTCCACTGTGCATCCTCTTTTGAATATTAAAAGCAGTTTTAAGAGCTATCAATCATTTATTGCTCAGAGAAGAATTACAACAGTGGCATGGAGGAAATTAAGAATTTGTTATGAGGGAGAGAAGTGGGTAATTTTTGAGACACTTCGCACTTTTGAGGGGAGGACTTTGCTGAAAGCAGCAGATTAGCTGAGGGAAAGAGCTGCAGAGACCAGGAGCTCTGGAGACTGGGGAAGGGGGCCCTGGGAAGTACCAGGGTGCAGACATGGTAATGAGAGGGGGTGAAAGAGAAGTAAATTCATCTGCGCCTAGCCTAGCACCCAGTTCTCATGGAAGAAACAATTCTTCCTCTTTTCCTTCGTCTCTTTTGCTCTCAAAATTCAGAACTTACATTAGGAATCAATAGTATTTTGTTCAGCCAGTTTGGGTTAAATGGGGTTTTGCAGACTAGCCTGAAAGTCAAACTGTTACTTATAATATTTTCTTTTTTGCAGAAACAAAGGACTTAACAATAATGATTCAAAAAAGTGTGCTCTCAAGGCTGCCTGTACTACATTTTAAACCAGAACTATACAATTTTAGTGTTTCTGGAAGGAAGCTTACAGGTGACGGAGCTGAACTTCCTCATTTTATAGGAGGAAACTGAGGCATATTGATATTAGCTGTCAAGCAAGGATTAAAAGTCAGTTTTCCTGACCCCTGAGTATTGTGCTTTTGCACCAAACCATCCAGTGAACTGCTGATAAGAAGCATTCTTCTCAAGAAGCACTGCTCCACTTCTCTCCTTTCTTCAGTCTTTAAACTGTTTTATCTTCAGGCTCTCTGTATTAGTTCTGTTTGTACCTCTCCAATGCCTGCTAGGACATCTACAGCTCTCACAAACTCCTATTTAGAACTTCTTCTCCAGCTCATTTCCTTTGCCTCTCACAAATGGGGATTTAATTCACCCGAGAATGAAACAACCTGATGTGGTTCCGTTCTAGCAGGTACCAGCCAGGACTGAGGTATACAGAGTAAAAAAGAGACTGGTTCTCACAGGGCCTGTCAACTGAGAAGTCACTGCGGCAAGAGATGAGCCGACATGAGTGTATGAAGCAGGTGGCCGGCACGTAGGGCTGAAGAATGTTGGTAGCTAGAGAGGCAGGTCCCCTGGGCTAAGTCCATGAAGGAAATGTTCCAATCTCGGAATGTAGTAGCTTTCTAGTGCATCAGTGCCGCCTTTTTATTTTTATTTTTTGCATCATGAGAATGAAAAGCAATACCCATTGGTAAACATATGCAAAAGTTACAGAGAGAGTAAAGGGTAGCAGATGATAAAATCTTGGACTATCAGTTATACCATATTAGTAAGCCAGGAAGGGAGCATAAAACTTACTTTCACTAGCCACATGATTAGCTGGGAAATAACCCTCCTGTCCCTTTCCTCTGCTGCCATACCACCAGTCCTCATTATCTTTGAAAAACACTCGGATAATGTCTCCGCGATGGATGCTTAGTTCATCTGATCGATTTGCTGTGTAGTCATAAAGAGCCACTACCTACGAGAGAGATAAGACCACCACAGCTTTATCACAACTGTACCACAGAGAAAACCCCCAACATTCACTTCCTCTTGCAGAAGAGCAGCTGAAACCAAAGCAGTACTTTGGTAAGTCTGAGGCTGTCTCAAGGTTTGCTAATGGGATCAGGGGTGGTGGGAACACAGCAGGAGAAGCAAGATAAAAGACTGCGGGATTGAGAAATGGTTAAGAGCATTCAATACACTAAGATTAGCTTCAAAATAGCAGATGTTAATTTTTTTTAAGTGAATTACTTGTGAAGCAAATAAAAAGAAGGCTCACACACCATTCACTCTCTTAGAATTGTCTTATACTCCCTTTGGATCCCATGCTCTGTGCTAAGCAGATGTAACTGAAAAAAAATCCCTCAGAACATCAACAATTTTACAAACAGCAAAACGTAATGAAACGGCCCGATTACATAACTTCATTGTGATCACTTGATCACTGTTAATGTCTCTTTTAAAATTATATTTTCCCATGAACACAGGCTTTTTTGGTATTTTATATCAAACTAAGTCTTTTGATTAAAAATACTCTTAATAAAGTTATTTTCACCAGATACAAATTTAAGAAGAAAAGTCTTTCTACAAGAATACTCTTTCCTATACTGTATGGTAGTCACTGTATTCGATCTTTTTATTTTTAAAAAACCCAATAAAAATGAATGGCTTGCACAGAAATTTAACAAATCCCTCAGAGCAGTTATAAGGATGAGGCAGACCTCAATCCATTTTATATGTCATGCATTGTATAACACAGAACATAATATGTATACTAAAGAAGAAACTACTTCTTTTCCTACTTAAATGGCGTCTGAAAATTAACAGGTTATACAACTATATATGTAATGGAAAATTATCATTACAATCCTTTGTGCATTTAGGTTACGTACTGATTCATTCACTTAACAAGTGTTTACTGAAATCCTAATGCGCCTGCTACTAGGCTAGGGGCTAAATATACAATAAATAGGACCCTTTCTAGAAGGGCTACCTCATTTTGGCTCTCCAGGAGAATAAAGGATAATCAGGAATTAACCAGGTGAAGAGACAGAAAGCATGTCTTGGGCAGACTGTATTGCTTGTGAGTGTCCAGGGAAGAGAAACCCAAAATATTCAATTTGGTGGGAGCCTGAATTAGCAGCAAGAGCCTAACTAGCCAGGTGGGAGGAAGAGGGTACAGGGACAAGTAGGGGCTAGATCATGCACGTTGTAGGAGCTCATGCTCATAATAGAGGCCATGGGAAGAGAGAAGGGTTTTAAGCAGGAGATTCTGTAACAGTTTACAAATCTCTTTGTGGTGCCTTTTAGTTTACAGTATTTATTAACACATTAACCAGGATATTTTAATGGATAAATGTGGACTTACCTGCGGTCACTATATGGTATAAGGGCAGTAAAAATAATTTAATTCAAATGGTACAAACGCCATTCCTATTGTACTGCTTAGCACAGTCTGTAATAAACAATATGCTATACAGGATGTGGTTTCAAGTTTACAAATCTTTTATAACTTTTAGTGTACTGATGCCAAACTATTTATGTAAAAGTGGAACTTAAAAAAATTTTTTTAATGTTTATTTATTTTTGAGAGAGAGAGAGAGAGAAAGAGAGCAGGGGAGGGGCAGACAGAGAGGGAGACACAGAATCCAAAGAAAGCTCCAGGCTCCGAGCTGTCAGCACAGAGCCCCACACAGGGCTCGAACTCACAGACCATGAGATCACGACCTGAGCCGAGGCCAGACACTTAACCGACTGAGCCACCCAGGCGTCCTGTAAAAGTGGAACTTTTAACTCTTCCTTCCTTCTGTCTTCTCCAAACCTTTTCTCCTTTATTCTTCTAGTTGGCACTGTCACAGAAGCAGAAAGCTAATAAAAATGTTCTGAATGCCTGCCACGGTCTAGGTACAATTCTAGCTGCTTATGTACGTTCTTAGACAATCCTGTGATGGTATGAATTCTCATTTCAATTTTATAACTGAGGGATTTTATGTACCAAGAACTTTAGTAGCTTGTCTAAAGTAAACTATAAGGAGTTACCTTTTTTTTTTGTCCAAAACTAAATACATTTATAGGACGTCTTTGTCTGGAATCAAACACACGAGGAAGCAGCAGAGAGAAGGGACGAGGGACAGAGTTCCCCAAACCTCAGGAAAGAGCAGACACAGTTCTGGGCGGCACCATGTAAGTGGCTGGCTCTGCAGAGAGAATCAAGACCTGGGTCACCTGCAGGCCTGCTCTTTCACAACACCTGATTTCCAGCCGCAGAAAACAGTGGGCTCCTCACCCTGGCACTGGTGCACCGACACAGCACAACGTGGGTGAATCTTATGGAAAGATGAGGTTGGTGTGTGCTTATTTATCAGGAGCCAGAGCTGGCTGCTCGGAAGAAGGGCAGGAGCGATTTGGCTCAGGCAAGAGAATCATTTATAAAGTCCCGTATCAGGCATGGGTCCTTGGGTGGATTACTGACAATCTGGAATCCATCAACCTAGAGCCAGAAAACCTTTCCTGAATTCTCCACTATGGTATTTGATAAGAGTCTCTTCAGAGGTACAGGGGTCCAAAAGACCTCTAAGATCCTACATTTCAACTTGCCTGTTAAAGTATCCACTGATTATCCTCCTTACACAAATATTGCACACTATTTTTTTTAATGTTTATTTATCTTGAGAGAGAGAGACAGAGACAGAGAGGGAGAGGGTGAGAAAGGGTGAATTCCAAGCAGGTTCTGGCTGTCAGTGCAGAGTCCAATGGGGGGCTTGATCCCATGACTGTGAAATCATGACCTGAGCCTAAATTAAGAGTCTGATGCCCAACCGGCTGAGCCACTCAGGTGCCCCTATAGAACACTAGTGTTACCCAGCCCTCCAGTCTTTGTAAGGTATGTTCCACCCTCTTTGACCCTGTTATGGACTGAACTGTATGCCCCCCAAATTCATAGGTTGGAGCCCTAACTACCATGTGACTGTATTTGGAGATAGGGCCTTATGGAGGTAATTAAAGTTAAATAAAGTCATATGGCTGGGGCCCTAATCCAACAGGACTGCTGTCCTTATAAAAAAGAGGAAGAAACAGTAGAAACATGCATGCACAGAGAAAAAGGACATATGCGGACACAGTGAGAAAGCAGCTGTCTGCAAGTCAAGGAGGGAGGTCTCAGGAGAAACCAACCCAGCTGGCTACTTGATTCTGGACTTCCAATTTCTAGAACTGTGAGCAAAAAATTTTTAAGCCCTTAGTTTATTGGTACTTTGTTACAGCAGTCCTGGCAGATTGACCCCGTTCTACAACCTGATGGTGTCAGATGAATCACTCACTACTACCTGCCACGGCACCGCAAATGGACAACACCTTAATTCTACCCATTTTAGAGCCTTACCAGCTTACAGTACGGTGTTCAACACTATTATTTCATCTCCTGGTGTAGAAACGATGGCCTTGTCACCAAACTCCATCACCAACATCATTAGGGAGGCTACATCCCTCAAAGCAAAGAAACCGTCTTTGGAGCATGTCACCATCATACCATTACTGACATTGAAGCGAAAAACCGCTATACAGTGAGGAATCCGTGTGCTGCACATGCCAACAGTCCACATCCTGGCAGTGGAGTTACGGCCATTCCTTCATCGTACTGAAGGTACGGGACTAAAGCCACACGGCTTATATTCTGCTATCTAATCTATACAGTCTGCTTACACTACAGTGTGTATTTTTATCCAGTATGTCATCTTCTCATCTGAGGATCACTTACTCTCTTCTGAGCATCTTCGTATACACAAAAAACTTCTCTGCTTTTTAAAATTTGCAGTGGATTCTGCGTCAATTGTCTCCCCCATCTCCAATTACATTTTGTTATTATCTCGCTATTTTAGGGTAGCGTAAAGCTCCATAAAAAAGTTGAGAGACGCAATCCCATCAGGAGGTTTCTTTTAACTTAACACCGTGTCTACTTTCCTCTTTATTTTGGTAGGTCTTGTCATAGGAATTGTCTCGACCATTCTTGTGACGAGTGTCTTCTATAACGCACCACTGCTTAGCACACAGTGCTTGAGCATGTAGGAACGACACAACACCCTCAGCAGTATCTTTGAGCTGACAGAGCAGTTATGAAATATTTCTGCAAAAGAAGTTTAAAAAATTCATTCATGTGCCCATGTTGGTAATGGCAGGTCTGGGAAATGAGATTTTTTTTTTTTTTGAAACAAAATTCACTCGATCACATTTTGTCTGTAATTCACATACTTGAAACAGAGTTCCTTCTTTTCAAACTGGCCAAACTACTTGGGTGCAGTCATGATAGGAGTGCCAGGGTAAGCTTTTATTTATTTTTTTCCTGACATTCCTTTTTTAGTCTTCAAAGCAGTGCTCGTCAGAGACTATTTCTTGGTAAGCAGGGTCTGCCAGGCTGTTGTAAGACATTGAGGTGAATTCCTCTTCGTATTACCTTCTGAGAAATTTTCATTGTAGTTGTCTCTGAAGAGTTCTCAGTGGCTCTTGAAACCAGTGTACGGAGGGAACATTAACCAGTATTGCTGAGCAGCAGATGTTTCTTGCAACTTCAATTATAATATAATCTAAAAATTAATATTAATAATGGTCCCAAGTCATTCAACAAGCAAAGTTATGTTGAATAAACTCATAAAGGTGAGTACTTTCTCCTTTAGGACCACTTCAGCTGGGTCTACAATCATCAGGAACTTCTTTGTGCCAGGCTGCAGACAAGGTGGACCTGAATCCTACCACATTCCCTCCGCTTTCTCCTTGCTTAACTTGATTTCAGACTCCTGGCCTCTAGAAACAGTAAAAGAATAAACTTTTGTTGTTTTAAGCCACACTGTGTTTGTGGTAATTTGTTACTACAGCCCTAGGGAACTAATACATGTGAATTTTACTTTGGTGAATGCTGGATTTTCTTGTATTCCCTTAAAGAGAATTGGATCTTTTACTGGTGTGTAGTCATTGAGATTAGTTTTGACCCTTTTCAGGTTTGTTAGAACAGATTCATGAGGATTTTGGTCTAGGGCTCAATAACCCCCACTACTTCCTGCTAATTTTCCTCGATGCCCCACACTTTAGAAGGTTTTGCCATTATGGCTGTCAGGAATGTGAATTGTTCCCATTCTGTTGTGTAGCTAATTTCTGACGATCCTTTCCTTACGTATGGAGTTTTACCCCAAGCACAGACACATCAGTACTCAGCCAAAGACTTATTTTAAAAAGTTCATTTATTTTGAGAGAGAGAGTGAGAGCGAGTTGGGGAAAGGTAGAGAGAAGGAGAGAAAGAGAATCCCAAACAGGCTCCGTACTGTCAGTGCAGAGTCCAATGCAGGGCTTGAACTTACAAACCATGAGATCATGGCCTGAACCAAAGTCAGATGCTTAACCAAATGAGCCACCCAGGCGCCCCTCAGCCAAACACGTATTAAAAGTCCTCCTTATGGTTATTGGCAGGATTATGACCAATTAACATAAAGTGAAACGAAAAGGAACATCTCAGGTTTATTATTTTTTTTTTTGCCAGAAGCCTTGTTACAATTTAAGGCACATCAACTAAAATGTGTACAGTTTTAGTGCTCAAGGTAAATGCACTTACGACTTTATTACACATTTGGCATTCTTTTTTTTTTTTTTTTTTTTAAATTTTTTTTTCAACGTTTATTTATTTTTGGGACAGAGAGAGACAGAGCATGAACGGGGGAGGGGCAGAGAGAGAGGGAGACACAGAATGGGAAACAGGCTCCAGGCTCCGAGCCATCAGCCCAGAGCCCGACGCGGGGCTCGAACTCCCGGACCGCGAGATCGTGACCTGGCTGAAGTCGGACGCTTAACCGACTGCGCCACCCAGGCGCCCCTTGGCATTCTTTAAGAAAGTGCATTAAGCTTTAATATAGATATATTCAGGTTACACTTGTGTTTCAAATGATAAAACATTGTACTTTTTTGATTTTACATATTTTGTCCTCATGTATACAGGAGATGCTTAAAGTGAGCTCTGGCTACGTGGCTGGCCTTGAATTTATCACTCTGGGTATACTGGTACAGCAACTTACATGCAAGAACAATTAACTGGAGCAAAGGGAGAAGATACTTCTTTCTGCAGACTCCATAAGGACTGTGCAGAAATGAGTATGTCTCAGCCAGGCAGTTCCATTTACGTGTAAATGTACTGGGTTTTATGTAGTTACAACATGATGGGTCTGTAGCTTTTTAAACTAGCAAACCCCTGAGAGACTGTACCTTCCAGCTGAAATACTTATAATAGATTATGTTTCAAATGCTGTTTTCTGCTTCTTGGACATTGAGGAAACATTCTTAATTTTGTAGAACTGGCAACAGGGTTCCCCCACCCTCTTCTCTCAAGCTGTAAACTGCTTTTTTTTTTTTTTTTTTTTTTTTTTTTTACAAGAAGTTATAAGAAGTCTGGGTACAGCTGTAGTATTTCAAATGCTTTCTGAGAGAAAGAAACTGTTTCCTTGGCCAATGAAGAAACTTCTCAAGTAATCAAAGAGCAGTTTATATATCCTGATCCTTTTTTTTTTTTTTTTTTTCCGCACAGTGTTTTTCTCTGGAATTATAATGGCTACAACAGCCTCATCAAACACTGTCTTCAATCCCTCTGGGTTAAAGTTGAACTTTCCACATGGTGGCCCCTGTCTCTTGCTAGTTTCTGTCCTTGTTCTATATATAAACAAGATTTTCTTTCATATTCAGTTTTGCTAAAGTTTTGGGGCTCACCTTGAAGATCAGTCTGAGTTCCTACTAAACGAGGCACATTTAGTGCGTGTTCTCTAAGTTCTGATGCCCATTCCTCTTTCACATTTCGAAATAAGGTCACAGAGAAGCATGTAAGGAAGACATCATGCACTGCATAAGATACAGGCCTCAGATGACCATAGTGTTCCTGTCTGATGACTATCTTCCTGTTCTGCTGTATCACAGAGTCTCAGGATGGGGTGCTTGCCCTCCGCCCCGTAGCTGACTGCACTGAAGATGGTGGGCACCACTCCTCCAGGAAGGCGTCGGTGGCACAGCTCATGAGTAGGTATGTCTTGCCAACTGCCATGCCCTTGAGCATCAGCCTCTGGGTGGGCCCCCCTTTCCTGCCATGGCTATGCCCACCCACTGCCCCCAGCAACCATTTAACAAGTAAAATAAGATTTAAGAAAGTCTCATTCCTCACTGATGTCAATTACAGAATATATTTGGTCTTTATTACTAAAATAGAAAAAAAGAGCAGATTAAAAAATGCTAGTAGAAAACCAAATTTAACAAAACATTCTAAATCGCACAGAAATACATTACTGAATATTTCAATGACTACTTTACTAAGTGACACTGGGACTGTATTTTATTTCATGAGAGGAATAAAAAGCATACAGCCCATTTCAAGCATCATGTGGTAGGAAGATATATGGTCTCTTATGATTATTTCCGTAAGTACTATGTAAGATACCCCACAGATGTTTATAAAAAAAGAAACCAAGGTCCTATTATTTTTAACTGATCTTATCTGGATAATAATAAATTAAGAAAACAGAGATTAAAAAAAGTAAATAATTGCACGAAGTTTATTGTCTCTGTGCCAGACAAACTATCTGTTCCTATCCTGCTATATAATGTTAGTATATGTGAACCTTAAACACTTTATCAAACAAATATTTGAAAATACTAAATTCCAAATATCTTCTGGTAAAGTAAGTAGGGTAATGGAAAGAATACCAAACTAGGAATTAACATGTTTAGTTGCCAGTCCTGTTTGGGCTTCCAAGGCTGAAATGTACCATAAAACACTCAGACTGGATGGCTGTAAATGAACAGGTCTGGACCAGATGCTATGTGGTATGCCCTTGAGCTTTCAAAATTCTATCATAACATGTACTCAAGAAACTATTCCAAAAAAATAACATTCACAAATTTCAAGGTAAATTCAAAATAGTAATTTGTTGGATAATAGTGTAGCTATATTATTTGTGATCATCCATAAATTGGAAAAGCTTGTTTAACTGCTACAACACCACACCGGAAAAGCCTCCTGGTACTGAATAAAGAACAACAACAATACAGCATTTCTTCTGAATTACCATTTAGAAATTACTACTTCTTTGACAAATAGGAATGACTTGACCTTTGGACTTCACATATAAAGCCACTCATTTTATTTGATGATTGGTATCACTTAAAACTTTTCCTGTTAGAAATCGTAATTCACACATTTTGTTGCACTGAATCATTAGTGCTTCATTTGAGAAGGAGCTCAGATGTAACCTTTTATTGGTTATCTCCTAAAAAAATCAAGAGGATGATGCAGGCTATTTTATAGACTGGAGTACAGATTTTGTTGTTGTTGTTAGTGAAGAAAAATGGCAGTGTAATTTTTCTTTCTTGGAAGGGATAGCAAAAAGAGAATTATGAATCATTGATTTAAGTTAGGGTTTTTATGGTGTGCTCTCCAGACCAGCAGCAGCAACATTACCTGGAAATTTGTTAAAAATGCAAATTCTTAGACCCCATTCCAGAGCAACTAAAATCATTTATTCTGGGGATGGGCCCAACAATCTGTGTTTTAACAAGCCTTCCAGGTGACTCTAACATACTTAAAAGTTTACTTAGTATTTTATTTCAATGATCTACTTTATAAAACATGCACACTTCTTTTTTGCACATATAAGGTATGCAACTGAATGGGTAAGAAGCATAAAATATAAAGCCAAATCTTGTAACAAAGTGTTACTGGCAAAACTTTAAAAAAAGAAAAAGTAAACCTGTTCTTCCTTTCCTATTAGTTTTACTTATCTTGCTTAGTTTTCCTCTTGTCTCACTGAAATGCTGACTAGCTCTAGATCTGAGTAATTTAACATCTACTCCGTCATTTTATCAATAAGCACATGATCAAACTGCAACCAGGAGTCAGGGCAAACATTCCTTCAGTTTCCCTACAGCCTCTTAAGGATTAGTGAGATCTTTAAAACAGGAAAACAAGCAGAACTGAAAAACAGAATCTGTTCATTGAGCAACAATTATGAGGTACCTACTGTGCCTGAGCTATTCTGACAGGCTGGGGAGATAGCAGTGAACAATACAGACAACAATCCCTGCTCTAAGAGAGCTTCTGTTTTTGTTTTGTTTTTTATTTTTTTTAAATGTTTGTTTATTTTTGAGACAGAGAGTGCAAGTGGACCAGAGGCAGAGAGAGGTGGAGACACAGAATCTGAAACAGGCTCCAGGTTCTGAGCTGTCAGCACAGGACCTGATGCGGGGCTTGAACCCACAAACCAAGAGATCATGACCTGAGCTAAAGTCTGATGCTTAACCGACTGAGCCACCCAGGCGCCCCAGAGAGCTTCTGTTTTACTGGATATTTTATTGTTTTTGGTCTGGTAAGCCTTTTCAGAAAAAGGGCTACTTTTAATACTTGTACAAGTTACTCTTCTGTTTATCTATTTTTAAGTTGCTAATACACAGTACCAGGGTGTGTGCTCATATTAAATTCTAAAATAATTATTTATGAATTTCTTTTTTTTTTAATTTCTTTTGAGAGAGAGAGAGAGTGCGCACATGTGCATGAGCGGGGGGGGGGGGCGGGCAGAGAGAGAGAGGGAGAGAGAGAATCTGAAGCAGGCTCCATGCTGTCAGCACAGAGCCTGATGTGGGGCTGGAACCCACAAACTGTGAGATCATGACCTGAGCTGAAATCAAGAGCTGGATGCTTAACTGAGCCACCCAGGTTCCCTAAGTTATGAATTACTCCTGAAAGTATAATAAGTTTCTTTAAATTCTTATAATAAACCATAAGCTATGAGTAAATAAAAAATTATTAAGAGCTAGATGCAAACAATATATTTAAACAAGAATAAATTCAAGTATTTGCAAATAACATATTACTCACAATTTATAAACACAGTTTTAGCAGTTATAAATTTTAAACTCTATAGTTTAAAGCAGAAATTCATAGAGATTATATATAGAAATATATCCCTTATGATAAATGAATATTCTTTTTAACTGTATTGTATTTATTACCTGGTTTTACCTACCTGTAGATGATACTTACCTAGCCAGGTCTTTCCATAGCCATAGGGTTGTGAGAGGTAGTAAAAAAATTTCAAAAGTACATAACTACATAAATGTTAAAGAACTTAAAAATAAACATAAATAGATAAATAAGTTATAAAAGGGTCTTCAAACAGACAGACCTGTATTGCTGTAAAACTACTTTGGAAAAACCCTCTCTAAACTTGAAAAGGCACTTAGTAGGGACTCCAATGTCCAATAATTTCCATTGTTTTCTTTTAGAGTGAGGTACAGGTTTATGCCTCTGTGCTTAAGTATGCATAATAGTCATAAAACACCTGTTACTTAAAAATAACATAAGGTCTGAAGACAAGTCTTTTGAGAATGAAATTTAAATCTCTTTTTGGTGCTTAATGGCATCTTCAGGATTTCCTGAGCACCAATTCTAAGTGCAAACAGTTGTAGTCCTTAATATTTCAAGACAATCTATTACAGAAACTTTTGAGATCTACTTAAAAGCACTCCTTGATCTCACACTCCGTAAGTTCGAGCCCCGCGTCGGGCTCTGTGCTGACAGCTCAGAGCCTGGAGCCTGTTTCAGATTCTGTGTCTCCCTCTCTCTCTGCCCCTCCCCTGTTCATGCTCTGTCTCTCTGTCTCAAAAATAAATAAACGTTATAAAAAAAAAAGCACTCCTAAAAACATGTGTTAAATTTATTAACAGATTATAAACAATTTCTAAAAAGATGAATTAATTAAGATCTCATTCATGTAATAAGTATCTCAAGTGTGTGCTATATAGAAGGCCATAGACACAGTATAGGAAATACAGAGAAATGCAGCCTACAGTTCTTGACCTGAAAATGCTTAGCATAAAATTAAGAAAAATATAGTTTCATATACTGTACACTAAAAAATCTTTATTTTTAAAGTTTAGAAGAAGTTAATAAATTTACAATAATCTGTTTTATGAGATATTTTATATAAACACATCTCATTTAGATGTTTTAGTTTTAATCAACCAAGATTTTACATTTACTAATTCTAAAACAAGTGTATGAATCTGTTTGAGTCTTTTCTCAGCATCAATATACATCTACTGGTATTTAATAATTTGTGATGCTATAGGTATGTGTGTATTCATGTAGTTATATCTAGAAATATATGTATCTACCATTTATTTAATGTTTACTATATGCCAGGGATGTGCTAAGCACAAAGAGCATACAAGTATATTCTGTGTGTGTGTGTGCGTGTGCGTGTGTGTGTGTGTGTGTGTGTGTGTGTGTGTGTCTGTGCATACAGGTCTGCTTTTCTCCTAAGCCTATGCTTTTAGTCACTAAATTTACAGATTTAATTTTGAAGTTAGAGGCCTTCATGGAACCAAGTAAATATGAAGCTGCTTGGTTCATTGACTGTGACTTTCCTTAAGAATATGCTGAAAGGAGGGTATTAAACACTTGGCATTTCTATTAAAGAAGGCACCTAAAGAAGATCATCAAAGCATTTTCTTCATATTAGCTTCTTATTCACAATTAATGGATGACACCAAACTGGGAAGTTATGTGGGAAACCATCACTGGGCCAAGGTCACAGCTTTTTATGTATATTAACATATGTGCCCATCTGATCACTGCACTTTATATTTAAGGGTGGAGGGAATTACTGAAATGCTACAGGCAGAGTTAATTAGGAAAAACTTTGCAAAAGGGTCTTGGGTAATAAGTTTAAATGTAAAGAAAAGCTTTTTAGGTTGCTGATAGCTACACATCAATAATTCACTGCTCATCTTATTTAAACACGACGCTTCCCTATTTCCAATTCTAATGTCAATCCACATATGCCAGAAAAAGCTCATGTACATGCATGTGAACATGTGGTTTGGTGGGGAGAAGAATAACAGAAAGATGATGAAAAAGCTTAATGGAAAATGTCCCTATGTTAGTATATAATTTTAACTGTGTTATGTATGGAGATGTACACACTTAAGGAACATGAAACTTACCATTTCAAATAGAAAAATATGAATCAGCAAATGGAATTTTTAAGATGGAAGTGGAAAATTTTAACTTTAGAACAAATGAGTAAAGGGGAAGCACTTTTGGAACAGGGGAGTAATGAAAAACGGCTCTTCCATAAAGGCAAGCACACTGGCAAAAATGGTCAAAACCAACTTTTTAATAAGTATGAAAATTAGCCAAAGGGTTGCAACAATTCAAAAAGCATGTATTCTCCCTCTCTCTTTCTCTCTCTCTCTCCCTCTCTCTCTCTCTCTCTCTCTCTCTCTCTCACACACACACACACACACACACACACACACAGTTGAATCTTGGCAAAAACTGCAAACTTTGAGGAACTTTAACCTGTCCTGTTCCCATCACTCTCTTACCAGCTCTATGGCAGCCTCAAAAACCGACTCACAACAATGGTAACTGAAAACCATGAGGCTAGCAGTCACCAGATAGGGCAAAATGGGTTCAGAGTGCCTCCAAAGCCCTATATCCAGAGAAGGGTCATTATATGACCTATATGGAAGCCCCTGAAAAGTCTGTAAAGTTCCATTCTCTGGGCTCATCTTTATTTGATGTGACTCAGAGCCAGAAGTGTGAACAGCTGTATCCTGAGGATATTTATCAAAAACCATCAGTGGCAACTCAGATGATGATATGAGTTAGGAAAAGTAAGGGGCTGGCCAAAAATTAAAAGGCAACACTGGGAAATGATATGTCTACAGGATACTCTGAAAAGCTCCCACATATTCCTGGAAATCTAGAAGGCCATGCACATGTGCAGGGCTGTGTGTATGCCTAAGAAAGACCAGAGAAGGCTCTAATTTTCATCTCTGGTTGACCTCTGTGCAAACAGAAAGTAAAATCTAACTAAGAGTTATACACAGCATATTGAAGCAATGAAAATAAGTCCCAACACACACAGAGCCCCTTGGAAAAGGGTGCAGAACTTGGTTCCAGGCATTTAAGGCAATTTCTGTCCAACCATTAGTTGACTACTAAGCAGACCAAACAGACATTTCAGTGATCAAAAAACCAAAAAAATATAGACTTTATATAATTACTTCAGGAAAGTCACCAACTAAAATAGTAACAATAACAAAAAATGACAAATCATGCGGAGTGGGTATAGAGAATCTAATTTCCAGGTCTGCCAATTTATATCATTTCAAATGTCCAGTTATCAACCAAAAATTATGATAAATATAAAGAGACAGTAAAGTATAACTCTACACAGGAATCAAAGAAGTTAAGAGAAACTATCCCTGAGGAATAGACAGTAGATTTAATATATATACACACATACATATATGTTTATGCATGCATGCATGCATGCATGTATGTATATGTACACATGTACATATGTACGTATGTATGTATATATACATACATATATGTTTATGTATGTATGTAAAGATATGTATATATACATATACATATGTTTATAAAGATATATATATAATAAAGACATACATATACATATATAAAATAAAGACACACACGTATATACACATATAAAATAAATATAGTATATATAACATACATATACACATATACATACATATATATTACATATACATATACATATATATACATTACATACATATACACATATAAAATAAATATATTACATATCTATACCTATATCTATATCTATCTATATATATGTAGACAGAAAGAAAGTGTAAGAATTACAGCAAACAGAAAATGTCAATGGGGGCATCTGGGTAGCTCAGTTGGTTAAGTGTCTGACTTTGGCTCAGGTCATGATTTCCTGGTCTGAGTTCGAGCCCTGCATTGGGCTCTGTGCCGACAGCTCAGAGCCTGGAGACTGCTTCAGATTCTGTGTCTCCCTCTCTCTCTTCCCCTCCCATGCTTGTACTCTGTCTCTGTCTCTCTCTTAAAAATAAATAAATAAACATTAAAAAATTTAAAAAATAAGAAAATAAAATGTCATTGAAAAATAGAAATTATTAATAAAATAAAAATTCTGGAGTTGAAAAGCACAATATTAACTAGAGGGGCTCAAGAAATTTGAACTAGTAGGGGAAAGAGTCCGTGAACTTCTAAGATAAGTATTTTGGAATTATCTAGTTTGAGGAACAGAAAGAAAAAAGAAGAAAAATGTCAGAGCCTCAGAGATCTACGGGATACCACCAACTGTACTATCATATGCATAACAGGAGTCACAGAAGGAGAGAAAAGGGAGAAAAAATATTTGAATACATAATGGCCCTAACGTCCCCAATTTTGATGAAAAACATTAATCTGTACATCCAAGAAGCTAAACAAACCCCAACAGGATAAACTCAAAAAGCTCCAGATCTAGGAAGATCATAATCAAATCGCTGAAACCAAACACAAGAATCTTGAAAGTAGCAACAGAAAAACACATCACGTAGAAAGGATTCTCAATAAGACTAACAACAGACTTCTCATCAGAAAACTTGGAGATCAAAAGTTAGTAGGAATATGTTTTCAACATTTTGTGTTCAAAGACTCTGCCTATCATTCAATATGCAGTAAAACTATTCAATATGCAGCAATTAACATATTCCCAAATAAATGATAATAGAGATCATTACTAGCAGATCCACTCTTCAAGAAAAACTAATGGAGGTTCTTCAGGTTGAAACAAAAAGTCATTTGACAGTAACGCAAATCTACATGAAGAAATAAAGAGCAGCAGAAAAAGTAACTACATAGGTAAATATAAAAAGACTGGTTTTTTTTGTAACTTCTCCATTTGATTTAAAAGACACTTCTTTTTTTAAATTTTTTTTATTTTTATTTAAAAAAAATTTTTTTTTTCAACGTTTTTTATTTTTTATTTTTGGGACAGAGAGAGACAGAGCATGAACGGGGGAGGGGCAGAGAGAGAGGGAGACACAGAATCGGAAACAGGCTCCAGGCTCTGAGCCATCTGCCCAGAGCCCGACACAGGGCTCGAACTCACGGACCGCGAGATCGTGACCTGGCTGAAGTCGGACGTTTAACTGACTGTGCCACCCAGGCGCCCCAAAAGACAACTTCTTAAGGAAATAATTACAAAAATGTGTTGATGAGTTTACAGTGTATAAAAATGGAATCTATATAATAGTAGCACAAAGGAGACAAAAAGATAAAGAGCTGTATTATAGTAAAGTTTTTACATACTACTTAAATGAAGCTAATTTAATTCAAACTACATTGTTTTAAGTCAAAACGTTAACTGTACTTCTCAGTGTAACCACTAAGAAAACAACTCACAGAATATATATATATATATATATATATATATATATATATATAAAGAAAAAGGGAATTAAAATTGTATAGTAAAGAATATTAATTTAACCCAAAACAGTGAGCAATAAAGAAATAAAGGAACAAAAAGATATGTCAGACATAAAGAAAACCACATCGTAGACTTAATTCTACCTCATCAATAATTACTTTAAAGGTAAATAAATTAAATGCTCCAAACAGAAAATAGAGATTATCAGAATGGAAAGAAATGATTCAACTGTATGCTATCAGAGAAATATTTTAGGTTTAAAGACAAAAAAAAAAAAGGGTATGAAAAAAATACACCACACAAACAAAAGAGAGCTGCATATCAGATCTCTGATATCAGACAAAATAGAATTTAAAACAAAAACTGTCAGTAGAGACAAGAATATTTCAATGATAAAAAGTGAATCAGAAAGACATAAGTATAAATATGTATGCACCTCCTATAGCCTCTAAGTACATGAGGCAAAACTGATAGAACTAAAAGATGAAATAGTTCAACAACAACTGAAGCTGGAGACTTCAATACCCCACTTTTAATAGTGAATAGAATTAGGCCCAGTGTCAACCCAGAAACAGATGACTTGATCAAAACTACAAACCAATTAGATCTAACAGACATTTATAGAATGCTGCACCCAACAAAAGCAGAGTACTTATTTTTCTTATTAGCACACAGAACATTCTCTAGGATAGACAATATGCTACACCCCAAAATAAGCCTTTATTATTTTTTTTAAGTTTTTAATTTTTTTTTCATTTTTTTGAGAGAGAGAGAGACAGAGCACGAGTGGGGGAGGAGCAGAGAGAGAGGGAGATACGAACCCAACGCAGGCTCCAGGCTTTGAGCTGTCAGCACAGAGCCCAATGCAGGGCTTGAACTCACAAATAGTGAGATCATGACCTGAGCTGAAGTTGGATGCTTAACCGGCTAAGCCACCCAGGCGCCCCTAGCCTTTACAAAAAAAAAACCCTGAAATAATAGAAAGTATGTTCTACAACCACAATGAAATGAAAATAGAAATCAGTTACAGGAACAATTTGGGAAATTCACAGATGTGTGGAAATCAAACAACACACTTCTTAATAACCAATGGGTCACAAAGACATCACCAAAGAAATTAGGAAAAGATACATGAAAAGGTAAACATAATGTGCCAAAAATCTATGAATGCAGCAAAAGCAGTGATCTGAGGAAATTTTGTAGCTATAAATGCTTTTGTTGAGAAGAGAGATATTAAATCAACAGCTAATCTTATATTTAAAAAAATAAAACTAAACGCAGAATAAACAGAAGGAAGGGAATAATATAAACACTAGCATGGAAGTAAATGAAATAACAAATGGAAAAAAGAAAAAAGAAAATTAATAAATCTAAAATTAGTTCTTTGAAAGACCAAGAAAATCAACAAAACTTTAACTAGGTTCACCATGGGTTGGAGGTAACATTCAAAATAATAAAATCAAATATGAAAGAGGAGATAGCAGTATTAGCCTTAGATAAATAAAAAGGATCCTAAGGGAGTGCTATTATCAACTGTATGCTAACAAATTAAATAGCCTAGATGAAAGGAATAAATTCCTATAAAGACACAACATTGACTGAAGAAGAAAAAGAAAATCTGAATAGACCTGTAAAGGTAAAGAGACTGAAGTAGCAATCAAAAAACTTCCCACAAAGAAAAGCCCCCAAACAGTATGTATCATTGGTGAATTGTACCAAATGTTTAAAAACAAAATAACATCAAACTTTTGCAAACTTCCACAAAAAAATAAGAGAAATCAACACTTTCCAACTCATTCTATAGAGACAGTATTACTGTGATCCCAAAACTAGACAAGAAAACTACAGACTAAGATCTCTTATGAATATTTATGTAAAAGCATGAATAAAATACCAGTGAACAGAATCCACATGTAAAAAGTATTATATAACATGACCAAATGAAATTTATCCTAGGAATGACAGGTCTGTTTAACATGAAAATCAGTCAATGTAAAAGACCTTATTAATAGCGTTAAGGACAAAACCCACACAATTATCTCAATAGATACTGGAAAAGCATTTAACAAAGTCCAACAGCCTTCCCTGATAAAACACTCAACAAATTAAGAACACAAGAAAACTTCCTCAACCTGATCAAGGCTGTGTGCAAAAAACACACTACTTACAACACACTTAATGGTCAAAGACTGAAAGCTTCCCCCCAAAGATTAAGAATAAGACAAAGATATCCACTCTTGCCACTTCAACACTGCACCGGAGATGCTAGCTAGAATAATTAGGCAAGGAACAAAAAGGCATTCAGATGGAAAGGAAGAAGTAAAACTTTCTGTATTAGCAGATGACATGATCTCATATAGGTAATCTCAAGGAATCTATAATCCGCTCCCCCCAACATCTTTTAGAACAATAAATTCAGCAAGGTTGCAGAATACAAGATCAATATAAAAAATCAAGTATATTGCTATGATATAAGCCGAGGAATGAATAATCTGAATATAAAACCAATTCCATTTGCAACAGCATCAAAAAGAATGAAGTACTTCAAATAGAAGTCTAAGAATTTTATACTGAAAGCCACAAAATACCACTGAAAGAAGTTAAAGACTATCTGGGGCACCTGGGTGCCTCAGTTGGTTAAGCGTCCAACTTTGGCTCAGGTCCTGATCTCACGGTTCGTGGGTTTGTGAGTTTGAGACCCACATTGAGCTCCCTGCAGTCAGAGCAGAGCCCACTTTGGATCCTCTGTCCTCCTCTCTTTCTGCCTCTCCCCTGCCCATGCTCTGTCTCCCTCAAAAATAACCATTAAGAAATTAAAAAGTATTTAAATAAACTGAAAGATCCATGTTACTAGATTGGAAGACTTAATACTAGTAAGATTAAAATACTCTTCAATTTTGATCTACAGATTCAATAAAATCCCTATCAAAAAATTTATAGAAACTGAGAAGGTGACTGTACACAATAAACCTAGTATCACCAAAACAATCTAGAAGAAGAATAAAGTCAGAGGACATGCCCTGATTTTAAAACTTACTACAAAGTTATAGTAATTAAAACAGTAGATTACTGATTTAAGACAGGCATATGGAACAAAAGAATACAATCAAAGAGCAGAGATATAAGTCCTTGCATTCATGGTCAAGAGATTTTTGACGAGGGTGCCAAGACCATTAAATGGGAGAGGAATATTCTTTTTTTTTTTCTCTTCTTCTCTTTTTAAGTTTTTCTGAGAGAGAGTGTGTGAGCGAAGGAAGGCCAGAGAAAGAGAATCTTAAGCAGGTTCCATGCCCAGCCTCACGAATGTGAGATCAAGACCTGAGACGAAATCAAGAGTCTGAAGTTTAACCTATTGAACCACCCAGGTGCCCAGGAATAGTCTTTTCTTTCTTTTTTTTAAATGTTTATTTTATTTTTTGAGAGAGAGAAGGGGACAGAGGATCCGAAGTGGGCTCCACGCTGACAGCAGTGAGCCTGAAATGACGCCTGACCTCACAAACCATTAGATCATGGCCTGAACCAAAGTCAGAGGCTTAACCGACTGAGCCACCCAGGCATGCCAAAGGACTAGTCTTTTCAATAAATGGTGCTGCTAAAACTGGATAACCCACATGCCAAAAAAGTAAAGTTGCATTCCTAAATCACACCATATGCAAAAATTAACTAAAAACAGATTCCAGAACTAAAGGCAAAACTAGATGTATAAGAAAACTGGAGTCATTCTTTGTGACCCTGGATCAGACAGTGGTTTCTTAGATATGACATCAAAAGCACAAGTGACTAAAGCAGAGAGTAGATAAATGGACTTTATAAAAATTTTTTAAAAATATTGTGATTCAAAGGACACAAGAAAAAGACAACCTAAAGAATGCAAGAAATATCTAAAATCATATACTTGGTAAAAGACTTGTATCCAGAATATATAAAAAAAAACTCTTAAAGTCAATAATAAAAAAATAAACCTAATTAGACATAAGTAATACAAATATATTTACATCATGTTTATATTTATATATAATTTATATAATATGCAATTGATGTTTATATAATGTGTTTACATTTATACATCATATGCCTGGCTCATGGTAAGTACTCAGTAAGTGTTAGGTAGAACTATTATTATTTAACTCCTAAAGTTCTTTGAGTTATCACAGAGGGATTTTGTAAGAAAGTACTTCTGTAGGATGCCCAAGGGTATAAATGTGGTCCTATTTTTCAAATTAAATATAGAGTTGCTAACTTTAACTCGATTTCTAAAAACAATTCATTTCTACATTTGGCACAATAAGCTTTTAATCCAATATATGCATATACATATACGTAACATATATTCACTTAAAAATACTTCTAATTTATAATATAGTAAAATATAATTGCAATTTTCCAATTAGGAAATAGGCAAAGGATTTGAATAGACTTTTCCAGAGACAATACACTTACATCAATTCAAAAGATGCTCTATCATTAGTCACTAAGGAAACACAAATCAAAGTCAGAAGATACTACTCAACCACTACAATGGATATAATAAAAAGGACAGTAACAAGTGTTAGTGAGGATGTGGGGAAATTTAAACCCTTGTACATGGCTGGTGGGATTTTAAAGGTTTAGACACTTTGGAGAACATTTGGGCAGTTCCCCAAAAATGTTAAACATAGAGTTACCATATAACACAGCAATTCCACTGCTAAATATATGTCCGAGAGAACTGAAAACATGTTCATACAAAGACCTGCACTTGAATGTTTATAATAGCTAAAAATGGAAGCAACCCCAAAACGGTCGATAGATTAATGGATAAAGAGTGGTATATCCATATAATAGAATATTATTCAGCCATAAAAAGGAATGGAATTCTAATGCATGCTACAACATGGATGAACTCTGAAACCATGCTAAGTGAAAGAAGTCAGACACAATAAGTCATAAGTGATATGACTGCATTTATATAAAATGTCAAGAATAGGCAAATACATAGAGACAGAAAGTAGATTAGTATTTGCCAGAGGCTAGAGAGAGAAGGAAGCAATGGGGGTGATTACTAATGAGCATAGGATTTCTTTTTGAGGTAACAAATACATTTTAAAATTGGAGAGTGGTGATGGTTGTAAAACCCTGTGAATATCCTAAACCCCACTGAATTATAGACTTTAACAGGGTAAATTTTATGCTATGTGAATTATACTCAAATAAATCTGTGATCTTAGGGGCGCCTGGGTGGGCTCAGTCAGTTAAGTGTCTGACTTCGGCTCAGGTCATGACCACACGGTCTGTGAGTTGGAGCCCTGCATTGGGCTCAGTGCTGACAGCTCAGAGCCTGGACATGCGCTTTGCATTCTGTGATTCTTTTCCCCTCTGCCCCTCTGTGCTCTGTCTCTCTCTCTCCCTCTCAAAAACAAGTAAACAATAAAAAAATTAAAAATAAATAAAAATAAAAAGAGAGCATGGAAATTGTGGTTATGGGAGGTGAAGCTGGTTATGATGAATAAAACAACAGATGCAAGCAAAAATACAGAGATGAAAACCATAGTTCTTCACGACAGAGGGGAGAGGCTTGATTCTGGCTTTGGAAATGAATAAGAGAGGTTAGACTGTGGAAATATAATAGAAGAGAAAAAAATGCACGTGAGACCTAAGAGAGATAAGTAAGCTTAATATGTATATTACCAAGGATTTTTGGTAAAAACTGAACAGCTGGTAGCACCAGGGACAGAAAATTAAAGTCCCAATGAAAGTCCTGGGGAAGACAGGAATTTTATTGAGCCGTACTCAATAAAATAATTAGGTTCTTTGAGTTAACAACTGTTAACAGCCTAAGTACGTATTATAAAGATTTTTCTATTAGAATGGAGAAAGTAAAGAGTAAGACCAGAAATATCCACTGAGGAATCATTCCATATCAACTGAAACTTGTGTGTACACAGTGAGCTTTGCAAGTAAGTCCCAGGGAAGAAGGGATAAGCCCAATCACCTCATTCTTGGGTAATAGTCACAATTACCTTCTCATTCCTTCACTCCACTTCTTCAAACAGCTGTCTGTGGCATGTGGGTAGCATAGTTTGAAGTGCAGCAGGTGTTTGTAATTTCCTTTCTCAAGGTCACAGGTGACTATGCCAGTGCACTCGATAAACCACAGCTTCTGGGCCCCTTTCTTCCCACTAAACCCCAAGATCCCCTTCTCACATCCAGATTACTCTCTGCCACTTATATGACTTTAACTCACCCACTGCTATTAAAATTGAATTATTTCCAGGAAATCTACTAAGACTCTATCCACTAACCTCAAATCATATCTGATTAAAACTTCTTGGTGGGTAGATGGGATATTTTCCAAAATATTTTTTGAAATTGGCTTTCTTAGATAACTTCCATGTTAGATTTATTAGGAGGGAAGACTTGTATTTGGTGGTACCCCCCCCCCTCAAATCCAGGGCCTCATGGCCCTTTTTAGCTGTTACTGTGGTCAGCCTTTCCTGTAGTGCTTAGCTGCCCTTCATGACCACCTCTGCCCAATCTTGTTACAAGTTACAGTGATGACACAAAGATCAGAGGAGACAATATACAGTATAAATCCAGGCTCTTAAAACCATAAATTGTTTTTATAAGTGCTAACTGCTGTCAACATTACCAGAACTGTTCCCAATTTCCACAGAATCTGCCTTGTGCCACTGAGTAACATTAGAATGTAATGGTTTATTCACATTAGCTGATTCTGCTTTTAAGGGAGTTAATATTTTTGGTTCATCTACCATAATTCATTAACATATTCAATTTAAATATTTCTAGAAGAAGCTTAAAGACCTTTTGTGTCTCAGTTCCCCCACTGGCAAACGATGATAATAGTGACATTTTTATTTTATACAACTGTTATGATATTCAAATGAAACAACTTATTCAAATGAAATAACACTTGGCACAGTGCTTGACAAACAGTAAGTGCCTAATAAATGTTAGGTATAATTACTATATAACCCCTAAAGTTATTCAAGGTATCATAGAGCAATGGTGTTTTACAGCAAAATATTTCTGTAGAATACCCACACCTATGAACATGGCCATATTTTCTAAACCAAACAGATCTACTAACACCAACTCCATTTCCAAAAAACAAAATTTTATTTCTAGGTTTGGCAAATAAGCTCTGAATCCAGAAAAGGCCCTCAGAGAAGTCGGCTAATGTTGCCATAAAATATCACACCAGGCAGAGCTATGGTGAGACAAGAAAACTTCATGAAGTTTCATTCAAAACACAGAACAAGAAGTTTCATTTCCTCCAGGGATTTATCTCACTTAATCTTTATGCATCAAACCAATCTGTGACCCAATTATGTGGTTATACCAGGAGGTGTCTGCATTACTGAATGCTGTGCTATTTCTGCCAAAGACGGATCTCTGGGGATCCTGAGATAATGGCAGCGTAAAGAGCATCCAGGAAGAGGAACATGCATGTTTTTACCAAGACAAAAAAAAGGATCTGTGGAACATTAATAGTGCCAGATGCCACATGTCCATCTAGGCAGGAAAAACAGAGCACTAGTTGGAGAACTTTTGATTACATTTCTCCCAAAATGGAAACTAATATTCCGGGATGATGAACGTTGAGTTTTTTCTTTTCTAAACGATTGCTTCCTTCATGTGATGGCATGATCGAGTCAAGTTTTGGTTTCTGCAATGGACTATATTAACACTTCCTTAAAGAACCAAATTTTATACTGATTGTAAGGAAAATTTCAAGTAGTCACCAAATCTTTTTATTTATTTATTTATTTATTCATTCATTCATTCATTCATTCATTTTTACCAAATCTTATTTTAAATGACAGGCAAGTAAATGCTTTGCTAAAGCACATAATGCAATTAACACTGAAATTTCTTTGAAATCATAACATCCCCCTAACAAAATTGCCCATATATAAATAAATTGTTATTTTTATTTTGTTCACTGTTCAATATTTTTCTAATGTTTTGAATAAACACAATTAGTAAGTGGTATTATTAAATCTGTCAGTGTTAAAGAATTTGGGGAAGAGCTATTATCATACCTGAGAAAAAAATTCAGAATTCAAAAGAATTTTCACAGGCTGGATACTGAGCCCAAAATGAATTGATGAAATTCAACAAGGATGAATAACTATACACTTAGGGTTAAATGGTATTAAGCCAATATCTGAAAGATCATTGTGTGCTGGACACTGTACTCAGTACTTAAAACAACAGAACAACACTAATGAGGAAGGTACTATTATTAACTCCATTCTAGATAAGAGGATGCTGAGGCACAGATCTGTAAATAATGGGAAATACGTTTTGACAGCACAAGCTTAAAACTTTAAGGAGTTATGGTAGGTCACAATTCAATATCAAACACAATATCCAGATTACAGAAACCAATGGTAATCACTATATTTTTCACTGCAATTGGAATATTTAAGTTCACTGCTGGATATCAGTTTTCCAAAGAATGTAAACAAACTGGAATGGAATCAGCATAGAGTAAGATGAATAGAAGAAAATGGGTATACTTAACCTAAAAAAGAGACGGTCAAGATAAAATAGATGCTCCAAGCATCTTAAGAGCTGCATTTACAGAAGAGGAATCTGGGGCGCCTGGGTGGCTCAGTCAGATAAGCGTCCATCTCTCGATTTTGGCTCAGATCATAATCTCACGTTTTGTGAGTCTGAGCCCCACCCTGGGCTCCTCACTGACCTGTGGACCCTGCTTGGGATCCTCTCTGCCCCTCCCGTGCACTTTCTCTCTCTCAAAATAAGTAAATAAACTTAAAAAAAAAAAAAAAAAAAAAAGAAAGAGAACCTGACTTAGTCTACCATGGTCTAGAAGCCAAGATACTATTTGTAGTAAAGCACAAACTTGGGCAATTAATGAAAACACAACGCTTACAAGGTAGAACCAGTTTCTGCTTATCAGGAAACAATGTATCCACAAGTAAAAAGATTTTGTCTTTCTCAGTGAAACATCTTTCTCATATGTTGATGCTAAATAACTACAAATGTGTAGAGACTAGAAATGCCTCAACACTTGTTATTACAATATCCCATTATTAAGAAATAATGTAGTCTATTGAAAAGTCTTGGTGCAAAAACTGAGGCTTCTCGGTAACATGTTAACAAGGAAAAGACTTTCCTGGCTCTGTATTTACTATCTGTGATGCTGGGTGAACCTCTTCACTTTTCAGTGCCTCAGTTTCCTAATTTATAAAGTGGAAATAATGATACCTACCTGAGAATTATACAGATGGAGAGAGAGTAGATATAAAGAAACACTGGTAACACAGTAAGTATTCAATACATGTATATCATTAATGTTCACAATAAACATTAATAAATAATTTTTTAAAAAGTTTGTTTTTCCCAGGCTTCAAGCTATACTACAAAGCTGTAATCATCAAGACAGTATGGTACTGGCACAAGAACAGACACTCAGATCAATGGAACAGAATAGAGAACCCAGAAATGGTCCCATAAACGTATGGCCAACTAATCTTTGACAAAGCAGGAAAGAATATCCAGTGGAATAAAGACAGTCTCTTCAGCAAGTGGTGCTGGGAAAACTGGACAGTGACATGCAGAAGAATGAACCTGGACCACTTTCTCACACCATACACAAAAATAAACTCAAAATGGATGAAAGGCCTCAATGTAAGACAGAAAGCCATCAAAATCCTCGAGGAGAAAGCAGGCAAAACGTCTTTGATCTTGGCTGCAGCAACTTCTTACTCAACATGTCTCCAGAGGCAAAGGAAACAAAAGCAAAAATGAACTATTGTGACCTCATCAAAATAAATAAAAAGCTTCTGCACAATGAAGGAAACAATCGGCAAAACTAAAAGGCAACCGACAGAATGGGACAAGATATTTGCAAATGACATATCAGATAAAAGGTTAGTATCCAAAATCTATAAAGAACTTATCAAACTCAACACCCAAAAAACAAATAATCCAGTGAATGGGCAAAAGACATGAATAGACACTTCTCCAAAGAAGACATCCAGATGGCCAACAGACACATGAAAAAATGCTCAACATCACTCATCACCAGGGAAATACAAATCAAAACCACAATGAGATACCACCTTACACCTGACAGAATGGCTAACATTAACAACTCAGGCAACGACAGATGTTGGCGAGGATGCGGAGAAAGAGGATCTCTTTTGCATTGTTGGTGGCAATGCAAGCTGGTGCAGCCACTCTGGAAAACAGTACGGAGGTTCCTCAAAAAACTAAAAACAGAACTACCCTATGACCCAGCAATGGCACTACTAGGCATTTATCCACGGGATACAGGTGTACCGTTGCGAAGGGACACATGCACCCCCATGTTTATAGCAGCACCATCAACAATACCCAAAGTATGGAAAGAGCCCAAATGTCCATATATGGATGCATGGATAAAGAAGATGTGGTATATATATATACAATGGAGTATTACTCGGCAATCAAAAAGAATGAAATCTTGCCATTTGCAACTACGTGGCTGGAACTGGAGGGTATTATGCTAAGTGAAATTAGTCACAGAAAGACAAAAATCATATGACTTCACTCATATGAGGACTTTAAGAGACAAAACAGATGAACAGAAGGGAAGGGAAACAAAAATAATATAAAAACAGGGAGGGGGACAAAACAGAAGAGACTCATAAATATGGAGAATAAACTGAGGGTTACTGGAGGGGTTGTGGGAGGGGAGATGGGCTAAATGGGTAAAGGAATCTACTCCTGAAATCACTGTTGCAGCTAATTTGGATGCAAATTTTAAAAAATAAAAAATTAAATTAAAAAAATAAACCTCTTGTAGATCCTGGCAAAAAAAAAAAAAAAGTTTGTTTTGAGCGAGACTGCGTGCACATGTGCACATGAGCAGAGGGGCTGAAAGAGAGGGAGAGAGAGAATCCCAAGCAGGCTCCACGTGGTCAGCGCAGAGCCTCATGTGGAGCTCAATCTCACAAACCGTGAGATTATGACTTAAGCCAAAATCAAGAGAGATGCTCAACCGACTGAGACACTGAAGCTCCCAATGAATAGTAATTTGATAAAATTCTTGGAGATTCAGGATCATTAAGAGTATCGGTAATATAATAATAGGTAGTAATAATGTGTGCAATGTACTGTACTCAGATTGTAGTGCTGAACAAGAACATGCAAAATCACTCTTTTAACAAACTGGTGCCTGTCAGAGGGGCAGACAGGCAAAATGGATGAAAGGGGGGGGTATGGATTTCCAGTTATGTACTGAATAAATCACGTGGACAAAAGGTACAGCACAGGGAATATAGTCAATGGTATTGTGATAGTGATGTATGGTGACAGATGGTAGGCACACTTGTGAGCACAGCATAACTACAGAGTTGTTGAATCACAGTATTGTACACCTGAAACTAATGTAACATTGTGTGTTAACTACACTTCAATAAAAATAAAATAAAATGCCAAATTGTAGAGTTGTTAAAACAAAAAACAAAAATAAAACCCAAACTCCTTCTCTTGATGTATTACATACTTTAATATGGAGATAAATTCCTTTATTTTTTATATGTTTTTCTGCTATAAGACCTCACAATGGGTAGAACTTGTGAATTAAATATAACAGGGTTTGTGGAAAAGATGTGGTTGTTGCAGACTACTTAAAATCTATGAAGCTTTGTAACTAGGGCACTGACAGAAACAGTAACAATCTTAAACTATGTACTAATGTGGTGTTAAATCTTGGCTGGTGTTAAATCTTTGAACTCAACATTATTGTCAGTCCATCCTGAGACTGCAGCCCGTAAGCAGCATCCATGAGACCTCTTCTGAAATGCAGGTCCTTGAAAGGATTTACTGTCAACAGAGACCAGTTCATCAAAATTAAAAAGCCAACCCAGGTTTTAGACTTCATCAATCAAATGACAATTTTTTTGAAATTAGGAGAAATGTCTTAGCTGCTTCTTCATTTGTATTAGCAGTTACTAAAGCTACTAAAATGGCCACTCAAAAAGGTACTTTAGCTTTTAAAAACTGCTCGGTCTTGGGGTGCCTGAGTGGCTCAGCCGGTTAAGAGTCTGACTCCTGATTTAGACTCAAGTCATGATCGCATGGTTCATGAAATTGAGCCCCAGGTTCGGCTCCACGCTGACAACACAGAGCCTGCTTGGGATTCTCTCTTTCAAAATAAGTAGAAAAATATTGCTTGGTCTTTCCATTAGACTGAGAAAGCTGGCCTCTGATTGCTTTCACAGTTAAAATACGCAGAAAAAATTCCTCTGCTTTCATACTGACATTATCCATTTATTTATTAATGCACACAAGCTAACTGAAACCATAGAAACACACAGAAATACAGACTGTACTTACTTATGACAACAGTAAGTACTACAAAGAAAACAGGTTAGGGGGTTAAGCAGGTGATTTGGGCAGGGCATATCAGCACTTCGAAGCCCTGTATGGCATTAAACGGGGCTCCCGCCTTCTGGCTCCTGTCTTCCCAGTTTAAGTCTGTAAGGGAGCAGACACCCTCTAGCACTTGTTCTTTTTGCTGCTTGCAGGGGGAAAATGACCAAAATGATTCCTCTGGAGTAAGGACCTATGGGAACCATGTGTTCGTACTTCTAGGTATCTCGTTGGCTTCCCTAAGAAAGCACCTCACCTAGAGTCGAAACTAAAATGATGTTAATTTTTGTTTTCAAATGCTTAAGATAAGCTATTTAAAAATATTTAGGCTCTTCTGACTTCTTGAGTCATGGTTTTGATTAGCCTATTCCTCAAGTTCTACCAATTTGTGTAACTGGATGTGCCATTTCCTGTGTCAGGAAAAATAGTGAAAGAGTTTAAAATGGACAAAAAAAGATTGTGGGACATTCCTTCAATAGAACATCGGGCAGCCTGGCCAGTGCCTTTTCCCCACTCTACGACACATGCTGTCTAAACCATCTGTTGGCTCACTTGCACAGATATCTGAACACCATATTCTATTGCTTGGCATCATTTCACCACGTACTGGGCTTACGAAGGTGGAGAGATTCAGTCCTATAGGAAGGGACTTAGTTTTTGATCTACTGAAGGCAGCTAGCCTGTGTCCACCACATAAGCGGCACAAAATTTCCAATAGCAATGATGGTGATGGGCATTTGTTACACGACGTGGTGAACATAAATGCCATGTGTATAACATAAGGAAGTGAATTCTAACTGAATCCTGAGGATGAGCTGAAGGAGAGAAATGATTATTGTGCACTCAAGAGATGACTATCAGAGATTTGCTTAATTTTTATGCTTTAGTATGTTCTTTCCTAACAGTAAGGGCAGCTGAAAAAGATACACAGAACTTTAGATCCAGAAATGGACTTGAAAGATCAACTTCTTCAACCTAATTTTACCAACTAGATAAGTAAGTCCCTTGGCAATGGACCTTGCCACAAATGCCCTGCCCTACTCCTCTGCCAAATGCCAAAATCTGGTCTGCATCTTTCTCCTGCCCCATTTATATTGCTAGCCATTTTCTTCTGAGAAATATTCATTTTGAATGTAATACTATTGTATAAATACCTAAATTTCATTTTTCACTTTTGAAGAACATGGAAAAACAATTACTTTGCACTCTATATAGATTAATCTCATGACAGCTCTTTTTGCTAAATGCTACTTTCTTTTGTGAAGTTAAGTCAGTGACAAACACAGAAGGCTGAGTGAACTGCTATTCTATGTTCCATCCTCCTCTTGTAACAGGCTTCCTGAATTCATCCAGTTCTTCATGCCTCCTAGTGTGACCATCTAGCTTCCTTTCTAGGGCCCTGTTCCCATCTCTCCCAAAGCTTCTGTCTATGAATGACAGAACAAAACTCCCTCCATTTCCACCCTCCCCAGACTTCCAACACGCTACACTATTCCTGATCTCTTCTGACATTCTTCTCATTTCATCCGTCTTCTGTGAAGGTTCTTCTTCCAACCTTTAGAATATGGACATCCCTCAGGTCCTGCCTGTCTCTTTGCTCTTATTTACTCCTATAGTTTCATCATATTTTCATGTATTCAGCTAAGCATTATCTAATGACAGTGTATAAGCAATGGTATGACAGACACGGTCCCTGCTTTCATGGAATTTACATCCTATTGAGGAAGACTGGTGATAAACAAGAAAACAACTAAATAAAAAATTACAAATGGGGATAAATATTAAGAAGGAAAAAACAAGGTACAATAATAAAGACTAATCGGGGAGTATCTACTTCAGATAGAGCGGTAAAGGAAAGTCCTTTGAAAAGTTGACATTTACTGGGATCTAAAGAAAAAGGCTGTTACGCAAAAGGTGTGTATATTCCTGGCAGAGAGACCAAATGCTCAAAGGTGAGTGGGAGAGAGCTTGGCTGTGTTTGAGAAACTCGGAGCAGAGAGTATCATAGGGTAATGCTGGAGAGGTAAGTAGTGACCAGATCATGCAAGGCCCTACAGGCCCTGGGTTTTATTCTAAACATAAGGAGAAGTTACTGAAGAGTGTTAAGCCAGAGGGTAAGCCATTATGACTTAGATTTTAAAAAGATCACTCTGGCTGTCATGACTTTCAGACTGATGAATACCAACACATGGAGGGTTGCCCAACATAGTCCCAGTTTAGGCCCGTTGTCCTGGTGTAACTGGACTTCTATACCAACTCCTTTTGAGTCAGAATATGTAGTAAGTACATAAATACTAAAGCAAACTTTAAAAAATGAACACAGAAAAACAAAGAAGGTTGGTCAAGACACAGGCAGGCTTTGTGGCAACTTTCATCAGATTCCCTTGTCCCTGATGCCCCTGACCTAGGTGGGACCCTGGTGTCCTCCCTTTGATTACTGACCTAGTTTTACTTCTCAGGCTTGTGCTATGTTCTTGTCCTCAATATCTGGCCATCTCTTGTGATGAAATAATATTCAGTATCTGGTATACAAAAATATATTGAGTGGGGTGCAATGCATCTTAACTCATTTATTCCTCATAATAATCCTTGAGGTAGGTATTATCCCTACTTACAGATGAGAAAACTGAAGAACAAAGAGCGAAAGAAGCTTGCCTAAAGTCATGTACAGCAAAAGTAGCCAAACAGGACAGGAAGCCAGGTAATATGGTTCCAAACTCAAGCGTTCTTCATCCCGAGTTGTCAGCACAGAGCCCGAAGCAGGGCTCGAACTCACAAACTGCGAGATCATGACCTAAGCCTAAGTCAGATGCTTGACCGACTGAGCCACCCAGGCGCCCCTTCATCCCGCTCTTCTAATACTGTTACTTAATGTGAGAGGCCCAGACACATTTAGGGAACTGCAAGTAGCTCAGAGTATTGGGGAAAAGCTGGAAATAAGTTTAGAAAAGTAGTAGCAGGACATCAAATGGCATGCTATATAGCTTAGTTTTCAACTGGTAGGATATGGGGTGCACCGTAGGATCCTAAATGCATGGCCATTCTTATCTTTTGGATAAATAGTTCTGTGGAGAATGGATTTGGAAGGTGAGTAAGAGGAGACTGGTTTCTGACTCAGCTTGTTATAGAGACTGGATATGTGCCTCCTTCCTGCATGGGGTTTTTGAGTGACTGCTGTCAAGAATCTGCTTGCTCCCTGCCCATGATGACAGAAGGACTTCCCACAACCTCTGCCCAGGCCTTCTGACTACTGCTTCTCCCGTCTGGACTTCAGAGCTATAGAGTCTGGCTCTATGAAGCACAGCAAAGTTAGAACTTCAAACTCATCCTCTCTTCTGAGTTCTAAGCCTATATTCTCAGTTCTTTGAACATTTCTACTTGTTTATGGCCTCTGGCTACCTGAAATTTAGCATTCTCTAAAAATCATCAAGTCAGAAGAGAATTAGGGAAAAAAGTCTAAGAAAAACATAAATGTCAGAAGAGTATGCTAGTGGGAAAAATCTACATGAAGCATCATAATTTACAACATGTGGAAAAGCAACTAACATCTTAATACGTAAGTATTAACAATACTTAATACTTAAGTATTAACAATACTTAATAAAATTGTTATATTATGGACAACTCATAAGTGATCTTAAAGGAAAACCTATTTTGCATTTGTATTCGAATTTCAACAGGACTGCTTTGAATTGCTACTTTATTGATAAGTGAAACAGATTCTTTTATGACAAGTTATAAATGCTTATAGTTTATCGGTTCCCTCTCCACCCTGCAATTACCTACAGGAAGAGATTGGCCATGGTTTTATTTTATGAGTTTTATAGGGGCACATTCACCCCAGTTTGCATACTATGAATTCCTGGAAAATTCTACAGACTGGAAAAAAAGAAAGTGCTTTCTTCACATCAAAAGAAGCATTTCACTTGAACTTCTGTATTTATCCATAAATATACAGCCCCAAGTACTATGTTAAAATGTGAAAGACAAATTTTACATAAATATATGTATAAGGCATAGTATACTTGTGTGTAATAATAGAATATATAGCAATCTTGTGAACTTGCATAGTGGGCTAAACAATGACCCAAACCTAACAACAAAGACAACTTAAAATGTCACAGAGGGGCACCCGGGTGGCTCAGTTTGTTGAGCATCCAACTCCTGGTTTCAGCTCAGGTCATGATCTCATGGCTCGTGAGACTGAGCCCTGCCTCAGGTTCTGCACTGACAGTGTGGAGCCTTGGAAGTCTCTCTCTCCCTCTCTGTCTGCCCCTCCCCCCATCATGCTCTCTTTCCTTCTCTCAGAATAAACTTAAAAAAAAATGTTGTAGAATAAAGATAGATTATCATAGAATCCAAAAGAGTCTTAGAATAAATTTTAATTTGTAGGATTCAGATCAACACCTTTACGAATAAGTTTAGTGTCAACGGCAAGCAACATCATGAACATCTCAGGTATTTTTCCAGAATAGTAAAATACTGTAAAACATATTGAAATTTACTACTGATGAAACATTACATGACAAAAACTTGTCAGTCAAGCCCTGAGAACACCTAGAAGTATAACTGCAGAATGAATAAATTAAAAGTTTGTTAAATGCAACTTACAAAATGAAGAATAATGAATGAATAAATTTCTAATCAGACTAGAATATTTTAATTTCTAATAATTAATGAACTATTTAGATGGATGGCAAAAGTATCCCATAACTGGTATAATCTTAATGAGACAGCCTGGATTTTGTTTCAACCCGTTGTGGCTGATGCAAGCTGTAATTATATACACTGCCAGAAAATCCATTTGTTAAAAGAAAATTTGTTCTCATTAATGCGGATTGTGGGATCACTGAATAAAAGAGGAAGAAAGGAGTAGTATTAACTAGCGTTACAGGTTTGGAATGCAGGAGCTTTATAAAAATCAGCAATCAATTCAATAGGCCATGCTGATGCTTGAATTTTTAACATACCAGTTTTCACTAGAAGAGATTCAAAAACAATTCTTCTCAAATCACTAAAAATTCTGTACATATTCAGCATGGCTTATCGTGTTTTAATTCCAACAGAAAACATACAAAGCTATGGGAAGTTCCATGCATATAGCAGGCTATGGGCAGGTTTGTAATAATCTCAATAAGACCAAAGATTTACAGAGACTTCCTTATGCTAGTTGTGACTTTTCTGATTTACAAATGAGTCCTTCATTTAAAGTGAATATGAGACTCAAGCCTGTGCTTACTTAACTATTAACTAACTTTTACACCTGCCTTGCAGGGTTCAGACAATGACCTCTGATTAATCTGAGTCTGATATTATCCTTAACAGCAACTCGTTCTTAAAGTGGCATGATCTAATTATTTTCATGTAATCTAATATCATGACTGTCTAATGTCTTATTTGCTTTTCCTATAATAGGAAATAGTTTGAGTGACTACCATTCAGGACAAAAAGAAAGCCACACATTTAACCATCAAATCTGAACTAGGACATCAGGTATAAAGAAAATAAAAGAAAATCTGAATATATGAGTAGGTAAAACAGGCTACCTTCGCAAAAGAACTGTTAGGCTGATGTCCAATGTCTCACCCAAAACACTAAATATCAGAAAGCAAAAGAGGATCAATTTCCATAATGTTCTGAGGGGAAAAGTTTATGTCCAAATAATTAAAAACCCTAGCAAACTCTTATTCAAAGACAACTAAGGTATTTTAAAATATGTAGACTCAGATACTCAGATAATATACCTCTCACATTATATTTCTGGAAAAAAATAACTTGAAAATATACTGTTGGATATAAACAAAATTAAGAGCTCAAAATGCAAAAAAAAAAGTGAATAGTGAGGTTTGATTCTCTTTGAAGGAGGAGGTCATGCCATGTGGGGATATTCTGTTTTACTTCTACTGAAGGCATCTCAAAAACACACAAGGTATTATTTAATGTCAGAAAGAAAAAAATTCCAAACAAAAAAATTAAATGTGTTAAATGAACAACAACAACAAAAAGAAACAAGACAGTTAAAAAGAGAGTGGGAGAGAACACAACAAAGAGGTGGTTTTGTTTTCAGGCTAACCTATACTTAAAGAACACCGCATCACATTAGAACACTATAGGATCAAACTCTCCTCCATAACCATAGATTTACTGAAAAGTTCATTCCGATTTGGAATGTCAAGAAACAGTTTTTGATAGAGGCCTGAAAAAGTCTCATTTCCCTCACCTGCTGAACTGCTGTAATTAGCATCTAGCACTCTCTGGGACCCAAACCATCTGCGGTGGTTCTCGGAGCAACAGGAAAGTGGAGGTGATAACATACAGAGAGAGGTGACCTGGAGGCTGGTGGTTAGGAACGAGGTCCAGGAAGTCACTCAGGGACCTGGCCTCAGCCATTCTAAAACCCTGGTCCACCGCCGCCTTCTCTTTTCTCAGGACCCCAGAGTATCTCTCCTTTTTGGGCTAGAGTAGTACCAGGTTTGAACTTACAAATACTCTACTTTGTTAAAGTTTTCCGACAGACTTTTTCCTATTTCTTTTATCTCTAAATATCTTCTTCTCTTAAACCCTTTAAGGAAAACAAGGGCACACACATACAAAGGATGGAAATTAGGTTAACACTATTTCCGTGAAAATCAGACTTTTCCTCTCTTGGGGACCAGAAGACACTGGGTAATGAACAGACTTGTGATTCTATTTAGAGGTTATGGACAAAAGGCCAAAGTTAACTGTCAGCAAGGTAGGGGACTTTTTGGGAATGAGGGGGCAGTAGTAAACTAAGTAAATTAGTAAACTAAGGAGTTTGTAGTAAAGAGACTGAAGGAGCTCAGAAAAACATACCAAAATGCAGCCTGGCTCTAGTGAGGGCTTGGAGAACCAATGCATGTTTGGGGTGTGCCTGTATAAACCAAATATATTAAAACTTACAGCTTTATAGATCAGAAATGTTATTAATATATTAGGAGCTATAATTTAATAATCCAACTGAAAAAACATAAAAAAAGACCAACAATACCTAAACCCTTATGTATTAGATTTTGTTTGGTTCTTTGGAGTCATTCTGAGACTGTTAGGGCATTACTGTAAACATTAATGCCATTATTTCTCATGATTTCATGAGAAGTCAGTTCTATTATTTCATCATTTAGTTAGGATGGAAATCTACAATCAGCCTACAGAGTAAAACAAAAAAACTGTTAGGTTACACTTTTCTGAGTTGTAGAATGTACCAAAAAAAACCCCAACAAAACCAGAAATGGAAACACAGGTGCTGTAGGAAAGCCTATAGGAATAAACTGAATTTCAAAAGTATGTAAATAATCCAGGAAGTATCTTTTTCAAATACATTAAGGGGTTCCAGTTCAAGATGGTAACACAGGAAGATCCTCAACTTACCTCCTCCCACTGACACACTAAGTCTGTAGCTACATGTGGAACAATTTCCTCTTAAAAAACCAAAAGGCTGGCTGAATGAGGACTACCCCACAGGCAAACAAGAAGAAAACCACATTGAAGCATGTAGGAGAGCCTAAGATACAACCTTGCCATAAACCCCCACCCAAGTGCAGTGACCCACAACCGAGAGAAAAAGTAAAACCTGGAGTTTCTCCTCAAGGAGTAAAGGGTTCAAACCCCACCTCAGATACCTCAACTTTTAAGACCTACACCTGAGAGAAAATAAATTATTTTCCATAATTGCTAGCCTGCATTTTTTAAATATTAAAGAATACAGTGTACATGTTATGACTACTATTTTAGCATACTTACTAAAGTTTAACTGCAACACACACAATAACCAAGTACTTTTAGGATTACAGTGGTGTTTAATTCCTCAAACACCACTTTTCCAGAGCCCCACACAGTAAGTTATCAAACAGGCTGGCTCAATCATATGAATTTATCACAAATGGAAAATGAAGGCAACCTGCCAGTGAGGAAAATATTATCAATAAAATTCAAATATAGTTTAATATTGCCTTTATTTTCATAAAACAGGCATTACCAAATCTTTCTAACAGGAAATGATGAACTGTATGGAGTATCTAAAAGACTTCATATACAGGAATGATAAGAGAAACAAGATTATGCTCAGTGAAGAATAAGATATATTTTACTCTGTATTATTTTATGAATCTCTCAAGTGGGAATTGGCCATTGATACATATTTCATTCACATATTACATTTAGAGAATAGAAGGGAAATTTAATTGTTTTCCTTCTACATTATCTTATACAGTTATCTTTAACATAGTAAATAGGTATTATAATTGTTAAATGCCTTTTGTTGTCTGGCAGTAATAGAAGAGGGATAAAAGTTTTCACTTCTATAATAATAAAGCATAGCAATTCATAAGAGAAATGAAACATGATGGCCTGCTTTTACTATTAAAAAATATTCACTCTAAATAATGATGCTAGTGCACAAAATAAAACTCATTTTAAAAAGTGTAAATAAATTTGTGTGAAGATTTATATTAACTTATTAAAAATCTAAAATATTTTTAAATTAAAAATCATTCTATTTATAATAGTAACATAAACAAGTCTCTGCAAAAATGATACCATATCTTATTTTCCCAAATATTGGCAAAAATTAGTATGTTTTCCTCATTAAGTTAGAAAACATGAGGTTAATTTTCTTGAAGGGGTATAATTTTCGGCAAAAGGGAGGTCAAAAGACTTTTCTACAATGGCATTTTGTGTCCTATAACCAGGATCATTTTGTAGCTTATCAGTTTTAACAATGCAGAAATAGACTGTCTTACCGTTGGTGCTGTATCTACATGATGGTTACAAGGCTTTCTTTCTATGTTGATAATTCCTGTGCAAAGAAAAGATGGTAGATATTTGATTATACCTATCCATTTTATTGTGAAAACATTTATCTCAGTAAGAGGTGACTCCTATAGCTTATAAGGAAAAAAGTCTCATTTGAATGGCAGGATCCTTTAAAGTTCTATCATGAATTCTTTGGTCAGAAACAGTTGGAGAGTTTAGCTAACTAAGAGACCCAACTCAAAGTGAGCTGAGCAAATTTTCCCATTCAAGAGGTGTTTAGCAATAGTCTAAGATGTGTCCATATCCTGCTCTTGGCTCAAAAATTATACCATTATCTCCACTCTGCTGCAGTTCTTCCATTAAATTTTTATTTCTGACTTGAGGTCATCAAGTTTTCATAAAGAAATATCACAAAGGCTGTAAGAGGAATCACTTCCTTATTTTCTCATAAAGAATAAATAAATCTACTTGAATTTCTCTTTGATCACTTGACTTCCTACTATGTCATATTCTATTTATTCAATCACCATGGAGTGTCTGAAAAAAAAAGTTCCCCCTCATTCTCTCCTTTAAAATGATAATATTGACTGCTAAACTTGAGAAAAATCCTTTTATCATGTGTGGATTTATCTTTTTGTTCCGAATGTCCTCTCCTGCATTTCTTTGTAATACATAGCTTTTAAGGATATAACACATTGCATCTCATCTATAAAGATACTGGTTCAAAGTCTAGCTCAGGTTAAAAATGAACACAGGTGTGGGTCTCATTTACTTTATAATCTCTGTCCATCAGCAAACCAACAGGTGAGTTAGGACATTAGAATAGTTCTAGTTCCTTCAAATAATGATACAGGCTTTCACATGCAAGACTGCTTAGAAGTAAGAACTACAAGTATTGTTAGGAGCAATCAGCACAATTTCTGATTGAAACAATAGCTCCTCCCATTTACAGTCATTTAACTCATTCTTCTTCAAGTATGATAAGGGATTATGTGAGAGCATCATAAAACAATCACTTTTTATCACTGTGAAATAATATTTAAAAATGAACAAAGTATCATGAAACACGATTAAAAATTTTTTTTTGTTTCATTTTAACAATTCAGCTATAATTAGCCAATGAAGTATAAAGCAGTATACTACCTTATACCATCAACTAATATTTACTAAGTGGCTATTTGGTATCAGTGATAAAAGACGAATTATAAAGGATAAATTATAATTTCTGACCTCAAGACTCGAGTAAAACAGAGGATTTGAAAAAAATACTCTAGAAATACTAGAGTATTTTTTCAAATACAGAGTATTTGAAATACAAATACTCTGTATTTGAAAAAATACTACAGAGCAAATTAAAAGTTTTGTCTTAAGAATAATAACAAAATCTTTAAAGTAATTTTTATGCAAAGACATTTTTATTCATAGAGTAACACTGGTCTTGAATAAAAAATTTTTAAAAACCCCAAGTAAACATATTAGAAAATGTTCAGATAATGCTGACTCTTACTGGTAGATTTTAGTAATACTGAAGTATATAGAACAAATGGTGAAATCCCCACTTCCCCAGCGCCCACACTCCCCACAACCCTCTCTGGCTGCATCCACTGAGAACAGTCTGGCATGACACAGGCTTTTAATCAAGAGTTAGCAAAATCTTACATGTGTGTTCTCACTATTGTAATCTGACTGCTATAAAACTGACCTAGGCTGATTACTAATTTTAAAGTTCTTATCCATTAAGAAAGTAACTTCAAGATGTTGAAAATAAAAACTAAATCTTCATCTTCAGCTTATACAATTACAAAGAAAAAACAGCTACGTATTTTACAGTTTCAATTTCAGGATAAGTAGGTGGTGGAAACTAAAAATTTTTAAAGTGGATTATCCAAAGATATAACCTTAGTTTTAAATTTAAATTGCCAATTGAAATAATATGATTTGGAAATACAATTAATACATGTTTGTTTGAACTTTCAGTAATGAATATACACAAAATAAGCTTAAGAAAAAATGTTCCCAAACAGCTTACTATTTTAAGTACATTTTAACAAAAAAGTCTCCATTTGTATGTTATTTCACTTTCATTAAGGTATGATAATAAGTGAAAGCTCCTAATAAATAGATTGCTGTGCTGGTTATTTTTGTGTGTCAGCTTGGCTAGGCCACAGTCCTGCATATCTGGTCAAACATTCCAGATGTTTCTGTGAAGGTATGTTTTAGATAAGATGAACACTTAAATCAACAGGCTCTGAGTAAAGGAGATTGCTCTCCGTAATGTGAGAGGGTTTCATCCAGTTGGTTGAAGGTCTTAAGAAAAAGAATGACTTCCCCTGGAAGAGAAAAAATTTTGCCAACAGACTGCTTTTGGACTTGAACTATAACTCTTCCCTGGGTCTCCAGGCTACCAACTGACCTTGGAGGTTTTGTACCTGCCGGCCTGCATAATCGCGTAAACCAATTCCTCAAAATAAATCGATCTATATACACATTCTACTGGTTCTGTTTCTCTGGAGGCTAACTAATACACTTAACTTTTGGGGAAACAATTTAAAAAAATGAAACTACAATTGTTTGTACTTATTCTAAATTAAATTTTTGTTCACTAATTAATCATGCAGTAATATGGTTAAAAGGTCCAACTTATTATGGTATATTTTAAAAATCCAAATACCTCACAATGAACTTAATATTACATCTGTAGAATAAATTAATCTACCAAAAAACAAAATCAATATGTCAATAGATATTTACCACTAGATTGTCCAGTCTGACAATCTCTGCTTCTTGATATTTATTTACATTTAATGCAATTACTGATATGGCTATGTTTAAGTCTGCCATCTTGCTATTTTGTTGCATCTAGTTCTGTTCCTTTCTCTTTTCTCCATACTCTTTTGAAATAATCAAATACTTTTACTATTCCATTTTATATCCCCAATGGCTATATTGTTAGCTACACATCTTTATTTTTTTCTTTTAGTGGCTAGAGATTGCAATATATATCTCTGATTTATTACAGGGCACCCTGAATTACAATTTTATACTTTACTAACAATATAAATATCTCAAAGCAGTATTACTCCATCTACCCTTCCACCCTTTATGCTATTGTTGTATTTTACCTCCATATGTTATAAACCCCACAACATTTTGCCTGGATACTGTTTTAAACAGTAGTATTTAAGAATGAAAAATCAGCTTTTTATATTTACACATATACTGATCCTTTCCAGTGTTTTCATTCCTTCCTGCAGATCCAAGTTTTCATCTGAGATCATTTCCCTTTAGACTGATGAACTCTTTGTTGAATCTCTCACGGTGTAAATCTGTGGATGACTGTTTTTTTGTTTTTTGTGTTTTTTTTTTCTGTAAAGACTTTAGCAGGCATTCATGTACGAAGGCTAATTTTGCTGGATATTGAAATCTAGGTTGATAGCCATTGTCTTTTTTTTTTTTTTAATTTTTTTTTTTCCAACGTTTATTTATTTTTGGGACAGAGAGAGACAGAGCATGAACGGGGGAGGGGCAGAGAGAGAGGGAGACACAGAATCGGAAACAGGCTCCAGGCTCTGAGCCAGCAGCCCAGAGCCCGACGCGGGGCTCGAACTCACGGACCGCGAGATCGTGACCTGGCTGAAGTCGGACGCTTAACCGACTGCGCCACCCAGGCGCCCCGATAGCCATTGTCTTTTAGCACTTTACTGATTTTATACCATTGTTTCTTACAAGAACAAAGCCATCATTTCTTACTATTATTCTCTGAATGTCATGCATTTTTGCCTTTGGCTGCTTTTATGATCTTTTCTTTAGGTTTCATTTTCCTCAGTTTATTTAAAATGTACCTAGGTGAGGTTTCACTTATATATATTCTTGGGGTTTGCTAAGCTTTTTATATCTTTTACGTTATTTTCTTTTATTAGAGTTGGAAAATTCTTGGCCTATTAGTTCTTCACCCTATCTTCTCTATTTTCCTTCTGGAATTCCATTTATACATGTTTAGATGATTTGATGTAGTCACACAGGTCTGATGCTCTGTTATTTCCCTCCCCTACCCTGTGCTTCGATTTGGATGATTTTTATTGTTATGTCCTTGAGTTCAAGGATCCTTTCTTTCAATGTGTACCTTCAGCAATTAGGTTCACTTAATTAACTTTTCATTTTATCTATTACACTCTTTAGATGCAGAATTTCCACTTATTTCTTTTTTTATGGTTTCCATTTCTCTGCTGAAATTATTCATCATACCCATGTTTCTTCAAAAATTATTTAACATATGTATAAAAGTTATTTCAAAGTTCTTGTCTACGAATTCCAATCCTTCTATTGATTGTTCTTTTTTCTTGATTATGGGTCACCTATTCCTGCTTATTCACATGCTTCATATTTCTGACTGCAGGTTAGACCTATTAGATATATAATTGGTAGAGAATGAGAGAGAAAGCATGCTTCCCCAGAAAGGGCTCACTCTTTCTTCTTCTTGAAAGCTATGGTGAAGGGTGGATCTTTGTATTCAGATCAGGAGTTAGCCTGGGTTGGGCTTGGGCTGTTGCTTTAATCTCAGTACATCTACTTATTAAATATCTAAAAATAAGATCAGTTCCTCCCTCTAAATCTGAGTAATGGATTTTTGGATAAGAAATCCTTTATCTTAGTTGTCTGAACAGGTTATTCCACTATCAGCCAGATTTCGAGACTTTTTCTCTTCCTAAGGTAAAGAACCTGTTCCTTTATGTACAGGCTTGTGAAATTTTCCCTGTATCTGGAAAATCAGAAATTTTACTAGGGTATATCAAATTGTGTCTTGGCTATAATTAACCTTTCTTGGGACTTGATAAGCCCTTTAATGGGCAGAGTTTTATCAACTGCTTAGAGAAATTTTATTCTGTTACTTCTGTAAATTTAGCAGTTCATTTTATTTTACCTTCAAAATTTTTATCTTTATGATAACCAATGTACTTAATCTTCTGAGGAAGCATCTTCTTTTCACTTTGTCTAATGCTTTTAAAACTTGAAATCATACAGTTTAGCTTAGTTTCTTTCTAGAGGCCTACAAGGATGAAAGCAAACAGGATGGCAAACCCTAGAGAGTATATCAGAAGATCAAGTTTTTTTCCTGGGATCTCAATGCCAATGTGTCAGGAATGGGGGTAGGGGCTGGTGCGGGAGGGCTCTGTTCTCCTTGGTACTAAGCAAGGACATGTGCAGGGAAAGCCGGTCTCTTCCAAAGGTGTAGGCAAAATGTTTTTTTTAGAGTTCACTGAGGTCTCTCAGCCTGCAGAAGTTATAATAAATGCTCTGGGTAACTGGCTATATTTGTCAGTTTAATGTTTTTAGTGTATCAAGAGCTTGGGAGAGCCTATGCACCACAGTGGATCTAAAAGGGCCTACATGCAAAGGGACCTACACAACTGGAGGAGTCTGGTTCCAGGCCCAGCCACTGGGAGAGGACTGTAACTTGCAACTGATGAGACCTGAGAGGAGGAGCTCACCCCTGTGCCTCAGCAGGTGGGTGTTTTCGTGTTTTGCCATAGCTCAGACCTCTATCAGTATAGTTGGGACCACAAACCATGAACATGCAAAGAAAACTATCAACTCTCATAAGGAGTTTCAGTAACCTGAACATGACCAAATAACTTTCTAGAACTGGTAGTGCCACTGATGACAAAGGAAGAATGAGAGGGTCTTTTAAATTAAAATGTAACAAAACAAACAAAAATCAACAACTATTAAGAATTTTAAGCTATTAATTAACAAGCAATGAAGATAACGCTATTTTAAAGGAAGGAAACAGTAGTGGCTTCTAGAAAGTAAATAGGAAGATGGGTAGTATTCCCAAAGTCACACAACCAATGAGCAGCAGTACCATGACTGAAACCTACGTGTATGAGTCACACACCCTCCAGACCCATTGGCGTGTTTGACTCCTGTGGCAAGGCCCTGATTTTATTCATCTTTGCATCTACAATGCCTAGTCCAAATGCTTAAAACCCAGAAGACCCCCAACTCTTGAAATGAATAAATGGAAACTATGCCATATCCACTGAGTTCATGTGCTATAATACATATTTACCTGTGTGCATTAGTTATCAGAATGTTTGAGTTAATCTTCTAGGACTGCTTTCAAAAATGTCAATTTACTACGTTCTCTGGTAATGTATCTAAACTTACTGTAAAACTAAAGTGTGTTACTTTAAAATTTTCCTAATTTTCCAGATATTACACATTCTAGAGAAGATAATGGAAAACATTTTACGCTTTTTGGGAGATGGTTAGGTATTTTATTTTGTAGAAAACTAGAGCATGACATTTACCCCTGTACTTGACTGACTCAAACAGCGGAATTATATATTTTACGATTTCCCTAAAGTCCACACACCTTCAACTCAAGACCACGATCAAAGGAAAAAAAAAAAAAACAAGATAATGAAATTTCTTGCAAAAGCAAAAAAGGCAGGAATATGTGCCAAATTCTAGAGTCAGAATATATATACAGCAATATTATGTATCATCACCAAATGTTTATGGGCTACCCACTAAGCACAAGGCACTGTGCTAGGGACAAGAGAACCCTGATTCTCCCTTTCATGACCCCTTTTTAGGAGCCATTCACTTCATGCAACAATATAACTATGCATCCTTTTTGAGTTTTGGAAATCATGAATCTCTATATAAGGCAGAAAGAATTATGCTTTGATTACTTTGACTAGGAAAAAATGAAATAAAATGTACTATATTCCAGTAAAATAGTTTTAGAAGGTAGTATTCTTTCAAGGCAAATTTAACATAAAAGTTGTGCAGAGCTTGCAAGCATTCTTAAGAACTAGAAAAGAAGTGAAACTGTTTTTCAGATAATATAATTTTATAACTAGAAAATTCAAAAGAATCACTGCTAAAAGTAACATAATCAATAACAATACATCAGGAAGTTAGCACAATATAAAATTCAATATACAAAAATCAATATCCTTTACATATTCAAACTAGCTAGAAGATATATGACAAAGAATACCTCATTTATAAGAGCAAAATAAAAGATAAAATACCTGAATAAATACAAGAAATGTACAAAACAATATGAATGTTAAAATACTTCTAAAAGACATAAAAGTAGCCCTGAACAAACAGACACCCCTTATTCTGCAACAAGAACATGTAACATTATATAAAGGCCAATTCCCTCCAACATAATATATGAATTTAGTGTGATTTCAATAAAAAAAGTTTTTTGCCCCAGCACAAATTGACTCTAAAATTCATACAGAAGTATATGCAAGAACACCTAGAAAAATCCTGGGGAATAAAAAGAGCCATGAGGGGAAATAAACACTACTAAAGATCAATATATATTATAAAAAGTCTCTGCAATTAAAACAATGTGGTAATGACACATGAATAGACCTGTAGACCAGTAGAATATATTAAAATGTTCAGAAAAGGATCCAATTACATATGGAAATTACATGCAAAGAGGAAGAGATACTTTTTAATACATGGTGTTGGGATGCAATGTACGTTTTGAAAAAGAACTGATCCATACCTCACACCATACACTAGGAAAAGAATTCTTAATGGGTCATATTTAAATGCTAAAAATGAAGCTATACCAATATTAGAAGAAAAAACATAGTGAATGTCTTTACAAACCCAATGAGAAAAGCTTTCTTCAAATTTTGTGCTGTAAAATCAAAAGCCAAATATAAAACTTGGAGAAAATATTTGCAACCTACATTACTGACAGATGACAAGTTTCCCTATTATGGAAAGCAAAAATATACAAATATTAATAAGGGTGATTTAAAATTTAAACTGGAAGTCACAGTATGAATTCATTGAGCTTTTAAGACTTGATTTCCTAGATATGTCCAGTGAAAAAAAGTCTTAGAAGCAATGATATCCCAATAGCAATGAGTATACTCAGCCCCAAATTTTAGTTTCTAAATTCCATTATCCACAAACTAGTACCAGGACTCCTTGGAGAATTGACTGATTCCAGCTTTGGGGAGGGCAAATACAGGATGAACCTAGGACACTGCAAGCAGCACATACTCTGAGCTACCTGGTTCATATCAAAGGACACAGGAGTGGACATGAAGGGGCTCCTCCTTCCCAAATTAGGGAACAGTTTCAGCAACACAAAGAAAATGACAGTGAAGAAGTACAACAAAGTGAATGAAAAAAATTCACAATACTCAAAAGAGACAGGCAAGAAGAAAAGGAAATGCGCCTCTGGACTGAACACCAGCCAATAAATGTAGAACCAATCATAACGTTAGAAACCAACCACTGTTAATAGTTATTTCAAGTAAGGATCATCAGTGGCTGCTGAAACCACTGAGTAAGGCTGTTGGGGAACAGGGTATTCACATGGTCTCAAAGTATCAGCCCACAGAATACCCACTCAGCAATTACAAAGGGAAAAGTTTACCTTTACCACAGAGAGATCTAGTGTTCACCAAGTTAATCAAGGATTAAATTTAGCAACACAAGTCATGGAACACCCTGACATTCCATGCCTCCTGACGTGATGCAGAAAAATACACATTATAGTGTTCTTGCCAAAACAGTTTAACCTGAATCTAATCACAGTGAAATAGATAAAAACAAAACACTGGACATTCTACCGGACAACTGGCTCAGTCAGACTCTTCAAAAAAGTCCATGTCATGAAAAACAACAACACCAAAGGAGTAGATTAACAGAGATTAAATGAGACTAAGATGACATAGCAACCAATATAAATGTGACTCTGGATTGGATGCTGGACAAATAAGCATGCAAACAAAAAACTGCTTAAGATACTTTAGATAGAATTAAGAAAATGTGAATATGAACTGTTTATTTGATATTATAGAATCATTGTTAATTTTCCTTGTGATAATGGTACCATGATTATATAGAGAATATCCTTATTCTTAACAGATATTTGAATGAAGGTTTTGAAGGGAAGATGCAAATGGTGCAAATTTGGTTTTATTTTATCTTGTTTCCAACTTTTTTGTGGTATTAAAAAACTTCAAAATACACTTGGGGAAAGGACTATAGACCCTTATTAGACATGTAATGATCATACAGCAGGCAAGCAAATAGTCAATGGTTTTGAATATTGCTAAATCTTCCACGTAAGCAAACAGGGCTTAGTTTCTCACTGAAAAAATTTCTCAGCATTATTTAAAAACAGTCAATGAAAACACTTCTCCCAACTCTGAATTTAGTGGAGTGTCTTCCTAAAAATAAGAAAAAGCTCCAAAATTAATGCACAAATAAAAAGCTACTACAATATGTATTTATAGTTTACATATTGATAGCTTCACTCAATAAATCTGTTTATTGAGAAATAATTTTCATGGCAAATCCCTGTCCCAAATCAGAGGTATCAGTTATCTATAATTCTCTATTATTAGTTTTTGCTCCTTTACAATTAGAAAAAAAACATTTCAAAGGACAATTTAAATAATAATATTTATCCATAATAATCCTGACTCTGGAACTACTCTGTATGTTTCGGAAGACCAGCTCTGGCAGTGATTAGCTATGTGACCTTGGGCAAATTATTTCTCCACTCTGTGTCTCCATTTCCTCATTCAGTACAGGGAAAACAACATGTATCTCATAGGTTGATGGGAGAATTAATTAACTATAGGAAAAAGTACTTCAAATTGCATCTGGCATACTATGTATGTTTGAAATATATATATATACACACATACATACACACACACATATACACACACACACAGTATCAGAATGTTTATTTTGATGTTTAAAATAGTGTATATTTGTATATTTTTTCAATAGCCCTCAAATACATGTAGAACTAAAGTAAGCATTATAATTAAATATTTGTATGAAGGGTCAGATAGTCTAATGAGTTCTGCTTTAGAAAACTTAATGGCTTGCTTCATACAACCTGAGGTAAAAAAATAATTAACTTTATCATACCATAAAAATATTTTTATTAAAAACTATGCCCATACATACATATACATGTGTGTGGGTTCAGATGGCATACATACCCATGTACATATATATAAACCCTGCCCCCTCCTCTCTATCCCATTACTTAACTTGGACTGTTTCTCCTCATTTGGATAACTGGAATAGATTCCTAACCAACCCCCCTGACTTGGGCTTTCCAATGACATCCCACACTGCCAGAGTGGCTATTCTAAGGAAAAATTGTTATCCTCTTCTTCTATAGCATAGTCTTTAGGATAAAAATCACGCTTCTCGAGTGTTTAACTCAACTGCTTAACTAAAAATGGCACACAAAGCTATTCAGGACGTAGCTACTGCCTGGCTCACTAACCATCCCCCGTCATTCACCCTTGCCATTCCCCCAGCTGCTCTTTAAGCAGAATGTACCTAAGCTTTCTCCATTTCGGACACCTCCTTTTAAGCTGAAATATTTCCTAGACATCCTTTAAAGCTCAGGTCAAACACTGTGTTCTGTAGGAAATGGTCTGTAATATTCTTCTTCAGACCGCACTCTGATTCATATACCTCCCTCCAGCTCTTCCCTCCCTTAGCATGCCTGTACAATCCTCTATCATAACATAAACTCGCTATGTTTATGAAAACTTGCTTAGTTCCATGCATCATACAGTTCATATTTAATAAATGCCTGTTGAATGACTGAAAACACATATACAGAAAATGAGAGTTAAAAACATCTTGCAGCAAAACAGGCTGCAGATTCTCCATTGGTACAGTCATCCCATATTCTACGTATTTTTCTAAATATTCATCTAAAATAAGTTTTTAGTAAATGCAAATCCTAAAATGACTTTTCCTCATCTAGCCTAGTAAAAGGTTAACATTTATTTTTTATATTGGACTTTTTCAGGATGGCATGGGAAGCCCTTTATTTACTGGATACATATTTCAGATTACAGAAAGGGAACATTCTTTGAACAATTTACTTTTCATACATTAGAGGAAAAAAACCGTCCCACACTCAGAAACGTTAAAGGCTGAGGGCCCCGAGTCTACAAAGTTTGGATATCTACGCAGACCACAGAGGTAAAGCACAGTGAATACACAAAACCACAAATCAGTAGGCTTTTTCCTGTGTTAGTTATGGAAATAGGTAGTGACCTACTCATCAAGGGTATGTAAACACGAATGAGTAGGTAAAACACTGGAAAGGAGGGTAAGGGGTCCCTAACATTTGAGACTGGTAAACTGAGACTGGTAATGCTTCTGGAAAAGTACAAAGCAAGCAGGGAAAAGAGAGTAACTCTACAGTGTGGACGGCATCAACCAGACAATACGGCTCTTGGTTACAGCCCTGCCATCATAGTCTTTCTGTGCTTCAGTTTAAGCCTCACACCTGTTGGGGAGATCCTTCAGTCTCTAATAATCTGTGCTATTTATTCCCAACTACGAATAAAAAATTAAATTCACTGATCCACTGAGAATATAATGTTAGCATATCTCTAACTTGTAAACTGATGCCCAAATAATTTAACTGTCTTAACCAACAATCACTTAAAATTCTACAGTAGTTATTTACTACCAAAAACTGCATACAATTTTTAGTATCTGACAAACATCCTCAGTAAACTCTTAACAGGAGATTAAGGTCTGTTCAAATCATACCCTTTGTGACATGCATATTTCTACATATTCAATCTGAGAATAGTAAGGATATATTTCTAATATAATTATGTCACATACTTATTATATAAATAAAGCCAAAATACTACAATTCTGTGTGTGTAAAATCCTTTAAATATAATTTAGTATCTGTAAGTCTCTACGACTAATATTATTTTAGCAGTCATACTACAGAATCTTGAAGACCAAAGTACAGCAACAAAAAGGATAAAATGTAAACTATCATAATTCAGGCATTTTTTTCTTTCCAATTTATTATTGCAGTGAAGAATTAAAAAAAAGAAAACATATAGCACCAAAAGAAGCTTCATGCAATTGCCTGCTTTCCTCATTTTTTTCCTTTTCTGTCTTCTGGTTAGTGAACATTCAAGCTATCTATTTCGGAATCATCCTAATGGCTCTTAGTCTCTTGGTCTCTTTTCATTTAATAGCCTCTTCCAGCTTATCTCATTAACTCCTGTGGACATCAAGACTACACACAGGCCACTGACTCCTTAATCTTTACTTATGCTCCAAGCCCATATTTCAAAAATTTTTTAAGATTTTATTTTTAAGAAATCTCTACACCCAATGTGGGACTCGAACCCACAACCCTGAGTTCAAGAGTCACTTGCTCCATCGACTGAGCCAGCCAGGTGCTCCTCCAAGCCCATATTTCAAAGTATGCAGTCTAGTTCCTAGGACAGGGCCTGACTCATAGCAGGATATTTAATAAATGCGGTCCAAATGAATAAGCAAGCTACTAATACCTTGCTCTGAATGTCTTCCAGGCATCGCAAACTCAATATATCAGAAATATAATTCATTACCTTTTTTCCCCAGTATTTCTAGATATCTCCCTATTTTTGTTAATGGACTGCCATCTACTTATTCACCAAAATTAGAAGCCATAGTTACCCTCAAATTCTCTATTCCTTACCACTCACATTCCAAATCTCTAACACTTAATGATTTAAACATCTCTATTTTCTTAAAAAAAATTTTTTTTTAATGTTTATTCTTGAGAGAGAGAGACACACAGAGTGTGAGCGGGAGAGAGTCAGAGAGAGAGAGAGGGAGACACAAATCTGAAGCAGGCTCCAGGCTTTGACCTATCAGCACAGTGCCCGATGTGGTGTTCGAACTCATGAATAGTGAGATCAGTTCGAACTCATGAATAGTGAGAGCTGAAGTTGGACCCTTAACTGACTGAGCCACCCAGGCGCCCCTAAACGTCTTTATCTTCTTACTTCAGTCCCATTTTCCCACCTCCATTGTTAAAAATCACCTTTTAACTGACTTCCCTAGCTGGAATGCACTAACACCTTTTATGATTATTAGTTTTCTCATCTGATAACAATTAAATAGTGCCTTCTCTGAGGATTTGTAACTACATCATATATACACTCCAGTACATTTTGTTCATTTTTCTTATTTAGAGAGTATCAAACTGTAAGATTCCACGTACCTCTCCTGTTTAAAAATATATCTCGGGTGGCTGTGTGGCTCAGTTGGTTAAGCGTCCTACTTCAGGTCAGGTCATGATCTCATGGTTTGCTTTGTGAGTTGGAGCCCTGCATCAGGTTCTCTGCTGAGAGAGAGCCCGCTTCAGATCCTCTGTCCCGCGTCCCTCTCTCTCCGTCAGCTGTGCTCACTCCCTCTCTCAAAAATAAATAAATATTAAAAGAAACTAAAAAAAGATGTCTCTTGTGAATATTGTCAGCACCAGGGAACAGGCAGTGTTCTGCACTTCATTTACACAAGATTCTGTGCAATATGGCCCCCTGCTACCTCTCTGGCCTCACTGTCTTCTACTTTTCCCCTCTTCCCTTTACTCTAGCCATACTGGTCTCTTTGTTCTTCAAAAGAAGAACCACACCACACACATCTCTGACTTGAGATCTTGGTTAGGGATGCTATTCTCCCAGACGACATGGCTTTCTTTCTTCAAAATTTTGCTCAACTGTCAGCTTCCTTGTGACATTTTTTTTCTCGACCACCCTATTTAAAACAGCAATATAACCTCACTTCCCAGTTCACTTTAACCCCCTTCCCTCCTTTGCTTGTTATTTATCCTATATTTATTTGCTTATTGTCTCCTTCTCTCACTGGAAGGTAAGCTGAACAAGGATATGGATTTTTACCTGTTTTGTTCACTTATACATTCACATACCACCTATAATAGTGCCTGGGATAAAGTAAGTACCCATGGGGTATTTACTGAATGTATGAATGAATGCTGCACTCCCAGTATCTGCATGTGAAAGAATTAAACATCCTTTAGAATTAAGAACAAAAGACTCCAAAAAAAAAGTTAAAATGAGAAAAGAATTCATGGAAAAAGTATTTTCATCTATTACACTGTTATGCTATCGAGAATGTAGGAAGGTGATTAGTCATATTCTCAGGTCTATCTATAAAACAAATAATTTAAGTACTAGGGAGAGGTAATATGCTAAGATTCCAAACACAAGCATGATGATTTAGAAGACATTTTCCATAACTCAAGGCAAAGAGATGTTATTAAAAGAAAGATGTTGCTATATCAACTTTTTCCCTATAAAAGTTTAATGAATATTAAGGAAATTAATTTGCCTGTTATACTGTGCATTTATAACTGCCTTTAACATTAGTTGTTAATGTTAAATCATCACTTGAAAATATACAGATTAAAAGACTGAGAAGGCATTAAGTATCAAGCCTCATAACGTTACTACACAAGTGGAAATAAGGAAAAAAAGAAACACAAGAGACCCCTATCCCTGCACCAAATAAAAACACTTCACATTTGGTTGACTCTGAATTGCCCAAAATAAAACATCTGCTACACTGCTTCAACAGAGCTTAGTAGCTGTGAGATGTGACTTGACTCCTTTCAAAAAGAAGTCAGGTGTACACAACACACACACACACACACACACACACACACACACACAGTCACTCACACATACTCGTAGGAAAGAAAAGAAACTGGAGTGTTTTATAAATATTCACTCATTTATTCCCAGAACACCCTCAGGAGGCAGATTTGAAGGATACAGTACAGTAATGGAGGTTATTACATGACTTGTGATACACTGGCCTTATAAAAGGTCAGCATCAAAATTCAAATTCCTAGTTCTAAACTATCATTGGGAGAAGTTTTAAATAGACAATACTGCTTTATATTGAATAGAAGACACACAATTCTAAGCAGAGCCATGAAACTAAGTGCATTTCACAAGGATAATGTGTTTGAGCAGACTGTTTCATGTCTGTATTCCCTTATTGTTTTATACTTATCTGCTGTTGAACCTAACCCCATTATTCTGAGGACTTTGAGGGCAGTCCTTTATCTTCCAGTTCTGCCAGGGTTTGGCACAGTCCCTGTCACACAGTAAGTTCTCCAAAAACAATTGTTGACGAACTGTATGAATTAATTTTTGATAAAGTATACAAAAGTTTTTTATTTTTTTAAACTAACGGGTTCTGTTAGGATATTTCTACTAAAATACAGTATTTCTGGTTCTGTTCAAAAAGATGGATACTAGTCAAAAAACGTTCTCAATTTTTACTCTTTATGAAATTATAGTTGAATATTTTTCAGAGGAGAAAGTTGAGAAAAAAAAGTAAATTGCCTGAAATTAGAACATTAGGACAATGTTCTACTTTTTACTTACTGAACGTTTACAATGTAAAAGCCTCTTAAATTATTTTTAAAATATGACCAGTCATTCCATCTAGTCATTTCTTAAGTTGCCATATTTGTCATCAACCTTGCTCTCAGACTTGGAGGCAAGTTGCTGACTAAGAACAACACAAAGAGTGATTCTTTACATTTTCATTCACTTTTCATTCAAGGAAAAAGCTTCCTGAAAACACACATTTAAAATTCTGGAAAATACAAATCAACATTATCTAGACATCTCTATCATTACCAGAAGGACCAGTTCCTAAACCTAATTTCCATTGTTAGTTGACATTTTCAATAAGTGATGGATATTCATTTCCAGAAAACACTACCAGTAAATTCTATGATATCATAGAATGTTCACTATCCAGACCAAACTGACTAAACCACAAAATTCAAAAGTATGCACTTAGGCTAGTCTGAGAGAAACCTTAGGACTATTCTGAATATAGTCTTATAAAGCATAACCTAACTGAGTAAGAGTGAACGAAAACTTAATTTAAATAGTCCTCTTCCTCCAAATTTCCAGAGTCTTCCTCTAAATTTCTAGAGCCTTTGGTAGACAGAAACTAAAATGTTTAAAAAGTGAATTATGTCTTGTCATAGACTTAATTTTTTAAAAAGTTACTCTGGGATGCTGGAATTTACAAAGGAAACAAAAATTATTATTTTTATGCTCTAAATGGTATTTCATTTTCCCCCCCTTGACCAAGGGAGTAAACATGGGAACTGCTTCCTTGGTTCTAAGCCGTGCCCACCCTCAGCAAAATACATAAATAAAAAATGATTACTCGTTTTTAAATTTCATCACTTTTCACAGAATCACAGAACATAAACATTGAAATGAAGGGATGTGAAATATGTGCAGGTACATCAATGGAAGGAATGAGTAAACTGGATTAACATGGAGTATTATTTGACTTTTTATTTTCAACATGAATTAAAAATATTTTTCATTAACAGAGATGTGGTCAACATCTTGAAATACAGACATATTGACTAGAATACTGAAAAACTAAATAGTATCTAGCAATTGAAAGATGTCAAAATTGTGGAATACTCATTTTCCCTTCAAAACCATGCCTTAAGTTTATTATCAGAAAAAAAAAGTTATGAAAAAATCTACTTTAAAACCTACATACATGAAAATATACCCTATAATAATATCATTTTGTATGCCTTACTGCCTTAGAAATGGAAAAACTGTCAATTTCAGTATGAGATTATAAATATAGTAAAATGCATCTTTTTTTTTTTTTAATTTTTTTTTTCAACGTTTATTTATTTTTGGGACAGAGAGAGACAGAGCATGAACGGGGGAGGGGCAGAGAGAGAGGGAGACACAGAATCAGAAACAGGCTCCAGGCTCTGAGCCATCAGCCCAGAGCCCGACGCGGGGCTCGAACTCACGGACCGCGAGATCGTGACCTGGCTGAAGTCGGACGCTTAACCGACTGCGCCACCCAGGCGCCCCTATAGTAAAATGCATCTTATGGTTGATGTTAAATAACATTAAACGTAGTCTTATTCTCAAGCTATGTAAAAAATAAAGTTACCCCTGGCCAAAAATAATTTATCTGTTTTATAATCTGGCCTTTTCCCCTTGCCGGGTGCAGCCATATAAAGTTGTAATTCTTTCAATAATCCTCACTTTTGAGTGAATTGATTACTGACAGTTTCATTTTTCCCTGGAGGCAAAGCAGTAAATCAGAAACATTCACTACTTTCATCATGATGTAAACTATGTTCGGATAAAGATGAAAATTTCCAGCTCTCCTACCTACTTTAGAACTACATGATAAAAACCACCTTTGTCATGGAAATGTTTTAACCAGTATGCCTAGAGATTGTATTTTGAAAAAATATATAGTGTACTAGAGGAATATGGATTTTAACACACAACATTCACTAAGTCTAATTCTAAGAACATAGTGATTTCTCTTTCTAAAATTTAGTGGGAAGTTAGGTAAATTTAAAATAAAAAGTTCATTGATTAAAATAGCTCTGAATATAGTCATAAAGATACTATCTATAACTCCTAGTGCATTTTAAGTCAAGCATGGGTTGGTATTTAAAAACTTTCACTTGCAGTAAACACTTTCCCATCCTCTATTTTCAAATGACAAGTCACTAGGATGAAATAACTAACTGCAGGTCATAGCATAACTAACAAAACCTGGATCTAAATTCGGGCATCTGACTTCTCGGCTAAGTGCAAGCAGAATGTCATGTATTGATTTAAATATGAAGAGTAAGAAACTTGTCGACCCCCTATTCAAATTAATATCAATGCTGCTTATTAATAACATTTCTACAATCCTGATGATAAAACACCATAAAATTGTCAACATTATATTCAAGGAGGTCTTAATATTAAAAGAATTATATATATTTTAAAAAGTGGTAATCTATTTTTTATATCATAACACTGATTTGTCTGGTGTCAGATAATGAAGATATACATAGAAGTAGATTTTGTAAGTCTGAACTGTCCAATGTAACAGCCATTGGCCATATGTGTCTTTTTATTTTATTTTATTTTATTTTATTTTATTTTATTTTATTTTATTTTATTTTATTTTATTATTTCAAGTTTATTTTTATTTATTTTGAGAGAGATATAGAGAGCAAACTGGGGAGGGGCACAGAAAGAGGGAGACAAAATACCAAACAGGCTTCATGCACTGTTAGCACAAAGCCCAATGTTGAGCTTGAACTCACAAACTGTGAGATCATGACCTGAGCCGAAATCAAGAGGTGGATACCCAACTGACTGAGCCACCTAGGCACCCCTGTATGTGCCTATCTAAATTGAAATTGAAATAAAATAGAATAAAAACAGTTCCCAAATCACCCTAGCTACATTTTAAGTATTCAATGGCCACATGAGGCTACAGGCTAGTGTATTGGACTGTGCAGACCTAGAGTTTGGAAAAGCGTCTGGGCTGAAGATAAGACACTGGTATAGAAGTTTTATTTGGTCAAGAGATCACCAAGGAAATGAACATGAATATTGGAAATAAAAGAGGATCAGATTGCAGTGGAACCACGTGATAAGACATGGAAGAAAAGAGGAAGAATTAGCAAAAAGAGAATGAAGGGTAGTGGCTAATGAGATAAAAGTTAAAAGGAGAATGTGGTGTCCCAGAAACCAGTATATTGAGAACAGATCGAATGTGTCAAGTGCTGCTTATAGGTCAAGTAACATAAACAGGATTGACTACTTGTATGAGCAACATGAAAGTCACTGGTGAGCTTGAAAAAAAATAGGTTAGAAAGTTCAATAAATTTATAGAAGATGAAAAGTGATTAGAAGTATCTGTCTGAAAACATTATGGTGGGCTGCAGTAGATACAGAATTATCTGACAGTGAAACTGAGGACCTGGGGACACAGATAAAGCATATTTCACAGGGGGCAAAACAAAACCCAGGAGAAATAACTGAAGGTTCATATATAAAATATTTAGGCCAAACAGGCTGCAGATCGATCCCACATAAAATGGATGCTGCCGAGCATTAACCATAGACAAAAAAAGACTAAAAAGTAAAAATAAATCAGTGGAATTGTCCCTAAAAATATTATTGAACATGCCACTTGGAAGAGTGAAGACTTCTACAGTGAGTACTGTTGCCCTACTTCTCATTCTGGCAATGAGTGTGACAGCCTGACAAGTGGACTCATTTATCTTGCTTGCTTACCCTAAATATAAGCTGCCAGTTAATATGTCTTAGCCACATATACAAAGTCGTCAATACTTTCTGCTAAAGTGAACAAAATAGCAAGATTATAGAGCTATTTACACCACAGAAGAGGGACACCATATTTGTACCCAGTCCTTCATATAAAAAAAAAAAGACAAATACCAATGATCATCAGATACAAAGGAAAAACCACTGGCATGAAACAAAAACATAGGATACATAAACAGATGAAAAAACTGAGCACAGGAGAAAAACACCAATTCAGAGAAAAGAACTTTATTTAGAATTAGGAAGACGTAATGACATCCACAAAACTCTGACACCAGAAAAAAAGGGACAAACAGGACAAGAAAGAGACCAGAAAGATCAGAAGGACAGTTGGTGAATTAAGAAAGATTCAGAATCAAGAGAGGGCTCTGAGACTAACTCGTCAAAGGAAAGGACTCAAAGATGGGTCCACAGTTTCTACTGGAAAAATGGTAATGCTGTCATCCAAAATGAGGCAGGAGAATAAAATACAGAAGCTTTTTTCAGGAAATGAAAGCTCATGGATGACAATGATTACATGTGTGTCATATATATGACCAAAGTGGTTAGTATATATATATCTTGCTACACAAGCTTGAGGCTAAGTATCTTCTGAATTTCTTATTTCAGAGCCATCCATACTACAATAGCTGTTTAACTTTGCCTAAGCTCTCAAAAAATTTACATGTGATCTTTTAAAAAAGGATGCTATATGCAAGTATCTTCTATAAATCTTCAAAATATAAACAAAAACAAAAAGGTTCTTAATACATCAGTTGGAAAATTTTGTAAAAGATAAACATCAGAATATCTATAAAATGCAAATTCAAAGGTCTGGCATGTATTTTGGCTGCATTACGATTAAATTAGGTAGTTCTCATTTATTAAATCAGTAGAATCTCATTTTAATTTCTTATAGTTAATGGCTTTCAGTTGCTTTCTTTTTATTTTTCAGTGAATGTTAATATAATTATTTCACCTTTAAAGTGAATCCACTGGGTAAGTACTACAATATACTTCAACAACTAAATTTAATAGGCTCTTAAACAAAACACATGCGCGCGCGCGCACACACACACACACACGTGAGTTAAAAAAATAAAAGGAAAGCTTAAAGTTTTTTATTTTTAACACATGGGGGAAAAGGTTGAAAATTATAAGGTTGGAACCATATACACAATATAAATACCATATAAAATAGCTTCTTAGAAAATAATTGGCTAGCATCTAATGGACAAATTTAAGCTCATTCAAATCAACAGATTTAAAAGAGGAGAAATGTTTGCATTCATATTCTCTCTTCAGAGGGTATTAGGAAAAATTTAGTAACTCAATGGGGACATTAATACGAAATGCATATCCATGTGAACGAAGAACCATTCATTAAGTATGTTAGTATTTACTAGAGTTGATAAAATGATTTTTAAATTAGGAAATGATAAATATATAGATTATACTTTGTTATCAACACAATTAGAAACACTTTACTAATTCAAATGATATTTATTACTGAGGAAGTATAAGGGCTTCCATTACAAGTAAGGATAAGTTTTATTCTTTTAACAAAGGGCTTGGGGCGCCTGGGTGGCTCAGTCAGTTAGGCGGCCGACTTCAGCTCAGGTCATGATCTCACGGTCCGTGAGTTCGAGCCCCGCTTCAGACTCTGTGCTGACAGCTCAGAGCCTGGAGCCTGTTTCAGATTCTGTGTCTCCCTCTCTCTCTCTGACCCTCCCCCGTTCATGCTCTGTCTCTCTCTGTCTCAAAAATAAATAAATGTTAAAAAAAAATTAAAACAAAACATTAAAATAGTGACTTGTTAAAGAAAAAATATTCATGAAATCAAGGTCATTTGCTCAGTGTCCAGAAAAATCCAAATATGAACATAGTCCCACACCTCCAGGGTTTTGTGTTGACTCGTAGTTATGGGGAAAACCAAAGTTTCAAAGTTAAGTGGATTCCAGTGGATTATTTAAGTTTGAGATGCTTGTTTGAAAACTTACTTCTTAAAATTACTTCATCTTAATGTCTTTTTTGGCATGCTTCTAAAAATTCTACAACCATTATTTGCCTCTCTGACGTGTTCTTTTTTTCTATAATCATCACTTATCACATTTTATTAAAACATGTCTTGAAATAAGATTTCCTCCATTCCTTTGGCCACAATACAGATTGTATGATTCCAAACAAACAAAAAAAAAAAATCAGAAGAATCTCCTATAAAATCTCATATTGTTTATTCTTACAATTTCTTATGGATTTCAAAGTATTAAAAATATTTTTCTGATTCTCACAATGAAGTAGAAAACAGAGACAATACACCTGGAGAGATAAAGGCAGTTACCCAAGAAAACAGCTGGGCAGTGGCACAATTAGGGCTTGGGCCCAGCTCCCCTGGCCTTCTGACCCTAGGTCTAGTGCAATGCTTTTTGCACCATAAGGCACATGTACTGAATTTAGAAAACTAGTTGTTTTGGAAAACAAATTCTTGCTTTTAAAAACTGCATAATAGGGGTGCCTGGAGAGCCCAGTCGGTTAAGCAGCTAACTCTTTAATTTCGGCTCAGGTCATGATCTCACAGTTCGTTAGCTTGAGCCCCACATCAGGCTCTTCACTGACAGCATGGAGCCTGCTTGGAATTCTCTCTCCTCTCTCTACCCCTACCCCGCTCGTGCTTGCTCTCTCTCTTTCAAAAATAAATAAACGTAAAAAAATTTAAAAAAACGTTGCATAATAAAAATATTTTTGATTCTTTTTAGTACCATAAAGCACATTTAAGGACATGTGTCTATAGAAAATCAGTTAATTCTGCAGACATCTTTATCTGTGATGGCAAATTCATTCCTGTCACCTGTCCCACCACCCAAATCGCAATCTTGGAATTCTGGAAGTCTGTTATCAGAATTCAATAAAACATGCTTTCAATTAACACTTTAAAGTTCATTAAGTAATACTATGAGAAAACTGCCAGTTCTGATAACATGAGAGAGTTCTTTGAAGCTCATTTTACCTTCCTTAAAATGGAAACCCCCTTCTACCATCAGCTGTGTTTACTCAGAGTCATTGTAACTCTCGATTTTTGCCAACATGTTTTCTTTCCCTTCCTCTGAAATACAAGTGTCACGTTTCCAACTTGGATGTAATCTACCTTCTATGATGGGTTATATAATGATATTACAGAATCTCTGGTGAAACTAGGGTCCAGGACTCATTTTAAATTTCAGTGGTATTATAAGTTTTGCATTTTTCTGCAAATAATTAAAACCTTAAGAAATACTGAAATTTTGAAAAGAATAAAAATTAATTTTAACTGGAAAGTGGCTCCTAATTTTAAGAGCTGGTCAAGGGAATAAGTGTCTACTTGTCAAAGGCATGCAAAATCAATGGAAAAAATCCAGTTCTTCAAATATTAAACATGTAGATGCACAAAAGTTAACTTGCTATCTCTTAACCGCTACTGAAGCCATCTGAATCAGTTTATGATTATGTCTAAATCAGATACTTTGCCTGTTTAGGATATGATAAGAACTTAGATTAAATGGTTGTTTGTAAAGTTTAATATATGTTTATATGGGCTATTGGAAAGTGCAGCCAAAATATGGAGAAGACAGAGCTATTATTGATTGTTTTTAAAAACCATGTCACACGGTCTTCCCTATCAAACTCCAAGTCTACAATGAAAAGAGATATATTAATAAACACATTAAAAAATGTCCTATTTTGTATGACTCAACTTACCTATTGAATATGAAATAAATTTAACTTAAAGCAAAGCTGGGAAAAGATACACTAATAAGGGGTGCCTGGGTGGCTCAGTAGGTTGAGCCTCCGACTCTTGATTTTGCCTTGGGTCATGATCTCATGGTTCGTGAGTCTGAGCCCCACATCAGGCTCTGTGCTGACAGTGTGGAGCCTGCTTCTTGAGATCCTTTCTCTCCCACTCTCTCTGTCCCTCCCCCACACAAGCTCGTATTCTCTATCTCAAGATAAATACACTTAAAAAAAGATACACTAAATACATAAAAATGAAGCATGCTGCCCTTCAAATATAAACATGAAAAGATGATACACCACCTATCCCACTGCCAGTAGAATGAGCACTTCCTGCTAATTTCTGCTGCCCATAACAGTAATTAATTCTATTTTTTACTAAATAATCCACATTTTAAAATTTACTTCCATAATAAGTACTCTTGAGATGGCTGAATGGGATCTGGGATTGAGACAAACTATCACAGAACAAAATTTCTCTGCAGAGAACCTGTTGATTTGACTGCACACTTAAATACCACAGTATCACTGAAACTAAACCTTAAAAATCTAACAACTAGCAAACTCAGAATTATATTTAAAGGTCAAAGCAAAGTAGAAGTTCGTCAATCCTTAGGAAATACCTTCATTTCACCTCAGCTTTAGCACAGAGTTAGTACTGTTCAGATTATTACTCTACAGTAGATCACAGACCTCCAAAGCTGGTAACAAAAGAGAACACCTGCAGCCAGAGGGACCACGTGGCAGAGTGGGAGGTCAACGGACCAGAAATGAAGGAGTGGCTCCAGGGCCAGCCTCACGGACAGAATCGAGAAGGCAGTCCACTCCACCTCCTACACTCGTGCCTTCCTCTAGGACTAGGCAGTTTGGTACGGTGGTATGAGAGGGACGGAGCTAGGAGCGAGGAGATACTGTTTTAAGACACTGCCAGCTACATGGACTCTGTCAAGCCAGCCTCTCTGCCTCTCCCTTTCACTGTAAAGGGCTGAGCAGCCAAACTTTTAACGTCCTAGATGCTCTAGAAGGATTTCGTGCCCTATGATTTTAATGTTTACCCTACTTCCAAGAAAGTTTTATCGAAGATCAAATGAGAATGTATATGAAAGCACTTCACAATTTTTTTTTATAAACACAAGTTACTCTTATTGTTTTAGAGATTTTCTTCATTATATACTAAAGAAGTATGGAGACAGTTTTGAGATGCAGTATAACATGTCCTCTACATGGTGAGGCATGATGAGCTATAACCTTCAGTTTAACCTAAAATGTTAAGATTACATTTTTGTTTTGTTCCCTCCAGCTTTATTAAAGTGTAATTGACAAAATTATAAAATTTTTATTCTTATAAAAGTTACTCGGGAAGAGATTTTTTGGGGGGATTTATAGTTTAATTTTAACAGGATTAATAGAATTAGCTGATTTATTCCTTTGTAACTAAGAACCTAGAGTAATAGCCTAATGAATACTTCTTGAAATAAGGATCTCATAAGAGTTGTATCCAGCTTTTTTCCTGTCTAACCCATTCTTCACTCAGTTACCAGACGTATTTTTTAAAAACACATTTTGGACAGCTCTATTTTACCTAGAAAATAAAATATGAACTCTTCAGTAGGACACAATTTGACCCCCACCTACCTTCGCAGACTCAGTTCTTCTTAAGTACATTCACCTGAGCATTTCTTCCAGCTAACTAAGAGTCAACCCCCCTAGCCAAGCAAAGCTGTCTTTAAAGCAAAGGTCTGGTTACCCGCTTCTTGGCTCTCTTGGCATGGTCCCTTAACCCCCGGCTGCTAAGGCGGCCAACACGAAGACAGGGGCATGATTCTGAAAGGTTTCATAAGACAGGGTGGGAACTCTGGGAATCACTCTAATTGTGATAGGAAGCCATTTAAGAGCTTTAAGCAGGAAAGTAACATGCTCCAATTCATTTTTTTTTCCAATTCATTTTTCAAAGAATCACATTGCTCTAGGGAGAATAAGCTAAGAAACAAGGGTGGAGGTGTAGGAAGTGGTGGGAAAAAAGATGACTAAAAATTTACTCCTAGTTTCATCTAACAACTAGGTGAATGTGGCTGGAGCGCTGGGATTGGGAAGCCTTGGTGTGTGTGCAGGAGGGAAAGTGGGGGTGGAAGGCGGGGTTTGTGGCATAAATTCTATGTGGACATAGAAAAATCTGAGAAAACTCTTAGCTGCTCGGTCCGTCTCTATTCCAGCCCTGCTTTGCTTACACTGTGATTTTATAATCTATCCAATGCTGACATAATTTGGTCCACGCTCACTACTGTCTCCAGTCAGACTGTAAGCTGCTTGAGAGTGGAGACTATAATATTTAGTCCATTTAAGAAGGATCTTCAACAATGGAGCCACTTACGATGATTGTAGAATGAAAAAAGGCACTGTTCTAGAAACTCCGAGGAATGCAAATCAAAGAAGAAAAAGTTACTTTTCTAGCAGTCTCCATTACACAGAACTTACCCTGAATAAGAGTTAACAGAAATTACTACAGACCATAAACCTGCTTCGGAGTCTAGCCTTCCAGCATAGAAACTCATATAGAACGTAAATCACACCAACCTGTGCTCTTCAGCCTCCTAGCATGAGGGCTAGAGGGCCCATCCTGATGAGCTCTGTGTTAAGGAGCTTTTCTTTATACTGTACAAAGCCAAATGTCTACAGATATGACTTGAATATTTACAGAGGTTTTCAAGTAAGATTTTTATTTTTAAACCTTCTATCTACATTTGTTTTTGTAGTCTTATATTTTAGATTCTAATGGTTTTTTTGTACAGTGGGGAACACTTAACTATCCCTTTTTAAGGCTCATTTGAATACAGGACAGCATCATAGAATTTTTAAGACAGAAACTCTTTAAATTCAGAGCCCTCATTTATCTGTAGGGATGAGAAAACTGAGGCCTGAAAAAATTTCTTGGGATTCTACAGTCATTTAGAAATGGAGCCAGATGTAGAAACTAGTTCACCTGTTTCCTACTGCATAGTTTTTTTTTCCCACAAAGATAGACTTCTGAATGAATGAAATGGACTAATTTGGCCATTTTGCAATGCATTCCATATTCTGCTTTTATAATTTTTCCATACATTGATATCTCAACAAATTTTATAGGAAGGCTATGCCTTAAAATGAGGTCAGGCATATTAATAACTGAAACAATCAAGTGAAGCAGTGTTACCATCTATTATATGGTTTAATGGTAATGCTTCTAAGATAGTGTATACACAGAGAGATGCATGATACAAATGCTACACTCAAGGCCATGGAAAGCTGAAGGTAAATGAACCAAATCCTATGTATAATGGTGAAGTCTGAAAGACTGGCCTTTATCATATCTGGCTTTCCTTTTTCCTTTATTTGTCTCAGTGGCAATCCCTCTTCCCATTTCAAAAGGCTTCCTATCTATCCCTATTTTTCCCTTTATGGAAAAGGGAAGAATTCTTCATCTATCATTTTCACTTTGTTGGCTGACACTACTTGAATGAGTTTTAATCAATATATTAACTAAACCAGATTTGATCCTGAAGCATCCGGATGACAGGAATCAAGTGGTAGAGATAGGTTCTTTCTTTCCTAGTCATTAAAATGACCTGATTTGAGGGGTGCCTGGGTGGCGCAGTCGGTTAAGCGTCCGACTTCAGCCAGGTCACGATCTCGCGGTCCGTGAGTTCGAGCCCCGCATCGGGCTCTGGGCTGATGGCTCAGAGCCTGGAGCCTGTTTCTGATTCTGTGTCTCCCTCTCTCTCTGCCCCTCCCCCGTTCATGCTCTGTCTCTCTCTGTCCCAAAAATAAATAAACGTTGAAAAAAAAATTAAAAAAAAAATAAATAAAATGACCTGATTTGAGGGCAAACTAAGTATCTACTTAGGGTGTAGGGATTAAGAGTCTAAAGGGGTGGCACACAGTGTGCCCTTTATTGTGCCTAAAAATTACTAATGCCATTGTTCCAACTTCTGGCACACATCTAAAACACTAGAAACTTAAAATTTCTAAGGTTTGAGATAACTTAATTATTATAGTGATTTGCAATGAGAATTGAAAGTATTTTCACAGCTAGTGTATATACATTCATCATGTTAATAAGTATGTTATATTCATATGGTACCTATGCTTACAAAGTGTTTTCATATGTGCTATGTGATTTGAAGTTCAACAATATCTAATGTAAACATCACTTCCACTTTTCAAATGAAGATTTAAAGTTCTCATATAATAAGAATAATAAAAGGCACAGCCAGGACTGAATAGAAGAACTGTTAATTTAAGTATGTTCACACTGTAATGTGTAACTTATACAGCAATATTAAAATGCAACTATATTAAAACAGCTTGTATATGTAAACTCCAAATACTTTTATTATTTATTTATTTTTTTAAAAATTTTTTTTTAACGTTTACTTATTTTTGAGACAGAGAGAGACAGAGCATGAACGGGGGAGGGGCAGAGAGAGAGGGAGACACAGAATCAGAAGCAGGCTCCAGGCTCTGAGCCGTCAGCCCAGAGCCCGACGCGGGGCTCGAACTCGCGGACCGCGAAGATCGTGACCTGAGTGGAAGTCGGACGCTCAACTGACTGAGCCACCCAGGCGCCCCTCCAAATACTTTTTTTTTTGTTTTGTTTTTTTTTATAACTGTAAAATGTCATCAGTTGTATGATGAATCCTTTTATTTTTTTATTTTTTTTTATTTTTTTTTTATGAAATTTATTGACAAATTGGTTTCCATACAACACCCAGTGCTCATCCCAAAAGGTGCCCTCCTCAATACCCATCACCCACCCTCTCCTCCCTCCCACCCCCCATCAACCCTCAGTTTGTTCTCAGTTTTTAACAGTCTCTTATGCTTTGGCTCTCGCCCATTCTAACCTCTTTTTTTTTTTTTTCCCTTCCCCTCCCCCATGGGTTCCTGTTAAGTTTCTCAGGATCCACATAAGAGTGAAACCATATGGTATCTGTCTTTCTCTGTATGGCTTATTTCACTTAGCATCACACTCTCCAGTTCCATCCACGTTGCTACAAAAGGCCATATTTCATTTTTTCTCATTGCCACGTAGTATTCCATTGTGTATATAAACCACAATTTCTTTATCCATTCATCAGTTGATGGACATTTAGGCTCTTTCCATAATTTGGCTATTGTTGAGAGTGCTGCTATGAACATTGGGGTACAAGCGGCCCTATGCATCAGTGCTCCTGTATCCCTTGGATAAATTCCTAGCAGTGCTATTGCTGGGTCATAGGGTAGGTCTATTTTTAATTTTATGAGGAACCTCCACACTGCTTTCCAGAGCGGCTGCACCAATTTGCATTCCCACCAACAGTGCAAGAGGGTTCCCGTTTCTCCACATCCTCTCCAGCATCTATAGTCTCCTGATTTGTTCATTTTGGCCACTCTGACTGGCGTGAGGTGATACCTGAGTGTGGTTTTGATTTGTATTTCCCTGATAAGGAGCGACGCTGAACATCTTTTCATGTGCCTGTTGGCCATCTGGATGTCTTCTTTAGAGAAGTGTCTATTCATGTTTTCTGCCCATTTCTTCACTGGGTTATTTGTTTTTCGGGTGTGGAGTTTGGTGAGCTCTTTATAGATTTTGGATACTAGCCCTTTGTCCGATATGTCATTTGCGAATATCTTTTCCCATTCCGTTGGTTGCCTTTTAGTTTTGTTGGTTGTTTCCTTTGCTGTGCAGAAGCTTTTTATCTTCATAAGGTCCCAGTAATTCACTTTTGCTTTTAATTCCCTTGCCTTTGGGGATGTGTCGAGTAAGAGATTGCTACGGCTGAGGTCAGAGAGGTCTTTTCCTGCTTTCTCCTCTAAGGTTTTGATGGTTTCCTGTCTCACATTTAGGTCCTTTATCCATTTTGAGTTTATTTTTGGGAATGGTGTGAGAAAGTGGTCTAGTTTCAACCTTCTGCATGTTGCTGTCCAGTTCTCCCAGCACCATTTGTTAAAGAGGCTGTCTTTTTTCCATTGGATGTTCTTTCCTGCTTTGTCAAAGATGAGTTGGCCATACGTTTGTGGGTCTAGTTCTGGGGTTTCTATTCTATTCCATTGGTCTATGTGTCTGTTTTTGTGCCATCCAAATACTTTTAAAGTAGAAAAGTAGTATTGTCCCTGGATTTGTAAATAATGTTAATCTTTTTAAAAAAAATTTTTTTTTCAACTTTTATTTATTTTTGGGACAGAGAGAGACAGAGCATGAACGGGGGAGGGGCAGAGAGAGAGGGAGACACAGAATCAGAAACAGGCTCCAGGCTCTGAGCCATCAGCCCAGAGCCTGACGTGGGGCTCGAACTCACGGACCGCGAGATCGTGACCTGGCTGAAGTCGGACGCTTAACCGACTGCGCCACCCAGGCGCCCCAATAATGTTAATCTTTTCAAGCTCAAGTTTCTTATTATAATCTCTTTGTCAAAGATAATCATTTTGTTATTCCCAGCTGTCTCATCTTTCTAAAAGAATTCAATAGAAAATACACTGTCAAAACATACAGCCTAACAAACAGAAATAGTCCTCTTTAATTACCCAAAATACACATTTCTCACCTTGATGCTTTTTCGTTGACATCCTTTGAAAATATTATTCAAATAAATTTAAAACATTCGCCTAAAAATTTGCAACTGTACAGTTCGTTTCAACTCAGTGACTTATGTAGATTTCTATATCCTGTTTCTTCCCAAATGTATTCTACCTTGGCTTTCCTTGAAATTATAAAATGGGATTATCCATCAACTATGGTTCTTTTATCCAACGGAAACTGAATCAGATTTAATATTACACATGTTTAAAATGCATGTTTGGCTACTTTAAAATTATTTTCTGTTCAACAAAATAGAGCTTGAGAGCTATCTACTATTACATTTACCAGGTTCAAATTTGCTTTTGAAATAACTTCAGTGATTTTAAAGAAAAAAAAAATGCCAGAACATAACTCAAATATGAGAACTGACCATTACAATGCTATGAGCTACAGTTCTCAAGTGAAATAAATGGCATCTTCTAAAAAAACAGTAATTGAACATTTAAAAGAGTACTCAAAATAAGAAAAGGGGCTCACCGGTCTGAGTGAAACCAAATTGATGAAGAATCTGATGAGCGGCCAGCATGTCTGACTGCTTTAACTTAGACGGCTGTGAGGAGACTGGCATTGAAGTAAACGAGAGATTTTTGTTGACCTGTAATAGGAAAGGCAAATCAGAACCAAAGTGTAATTTCCTGGGTTACTGATGCAAAAACTGGATGAGAAATGTTTGCTTACAATGCAAACCAGGACACATGGTAGGTCAAAACAAGTGGTAACGATTTATATGCTTAGTTTTTAAAGTTTACAGAGTAGTTTTCATCAAGAAAGGAATACAGTGGTAATGAAAGCAGAACTATAAAGTAAATCTGCCTTACTAAAACAAATGTGCTTACCATGGAATTGACATTATTAATAACAGAGTGGTCTTTTATTTATTTATTTAAAAAAATTTTTTTAATGTTTACTTATTTTTGAGACAGACAGAGACAGAACGCAAGTGGGTCAGGGGCAGAGAGAGAGGGAGACACAGAATCTGAAGCAGGCTCCAGGCTCCAAGCTGTCAGCACAGAGCCCGACGCGGGGCTCGAACTCACAGACTGTGAGATCATGACCTGAGCCGAAGTCGGACGCTCAACTGACTGAGCCCCCCAGGCGCCCCAGTAACAGAGTGGTCTTAAAAGTTATACAAAGACATGCAAAAATTAAAAATGCCCTGCCCCCTTAATTTTCAATTAAGAAAGTTAGAATGTTTCACAGCCACACTACTTTAATATTCTGTGAAACAGCAGGTACCTCCTTTTCAGAGACTGTACAGAAAACACCTCTAATATTCACATTTTCATACATCACGGTGACACAGGTAACACAGCTGTAACCTAAGCTGCCAAGTGGAATAGTTTACACTGTCTGAATACAACGGTCTTCTGGAAATGAAACCTGTAACAAGTACATGATAATAATAGCTTATGCAGGAAAATAAAGAACAGGTCACCAAATGTGTTAAATGTGTATTAGTAAATTTATCTTGCAACTTATAATTAATTTCAGCAATGATCTAGTCTCTTGTTGGTTATTAATAAATCATTATACCTTTATTATTTTTTGAAATAACTTCATTTTCAGAAATCATGATAAAATGTGATCTAATTCTGAAAAATTTTAAAGTTTGAATTTCTAATTTATTGTAAAATATAATCTGTGAATTGCCCAACTGTTAAATGATAGTTTATGGCATATAAATACTAATATATGAAAATAGTTGCCTTCCCTTGCTCTTTTCAAAAAATAATCAGAGGACAACTACTGTACTAATATTTAAAAATTCCCTTTTGATGTTCTACATAACAGTAGATTGTGGTTCCTGCATGTCCTTTATCTGACTCATCATTCATATAATGTTTGTAAATGCTTCTCTTCTTTCAAATAGTGATAGTAAATGGTGTATCAAACTTTTCTTCTAAAGCAAAGGGCTTTTACATATTTGGTAAAAAATATATATTATACCATATAATAGTATAGCTCTAAAGTTTGTAAACTGTTATGATGTCATTTTATAAAAAACAAAAATATTTTTCAAAATAGGGTCAAATACCGCATCAGTGCTAAAAAAATTATCCAGCTTTAAAAATTCTATCAGGAGCCATGATTAAACGTTGAACAACATTAATGGTGACTATTTACATCAACACAATACCTAAAGTGTCAATGAAATCATCTCACATTTTTGAGTTTTATTTCCATCTTTAAGTGAAGATAATAAAAATAGTATGCATGCTTCATTGGGAATGTGCTGGAGGAACAATAAAGATGAATTGGTATTATAAAGTGCTATTTATGTATGCAAAACATAAAGCACTGGATAGCATATTAAATAAAAAATATATGAAATAGAGTATGTTGGCAAAGGGAAGCCATAAAGTGCTATACAAATATAAAGTGCTATAGAAATATTAGTTATTATTATTAACATCACTAGAAGTAAGAGTAATTAGGAATATGTAATTTAGTATAATGATACAGTAAATTTTTCATAGTGCTATGCTTTTAAATGGAAATATTATACACAATGATATATATTTATCACTTAACTATTTAATCCACTTCTCTTTTTAGAATCATTTTCAGTTTTACTTCTGTGTTCTTATAAAGTTTTTTCCTACATGTCAAACAATGCATTTTGAAATCTGGTCCGAAGGAACAAGTGTATGCTGGGGACACACACACACACACACACGCGCGTGCACGTGCACGCACGCAAACACACACACACACACATGCCATACCACAGGCTTTTTTAGTCTTCCTCTTCAAATATTTACTTGTGCTAAAACCAAAAAGAACACCGGGGAAGCTAGAATAGGATACTTCAATGTCTCTGCTCAAACAGAGACTTCACATATTCTTCCTAGGCATTTTAAAAATTCTGTTCTTTCTCAACACATTTCTTTAGGGACTATCTAATACCTATGAGGTGGTAAGTAGCAACATACAGCAGATTTCAAGACTTTGGATAGGTGTTATTATTATAGTGACTTGAAATTCGCACTCCAAGTATTTTCAAAGCTAGCCTATACATATTCACTACTTTACTCAAGGGGAGAAAAATAATAATAACCATTAACTAGAGTGAAGCAATATCTATTTTTGAAATATATGCTGTGGAAAAGAGTTGCTTAATAGTTTTACAACAACAGAAAGGTTGGCTAAGATAGTCTACCCTACACAAATCTACCCTCTTTTCACAACACACTTTTCTGCTTGCTTCATGCAAAAACCACAGTCTGCCAAAGTCAGTTTAATACCTCCAAATTGGGGAGAACTAAAAACATAAAAATTTAATGAGATTCTTAATAGTAAAAAGGAAAACATATCACCTGAACTTCGGCCAAGTTAATCACAAAAATGCTTTTGCTTACTCTTTCTGAACATAAGCAGCTTTGGGCAAAATATGCAAATACTAATTCTCTAGGAGGAGGTTAATTTTCATATTTAAAAAGTCATTACCCTGACCTCAAATTGAGTGCACAACACTGAACAAGATAACAATTAGTTTCTTGTTTAGTGATTAGCTAAACTATGAAACCTTTGGGAGATACATAACACTCATTTTCATATGTATTAACAGACCTCATCATTTTAGCTGATTTTAGATTATATGGTACATACACATGAAGTAGAATTGTTTTTAAAATTTCAAGTTGTGGAGATACTTCAAATTGCTTTTAAATTATAACTTGAAAGATGATAATATGGTCTATACATTTGTGTTTGCAAATGTGTCCCCTCCTTCCTCCAAAAGGCTATTTTTTTCCATTACACTGGAACAACAATGCAGATAATACTTTCATTTGAAGACAGTTCTGGTTGCAAAAAAAAAGCCCAATACCCAGGAAATGTTCTGTTGCAAACTGAATGTGTGTTATAAATATTAGAATCCCAGTATTAAAGAACAAGTGAAAGAGAAAACCTGAGCCACAATGAGACTCGAGGCAACTGAAGTCAGTCAGGTATCTTATATTCTCATATGATAAACTAAAGCAGCTTAAGTTCCTGTGATTTCTAGGTTAGTAAAACCTAACAAATGAGTAGCCTGTGGTTTCATAAAGAGAAATTCAAACATGAGCTCTAGGTCCCTAGGTATTTTCCATATAAGCTATCACAGTAAAGTGAGGGATCAGGAAGAAACACTGTTCGTGCAGAAGAGAAATTTCTACAGTAGGGTAAGGTGCCAGGAAGTCTCCCCCCAAATCAGTTCATCACTGCTACATGAACTAAAACCAGAATTCAAATTTGAATCAGTCATAACGAAGTTTTATTTTGCAGTATTTAATCAAGATTTTTTGAACTTCTGATATATATATATATATATATACACCAAGGACTGGTAGTTCAAAGATAACTGATATGATTCCTCCATGCAAAGCTTAAAAATTAAGATGTAGTGCTGGTTCAAACCATTTATCCAACATGTCTTAGTCAAAGTCAACTTATCTCAATGTCTTTGGTTTTCTTCAAACTTTACCTCCTTTCTCAGTGTATTTCCTTACTTCACAGAGAAAATTTGGTCTTCAAGTCTCTGAAACCCTCATTTTCAAACCTCTCAAAGAATACAGCTCTTACATCCACCTTCACCTCTTTTCGTCTAGTGCCCCTCTGTTGAACATTAATCCCTCCATCTGTTCCCTTGGGGATATCTTTTTTTTAAAGTTTATTTATTTTGGTAGAGAGTGAGAGAGTGCGTGCGTGGTAGCAGAGAGAGGGAGAGAGAATCGCAATCCACCCTAACAGCGTGGAGCCCAACACAGGGCTCGATCTTAAGAACCTCGAGATCATGACCTGAGCTGAAATCAAGAGTCCGACGCTTAACTGACTGAACCACCCTGGTGCCTCTCCCTTGGGGATACTTCAAGCTCTTCCAAATTCTACTTTCAAATTCTCCACTGGCTGTTTCCCTATAGGAAAAAAAGCATAGATCTTTCTACTTCAGTCTAGAAACAAATAGCAAAAAATGAAAAATTCTCACAATGATTCCATAATTTCCTTAAGCTTCACTGAAAGCCAAACTCCATGAAAAATAGCACATAACTGCTATCCATATAACTCAACCATTCAATCTCAACCAAGCACAATGAAGCTTTTCTCTACCAGAAGACTAAATCTGAAGTTAAAGCCACCCAAGACTTCAACTGGGCTGATTTAGCAGATTCACTTAAGCCTCTGAGATCTCTAACACTGCCAGTCACTCTCTGTTTCTGGAAAACTGTTTTCTGTGGGCTATCCTGCCACCACTGCTTATCAGGGTTGCCTGTTAGACGCACTGGGCCCTCTTCTTCCCTCACACCACAAGGTCACCCTAGGCAGTAATATTTGTTTTCATCACTTCATCTGCCTTCTATGCCGACGTTTCTGAAATCCAAAACTCTTCCAAACACGTTAAGTTCAAAGCTAAACTAACTCCCTCCATTATTTACTGTCTCAGGGAAAGCTACTGCTATCCACTTAGTTGCCTCAGCCACAAGGGTGGACATCATCCTACACGACCATCTCGCACTCCACAGAGTTGGTCACTGGGTCAATTAGATGCTTGGACATCTGACCCCACTCTTTGTCTCCAGTCAGGGCTCTGGTTCAGGCCTTTTTCTCTGCTTGCAAAGTACTGCAATAGTCTCCTGCTTTGTCTCCCTATCTCCTGTATCTCTAATTCTTCTTCTATACTACTAACAAGATAATCTTTCTGAAATGCTAATTTTACTGACTAACATTTCTGGTTAAAACCTATCATCAGTTGTTCCACTAGATAATGTCTATAATTCTCATCCTGGCATACAAAGCTTTCTATTCTAATAATTACCTAGTTCCTCAACCTTATCACTCCTTTTCCTACGTTGGCTAAGACAAACTGTGTATAACTCTGCAGACATGCCAAGTTGTTTCATGTCCCTGTCACTTAGCTCATACCGTTCCATTTCCAGGAATGGGCTTTCCTTTTGCCTCCATTTTCCTGATGGATGTCAACTCCTTTTTCAAGCTTTAGCTTGAGTATTATATCATGTGTGAAAAGCCTTTCAGATTCTCCCAGGAGAACTTACCTCTCCCTCCCTTGTCTCCCCACCATGTCTCGTATCTTATTATCATACTGTATTATCACAGCACTGGTAACACTTTGGTGTGCTTAATTATTTGGTTAATTACTATCCAACTGACTGTAATCTTCCTGAGGGTAAGAACCAGTTTTTGTTCATCTTTCTTTAATAAATAACTCCTATAAAACTAATAAGAATTGCAGAGAAGTCAAATGAAGTAATATAAATCTGAACGCAGTGCATGTTTAAAAACCTACCCAAAGCTAAGGCGGTAACTGTGTTCAAGACTTCTCAAATGTAACCTTTTAATGATAAAAATTGGTAGAATGAAAGCCTTAAAAGTAAAAAATACATTAAATTTCATGGTTTAATACTCAATTTAAATCTAGAAATAGGTATGTGAAGTAACAGAAAAAAAAATATTGGTTTCTGGCTGCAGTTCCTGGCTCAGAGCTCCTGTAATTTCCTAAGTGATAAAAGTACTAGGAGGATCTTTTGTTCTAATACTTGGTCTTTGACTCTGGTTCCAGACACTGAGCTCCTATATACCTTGGAATTTCCTGGGAGACAGAAATGTCTTTTGTTCTAATGAAGTCACTTTTGGTGTTCTCTGGGATGAGGGCTGGTCTCCAGAAAGATCAAGCCATGATTAGAAGCTTGGAATTTTTAGCCCATCCCCCCCCTCCTCCATTTTCCAGGGAGGGGAGAGGGGCTAGAAATGGAATTGTAACTGATCATGCCTACCTGAAGAAACCTCCATAAAAATGCCAAGAGTATGGGGTTCAGACAGCTTCCAGGCTGGTGATCACATAGACGTGCTGGGAGTGCTGCGCCTGAGAGATCACGGAAGCTCCGGGCCCTCCCCACACACCTTGCCCTCTGCATCTCTTCCATCTGGATGTTCACCTGTATCCTTCATCCTTTTATAATAAACTGGCAAACAGTAACGAGTAAATTGTTTTTCTGAGTTCTTAGCTGCTCCAGGGAATTAACTGAACCTGAGGAAATTGGCCCGGGACCCTCCAATTTACAGCTGATTGGTCAGAAACACAGGTAACAATGTGGACCCACACTGGCACCTGAAATGTCAGAGGTGTGGTGGCACGTGAAGTCTTGTGGGACTGAGTCCTTAAACCTGTGGAATCTGCTGATCTGCCGCTATCCTCAGGTGGACAATGTCACAACTGAGTTATAGTGTAGGACATCCTGTATCGCAGAGAACTGCTTGGTGGGGGAAAAAAACCACAGCCCATCTGGTACCAGAAGTGTTGTGAAGGTTGGTGGTAGAGCGAGAGTAAAGGAGACACATGGGAGGAAAACTGGCTTTTCGTAAAACAAGGGGTTTTTTCTTGTTTTCTAAAACTTTCAGGAATAAAATTACATAATTTCTTTTAGTGGCCTATTTTGGCCTGTACCACTCCTACAGTCAGGCCAGTCTCCCAAATACTGTCAAAATAACAACACTTAATTTGCTTTTCTCAAGTTTTGGAATGCCATGAAGGAATAATTTTAAGCATTAAAAACAAACCATTGAGAAAGAAACTCTCCAAATAAGGGTAAACAACTATTCTATTAAAATCTCAACTGGGGCGCCTGGGTGGCGGCGCAGTCGGTTAAGCGTCCGACTTCAGCCAGGTCACGATCTCGCGGTGCGTGAGTTAGAGCCCCGCGTCGGGCTCTGGGCTGATGGCTCAGAGCCTGGAGCCTGTTTCTGATTCTGTGTCTCCCTCTCTCTCTGCCCCTCCCCCGTTCATGCTCTGTCTCTCTCTGTCCCAAAAATAAATAAATGTTGAAAAAAAAAATTAAAATCTCAACTTAATTTTTATCTCTTCATGATGAAAATATCCAAACTTTTTTTTAGGAGATTTATAAAAATCATCATCTCTGGATTCTCCATTTTTTAAACCTTTTTATTTTTTAGTGAATACTATGTTCTAAGATATATTAGATTATAATTTAATTATGACCTTACCTTTACAGCATTATTCTAAACATAATTCAGTGAACTTCAGCTTGGCTGCATTTATATTCATCTAGGACAGGTGATATTACTAATTTAAAAAACAAACAAATAACTTTGAGAAGCTCACAAAGGAGTGTGGAGATTCAGAAATGTAACATTAGAGGTGGAGGCAGTACTATGTGAAGCTGAAAAAGAAGGAAAGAAGGGAGGGAGGGAGAACAAGGAGGAGGGGGAAGAAGGAAGGAAGGAAGGAAGGAAGGAAGGAAGGAAGGAAGGAAGGGGAGAAGGCAGAAAGAGAGTTGTTTCTCTCTGAGGGAATTCATAATTTCATTCTGGAAAAGACAGCCAAAATTAATTATAATTTAAGGAAGAATAGGCCCATTTCTAACACATGCCAGGTATGATATAATTATGTCCGGAAACAGGAGAAAACAGATTTAGTTCCATTTGTGAGGAATAACACAGAGCTGAATGGACACAGATTCCAGGCAATACCATTTCTTTTTTTTTTTTTTTTTTCCAACGTTTATTTATTTTTGGGACAGAGAGAGACAGAGCATGAACGGGGGAGGGGCAGAGAGAGAGGGAGACACAGAATCGGAAACAGGCTCCAGGCTCTGAGCCATCAGCCCAGAGCCCGACGCGGGGCTCGAACTCACGGACAGTGAGATCGTGACCTGGCTGAAGTCGGACGCTTAACTGACTGCGCCACCCAGGCGCCCCCAGGCAATACCATTTCTGATGTGCTTCAATCCAACTCTAAGCCAAGGAAAAGAGCAAGGAAATCCGTAAATTGTAAACTCATACACTGATATTTTAGGGCTATCACAATTCAGAGCAATGCAAGACTTCTAATACCATTTGCTATCTTGGAGCAATCAGATGAACACTCTTACAACCTCCCATCATCAAATTTGTATCCAAGCATCTACCCAGTTTCCACCTACTGGCCTATCAGACGGGATGAAAAATCCCTTCTCTTAAGGCCAGCTCCTCCACTAGTATTCAGGATTACATCCCCTCTCACTTTTTCAAGGACTTGAGGGCAGCAATGACCACCTCTGTGGTACAGTGCCCACTTCTCCATCACTGCTGAATTATTCCAATCAGCAAATAAATATGCTTTGATGTCCACTGACGACTCCTCCTCAGCTCCTGTTTCTCTGCTTCCCGGTCAAAATTTATGGACTTCTATTCTGTCCTCAACTCGCTTCAATTGTGCGTTTGTCTCTGCCACTTACTGAAACAGTTTCCATCAAGGTAACCAAAGGACACCATCCAGCCAAATACAATCCTCAATGTTCTATCCTCATTTTGCTCCTTCTCTCAGTCACACGTGATAGTTTAGCACCTCTCTTCCTTGGAATACTCTCCTCTAGGCTTCTCTGACATACGCTTCTCCTGGACCCGTGCCTCAGATCTTTAGCTACCTCTCTCCAGGAGATCTTATCCAATCTCACAGCTTAAATAAACGTAACTTTAGCCCTAACTTCTTCCCTGAACTCAAGACTCAGAAGTCCAAACACCTACCACACAACTACGTCCACATCCAAAACTCTGCTCCTAAAATCTGCTCCCTCCACGCCAGCATTCCTCACCTCATTCAAAGCTCTACTAGCATCCGTACAATTGCCGCAAGCAGCAACACAGAAGCCATCTTTCCTCTTTCCTTCACTTACACCACATCCAATCCATCGCTGAGCTGTGTTGAATCTGCTTCCAAAATATATTGCAAATCTGTCCACTGCCTGCAAATTCATTATTGCCACTGTGAAATTAATTAAACAGGAGGCGATGAGTCTCAGGCAGCTCTAATGCCATGGCGCCTGGCCTTACAGGCTATGGAAGCAAAGCCCAATCTAAGCCTGTAAATACCTCCAGGTTACAAAGTTGAAACCTAAGGACAACCAATCACAAATGGCCAACTAGGCTTTAAACTATCATCAATCTCTAATTTCCTTGCTTTGCTTCAGCCTTTTCTCTATAAAAAGTCTTTCCTCAGTTCCTGCCAGTGGAGCACTTCTAACCATGTCCAGTTTGACGCTGTGCCGTTCAAATCAATTTTTGCTCAAATAAACTCTAAAAAATTTTTAATAGGTGTCAGTTTATCTTTTATTTATTTTTTTTTCAACGTTTATTTATTTTTTGGGACAGAGAGAGACAGAGCATGAACGGGGGAGGGGCAGAGAGCGAGGGAGACACAGAATCGGAAACAGGCTCCAGGCTCTGAGTCATCAGCCCAGAGCCTGACGCGGGGCTCGAACTCACGGACCGCGAGATCGTGACCTGGCTGAAGTCAGACGCTTAACCGACTGCGCCACCCAGGCGCCCCGGTGTCAGTTTATCTTTTAACACCATCCTTAGTCCAGGCTACCATCTCCTCATGGACAACCATGAAAGTCAGCTAACTGATCTGCTTGAAGACTTACTCCCTTTAAAATCTATTCTCACATTCTCCCCAGCTTAATACCTCCATCACAGCTTCTCTGATTAAAACAACACCTAACTCCTTACTGAAGGTTTAGCAGAATATGTCACCCTCAAATATGCCTCTTTGGCATAAGGATTATTTTCAGAAACTGCAGACACTGGAAAAGCTCTGAAAACAGGTAGAGAAGCTACCCTTCAATGAGGGAAATGTACTTAAAAATTTTTTTTTAATGTTTCTTTATTTTTGAGAGAGAGAGAGAGAGACAGAGAGACAGAGAGAGAGAGACAGAGCATGAGTGGGGGAGGAGTAGAGAGAGAGGGAGTCACAGAATCCAAAGCAGGGTCCAGGTTCTGAGCTGTCAGCACGGAGCCCAATGCGGGACTCAAACCCACACACCGTGAGATCATGACCTGAGCCAAAGTCAGATGCTTAACCGAATGAGCCATCCAGGCGCCCCAGGAAATGTACTTTAAAAAGGAGGCCTTTACTAGGAAGAGAGCTATGCCCAGAGAGACCTTTTTCACTGGAGGGACTTAACTACGTGGCAGGGCAGGCTTTGTTCGCCTAACAGTTCCTCCTCTCACTTTCCTGGGAATGGCTGCCTTCCCACTTTGGAGCCCTCTATCCCTATCGCTCCCTTTCCTACACTAAGGATGGTTTATAAAAGCCTCAACTGCCTGCAGCTTTGTAGTCTCATATCTTTGTGGGGCTCCCATATGTGCATAATTAGATTTTTTTCTTTTATTAATCTTTCTTATGTCAACTTAACCATCAGACCTAGAAGGACAGAACCTAGGAGAGAAGGGAAATTATTCCTCCCCTGCATTACCATGCTTACAGGCATTTTAAAAGGCATGCATGGACTCCTGATCACCTCTCCAACCTCATCACGAAACACCGTTTCTCCTTACTTGCTCATGATTACTACTTACACACAGTGCTCTTCTTTCTGCCAGTTATATTTCCAGATGAGGATTTTCCAGGACAGGACTAGCTCCCTGTCAAATGTTTCTCTCAGAGAGGCCTTTTGTGAACACACTTTGAGGGCAGCTGTCCCGCACTCCCCCGGCATTCTCTGTCTCGGGATCTACTTTTATTGTTACGTCACTTATTGTCTGAAATTACCTTGTTTCCTTTTTTTACCATTTATCTTCCTATGACAAAATGTGCCTATTCACTGTTCTAACCCAAGCGCGCGCGCGCACACACACACACACACACACACACACACACACACACAATACTTACTAAAGCATGTTAATGGAAAAAAGGAATGAATCTTCAACAACATAAAAATTCGGCTGGGATTTAAGGAAGAAAAAAACTTAGATACCTGGCAAAATTTACTACCCTGATTGCAACAAATGAGAAACTGCAGAAATATACTTTGCTTTTAAGACTAAGGACTTTTGACAATGGCGCCCAAACCACTCACTGGGGCACGAACAGCCTTTTCAACAACTGGTGCAGAGACAACCAGGTGGCCACATGCAATGGGATAAAGTTATAGCTCCACATAGCATTATACACATAAAAAAAGAGAAGATCATCACAGACCAAGTGTTAGAGTTAAAAATATTAAAATCTTAAAAAGAGGTACATCTTTGATGTGTCGGGTTAGGCAATGGTTTATTAGATATGATACCAAAAGCAAAGTGACAAAAGAAAAAATAGATAAACTGAACTTCACAAGAATTAAGACCTTTTTGCTTTCAAGGCCATCATCAAGAAAGTGGAAAGACAACTCACAAAGTGGGATGAAACATTTGCAAATCATCTATCTGATAAGAGACTTGTATCCAGCACTCTTAAAAAGTGCACATTAAAAAGACAATTTTTTTTAAATGGGCAAAGGATTTGACCAGACACTTCTCTAAGCAAGATATACAAATGGCACATCAAACATGCTCAATGTCGTTAGTCATTAGGGAAATGCAAATCAAAAGCCACAACGAGATACCACTTTTCACCAACTAGGAGAGCTATCCTAAGAAAGACAGAAAATAACAAGTGTTGGTAAGAATGAGGAGAAACTGGAACCCTTACACATTCCTGGTGGGAATATAAAATGGCACAGCCACTTTGGAAAAGTGCTAAATATAAAATTTCCTCAAAATGTTAAATATAGAATTACCACACAGGATTCTAAAATGGTTGCAGCCACTTTGGGTAAGTTTAGTAGTTGTGCAAAATGTTAAATGCAGAGTTATCACATCACCCAACAATTCCACTCCTATATGTCTCAAGAAATGAAAACATACACCTAAACAAAAACTGGTACACACATGATTGGAGTAGCATTATTCATAATAGCCCCCAAATGGAAACAATCCAAAAGTCTATAAACTGATGAATGGGTAAACAAAATGTAATATATCTGTACAACAGAATCTTATTTGGCAATAAAAAGTAGTATGGATAACATGCTACAAATGGAGGAACTGTGAAAACATTATTCTAAGTGAAAGAAGCCAGTTATAAATGACCACATATTCTTTGATTCAATTGATATAAAATGTTCAGAACAGGCAAACCTATAGAGACAGAAGGTATATTAGTGGTTGCCAGGAGTTTGGGTGTGTGTGTGTGTGCATGTGCATATACCTATAGAAATAATGACTGCTAAGAGAAACACGATTTCTTTTTGGAGGCAATAAAAAAGTTTGAAAATCAGGTAATAGTGATGCTTGCACAGCCTGTGAGTAAGGTAAAACCCAGTAACTGTATACTTCAAAAGGGCAAATTATGATGGTATGTGAATTACCTCTCAATAAAACTTACCAAAAAAGAGTAACTAGAGACAATAGTAAGGTTAATCTTTCCAAATACTTAATTTCCAAATATATCATCTATTTTCAATGAGCATTTATTTTACTTCTGTGAAATACTTGGGGTACAAAGATGAATATAACGATCCTTCATCTGCAGAGAGGTTCCAGATTAGCAGATGACAGTTTCCTCAACCTTTGGCAAATATGTACAGATCACCTGACTTTTGGACATTCAGAGAGCTTTACAAAAGAAGCGTACATTAAAAAAAAAAAGGGAGGGGGGGCGCCTGGGTGGCTCAGTCGGTTAAGTGTCCTACTTCGGCTCAGGTCATGATCTCACAGTCTGTGAGTTCGAGCCCCGCGTCGGGCTCTGTGCTGACAGCAGGCCTGGAGCCTGCTTCAGATTCTGTGTCTCCCTCTCTCTCTGACCCTCCCCCGTTCATGCTCTGTCTCTCTCTGTTTCAAAAATAAATAAAATATTAAAAAAAATTTTTTTAAACAAAAGAAGCGTATATATATTTATTTGTTAAAGAGAAAAAGCTCTGAATTGCTAGCCAGAAAATTATTTTTTGACTTTGGTTTTACATACTATGTATACTTAAGAAGAGGTAGTAATCTTGGAGCTACAATCACTATAGTAATCACCGCTATCAGGAGCAAGTTTCCTGAATATCTGCAGCCCAAGTCAGAATATAGCTTGTTCTCTTCTTCCCTTCATCTTCCTTCCCCTTGTCTATATTCCATATCCTGTTGACTTGCGATAATTAGGTAAAAAAGTGATGGGTCCTCACTGATACTGGACACTTCAGTGATGGGGTAAGTATAGTGTTTTCTCACATGTTTCCTCTATAAGATGCCTCATGTGAAAAGCAGCAATAGCCTAGGACCTACTTCTGTATTCCAAGTGCCTGCCACATGGTAGTATATGTTTACCAAATAAAAAAAATACTTCCACTGCACTGATATGACACAAAGCAGTCTTTGAACATACCAACACCATGCTAATTCCCTTCTGAATGTCTCACCCTTTTACTGTGATAGATATAATTACATTTGATAAATCAATGAATGTCTAATTATTCAACTGAATTTGGGGAGTGGACAGAGGAGAGGGAAAGACAAACATATGGTGCCATTCCAAATCTTTTAAATTAAAGTTTATTTTCTTGACGATGGAGTTAGAGATTGCATATAAAATAGCTTTGCTTGTAAAAAGAAGAAAGCTGCTGTGTTGGAAGCATCTTAGATACAGTTTGGTTGAAACTGTTTAATAATCAAAAGGTATGCTACTATTTTTCCACTAACTTTGGGGTCTTGAGCAAATCACTTAACTTCAATAAGCCTCAGCTTCCTCCTTTCTAAAATTGGAGTAACAATAATATCTAATTTGCCTGTCAGGATTGCTATGCAGCTAAATGGAAAAAGAAGTGTGAGACACTGGTATAAGTAAATGATCAAGAGCATTATAAGCACACAGTGTATCACTGTTATTTACACGCAGCTTGCATGCATTTCACGGCTTATACAGTTTACTCAGCATACATCCACTGGAACTGTACCGGTGTCTCTTACCTATTAAGTATCGTATAATATTTTTCTCAGAGGATCAAATGACCTTGCTGGCCTTTTACTGAAAGTACATTCCAATTACTTAATATTCTTAAATCTTCGAAAATATGAAGGTATTTGTTAAAGTCTCAGATTCCCGTATATAATTCTTTGATAGATTTGAGCTCAAATAAGGAAAATACACATCTGACTAGCTTTTGTAAAAGTTCTAGTAAAAACTCCGAATGGTACATTTCAATTCTCTGGTACATCACAATGAAAGCTCTGGTCTTAAAGTTATCTTCCTCCTGATAAAAACTGCTTACCTTTGCAGTACAGGCTCGTATCACCTCCTAAAAGAAATACAACACAACAAGTAAGGAAATATTCATAATTTTATCTTAATAAAATTATCAACTCTTTTCAACACATTCTGATATTAATCCTTTAATAACCAAAATCAACATTTGGGAGAGCCTCTTTGTCTATCACCCTGTAGCTGTCACTCTGCATTGTTTCCAATGAGCTGGAAAGAGTGTGAAATAAAAAAAAGAGACTCAGTGCGTTCTTGGTAAATCCAACCTGCTGAAACAAAAGGCATGGTGAGCCCACGCACATCTGCCTCAAGAAAACCGTGTGGCCTCAATAAACTTCATAAACAAACCTAGTAATAATAAACTTGTAAATGCCAAAATTCTACACCAGAGCACTAACATGTCTCAAAGACGCACCCATAATTAATTATTGTATATAATTATCTCTACAAATAACAATGCCCATAAGTATAATAACCATATTAATAATTTACTTCTGAGGAAATCTAGTAACAAACACTACTAAATGGCAAAGTATGTTATCAGTATTGAAGGAGCTACAGAAAGGAACCACCTACAATTCATGGGACAAGGGAAGAAAAAGATCAGTTCTGACAAAGAAACTAGTAAAAGTCAACATTATAATAAATGATTTGAAAATGTGCTGCTATGGAGACACAAAAAATATCCAAGTCCAATTAAGGTCAGCCAGCATGTATCATCAGACTACAAGAGAAACAGAGAAAAATGCTAACGATGAATGTGGAGTTTAGGACAAAAGAGAACTAAAAGAGGAGTATCAATTTTTTATCCAGAAATTTCTAAGGGACAGAGACTATGTCTGAAGGGTATCAGTAATTCGATCACTAAAAGGAGAAAATGACACTGCCGGAGCATGAGATTCTGTCTGGACTGAACCTCAGTTCCAGCACTTGCCAACTGTGCGACACCGGTGATATTGCTTGAGCTCTGTAAGCCTCACCTTCACTTTCCGTAAAATGGGGATAATACTAGCACTCACACTATAGGATGGTTTTGAGGATTAAATACAATGAACAAGTAAAGCACTCAGCACAGGAATTCATGATGTTAGGCATCATTCATAACTAAATAGATGTTAGTTATCATCAATCATTATTAGGTGAAATCTCCCAAAAGGTAGAGAAAACTAACCTTTTTGCAAAGCTGGCATAAAACATTTTTAAATCTATCTAATCCCTACTCCTATGACTCTGCTTATAATCAACTCTGTCATCATTAGCCTGGGCTTCAGATTAATTTTTAAAAGTGAGAGTGGTCTTGAGTGTTCAGGCAGCTAGAAAGGTATACCTTTCCCTATAAGTAAGTTTTTTAACTTCATAAATCAACTTTTTGTAAGTCTGATTACTCCCAGTAGGTACCCCAGGTTCTGAGCAAGTTTGGACGCACTGATAAGATCAAAATTTAAAAACAGAGTGACTTTTGGCAATGCTCTTAGCATACTGTCTACCTAAGAGATCTATCTGGGCTGCAGTATGCCTTTCAGGTATTGCTGTAGCTGCAAATACAGTCAACTCTGTTAAAGGAAAGAGGAAAGAGCTAAATGACTAAATGGTAAGGCTATGGAGAACAGAGAATTATCTATTTTTGTTTCCTTTATTCATTAATGAGTAAACACCTGCTGAACTGGATTGGTTATGCAATTCACACACACACACACACACACACACACACACATCATACCCTAAGCTTGCACTATATTTTATTTAAAAAATTCCTACTGTGGTTACAAAAAAAGAAGTATCTCTAGTAATATAGTCCTCATAATATAGAAGTAATCAAGTCTTCCCTATTACACTTTTCTATAGAAGACCACTGTTAGAGTCTTCAATGGACTAAAAACCTAACAACAAAAAATTGGGCCCTACCAAAATAAATTACAAGAAACAAGAAAAAGGATTTGTGACAAAAGGTAACAATCCAGTCAATGCTTGCAAAACATAAAAACAGAGCTGCCAAGGGAATAAAGAGGACATTTTGTTTTAATTCCCATACATACTATCTACATTCCAAAAGAAAATATATTGCAGATGACATTTGAAAGAATTCGGTGCATTCTCTCAACATGGGAAAAATAGGGCTTTTCAAAAACCACAGCCATTATACACAAAGTTTTCATTTCTAAAGGTAGCCTTGGTCTACCTCAATCCCAATGCAAACAGATACTCTAATTTAAAAGAAATAAATAAGAGAAAGAAATTTTTCTCTTATAATAAATTATCAATCTACTTCCCCCTTGCTTTTGATTTCATATCTTAAAAAATATTTTTCTGATTTTTCCTTTACATCTACTTTCTTTTGTTCTTATGTCCTTTCATTTATCTGAAGATGACAGCTATATAAGATGACAAAAGAAAAGCTACAAGGCTAAGGTAATTCCAGCACGTTAAGTTTTATAGTGTAAAGATCAACAGATTGTAGGAAACTTGTTTTTTTATTGATCAGTGAGTTAGTTGCTCTTATATCTGTGAAGACATTTTGCCATGTAAGATTTTACACAAGGGACACTTTTTTCCCTAGTGAAGAAACATTTTTCTCTAGTTTTTAAAACTCCATTTATCTATTTATACTTCCTTTTAAAATCTGGAACATCATACATTATTCAATTAAAATGGTAAAATACACAGAATTACAACTTTGAAATAAATTTATTAATTTATAGTACATATTCTAAAATTTATACTGATAAAAATAAAAATATTTCCCTTATATTCCAACGAAACCTGCATTCTGGTATACCTGAAACTCCAATTTTCTAAAGAAAGAAAAGTAGAGAGGAAGTAAGTATAGTCATAACTAAAGGTGTGTCAATATAGTTCCTCATATGTTTGGGTTAAAACTGGTGAAGATTCCTATCAATGGAGGAGAGAAAGGGATTATATTTATTAAGTGCCAGGCACTGTGCCAAAAGGTGACAACACGACAAGGAACAAGTCTGCACAGTCCCTGTCTTCAAGGAGCTCAAGGCTAATTCTAACTAAAGGAACTATTATGTTCAATGAGCATTAAGCATTTTTAAGGATATCTAAGCTTCCCAATACATTTTATTAGTTATCTTTGAGAAAGTTAATGTAATAATTTATAATGAACAGAATAAAAAAGCACTCTATTTTTAATTAGGCATCCTCCTCCTCATTTTCATGACCTATTTTCCAGTTTTATGGCCATTCCTGACTTTGACAGCACTTTTCTTGTAGTGAGATAACAGTCCTTTTAAATATGCTTCAGGAACATCTGTATCTATTCTTTTTGGAAGTTCCTGCTTATTTATTTTATCCATTTCTTTGTTCAAGTCTTTTTTCTTTATTATTTAAACTTTGGCATATTAAGGAGGTTGTACCTTTAATATATTTTACATGAATAATTTCCCAGGTTGGTGCCTTTTGTGTTTGTGTGTATTGTACATATGCACACACATACGCACTTCCATTTTTAAATAGCAAAAGAGATCTTGGGCTGGTCTTTACAGAAATATCAAGTCGGGAAAGCATGATAGTTTATCTATCCCATATCAGTCTGTTTACTGCAGTGGGTGATGTTAGAACAAATACCAGAAGGCAACCAAAAAAGCATTAGAAAACCTATTTTTAAGTAACCTACTTACTTTTTTGAATTAATACTTATTGGCATGGCAATGTAAAATAGAATCAAAATGGTTTTAAAATTTCCAACTTCTCAACTGCATAAAATCATCAGACATACTGTGACAGAATCGAGTCTCTGTTTCACTTGCTGCATCTTCATTGAAGAATTGTCAGCGTGGACGTAGTCATCTATCTGAAAAGAGCCTTGATGAGGCAGTTTAGGACAGGTGCATAAAGCATCTTGACTTTGGTGTATTCCAGGTAACGGAAATGTCCCATTGTAGCGTTTGAACATTTCACCCTCTTGCTGGGCAACTGAAAAAATACATCCATAATTAAAGTCATCATAGCAAAAGCACAATGAAATAATTAAGCCATGAGACTGTAGCATTAAACCAACGATCAGAAACTACATAAGACATTTTAAAAACTGGGTGATAATAAGACAACATGACTGGCAAAATGTGAAATTGTGGAATTATTCAATAATATAAAAGCATGAAAAAGGAAAAATAATAATTTCACAGATGATTTATGTCAGGCAGTATTATAAATCAGCCGTGAAGGCCATGTCATCTCTTGGTGTGGTAAAAAACATGTTGGAATGGGAACCTAACTTTAAATTTTTTTTTTATGTTTTATTTATTTTTGAGACAGAGAGAGACAGAGAGAGACAGAGCGTGAGCAGGGGAGGGGCAGAGAGAGAGCGAGACACAGAATCCAAAGCAGGCTCCAGGTTCTGAGCTGTCAGCACAGAGCCCAACGCGGGGCTCAAACTCACAAATCGCGAGATCATGACCTGAGCCGAAGTCGGACACCTAACCAACTGAGCCACCCAGGCACCCCGGAACCTAACTTTAAATATATGTATACAGAAAACGTAATATAAAAAATCAAAGGCATTAGGGAGCCTGGGTGGCTCAGTCGGTGGAGTGGCCAACTTCAGGTCATGATCTCGCGGTCCGTGAGTTTGAGCTCCACATCAGGCTCTGTGCTGACAGCTCGGAGCCTGGAGCCTGCTTCAGATTCTGTTTCTCCCTCTCTCTCTGCCCCTCTCCCACTCATATTGTCTCTCTTGCTCTCAAAAATAAACATAAAAAAATATTTTAAAAAATCAAAGGCATAATAGAATAGAATTAAAGGAAAGGGAAGAACAATAAAAATAATTATTTGCAAACCCATCTCCCTAAAACAACTCTTTTCATATTTCTATACCCCTCTTAATCTTTATACATATGGACACTTTACACAAGATACCATAATGTGAATAAAATTTAATTTTTTTCAATTTAATTACAAACATTTTTCGTATTTTTATAACTATGTAGTTACCACTTTTAAATGCTTTACAACATCTCATCCAATGAAGCACTATTATTTATTTATGCATTCTCCTATTACTAAATATTTACAATGTTTTGTTTTCCCTCATTACAGACCATGTATGAACAAGTACTTTTCATAGTTCAAATTATTTCTTGAAATAATTCTTTCTTTCGATTTAACTCCCCAGACTGGAATAGATGGCCAAAAGAGTGAATGTTTTTGATGATGACGACGACAAGGACAACAGCATGAATACTGTACTTTATGGTGTTTAGAATGCGTTTATATACACTATCTCATTTGATCATTTAAAATAAAGGAATCTAAAAATTTGTAAGTACCTGTTTGTATATACAAAGGAGAAAAGTATACAGTAATCACTTAAAAAGTATTTCCTTAATTATATAATTTTTAATAGAAGGACTTTCTAAACATAACATGAGAAGAAAGTGATACAATCAAGATTCATAACAGGGAATCAATCAATAGACCAGCCTCCAGGGTTTCTGTGGACTATTGAAGTTACATATAGAAATATGAATGTGTAAATGTTTATGGAAATCAGATCCATAACTTTTATCAGATTATTTGTCAAAGGACTGCATGAGTCAGAAAATGTTAAGAATTGTCAACATAAAAGATGGACAGATTTTTCTATGTGAACATTTAAAGAGTCTCTATTAAAATTAAAAAAATAAGGCTATCATAACAAAAATAAAAAAGCATAGGAAAGGTAAGAGAATTCCATCTCTGGCCAAAATAAGAGTAAAAGGGACCGGATTTTCCCTCCTGCTTGGAACTACCAAAAAGTAGATAGAATGTATAAAAGGAAGAAATGAAATTGTCTTTATAAACAGAATCGTCTATCCAGAGCTAAGATGATGGTAAGGCAAGTGAAGCAGCACAAAGTTAATTTATGGAGGTTCTCACTCTCAGGTCCTGGCCCCACATTTGTGTAAAAAATCTGACTGGAATCTAAAAACATAAGTCATTAGAACTAACAATCAACTTTAGACAAGATCAGCATTATTTCTATAGAAAAGTAACAAAGAGTCAGAAATTTAAATTTAAAAAATATATATCATTTAGAATGATATAAAAAACATGACATATTTTGGGAAGCATCTGATGAAAGATGGGAAAGACATGTACACTGAAAACTACAAAACAGTGCCGAGATAAAACTGAAGAAGAACCTAAATAAAGAGATAGATTATGTTCATGGTTTGAATAATCAATACTGTCAAAATGCCAATTCTCCCCAAATGATCTGTGCATTCAACGTAATCTCACTCAAAATCCAGCAGGTCCCTTTTGGGGAAATTGTCAAATTCTAAACTTCACATGGAAATACAAAGGACCTAGAAGAGTCAAAACAAGCTGAAAAAAAAGGGGGGAGTTATACAACTTGACTTCAAGTCTTATTATAAAGTGTAGTAATCAAGACACTTTGTTTTTTGGCACAAAGATAAACAAATAGATAAGAGAACAGAATAGAGCTCAGCATGTACGGACATGGTGTAAAGCCGGTTCTTTTGAATAAATAGTGCTAGAACAAATGGATATTCACATGTGAGCAAATGAACTTTGATACATACTTCACACCATGTACAGAAAATAACTCAAAATGAATCTAAAACCTAAAACCGTAAGACTTCTCTAGAGAACACACAGGAGGATACTTTTGTGAGCTTGGATTAGGCAAAGATTCTTAGATACAAAACCGAAACTCCATATAAAACAAAAATTGGTAATTTAGAATGTCATCAAAATTGCAAACACTTGTTCTTCAACACTGTTAAGAAGAGAATTAGAAGACAAAGACTGGGAGAAATATCTGCAAATCATGTATCTAATAGAGCACCACTTTTATGGAGAAAACCTAACACTCAAAACTTCATAGTCAGAAAATAAGCTAACTAAAAAACGGGCAAAAGACATGAACAGACACTTCACTGAAAAAGATAAATGGATGGCAAATATGTACATGAAAAGGTGGCTCAACAACATTAGTCATTAAAGATAAGCAAATTAAAACCAGCATGAAATAGCACTGCACATCAGTATCAGAGGGGGCTAAAATTAGAAAGACTGACTACTTCAAATTTAGCAAGGGTATGGAGATACTGAAATACACACTACTGGGAGAAAGGTTAAATGGCATAACCACTTTAAAAACAGTCTGGCAGCTTCTTACGTTAAACAGACATCTGCAATTAGATGCAGTCTTCCTACTCTTAGGAATTAGGAGAAATGAAAGCATGTGTTCAGACAAAGACTTGTAGATGAATGTTCATAGCAGCTTTATTTCTAATAGCTAAAAACTGGGTACAACCCCCATTTCCATCAACAGACAGACTGTGCTATATCATAAAATGAAACAATACTCATTGTAAGGATGAAGGATAAACTATTAATAAAAGCTAAAATAGAGATAAATCTCAAAGTAATTATGGGTGAAAGAAGTCAGACAAAAAAGAGTACATGGTATAAACAGTCTCACTTATACATAATTCTACAAAATGGAAATTAACTCATAGTGATTGCCATGGGGAAGGATGCGGTAGGGAGAAATTTCAAAGAAGCACCAAGTAACTTAGAGATGATGGATATGTTCATTATCTTGATTGAGATGACGGTTTCACACATGTTTAAATATGTTTAGATTTATCAAAATGTACATTTTAAATATATGCAGTTTACTGTATTTCAATGTACCTTAATAATGTTGCTCATACAAAAAAAAGCAAATGACAAACTAGTGATAAAAGGGGTTAATATTCTTAACATGCAAAGAGTCCCCATAAAATGAATTAAAAATGAATAATCTAACAGAAAATGGGCAAAGGACCACCACAGAAAATTCACAAAAGAATAACTATGTGGCCAATAAAAGAAATATTCAGCCTCACCAGTAAGAAGGAATAAACGGAAAAAAAGGCAAATTAGAAAATGATGTTTTTTGTTTGTTTGTTTGTTTGTTTTTGGCCTGTTTAACTGACCCATTGTACCTCAAGATCCTTTTTCCTAAGAAGCAAAATGGAGTAGCCAGGCAAGTACTGAAGTCATGTTTAAAATATTGAAAAACTATGTAACAGTGGAATTGTACAATAATATTTTAAATAAATTATGGTGTATTTGTTTAATGAAAGGGAATTCAGCAACTAAAATTATGTACAGAAGTACAGCTGCCATGATGAAATATTACTAACATGTTAATTGCAGGAAAAATAGTTTATAAAGCAATATAATGGATATACAGAAGAAAAATCACGTGGTTTTGTTTTGTTTTGTTTTGTTTTGGTCACCGGTCTTGGGGTTTCATCAACCATGAATCTGAGATAGCACATATAAAAAATTTTAGGGCCTTGACCACTGTATTCATGCCCTACTTCATTTACACACTCTAAATACAGCACACACTCTAACGGGTGCTCTCTTTCTGCAGACCTTAATGATGAAAGTACCAGGGAACAATACTGAGGGAGAAGACCTGCTTACAACCTACCATCCCAGAGGATGCTCCTTCCTCAATACCCAACTACTGTTTGCAGATGGAAGCGTAGCTGCTTCTATGCTTAGATTTTCATGGGTCTGCCCACTACTTTTCTGTACACGTTCTGAACTTCCCTTCCTAACACTGAAAATTTACTCTCAAATATTCAGATTGTTTAAAGAACAACAGAAACTTTGAGGAGGTGAAAGAAAAGTGCTCTTGGAATTGGAAACTGAAGGCTTAACACTAGTAGATGAGCCAGGGATGAATGAATCAACAGATAAAAATAATGTTTCACCATCTTTCCCTTATTTGCTTTTCAAAACTGTTCTTTTAACATTTCATTGTTTGTTGTTGTTGAGTGGAAAGTAGAGCTGGTCTTAAAGTATTTAATGGCATTTTCTGATTTCTCTGTTTTTCTGTACTTGCTAGTTACCTAATAAGCCCACCACGATTTAACTTGAAGCTATGAGTGATCGAGCACAGAAGCACATAAATGCTGATATAAGCAGCAGTTATGCAGGATAGCAGGATTCTGATATTTATCTTATTCTTCTTGCCAAACTGTATTTCCTAAGTATTATGCTACACTAAGTATTATGTATCATATTTTCTTTAAAAAAGGAGTTTTTTAACAAGTAAAAATAACAAAAAGCATTTCCTGTTTATTTTTGGTGGTATAAAGATGCCTTTCCAAAAAGATTACAATGGCCTACACAGATGCAGGTAACAAAAATAAAGCCCAAACAATTATGAATATTTGTTTCTGTTGTCTAAGGAGAGTTTTCTATGCAAAAGACATTTGACTGGGTTTCCAGGAGTCACACGGACATCATACTTTATATTTAACACTTCTAGTGCTGTGAAGGCAGTCATAAAAACAGAAGTCTGCAGAAATATTCAAAGACCTAGTTTCTCAGATACTAGAAACAGAAGCTACTTACAAGTTTTTGCATTCTTCCCCTCCCTCACCCTCCACAAATACATACACCTATTTGTATAGCGCTGTACAGATTATTTCACTGTAAAATAGGTCACAATGGAAGCTTTCTGAAATTCCCTTGAGCTCTACGCTTCTAACATTTCAAAGGTTTCTAAACCATTTTCACATAGGCCATGATTGGAGTACAATGTTGCAATTAAATACCTGTATTTCTTTACTTAGTCATTTTCTCTTCTTTGGCTAATTTAACTTTGTACACTTAAAACTAACTTAACCTGAGAAAACTCAAAATTGTAAGTCTCATCTCCATCCTTCCACCACTTTTCTAGGAGTGCACGAGAGCAGGCTCTGGGAATGCAAAGACACAGGCCCGCCTTGGGGCTTGAATCTCTTGGAGGTCAACAAATAAGTACTACTGTGTGCTCAGTCGTGTAGCAGAGGGACCCACAGGTGCTAAGAACACAGAGGTGGCAACTACATTTGCTTAAAGGAATGATATACCCATCAAATTACTTATAAACCTGCCTACAATTGGCTACAATTGGGGATTTTAAATTTTACACACTTAAATTCATAAAATGTTTTCATAACTGATAATCAAATTTTGATTTATACAAGTTCAGTGCTGTTGTGTACGTTCTGACCTTAAACAATTATAAAAAATAACGTGGTTTTCTCAGGAGATTTTTATCTTTATAGGAGGAAGAACAGGGGAAATAAGATATTTTAATCCAGAGCCTTTTGCATTCAGAGTGAATACATGTTTGTTATTATTAAAACCTATATTTACTTATGTTATTGACTTTATAATAAAGTGCACCTAAAAAAACAAAATATTTTTTCTCTTATACGACATTAAGATTTCCTTTTGGTTCAACACTTAATTCCTTTGTTCAAGACCTATTATTTTACGCAGCTCTGTTAATGGGTATAGTCATTTTACAGGATACCTAATTTCTTTACTTATAGATGAACGATTTCTAAATACAGTATTACTGTAAGCTGGCAGGTCTGCTTTTCTAGTTTCCCAGCATTCAGCAGTTATGCAGCACCCTCCTTCTCTTCCTCTAACATCTGCAATGTGTAGGGAATTCCTGTGGTCTGAGTGTTTGTGTCCTCCTGAAATTCTTTCTAATGCCCAAAGTGCTGGTACTTGGAGGTGGGGCCTTTGCGAGGTGAGCCCTCCTGAATGGGATTAGTGCCCTTATAAAAGAGGTCTCAGAGAATTCCCTCACCCCTTCTATCACATGAGGTTACAGCTAGAAGATCCTGTCTATGAACCAGAAAGTAAGCTCTCACTAGACATTGAGTCTGCTATGCCTTGATCTTGGGACTTCCCAGCATTCAGAATTGTGAGAAATAAATTTCTGTTGTTTACAAAGCCATGCAGTCTCTGGTATTTTGTTATAGCAGTCTGAATGGGCCAGGACAAGAATGTTTAAGGGCTTATAGTGGTTTTTTTAATTGTACTTTACTGGGCCCGACTTGTTCCTGCTTCAGCTAATCTTAAGAAACTGTATGGATGCACTAGAGAAGTTCTATTGAGTAACACTTTGATTCGAATAGCTTGGGTGTATTCAGGACCATTAGTAATTTTATATTTAATATTTAATATGTCAAAGAGAACTTATAAGTGTTACTAATGAAACTGTCCAGGGGCACCTGGGTGGCTCAGTCAGTTGAGCATCCAACTTCGGCTCAGGTCATGATCTCACAGTTCGTGAGTTCGAGCCCCATATCGGGCTCTGTGCTGACAGCTCGGAGCCTGGAGCCTGCTTCAGATTCTGTGTCTCCCTCTCTCTCTGCCCCTAACCCACTCGCATTGTGTCTCTTGTGTCTCTCAAAAATAAACGTTAAAAAAAAAAAAAGAAACTGTCCAAAAAGCTATACAAGAAAGTGTAATAGATCCATGTCTCATAGCCAACCAAATGGGAGAGCATCTACCGACATTCAGCAAATCTGAACACCAAAATATAATAAACTATCTCCAGGTCCCCTGAAGTACATGCTATTGTCTTTCTGTTGACTTCCTATTAAATTATCCATCAATTTCCATATGTCATGCTATTCAACTAAAGTGTGTGATGTGTGTATTGCTATAGAAAATGGCTAGGATTTCTCTACTGCAGCCTGGTTCATGAATTCTTAATATACGAATGCTCTATACCATGCTTTATAGTTGCATTTTTGCCTTTGATAAAACACTAAGAGAGGTATTTGATAAAACAGGATAGGTATTTTAATTTTACAGTGAAAAAAAAACAGATACAAAAATGCTAAATTACTTGACCAGGGTCAAGCAGAAAGTGATGGCACTTTGTCTAGAATTCCAGTGAGCTCACTCCTACTCCAGCCTTTCCCACCACACTGCGATTTCACACTGTACCATTCTTCCTTCTTGATGCACTTTAAAAAGCACCAATGTAAACATTAAAAAAATGTCTGAATGAGGAATTCACAGCTCTGGTTTATGCTCAAAGCTACTTTTTCATATGTCCTCAATCTATGAATGACATAACCAAATCAAAGTATCCATTTTGCACAGAATGTTAAAATGGACACTTCAGGATACAACCAAGAAATAGGTAGTTTAAGCATATCTTCAAATATGGCATTTCTATCTCTTAATTCTCCTACTAGGCTAACAATAGACACTTAAACTTGGATCTACCATCAGTTATATATGTTACTGCATAACCTTATCCAAGTATGAGAATTGTAATAACCGAGCTTGTTTTCAGGCATTCATCATTAGTACTTTAAGAACACTATTAAATTTATACAGACAGCTATGCATATTAAATTTACCTCAACTACATATTAGCTTGTTGCAAAAATATTACAAAATTAGTTACATTAAAATTTAATGCTACATAATAAAGATAATTCATATTTTGGACTATACTGAGAATACAACTGCTTAATGCGTTATAATCATCCCCAACATTTGTAAAGGAATGAACTATTAATAATACTAAGTAACCAAAGTTCCTTTTAGTCTTAAGGGCTTTTTCGAAATATTAAAATTAAAAACAAACAACACACTTTATTACAGGAATATCTGGTTACCTTCTTAACTAAGTTACTTCATGAAACAGGAAATGCCAAGACTGAAGTAAGCAGATTGGCGTTTTAAAACTATGGGCTCTGGACTTAGCTGGGTAAACTTTAACATTTACCAAATGTGTGACCTGATGTAAATTACTTCATTCTCCCTGAGCCTCAGTTTTATCATATGCAAAATGAGGATAATAATAGCATCTACCTTGTGGGGTTTTGAGAGGACTATATGGGAAGATGTACGTAATATGCTCATAAGAGTAGGGGACACAGTCGGTTAAGCGTCTGACTTCGGCTCAGGCCATGATCTCACGATCCATGAGTTCAAGCCCTGCATCAGGCTCTTTGCTGTCAGCAAGGAGCCCGCTTCAGATCCTCTGTCCCCCTGTCTCTCTGCCCCTCCTCTGCTTGTACTCTCTGTCTCTCTCGAAATAAATAAATACATACACTTAAAAAAAAAAAGAGTAGGGGACACAGTAATGTTTGATAAATGTTAGCTCCTACTACCACTATTATTATTATCCCCCAATTTACTCACTGATCATGCCTCTCATTCTATGTTTTTTATAAAATTTAAGGGAAAAATGCTATTCTATAGGATATGTAATTCTCATTTCACACACTTACTGCACATCAGTAATATACCAGGTACTATGTTACACATAAGGCATTGCAAACACCATGGACTTTTGGTCAATAAGCAACTTATACAACAAATTTTTTATAAGAACATAAAGGTATACATTGCCTTGAACTCTGGTAAAGTATGTTGCAGTGTGCAAAATAAAGCCATCAACAATGACAATGCAGGTGGTTGTTAATGAATATGAATCCTATAAATAAAATCACATTTAGTGTCAATGCTAGAGATTGTTGTTCAGTTTAACTAAAATTCTTCCAGAGGTTTAATCGACAACTTGGAAAGCACAAAAGACTGGAAAGGAGCATGGTAATCTCAGTATGATTCCTGGATTTTATAGCTCTATTCAACTTGGCACACAATAGATGCTCAATAAAGATTTGTCTTCCCTCAGAAAGCCACCATGACTAAAAAGTACTCCAGAGTTAATCTGATTCAGAGAAAAGATTGCCACCTAGTGGAACGTCAGGCTCATTACCTAGGATTATCAAGTAATGCTGACAATTTACCAATTTAAGACTTGATCCTGCTTAAAATACTACATGTATATTCATTGTGTGTTAGTATTCAGGCTAGGTACTGGTAATAAAAAGATGAATAAGCTTCCATCTCTGCTCAATACGAAGTACAGATAATACAAAAAAATCACATACTCAAGAGGCATAAAGTAAATGATACTGCAGAAAAAAAAAAAGTCTGCTTATTAGACAATCAAAAGCTAGTACTTCAGGAAATTTCCTAAAGAGGCAAGTTAGTGTAGCAAATAAGAGCATGGTCTCCAAGGGTAGTTTTTTTGGATTCAAGTCCTGGCTCATGTAAGATGAGGATAATTACAGTACCTATCTTTTAAGATTATTGTGAAAAATGAAGTGAATATATATAAAATGCTTAAAACGGTACCAGGAACAAAGAAAGTGCTTTGTAAGTACCAGTTATGATTATCATTACATGTAGAACAGGATCCTAGAGATGGAGGTAGACAGATATTAATAACAGAACATTAACTGCTAGAGCCTAGGTTCATAAATTTAATTCAGTGGAAGCCGTTTTCTTCTGACTAGTACTCTGTTATTATGGGAATCCTAAAAGTACATTATTTGTGGTACTCTGTGACTAAATTTTGTATTACTAGATGATTAACCCTTTCAACATCAGGCAAATAAAACTGCCTTCTGAAAGTAAAAATTGTGTTCCTTACCAAAAACAGCAAAAAGTCAGTAGAATGAAAGACCCAAAAGACCACAACCTGAACATATGCTTAGCAGGGAAAGATGCTTGCTGACTCTTCACAGATTTTGCTAGAACTGAAAGACAGATGATACATTTAGCTACCACTGTGGTCTCATTCACAGCTTATTCAACTTATAAAAAAAAATGAGTTTGCTCCATTTTCCTTGAAAAATGTCTAAACGAATGAGCAGCTCTGATAAATACTATTTTAAAATCATGTAACTATTCTATATCTTTCAAATTTTATACCATTAAAACATTTATATAAAGATACACGTAAACTTTATTTTCAGACAAGAAAGTCTGGGCAAAATATTCCTGTGTTAAAAATAAATAAAATATAAGGCAAACCTGTAAAAGATTAATAATAAATACTATATGTTTTAATAAAAAATCTAAACACTATTTCACTTGATGATTCTGGCCTGTATTTAATAAGTAAAATTTATTTTTGGATCGAAAACAACTTTCTGTTTTCTTATGAATATATACCATTCACAAGAACTGTGCTAAATCTTGGACTGCCTAGGATTATGTAACTTCTTCCTAAGCTTCCTCATTTTAAAAATAGGCAACAAAGAGTTAGGAAAATGTGTTGAAACATTTTGAGTTTTGTTTGTAAAGGTATCAGTATATTGAAAATTGTGTTCTAAAATCATGGTACAAAATAATTTAAATTCCATGTGTATTATCTGAACTTTTTAATTTCTGAAACACTTTGAATTCCTTCCTTTTGACAGTAATATAGTATAGGTATAACATGATGTTCTTAACTTCATGATTTATTTTCTAATACAACTGACCCCAAAAGGTGCATACTCTAATAAAGGCTGTCAATAGAACGAATGAAAGGGGAAAAAACCCTTTTTTTCAATTCCCTTTCATAGAGAGATGCTTACCAGCATATTAAAACCTAAATTACCACAAAGTCAAGTATATATGGGTTAAATGAATATGGTAACAACCCATTTTGCCTTTTTCCTTGTTTTAATATAGTCCTTTTCCATATATGAAGTACTTTCCCAGTTCCCGACTCACAGATTCCCCACAAATGGCTCTCTTAGGTGGCACAGGTATTAAACAGTAGTGGTACCACTTACCAGATCAGGAAATGGAGCTTCAGGAAGGCAAGAGGCTTGCACCAGGTCACTACAGCAACAGAAAGGAACCTAAAACCTCTGTTTTTGAATTCCTAAAAGCACTCTGCTCTTTCTACTGACATTTCTAGAACGGACTTCTTAGTCTATGTGCCTACTGCCTCAAAACCAAACTGGCAAACCCAACTGGGCTAATCTGATGGAAACCCTTGATCCATGACCAAAAATTACTGAATAAAAAAAGATAAGAGTGGGGCGCCTGGGTGGCGCAGTCGGTTAAGCGTCCGACTTCAGCCAGGTCACGATCTCGCGGTCCGTGAGTTCGAGCCCCGCGTCGGGCTCTGGGCTGATGGCTCAGAGCCTGGAGCCTGTTTCCGATTCTGTGTCTCCCTCTCTCTCTGCCCCTCCCCCGTTCATGCTCTGTCTCTCTCTGTCCCAAAAATAAATAAATGTTGAAAAAAAAAAATTAAAAAAAAAAAAAAAGATAAGAGTGGGACTTTCACTTGCATGTGCAGTGAAAATTTCCAAAGCCTAAAAAAAAGCACATTAGGAATTAAATGAAGACTGTTGTGAAACCTCTAAAGGTTCTGAGGAAATAACTGCGCTGCTGATTTCTGTACAACAGTCCCAGGTTAAGAATAAGTGCCTAGGTGTAACTCTCTTTCACAGGAAGATTTAGAGTTGGCACAGAGAAAGACCTGTCTCTGGATACATGTTTGCACCAGTCACCAGATTTGAATATGCATTAGAGAAACTGGTTACATCTTGGTAAGATTTTTAAAAATAAATTTCAATTTTACAAATTATTTTCTAATATAATTTGCCTGGAATAGCATAATAATAATAATACCCATTCAGTGATCAACAATTTCAGGCTTAGAACTTAACTGTTTAATAATTTAGCACATATCACAACCATTAACAAATAACCAATTAACGCTAACATTTCTGTGTGATCTGCGTGAACACAGTAAATGTAACCACTTGTATTTCATTTAAATTTAAAACTCTTTGCCAAATAATCCCACATTCATGTTACCTATAATGGATGTATTTGCACATTTATGCATTTATGACATTGTATGTAAGCCATCCTAGCTTAGCAAAAACAGTGATGATATATGACATCCTAATCAAATCAGAAACTAATAAAGACCATTTATTTTTGAACAAGATTTAATATATAAAGAAAATGGAACTGTAATTTTGGGAGTGACAGCACTATCAATGCAATGTAGAACAATGAAATCCTAATTTCAGGAAAGAAATTAAAGAAATGTATGAAATACAGCATAAATCCAAATAATTCTAAGAATGCTACATTATTCCTGAAAAATGTGTCCAGAATCTTTATTTATTTTTTCTCAGAATGATGGAGCAGTGTAATTTTAGAGAAAAAAAGCCATTAAATTTCCAATTCCAGATCTTGTTTTACTGACACTTGATTTTTTTGCCTTCCTTTTAGGTTAAGAAATTCTTGAAACTATAACTTATTACAACTATGTGCTCTGGTGAAAAACAGAAATATGGAGTAAGAAATTAAATGTTCAACTGAAAACATTAAAGATCCATATTTCCTAAATGTTATTTACCTTTGAAATTTAGTTAATACATTCTCAAATAATTTTTAGGTGAATTTGACTTGTGATGACTACCTTTCTATGATTCCAACATAAGGGCACAACCATTTATGTGTATCTTCGCTGATATTTAAACTCCATAATGATAGTGCTTTTGGAAAAATAAACTGTTATAATAATAATATAATCTATTTAATCTGTTTGGGTCTTAAAATATATTTAAGAAAGCTTTATTAATACAAAGGTTGATAGTCTTTACAGAGCTCATGATTCCTGGGTCAGTCTAAAAGTAAAGGTTAATCGAAATATTCTTTACTTATCAGCAGTGAACTTACCATGGAAATCATAAATATACAGAAGAATTGGCTCATTCTGCCCAAATGCACAAAATGCAACCATATTTTCAAGTGGGTGATAAGAAATGTCTCGAATGGGTGATTTGAATGGCAGGTCAGAATACATCGCAACTTGTTCTCCTAAATAAGAAAAGACATTCAATCATTTGTACTATCTCAAATATCTCTCATTAGAAGATTATTCTGCAACTTACTAAAATAGTTACAGTATGTAATAAAGCTCATATTATTTACATGAGAACTTCAAATACTTAAAAATAGTTGAGTAACTCTTAATTTTTTTAAAAATGTTTATTTATTTTGGAGAGAGAGAGAGAGAGAGAGAGAGAGAGAGGGAGGGAGGGAGGGAGGGAGAGGGGCAGAGAGAGAGGGAGACACAGAATCTGAAGCGGGCTTCAGGCCCTGAGCTATCAGCACAGAGCCTAATGCAGGGCTCAAACTCACGAACTGTGAGATCATGACCTGAGCTGAAGTCGGACACTTAATCGTCCAAGTAGCTCTTATATTTATTTTTCATCCTGTTGGACCTTTTCTACTTTGCAATTCAACCTCTTCAATGAGGTTTTCCAGGCACAAAATAAAAACAAAGAACTTACTAGTAGAGAAGTATCTGACCCTGAAATCTGACAGAGCTGAGCAAATGCCAACTAACAAAGAACTCAGGGAAAACTCATACGGAACTGCAGGCTCTAAAACTGAAGATACTGTCTGGCTGAGGGAGATCTGGTGGGGAATAAATTTTTCTATTTTTTTTTTCCCCAGAGGCTGAGATACCACCTGCTTTAAAGATATATCTGATTACTAATCGCTAAAAGAGACCTACAGTAGAGGCCTAAGGAACCTATGAAAAACAGAACTCACAAAGCAAAGAATCTAGATCTACTTATTGAAGGAGAAAAGAGATTTAACACTTCCAAACCGATCCTAAAGTATCGAAACATGATAAGAAAAAAAAAAAAAACACTAAGTGAACTGACTAGTCAAAAATGTTAAAGAAAAGATCGAGAGACTGTGGATTAAGGAGGGGCACTTGTGATGTGAACCAGGTGCTGCGTGTAAATGCTGAATCACTAAATTCTACATCTAAAACTAATATTATGCTGTATGTTGACTATCTGGAATTTAAATAAACACTTGGAAAAAAAGAGAGTAAGCACAGTGAACCAAATACTACTGATTAAAGATATTTTAAATTTTATAAAATCTCTCAATTTAGTGGTAAGAAATGTTTATGTGGTTTAAGCTTTTCTTTTGAAAAGCAAAGGTGAGGCACAAATGAATAATTAATTACAGTAATTGAAGTAAATGGTGTTTTTTTTTTCTTTTCTGTTTTAAAGATTTTATTCTTAAGTAATCTCTACACCCAATGTAGGGCTTGAATTTACAACCGTGAGGTCAAGAGTTCCATGCTCTACCAACAGAGCCAGCCAGCCGCCCCGCCCTGGGTAAGTTGCTATTAAGTTTCAGACATCAAAACTTTGACAGGAATATGTTTGTTTCTAACAAAAATATATTATAGATATGTAGCCATTTGTATACTCACTTATATTCCAAATTCAGCTTATAAATATTTTGTACTTTGCATTACAATCTTAATTAAATACTTCTCTTAATATAGGATAGGGAATATAGTCAATCATATTATAATAATTTTGTATGATAACACATGGTAACTACACTGATCACTGCAAGCATTTTGTAATTATGTAACTGTTGAATCATGTTTGTCATACAGCTTAAACTAATATAATATTGTATGTCAACCACAATAAAAAATACTTCTCTTAAGATTGATAATATCTCATTATAAACATTGAATTATAATGTGAAAGATATCAAAAGGGTAAAGAACAGAATGTTAACACAAATTTAGACTGCAGCTTAGTTCCATTATCAGCTTTCCCATTTCCCATTTTGATAAACATAATTGAGAACCTGAAATCAGAATTTCCTTGAAAATTATTCCAGAAAATGGTAGTTTTCACCTTTATTCAAAATAAAAACAAACCAAAAAATATTTTTAAGATAAATGAAATACTTACCTGTTTCTGGGTTCCAAACGTATACTATACCATCCTCACTTCCAGCAAAGAGAAAAGTCCCACATGGTGTCAAAGTACTATGAATCTTTTCCCGATAATTTGCTGCACCTACAAATTTCCTTGCTGCTAATCTATAAACAAAAAAGATTTCACACATATGACCTGTCTTAACCATGGAAAAGACTGGTGGTTAAAAAAAAAAAAAAAACTTTTCTCTTAAATACTTCACTTGCATTTAACGATTTTTGAGACTCTGTTACATGGGAAACATTCTATGATGGATGTACAATAAAGAAGAGATAGTCCCGGAGGTCAGGGAGTTTCTAATTTAGCAGGACAGAGAAGGAATGCATCCATGTAAAACAGAAAATGGATACAGAAAGTGCCATAAAAGAACAAAAAGAGTACTTTGCAGATTTGGATAAAAGTGATTATTTCTAGCTATGCAGAGAGAGCCTATATTATAGAAGTAGCATTTGAGTTGGTTACTGAAAAATGTACAAAATTTTTATACTCATATTTTTTCCAGGTGATAAATTAAAAAAAAAAAGTTTACTTACTTTGAGAGAGAGAGAGTGTGCACAAGTAGGGGAGGGCAGAGAGAGGGAGAGAGAATCCAGAGCCCAACAAAGGGCTCAATAGCATGAATCAAACTGTGAGATCAAGACCTGAGCTGACTAAGCCACCCATTTACCACCCCATGTGATAAATTTTTAAAATCACACAATGCAGAGTTGGGACACTTGCAGAAATATTAGATAAAAATATAATTAAATCATCTATTAAATATGGTATATAACTTTCTAGACTTTTTCGCTTGTGAATAATAACTAACATTATCTTAGTGCTCACTATGTGCCAGGTAGACATACAATTGTGCCCGATTTAACAATGACTCATGAATAATGGCCCTCTGTGTCAGAGCGTATAAATTAGGTATTATCATTTTAGTAGGTATGTATTATATCAAGTCTAAACATACCTTAAGAAATCTTCTACTATGAGACAACAGAATATTCCCAGCTTTCTCCTACCGTGAACATGATTTCTATGAACAAGCCTGTGTAATTGTACTTTTTCCCTGCTTTATAACTATTTTCACATAAATTCCCAGGCCTGAGGTTACTGGGTCAAACATTTCTAGAGTCCTTGCTATACGGTGTAATGTTTTAAGCACTTTGCATGTGTATACTAATTTATTCCCCACAAAACCCTTACAAATATGGTATATTATCTCCCCTATTTGAATGAGGAGGAAAAGAGAGGCACAGAATGGTTAATCAGTTAGTCAGGGATGGAAAAGGCAGTATTTGACTCTAAGCAGTTTGCCGGGGCGCCTGGGTGGCTCAGTCGGTTAAGTGTCCGACTTCAGCTCAGGTCACGATCTCGCGGTCTGCGAGTTCGAGCCCCGCGTCGGGCTCTGGGCTGATGGCTCAGAGCCTGGAGCCTGCTTCCGATTCTGTGCCTCCCTCTCTCTCTGCCCCTCCCCCGTTCATGCTCTGTCTCTGTCTCAAAAATAAATAAATGTTAAGCAGTTTGCCTCTAGAGCTCAAGCATGATTCTAAGCTGAATACTACATACTACTTAAAAAGAGAATAACCAAACTTCTAAGGCCTGACCTTCTAAAATGTGGCTCTAATCTCTACTTCTAAAACTCTCAGGGCTCCTAGGTGACTCAGTTGGCTCAGTGTCTGGCTCTTGGTTTCAGCTCAGGTCATGATCTCACAATTTGTGGGATCGAGCTCCGCGTTGGGCTCTGTACGATTTTGTTTAGGATGCTCTCCTGTTTAGGATTCTCTCTCTCGCTCTCTCTCTGCCCTTCCCCTGCATGCACGTGCACCCTCTCTCAAAATAAATGAGTAACCTTTAAAACCAAAGAAATTCTCTCTCAGCACTCCTTATCAAGAAACTTATGCTTCTACAGATTTACCCACCTTGCCTCGAACACAACTTCTATTAACCTACCTCTGAATTTTATTCCAGGCTTTTCATGTTTTCCACCCTCCTGACAACACTTCTATCTTCTCTAAATTCCATCCATCCTTCAAGACCGAGCTCAAAGGCCAGCCTCTCCATAGAGCCTTTAATAGAAGACTATAGTAGACCTATCATCACCTTTACTATTGCCATGAAAGATATAATCCTCTTATTATGTATTTATCTTCATTAAAAAAAAATACATATCAAGTACTTACTATCAGCCAGGTATAACATAGGTACTATGTATGTAAGAAGAATAAGCAGATTTCAATCCTAGAAGATCTCACAATTTAGCCTCATAATATGTTTTGTGAATTATTTTGGAGGCAGTTCAACTAGATTATAAACTCCTAATGAACTCATTCTGCTAATCATTCTCTCATAGCACTGATGTCAGTACCCTGAACAGCTCCACATAAACACTGAAGGCCTTAACAGTTAGCCCTAAAAGATAATTGCAGAATAAACTAGTATAGACTACCACATTTTCCTTTCAAAATACAATAGTGACAACTAACAGAACTAGCCTTCTCTTGTTTGTTTTACAAGTACTATTAACACCAAACAAGAACCATCAGAAGACCATGCTGGTTTGTCCAGAATTCCGCTTCTCTGCTTTTAACATTAAGGATATTTCCTTTCCTTATTTAGAAATAAAACAGAATAAGAAAAACAAGGACATGTTCATCAAAAGCCATCTCATTCTGTTATGGTAGGTATATCAGAGTACTACGCTATACCAGTATCATAAAAGTAAAAGATCTATCTAAGGCAGAAGTTTCTTCTTCTTCTTTTTTTAATTGTGACAACAAAGAGCAACTGACTATATTTCTACTTCAGAACTATTCACATTTGAGCCAGAAAACTCTTTGTTGTGAGGTGGGGCCACTGTCTTATAAACTGTAGGATGCTTAGCAGTATTTCTGGTCTCTATCCACTATATACTATCTGGTCTCTATCCACTAAATGCTAACATTCAAAAATGCTTCCGGACACTGTCAAATGTCCTCTGGAGAGAAAACTGTCTATTTAAAAACTACAGCTGCATTTTATAAATATGAATTAATTCATTTCTTATTCTATGAGTGCTTAATCTGTCAATACTGAAATATACTTACATTCGGAGATCCATAATTCTCAAAGTACTGTCTTTGGTATGGATTAACAATCGTTTTCCATTGGGATGAACCTCCAAATAACTTATGGGAATCCCCTTAAACTCACTCTCTTTAATTTCCTGAAATGATTAAAAAAGATTATAAAATATTAGCACTGAACAGTTTATTGAATATGAAGCCTCTTTTAGAGTGCAAAACTAATTTTGAAGAAGTCACTTTCAGTTATAATTTAAAGCGTCCTTTAAAATTGCTAGCCAAAGAATTCCCAATGAAGGTTGAAAATAAAGCTGATAATATGTATTTTTTGACTGTTATATACGGCTACACTTAATTAGCATTATTGTAGTATATCCCCAAATAAAAAGCACTTCTTAAAACATAACTTCTAACATTGAATTTTCTTGCTTACCATCATATAAGAAAGATTCTAATTTTTATAACTTCAAAAGTTAGTACGGAGTTAACTTTCAAATTCTATTTCAGTATGAGATCATTTTTTCATGTACTTATTTCCACTTTATCCTGAAAAAGGCATGTTATTGGCATCTTATTCTGAGCTCATTTAATTTAGATTGTAGTTTTAGGGATTTTTTTTTTTTTTTTTTTTTGAGGAACAAGAACCAAGATTTTTATTTGTTCAATTCTTGCATTTGAAGTATTCCTCAATGACATCCTTGGCCTGAGACTCTCTGCCACAGATAGTCTTAACCACTACACAACTGCAACCAACCACTTTATAGGATTTTCCCTCCCTGTTAATTTTACAGAGGCTGACCCATTCCCCCAGTTTCCCGTCGTCATCAACCTTAATGAGGTTGATTTGGTGTTCAGCACAAAGGGCCTCCTCACCAACTTGACATACAGAGAGGCTCATCCCAGTTGGATGCAAGCAGACAAAGACGGGCTTGATGCGTGTCTAAGGCTTTGGCAGCTTCGCGAATTCCACGTGCTAGGCCACCGTGGATGAGGGTGGTCTTCAGCACCTCTTGTAAAGCAGTATTAACGTCCATTACACCTCTAGCAGCAATGCCTTCCTCCGTGTGGTGGTGGGTTATGGTGGAGCCAAATCTAAAGTGCACCTGAGCCTCCAGGATTTTTTTTTTTTTTTTGATAGTTATTTAAGGCAGCCATGGAAGACTCCTGGCTAATGATGTCAAGAAAGACATACATACTGAAGGAAAATCTGCCTGGATAAGCCTCACAAGGAAGAATTACTAAAGCAAAACTGCTCAGACTAAAGTCCACAGAGTCAACAGAAAGTCTGCTTTAACCTTCGGGCAGAATTTGGAATTAGCCTTCATGTCCTTCGAGGTTCCGACATTATGTTTTGTTGCCAGTTCCTAGAGGGGTCTCCTCTTCAGGGGCGGTTTGGCACCAGCTGGAGTACAGAGGGCTACAGTTCCGAGAGCAGCAGCTGAGCCCACGCTATCGCTGTCTGACACTGAGACCCGCCGCTAGCTCCTTTTTAAAAGTTACAGAAAAGAGCCAAACACTGACAGCACAGATGGGGGTTATACTAATTGAACTACAACAACTTGGGGACGGGGATGCACTGTTGCAGGTCTGAGAAACATTTACAGATGCAAAGGTGCAAAATCAAAAACACAGAGCTGTCTAACAAGTTATGTTAGGCATGAATTTGACAAAAGTGCTAGCAGGTCTAGCGTTTGTAGTATCTGTTAATGATTTCCTTTATAGTTTTCTTTATCGTACTCATCTTCAAACTAAAAACGTTCTAGTTCTGAAGCCCATGTCCTGTAACAAGGAGTGTGTGCAACAGCACACGGACACTTCATCTTAAGGGACAGCTGAGTATAACCTCCCATGTCTCACTGCTGGCTGAAGAGAACCACATAAGAAATCAGAGTCTACAGTTTGTTCTAGGGCATTAGCTACTGAAAGACATTCCAGTTCATTTCCTGACTTTTTATTTTGGACTGTCTCAAGTAACTACCAGGCTGTCAATTTTGAAGATAAATTTGCCTTTTAACAACTATACTGAGGTAAAGAAACACACGATATTTAACACAAATAACAGACTTCGCATTCTACACGCAAATTACTGGAATAGGTGACTTTGGAGTTTTGCCAATCCCTCAGGTATATAAGAATTAGAAAGTTCTTTTCAAAATGTGTGAAATTAATCTACAACACGAATTCCAAGCCATCAATCATTAATCTTAGAGACTAGATGAAAATGACTAAAAATAGAATAGACAGTTTTTTAAACAGATCTGATAGATTCAACTAAAGTTCATAAAAATTCTTTTTCACTTAGAGTGTCTTTACTTCAAATGAGGACAACTGTTATAGAAGAACAAAAACTTAAGAATAAATTATAGCATATTAGAAACTATATAACTTATACAAAACTCAGGTTTAAGAATTCACTTTGTATTTTTAACTAAAAAGTACTGAATACGCACCAACAAAATTGCTTAATATACCAGCCACGTTAAAAACACTCCAAAATTGAAAGATTATTCGTTTGTTTCTGCCTACTTAGCAAAGTTTAAATGAAACCAATTAAAATGTTGAGCATGTTGTTTTTAGAGTGATGTTATTGGGTCAAAAGAAAGAATATGAATAGCAGATAACAGAAGTTATGACTTAGAGATGGTAATATTAACATATGCCTCATTTGAGCATAATTTCAGTAGTGGATCACTGAATGCCATATCACAAATTAGGGTTCAAAATAAGGAAGTGAAGTCTGACCAAAATGAAAATTTTCACTAAGTTGCTATATCACCAATTAGCCATCAGGAAGACTTGATAATGAATTTTCACTAAGTTGCTATATCACCAATTAGCCATCAGGAAGAGCTATCAATGATAGCTTGCAGGGACTGAGAAAAACTTCACTTTTTCTTGAGAAGAGAGAACAGAGTGTCCTGACATCATATTTTTAAATTCACGTGGTTCAATTTTTTCTAATTTCTTTAATTAAACCCTAAATATGAAGTATGATTTTATACCTTATTTATACTCCAGTGATGCACTGAATGTGGCACATCATTAACTCTGACACAGGTATTCCAAACAACAATCACCCCTGTGCAATCTCCTGAATACATGTGATGACCTATTTTAAAAAAAGTAAAATTACTCTTTTATAAGTGCTACACACAGGCAGAAACAAATAATATGAAATTGGTAAAACACAGCCCAGTATAACAAAGAATCAGAGGGGTATTAAAAGGTGTTTTAGCGAAAAAAAAAAAAGGCCAAAAACCAAAACACAATTTGTAGTCAAATCCCAATGATCTTTAAATGAATTCTTCACTCTACCGAATTACTTTTGACTTATTTCCCTTTGTCACTTACTTGAACTTGAATACAAAAAGAAATGAGCATCTTAGTGCATTTGTACATGGTTCAAATTATAAAGCCAAACAAATTATTTGAATTATCCAATATGTCTGTATTGCTCACTTTCATTAACCTGTATAATCTGTTTTGTATTCCTGGAAAAACACCTATATTTTATACATACTTTTAGCAAAGTGCCTGATACCAGTAGAAACTCAGTAAATGATCAGGGAATGAATAAAATAATAAGTAACAGGTGCTTCAGTTAACATACATTCTTAGAGTCAAACCCCCTCATAGTTGAATGGAACCTCAGAGACCATCAAATTCAACTTCACACCCACTCAGGAATATCTACCACACTATAATGAACAGACAATTGTCTAGCAACTGTGAACTTAATATTTTACAAACCAGCTATTCAACTGATGAACTACTCTGTACACTAGAATGTTCTTTCTAATTCTGAACAAAAATATCTGCCTTTGCCGCTTTGGTCCCATCTCTACCTACTGGAAGCAACACAGACTGACTTTCTTTGTTTCATGTATAGAGGTCTTAGTCAAATATTTGAAGAAATTCCTTCCTCTTTTTATAATCTGAGTTACTTCTACTATGACAAAGTTTACAGACACCTTTCTATCCTTGGTTGAGTTTTCTAAATGTGTTCCAATTTTTTAACATCCTTATAGTTAAAATGAATATATTAGCAGTATTGTCATTTTGATCTGGATCCCATACTAATTAATTATAGCTATAGTCTGTATACCCAGCGTCTGAAATATTGTGAAGGTATATACCATAATCATACAGATTTTTTGAGGAATAAACTAGTTTACACATGTAAAGTATTTAAAACATTAAACCACATAGCAAGGACTCCAGAAATGTTTGACTCAGCAACCTCACATCTAGGAATTTATGTTAAGAAAATAATAGTGCAACAAAGCTTTATATATATACATATATAAAAATATATGCATATATATATAAACATACACACATATATATATAAATAAAATTCGTATTCATAGAAATCATGTTCATGATACGAGAAAGCTGAAAACATTTTAAGCATTGCCGATAATAGAAAATGTTTTTTTCTTGAAAATTTCTTTAGATACATTTAGACGACTCTATAACATATACCTATTAACTGTTAGCTGAATGCAGTGGTGCTCAGTACACAGTGTAAATACAGGTTTCTCCCACTATCTATCTAATATTCTTTTGGTATTTCCCGTTCTTCCTCATTTTAACCCTTTCACTCAAAAGCCACTTAAAAAAAAAAAAAACCTACTGAGGGGGCACCTGGTGGCTCAGTTGCAGTTAAGTGTCCGACTTCCACTCGGGTCATGATCTCACAGTTTGTGGGTTTGAGCCCCCACTGGGCTCTGCACTGACAGTGTGGGGCCTGCTTGGGATTCTTTCCCTGCCCCTCTTCCACTCACACTTTTCTCTCTCAAAATAAATAAATAAATCTTAAAAAAAACAAAAACAAAAACAAAAAAACCTACTGAGGGGATAATCACCAATCCAATGAAATATATTTATGAGATTTGATATATGACTAGTTCTCACAGTAAAGATTAGTTGAATATAAATGTTTAGGAATTTAATGAACTTAAAATTACAAACAAAACTCCCTCAGTGCTAAATCTGTGCCTACATCTACCATATGATCTGCAAAATACACATATATACAAATATGTACAATTATCAATACACAAAATCCCTCTCAAACTTAAAAAATTATCTTGGTGAAATAAAATTAAAAAAAATTCTTCATGCAACTATCTTTCATTTGGAATATATTGTGACATACCTTCAACATCAAAACAGAGAGAGTTGATGAAACTCCTGTGTGTGTCAAACTGTCGGATCAATACGGCAGGATCCTCTCTCATATCAACTTTCCATATCCGTATCACGGAATCATAGCACCCTGTAACCACCACCTCTTTCACAGCGGGATGGAATTTAGCCGTGTAAACAAAAGAAGGATGAGGCAAAACTCTGAAAGTACTGGTACTATTTATTTCATTTTTCCAGATCCTGGAAAAGGATAAAAAGTTATATATTGCTTCTGAAATGCACAAGTTTCTAAAACTTTCTCTAAAAACACAGCCAATGGGTCTCAAGTAAGCAATGATAACAACCAATGGTAAACTAAATTTCCTAATAATCAAAAATAATATGACCAAAGATTTGATGGCTGGGGTTCTTTACATTTTGACAAAGCTATTTCTTAGTTATTATGAACCATGTTAATTTGTCTACTAATTGTAACTATACTGTAAAATGAAAAATTATATTTGGATAGGTCTGTTTTTCTTAAACATACCTACTTTTGTCATTAAATACACACTGTATAGTTGGTAAAATACTGCATTTAGTACACTACACACAAAAAATAAAATCTAGGGAGAGCTTTAATTATCCCCCACTTAGGTTGTGTATATTGCTTTTGCAAAGTGCTCACTGTAGAGGTTAGAGAACAGGATACTCCATTAAACTTATATATGTAATTTCATAGCATAGATAAAGAACATGATCTCAAAGACTTAAAAGCCATAATGAAATAACTGTATGAATACTTGCATAAGATTAAAATAATTATGATTTTTGATAGAAAACAGACTACCTTACATTAAATAATCAACTTATGTTCAACACTCTCGTTAGCTCTTCCTCTAAATAATGGACAATTTTTAAAAAGCAGTGTTACTGTCACTGCTACAGTCTTGACAAAAGAGTAAATCTCAAGCGTTAAAATTGCTATGTCAGAAACTCTGCAATTCTAGTCAATGTGTAAAAATTGGAAAAATCTAACAACAGACAGCTACTAAATGAGTGTAGAACACTGTTTTTTTTTAACTTGATTAAATTGCTAGAATTAGAAAAATATATTAATTTTTTAATGAGGGGATTTACAGTTCATTCTTTTAATTACTACCTAAGAACTAAAGCAAATTAAGTCCTTTTCAAATTTATCGAAGAAAGAAAAAATATGGTTGCCATTTAAGAATAACATTCTATGCATTTTCTCAGCAGCTGCTTCAAATACAGGATATGATCTTCAATTACTAAGAATCCAAACTAATGATGAAGGAAGTGAAAGAACATGTTTTCAAGTAAAAATAAAGCATGTATGTCACTGCATAAACATTCTTACCATAGCAATACTTTCAATGAATGCATGCTGCATGAAATAGAGTACTTAAAGAACAAAATCATTAATTTGTGATTAATATTGTGAAGATTGTTTAAAAGATGAAAACTTCAGTTGCTTGCTAAAAAATCTCAGTGGTATAATCTGAAATACTATATAGCGGATAGAAATGAAGCAATCATACCTTAAAAACAGCTCAATTAAAACAGACACAGCATTTTTGGGGGCACTTGGGTGGCTCAGTCGGTTAAGCGTCTGACTTTGGCTTAGGTCATGATCTCACAGTTCACGGGTTCGAGCCCTACATCTGGCTCAGTGCTGACAGCTCAGAGCCTGGAGCCTGCTTCGGATTCTGTGTCTCCCTCTCTCTCCCTGCCCCTTCCCTGCTCCTGCTCTGTCTCTCAAAATAAATAAATGTTTAAAAAAATTAAAAAAAAATCCAGACACAGCATTTTAAAATAAAAATGAAGCTTTTTATGTGAAGACCTAACTGGTGTGAATGATGGCTTTCATCAAGCAAGCAATGGTTGAATCCAAGAACAAAAGAAACATATTAATGAGTCTGGGGGAAAAAATAGTCTAATCACAAAGAACAAGGAGATACTCAACTTGTAATGACTAGATGAGCGCACAAAAAAAATTATTACAGCTGGGTAAGAAAAAACATGAAGTTAAACAGTATGTGGGATTAAGGGTGGCATAGGGACCTATGTGCCTAACTGGAGCCATTACACATGGGAAAAACTGGATTATTTTAGGAGTTGCCGGTTAGAGAAAAATACAAATTATCTGGATGACAGCTAAAGATTTTGGCTAAACTTACATGGCAGAGAGCTATCCAGTGGGAAACAGTTATACTCAGGAGACACTAACATGTGGTGTGGATCCCCAGGAAGATGGAAGAAACAGCCAGAGAAACTCATCCCTCTGCCACTCTTGGTATTAGCAACTCTAATTCTCTTCCTTTTGGCATTAGCTTATTCATTTTTAGTAGTCCTTACCCCTTTCAAGAACCTCACTCTTTTTGGTTCTAGTCACAATGTTTCTCTCTTCACTCAGTTAATCTTACACATTAATATTTTTATGATGCTGAGAGCTCTCAATCAGTATAAATTTCAAAGCTACAAAAAGAAAAAAGTATACTGTACTGCAACATATTATGTGCTGTGTGGAAAAATCCAAGAGTCTTCAAGAAATGGTTAAATCTGAGCTGAGTTTTAAATGATGACTATGAGCCCATGGTGGCTCATAAAAGGCACTTAAATGTTTGCTGAGTCACTGAGTTGGGCAGGAAGGCTAGGAAAAGGGCATTTAAGCACAGGAAGAGGAGGCAAGGCTACAGGGCACGGGGATTTCAAAGAGGGTAAGATACTAAGGGCATTTCAAAAGACTGTGTGGGTGAGGCCGAGGGAATAGCAAGTGCACAGGACAAGGGTGTAGGGTCAATGAGAAACATGCTTGTTATGCCATGCTAAGGAACTGGAACATTCTTTCTTTCTTTCTTTCTTTCTTTCTTTCTTTCTTTCTTTCTTTTCTTTTTCTTTTACAATTTTTAAAATGTGTTCGCATGTCCTCATGTGAGCAGGGGAGGGGCAGAGAGAGAGGGAGAGAGAGAACCCCAAGCAGGTTCCATGCTGTCAGTACAGAGACTGACATGGGGCTCGATCCCACCTACCTGACCTGAGCCGAAATCAAGAATTGGATGTCCAACCAACTGAGCCACCCAGGCGCCCCGGGAACTGGAACATTTTCAAAAGGGTGGTGGTAATCAAAGACTTCTGAAAATCAAGGCATTATGAAAGATGGTTTTGGAAAGATGGAGGAACAAAAGACTGAACAGTGGGAAAGTTCAGCACCAATAGTTTAAGAGCAGATAGCAAGGGCCTGAATGAAGGTAACACCAGTGAGGACAGAAAGAGTGTGACAGAATGGTGAGCCTTTTAGAAGGGTGAACCGACAGACCGTGGCGCTGCTTGGATGCGGGGAGGAATGGTGGGAAGTAAAAAAAAGAAATGAGGGCTCCCTGGGTTCCTGGCTCAGGAGACAAGGTGGATAAGGATGCCATTAAAAAATCCACAAGAGGACTAAAAGAGGAAAGCAAAGTTTTGTGATTATCAGCAAGTCTGATCTGAGGTGCCACGGGACAGTCCAGACAGAAGTGTGTAACAGAAAGTGCAATTCAGAAAAAGGTGGGCGCTAGAAGTCACTGCCTATGACTGAGACTCCAAGCCGGGAAAGACGAGAGAGACCAGGTCGAGCACCCCAAACCAGGGAAGATGACAAGAAGAGGATCCCAGGAAAAAACATCTACAGAGAACAGGCAGAGGAGGAGGAACAGGAGGCAGGGAATGAGAACTGGCCAGAGTCACAATAAAAAGGAAACAGAAGAGGTTGTCAAGGAAACCATTAACTGAGAATATTTGAAGACTCGTCAATAATTAAGTACTGCAGTGAAAGCAAACAGGATAAGGACCAAAACTGGCCCTGGGATCTGAAAATCAGCAAGTGACTGCTGACCTCTTGAAGAAGGTTTATCTAGCAGAATGGGAGTGAAAGCCAGACTAACTGGGTTGAAGTAAAGACAACGTGCATAGAATGCCCTTGATGGTGTAGAAAGAAAAATAATGTGGTAGTCTGGAAAGGAGAAAGAGTTGAGAAAAAGATTTCTTAAGATAAGAAGATGTGAACGTATTTTTAGGATGACAGGACAAAGTCAATAGACAGGAAGATAGTGAAGAGACAAGAGGTAGGAAACAGAGCTGCAGACTGAAGGACTGAGATTAAAAGCATAGATCAAAGAGTGGCCGGAAAAAGTGTCTTTATTCACATTTTTGTTAAGGCAGCAGACAGAGATAAAGATGGGTACACTGACAGACACTGGGTGGAAAACCAGAGGGAAATACAGGAAGTGCGTGTCTGGCTTCATTTCACTGTAAGCTGAAGGCATTCAGCTAATGAAAGTGGGAAGATGTGACTCAGTGTACAGAACCTGAAGTGCCGTGAGGCCTGGATATGCTGCCAGAGAAATGAGGGGAAACAGCTGAATTTTGATAAGGAAAAGGATTGTGCAGCTGAGATGAGAGCTCAAGTGATTTTAAGACTTACAAATCCAGTCAGGCCTGGCAGGGTTATAAACTGTTCTCTAGTACAACCTGGCATCAGACAGAATGGCTATGCCGAGAAAACAAGCAGACCACAGGTTGTGGAGGATAACGTAAGGAGGGACGCATAGCAGGTTCCCAGCTACACAGGGAAGGAAATCAATGCTCACCAATTACTATCTTTTGCATTTAAATATAAAGTAAACGGTAATGATAACATCTTAATCAATTAGACATCTTATATTAACAAGGAAGCTGATAAGACTAGTAAAAGAAGGGATCCAGACGCAAGGAGTATCTGCTACAAAGTGTGTTAGAAAAGCAGGAAGCAGAAGAGTGAAGTCAGAGGGGATCGCAAACTGCTCCAAGTATCAGCTTCTTAGGGTATAGAAACAGTAAGTGTTGGGAATGCAAGCTGGTGCAGCCATTCTGGAAAACAGTATGGAGGTTCCTCAAAAAACAAAAAATAGAACTACCCTACGACCCAGCAATTGCACTGCTAGGCATTTATCCACAGGATACAGGTGTGTTGTTTCAAAGGGACATATGCACCCCCATGTTTATAGCAGCATTATCAACAATAGCCAAAGTATGGAAAGAGCCCAAATGTCCACCGATGGATGCATGGATAAAGAAGATGTGGTATATATACAAAATGGAGTATTACTTGGCAATCAAAAAGAATGAAATCTTGCCATTTGCAACTATGTCAATGGAACTGGAGGGTATTATGCTAAGTGAAGTTAGTCAGAGAAAGACAAAAATCATATGACTTCACTCATATGAGGACTTTAAGAGACAAAACAGATGAACATAACGGAAGGAAACAAAAATAATATAAAAACAGGGAGGGGGACAGAATAGAAGAGACTCATAAATATGGAGAACAAACTGAGGGTTACTGGAGGGGTTGTGGGAGGGAGGATGGGCTAAATGGGTAAGGGGCACTAAGGAATCTACTCCTGAAATCATTGTTGCACTATATGCTAACTAACTTGGACGTAAATTTTAAAAAATAAAAAATAAAATTAAAAAAAAAAAACAGCAAAAAAAAAAAAAAAAAAAGAACCTCAGTGATTATCAGCCAGAGTCCCATTAAAATGAAGGGTGTTTGGAAAGTGCATTGCAATTCCAAAGAAAAGGCCAAACTGCTCAACTCTAATCTTAAATAAAGTTCTGAGAATGGAAAAAAAAAAAAAAGAAATAATAAATGTTTATGTGCACCCACCTACATTTGTTGGAATCAAATTAAATGATATCTATAAAGGCATTCTGAAAAGCTGCCTAATAATACATTTATATTACATGCAAGGTAGAGCAAGCAGCTAAAACAGTGTCAATGGCACTTCACAAAGTAGTTTTTAAAAATGCTACTGTGATACTTACTAGGTTGGAAGGGGTTAGGTTATTTCATGACTGACATTCTGAAAAATGCAAATACTGACAATCTAGAAAACTCTTAGAACATGAGGTGCATATTCACTCACAAGTATCCCCTGCTTTTCCAAAGTCTGCATTATACCACTTTGCTTTTGCCTAAGACCTGTGTTAGTACTTTTTGGTTTGTTTTCACTAACCCAAAGACAGCTGAAGAGAATTTTTGCTTTGATGAAAAAAGGAGAAAAGCAAAACTAGGGTTCAGCATCCGTTTTGCAGTGAGCCCTTACAGAGGCAGCACACACCCCAAGCAGCGAGTAGCACCGTCAAGCTCTTCCCTGGAAACCACACTCAGCATCTCCACATTGAGCTGCTCTAGCTCTGAACTGTATCTGTGAGCATCTCCGCTTTATCCCAGTTTATTGTGTGCATCCATCAGCAAGACATGTCCTTTGGTATCAGAAAAGTCCAAGAGGCTATTTTTAGGTCTGGGAACACTCAAAAACTTTTCCATATACATTAACAGTAATTACTTCTTCATTTTATGCCATTTTTGTCCTAGGAAAAATTTCATAGAAATGCCATACTTTTGGAGAGCAGAGGAAACCTTACTGGCCCTGTACCACGTATAGTGCAGCACTGTGGCCTGGCCCCTGCATATAGCTAACAGTGAAGACAGACCCCTACCATTAAGGGCTTATATTTTGGGGAAAAGATCAATTGTTTAATAACCTTATGTCAAAGTATTAATCAAACAGTGTATATAATGATCACTGAAAGACACTGAGACCAAAAGTATTATACATTACCTAATACACCTAACAAAAACATCTTCAGGAAAAAAATTTTGCACTACGACTCATCTAATCAGTCTGTAGGATGCATCTCTGATAGTCGCTTGATCATCCAAACATAACTGATGCATTAGTTACTTTTCTTGACGGCAAGCAACGTACAGAAGAAGTACTTCTCAAGGATACTAACCTGGCGGTGCCATCAGATGAGGCAGTAAGGATATAGCGATCGTCATGTGACCAGCAAAGATCATAAATAATATTGAGGTGGCCACACAATTCTCTCATGAAACGTCCAGAAGGAATTTCGTATACTAATGAAAATATTCAAAAATTAGTAGGTTTCCATGACAGAGACTCTCAATCCAGTAATACATAAATACATAGTTTATGATAATCTGTATGTACATAAGGTAAGCACTGCCTCCAAGAATATTATCACCAAAGATATTTTAGCATAAAAAATTTCAAAGTCTACTTAAAAACAGTTTTTCATTTCCTTTACACACAAGAATTTCCACATACAAATTTTACAATATGCTCCAATTAGCATTTATTCTCATCACTTCAAAGCAATTTTTCTAATAATCTTTGACAATCATTAATCAAATAATAAATAACATTTAAATTGCAACTCCAAAGATTCTATAATTTGGGCTTTCATGAATAAAGCATTAGTTTACTGAAAATTAAATTCCAACAGAATTTTAATTATTTGAAGAAAAAATGTGAACTGTGCTGTCAGAAAAAATTTCTAATACTAAAATGATTTAGTAAGAGAATTAACAAAGATCCAATCTGATTAAAAGGCATTGTGGTTTTCCTGTAAGTTAGGTTCACAATAAAATCTTCCAAGACAATGACTGAATTTAGAACAATAAAGTGTGCAAGTCTCTACTTCCACCTAGTGGTAAAACCAAATCCCCTTTAAAATACTAAGCAGAACAGAATTACTTCCGGAATAGCAACAGAAGGACTTCCGAATATCTGCTCCCTGATAAAAACAAAGAGAACACTGCCAAAATTATCCAAATTAACTTTTTCAGAACTCTAGAAATTAAACAAAGGTTTGCAACAATATGAGGAGCATTTATTTAAGAAAAACAGCTGAATCTTGGTAAGAACCTGAGCTTCGTGGTGTTTTAACTTGCCGTGTTCCCATTCTCTTCCCCCAAGCTCCAAAGGAGCTTTAAAAATCAGTAGCCTCACAACTTAAAGCCAGCAGCATAGCAGCCACAGGATGGGGCAGAAGAGGTATGAAGCTCCCCCAAATCCCCATCCCCAAGACTTAACTACTATTAACAAAGTCTAGCAGTTCCCTGAAAGTCTCCATTCTCAGGGCTTGGCTTTATTTAACTGGGCTCAGAGCATGCTCTGTGTGAACAGCCCTAACCCTAGGGTACGCGCTGAAATAATCAGTGGCATAGCTGTCTGAGGCAGTGATGCCAACTGAGGCTAAGAAGAGGCTGAGCAAAAAACTTAAAAGGAAAACACTGAGAATGAGATGTCCATAGTGGACTTCAACAAACTCCTGGGAATCTAGCAGGACATGTACATGTGAGTGAAAGACTCTAGGCCCTCTCTCACTCTGGCTGACCTCAGGAGGCTCTGTGCAAACATAAAGTGAAGGCTATGGCAGAGTTGCAAACTGCCTACCACAACATGTTAAGAGTACATCCCAATGCACACACAGATCCCCTTGGCAAAGGCTGCGTGATCTGCTCAGTCAAGACATTTAAAAATCTCTAACCGTGGCTGACCACCAAGTGAAGTGAGCAGAGACTTCAGAGACAACAACAAATCCTGGGTGGGTGGGTAGAGAGGAGGGGGAAGGAAAGGAATCTGATTTCCTGAACAGCCACACTGTAATAGTATCTACTTCTCAACACAAAATTAGGGAGACATGAAAAACCAAGCAGTCAACTATGGCCATACAAAGAAATGAGGCAGTCCACAGAAACTAAGAGGAAGCCAAGATGTTGGTATTTCTAGACAAAGACTAAGCCCACTTTTACAAATATACTCAAAGATATCAAGAAAACTATCCCTAAAAATTAGGAATAATTCTCACCAAAAAAATACCAACAAAGGGACAGAAATTATATATAAAAAACCCCCAAAATTCTAGAGTTGAAAAATACAATAATGGAAATAAACAATTCACTAGAGGGGCTCAATAACAAATCTGAACTGGCAGAAAAATCAACAAACTTGAAGACAGGTCATTTGAGATTATGCTGTCTGAGGAAAAGAGAGAAAAAGAATGAAGATAAAAGAATAAAGCTGCAGGGACCTGTGGGACACCACCAAGTGTACCAACAAAGAGATGACGAGTCTCAGAAGAGAAAAGATAGAAAGGAACAGACAGAACAATGTGAAGAAAGAAAGACTGAAAACTTCCCAATTTTGTGAAGACATTAATCCACACATCTAACAAGCTAAATAAATTTTAAGCAGACACATCATAACCAAACAAAAACCAAAGACCAAATTCTTCTTCTGTTTTCTGAGACTTAAGCAATAAGTACGTCTAAATTTATATAGCATTTTGCACAAGTTGTTTTTAAGCATAAAGTAACATTTGTCACTGAAATGTTGAAAACATAAATAAGAATGAAAATAATTCCTTCACTGCCCAAAAGAAATAAATCACTATTAACACTCTGGAGTATGTTTCTTTTTTTTTTAATTTTTTTTTTAACATTTATTTATTTTTGAGACAGAGAGAGACAGAGCATGAACAGGGGAAGGGCAGAGAGAGAGGGAGACACAGAATCTGAAACAGGCTCCAGGCTCTGACCGGCCAGCACAGAGCCCGACGCGGGGTTTGAACTCACGGACCGTGAGATCATGACCTGAGCCGAAGTCGGACGCTTAACCGACCGAGCCACCCAGGCGCCCCTGGAGTATGTTTCTTAAGAATCTTTTCTCCTTCATGAATAGGTTTTGATGAATTTTTAAAATAGCATGGGTATAATAAAACTACACCAAAAAAATCTGTTTTTTTTAAACTAACATTTCATGAAAAAAATATTTATTTGATTTATTTAACATTTAATGTTTATTTAAAAAATGTTAATCAAGCCAATTAGAAGTCCCTGCTGAAAGAATAAATCTGCTAAGAAATAAACTGTGTCAGACTGAGGGAAGTTCAACACTACCTAGTGCTTTGGGCAGATGCCCATAGGGAGTGGGTTACTTCCTGCTGAGGAAGCTGGTTTTCATAATTATGCAAGAAATAAGGCAAAGTAGGGGCACCTGGTGGCTCAGCTGGTTAAGCATCAACTCTTGATTTTGGCTCAGTCATGATCTCGTAGTCCATGGGTTCAAGCCCCACCTGGGTCTCTGCTGATATGTGGAGCCTGCTTGGAATTCTCTCTCTCCCTCTCTGCCCCTCCCTCACTCCCTCTGTCTCTCTCAAAAATAAGTATTTAAAAAGGAAAAAAAAAGTAAGGGAAAGTACTTAATGCCTTTAAGTCTAGAAGAGATGCTCACTTAAAAAAGATCTCTACTGGGGCGCCTGGGTGGCGCAGTCGGTTAAGCGTCCGACTTCAGCCAGGTCACGATCTCGCGGTCCGTGAGTTCGAGCCCCGCGTCAGGCTCTGGGCTGATGGCTCGGAGCCTGGAGCCTGTTTCCGATTCTGTGTCTCCCTCTCTCTCTGCCCGTCCCCCGTTCATGCTCTGTCTCTCTCTGTCCCAAAAATAAATTAAAAAAAAAAAAAAAAAAAAGATCTCTACTGTTACAGAAAATTTTAATATGGTTTTCTCTATATTTTTTAAATGTTTGTTTTTGAGGGATAGAGACAGTGCATGAACACAAGCATGCACCTCCAGAAAAAAGGAAGAGGGAATCCCAAGCAGGCTCTTCACTGTCCGCGCAGAGCCCAACATAGGGCTCGAACTCATGAACCCTAAGATCGTGACCTAAGCAAAAATCAAGTGTTGGAGGCTTAACTGACTGAGCTATTCAGGCACCCCAACAAGGTTTTCTATATTTTTTTAGAAGCAATTTGAGAGTGGGTTTTGGGCCACTGCTGACTTCTCTAACATAATGAGAAGTCGTTCTCTAGATACTCCTGAGCCAGATGTAACCCTTCTAATGCATATGAAATTCAAAGGCTTTCATAATTTAAATTATCACTGTTACCAACTGACCATAATGGACTAGAATTCCTCATGAGATTTATTAATGCCTGCACATTTCTAAATTTCTATTTTAAAATAGAAAATGCTTACAAAAATCCTCCTGCATGTTTTAAAAGTAAACTTACCATCCTTCATTTGGTCATTCTCTTTCTACTCCTGAACATAAATTTTATAGAAAGCTGTAAAATTATTGTTAAAAAACTGGAGGATTTCTCAAATTAAGATTTCAATGAATTTTAAAAACCAAACAATGTCCTCCACATAGACTTCGATCAGATTAAACAGGCAGAATTATTACTCACAAATAATCGGATATCCGTCCCTGCTAGCACAGGCTGCTGCTAATATTCTTCCGTTGTGAGAGAAAGCAAGACAAAAACATCCTCGTTCTCCTGCATTTAGTGAGAAGAGGTGCTTGTTTGGAATACGGCAAGCCTAAGAAAACATATATTAAGAAAAATAAGAAACATTAAAATATGAAGGCTAGTTGTTGATTCAATTACTAAATGGTAGAGCTTTTTTTTTTTTTTTTTTAAGTCCCTCTACTGTGATGCAGAGAAAGAGAAAAGCAAGTAAACACAACGATGGAAAACTATAGTAAATTATTTTACTTCCTAAAGAGGGAATCAGTTCTCCATAAAATAAAGTCAATTTATACTCAATAAATTGAGTGCTAGCACTTTTTAATTCACCTAAACTACGAAGCAATAATGCCATTATCTGGTACTCTAAAGTTGTCACTACTGCACAAAAGATATAGCCATGCACAAAAAAATGTCATATCAGATCTTTATTCCATGACACCTAATAAGTGATATTTGCTGAACCACAACTAATTCTGAGACCATAAATGCCCTACAGGGTCTAGCTTAAGCCCAGAATGTATGAATGCTCATTTTCTCTCTTTTTCTCTCTTAAAATCATCATCATTTGTGGCTGCCTTCCAAAAGGTACTTTCAAAGTAATCAATCACCTCTTCTTGGTTTCTTCATTAATTTTATTAAAATTTCTTCGTTAATTTTTATGAATTACCAGACGAACCCAAAACTTTCCATGTATAATATCTACTGTAGAAAATACTACTTTTATTTGTCCTAATTCTACTTCTTCCAAACTTTCGTGAGCCTTAGTTCTTGTTATTCTGCAAGTTCAATTAAATATATATTGGACCCTTACTATATGCTACAAATGTGGTACTACCTCACAAATGTCTTTTAATATGTTCATCACAGCACCCTGTAAGTAACCATTATTTCTACATACAGTTAATAAGGATTATTCAGAGGGTCAAGTGCAACTTGCTGGGCCTAGTCAAAGACTATTAGCTCAAGAGTCTGCCTTCTGGACAGGTACCAGGTGCATCACAAGTAGCACCAAGATTCAGCAGCATTATTAGCAGGCAGCATCATAAGCAGCTACTAGGAAAGTGGAATGTTCAACAGACATTTCTTAGGTGTCAACAAGGTAGCGGACACCATGCTACCCATCTTTGCCCTCCATTCTCCATCCACACATTTTAGAAAAGGAGGGGTGATAAAAAGAGGATAAAAATTGAAGGAAAAATCAGGAGGTTTTATAAGCACTTGCTGCCGGCAGTAGATGCGGCTGAGGAAAACTGCCACACCACCAAAGTAAAATCACTGAAGCTACTACAATTTTCTTCGTATGACCAGGGTTTGGCACTGTACTAGAGAGGCGCTCAATGAACAATTGATAATAAAGCTCTTCCACATCTTTGACTCTTCTCCCTTCTTCCCTGTCAGTCATTAAATTATGCTCGTTTTTGTTCTATCTTTCTCTTGTATTCATCCCATATTTTTCCTTTTTGTTACCATTATCCCAAGGTTAGACCCTTTTCCCCTCACACATTAATGACTACAACTGCCTTGTAGTGGGTCTCTCTCATTCTGATGTATCCTACCTCAAGATCTCCAACATGCTATGCCAGAATTAATTTGTTCTAAAATATGGGTTATGAAGTACTACCATACTTTTCTCCTACCCAAAAACTTTCCATTACTTCTCACATCCCACACAGTCAAGTATTGGGCTACCATTAGTGATACTCTACATCGTGGGCCCAATCAATCATACCACTTTATCTCTTATGCAAACTGTGGTTTCCAGCCAGCCATTTTTTAAAAAAAAATGTTTATTTACGTATTTTGAGAGAGGAAGAGAAGAGCACAGGGGAAGGGCAGAGAGACAGGGAGAGAGAGATGCCCAAGCAGGCTCTGGTCAGCACAGAGCCCGATGTGGGGCTCAAACCCACGAACTGCGAGATTATGACCTGAGCAGAAATCAAGAGTCACATGCTTAACCTACTGAGCAACCCAGGTGCCCAATCCAGCCTGCCAAATTTCTGAGTGCCTGAATACAAGAGGTCCATTCCCATTTATTTACAACTTTGCCCCCATATTGAAACACCCTTCCCTGTCCCTCTTCACCCACCCCTAACTTGGCTGCCTTTAAAGTCTATTTCAAGCTCCCCCAACCTGTGGAATGAACCCTTCTTCCACCACTCCAGCTCACCTTCTTCATATCTGCAATTCTCAAATTGTTTTAGTTTCAGGATGGCTTCAGAGTCTTAAAAGAATTTGGAAGACCCCAAAAAACTTCTATGTGGATATAACCATATTTATCATATTAGAAATTACAATTGAGAAATTTAAAGAACATTTCTTAATTCGTTGAAAAATATAACAAATAGCTAACCTATTAAAGGTCAACATAAAGATGTTAGTCTTTTATGAAAAATAACTACATAAAATGAATTGTTCCACACTTTTGAAAAACTCTTTAATATCTTGCTTAATAAAAGACAGCCAAATGTTCATAATTGCTTCTGCTGTCACTCTCTTGTGCTATCATGTATCACTTAGTCTCTGGAAAACTCCAGTGTATACTTAAAGGAGAACAAAAGTGAAGAAGATAAACTAAATCATTATGAAGTAATCAGAATCATTACAATTCTATTATGAAAATTAGGTGACTTTGTAGACGCCCTGAAAGGGTCTCAGGACTTCCAGCAGTTCCCAAATCGCACTCTGCAATTATCATCAGAACTGCCTTTCCTCAAGACTTGTCTGCAGTACACCTGACAGCAAACAACACGGCAACTGTCTCCTGCTTCCCCAACGAATGTTGAAGGTCTCCAAGGGCACAGTCTAATGTTACTCTATCATTATTATTATGTTCAAAGTATTTTATTATTTTTTTTTTATTTTATAGAGAGAGTGTGAACCAGGGAGGGGGCGGGGGGGGGGGTAGAGAGGGAGAGGGAGAGGGAGAGGGGGAGGGAGAGGGAGAGGGAGAGAGAGAGAGAGAGAGAGAGAGAGAGAGAATCATCTTAAGCAGGCTCTACATTCAGTGTGGAGCCTGGTATGGGGCTCAACCCCATGACTCTGGGATCATGACCTGAGCCAAAATCAAGAGACAGATACTCAACTGACTGACCACCCACTTGTTCCATATTCAAAGTATTTTAAAATGACTTTAAGATGTATCTGTGAAATGGGACTCAAAAAGAAAGTCAAATGTGATGCAAAATACAGAAAGTAAAAAAGTCTATGAAGGTAATTATTCTTATGTATATACTGAATATTTGGATAAATTAAGATTTTGGATAAACTGCACCTAGCAATGTTTCAGATGTACAAAATGAACCACTCCACTCTTTGTGGAAATAAGAGATCTGCAAAACTGTATCAACAATGTTTCTTGCTACTGTAAAATATGCTAACCAGAAAGGAAAACATTAATAAAAGCTTAAATACTACTCAACTTGTGGTAGAAAAATATACATGTATATATATCTCCATCAAAATATGATTCAGGAAGAAGCTGGGAATTAAAAAAATAAATCTCATGAACCCATTAAAAAATCCATTTTTTAATAAAATCCATTTTACTAAGAAAACCCATTATGAGATTTACTTCTTATAAACATCAGAAATCTGTTGTTTTATTGCTGTTATGGGTTGAACTGTGTCTCCCAAAATTCATAGTTGAAACCCTAACTCTAGTAACTCAGAATATTTCTATTCTAATAATAATATTTGGAGATAAAAATCTCTAAAGAATTGATTACATTAAAATAAGGTTTTGTTTGTTTTTCTTAGGGTGGGGTCCTAAACTACTAAGACTACTGTCCTCACAAGAAGAAAAGACACCATGGATGAACACACACAGAGAAAAGACCATGAAAAAGCAGCAAGATGGCAGCCATTTGCCAGCCAAGGAGAAAGGCCTCAGAGTAAACCAACCCTTAACCCTGGGACTTTAGCCTCCAGAACTATGAGGAGGTAAGCTTATGCTGTTTAAGCCCCCCCAGTCTGTGGTATTTCTTTATCACAGCTCCAGCCAACTGACAGAAAAAACCCAGGTCCCTAACAAAGAACCTAAGATAGTGCTTTTATTTTTATTTTTTTTTTAATGCTTTTATTTATTTTTGAGAGAGAGAGCATGAGCGGGAGCAGGGGGAAGGACAGAGAGAAGGGGGAACAGAAGATCTGAAGCAGGCTCCGTGCTGACAGCAGGGAGCCGGACCTGGGGCTGGAACTCACAGTGATATCATGACCTGAGCTGAAGCTGGATCCTTAACCAAGCCACCCAGGCGCCCCAAGATAGTGCTTTCATAAAGCACATGATATGCACTCTCTATTATTAGTTGCCAAGTGAATTAATGAAAAGACAAGATTGTGGTAAAAAAAAAACAGGGATAATCTGAGAGTTTTAAGTAGCAAGCTAGTTACCCTCAGAACTGTTGGAGCTTTTAAAGTAAGGACACCTCTAAATGAATCAAGAATAATCCAACACTTCACCTGCCCAGGTAGTCGTTTCCACTTCACCACTTCCTTGGAATCTTCTAGTCCAGGTTCTGCATCTAATGAACTGGCCTCGTGGTGTCGTTCACAGTGCACTGGTTTACCTTTTTCCTCCTGAAGAGCCACCACAGAATGGTAAGATGGCTTTATCTAAATATGTATAGAAGTTGAGAAAATGTTAAGTATTGATTTAATCTTTTTCTCTCTTCTAGCACACAGGGTTTTTTAAATATTGAAACAAACAATATGGAAATGTTTTCAAAATGTAATTCAGAAAAACATTCTACTTTTATGTACATTATTCTAAATAAGATGAAAGGAGCTTGAAATTGTAGTTCTATAAAACCAAAAAGCCTAGAAGTTGGGAGGAAAAAAACAATTCCGATGGTTGCATGAAATGGTTTTAATAATTCTATCCCTTTGTTTTTGCATCTTCACCAACACCTACCAGATGTTATTTCACAGCTCTGATATACAATGGTATCTCTCCCCTTAATATGACAAAACTGATACCCTAAAGACCTAAAGTTTTTAAATTGTGCTTTTCTTAAATTTTTTTTTTTTTTCAACATTTATTTATTTTTGGGACAGAGAGAGACAGAGCATGAACGGGGGAGGGGCAGAGAGAGGGAGACACAGAATCGGAAGCAGGCTCCAGGCTCTGAGCCATCAGCCCAGAGCCTGACGCGGGGCTCGAACTCACGGACCGTGAGATCGTGACCTGGCTGAAGTCGGACGCTTAACCGACTGCGCCACCCAGGCGCCCCTAAATTGTGCTTTTCTTAAGAAGAGACTTAACTCCATTCAAATCAATGCAAACCAACCCGGTGGTCACAACTTACAATACCAATTACAAAATATCCAACTGTTCTGAAATGTCTCATTGCAAATAAGACAAAAACAAAAATTTTGTTTTAGAACCAATTCTTTGCTAAAGTCATTCATAGTTTTAATCTATGGAAAACAGCAGCAGAAACATTTACTAATTATTTGAATAATATCGTGAAAAGTGTGCCTATAAATCACGGTACTGCAAATGCCTGGACCAAATCTAGCTTGCTGTTTTGGTCAATAAAGTTTTACTGGAACACATCCATACCCATCTGTTAGCATTGCCTACATATGTGTTATGTACCTACTTTTACGCTACAAAGAAAAAGCAGTTCCAACAAAAACTATATGACCTACAAAGTCTAAAATATTAACTATTTGGTCCTTTACAGAAAATATTGGTCAACTCCTACTTCATATCATTTTTTATGTTTAATTTTTAAAAATGAATATTATTTTTAAAAATTCTCCTAACACTGAAACTTTTATTTAGTACTAAAAATTCGTTTAAGTGTCTTTTTTTTTTTTTTTTTTTTTTTTTGAGAGAGAGCAGGAGAGGGCACACAAACTGGGGAGGGGGAAGAGGGAGAGGTCTAGAGGAAGAGAGAGGATCTTAAGCAGGCTCCGTACCCAACACAGAGCCCAATGTGGGGTTTGATCCTATGACCCTGAGATCATGACTTCAGCCAAAATCAAGAGTTGCATGCTCAACTGACTGAGCCACCCAGGCACCGCCATTTAAGTATCTTTTAAAATATAAGCTAGCATAGGCTTAATACATAGCTGTTGAAAGTACTTTTATAATCCAGAAATCAATTAAAATAATTTTAGAGACCTTATCTTTCTACAAATGGAAAATGTTACCATTTAATTTCAACAATGGAGAACATATATTTATAAGTGCTATTAACTTACACATTCTGGAACTTTCAGTCCTCTTACAGTTACGTACAATGTTGATGGGTACCAATTTCTTGGGTGTTTTGACCACCATTCAAAAACCTCAACAACATTTAATTGGTATCGAGGCTTAGTAGGTGGGTAATACAGCTGCAAACGAAGTTTTGAATTGATGTTTACATTTCCATTGGCTCCGAGAAGCTTAAAATAAAAATTCATATAAAATATTACTTTCACTGAAAATAAATATATCCAGTAAAGCAATAGTGCAAGTCAAAAACTCATTGAAGAAAAAAAAAGATTAATATGGCATGATGAAATTCCTTAGAGATATAAAGCAAAGAATACTGAATTGGTTAAACACAATTCCAGATCATCTCAGCAAAAGGTAACCCAAACAACTTTTTACATATTTTCTTGATAGCCGACTGGCACGTACAAATTCAGGCTGTTGGTAAAGCACTTACATTACTGTGCCAGATGTTACTTTGCACAAAGGAGGTGATCAAAACACCTTTGTTTGTAATAACAATGATAAAATTAAAATGTGTATTATTTGAACACAGAACCAAATTTTCCATTTGTTTGTATCAGTTTTTTAATGGGAACATTTTAATGTTTTAATTTTCAAAAAGTCAAAATCATTTTCAAAGAGTAATTAACATAAAGGCATTCATTACATTAAAAAATATTTTAATCTACCTTCTTAAAAAAGTTTATTCAATAAAAAAACTTATTAAAACAACTTATACTTAAGTAAATGGAGATGCTTATGAGAAAAATAAAAATCTTACCAACTCAAAATAGGTCCTCTTTTACCAGACCATGACTCTAAGTTGAAGATGTCTGTTTTCTTTTTTTTTTTAAGTTTGTTTATTTTGAGAGAGAGAGACAGACAGACAGAGATAGAGAACCTGAGCAGGGGAGAGAATCCCATGCAGGCTCCACACTGTCAGCGCAGAGCCCAACACAGGGCTCAATCTCATGAACCCTGAGATCATGACCTGAGCCAAAATCAAGAGTCAGACGCTGAACCAATGGAGCCACTCAGGCACCCCAGAAAATGTCTTTGTTAGCCGTTGTGTCCTCTACAAATTAGGAGTAGAAACAGTTTGGAACTTTTGCAGCAGTTCAGACAGAACATGAAGGTGACAAACTAAGAGAACAGGGACTGGGTGCAGGGAATATACTGAGTAGCTGCTCCTGACTGCTGCAACTTGGAAAGGAGAAAAAGGGAAGATTCAAGAAAAACTCAAAGGTAGTGCTGTCCAACAGAACTTTCTGTGATGATAGGACTATTCTACATTTGTGGTCCTCAATACAACGTACACTAGTCACCTATGGCTATCGAGCACTTGAAGTGTGGCTAGCACAACTGTGGAACTCAATTTTTAATTATATTTAATTTTAATTAATTAATTTGAATTCTAAGAGCCACACGTGATTTGTGGCTACCAAAATGAATAGTGCGGCTCTGAGGCTGTAAACATGGGAGACTGGGCTGATGGCAACACTATCAACTGAAGTAGCAGATACAGAAGGGGTAAAGAATATAGGTAGAATGTTCAGACTGTAGGAGTCTAGGTATTTATGGGTCATCCAAGTTGAAATGTCTGAAATGTGAGGCAGAAGCAAGAAAAGTGGGTCTAAGAAAGGCAGATCAAAGCTGAAACTATGAGTAGGAGTGACATTAAAGAGGTAAGTGGAAGACCATGCCGGAAACTGAAGGATGAGTACAGGGAAAATGAAGGAAACCAAGAAAACAGAGGTTCGAGAGAGTGATGGATCAAACACACATAGGTGTGATTAAAAAAACCTAAAGTGTTCACTCAATAACGTGGCAAATAGAAGTCACTGATTCATTTGGAGATGTATGCTAGCTGAAACAAAATCCAGATTGTAGTCTGTTCAAGAATGAAGCATCAATACAGAAACAGAGCTGACAAAAATATAGCCCATCTCATCCCTAGCCTTCTAGGGAAGAATGTAAAGTCAATGGAGGTCATAAGCTGAGAGTTGATGTTATGATATATAGGGGTAAACAACAGTTTCAATAGAGTGATAGAGTTGTTCAGTAATTAAATAGTAAGCTCTCAAGACTCCCTTCATAAATCCTACTCCTGTCTTAAGCTTATCATAAGGGAATAATATTTTAAGGAGATACTATTCCCCAGATTTTAAATCAAACTTTCCTATAGGTTGTTTTAATACCCACCAGGCAATCTAGTTTACACTAGTATGATGATTAGCATGAGTAAATGACTACAATCCAGCCAACATCCTGCTATTAGTAGAACTTGGATAAATAAAGCTTTATTAAATTTAAAAGAATGGTAATATATATGTGCTAAATGAATTGAAAGTACCTTTAACTGAGAATTTGTATCTGGATAAGGGTCCTTTGGGTTTATTTGAACCCCTGCATAATTTTACAATATCCTAGGACATTCCTGGAACCAATGGTATATGTATTAACACATTTAAATTTTAACTTAATCCATGCTACTTTCAAAGATGGATTTTTCCTAGTCACTGTTTCCATACATTTGTTCTTTTTCTCAATAGACATTCACCATACACTTTCTGTGTACCACTAATAGGCTGGGAGCTAGTGGTAATTATGCAAGAGAGATTTTCAAGAGAGTAGTATGTCAAATGCAAAGAGATATGGTAAAATAAGGACTAAAACATATTCAACAAATTTGCCAAAAAGAAGTTCCTGGTGATTTTGAAAAACTTACAATCTAATGAAGGGAATACGTAAGTGTTATAATACAGGAAATACATATAATACTTTGCCCTTTATAGGGGGTGGAGAGGAGAGAATTCCTGATTTGCCATTTCTGCCAATGGCGTAAAATGGATAAATAAAAACCTACGTGACACTTAAAGGGAAAAGGCTATGAGACATTATTGTTTCCCAAGTGCAGTTCGTAGTAAATACTGTAGTTCTGCACAAAAATTAGCATAAAAGGAACGAAAGTACTTTCTAGTAAGACCACACAATGACAGTATTTACTATGTGAAAGTAACCTTTTTTTATTTGTTTTGGCTTTTGCATTATTTTTCACTCTAAATCAGTTTGGTGGAGGAGGGATATAAAAAGGTTTTAACACGTTACAAAAGGGTGATTTTAGAAGGTGCATTGGACCAACTGATTCCTAAGTCCACTTTAGAATAACTTCCTCCCACAGCCAATCTGGCTGCCTTATAGCAGGCAGTCAGACTATACCTCTTCTAAAGACTCTCTATAACCCCCAATGAGGATTAAGTGCCTTACCTGGGTTTTCACACCATCCACTCTATAGCACATAATCACATAAGTAATACGGTTTTTAAATTTTTTTTTAACATTTATTTATTGCTGAGAGACAGAGAGACAGAGCACAAGCAGGGGAGGGACAGAGAGACAGGGAGACACAGAATCTGAAGCAGGCTCCAGCTCTGAGCTGTCAGCACGGAGCCTGATGTGGGGCTCAAACCCACAAACCGTGACATGACCTGAGCTGAAGTCGGACACTTAACCGACTGAGACACCCAGGTGCCCAAGTAATATGTTTATCCAGAAACTGAACTGGAGGGTAAGGACAATGTCTAATTTATCTATGAATGCTCTGTATTCAGCAGAGTGCCTGGCATTTCACAGACACTTAAAGCTTTATTGAATGGATGGATGCAAAAATGGAAAAGTTTTATAAGTGTACAAAATAGGTTAATTTCAAGATGTTTTGTAACTCATTTATATTTGAAGTCAGAAATAGAGGATACCAGGAATAAAAGAATTTTTAACCTTATAATTATAAATTATATAAATTATGATTTATATATAATATATAAATTACATGAATTTATATACAATATATATAAATTATAAAAAATATAAAATTATAAAATTCTCCTTTTGTAAAAACCAACCTATCCATGTCTTTTATGTCTGTTGAAACACTCAAAAGACACCATCATTTCCTACCTAGATTACTGTTAACAATTTTTAACCTTAATCTTCCATACCTGTATGGAATCTTCCATATCTGTACCCTCTCAAATCATCCTCCACCAAGCAAAGTAATCTTTCGAAAACATAAATCAAATTATTTTACCCCTTTGTTTAAAATCCTATAATGGCTTCCCATTGCTCTTTAGAATTCCATAATGGCTTTCTGTTCCTATAATGGCTTCAAAGACCTTGCATAATCAAGACTCTGTCTACGTCAGCAATCTTTTCAGACACCATTTCCACCCTCAGTCTCTGTCCTCCAAAATCAGCGGCCTTTTGGTTATCTGAGTACATCCCGCTCCTCCCAACATCAGGGTCACTGCATATATGGTACCTTCTACCTACCTACAACTCTCTCTCCCACTGCCACCATCTAGCTAATACTCAGGTTCAACCTCTCTTCTTTAGGAAACCTTTCTGTGACCTTCACACAGTATTTACAAAAATTGCAAGGAATGATAAATTGTATAATCAATTGTTTTATATCTCCTTTTCTTGCTAGAAAATGAAATCTATAAGGTCAAGGAGTTTATCTTCTTTTTCACTGACTAGAAAAGTTGCTGGCACACAGACAGTATCTTTTTCAATACTACATACTCAGAACCAAATAGTGTATCTGGCACATACTACATGCTCAATGAATATTTAACAATCTGAATGAGTATGCTCTAAGCTTGAATTAACAATTCTTCTCCACTGCAATCTTGCCTCACATCACAACTCCCTATATGAAAGCAAAGTGAATTGGGGAAATGTAGTCAATCAGATTTGAAGATGATTTTTAAAGCATTTAAAATGGGTGAAAAACATACCTTGAGAAATGCCCAGGCAATTTTCCGAAAGCCACATGCTTGATTTTGAATTTCAGAGTTATTCTTAATTTCATCCATGCTTAAGAAATCAAGAATCTGTAAATACGTACAAAAAATTACTTCAGAGAATACTAGCCTACATGAAATTTAATATTTTCTAGTAAAATATTATTGAAATTAAAAGAATAATTAGTATACTTCACAGATGTTTTCTTCACATGGAAGAGAAGCATTTCTTATCTCATTTCATTCACCTTTAAGTTAACTCATTCTGTCAGTGAGGGTCCATTTTTTTGACCACTTTTATCTTTTATTAATAAATCATTTATTAAGAATTATTTCACATCCAAGACCAAATATTAAGTATCTCAAATATAGTCTAGGCACAAATACACCAAGCACAGAATTCTTAGGCTTTGATTGATTGATTGATTAATGTCTGAGAGCGACTTCAAAAATTGTTTAAAAAACCTGAGATCTGATCTCTGGGTCCTTCCTTGGATCACTTTCCTGAAGTTGGGGATTTTTCTCTTTGGATATGTGTTGTCATTAGGCTCTCAAAAGGATTTCTTTCATATCTCCATTCTGTCTGGATGTTCAGACTCATGGATGTGGACCCAAGCTGCCACAGACACTATCTGTGCTCTAGGTACTTGTCAGAGACGATCACTTAGAACTACCTGGTACTTTTCAAGAGCTCAGCTGAGACAAGTCTTTACAGATTGCTTAAAAAATGATTTTAAAGACTTCTAATAGATACCAAATTGTCCTCAATAAACCCTTAAAAAGCTGAAGTCAAAAAGTAGTTTTGTTTGACAATAACATTATGTTAAAACTTAAGAAGCAACAAAAAATGTCATAATCCAACAATCTTTCTTAAATCTACTAATCTTGGGGCGCCTGGGTGGCGCAGTCGGTTAAGCGTCCGACTTCAGCCAGGTCACGATCTCGCAGTCCGTGAGTTCGAGCCCCGTGTCGGGCTCTGGGCTGATGGCTCGGAGCCTGGAGCCTGTTTCCGATTCTGTGTCTCCCTCTCTCTCTGCCCCTCCCCCGTTCATGCTCTGTCTCTCTCTGTCCCCAAAAAAATAAATAAACGTTGAAAAAAAATCTACTAATATTACTAAAATAAATGTGAATGAGCATTATAACAAATGACAAATTTCTATGACAAAGAAAAAGTTCCTTGACATACAAGTTACATCACTTTTCAAAAAAATCACAAATTTGTGTACATCACACAACATAATCACAGAATGTAAATAGTGTTTATATAATAAACATATATAGATCATATGAAAGTTAAAGATCAGAAAAACATGTAATTCCACAAAATCAGTCATTGGTGCTCGTCACATCTTGCTGTTCCACTGCTAAAATTCTGCATTTTGCTTAAATGGGAAGAAAGGTTTCTCCACTTCCCTGGGCTTATGGAGAGATGACATGAAGAAGAGAAATGTGTATTTCAGGTTTAAATCACCTTCAAAAACAAATTACCTACACCTAAAATTAAAGTAACTTTGGGGAAATATTTCCTTTACACTCTGAACCTTGATTTCCTTTGCTGGAAAAAAATCAGAATAACAAGTCAACTCAAAGGCCATCTATTCCATAAAACTTTCCCTGACTGCTCTGACTCTGCACTAACCTTCCACATTGAAGAAGTTCTACTTCCTCTTGGTTATATATTACACTGTCTTAGCTAAGCGATCTCTATTCCTCTTTATTGCCCTTGATAGTATATAACTCTTAGAGAGTCCGATATGTTTAATGAGTTTACATTTTATAAAACGGATTAAGAAAGAGGACTACATAGATACAGATTACATTCATCACCTCAGTTTATAGTCTTGGTGTTGCTGTAAGAATTAAATAATAGAGTGAATCAAATGGCTAATTACTTGCACTAGTAAATGCTCAGGAAACTTCCTATTACTTGAATTTCTCACTTGTTATCTCCATAGCATATTACAAACACTAAATCCTGGGGATTCAATCCTCACACTACTTTGCTGCATTATTAAACTACTAAAAACAACAGCTTATATTTATGCAATTAAAATATTAATAACCAAACATAGTTTAAATCACTCTATTCAATCATACCTCAAAAAACAAGATGACTTTAGGGCTCTCATCAGAATCTCGAAGCAAATAGGGGAAGTTTTCATTAAATATAATTTGTTCTTCCCATTCTGGAAGTCTTGATTTTAACTGTTTGAAATCAAATGGCTGGGTCATAATAGGAAGAATGTAATCCACATTCTCTTTTTCACAGTAAGATGAAACAGGCCGTTCACTGTTCAAAAACAGATAGGTCCAATAACATGATTAAGATTATTTTGAGAAGATGAGAAAAAAATATAGTGCTTGAGGTAAAGAAATAACAAATAGTCGTGATATATGATGAAAAATTATTTTGGTTGTCCACTGAGAAAATTACAAATTTTATGAGACTTAGAAGTGGTAGTATCCTACTATCATCTTGTATTTATATGCTATTGATTGGTTTCAGTGAATCATTTTATTACAGAAATATAAAGCAAGAGTTCAGCATACAGAGCTACAATAAAGTAACTCCTTTAGAATCTTAAATGAGTCTATGATAAAACAGTACACTACATTTAAATAAGAAAATGAGTACAACAGGATTGCAAACCTTTTAGGGTATGTCATATTTTTTTGTATGCCCTAAGACAAGTGAATAAGTGACTTTTTTGATAATCTTCATGTTTCTCATCCCTGTCATTTTTCAAACCAAATGACCTTTTTTGAATTCTAGTATAATCATTTATTTTACTGTGCTTTTCATTTGTAAGCTTCAAGCAGGTATGAGCTATAGAAGTAATATTAGAGAGCCAAAGCATAAGAGACTGTTAAAAACTGAGAACAAACTGAGGGTTGATGGGGGGTGGGAAGGAGGAGAGGGTGGGTGATGGGTATTGAGGAGGGCACCTTTTGGGATGAGCACTGGGTGTTGTATGGAAACCAATTTGTCAATAAATTTCAGAAAAAAAAAAAAAAGAAAAAAAAAAAGAAGTAATATTAGAAAAAAGATTAAATTCAAGATTCATTTCCCTCATAAGAGGCCCAGGTAACATACTAACTTCAAAAGGAAAACATGAAGTTAGACAATTAAAGCATTTATAGTGCAACATGCAATGATTTACACTGCAAGTTACATGCCATAAATTAGTCATGAAGTTTGGGAGAAGCTCTCTCAACTCCCCTTGACTTAAAATCAATCCCTGGGGGCACCTGGCTGGCTCAGTCAGTTGGGCATCTGACTTTGACTCAGGTCATGATCTTGCAGTTTGTGATTTCGAGCCCCACACTGGGCTCTGTGATGACACCCCAGAGCCTGGAGCCCACTTCGGATTCTGTGTGTGTGTCTCTCTCTCTCTCTGCCCCTCCCCGGCTCACGCTGTCTCCCAAAAATAAATGTTACAAAAAATTTTTAAAAATAATCACTGAATTAACATACGTTCTCCATTTCTTCTATAAAACATACTGATCAGTATCAATGGTTGATGAACACCAACAACTAGTAAACTCTTCTCTAATGCAAATCTTTATCTCTAATGATAGAAAATAGGACTTCTATTGCAGACAGTTTCAAATTCAAGGGTTGGCTGTGCAATTAAAAACATTACCTATCATCTTTCTTGACATATTGACCAGTATGCTCATCAATCACATGAATTTTTACCATTGGGTGAGAAATCATAAAATCAGATTTAAGTCGATCAGTTCGGTGAATGTAAACTCCCAGGACAAGATCATCATCAAGCAAACATTTGGGATAGACAGGACTATCTCGGCTTGTAACTTCATGAACACCATCACCACCTGTGTCTTCTTTATCATCTGAAACTACATACATGAAAGAAAATCTACATTATAATTAATTGTTCCCATAACGATATAGCAACAATATAGCAACCTAATCTTTACAATCCATGATTATTTGTCTTTGTAACAAAGTAACTTCAAAGGAAAATAAAGAAAAAGCCAGACAATAGCAGATTACACTGTAAGATAAAATATTATGTTTACGAATGCATTAAAATAGAGTGAGGAATCTTTCTTTTTTTTTCCCTAACAAGAACCAAGAACACAAAAAGAAAATAATGAGAACTAAAGACAAAAAAGTGATTTTATTTAGGTATTTTCTAAGTAGAATATGTATCACTCAATTAATTTACAACTGTAATTTCTTCTTCTGGGTAGGAGGTAGCAGGTCAATGCTTCTGGCATCAGCAACTTGAAAAAGTCAAATGAATTACAAAAACCTTATTTATTTATTTTTTTTTTTAATTTTTTTTTTTTTCAACGTTTATTTATTTTTGGGACAGAGAGAGACAGAGCATGAACGGGGGAGGGGCAGAGAGAGAGGGAGACACAGAATTGGAAACAGGCTCCAGGCTCTGAGCCATCAGCCCAGAGCCCGACGCGGGGCTCGAACTCACAGACCGCGAGATCGTGACCTGGCTGAAGTCGGACGCTTAACCGACTGCGCCATCCAGGCGCCCCACAAAAACCTTATTTTTAAAAGCATCAGAACAGTACATAGACAATGTATAGCAGATGGACTAAAATTTCAGAGAAGGAGAATCATTCAGTGATAAGCTGATGGACTGAAAGCTCTTTTAGTCTCTGGGGACATTTGTTGATTCAGGGTGTATGCTGAGGATCAGGGTTTAGCCCCGCAAAAGGTCACCACTGGGAGAAAAAGTAGCAGTAAACTTTTAGCGGTTGATGGGGCTACAGCCATCATACTGGAGATTTGAAGAGCTTCAAACACATGGCTAATTTTTCCCCGCAAAACTGAACTGAGAGACTGAAGAGGTAGTGAAATCTCCCCAGTCTTGTGGTACTAGGAAACAATGACCCACCAGAGGAAGCGGCCTGAAACAAAACAGGCAAAATAAAGCCCTAGAGGGAATGATCATTTTCCACCTATAGCTACTTTTCACCTGGGGTCACTTACCAATTCTGGGTGCAGCTAGAGGTTGAGAATCCGGGCATGGCCCCTGGAAGAAGGCCCCGACTGGGGGCACAGAGAAGCCAGCAGAGATTATGGCATTCACATGGGGCCGGAGTAACAAAACTGAAGACTTGAGGGGCCTCACACGGCCAGTCTCCCCCGCAAGGTATCTGCTAAATTTTGAAGCTGCATGGGGCCAAAGGCTAAAGGACTAGGCCGAAAACCTCGGAAGGGCAAAACTGAATCTCCCACAGTCTTTCAGGCTGAGGAGATAAATATTTGTCAGATTCTCAGTTCAAAACTCCTGGAAGGCCACATCCAAGGAAGGGGCAAATCAAAAATACAGCCTACCAAAACTAAAACACAGTGTTGACCTAGCTCAATTTCTGATGGATTAAAATCAGTTTTCAACCCTATCTGCCTAAGAGAGTAAAGAGGAAACTCTCTCTAATAGGAGATAAAATCAGCTGGAGCCTCTAGCACTCCACACACAATATCCAGCATATAATAAAGAGTTACTAGACATAAAAGAGGCAAGACTATATAACCAACAACCAAGAGAAAAGACAGAAAACAGAAGCTGACCCACAGATGATCCAGACTGGAGTTAGCACACAAAAACTTTAAATAACTATGATTAATATGCTCAAGAAAATAAAGGGAAAGATGGGTTAAAATGGAAACTTCCTGGGGCACCTGGGTGGCTCAGTTGGTTAAGTGTCCTATTTCAGCTCAGGTCACAATCTCATGGTTCCTGAGTTCTAGCCCCATGTAGGGCTCTGTGCTGACAGCTCAGAGCCTAGAGCCTGTTTTGGATTCTGTGTCTCCCTCTCCCTCTGCCCCTCCCCTTCTCATGCTCTGTCTCATGCTCCCTCTCTCAAAAATAAATAAGCATTAAAAACATTTTTAAAAAATGAAACTTTCTACAGAGAACTGGAATGCGTTAAGAAAACCAACAGGCATTCTGGTGCTGAAAAATAAAGCATCTGAAATTAAGAACTGGATATATAGATGTGTTTAACAGCATACTGGATACAAAGAAAGACATGATTAGTGAAACGGAAGAAAGAGCTATATCAATATTCAAACTGGAGCATAATGGAAAAAATTTAAAAAGAATATGCGGAAAAACATAAGAAACATGTAGATACGCTTATACTTATATATATAAATTTATAGTCTAGAAAAAGAGGAGGGAATAGTGAAGAAACTATATTCTAAAAAATTCTGACCAAGAATTTTCCACAATTGTTAAGTAGTATCTACCAGTAAACTCTAAGCAGGGTGATTCCAACAAACCCATATTTAAGTATAATGTGATAAAACACTCAAATCAAAGAGAAAAAGGAAATCTAAAGCTGAGTCAGAGGTGAAAAAAAGTAATAATCCCACTAATGGGATGTAAATAAGACTGCTGCTGGAAACAGAAATGATGGAAGTCAGAAGACAACTGCATGATTTCTTTAAAGTGTTAAAAAAAAAAAAAAACCTGCAGCCTAAAATTCTATACTAGCAAGTAGGCTTCAAAGATGAAGGTAAAGTGGGGCACCTGGGTGGCTCAGTCAGTTAGGCATTGGACTCTTGACCTCAGCTCAGGTCATGATCTCATGGTTTGTGAGTTCGAGCCCTGCATTGGGCTCTGTGCTGATTGCACAGAGCCTGCTTGAGATTGTCTCTCCTTCTCTCTCTGCCCCTCATCTGCTTGCACATGCTCTCTCTCTCTCACTCACTCAAAATAAATAAATAAACTTAAAAAAAAATGAAGGTAAAGTAAAGGAATTTTAACACAATAAAATTTGAGGGGATTAGGAGGCCTGTACTAAGGGAAATACTAAACTGAACTCCTCAAGCAGATGAAAAATGTAAAAATGGAGATTAAAGAAAAAGTAAATTTCGGGGTGACTATAAAGATCAGCGGTACAAAATGGTCAATATATTAGCTGTGAAGTTTAAAATACATGCAGAACTAAAATGTGTGATAAGAAACCTATGAGGCAGGAGAGAGAGATGCAGAAAAAAAACACCTGGCAAAATTAAGATGGAATTAAACTATTCTAATGTTCTAGCAGTATTGGGGGAGCATATTTTGTTAGGGAATTAATTTGTATTAGACTATAATAAGAATAAACTTCATGTTCTTGAGGGTAACAAACTGTAAAAGAATATAGAATTAACAAGTTAATATAAGAAGAAAAATTTTTCTACTTTTTTTTTATGTTTACTTGTTTTTGAGAGAGAGACAGAACATGAGCAGGGGACGGGCAGAGAGAGAGGGTGACACAGAATCTGAAGCAGGCTTCAGGCTCTAAGCTGTCAGCACAGAGTCTGACACGGGGCTCGAATCCACGAACCATGACATCATGACCTGAGCCAAAACGGGACGCTTAACCAACTGAGCCACCCAGGCGCCCCTAGAAGAAAATTTTTAAAATAACTTGAACAATTCAAAAGAAGACAAGGAGGAAAAGGAACATAAAACAGATATATCATACAAGAAGCAAACAATGAGATAATAAATATAAAGACACAGAAAGACTGCAAACAAGGGGCTTTTTGGTTTTTTTTTTTTAATTGCCTTCACTTTTATTGAAGGTCTGTTCCCAAGATGCTCACAGGCTGGGGGCTGTGACCCCACATGTTCTGGGGTAGGGGAAGAAAAGAAGTGAAGGCAAAAAGGAAATAAGAGACACTATGGCCCAAGCAAAGGGGGGGTGCAAAGTAGGCACAGGTGGGACACCTAGGAGGTGGCATGGAGGAGAAATAGAGTAATGGCAAGCTCTATCTAGACCTGGGGACCATGGGCCAAGCATAGGTCTGAAGGCTACCCCTCCCTCACCAAGTTGGCACCACCTGGCAGTGTATTGTGGGTAATGATGGAGAAATGATGATGGGCAAAACTGTATGATGCAAACTCAAACACAAGTACATTTTGAGGGAAAAAAAGTATTAGAGATAAAAAAAGATACTGTATAATGATTGCTCTTATAGACTGAATGGTTCTGTCCCCACAAGATTCATGTGTTGAAATCCTAACTTCCAATGTGACAGTACTAAGAGTTGGAGTGTTTGGAAGGTGATTAGGTCATGAGCATGGAGCCCTCATGGATGGGATTAGTGCCCTTATGAAAGTCTACAACCAGGAAGTGGGTCCTCACCAGACACCAAATTTGTGGGTGTCTTGATCTTGAACTTCCCAGCCTCCAGAAATGTGCAAATAACTTCATTGTTTAAGCCATCCAGTCTATGATATTTCGTTACAGCAGCCTCAATGATTAAGACAACTTGCAAGTATCAATCTGACAGGAAGATATAATGATACTAAACATGCATAAATTCAATAACATAATTTCAAAAAATATAAAGAAAAAAACAGAAAGAAAAAGAGAAAGAAAAACCCAAAATTACAGTGTGAATTTTAACACTTAACAAATGATAGAATAAGCAGGACAAAAAAATCAGGAAAATGAGCTGGACACAATAAACCCAATCTGACATACATAGAGCACTGCGCCCCATGGCATCAGAATTCACATGCTTTTCAAGTGCACATGGAATATCTATCAAATTGACTATAAGCTGGTCATAAAGAAAGCCTCAATAAATTCAAAAGACTGAAATCACTCACAGTTTGTCCTCTGAAAACAATGGCAGATAGAAACGAAAACAAGATAACTAGAAGATCACCTGCTGCCTGACACTTAGACAATATACTTCTAAAATGGGCGATCGAAAGAGAAATTAAAAAGGAAATCAGAAAATGTCTTTATTGAATGATAATGAAGATACATCAAAAATTTGTGGGATACAACTAAAGTAATACTTCGATGAAAAGTTAAGGTCTTAAATACACATAAAGACTGAAATCTTATTAAAATCTATCTTACAAAGCTAGAAATAAATAGCAAATAAAAGCAGAATGAAAAAAATAATATAAATAAAATAATCAAAATAGTACGACACAAATGTACGACAGATAAAATTCAAAGCTAAAGGGTGATTCTTTGAAAATCCTGAGACTTATTAAGATATCATGAGAAAATGAATTACCAAGATCAAGGGACACCCTTTCAAACACTGTAGACATAGAAAATTTGAAAATTTGGATTAAATAGACAAAATTCTCAAGAAATACAGTCTCTCAAACCTGACAGAAGAAATAGGAAATATGAAGAGTGATATTTATTAAAGAAACTACATCAGATGTAAAATTCTTCCCACAAAGAAAACTTGACCAAAAAGACTTCATTAGTAAATTCTCCAAACATTTATGGAAGGAAAAACACCAATTAATACAAATATTTCTAGAGAAGTGAAAAAGATGAAACATTTCCCAACTATTTTTGAGATCACCAAAACCTTGGTATCAAAAAACTCTCAGTATTTCAAGAAAGGAAAAGTACAAACCATTCTCTCTCAGGACCCCAGATACAAAAATCCTAAACAAAGTATCAGTTATTCAAATCCAGTAACAGATTAAAAAGTAGAGAAAGAGGACCTCTTCCAGGAACACATAGATGACTTAATATTCAAATAACAATTAGTCACAATAGAAAAAAATGGTGAAAATTTATATGATCAAGTTGAGAGATACAGAAAAAGCACCTGATAAAATTCAGTATCTATTCATGATTGAAATTTTTTTAAAACGTTTATTTATTTTTGAGACAGACAGAGACAGAGCATGAACCGGGGAGGGTCAGAGAGAGACGGAGACACAGAATCAGAAGCAGGCTCCAGGCTCTGAGCTGTCAGCAGAGCTCAACGCGGGGCTCGAACTCATGGACCGCGAGATCATGACCTGAACCGAAGTTGGACGCTTAACCAACTGAGCCACCCGAGCGCCCCTATCTATTCATGATTTAAAAAAACTATTAGCCAATTAGAATAGAAGATAACTCATAAACTTGATACAGGGTATTTACAAAAAAACCTACAGTAAACACCACACTCAGCGGTGAATTAATTAACGGAAGTTTTTCCCCAAGGCTGATAAACAAGAAAAGGGTACCTGGTATTTTCACTTACTACTTAACACTATAATGGAAGTCCTAGCCAGCGTATCCAGGCAAGAAAAAGGAGTAAGATACAAGGACTAAAAAAAGTGCAATGAAATAATCATTATTAACAGAAGATATTGACTGTGTATGTAGAAAATTAAAAACAAGCTATGGATACGCTCTTAGAAGTAATTAAATTAATTTAGCAGAAACACTCGATACAATACTAATTTTTAAAAAATCAATTCTATTTCTATCTACATAGATTTAGAAGCATGTATACATGCGCGCGCGCACACACACACACCCCAGCAGCAAACAGAAAAAATTTAAAAAACAATGTCATTTATGACAGCATTAAGAAACATCAAATACCTAGGAATAAATCTAAAGACAGACTCTCCCGAAACTTACAATATTACCAAGATAAACTGGAGATGTAAATAAATGCAGGGGCATACCAATTTCAGAAGTGGCAAGAATTAATACTTGGTAAAGATGTCAAATCGATCTAGAAAGTTGTTAAACTATAAATATCTTTCAATTCTGGACCAAAATAATGGTGGGTGTGGGGGAAAAAAGAGGGAGAATTGAGAAGTTGCTTCTAAAATTCATCCGGAAATTCAAAGGGCCAAGAATAGCCCAGGTAATGCTGAAGAAGAAAAAACTACTAGAGTAATTACACAACTAAACAGCAAGATCTATCATAAAGGTATAGTAATTAAGTCATAGTTGTATTGGTACAAACAGTCTAATGCAACAGAATGGAAACTGATCCATTCACATAGTCATGTTATTGATGATAAAGGTGACACTGCAATACAGGGGGAAAAAAATGCTCTCTTCCATAAATGGTACTAGGTCAATTATACATTCACACGGGAAAAAAATGGGTCTTAACCACTACCTCTCACCATACACAAGAATAAATTAATTCCAGATAAACTGTAGAGCTAAATGCGAAAAGCAAACAAAAAACTTTCAGAAAATAATGTATATAAAAACATCTTCAGGACTTGGGAAATATTTCTCAAATCTCAGAAAGCACTTGCCATCAAAGGAACAAAGTGGGTAAATAGGGCTATATCAAATTTTCAAATTCTGTTTTTCAAAAAATACCAGTAATAGAAGAGTAAAAGCCAGAGTGGGAAGATAGCTGCACTATGCACGTGTGTATGTACGTATGAAATATTCTCACATTAGAAAAGGCAGACAATTCCATTTCTTAAAAAACACACATCGAAGACTTCAACAAATTCACAAATAAAGAAATCCAAGTAGACAATAAACATGAAGAAGTTGTTCAACTTCACTAGTTACAAAAGTTTAAAGTAAAAACGAAATATCACTATATATTAAGAATGCCTACAATTTTAAAATACTGACACTATGTTAGTGAAGATGTGAAGCACTGGGAGCTCTCAAATATTGCTAGTATCATCAATACTAAACCAGCTCTGGAAAGTGGCAATGATTTATTAAAGTGAAAAATATATACAATCTATGACACAGTGACTCTCTCCTGAGAAGATGGCCAAAAAAAATGTGTATCTATGCTCCCCAGACAGAAGATGTGACTAGAATATTATAGCTTTATCTGTACTCACCTAAAACTAGAAACAACTCAAATGTCCATCAGTACAACAGGTAAATTACTGTGGTACATTCACACAGTGGATACCTATACGGTGCAAAAGCAGAACTGATAATGAAGAAGCTCCACTACAGGCAACAACAGTATAAATCTCACAAAAATAATTTTGAGTGAAAGAAGCCAGACACAAAGAGTACAGTATTTCTGATTCTATTTATATTAAAGTGGAAAAATTGACAAAAATAAACTGTGTTACAGGTCAAGATGATGTGTACTCCTGAAGGGCAATGAACTGGAGGGGTATTTAAGGGATTTCTGGGTGCTAATGATGTTCTGTTCCTTGATTTGGATGATGATTTTTTTTTTTTTTTTTTAAATTTTTTTTTTTCAACGTTTTTTATTTATTTTTGGGACAGAGAGAGACAGAGCATGAACGGGGGAGGGGCAGAGAGAGAGGGAGACACAGAATCGGAAACAGGCTCCAGGCTCCGAGCCATCAGCCCAGAGCCCGACGCGGGGCTTGAACTCACGGACCGCGAGATCGTGACCTGGCTGAAGTCGGACGCTTAACCGACTGCGCCACCCAGGCGCCCCTGGATGATGATTTTATAGGCACATTCCGTTGGTGAAAATTCACTAAGTAGTGTCCCCGACACCTGCACACTTTTCTATATGTATACCACACTGCAACAAACATTTTAAAAATGTAGTAACGGGAACCACAAAGCATCATCAATTGCATATCCAATGAATAACTACCATAAATTCTAAAGTTGCCTATTCTGGAGGGCACTTGGGTGGCTCAGTAGGTTGAGCGTACAACTTGGGCTCAGATCTTCATGATCTCACAGTTCTTGAGAGGGAGCCCAACGTTGGGCTCCCTGCTGTCAGTGCAGAGCCCACTTCAGATCCCCTGTCCCCTCTCTGTTCCCCTGCTCTCTCTCTCTAAAATAAACATTAAATTTTTTAAAAATTGCCTATTTTGGTCCCATTTTTTGGCCAATAAAATGGAAATCGAAAAGGAAAAAAAAATAAGAGGTAGGAAAAAGGCAGTAACAAGTAAAGAAAAATAAGAGGAAAGAAATGAGTAAAGAGAAAAATAGAAAGTAAGTGGGGGGAAAGGAAAAGTGGGAAGAAAGAACAGAAGCTGAATTAGGCTGAGGACATGGGAAGACAACAATGTTTGACAGAGGGATACAGCCTTAACATCTGAAATGTTTATTGGCTGTGACCATTTATAGCTTTTAATAACTATGAGTCTTAATTATTTAGGGGTTCTAAAACTCAATGGTATAAAGAAGAAATCTTCTGTGCCACAAAAGTGAACTACAAAGTTAATGTCATTCTAGGGTTCAATTAAATTAAGAATTAGAGGTGACTCAAGTAATATTAACTCATCACAGAGACCCACAGTTACAAATAAATCAATGTTTTAATATAGATGAACCCAAGAACAAGTGCCAAATACAGTTACCTCTTGAACAATGCCAGGGTTGGGGCGCCAACCTCTTGTGCAGTTGCAAACCTGTGTTTAACCTCTGACCCCCCCAAAACTTTACTAATGGCCTATTGGTGACCAGAAGCCTTAATGATAACATAAATAGTCGATTAACACGTATTTCACATGTTGCACATATTTGGCAAGAGTATATATACTCTTATTACAATAAAGACAGAGAAAAGAAAATGTTACAAGGAAATCACAAGGAAAAGAAAATACATTTACAGTACTGTACTTATTTATCGAAAAAAATCTGTTTAAATGAGCCTGCACAGTTCAAACCCATGTTGTTCAAGGGTCGACTGTATGTTATATTGGATTTTTTTCAATTATAGTCTTTGGAACCAGATATTCTTTAGTTTTAAGGACTCAAAGTTTTAGAATCAAATTCTTTTTATCAAGGCACACATTTTTTCACTTAATTTGGATAACAAACCTGATCTGGCCTTCTTTTTCTTTTTTTTTGGTTTGGATTTTGTGTCCTCTTGCATGCTGTCTTCTCCATTTTCTTCCATTGAGCTTATTTTACCATCTTGATGAGAATCTGAAGTAACTGTTCTAACTGGAGATTTCTTCTTTTGTTCACCTTCAACTGTGTCATCAGAGATGGTTAATGTACTGCAAATACAACCCAAGTACAAGCTGTTACAAATGCATTCTTCACTTTCTTCTTAATGGTGCAGCAAAGTGAACAATGAACAGAGTCAAGGATAATCCTAAAATCAGTATTATTTCCTGCTAAGGGGATACATATATTTTATTATGCACTAAAATGGTGAACTGTCAAATTAGGTATCAATGGGTAATATTTCATATTTGGTAATGAGTTACATACCCATGAGCCAAATTAAACTTAAGCTGTAAACTCCCAGAAAAAAAATGAATTTGTATGCTTATAAGCAATAGATCTTTCTTTTTTTTTTTAATTTTTTAAAATGTTTATTTTTAAGAAGGAGAGACAAAGTATGAGTAGTGGAGGGGCAGAGAGAGAGGGAGACACAGAATCCAAAGCAGGATCCAGGCTCCGAGCTGTCAGCACAGAGCCCGACAAGGGGCTCTGTTTTTCCACTGACTGTTGAAAGGATCCTCACCCTGTTGCCAAGTAAACGACTAATGAAGGAATTTTTAAATTATTTAAAAACAAACAAAAAAAATGTTTTAAGTTTGTTCTGCTTTCAAGAGGCTTCAAATACCCAACTTTTGACTTCTAGGTAATGATTAATTGCTTGTGTTTTCCAGTGGCTGGTGTGCCACTACATTTTCAGAAGGCTATTATTAAAATTAATAATTTTAAAGTTCTGCATCACATGAACTAATAAATGGTAAGGGGTAGCAGCCTAGAAGCATACTGAGTTGTGGAGAAAAACCAGCCTATTAAAGTTTGTAATTCATCAAGTAAAAAATCTGCATCTAAGTAATAAAAAACTGACTTCAATATATATAGTCATATTTTTAAAAAACACGTTGAGAAATAAAAAGATTAGAAAAATATTTCAAAACTGCCTATCACTCCAGAAGGCCATGCCATTTTATCACATCACCAAATACATGTATTTGTATTTAAAGAGAGCTATCTTTTGCATGCCAGTCACGTAACCCATGGTTTTATTTAAAATTCATGAACTAATATTTAATAGTGAGTATGGCTTACCAGTTCATAACAGACACGGTAGTTGTAAGAAAGGTCTGTGGTATACTGTGGCAGGTAGGTTCTAAGATGGCTCTCGATCCTCACCTCTTGCCATTAGTATCTTTGTCTAATCCCCTTCCCTTGACTGTGGGCTGAATCTAGTGACCCACTTCTAATAGACAAAATAGGACAAAAGTAATAGATGTCACTTCCACACCATGATCAGGTTTCACAAAGACTATGACTTCTCTCCATCTCCCTTTCCAAGTAGCTCATATGGAGAGGTCCATGTGGCAAGGAACTGGTATCTCTGGCCAAAAGTCAGTCAGGACCTGAGACCTGCCAAGCACCACATGAGTAAACTTAAAAACAGACATCGCAAGCCTTCCAACAACGATGTCCCCCAGCCGAGCGTGAAGATGAGTGCAGCCCCAGCTGACGTCCTAATTGCGGCCTACGAGAGACCCTGAGTCAGAGGCACCCAGTCAAGCCAGTCTCAGGTTCTTGATCCAAAGAAACTTGAGACAATAAGTGCTGTTTTGCTAACTTATAGAGTAGCTTTTTCTTTTAATTTTTTAAATGTTTATCCTTGAGAGAGAGAGAGAGCACACACAAGCATGAGCGGGGGAGGGGGAGGGACAGAGAGAGAGAGAGAGAGAGAGAGAGAGAGACAGAGAATCCAAAGCAGGCTCCAGGCTCTGAGCTGTCAACACAGAGCCTGACGTGGGGCTTAAACTAATGAGCCATGAGATCATGACCTGAGCCTAAGTTGGACGCTTAACCGACTGAGCCACCCAGGAGCCCCTAGAGTAGCTTTTTAATGTAGCAACAGATAATCAATACATATAGTAACGTGTTCATGTAGCAAATCTATTTGCCTTCCCTTTGTTACCACTGGTTGTCTAGCTTTTGGCAAGAGGGGAATTATGTTTAGGTGAGGACACTAAGGCAAACTGTCCCTGAATGCCAGGGAATAATCAAATATAGAATGTTCTCACCTCAAGTTGTTTATGTAAATGTGGATTATAGAAAATGAAGGTAATTAGTTAAAAGACATTTTTTATCTTGTTTTCCCCAAAGAGAGACATAAGAATACAAGTATGATCACAGAAACTCACATTGTACATGCAAACACATATGTGTAAGTATCATATATAGAAAAAAAAAACTTAGAATACAAAATTTCTTATAATGATTACCTCTGGATGGCTGGATTACTTTTAGCTTCTTCTTTATGTCGGTATGCTCTACAATAAGCAAATGTTACTTGTATGATAACGAAAAAAACCACTATATTCATATATCTGAACAGGCATTCATAACTCAAAAATGAGGGAGAAGTTGGGTTTCTGTTATTAAATAAGCTGACATAAATAAGTAGCTAAGGGTTAGAGACTCCAGAACAAGACTGGTAAGGTTTTGGCTAAACTTCATACTGGTTCTGTGACTGCACCCTTTCAAGTTTCCTCATCTGCAAAACAGGATGATAGTATTACTATTCCTCATAGGGTTGTCACAAGGAATAAATGAGTTAATTCTTATAAAGCACTGAGCATATACTAAGGTGCTATGGAAAGCGTAACTGCTATTATTGTACTGGCAACAGGTTCACATGAAAGGTTAAGAATTTCCTTAGTATAACTGCAGATATTACTCAAAAGCTGAGAACACTAGTGTTTTTTAAAGAGGACCTTTCATATTTATCAACACAAAGTACCTTGACTCAGCTTTAGATGAGATTGGACCTTTCTTCTTTTTCTTTACTTTTTTTTCACTGTTCAATTTGCCATCACGCAATGAAGTATCTTTTTTCTCACTGTTCAATTTGCCATCATGTAATGAAGTATCTTTTTTTTCACTGTTCAATTTGCCATCATGCAATGAAGTATCTGAAGGAAAGTAAGTCAACTGTTCTTTGAGTTTCTTTCTTATTTTCTTCTTAATCTCCTTTGCCATTTCTTCAGCTACTTGAAGTTGGTATGCTTGCATCAGCTCTTCTTCCTCATCTAAATTATTATTTTCTCTTTCTTCATCTGCCTTCTCGCTTTTCTGACGAGCAACACCTGGCTGTGACCTGGTTTGTGCTTTCCGATGCATAGAATCCACCTTCTTCCTGGGAGTTGCCAGTTCCATTCCCTGTGCAGTCACCTGGAGTGCTGTTTTTACCTTTTTACTCGCCTTTCCTTGCTTGTCTTCCTCTGCACTGACATCATCTGGATTTTCAGGGGCTGACTGGAGATTCCTTAGTTTGTTTTTAGTGACTGGCATGATCTTCTCTGGGTTATTAGTGTTACTAGCACTTACATCATCACTTTTAGTTTCTTTACTTTTCTGAAGATTGCTTCTAACAGCGTCAAGCTGGGAAAAGAAGACACAATAACAAAGTTTCAGCCGACCACAGTTCAGTTATGTAAAGAGAAAGCACAACGATCGTTGTTCAATGTGTAATCTTGGGAAAGTTATTTCATTTTTCACTTGGACACACTGATACCATTCTAGACCATCTCATTAGCACTATCCTAGTTTATTCTCTCAGCATTCAATTAGTAATTTCTGAGAGTAACTTCAGATAAATGAGGTAATTAACAGGGAGAAAAAGTAGTTAATGACTTTTCAGAAGTGAATAAATTGCTCAAACCTCAAATGTTATTTTTCTCTTTGGCAGAATGATGCATACTTTAATTATAAAGTATTTGAGAAATTGCTAAAAGAGGCACAGAGTTAAAGCAATTCAGATTCCCCCTGCAGAAATCACAGGTCATTTATCTTGCTTCATAATTACATTCTAAAGTCAGAAGTCTATAGTTCTAGAATCACCCTACAACTGATTCAAATACATCACTGAAAATCCTGCTAAATATTAAACATTATCAAGTTAAATCAAATCACAGACTAAATACATGCCTATATATCTTTCTAATTAAAATTACTTAAAATAAGAGATATTTTTACTAGAAAAGGGCTAGAAATCAAAAAGAAATGTTACTAGTAATAGAATAAATATTCTGAGAAATTTCCCAAGGATAAAAAATAGAAAGGATTAGATCTTTGAGGAAATTAGCAGAAAAAAACCACAACCCGCAGGAAAAGACTTCTCCGTGGAAGGGTGATTCTGGAGAAGCCACATAAGCCCTGAATCAAGTAACATCAGCAGAAGGAGGGGATTAAACCTGAGGATGACCAACTGAGGAGCTGGGAAGGACAGCTCTGTCCCCCACCTCCATTTGTGTCAGATGGTGACTTTCACCCAGAGGACAAGCAGGTGAACAGAGAGAGGGACATGCAGCATGCTTCAGGTAGGTACAACTGTCACCATACATACATGGAATCTTACAGTATATAGCCTTTTGTGACTGGTTTCCTTCACTCAGCATAAAGCTTTAGAATTCATTCATGTTGTTGCATTTGTAGTAGTTTATTCCTTTAACTGCTCAGCAGTATTTCATTGCATGGATCTATACTATATTTTGTTTCTCTATATACTAATTAATGAATATTTGTTTTTTGTTTCTCTTGTATAAGCACCCAAAAATTACTGTGCTATAGAGTAAGTAGATGTTTAACTTTTTTTTTTAATGTTTATTTTTGAGGGGGGAGGGGCAGAGAGAGAGGGAGACACAGAATCCGAAGCAGTCTCCAGGCTCTGACAGGCACAGAGCCCTACGAGGGGCTTGATCTCATGAACCGTGAGATTATGACCTGATCCAAAATCAGATGCTTAACCAACTGAGCCACCCAGCCACCCCTAAATGTTTAACTTCTTTTTTTTTTTTTTTTTTAATTTTTTTTTTTCAACGTTTATTTATTTTTTGGGACAGAGAGAGACAGAGCATGAACGGGGGAGGGGCAGAGAGAGAGGGAGACACAGAATCGGAAACAGGCTCCAGGCTCTGAGCCATCAGCCCAGAGCCCGACGCGGGGCTCGAACTCACGGACCGCGAGATCGTGACCTGGCTGAAGTCGGACGCCCAACCGACTGCGCCACCCAGGCGCCCCTGTTTAACTTCTTAAATAACTTGCCAAACTGCTTCCCAAAGTGGCTGTAACATTTTGTAGTTCCAAATGCATAAGAGTTCCATTTCCATAATGGCCTTATCAGCATTTACTGTTGTCAATTTTTTTTAGCTATTTAAATATGTGTGTAATGGCATTTCAGTATTGTTTTACATTTTAAGTTTTTTGTTTGTTTGTTTGTTTGTTTTTTGACAGAGAGTGCGCAAGCAGGGGAGGAGCAAGGAGAGAGGGAAAGAGAGAATCCCAAGCAGGCTCTGCACTGTCAGCAGAGTACCCTATCATTACTGTTTTAAATTTTATTTCCCTAATTAGCAATGGTATTGAAAATCTTTACACGTGATCTCTTTTTTTTTTTTTAACGTTTTTTATTTTTATTTTTGAGACAAAGAGAGACAGAGCATGAACGGGGGAGGGGCAGAGAGAGAGGGAGACACAGAATCGGAAGCAGCCTCCAGGCTCGGAGCCATCAGCCCAGAGCCCGACGTGGGGCTCGAACTCACGGACTGCGAGATCGTGACCTGAGCCGAAGTCGGACGCTCAACCGACTGAGCCACCAAGGCACCCGCGTGAGCTCTTCTTTAAGTGTTAAAATTTTTTTGCCCATTTTCATTGGGTTATTTTCAAATCATTGAGTTATTTTCAAATCATTGAGTTCTAAGAGTTTTCAAATGTTCTACACATAATTTATCAGTATGTTGTTGAAAATATTTTTCTCCATCTATAGCATATGTTTTCATTTTCTTAGCAATGTCTTGAATTTTCACAAACCCGATTCATATTTTTTTCTTTTATGTTCATGCTTTTGTATGCTGAGAAAATCTATTCATAATTCAAGGTTACAATGGTTTTATCCTGTTTCTTCTATAACATATGTAATTTTATCTCTTATGCTTAGGTCTTTGCTCCACTTCTATTTAATTTCTGAACATGATATGATCATAGTTTATAATATTGTATATGGAGATATGTTCCAGCACCATTTTTTGAAAAGGTTATCTTTCTCACTCCTTGGCAATTCTGGCACACCTTGGCAATTCTGTCAAGAATCAATTAACCATACACATTTGGGTCTACTTCTAGACCCTATACTGTTGCACTGAATCATATGTCTATCTTTATGACAATAACAGGTTGTCTTGGTTACTACAGCTTTACAATGAGCTTTGAATCAGACAGTCAAATTCTTTCAACTTTGTTCTTCTTTTTAAAAATTGTTTTTAGCTATTCTAGGTCCACTGCTTAAATTTACAAGTAAGTTTTATAATTAGTTTTTCAAATCTTAAAAAAAAAAAAAAAACCTACTGGCATTTTGATAAAATTGAATTGAATCAATAAATCAACTTTCAGAGAGTGGATAATAATGTTCTGTCAGTTATTATTTGACAACGATTCTTCTGATGCATGAACATGAGTATCTATTTGATCTTTGTTTTTAGCAGTTTGGGGGTTATCAGGATGTAACACGCCTTGTACAGTTTTTGATAAATTTATTTTTGTAATATTTATTTACTTTGGAGAGACAGAGAGACAGAGTGTGAGTAGGAGAGGGGCAGAGAGAGAGGGAGACACAGAACTGGAAGCAGGCTCCAGGCTCTGAGCTGTCAGCCCAGAGCCTGATGTGGGGCTCGAACTCATGAACTGTCAGATCATGATCTGAGCTGAAGTCAGATGCTTAACCAAGCCACTCAGGCGCCCCAACTTTGACCTTATATTCTGATAAACCCACTTAATAGTTCTAGTTAGTAGCACTTTTTGTAGGTTTTTGTCACCTGTAAACAGAGACACTCTTACTCCCTTTTCAATCTTTATGCCATCTTTTAAAATAGCATTATTGCATTGGTCAGGGTCACCAGTACAATCATGAATACTCATGGTGACATAAGCTCAAACTTAGAGTAAAAGCCTTCAACGCAGGTATAGGTTTTTATAGATTCCCCTTATCAAGTTAAGGAAATTCTCTATTCTTTTTAAGAGTTAACAGAACGGGTGATGAATTCCGTCAAATCCTTTTACTGCATTTATACAGACAATCATATCGTTTTTTATTTAATCTTTTAATGTGATGAATTATATTGACTGATTTTTCTAATACTGAGTGAATGATGTATTCTTGAGATAAACTTTATCTGGTCATGGGGTATTATCCTTTCCATATAACTTAAGATTGGTTTCCTAATATTTTATGGAGTATGTCTGCTCTATGTTCAAAAGGGATACTGGTATAGTTTTCTTGTAATGTCTTTGTGTATCAGGATAATTAACGATTGCCTGCCCAAAGAGTAGAGAAACAGTTGCTCATTTTGTATAGTCTGTAACAGTCTGTACAGAATCATCATTACTTCTCCTCAAATGTTTGGTAAAATTTACCAATGTGGACACCTGAGAAAAGTAGGTAGTTTTCTTTATGGGCAGGTTTTTAACCACAGATTTCATTTTTTAAAGGTGTTCAATATACAAGTTATCTATGTCTCTTTGAGTCAGCTTTGGTAGTCTGTGTCCTTGAAGTAATTTATGCATTTCATCTAAACTGCTAAATTTATTGTCATAAAATTATTTGAAATATTACGTTATTCTTTTCAGGTAACATCTACAGTGAATACCCTCTTATAGTCCTAATTGGTAACTTGTGTCTTCCCTTTTTCTTAATCGATCTGGTTAGAGGCCATGCAGTCAGACACTCAACTGACTGAGCCACCCAGGCGTCCCTGCAAATTTTTATTTTTAAACTTTATGTCATTGTTTTTGATCTGTCAATGTTGTAAGTCAAATGCCTGTCATTTAAAAAATCTATTTTAGAGTCTACTTTTAAAAATAGGAAGTTTAGAGTCGCCTGGGTGGCTCAGTTGGTTGAGCATCTGGCTCTTGATTTCTGCTCAGGTCATGATCCCAGGGTCATGGGATTGAGTCCCCACATCAGGCTCCATGCTCAGCATGGAGCCTGCTTAAGATTCTCTCTCACCCTCTGCCTCTCTGTCCTGTTCACACTCACACACATGCTCTCCCTCTCTCTCTGGAATAAAAAATTTTAAAAATTAAAAATAAATGTCCAGGAACGTTTATTTGTAGGACCAATAGTTCTATATGTCCTCACTACTTATTTCTTTCATTTTAAGTGTTTTAGCCACTTCTTCTCATGGAAGAATGCTTCAAATTTATCTTCCACATCACTAACTACATTTTTCATTGGTACCAATTCTACTATTTTGGGCTTAAGATATAGTTAAAAAAAAAAACAACTAAAGAAAGAACATGGAAGGTGGTGGTTTTAAATCTCACTTATTCATTCTACTTTTGGTTATATGGCCCTGGCAAACCACTTAACACCTTTGTTAAGTGGTTCTTCTGTTCAGATGTCTATAAAATCTGTCATGTCTATAAAATCTCTCATGTGCAAAGTAAGAGCCTCAATACCTATGTTCCACGATTAACATGAGAATCAGAAACAGCATTTGGAAAATTCTCATCACAGTGCCTAATAGACTGCTGAAAAATAAGGTGAATCTGCCATTATTACGAATTATTACAGCCTTTTCCTTGCTTCCTTTTCTTATTTCAGCCAGCTTCCCTTCCCATGTCAGCCTGCTCTGTACATGAGACTCCTTGCTTTTGTTGTGAAGAGGTCCCATCTCTTCGCACCTTAGTGAAAGAGATCCTACTGGGTTGTGGTTAGGAGAGGAGGTTCCACAGCCAGACTGTTAAGACTGTGAATTCTGTCTGGTTCTACCACTAACTGTGCAAATTTAGGCAAATTATTCAACCTCTGTGATCTAGTTTCCTCATTTATAAATGGAGATAAACCACATCATTTTGTTGTTTGTATTAAAAATGAGTGGATATGCATAAAATGTTTAGAAGTGCTTGAAAGATAGAAAAGCACTGCTATCTAGTAAATAGAAGCAGCTATTCTTCCTCTACTCCTAAAATAAATCATTTCAAAAACATTTTGTTTCCCTCTAAGTCCTCCAGGAATGTCCCCCCTTCTTTTGAGCTGAACAATCTCTTCCTAAGTATTTTTTCCTAGTATACTCATCTCTGAAAAAGAGAGAAAGAGAGAGAGAGAGAGAGAGAGAGAGAGAGAGAGAGATTTTAAATGGCCTCCTATGAACTAAAAGAGGCTGGGTAGGTCATGTTTAGTCACCTCACACTTGTGTGTTCCCAATATCTAAACTGGACCATAGGTAAATGGATGTACCTTCTGCCCATTTTCTGGCTGTCCACTTAACTGAGCATTCCAGGCCTAAACAGCATTTGGTTCATACTCACAAAGCCCAGTTCTAATAGTGAGAGAAAATATGAGGTTTCACTTTGACTAAGTCCATAAAAATATCCTCAGTTGTTTCCAAGGTTCTTTCTGCTTTTTTTGAGTACATACCAACTTGCTCAAGGAAAGGGCATATCCCAATAAGCAATGTTCCATCCTCCACATGCCTCTGTTCCCTACCAAACTACATACTGGTACCACCAGAAGAAGCACGTTCTATCTAAGGGCAGCATCCACTACGGGAGACCTAACCTGCCCCATTCTGTCAGTAGTTCTAAACTGATGTGCAGTACTACACAGGTGTACTATGAACCCCGTATGTGTGTGCAGCTGATTCTGGCTAATGTCAGTACTTACTTTTGCTTCACTTGAGAATATATACTATTACACTGGTAACTGCCAAAGAGAATATCAGAATGAAGAGAGCACATGACAAAATTCAGAATAGGGTAAAATTTGCTGCAAAATACAGGTTATATATATAACTTCTAAAACTCCTGCCAAAGAAACACTATATACCAATTTACCAGAACATGCATGAAGTTATTTGTGTGTGTGTGTGTGTGTGTGCGCGCGCGTGTGCACAAAACAGATTATGGTCAAAGGAGTAAAAGGTGGGAGTGAAGTAGCTAGACAGGTTTAAAGAGTGACTATTACATTAATTGTGGATACTATTACAGACACTTTATAATACCCTGGAATCAGGTTGCAGTCATTTGTTGATTTGTTTGGTACTATTTGAGTTCTGCATTTTTAATCTCTTCAAACGTACTGCCAAAAAAATTCTATCATTTGAAAGTGCACCTCAAGTACAAAAGGATAATTACGGTCTTAAGGTTCCACTGATTCCTCTTGCTTCTGCTGGGTAGAATCAAATTATCTAGACTGGGTAAGTCTAGATAAGCCACTGAATAGCTGAAGTAAGATAATTACTCCCTAAGTCCTTCACAATGCTGGGTTAAAAATCTTCATTTTCTTTAAAAATGTGTAATACGTGTGGGCACCTGAGTTTGCCCAATCTCTCATCACTCTGTCTACGTTATTCTCATAGGACAGCACTCAAGACTGAACTCAGTACCCCAAGAGTGATGTGGATTTTACTGTAAACTTTATTTTACCACACATTATTGACCATGACATAGCTTTACTGTTGTTAATTTCCAAAGTTCCTCAGAGTTTTAATATGAGAGTCATAATTTCATGCAGAATATAAGTCATCATTACCAAATAACTGATTACTCACTACAATTTTTTCTCCAGATATGCCAGTTTTTTTCTTCAGTTTTTTTCGTTCATGTATAACATCATGGTGGGTCTTAAGCAATTCCTCAAAGCGAACTCTGGTTTTCAGTTTGGCTTCACTCTCCACTACAAATGATAAAGACTCATCATTTTCTGAACAATATTACTATAGCACATATCTGCATTATTATTATGTTAAAGAACACAGTCTTTAGACAACTACTTGAGTTCTTTAGCTACCTTAGAAGAAGTGACCAGTCCTTTCTTCTTAAAAAACTTTTCTTTTGGCTATGGTGTGACCACACTCACCTGTATCCCTCTCACCTGTTACTCCCTCTAAAAGTTTCCTTTACTCAGTTAACTTTCTATTTATATGCACAGTAACATTAAATATTAACATTAAATAGAAATTGAAAACAAAACTATATCTAAATATAATATTGGTTAATGACATTGACTTTATTCATTAATTGGTTAAAGAATCCCTTTAAATAATCCCAACTTTTAGATAAATAAATAAATAAGTAACATGTATTGCATATATAAATTTCATAAAAGTCTTACCAGTGGGCATATCTCAGCTATATGGAGAGCACCAAGTTGTAACGTAAAGCCCTGACTCGATAAGCATCCTATCAAAACAAAGAGAATTTACTTGTAATACGGAATTTGCAAATAAAAATTACAAAACATTCTTCATACAAGATTATGTCATGATTTATCTACTACCTCATAAGATTTATACCAATAAAGCTAAGTTCTCTTCTCTTACTTTAATCTTATGCAAATGACTTAAATACATTCAAATCAGTTTAGGGTCTGAAAAAAGGTAAAGAAAACTGGATCGTATTTGGGTAAAATATATGTTTGAAACAAAAAATTTAAAAAGAATCTTGAAAGCAGTAAATACATATTTTGTATATTAATGCACTTTTAATAAAAGTGTTGTAAGTAAAAAATAAGCTTTTCAATGTACTTTTAAGAAGCCAAACTCCACCCCAGAATTGACTTTCCCAAGAGCACACACTATTATATTGGTAAAGTATGACTGTGGGTACCATATTAACAGAAAATGAATTTAAACATTTTTGTACCTGCCACTGAAAATGTTGCAACAATAGAGAAGGTTAAGCACAAGCATTCATATCATTCTCCTCAAATAAAAACCTGGGTGTGTATTATTACTTATCAAAACCAGGGATAAACTCAGTATACATATTCCTGCATTTCCAATTTTACTTAAAGATGGAGGTATGTGTCCAAAACATATTAATTTCCACCTTAGAGCATAATATTCACACATTTTAAAGAATAAAGTGGAAGACTGTTAAAGAAAAAAAAAGAGAGAAAAATATAATTTGAATCCGCTCAGCAATTATTGGTTGAGGCTCCAGATCCCTGGGGATCCACATTCATGTTCCTCTAATATTAAGGGTATTCTGGACAGAAAAGTCTGAGAAGAAACGCTAAAAAGGAAAGAATGACTACACACATACACCTAATTATGCAGTTTAAATATAACAACTATCTGGTACACAGACAAAATAGATGTCACTAAATCCACACAGTAAAGACTCTTACACTTTACTGATGGGAGCCCGAATGTACTCTTTCTAGTAGATACAGATCTAATAAGTTTGGTCATCCACTTTCCAATCTACCCTAAGTTAGAAAAAAGAGAAGACGCAAAGGCAAGTGCATCAGTAACTGAAACATAAAGCAAATAAGAACCTAATATTTATATATTCCCTGGTCATTCAATACGTAGGAAAACAGCTGAACTATATATATGACTTTGAGTCATTAAGAAAAGGCTTACTTATATTCAGCTTAACCTGTTTTCCCTTAAAAAATTTATGGTATTTTAGACATTTCAGAAAGATAAAATAAAAACGACTGAAGAGGCAGGACAAAGAGTAAAGGATGATTCTCGTGCTCCTGCAAGTAGCATAATTAGGCTAGTAGTATTATTAACTGGAATACAGTACAAGCATAACGGAGAACTTTAAAACCCAAGTCTTGGGATTAGTCTTACAAACAATTAATTGTGACCTTAGGTGTTTGTTTCCTCATTTGTAAAATCAATCTAAAGGTGCACATTCAAAAGGCTGTTGTAAAGGTTAGATGATTTAGAACAATGCCTTAAAAAAAAAGCACTGATAAACATCTGTTACGATTGTAACAGATATTTCCTACGGGACAACACTCAGGTGAGCTTGGTGGGGCATGCTGAGCTGGGGCACTAACCAGCTACAAACGTTGGCTCCACTGTCAGATCCCTAGATTCAAATCCCAGTTCCACCTGCCAGTAAATTAATCTCTGGACCTCAACTTCCTAATCGTTCGAAAGGGAATCATAACTGTAAATTACTCACAAGGTTTTTGTAAAAATGAAATAAGAATATGCATGTAAAATACTTAGCACAATGCCTAGAACATGGCAAACCCTTTGAAAATGACAGCTATTAGCTATTAGCACTGTATATATAAATCTGTGTTTGTGTATGTATAATCAGATTGTTTGGTAGGCAACAGAATATAGTAATCCAGCAAGGAGAGCCAGTCTGAAGATTTGAGCAAGTTGTGAAGAGCGTCCACTGGATCTGCAGTCTGGAAGTCACGTGTTTGCAAAAATGTTTGTGAATGGGCAGAAATCTGGCAGCCATAGGTGGAGGAATGAATGGAAGGTGAGACCTATAGAAACGTGTGGATAATTATTTCTACAATTCTGCTTCCAACTGTCTTCCCCCACCCCCAAAAGCAGTGACATGAGGCAGTAGCTTTGAGAGACAAAAAGACTGTGGAAAGTTTTTACTTTTTTTTCTTAAGATTGTTTCCATGTTTCCATCACCCTATCCTTTTAAAAATAAATAAATAAGTCATCCTCCACATTGCAAGCAGAGGAACTTTCTAAAATACAAATATGATGGCATCATTTCTGTTTAAATATCTTCACTAGATTCTGAGGCACCTAGGTGGCTCACTCAGTTGAGCCTCCAACTTCAGCTCAGGTCATGGTCTCGTGGTTCGTGAGTTCGGCCCCACATCTGTGCTGACAGTTCAGAGCCTGGAGCCTGCTTCAGATTCTGTGTCTCCCTCTCTCTCTGCCCCTTCCCCACTCGTGCTGTCTCTCTCTAAAAAAAAATAAACATTACAAAAATTTTTTTTAAATCTCTTCACTAGATTCCAATCACCCACTGGAAAAAAATAGTAAGTCCTTACCACCGGGGTTCAAGGCTACTTATAAGATGACTCCCTGCCCTTTTTTTTTTTAAACGTCTCTTTCTCCAGCCACATTTCCATACACATTTTGAACTCTAGCCACGTGCAACTACTTACAAGCCTTCAATCATGCCAAACTCCTTCTTGCCTTTGTACCATTACACGTACACCTCTCTCTCCTAAGAAATGACTTTCTTCTTTTGTCTAGGAAACTCCTAACTATCCTTTAACACTAAATGCAAATGGTATCTTTTCTGGGAGCTCTCTAACCTAAAGGGGCAGTTAAATACTTCTCTGTGATCCCACAGTGCCTTGAGCTTTACACCTCCCTCTCTACCTCAGCCCTTTATTTCCACCTTGGTAAAACGTTCTATGACCCAAGAAATTAAAATGGCACCTACTTTATTGTAAGGAGAAAAGGAAATAGTGAAAAGCAAAGTGATCAGCACAGTGGCTGACACATTGTAGGTGCTCAATAAAATTATGTCTATTATTATAGTACTAAAAATAATTGTGCCATAAATAAAATACATCAAGTGAATTACAAGTTCACATTATTTACTATCAGTAGTACAATGTATAGTTGCATAGACACTAATATTACTTAATACAGCATATACATAACAGAAATAATCACCTCCAAACATTAATGTGTTTGAATGAATGACTAATATTTGATTAGTAACATCACTGGCAAAAATTAAGGGACAAATTTAAAATGGTATCTCTGGCCCTCATATATACCATTATTTTAAAGCTTCTCCCTCACAAATCCCTTTATAGGAGCTAAGAAATACTAAATTTTGCTATTTATATATGAGATGCAGTACATTTCATCTCATATTTCCTTTTCTCTAAACATCTGATTATTGGCCAATACATGTGTAAAGACCATGGGGAGAAGAAGCAGAGGCTTGAATAATTTACCCTTTAACTGAATTTTATAGCACAGGAAAAAAAAAGAATCCAAAAAAAACCCTGTATGCATAATTCAACTAATAAATGAAGATAGCCTCCATAAATAAACAAGATAAACAAATAAACCAAGCACGGTTTTAAAAAACGTTTGGTATTTGGATTTTTCAGATATTTTTTAAAAACTTCCCGGAGTTCTCACAACGAGCAATCTTCCTCCTGAAAGCCCAATCAGTAACAGCAATAGTTAAAGCAACAGGTGAGAAAATTGTTAGCATCCTTTTCTCAAAACGTGAAAGCCATATACCCCAGTGAGTAGATGTTCACACAGTAATGCTGAAATGCAGCACAACCATTGGTAGCGATTCTAAAGAGTGTACTTTTCACATACATATCAAAATGACCCTTTTCTTATAAACGTAACACACTGACCACCTTTTCTCAGATGTAATTAAGGCATTTCACCGGTTCGAGATTCAGCACCAAGCTGACACCCTAAAAGGAAACAGACACCCTAAAAGGAAATAAACATCCTTAGTGCGCATCTGACTTAAATGCTTTTAAGCCAGAATCCGGAGTAGGAAAGCCAAAGATTGCATTCCCTCCACGCTGGCTCAGGACACCACACTGGGCGGGCCCGGGATGGGAGCCCAGGGATGGGAGCCCAGGGAAGGGAACGGGAAAGTACTTAGAGGTATTCATCAGAAACTACATCCCAAGGCTCCGCGGCACTTGGCGGGTCAGCCTGCGATGGCGCAGTGCCGCCCCCGCGCTCTCGGACTCAAGCAGTCCCCCAAGTCGCGGCCCCCGGAGAAGGCCGAGGCAGGCCCAGGGCCCGGCCCGGGCTCCCGCCACCAGCAGGCCTGCAGCGTACTCACAGAGAACTGAGCTCAGAGCGGCCGACGGCCCGTTCCCCCCGGGCGGACACTGAGACGGTGCGAAGCTGCCTACCGCGCCGGGCGGGGCGGGGCGGGGCGGGGCGGGGCAGTCACGGGACGCCCCCACAGCCACCCAGCAACCAGCCAGCCACTCCGGCTCATAGAGCCGACTAGGTGCCGCAGTGCGGGCGGCGCGCCGCCTGCTGACGTCAGCGCCTGCCCACGCCGCCGTTCCCACGACAACCGATGCGGCCCGAGCTCCGGGACTGGACCGCTGCCCAACTTAGACTCCGGTCCGCGGCCCCGCCCCCGCGCCGCCTACGCGGGGGCCCCGAGCTGCTGCAATGCGGCGCCTGTGGACGCGGTGCGCGCGCGCCGGCCCGCGGGCCTTCAGACTACGGCCGGGCACGCGCTCCGGTGATCGCGCGCCGGACTCCTCGTGCCCGTGCGGAAAGCGCGAGGCCGCGGCCCTCCGAAGAGAAAGAAATGCCCGGCCGAGAAGCCCTAAGGGGCGCAAGGAAGGGTCTGAACCCATTTGGTAGTCACGCCTGAAAAAGCGTTTTGTCCCTCAAAACCGTAGCCATCGCTGGAGCAAAACGAGAGGGGGCAGGGATAGACAGGGAGGCAGTCGTGGAGCCCTCCGAGGCGAGAAGCATGAATGAAGGAAAGCAACAGGCACGTCACCGCCCTACCGATCGCGCCCACAAAATGAAACATCCTTTTAAGCGTGGAGAATAGAGTTGTGCTACAGACCAGATATTAAGGAAACAAATTTCCATGATTCGTCTGGCGCGGTGTTATGTCGCCATGTGTTTAAAGCAGAACAAAAAGAAAACCCTCATCTTTTTCCACGCCAAGTGCCCCCTCCCACTTTCTAATTTCTGCCAGAGGCGCCATTTTTAGCTCCGAGTCACCAGGGATGGAAAAATACTAGTCAGGCCCCTCCCCAGCTCTTGAATTTTTTGCAGTTTGTAGTCATGCTCTATGCCATAACCTGTTGCTTAGTTTGTAAAGTGAGAGTGTTCTGCATATTTCTTTGGGGGCCAGCTTTTCCATTGATATTAGAACCACCACACTTTACAAAGCACATCTCATTTGTTTCTCCCAAACGCTGTGAGAAGGCAGTGAAAAAAATTCCCATCTGAGGCATCTCAAAATGAACTGTTCAACTTTCTATTGAAAACCTATTACCCTCGGGGCGCCTAGGTGGCTCAGTTGGTTGAGCTTCCGACTATGGCTCAGGTCATCATCTCGCAGCTCGTGAGTTCAAGACCCGTATCAGGCTCTGTGCTGACAGCCTGCAGCCTGCTTCAGATTCTGTCTCCCTCTCTCTCTGCCCCCACCCACTCGCATTCGTCTCTGTCTCTCTCAAAATAAATAAACACCAATAAATAAATAAGTAAATAAATAAAATCTATTACCCTTTCTGGATTTCTATCTTGGTTTCAATCACCACTGTCCTCCCAGTTTTTCAAATACCTGCAGAGCATCCTAAATGCCTCTTACACCAAATTATGTCTGCTCTGCTTTTTTAACACTCCCAGTGTATAGCCTATCCATCCTGACTCCCACTGCTTTGTGCCAGCCTTCCTCACTTCTCACGGAGATTATTGTGGGAGGGCGTCTTTACCAGTCCCCTGACTCCAGTTTTGATTCCAGAACGGCATCCTCCATACTGCTACCAGAATGACCTCACTAAAATTATAAATGTGATAATGCCACTGTCCTGAAAATTCCTCAAGGACTATCTGTAGGAGAAAATGTAGTCGCTTTACTTAAACTATAAGACACTCCGTTTGCCTGACTAGTTTCCTCTCTCATTGCCTTCTTTCAATGTTATGCTTCAGCAATATTGAATTCATGTGTACCATGCAAAACAATCCATACCCTCATGTCCCCATTCTTGCGCATATTGTCTTCTCTCCCTGAAAAATCTCTTCTTGTAAACTCCTACTCCCCCACATCTCACCTCAAATGTTGTCCATACTTTGAACCCACTTAGCTATTTTTTCCCCTAGCTCCCTCTGCTAGAGAGATGTAAAGAACAATGATACCTTAGAAGCAATGAGCACATAGTGCCTATTTCTTGGTTTTTAAACACCATTCTCTATTTAAAGGAACTAGAGCCTCTTGGGGAAATGGCTTATTCAGAACAGGAGCAGGGAAGTGTAACACGAGCCTGGAAAATTTTTTTACACCAGAAATTAAAGAGTTTTTACAGAATAATGGAACATATGAAAGGGACTCAGAAACCAGCTTGAAGGAGCCCCCCATCAGCAACATCTGGGGCAATCTGAGCACCACTTTAATAATATTAATAGGTTATGATCTGCTGAATAAAATAGGAATACTTGAGTCTATACTGAAATAAGTACATGAATATTTTTAAATGAGCATAAAGAAACGTCCTTCCTTATCTTAGATGGCCAACTAATAAATGTAGAAGGAATGATGTAGGTAGATATATCATCATTTGGCAACTATTATAGTAACAACTGATTCAGCCAAGAATCATCAATGTATGCTAATACCAGAGGGCGAGAATTTTAAGAGGAACATTATAGTCTTAAAGTATCTTCTGACCAAATACTAATTACAAAGGGAAAAATAGGAACTTGACCGTACAGAAATCTGGCACCGGTGACCAACGTTACCATCCCCAGTAATAGGACAGATCAGCATTGTAAGCCACCTGGTAAAGACACTTAGAACACACTTTTGTGATATTCCTGCCAAAAATGTACAACCTGAATCTAATCGTGAGGAAAGATCAGACAACCACAAATTGAGGAACATTTTACAAAATCATAGGTCTTTACTATCCAAAAGTTTGTCAAGGTCATGAAAGACAAAAGAACTAAAGAACTTTTTCAGGTTGTAGGAGACTGAAGAGGCATGATAACTAAGTGGAACATACGATTCTGTATTGTATCCTTTTTCTGTAAGGATATTATTGGGACAATTGACAAAATTTGAATGGGATCTGTGGACTAGATAGTATTTTAACAATGTTAATTTCCTGATTTTGATGACTACAGTCTGGTAATATAGGAGATACTTTGTTTCTAGAAAATGCACACTGAATTATTTAAAAGTAATGAAGCTTCATATCTGTAACTTACTCAAATGCTTCAGAAAAAAGTATATATAAATAAGTAAGTAAAATATGAGTATGTGTAGAGACAGAGAAGGATAAAGCAAATGTAATATGTCAACAATTGGAAGATTTGGGCAAAGATAGAAGTTGTTTGTACTATCCCTGCAATATTTTCTGTAAGTTTGAAAGTATTTTAAAATAAAAAATGTTGTAAAGGTACTGAGATTTCTGGCTTAAGTAACTGGATGGAAAATGGCTAATTAATTAACAGTGGAAAGGCAGGAAGAGCAGGTATAAAGGAAAAGATAGTTTCAGTGGGATATATCCAGTAGACAATTGAATATATAGTAAATATAAAAATGAGCCCCATTCAAACTGGAGAAAGCAGATATGTTGCTTTCCCTCATTAGCTCAGAGCACCAGACTGAGTTCCTACTGGTACTAGGAGAGGCAAGCAATCAAGAGTAGTAGCGCCAACTATTCATGAAATTGGCCAACTATTCATGAAATAGATTTAGGGCATTCAAAACATTTAATAAATATAAAATAGCAAATTTATTGAATAAGACCTAAGTATGGTTGATAGACAAAATGTTTATCCCCTCTACAAAATATCCATTAACCAATCGAAAGAGATGTTGGCGTTACTGCTTGTACTGCATTGCTAGGTCTACCATACAAAGTACCATAGACTGGTTGGCCTAAGCAACAGAAATTTATTTCCTCACAATTCTGGAGATTAGAAGTCCAAGATCAAGATGTTGGCAGGGTTAGTTTCTTCAGAGGCCTCTCTCCTACCTCGTCCTTTTGTCTTCCCATAGTCTTCCCTCTGTACCTGAGTCCTAATCTTCTCTTCTTAGAAGGACATCAGTTATATTGGATTAGGGCCCACCCTAATGACCTAATTTCAGTGTAATTACTTCTTTAAAAATCCTATGTCTAAATATAGTGACATTCTGAAGTGCTAGGGTTTAGGATTTCAACGGATGCATTTTGGGGGCAAAAATTCAGCCTGCAACACTGCGGGTGTTATTGTGCTGGAAGTACAACAGAATGCAAAGATGGGACCTGTTTGGATTCTCATTCAGAACAAACTGTCTAGATAAAGATGTTTCAGGCAATCAGAGATTTTTCAGTATGGGCTGAGTTTGAGATGATATTAAGGAATTTTTATGTCTTTATAAAGGAAATAATGACAGTGTAGTTATGTAAGAATAAGCTGTTCTTAATAGAATAGAATGACAAGATGTCTAAAATTTGCTTTAAAATATTCCAGAATGAAAAAAAAAACAGGTAAGGGAAAGATAACACATATATACCTAAATTTTGATGGTCATTGAAGCTGGCTGGTAGGTACCTGGTATTTCACTATACTTTTTCTTTGTGTGTTTGGAAATTTTTGTAATACGCCATCAAAACAAAAGTAGGAAAACTCATAGAGAATTTGAAAGACATAGAACCACAGAGAAAAAGGAAAAAATATTCAGTACTACTTCTTAAAGAGAATCCCAATTAGCTTTTTAAGGCAATTTTGTTTTCAGTCTGCTTTCCATGCATATTTTAATTTTGGTCATATTGTATACAATACGCTTATTTCTGTTTTTTGAATTAACATTATGTTATACTTTCATTTCCATACTATTGTATACGCCATGTAAACTTCATTAAAATTTTTAAGCTTGTTAATAATGTTTGTGTGTACTCATAGTAACAATTCAAACAATCATCCAGACATTTATAATGCAGAAACTGAAACCCTGTCATATGATAATCACTGGTAATAGTCTTTTATACCTTACTCCTTTCCTTCATGTATATACTAAATATACCAAGTTTAAAAAAAAACAAAAAACTTCATACTATCAACTTTGTCCTGATGCCTTGTTTAGTCTTTACCATGTATCACCATCCTAGAAGACTTTTTTTAAATGCCAGTAACATGCATCTATACATTCATTTTAATGGCTTCATACTCTATCAGTTTTATTCCAGTGTTGCCTTATCAATTATAATAAGAATGCCAAATATAATGGTTTTTTTTGAATTAAAAGAGCTTTCATATAAGAGTCTCACATTATCACTAAATTTATTCCTCAGTATTTTATATATGTTTGGTATTATTTTGAATTCATTAACTTCTCTCGCTTCATTTGCTAACTGGTGATTGAATATTTTCCTACTTTTCCTCTTTTCTAGGTCTCTTTTGCTAGTTTTTGTTTATTTCCTTAACCTCTTGGTATTGGAATATCCCAGAACTAACCTCTTGAACCTTTTCTCTATCCACATGTACTCACTTGGTGATCTCTTCCAGTCTCTATAGTCCCCTGGTCATACAGTCTACTTCCACACATGTCTCCCTAGCCCATTCCTCTCTCCTGAACTTCAGACTCATACATCCAACTGCATACTGAATATCTCCACTTAGATGTCTAATACACATGTCACGCTTACTAAACTCCTAATCACCACTTGAATATCAATGCCTCTCTTGAGGCTTTCTCCATTTTGTGTGATGGTAACTCCGTTTTTTTTTTTTCCAGTTACTGACGCTAAACATCAAACACCTTGGAGTACTCTTGACTTTTCTCATTTTATTATACCCCATATACAACCAATCAGATTAATATTGATTTGAACCCAAATCCCACATAAGAGAGGCTATATTTATAATTTGGAAGGGAAAGTTTTCTTCTACTCAAACTTTAGCCCAGACCAGCCTCCTGGTCTTCCTTTGTTGGTGTAGTCTCTTGAGGGTCACAGTTTTAGTCAAAGGTCTTAATGCCCACACTGAACAAGAGCTCATATTCTATGTTTTGGTAGGCCAATCCACTGTGGGACTACATTTAGGGAATCAGCAAATACCTCTAGTGTAGGATTACCTGTGAGTAGTCCCTGCTTACCATTTTGTTTCACTTTTTTTTCTCTTTGGGCCCCTGAGAAACTTCCTTTGCTTTTCAGAGAGTTCAGTGAGGCAATTTGGTTGGCATTTCTAGCTCATTTTCAGAATTTTTTTTTTTCTGCCGAGTATCTCTTTGACATATTGGGTAAAAAAGGATTCCTTCTCTCTCAACTCTTAATACATATTACAGGGTATGTATGGGTTAATAGTGATTGCCTTGTAATAGTGATTGCCATTCAAATTCAGCAATTAGATTATATGAATTACTGAAATAATTGAGCTTTCTTTACAAACTTTCTGTGAAGAGACTTGCTAATAAAACTTGGTGAGCCCGTAGATGTGGGTTAGGTCAGAATTCATGGAACTTCCCACAATGTATAAAGCTATTTATAGATTTATTATATATATATGAATATTGTTTCGTTAGGAAAAGTGTTTTGATTTAGGTCTCATAAGGCCTCATGAATAACAGGAACTGCAGCAGAGATAAAGGAAAACAACAAAAATTCATCAAATGCTCAATTTGGGTCTCTCAAGCAATGAACACTAGATGGCAGCAAATCAACATTTGTCATTACCAGGGCCTGAAAGATCCCAGTTTAAAGACATGGCCTTATTACATCTTATTATGCATCCATTTGTAATCCAAACCATTTAATTTACTGATGTTTAATCTACTAATTTGAATTTATAATAGTAAGATATATTTGACACCTGGACTGAAAAATGTAGTTTCTTGATTAAAAAATATAGTATACAGAATGGTGCCCATACCATCAGAAGTCTGTCCAGCAACACTTCCAAGAATCCACTCTCTCAAGACCACTCTCTACACAGCTCATCTTTTGTCTATCATGTGAGGTCCTGTGGTTGGACAAAAGGTACATGTCAGACACTCATTCCTGTTCCTGTGTTGTAAGCCTCTTGTGCCTGTTAATGCTTAAATTTTCATCTTATCATTCAAATGATATCTGTTTATTAGATTGAGAACTAGCTTCACGTTTCTTACAAAGTGTGAAAATAGAGGCTTCCCAAGCTTTATGATGAGTAATTACCAGGCCTCCTTCTCTAGGGACTCAGGTTAGATATTTCTACCATGAGTGAGAAGGGACTTTACTTGCTTTCACATTTAAGGTTATCTTTGTATAATCAGCATGTCAAATTAAAAAATATGTAATTTGGGTGTATAATTTAGCTTCATGAGCCCTTTTTTTCTCTCCATACCTGAGATCATTTATAATTTTATGTCTTTTGAAATGTTTAGAATAAATTATTATTAACAGAAGACATTGGGGCGCCTGGGTGGCGCAGTCGGTTGGGCGTCCGACTTCAGCCAGGTCACGATCTCGCGGTCCGTGAGTTCGAGCCCCGCGTCAGGCTCTGGGCTGATGGCTCAGAGCCTGGAGCCTGTTTCCGATTCTGTGTCTCCCTCTCTCTCTGCCCCTCCCCGGTACATGCTCTGTCTCTCTGTGTCCCAAAAATAAATAAACGTTGAAAAAAAAAATTAAAAAAAAAAAAAAAGAAGACATTAATAATACAGAAAGAAGGGGAAAATGACAAGGAAGTAGTTCACCACTTCCTTCTCCAAGTGCTGGTCCGAAGAGTGCAGCAATTCACAATTCCCGTTTCTCTGTAGTTTCGCTATCCAGGGTTTCATTTACCCACTGCACACCCAGGGTTTGGAAGCAGATGATCCTCCTTAGGAGAATCAGCAGAAGGTCAATAGTACCCTAGCTCTATGTCACAATATGTCACAATGTCATTTGCCTCCTGTCATCTCTGCACATAAGCATTTTATCATCTCACATTATCACAAAAAGGGTGAGTACAGTACAATAGATATTTGGAGAGATCACAGTCATGTAACTTTTATTACAGTATAATTGTTCTATATTATTGTTCACTATTGCTGTTAATCTCTTAGTGTGCCTACGTTATAACCTAAACTTTTTCATAGGTGTGTATGTGTAGGAAAAAACAGTATATATTGGGTTTGGTACTAGCTGCAGCTTCAGGCATCCCTGGGGGGGGGGGGGGGGCGGGGGGGCGGAAGGAGGGCCTTGGAACACATTCTCCTTGGATAAAGGAGGACTACTAAATCCCCTTAAGCAGGGGCTTCTTTTACTCTCTCCCCCCTTTCCACACCTCCATCTCACCTCCAAGTATTTTCCATCTTTTAACTAGTTCTATTTTCTGGGAGATTTTCTCAATTTGATCCTCTAGGCATCTACTGAAAATTTTACTTTAGCAATCTGAGAGTTTTACCTAATCATTAGTTTTACAGGATTTTAAAGATTCAAACTCTTCTTGACTATTGTGTTAGTCAGGATCCCGTCAGGGAACAAAAATTACCACACCGATACTTTGAATAGAGAAAATAACTGTGAACTAAGCACATTGTGTCCATTGAGAAAAGGAGGCAAAAGTGAAAACACAGGCCTTTTGAGAGTCTCAGAATTACAGTTTGCAGAGCACAGATTCTGAAGTAACCAAAGTGTCCAGTTCATACGGGGGAGGTAAGGGTTTTTTTTGTTTTGTTTTGTTTTTAACGTTTATTTATTTTTGAGACAGAGAGAGACAGAGCATGAACAGGGGAGGGGCAGAGAGAGAGGGAGACACAGAATCCGAAACAGGCTCCAAGCTGTCAGCCCAGAGCCTGACGCGGGGCTCGAACTCACGGACCGTGAGGTCGTGACCTGAGCTGAAGTCGGACGCTTAACCGACCAAGCCACCCAGGCGCCCCGGAAGTAAGGAGTTTTTATGAGAAGGAAGGGATGATTACATGATTTTGATAAAGAAGAGGGGAAAAAAAAACCCACAACCTGCTAATTTGGTGCTGACCACTTGAGCCGCTTTTGATTACTATCTAATTAATTATTTTATTGGTGCTATCAAACAAAACTATTCCTGATATGTATTAATTAACTTTTCTGTCCTCAGAAAGTTCATTTATGGCTCAAATGCAGTTGTTCTGTTGGATTTATGAGCAACAGCTTGTATAACAATAACCACTATGGCTCAGTTCGAAAGTTCATTAGTTGGAAGGAAAAATGGAACTTGAAAATGGAGCCTCTCATGGCCAGAAACTGTATACGATTCCACAGTTGTGAACTAAGTAAAAGACGTATTTACCAAAAGGGGTGAAAGGGAACTCGAAGGTATATAGAGGTAGTAACTGCAGAGAACAGCTACTACTCCCAAGGTTGACAGCAAAGAGAATAAGGAAGGAACTTGGAATCTCGGAAGAAGTGGCCCTGAAGGGGGAGATTCAGACACTGACCAGTGGGTGTGGTTGGAGCATTGGAGCACCCAACCCTTCTGCTAAGGTTAGCAAAGGCAGGACCTCTGCTAGACCCTGAAAGAAAAAGAAAGGGGGGCCAATACCTCCTCTTCCACTGACCTCGTGGTGGCTCCTCAGTGCCCTCTATTGGCAGAGGCTGCATTCTGCCAGCCAGCCAAGGCTGAATGTTACCTGCAGGGCACACTTTCAGTATCACCATGGAAAAAAGGGATGGGTTTGGAGCGGAGAGGCGCTAAAGTACTCACTGGCATATTTCTCTGAGTCTATTCAGTAAATAGGCTGCCTTCCCCTTCCTGGTTCTCTCCTGTTCCTTGAATTATTTCAACTTTTTCTATACTTCTCCCTTCCCCATTCCCTGTTTATCTCTGGCCTTTCTTTATTTTGAGGTTCCTTCCTTATTTTTTTATTTATTAAAAATAACACAATGAAAAGCTGATTGAGAGCTCCAAGGTTGTAGGCTGGGCTTGCCAGCTGATTAACCTTGCTTTAGGATGTTTGGTTGGGGAACAGCCATGTCAGCTGCCCCACTTCTCTTGACAGTGCAGTTTCTATTGAGAAGGATCCCTCCCTTTTCTTTTATTTCCTTTTCTGCTAGAGTGGTAAATACCTGGCTTCTGCATATCCTGCTTATTGGGATGAGAAGTGGTATGAGGGACAATTATAACTTATACTCACTTTTTTTTCTTTTTTTGTTAATGTATATTTATTTTTGAAGGAGAGGTGGAGAGGGGCAGAGAGAGAGGACGACACAGAATCTGAAGCAGGCTCCAGGCTCTGAGCTGTCAGCACAGAGCCCGACACGGGGCTCGAACCCACAAAATGCAAAATCGTGACCTGAGCTGAAGTTGGACGGGTAACTGTTTGAGCCACCCAGGTGCCCCAACTTATACTCACTTTCAATTAATTCCCCCATTTAACTCTACATTCCATCCCTTGCTTCCAATTAGTGTTTTCTGAGCTTCTCTTTATTTCTGCAAGGCCAAATTTCCCAGTTTCTTTAGAAGCCACTTGCATTAGTTTCCAGTAGCTATTATAACAAATTTACAGTCACTAGGGAGCTTAAAACAGCAAGAATTTATTTCACAGCTCTGGAGGTCAGAACTCCAAAACTAAAGGGTTGGCAGGGCCACACTCCCTCCAGAGGCTCTGGGGAGAATCTGTGCTTAGGGTGTCCAGCTTCTGGTGGCTGTTGGCACTCCTTGGCTTGTAACCACATCATTCCAGTCTCTGCTTCCATCTTCACAGGGCTTTCTCTCCTGTCTGTGTAATCTCCCTCTTATAAGGACTTTTGTCATTGGATTTAAGACTTACCTAGAAAATCAAGACTCTCCTTATCTCCTTATCACAAGATCCTTAATTGCATGCAAAGATCCTTTTTCCAAATAAGTAACATTTATAGGTTCTGGGGATTAGGACATGGACATATATTTTGGGAGACCACCATTCAACTCACTATCCTACTCTCCTAACTGCTATTCTCTTTAAGGAATTGATAGCAGTTCAAAAAAAAAACACAATAAAAAAAGCGGGGGGGGGGGGGCGCCTGGGTGGCTCAGATGGTTAAGTGTCTGACTTCAGCTCAGGTCATGATGTCACAGTTTGTGGGCTCAAGCCCCGCATCCGGCTCTGTGCTGACAGCTCGGAACCTGGAGCCTGCTTTGGATTCTGTGTCTCCCTCTATCTCTGTCCCTCCCCCACTCATATTCTATGTGTCCTTCTCTCTCAAACATGAATAAACATATAAAAAATTAGAAAAAAGAAATTGATGGCATTTCTTTTCTGCTGATGGTCTACTTTCTGTTCTCTTTATTGAGTTTGTGTATATACTCACATATATTATAGGTATGTATACACATATATATGTATGTGTGGTGGTGTGTGTTTTCTTTATAACCATTTTCTAGGTTATTGAAAAAAGGAAGAGATATATGTGTGTGGTCAATTCACATCTTGACTTTAGCATATATATTTCAGAAGAAGTTTTACTAGGTAGTATCTGAATAAAACAAATTAAGCTAAATCTGGGAATATACAAACCAAATAAACCAAGTTATTAAAAAAGTTCAATTGATAGTTTGTTTCTCTCTCTGTTGCCCTCTTTTTCTCTGCCTCTTAATCTTTTTCAACTTCTTGCATCATGACTTCCCCAATATTCAAACATTTCATATTTCCAATAAGCCTTCAGCAGTTTATATAACACTTTGTATTTAAGATAGGAACCAAATAATAGAAAGGAGATGTTATTACTTGATGCAAAGCTATTAAGAAATTTTGCCGGTCTTTTACCTTTTCAAATATTTTCAGTTCTTCCTCATGATTATGACTGCAATATTCTTTCTGACTAGTAATGGCAGCAGGTGTCATATATGCTTCCCACTTCTCCAATCTTGCTATTGGCCAGGATCACTAATGGCCATATCATTCCTTCTCAATAAGCCTGGACACAGATTCAGAATTGGTTTCAACTTATCCATGCAGTTATTACTAATTTATTGGTGCTGGCATGTACGTTGTAAATTGTTTGCTATCTCTCTACCTTAAAAATCTCATGACTTCAAGGCACCTGGGTGACTCAATTGGTTAAACATCTGACTCTTGAGTTTGACTCAGGTCCTGATCTCATGGTTCGTGAGTTTGAGCTCTATGTCTGGCTCCATGCTAATTGTGCAGAACCTGCTTGGGATTCTCTCTCTCCCTTTCTCTTTACCCCTGCCCTGCTCATTCTATTTTTCTCAAAATAAATTTTGAAAAATCTCATGAGTTCAACATATTGTATCACTGTAGACTTCCAATGTTATCATTTTGATATATCTTCTGCTATAACCAATCAATTAAAAGATTGGGGGTCAAAAGGCTTGAGTTCTAGTTCTGTATTATGTTAAAATTGTGTTATATTAGATAAATTATTTATCCTTCTAGATCTCAGTTTTCTCACTTGAGCAATAAAACAATTGGACTATGATAATTTCTAAGATACTTCCTAGCTCTGAAATCTTTTAATATCAAATACCCATATAGAGATTTTTTACTTAAATGGTCTATCATTACCTGAAACTCAACATTTTAAAAATTTTAATTCAATGCCTTAAAAACATCTTTTCCTCTTAGATTCTGTATTTTTGGTAATTTACACTCTAATCTCAAAATATTTTATTTAACTTTTGATTCTTCTCTTTCCTTTACCTTTTATATTTTATCCTTTACCAAGCCTTGTAAATTCTTCCTCAGAAGAACCTTTGCATTATCCATTACTTTGTATAACAGCTGTTACTAGTCTGAGGCAGACTAAGAATCTATGTTCCCAATAAACTTGACCTTTTTAACTTTCAGTTCACTTTATATAACCTTATAAATTCAATATTCTTATTTATTTTCACAAGCAATCTCCTACTCAAAATCTTTTGTGATTTTCCCCTGCTAGTATAATAAAATCAGAATTTATTAGTCTGTAATTCAAACTCTTCCATATTCTGCCTATGATTTAATCCCGTTAACCTGAAACAAGATACCCCTAAATTGTCTGTTGCATGCATGATCTGTTATCATTCAGGACCAATTTTCTCAGTATAAATGTTCAAGAAAGAGAATTTGATTGGTTTAGCACAGCCTCTAGGGCTGTTGTCCACCCCCAATTTAAATCATGGTAACTGGGAACATCAAGGACTATTAGTGAAGAAAGAGCCTTCTCTTAAAAGAAAATAGGATAGTATCTCTAGCGAACCCTTGGAGTTAAAGATTATGCAACTCCCAAACCTGAAACTATAGGAAATCCAAAGTTTAAATAAAACATTTAAATCAAACACAGATCATTTAGTTTTCTGAAGCCTTTTTTCCTTTTCAAGCTTCTATCACTGAGCATAGTCTGTTGGTCAGACAACTTGGAGTAATACCAGAAGTTATATGCTCATGCTCTAGAACTAGACAAACATGAATTTGAAACACATTTCCTACATTAGTTATCTAACCTTAATCTAAGTATATTACAGTTTACTCATATGGAAAATGATATAATAATTCCTAAGATTTGTGAGTACTTGCTGTATTTCAGGCACTGGAGTATTTTTCATATAGTAACTAATCGTCACAGTTCCATTAAGCAGGCCGTAGTTTACAGAAAAGGAAACTAAGGTGCAGGAAAGCTGAGCACTTTGCCCATGATGGCTACTAAATAGATGGAAACACAATGTTTGAATTCTGAAGACTGTGTTCCAGAATCTGGAGTTTTAGTCATTACACAATGCTAGTGCCTGACAAATAGAGCTTTATAACTCGTAACCTTTATTATATCAATTGCTGTTTATTTTATGTACTAAAGATCCATTCCATTCTTTCCATATCTACTCCCATTACTTCCACCTGGATGATACAGAAGCCCCTTAGGGCAGAACATCTCATCTTTCTTCAATCCATCCTCTTCACAGTTTTCCAAGGCTCTTTAGCATTTCACTTCCCTGATCAGAATTTTTCAAAGGTTTGCCTCAAATACTCGATATATATGGCCTACAGTGAGCCACATATATCAGCCCCACCATTACTCTCCTATCCCCTGACCAGAAACACTATATGTAGTTCTGGAAGATGTCAGTTTCTCCAATATTTAAAGTAGAAACATGTCATATCAGTCATAATTTTGCATATTATTTTCTCTGGCTGGAACACTATCATCCACTTTGTCCATCTGTCAAAGTCCCATTTCCCTGCAAATGTCACCTCTCCTTTAACATGGCCCCCAATTCCCCAGTGTAGAGTAGATATTCATGCTCCAATGCCTTTGAAACACATTGATTGCATTTATATATATAATGAACATTGGTTCATCCTGTATGATAGGTACTGTCTTAGTCTGTTCTGGCTGCCATACAAAAATACCAGAGACTGAGTGATTTATAAACAGCATAAATTCATTTCTCACAGGTCTAGAGGTTGGGAAGTCCAAGATTCAGAAGCTGGCAGATTTGGTGTCTGGTGAAAGCCTTCTTCCTTTTAGACTGCCATCTTCTCTCTGTGTCTACACATGGAAGACAGGGCAAGAGAGCTCTCTGGAACCTCTTTTATAAGGGCACTAATCCCATTCATGAGGGCTGCATCCTCATGACCTAGTCATCTTTCAAAAGGCCCACCTCCAAATACCATCACATCGGATATAACACATGAATTTGGGGGAACAAAGGCATTCTAGTCTATAGCAAGCACCTTGAGAGCAATGATGATGGCTGTCCACCTTTTTTTGTCCAGTATTTATCATACTGCTCTGCACATAGTAGACACTAACTATATTTTAACTGAATTTCATTCTCTTAACATCGCTCAGAAAATGTCAAAGCCAGGGGCACCTGACTGATTTGGTTGGTGGAGCATGCAACTCTTGATCTCGGGATTGTGAGTTTGAGCCCCATGATGGGTGTAGAGATTCCTTAGAAAATGTCAAATCCATAAAAACCCACAGCCCCTTTCCCACTAGTTTAACCTATACTTCTCAGAAATTAAATTTCTTGGGAAATTGAAAATTTCTTGGAAAAAACACACTTGGTTCTACAATAGATATTGATCTCTAATTACTGAGCTAATCCTAACAAAAGAAAGACCTGATCAAACTGACCTAAACCCACTGTGGGACTTAGTTGGGAGGCAGAGAGTAACAAGGGAAGACAGAAGTGGGTGAATGGGGTTGATCGGTCTGACCACTGGTCTAATACACCCAGAGTGCCCTTGCTGCCCAGGAGTGATTGCCACATTCTGGCCTTACTCTCTGAGTCATACTTATTCCTTTATTTTCTCTTGGGTTCCCTGCATTTGATTCTTCTTTCTGTGAGCCTTCTCACCCTACTTTATCCCCAGTCTCTAGTTTTTCTTATAGTTACTCCAGTCCTTTTGTAGAATTGAGGCTCTACCATGTTCTTTCTAGTCCTTTTCCTGAGAAAGTATTGCGACTGTCTTAATCTCAACCCAGCTGCTTTTTTTAATGGGCAGACTATCTGGAAAAGGAACTTCAAATTTTATTGAATGACAGTATATCTTAATATAGTGAGTGTGTGTGTGTGTGTGTGTGTGTGTGTGTGTGTGTTTTCTACCCAGCACCTCTTCCTTCTTGCTTTGGTAAAAATACTTAGATTTTCATGTGGAAAATAATCCTTCTCCCATTATATGTGGTCTTGGAAGGGATGTCAATGAAAAAGCCCTACTTTTGCCTTATCTAAGGCCAAGACATGGACACAGGGACACTTGAACTAAGCAAGGACAATAAACTCTCTCTCTGGAAATTAAATCTTGAATGGGGTAACACAGTTATTGATGATTAATCTGATGGCAGCAATCCAAAGACACTATAAATTAGTCCTGACTATTGGATTATTGGAATTATCTGTTTTGCAGTAATTTCGTAGTTTATAATATGCATTATCTGCAATAACATTATGACAGTTCCATACTTTTGTTTGACACACAATACATAGATAGAACAGATTTATCATATTTGGTCTGTAGGTAAATCATAAATCTTTTTAAATTGCTTAACTATATACCATTCTGAATCTTTTCATTCCACCAGGAAAATACAGGTTTTTTCCCCTCTCTTTAAAAAAAATTAAATACCAAAATAACTATACTTAAATAAATAATGTTATGATGATGGCATTTAGAAATTCACAATAAGGCCAAAGCCTTCTATTTGCAGGGCTGCTCAGCCCTGACCCTGTGGAACACTCTGGGCAGGCCTGTGGGTTTTCTTCTGGGATAGTCTGAACTGAAGTTGGGAGGGGGCCATAGTGCTCACTCTCTTATCTTTGTTTCCTTTGCTCTGGATTTTAATTTTTGTAGGAGAGAAGTCAGCCCTAGGACTGGATCAGTTATGAAAGGCTGTGGGGAATTTCCTATTACAAATCAGAAAACAACTTAGATGTTTTCAACGCTTAACTTCAGGGCACTTGTTCCAAGACCCTCCTGTCAACACGCAGCTTCTGTTCCACCTGAGTTCCAGCTACCTGTGAGCAGGGCCAACAGCAACATCATGAGGTAGACAAGTGGTTGGACTTGATGATGCCTGGAACCGATGCCACTGAATGGCGAACAAGCCATGGAGAGATCTGTGACATTTTGAAAAGGGTGTGTTGTAAAAGGTGAAATCTTTTGTTTTCCAGTCGAAGTAGTAACAGTTCTGTTGTTTGAAACCTACATACTCCTTAGAAGACTTGTTCTACTTAGAGTGGAATATTATGCCTGGGGGTAGGGGGCTGGGGCGGGGAAGAAATCAACACAAAGAAACTACAAAAAAGAGCAGGAAAGAAAAACAGTTAAGCGCAGCTCCTGTGAGTCCAGCAGTTTTTTTCCTCAATGTAACAAGAGGTTATCTGTCTGTCAAGTCTGTAGGGCCACCCTTACACACTGAAATGGAGGTGGATTAAATGCATGAGGCACCTGCTCTAACACAGAAAACTTGCAGATGTTATCAAGCAGTTCCATCTGAACTTTAACAGGACAAACAAAAGGAAATCATCCGTAGCTGGAAACAAACAAAACTGCAAAACAAACAAAACGAAATCCACGCGAAAAGTCCTGTGTGATTCCAGAGTAGAAATGGAGTGATGTGAAATGTCAACGCCTCCCCACCCCCATTTGGTAAAGAAAGAAAGTACACGTCGAAATATTCTAATTCCACATGGGAACAACAAAAAACTGTCTTACCCACAGTGCCCTGCCCACAAGTCCCCTGAGCGAGGCGAGGTGGCCCCCGCGACGCCCTGGCAGGTCAGCTTGCCCCAAGCGTTGGGCCCTCTCGGAAGGACCCAGCTGCCGGAAGGAGGTGTCCTTCCGCGTGTGGCTTTGTGCTGGTGTGACTTCCATCTTTAACTGAAGGCCGCCTGCATTTTTGTTTGCAGCGCTGAGGAGAAGTCCGACCGCAGGGGCCTCTACCTGCCGAGAGAATGCGCTGGCAACGTGGGTGGGAGGCAGCGTCCCCTTCTGGCACCACAGAGTTGACATTAAAGTAAGAAAAGCTCTCCTAGTGACCAGACTTGCACGCCGTCTTCCCGCATGGCGGCCGGCAGCTTTCCCATGCTCGCCGCGAGACGAAGCTCTGGCCGCCTGCGGTCGGGACCCGCTTCTGCCGCAGCCATTCGGACGGGTCGCCGTTCCCGTGCTCTGTGAGCAGAGACGCCGACCCCGACGTGTGTGTCGCCAGCCGCTTCCGACCACTCGCCACTGCCTCGGAAGCCCGGCCGTGCCCCGAGGCGCGGATTGGCACCACGTGAGTCCCATTTTGCTTTACAGTTTTTATTGGTAGCTGGTCCCGACCTGGAGGTGACCGTCTGAACCGGGGTGGCCTGTCACATCTGAATGATCCCGCTAGCGGCGCCTCGTGTGGCACGGCTAGCCGCAGGAATAGGTTCTACTTTCACTTTTCCTTCTTCCTGGTCTTCACACACGTCTTGAGGCTCTTGCTTAGGAGGGGCCGGCACGGCCACCTGAGTGACCGGCCACCGGCTCGGCGACAGCGTACGCGTTCGCTGGGGCCAGGCGGGCCTCGCTGGTGATGGGCACTACAGGGATCCAGTGGACGGCGCGAACCGTCTGCGTGGCAGGCTGCTGGGAGGTGGAGGTGGTCACCGGGGCTGCGACGGTGGAGGTGACGGGCCATTAAGATGGGTGGACTAGACGGAGGTGAGCCTGGTGCCCTCCTGGACGAAGGCCCGTAGGGGCTGTGAGGCGCCAGGCTCGGGCTCCAGGGCTGTTGAATCTTCTCTCGACCCCTGGGAGGTGGGGGGGGTGTCTGAGCGCCCCCGATGTGAGCAGACAGGCTCCAGCGGGGTTGGGAGAGGCCGGTCACTTCCGACAGCGGTCCCAGAGGGATTCTGAAGCAAGACCCTAGACCTCCTTTCCTAAAAACCTACTCAGCTGATTTGCTTTCGGAGGCAGGACCTATCCTCCAGAAGGAACCTTTACCTGGTTCTTCCTGGGGACCTGGTACTTTGATTGCAATAACAATTCAGAGAGACATTGTGGCGTATTGAATTCTGCTTGCCCTTGTAGTATGGATAATTTTTTAGTGATGTGCGTATACATTCCATTTAGGGTGAGTGGTTTATCAGGAAACATCGTAATTGCTTGTATGATTAATTGTGTGCAGGAATAAGGTGGCTTCGTATCATCCTTTAGGCTGTCTCTACCCAGAAGCTTCCTGTTCGTTTTCTGTCTGTGAGTTGTGGGCCATTAAATTGAAGTCAGATGGGATTCCACAGCGAGTTTTGTACTCCCCGGGGGCTGGATGGGCCAGTTTGCAGCACTGGTGGTTCCCGCAGCTGGAGGCGAGGGGGCTGATGAAGTGGGCCGTGGTGTCTGGAATGTCGATGGCCAGGGGCGAGATGTGGGCCTGCTCGGGTTTCACGGGGAACTCGGCGCCTCCCGTCTCTCCCTCTTCTCGCTGGACAGGCAGCGATCACGATTTTGATGTTTGTGTTCGGGAACCCGGACGTGCACGCGCGCTGCAGCTGCAGCGGCGGCTTCCCACGCCTCTGAAACACTGTCCGTGAACGCGCGCTTCTGGTGGACGCAGCGCAGCTGGAAATCACCACAGGCTTGGGGCCTGGGCTATGAGGTCAGCTCCGGGCAGCTCTGCCCTGGCCACTGCTGCCTGGGGACATGAAGGTCTGGACGTGGTGCTGCAGGGTGGCGCCAGCGACCAAAACTCATGTCCTTTGAGTCCTGGGACCAGTTGGGCCCCATGGTCACTGAGCGCTTCCTTAGGTACTGGAACTGGAGGCCTTAACATGTGCATCATGGCCCAGTCTCACCATTGAACTGAGGGCCGCACCAGGCCGCTGGCCCTGTCCTGTTTCTTTCAATATTCTATCCAATGCTTTATTGTTCGGTTCTGTAAATGACCTCATACCTTTGTAAGAAATCATTTTTTTGTGTCCTTAAATTGAACAGTGTTGGTTTACATACTAAAGCCCCAATTGACAAATGCAAATTCCTTGCTGCAGTGCTCTTCCCAGCAACTGGGAAGCATTGAGATCCCAGTGTTAACTCTGCTGAATCACCAACACCAACAACAAGGGTTTTTAATAATTGGGTTTTTAATAGTTCTCCAATCTTCCCATAACTGGGAACTGATGTAACTAACAGATCCTATGATTTGCCCCAATGTGCTGATTTTCTGTGTGGTCAGTCCTTGTCGTGATGATAGCACCGTCTATATTTACTCTTGTTGTTGTTGTTGGGTTCAGTGTCGATCCAAACTTGTGCTACCTACTTTCATTATCTGACCAAACCTTTTCTTTTATGCTTTTCTGAGGTATAATTTACAGATCAGAAGATTTAGCTATTCCCAGTGTACAGTTTAATGATTTTTAGCAAATTTATACATTGGGTAACCCTCATCAGAATCCAATTTTGAATGCCCAGTCTTAACGTGTATATTTTCCATGGCTCACTGATGGGTCCTAAAAGCATGTACTGTACAAGCTATAGCAACACCAGACATGGGGCAGACCTGGAGATCTGCTGGTGTCCTCAAGCTTAATGTAAGGGGAAAGTGTCAATGTGGTAGATTTCAGAGACAATTACTGTTATTGAAGGGGCAATGCCAAGGGTCAAATAGAAAAGACACTAGAAACCCCAAATGGGATCCACATAATAGGAATCAGCAAGACAGACAAGGCAACTGGAAGCAGGACACAAGAAAGACATGCTATATGGTTCAACCTTATGCTGTGGGCAGATCTCACTGCTCTGAATGGATGTGACACACTTTTGCTTGATAATGCCACCTGGTGCCTGATACCCCAGATTTCACTTAACATAAATTTCACTTAAGTTAAATTTTTCACTTAACAAATTTTTAACACATGGAATGAAAATGTTAACATATATAATATTAGCCTTGGGACTAGGGTTGAAAAATTTTTATTCTTCCTCCTTTACTCTTCATCTTACAGTGAACCTGTGAGAAAAGTGGGTGATACGTGACTAACATAATGATGATGATACTTTATTCTAGCTCATGCCATACCATATTTGAAATTAGTACCCTCCTGCTGCATCTCAAGCTTATTGATGAGTTACACCATGTAGGAATATAAAAAAATTAAGTTGGCAGATTTTGGAGACTGACTCTAGAAGGCTGGTGTTAATCATGAAAAGATCTAATATTGAAACAGAACAACTAGAGTGAACTTGGAGGAGAATAGAACTTTTAATTTTTTCTCTCCCCCATTGTTTTTACTATCTGTGATCATGTCTTCAAGGTGGCACAATACAGAGTGGCCAGCAAGGCCTTCCTGTTGCTTTTGTATGTTCCAGCTTATTATTCTTGCGAACATGATTAAGTTCTGTAAATATCTTAGTTTGGGGCTTAGCTGCAGCTACCCTGGAAAAAGAATATAGATTGAGAAAGGTACAAAATACATGTTTCCCCCTTTGGTAATGTTTAGTTGATTTGTTATTTCTTCAGAGTAATTAAAATTGGGTGTCAAGGACAATTTTTTGAACATCAAAGAAAAACAAGAGCCCTGAAAAATAGAGATATCAGAAGTATTTCTTTATTTTATCTTTATGACATGGGTTACCGTGGAAATGGAAGGGGTTAGAACAGAGAAAACTAGAGAAGATATGGTACCATTGGGGATTATAATGACTTTGTGAAGGTTTCTCTTTCAGAGATAGGTTCAGTTTGGACAACTGACTAACTCACATTATGTGGTGTACTCTAAATGGCCAATAAAATTCCCAAGGTTTTTCAAAGCAAATGGTGTTTGTATCTCACCAAAGACCCACATCCAAAATGTTACCCAAGACTTGTTCATACTACTTTGAAACTATCCCCATGATTCATAGATTTTTACAATTTCTCTGTTTCTGTTGCTTTTTTCTTAAGTCCCCACTATTTCTTGCCTGGATTCTGTGAAGGTGTCTTTACTAAACTCCCCACCTCAGTTGTGCCTCTAAATCTATTCTGTGCATGGCTGTCAATGGGTCTGCTCATAGCCACCATGCTTGAATTTTTAAGTTTTCCATATCTTTCAGAATAAGGTTGACATATTAGGAAGACTCTTCATGTACTCTTCCAACATCATGCTTACCCCTTTCCTTCCTTACACTCTTATGTATCAACTGAGTACAACTATTTGATTTATTCGCTCATCTACTTAGCGAATACTGATTGAGGATTCAGCATCTGTTGGGCGCTGATCTGGGTGTTGGGAGTATAGTAGTAATACTTCCAATTTTTAGAATGATTCCTGTTTGCTCTTACATGTAGTTCTATGCATATCTTCCTCTCTTCCAGGAACTCCCTTCCTCCTTACAAGCCTATTTTCTGCTAGGTGCACTTCTGACTTACTTCTGATAAGCCTCTCCTATCTTGTAGGCTGAATGAAGTGACATGATGTGTCATCTCAGAATACCCTCACCCCTCATGCATTTATCACACTACATTTTTCCTCTTCTCTTTATACGCCACTAGGGTATAAGCTCCTTAAGGCGATATATCCTACTCCTTTCTGTATCTCCAAGACTGTGCCTTGCATCTTATAGGTGTTGTTTATGGGAGATCCTTTGAAAAATCTCCAAATGGGTTATGAAATCCTAGACACTGCCTAGTAATGATGTTTCCTTCTGATGGGAACAGATGAATTAAATATACTTTGATCATTGTTTTTGAAGCAATTTATGCAAAGGTGGCCATGCCTTTTTATGAAAGATATCAGCACAAAGGGAGAAAAGAATAACATTTGCAAATCTTTTGCTTAAAGCTTTTCCTTAGAAATCTACTTGTGTGCTTTTTTAGACAACTATTTTTTTTTTAAGATGTATCTGTCTCCATAGCTAGATTAGGAGAAATTTTGATCTTAAATTTGAACTTTTATATGCGAATTAAGACAAACAGAAGTTACAGAATTTGTAATGCATTTCACCACAGATACAATTCCTGCTCTGGAGAAGACATCAGAACATAGTCTCCACTAGTAGAGCACACCTGAATATCCCATCAACTGTGGCCCAGTCCCCTCTGTTGTCTACTCCTGAGAAGGCTGGATTTTCCAGAAAACGGACCCTGAGATTTGTATATGAGAGGTTTATTAAGGAGGGCTCTTGGCATCTACACGTGGGGTGGGGTGGGGTGGGAGGAGGTGAGTGAAGAAATCTGCACTGTGAACACTTATTATCCTACAGCTCTTAGTCACTTAGTGGGAAAATCTGATTTTGAGGTTCAGAACCATTAGGAAAATTCAGATTCCCATCTCCATGGAAATGGAGGGCTATCCTAGGGCAGGAAAGTTATAGTAGATCCTGGTGTTTGCTTTCAAGTTTATTTCCCTCTTCTTTCTTGCTGTTAAAACTTATCCAGTTGTTCACCTGCTATGTAGCCATTGGCTCGGGAAAAGTGACTCCGATCCTTTGTTTCAAGAGGATAAATCTGACTATTCTTAGCCAATCATTGTAATTTGATTCTGTTCTCCAGAGACTGGATTAAGAAGAGGCATGCCATCTTTCTGGCTAATTTTCATTTCATCTTTGGATGAGGGGATGTCTGCTGGTTACTTCTCAGAAAGGCTTGTTTTAAGAAAGAAACATGTTTTAAAAAACCAGTGACATTATTCTGACTCTGGATGTAGCTGGATGAAGAAGTGGTCTACAGCTGCTGCAGTCACATGCACCATGAGAAGAACCAGCATAAGCTGATAAGCAAGATATTAAGATGGCAGAATGAGAAGATGGCAAGAATCTGGTCCTTAATACTTCTGTGCTACTGAATTAACCAACCCTGAAACTTCATGCATTAGGATGCTACAGAGAAACAGAATCAATGGGATATATATGAAATTATAAATTTAGTACATATATGTTCTGTTGATTTTTTATAAGGAATTAGCTCATGCGATTATGGAGGCCAACAAGTTCCAAAATTTGCTGTCAGTAAGCTGGAGGTCTAGGAGAGCTAATGGTATAGTTCCAGTTCCAGTTTGAGTCTAAATGCCCAAGAACCATAAGAGGTAATGGTGTAGTTCTAGTCCGAAGCATGACAAGCTCAAGACCCAGAAGAGTTGATGTTTGAATTTGAGTCTGATGGAAGAACACTGATGTTCCAGCTCAATGGCAGTCTGGCAGGAGGAATTCTGTCTTACTCAACTGAGCCTTTTAGTTGTATTTAGGCCTTTGATGGGTTGAATGAGACCCATCCACATTAGAGTGGGCAATCTACTTTACTCAGTCTCTCTATTTAAATGTTAAACTCATCCAAAAACACCTTCATAGAAACACCCAGAATAATTTTTTAACAAATATCAGGGCACCTCATGGCTCAGTCAAGTTGACACTTAAACTTAACCATTACAATTGATCCCTTATCAACTTGTCACCCATACCCATATGGCATCTCTTTAAGCCATAATTACTCCCCAAATGAAGACAATAACAAGGTCATAATTTTATCTAGGACCATACAACCATCTTGCATACAACTGAAAATGCCCCTTCTCTAGAAGAGGAGGTAAAGTCCTTGAGTGATGTTTGCTATTCTTGATATCCTATAACTTAAATACCATGATGTAAAATTAGCAATACTTAAGTATTATGATACAAAGTCAATACATTTTATGTTACATAACAGGGGAATAAGGAAATAAGACAGAGATATACATAAGCTAATATACATGTAAGTATATTCACAAAAAAATAAGAAGAAAAAACTCATGACAGTTAAGTGCTTATTTCTGTAACTGGTTACATGGTCATAGCTAGTATTTATCACTACCTTCTTTTACTACCCATTCTATATTCACTCTGCCTTCATCAAGCACCTTAGCTGGTCATGGTTGATTACCTGATGAGGTGACCAAAACCTTTATTCTTGAAGGGTCTGGGCTATTAGTAGTTCTGCCTGGATTGGTTTTTTTTTTTTTTAGTCTTCTAGTGACCTTAATCACAAAGTATGGGAATACTAAGGGATATATTTCAGACATACTCTTCCTGCTCTGCATTGTAGAGTAGCAGTCCAATTTCCCATTAGCAGTCAGAATCAGTCACCCAAGACAGCACAGTAACTCCCTTCTTTGCCTGTTGATTCAGACACAATGAGTCCAAAGTGGTCAGGTGGCAGGCTTAACTTCTAGTTCAATGGAATCATTGTTGTGTCTCCTGGTGAAAGCATTCCTTCCTTAGGAACTAAGACTAAGCCAGCAGACAGAAAGTTGCAAGAACAGGAAGCAAAAATTTTGCTAGTGAGTCATTAAGAGTAATAGTGAGTGCTGCTACTCCTGTTTCCATCCTTTGATTCCTGGACCCATGAATTCCAGTTATTGCAGAAATAATTCCATATATTGAACATTGATTCAGATCATACGCAGCCATCTGGAAACCTTGTTCCAGTCCTGCAAGGTATTAGCATCTAGCTTGTGCTATAGCTGAGTCTTCAAAAGACCATTCTACTGTTCTATCAAGTCAGTTGCTTAAGGATGGTGCATAACACAGTAAGACCAGATAATTCTGTGAGCCCATGCCCATGACCACAGCTCATTTGCTGTGAAGTGAATTCCTTTATCAGAAGCAATGTTGTATGGAATACATGACAGTGCGTAAGATATTCTATATGTCTACAGTGGTAGTTTTGGCAGAGGCATTGAATTAAAGGAAGGCAAATCAATATTCAGAGTGTCTATTCCAGTAAAAATAAAACTCTGTCCCTTCTATAATGGAAGGGATCCAGTGGAATCAACCTGCTACCAGATAGATGGATGATTACTTCAGGGAATAGTGTGATGTTAGGGACTCAGTGTTGGTCTCTGCTGCTGACAGGTTGGGCACTCAGTAATGGCCATAGGCAGGTCAACCTTATAGAAGTCCATGTATATACCAGTTCCATGTGATGATGGAGTCCTGCTGTGTATGCCCAACTCTATGGCTCGATGGGTAAGATAGCACCCAGCTCATGATGGGCAGTGGGATTGCTTCCTAACTTGGTGGGCCAACAATTAAGCAGTCAGCTTCTAATAAGACCCTGTATAAGTCTCAAAAGGAGAGTAGTTATCTGCGGAAGATGGCAGGGCTTTTTCCCGAAATCCAAGAGCCTACACTGTGATTTACCTATAGGAGTCCGCCAAGAGCTCTAAATAGGATTTCTGTCTGCCACTGATATTTCAGGCATCTTTGGATCTGCCTGCCAGATCATATGGCCCAAGTAGCAGAGCAGCTTGCATGGACATGTTGCAAAGTCTCTTTAAATTCTGGGCCCCACTCAAAACTAGCAGCTTTACAGGTTACTTGGTAAATGGTCTGGAGTAGCGCACCCAAATGAGGGATATGTTACCTCCAAAATACAAAGAGGCCCTTTTAGTAGTGTGCCTTTTTTCTGGTTGGAGAGGGGGTGCTGGATACAGCAACTTATCCTTCGTGTTGGAAGGGATATCTTGACATGCCCCACACCACTGGACCCCTCACAATTTTTTATTTATTTCTCACCCACTGACACACAAATGTCTTCCCAACAAGGTTAGGATACTTCTTGCTTGCCAGATCCAGTCAGTTCAATGCCATCAGTGTAATAGACCAGTACGATATCTTGTGGAGAGAAAGGTGATCAAGATCTCTATGAACTAAATTATGACATGGCTGGAGAATTGATATACTCCTGAGGTAGAACAGTGAAGGTCTCTTGCTGGCTTTGCCCACTGAAAGCAAACTGCTTCCAGTGGGCTTTAAATGACAGGGATGGAGAAAAAGGCTTTTGCAAGATCAATAGCTGCATATCAGGTACCGGGAGATGTGTTAATTTGCTCAAGCAATGAAACCACATGTGATATAGTAGCTGTAACTGGAGTCACCACATCCTTAAACTTACAGTAGTCCACTGGTATTCTCTAAGATCCATCTGTCTTTTGTATAGCCAAATAGGCATGTTGAATGGGGATGTGGTGGGAACCATCATCTCTGCAATTTTCAAACCTTTGATGGTAGCACTAATCTCTGCCATCCCTCTAGGAATGTGTATTGCTTTTGCTTTACTATTTTCCTAGGTAAAGGCAGTTCTAGTGGCTTCCACTTGGCTTTCTCACCATAATAACCCTAACTCCGCAAGTCAGAAAACTAATGTGGGAGTTCTGCCAGCTGTTAAGTCTGTCTAATCAAATTATGAGTTCCAAAACTGAAAAATAACTATGGGTTATTTTGGTCGACCCACTGGGTTTGATGGAACTGATAGGCCTACAGTGAGGTGGACCTGGGCTCAAACTCCACTGACTTTTATAAGGCTTTACTCTAGCTGGTGACCACAATGATATTTTGGATTTCTCGGAATTAGTGTCAGTTCAGAGCCAGTGTCCAGTAGTCCCTGGGAGATCTGATTATTTTCTTTTCCCCAATGTACAGGTCCTCTGGTAAAGAGCCATAAGTCCCTGCGGGAAAGACTGGGAGAAAGGTTAAGAGTATAAATTTTTGGCAGTGTACTGGGGCCCTTCCTCAAGGGCAATTGGCCTCCCCTTTAGTCAAGGGGTTCTGGGTCTGTAAACTGGCTCAAGTCTGGGAGAGGCCATGGCTCTCTGTTTTTATGATTCAGGTTAGACTTTTCATTTAACTTAGAACTTTTTTGCTTATACAGATCATGTAAGAATTTAGTAGACGTGCTACTTATTTCACTTATAGGAACACCATGTTCAGCTAGCCAGTATCATAGGTCTGTATGAGTCGGACTGTTGTGACTGTCGCTTTCACTCTGCTATTATGGTAACCCTGCCCACCTTGCCTTTGGTAGTTGAATGCCCTCATTTCACCCCTGCCACACGATGATCCATTTACTCTCATTACATTTAGGTTTCCCAATTCAAGGACTGCATTCCCCACTGTAAGGTCTGGCCTCCAGAGAATAATGATCGCAGCTCTTCAAGCATGCTGGGGGGTGCCTGGGTGGCTCAGTTGATTAAGCGTCCGATTTTGGCTCAAGTCATGATTTCAAGGTTCGTGAGTTCGAGCTGTGCGTCAGGCTCTGTGCTGACAGCTCAGAGCCTGGAGCCTGCTTTGGATTTTGTGTCGTACTCTCTCTTTGCCCTTCCCCCACTCACACTCTGTCTCTCTCTCTTAAAAATAAATAAACATTAAAAATAAAAAAAAAAAGATGCTGGGGCTCCCCTCACAAATTTATTTCTTACAGTCTTGATGAAAGGTACGTATTCTGGACACTCCCAGAGTGAGTGAGTATGTCTTAAAAGACAAGTCCCTTCCAATCTCCATAAGTCTTTGAGGCCCTTCTTCTACGTTAAACTAGCCATGTCCAGCATTTCCAACTTGCTCACTGTGGGCCACCATTTGGTCCATGTTTCAGCCAACCAGCCAAAGAAACTGTTCAAGCCCTTTCTAACTCCCCAAGCTGCATAATTCAATACAGAATTTCTGCTTACTGAGAAATTAATAAATTCAACCTGATACAGTTTTATGTTCCTTTCTCTATTATCCCACACCCTCAACGTCCGTTTCCATACATGTTCTCTAGATTTCTGTTTGTATAAATTAGAAAGTTTAAATATTTGGGAGGGGGAAGTGTAGCACACCTCTTATGAGTCGTACTTGTACCTGACTTTTAGGGGCCTTCTGAGGTTTGAGTCAAGTCATAGGTCTAGAAGCAAAGAGAGATTGTAGCGGTTGGTCCTGAGGAGACTAAACATTGTCTTGTATGACAGTTGCCTCAAGAGAGGCCATTACAGTTTTCTCAGTCAGGATTAATCCCCTCAGGGGTAAAGAGTTCTCTTCTATTGGGGGTAGAGAGGCCTCATTCTTTATGGGTGGAGGGGCTGCTTCCACCGGCAAAGAAGTTTCATCAGAATTTAGGGGCTCAATGGCCCCAGCATCATCAAAGTGTTCCCACATTCCAACTTTCAGGATCCCATCCCTTCCCAAGCCAATACCCTCACCTTAATGCTAGACACTCCATGAAACTGGGAGTTCAACTTGCATTGTTATTCAGTCAATTGCAGTCTAAAGTTCTGTGTTTGATTTTCAGCAATTTCAGCCCTGCTGCTACAGGAGATAAGGGTCTCCTTCAGGACATACGTTGAAGCTTTCAGGTCATTTGTGTGGTGCTTAATATTTGGCTAATTTATTCTTTAATTTGACAAATACCTATTGAATATTAGCTGTGTTCCAGCTAGGCATATGGCATGCTTCAGTGAACAGAGAAACAATGATGCTTTTTGTGGAACTGACATTCTAGTATATAAGCGAATGGTCAATAGAGGTTTGGGTTTATTTAAGTTTATTCCAAAATAAAAACCTACTACTTCAAACTGACATTTCTTGCATACCCATGCCTAAGAAGCAGATACGACTTAACGTAAACTTATAGACACAACACCATCAAATTGTTACTCAAATGAGACTCAAGCTTGGCAGGCTGTCAGGAGTTTCATTCCTATCAATAAACAGTGTCTGGAACTTATCTATTGCCCCAAGCCTGCTGTAGAGTGAGCCTGTATAAACGACTGTGTGGCCACCAATGTTAAGCTCCTTGGTCCCAATTCTAACCCTACTGTATACGTAGACTCTTGCCTCTGTTCTGTGTTTGGACGTCACTCTCTGCTGGTAATGGATTCCAGCCCCGAACCCTGGCCAAATTGTCTGGGCTTGGAAAGCTGACTGGTCTTGCCAGCCCCCTCTCTCTGGGGGATCTGGATCCTATCCCAGTGTTCTCCTGTCTGCAGTCCACTGACTAAGGCCCTCTTATAATCGAGACAACCCTTCCCACTCCAAACATAAAACTGTCATTTATTGGATAGTAACACTTCCCATTTAACCAATTTCCGGTGTCATGCTCTCACCTGGCATATTTGAGATGATGACTATCAACATTAAGCTGGACTGGACTCAGGTTTTGTGTGTCCCCTTAGAAGCTGAAATTGGGGGGAATTTTATTGTCCTATTATCAGGCTGGCCCTGTCCCTACTTGGTTTACCTCCCTCTCTCTTATGGGTCTATAGCTGGGGTTCTCTTCTGAATCTGCTGCCAAGACCGATCAGATCACAACACAAAGAGTGAGACTTTTCAGCATTCTGTAGAGTCTGCTTTTCTAAACAGTGCTTTAGACTTTAATGACTCTTAATCATAGTTATAGGTAACATCTTATACTTTCTGTAGTAGATTAGGCCACCTGGAAAAGAATCATTTTCAAAAATTGTCTAAGATTCAGATGCTGCACCAAATGTTTATGCCTTTTGCAAGCAGTATGGTCCTATTCCAACATATCGTGCAGAGTGCAGATCGGTGTTCCTTTTAACTTCAACAGTGATAAATATTTATTAAACCTCCACTATGTTCATGGCACCACACCAAGTCCTGCTATAACTATTTTTCCTTTCCAGGAAAAATAAATTCAAATATGGACTAAAAAGCCCAAACTCATGAAACTGGACTGACTTTGTTTCTTAAAAATTGAACATATTGCAGCTGTTGCTTAAACCTGATTTAAACAGGATGAAGACATAAACATGATTATTGTTGGGCATATAATACTGTCTGAATAAATAGACCAAGTGAAGACTTCCTCTAAAAACGATAGCACATGTATGTGAAGATGGTAGTTAACGTAAACATTCTTCTGCTGTTCTGTGACATGGCCAATTCGGAGTGTCTTGGCATTAATCTTAAAGACATTTAAAGATGCTCTCTTTTCCCCACTCTTTTTCTATGAAAGTATATGTGAACCTTACTTGCAATAAAAATCTCATAATATTTTATTTCTTTTTAATGTACGATTTCTGTCAAATGCTGTGTGGAATAAATCAGCACTGACTTTTCAGATTCCAATGCTGTTCCAGAGTTTTAGCAGCTGTAACACGTATTTACATCTTCTAATACCCTTGCTATTAAGGACATAAATGCAGAGACAGAATTTTTGTGTATGTATAAATATAAGCTTGGCCAATTGTGTCACTAACAAACTTCCTTCAGAAGGCTTCCAATGTTGAATTTTAATTATATGCTTGAACAATTAAGACTTTGGGATTTTGGTTTTGAAATACTTATTAGTAGAAAACATACTGAAATGTCGGATGTTCCAGATAAGTCTCTTTAATGATTTTGCATATCTGTGTCATGTTTGAATTAGAAATATCATTACTATTTTGATTTTATACATCTGTGAACCTAAAAACCTGCAGGACTAACTGTCCAGGAAAAATTAGTACTTGTTGCTCAAGTACTAATAAATGATCCAAGTTTTATGTAATTCTCACTATTTCAACATATTCTCTTCAGTATTTTGCTCTGTAAGACTTTCTGACCTCGTCATTTGTGGTTAAAGATAATATTTTACAGATGAAAGCATAGGTACCTTGTGGAGGAAGGCAAATATCTTGAATAGTGCCAGAAGCAAGTAGTGGTAAATAGTATTACACAAAAAACCTTTTTACAGATTAGTGAACTAAAACTCTTATGGTTAAAGATAACTGCCACAGATTAGCAGAAGTTCCTAGTTTCATTAACAATTCTCCATTTTTAATAAATGCCCTGCTTTACCCATGATTTTGTGGATAAGAAGTTAGTTGAGAAAGTTGCTCATTCCTCTATAATCACTTTTATTTAGTGATGTTAATTTGTGAATAATTTTCTTGTTTGTTGAGGCATGTGCCATGAAGTTCAGATGCAGGCTACTCTTTGTCCAAGAAAACTAATTAGTTAAATGAGAATGGGTTGTAATTATCAGAGGTGATACCAGCAAATATTTTTTCAACTTTATGTAAAACAAACTTTATAACAGTTAATTACATCACAGAATTTTTTAGTAGGAGCTGTAAGCACTAACAATAAGCATTTAGTACTTGCTGTATGTTGATATTTTTGCTATGCTCATTATATACTTTATTTCATTTAATTCTCCCAAGAGTCCTATGAAGTATATGCCATTATACTTTATTTTAATGTCACTGAATCTGATATTGCAAAGAAAAGTTTGTGCCTAAGGACAGATAGCTACCAGGTGGGTGTTGGGAATCCTGGGCTGGGTAATCGGACTAAACTTCCTTTGCTCCAATAACATTTTGTAAGTGTCTTTTACACAAGGATGTCTTATCTTCCTTGTAAGCTCATTGAAGGGAAAGACTATCTGTTGCTATTATGCTATAAACAAAATGTCTTATAAATTCCTTGATATAGCTTTGCTGTTGAGAAGTGCAAACATTCATTCAAAAATTATTATGAAGCATCTACTTTGTGCCAAGTTCTATTGCAGTAGCTGGAGATACAGTGGTGAACCAGAAAAACAAGGTCTTTATTCTTATACAGCTTAAATTCTAGTTTCTGGGATAGGGTGTGAATAGGGGGTAAAGTGAGAAACACATCAGTTAATGTCAATCTGCCATAAATTATTCTACTACAGTGATTGTCACATAGTCGGGTCTGGACATGCATTACACATCTGCTTCATGCTGGGACTATTAGTCCCTCAAAATTTTAACCTTAATGAAGAACATGAGTAAACAGCAGCTCTAAGTTTACACAGAAGAGCAACAATTAAAAATGTGGCTCATGGGGGCACGTGGATGGCTCTGTCAGTTAGGCATCCGACTTCGGGTCAGGTCATGATCTGATGGTTCATGAGTTCGAGCCCTGCTGTCAGCGCAGAGCCAGTTTTGATCCTCTGTCTTCCTCTCTCTCTGCCCTTCCCCTGCTCACTTTCACTCTCTCTAAAAAACAAAAATAAACATTAAAAAAATATATGGCTTATGTGTTCTGACTTTCAGTTCAGAGATATGTCATTTTATTTTATTTTATTATTTAAAAAAAAATTTTTTTTTTCAACATTTATTTATTTTTGGGACAGAGAGAGACAGAGCATGAACGGGGGAGGGGCAGAGAGAGAGGGAGACACAGAATCGGAAACAGGCTCCAGGCTCTGAGCCATCAGCCCAGAGCCCGACGCGGGGCTCGAACTCACGGGCCGCGAGATCGTGACCCGGCTGAAGTCGGATGCTTAACCGACTGCGCCACCCAGGCGCCCCAGAGATATGTCATTTTAAAGGACAATTTGGGGTGGCTTAGTCGGTTAAGCGTCTGACTTCAGCTCAGGTCATGACCTCACAGTTAGTGAGTTCAAGCCACGTGTCAGGGTCTGTGCTGACAGCTCAGAGCCTGGAGTCTGCTTCGGATTCTGTGTCTCCTTCTCTCTCTCTGACCCTCCCCCACTCACACTCTGTCTCTGTCTCTCTCCCGAGAATAAATAAACATTAAAAAAAATTTTTTTAAAGGACAATTAACTTGCATAAAGCATTTATTTTTGCCATTAAGTCTTTATGGCATTATATTATACTAATGTTATTAGTTTTAAATAAGAAAACACTATGTTTATTTTACTAATGCACATTAGTAAGTATGCATTATTAGAGATATTTTTATATGCTGTATTAAATGTAAGTTCCTTTGTTTTATTTATTATGAATATTATGGAATATTTGAAAATAGTTTAAAGTATAAGTTCTTTGCTGTAAAAAACCACATTACAACATTAAACATTCAGAGTAAATCTCTTATCTTCAGTTATTTATATTTTTAAAGAGTCCTGTATAAAGATTTCTTCTCTGGTTTGCTAAGTACCTTTAATATATTCATTCCTTCAACAAATATATTATGAAGTCACAGCAGTGGAGAAAACAGGCAAAACTATTGCCTTCAAGGAGCTTAATTTCTTATGTGAGAGAGAGAAAAATAAATAAAGTGTTACAAAATATGCTAAAGGGTAACAAGTCCTATGGAGTGGAATGAAGCAGGAAAGGGGGCAGAGAGTGCTAGAAACAACTGGAATTTTAAATATTTGGATATTGTATTTCTTCAGTTTTTGAATTAATAAAATATAGGCCTTCTACACTATTTTCTGTCTACCATCCCACCTCCCCATGGAGATATATTTCTTGTGCCCTAGGAGGCTGACCCCTGTAGAATGTTTCACTAGGGACCCTCTCCACCACCACTTTCCCTCCCTGGCTTCCAGCTGGGCTCAGCCAATTGGCTACATGGCAGGAGATAAGAAAGCAGGAGGAGAGAAAGGTAGGAGTATTTATCCCACCCTTCCCAATTTCATCATAGTTCTAGAAGTGGCTGTGTTCCTTTACCACCACAGCTTATCACTGGTCAGTCTGTATCTAGAGTTGCACCTCTTACCAGTCTCTCTATCTTTGCACTTCAGGTTTAAAGGCTTGGTAATGGTGTCTCACTTTTGCTAGCCTCTACGTACTTAACCTACCCTTCTTGGTACATTTAATCCTGCCCACACATTGGTAAACAGCCCTTTCATTAAACTCACTGGACTAAAAACCCTTTGGAATGTACCATCTTCTTTTTTTTTTTTTTTTTTTTTTTTTTTGCTCCTGAGAGCTCCTGAACTATTTCAAAAGAGATATAGCACAAACTATTGGAAATAAAGCCTTTCAAAAACTTTCATATTGCACATCACAGCATTACATTCAATAGCAAATAAATTACAAACAACTCATACAACCATACAACAAATTATTAACAAATGAGATTACATTAACAAGAGAAAATATTATTCATCTCTACAGTGAGACTTATGAAGAAAACGTGGGAATAGAAACAGAGTATTTGAAAAAAAAAAAAGAAACATAGTATTTGAGGTGGGGTGAAGATCCATGTCAAGGAGCTTTGTTCTTATGTTTTCTTCTAGGAGTTTCATGGGTTCAGGTCTTCTATTTGTATTTAGTCCATTTTGGAATTAATTTCTGTGAGTAGTGTAAGATATGGGTCCAGTTTCATTCTTTTACATGTGAGTATCCAATTATCCCAACTCCAGTTATTGAAGAGACTGTCTTGTCTCCATTGAGCATTCTTGGCAGCCTTGTCAAATATTCATTGACCATATATGCTTGGGTTTATTTCTGTGCTCTCAGTTCTGATCTACTGGTCTGTTTGTTTTTATGCCAGTACCATACGGCTTTGATGACAATAGCTTTATAGTATAGCTTGAAATTAGGAAGTTTCTTACCTCCTGCTTTGTTCTTCTTTTTCACTATTTCTTTGGCTATTTTGGGGATCTTTTGGGGTTCCATATAAATTTTAGAAGTGTTTTTTTTTTCTACGTTTGTAAAAAATGCCATTGGAATCTTGATAAGGATTGAAATGAATCTACAGATAGCTTTTAGCAGTGTTGACATTTTAACAATAATTCTTCCAATCCACAGATACAAAATACCTTGTCATTTGTGTCTTTCTCAGTTTGTTTCACCAATGTCTTATACTTTGCAGTGTACAGATCTTCCACCTCCTTAGTTAAATTTATTCCCTCAAATTTTATTATTTTTTGTGCTATTACAAATGGGATCAATTTCTTTATTTCTCTTTCAGAAATTTTGTTGTAGTGTACAGAAATGGTACTGATTTTGTGTATTATGCATTCTACAACTTTACTAAATCATTGATTAGATCTAACAGTTTTTTGTTTGAGTCTTTAAGATTTTCTTTATATCATATCATAAAATCATATAATCTGCAAATAAAGACAATTTTCCTTCTTCCTATCCAGTTCTGATATCTTTTCTTTCTTTTGCTTGATTAATTGCTTAGCTAAGACTTCCAGTACTATGATAGATAGGAGTAACAATAGTGGGCACCCTTATCTTGTTCCTGATCTTAGAGGCTAAACTTTCATCCTTTCACCATTGAATATGAGGTTAGCTGTGGGCTTGTCATATATGGACTTCTTTACATTGAGATGTGTTCCTTCTATGCCTAATCTGTTAAGAGTTTTTATCATGAATAGATGTTGAATTTTACAGATACTTTTTCTGCATTTACGGAGGTGATCATATTCTTTTCTGTCATTCTATTAACATGATATAATGCATTGATTTGCATATGTTGAACCAGCCTTGCATCTCAGGGATAAATTCCACTTGATCATAGTGAATGATTCTTTTAATGCGCTGCTGAATTCTGTTTGCTATTATTTTATTGGGAATTTTTTTTGTCTCTACATTTATCAGGAATATTGGCTTGGAGTTGTGGGGTTTTTTTTTGTTGTTTTGTTTTGTTTTGTTTTGTTTTTTCTCTATTAGTGTCCTCTTCTGGTTTTGGTATCAGGATAATGTTGTCCTAGTAAAATAAGTTTGGGAGCATTCCCTCTTCTTTACTTTTTGGAAGAGTTTGAGAAGGATTGGTATTAATTCTTCTCTAAATGATTTGGTGAAATACACCAGTGAAGCCATCTGGTCCTGGGCTTTTCTTAGTTGGGATATTTTGATTACTGATTCAATCTTCTCACTAGTAATTGGTCTGTTCAGATGTTTTTTTTATTTATTCCTGATTCAGTCTTGGTAAATTGTATGTTTCTAAGAATTTTTCCATTTCTTCTCAGTTGTCCATTTTGTTTGTTCATAGTTGTTTATAGTAGTCTCTTATGATTCTTTGAATTTCTGTGGTATCAGTTGTCATTTTTCTTACACTTTAATTCTAAAACTTAGCTATAATTATTAACAGACCTGGACTTGCAAGGTTGAAACACAGTTTTTGTAAAATAGAAAATTTAATTTTACATATAGTTTCCAATGGTTTGTAATCAAGGCACACTCTCCCAAACAAACAATCTGCTTTATTTTTTGTAAATTTTTAAATGTTTATTTATTTTTGAGAGAGAGAGAGAGAGAGAGAGAGAGAGAGAGAGAGAGAGCACGAGCAGGGGAGGGGCAGGGAGAGAGGGAGACATAGAATCTGAAGCAGGCTCCAGGCTCTGAGTTGTCAGCACAGAGCCAGATACAGGGCTCAAGCTCACAGACTATGAGATCATGGCCTGAGCTGAAGTTGGATGCTTAACTGACTGAGCCACCAGCGCCTCGAACAATCAGCTTTAGAACTGAGTATAAACAAAAGAAATCGTGCTAACATCTAGACAGCTATATTAGGTAACCTGGTTCTTAGTCTTTCAATGTGTGTTCATCAGCCTTTATTTCTATTGACCTATCTTCTAGTATATTCACATTTCAGATTTCCATTTAGTACATTCAGAGTCTGAAGACTGATATCTGACTGGATTTCAAGGAGAAAAAACTAAAAGGAAACTAAAAAGGAAAAACCAGAAAGGAACTTTATTTCAGATTTCTTAATCAAGAATTTACAGACAAATCTAATTCTTGAGGAAATACTCTTAAGAGGGAATTCTGAAAAGTGATATTCCAGAGTATGTGGAAAATAGATATATTCTGATGAAGTGCCAGTGTTGAAAGTCCAAGTGCTTATGCTCCAGTGACCACAACCCTAGATCTGGTTGTTTGATGTTTTAATTCAATTCACTTTTAGTTGTTTTGCTTTTCATTCAACAACAAAGTGCAGCATTATATTTTGGGGGGTAATATTCTAATATTTTTCTAAGTGTGGGATAATGAGTTTATCCTCTCCATCAGTTGTCACTCATGAGGTATCCAGAATCATCAAACACCAGTTGTCATACCTTTGATGTTGAAGGAATGCTGGTTTACTTTAGTAGACATTGGACCAGGTGACTAATCAATATTACCATCTCTAATTGCAGTGAGCCACAGAAACCTATTTCTCTTTGTTACAATGATCTCTATGAATGGAGTGATTTCTCATATAAGTGATGAGGGGATGCACTGATGAAATATGCATGTTTTATTTTAATGCTACAGAACCAAACAGGGGGCTGTTTTTCTTAGTCATTATTTTCTGATGTTTTTAGCAAGCTTACTTATTCTGCTGTTCACTCTTTATGTTGCTACAAATTCCCAAGCAATCAAGATGCATTTTTTCCTACTGAACATGTATTCCCCCAAAGATGACCAATTTTGGCAAAATTTCTTTCTTTTTTTAATTTATTTTGAGAGAGAGAGAGAAGGGGCAGAGAGAGAGAGAGGCAGAGAGAATCCCAAGCATGGTCTGCACTGTCAGTGCAGAGCTCCACATGGGACTTGATCTCATGAACTGTGAGACCATGACATGAGCAGAAATCAAGAGTCAGACACTTAACCGACTGAACTACCCAAGCACCCCTAGACAAATTTCTTTTAATGCAAATCCAGTTAAATTTTTTTCTAAAAAATCATTCATTCATACCAGTTAATACATGTTATGGATTTCTTTGTAGTTTTAACTAGGTGCCAAATTACAATATACAAATCTACATAAATGATGTAGGGTAGAGCTAAAAATAATGCTTCGTTGCCAACTATGTGACCTTATTATAAGCCTAATCATATCAATGTTAATTATTAAGTATGAAGATGATTCTTTTAATTTATTTTCTCTATTAATTCATGCCTGGTAGTTTAGCTCTAATTATCCATAATCTCTTCTCAAACTCCCTTGTGATCAGATCCCTTGTAGAGGACCATCAAATACTGAATGGGCTGTTGAAAGGTTCCTTCCTACCCAATGGATAGAAGATTCTAGGATGTCTTAATATACTTAATACTTTATTTAAATCACTCCTGGTGTGTGATTTATATATAGATCGGCTCTCTTGAATATATAACTGAATACAGTTATTAACAGGGCATTTCTAGGTCCTATTGGGTCTCAACAGGACCTACAAAGAAAACTTGTCTCAGATTCCATTCTGGGACTGCTTTATTATGAACTACTAATAAATTACCCCACAAGAGGTCACCAAAGCTCCAGTTTTTTATGGAGTATGAGTTTATGACTTTTTGGCCTCACAAAAGAATTGAAAAAGATTTTGTTCCCTGGTTTTCTGCTTACTCAGTAGGCAGATCTGCCAGTCTACTCCAGCTAGACACGAAGGTAACAGAATTAGGGCTTAGTTAGGGCCAAAGCAGTTTATGGACATTTGTAGCCAGTGTTGTATGGGCTTCTATTATAAGGATATCCATAGTTTGGACTTCAGAAAAATGGTTCCTTAACATAATTTATATGTGAGAAGAAAGGAAAAGACAACACAGGCACCTTCTAACCTCAGTAACTAAGCTCCTTTAGCTCCTTTATCCATAAATTAGACCCTTGTAAAGACACATTAGCACTAGCACTTTTAGGCCTTTGGTTTATATTCCACATTCTTGTACATACCAGAATGATAGAAGAGAGATCATATAAAAGAGGCTTATGCACAGGGTGCCTGGGTGGCTCAGTCGATTAAGTGTCCCACTCTTGATTTCAGCTCAGGTCATGATCTCACAGTCCTGAGATCAAACCCTGTATGTGATTCAATGCCGAGTGTGAAACCTGCTTGGGATTCTCTCTGTCCCTCTCTTTTTGCCCCTCCTCTGCTTGATTGTGTGTGCATACTCTCTCAAAAAAAAGTAAATAAATATTAGAAAAAAAATAAAAGAGGCTTGCTTGCAATAAATAACTGCTTGGGGAATATTGAATTAAGAAATACTAGAAGTACTCTCAGTGATAGAAAATTGCTAGATCTAACTACTTGTTGGGAAGATTTTTAGAAGTAAGTAGATTTCTGTGAAGAATCTTTAAGAAAAGCTTCAATTTTCTTTATAGCAAACATGAATATTAATTTTTTTAATGTTTATTTTTGAGAGAAAGAGAGAGAGAGCACTAGCATGTGTGAGTTGGGGAGGGTCAGAGAGAGAGGGAGACACAGAATCTGAAGCTGTCTCCAGGCTCTGAGCTGTTAGCACAGAGCCCAACGCGGGGCTCGAACCCATGAACCGTGAGACCATGACCTGAGCCAAAGTCTGATGCTTAACCGACTAAGCCACCCAGACATCCCTATAGCAAACATGAATATTAAAAGAAATTTGAAATTATGGATTAGGAAAAAGTTAGGTTTTTAAAATTTTTTTAAATGTTTATTTTTTGAGAGAGAGAGACAGAGAGAGAGAGAGAGAGGGAGAGAGAGAATGAGCAGGGAGGGGCAGAGAGAGAGGGAGACACAGAATCCGAAGCATACTCCAGGCTGAGTTGTCAGCACAGAGCCTGACATGGGGCTCAAACCCACAAACCATGAGATCATGACCTGAGCCAAGTCAGACACTTAACCGACTGAGCTACCAGGCGCCCCAAAGTTAGTTTTAAATTTGAGGATATTTTCCCCCACTCTTAGAAGCATTCCCCCAACCCTTGTAAACATATTACCTTAACATAAAAATAGTGTTATTTGATTTCTCCACTCCCTAGATCTTAGAATAAATAGTGTTACTTTTAGAAGCCTTGTGCAGTAAAATTATTGGCTGTATGTCTACTTAGCTGGGGTCACTAGTTGCATTTTTTAATGAGTTCTATTACAAAGGGGCAGAGGGTACAGACAGAACCTTCTTTTATTTTTTCACTTTTCTTCTTGAAATGGGGAATATTTAACTTGAAATATTGTGATTTAAACATATACAAAAAGAAGTTTTATTGTTGTGAATCAAGTGTTTGAACATTCTTATGCTTTCATATGAATAAAGAGTATTAAAATTACAAAGAATATTAGAATAGTAAGGATGGAAAGACCTGTAAAGATCCCAACCCTATCAACATAAAGAGGTTTAGACAAGATGATTTCTAAGTTCCTTTCAAGTCTGAAAATGTATGGACTTTATTTAAATTCTCACATTTTGGACTATAAAATGTCCATTTCTACTCCAATGAGAATGTTTTGGGTGGAGGGCTTTTCTTTTTTGAATAGTGATCTTACGCCTCATAGTTTGGGAGCTAAAAATCAGAACATGAAAATCTAATTTTCTACAGTTACTGAGATTCTGCAAGATTTCCTCAGCAATATTTATTTAATATATATTTTCAACTTCCATGTTAATGAACGTACTGTTTCATTAAATGCTTTTGTAATATGTTAACATGTTAAACATGTTCATTTTCTTTTGAAGGTGGGAGACTCTTGTATCAGAGATGCCCATGAACTAAAAGGCCCAAATGACTAATAATATAAGGACACTGAATTTCTATTTGATTTGAGTCATTACTCAGCAAAAAAAGGAGAAATGAAATGTAGGCTAGTCAGAAGAGTGGGAATGAAGGAGTAAACCAGTCCTATATGAAAAGGCAAATTATAGTTATAAGAATCTCAAAGAATCACACAGTAAGCCATTTTGGTATCACTGCTATCTATTTCTCCATCCTAGGCTAGTGTTAGCTGATTAGCACTGGTTGTCCCCAATTTACTCGCTGTAAGCCCTAGGTAGGCACTGCTAGAGAACATTTCAAATATGTGTGTTACAAATAAGTGTGAGTCACCAACTCCTGGCCCAGCTGAAATGACACAGTCAGGAGAGGATTAGGATTGCATCAGCACTGCATGAACTTTACCTCATGCCTGACATTGGATTCTGTGCTTAGGACAAAGGCTTTCCTAGTTCTTACACAAAAGTAACAGTACATTTGAGAAAAAGGGACAAGAATATGGACCACTATATTGTTGCATCCATGCTAAGGCGTGCATTGTTTTTTTTTTTTTTTAACAGTTTTGTATCTTTGAAATCAGGTTGCATGTTACAAATGCTGTTGGCAAAGTGATAGTCATAAGTAGTCTTGGTTTGTATGGGTGCAAACTGGATCACAGCTGTTCATATTGCCTTCCCTTCACCGATATGTACATTGTTGATACAGCATGAGTTGAGCTAATTACCCTTTATAGTGCTTTTAAAGATGACACTATAACTCACCATTAGATTGAAAAGTTCTAGCCTTGGTAGAAAGGCTAGACAGTGCAGTGGGTGTCTTTTTGGTATTAGTAAAATAAAATATTTATCATTGGAGGGGTGACCCCCTTTCTTATTGTCTTGCCAATTAATAAGATGCTTGAAGGATCCTAAGAAAGGAAAATACAAGTTTTTTAAATTGTGTAAGGTGTTGTGACTGAGATATAGGCAAAGGATTGATTGCCTGTCATTTTGCTGTAACACGTGTGGTCTCCAGACAAAGACCATCAGCATCACCTGGGAACTTGTGAGAAATGTAGAATCTCAGGCCCAATCCAGACTTACAAAGTCAGAATCTGCATTTTAAGAAAATTTTCAGGTGATTCATATGCACATTAAAGTCTGAGAAATACCACTATCACAGGAGAAGCACTTAACTGAAGGCAGGAGAAATTGCCAAATCCCTTTGAAAAGATGAAAGAAGTTTTAAAACAACAAGGAGTTGATGTGATCAATCCATTCATCATGCAGGGCTGTCATTCAAGTGTCAAAAACCAATATCGGAAACTTTTGCTGGGTTTGAACAGCAACTGCTTAACTTTCTGTGGCAAGTCAATGGAGGAAAAATTGAGACTATTAGTAGGTTAAATAAGAAGTGCTCACAAAACCTTGGGCTCTTTGATAGATCTCAAAATTGCACCAAAAGAATTCTTTCAATATGTATGAAATGAAAATTCTAAGTTATAAGAAAGCATTGTTATAATTGTATTGACAGCTTGTTTTGTTCCTTAGTGTTCCGTGAAATAATGTATCTCCTAATTGATGGTATCTTAGACTTAATGAAAAGCAGTATAACACAGTGTGCTAAGTGCTATAATAGCAAGGAACAGAGAATTCTTTGGAGCAAACAGGAGACCATATCTCTCTCATAAGCAAGGAAGGTGTATTGCCTTGAACAAAAGTTAGGCAGGTAAAGAAGAGAATGGAGTGAAGTGAACTGAAGAGAGGGGAGTGTTCCAAGGCAACAAGGCAGCTTGTCAAGAAGCAGATAGAGAAATGGAACCAGGTTTTTATCTGGGGCAGGGAAGCAGACAGAGATTGCTGGATTTGTAGCTTTGCCTTAGCTGCAGTGTTACAGAGCAAAGGCAAAGGTAAGTACCTCCGAACTTCAAACGTAGTTTTGGTAGCTTACAACTCCTTTTCCCGCAGGGAGAATGGACCTTGCTTGGGGCCAGTTTTCCGTTGAATTAGGTTTAGGGACAAAGGTTGCTTTGTCCTTGGATTTTCCTGAATGAGTTTGGCCCGAATTTAAGGAATGGAACATTAGTTTTGATGGCTAGAGGTGAGGTTCTCAATCCTGTCTGCATATTTTAATCACTCCAATGATGTCTGAACCTCACTCACTGAAATTCTGAGTTAACTGCCTGGGGAAGGAGCATAAGTATTGGCATTTTTTGCCCTCTCCCCCCTTGATACTATTAGGTAGCTTATCTTAAAACCACAGGCTTAGGGTCAGAGTGAGTTTGGGTTAGAGGAGCAGCTGGTCAGCAATATACATGAACTTCAGGGACCATAAGTTTGCAAAGGAAGTGAAGCATCATTCAAACCTTTGCCCTTTAGGGGAAATTGAAGCTGACTTTCTGCCATTATCTTGTGAGCCTCAGGAATAACCAAACATCTTTGAACATCTTGGAACCCTAGGATAACCGATCTCTTTTCTGGCATTATGTGGGTGTTTGGGGTGTAAAAGCTTTCCCTTTCAGGCTCCCAGATATATACTTTTCAGGGCAGCCATTTAAGGTGGTGCTGCTGAGCTAGTCACATTTCACCTTGGAAATGCTGTTGGAGGCAGTGGTGCTGTCTTTTCCTTTCTTTCCACCGAGTGTAAGGCTCTTACAAGGTCAAAGAAAATAGCCTACAGTTGTTGTCCGTGTATTTGTTCAGAGAATTTAAGCTCAAAGAAGGCGTATGCACACTGGATAAGAAGGCAGACACTCATCCATGATGAGAGTATACTGGTGGCATCTCTGCTACCTCTTAACACAAATATGATTCATAGCGAATAACCTTGCTCAGTCCCAGCAGTGAGAAAGGCATCTGAATGGGGAGCTTAAGTGAATGTACACAAGGCTGGCAGTAGACATTTGAACCAAAGTGTGGTAGGAACATGTTGTAGAATAAAAGAAGTGGTGGGTTTGCAGAAGTTGAAGGTAACATTATGCAATAGGTCGCAGACAGCACTGTTCTCTCAATTCTTTGTGTGCAATGCCAGGGGGTGTCAGCTAGGGCTCCCCCGATAATGTCTACTCACACAGGAGCCAGCTTGGGGCAGTGAGTGTCTGAGCTATAACTGTACTTGCCTTTGTTCTGCAAAGCTGTGTGATGCTTTACTGTGTTACAAGCTGGGCTTGCCTGCTTGAAGACCAGAGTTTTGTAGTCCAACCGGTGGAATGTTCTTTGCTTGAGAGTGGAGGCTGAGGCACCTAGATTATGGCAGCAGCCTCCTCATTGGTCTCTCTGCCTCTGCCTTTGCCCCTCAAGATTCTATTCTCAATACAATAGTCAAAATGATCACTTAACAGAGTGAGTCAAATCATGTTTTCTCTACTCAAAACCCTCAATGGCACCCTTTACTCAGTAAAAATCAAAGTTGGTACCATGGCCTCCAAGGCCCTTTGTGATTTCTGTTCCCTCTCCTACCATTTTCTGACTTCATCTCCTCTTACTTGCCTCCTCATTCACACAACTCCAGGCAACCTAATCTCCTTAAAGGCTAGTCACACTCCTGCCCCTGAACTTGCTAGCGTTTTTCCTTAAAATACTATTTCCCTGGATTTTTGGAGAGCTCACTCCCTTTTCTCTTTCAAATCTTTGCCCGAATGTCATCTTTATGGTACACTTTCCTTGACCACCTATTTAAAACAGCCACCAACAGGGGCGCCTGAGTGGCTCAGTCGGTTAAGCAGCTGACTTCTGCTCAGGTCGTAATCTTGTAGTCTGTGAGTTTGAGCCCCGAGTCAGGCTCTGTGCTGACAGCTCAGAGCCTGGAGCCTGTTTTGGATTCTGTGTGTCTCTCTCTCTGACCCTCCCCTGTTCATGCTCTGTCTCTCCCTGTCTCAAAAATAAATTAAAAAAAACGTTAAAAAATTTTTTAAAACGGCCACCAACATTCCCTGTTTTCCCTGTTTTATTTTTCTGTTTTCTTTATTTATTTTTAATTAATTAATAAGATCTAGGAAAGCAAGTTATTTTTTCCCATTTTTTCCTCTTCTTTTTGTTCTTTTTCCCCAGAGCCTAGAAGAATGGGTGGTGAACAATAACTAGCTCCTTGTTGAATAAATGAAAGGACGTATGGGCTACCCCCAAACCATATGATTTGTTGGTGTCAGTAGCACTGGGAACAGGGCACTGACTGTGTGGTCCATATTCCAAATGTGTAGAGCTACCCTGACTGGTGACTTGCTTTTCTTGTTGATGCCACAGGAAATAGAGTCATATGGGCACTGCCTCCTGGCAACTCTAGTGGTGGGTGAAAGGGGTTAGGAGTTGGAGGTGGGCAATTTGTTATGCTTCTAGCATCAGGATGAGTTATTTGAGTTCAGTGCGCAGCATCCCTTTAAGCCCTTGGGGTCTAAAATCATAAAGCATCCTGGTACCGGGGTGAACATTTATTGTGTTTGTTGCTCAGCACTCACTACCCTAATTTGCTTTGAGGGACTGACTTTTCCCTTACTCTCAGTCCACGTGCTCAAGTCTTGTGCATACCCTACAGCAGAGGTTGGCAAACTATTGCCCATGGGCCAAATCCTACATGCTGCCCATTTTATAAAATGTGCGCTAAGAATGGTATTTACGTTATTAAATGGTTGCAAGAAATCCAAAGAAGAATAATATTTCATGATATGTGAAAATTATACAAAATTTCAAATTCAGTGTTCATAAATAAAGTTTTAGGGTAATGCTGCCATACTCATTCATTTATATGTGGCTACTTTTGCGCTACAATGGCCAAATAGTTGTGAGTAGTTGTGACAGAGGTAATGTGTCCTATAAAGTCAAAAATATTTACTCTCTGACTCTACAGAAAAAGTTTGCTGACCCTAACCTAGACTATCAGTGTATGATTCTATTCCCATGATTGCAGTGTCTATTTCAGCATAAAACCCAGAATTAAACATCTGGACCTTTGTTTGAGCTTTTGAGGAAGATGGCTACCCCCTCTGCTGCCTCTGAGGATGTCAGGAGCCATCAAGCAAGCCCCTAAGGATGAGGTCCTAATCAAGTTTGTCTGAAACTATTCTAGCTCTGGAATCTTCAGCTATGTGATTCAATATATTCTTTTTAATCTTGTATTAGCTACAATTGGTTTTTGTTGCTTGTAGCCAAAGAAACTTAACTGATAAGGTCATTTGTGTTTCTTGTTCTTGTTTTAAGAATATTGTGTTATTACTTGATGCATAAATATTCCTGTCAGGTCTATATTGTGTATTGTACTGCCTTTCTTTGCCACATGTGGTGCTTTTGACTTGCATTCAACATTGTCTGATGCTGCTATCATGACCCTGCTTTCTTTTCATTTATATTTGCCAGATAAGTCTATTGAGTCTTCTGTTTTCAACTTTACTGAGTTACTCACTTTGTTTCAAACTTTGCTTTTCAGTACAGCATGTCTTATTATGAGATCCTGTCTGATTCTTTTTCTTTTTTTACCTTTCCTTTTATTTTTTTAAAAGGATGTACGTTCTTTGATTATTAGTGGGTCCTTTTATACAATTAAATAGTATACACAGAGTATTATTTAGACTGTAAATGAGTCATGTATTTTAAGCAATGTTTATCAGTTCATCCCCCCCGGGCCTTCATGCTCTCTCACACCAACCTTCCTACTGCATGGGCCATACCCCTTTGTACCTTGTCATGGTCAGTAAAGTCCATGAGCTGACCTGTGACCACCATTGCCACAGTAGTTCAGTCTCAGTTCTACATTCAAATGCATTCATTGCTCATGGCTGTTAACTTTTGCCACAGCTTCTTCTTCCTTTTATTGATTGGCTAAAGTTTGTTTCTTTAAGAAGTATTTATAGGACTATATTTCCTAATTCATCCATGTTTGCAATGTCTGATGTTGGTCTCTTTGTGCCTGCACAACACTCTGACTATAAAAATCTCTGGAGTGCATGATCTTTTTCCTGATGACAGCACATTTCTCCATCATCTTTCAACATTGTATTGTGGCTGTGGGAAAGTTGAAGCCTACTGGATTTATACTCCTCATAGACACCTCCTCATAGATTCTTTATTTTTGAAGTTTAATACCTTTACCAGGAAACAGACTTCACCAGTTTGATTAGTTGCATGTTCATTTCCTGAAATATAATGTCATCTTTGAATTGGTGAATTCCAATCTGTATTGAAAAAATGATTTTTGAATTATATTTTGAAACGTTTTTTTGTCTTACTCTTTTCTTCTTCAGAGGCACCAAATAAGTATGTATTTGAATTCCTTTGTCTTCTATCGTTTTAATTTTCTTTCTAGTCCTTTTAAACTCTTTGGGTTTTGCTCATGTTCTCAAGCTTACCCTTCATGACCTGGATTTCATTTTCTCCATTCTCCTTTCTGTTGCTTCCAAATGTGATAGTCTTTCATTTTTGTGATAGTCTTCTTTTTAGTTCACTGATACCCAGGAGGACTATTCAAAGTCTTCACCAGCTTCATGGCAATATATCTGAGGTGTGTGTTGTGGGTTTAAGTCTATTTTGGGCGGTCATATATCTTTCTTATCTTTCTTAGAGTGTTAGTGCTTCAGCCCCATGCATGTCTCTCCTCCTTTTTTGTATTATGACTGATTTATGAATGAGGAAGTTTCTTCTCCTGAGCAATTAACAATTAGTAGTGGTACTACTTTCACCCCAATATCGCTCTGATTATTTACAATGGTTTACATGCATTCTCAACAGGAAAATCCTTTCATTGAATGAGTTCTAAACTTACTTTCTTCATTAAAAGAACAAGCTGGATAGGGGCACCTGGGTGGCTCAGTTGGTTAAATGTCCAACTCTTGATTTTGGCTCAGGTCATGATCTCACAGTTGGTGGGATCAAGCCCCACATTGGGCTCTGCATTGGTGGCATGGAGCCTGCTTGGGATCCTCTCTCTCCCTCTATCTCTCTGACCCCCTCCCCGTTTGCACTCTCTCTTTCTCCCTCTCTCTCAAAATAAATTAAAAAAATTTTTTTTAAATCTTTAAGAAAAGGAAAAGAATAAAAAGAAGTTGGATAGAACTTGTATTTATGTTTTTAGTTTTTAGTTTAATTTCTCTTGTTCAGAACGGAGCTTTAGTCTTTTCTCTGGTTATAAAATAGAACCTCATAGGAAGTATGAAACAACATAGGAAGCATAAAGAAGAAGGTAAGAATCACCTATAATTTCACCACTTAGAGATCATCATTATTTTGTTGTATATCAGTTTATAATTTTTAAAGCATTTAAATTTATATAGCATACATATGTTGCTATATATAGCATATATACACACATACACAGAAAAAACGGCACCCATTTGTGTATATACATATGTGTGTGAGGGCATAATATGTATATTTAGTGTATATACACACAGAAAGAAAAGTGTACTTATACTGTAAAGATATAATAAAGGAATCTAACTTTATTTTCCCCTAATGGTTAGCCCCAAGGTTCCCAAACTATACACTAAAGTTCTCTAGGACACTATAGCAAACTCACAGGGTATCCCTGGAATTTTTTTACTCTTAAGGAAAATGCAGTTGTGAACCGAATAAAGGAAAACTCATATAAAATGAAGTTGGGAGGCCAGAAAGGGGAGCTCTCACACCCTACCACTCCCTATCAATTGCAGACCCAAAAGAAAAAGATTTACCTTGTCTACTTCTCTGGCAACAAAGTCAGCCAATAAGAAAATACCGCAACTCAGCCAATGAGAAACTGTCTGAACTCTTACTTTTCTCCAGTGAGCTTTCATTCAAAGCAGTCCCTCTGAATTTCCTCCTTTTTTCTGTGAAGTAACATTCTTCTTTAATCTCCAGGTTTGTCATACCTTGTATGTGATGAATTGCAATTCCTGTGCTATGCGTGAATAGACCTATTTTGCTGGTAATATAACTGGCTGTTTTATTTTTAAGGTGGACCCAGGGGTAATGATATGTCCTGGATACATCATGAAGTACTAGACTGAGGCAGTTCGCAAGTCTGACTTTAGACTGAGCTATATTCCTTGTAATGACATCGTTTTTGCAAAACTGGGTTGATGCAGTTAAAAGTATGTAGTACTCTGTGAAAATCAGTGTGAGACAGGAAATTGTGGGTGACAGTGTCCACTCTGATTCTAAGGTTTGAGAAGTATGCAGTTGCCAATACCAAGCACATCCCATTAATAGTAATTAAGAGTGAAATAAAAATATTTATTTCAATTTATGTATGTATATTTTTTCAAGCACTGAAATCTATGCATCAATCAAATGTGTAATAGAATAAGCATATTTTCAGACTTCCACAGTCTCAAAATATTTACCTCTCAAAATATTTATACCCTTTCTCAGAAATCCACTGGAGGATATGATACTTGAAAATGAGGGAATAAATCAAGAAAGAGGATCTGGAGAACAGGGGGTTTATCATAGAAAAGCAGCAAAGGGAATTCCCAGTATAATGACAAGTTGCTAAATTAAATCTTTTATTCATTTTTCTGTTGGTCTTTTCATATTGACTTGAAGAAGTCTTAATTAATTGACTTGAAGAAGACTTGTCATTTTGTGGGTTATTTCTCTAAATTGCTTTTGTCTTTTGATTTTGTCTGTATTTTTTTAAGCTTTGCTACACAGAAATTTAACAATTTTATGTGATCAAATTGATTAATCTAAATATAATTTAAACTCTCAGATCCTATGATTGTGGTGTCTGGGTGGCTCAATTGGTTAAATGTCCAACTCTGATTTCAGCTCAGTTCAATATCCCAGGGTTGTGGGATTGAGCTCCATACTCAGCGTGGAGACTGCTTAGGAGTCTCTCTCTCTTTCTCTCTCTCTCTTCCTCTGCCCCTCCCCCACTGTCTCCCTCTCTCTCTCAAAAAAAAAAAAAAAGAAAAAAAAAGGAAAAAAAGAAACCACTGTGGAGTAAGAATAGGGTGCAGGTGGCACAGATGAAAGAATTCAGGATTGCAGTCCAGAACATATGGATTACAGGTAACATAAAGTAGTGTTATGGTTATAGAATTTAAGCCAGTTGCTTGATTGCTTTGGATTTTAGGTTTGTTATCTGCAAATTGATATCTGTTAAGCTCCTTCCAATTCTGTGCATTGATCAATTTCAACTTAATGTAATGGGAAGCTTTTGACAACAAATTTAAATTGGCTCTTGGAAAAATATTAGAATCCACCACCAATAAAAATTTCAGATTCAAACCATGAGACTAAGTATTATAAAATCTGAAAACATGCTGATTAAACTCATACAATAATTTAAATTGCTGCTCAAAAGACACTGAGGAAGGAAAAGACGTGTCCTCCTTTGGGCTGTGGTCTAGTTATCCAGTGATTGTGGGAATGGCAGATAGGGCATATAGAGGCCGGGACATGCAAACTGGTTTCAACCAAGCTTTTCACTGACAAAGAGGAAACAGATGGGAACTTACTAAAACTCCACCTGTAGTGGAGTTTGTGCTTTGAACACAAACATTTTCTTCTTGTTTTTTGTTCTGAGAGTGACAACTCATTTACAAAAGATGAAGTAACTGGAGAGCTCTGAAACTCACTGACAGTCTGCAAGGAACGTTCCTCACTCTTTAGTTCAGGCAAAAGATGGGGAAGGAGTGGGCAATAAAGAGGAGGTCACTGCTGTTGGAACTTTTTCTCTTTCTTTGTAAATTACCACCACACATAACTTTTTCTTATTTTTATTTATGTGGTCCTATACAATACTATGATCAGGATGCATCTTTCATTAGCATTATCTGCAAACAGGAATGACACATTGCATGCATTTGTTCTGATATGGTACTAACTTTTTACCTTTAAATAAGTAAAAGTGCTTCTTAGCCAATTTGAATTTTGCATTTATTTTGTCCAGAATATAATCAATGGAACAAATCTTTCATCTCTGCTCTAGATTCCTTTTGTTTTTCATGTTTTCTACTGCTGGTTCGTTCTTATTCTTGCATGTATATAGTGATAAAAGCATCACAGCCATGTAATTTGTGAAGATCTCATTTGGTCTTGTTGAAAATTACACAGTCAAAATAATTTCATTAGTATCTGAGATAAAATGATATAAATTTCAGGTCTCAGTCAGGATATATGGATAGGAATCAAATGAGCTTGAAAATCTGTTAACATTTGCACACGTTTGAGACATCCATTGGTCAATATAAGGTAGCTGGTATAGCAGACTAAATGGAGTAAATGCATTGGGTTTTTAGGTTGTTTGGAATCATCTTAGATGAATTCCAAATGAAAAAAAATCCATATGCATGCATTAAAAACAAACTAAAATTACTAAGTATTAGAGGACATGTATTCATAATCATTGTAAAACTTTTAATAATCATTTTGTGGCCACATGAGGCTAACCATTTCAAAATGCCAGGCACATTTTTATTATAAACATAATGCAAAATGTTACAAACTATTGAGATATAGAGAAGAGTACAGGGCCGCTACCTTAACATACCATTGTGTAAATTTTACTATCCATCTTCACGGAATTTTGTCTTATGCAGATTTTTACATAGCAATATTTACCTGTATTTAGTAGTCTATCAAGTGCATTTTTACGTTTGCTGTATTTTGACATTATTTGTGATAGACATAGCAACAGTCTGTACTGTAACTTGCTTAAATAGTACTCATTTGTTGAATAGTCCCCCATTTTTCTATTAAAATATCACTAGTATAAATGTATATTTATAAATGTATATATAAATAATCAGGTTTTTACCCATTTTTAATTATATTTTTAGGAAGCATAATAACCAAGTTAAAATGTGTAATATTTTCTGTGGTTCTTGACTTATATAGCCAAATTGCTCAAAAAAATGATTATGCATTTTTAGAGTGCAATTAACAGTGTCTGAATTTGCCAGTTTCACTGTACCACCACCAAAATAAAGAAACCAATTTCATGGATTTAATAGTACTTTCCTGTGTTTTGTTTTAAACTGATGGCCTTTGGAGAGTAGGTCCAGTGCTGTTGTAGAAATTCAGTTGTGGTTAGAGAGAATGGAGCAAGAGATCCAAGGCTTTCCTGGTGGTGTTTAGCAGTAAAAGGCAAGGCAAGTGTGAGGTCAAAGTTTTTTAACTGGGTGTGGAGTGGAGTGTGAAAACATTTCTATTAAAAAACCCAGAGTTTTTCTCCGACTTTTTGGATTTTGGTTTTAAAGTTTGGCCTGTTTGATTTTTTTTATTATGAGTTTGTTGGAAGTAAAAAAAACAATCTCTATCACCTGCCACTTTAATAAAAAATGTATTACTTTTGTCCCCACAATCACTGTTTTGTGCATGGTAATGGGAGATTAGGTTTCATGTGCACTTAATCTGAATTTACCTGTGATCTCTGGCAGCCACAGCTCTCCAGCATGGGAAGCCCGGCAAGTGATTCTTAGCACTCTCTGGTAAGGAGGCAACTTTTGAATTGAAAGTCTGGCTTTGGAAACTCCAGGAGTTTTGTTTTGTTTTGTTTTGTTTTTTTTTTGAAGCACTTTTTATAATTTTTGGTACTTGGAAGGCCTAAGACTTCAAACAGCCTTAGGCCATTTGGCCATTGGTCAATTAGAGCAAGTGATTCAGCTGCTTCTGCAGTTGGCAGTAGGCAAGACAGAGCAGCCTGGCCAGGGACTTACCGTACTGTGGGCATGAGGGAAAGTCTGCGACCAGCTGCCACCTATAAAAGGGGGGTACGTGTGTGTGTGTGTGCGTGTAAGTGGGTGTGCATGTGTGTGTACACAGTGGCAAGGGAAGTAATGGGGTTTGGAATCCCATTTGTTGTCTAAGTAATATTGGCCAAACAATATAGCCCTGGTTTTTGCTTTTAATCTTTAGCTGGAAGACCTCTTATTTTCTGTGTTGGTTGAAAACTGGGACTGTTTCCCTGGTTACTGAGTCTACTAACTGGGGCAAAGTGTAAGGTGAACATGCCATCCTTTGCATTAATTAGAGCAAAGACCAAGTCTCTGTGTGGGGTGCATGCATGTGCCTGTGTTCAGCATTTGAAATAGGTGTGGTAGACCACGAACAGGGACGTGGGCTTGAGTGTTTTTGTTTCTAGAGATTGAAGGAGTTTACTTTCTGCTTTGAGCAGGGTTGTAACCTATGGGGAAAGAGCTGGTAGAACCAGAGAGGATGAGGACCAGGAGACAGAGAGAATGGCTAATGGAACATGCTCCTGGTGGTTAGCTTATTCATTCACAAAGATACAGCTCAGCAGGCAATAGGAACTGGGGAAGATAGTCCAGTGCTTGATGGTGAATTCGGAAGCTAAGAGCAAGAGAAAATAACTGAAGTCCTGGGAATAGTGAACTTGTCATGAAAGAGCATGTTGAAGATGGAAAACAATGAAAACATACTTAGATGTGGAGACCTGAAAGGAGAGAACAAGTAGAGATAAAATTCAGAAATAAATGTGAGGTCAGTCTTATATTTGTCACTTTAGAAAATCAAAATTAATTTGGTATCTTAGAAATTTTAGACTAAAACACATGCAGGCATTCGTCTGTCTTATTAGAGGTATCACGAGAATTACAGCAACTCCACTTTTGGCTATGTATCTAACAGAATTGAAAGCAAGGATCTGAGCAGACATTTGTACACTCATGTTCATTAGCAGTATTATTCACAATAGCCAAAAGGTGGAAGCAACACAAATGTCTATCAATGGATGAATGGATAAACAAAATGTGCAATATACATACAATGGAATATTATCCTACCTTAAAAAAGAAGGAAATTCTAACATGTGCTACAACACATGTCAGACATGTGCTTAAGGGCATGATGCTGAGTGCAATATGCCAGTCACAAAAGGAAAAATACTGTATAATTCTAGTTATATAAGGTACTGAGAGTGGTCAAATTCATAGATACAGAAAGCAAAATGGTAGTTGCCAACGGTGTAGGGGCAGAGAGTTAGTGTTTAAGGTACAGAGTTGCAGTTGGAGAAGATGAAGAGTTCTGGAGAAAGAGGATGGTGATGGCTGCACAGCAATGCAGATATGCTTAATGCCACCGAACTGTATAGTTAAAAATGGTAAATTTTGTTATGTGTATTTTACCACAATACCAAAAAGCACAGGGCCATATATATAAAATTATATTGCATAAAATTATAGTAATCTCTTGCCAACCACTGCTTTTGGAACTCTAGGGTTAATTTATAGTGATTTAAAATTTTATAAAACATTTTAAAAGTCTGACATCTTTTACATATGTAAGTGTAGTTCAGTTCTTTTTTTTAGATTTTTTTTAAAGTTTATTTATTTATTTTGAGAGAGACAGCATGAGTGGGGGAGGGGCAGAGAGAATGGGAGAGAGGGAATCCCATGTAGGCTCCATGCTGTCAGCACAGAGCCAGATGTGGCCCCACTTCTGGCTCTGTGAGATCATGACCTGAGTGGAAATCGAGAGTCGGACGCTTAACTGACTGAACCACCCAGGCACCCCAGTTTAGTTCAGTTCTTTACATGTGTTCCCAAATCTGGTTCTATCAAAATCACTTATTAAAGTTCATAAATGCACGAAATACAAATTTCTGGGCTCTGCCCCAGACCCATTAGATCATAATCTCAAGGAATGGCAGCCAAAAAATAGTATCTTAACAAGTGCTTCAATGGTCCTTATGCAGCAAAAGAATACTAAATCTTCAGATATCTCTTTTCTCTTTCAGACCTGGTAGGTTTATGCGGGTGTGCAGAGAGAAAATTTATCCTTTAAAATTTATCCCATTGGGGCGCCTGGTGGCGCAGTCGGTTGAGCGTCCGACTTCAGCCAGGTCACGATCTCGCGGTTCGTGAGTTCGAGCCCCGCGTCGGGCTCTGGGCTGATGGCTCGGAGCCTGGAGCCTGTTTCCGATTCTGTGTCTCCCTCTCTCTCTGCCCCTCCCCCGTTCGTGCTCTGTCTCTCTCTGTCCCCCCCCCCAAAAAAAGAAGTATTTTAAAATTTATCCCGTCAACAAGGAGAGAAGCATAGAAGACTAGTATAGGAAAATAAAACTTCTTAATCATCTTGATAGCTTATTAAAGAGCAAATGCATTTTGTAAAAAGGAATAGGGGAGCACCAATGATAAGTAATGTAGAAATTATTGCCATCCTTGGTAAGTGGCAAGTCATAGTCAGGCATTATTTGATTCAAAAAAATAAATAAGTTTTATAGTTACAGCACCTCCAATGTTGTGAAGCCATATATATATATGTATGTATATTTGTATATATATGTGTATATATATATGTATGTGTATATATATATGTATGCGTATATGTGTATATATGTGTGTGTGTATATATATACACACACACACACATATATATACACATATGTGTATATGTATACACAATATATATACACATATGTGTATGTGTATACACAATATATATACACATATGTGTATGTGTATACACAATAGTATATGAACTATTTCTTCTTTCAGTTGCCTTTCAGTGTATATGTGTATATATATATGTATATATATATGTATGTGTATATATACATACACATACATATATATATATACACATATGTGTATATGTATACACAATATATATACACATATGTGTATACACGATATATATACACATATGTGTATGTGTATACACAATAGTATATGAACTATTTCTTCTTTCAGTTGCCTTTCATACCTATGTAGGGCAGGGCCTTTGGATTTATATATTGGAAGAATGCAAATGCAAGGCATTAATTTTCAAGCAAGTAGGTGATGGTTTTCAATCCCTTTAACTGAGCAATCAGGCTTATGAGTACATCTGCCTCAACAGATCGATCACAAGACAGCAGTAGTTGTAGAACAATTGAAAGAAGAGCTCAGGGAAGATTTTCTTTGAGAACAAGTTTTAATGATAAGTATGATTTTTTTTTTGGACAAGAGGTCTTCCAGACTTTTATTTATTCTGCTTCTAAATATCATATATACAAATATCATATATCATATCATAAATATCTAAATATCATATATATTGGCAAGAGATTACTATAATTTTATGCAATGTAATTTTATATACATGGCCCTGTGCTTTTTGGTATTGTGGTAAAATACACATAATAAAATTTACCATTTTTAATTACACAGTTCAGTGGCATTAAGTACATCTGCATTGTTGTGCAGCCATCACTATCCTCTTTCTCCAGAACTCTTACATATTATATATAATATTTATTTATTCTGCTTCTATATATAATATATAATATATAATATATAGCTATATATATAGTATAGCTATTTGAGCTCTTTTTCCCTTTCCAACTTTTAATTTTCTATGAAAAAGTATTGCCAACAAACTATTGCCAGATCCAGAGCTTTTCAAGAGCATGGTTGGCAAGGAATTACTATAATTATTTCAGGCATGAAAATAAGCATTTATACACTCACTCTTCATTACCTTAAGGAAAATTGGACAAGTAACTGAAAACATTTTAATAACTGTGGCAGGACAAGGTATTAATAATTTAGTGGAGCAACTTCCTCCATGCACCACCTCTTTTTTGCCCTGGTAGAGAAGACTTAATTGAAAAAAGAATGGAAAATAAATAGAAGCTTGCTGATCCCATGGAGGATTGTCATGAAGGCATTTGTTAAGGCAAAATCTTAGAAGGCTTGTGGGCAGCCATCAGAGTTCCTGTGATTGAGGTGATGCCCACCGAAGGAACTGAGAAGGTATATCTTTGTCAGTCTCTGTAGGCTATTCTATCAGCAGGCCTCCAAGTTGCGGAAGGATCAATGTGCCATGGTAGGATGTGTGCTCAAAGGAGAAACAGTAAGATGGCAACCACAATGGAGTAAGAACCTGAGAATTTCACATTTCTTCCATACAGTCCCTTGAAGGGTGTGGGAGTAAATACTAATGACTGATATTTGATTAGCTGCTTCCCTACCTAGGTGGGTGTGGGCTCAGATCTGGGAATAATTTGATATGGAAGATAAACAATTCCAGCATCTCATGTTATGGGGCAGTTTATACATGGTACAAATGATTATGGATATTTCTTACAATTTCCATTCCAAATTGATTTTTACAAGACTTGTTTTTTGTGTGGGGGGGAGGGGATTTGATTTTGCCTACTGGAAGATGTGGCTTTCCCTGAATCAAGTGTGAGAGAAAGAAGGAAAGATTGTGGAAACAGCTCTAAGCAGAAATGCAAGTGACACTGTTGTGGAAAATGTCAATACAAATTTTGGGACTAGAGGGTTTTTCAGAATTATTGACTTTATATAAATTATGCTTTTGAGGCTGAATTAGCAGCTATCAGAATCCATATACAATTTTTTTGTTTTCCATTTTTTATTGCTATAACATAATAGGCTTTGCTACTGATGGTATGTGTGAAAATACCAGTGGGGGAACAGATTTTTCTTTAACTGATTAAAATGTGTGGAGCTGCCGTGATGATTTCCTCTGTGTTTCCTTTGGCTGCAGATAATACCACAAAGCGAACTCAGTGACGCACATAGGCAGCTGATAACAGCTGACACATGTGGATCTTAAGCCAAGTGTATATTATCAGAAAACGAGCTAAAAACCCCATAAAATTCCCCACTGACTGACTTAAAAACATTCCTTTTAAAATCTCCTAATGACACAGTAGATGATCTTTTTAATTTTGCATACTAAAACACTTCTAGTGAAATATGAAATGAGAGTAAAAGTATGTCCCTTTAGTGAGTATGAGCTAAGTAGAAGTTTTAATGTACTTTTCAACAGCATAATATCTGAAAATTGCATAAATCATTCATTAGAATTTATAATCAACTATTGGACAGTCTTTATTTGCCTTTTAAAATTTAATGTTAATATATTTTTTTAAATTTTTTTTTTCAACGTTTATTTATTTTTGGGACAGAGAGAGACAGAGCATGAACGGGGGAGGGGCAGAGAGAGGAGGAGACACAGAATCGGAAACAGGCTCCAGGCTCTGAGCCATCAGCCCAGAGCCTGACGCGGGGCTCGAACTCACGGACCGCGAGATCATGACCTGGCTGAAGTCGGACGCTTAACCGACTGCGCCACCCAGGCGCCCCTAAAATTTAATGTTAATATTTTAATCAAAGTTCAGCATTGACAGAGTTTAAAAAGTCAATACCATAGGCTTAAAAAGAAAAAGAGCAGTCCTCTGCTAAACCTCTTTCCACCAGATTTCTGCTGCCTAGAGACACCCCTTTCAATCATTTTTGTTGTTACTTCTATCATTTACTTTAATATTTTTAATTAAACTGCTTACACTGTTATTTCTTGAGTCTTTACTTTTAAAAATTGTCCCATGACTTCCTGTATAGAAGTTATTAATTCTGGTCTCTTCCACACCCCCCCGCCCCCCCACTTCTCTGTCCACACTCTTGCCACCTTACAATGTAGTTTTTGATTAAATCATTTTGGTACGTTTTACTTGGTGAAATTACATGCTTGTTATGATAATTAAAGTGTCACTCACCACTGAACCATAGTGAATTATGATCTTTCTTTCTTGTACAACTTTTCATTTTCTCTACTAATTGCCTTTTGTCAAGTTTAGTTGTCTATGCGCACTCATCATTAATTTATTACCAAACTCTAGATCCCTTCTCCTTGCTCAATATGCAGATATCCTCTCATCTGTCCTTATCTTCAAATACCGTGGTGGCCATAGACCTGCACTGGTCAGCTATCCTTTGAGAGAGTCAGTCAGCGATGGGGAGGATAGGGATCACCTCCAGTTGCTGGTCCTGTGGGAGGCTTAGGCCATGCTTCCCCTGGATTTCCCCCAGCCAATAACTGAGCACGGCAGGCCTATTCCTGTCCTAGTACAAATGAGCAGTCTTTGCTTGGGACTGCCCAACCCTATTGGCCTGGTTGCAACTTTCTCACAACTGAGCTGTGGTCTGGGAATTTCTTACACAATCCTTCCTTCCCCCTCTTCTTTCACAGGTGTCAGATTGGCATCCCAGTCTTAATCCCTACTTAATCCTGCTACATCCTCCTTTATTCTCCACAGACATTAACCCCAATTAATACTTGCATGTCTGATCTCATCTTGGCACCTGCTTCTTGGAGGACGTGAATTGGCACAGGGAAGCTTGGGAGGGGTCTGAGAAAACAGGCACTAAGATAGGATTTGGGGACTGGCTTGCTCTTTGCCCAGGTGGTGAAGAGAACCTCATCCTAAAAAGAATGTGGGTGCTGATACAGCTGAAGGCCTAATTATTTAAGATTTCACTTATTATTTGGGGAACAAATAGCAGCCAGCCAGAGGGCTGATTATTGCTAAGTTCTATAGATGTTCTACAAGGGATAATAGAAAACTGAGGGATGGTTAACAAATAGTTAAGAGCTAACTGTAAGTACCAGAGGGACTTTCTGGAAGATTACTAATAAGCCCTTATCTTCTTCAGTGGAGGGACATACCCAGCCAAGGAACAGAGACAAGAATTTGTAAAGTTACAGAGCTGCTTAAGCGACATTTAAATGCTCAGCCAAAGCAGGTCCTGGGACCCCAGTGCATGGGATGGAAACATCTGGGAGATTGTTCCCAGAGATTTTTTGCTCTATAAGTCCCCCAAACTCTCAGAATTTATAGATGTTGTCCTCTTCTTCCTATCAAGGACCATTTATTTTTTTTGTTGGAAGATGCTGCAAAAGCCTCTCTCCTATGAGACAACAAGTGTCCCTTTCAGGAATTCCCCACCCTCTCTCCTAGCTGTGAAGCTGGTAGCTAAATCCCCACTGGGGTTATGCTAAGTCTGATAAGAGAGGAAAGAAATAACACACCAAAGGAGTGTCAAGAATTATTTAACATGTACTGACAGGAACCAGAGGAATACACTTGTAATTGGATTTTGATGAGACTTAATCAAGAGGGCCCAGTAGTAATACTGGTTTGAAAAAACCTTTTTGACCTGGAAGTATTTTCCTGGGATGTAGGATTTAACACCCTGGCAAGGACCCGAGGCAATGGAACCAACTTACTTTTGAGTGGATCTTAGAAACCTGGATAAAACAATCACTTGAGTTGAATGGAATTGGCAGACGTTAGAGGAAGGACTACAAAAGCTGAAGGAAGTGGTCCCTCACAAGGAGGGAAGACATTTTATCAGATGTTAATGTCTACCAGAAAGCATATACCATGGAAGAGGCACTAAATAACCAAGTAGACAAAATGACTTGGCCATTTGGTATTATATAGTCTCTGTGATCAGTCACCCTGGAACTGACAGGATAGGGAGATGAACACCCTGGAACGTGATGGAAGAGATGGGGGATATACATGGACCCAGTAGGAAGGTCTCCCATTTACCAAGGCCTGTGGACTTACTGCTGCCTCTGAATGTCCAGTTTGTCAGTAATGAAGACCAATGCTGAGCTCCTGATCTAGTATTATTATTTTAGGAAGCCAACTAACCACTTGGTGGCAAGCCAGCCATATTGGGTCTCTTACCTCCTATTTAATGATGGCCTCTATTTTCTACTTGAAATTTGAAACAAGTCTGTCTACTTAGAGTGAAGGGGATTTGGTAAAAAAGAGTAGTGAGAAAAGAAAGAGGTTGACTATGGGATTTAGTAGGTACTAGTTATTTGAACAATAATAAGTGGGTTTTTAGAAACCATTTTTTGAGTACTAACAGTGGCAGGCATTGTATTAAACTCTCTTCAAGAATTATTTGTAATATTTATAATCTATCACATTTACTTTGACAATTAGTTAATATTATCTCTATTATATGGGAAAGAGATGGTATGTTAATTGCCCGGTACATTCCTTTACTCATTTTATGTATATTTAGTGACTCTAATTGCATACTAAGCATCATTCTCAGCATAGTAAGTAAATTTGTCAGTGATGCAAACCAAGGACAGTCTCACTTCAGAATCCAGTTTCTTTACAATAAAAAATTTAGGTCAATAAAATGGCTCAACAGTGCAAGCATGTTTGCCAAATGAGCCTCTACTGGGTTTACCATTATAATGAGACAGAGAACTACTGCTTTTACAACATGGGCAAATAAATTATTTCATAACTACTTAAGTCCATTCAAATTATCAAGGATAAGTCTGGAAGTTGAACTCCAACTTAATTTCTCTATTGTAATTAGAAAGATGGATTAATAGCTTGTCCTTTTATGTAATTTCCTTCTTGTATATTAAAAAAGCAACATCTTCAAAGATTTTAACACTCTTCCAGTAAATTACTGCTAATTCATAATTTAGGATATTTCACTTCAGTTGAAGTTAACATGGGCACTTACTCTGAGGAAATAATGTGATAATCATTGCAATAGCTTACATAAAATTATAAGCAAGAGTGACGGTGGTTGCATTTAACTCATTTTTTAAAACGCTATTTTATTGATGGTTTATTTCTTTGTTAGTAACTTCAGTCATTTATTGAAGCACACTCAAGTGGTATTTACTTGCACAATGCTATTAGATTTACAGTACTCAATTTGTTTTGAAAAAAAACTATGATTTAAGATTTCCATTCTGCTGGGTTTTCTTTTTTTTTGTAACTCATACAGTTTTTCTGTTTACACATTCACATCTAGTTTTTATTTTTGAGAGATAAGATTTCTTTTGTTTATATTTTTCTATTGATTGTAGTTGGAGGAACAAATTGTATTGGCCACCTTGTGCATGTGGGACTTGTGTGGGAAAAGTGAAATGCTATGGAACATTTAAAAGCATACTAAAAGGCAACAATACATCCTTGAGGGTAAGTGCCATCCCATAGCGGTTACTGCTATGGCCTCAGTTGTGGCACAATTTTGGCAAATAGACCAATAGGGCTAAGCACCTCTCAAAGCAATTTTTATCTTTGAACAAATATAAAGATGGAGCAGTAGAGTGAATTACTCAAGGGCTTGGCAAGAAAGATGAGTTACTATGAGAAAATGCTAGTGAATTTAATGACTCTTTGGGAACATGTAGTCACTTATAAGTCTCTGGGGGTCTAAATTTGGGTAATTCACAAGTGTGAAATTGGCAGTCTAGTTAAAAAGGCAGAACTTATGCATTGCTTTTAGAAAGCAATTTTAATATGAGAGGAACACTGGAAACTGGACAGGACATAGCAATATTATGTTAACGACTTTCATTTTGTCATGGTGGAACAGTTCATTGATTCCATGAGGAAGATGAAACAAAAGTGACTTCCTAAAAATGTCTTTCTTCTTCTAGGAAGAGAACAATTAATCAGGTAGGATAGCTCATTTGAAGTCTCCTTGAATTAGTTGCTATTCTTGATTTAAAAAGAAATTTCTCTAATAAGTAGGTGTTCAGAGTTTGGGGAAATGTCATTTGACTAAAGGGAAAAAATAATTTGAAATATCCTCATTTTCTCAAACTAAATTGGATTCAACATACCCTGTATGTTTTTGCTAGACACTGGGATGTTTGAAGGGATGATTTACCAAGTATAATATATTCTTTTGTTTCTCAATATATTTCTCTTCCCAGGCCTTCAAATACTATACCTGTTACCATTCCTGCATCTCACCATTGAAATAAAATTAACGCAAGTATGTTTTTGAACACATTTTTAAAGCTTTTTATGTGTTTCTTCTACTTCCATCCAGGATGGAGTAATAGGGACTTGTCACTTAAAGCAAATAGAAACCCAAGCAGTGTATTTATAAAACAATGGATTTTAGACATTGGACACGAGAACACAGGACTGCAATCTCCTAAAGAAAAGAAATGAAGTAAGGTCTACAATTGCATCAGTTTACTGCTTAGCTTGTGGAGGGTACATCCAGAGACCAGGGGGCTTGCCAAGATGAAGAGAAAAGTTTGAATCCACAAAGGCCAAGTTAAGCTAGAATTTGTAGGACAGTGTACCAGTGAGGAATGAGCAGCACAGAGATAGAACTCTGGTGATATGGAGAGACCTCCCACAAGTCTTTGGTTGAATACTGATCTCCATAATGCAGGAGAGGAAACTATCTGATGTGGGAAGGGGGAACACAGTACAAAGAGACTAGGCTGAACAATTTTTAGGACTCAAACTAGCTGGTTCATGTTTCCACCATCCAAATGGAAATAATTTGTTATACAAAAGGCATTGGGTAGGATGCTAAAAGAGTTTCAGCTTAGTTGTGGGCATAAATCGGCTCTATGCTAATGGATGCTCTTAACATACCCTAATAAAACTTAACAGCTTTAAGCCTCAAAATGATTTACCCCATTTCAAGTAACCTAACTGCATGCCAGAACAAAATCCCATGCTGTTCAAAGGAATATAGCAAAACCCAGCAAAGAACAACATAGAATTCACAGTGAATGGCATCAAACACAAAACTAACCAGCCATGCAGAGAAGCAGAAAGTGTGATTATAATCACATGAAAATAGAGATGGACCTAGAAAATAGACCCAGAAATTAAAAGATGATGAAACTAGCAGATGAGGATGTTAGAAAAATGATTATAAATGTGCTCCATATGTAGAGGAAAACATGAACCTGATGAAGAGTGAAACAGCCCAAATGAAACTTCTAGAGCTGAGAAGTACAATAAGGGAAATGGAAAATACAGTTGAATGGGTCATCGGCTGATTAGTGTAGAAAAGATCAGCAAACTCTCAGCCACGGAAACTGTCCCAAATGAAGAGCACAGAGAGGAAGAAAAGACTGAAACAAATGAACAGAGTTGCCTGTGGGATACCAAGCTAACATACATGTAATTGGAGTGCTAGATGAAGGTGGGTGGGAGGACAGAAAAATATTAAACAAAAAAGGGCCAATTATGTTTCCAAGTTTGAATATAAAGAGAAATTTTAAAAGGAAATCAGAGGAAAAAAGGACTAATAATGTACAGGGACAAAGAGAAGAATTATCACAAATTTTTTGTCAGAAACCATGCAAACTTAAAATGTAAACTTAATGTTCTGAAAGGAAAAAACTTCAAATTTTATAATATTGACAGTTTCAAAAAGAAGGCAAATGAAATCTTTTCTCTCTCTGTCTCTCTGTCTCTCTGTCTGTCTCTCTCTCTCTCTCACACACACACACACACACACACACACACACACACACACAGTTGAGAAAATTTGTCACCAGTAGACCTGTACAACAAGAAATGTTAAATTTTTCAGTGAGAAGGTTCATAACTGTTATATTTTTGATTAAACCTCTTTATAAATGTTGACATTCTTCCTTTAATCTGATATATTTTACCATAAAATTTATATTATCTGAAATCAATATTGCATTTTTACTTACTGTATTCTTGCCAAAATTAGCTGCTCTCATCTTTTCATTTCTAATATTTCTAATAGATTTATTTAGGCATATTTTTCCCAAGGACAATAGTTTGAATCCTGCTCTGTAGATGATTCTGGAGTGTTCGCCTTTTTCTGAGTTGACTTTCAGGCAATTTTAATTTGTTGTTATAACAAATGTATTGAGTCTTTCATCATTTTGTTTTATGTTTTATGAAGCTTTATTTTTTTATGCCAGTACTTTTGTGTTCTAAGTTTTAGGGAATATTGGTTTATGTGCATGCCTGTGTGCTGCTGTTGCTAAGTGGACATTTTCTTTGCTTTTTATATTGCCTACTGAATTGGATGCCATCTGTATACTTTATCAATAATTCTAGTAGTGATCACTTTCATATTTGAAAATATGTTTGAATCTCTTCTTTTTCTGTTTCTCAATTTCAAGAGTGAAAAAATGAATTGCTACTTTGAATGTAATGTGAGTAATTTACTATATTTTACTATTCTCAGAGAGAACAGACTCATGTTTGCTATTTCGTTATATTTATTTTTTAGGAGACTGCAAAACTATTTGCCAAAGTGATTGTCATTTTACAGTTCGACCCTAAGTATAAAAAAGATTCACTTGATATTTACTACCAGTTAAAAAAAAGTTTAGTCATTGTAGAAGTTTTTTTTAAAAAAAACTGGAATAAAATTAGTATGTAATATTATATAACTTCCAAGTATACAGCATTATAATTCAGTATCTGTTTGTGTTACCTAGTAATCACCACCAAAAGTCTATTTACCATCTGTGACCATATAATTGACCTCTTTCACCCATTTTGCCCTTCCCCTCTGATAAGCATCAAACTGTTCTCTGTATCTATGGGATTTTGTGTGTTTCTTGTCCATTTGTTTTGTTTATTTAGATTCCACATGTGAATGAAATCATATAGTATTTGTCTTTCTCTGTCTGACTTAATTTGCTTAGCCTAATATCCTGAAGGTCCATCCATGTTGTCACAAATGGCAAGGTTTCATTCTTCTTATGGCCGAGTAGTACTCCAGTATTTGTGTGTGTGTGTGTGTGTGTGTGTGTGTACTATATATATATATATATATATATATATATATATTTATATATATATGTATGTATATATACACTACAACCTTTTTATCTATTTATCTGTTGGTGAGCACTTAGGTTGTTTCAATATCTTGGCTATTGTAAATAATGCTGTAAGGAACATAGGAGTACATGTATATTTTCAAATTAGTGCTTTCTTATCCTTTGGGTAGATACCCAGAAGTGGAATAATTGGATTATATGGCAGAACTATTCTTAATTTTCTGAGGAATCTTATATTGTTTCCCATAGTGGCTGCACTGACTTGCCTTCCCATCAACAGTGTATGAGGGTTCTCTTTACATCCTCCCTGACACCTATTATTTCTTGTCTTTTGGGAATAGCCACTCTAATACGTATGGGGTGATATCTCATTGTGTTTTTAACTTACGTTTCCCTAATAATTAGGGGTTTTGTAGTTTCAGCATTATGTTAGCATCTGTGATCTATTTGAGTTAATTTTGTAAAAGATGCGATGATTAAAACCCCTTGTTTCTCCATACAAATACTAGTTGTTCTCGGGGCGCCTGGGTGGCGCAGTCGGTTAAGCGTCCGACTTCAGCCAGGTCACGATCTCGTGGTCTGTGAGTTCGAGCCCCGCGTCGGGCTCTGAGCTGATGGCTCAGAGCCTGGAGCCTGCTTCCGATTCTGTGTCTCCCTCTCTCTCTGCCCCTCCCCCGTTCATGCTCTGTCTCTCTCTGTCTCAAAAATAAATAAATGTTAAAGAAAAATTTAAAAAAAAAACAAAAACAAACAAAACCCAAATACTAGTTGTTCTAGCATCATTTATTGAAATTATCTTTTCCCTCTATCGAGTTATCTTGACGCTATTGTTGAAACTCAATTAACTATAGATATGTGGATATTATTTGTGGATGCTATTTTATTCCATTAATCTATATGTGTCTGCTTTTTTTTAATTTTTTTTTTAATTTTTTTTTTCAACATTTATTTATTTTTGGGACAGAGAGAGACAGAGCATGAACGGGGGAGGGGCAGAGAGAGAGGGAGACACAGAATCGGAAACAGGCTCCAGGCTCTGAGCCATCAGCCCAGAGCCTGATGCGGGGCTCGAACTCGCGGACCGCGAGATCGTGACCTGGCTGAAGTCGGACGCTTAACCGACTGCGCCACCCAGGCGCCCCCCCGTGTATGCTTTTTAAAAAAAAATTTTTAACCTTTATTTATTTTTGAGAGAGAGGGAGACAGAGTGCGAGCAGGGGAGGAGCAGAGAGAGAGGGAGACACAGAATCTGAAACAGGGTCCAGTCTCTAAGCTGTCAGCACAGAGCCCAACATGGGGCTTGAACCTGGAAGCTGCGGGATCACGACCTAAGCCAAAGTCGGACGCTCAACCGACTGAGCCACCCAGGTGCCCCTCTCTTCTTTATACCACATTTTCTTGATTACCATAGCTTTATAGTAAGTCTTGAGATCAGCTAGTGTTAAGTTCTTCATTTTTTTTTCTGGCTATTCTAGAGCCTTTGCATTTCTACATAAACTTTGGAATCAGCTTTAAAGTTTATACCAAAAACACTTGTTAGAATATCAATTGAGATTGTATTGAACTTATAGATCAATTTGAGTAGAGCTGACATTTAGGCAATTTGAATTTTGGGATTTATAAACATGTATATCTTATCCACTTATGAATATCATTTAATTTTTCTGTAGGATGTTTGTAATTTTTAGTATACATATCTTACACAAAATTTGTTAAGTTTACCCTTCTTCTCAAAATAGAAAGTAAAAAACAATCACGGAGACTTAGTACCATCATAAGTGATTTTAAGTGTAGAGATTCTTCTCACATTCCCATTTTATTCTGTAGTTTGGCCAGAATGAAAGATGGCTGTCTTGGAGAAAGATGACAGATTAATCAACTAGTTACTCTATTTACAACAACTGTTCCATATATCGTCTTCATATTGGTATCTTATAAATGTTTTCTTTTTTCTATGTTAAAATATAGAAGATACTAAAAGTATTAGTTTTTCACTGAATCAATTAGTTCCTGGGGCTCTGGCCATTTCATAGGACATCATACACATTCGTTACATTGATGATAATATCAGTATGGTAGGTGCTTTAGATTACATGTACTTCTGACAACAGAGGGGTCTGACATCTCAGTAAGTTTTTTTGAATCCAGGAGTCTTGGGTGTGAAAAGGTAGATATCTTTGCAACAATGAACTCTTCAATGTTTAATGGGCCTGTTTACATTTTAGAGGCAATTTATTCCACATTTTGGAGTACTGCCCATTTTATTAACTGTATGACCTAAAAAGCTGGTAGTTTTGAGTAAGATCTGAGCAAGAGAATAGCTCCATTTGACCCAGACTGCGGTGCAAGCATCTCAAACTCTCAATTCTTGTGTAGGAGGGAATCTGATTTTGCTGAAAGTGCCTATGGAAGATCAGAATGCTATGGCAGGCAGTGATAAGAGAATTGAGGAGGAGACTCATACTTTTGATTTGAGAGGTAGCTGGGATTGAAATTTGGCTCACTTCACTTTCTGCTTAATGACTCCCCCATCACCAAGGAACCTGTCAGGAGCTTGCTTGGTCTGAGTTCATGCACAGTTCCTTCTGCCTTTCTCCTTCTGTTGGACAAGTTTATGATACATTCTATAAACTCATCAAGAGGTACTAGCATAATAGAGTGTCTCAATACTTGACAACCAAAGACCACCAAGAACACATATGATGTTGAACAAGTTGAGTTTAATGCTTGTTGCAGACAGAGAGGATGTACCACACAGGGAACTGTGGGACATTTATGTAAGAGGCAGTTAGAAAGGACTAAGAAATTGTTAACCGTGTTAGGTATTTTGGGGGAGAGTTGAAGACCATGGTATTTTGCTCAGGTTTGGATGTGATCAGGAAGCAAAGATAATTCTATGATTGGGTATCTTAAATCTTACCTATAAGTGGAAGGAATAAAATGAGGTTATATTTGTAACTGGTAAAGAAATAGTGGTCACTCATATTAGCCAGGTTAGGGAGATACTTGGTTATTTTTAATGGTTAGGGTAATATTTCATGCTTTTATCTGTTTTTAGATATAATTATGAAGTGATTTTTTTGTCCTAATCCATTGCAGTCAGAGTGGCCTTGGCCTTGTCTGATGTCGATGGTCTGTAAAATTATTCTTGCTCAACAGGAGAACCTAGCTGTTAGTGTCAGGTCTCACCAAAGTCTAGCTGATGGTTCCAGGCCAATCCTGTCTGTTGGGGGCTGTTTCTCTCTCTCTGAAGAGCCACTGTTCACAGCCTTAATCTCAATAACACCAGTCTATATTGGCTTTCTATCTCTCCTTGTCTCATTCTTCCAGGTTCTTCACTTGTAGCCCTTGGAATGGAAATCTGGTTCACTCCACTTAATCTTAGTCTGTACCCTTATTATTTTCCAGGCATAATAATTCAAACTAAGACACTCTTTAAGGGAAAAAATATTCTAAGAATTATTCTCCTGTTGGATGGGGGCAGTTCAGGGTTGATTGCTGGTAGTGGTTTTCTGTGATGCCATGTAAAAAGCATGCAGCATCTGTCAGGGCATGGTGACTGGGTAGGTGACAGACACCTACCACATCTACATCCTTCCAGATGCCTTGTTCTTACATAGGCCTCTAGAATGAAACTATAATCCTGAAAAAGAAAAAAGAAGATAGGTAAGGAAATTCTAATTTCACTAAGGGAAAAGTTAGAATAAACTAAGAGTATCATGTTTTGGCTAATATTATGTTTCTACCAGTGAAAAAGCTTAAGACAGAAAATAAGTTCAGTGATTAAGAAAATGAAGAAAATCCCAAATTTGTGGCTTGACAATTCAAATTTATAATTAGAAGTATTGACAGTGTTCAGATGAAGCATGATCTAAGAAAGAGGAAAGAGGAAACCCAGGTTATTTAAATTTTCTTATAGATACTTCTTCACATATGTAAAATTTTTCTACAACAAATATGTATTACTTTTGTACCCATGACTGGAATTAACTTGCACTATAATTTTTATTACTAAATGTATCCTAATAGAAATTATAACTGATGAAAACACTTAAATTTGTCTTGTTGATATATTCTCAGCAAATAATACCCTTTCATACTATGAAACTGAGAATTCTCAGTCTTTTTACAAACTCTTGAAAGTGAGAAACAGAATTCCTGCCTCTTGGCCATATATATCATTGGTAGTTGTAGAAGGAGCCCATGCTTATTTTTAAACAAATCTGTGATCACATAGATCACATGACATTAAGCAAGTGGCAGTTCAATGGCAATATCCTAAGTTATTGTGGGCAGATAGATACTTAAATAGGTCGAGCAGGAAATGTTATGACATTCACTTTTGTGGGCAGTGGGGGCAGGGAGAATCTATTGTCAGTTCTAACTTCAACCAGGAAATGTCTCTTTCTACCAAAAGAAGTGTCATTCTACCAATCCCCCTTTCCATTTTCACAGTCATGTGGAAAGCCAGGTTCATGCAGTGGATGAAGCAGAGGGGCCTGTCCACTGTGAGAGGACAGATTGATCATGGAGAAATGCTAGTGCTGCTATTGGGTGCAGGGCATATAGGCAGGACTCAGAACCTTCTCCTGTAATCAGCTAATGCAGACCCACCATCTAATGATTCAGAAAGTGAGCAAAGACTAAAATGGAGAGAAAGAGCACAAAGACCCCAAGACAGTGCATTAGAGTGGGACAAGAATAACAAGGGGTAGGATGCACAGAAAGGACCCAAATGACATCAGTACTAAACCCTCAGCTGGCACTAATAGTTTTCTGGAGGCCAGTACAACTGAGAAATTGTGAAGTATATGTACAGATTTGGAAGACACAAAATGAAGATTACAGTATATTACCAATATAATCAATATGATTAAAAAGATAAGCTGCAAATTGGGAAAATATTGGCCACAAAGCAGTTATTATTTCTTTCGAGCATGTGCCTGGTATTGTGCTGAAGAGTTTACAGGCCTTGGTATGTGTGATTCTCACAACACTTTGAGGTAGGTACTGTTATTTCCCTTATTTGGATACCTGATGTTCAGAAGCACAGAAAACTTACAGTCCTGAAGCAAACTGTTGGCAGGGCTAGATTCAGACTCCAGATGTCTGACTCCAGAGTCTGCATTCTTTTTTTTTTTTTTTTTTAATCTTTAGTGTGCATTTAGTTTTGAGAGAGACAGAGCGTGAGTGGGCAGAGAGAGGGGCAGACACAGAATCCGAAGCAGGTTCCAGGTTCTGAGCTGTCAGCACAGAGCCCGACACGGGGCTTGAACTCACAAACCGTGAGATCATGACCTGAGCCTAAGTCAGATGCTTAACCAACTGAGCCACCCAGGCGCCCCAGAGTCTGCATTCTTAATCACTGTGTAGACTGTCTTTTCAAACTCACCAAAGGTGATCATCAAATATTCTGTGAAGAGCAACTGGAAACCCATCATTATCTACAGCGTAGTCCTCAGAGTTTTGGGAGTATGGCTGAGTCGAGAAAATGTTAGAGTGCAGATTCAGCATCTTGTAATAGATTTTGTTGTTGTTATTTGCAAATTAGTAAGGTATGGAACATTTTCAGGTACTGATATTTGTGGATAACTGGGTCATATGAACAGCACCAAGTATTAAATGACAGGTTCGGATGCCTGGACTGAGCAGGAAGGCTAATTGAATTCTATCTTAGCAAGGTTCATTTCTCTCTCTGAGGAAACTACATTTCACACTTCCACAGCATGAAATGCTTCCATAGAGGTTCTTAATAGTTGACAAGTGTAGATCTAGATTTAAAGATCTAGATTTAGTTGTGCAGTGAGTAAATTTGTTTTGGAATCAAATAAATATCACTTAAATTTGGAAATAGATACATTTATGGAAGGTTATAAGGCAATAAAGTAAGCACCCAAAATATGAGAATGCTTTTTAAAATTTCATTTGAAAATCTGTTTGGAAACCAATGAATATTTTGCAGAAGTAGGAACATCTCTTGCATTTTTTTCTGAGTTCAATTTTTAATATTTAATTTTTTTTAGATCCACATATAAGTGAGGTCATATAGTATTTGTCTTTGTCTGGTTTCTTTCGCTTAGCATAATGACCTCAAAGTTCATCCATATTGTTGCAAATGGCAAGATTTCCTCCTTTTTTAAATATACAGCTGAATTATATATAGGTATATATATATATATATATATATATATATATGCCATTTTTAATTCTTTTATCCATTGACAGGCTCTTAGGTTGTTTTGGTGTCCTGGCTATTGTGTTTAGGGCATTAATAAAAATTCAGATGCAAATATCTTTTTGAGACAGTGATTTCATTTACTTCGGTTATGTACATAAAGTGGGATTGTTGGGTTATATGGTAGTTCTACTTTTAATTTTTTTAATGTTTATTTACTTTTTGAGAGAGAGGCAGACAGAGCACAAGTGGTGGAGGAGCAGAGAGAGAGGGAGGCACAGAATCCAAAGCAGGCTGTAAGCTCTGAGCTGTCATCACAGAGCCCAACGCAGGGCTTGAACTCATAAACCATGAGATCATGACCTGAGCCGAATGAAGTCAAACTCTTAACTGACTGAGCCACCCAGGCACCCCTACTTTTAATTTTTGAGGAACCTCCAAACTGTTTTTCCATAGTGGCTATGCCAATTTACATTCCCACCAACAATGCATAAGGGTTCCCTTTCCTTAACATTCTTGCCCACACTTTTTGATAATAGCCATCCTTACAGGTGTAAGATGATATCACTTGGTGATTTTGATTTTCATTGCCTGATAAGTAGTTATGTTAACCACCTTTTCATGTACCTGTTGGCCATCTGTATGTCTTCTTTGGAAAACTGTCTATTCACAGCTAACATCATATGAGATGGTGAAAAACTGAGAGCTTTTCCTCTAAGATGAGAAGACAAAGATGTCTACTCTCACCAGTTTTGTTCAATGCAGTACTAGAAGCCTTAGCCATAACAATCAGACAGGAAAAAGAAATAAGAGGCATCTATATTGGTAAGAAAGAAGTTAAACTGTCACTATTTGCAGATGACATGATACTATACATAAAAGAAAAAAAAGTCCCTAAGGATTCCACCAAAAAAAAATGTTAGAAGTCATAAATGAATTCAGTAAAGTTGCAGGATACAAAATTAATATCCAGAAAATCAGTAGCATTAATATCTACTAATTAAGTAGAAGAAAGACAAATTAAAAAAAAAACAATTCCATTTACAATTGCACCAAAAATAATAAAATATCTAGGAATAAACTTAACCAAAGAGGTGACAGATCTGTACTCTGAAAACTATATAAAACATTGATGAAAAAAATTAAAGATGACAGAAATGGAAAACATTCCATGCTTATAGATTGTAAGAACTGATAATTGTTAAAATGTCCATACTACCCAAAGCGATCTACAGATACAAAGCAATCCTTATCAAAATACCAACAGAATTTTTCACAGAACTAGAACAAAGAATACTAAAGTTTGAATGGAACCACAAAAGACCTTGAATAGCCAAAAACAATCTTGAGAAAGAACAAAACTGGAGGTATTTCAATTCCAGATTTCAAGATATACTTCAAAGCCATAGTAATCAAAACAGTATAGATATGTAGATCAATGGAGCAGAATAGCGAGTCCAGGGATACACCCACATTTATATGATCAATTATTCTGTGACAAAGTAAAGAAGAATATACATTGGGGAAAAGACAGTCTTTTTAATAAATGGTTCTGGAAAACTGGACAGCTACATGCAAAAGAATGAAATTGGACCACTTTCTTAAACCATACACAAAAATAAACTCAAAATGGATTAAAGACTTAAATGTGAAACCTGAAGCCATAAAACTCATAGGAGAGAATATAGGCAGTAACTTCTTTGACATTGGCCATAGCAACTTCTTTCTAGATATGTCTCCTCAAGCAAAGGAAACAAAAGCAAAAATAAACTATTGGGACTACATCAAAATAAAAAGGTTTTTCACAGCAAAGGAAGCCATCAACAATATATCTTCTGCATTTTTAATTGGTATATTCCTCTTTGGCTCAGCCTGAGGAATAAAAACCACAAAGTCAAGTTTTAATAGTTGGGGCTGAGGCATATCTTTCTTTCTGTGTGGAATAGATGGAAAAGAATAATACAAGATAAATAAACCTTTTCTAAGTAGATCTAACATAATAGATTTTATAAATGCTTAGGTTTGATTTTGAAATAAATTATTCTACCTGACCGCAGTGTTTTCATTGTAGATTAATATTAATATTTGACATACCAGATTATTAGATATTCATAGTAGTTGATTCCTAGGGCTATCATGGCTCATTCTTTTATTCAATGAATATTCATTGAAAGCCTTCGATAGGTCAAGCTCTCTTTTGGTTCTGGGAACAATATACTTGGTCACAAGATAGTCAAAGGTCCCTTCCCTTTTGGAGCAAACACTCTTATGGGGAAAATGAGACAGTATTTAAAATTTAAAGCTATATATATCAGATGGTGATATATTTTTTCCTCTGAAGGAAATAAAGCAAAGTTCCTTGATAGGGAGGGACCTGGAGCTCCTTTGGGGTAGCAGTCAGGGTAGACCCAAATGGTCAGCAGGAAGCACTGGTGCAAAATCAGTGAAAGAACATTCCAGGCAGGGGAACTGATAGAGCTGCCAGTTAAGAACTAAGAAGTAGGCTATTCGAGAAGGAGATAGTACAAATAGTAGACTGTTTTATCTAGGCAACATAACCAGGGGATTACCTAGCATCCCCTCTACTATTGGTTAGGTTACAATTCCATCCTTATAAGTGGATCAACTACACACTGTTTGGTAACACTGGTTTTTATTAACTATTCACAAAGATGGCAGAAATAACAAAATTGGCATTCTTGCATAGCAAACAAAAGACTAGTCTAGGAGTGACCTGGAGAAGCTTAGTAATATAAATGTGTCCAGTTTGATAGTTAATAGGTTAATTCTATTATCAGTTATGAGTTTGTAGTTAACCTTCTATTAAAACTCTGAAGGAGGAAGAATACAATGAAGATGACATAGAGCCCGGCTTCTTGTTAGAACATGTTACTGAGCAAACATGCTACCTAACACACAAGTTAAATGCTGTTTGTTGTTCATGGGGCTTTATTTGGAGGGTCACTCTTCTGGATGTTTTTTAATACACTGCATTCCAACAGCACTGGCCCAAGCCTGTTATTTCCACCTTATTGCTCACATGGTTTTTACTCTGGTGCTGGCGTGCATAAGTGTGGTTTTTTCTGTGGTTTTCTTACAGGTTCTGGAGAGTTACAAATTGTGCAAAAGGTCATAGGTCAGTTTATCTTTCCAGATATAGAACAAAGCAAAACTCTAAAATTCTGGTCTTAGTAAAGTAATCTTGTAAGTTTAATTTGCCTTTCCATGATTAAAAACAAAGAACAAGTAAACAAAAAAACTTAAAATCAGAGGTCATTAGCACAGAATAATAGTCTTGAGCCAATGGAGAAAACAAAGAACACACACACACACACACACACACACACACACACACACCATATACATACACATACAGTCTCTTGATTATGCCTGCTCCTCTTATCTCTCTTTATAGTATTTCTTTTTTTAATTTTTTAAATGTTTATTTTTGAGAGAGAGAGACAGAGCATGAGCAGGGGAGGGGTAGAGAGAGAGAGGAGACACAGAATCCAAAGCAGGCTCCAGGCTCTGAGCTATTAGCAGAGACCCTGAAGTGGGGCTCAAACTCACAAACCATGAGATCGTGATCTGGGCTGAAGTCGGCTGCTTAATGGACTGAGCCACCCAGGCACCTCTCTTTATAGTATTTCTTAGCTGTGCTTTTTTCCTAAAGGCTGAGAACATTTTGTGGTATTTTTGATGGGAGAAAGGATCACTAGGATCCTACACTATAGGTCTTCAATTCATAGGAACTGGTGGTAGAAGGGAAAGATAATTGAGTCATTGTGGTGAGGGAGCCAAAGGCAATCTGAGAACAAAGCACAAGTGAACACCCTGCACCCACCCCCTCCAGAAACCCATAGACTCAGTTTCCTGGGGCCCTAACATCACACTCCCCTCCATAATGATGTAGGGAACAAAGGCAAGAAGGAAATGGTAGATAAAATTAAATATCCTTATAACCTGCAGCCCTTTGACAAATACTTGGGATAGGCAGAGTATCACATTTCTCCAGGAACTCCCTACTGTCTTAATGCCTTAATGCCTTACTAGAGGAACAAACAACCTTAGCTTGACAATAGCTAGGCCTCCAGTCTCCTATGAGTCTTCTTTAGCGTTTGAAAGTCCTTTTGGAAACCTCCCTTTTGCCTTTACCTTCCCCAACTCCATAGTATATATTCAGTTACTCCTCACAACCCCAGTGCAGCTCTTTCTGCCCACAGGTCCTGTTCCTGTGCTTTAATACAATCTTTTTGCACCAAAGATGTCTCAAGAATTCTTTCTTGTCTGTCAGCTCTGGACTGCCACCACCACTCTAAAAACCACATCAGTTATAACTCAGCAAGGATAAGTGATCCAAGCTATAAATATACTGGTAATTCAAGAATATTTAGAAAGTTCTACTGATAAATTTAATTAACGGAGTATCGTAGTGGATGTAGTAAGTTGTTTCTTACCTCAAAATCTCCTTTTTAATATTTTAATATTTATTTAAGATTTTAGTGAAAGATGTTCTCCTTTTTGGGACTTCCTCTTCTTCCTTTTGTTTCTTTATCGTAAATTCTATCTTAGGGAGCAAAGTGAATCTTTGTTCTTTGTAACTGCAAAAGACTTGTTTTTAAAGAAAAAACTTATTAAGAAACAATAATTTCTGTTAATAAATTACAGAACTGGAAGATGTGTTGCTTAATTGTAGCCATCCTTAACCCTGGTTGCACATGGGACTCTTATAGACTCCTGCTTCTTAAAACTTACGTGCATGTGAATCATCTGGAGATCTTATTAAAATGCAGATTTTGATTAGGAAGTTCTGGGATGAGGCCTGAGATTCTGCATTTATAAGCCCCCAGGTGATGTTGATGCTGCTAGTCTGTGGACCACAATTTGAATAGCAAGGAGAGAGAGCTTTTAAAAATTGTTAATACAGAGGCCATGCCTAGAACAGATTCAGATTCATACTATACAATGTGGGATGCAGGAATTTTTTAATGCAGATAATCCACAGATTATCTAGAGTTTGGATGAGCTAGAAGGCAATGTCAGTTCTGACTGTGTATTAGAATCTTCTGCAAATCATTAATGATGAAATTTCTGAATCTCAATAGTTTTAAATGTTTATAGCCAATGATGATGTAAAAAAACCACTATTCTAGGGGTCATTACATTATGTCATTGTATTAAATTAATGAAACTGGGTGAGATTTTGGGTATGTGCATAATTTTAGGGGTAGCTGCTCATAATTATCCATTAATTTTTAAAGGAGCTGATAACCCTGAAAACATTATAATCCACTGACTTAAAAAAGTCTAAACTAGAGATGGATTATTATTATTTTTTTTTAAAGAATTTTTTTTAACATTTATTTATTTTTGAGACAGAGAGAGACAGAGCATGAACGGGGGAGGGTCAGAGAGAGGGAGACACAGCATCTGAAACAGGCTCCAGGCTCTGAGCTGTCAGCACAGAGCCTGACGCGGGGCTCGAACTCACAGACCGTGAGATCATGACCTGAGCCGAAGTCGGCCGCTTAACCAACTGAGCCACCCAGGCGCCCCAAGATGGATTATTTTTTATGAAAAGATCCTTTATAAAATGGTCACATAGTAATGTAAACTCCTGAGCTATTCTATAATGTTCAAATGTGATAGTACATCTAATCTTAAATACCATTGATTGTAAGATAACACAAATATGTAATGTGTCACTAAAATAATAATAAGAAGAAGAAATGCTCCTGATTAAACAATGATATAACACTTACCACAACATACATTCTAATTTCAAATAGGCTAAAAAGGTTTTAAACTATGCTATGGAATCAATGAAACATGCTGTTCAATTTTGGAAATTCTCTGTCCATAGAACTCTTCAGAAACACACAGATTATCTAAAGGGATTTCAGATTTGTATGTCTCACTCACTTATTTTTAATTATAATGCTACTATTATGGACAATATATAGTGAGGGTGAAATACCTTTCTAAGTCTGTATGTTACAAAAAATGGTAGAAATCAGCCTCCTCCATTCTATTCTATTATTTAAATTCAGTTTAATAAAGGTTTAAAGTTTAGCTTTTACAGACAGAAATTATTAGCATTTTATTAAATAATAACATTTGTAATATATATACATATATATTTGTAATATATACACATTTAATTAATATAATACATACAACACATATAATATTTGTAATATATATATACATATACACACATATATAAATATATAGACGCACATATAAACATATATACACACATATAAATAAATAATAAATATTTATTTAATATTTTATTAACTTATTAATTTTATACAAACATATATACAAACATATAAATAAATAATAAATAAATATTTATTTACATATATATGTGCACACACAATTGCATTTCCTAATTTATAAGCTATAATAGCAACTAGAATAAAATAAAACACACTACTTAGAAGATATTTTACACATGTACTTACATTCTTCCTGCAGTCTGGACCTGTCTCTTTTTTAATATTAGGGATGACAGCTGAGTAGATCTGAATTTCAAAAGTTGTCCACTAGCACCTAGAGGGAGGACCTAACTGGAATATAGAGAAGCTTTTGACTAAGAGGTCAGAATTTGTAAGGCTTCAAGATCAAAACCAGCAGGTTTTATATCTAAAATAGAATTATAATGATTTGCAAAGTTTGTTAACAAAGTTTCAAATATTTTGTAAGTAGAAAATCTTGTCAATTTGAATAGATAAAAAATCATGAAGAAAACTTTGAAAATTTATAACTAAGAAGATGCTGAAAATGCTTGATTTAATCTCTGCTTTTGATTTCCAAAGAAGTTTTGAGGAGTATATACAGTGTGAAATAAAGTATTCTGTATTTTAAAACAAAAATATATCCTTTCTATTTACAATGTTGTTCATTTTAGAGGAGTACCTCCAAGATTATGTAGTTGTCTTCTCAAGAGAATCCATTGAAATTTACTGAATGAAACAGTTTAACAAAATGACTGGCTACAAAATCAATATCTTTTTTACACAAGGAATGGCCATTCATATTCTAATGAAAAAGAATCCTTCTGTAGCAGCAACAAAAAATATAAAATACCTAAGGAAAAATTTAAGTGGAGATATAAAGGACCAATATGATAAACTCCAAAATGTTGATACAGATCTAATAATACTTGAATAATTTAAAATACATGTCATATTTTAATGAGAAGACTAAGTATCATACAATAGCCATTTTCTGTGAATTAATTAGATCCAAATGAAACTTTTTTGAAAACTCCAGTAAATACTTCTGAGATTGACTTGGAATAATACATTTCTAAAATGGTCTACACAATTTTTTGTGTGTGGTAAGAAGAGTAGTAGATGTGCATTTCCTCACCAAGATTTAAAATTGTGTAAAGCTGATAAAAAGTAAATCACTTAGGCACTTGAATAGAAATGTATCAATAAATCAGTGAAGTAAAACAACTAAGAAGAAACCCTAGCATTTTGGGAAAATATATTATATGATGCGCATGTTATTTCAAATTGAAGGAATAAAAATAAATTATTCAGCAAATAGTATTGGAACAACTGTCTGTTAAAAAATTGATGTTAGATTCCCTATTTCATAACTTCATACCACAATAAATATTTAACTCTAAAAATAGAAGCAATATAAGTATTAAAAGAAAATACAGGTAAATATTTTTAAATCTTGATGTAGGAGGAGAGATCTTTCCAAGTAGGTCACCAAAGGTAAATTAATTAAGGAAAATATAGATAGATTTAAGTACATGAACTTTTAATTTTTATACACTAAAATCAGCATATGAATATCAAAGATGAATAATAAACTAAGAAGATATTATGGCATATATAATAGATGAGATATACCATTTACAGAAATCAATAATGAAAAGGCAACTACCCTAACCAAAGAGCAGAGAAACCATAAAGGAAGAAACATAAAGGAACACCAAACACAAAAGTTAACCAAATTAGATGAAATTAAAGGACATATTGTATCATTTAGCCATTTTTGTGTAACAACATTGCCAATTCAATGGCTAAGAAAACAATGATTTGGTATCAAAACTCACACATCTTTTGGTTGGTTGTGAGTTGCCTGCCTTGGAATGATCTTTCCTAGGCTTGCTTTTGTTTCTATATGCAGCTGGTGCCTGTGTGTAGCTGAGGCTTGCCTAGGATTGTTTACCTAGGGCAGTTTTGCTCCATGTGTCTTTCATACTCTGCTAGAGTTCCACGTATTTCTCATCCATTTTTTTGTTATCAGTTGGCTAGTTCAGCATGTCTTTCTTGTGGCGATGCTAAAAGTATAAAAGTGCAAGCCCAGTTGGGCAATAGGAAGGATTGCAAAGTCACATGGTAGAAGAAATGGATACAGGCAGCAGCAAAGATTTGGGGTCATTGATATAATCTATTAGATATTATCTTTTGCACATCGGTTAGTGAAGATTCTTTACGAAGCTTATAATATTCAGTGTTGTCAAGAGTGTTAGAGAATTGGTACAATTTCCATTTCCTTTTGCTGGTGGGAGTATAAATGAATAATAAACTATTTGGAAGGACATTTTAAGAGTATGCTTCAAAATCTTTTTTAAAAGTGTGAATTTTTACCCAACAGTTCCATTTTAAAGAATTTATTGCAAGAAAATAATGAGTGAAACATGGAAAATTGTGGAAGTTTAATCTGGGCTAATGTAGACCTGGTTGGACATGTAGGACTATCTTATATGTGTCTGTGTCTGTGTACGTGTGTGTGTGTGTGTGTGTGTGTGTGTGTGTGTGTGTATTTTGTAGTTGGAATTTTTCATTGATTGATGCTTGGGCCCATTATATATTTTGAATATCATCTCTGAGTATAAGGATATTAAGCACTATATTGTTTATAATAGCAAATACATGAAAATGTTCTTTGTTACATTAACATAAAATTGGCAAAAATATATGTTGCTATGTCCACAGAGTGGGTTACTAGAGAACTATTGAGATAATGATACTTTTGAGATACTATTGAGATAATGATACTGACAATCTATTTTTATTTTTAAAAAGTATTATTGAGAATTTCATTATTATTAGCTTGGGGAAAATATATGGGTAATGACAATGTATGTTGTGGAGTCAAAACATCCCATAGAAAATAGCTACAGTTCTTAAAGGACAGATTTGTCCAGTCCCATCACAAATGAGAGCCTGTTCCCTTTTGAGCAAAGGGACATGACTCAATAAAATTCATAAGAGAAATTCAAACGTATAGAAAGTAGAGTATTAGTAAGGAAGGTATGGACACTGTTATATACACATACATACCCAGCCATGGCTTCTATAAAACTAATGTTTGCTTGGTTCTGTAAAAGGAGGAAATATTTCAGGGTTTATGGTAAAGTCATTTTGGAGGTAGAGAAGGTTGGGTTGGAAAAGATTCCACATTTGTCATGCTTTTTTTCAGGTTTAATAAAAAAAGCGAGTCTGATTTAGTGAATGGAACATTGTTAGAAGTCAGAAAATATGTCTGTTTCTCATTATACTTTTCATTTGTAACATGACTTTGATGAAGGCCCTCCTCTTAGCATGAAAGTCATTAATCAACCAAAGGTATGTAAAACATTTACGATTTTAATGCAGATATTCAATAAACTTATGAATACTGGTTAAAAATAAAACTAAGAATCATTTTGTTTATTATATGCCTTGAGGATCCACTAAATATTTTCTGCTTTTGAGTATAAAATAAGAAAATTAATTAAAAGCTTAATTAGCCATAATATATTTTTTTGAAGAAAAACAGCAGCGGGTAATTTTATTGTTATTATTTGAAGCAATGAGAGACTATTGAGTGGGGGGGCAAGCATGCAGGTAATGCAGAGTTATTGAGTTTTATTGAAAAATCCAAATTTCAATGACAGATTTTGCAGATTTTTGACCAGTGTTCCATAGGTTCTATTTCAAAGTTCTGTTTGAGATTTGAAAAATGAGTTCTATTCCAAAAATAATTTTTGAAAAACCTTTAATTTGTTCCATCTCTGCAGTGTATTGATGAAGAAACTGAGATTCAGAGTAGGCTTCTACCCCAGCTCAGTGATTAATAACACTTGGTAGGTGTGGTTGAACAAAATGCTTTCACATCATTGTTACATTTGGTCATCACCACCATCATGTCACCTAGGGTCAATAGTTATCAGTAACCACCATACACCAGATGAGGAAATGGACACCCAACAGGTTTCAACAGCCTACTTAAGAGATGGAACGCCCATCTCCACTCCTAGTCCAGCTTCTTCTCCTTTATTCCTTCTCCAAAGCACTTTCTACCTGACCAGGCTGCCTCCTGTTCATAATGGTTCTCTCTGGTACATGCTCCAAACCAGGGATGTTGTACCATTTAACTTAGAGTATTTAGTTATTTATTTGTTTTCATTTTTTATTTTATTTTTTTATATTAAATATAATTTTTTTGTCAAATTGGTTTCCATACAACACCCAGTGCTCATCCCAACAGGTGCCCTCCTTAATGCCCATCACCCACTTTCCCCTCTCCCTCACCCCCCCATCAACCCTATGTTTGTTCTCAGTATTTAAGCGTCTCTTATGTTTTGCCTCCCCCCCCACCCCTGTAACTTTTTCCCCCCTTCCCCTCTCCCTTGGTCTTCTGTTAAGTTTGGCAGGATCCACATATGAGTGAAAACATATAGTATCCGTCTTTTTCTGCCTGACTTATTTCACTTAGCACAACACTCTCCAGTTCATCCATGTAGCTACAAATGGCCAGATTTCATTCTTTCTCATTGCCAACTAGTATTTCATTCTATATATAAACCACATCTTCTTTACCCATTCGTCAGTTGATGGACATTTAAGCTCTTTCCATAATTTGGCTGTTGTTGAAAGTGCTGCTATAAACATTGGGGGTACAAGTGCCCCTATGCATCAGCACTTCTGTATCCCTTGGGTAAATTCCTAGCAGTGCTATTGCTGGGTCATAGGGTAGATCTATTTTTGATTTTTTGAGGAGCCTCCACACTGTTTTCCAGAGAGGCTGCACCAGTTTGCATTCCCACCAACAGTGCAAGAGGGTTCCCGTTTCTCCACATCCTCGCCAGCATCTATAGTCTCCTGATTTGTTGATTTTAGCCACTCTGACTGGCGTGAGGTGATATCTCAGTGTGGTTTTGATTTGTATTTCCCTGATGAGGAGTGACGTTGAGCATCTTTTCATGTGCCTGTTGGCCATCTGGATGTCTTCTTTAGAGAAGTGTCTATTCATGATTTCTGCCCATTTCTTCACTGGATTGTTTGTTTTTCAGGTGTGGAGTTTGGTGAGTTCTTTATAGATTTTGGATACTAACCATTTATCTGATATGTCATTTGCAAATATCTTTTCCCATTCTGTCGGTTGCTTTTTAGTTTTGTTGATTGTTTCCTTTGCAGTGCATAAGCTTTTTATCTTCATGAGGTCCCAATAGTTCATTTTTGCTTTTAATTCCCTTGCCTTTGGAGATGTGTCAAGTAAGAAATTGCTGCGGCTGAGGTCAGAGAGGTTTTTTCCTGCTTTCTCCTAGGGTTTTGGTGGTTTCCTGTCTCACATTCAGATCCTTCATCCATTTTGAGTTTATTTTTGTGAATGGTGTAAGAAAGTGGTCTAGTTTCATTCTTTTGCATGTTGCTGTCCAGTTCTCCCAGCACTATTTGTTAAAGAGACTATCTTTTTTTCCATTGGATATTCTTTCCTGCTTTGTCAAAGATTAGTTGGTCATACTTTTGTGGGTCTAATTCTGGGGTTTCTTTTCTATTCCATTGGTCTATGTGTCTGTTTTTGTGCCAATACCATACTGTTTTGATGATTACAGCTTTGTAGTAGAGGCTAAAGACTGGGGTTGTGATGCATCCCGCTTTGGTTTTCTTCTTCAATATTACTTAGGCGATTTGGGGTCTTTTGTGGTTCCATACAAATTTTAGGATTGCTTGTTCTAGCTTCGAGAAGAATGCTGGTGCAATTTTGATTTGGATTGCATTGAATGTGTAGATTGCTTTGGGTAGAATTGACATTTTAACAATAGTCTTCTAGAACTGATACATGAATTCAGCAAAGTCACAGGATACAAAATTAATATACAGAATTTGGTTGCATTTTTATACACCAATAATGTAGCAACAGAAAGAGAAATACAGAAACTGATCCCATTCACAGTTGCGATAAGAATCATAAAATACCTAGGAATGAACCTAACCAAAGATGTAAAAGATCTGTATGCTGAAAACTATAGAAAGCTTATGAAAGAAATTGAAGAAGATACAAAGAAATGGAAAAACATTCCATGCTCATGGATCGGAAGAATAAATATTGTTAAAATAACTTAGAGTATTTAAAGAGACTTCCATCGAAACTGCCATTATTAGAAAGGATTGATCTCAAAATAGCAGTCCTGTGTGTAAATATGTCCAATAATGACCAACACTAGCAAGTAAGTACTGAGAACAGTATGAAACTTTTACTTAGTAATTTTACAGGATGGCTGTGTGTGTGTGTGTGTGTATGTGTGTGTACAAATTGCTTTATGTGTATCTCTTCTATAGCAGATTTTAATAAATGGTATATTTGTAACTTTAAAAGTTATATTAAAGACCTATTATTTGAACACTGTAGCATTGTAGGCATAAAAGTTCTTTATTTTCTCTCAACAAGCTTTAATGATATAATTGATTTTGAATTGGTTTTTATATAGTGTATTGTATTCCTTTCAAGTCAACTAAATTCCTGTAAGTCTATATGTTCATTAAAAACACTTGCTTACTTAGGGGCGCTTGGGTGGCTCAGTCGGTTCAGTGTCTGACTTCGGCTCAGGTCATGATCTCACAGTTTGTGAGTTCGAGCCCCGTGTCGGGCTCTGTGTTGACAGCTCAGAGCCTGGAGCCTGCTTCGGATTCTGTGTCTCATTCTCTCTCTGCCCCTCCCCCACTTGTGTTCTGTCTCTCTCTGTCTCTTAAAAAAAAAAACAAAAAACACTTGCTTATTTCAATTATGACTCTTAGGAGTAGGAGTGGTAGATGAGAAAATGTGTATCTGAGGCACCCTTATGATGTCTGTCCTCACTGTTAATTGATACATGCATAAAAACCTGCATGGGACCCTCAAGGATCTATTTGCTGAGGGACCAGGGAGTCTATGGAAAAGCACACATTTTAAGAATCCTGGTTCAGAATTTGTTTTGTGAAGATCTTATCATGTCCTCTGACATGAAAAATAAAATAAATGATAATGGCCACATTATATTCCACTATATATATCTACTAGATTTTATTTAACCATTCCTCTCTGGTTAGACATTTGAGATACTTAAGATGTTTTTGAATCTTTGTTATTGTTTAAAATAATACTGAAATGAGCATCTTAGTGCATGTATCTTTGCATGCATCCCTAGTAATTTTTATAGGAGGAACTCATATAAATGACATTATTGTACAAATTTACACTTTCACCAATTTAAAATAATCTTTCTACTGCAAAATTTCACTAATCTTGAATCATACATCATTTTACCTAACATTACTGATTAAAAATGTTTCCTCAGTATATTAGGGCATTTACCATTTTATATCAGAGTGAACTTTTAAAAATGTATTTACCAGTACGTTTTTGTGATCTGTAAGTAACACGTATCTTTCTACATCTGAGATTTATGTAAAATAATATATGGAATCAGAGAATCTGTGATTCTCTCTGGGATTATCTCTGAGTTGAAGGATGATGGTATTTGTTTTCCTTAAATTTTTTGTAAGTTTCTGACCACATAATATTTTACATATAAAAAAATACAAAAAAGATTAATGTCTCCTTATTTGCAAGCAAGATACATAAAATATAACAAGATATATATGTATCATCTGATGTGGTTTGAAGTGTTGGGGTTGGAGCCCACGGCCAAGAAAGAATTCTTGAGATGAGATATCTTCAGTGTAAAAAGTTGGTTTTATTAAAGCATGGGGACAGCGCTTGTGGGCAGAAAGAGCTGCACTGGGGTTGTGAAGAGTGACTGATTATAAAAGATTTTCTACACTATGGAGGCTGGTGTCAGGGTTCCAGGAAATTGAATCTATAGGTTTCTGGAAGTTTGGCTACTGATAAAATTGGTTTTTCCTTGTAAATATTTAAGACAGTTGTAACTGAATGAGACTCATGTCCTCTATGACTGTGATCTTTATCAGTTAACCATTTGTTTTTCCCTTTTCTTTGTTCTTGGGCAGCCAGGAGTACCTGAGGAATGGCACACTTACTCCACCTGGGGAGACAGGGGTGCTAGCTTGTGCTTTGCCCTCAGCTTGCCTTTGTTTTCCACATCATTATCACACTGAAATTTTGTTCAGTGTTTTTACAAGACTTATTCAACATATGAAGGATTTCAGTCTATACACACTGCCCATTTCCCTCAAAAGAGCTGTTTTTCATCTCTATAGCAATGTGAATGGGGTAGGACTATAAAAAATAGCCAATTGAAGATATAGCAAAACTGATATCTTGAAGGTACTCCCAGCATTTGTAAGCTGCCAGATACCCTAACATATATAGTGAAGTACTTAAGTATATAGGAACAAAATTACTTGAATACAAGAACCAAATTACTTGAATATTACTCCAAATGTTATACTTACTTCTTGAATGACCTTGAGCAAGATAAATTTGTATGCCTCAGTTTCCTCATCTGTGAAATGGGATATAAATGGAACCTATATTTAAAGGGTATCCTAAAGATGAAATGAGAAACTGTACAGAAAGGATCTAGAAATCCTGGCACTTAATAAATTCTTAAAAAAAATAATGACTATTACTATAATCAGGGCCTTCCTTACTTTATGTTTACCGAAATTTAGTTTCCTGTGGAAGAACACAATTACCAGATAGTTGAATGGGAGTGAGGATTGTTGTAATTATAATTTCATTTGCCTTTTGTGAAAATCTCTGTGACATCAAGGAGCTGGAATGACACGAACAAAGGCAGAGCCAATGAGAAGCAGAAATTATGTTCATGAGATAGTAAAAAAAATCTAGGTAGTCCACAGCATACCACTATTCTAATACACTATTAATTATTAATATTAATGAACTAAATGATTGCTTATGTTTTGCCTTAACATAAAGATGAAATATATTTTAAGACTTAATGTTTTATACAATATTTATGTAATATACAATCTTTGCAAAATAAACAGCTATATGCCATGGCAGTATGTTTCACGTATTCATCCTAATCCATCACTAGGTAGCAAAGTTTCTGATATTTTTTTTACCCTAGAGGACAGGCAGTGGGGCTAAGGCATTGTCCAGAATGATTGTCCTACTAGGGAAGCAAGTGGTGAATTGAGAGAAGTTTATGTGCTGATTTAGTACATTTGTTCTGTAGATAGAAGTGGCAAGGATCTAACTACCATGATATAACAAATCTAGAGTTGCTTTTTAAAAAATCAGTTAAGTATGACAGGAAGTACAACATCTGTGATGAATAATTAAGCAAAGATTGAATATGTTTATTGTAAGTAGAAATCCACTTCCAATGACCTTGGTGATAATGATAGAGTGAAATAATTTTAAAAACCATTCTTTGACAACTGTAGGACATCAGTGAAAGAAAATGAGGAACCACAAAAAGCCCAAAATAACCAAAGAAGGATAAGAAGGAGAACAAAGAAATATAAAAGCTGGAGTCATCACACTTCCTGATTTCAAACTCTATTCCAAAGCTATAGTAATCAAAATCATGTGGTATCAGCATAAAAACAGGCATGTAGACCAATTGAAGAGAATTGTGAGCCCAGAAAGAAATCCACACATATATGGTAAACTAATCCTTGACAAGGGTGCAAAGAATATACAATGGGAAAGGGAAAGTATTGGGAAAACTTGAAATCCTCATGCAAAAGAATGAATTTGGACTTCTACACCATATACAAAAATTAACTCAAAATTGGTTAAAAATTAAATGTAAGAACTGAGACCATAAAACTCCTAGAAGCAAACATAGTGGGTAATCTCTTTGACATCAGTCTTGTAAATGATTTTTTTCACTATTTCATCAAAAGCACGGGCAACTAAAGCAAGAATAAACAAGTGAGACTATCAAACTAAAAATTTCTGTACAGAAAAGGAAATAGTCAACAAAATGAAAAGGCACCCTACAGAAGGGAAGAAAATATTTACAAACCATATATCTGAAAAGAGGTTAGTATAAAAATATATAAGGAATGTATCCAACTGAATAACCAAAAAACCCACAGGTAACTTGATTTAAAAAATGGGCAAAGGACATGCATGGACATTTTTCCAAAGACGATATACAAATAGTCAACAGGTATATGAAAGAGTGCTCAACATCACTAATCATCAGGGAAATGCACAATGATATATCACATCATACCTGTTAGGATGGCTATTAGAGATTTGTCATAAAGATAGAGTGCTGGTGAGGATGCAGACAAAAGGGAAAACTTGGGGAATGTAAAAAAGGGAATATAAATTGGTCCCACCCCTATGGAAAAACTCTATGGAGTTGCCTCAAAAAATTTAAAACGGAACTACAAAAAAAAAAAAAAATAGAACTACCATATGACCCAGCGATCTGATTTCTGGATATATATATCCAAAGGAAATGAAATCAATACCTCAAAAAGATATTTGCATTCCTACATTCAATGCAGCATTATTCACAATAGCCAAGGTGTAGAAATAACTTAAGTGTCAGTTGATGGATGAATGGATAAAGAAAATGTAGAACATATACACAATGGAATTATTTAGCCATAATAAGGAAGGAAATTTTGCCATTTTCAATAGTGTGGATAAACTTTGAGGATAGTATGCTAAGTAAAGTAAACCAGACACAGAAAGTCAGATACTATGTGATCTCACTTACATGTGGAATATATGTAGCTGAAAAAGTCTTAAGTTATAGAACCAGAGAGTAGACTGGTGGTTGTCAGGGGCTGGGGGTGGGGTAGATGAAATGGGGGAGAATGTTGATCAAGGAGTACAAATTTTCAGGTATCAGATGAAGTGCTTGGGATCTAATGTACAGTAAGATGATTATAGTTAATACTATGCTGTATATGTGAAATCTACTAAGAGAGTAGAACTTAAGTGTTCTTACCACGATCACACACAGAAGGTAATTATACAGTAATGCATATGTTACTTAACTTGATTATAGTAATCATTTCACAATGTATATTAAATAATCATCTTGTACCACTTAAAAAATCACATTGCATATTTGAATGTGTACAATTCTTATTCCTACCATACCTCAATAAAAGCTGGAAAAATTTTTTCTTTTTATTTTTCTTTTAAAAAAATGTTGATGTTACTAATTGACTAAAAGTCTCAAGTAAATGTTACTTAAGCTCTTCACTCTATTCTCTCCCAGAACTTCAAAAGTATTTTTTTTTGGAAAAATTCCCTCAAAATTATCTCTAGGCTGAAATATTTTCACCAACATTTTCATGTTTATACTTACCTTGTAAATCCAGAACCCCAGGCAGCTTTGGGGCTGGTTACCAGTGAATTAATCTGGTCAGCTGCTTCGAGCTGCTATTTTAAGGTCACTGTGCTGTGCAGTGTATACATTTTAGAGAATCTGTCCAGTGTGGTGTCACAGAAAAGTTGACTATACTTCCATGTAAAGAAGGGCTTGGTGAACGTCTGATCGTTAAACCATCCCTTTGACCATATTTTATTTCATTGTAAATGGAGATTACCATGCAGAGGAATACCTGCCATTTTCTGGATGATTCCTAACTAAAGGATCACGTCATTCACAGGTCAGAATATACTCTCAGCTCTTAGCATTCCTATTACTTCAGACTCATTGAGAAGCTATTTTTGAAATATTTTTCATCGTTTGCTAATTTTTAATGAGTAGAAAATATGACAGAAAACACACTGAGAATAAACAAAGTAGTTTTTTTTTTATGAGGTTTTCACTAGATGGATCTCTCATAAAGGCTGTATTCAGTAGAACCTTAGTTTTACTGCATTCTAGGGTTCTAGAGCAAATTCTGGAACTGAGGCTTAGATATACATATATTAATATATATATATATATATATATATATATATATATATATATATATAAAACCTTCCTTTCTCCCAGTCTAAAAGTCAATCCTTATTGACATTCTCTGTTTCCTTTTCATATTTATTTTGTTCTTTCTTGTTATGGCATGTATTCCTGGACATTTATATATTTGTAACCATTAGAGAAAAAAAGGCAAAGCGCCTTAAAGAAGGCAAATCAAGGGGCCTGAAAGTTACCAGCAACCTAGAAATAGTTACACACTTGTTAGCACACTTTTAGTAATGAAAAGCAATTTTTATCATTAACTTGGATTTATTAACTTCTTGAAATTATCATGGATGTAAAAGTGGCTCTAATCTGCTGATACTCTATGGTGCTCAACAAAATTATTTTCATATAAAACAGGATAAGAAATAATCCTTTTCCTAACTAAATATTATTTTTCAGCCATGAGCCAAATTTTTCTAGCTAAATGAATTAAAAAATAATACAAATGCATTGCCACTACCCGAGATACAGCAAAATCACATTTTCTGTGATTGTCTCATTGTCTCCTTGGACACTGCCCAACCACCATCAATCTATTTTTCTGAATCACTCCTATGTGTGACCCATAGCTACTTCCATGATCATTGAGATCTCACATCAGTTTGGCTAGTGTTAATGTAAGTAGTGATGTTGCATCTTAACTGCTTTACAGCTTCTGTGGGTCTCCGTGAAATTAGGACCAATCTTTTCTCGCAATGACTGTGCCTTGTACCTTCTCAATTTGGCTGTATGGTGCCGCTCACATTCTTCACAGCTATCTTTTTTTTTTTCCATTTTGGTGTGGCAATTTATTTCCTTAGTAAAAACAAGAAAAAGCCAGATGTATATGAGGATACATGATATTATTTGGTTAAAAAATTCACTATTGCTTTTGTTGGTCTCTCAACCTTTTACTAAACTTCAAACAAAACTGACTTTTGCTGTGTCAGAGAATATCCTGCAAATTGTAGGTGTATATATTATACCATAATATGGCCTTGTAATTTCAAATCTATTAAGTAATGGTCATTGTCATAAACCTTATATAATATTTGCTTTTCATTGTTTACATATATTTTGTCATTGGTACTGCGTCCTCACAAAATACGTCCATTTCTGCAGTATTTATTGATTTATTGATTCTGTAATCTTTATTGATACTTTATTTTCACAACTTTGTACAACTCTTAAATGGATATTTATTTATATTTTCATGTTCAATCATATAAAAAATAATCTTATGGGGAATTAGCCCCTGGCCACCATCTTTACATATTCCTAATGTATTCTTGTCATGGATTATTTGGTATATTTATCCTCCTATATTTTAAAATCATGAGTGTCCAACTGCTCTAGCCACCAAAGAAATTCTTGTGAACCCAAAAATACATACACTATATTTTTGAGGATTCAATTTCAAAATAGAGCTAGTTTCTATTGAGCCCCATAAACCAAGGAGTGTTCTCTTAATATGTGTAAATATGAATTCCAATCATTGGAATATTCTACAAGTTCATTTAAAAAAACATAATGAACTTCTAGAAAGTATAGTTTTTGCCTTTCATTTTAGTAATTGTTATGACTTAAGAAATTTTGTGAAGGTATATATCTGTTCAAACATTTTTTTATAAAATGATTTTTCTGATTATGATGCAGTTGTTGTACAAATTAATAAATTCAGAAAAATACAAAGAAAATAAAAATAACGCATATTCTCACCAGATGGCAAATCATCATTACCTTAAAAAGGCATTTTTAATGCAAGTGAGAGCATATATGTTAGTTAACTTTTTTCTCTTAGCAGTATGTAATGTGATCTTTAATCGAATAGCCATCATATGAGGTTTCCATGATTTATTTAATAACTGCCCCATTCTTGGACATTTATATTATTCTCATGTCTTTTACAATGATGTAACAAACAGCCTTGAAAATAAATGTTCATGTGGTTTTCTGGTAACTGTTTCAGATCCATCATCTTGAATTAAATTACTGAGTCAAAGATTTGCATTTCCACCCACACTCTGCCTCCTCTTAGTGATTTAGTACTTTGGGTTGCCCTGATTTCCTTCTATAAAGCCAGAGAGGGATGTGAGAAACTAATTTACAAAGGATATTGTTTTCCTTTCCCTCTTTCTTGCTCAATTGTCTTAGGCCAGTTCTGCAAAACAGTCTGTGTGAGCAGGTTATTTGTAGGAGGGTAAGTGGAGAATAAGCAGCAGCACTGGAAGCAAGTTTGAGCATCAAGAGAGTAACTACAATGCACTAACAAAGTCTCAGCCATCCCAAGGACAGAACAGGGGCCCAGGTGGCTCTACAGAATTTCTTGAATTGAGATGGGTCTTTGTAACCCTTTCCTGCCTCTGCCCCCAGCCCTTTGACTGGTCCTTAGATCAAGGTGGGCTGCTGCACGTGGGCAAGGCAGTGCTTGTGCTCAGCATTTGGGTGGGATGAATGCCTTATCCCAAAGTGGGGGTCTGGGCGATGAACTACTATGTGTTCAGCACCTTGGCTCCTTGGATTTTGCATTATCAACCAAGAAGAGATGAGATGTAAGCCAAAAGAAATGTCTCTTATAGTTTGGCTCCCTCCCTCTCTAACATTTTTTTTACCTTCCCCTCCCCCATGGTCTTCTGTTAAGTTTCTCAGGATCCACATAAGAGTGAAAACATATGGTATCTGTCTTTCTCTGTATGACTTATTTCACTTAGCATAACAGTCTCCAGTTCCATCCACGTTGCTACAAAAGGCCATATTTCATTCTTTCTCATTGCCAAGTAGTATTCCATTGTGTATATAAACCACAATTTCTTTATCCATTCATCAGTCGATTCAATAAATTTCATATTAAAAAAAAAGAAAAGAAATGACTCTCCATTGAGAAAATTTTGGTCTTGCCTGGCACCTGAGTTGGAAGATGTATTTGAGTAGGTTCTTTCTCAAATTTCTTCCACTTCTTTCTCAAACCTTGCTCTAGAATTCAGAATAACATTTACCGTGATAAGAGAAGAAGACATCTTGAGCCATTTATTGACAAAGCAGTGACATTAAACACTACATATTTTATACACCAGTTTAAGAGTTTACTGGATGAACAAATCTTACTGTGAAAATAATTGTTACTGATTATATAACAAAGTGGCTTACTGTGTTTTGACAATTAAACCAAATTTTGACAATTAAAAAATTCTGTGAACTTCTCCCCCAGTAATCTACTTGTAATTTTTTGTTAAATATTTGTTGGCTACAGAGTTTTGTTTGGGGACAGTTTAATTGCTGTTGTACATGGTTGTACTTGTTGAATATTCATATTGTTTCTGTTGCCTAAGATTAAAAATTAGAATCATTTAACAGCATTAAAATATTTAATAGAAGCACAGTTCTTTGTTGCCATATTTTGTAAGTGCAGAGATGAGGGTTATATGGAGAGAGTCATTTGGAGTACATTCTGCTCTGTATCTCCCACTGGATGTACATATAAATCATGGACAGAATGCATAAAGCAGATATTTGAAGACTCTAAAAAATAAATAGTAGCAGATGTGGCGGGCAAGAAGATGAGAATTTGAAGTACTACTAAATTGGTGGTAAGTTCACCATTTTTTCCTTGAATCTTCTGGCTTAGATTCAAGGTAGCCTAAATCTTTAAATACACGTTGGAGTGCACTTGCTAGAGCTCCAGAATTTTCCTCATTCAGACTCTAGGTGAAAGAAAAGTGCCCTTCTGCAAATAAGAAGGGTGGCAGTGAAGGTTCACAGGTGCTTCAGACTCTGAGGGAAGGGAACTTTCTTCCTTGACTAGAGGATGTAAGGTCCCAAGAAGGCAGGAAAAACACTTAGTGCTATTTTTATATCTGTGTCCTCTCACCACTTCACCCAATGGTGCAGTCACAGGGAGTGAGTGAGAATGTTCTTTCTCTATTGAATTACTTTGGGACTTTTGTTAAAAATCAACTGACAATGTATGTATTGGCCTACTTATGGGCCATATTCCATTCTGCTAATCTATGTGTCTTTCTTTAAGTCAATACTGCACTGTTTTGATCACTGTAGCTTTGTAATAATTCTTGAAATCAGAAAGTGCTTAAAATGCATTCTTAAAAAAATTAGTTTAGGCTAATTTAAAAGCCTTCAGCATTTCTCTTTAAAACTCAGAACTAGCTTATTTTCATCACAAACCTCTATGAGATTTATTGGGATTACACTGAACTACATATATATATATATATATATATATATATATATATGTAGTTCAGGAAAATTCTTTCAGGAAAGAATTAACTTGTTAACAACACCAAGTCTTTCAGTCTATAAACATAGATTTGTATATTTATGTCTCCATTTAGTTAATTCTTCATTAATTTATGCAGCAGTTTTTATAATTTTACTTATATAGGTCTGGCACATGTTTTATTAAATTCATCTCTAAGAATTTCATGTTTTTTGATGTTATTATAAATGGTATTTGAAAATTTGTATTTTGTAGTTGGTAAATAGGAATAAAAATAACTATTATATATTGACTTTATGTCCTGCTGCCTTAATAAATTCACTTACTGATTCTAGTAGGTTTTTGTAGATTTCTTAGGATTTTCTGTGTTCATTTTCATGTCATTTGTGAACAAAGTCATTTTAGTTTTGCTTCTCTCTTTACAATAGACATTCTTTTTATTTCTTTTTCTTTTGTTATTGATCTGGCTTGGCTCTCTAGTACAACAGTGAATAAAAATGGTGAAAGCAGACATCATTTCCTGTTCTCAATTATGCACTAGGGTGGGAGGAGCATTTAATAATTCAACCTTGAGTATGATGTTAGCTGTAGGAGTTTTATAAATACCCTTTATCAGGTTGAGGAAGTTTCTTTCTAGTTTCTTCCTAGTTTGCCAAGAGTTTTTATCATGAAAGAATGTTAGGCTTTGTACCGATTGAGATGATCATATGATTTTTCTTCTTTATTCTGCTTATGTGTTGAATTACATGTATTGATTTTTTTATTAAAATTTTTTTTCAACGTTTATTTATTTTTGGGACAGAGAGAGACAGAGCATGAACGGGGGAGGGGCAGAGAGAGAGGGAGACACAGAATCAGAAACAGGCTCCAGGCTCTGAGCCATCAGCCCAGAGCCTGACGCGGGGCTCGAACTCCCGGACCGCGAGATCGTGACCTGGCTGAAGTCGGACGCTTAACCGACTGCGCCACCCAGGCTTCCCTGATTTTTTAAATGTTATGCAACCTTGAAATCCTGCAATAAACTGTTAAGTCATGGTGAATTACCTTTTTATGTAATGTTCCATTCAATTTGGTAATATTCTATTATGAATATTTGCAACTGCATTCATAAGATATTGATCTGTGGTTTTCTTTAAAAATATTTTTTAAGAAACATGCACACACACATATTTTATTATTCTGACTTGTTCTAGGATGAACTTGAGGTGGTTTGAACATATCAAGAGTGTAGCACAACTAATTACTGGCTCAGTGCTCTCTTGCCTACTTGTTGGTAGCTCAGGCCATGCATACCACTAAAACTTCAGCTTCTGGAAGATATTGGTTATTTCTGTATTCATATAGGGGTGGTTCTATTTTCACTAAATCCATCTAAAATACAATGTGTGCTCCCATTTTTTTAGACTAAGTCCTTTGTTACATCAGGAAATATTTTCCCTATTATTTCTTTGAATATTGATTGATTCTTACCTTGCTCTCATTCTAGAATTCCTATCATACATTGTTTTCTTATATCTGGCTTCATATATATACATGAACATATATAAATATATAGATAGATATGAATATATAATATATATATATTTATCTTTTTACGCTTGTGGTCTGGGTTCTAGAAGAATTTCTCTAGTTTGTCTTTTATCTCCCAAATTCAGATATTTTGCTGTGTCTGATTTGCTGCTCAGTACCTCCTCTGTGATAAATTTGACAATAAACAATTGAGGATTAAATGAATTAATATGTTAAACAACTAGACTTAATACTCATCAGCTTTGTTTTCTTAGGGCATTAGCTTTTTAGCTTTCTTATCTTGTTCCTCAGTGTCCATTAGTTTTCATGTTTAGCATTCTTTTCTCTGTTAATTTCACTCAGCTATAAGGTATTTTTAAAACCTCCTAAGAATTATATATGTCATATAAAAGACAATAAAGATTTGAGTGCAGTGCTAAGAAAAAAATCCATGAAAACTTGCTGTTTTTTTTTTTCCTCTTTAGATATGGGCTTATCCGGTTCATAATATTCTGGACAACAATGCTATATTACTATTGCTAACTAAAACCACTTAGTATGTGTCAGGCATTGACATTCTATGTATATTAATTTATTTAATCCTTACAATAACATGATAAAATAGTTACCATTAGTATTCTCATTTTACAGAATATATAACTATAACTATATTTATTCATATTATTAAAAAATAATAAGTGAGTACTGGTATTAAATTAATTGTATAGTTAATTAATATTGGGGAATTTTTTTAGGATCACTCTAACTGAAATGAACTTCACTATGAGCAATGTTTTTTTTCCCTTCTCCATATAACACAGACCAAGCATCTTCACAGGCTTGAGGCTAAGAATCTAGAATCTAATAGCAACTTGAGTGTTGGAGTTGCATGCCTTACTTTTTACTAAATTCCTTACATTGCCTTAGTTCAGGTCCTAAGCTTCTCTTGTTTGAATTATTACAGTTGATTTCTGACTGAGCTCTAGGCTTCAAGTCCTTCATCTATGTCATCCTCCACATGGATGGCTAGAATTATTTTGATCATTTACTTCCTTGATTACAAAACATTATTGGCCGCTCAATAGCATTAGGTCTTATTCTCTGTTCCTAAAAACTGAATCCTAGCCTCACTTACCTCTCTACTATTGTCTCTAATGACTAACTGAAAGCAAGTAATCCAAGGCCTTTATTCACTCATACAAATATTCTCATCATTCGTCCCTTTGCTGCTAAATGAATTTGCCAGTCTTGACTATGTGCAACCGATAAGGCTATTCTTCTGTTTATATTTGAGGAAAATCAGTTGCAATCATACTCTTACTGTCTACTATTTATTGAAGGCTTACAGTGTACCACGGTACATGCTAAGTCCTTTACATGTATCTGTTTTATAGATAAACAGAGCTGAGGTTTAGAGAAGTAGCTGCCCCAATTCAGTCAGCTAGGAGTTGAACTTAAGGGCATTCTAACTGCAAGCCTGAGTTCTTAGTCAGGACTTCTAGTGCTTTTTGCTTATTCCCTTCATTGAACAAGAAGGATAGAACTAACACTTCAAACCTGACATATGTACCCTGTTTTGGAAGTCATAAGATAAATTGCATCTGGGAAGCTCTGTCAGGAGGAATTTGAAGTTGTTACCGTCCCTTAGTTTGTAGGTAATTGTGAGGTCTCTTGAGTCTAGAGCTTGGCAGTATGTTTGCCAGTACTGATAAGCACAAGGTAGAGTATTTTCCCTTCTCCTTTGGTTAAAGGTCAGTTCACTTTTTTCATGTTTACTTTTCATTTGCTGATAAAGGAGAAGAATAAGAGGATAATAGATGTGATCCTTTAATCATGTTTCTTAATATTATGGATTGACATAAAAACATGGCTTGCTTTATCTAGACAGATGCGGTTTTATAAAATAGTCATGAATGGGCTTTTTGTTTGACTTTCAGAATAATTATGCACATAGCAAGTATATTTTCTGGGAAGTGCATCTTGACTTCCTTCCAGTGGATTTCTTTAGGCATTCATGGTTGTCACTTCCTGATCAGTGTGGGACAAGGTGAAATACATTTAACTGTATTTTGCTTTAAAGCAGAATATTTAAGGGATAAAGTAGTTGCTAGAAATTAGAGCTGTGGTTGCTTGCAATAATTAGCTCTTAAGCCTTGTGAACGCTATTTTTAAAATTTGTAGCTCATCCTTTCTATTTTTTTTCAAATATTAAGAAATAGGGATTTCTAATGTACTGAGCTTAAACCCTGTAGTGGGTAAAGGAATTAATTTATTTAGTGTGTCCATAATGACACTAAATTAATAATTCAGGGTAGTTAAAAACTCAGCAGATGCTGGATTGACCCAAGGAAGGGTTTCGATCTAGTGAATTGTTTGGCATGACTAGTCTATCATTAAATAACAATCACTGAAGGCTTGAAAAGGCACATAACAAGCAAAGGAAAGTTGGTGTATTAGAATGATAATATAAAATACTTGAATTAGGGGCGCCTGGGTGGCGCAGTCGGTTAAGCGTCCGACTTCAGCCAGGTCACGATCTTGCGGTCCGGGAGTTTGAGCCCCGAGTCAGGCTCTGGGCTGATGGCTCAGAGCCTGGAGCCTGTTTCCGATTCTGTGTCTCCCTCTCTCTCTGCCCCTCCCCCGTTCATGCTCTGTCTCTCTCTGTCCCAAAAATAAATAAACGTTGGGAAAAAAAATGTTGCCATTTAAAATACTTGAATTAATATGCATTTTATATTTTATATAGTAATTATGTGGTCATAAATAGCTTAATATTTTACTATGTATGAACTCATTATCTACATTTTACATTTTTATACAGTGGTTATGTAGTATCACTCTACTGTGAACAGTTTGTATTATTTTAAGTCATTATCCAAGAAGATAACACAAAGCTGGTTCATTTTCTTTTAAATTCCTATACAGAGGGGCACCTGGGTGGCTCAGTCAGTTGAATGTCCGATTCTTGGTTTCGGCTCAGGTCGTGATCTCACAGTTCGTGGGTTCAAGCCCCATATCAGGCTCTGTGCTGACAGCGAGGAGCCTTCTTGGGATTATCTCTCTTCCCCTCTCTCCATGTCCTTACTCCCTTTCAGAAATAAATCAATAAAAAGAATGAAATAAATTCTTATATAGAATGAACTTCCACTATAGATTTTGTTTCTGTAATACAAATTTGAAAATGTCACTTTTCAAATCGTAGACGTATTGAAAGTATTTGAGATCTTTGGACCCACATAAAGAATTTGTGTTAATAATTTGTTATTAGCCATCTGAAGCTATAATACTGAGTCCCTGCTACCCTTCAACTATTCAATGTGGATAAGCTTAATGCATGAAAGGAATAGTAATATTCAAATTGTATACAAAATTATCAAGCCTTGTATCTTTGGTGTGTGGTGAGTAAGGAGAAGTGGAAATTTCATTAGTCTTATTAGGGTAGTTGTACATCATGGGGTGTGGATCAACCCTTGCAAGTTATAGGAAAAGTGGCATAGCATTTGCGATTGATTCATATGCCACCTATAAATCTCAAATAGGAATAGCTCAGGAATTAAGATTAACTAACATTTATCAGTGGCTAATTATATACCAAGCACAGTTCTATATGTTTAAGGTATATTCAATCATTACTCTTAACAAACACTTTTTTGAAATAGATACTGGTATTAATTAGATAACAATAGGCACAAGTGTCTTACAAATACAGAAAACTGAGGCAAGCAGTAGTTAAGTAACTTGCTGCATAGCTAGAAAGTGATGGGGCTGGGATCAAACCCTGGCAGTTTGGCTACCTCATCAACACTCTTAATTAACTACTTTGTTAAATAAATGTCTCCCTTAGGATTTAGATTTAGATTTAGGTTTAAGTCATAGAGTAGTTTGTTTTCCTGATTTTTTCTTGGTTAAGTTGGAAATTTTCTGCCAGCAAATGTCTAATTTATCTGGTGTTTGTATCTTAAGGATTGTCAAGCTTTAGAATTTGTTTCTTTATCCCAGTGGTCAGCTTAATGTTGAGCTCAAGAATTGTTTCTGAAACCAGCCCTTTGTTTTTATGAAGAGACAGAGAATATTCTATGGCTTTCTTATGGTTTGCTCCTTAGTCCTCCAAGCTATCCCATCTCTCCTGCCTTTCTCCTCTGTCCATGCTCACATGTACTGGTCTAGTTTAGGGTCTCACCTGCTTCCTCAAGGATGGTCCTACCTCGAGTCTCCTTACAATATAATTACTAGATTAACTTGAGCAATGTTCTGATCACAAAACTTATCAATGTCTCTCCATTTCTTATTATATACAACCCAAACTCCTGTATCTGAGAGTCAGACCTTGGTGGTCTGTATCTAACTACCTTTCTAGTCTTGCCAAAAATTTCATAATAATCATGGAATTTAACATTTATTGAGCATTTACTCTCTTTTCAGCACAGTGCTTGTTTCTGGTCACATAAAGATAAATATAACATAAAACAACACACTTTATGCCTTTGTGAGCACCACAGGGATATAATTGACACATAACATTGTGTAACTCACTGCTCCTGTTATATGCCATTTTTAAAATTTTTTGTTTTTATTTATTTTTTTACTTCATGGTCTTATTGTCATTCTGCCCTCCTTGAAAGTTTCTTTCCAGTTCTCTTCTGCATCTCAGTCTGTTGAATAATGATCAGACTGCTAGGCTAGGCTGGGGTTATAACTGATCTCTCTCACCACAGAACCAAAATATTCCTTTTTGGTAAACTCACATAGTGCTATAACCCTGTATTCTGGTTATACAAATGATATCTCTCTACTGTATCTTAAGGACATCTTGAATTTTGAGATTTATTCCTCAAAGTGCCTAGCAAAAGTTGGCGATCAATTAATAGTTTCTATAAATTAATGTTCTTAGATGATTACTGTCCATTCTTATCAGAAAGATACAAGAATGGGTTCAAACTCCCTACTCTATTTGGAAGTTTCAGGATTTAAAGAATCGTCATTAGCAGTTTTTTATATCATACTAATGATTTATTTGGATCTTCAGGCATCAAGCTGAGCTTTATCAAGTGCACTTTATTTTTAAGCAGTAAAAGCTTCTAATTATGTCGCATAATAAAGACAAATCTGGGAGAAGCTGAAACAGACTCTCCAGCAAAGGGTTGTGTGGGGCATGGACGACAGAAGCGTCTACCACGTTTTATCACAACCTTCCTCATTCTCTTGTGGTTTGACTTTTCTGGTGATGTCTAAACTTAAACAGAAAAGGAAACCCTACCTTGGAGGGATGACTTGGAATAGAAAACAAGGCCCACGGCTTTCCTGTTGGGCTGGTGGCTTTGACCTTGGCCACATGTGCATTTGCTTGGAACTCCTTCTAACATAGGTGTCATGCAAATATGAGTTATTATCAACATGCTTTCTTTCGGTTTCCTTGAACAAAACACTCTCTCTAATGACATGCTGTGCATGTACTTGGAATGAATGGGAGTTTTTGAATTTTAGATTTAGGAAGCAGAAAATGTGACTGAAATTCATGTCTTTTTTTCTGCCTTTAATCTAGGGATGCAGGATTGGGCCAATATATGAAGGGAATAAAACGTAGGAGAAACTTCCTATTTAGCCATGAAATAACCAGGGATATGAGGTTGAGCTTATAGGCTCTAATTGAATGTGTTATTTTTCAATTTTATGAAAGCTGTCCTATGGTATTACTATGCAGCTGTTTGCCAGCTGTTTCTTTTCAATTGTAATTCTTGTGAGCTCTGCTTTAAATATACATATCACTTGAGATCCTGAAGAATGAGATAATATTGTAGGTTCAAGGTAGTGGTTGTGGGATTGTGTTTGTTTCTAGATTTTTAGTTTGGTTCAACATGTTTAAAATATTTTCTTTTAATTGCTATTATGAGTATGTTTGTTTAAGCCTTTCCAGGATGGCCTCTACGCTCAAGTGAAGGAAAATATTGAAAGAATTAATAGGCTAATTAAAACCGTAATCTCACCTCTCTCATCTGCCCCTCACTATTCTGCCTAACTTGTATGGTTGCCTCAGTTTCCCATTTAGCACTGAACTTGGAAATTTGAACCATGAAAGAGGAGTCATTTATATGCCTACAAGTTAACAAATAATAATAAACATTGTGTTCCTGGAACAGCAGCTTTCGGTCATTTCATGCCTTCACTGGCCTGTTGGCAGAGTTTCACTAATGGGAGAAAATGCTTCAGTTTGTCACATTGAATTATGGTCTGGGCACAGATAGATCAAGGAATTGTAAACCAAAGACACATGGACAGTATGTCGGTATTACTGTTCAGGATTCACAAGCTGTGGAGTTTAAACAGAATGGAGTGTGTCTATGTTATTTTTATCATTATAAAATTGAGGTTAAGTTATAATAATAACTAATACTTATAACTTTTATCATGTGCTATTCAAGTTTTCTACATGTGTTCACTTATTAATCCCCTTGCTAGTTAGGTATTATTATATCCTTGTTTTATAGATAGAGAAACTGAGACAGAGCAATGTTAAGCAGGCAGCCTAGCTCTTTGCCCTATCTATACTAAACTATCTTGAGTTGTTGCAAGGAGTAAATAATTACATGGATTCATGATTTCAGAATTAGTCTATGGAAAGTGCCTCTGTAATTCCTGTGTTTGGTATGTTTGACCTCCTCCACACTGGTTAAGCACTTTTTCATGATTCCTGAGGAGCACTAATGTGAAGTAACAAAGCTTCTATCTAGAGGATAAGCTAAGTCAAGATGAGAAATCACACGAGGCATATAAAGGCATATCAGGGTATACCAGGTGATGTCAACCAAGTACGGGGTGTGTTGAGCTGAGATTCCTACATCAGGTTCCAGTAGTTCAAACTTTTCATAGGAGCCTCCTTTTCTGAAACCAAGTATAAAACTCTCATACATTCTCATGTGATTTATGCTAAATTTCAGAGCATGCAAAAGCTCTAACACCCTGAGATTTCCTTAAATTAACTAGATCAAACTGCTGAGCCCACCATATGGGCTTCTGAAAAATACTTTTGCTTGTTTGCTTTTGGATGGGTGGATGGATGAGTAGATAAGTGAAAGAAAAAAAAGAGCTTAAGTTCATAAAGTTTCAACTTGCAATCCTTCATTGTGGCTACCAGGAAGTAATGGCAATCATTAGATGATTTGCTCTTCTTTCAAAGCTTTGTCCCCTCTTAATCCTTAATAAATAGGTAAGGAAAAGGAGGTGTAGCAAGAGGTCATGCTGTCTCAGTAGTTTTCTTTTTTCTTCTTGACCATGATTATCACAAAATGGGGGATAATTTAATCTCCATATTATTTTTGGTTGTGGGCCAAGAATATAAAGAGGAAGAGAAAATACAACCAACAACCACAAACATACAGAAAGTAAAACAAAGTTACTGAGTTAGAAAGTGAGACCCATGTAATGATGGCTTAGTATATTAATACCATTAAATACTTTGCAAATCAACACTTGTAACTGAATGCAGATCTATAATTTATACATTTAGGATGTATACATTCTACCCTTATCTTCACAACATTGGTTTTCTTTGATTTAATGTATTCTTGCCTACTAATTGGCAGAAAATGGCCAGCTTTCACAATAGGTTTAAATAGTCAAAACAAGGAACTGAGTAAATGAGATGACAGCTAATATGTGCTTTACATATAGTAGACATACAAAAAATAATTGAGGAAATGTAGATAGACATGAACAGATAGAGATAAACAGATGAAATAATGGTGCCAAGCTCTGAGCTCTACTTGGAAGTAATGGGGTTCAGCCCTCTGGGAAGGTAGAAAGAACAAGTAAAATGGCATGGCCAGCCATTGCTAGGAGAGGTTGTTTGAATATAGGCTGAGATTCCAATGATATGGATAATACTTAAGGATTCAGAGGTTAACAGAAGCAGTCCTTTCAAAAGTGGCACATATGCCTCCTTTGGTGAGGAGAGGATGGTTAGTGTTTAATAAGTGGGCGAGAAGTGTTATTTAACAGATCAGGTGTTTTGCTATAAGATCAAGAAATGGTCAAGGCAAAAGAACTGGCCTAGGCAGACCAGTCAGTATATAGGGCCTGCCCTCAAGAGGTGAGTGGAACTAAATTGCAGAAAACCATTTTAATACAATGATTCAGGGCTTTTCACTGGGCTCACTCTCCAATTTTCTTCACTTTATCTTAAAAGAGATCCAATGATGAGATTTCACAGAATCCACAAAGCCAAAAATGTCACATGCAAAAGAATAAATGTAAAGTTTTGCATTGAGCTTAAGAGACTAACTACTTAAGTGGATGATGGGAAGCGAGAACAAGCTCAGTAGCACATTGTGTGAGAAAAAAATTAAAAAAAAAATAAAATGAAGCATTGCATTCGGACTTTTAAAATTTAAGCTTGACTCTGCCACAAATTACACTGTATGACTTGTCACAAATCTTTTAGATTCTTAATTTCCTTATCTGAGAAAGAGGGTGTTGGGATAATATCATCTTTGAAGTTCTATCTGGACATAATTTTATAGTTCTGTAGTTTAGAGGTTTTTTACTAAGTACAAATTCAACATGAGGCAGTGCTGTGACATATGATGCCCCAAATATAATTAATTAAAAGAAATACAGAGACTTGATAATTTCATGGTCTTCAAAATTAGTCACTTCATTTGACTGACAATCAAGTTCTGTCTGCCATATATTTGGAAGGATATTGAAAAAATTAATAGCACATCTGCAGGAGGGTGACTGAAGTGTTTATGAATCTGGACACAATATTCTAGAAGAAATGTAAGATGAACTAGGGTTCATCATCCTAGGCCATAGAAGGAGGAGTTACCAGCAACTTTCTTCTAGTATCTCTTCTTGAAGCTCTACGGGAAACTTTATAGAAACCTATTACTAAAGGCTACATAAAAATAAATAAAAAGAAGAACTTTCTAGTAATTAAAGTTCACTAGTAATAAACTGGATTGCTTTGTGATAAAGCTATGTCCCTGACAAAGATATTGTTTTGGGAAGAGTCGAACACCCATCTGTGGGTGGAAAGCTGGATCTGATGACTTGAAGGGTCCCAGGCACTCAAAGCTGCTTTCATTCTATGATTTTCTTAGTGCTAATGTTGGTTTTGAAATTACTATAAAAACAAATTCATGTGCTAGTGTTAGGTATGACTAATTTTTATGGCAAACTAGCTATTTTTTGGTTAATCAGAAATAAAGGGAATAATGAGAAATAAAATAAAAAGTTAACACTCAGACAAATCCATTCAATTTCAAAGAGGAGATGTAGAAACTGCAACATAGTCTAGAGGTTCATTCTCACCAGCTCCTCTGCCCCCTCAGCCTTCGCATGTGTTTCCCTCAGCAGACCTCTTTTCCCATCCAGTCCCGCCTTGGCATCTGCTTCTTGGAGAATCTAAACTACACAGTAATAAATGTGAGTAAGTATCAGTGGTTTCACTTTGTTAGCTATTTTACTCTTTCCTCTATGGCTCTAACTTTTTTTCTGTGAATAGTTATTTTTTCTGTTGGTGGATATAGGATTAAAGTGAGTTGGAATTTTTTGTGCTCTTTTCTAATGGAAAAATAGAAATTATCTTCCTGTTATAAAATAATTCATTATTTTAGGAGGACAGTAATGATTTAAAACTGAAGAATTTTAAGAAAAAATGAGTATCTTAAGTGGAAGTATTTAATACCATTTAATATACTTTTTAAGTTTATTCATTTATTTTGAGAGAGAGTGCAAGTGAACGCGGGAGAAGCAGAGGCAGAGAGGGAAAAAATCCCAAGCAGGCTCCACGCTGTCAGCATAGACCCTGATGCGTGGCTTGATCCCACAACCCTGAGCTGATATATAGCGTCGGATGCTTAACCAACTGAGCTACCCAGGCACCCCTACCATTTGATATTAAACCTCACATCTAAATGGACTAGTAAAATTTATATTGGTGTATACAATGTCACTATTAATTTGTAGACATGACTTCAAGGAGGAACAGCAGGAAGGAAGTGAAGAAAGTCAGACACTTGACCAGGCCAAAATCTCTCCACTGTCTGGTTTTGGTGTCAGCTCGTCTTCTGGCTCTTGTGCTGGCATTTCCAGCCAGTACATCCTGGATGACCCAAAGCCAGGCATTTCCTGCAAGGTAGTAGGAGGGACAGGAAACACCATGTGCTTCCTGGTTTTGAAGGTGGCACAAGGCTGTGGGCAGCCAATAAAAACAAATGCCCGAAGTGGGAGGAATTTGGTGACCCTGTCAACAGAGTTTTTCTTTTCAGCAGAATGATACAATCACTTGTAAAATTTGAGTGTGGACTCAATTAATAACTGGTGGGAACACACTTACTGCAGAACTTTTACTTTCAGCGACTCCAATTTAATAAGGTATAGAGGACAAATGCCCACTCATTCAAGGGAGAGAAACAAAGACACACTCAATTTCAGTAGCCTCAGAGCTTGGCAGCGCCCTCAGTAGCGATAAGCCGACAGTTTTTGCCCTCAAGTTGAGGTAAGGCCATTCCAGAATCACTTCACCAAAGGGGTGGCTGGGTGGCTCATCCAGTTAAGCACCTGACTCTTGATTTTGGCTCAGGGCATGATCTCACAGTCTCGTGAATTCAAGCCCTGTGTCAGGCTCTGTGCTGACAGCCCAGAGCCTGCTTGAGATTTTCTTTCTCCCTCCCTGACCCTTCCCCACTCACACACTCTCTCCCTCAAAATAAATAAATAAACTTTAAAAAAAAGAATCATTTCACTGAGGACAGTCTTGAGGAGAATTGAGGAGCAAAGACATAACGTTATGTCATTGATGGAGAGAAGAGTGCAGTAATTCTAGTTGAGAACTCAGGTCTAGTTGAGGTCTGAGGCAGAGAGAAGGATTTGTGAAAGCGACCCGGGACCTTAAGTAAGCCTTTGAGGTTCTTAAACATGGTATAAAACCCCATATTTCAAGAAGTAGAGTGAGCCTAGAGGGAAAAAATGTTTTTACATTGTTTAAATATGTCTCTCTTAGGGGAAGGGAAGAGGACCACGATTTGTGTGGCCTCTCTTCTGGTGTTGGTGGTGCCTGGTGAGTTTAGGACAACACTAAGTTTTTGAAAATGGAAGGATCTTTTATTCCCGAGATGCCATGTAAGATAATGACCAAAGGCAAGGTTGGGATCAGCATTGATACGAATTATAGTTCTATCACCCACTAGTTGTGTCACCTTGCAAAGCTGTTTAATATTCCTGAACTTAACTTCCTCATGAATTAAATGGGCTAAGTAATAGCACCTATCACAGAGGATTTTTGTGAGGGTTACCTGAGATGTGGCATGGACAGTGTTTAGTAGAGTGCATGGAATATTTTATGGGAGCCCAGATTCAAAAGTGACTAACTGGAGGAGTTACTGAGGCCTCTCAGCACAATCTTGCTTGCAAAAATGGGCACGCATGGCTTTTAACCAGTTTTGTTAAAAATTAGTAATTCATGATGGTTTTATCAAAATACATGACTGGTACAATCAGCTTTTATCACACAATGCAGTTTATATTTGAATTACAGTTACCACCTGCTAAACAAGTTCTATGATTTAGAAACAGGTAACCAAGTATTTTTACAATGAATAATTTCAAAATGAATAAATCCACCCATTTATTCAACAAACATTTATTTTAAATAGTGATACGTGCTATAAAAAATAAAAGAGGGCGATGTGATAGTGAGTGGGCTGTGTGCATGTAGGAGAGGTCGTGCTCTCTGATTTATGTCGGGAGCTAGTCTTAAAGTCTAAATTCCAAAACTGCTTGAAAACTGCAACTTCTATAAAGTATGTCTGACTTAAAAATTGCCAGAAGGTGTGTATAACATTCCAATTTAAATTCAACATTTCCTTGTGGAGAGTTAAATTTTGTTTGTTTTAGGGTTCGTGGATTTTCCTGATATTTTATTTTCATTCTATTTGAAAATGAAATTGGGGAAGAAAGGTTCTTTTCAGTAATTGAAGGTAAATCCTTAAGCATAGATTTGTCTCTGTTTGGCTAATGTTTCACTGACCCCTACAACACTGGCATTTCTAGAATGCCAACTAAGTGATTATTCTAAACTCTCCCCAGTTGATTTTCGTTGGCATTATCAGAAGCTGTCAAGAACTCTTTCGATGGTTATAGTTTTTTGTGTTTGTATAGTAGTTAATTTGCAATCATACATTGCTTTGTTGAACATTTGAAGTTGACTTGCTGATGACATTCTTTTCTATAATGCATTTCCCAGATAAAGTAGAATACATGCTTGAATTCTCAGGTTCATACACTAATTTAAGAAGAATTTATCAAGTGCCTGTTATGTGCCAAGTGTTTGTGATATTAGGTTGAATCCTATGCAATTATTGATATTCCATGCTTTTTAGCCTAAAAAATAAAAAAAAATTGATTTGGCTCAACTTATTCAGAAACAGGTTCTCCTTTTTTTTTTTTAATTTTTTTTTCAACGTTTATTTATTTTGGGGACAGAGAGAGACAGAGCATGAACGGGGGAGGGGCAGAGAGAGAGGGAGACACAGAATCGGAAACAGGCTCCAGGCTCTGAGCCATCAGCCCAGAGCCTGACGCGGGGCTCGAACTCCCGGACCGCGAGATCGTGACCTGGCTGAAGTCGGACGCTTAACCGACTGCGCCACCCAGGCGCCCCAAAAACAGGTTCTCCTTTAAAGAGATTTCAACTGAATATAAAGTTTTAGATATATAAATAAATGAATACCTTTCAAAGTTGTATTTACATCTAATTAGAAAATTTGTGACTATGGAAATTTAAAATTCTGTAAGTCAAGAATATTTCTGTATAATGAAATTGTATCACTGATACAGGCTCTCATTTACAGAAATTTGTTTTTTATATTAATCGTCTCAGAGTAACAAATGCTTTCTTAAACTCTATGCTGTAACATAAGGAATTACTTATTTGGGCATTTTGTTGTGATTTTAAATGATAATTTTGAATCAGAAGTGAGTTAAATAGTAAGCTGTAGTTTGTTTCCGCTTGCAAGAAATAATTAATCTTTAACTTCTGGTATCCCTACCTACCTTCTTTCTAAAACACAAATAATTTCTCTTACCAGAAACATAGATTTTAAAGCAATCACAATATACACTGACACGGAACAGGAAATTAGAACGGTGCTAGAATGAATGGGGAGAGACATGTATGTACTTCAATTCAGAGCTTTTTTTTTCCTCTTCTGATTGAATGCCTGATAAAAGCAGTGACATATGGATTCTGTTTTTATTCAAAGCCTGATTGTGGTTATGACTCCTGGCAGATATGTTCACCACTACAAAAGTCCACAAAGGCCTTTGAATTGTTGACCCTATTTAACAATCTGAAAAGAGTTCATTGTTCTTGGTCCCTTGGGGATAAGGGGAGGCTGGGTAGAATAGTGGAAGGGAGTTAAGAGGGAAAGCAAGAAGAGGGATATGAATATTGTAAAATATTGTTATTTTAAACCTGAAAGTTTTATTTTAGTTTACACTTAGGCATTGTTATATAATGGAGGGAACACAGAATTAAGACATGTTGTTTCAGGCTGCTAAACCCAGACCTCCTTCCTCATTCCAAGCTTACCTGCCTCTGTACCCACCCCCCCCCCCCCCACCTGTTCTCTCACTGCACAGAGGTGATAGGACCAAGCCTCCTACCAAGCTCAGAATCCCATCTCCTTCTTCTGGTCTCTTTACTATCCTTTTCTTCTGTATCTTCACCTTCTCTCTTTCTAATGGATCCTTCCTATCAACATTTAAATATATACAGATCTTTTCATTTAAAAAAAAAGTTCTTCATTCCCTTCAGTACCATGTAACTCTATCTTTACCAGCACACAGAAAATAGCACAGAAGGGAAACAGTTGTCTTGCTCAATGACCCCATTTCCTTAGCTTACATTTACTAATTAACCTTCTGAAAGGGTAAACTAAGGTCATCAGTCACTTCTCTGATGATAAGTCCAGCACATATTATTAAGATTTCATATCATGTGACCTCATATTAAAGAATAATATAGCTGATTATTCCATCCTAGTGGGAACCTCTGCTACTTTGCTTTCCATGATTCTGGGTCCCCTTAGATTTTTGGCTAGCTCTCTAGTTTCCCCTTCTTCTTCTCCTTTACCAGAAAATCCTTACCCATCTAATTGTAAACATTGAACTCCTTCAAGCTTTAATCTTAGCCCTTTTCTCCTTTCCCAAGACCAACCTTATTCAATAGTTTCCTGGTCTCAGGGACTCCTTATGTAAAAATTACTATATCTACAGCTACTGTTATGTTATCATGATCAATAAATTGTAGATATGATCAATCAATAATAATGTTAATGCTCTTTTGAGGAGAGAATGATAATTTTCTGCAAATATGTTTATTTTGGCCAACTTATCAGCATACTCATTGTGTGTGGCTCCCTTTCTCACTAAAAATATCAACTTGAAATAAAAATTTTAGTTTTTTTGTTTTCTTTTTTTAAAGCTTCTACTTGATTTTTTAAAACTCTCCAAGAAGACCTAAAAGATTTGCCACAAATGTCTGCTAAACAAAATGCTAATGAGATGTGACATGATGCATGCTATAAGGCAAGAATGTTCTTCCCCTATTTATATGACTAAAATTAGTTTTTAGTTTACCTTAATTGAAGAAAGAAATGGTAATTAACCTTGGCTTACCTTTAAAAATCAATTTCTTTATTTTATTTTCATAAATTTTTAAAACTCGAAGTCAAACAATAAGTTCAATGAAATAGAAGCCAAAATGAGGTTTACTTTTTAATATTTATATTTATTTATTTATTTATTTATTTATTTATTTATTTATTTATTTATTTATTTAATTTTGAGGTTTAGTTTTTTAAAGGTAGATTTGGTCATTTAGATTTAAATCAAGTTTGTAACTTGATTTTTGGTTTGTTTCAAGTTTCTATTTAAATTCTAATTAGGTAACATACAGTGTAATATTGATTTCAGGAGTAGAATTTAATGATTCATCACTTACATATAACACCCAGTGCTCATCCCAACAAGTGCCCTCCTTAATACCCATCATGCATTTAACCCATCCTCCTGCCTACCTCCTTTCCAGCAACCCTCAGTTTGCTCTCTATAGTTAAGAATAACTTGCTTTTCATTGTTAGTTACAATACAAAGATTTATTTTCAGTGCTGAATAGTAAACATCCTAAAATCATAAGCCAAAGCAATGTAAATAAAAATACAGTTTAGGATACATAAAAGCCAATGTTTTTTACACAAGACTTTGACAAAATAGTTTCTTGCTGAGTGACATGATTAGGCTTAAATATAGGCCTAGCAGTTGCAAATTATTGTGCAGATAATGTTCGTTCCTCCATCTGTTTTATAGGCCTATATTTGGCAAAAACTTGTTTGAACCAGCAAGAATGAGATGTACATATATAATATGAAAACTGTGCTTATTTTTTGCTCAAAAATATATAATTCTGGGTCAAACATATGAGGTAAGCATACATGTATTTCATTTTCAACTGTAAACAGAAAACTACTGTCCTAGTTTTTGATGCTGGTTAAATGAGAAACACTCAGAAATGAAGGAAGTTGAAACCACAGCAAAGTACTCACTATTTCCCTGTAAGCAGCAGGATACTCTGCTTTTACAGAAATCCAGAACTTATCTAAGGGCAGAGCACTAATTGTCATCTTGAGTTTATATAAGCAAACTTCAGCTCAAAGTTATTCATCTTCTCTCAAAGTCAAGTTCCCATTCTGAAAGGAAATCTAGAGAAAAGATCTCTCACAGTCATACACTTGGATTGAAAGGGAAAATACTTCCAGTGTTATTCTTAAGTTCTCTGGGTGGTTTCCAATATGGCTCAAGACTTGTCATATGCCCCCTCCCTCTCAAACCCAAGTTGCAGTTAAAATATTAAAGAATTTCCTGTTGCAATACATTTTTTCTAAAGATATGTTTTCTTTTAAATTCAGGAATCTTGTCACATGAAGTGAAAAAATGTTCCTGGATCTTACAAAGACTTGTTCAACCGGATAATGTGATGAAAAATGTTTGCTAGGTAGACTAGTTTCTAGAGCCATTCTTCATCTTCAAAACATCCAACAAAATCTGGCCTAATAATATGTGGAAAGTGCCTATAATTTCCTTTCGGCTCAAACACCCTGTTGAGAACTGTCCCCCTGTTAAACCACTGGATTTCTGTACGTGGAGGTATAGGTGCTCCCTTTCTAGATTTTCATACTGTTTTAAATCTGTCTTTGGTGAACTGGTCTTTGTTTAATAATAATTTTTATAATATCATCCCGACATTTTTAAATTTCATATTCAAGAGGTTTTGACACCAGTAGCTCTCTGAAAAAGTAAATCAGTGTATTGTGATGTCAGTGAGAATGTGAACTTTTGGGGGGCACCATCAACACAGTTACCAATGCAGTTCTTACAAAATAGAACTTCTGTTCTCAGAGATGAACATGAACATCAAATGTATCTTGTTCTTTACTTGTTTTGAATAACATTTTGTAGTAGAAAAAACTTTTTAAAATTTCACTGTCATTAAGAAATCTTATGAATTCTACAGTGTGACATTTATTGGGAAAATTTGTTTATTCATCACTCTGGAGAGAAGCTGTTTATTTCCAGTTTATTACACAAAACCTCTTTAGGGTCATGTGACTTATCATCAATATGTTAACATATCATACTGGTTGAGAGTGGAACTTTTTCAGTTGTTGTACAGACTCTCACCCTCACATTTTACTAACTATAATTTTTCCCACTATCATTAAGTTCTCTGAACATTATTAAGTTCTCTTAAACTATGCAATATTTTTCCTAGATTATAAATTATGCTCCTAATAATTCCTAAATAAGTTGCTTTCTGAGCCCTTTCACTGAAAGTGACTTTTTTTAAAAAACTAAAATCTTTTCTGTGTGTTTGAGATTCAAATTGCTTTTTAAGATAATTAGCATCTTTCTTGTCAAATGGCTGTATTTTGTAGAAGTCTTTCCAGTTTTGCTAGAGTTATTGCTGACTTTTTGTTGTTTGCCCCAGACTGTGCACAATGCATAGGACAGCTGGGATATAAAACTCATTCAGTAGCTTTTGTCATAACGGTGAACTTCCTTTGGGTCCCTTGCTGAACTGGTGCGGTGAATTGACTCAGAAGATTGCAATTCTTCATCACTAAAATCATCAAAACTATCCATAGACCTAAGCCTAGATCCTCTATTTCCATCTTATCTGTGTCCTCATCTTCAGAAATCAACATACTTGACCTTCAGACATATTTGTGAAACACAAATGCAGATAAAGTATGAAACAAAAGGCACAGTAATAAAGTGAGAAAATCTTGAGAAATTCTAAAACCTCATGATACGATTGACCTTTAACTGATGTAATACACATTTTGCAGCATTTAGTATAAGAGCAGGTGGCAGGGAACAATTTATTATTGGTGTGTATAAATGCCTTCTTTAGAATAAAAATTTCCCTTTGATTTTCTGTTACATTAGTAAAGCTTATTTGCTTCAAGTCAGTTGGCTGAGCGTAAAGGGAGGTGGGGAAGGCAATTTGAGAGGAAGAGGTTGATATCATTCATCTACCTTCCTCTATTTTGTGCAACAGCAGCACTCATCAGACATCAAAGGCCTTCTCTACCTGGCATCAAAATGTGAGGATGGACTCATCCCCGTGAACACTATCCTACTGCCTGCTGTTTTGTGCGCTGAAAGTTCTGTAATATAATTCCTAATGGGAATCCTCAGTCACAGCCCATTTATTCATGTAGCACATGAAGCTCAAAAGCTGATGTTTAATATTTTTTCAATCATTCTTTCACATAGTAGCCCTGGTGATATTTAACAGATCGTAGGATTCTGCAGAACTTCTATTGCGAAAGCCTGCTGAGATACTCTCACCTTCTCTCAGGGCTTTACTTATCTTCCTACAAATGTAAGCCTCCTCTTAGTTCTGAGCATGTGAAGTTGCTTGCTTACTGTTTCCACTTGAACGTTTCATAAGCATATCAAACTCAGTGTGCCAAAAACCAGATTCCTGGTGTGTTCCTTCTTCCTCAATTCAAAAAAGAAAATTGTGAGCCACTTCTAGTGGTGCCTGCTTCAACAAATACATCCATCAATATCCATTAATTGGACATATCAGCAACCTGGACATCATTCTTGACTCAATCTCTTTAGCCCCCGTGTTTACTCAATCTCCAATTCCTGTTGACTCTACTTCCTAAATATCACTATATTGGATATTGTTCTTATTCTCTATCCTCATCACCCATTGTCAAACTAGTCCCCATTTTTTACGCTGAATTTCTAGAAGTCGGCTCCCTTATCTACTATTTATCAGTCCAATGTATTCTCCATTATGTTGCCAATTGGGTGATTTTTAAAATGCAATCTTATCATGCCTCTTCTTGCTTGAGATTCTTTAATAACTATCAGGTCATTGCTCTTAAAATAAAGGCCAGAATCCCTAATAAGGCATACTGTGATGTGTGTGATCTGGCCCCTGCTGACCTCACAAGCCTCACCTCTGACATCTCTCTTTTCCTCACTGCATTCCATTCATGCAGATCCTTAAATCCCCTGTTCTGTGTCTCCTTCTAATCTCTGCACTGTGGCTCATGCCAACTCGCCTGTGCCATATACCTCCCACTCCCACCCCCACTTGATCTCACTCCTACCCTCTTTTAGATCTGAGTTGAAATGTTCTTTCCCCAGAGAAGCTAGAAGTTTCTTAGTACTATGTACTTCTGAATAATTTCACTTACCGCAATTCTAATTATACAATTAATTGCACACTTTGTTGGTTATTATCTATCCCCAAAGCAACTCCGAGTGCTCCTGGAAGGCAGAGGATATATTTGTTGTGTTTACTACCTTATCTCCATCATTAACACATGCAAAAACAATTGGTGGGATAAATAAGATTTTGAATGAATGCTTAAATTCACTATTTTGCTTCTTTCATGCTATAGTTCTCAACTTCAGGAATAGAATTACCATAATCATTACATAAAAGAAACCTAAATTTCTTTTTTTTTAATTTTATTTATTTTGAGAGAGAGAGAGAGAGAGAGAGAGAGTGCAAGCTAGAGAGTGTGCACGTGAGTGGGGGAGGGGCAGAGAGAGGGAGAGAGAGAATTCCAAGAGAGATGCTGGGCTCAATCCCACAAACTGAGATCATGACCTGAGCTGAAATCAGGAGTTGAACATTCGATGGACTGAGCCACTCCAGCACCCCTAAGTTCAGTCTTTTTAAAATAATTAGACTTTTGACAGTAAACAAATTAGCTTTTAATATTTGAAACTTTAAAGAAAAAGTCTACCCCACCATCTCATGTGTGTTGTAAGTCTTATGTGATAAAATACAGCTTCAATATACAGCCAAGTGACAAACAACATGAAATTTTAAGTTATAAAAATAATTATCTGTGGCTTGAATTTATTAGCATGAAAAATCATCCTATTTATTTGTAAGAGCAAATACAAATAATGATTTGAGATTAGCTTTGCAGCTGCCGAGTATTTTGTACCCATTAATTATTGCACGGCACAATTTAAAAATGTACAAGGAAAATACAAAGATCATTTTATAGTTTTATTTTTCTTACTATTATTTAGAAGATGACATTTTGAAATCAGTATTGCCTATGAAGAAAAATGTCTAAATATATGGTTTTAATAAATTTGCATGCCAAAATTAATATTTATTCTTTTTTTGGTTTGGATACAAACCAGCATAGACATGAACTTCGCTCATTTCTCCTGGGATACAAGAACACACTATTCAGATTCAATCAGAACATCCAGATGTAAATGAACTGTTCATCCAGAGTTCACAGGATGTTCACTTTGGCTTTAGTCCTTCCAGACTGGATCCGTGTCAAGACTTTTTAAAAAAATTAATTAGTAGTTCTGGCAAAATTAAAGAATATTGTTATTCCAGCTTGAGATCCTTTAGAGTGACTAGTAATCTCAAAAAAAAAGTTGTCAAGATGTGATCAATAATTATTTAAAGTATGAAGATTAATAATTAACCTCCTGATGTGGGCTATAAGGATTTATTCCCCCCGCTATATTTTCGAAAAGCAGGGTAGACATTTATCAAAGAGGAATCCACAATCAAAGATAGAAAAGAACATGCCTTTTAAGGTCTTTTCTATCCCTACTTAATCTCTGCCTTTCCATATAGCACAGGTCCAGCCTAAGGCACCATTATGGCTTTTCAAGGCTGATGGGCTACTCCCTGCTGGTCGCCTAGACATGGCTGGTGGCTAATTCCCTGTTGGTTGCCTAGACATGACTGCACCAGTTGTTGGGATATTTTAACTAGTACAACTTACTATGGTCCTAAGAAGTGTAATGCTTTGTTCTTACCAGCTCCAAGGGATGAACATATGACAACCAAAACAAACAAAACCCCACACAGTGTCAGATATGCAAATTATTCATTTAAATTACTTGTCTGATGTCACATTTTTCTGATGGCAATATGAGACCAACACATTTTTAAAGTTTAGTCTTATATTTTCCAAAATGGCAAATTGTTTTTCAGAAGTTACGAGCCACCATGATTTGAAATAGTTACAGCCTGGGGCTCTCACAGTCTTGTTGTGCATTGGAGTCTTTTACCCTCTAGGAAGATAAACCTGGATTTTTAGTGTCCAGAACAGAGTCCTCGACCTTGTATTTAGTATGTTTGGATTTGTGCAATACATTTCCTAGAAGAATTCTTCTTACTACCCGGGCAAACCCCCAGCAGGACAAATATAAATGAATGTCTACATTTCTAGGTACATCATATTTACACAGCAGAAAATTAAAAATAAAAAACAAATTTAAAACAACTGGAAGAAAAAGACATATTACATAGGAGAACAATGAATGATGGCCAACTTTCCAGGCCAGAAAACCTTGAAATAATATCTTTAAAATCAATCAGTGCAGAAAAAAAATCAATCTAGAATTCAATGTCCACCAAAAATATCCCCAAAATTGAAGGCAAAAACCAAAACCAAAACAAAACCAGAAACATTTTTCAGTAGACAAAACCTAAAAGTCTTCAGTAAATCTGCACTGCACAAAATGCTGAGAGAAGGTTTTTAGACTGAAGAAAAATGATACCAGACAGAACCCCAGATCTGCAGAATGCAGTGAAGGACACCAGAAATGGTAAATATTTGGTTAAATATTAAAGACTGTTTTAGTATTTTTATTTTTAATACATATATGTTTATCTACTTTCATTTCTTCAAAAATGTACTTACTACATAAAATAAAAATAACAATGTGTTGGGCTTATTGCTTATGTAGAAGTAAAATAGGAGCACAATGCCTAGGAAAGGGAATAGATATTACACCTATAAGGTTCTTACATTGTTTGTGAAATAGGATAATTTTATTTGAGAGTAAGCTATGAAAACTTAAATATAGATATTATTTCTACACTGAGCAATCTATAAAAAACAATGTTCTATTCTTCTACATTGGAAAGCTAGACAGAGGATAAAATTATACTGAAATTAAGTAGGAAAAAGAAAATATTAAAAGTGATAGAAATCATGAGCTATATAATTAATTCTCTAAATTTCCACCAGGTTTTCCAACACAGACCACTACTCAGGAATGATGATTGCCAAGCATGAAATCCCTATCACCCTGCTTAAATTCATTCAATATCTCCCAACTCAAACTCTTCAGAGGAGCAGATAACACAGTATCTGGCTAGATAGCCAGAACCGCACCTTCCTTTTCTCCTAGTGATTGACCAGTACATTTTCTAAAACGTAGCAGACACTGAATTAATATTTGTTAACTGTGTGAAATAATAAATTAATAAATTAAAAAAATAATAAATTTAAATTATTAAACAATTAATAAAATATAAAAATAAAAAATAATTTATTATTAAAAATAATAAATTAATAAATTAAAAAAATAATAAATTAAAAAATTAAAAATTAAAAAATGATGGAGACCTTTTGAGGTCAGATGCTGATCATTTCCTGGGTCAGTGTCATACACATTCTGCACTTGAGTAATAGTGAAACAACTGCCATTCTGTATCAGGCTACGTTATCTTAAATATGTCTCCTCTGCCTAGAATACTCCATACCAATTGTGGATGGCTGGACAATTTCACCTCATTCTTTACCTGTGAATTTACCTTCATTTCTTCTGTAGAGCATTTCTGTGTTGCTGTAGGAAGAGAGAGCCATTCCCTCTTATCTATCCAATAGCATTTATTAGCATGTATCTTTTCCAACTCCATTGGGAGCTTCTTGATAAAAGATAGTGTCTTTTTGTTTATGTATCCATAAAATCTAGCATTTCTGCCACATGGTAAAGGCTAAATAAATGCAAACAAACACTGACACAACTACATTAATATTTTATAACACATTACATGTGTATGAATTGTATCAATAAGAGTAATAGTGGTGGGTGGATAATTTGAGATGCATTCTTAAAACACGTGTCCCTGAGTATTGTGATTAAACAAGTTGTCACTAGGTCCTCACCAGCCTCATTCAAATCTTTAAACAACTTCTTATCAGCAATGCCGACTTACACAAGCTACTAAACTTCTCTATACCTAAGCCCCTCATCCACCAAATTGGGATTTAAAATGAATCTACCTTATTCTGCCATTGTGAGGATTGAGATCATCTTGGGACATGTTGAGTGAAGTCATTAGCAGGTAGCACTTAGTAGTACTTGTTCTTGTTATTATTAAGTAGTGTAGTTTGGAGTCAGATATGAGCCTGACTTGTTTATCATTTATCAGTTGTGTGATTTTGGAGAAAGCAGCTGAGCTTTCTGGGTCTCAGTTTATTTATTAAATGTACAGTGGTGAAAACCTTCCATAGAGCTGCTGTGTTGTGCTTTCACTAAGATAATGCATGTGTTTGTATATAGCAAATGCTTAAAAGATGGGGATTTTAGTTATTTTGATTTCTCCAGTATCTATTGATTTCTCTAGGATGAAGAAAGGAAGATGGTGGTGGTGCAACACCAAGTTGGGGGGGTGGTGGGTAGGTGTAACTTCCATCATGAAAATTTTTTGTATTGTAGTACATAGACACATCAGGACAAATGCATCAAAAGCTATAAGGATATTTTCCAGGGCTCAAAAGCTTCCAAGCTAGCTATTCATAATCAAATAACCAACTAATGCTAAATATTAACAAGAAAAACAAGTGATTTCAAAGAGAATCTTAGAATGTTTTTTATCTTAAATATACTTTCTAATTATTTTGTAATTATTAACATAATTACACAATAGCTAAATTTATTCCGTTTTCATGAGTGAGCAATATGCTTTATGAAGCAACCCGTCTTCATTCATTCACATATTCAGAGTATAGATATATAGCTGTATAAAGCTCTGTTCTTATACAAAATAAGTTTAATAATGACTTTAGCTTAAAAATAAGCTGAAGTTATAGGAGATTGTATAACTCATTATATGTTGACTAACAGGGATTAACCTTATTAATATATAATTTTGTATTTTAAGGGTAAAAATATAATCTTTGACCCTGAAAATTTAAAAAAATATATGTGTATAAAAATGACTGGCTATATCTAGAAAAGGTATCTATTCTAAAAACTGCAGATATGGGGCGCCTGGGTGGCGCAGTCGGTTAAGCGTCCGACTTCAGCCAGGTCACGATCTCGCGGTCTGGGAGTTCGAGCCCCGCGTCGGGCTCTGGGCTGATGGCTCAGAGCCTGGAGCCTGTTTCCGATTCTGTGTCTCCCTCTCTCTCTGCCCCTCCCCCGTTCAAGCTCTGTCTCTCTCTGTCCCAAAAATAAATAAACGTTGAAAAAAAAATTAAAAAAAAAAAACAAAAAAAAAACCCCTGCAGATATTTTATTTTATGAACAAGGTTAAATAGTTTCCATTCAACTAAATTACAAGTTGTTTCATACTGTTTTTATTCTATTAATGAATATAGGTATAAAGCATGTTATTGGAACTGTAAAATCTGTTGGCCTAAAATTAGCTAGCAGCCTGTCTGATTTTAACCCAGGTAAGGAATGTACTAAATTTGTTGGCTACTGGTAGATGTAAGTTGTTTCCTAATGAATGAGTTATCTGCTGTTTTAGAGAACATATTGGCTAAAGTTTATGCAACTATTATCAATCTGAGCATAGGTGTTGGCATTCAGTATATATTTCTTGTTTCCTAAGACTTGATCATCAAAATTTGGTAAATAATAGGTGAACATAGGACTTACATTTTCTGTGAGTGTTAAAAAAGTAAAAAAAGGATTTTCTCCCACATAAAAAATGACCTAGTGGTGGACTCAAAAGAAACAGCAAAAATATACATGAAAGGATGCAGCATGTGCACTGAAGTCAACCAAGAACAATGGTCAGACTATGAAATGTGGTCTGTTCTGTTCAGACCTGGAGTGTGGTGACCCTGCTTATAAAGGTGGACCAGATGCTAAGTACCAAATGATCCTGGGGCTGGTGAAATAAAGAGAGGCATTACCCAAACAAGTTCATGAGTTCACTGGAAAAATGAGGAAGTAAAACTATTATCATGAGTGGCTGGGGTCATAGCCAGAACAGATAGAATGTGCTCCAAGACTAAGGATAAAAACATAATTGTGATGGGGTGGGAGGGAAGCCAGGCCTGAAGCCAAGGGATGAAAAAAATAAATGAGAGGAAAGGTAATAAAAGAGTTGGGTGATTGAGGAAGCTAGGTCTGTAAACAAAGGGTGTGTACCAAGCCCTTTCCTTTATACAGTGCCCGGGGAAAGCTCTCTAGGGCTCAAATGGCCTCTAAAGGCACCACTCTCCCAGGCTAGACTGAGCTAAATGTAATTGTGCTGTTCTTTCATTTGAGTGGGTGCCTTTGTTTACTGTTCATAATTCTCAAGAGCCCAATCTTCTTGGTACCGTTCTTGAACTTTCAGTATTCTTATCAACAAGAACATGCCCTTTTCTTCTCCAGCCTCTTAGCATGGTGCCCCAATGTCTCTTGCTGGTTTGTAATCCTTGATTTACAAACAAAATACCCTTCCTAAGCACCCCTTCCTCTACCCACCAAATCAAAATGCCAAAAATACAGCATTTCTGAGTCCCAGGGATGCTACAGTTATCATCCAAAAAATTAGGACAAGCACAGAAATTACAGCTCTTTCATTCAGAGCATAAGTCAGACATTCTTGAACTCATCCAACAAATATTTAGCAATATCCTCATATGGTTTCTGTGTTAGGTAAGCCTTTCAGGCTGTGAGTCCCTATTTTGTGACTTTTGGTTGGGAGAGAACACCAACCTTTTGATTCCCACCTCATGCCAGCTCCCCCAAGGATGTGCTGCTGGCATAGGGTGTGGCTTTACTGATTACTCACTATGTGTGATCCTGCCAATTTTCATTAACAGGAATATTTCTATCAAAAGTTAGCATTCTTGAAATGATATTTTGTGGCTCTATCACATACTTCTTTTTTCCAATCTCTGATATCAGAAGTTTAAAAAAAATTTTTTTTAATGTTTATTTATTTTTGAGAGTGAAAGAAACAGAGTGTGAATGGGGGAGGGGCAGACACACACACACACACACACACCCACACACACACACACACACACACACACACACACACACACACACACACAGAATCTGAAGCAGGCTCCAGGCTGTCAGCACAGAACCCGACGTGGGGCTTGAACTCACAAACTGTGAGATCATGACCTGAGCCCAAGTCGAACTCTTAACCCACTGAGCCACCCAGGCGCCCCGATATCAGAAGTTTTTATAACTGACTTCTGAGCTCCTGTCCTGCATTCACTTTTGTTTCCTGGATATGAATGTGGATTCATTAGTAGATGTTAGGCAAAGGTTACCTCATAAGTCATTTCTGGGCTTTTCAAGGTGAAGTAATGCTCCCTTAACAGAGTTTTAGGGAGGAAGAATATTCTTTTCTTCTCCTTTCTTTACTTATTCAAAGAGACTCACCCTATATTTCACTATTGGTAGAGATTATTTAGTACAGCTGGACTGTCTTTCCAATGCACCAAGAATATGTGTTCATGGAAATTGGCTCTAGAGCAGTGCATCTCAGACTCGAATGTGTGTATGAATTGCCTGGGGATCTTGTGAACATACAAATTCTTCTGTTTAGTAGGTCATTGAATTTTACTGAATTTGTTCAGGGCAAGAAGTCCTTTCCTGAATCCTGAACCCGTGGATTACGAGTGTCATATGGAGTTTGTTAGAGATGCAGACTTTTGGGTACCACCCAGATTTAATCAGAATCTGCATTTTAATAAGATCTCAGGTACTTTGTACATTAAAGTCTGAGAAACATCCTGAAAATCACCCAAAATTAGCTACATTACGTAGCAATGAATGAAAGCAAAAATGAAAGCACAATTACTATATCCTCTCTGATTACATCTTTACTGTGACCTTCTTGGATTTTTCCCTGAGGACGTGTCTGAATATGGTATCATTTGTCGTCAAGAGAAGCAGATGTCCATTCCTTTGTGTAATAAATTCTGAAACATTAATGTCATTACTACTACATATAAATCTATATACCAATGGCTGCAAACTGGTGTCTAAGGGCTAAGTACAGAAGAAAGGTATGTTTTGTTGGTCATTTTGTTTGTACTGTATGCAATTAAAAGGCAGTGGTCCTGGGCAGGTTGAGCAGATTAATACCCATTTTCTTAGATTTCGTATCTTCCATAGGTGCCACACAATGTAACTATGAGCATTTGAGTTAGGGGCCCTTTGGAGCAACAATTCCCAATGTAAATTACATGGAACAGTAGTTTGAGAACAATAAACAAATATTGTTTGACAAAAATGTTGCTGTAATCCATTAGGTTTGATAAACGGAGTGAAACAAAAAGAATTTTTTGAAGGATGTTTCAGAGGCTTTAAATTACAGTGTACACTTTGAATCTTTATTGCAACATCTCCCAAAATTATTTAGTCATGGAAAACTTTGTTACAGAGGATCTCAAAGGATTAAAGTTCTGTGTAATGTACTTTAGACCAACGGTTGGCCAACTACACTCTGCAGACCAAATTCACCCCACCACCTGTTTTTGTAGTGCCTATGAGCTAGTTAAGTGGTTAAAAACCAAAGAAGTATAATATTTCATGACATGTGAAATATTAAGTGGGATTCAAATTTCAGTTTTCATAAGTAAAGGTTTGCTGGGACAATAGCCCTGCTCATTTGTTTACATATTACCTATGGCTGCTGTCATGCTATAGTAGCAGAATCGAGCAGCTGAGGGAGAAACCACATGCCCTGCAATGATGAAAATGTTTACAACCTGGCCCTTTTCACACAAAAAAACTTCACAACACCTGCTTTAGATGCTGCTGCTAAAAAGACCTAACCTCTTCATTGATAACAATACTATCTTTTTTTAATGAGTACAGGTGTGCTAAAGCAAACACCATTCCATAGCAAATCAATGTTTTCTCACAGAGAAATTGTAAAATCAATGTAGTAAAATCGACGTAGACATGTTAAATACCCATTTTAACAAATTGTGAGATTTTTTGTTCTGAGGAATGCCTCAAATAACTTTCATTTTAAAAAATTAATGTAGAGTTTAGATTTGATAGCACACTTGTGCAATATCCAGTTATCACAAATTTTACCTGAATGAATTTCCAGCTGGTTCTTCTATCACAGCAATTCTCAAACTTTTTGATCTCAAGAACTCTTTACACTCTTAAAAATTATTGAGGATCTCAAAGTTCTTTTATGTGTGTGGGTTGTATTCATCAATACTTATCAGACTAAATAAATTAAAACTGATAAATTAAAAAATACGTATTTATTACTCATTTGAAAGTAACAGTAAGCCCATTTCAAATTAACATAAATAACATATGTTTAATGGAAAATAAAAATTATTTCCAAAGAGTGTCATTCTTTGACATTATTTTGCAGTTGTCTGGTTTAATAGGAAATAGCTTGATTCTTGTCTATTTCTCCATTCATCTATTAAGACAGTGCATGCCATTAAGCCTCTGGAAAATTCACTATATACATGTAAAATAATGAGGGTGAAAAAGGTAAATAATGTCTTGGATTTATTATGAGAGTATATTTTATTTCAAAGAAGGGGTCTCAAGGACATCTAGAGTCCTCTGTACCACACTTTGAAAACTGTTACTCTTCTGTAACTGAGAATGAACAATTAGTCATATACATCTCACACGCATACACACATACACACACACACACGCACGCGCGCGCACACAGGTTTACGGTGATATAAATTATTGGTGGTCCCTAATTTAGGAATGTAGTATGTTTCAAAGTTTGCTCTGAGCAATCTGATTACTTATCGAACCTCAATTGACTTGCACTAATAGTATTTCAGAATCAATCTGTTTTAAGTATTACTAATTGTGTGTGAAAATGTATCCAGAGTCCAAGCCTAGAGTACAGGAAATGACTTTCTTCTTGCTGACTAGCAATGATGTTGGAACTTCTGTACCTCCATCATGCCTCACCAGCTAGTGAAATTTAGAATTTCTTCAGCTCTAAGAAACTACTGGGGTGCCCCTGGCCTGGGGCCGGAAGCAGGAACATGATGAAAATAGAGACTTGGGGTGGGTGGGCTGGGAAGTAATTTTTCTTCTAAGAAATGCAGGAATTTCATAAGCATTTTTTCACCCTATTGCTTTTGGGCTTTAAATAAAGTCTTGTCTTCTTGTTTTCTGCAAAGCAGAATTTGCTGTTTTCTCCATACCCTCCTGAATTTCTGAGGCCTCTAACAACTCAAAGTAGCTTAAAGAAAAGATAATTTGTTGATTCCCATGACTTGAAAGGTATAGAAGGTAGAGTTAACTTCAGACATGTTTAGATGTCATCACAACTTCTCTCTTCATCTCTCAACTCTACTTTCTCTACGTTGGCATCATTCTTGCTTAAACTTGTCCTTTCCATGATATGAAAAATACCACAACCAGCATGCATAGTCTTTCCAGAAGGAAAGAGAAGGAAAGAGACTTGCTTTATTACCAGTGCTGTAAAGTCTGCTAGTGTGCCTTCCCAAGTCACATGCCCATTTCTTAGTGGAAAATGGATGTATCGATTGGAAGTTCCTCTAGAAGGTCATGCATTGCTGCTAAATGAAATAAAGGACCCTTTTGATATTTTCTGAGTGTTTTTGCAGTTTTTATATTGTAATTATTAAATTTATTAATTTGCTATCATAATTAATTGCTTTGAAAAAAACTGAGAAATAAGATGCCAAATGACAGATAAGACACAGAGTTTTAGATAGCTCACTCTACTCCTAACCTTCATCTAGACATGGCTTCATACTCTGGAAAACGTGTCCATATCTATCTTGATCCTTCTTGAAGCTATTGTTCCCTTACGGTCTCTTAATGCAGGAACTGTCATAGCTTTTTTGTTGAGAGGAAAGCTGAGACTCAGTAAGGCTAAATAATCCAGGGTCTTGTAAATGGTAGAGCTAAATCCTTCTCATCCCCAACTAGTTATCTTTCCGCCACAGGTGCTACCTCTTTATTAAACACCTTGCTAACTGAAGAAATCCTAAATTTATTTATTCCTTCACGAGATATTTACTGACAGGCACTGTTCTGGATGGTGAGGACATACAGTGAGCAAAGCAGACAGGTCTTTGCTCTCATGGAGTTAATGTCCTAGTAAGGGAGACAGAAAATAAATAAATATCTATGATGTCACATGGCCCCAAGTACTGGAGAGAAAGTGATGGGAAAAGTGTGCTTTTTAATTAGCATGATTAGGGGCAACAACTCTGAAGTTACAATTAAACAGGAACCTGAATGAAGCCAGGAAGCATGCCAGAGGGATACTGGAAGGAGGGGCGTCCCAGACAAAAGAACAGAAAGAACAAAGGTTCTTGAGTGTCAGTGTTCTTGGCATGTGTGCAGGGCCTAGCAAAGAGGCTAGGGGCCTGGAACTAATTTTGGGTAGGGGTGGGTGCAGTAGGGAATTAGTTCAGAGAGGTAGCCAAAGGACACTATCCAGAAAGATCAGAGAAATGGAAACTGTTCAACTGTATATTCTCATTTTCTGGAAGAAAAAAAAAATTGACCATTTTAAGGTGTTAACCTTGAAATGATGAAAGAAGAGAAGCTTTCATCATTTCTACCATCAATAAGCAAGTATTCAAGCTTATATGTTCTATTATTTTACTCATTCATTCTTTCAGTCAACATTTATTAGGCACCCACTATCCTCTAGATTTTGAGCCATGTGTTGAAGCTGTGGAAGAGGAAAAAGGTAGTTTTGAGTCCTCCAGGACCCACTGCATATCATATGCAACAAAAGAATGATCAGATTGACAAGAGCATCTTGCATTGCTTTCCACACATTTTTTTCCCGCAGAAAGTGGTTTCCACAAGAACTAGCTGGAAACCTGCCATTCACTGACATGTTGCTACATATTTTTAAATTAAATGCTCTACTAGCAATGGAATCAGTGTGGTAATGGATCCATCTTACTACTGTTTCAGAAAGGTTTAAAAGCATTTAATTTCCATGTCACATTCATTAAAAATGCATGATGTCATGCACTCTGGGGAGCAATCTGTTTCATAATTTGAAGTAGAATCAACAAAGCATGATTCAAAAAGGAAACAAAGGTGACAAGGTACAGAATAACATGAAGTGGTATACATCCACTTATCATGAACTTTCCTGGGATTAAGTGATCTGACAGAGAACAGAGAGCTTAATGGAAACAAACCAGAGAATCAAACTACATTCCATTGTCCTGAGAGAGAGAGAAAGAGAGAGAGAGAAAGAGAGACAGAGTAAATCAGAATGAAATAAAGCTGATGTTATATGCAGAAAACATTTTTAGCATTGGTTTCCTCCATACTGAAATGAGGAAAACAGAGGATAAGGAAGGCCAAGTGAGGAGACTGCATAATGAGCCATGGGATTAGAGAGGATGCAGGTCTGTGGAGTGGCCTCTGCCTCTGCAGTCAGAAGTACTGCTGGCCAGCTGGCACCCACCCTGCCTGAGGCTCTTTCATGTGCCTGGACTTTAGAATGAGAGAGGAGGGCTGTGGATATGCTCTGTCCCCAACATCCACTCCCCTTCCCTTCCATCTACTTCCAACTCGTTTACATTTGTACTTGCATATTTCATCTGGGTCATGAAAGTTGGTTATATACTATGGCTACAGAGTACTATATTACATTTTCAAGGGCAGAAAGGGCTGTATGTTAAGCTGCCAAATCAGATCCTTGCCAAAATGGTCCAAGCTAATGAGAAGGTTTGTAAATTACAGTTAAATGGATGAGCTGTGGAGAACAAGGAATACCACGGAGAGGTAGCAGATGGAATCATTGGGGGTCACAGGCTCTTTCACTGGCATTTCTTTGGCATGAACATAGTTGAGTTATTTGAGAATTTAAGCCTTTATGTGTTAATGTTTTAAGAATTCCTATAAATTTCAAGCTGGAACTAGGTCAAATATTATTCAGGCCAAGGGACCTATTGCAATGTTTTGTGTCATACAATCGGTCAGTAAACAGCAAAATGAATAGACAAATATCAAATTGCAGAAGTAAGGACAGTTTTACCATTTGAGTCTGATTCGTGCCCTGCTTCATCCCCACAGAGGGGAAATTTTATTAAATTTAGAAATTTCCACATATTATGGTATGATTTAATTTTAACTAGTCCTAACACTGTGTCAGCTGACTCACTGACCAATTAATAGAAATTAGCTGATTTTTCTAAATTGGTCTTTCCTTCTTTCTGAAGTTTTTCAAAGTTTTGTTTGGTATGTATTTGCTTTGGAGTCAAACAACATAATTTTTTTTTAAAAAATCATAGTTCTTTGAATCTTTGGACTATTTTCAAACTATGAACCTTTAATTTCAAAGACTTTCCCATTTTGCAACTGAAAGCAAATGACTTTAAGGATCCCTAGAGAAGAAATCCTTAGAAATGACTAGTCAGAAATTTAAAGTAGAAGAATTAATTTCTTGGCTATAGTCCCCATAGTTGGTTGATCAAATAAGGGAAAAAAACAATTTCTTATAGTTTGCCCAAGACATATTTTTACGCACATTCATTAAAAAGCATAAAACATTTTTGTGATGGAATGAATTTGATGAAATTAATGTACTTTTTAAACTAGGTTATTTCCTTAATAATGACTAAGAGAATAGAAAATACTTTAGTCTTAAAAAAAGCAATTATTATTCCACATTACCAAGCCAAAAACATTATTTAAAAAAAAAATTTTTATGTTTATTTATTTCTGAGAGAGAGAGAAAGAGAAAGAGAGAGAGAGAGACAGAGACAGAGACAGAGACAGAGCACAAGCAGGGGAGGGGCAGAGAGAGGGAGACACAGAATGTGAAGCAGGTTCCAGGTTCTGAGCTGTCAGCACAGAGCCCAATGCGGGGCTCAAACCCACAAACCATGAGATCATGACCTGAGCCCAAGTGAGATGCTTAACCAATTGAGGCACCCAGGTGCCTCCCCCAAAATAAAATTATAAAATTGTTATAAAAATTATAAATAAATTAATTTTAGATGTAGGTTATGGTAATTGCTTGGGATTTGCCTGCACATCAGTAGCGAATTATAATCAGATAGATAAAAGTAGATATCAGTTCCTCTTTTCCTCATGTCTTCTTCTTCTATATAGTTATGATCATCATTAAAAAGAAATGCACTAAATATCTAACATATATGGAGTTATGTTGTGGTATCTGCATTCCCTATTTTCAATAAATTGAAAAGAAAGGAAAACAGCCTGTTGGGTTTTTTGGCAAAATCCAGTTAGTAAAAGCTTCAATATTTATTTTGTGTTATATTCATTTTTTTGTTGGTTGGTTGGTTGGCATTTATTATGGGGAATTTGTGTGACTGAGAATTAGTGGTGAGAATGGAATAAACCAGAAGACAGGTGAATAGGTATAAAAGGAACTAGAAAAGAAAAAGGACTATGCTTCCATGTGATGTGTTGTACAGTTCAGCACGGAATGTTGTGGGGTTCCATCCAAGGTGGAGTTACCTGTTGAAGTCAGGAATGGCATCCACAGAGCAAATGCATCTGAAATGAGTCCTGAGTAAGGAATAGGAGTTCACTAGGTAGACTATGGTGAGGATGGAGAGAATGTTACTTGTAGGCAACAGCACCGTCAAGGCCAAGAAGCCAGTGAACAAATTCACGTGCATGTAGTTTATTCAGCAAGACTGTTGAGGGCCTTTGGGAAATGGGGCTGCAAGGCAAGCTGTGGCAAATGAGCCCTTCACAGGCCATGCTGGAGACTTTTGAATATAGGTAGGTGATATGAGAAGCCACTGAAGAGTTCTGCATAGGATGTGGGGGTTAAGCGTTTATGGCATGTAATGTATTCACCTTAGAAAGATCACTTCTGAGGTTGTGCAGAGGATTGAAACAGGGCTGTCCTGAAGCTAAAGGGACCAATCAGTAAGTGTTAGCATAAGTTAGGTTATTATGTATTAACAAACAGTGTTTAACTCTCAGTTGCTTTGTGCAACTGAAGGTTATTTCCCCCTCTTTCTATAGGCCCTGCACAGATCCATGGGGGCTGTGTTCCACAGTGTCACTCGAGGACTCAGGGTCCACCATGTTTTGACTGCATCATCTGGGACACATGGGTTTTTTTAGTTACCAAAGCAGGGAAAGAGGCAACTACATGGTTGTGCGCTGAGTCTCTTATGCTTTGGGATGACAGTGACATGTGTCATTTCTTCCTGTAGTCACAATTAGTTACATGGCTCAGCCTAACCACAGGAGGTTGGGAAAATGAGGAAAGCAGACGGAATGCTTGCTGAACACCATGGTCCCTGCCATGGTAAGTTCAGGTAACTAGATGAAAGCTGCTATGGGGCTGGAGAGAAGGCAATCAGCTGTGAGTGGTCTTAGGGTGTTAGAAACAACAAATGACTCAGGTAATTTGGCGGGGAGTGAGAGAGGAGTGGCACAGAAGCCTATTGGGGAAATACTGGGTGGTGCCAGTATACACAGCTTAGTGAGTAAAACGGGTAGAGGAGTAGGTGTAGGGTAGAGAGTGATAAGGTTCCTTTTGGCCAGGACTGGTGTCTGGAGAGCCTAATTAAAAATGTCCAGCAGTAACTACAGGTCTGGAGCTCCAAACAGAGTCAGGTCTAGCATTCATATTTATATACAATCATACAACAATAGCAAGAGATTGAAAACATTCAGGTAGGGGCACCTGGGTGGCTTAGTTGGTTAAGTGTCCGACTTCAGCTCAGGTCATGATCTCACAGTCTGTGCGTTGGAGCCCCACGTCAGGCTCTGTGCTATCAGCTCGGAGCCTGGAGCACCTGCTTTGGATTCTGTGTCTCCCTCTCTCTCTGCCCCTCCCCTGCTCATGCTCTGTCTCTCTCTGTCTCAAAAATAAATGAAACAAACATTAAAAATTAAAAAAAAATTCAGGTGGATGATTCTTGTAAAGAGGAGAATATAGAATGAGAAGAGGTAAGATCTAAAAATGTTGAATTGTTTATGCAATCTGGAACCAGAGTCATCATCCCCAAATTGATTCAGGAAATAGAGGGTCAGAATGTCTGCTTACACAAGACTATAATTAACTGAGTTTGGAAGTGTGGTTGCAGAGGCTAGAGACACACTGAGAGATTTATTGAGTGCAATATTTATTTGACACCTAAGGAAATAAAGCAAGAGTTCTTATGAATTCCTGCAGGGATTTACTTTAGATAATGAAGAGCAACTCGACACTACAGATGATTAGACACTAAAGGGGTTTATTAAATGAAATGAGTGGAAACACTGATTTTTACTTCTTAAATCTCTCTGGTACACTGGTTTTCAAACTTTTTCAGAGGGGCTGCAGGATGCAAGGGGAAGCAGGAGCAGAGTGAGTCGCGACTTCATTCCACCTGTACCAGCTCTGCGGTGATTTGCTTAATATCCTAAAATTTCACTCGCAAAAGTTTCACACTACAAACAAAGGAAAACAAACATTTGTCTCCCCATCTGCAATGTTAAGAAGCCTTAGTGGAGGCTTTCATCGTTTCTCGGTTGGATTAGTTTATTGTTCCTCCCATTGGTCTCCCTATCGCGTCCTCCCTTTGTAATCCGCCCCCTACATTGCTCCCAAAGTGATCATTCTCAAACACAAATCCACTCCTGGCATCTGCTTCTACAGGCATTTATTGATTTCCTATCACCTTTAGTATCATGTTAAACTTTATAGAATGGCACTTAGCACTTCCTGATTGGCTGGTACTTACCTTTCTCTAGCTCCATTTTCAGGATGTCTCCCTTTTTTCTGTGTGCATCAGGCATAATGAAAGATTGGTACCTGCAGTGCCCTGAAGGTTGAGAATGCCTTCTACTTAGCTAATTCGACTTTTCAGCTGCAGCTTCAGCACAACCTCCTCTTAGAAGTCTCTTTGACACCTGCTAGTCCAGGAGGAGTCCTCCTCTGAGACTTTGTAGCAACCAAATGGGTACTTCTCTCTCTCTCTTTTTTTTTAAATATTTTTTAATGTTTATTTATTTTTGAAAGAGAGAGAGACAGAGACAGAGACAGAGACATATAATCCAAAGCAGGCTCCGGGCTCTGAGCTGCCAGCACAGAATCCGATGTGGGGCTTTAACTCACAAACCATGAGATCATGACCTGAGCCGAAGTCAGACCCTTAACCAACCTAGCCACCCAGGCACCCCAAAATGCCTACTTCTCTGAGAGCAGCCACCCCACATTATTTTATCAGTGACTGTGTTGGTCCCCTCAGTGGGCAAGCACCTTCGGGAAAGGGACTGGCTCATCAATTCAGTTGCCTCAGACTTGACCCTGTACCTGGCCCTCAACTTTGTTGTGAACAGGTTTATGAATCTCCCTTTGTGGAGATGGTCAAAAGCGATTGATTTCTATCTGTTTGATTCGCTTGAAAATATTTGGTCAATGAACCCAGACTAAAGGACACCTTAAGGTTTCATTTGTATTTTGTCTCCTTTTTTTGTGTTTTTTACACCTGTAGAATTCAGTAGCCTTGTAAATATAAATTTGAAAATGACATTTTTGAATATTAGGAAAGATTTTTTTGACTCTTCAAAATATAAATATTTATCTTTATATAAATAGGGGTGCTAGGGTGGGTCAGCTGGTTAAGCGTCTGACTTCGGTTCAGTCTTGATCTCACAGTTTGTGAGGTGGAGCCCTGCATCAGGCACTGTCAGCATGGAGCCTGCTTTGGATTCTCTGTCTCCTTCTCTCTCTGTGCCTCCCCCACTTGCAATCTCTGTCTCAAAAATAAATAAATAAAAACATTAAAAATAAAATATAAATAAAAATGATATAAAACAAAAATTTGGATACAGAGTTCTTCTTTAATGGAAAATATTACTGTAGTCTTCCTGTTTCAAATGTCCTAAAACATTACTCTTTTTTCTGTAGCAGCCCAGCCACAAATTTAATAGTGCCCATTTTCTATAAGACAGAGTTGAAACTCATTAGACTAATTTCCAGATCTTCTGTAGTCTGACACCAAGTGTCTTTTTCAACCACATTTCTCACTACTTTTTGATGCAAGTTTTTTTGGCCTCACTTAGTTCTTTTCTCCTTATATTTCTATTTATTCTATTTGATTCTTGGATATTTTAAATCTGAAGTTTTATATATTCTTATTTCTGGAATTTTCTCCATTATTACATCTTAGAATATTGTCTGTCCACTATTGGTTCACACCTTTGGATGTTCCGTGAGGCAGGTATGTAGTCTATGATTCCTGACTTCTTCTTTATATCCTCCATTGCTATAGAGATATTCTATCTTTGAATTCATCTTCAAGTATGACTTGTCTTCTGTATAATCAATTTGCTGAAATTTAAGAAAATTAATGACTATATTTTTATTTGCTTTAGAATTTATGTCATAATTCCTGTTTTTATTTTACAGGTGCAAATGCTTTCTTTATATTTTATTTTATTATTTTTTTAAGTTTATTTATTTTGAGAGAAAGAGCGAGCAGGAGAGGGGCAGAGAGAGAGAGAGAGAGAGAGAGAGAGAGAGAGAGACAGAGAAGCCCAAGCAGGCTGTGCACTATCAGCACAGAGCCTGACTAGGCTCAATCTCACTTACCATGAGATTACCACCTGAGCCCAAATCAAGAGTCAGACATTTAACCGATTGAACTACCCAGGTGCCCTTCTTCCTTTATATTTTAAACATACTTATTATAAACTCCCTTTCATATTGTTGTATTATTGCTAGTTCCTCATGTCTTGTGAACTTTCATGTTGAATGTCCTATTTTGTTTTAAGGTTTTAGTTTGTGGATTTTCTTCAGAGAGAATTATCTTTTCTAGAGATCCAGATAACCACCCTGGGGTGATGTCCACTGTTGTGTCTGTCAGTACTTTCAAAACATACTCATTCTGAATTATTTTTTGTGTTAGTTTTTCAGCCTGGTATTATCAGATACACTGGTAATGAGAATTCGGTTCTTATTCCCATGAAAGCTTAGTCTTGGGGTTATAATATCCCTAGAAGACTCTATTTTACCCACAGGGTGGGGCTGTTGGCTCATTTCCAGCAGAGATGTTCTGGATCCTTCATGATTTGTGCACTGAGATGTTTCCGTTGATTTTGCACAGGGAGCCCAGTTCTGATTCCTGCAGTGCATGTGTTTTCCTGGGCTGGGTTCTGGCCTTGAATGGCCATGAAGGCAACAGGCTTTGACACCTGTATTCCCTTTATGTTTGTAGCATCCTTTTTCACTTTTGAGTTCTACTATATATTTAATATTTAAAAATACTTGTTTTTATTTCTATATGTTTAGAAATGTTGTGTTCCATTGATTGGAAAGCTGTCTACTATTTTTGAGTATCCAAATATTTACTGTTTTGTTTCTGTTGTTCTTTCTACTTTGAATAATCTCTCAAATTATCTCTGCCCGTTGAGAATTTCTTCTAACCTTCCAGGATTTGAGGGGCTTGCTGAAGGTAAACTCTTCTGTGCTTTTTTCCTCCAGGGACCAAATTAACCCCTAAGTAGTTCCTTATCTGAACGCCTTTGACATCCATTTAATACTTAATCATATTTATTTAAAATTGCTTTCTGGCTATTATTTGTATTCTAGTGAGATTATAAAATTTTTGACATTTTGGGCTATTTCTTAAGCTTCTTGGGTTTTTCCATAATGAAATATATATATATATACATATATATATGTATATATATATATCTCATATGATATATATATATATCTCATATGATATATATATATATATCATACATATATACATACAGATATATATATATACATATATAACTGGGAATTCAAATAAATACTTCCTAGTAGAAGAATGACTGAAATAAAAGATATACGGGAATCAGAATACTTTTACAGTATTTTGGATTAAAATTTGTAATTTAGATTAAATGTAAAAGGATTCAAGCGTCCAGGTAAATAAGATTTTTTGTATTCCTTTTTTGTTTGTTTTATGCTTAAGCATTTTATTCTGGATTCCTGAATTTATAAGGCCAGAGAGATTTCATACAAGGTCCTAGGTTACTGAAGGAGAACAGAAATTTTTATTTCAAGCAGTATAAAATTAATATGATAGATAAAATCTGAAAGGAATGTGTTTGTGCCAACAAAAGAAGCTTCCTTAAACCAGTTGGGAAAATTGGCTACCTTTTTTTCTGTTTAGAATTTGGTCCTGAGTAAATGAACTAACAAGCAGCTGATTCTGAGTTACTTTCACAGGGAAATGTTTCTGAGTTCCAGCTCATAGGAGCTCAGGAAGGTATGGGATGCAAATTACATTCCAACACGAACAGGCCAATCAAGCCTTGAACACTTTTGAGGTCTTTGGCTTTGCCTATGAACATGGGAACACCCAAGGGCACCTTCAAATTAAAAATAAACACACTGTTCTAAAGAGTCCTGGACGTGTAATTTGGTAGAAATTTAAGGGATGTCTTTTTATAGTAACAGAGTCTAGAAAGAAAATAAAATTCAGGTAAGGTTAAGTCCTTTCCAGTCATAAGTGTATGTAAATGACTTTTAACTCTAAATTCAAGTACTTTGGGCATTTCCCAAGTGCCCTAATACTTTGTGGGTAAAACACAATATTTTAGTTCCAGCCTGATTTTTATAACCTACTGGATGATATCATATTAATAAAAATAATAGCTAACATTTATTGTATAATTGCCTTATGTCAAGCTATATTCTTATATTCCCAAATATTTCATTCAATACGTAAATAACCCTGTGATGTCACTATTATTATTATCCTCCATTTGCAGATGGGAAAAACTAAGATACAGGATTAGTGAACTTACCCATGTCACAAAGTAGTCTTCAACTACTGAGGAATTCCTACTGGCTTCCTATTCATGTCGCTACTTTATTTTTTTTTTAAGTTTTTTTTTTCAACGTTTATTTATTTTTGGGACAGAGAGAGACAGAGCATGAACGGGGGAGGGGCAGAGAGAGAGGGAGACACAGAATCAGAAACAGGCTCCAGGCTCTGAGCCATCAGCCCAGAGCCCGACGCGGGGCCCGAACTCACGGACCGCGAGATCGTGACCTGGCCGAAGTCGGACGCTCAACCGACTGCGCCACCCAGGCGCCCCTCATGTCGCTACTTTAGAAGACATATTTGTTTAGGGTTCTCTTGGAGAATTTATATTTTATTGAGAGTAGAGGGGAAAATGGCAGTGTTGGTTAACTCATTACCACTTGTTGCAATCTAAACTCACTCCTTCCTATTGTGTCATGGTTTGATTATACATTTCTTCTAAGTCTCTCTGGAAACTCCATTATCACCATTAATCTTGGGTTTAAAAGAATCAATGCCAGCTACCATCTGAAAGTGGACATATCCAATATGGATTAAGTGTAAATTAAAAATCCAACATCAGCTGGCCCATCATACCTGTATACTTTATGCTTTCTTTACCCCACACTCTAATCCAACTTGTTTTCTCGCAAGCTAAGAGCCTGTTGTTGGCTCTCTGGGGGCACGCCACAAATTATGCTGTGTGTTTATTATGCCTGGAACCCCTGTATGCAATACTCCCCCCTTAGCTGTATGCTAAGGAAACTATGACTTCTGAAAAGCTTATATTTTAATATTTAGAGCAGATTTGTTTAAAGGAAGGATATGGTCAATGCTCTCTTCCCCTGTCTTCAATAAAGGCCTAGGTATTGGCTTTTATGTTTGTTTAAAATAATATTTTAAACTCAGAGAATTTTGGATAAGAAAAAAAGAAATGAGGTTAACACAAATAAACGGTTTTAAATTAAATTATCTCAGCTACAGAATATATTACTGGAAAGGTCTTGAGAACTTCTCTAGAGGTCCTTAAATTTTTTTCACCTGTACTCCTCAAGATGGGATGGTGGGGGATGAGATAAATTCTTTGCTATTTTAAGCTTCCTTCCAACTTTCTGTTGCTGTTATTTATAATTCGACTCCAAATAGAAAATATAGGCCTGTCTAAAGTATATTAAGAAAAGAAGCAACTGTTTGATCCCTATGAATACAAATATGCAATGATGATGGAAAAATTCAGGATGTTGGGACCACTAGTGCTCTATTCAAACTCTTAGGCAAAATAAGCAGGATACTTCATTTTAATAAAGTTTCTCAACTTTTGATGAACTAAACTTACCTTAGGGAGCTTATAGAAGTACAGATTTCTGGGTTTTCACTTTCTACCTTCGCTTTCTGCCCCAGGTTTCTGAATTTGATTGCTTTCAATGAGCCTGATGCATTATATTTTATTGAATATATATGTTTGTCACAGTCCCTTTGGAAGACACTTTGGCAGTTTCTTACAAGACAAAACATACTCTTACTGTAAGATCCAACAATCATTCTCCATGTTATTTACCCAAAAGAGTTGAAAACTTACGTTCAAAACAAAAAAGCTACAGATGGATGTTTATAGCAGCTTTCTTCATAATTGCCAAAACTTGGAAGCAACCACAATGTCCTTCAATAGGAAAACGAGTAAATAAACTGTAATGCATCCAGACAATGAAATATTATTCAGCTAAAAAGAAATGAACTCTCAAGCCATGACAAGACATGAAGGAAACTTAAATGCATATTACTAAGTGAAAGAAGCCAAGCTGGAAAGGCTGTGTACTCTATGATTCCAACTATAGACCTTCTGGAAAAAGCAAAACTGCGGTGACAGTAAAAAGATCAGTAGCTGCCAGGGCTTAGGGGTAGGAGTAGAGTAGGAATGAATAGGCAGAACACAGAGAATTTTTAGGTCAGTGAAAATACTGTATGATACCATAATGATGAGACATGTCATTAGACATTAGGCCAAATCCATAGAATGTACAATACTAAGAGTGAACGCTAATCTAAACTGTGGTCTTTGGGTAATAAGAAGATGTCAGTGTAGATTTATCAACTGTAACAAATATATCTATCACTCTGGTGGGGGATGTTGACAATGGGGGAAGCTATGGGAGCAAGGAGTCTATGAGAAATCTCTGTACCTTCGTCTTAATTTTACTATGAATCTAAAACTGCTCTAAAAATTAAAGTCTTAAAAAGTCTCAGGCAGTTGGTTTGTGTCTGGTTTCTCCATTATTACTAAGACAGCAGAGAACATCCCAGGGCTTATTTGATTCCTACCCTGAGCCAAGTTCCGAAGTGAGGTCTCTAGAGAAAGGATTCATATTCAAGACCCTCCATACATACAGGCCTGACTCTCCCTGGTAACTGCTTCATCTGCTTGAACCTGAGCTTCAGCCCTTTCTGCAGCTCCGCCGACTTTTGGGTCTGGCCCACATGGAGCCACTATCTGCTCACCTCTTTCCTGTTCATGTCATTCCCAGCCTATGGAGAGAAGGAGCAGAGAAAGTGCTTGGTAACCACCCTGGATGTGACTCTGACTTTAGCCAAGGCCTCCAGTCCCATCTTCTGGGCCTAGAGAAAGCCACCTGCAAACCAGTCACCCTTGTTAGCTGAGAATAATTAGTACTAAGATAAAGGCCATTTAAAGTGAATTTAATTTTTAAAAACATGGGACAAAATTTCAGAGTAAACTATAGATTAAAACATGTTTTTGATTGGGGCTATACTTAAAAATGAAATTGAAATTCGTAAAGTTTCTCATATTTAAAATATAGGTTCTAATCACAACTACACACTGATCATTTGAACAAAGCAGTAAGCATAATTATTTTAAAATGATATGGCAGCATAATCAACACCCTTCACTTCATGTTGGATTTCACAGCACAAAGAATCCTTTCTGTGCGCTGTGAGGGCTTTAAATCATTTTTAAGAAACATTGTGTCTTAGGGCACCTAGGTGGCTCAGTCCGTTGAGCATCCAGCTCCTGTTTTCAGCTCAGGTCATGATCCCAGGGTCATGGGATTGAGCCCCATGTTGGGCTCGGCACTGAGCATGGAGCCTGCTTGAGATTCTCTTTTCCCTCTTCCCCTCTCCCCTGCTTGCACACACACTCTCTCTAAAACAAACAAACAAACAAACAAACAAACAAACAAACAAAACCATTTGTATCTTAATCCTTGCTGATTTTTTTCTACAGTTAACTGACCTCACTAAACCTGCCAGATCCTAAGTGGTCAGTGGCTTTCAGTATATGAAATCCTGCATTTTCCGCAAGCATACAACTTCTTTCTGTGATTCATTTATATTGGACTGAATTTGCATTGAGTTGCCTGCAGCAGTCAGCAAAAGGCAGACCTTCTCTGTATACTGACTCAATAGTTAGGATTAAATACTGATGTTAGTGAGGAGAAATGTTTGAAAAAATACTGATTTTTTAAGTAGTCAGTTAATAATAAATTTTCCATGACCAATGGTCTTAATGGGTGTCAACCATGGAAAAAGATCTATGGTAGGAGGCCACACATGACATTATTATTCAAGCTTTGCAATAACTGTGTGAACTTGGATCATTTGTTCAGCCAATATGTATCTGGTAGCTACTGATGCAATAGTAGAAATGTAAGGACGAAAGGAGACAAAGTCCCTACCCTCAGTTCTATACATAGGGATCTTCCCTAGTGAAGAGAGAGAAGAGGCACCTCATAAGTAGCATGGAAAAACAGGAAGCAGTGTATTCTGGGAGGAGGGTAAGAATAAGCTGAGACCCAAAGGCTAGGTACCAAATAGTCTAAGGCTACACTGTCTATTATGGTAGTCACTAGCTACATGAAACTCCTGAGCACTTGAAAAATGGTTAGTCTGAATTGATATGTGCTAGATTTCAACGAATTAGTCTAAAAAAGGAATGTAAAATATCTCAATTTTTATATTGAATGTGATTAAAGAGATAATACTTTGGATATGTTAAGCTGAATAAAACATGTCATTAATATTTAAAAAGTATGGTTTATATAAGATTTAAGGTAAATATAGCAGAACATAATGTAATAAACACAATATACATAAAATCAATTTATTACTTCATTCATTCATTCATTCATTCATTTATTCATTCATTTGCAGTTGAAGATCAGTGCTCATGAAGGCCATTTATTTGTTTGATAATGCCAGACAAATTCACAAGAAAGAAATTATGGAATAAGAAGGGTGGAAAAATGAGAACCAACTATTCTCTTCATAATTTCCAAAATTATATGTATTTTCACAAAAATCATAAATAACTGAGAGTAGTCATTTTGCCTCAAATTCCCAATCAAGTTGAAGAAATCTTTTGTCTGAATTTCCTAATCTTAGTGGGAGGCTAAATATTCAAATTTATAATGGGCAGAGCATTATGATAATGGAACTCTGATCACAGTGACTACTTCAGCATTTGCCTAAATTCTCTTAAACCAAAAAATCTCTAGTGGGTAGATGAGAGGCAAAAAATGGAAAAGCCAGGTAGTAGAGGTGGTGACTTTTAGAGGGTGATATTTCTGATATTTTCTGAGAGTTTAATCAACAACATTGAAGTGGAGCAAAGGAAATACTCTTCTTTAGATAACATGGGGCACTCTAAAACTGGATTCCAAAAGCTCATTCTTGACATTATTCAACTATGTCATATAACATTTGTGATGTACTTAAGGAGCAAAACCCAAGTCATAACAACAATAGACCTGCTTTGCCAATATCGCTTTAGTCTTAGAAGAAAAGGTTTTAAGGCAATTTCATCCTGAAAGCATTACTGAGTACCTATTATTTTCAATTCACTGCACTTGGCAGTGAACATAAGAGAGATGCAGAAGCTCTCTTTTCTCTACCGATTCTTCAAAGGAAAGAGCATTTTCATTTTAATTAGGTGACAAGACGCACTGCTAATTGTTCATGCCAATTTGCTGATCATTTGTAGTTCCAATATGGTGTCATAAAAGGAATCACAAAACCTTGTAACTTACTTCACTTTTTCTCAGTAGTTTTACAAAGATTGATACTATAAATGCAAATTAATTCCAAATAACTCCTGTCTTCTAAAAATCAGGCATGAACTAATATTTCCCGCAACTCTGATGTTGGAATACCCATGGTTAATAGATTATATAAATTCAATAATTAATTACATTCTCATCTGGAAGAATCTGTATTAAAAAAGGAGCATGTAGATATTTGAGTGGGGGTGAATTAGAGCATATTAACATATTTTTTATATCAAGTACTTTTAATGTAAATTTAAACATTGTCAGATGAACTAAAGCATTGAAAAGATGAATTTAGGAGCATTGTGAGAAGTATAATAATATCCTTGATATTAAAATTTGGATGCCCATTGGAGTCATTTGTAAAATTTTTAAAAAGTACTGATACCCTGAAACCCCAGTGATGCTGACTTAGTTGGTCTGTAGTATGGCCCAGGCAAGGTGATGCTAATATACAGCAAAGTTTGAGAACCATTGGTTTAGAATCTAGAATCTAGTTTATTACTGCTTTCGGGTCATGCCCCTCCTTCAGGTTCCTAGACCCTTTTCTGATTTCATAGCCTTGTCAAACAGTTCTCTGATAATTAATTTCATTTCCCAAGTAGGTATTCCTGCTGGAAAGAGATAGTACTATTGTAAATAATTAATTGATTTTAAAGTCAAATTAGTCTCTGGTGAGTCCAAGCTTTGGAAGGTAATGACCTCCTCTCCTGCACCCCCCAAGCTGATTGGCCTTGAATATGCCTACCCTCATCAAGATTTGAGGCTTCCAGAGCTAGCAGGCCAGCCCTAGTAACGAAAAAGATCAACGACCACATGAAATCCATACCATTTTGTCAATCTGCTTCTGACATTTGCTTAATCATGTCCTTGGACCAGTGTTTCTCAGTCCTGGTTGCATATTTAAAATCCCCTGTGAGATTTTAGGACTCCTGATGCCTGGGCCACAACACAGACCAATTACATCAGAACCTCTAGAGGTGGAGCACCTGGGTGGCTCAGTTATGTGTCTGACTTTACCTCAGGTCGTGATCTCGCAGTTCCTGAGCTAAAGCCTGGCATCAGGCTCTCTAGTGTCAGCACAGAGCCCTCCTCAGACCTTCTGTCCCCCCTCTCTCTGCCCCTCCCCTGCTTGTGCTTACACACACACTCTCTCTCTCTCAAAAATAAACACACAAAAAATAAAAGAATCTCTGGATTGTGACCCAGTCATCAATGTTCATTAAATTTCCCCAGAAGATATAGTATGGGAAGAAAAATAATTTTCTCTTGAGCCTTTTAATCTGACACACCTGTGCAATCAAAAGACATTGGGGTACCTGGGTGGCTCCGTTGGTTAAGCATCCGACTCTTGGTTTCAGCTCAGGTCATGGTCTCAGAGCTTCGTGGCTCTGAGTCCTACATCAGGTTCTCTGGCAGCATGGAGCCTGCTTGGGATTCTCTCGTTTCTCTCTCTCTGCTCCTCCCCTACTAATGCTGTCTATGTCTCTCTCAAAATAAACTGAGAAACTTAAAAAAAAAAAGAAATTAAGAGGGAAAAACAAAAGTTTAATAACATTTATACCTTCTGTATATATGGGAGATGTCCAAGAAAACTGAATAACTCTCTGAAATGGCTGAAGCCACTGTTAAAATAACATCTTTAGCTAAAGACAAAAGAAAGATGTTGGAGGTTGTAGGGGTTGGATGGGAAGACCAATTATGGAAGGGCAAGGGTGGGGGTGGATGGCAAGAAGCAAGGGTAAGATGGTTATGCTGATTTATATTGTTGCTTTCTGCCCTGATAAGTTTCTAAAGATTTAGATTTACCATCCTTTTGGTACAGAGAGGGAGACAAATAGAATCTCTTACAAATAGAGATTCCCCTTATAAATGAAAATGCTTCTTACAAAATGATAACTTCTACTATTTTCAGAGCTTCTGCTATGTCTGCTCTTTCTTAAAAATACTCAGCCTAGGGGCGCCTGGGTGGCGCAGTCGGTTAAGCGTCCGACTTCAGCCAGGTCACGATCTCGCGGTCCGTGAGTTCGAGCCCCGCGTCAGGCTCTGGGCTGATGGCTTGGAGCCTGGAGCCTGTTTCCGATTCTGTGTCTCCCTCTCTCTCTGCCCCTCCCCCGTTCATGCTCTGTCTCTCTCTGTCCCAAAAATAAATAAACGTTGGAAAAAAAAATTAAAAAAAAATACTCAGCCTAAAACAGTCCTTATGCCAAGAGACATATTTTGGAGTGGCAGATTCTGTTCCCCTTAAACATTGAGAACCAGTGGCTTAAGCTGTAATACTCTCACAAATTTACCTAAAACATTTCTGAATTTGTGGGGTTTTGTTTGTTTGTTTTAGCTGATATTTGAAACTGCAGAGATGTAAACATATATATCTTTTTAACCTCTAACCCAAGCTGGTTTGTTTGATGACAGATAAATATTGTTAAAAATCTAAAAAAAAAAAAAAAATTAAATAGAACTGCCTGGTAATATACTTACATAGCCCTTACTCTGGCCAGGGGCTCTTCTAAGCCTTGTACATAAATTGACTTATTTATTCTTTCCTCATTTTAAAGATGAGGGAACTTGCCCAAGAGCACACACTTAGGGTTAGGGCCAAGATTCAAATGAGCCAGTCTGGCTCCAGAGTCAGTAAGCTTAACCACAGTGACCAATGGGTGTGGTTGCTGCAACTGCCAGATGCAATGAGGTAGGTAATATTCTTATACTTCTATTTTACAGGTAAGGAACTGAGGTACAGAGTAACTTTCCTAGGATCCCACAGCTAGTAAGTGGCAGAGCTGGGATTTAAACTCAAGCAACTTGACCCTAAAGTTCGTGCTTTGTCAATAATATGGACTTCTTTTGCAAATATTCAACGGATGCAGCTTTTCAGAAACTTATGTTACAATATATATTGGAATTTGGCGTTGTAAGTTTCATGTGTGCTTTTAGGCTTATCCTTAATATTTTATGCAGAATTCTACCCAGGATTTTTGCACAACTACTAATGTACTGGAGAAGCCGTTTGTAAAGGATGATGCAGCTGCTTTATTAATATTAGTTCATGGTTTCAAAATTTCTTTGATGTATGCATACATTAGGTGACATAAGTTCATCAAAGTTGCATGTAAAAAGAAAAGATTCTCCATGCCCTTTCCTAGATCTTTGCCATTTTCCACTTCCAAAAATCTTTTTAATTTCCATTATTAGTTTGGTGTGCCCTTAATTTAGTATTAAAAATCCAAGTTTCTCCCAGCTATTGGACATTGTCCCATTTCAAACTTTTAAAAACAAATTATTCAGAATTTTACAGCAATACTATGTAAATAGGACAAATACATCTTGGCTCTTGGCAAATGGCCTTGAGAATTGAAACAGTTTCATACTGTGGATTTCCATTAATGTCAAAAATGTATTGAACTTGGTCTTTGTAAAATGAATCAATTCTAGATTTTAAGAGGTGATTTTAGAAGTTCCTTGTCTCACATTTTAATAGGCAAGCAAATCGCCAGAGGGTCTTGTTTAAAAAAATGCAAAAATCTGGGAGGCTGGAGGTGAGATGCTGGGTTCCATATTTCTAACAAGCTGCCAAGTGATGGTGATTCTGCTGGTCTCTGAACCACACTTTGAATAGCAAGGACATTGTACTGGTAAACTGGTTCTCCAAAGGAGGAAAACAAAGTTTTGATTTGTTGTTAATTTCTGAGATATAAATACCCCCACAATGGTCAAATTTCATACCAAAATGGTATTACTGAAAACTAAGTCAGGAAGAGATATGCAGCATAATATATACAAAGGGCTCTTGAGTGCAGGCCTAACATGGCTTCAGCACTCCACTGGATGTATGTGAGTTTAGACACACCCTATTTCAAGATTCAAAATAATAAGAGATGCTGTTCCACTCTGCAAAGGTTAGGGAGACAAAGAATGTTATAGGGAAAATAACTAAAGGTTAGTTACAAAGCGTTGAGAATAGGTGCAGAGTAATGTAGTTCCAAGGTCATATAGACTGGGTTAGAGAGCATGTTTAAGGAGTTAAAATCCACATGGGGCCAAGAATGGAGACTTTGAGGGGGATTTGAATCAGATTTGATGGTGATAGTTTCAGATGCATGGATAAGGAGAACATTCAACAGAAAAGGAAGTGAGGTAGGAACTAGCAAAATGTCTGATGCAAACAAGGTGAGGGAAGACATTGGCATTCCTGAAGAGTTGGGAGTGGGGTAGCTGTTCCAGGGACTGAATAAGAGTATCCTGCTTTCACAAGTGCTTCATTTTCTGGCATGTTTGGGAAAGAAAATACTCGGATTAATCAAACATTCAAGTTAACAGAGAGCTGCCATAGGTAGTAGAAAGAGATACCAATGCTTAAAGAATAGAATACATTGAAGTATATAGAACCTAATTTCTTTGTTCTTTGATGGAGAAAGGACTTCTAGAGCTGCCATTTCTCAGAGCCATCACATGGAGCAATTTTGGTCCCTAATTGGGTACAGTTGGAGATGGGATGTGGGAAGTTCCATTCCCAGGGTGTTGTAACAAGATCGTGTTCTTAAGCCCTTCCCCAAGGCTGCAGTGTGAAGCATCTCGGGAAAACTTACGCCATAGAAAGAATTTCTAACTGGGAGAAATGCTCTCCTCTGCAATACGCTGAGTCTCTTTAGGAGTCCGGGTTCAGCTTCCTCATCTGTAATATGAGGCTAAAATACCTATCTCATGTGGGTTTTGTGAGGATTAAATGGTCAAGACATGTTAGTGCTCAATAAATACAAGTTTCTCCATTCCAAATACGTCTTTCAGAAAACCCAGGGCAAACTGTGAGCCATGTTTGAATGTACAGAGACCTTTCCTGATTCCACAGCAGAGGGCTTTCCCTAGATCCTCTGACCCCTGCTTTAGCCAGCTAACCAAATGCCCTTTTACATTTCTGAGACCTGAATACAGATTTATCTTGAAAAAAAAATTCTTTTCTTTCCTGTATCTTGGAATAAATGTGCTATTTCATTTTCTTAATTTGTACTTTGTTAAGAACCAGAAGAGGGAACTTAAGGTCAGTCAGTCTCTCAGGTTGAGAAACTCTGAAGCTATAAGCCCCAGAATCTTGTCTTTGTCTCTGATTCCAAATGGGCTTGTGGGGAAAAGTGATATAACCATGAGATCACTGTGTTCTTTTAGATGATTTCCTGTTTCCTGTGTATTTAAATATACAGGGAATAATCCCGCTATTAAAATGAGACCCTGTATGTGTGTATGGGCAGAAGTTCAATGAAAAAGGAAGAAAAATATGCTTGCTGAATACCAGATGTAGAATGCATAAATCCTGTCAGAACAAGTGGGGAATAGCTTTATGGCTGACTTGCAAGAAACCTAAGGGAACTGGGAAGTCAGATAGGCATGTGTCAAACAGACTTATTTAAATCATCCACTTCCTCAGCAAAATAAAAGTTTGAGAGGGTTCTGTTTTCTTTTGTGGCTTGAAATTACAGTTGTAGCCTTAGAGGTCCTGCTTGATTGAGGGCTTCCAAGCAAAGAAGTTACGCTACCAAGTTCAGGCTCCCAGCAACAGTGGGATCATCCAGTGCCTCTGACTGAGGTCTCCAACCTTACCCTGTTTGTACTTTCTGCTCTTTGTCATCTTGGAAACAAATTGCAGTGCAGCTGACCACTGCTTCATGGCCCTCCAGCTTGTTATAGCTGAAAGGCTTTTTTTTCTTTTGCATCTGGAAGAGAACGGTGCCCACTGGCTTGCTTCTCAGAGCCGGCGTCAGATGGCACACGGTGATGTAGAACACAGCCGTTAGTGCTGCACACTTGGAAACTAGGCAACCCTTTCTCTCCCCAGCCTCTTCCTCGCCACAGTTCATACGTTGTTGGTGACTCTATATACTGCCAGGTTGTGTTAAGACAAACAAACCTGATTTAAAAACTAATGACTTGTGTGCTTGGTCACAAGATCCCCATTAATTTGTACTGAGAGATACAACTAGATACCAGACATTTTTCAGATATGACTTCCTGACAGTTAGTAAGTCTCCTGGGAGGACATCTAATAGTGAGGTAGGTTATTGGTGTGAATAGATGCAAAGGAAAGGTGTTTAAGTATTAATCATTTTCTTTAAGGCATGGTAGCTTCCTAAATTGTTTTTCTTGGGATATTTCTCTTTTAAAATATCCTGTTAAATATATTTTTCTACCATGGCTGTACTCACTAGAATAAAAACAAAATATGGTTCTGTGAAAAGATCATGGGCTTTATTGTCAAACAGACCCAGGTCCAAATTATTCCAACTCTACTACTTACTGTGTGTAAACTTGAACATATGACTCTACCTCTCTGAGCTTCAGTTTGCTCACCTTCTTGCTGAGAGTATATATTTAAAGGCATTTATATAGAACCTACCACCGTATCTCAGTATCTGCTACTTTGAGAAGTCATGAAAAATTCTTTTCTTTTTGAGAAATCATGAAAAATTCTTAATGCTTACCATCATCCATCCATCCATCCATCCATCCATCCACCCATCCATTTATCCATCCATTCTTTCACTAAATGCCTTTTAAACATTTTTTACGTGCCAGTCATTGTTTCTATTGGTATAGCTACAAACAAGAGCAAGATGTGAGCTTTGATCATAGGATGTAGTCTCACTGTCTAAGCTGGAGACATGTATGTATTTAAAGGTATGCACCAGGCACAAAGATGATATAAAGGTGATGTTCAGTTCTCTCTGGCTGAGTGTGAAGTGTCAGGAAAGCATTAGACAAGGACAAGATTCATAAGCCAGACCTTGAAGAATGAGTGAGATTCCAACTAAATGAGGTGGGGAGTATGAAGGATGGCGATGATGGCAAGTTTGAGCGTTTCAGAAAGTAGAGAGTGTGCAAAAGCCAAGAGACAGAGAAGAATATGGTACCTTTTGAGAATTACAAATTGTTCTGTGTTTAAAAGCATAGGTCCCGATGGGTATGGGAGGGTATGAATGGCAAGAAGGATGAGTCAGAACCTGTCAGAGGCCTTAGGAGACATGAAGAGGCATAATCGTTTTGTGCTGTGAGCACTTGTGAGCTATGGAAACTTTGTGAGCAGATGCATACAGATCGCTATCCTACTGATAGAAAACTACTACCATAGAAGTGTTTATTAGATATGCACAATTATTTTTTATTTCTCTTGATGATATTTGGAAACATGCCTACTGTGAGAAACAGTCAAATAATCAACTCACGTGTTAGTCACACATAGGCTCCTCCTTGACATTTTTTTCGGGGAAGTGATGGTGGCAGTGGAGAGCTACATTGTTCTGTGCTCTTGTTTCACTGTTCAATCTTGTTAAAAGAGAATGTGTACTGTTTATATTTACTTTTATCCTCCATACCTTCTTTTTTGTTTCAAAAATTCCTTTTCTTTGAACTTTTTAACATTTATTTATTTTTGAGAGACAGAGGTAGAGCACCAGCCAGGAGGGGCGGAGAGAGCAGGCTCCAGGCTCTGAGTTGTCAGCACAGAACCTGATGCAGGGCTTGAACTCCCAAACCACGAGATCATGACCTGAGCCAAAATTGGACATTTACCTGACTGAGTCACCCAGGCACCCCTCAAAAATCCTTTTTCGTTAGCAAAACATCTGAAGAACTGCTCTCTTTTAGGACCACAGAGAAAAGGGACTAAGTTTTTGTCCCCAGCCTCTGTGCAGAAGGATCACTAGAGGTGGTTTGGCTTTGGGTAAATATTGAGGTAACGGAATGATGTTGGGTACAAAGCATTCTGGCAATTCAGCCACAGAGCTATTGTGATTTGTGTGGAGACACCCAGTTTGGGGGGGTTCAAGAGCCAGGATCCCTGGATTACCTCAGAGCCTGGGCCTCTACTACATCGCAGCTCAAAGCAGGATGTCCCAAGAGCATGATAAGCATTGGAATGAGCCTGACAGGACGGGAAAATGCCCAAGAGAGGAATGCCAGATACATAGATGTAGGCATAAACTTCTTGGTTTATGGAATTAGTTCCCAACCATGCAGGTAAGAGTTCAAAGCAAGATTGGTAGTGAAATAGTGCCTTAGACACAGAAACTATGTGCGAGCCCAATAAGTTAAGTGTGGGGGGTGAAAGGGAGTGGCAGTTTGGAGGCTATGTGGGTGCAGCCTCACCTCTGGCCCTCTGGATATGGGCCCTATTGGCAGTAAGGTAAGATTCCGAACTTTGTGATGCTAGTTTCCTTCCTCTGTCATGTGAGATATAAACTGGACCAAAGGACAAACTATGATGTGTGAGTCTCAGCAGAAATTATGCCTGGGGATTGTTGTTTTTCTACTGGTAAGAAAATTGGGGGAAAAAAAGGACAGAAGTGTGTGTGTTAAAGGGAATGGTTTTAAAGTTCCATGCTTTCCTGTGTGTTTAAGAATGGCTCTTAGCATGGGGCACCTGGGTGGCTCAGTCAGTTGAGCATCCGACTTCAGCTCAGGTTATGATGATCTTGCAAGTTACATATAAATTTGAGCTCCGGGTTGGGCTTTGCGCCAACAGTGTGTAGCCTGCTTTGGATTATCTGTCTCCCTCTCGTTCTGCCTCTCTCTCTCTCTCTCTCTCTCTCTCAAAAGTAAATAATCAGAAAAGAAAAGAATGGCTGTTAGCCCTTAGCAGTGTGAAATACATTTCTTTCATCTTTGAACATTGGAAAGACTTCTATAATCTTTTTATTTATTTATTTTTTATCTTACTATATTTGTATTCCAACCATGTGACTTGTTTTTTTATGTTAAATATAATTTATTGTCAAATTGGTTTCCATACAACACCCAGTGCTCGTCCCAACAGGTGCCCTCCTCAATGCCCATCACCCACTTTCCCCTCTCCCCCACCCCCCATCAACCCTCAGTTTGTTCTCAGGAGGCAAAACATAAGAAATTCTATAATCTTTTTAAAGTGCAGTTCCATTGAGGGACAAAGAATTTTTCAGAATTAGTACTACAAATCATGGGATGGGAGGGGAGGTGGGGGTGGTGAGTGGGCTATGTGTATGTGGGGAGAGAGAGAGAGAGACAGAGAGAGGAAGGGAGAAGAAGAGAGAATATGAAGTCCTTATAAGGTAGAGTGTTGAATGCTACATACTGTTGACTGTGGACCCCAGAATGTGTATGGTGAAATTTATTGGAACAAAATTTACATATTTATGAAAATGATGCAGTTTAGAAAAAAAAATAGCTTGTTATGCTAGCGTCCTTTTCCTTTGTTGATGTTCCAAGGTTATACAAGCCCTGAATCTTTCCACATTTCCAGCTCTTATCTAAGAGTGTGTACCACCTGGGTTGGGAGGAGGAAGATGAATGAAATTGGGGAAGTAAATGGTGGGAAGTATCCTGAAAGAAATCAGCTAGATATGTTCAAGTCAGCAGGTTCCAAGAAAATTATGTAGTAATTTGAGAATTGTGTAAGGAAAGTTCTAACACATATTTTCTCTCATGTTTTTTTTTTCCCCTCTTCTGCATGAACTTATAGTGATTACATCACTTCCCTTCCTCATCTCTTCCTCTTCTCCAACTTGTTGCTGTAGAGGCTACGTGAGTTCATTGTCCCTGGAAATGGAGCAGACAGAAGAGAAAGCAGTGACTGTGTGGTGAGCTTAAAGATACATCTATTCTCTGGGAAGTGGGAGGATGGGGAGTGGGGAAGGACAGAAGATATATATATTAGCTATCTATTGTTTCATTATAAGTATGCCAAAATTTAGCAGTTGAAAACAAACATAATCTCACATAATCTCTGAGAGTCAGGACGGCAAGAATGGCTTAGCTGGGTGGTGCTTGCTCAGGTTCTCCTTTGGAGTTGCAGTCAAGGTGTCTCCTAAGGCTGCAGGCCTTTGAAGGCTCAGCTGGGACTGAGGTCTTCAATTTTAAATGGCTTCCTTATATGGCTATTGGCTGGAGACCTCAGTTCCTCACCCCGTGGCTTCTCCAAGAGCAAATGACCCATGGGCAAAAGACTGACAGAAGCTGTAGCGTTTATTATGACCTAGTCTTGGAAGTGATGTACCATCACTTCCATAGTATTCTGTACATTAGAAACAAGTCACTAAGTCCAGCCCACACTCAAAATGAGGGGAATTAAGCTTTGCTTCATGAAAGGATACCAGAGAATTTATGGACATGTTTTAAAACTACCATAATATGTATATGCCAACTTTACAAGGTGTAGATTTGAGACTAGAACAAAGTTATGGATAATGTCTCATTTTGTAAACAGCAGCCTCATCTGTAATAAAAGCCCAGAGTTTATGGATGATCACAGCCAAATAGGAAAAGGGTTTGCTGGAAAAAACTTGTAAAGGATGTTATTTCACTTGTCTATTTATCCTAGGCCCCGGGGTAATGGTTACAAATTATACGTCTTACATGATTCAGGAACCTCTGCTGAATAACAACTGAACAAAAGGGCTTTACCAATTTGCTCCTGCTACAAACATATGAGTGCCTGCTTCTCCAAACCCTTGGCAATACAGTAGATTATCCTTCTTTGATATTTGCCAATTTGGTAGGTAGAAAACGGTCTGAAGTTGCACTTTTAATTTCTATTTTTCTCTCTCTCTTTCTCTCTGTTTTTTTGAGAAGGCATGGGGAGGGGATGAGGGAGAAGGAGAGAGAGAATCTTAAGCAGGCTCCACACCTAGCATAGAGCCCAACACAGGGCTCAATTCGGAGCTCACAGCTGTGAGATTATGACCTGGGCTGAAATCAAGAGTCAGATGTTTAACTAACTGAGCCACCCAGGCGCCTCTCTATTTCTCTTGTTGTGAATGAGAGTAAGCTATTTTTATATGCTTTAAACCATCTGCATTTACTTTACTGTCAACTATTTGTTCTTAATTTTTGCCTACTTTTATATGGGACTTGTCTTTTTGTTTTTTCCTTACTAATGAATGGAAGTTCTTTACAGATTAAAGAAATTAGCTCTTCTCTGCAATGTGAGTGGTGGAAGTATATTCTTAGTGTGTCATTTATCTTTTTTTTATTGTTTCTCATTCTCTTTTTTGTCATGTAGTGATTTAAAAAATAAATCTGTTTTATGGTCACATTCATCATGCATCAATTTTTTTCTCTTATAGCTTCTGGGTTTGTGTCATTCTTAGCCTTCCCATTCTATGGTTATTAAGAATGTCCTATGGTTTTTCCTTTAGTACTATTATGGTTTGTTTGTTTGTTTTGCATTTTAACTTTTATTAAACTGGTTCTTTTAATGCTTCACAATATTAAACTATAAATACTTCAGTATTAAAGTATTAGTGAATCATTAAGTTTATGTCCATTTTTTTCTGCTCCAGATATTTCTGTTTTATTCTCAGTTTTCTCATTTGTGAAATAGGGATAATAATTACTATCGAGTACCATCCATGGCCTTTGGCGGGAAAAGACCATTTTCCAAACTGAAAGCTAAACCAGAATTTTCTTCCTCATTACTTAAAGCCTTTACTCCATGGTTATGTTCTCTTCCCCAATGGGACAATCAAGATTAACATGCTTTAATAACAAAGGTCAAAATTCAAATTAACCATTTCATGTCTGCTTACATGGGGGCCCCTGCTTTCACCTATAATGTTTAATTACATTATTTTCAGCAATATACATCCACAGCTATCACTGTTGAAGTAATTTTGGCTACTTATGAATCAGGATTGCAAAATGCCTCATATTATTAAAGTTACAGACAAAAAGTTTTGAATTGGTTATTTGTAAATCAAAAAGATAATTCCACTGAAATAATATTTTAAATATTGGTTAGGTTCTTGTGCCTTATCCCAAATTCCAGAGTTATGTATTATATGATGAGGGATGAGGGAAAATGTACCATGTCATCTACACACAACAGTATTTTGTAATACTGTCTCTCTGGTAACGTACATCTGAAGGCCACTTCAGGAAGCTCAAAATAACATCTTCCCCAGTCCTAGCAGCTGAAAGTGAGGCTCCTTGTTGGAGGCAAGAGCCATTGACAAGTGGTTGTAGGCTCCAGAAAAGACATCCTGGTCAAGGGAATACGTCTTTATATTTATATTAGGGAAATCAATTCCCTAATATTTGGCAGTCATCCTGAATGGGAAGCACAGAGAAATTATGTGTTCAGTGTTGAATTTCAGAGGTGTACCATTTATTTTTCTCAGCACATGGCCATAAGGAGCTTTCTTGAGTACAGCCTGAGAGTCTAGGATCTGGAACTTAGTCACATAAGGCATGGAGATAGAGGGGATGTAGGGGAAGGTGGACCTAGCTTTGGAATATGAGAAACTGTGGAACTTACTCGGTAGAATGTAGTATCTTAAAGGGTATAGAGAATATAATACATATTCAGAGTGAACTATGATGTGACAGGGCCATCTTTCTAAGAATTTGAATTGTGCACAAAGAGGGCTAAGAAATTTACAAAAGCAAGCTTTAGCTGTAGTCAAGTTTGTAAGCATGAAACAGGGTTTCAGCCACCAAGGTGTTTCAAGAGAAGGAAGGTACTGGGGACATAAGGTGAAAGGTAGATCTTGAACCCCACGCTGATGGTTTGGATGTGATTAATCCCCAGTGTCTAACATTGGGGCCTATCTTGGGAAGTGGGGCAAAGCAAGGTAGCACAATGAATGAGGTAGTTCTGACTGTGGAGCAAGGAGGGAACAGAGGCCGGAGGGGAAAAAAAGGACAGTTTCCCAACACTGAGAAAGTAGCTGACTGTTATTGGTGGTGCTACACATACCACTATATTTTGTGCCTACGTAAAATACATATTTATTCCAGGAGCATTTACTGGTTTTGCCCATTGGGAAAAAGGCATGTATGTATTATTTTTCTCAATGACATTTATGAATGTCATAAATGTAATGACAATCACGAAACGTTGGCTAATAGATTTGTAAATAGTATTTCCAGGGGGCCAAATCTATTAGAAAATGAGCCAGTCAAAAAGAGTAAAGTTCATCTGTTGCAAATACAAATTATGATCGTTTGAAATAAAAATAAAATTATTCTTTGATACATTGTGCATGCTATCCATGTTCTCTGCATTTCTTTCCCTCTGTCTTCTGGCTGTTTTGCTGCTCATTAACACCTCCATTAGAAAATGCACAGAGCAGTGACGGAAATAAAAATGCAAATTGAACTGCAACCAAGAATTTTATATATATATATATATATATATATATATATATGTATACTTTTTTAAAATGTCAACATAAGAATGATATAAATATCTCAATTGTAAAAATAAATTGTGACCCTGATTAGCATATGGTGCTTTGGATATACAAAAAGTGGTGAGGAATTAGAATACTTCCTATACCGAAGAAGAAGTTCACAGAATGTTATCAGTAGAAAGGACCACATAGACAGATTGAATGAGCATCTATTCCTTCAGGTGGGAATTACAGAAAAATTCATTTTTTTATTAAAAAATTTTTTTGATGTTTGTTTATTTTTGGGAGACAGAGACAGAGCATGAGTGGGGGAAGGGCAGAGAGAGAGGGAGACACAGAATCCGAAGTAGGCTTCAGGCTCTGAGCTGTCATGTCAGCACAGAGCCCGACTCACGGCTTGAACTACCAAACCGCAGGATCATGACCTGAGCTGAAGTCGGACACTTAACTGACTGAACCACCTAGGCGCCCAAGAAAAATTCATTTTTAAAAAATGAATTGCAAAGTATACACCAACTCTTAAGACCTAACCACATTTCTGGAAGGAAACTGAAAATCTTGGCCTAAGCATGTAAAACTAGATCACTTGCTGGAGTTAAGGAATGCATGTGCAATGGAAATCCTTTTTTTTAAGAAAATTATTTTAACACATTTTCATAAAGGAAGTTGGGGTGGCAGTATATGACACTAGTAGAAGAGTATACATCAAAATATTAATATTATATTATGTGTGTTATTTAGGCCATTTTAATTTTGTGTATATATTATATCTTAAATTTTCTACAATGCATATGTATTAATTTTATAATCCAAAAGTAACTTTTAAAGAAAATTTTATGTTTCACTCCCACTTGTTCATCTGTCAATGGAGTTTGTTCTGTGAGTTTTGTTAGTCAAACCCATTTCACAGTAGGATGGAAATAGGGATCAAGACTAGGAATTTCCATCAGACAAATAATTTTAATGATCAGCACAAGGAGCTTAGCCCTAACAGGCTCATATACACATACTGATTAGGTTTATCAGGCTGCTTCCAAATAGGAAGGACTTCTTAAATTTAAAGACTGAATGACTCAACTTGTAGGAATTCAGTGGCTCAAAATATTATATTTTCTAAGTGATGTTATAACTGGACACAATTAAATTGTGGCTGTATGAAAAACAATTACCACTACAAAATATTAATGTGGTGAAATTGCCTATATTCAGTATTATATTAGAAATCTATACTAGCATATGTAATATGCATGTCGTATATCATACATATGTAAATATATCATATATATACATATACATATGTTAAATAAGCAAAAGGCAATTGAGGATTACACTTGTTATTATCTATTAGTGAATCTCCCTTAGCTTCAAGGAAATTATAGATTTAAAAAAAATTTAGTGGCATCTGGTGAAAACAAAGTCATTAGAAAAATTTCACAAATCCTTTTAGGAGGATAAATAATACATTTTTGTTTATATTTTTATGGTACAAACCTCAAGAAGTGCCTGAGTTATCTGCCTAAACATGGAACTTATTTCAAGATGTGCTGATTGACTCAAGAACACAATTTCTGGTTTTCAAGATTGAGTATCTGAAATCAGTCTGAAATTTCTGGCTCCACTGCCAAATTTGGACAAACTTGGGAAACCCTCTCCGTGTCAAAACGCTCACTTGCTCACAAATCTTTGAAACTTTATGCTGAGATTCACCATAAGTAATGCAAAATCAAAATCAGAGTTGAATGTATCCTGAGTATGCCCCATAATTTGCCGAAACAGTCTAATCTGTTAAATATAAAATCTTCATTGAAATGTATAAAAGTGGTCAGTGACGAACATTAAAGCCATAGTTGTAGACTAGATAAATTAATTAGTTTATAATACTGCTGATAATATATCTGTGTTACTTCTATTTAGGTTATATTCCACTATGTTTATCAATAAAAATCCATTAAGTATCATGTACCTCCTGATTTCTGAAAATTGAAGTTTATGGAAGTGAAGTGCTTTTTTCAAAATAAAGAATGGTGGGCTAGAACTCAGATACGAAAAATCATGTGTAATCAGTGGCCATTCTCCCTGTCATTAAAGAACTGGAAGGGTCTTTGAAGGAGACTGATAAGAACTACAAGTCTTGGTATATATAATCATGAGATGGAAAGATCTAAGAGATTTCAAAAAATAACTTTTACTTTATAAAAGATTGATTACCAAAAGGTTAGAAGATAAAATTAATTAAGTCTGTGTGCCATCTTTACAACTTATTAATTATTGCTGCTAGTTATTTAATTTCTGCCTTCTGTTTTTCATTTTTAGAATGGAGATAATTATTGGGCTGCCTGGGTGGCTCAGCCAGTTTAGTATCTGACTCTTCATCTCAGCTCAGATCTTGACCTCAGGGTCGTGAATTCAAGCTCTGCATTGGGCTCCACACTGGGCATGGAGCCTACTTATAAATGAATGAATGAATGGATGAATGAATGAATGAATAAATAGGGGCGCCTGGGTGTCTCAGTTGGTTAAGCATCCGACTTCAGCTCAGGTCATGATCTCACAGTTAGTGGGTTTGAGCCCTGTGTCAGGCTCTGTGCTGACAGCTTGGAGCCTGGTGCCTGCTTTGGATTCTGTGTCTCCCTCTCTCTCTGCCTCTTGCCCACTTATGCTCTGTCTCTCTCCATCTCTCAAAAATGAATAAATGTTAAAAAAAATTAAAAATAAAAATAAATAAATAAATAAATGAGTAAATTAATAAAATGGAGATAGTTATTGTGTCTCTTACAGGGTTGTAGTGATGACTAAATGACTCAGTAATATGAAAGGCTTAGGACAGTGCGTGGTGCATAGTAAGTGTTCAATAAATGTTAGATATTATTGCCGCTATATGCGAAACACTCTTGTGCTCTTAACATACATGTTTTTATTTAATCCTTACAATATCACTGGAGGATAAGTATTACTAGGATTTCCATATGGCAGTTGAGAGGTTTGGTAAGAGGTCATATTTGCATAGCTAATAAGATTAAGAGTCAAGTTTCAAACCCAGATCTGCATAATTCTGGAATAGAAACTGGCAAATTAAGAATGTTTTTACACTTTTAGTTGTTAAAAAAAGTGGGACAGAGATTTTATGTGACCTTCAAAGGCCTAGTGTTTGCATCTGGATCTTTATGCATGTTTGCTGACTGGTACTTTAGAGCCATTTTTCTTTCTATAATATCAGCCTAGCCTGCCTTCTGAAAACTGGATGCCTATTCCAACTTCTAGAGTCATTCACTTTTCCATTTACTCAACAGATATGTATGAGGCATCTGTATAGGTGCCTGGTTTAGAAAAATAAATGAGAAACAGACATTGTATTAAGAAACTTACAGTCCTTTAGGGAAATCAGAGGGAACATTGATAATTATGGGACATTGTAGCAGGTGTTCTAGTCCAATATCACAGGGTTCTATGAAAGCACATAGAAAGAACCACTTATATAGTATTCAGGGGTCATATATGCCTCCTGGAAGAACTAATAGTTGAGATAAGTCCTCAAATTTTCGTTTAAGAGTGGGTGTACTGTATTCTAGATAAATGGAGCAGCAAATAAGTATGAAGGCCCTGAGACAAAAAAAAAAAAAAAGAAGTGTGAGAATTTGAGGAGCTACAACTGTGGTTGAAGTTTACAGCATGAGGGGAGAGAACAGAGGGGGCACATGGCAAGAGATAAGGCTAAATGGGAAGGCAGGGTTTGAAGCACAAATGTCTTCCATATCATACTAAAGTGTTGGGCATTTATCCAAGATTCTGAACATTGTCAGGCTATGGGACTGTTGGAAACTTTAAGCAGGTAGATATTTCAATTTTCATTTTAGAATGATCCTTCTAGAAGCAGCATAGGAGATGTATTTCAGGGCATCAAGAGTGAAGGTGGGGATTCCAGCCATGGAGTTAGAGAGACTCAATTTACCCTCTTACCTTAATAAATCATAAAACTGAACAAAACATATAAAAGTAACTTTTTTCATACATTGGGTAATAGGAAGCAAAAGACTATGAATCCTGTGGGAAGGGAAATAAATAAGGTGAGTTCTGTAATTGCACAGGATTTCTTCCTGGAAGCACATTCCATGCTACAGAACTGAGACGGAGATTCCAAGAAAAGAACAGCTGTTACATAATTGAGGAGATAGATCTGGATGTGCAGGAAGTCTGAGATGTTTTTAAATGGTGATGCAAGGTTATGCAAAGTAGGGAGATACACAGAAAAAAAGTGCCAGAGATACGCAAAGGAAGACCTGGGAGTCTTTGAAAAATATTAATACATGCATGAATGAGGTGAAATTTTACAAGGGTGAGCAAAGAAAAACTAGGAGGTTGTGAATGTAACAGGCTTCCATAAGTGGCAAAAGCCTGAGAATCATGAACATGATCACCAGATAAAATGGAGAGCTCTCATTGATCACTTGGGGAATGCCACTCCAGAAAGTGCTATTCTTTACTAGTAGGTTACATTGTTCCGGAAGTAAATGCTCCTCTAGACCTGCCCAAACAAAACTTAAAACAAGCCTCAAAATGATCTAACTAAAATATATATTAGGAAAGAAAAAATTATCGACAATAAATTATCTAGGTTTATTGGACCTAAGTTTATTGGAGTCTTTACTATAAGAAGCTAGGAAAGGAAGAGAAATTAGACCTTAAGTAAGTACAAAGAAAATAATTTAAAAAGTAAGAGTAGAAATCAAAAAATACAAAGCAAGCACTGAGGAAATTTATGAAATCCTAAACCGGGTCTTTGACATCAATAAAATCTATAAATATCTAGCTAACTTGATAAAGGAAAAAGGGAAGACACAAATTACCAATGACAGGAAGAAAGAGGAGACATCACTACAGATCTTACAGAGTTTAACTGAACAGTAAGGTAATATTATTGAAACATTTATGACAGAAAAGTTAGATTGTTTTGAAAAACATCCTGTGGTGGCAGAGGCCATCTGACAAATGCCAGCATAACAACAACAAAAATAAATAATTTATTAAGTAATTTTATGTGGCAGTCCCTGGCTTGGCAAGATAGAAACAAATGAAGACCAATCAAATGAGAAAAACAGACCGTTTATTCAGAGCTTGCTACACCAAGGGAATCAGCCACTGTGAATTACATTTTGGCAGAGACTCAATGATAGGCAGAAGAGTGGGAAAATCATTATAAGTGAAAAAAAGGTATGTTTCACATGTGTCCTAAATGGAAGCCGGTGGGATAGGGAAGCTTTAGCCTGCTACCTAGAAACAGAACATCCTATGTGATTGATTAGGGGTACAAATTTGGCTTTCTCTGGTTGGTCCTAAGTTAGAAGTAGTGACAAAAATTAAGGAACTGTCAGTTATTGATGAAGTCCTGGCCATTTTGGGCTGATTGTTATAGAAATAATAGTTTAACTTTTGGATTATTGCTAGAGATAGCCATTTGACTACCTGCAAGCCTGACTATAACAGGTTCACTTTCTGGACTATTTATTGTAGATAAAGGGGTTGGTTTTCTATCCAGGTTATGGGTCAGAGTTCTATTTTTTTATATGGTCTAGCCATCATCTGCATATTCAGTTCTTCAGTAATAAATCATACAGTGATACACCCTTTAATCTGGCAGTATAATAAAAAGAGTAATTCAGTCCTTACTCGGAGCATCTGAAAAGGCCTTATAGTGAAGGCAATATTTGAGATGAATCTTGATGTCTAAGCAAAAGGAGGATGAAAGGAAATTGCTACCCTAGATTACAACATGTTTAAAGAAATAAGCAGATAAGGGTGTGATGTATTCAGGAACCAGTGACCCTTTAAAGAAGCTTGAACATAGGTGGCAGGGGGGTGGGGTGGGGAACAGAACATGAGCTAAGAAAGAAAGGTTGGAACCAAAGTGTAATGGACTTTGAATAATAATAAGACAGAATATTATGGACTTCAGGGGAGAGATGACTGCTTTTATGCCAATAGTTATAATATTGCATTTTAGTTTTAGGAAGATAATTCTTATGACAGTGGAAAATATGCACGGAGTGTATCAGGAAACTGGAAGCTTGCATGCAAGCTAGGATGATATTTTATAAATCAAAAGAAGTGGCCGTGAAGGGCTTGATCTGGGCTGGATCAGTGGGCATATAACAGATAGAGATGATCAGTGCAGCATCTTGGACACAAAGTGAGTACTCCATAAATACAGTATGTTTTTGAGTGAATAAATGGAATATCTAGGAAGTGGAATAGATTGGGCTTGGTGACTTTTTGGATGTTATATCCTAAGAATAGGAAAGATTTAAGAACTATTAAAATTTTTAGGTTCAATACTAATTGCACAGCAATGCCGTGGGCCAAAGTATGAAAAATAAGGAGGGTGATACTTTATGAATGAAAATGCCAAGTTCAACTTTGGGCATGTGTTGAGGCTTATAAACTTTGAAAGTCTTTGGCAATGTGGTATGGAGGCAGGAGTTTGGGGGCTCACTGGTAGCACATGAAGGAGTTGGAATCGTATGAAAGGGTATGATTGGTCAGAAACACCTTTGAAAACTAGGAAAGAGGATCCAATTCTTGAGTAAATACACTGATTTTTAAACAGTAGATAGAAGAGGAAGTGTCAGTATTTGCCAACTAAAAACTGTCTCTGTGATCCTTCTTTGGAATTTCCTTTTTCTATTGCTTTGTGCTGTTCCTCTTTTTGGAAGTAAGATGATGAACAGAGCACTTTGAAGAAAACTGTAGAAATCAGGTTGTGTGGAGTGTACAGAATTCTGAGGATCTGACATTGAAGCATGGACTTCCAATGGGTGAATGGCTCTGTGGTATGAGGTGACCCGAGTTGGAACCCAAGCTCACTTAATTTATGTGACCTTGACCATGTTACTTCTTTGAGCCACATAGTAAGGTTAGTTAATTATAGCCACCTTAAAGAGTTTTATGATTAAATGAGATAGTTCTATATAATATATGTAAGGTACCTGGTGATATCTAGCACATAACTTGAACTCAATAAATAAAAGGTGCTGTTATTATGAAAAGAGCTAGAAGAGTAATACTAGAGAAAAGCTGTAAATATAATTTGTATTTTGCCACATACCAAATTGTTTATATTGCAAAGATAATTGTGGGGACTTAATTTTTTTCTCTTAGCCCTCCTGTCTTAAGAAAGAAATACTTTGCTTCAATAAAATCAGTTATGCTCTTTCTAAAAAAGGATTTCTTAAAACTTCCAAAATAACATTTTATTATTTCTTTAGTTCAACATATATACTTACCTTTATTCAAAATTACTCTCAGGATCATCTCTTACTATAGCACTTCTAACTAACAAAGATTTATTGGGTATCTGACACAGCACATGTCAGGTGCTGTGCTGAACATCAGAATACAAAATACAAAGATGAATAAGGTTGCTTCTCTTGAGAAATTCATTCATTCAATAAAATATTTATTTATCACCTACCAAAGGGCAGGTACTTATTTGGTGGTAAAAATGCAGCAGAGAATTAAAGCACATAGAGACTCTGAGCTTTGGCAGGCTACACTGAAGTAAAGGGAGAGACAAGAAAACAATAAACAGGTAAATAAAGAAGATAAATGTAGGTGGTGCTTAATGAAGAAAAGAATAAAGAAATAATAGGGACAAAGTGACTGGAAGAGACAGCCTGTGTGGCAAAGTGGTCTCTTTGGGGCTGGGGTGTGGTGAGGTGGAGGAACATGACAACAATAGTCAAATAATTACTGAATTATGAAACCAACTATTGTGATAGTTGGGGACAAAGGAAATTATAGACATAACAACAAAAAAGGCCAGTATGGGGGGAAGCTCTAAATGCTTTAGAAATAAATTACTTTCGAATAAAATTTTAGTCACTTTAAGGGTTTTTATATGTTTATGTCTCTCACTTTAACCTCATTCTTCAATTAGGGATAAAACTTAAGAGAGAAAAAAAAATAGCTTTCTTAGATTCTCCCAAATATTCATTCACTTTGGATATACATCTTGACTGCAAATTAAACTCAGGAATGTTGGATATCATTTTTGTTATAAGTAATATTTTTGTATCATTGAATCTCCGATCAAATAGATTTTCATTATGTATGTCTTTAAAGTCTAGGCTGCAAGTCTTTACTTTTCTTAATTATCTAACCAGCATGTAGAATCAAAGGTGGTATTTAAAGTCATAGGATTTTGGAACTGGAAAGGACCATTTTGTCTAAGTTGCTCTTCTTTTGTGGAATGGAAAGAAATAACAAAAAGCAAAATAACAGAAACTAAAGGGAAAAAAAAAGGATAATCGGCAGAACAAGAGTAGAAGCCATGGTTTCATATCACTGAATCCAGTGAATATTTCTAATTTTCTTATCCATTTCATAAACAAGTGCTTCCTATATGCCCCACACTATATTAGGCTCTGGATACCTATAGGAGTAACAAGCTCATTGCAGGAAATCATTCTCTCATCCCCAAGGATTTTGTAGATTGCCAAAAGATGTCTCAAGCAAATTATAAGTCATGACCTCTCAAAGAAAATAGGCATTATATAGAATATGTCAAATTGATACATGAGAACAAGTCCTTGAACATACTTATTCTTTATCCATATGCATTAAGATTTTGTAAACTACATTTTAATAGAGAAGGCTTTTGTATTATGGATTTTGAGTTTAAACCTAGACTCTGAGACTTATAATTTCTGACCTAGGAAAGTTGCTGAGCTTTAGTTTCTAGTGGCAAATTATGACAAAATCACCAACCCAGTGCTAGGAACATAGATTAGACACTCAATGCCCATTTACCTTTTATTTTGCTTTGTAAGTTTATACTTTCTTAAGAGAAGAAAATATGTTTGTAGAAAAGTGTTTGCAAGATGGAACCATAGTATCTGATCTATTAATTCATGCAGTGACCTTTATTGAATGAATGTAAGACTTAATCTGATGTTTAATTTTTTTTTGCAAATATTATTACTTAGTTATTTGGGTTAATAGAGTGATAATTAACTTTCCCTTATTGGAAACTGATTATATTTGATTGATTTGTTTGAATCTCTAAACTTCTTTTAACTTTTCTCTACCAAACACAGACCAATTTTACTTGTATTTCATCACTATTATGATTGTAAAGGCCAAGTAAAGGCAGAACAAAAATTATCTTCTTCATTTATTTCTTTCGTCTTTCATGCTTTTTCTTCTGGCCCTGAATATACTAAAAATAGGAACATTGAGTTAATAATCTATGAAACACTGGATAACTATTTGCAATAGAAAATCTGGTTTTTAATCTTAGCTCTTATCCTTACTAGCTAAATGATTTTAGACAGATAGCTGTATTGTTAGTCTTCAGTAGCCTTCTCTGTAACATGTGGGTATTAATGCTTACCATAGGACTGCTAGGAGGATTAAATGAAATAATATCTGTAAAGTATGGTAACTGGCACATAGAAAGTATTTAATAACTGATAACTATTTTTTGTCTCATTAGATATTTATTTTCTAAACAAGATTGCTTGTTCTCCAATAGCTAATTGCCGCCTTCTGTTGACATAGTTAAACTTAGAAGAACATTTGAAATCCCATGTATCATTTATCACCTAGGCATTGAGCATAATATAAATATTGTCCAGATTCTATATCTTAGAGTGTATCAAGAATACACTCTATCAAGAGTGTATAAGAATACTCTTATCTGCTACAGATTTTTTTCTTTTTTTATTTACTTATTATTTTTTTCAATATATGAAATTTATTGTCAAATTGGTTTCCATACAACACCCAGTGCTCATCCCAAAAGGTGCCCTCCTCAATACCCATCACCCACCCTCCCCTCCCTCCCACCCCCCATCAACCCTCAGTTTGTTCTCAGTTTTTAACAGTCTCTTATGCTTTGGCTCTCTCCCACTCTAACCTCTTTTTTTTTTTCCTTCCCCTCCTCCATGGGTTTCTTTCTTTATTTATTTTTGAGACAGAGAGACAGAGACTGTGAGTGGGGAAGGGGAAGAGAGAGAGACAGACAGAATCCCAAGCCGGCTGTACACTGTCAGTACATGGGGCTTGAACCCATGAGCCATGAGATCATAACCTGAGCCAAAACCAAGGCTCGGACGCTAAACTGATTCAGCCACCCAGGGCCCTCAGATTTCATATTTTTTAAATGCCATGTACCTTGTGTCTGTTGGTTTCTCCAAGGAACAATAAATTAATGAAATATGAACCTTGTCCTCAAAAGGCATGAAGACCATACTAATTATAATACACATGGAATGAATGATGCATACATCTTTTTTTCTTTCCGTATTTATCCTCCCTCAGCAACTCCTGAAACTCTTCCACTTTGCCCTCTGAAATTCATGGCCCCTCCTAAAAAAGTATTTCCTCTAATGGAAACCTTGCTCTCATCTGACACGGCTTCCTCCACAGCCTTCTCAAGAACTAATCCTTTTCTCTCTATATCGATGACCCACTGATCCTAATGTTAAGGAAGATATCCACCTTACTTCTCATTGCTACACTATCCAATATGGTAGCCACTAGTCACATGTGGTCATTTAGATTTAAATTTATTAACGTTAAATGATATTAAAAATTCAGTTCCTCAGTTCTACTAGCCATATTTAAGTGCTCAGTAGCCACTTGTGGCTAGTGGTAATGATATAGCACAGATATAGGACATTTTCATCAATGCACAAAGCTGCATGGAAGCTCTATTCTAGTTTATTCTTTTAGCTTCCTCTTCCAAGTCCCTAGCTGTGAAATGTTATCAGCCTGTGCCATGCACTGCTCAAACCTTGTGACAGTCATCCATTCTTTTTTCATGAGGTAGCCCCAGGCTCATTTTCATCATCTACCTGAATGATCCTCCCAAATGTTGGCAACTCAATTTCTTGATCTCTCCTCCTCCAAGGATCTTGCTCTTTGTTCTAACTTAGTACTTCTCCAAACAGATTTTTGACTTTATTCTCTTACTAAAATTTCTTTTGTCAAGGTCAGTAATGAATACCATGTTGCTACATCTAATGATAGAGTCCCAGTTCTCATGTTACTTGACTTATCAGTGACATTTGCAAGGCTGATTACTTCCTGCTTTTAAAAACACTTCTTTTACTTGGCTTCTCAGACACCACTTTCCTTTTCTTTCTTTCTTTCCTTCTTTCTTTCTTTCTTTCTTTCTTTCTTTCTTTCTTTCTTTCTTTCCTTCTTTCTTTTCTTTCTTTCCTTCTTTCTTTTCTTTCTTTCTTTCTTTCTTTCTTTCTTTCTTTCTTTCTTTCTTTCTTTCTTTCTTTCTTTTTTTCTTTCTTTTTTTTGAATATGAAATTTATTGTCAAATTGCTTTCCATACAACACCCAGTGCTCATCCCAACAGGTGCCCTCCTCATTCCCCATCACCCACTTTCCCCTCCCTCCCACCCCTCCCCCATCAACCCTCAGTTTATTCTCAGTTTTTAAGAGTCAGACACCACTTTCTTTTGGATTTTTCATACATCACTGGCTACTCCTACTTCATCTCCTGTGCTTGTTCCTTCTTATCTCTCTAACTTCTGAATACTGTGATGTCCTAGTGCTCAGTCTTGATAGTGCTTCCTTTTTTGATCTACATTAGCCTTGGTAATTTCATCCAGCCTCCTGATTTGAAATGCTATCTATCTTCTCTCTCTCTCTGTCTTTGTCTCTCTCACTTTCTCTCTCTCATTTTCAGACCAAACCTTCTCTCAAACTCCAACTTTCCTATCCATCTACATACTTACCATCCCCACTTGGCATTTTAAAATTAATGCATTTCCAAACTTACTTCCTGATTTCTTTCATAAAATTTTATCCTGTTGCTATCTTCCCTATCGTACAAAATGCTGACTCCATTTTTTCAGGCACTTAGATCAAAAATTTTAGCCTTGATATCTCTCTTTTTTTAATCTTATTTAAGTTTACTTATTTTGAGAGAGAGACAGAGAGAGACGAGAAAGAGAATCCTAAGCAAGCTCTGCACCATCATCAGTATGGAGCCTGACGTGGGGCTTGAACTCATGAACCACAAGATCATGACCTGAGCTGAAACCAAAAATCAGATGCATAACCAACTGAGCTAACCAGACACCCCTGATCTCTCTTTTTCTTATACTTGACATTTAGTCTATCAGCAAATCTTTTTGGTCCCATTTTCAAAATACATTGGAATCTTTTTTTTTTTCTTACTACCTTCACTGTTTCCAGGTGGTTTAGCATCTCTTGCCCAGATGAAGTAGTAGCCACATAATCATTCTCCAGCTTCTATACTTACCCTCGAATTGTCTGTTCTGAAAAAAGCAGCCAGAGTTATGATAGTAAAATATAAGTCAAATCATGTGTGTCTTCTTTGCCCCAAATTCTCAACTGGTTTCCCATCTCACTCAGAGTGAATGTCAAAGTCTTTATAGTGGTGTAAAGTGATAGAGTCTGTCCCCTTAAACTCTTTGATTTTATCTCCTGTTATTCCCTGAGTGTCTATACTTCAGCCACCCTGACCACTTACTATTTGTCTAACATACCAGACAAGCTCTTATCTGATTTCTTTTGCATTTGCTGCTGCTTCTGCCTAAAATTGTTTTCTGTCAAATGTCAAGCTTGCCCCTTCTCCGTTTCATTGCAGCTTTCCCAACCACCATATTTGACATTGCAAAGCTCTCTCCAACCTCCAGCACCCTCCAATTTCTTTCTCAATTTTATTTTTTCTACATATTTTACCCATTCTTTCTATCTATCTATCATCTATCTATCATCTATATCTTCCCACTAAAAGAAAAATGATGTTTTTTTCTTTTTGCTTGTTTTATTTATTATTAAGTCCTTGACACATAATAGATGTTCCATGTAAATTTATGTGAATAATTAGTGGTGTTCTCTGTATTAGTTGTATTTTTTAACTGAGATATTTTGTTTCTTTCTAAGCCTATTTATTTTTCTTTTTTTTTTAGTGTCATTTTAATGTTTTTGTTTAAATTCCAGTATATTTAACATCCAACGTAATACTATTTCTGGTGTAGAATTTAGTGATTCAGCACTTCCATACAACCCCCAGTGTTCATCACAAGTGCACTCTTTAATCTCCATCACCTGTTTAACCCACCCCCCACCCACTCCCCCTCTGGTAACCATCAGTCTATTCTCTATAGTTAAGTATGACTATTTCTTTTTAAACTTATTTTAATTATTTAGATGATATAGATGTTAAAGTCCAGAATGCTGTGGGGGGGGGGATATATTAAAACCACCCATTACACTCCAAAAACAAACGAAAAACCATAAAGAGTTATTTTTATAAACGTCTGAAACAAATTATTCTGCTAAGAAATAAAGAGTATAATTACCAGGAGCTAGAGAAAAAAGAGTACATCAGAGTGGGGGCTAAAGCTATATGCCTAATGGCAAGCCAGGACCAAATTAGGACAATAGGTGCTGAGGTTTCAGTGTTTGCTCACGAGGAGAAACTGAGTGTGTGCTGGCCAAAGTGAAGGACCAGAGGGGAGACCACCAGGGTAAAGCTGGTGGTGGGGTGTTATAAGGAGCAGGGTACTGAATTAGACCCACTCAATGAAGGGGAAGAATCACCATGGATTAGAGCCTGGCCCACATCACTTGGATGGGGTTCAAAATTGCACAATTTGTGTCAAGCAGAATCCCCAAGGCTCTAATTTAAGTCCAAGGTTGGAGCCATGAAACCCAGAGGGCCATATATTGTGGCTCATCAAAGTCATGCTAGTGGTTACCTGTACTCTAGGAAGAGGGAGGGGGAAGGGCAGTCATCCAAAAGGACTTCAACTTTATCTGCAGTATTTGTTAGGGGGGAGAAAATCAAATATGAGAAAATGTTACCAATCTTCAGTTACTATTGAAAACATAGGTGATTTTCTCTTTTTCTATATATATTTTAGTCATTATTTAAAAATTTTTTAAGTTTTATTATTTATTTTTGAGAGAGACAGAGAGAGACAGAGAGAGAATGAGCAGGGTAGGGGCAGAGAGAGAGGGAGACACAGAATCTGAAGCAGGCTCCAGGCTCCGAGCTGTCAGCACAGAGCCTGATGTGGGGCTCGAACTCATGGAGTGTGAGATTATGACCTGAGCTGAAATCAGACGCTCAACCGACTGAGCCACCCAGGCTCCCCTTTAGTCGTTATTTTAATGTAATGTTTTTAATATAATTCCTTTTAGACGGGAAAAGTTTTAAAAGAAGTAGGAGAGCTTCTCTAGCCTTTTTATGATGATTCTAGTGGCTTATGTCTGTTTCCCATATACTTCATTTGGTAGCATCAGGAGTGATTAAAGGAAAGAGTAAATTCCAATGAACAAATATATATATAAATAATTTGTTTCTTGTAAGTTGTAATGCATTACAATCTACTAAAAAGTTCTCTCTTAGGATAAAAGTAAAAAAAAGAATCAAAGCTAATTGTTTCTTTTGGTTCCCTTGATCAAGTGTGATAGTATTGTACCGACTTGGAAGGAACTCAAACCTGCAGGACTTCCCATGCAATTCACATCATATGGCATTTATAGTGAATGAGAAGAGAAGCCAAAAGAAGCACTTACATATCCCTGGATGTTTACATATTATTGTCAAGTAGACTTTATGTTGTGTGTGTTGTGTGGGTGTCTCGCTTTAAATTGAAAATTTTGAACTCTTTGTTCAAGAAGTAAATCCAAGTTTTGTTCGTATTTAGTGAAAATTCCTTAAGTGTAAATCTAGAATATTTATTTGCTATAAATCTTCCTGAAAAAATTCTACTAGATATAGTAATCTGTGTTGTTTCTCCATATTAATATTCTGTACAAAGAACAATATGTTTCTGATAGCAAATGGCCTCTTCTGCTAACACTTCTGGGTAAAAAACTTACATTTTTTTGAATGCTAACTTGGAATAAGAGCAGCTTTGTTATTCTACTTCACATATTGTGCTTTCAGATGAGTTTTCTCTTTAAATCTCACCTTAAAAGAAAATTCTCTGCTCTTCAGAAAAAAAGGGTATTCCCTGTGAGAAAATCTCATTCAAAATGTCATTTTAAAAAATATGCTTTGGGGCGCTTCGGTGGCTCAGTCGGTTGAGTGTCCCACTTCAGCTCAGGTCATGATCTCACAGTCTGTGAGTTCAAGCCCTGCATCGGGCTCTGTGCTGATGGCTCAGAGCCTAGAGCCTGCTGTTGATTCTGTGTCTCCCTCTCTCTCTGCCCCTTCCCTGCTCATGCTCTGTCTCTCTCTGTCTCAAAAATAAATAAAAGCATTTAGAAAAAATAAAAATAAAAAATATGCTTTGGGGGCGCCTGGATGGCTCAGTCAGGCGTCCGACTTTGGCTCAGGTCATGATCTCGCGGTTCGCGAGTTTGAGCCCCGCATTGAGCTTTGTGCTGACAGCTCAGAGCTTGGAACCTGCTTCGGATTCTGTGTCTCCTTCGTTCTCTGCCCCTCCCCCACTCATGCTCTGTCTGTCAAAAATAAACATTAAAAAAAATTTTTTTTTTAAATATGCTTTGAATCATCCTTTGCATCCCCTGTTCACTTTTTGTTTTGGCTCACTGTATACTTGAAAGCTGCTAAATAGATTTTACTCAAATTTTCCAAAACAATTTTTTATTGGAAAAAGACCAGGAATCAGAAACATAAATATTTGGACCTAAAAATGCTCCTTCACATTTTAAGAATTTGATGAAACTAGATGTTTAAAATAAACTTTTTTCTCTTTAATGGATTTAACAAACTTGTCCATTGTAATTACTTGACATTTACTGTAAGTTTTAAAATTTTACACTTTTTATAAATATGACCTGTTTGGATCTTATGTCCAATCTTGGAACTGGTGACCTGGGATGATGCCCTGACCCCACTCCTATTGCTCTATCATTTGATACATTTAAATTATATCTATCTATATATCTATATCTATATTTATATCTATATCTATATTTATAACTCTATATAAAATGCCTGCAGAGCACTTTGAGATATTCAGAATAAAAAAAAGTTCACAAATTGTAAACTTGTGACCAAAGATGGGACTCTTTTAAAAGGAAATAACAATTGGGAAAGCCAGGAGATAGAATTGAAGAAGCATTTTAACCAAAGGGTGATTAAGAAGGTTTGAAAGTAGAAAAAGAGAAGAGAATATAAACAGAGACCTGAATCTGACATGATCCCTAGTATAGCATGTCCAGGAGTGCTAATAACAGCTGATAATGTTTTAAAATTCATCTTCTCATCTGTAATAATTGTGCATGAAAATCATGCAAGGCACTAGTAATACAGTACCCATGATGGGCTTGAGACATGACATTCTCCTAGAAATATCAAAAGATGAGTATAGCTTCCATGAAAAAAGTGTGAGGCATGTGTGCTATTCTTCAGGCCATCACAACAAAGATGATTATATATATTAATGAAAAGGGACTTAATTAGAAATGAGCACTTTGAGAGGAATTAAGTCACTTTATATTTATCACTTATATTTATTATAATTACCTTCTCATTGAATTAATCAAGGTTGAACTCTACCTATAACCCCAGATCACTTGCTAGAATTCTGTCTTTGTCCAAAAACCAAAATTTGGACTTTACATGAATTCATTATCCGGGTGTTATCCCAAACTTAGCTAATCAGTAGGAACAACTATGTAGCTTAGCAGAAGGTCCAGGTCTACCCCAGACCACTAACTCAAAATCTCTAAGAAGGACTTTGGGAATCTGGCTTGCTTTTCTAACACTCCAAGTGTCCAAGAGCCCTTGTATGATAGAGATAATGGCTCAAATGTCAGGAAAAAAATTGGAACTTTCAGTAATTTATTAACAGTTGATATCTGAAATAGCAATAAAGTCTATCAATTATTTTGTGTGTGCTATGTGTCAGATATTGACATGAACCTTTTTCTATCTGCATACTAACACTTCTAGGAGTCATTATCCCCATTTTACAAACTAGAAGTTCAATAGCAGAACAGGTCTGCAGCTTGCCTAAGATCTTACAGTAAGTAAGAGGCAGAGCTGAGATTCTGCCTAACTCTGGAGCTTGCAAACCTTTCAGAACAGTATAAATATAATATTCTGCTTCTTCGTACAATGTCCTGACTGTGTGTATTAAGTTTGGTACTGGCATGTTTGGTTAAGAAGACTTCCATATTTATTTCCAACAATGTTCAAGAAGAAACATTGTGTGTTTTTAGGAACCTAGTATTAAATAAAATGCCCCAGTGGTAAGCTTCTCTCTCTTTGCTTTCTTTCTACTCCTCTTCCCATTCTGGCTAGGTTTGGGTCCTTTCCAAACAGTGCAGGTGACTGTAGGAGGTATACCCTCGCCATGGAGGAGAAAGCTCACTGGCAATGTTCTATCATTCTTCTGTAGATCATGACCACTCAGCCTTTTCCCAAAATTAGGTAAGCTTTGAAAATTTGGTTAATGCCTTTAGGTTCCCAGAAGCTCGTTCCATTTTTGTGGCCTGTGTGAAATTCTTATGTAATGTTGTTGTGTAAAGTTACCTGCAAATTTGATATAATCTGTGTTGTATTGCAACAGACCACAAACCAAGAATTTCTTACTGTGGGTTTTCTATAGAAAGGCAGTGTGCTGTGAAAAAAAAAATCTTATAAGAAATAAATCAAGCTTCATACCAGCAAGAAGCATACTCATTTTAAAGTATGAATATCCTGAAATATTAAAGCAAAAGGGTGATAGAAAAATTCAGGAACATTGAAATGAATGAATGATGTTTGCTCATAAAGGAAAGGTGCTCTCTTTGGTTTCCAGCAGGCTTTTGATTCCCAGAATCATCCTGCATATATGTTGAATTGCATTGCTTCTGTTTTTATCTCTCTGCTGCATGCTGTGCAACAAGTAGATATGGACAATTATGTTTATTAGTTTGGGAAATGAAGGTGCTTTTCTGGCAACCTGGCAGAGTGCTAAGGAAGCGTCTTTCAGATTCACTCATTCCATTCTTGAAGTAGTCAGGCTAATTGCATACAAGCTGGGTGTTTAGTTTGGGGTTATGGACAAGGGGAAAATATTTTGGCTAATGTGTGCTTACCTCAATGGCTTAAGTCCCAGTCAGTTGAAGTACTCTTGTTGCTTAACAAATGCCTGCCCCTTTTGTAGTTCATCTTAAGAAATGCTAATAATTGTCTGATAGGTTGTATTGGAAGGGAGGGCTCTGTCATCAAAGCAAAAAGTCCTTCTGAGCATAAGCACAGTGTGTGATTAACTTACATATATGTTTTTCATGCAAATTTGTGTTTATTTAAATATTGATGGAATAATGATCAAATGGTCAAAGTAGCAATTAGATTGTAGCCTGGCTGTGTGGCATACATAAAATAGAGTTTCACTTGACCTGCCTCCATGCTATCAGTATAAACTTTGTTTTTCTTGGTCAAATTTTTGTGTCATATAAATGTTCAGTATTTTGAAATAATGAAGAACTCTCCCTTCTCTGGCCTTCTTCCACATCCTGATCTAGTCTTTGGTAGTATTTCTTCTTAGGACACCTGTACTCTGGCATCATTTGAATTGTAGAACAGAACAATTCTGCTTAAAGTGCCCAAGAATAGAATGATAGAGTTGAAAATGTCAACTTTTCAGAAATAGATGTAAAAATTCACTTCTCCATGCTCACAGTTGAAACTAGCAAAATAAGTGGAAAGCATTGATTTTTATTTTTTCTTTTCAAGAAACTTAACCACCGCATAGAGATGTAAAGATGCTTAAAGACACAATTATAGTACAAGCCAAAATATGATAAAGAAATATAAAAATATTTAGGAATATATAATAGGAGATTACAGAAGATAAACATCCCATCTTAGGAAGGCTCCATTTCCAGAAATAGGGTGAATGAGATACTCTAGAAACTTTCCAACAATATACTGGAGAGCTGGATAAAATATGATAAATACCTTTTTAAATACACAGTTTGTCATGCAAGAAAGTAAGGTAAATTTCCAAAGAGCAAAGGGGAAGTTTGAAATTAGAACAATGAACTGATACTCAGTGTAAAGCTATCCTGGGAAAATAAACCAGTCTCAGTAACCCAGAGTCTTGGATTTTAATGAGTGCACACATGATAATAGTCAAGGCTTTAAGCCTGTGCAAGGTAAAGTGTATCCCTGCATAAAGCCAAAATCCTTTGAAATCTACATAGTCAGGGAAGTGGTGGGTTGCCAAAACAAACACAAAACAAAAATGTTTTGGACTACTAATAAAGGCAGAAGGGAAAGAAACTTGCTTGTCTTCACATGGAGCATGGATAGGTAAAAAATCCCCTTCTAAAATTTGGGAAGAGCAGGCTTGTTCTTGTAGGGTAATTTGGAAATTCCAGATGGAGGAATTGACTTCAGGTCATACTTAGTTGGTAGTGCCCCAGAGTTTCTGATAGAAAAAGAAAATCTAAGCAGATGAACAGATGCACCTACAACTTAGACCCTGCAGGATCCATTCATACAGATAAAGCCCAGAAAAACATGAACTAGCAACACAAAGGCAAGCTTACACAGAGAAACAACCAACCTTGGGCTTGTTTGTTCAAGCAAAAGTTGATTCCAAAGACTTTGGATATTGTATTTAGTATGTCTAAAATGTAAATGTGTTTAAAATATTTAAGTAAATGGTAGAGGGATTTAATAACATTAGTAAGGAAAATGGTATTCTAAAAAAGACTGACACATGTAAGAATCAAATGGAACTTCCAGAAATTAAAAAGCATATATTGAAATTAATTTTCCACTGAGGAGGTTAATTCTCCAACCATAGTTGGAGAATTAATGAAATATAAGATCAATTTAGATATATTTCCCAACATACACCAGATAGAAATGTAAACATAGAGATCGTGAAAGAGAAATTAAGGGACATGAATAATAAAATAATTTGGTGCTATAAACATCTCAGTAGCTCAGAAAGTGGGAATTTAGGAATTTTGGAATTTAATCCTCAATTCAGAAAGAAGAACAAATTTCAAAGAGGACCAACTAAAAGAAGCGCGCACCAAGACACATCATACTGAACTATTATGATAAATATGCAGAGTATCAGAGGCAATAATAAAATATTAAGTGGTCAGAAAAACAAGATAGATTATTTATACAAGAATGACAATTAGACCAAGAGCTGACTTCTCAAACAATCATGGGATACAGAAAATGTATAAAAATATCTTTCAAATTTTGAAAGGAAAAAACTGTCAGTTTATATTAATATGCTCAGAAACCTAATTGAATGGCCATCTATGACATTTTCAGATAAACGCAAACTGAAAGTGTCTATCACTAACAACTTGTTATCACTGACAAATTTCAAAGAAAAATTAACAACTTCACCATCACACTACAAAGTTTTAACAGATTTCTTAATGACTGAAAATTCAAGCAGTAAAATTAAGTAACTTCAATGACATACTTAACAAGCTTGATCTAATAGCGTATAGAAAAGCCAATAGTCCCAAATAAGGGAAAACATATTATTATCAACCCCACATTAGTAAACTGTTACCATTTGCCTTCATTAATAGATCATAATAAATATAAAAGATTATATTACAAAGATTAATTACCTGAACAATTCAACTTGGTAATCAATAGCAAGAAGAAATTTAAAACTTTGTAATTAATTGTTAAAGAAGAGATCATAATGAAATTTAAGACACATTTAGAACTATACATTGTTATATACACTAAATATGAAAAATTTTAGAAAAGAAGACAAAATATTAAAGAGGAAGAAAGGTTTAATATTAATGAAATAGACATTTAAATTAAGAAATTTAAATTAAGAGATTTTAAAAAGAATACTGGAAATTATCAGGGGAAGCTGGAAGAATTAACAAATGTAAGAACAGAAACTAATTCAGTATGTTACAAAGGACTGGAAAACAACCCCAAAGCTGTTTATACAAAACGCAGATAGAGGGGCGCCTGGGTGACTCAGTCAGTTGAGCTTCCGACTTTGGCTCAGGTCATGATCTCACAGTTTGTGAGTTCGAGCCCCGCATCAGGCTCTGTGCTGACAGCTCAGAGCCTGGAGCCTGCTTCAGATTCTGTGTCTCCCTCTCTCTCTGCCCCTCCCCCACTCATGCTGTCTCTCTCTGTCTCGGAAATAAATAAACATTAAAAAAAATCTCATAAAAAAATGCGGATAGATAGACAAAGCTACAATAAATTTGAGCAAAGGAAAAAGAAATAAAAGGCACAAAAAATATTAAAAATAAAAAGTGCAATGTAACTGCAGAAACAGTAAAAATTCACCCTTTCAAATATGATACAACCTTATGACAATATATTTTAAGAATTAGAAAAAAGTCCCTACAAAGATACAGTTGCAAAATTGACACAAGAATAAATAGAAGACCTAAATAGAATTATACTTAATACAAAAACTGAAATCAGTCAGGTGGCAGAGATTTGCCAGATGCTCACTAGGCTATTTTCTTTCCCTAGAAATAACATCTGCCTTCCAGTTAGGCACCAGTTAGGTTGAAGTCGCAAGTCTGGTGCTAGCCAGTGGAATAAGGACAAAAATTAGTATATCACTTACAAGACTGTCCTTCACAATATTTTTTTACGGTCTCTGGCTTGCTTTCACTTGAAACTGAAGGTAAAGAGATTTTAGATGGTGGAGCCATGCAATAGAAAAAACTGGAAGGTTGCTATCCAGGAAAGGTGCTAGACCAACATCCACCTGCTTTACGCTAGTGGTGAATGATAAAGAGACCTCTGTAGGAAACAATTGAAATTTAGGGAATATTTTTAATAGCTGCTGTTATAATCCTCCCCATTGCAAAACACATATCCCAGATAATTACACAGGCAACATCTACCACATGTTCAAGGGACATGTAATTCCAATCTTACATAAATTATTCCAGAGAAGGGAAAGAGGAAAAAGGCTACCAACACTTGAAATTAGTATGAGAAAGAAATAGTAAGATCTATGAAAGAGAGAAATTCTAAATGAAATATTTGCAAATCAAATCCAACAAAAATAGATATGTATTATATATACACGTGCAAAAAATCATTCATCATTTAACAAATATCTTTGACCTAATAAGTAACAAGCAGCAACATAACAACTTTAGATACATCTAAGAAGAAATAGACAAAGATTTTTGCACTTGTAAGCTTTCATTCTAGCAGAAGGAAATAAATGAGAATCTGTAAATAATAGACAGTCCCTAGTATCATCCTCAACTGAGACAGTCTTTGGCTTAGCGCTGCCCAAGATAGTCTTAATTTTGTAAAACTACATCGTGCTGATGACTCATACTGAGTTATCATTAAAGGGAATTCCCCAGCCTTTTTGTTTGCTTGTTTGTTTGTTTGTTTGTTTGTTTCACATAAACTGTTATCAGACCTCTTTACAATTAATTTATTATTACATTCACTAGATTTATAAAACATCAAAACAGGATAAAATAATGAATACCCAGATATCCATCGTCAGCTTAAAAAATGAAACTACACATTCAGTTGAATCCCCTGGGTAGTGCTCTGTGCTTGTGTTTCCTTCTCTATATGCAATACTACCACTAACCTCAATTTGTTCCTATTTTTTACTGTTATATTTATATGTATTTTTAAACATTAGAAAGTATTATTTTATAGCCTTATATAAATGTTAATGGGATAGAACAAATACCATTTATCTATGGTTTGGCATTAAATGATAGATAAGTCTGGAAAGGTGGTTCACAAATTTGGTAAAACCAAAAAGCAAAGGGATAGCAACTATTTGCTGCTTACAAGAAACATACCTAAAACAAGAGGACTTTAAATATTTAATTGACATCACAACATTCATCATGCAATAAACATAATAGCTATGACCTGCAGAGTGCCCACTCAGGTCTGCATCCTCTCTAAATCTTTTATGTGGAATATTTTATTTAATTATCAGAATGACATCTATTTGTCTTCTTAAAGACTTTCAAAAAAGTTTTAGAACTGCTTATGTCAAGATCATGCTTATATTTTGTAGGTTCCAAAGTACTTTACAGTTCATTAGGGTAAATGATATTATTGTCTATAACATTTCATTTCTGTTGTTACTGATTTTTATTGATGTAATGGATTTTTATATTGATTTATATTGAGCCACCTACTGAACTCTCTAACTAATTGTATTAATTCTGGTAATTCTTTTGATAATTCTGAAAACCTTCTTGGGTTTTCTATAATTATACTTTCTGTAAAAACTGAAAGTTATGTTTCTTCACAGTCTATACATTTTACTTCATTTTTTGTTTCTACTGGTATAACTAGTACCTCCAGTTAAACTTTTAATTGAAGCAATGATAAAGGATGCATTAGTTTGCTGGGGCCAACATAACAAAGTACCACAAACTGGGTGGCTTAAAGAACAGAAACTTATTATCTTCCATTTCTGGATGTTAGAAGTCTGAAATCAAGGCACTGGTTGGATTGGTTGTGAGCCAAGGATCTGTTTCAGGCTTCTCTCCTGGGCTTGTACATGGCTGTTTCATGTTCGCTTTCTCCCTTGTATACATGTCTGTCTCCAAATTTCCCCTTTTTATAAGCATACCAATCATACTGGATTAGCATCTACCCTAATGGGCTCATTTTAACTTGATTACTTCTGTGAAGACCCTATCACTAAATAGGGTCATATTCTGAGGTACTGGGGATTAGAACTTCAGTATATGAGCTTGGCAGGGGGGCAGAAGGGTACAGTTCAATTCCTAATAGATGATATCCTTGTCTCATTCTTATTTTAAAAGGAATACCAGTAACATTCAATTTTAAGTACATTTCAAAATAAATTTTATCAAGCTAAGGAAGTTCCCTTTAGTATTTTATTTAATAAGACTTTTCCCCAGAACACATTATTTTTATTTCACTTCAGAGCCAGAATGTGAAAGTAGGTCATGGAACGTTAGCACTCTTGATATGATTGCTGTCCTAAACTGGCTTTCCACTTTAAATCCCTAACTGACTAAATTTAAAGGCTCAAGAGATGTTTATCTGGGAAATATCAACAGGAAGCAGTGGTAGCAATATGAATTTTAGACAAAATAAAATTAAAGCAAACAGCACTAAAATGAGATAGAGTAATTTTATCATATCAAAAGTTATGACTCAGATGAGGACTTTAAGAGACAAAACAGATGAACATAGGGGAAGGGAAGCAAAAATAATATAAAAACAGGGCGGGGGACAAAACAGAAGAGACTCATAAATATGGAGAACAAACTAGGGTTATGGGACGGGTTGTGGGAGGGGGGATGGGCTAAATGGGTAAGGGGCACTGAGGAATCTACTCCTGAAATCATTGTTGCACTATATGCTAACTATTTTGGATATAAATTTTAAAGTATAAAAAATAAAACAAGTTAAAAAAAAGTTATGACTCAGAATAATATAAATTATGAACTGTAACTTAGCATCAGATTACTAGACAAACAAATGGAAATTGAGAGAAACAAAACTGTTCAGAAGATTTATAACATATCTATTTCAGCTTTTGACAGATTCAATAGAAGAATAATAACATCATTTGAATAATATAATTAATAAGTTTACATGGTATATTATTTCCTCAAGGCATACAGAGTATTAATACCATTAACATCACAAACAAAAAAGAGACTTAAAAAAACAGGTCAAAATTAAAAAAGAAAAAAGTAAATTCCCAAAGTAAAAAAAATACACATATATTTTCTATCTAACAAACAATAAATCTAGAAATTAATAACAAACGTTTAAATAAAGAAGTTTGTCTAATCAACTTAAAGAAAACCAAAACTAAATAACCATTATTTCAAAAATAAAAGAAAATCTATACTTGGTTTTAGGAAATATATTGGAGAACACTAAAACTTATAGAATAAAGCCAAGTTGTAATTTGGAAAATTTATAAGCTTAAGTAATTTTATTAGTAAGCTATACAGAATTAATATAAATGAACTAAACATTTTATTCAGGAATTTCAAGAAAATGTCAGCAAAAAAGAAAGGAAGAAGGAAAAAATAAATACAAAGTGGAATTTAATAAATTACAGAGTAAAGCATTAGAATTCATAGTGTTAAAAACTGGGAAAATGATGAAATAGTCCTCTCAAAATTATAATAAAAACATAAATCCATATATACAGAATGAGAATTAGAAAGGAAAAAAGAGATTTAAAAGTATAGAAGATTTAAAAGGTTAGAATACAATGTTAAGTTCTGTTACCACCTTTGAAAATTTAAGGCCAGTGAGGAGATTTGTGAATCAGTACAAAATACCCAAATTTAACCAAGAAGCAGGAACCAGAATGGTAGCATGGGAAAGGATTTACCAAAGAAATATCATTCTTCCAGAAAAGACTCTGGTTGCAGACAATTTTGTGATACAGAGTTTGGGAGCATGGAGTCTAGTTCCAGACTGAGTTCAAATCTCAGCATTGCCCTTTATTGATGATGTGCCTCAGGGCAAGTAATTTAGCCTTCCCATGTTCAGTTTACTCTCAAAATAAGATATCTATCCTCTAGGGATACTACTTGTAACTCTAAAAGATTTCATCCATGTGAAGTACATAGAGCAGTGCTTGGTGTATAATGGGATAAAAGTATTATCTGTTATCAATATTATTGCCACTGATTACACTCAAACTTCAAGAGAATAACTTTGACATATATAACTAATCACATGCACTAGGAAAATATGAAGAGTGCCTAATTTATTCTCAGAGGTTATTGAGATCTTTGTTCTATTTAGGTTTTGTTTGTTTGTTTGTTTCATTGTCGCTTCCTTTTTTTTCTTTGTCTTTTATTATTGTTTTTTTATTTTTTAATATGAAATTTATTGTCAAATTGGTTTCCATATAACACCCAGTGCTCATCCCAACAGGTGCCCTCCTCAATACCCATCACCCACTTTCCCCTCCCTCCTACCCCCCATCAACCCTCAGTTTATTCTCAGTTTTTAAGAGTCTCTTATGGTTTGGCTCCCTCCCTCTCTAACTTTTTTTTTCCTTCCCCTCCCCCATGGTCTTCTGTTGTTTCTCAAGATCCACATATGAGTGAAAACATATGATATCTCTTTTTCTCTTCCTGACTTATTTCACTTAGCATAACACTCTCCGGTTCCATCCACATTGCTACAAAAGGCCATATTTCATTCTTTCTCATTTCCAAGTAATATTCCATTGTGTATATAAACCACAATTTCTTTAGCCATTCATCAGTTGATGGACATTTAGGCTCTTTCCATAATTTGGCTATTGTTGAAAGTGCTGCTATGAACATTGGGGTACAAGTGCCCCTATGCATCAGTACTCCTGTATCCCTTGGGTAAATTCCTAGCAGTGCTATTGCTGGGTCATAGGGTAGATCTATTTTTAAATTTTTGAGGAACCTCCACAGTTTTCCAGAGTGACTGCACCAGTTTGCATTCCCACCAGTAGTGCAAGAGGGTTCCCATTTCTCCACATCCTCTCCAGCATCTATAGTCTCCTGATTTGTTGATTTTAGCCACTCTGACTGGCGTGAGGTGATATCTCAGTGTGGTTTTGATTTGTATTTCCCTGATGAGGAGTGACATTGAGCATCTTTTCATGTGCCTGTTGGCCATCTGGATGTCTTCTTTAGAGAAGTGTCTATTATTGTTTTTTTTTTTTAATTTACATCTAAGTTAGTTAGCATATAGTGCAACAATGATTTCAGGAGTAGATTCCATAATGCCCCTTACCCATTTAGCCCATCCCCCCTCCCACAATCCCTCCAGTAACCTTCCGTTTGGTTTAAGAAGGCGGAACCAATAATATGTCACAAAAATTTGGACTTTCTGTTAAATACATCTGCCCAAGCACTGGGACCGAATATTCATTCTCAGGCTGTGTCATTTCTCTGCTAATATCGCTGCTCCTCTCTATGAGCCTATCAGCCAGTTTCCTCTGCTGCCACCGAGCTTCTGCTTTCACATAACTTGTCTTACGGATATGGCTTCATTGACCACCCCTCGCCACCATCATTCATCACACAGTATTCCTTCAGCTTCTGTCTGATTTCCAGTCAGTGTCTGAGCAGTGTTTTTGTTCATCTTTCCAAAGAAGGGATCTGACTGGCTCAGCTCATCGTATCCAGCCATAATCAGGGTTACTGCCCACCACCCAATTCTGTTGCTTTGAGGCAAGAATCACAGATACCAAGCATGATTATCTAAATAACAGGAGTTGTGGCAGTTTCCTAAGAATATGGTGTAATGAGCAGCACATAGTTTCTATCTATCATCTGTCTATCTATCTATCTATCCAAATAATAGGAGGGGAAAGAAAGGTGTAGAAAACTTGTTTGAAGAAATAATAACTGAAAACTTCCGTAACCTAGGGAAGTAAATAGAAATCCAAGTCCAAGAAGCACAGAAAGTTCCAAACAATGCAAACACAAGGAGGCCCACACCACAGCACATAATAATTAAAATGTCAAAAGTTAAAGATCAGGAAAGAATCCTAAAAGCAGCAAGAGAGAAACAAAAGGTTACTTACAAGAGAAAACCTATAAGATTATCAGCTGATTTTTCAGCAGAATTTTGCACACCAGAAAGGATTGGCATGACATATTCTAAGTGCTGAATGGAAAAAAACCTACAGGTAAGAATACTCTACCTGGCAAGGTTATTAATCAGATTGAAGGAGAGATAAAGAGTTTCCCAGACAAGCAAGATAAAGGAGTTTATCACCACTAAACTAGACTTATGAGAAATGTTAAAGGGACTTCTTTAAGTGGAAAATAAATGGCCATAGATATAAGAAAATTATGAATAAAAACGTAAAATATAAGAACATATACACCAAATGTGAGTAAGGCAGTAAAAAGGGAAGAGAATGGGAAAAAGAAAAAGAAAAGTTTTTTTTTTCTTTTTCTGTTTTCTGTTTTAGAATGTGTTTGAATTTAAATGATCATCAAATTAATGTAGACTGCTATTTACTTAGGATGTTATATATGAACCTCATGGTAACCGGAAACCCAAAACCTATGATAGATACATAGAAAATAAAGAGAAAGAAAGCCAAACATAACACTATAGATACTCCTCGATCACAAAGAAAGAGAGCAAGAGAATAAGAACAAAGAAGAACTATAAGACAACCAGAAAACAAATTAAAAGAATGGCAATAAGTACATACTTATCTATAATTACTTTAAATGTAAATGGCCTAAATGATCCAATTAAAAGAGATAGGGTGGCAGAATGGATAAAACACACACACACACACACACACACACACACACACACACACCAAGAAGACCCATCTATATGCTGCCTGAAAAAGACTTACTTCAGATCTAAAGACACATATGCACTGAAAGTGAAGGGATGGAAAAACATCCGCCATGCAAATGGAAGTGAAAAAAAACAAGACTTATATCAGACAAAACAGACTTTAAAACAAAGACTAACAGGAGACAAAGAAAACATTACATAATGATAAAGGGATCAATCCAACAAGAGGATACAACAATTATAAATATCTATGCACACAATACTGGATCACCTAAATACATAAAGCAAATATTAATGGACATAAAGAGAGAAAGTTATGGCAATAAAATAATAGTAGGGAACTTTAACACTCTACTTATATCAATGGATAGATAATACAGACAGAAAATCAACAGGGAAACATTGCCTTTGAATGACATACTGGACCAGATGAACATAACAGATATATACAGAACATTCCATTCAAAACAACAGAAAGAATACACATTCTTTTCAAGTACACATGGAACATTCTCCAGAATAGATCACATATTAGGACCTAAAATGAGTCTCAATAAATTTAAGAAGATTGAAATCATACCATGCATCTTTTCCGATCACAATGGTACGAAACTAGAAATAAATCATAAGAAAAAAACTGGAAAAAAACTCCACAAACATATGGAGAATAAACAACATGATATCATACAACTAATGAATCAATAAAGAAATCAAAGAAGAAATAACAAAAATACATGGAGACAAATGAAAATGAAAACACAACAGTCCAAAATCTTTGGGACACAGCAAAAACGGTTCTAAGAGGGCAGTAAACACAAAATGGATAAATTTCTAGAAACATATGATCTTCCAAAACTGTATAGTTTTTGCAGCACCATTTTTTAAAAAGACTAAAGGCTATCTTTTCTCCACTGTCGATTCTTCTCTCCAAGTCTAAGATTAATTGACCATATAAGCATAGGGTTATTTCTGGGACACTATTCTGTTTTATTGATCCATGTGTCTATTTCTGTGCCAATACCATACAGTTTTGATAACTACATATTTGTACTATATCTTGAAATCTACTGACTATGTAGAGGCCACATCATTTACCAATGAGAAGAGGTAAGATTATTCTATAAATGATGCTAGGAAATTGCCTTTTAGAAAAAAATGAAATTAGGCTCTCAACTTATATTGCACGCCCAAATAAATTCCAAAATTCTTGAATGACTTCAGTGAAACAAACAAGATAATACAAAAGGCAAAAAATATGAGGCAAATGGTTAACTTTACATAGCAAGAGTTTTATAAATTAAAAAAGGCAAATATCTAAAAAATATAGACAATTTAGATTAGAAACACAAAAGCCAATAAATAGGATGTAAGCTCACTAGTAAATAAAATATGCATACAAAATGCTTTTTTTCTCTGTCAATGTAAGAAATATGTATGATACTTAATTCAGGCAAGATTATAGTTACATGAGTATTTCTCACATTGCAGATAGAAGTTGAGATTGGTACATCATTTCTGAAAAGCAAGCTTTAAAAAGGTCATATATTTTGACTTACTATGAATATAGCCCAAAGAAACTATTTTAAAAAACTATACCAAGACTTATCCACAAGACCCTTTTAAGTTTTTATTTATAAATGAAAACTAGGAATCAATCATTATGTACAATAATAAAATAGATGGGAAGTACATTATAAACCCACACAATGGAAATTTTAGACTACTATTTAGTGACAGGAAAATGCTTACAAAATAGTATTTAGTGGGGAAATAGGCAGGATACACCTGCTTTATATGGTGTATACAGTAGACCCTTTGCATTTAAAAGTACAATATTTGATTATTAACATTTGCCTATTTGTGATGGACCTCAATGGTCCATGATGAATAGTATGTTTTCACTTAGGGAGACTGCTTATGAAAGATTGCAGATTCTTTTCTAGTCAATGTTTGTTTATATGTTTCTTCAACTATGCATCAGTTCACTTTTAAAAATAGGGTTCTATAAAGACAGTCTTAAATTCTTTGGTATCAGCATACTCAACAGATATGAATATTTAACAGGTTTTGTTTTTCCTCCAGGTCATTATCACCCACAACCCCCATCCTCTTTCCCCATCCTGTTCTCCAAATATTTATTAGGTCCTACAGGATAGAGTTGGACGTGCTGGGTTGGGTACAGAGGACTAAATTGAAAGAATATGTTATGAATGTAAGAGGCCTATGATGGCACTTTGCCATAGCACCAGTCAGTGAGGATGTGGCTGCCTGGGCTACGGGAAGGCATCTGTCCCTTTAGAGTACACTATTTTAAAGCAAAGCAACAAGAGGAATAAAAGAACACTCCAAAGCTAAGACCTCTTGACTCATTATTCCAAATTCATTACGCTTAATCAATCTCAGAGCTGTATTATAAAGCAAATAAGTTATTTAGAAATAATTGATTTGGGTGAAATTGAGGTCAGAAACACTTTGAATGCTGCGTGAGTACACATTTTCAACCAGATAGCTAGCTCCCTAACACCCTTTCATGCTTCAGTCCTCACCTGATGCCATTTCCTCCACAGAGCTTTCCTTGACACCCCGTTATCTTCCCTCCTCTCTCATAGCACCATACTCTTCTCTGTCACAGCACTGGTTTGGAAATCAAATAGCCTACATTCAAACCCTCTCCCCTGGTGGGACTGTGGGCAAAATACTTCACCACCTAAGCTTCAGTTTTCTTATCTATAACACCTACCCCAGAGGAAAATTGGGAAGAATACATGAGATCATTTATTGAAAGCCATTGACATAGTACCTGGTGCCTGGTGAGCATTTAAGCAATGTAAGTCATTCCTGTAATAAGAATTTATAAATATATGTTTATATGCACATTTATTTGTTTAAAATATTATCTCCATTTAGGAAAGGGTCATGTCAGTTTTATTTTCTACTTTACACTCTGCACCTAGCATACTGCCTGGTACCCAGAAGATACAAAATAAATATTTGATTTAATGAATGAATGAATGAATGAGCCAAGATTGGAATGATCTTGCTCTATATTCTAGGACTAGCCATTTATGTAAGATGGTATCTTTCATGTTCTTGTTCATGAGCTTTCAGTTTCATCCCTTACATCTCTTGTCTTCATTCAGACCCAGAGTGTGCATAGAATGAAGAAGAGGCCAGACATATTGTGACTACTTTTAATGGTTCTCCGTTTCTGTCATGGTGTCTTGGACAGCCCTATTCTAGGATTTTGAGACTGGAGTAGATATTTGGTATTATGAATTCTTCATTTATAAGAGTGTAAAATATTGGCTTTCTGGGAAAGACTCTATTATTAAGGTGACAAATGACTGGGAGACATTTGGACTGAAAGATCAACTGAACATGAGATTAACATTATTAAAGTAAGATCATAGAATGCACTTAAATATTTTCCTTGTGTTTTTCCCATGATCAACTTAATACAGGATCATTTGGAAAATGTAGGAAGAATGCAACATTTAAAGAGGAAGAAAATAGGAGCACCTGGGTGGCTCAGTTGGTTAAGCATCTGACTCTTGGTCAGGCCATGATCTCATGATTTCATGAGCTTGAGCCCCGCGTCAGGCTCTGTGCTGATGGTGCAGAGCCTGCTTGGGATTCTCTCCCTCTGTCTCTACTCCTCCCCAACTCATGCTGTCTCTGGCTCTCTCACAATAAATAAACAAATAAGTTTAAAAAATTAAAAATAAATAAAGAGGAATAAAATATCACAGATACCCCCACCCCCCGAACCACAAGTGTTCATCTTTTGGCATATTAACTCCCTTTCACTCTAAAACAAAAGATTTTTAGCTCTGAGAGAGCCCTTAGGCTCTGTCTCCCTGCCTGTCATCCTTTCTAGTAAGTACTTCATGCCTTGTGCAAAGACAGAAAGAAAGCATGATTTGGGTAAGATAAACCGGGCTAGACATATGGAAAACACAAACAATTATAAGAAAAAAAATGGCTCTTCAACATTTATTTCTCAGCATCACAGGAAGTTGAATTTGTATAGAGTTTGAACCACCCTCCATTAGATCTACTGGTAAATGATTACACAATTCAAAATCCTGACCACATCCCAGCAAACCAAACCAAAGTGATCCAGAAGAATTACCTGCCCAATTTATACTATATCTAGAATAGGCTATATTCCTTTCTTACATATTACATGATATTTCTTGAACAAGTATTAAGTACTTTGATTAAAACTCAGTGTTTAATATGTTGGCCATTAGGATAAGGTGGTTTTAGAAGATGTAATGTGATAGGGTCCCCTCCCTAAGGAAAGAAAAAAAAAAACAACCTCAAGAAAACCTCAAGGCAACCTGGCTATACACGTATGTGACAACATCCCTCACGACCTTGTAAGATGAGACCACTTGATCAGACTGCATCTTTGTGTGTTACCATATATGGGAGACAAAGAAGTAGAATATATATAAAAAAAACTACTCCATGTGGCGTTCGGGGCTCAGTTCTTTGGGTATGAACCCAGCTGAGCCCTGCTGGCATGAATAAAGTTGCTTCCTGGAAAGAAAAGCCTCTGTGTCACGACTCTCTGTGCAAGAATCCTGCTACATTACGAGAAAGTGATCCTGGTAAACAAGCATGGGTCATACAAGGAATTATTCCTGTAGTAGTAGTGATTATAGAAATAAAAAATTAGAAATGTTAATGTTAAGAAATAAAAAATGTTTTATAATAAAAACTTGTTTTAAAAAAAAATTTTAACGTTTATTTATTATTAAGAAACAGAGAGACAGAGCATGAGCATAGGAGGGGCAGAGAGAGGAGACACAGAATCTGAAGCAGGCTCCAGGCTCTGAGCTTTTAGCATAGAGCCCGACGCAGGGCTTGAACTCACAAACCACGAGATCATGACCTGAGCCAAAGTCGGATGCTTAACTGACTGAGCAACCCAGGCGCCCCAATAAAAACTTGGTTTTTAATAAATACTTGCATTTTGATGAAATATAATTATGTCACTGAATATTTGATAGCATGGGGATATAATCATAATACTTGAATCAAAAAGCTATAATTAAATGTTATGTGCAGTAAAGTGCTATTCATGGAAAAAGTATTTTTTTATTTGGAAAAGAGACTGGAAAGATATACACCCAAATGTTAGGCAGGCTTATCTGTGTGTGATGGGATCATAGTGATTTTATCATTCACATGGAATCACATGCAATTATTTGTGCTTTTTAATATTTTCTAAGTTTTCTACAATGAATATATATTTCAGTTGATTGTCCTATCTAGGCAACTTTATATTTTGAACTCAGATAAACCATCAGGCATTCTTAACCTGGAGTATTTGGGCTCCCAAAGGGTTTATGGGTAAGTTCAAAGCATCTGTGAACCCTATGAAACATTGTACACAATGTTACATGTGTGTTCGTATATATATTGTTCTTAGAAGACGATTCTTATATTGCACCAAATTCTCACACTGTAATGTGACTCCCAAGGCTTAAGGAAAATTACTTTCCAGTAACCTGTTCTAAATCCTGTTCACAGATGACAGTTCAAAGTAGGTGTCTCCCCATTCCTCATTTCAAAGATTCTGTATGTGTATAAACTCTTTGGGCTAGTGGGCCTTTTACACTAGATTTTAGTCTTCTATGCACATTTGGAACACAGCCAGAATATTCATGGCAGTATATAAAACTAGCATCCACTCAAAACTAACACAGAAAAGGTAAGCTATTTATTGTGTGATAAGAATTGCATAGAACTATCAAAACTCTCTCATATACCCTAATCATTTAAAAATAAGAACAGAAATTTCACATTACAGATAAATAGCATAATTACTTGTTTTTGTTATAAATTATTTTCATTAAATACATTTTGAAGTATTACCTATTAAGGAAGAATTCAACTTTGTCCCTTCTTGATCCTTATTTGAATAATCATATGACATAGACTTTTTACTCTATAAGTCTTCAAATGGTGTTTGGCCAAAAGCAGTAAAATCCTAAACTGATCTTTGTAAATGTATTTTCTTCTTGTGAATGGAGATAGAGAGGTACTCAAAGCTGCTTGTGCTTCTTGCTCATGGAAATTAAAATCTTATGGGGTAATGCCAACACCACTAGCATACCTGAAATCCTTAAAGAACATTTGTTTTTTATTCAAAAATTCAATTTCTTGAAATATTTTTTTCACTTTGTTCCTACTCTTTCATCTTGGATAATTGTACACACAGACTCACACACACTTCTTTCATTCATTAAGTGAAGAATTGCACTCTGGCTACAGAGACCACATCATAAGTACTTACTAAGTTATAAGGACAAAGAAGGGGATTCATTTTTAATTTATTATTCAATAAAATTATTATTTCCCATTTGGGACAGATAGAGAATTTGTGGCTCTTTTGAAATACCAGCCTTCAGCCTCATTTCTGTCCAGAGAACAGTACAGTCCTTTTGAGTTTGGCCCTATAAAGTGTTTCGTTTATTTGCTTTTTAATTCCAGGGTTGATCTTTACACACACTATTTCATGGTGAGCATTGGACGTTTGCCCCCATAGTCTTTGGGGAAGAAGGCATGTGGTGGTTTTCCTTTTTAAAAAGTTCTTTATAATCCACAGCAGCCAGTTTGGGTCTTGAAGACTTTGGCCTAAAACTGTGACATTTTGTGGATTTTTGAACATTGCAATGTCCCCATCACTAAGGGAGAGGCAAGAGAGGATGATGCCCCCTTACTGTGGCACACGCATTTCTTACTTCCTTTTGGTGATTGACTCCGATCTACCATGTACACTACTGGAGTTCTCATTACAAATCTTTAACTCTTAAAGATTAACAATTCAGTTATAAATTATGTCTTTCTAAAAAGTAATCGCCATGGTCTATAATAAGGATTATTATTAGAGAATTCTGATTAGGCCACTTAGAAATAGCAAGACACAAACCAAGGATCTGAGAACATGTGGAGGAGTAAGATACCCCTGGTAATTTTGCAGTGTTTGACAGGATAATATTTAAGAGTAGCAATAGTTCAGCTTTCTGAATTTTTTATTTTTAACTTTCTCATAAACTTTAAACTATTGAAAATCTGAGACACAGGGAAGCAATGTATGGGAGAAGGCATCTATTTGGTTAAAATGTTCCTTTATATAGTAACTGTAGTTTCCAACTAGTGATGTTCAATAGATACAAAATTATTATTATATTCAAAATAAAATGGAATCAATATCATGTTATAATCATAGCAAATACTAATAATCAATACTGAATGTTATTAATAATTATTATTACAATGTTCAATATCATGGGATACTATAAAAATATTTCTAATGGAAGCCTCTTGTCTCTTTTCTATACATTCATGAACCATGGAGGTGGGGTTCTCATGTTCTTCATAAATACTTTTCCCCACCACATCTCTAAACATCCCAGACTTTACTTTTCTTAATTTATTTTTGAGAGAGAGGGAGGGAGAGAATGAGTGGGGGAGGGGCAGAGAGAGAGGAGACGCAGAATCTGAAGCATGCTCCGGGATCTGACCTACCAGCACAGTCCCCGATGTGAGGCTTGAACTCACAAACTGCAAGATCATTACCTGAGCTGAAGTCGGACGCTTAAGTGACTGAGCCACCCAGGTGCCCCCATCCCAGACTTTGCTATGTGAATTGCGTCTAACATGAACATACTCATGCTTCATTTTTACAATCAGCTGATATCCAAGGAACCCTCCACCATTTCTCCATAGCTTCAATACAGAGCACATGGCTAATCTTCATTCTTCTTGTCAACACAATGATTTCAACACTACTTTTGGTGTTTCTTCCAATACTATGGTCTTACCTCTTATGATCTTTCCAAAAACCAATTTCCATTTCCATTCAATATAGCCACTCTGTTTGTGATCAGAACTTAAATTTCATCATTATTTAAAACTATTTTATTGCTAATATCTCAAACTCTAATACTTCCTTTTTCCTCCACAAATTTTACTTTCCTGCTTCATCTATTTCCTCATTTCTACTAATCAGGATAAGAGCCAAAATGCCAACAGCATTTTTCAGAGAGCTAGAAAAAAACAATCCTAAAATTTGTTTGGAACTACACAAGACCCCAAATAGCCAAACTGTACTGATCAAAACAGTATGGTACTGGCACAAAAAGAGACCCATAGATCAATAGAACAGAATAGAAAACCCAGAAATGAACACACAACCATATGGTCAATTAATCTTCAACAAAGAAAGAAAAAATAATAGTCTTTTAACAAACGGTTTTGGGAAAACTGGACAGCAACATGCAAAAGAATGAAACTGGACCACTTCCTTACACAAAACACAAAAATAAATTCAAAATAGATTAAAGATCTAAATGTGAGACATTAAACCATAAAAATCCTAAAGGAGAACACAAGCAGTAACCTCTTTGACATTGGCCATAGCAACTTCTTTCTAGATATATTATTTCCTGAGGCAAGGGAAACAAAAGCAAAAATAAACTATTGGGACTTTATAAAAATAAAACGCTTCTGCAAAGTGAAGGAAACAGTCAACAGAATTAAGGGGTAACCTACGTAAGGGGAGAAGATATTTGCAAATAAAGGATTGTATCCAAATCTGTAAGAATTTATAAAAATCAACACCCAAAAACAAATAATCCAATTATAAAATGGGCAGAGGAAATGAATAGACATTTTTACAAAGAAGACATACAGATGACCAACAGATATATGAAAAAATGTTCAATATCACTTATCATCAGGAAGCACAAATCAAAACTACAATGAGATGTCACCTTACACCTGTCAGAATGGCTAAAATTAACAGCAAACAACATCTCTGCATCTCTGAGGATGCAGAGAAAGCAGAAACTTTTGGGCTGTTAGTGGGAATGCAAACTGGTGCAGCTACTCTGAAAAACAGTATGGATTTTCCTCAAAAAGTTAAAAATAGAACTACCCTATGATACAGCAATTGCACTACAAGGTATTTACCCAAAGAACACAAAAATACTAATTCAAAGGGACCTGAACCTCAATGTTTATAGCAATATTATCTATAATAGCCAAATTATGGAAATAGCTTAAGTGTCCATTGACTGGTGAATGGGTAAAGAAGATGTGAGATTATATATGCAATGGACTTTTAGCCATAAAAAAGAATGAAATCTTGCCATTTTCAATGACATGGATGGAGCTAGAGAGTATATGCTAAGCAAAATAAGTCAGAGAAAGACAAATAACATATGATTTCACTCATATGTGGAATTTAAGAACCAAAACAAATGAGCAAAGGGGAAAAAAGAGAGAGAGAGAGAGAGAGAGGGAAAGGCAAACCAAGAAACAGACTCTTAATTATAGAGAACTGATGGTTACCAGAGGGGAGGTGGGTAGGTGATGGGTTAAATAGGTGATGGGGATTAAACAGTGCACCTGTTGTGAGCAGCACCAGGTGTTGTATGGAAGTGTATGAATCACTATATTGTACCCTGAAACTAATATTACACTGTATGTTAACTAACTGGGATTTAAAATAAAAACTTAAAAAAAAAAGAATAGGACCTTTGAAGTCAAAAAGACCTAAGATCAAATTCTACCTCATTAATTTTTGATATTTTAAATTCTTCTAAATTTGAGGTAGTCTAGGTTAAAAACTATTATCTCACTTTTCCAACTGGTATCTTTTCCATCATTACTGATGTGGATGAGCATGTTTTTCATGTTTAACAGTTGTTTGCCTTTTGTTGTTTTTGTGAACTGATTATTGATCTGATTTCTATTTGTCTTTTTCTCAGTGACTGTTAAGAGTTTTTATATATTACATGTGCTAATTCTTTGTTATAATATCACACAGCTTAATTTTCTTACAGTCTCTTGCTTATATTTCAGCTATGTTTATGGTGTCTTTTTACATCTTAATAAAATTAAGGTCATATATCTTTTATGCTATCATTTTTGGCTTTTGTATTCTATTTAATAAGGCCTTCCCTCACCTAAGGTTATAAACTGATACTACTGGATTTTCTTTTGATTCTTTTAAAGGTTTAAAAACTTGTTGTTATGTTTTTTATACCTACCAAAATTATTTTTTCTGCTATAATGTATGCTATAATGTAGGCATCTACTTTAAATTTTATCCTTTTTAATAGACCACCTTTCATTATTTATTTAAAATACTACCCTCTCATGTATCAATATATCATATATGAACATATAAGTCTATTCTAGTTGGCCATTTTACCTCATATTTACCAATGCCACACTGGGGCTTATGTATCGTGAAATCTGGTGGAACAAGTCCATTCATTTACTAATTGTGTGACTACTAGAATTGACTTGCAATGTTCCGTGAAACATCTTGGGATTTTTTTTTTGGGGGGGGGGAATTGCATCGAATTAATGTATTAGTTTGGAGGAAACTGACATCTATAAGATGGTGGGTCTTCTCATTCACAGACATAGTAACCTCTCCCCTTATTCAGGCCTTTTTAAATTATGCTCAGCAGGAAGATTGTATAATTGACTTAACTAACAGATATTTAACACCGTTTTAATTAACATTTTAAAATTTATTCCTAGATACCTGGGATTTAATTGAAAAAATTATTCCTGTAACATTGGTCCTTTCTCCTGATCACATTCTGTCACTCAAATCCCCTAAACTATCCATTTTTGAATGATAGGTTTGGAGATTCTGTTTCTCCCACTTCCATGTTATTTACTTTACTCCCATACAATTTGCCTTCCTTTCCTATCCCTGTAAAAAAATACTCTTTAAAATGTTACTGATTATTCCTAAATTGCCAAACCAATAATTTTTTTTCTGTTTTTATTATCCTCAGATTTTTTCTGTTTTATTATCCTCAGTTTTTTGTTTTTTTTTTTTTTCTGTTTTGATTCTTAAAACCATTTCAACATTCCTCCTTTGGTGTCCATGGCATTTCAGTCTCCTGATTTCTGTTTTTGTTTTTGCTTGTTCTTTTGCACTCCTTTGCATCTTACCTGGCTTTTTATTCTCCAGTTTTGTAAAAATAATATTTTTATGGTCCTCTTCTCTTTCTATGTGCTTCTTCCAATTTGCTCCAGAATGCAGGAACTTCTGTGTGCTTTCATCAGTGACACAAGCACTTGGCATATTGAAGGCGATAAATAAAGGCTTCTTGAACAAATAAATTAACTACTCATAGCTTCCAAATTGTTATCAACACCAGTGTCAGGCAATTATTGATTATTGTCCAAGTTTGAACTCTACTTACCATTTTTGTGTTACTTTATGATCCATTCTACTTTGTCTTATTTCTTGCTTACATTCTAATCAAACCAGGGTAATCACTATTTCCTAAGGTTGTGTTTGTTCCTGATGTTTTCTCTTTCTGGGATCCCTTCCATTTATATTTGTTGAAATCCTGTCTATTACTTAAGGTCCATATCATCTATCTTCTTTTCTTAGAAGGCTTTTCTCATTCTCTCTTATTTGTTGTAATCCCTTCCACTTTTAAATCTCCATAGATACTCTTTGGCTTCTACTGTCATTGCATTTGTATGTATCAATGATAAAATTCTATTTTTAATACTGGGACAGATTAAGAAGAATGATAATTCCCAATCTTGTCAGGGGTGAGGGAAGAGAAAGTCTCAAACATTGTTGGTAGGAATTTTCAGAGGATAATTTGGCAACATGTATCAAAACCTTGGCAATGCAAATAGTCTCTGCAGTTTCATCTGTGATTTTTTTCCTAAGGAAATAGCCAGATATATATGTGTAATATTGTTTAGTATGACATTTTGTAAATTAAAAAAAATGTAAAACCTAAGTGTCTAACAACATAGTTTTAGTTCAACAAATTTTGGAATATCCTTATAATGGACAGTAAAGCCAAAATAATCTTTTAAAAGAACACTTACTTACATGAGAAAATATTCACAGTATAAAAAAATAGGAAACAAAATAATTTTTCCAGAATAATGCCATTATTCCAGAGAATAAATATTCTAGAAAATAAATATGCTTAAAATATTAGGAAGACGTATGCCAAAATGTTAATTGTGTTGTGGGGTTATGATTGATATAAATTTTTTAAATGTTTCCTATGTTTTCCAATTTTTTTTATGCTTGTCTATATTTTTTAAAAGGTGTCAAGAAAATTGATGCTTACATTTAAAATAGACTGTGTGGTATGCCACCCAGATTCTTCCTCCTCTCCCCCTACTATCTCACCTATTAGGACTTAAGCTCTCATATCCCTGCTACTAGAGGCACTGAAGGCTGACAACTCCCAGTTGAGACTCCCTTCCTTCAACTCCAATAATTGCTCTTCACTGAAAAAAGCTGCCTCTGAAGAGAGTTGCCTCTTCCAAGGTCATGCCCCTTTTCCCACAGGTAGTCTGCTTGCAGTGACTTTACATGTAGGGCTCTAAAGGCCTCACTCCCTTGTCCCAGTCTGAGAGAACTCTACAGGACCATCCAGCACCCCGAGCTCCTTGTGTTCTTAGCCAAGGTCTTTGTTGAAACTGTTTTGTAACCCACCTTCTCCCTCTGCCCACTCCTGCTTCCTTTGCTCCCCCACAGCTGTCAATTCTGAAAGCACACCATAATAAGCCTTCTGTATGGAAATTTTCACTTCAGGATCTTCTTTCCAGGGAAACTGACCTGGGACATCTGCTGTTCACTGGGCACTTTACATCTAGTACTCTCCGAAAGTCTTGCAAGAAGATTTTTAGGTAATTATTGATATCACTTCTTTGCATAAGAATAAAATTATGTTCAAAATATTTATGTAATTTGTGCAAAGACACATTGTTACTAAATGTCACAGCCACACCAAAAGCAGGTATGTTTGGGAATTAAGACCATGCGTTTTGCATTCAGCCAAAGAGCTCTCTCCGGTTAGCCTTGTGTTTCATTATTTTTGTTCTTTGTTTTTCTTTCTGGTAGATGGCAAATTCTTTAGCTTCAGGGATTTTGTCTTATTTATCTTTGAATCCCCCGTAGGGTATTTTATGGTACCTTGCACATAATAAGTGCTCCATGTTTGTGAAATTGACTTGAACTAGTCAAGATTTAAAATGTTATTCTACTACTGTTCCATAAGAAATGCATTCCCTAAAAGGAAAAGAAAATAATAATGGAAAGATGTAACAATTTTAATTCAATTTATTTCACGAAATAATTTCCTATAAAAAAGTGATACCAATTTTTTTCTCCGCCTTCCTCAGTATTAGATAACAAAATTCTATTTTCCAGAACTTTGCTTTTAATTACCAAAGTAAGCAAATCAATGAGGTGTAATAAACTTATATTGAACTTTTCTGGCAAATATGACAGTTTTTATCTTATATCCCTGATTCAGACCTCTATAAAATATAAATTATTTGAGCAAAGAGCCTACTAAGAATAGAAAAATGTAACAAGAAAATGAGTTTGTTTTTAACACAAAACTTGAAAGTATATTAACAGAATTGAAGCAGACCAAAATGCTTGAGTAAGTTTTCCAGTATCTATTAGAATTTGCAATTGCAAGTTATATTTTTCTTAAAAAGAAAATCTGTCAGATTTGTCATTTTTAAAATACAAATGAAGTGAACATATCAGTGATAGATTATATTTTTAGGAATAGATAGTATTCGATCCAGGTTTGGGCTTAGGGAAAGGGCATTGGAAAATAACTTACAAAAGGCACACGGTGTAGAGTTTTCCTATTGAGTAAGTGTTCTTTGTTCTTGTATGACTATAGAATCAATGTGATCTAAGGATCAATTTAACTTAATTGATAAACTAAGGATCAATTAAGTTAAAAACTGTTAATGCTATAAGGCTTGGCAAAAGGCATAATGAATCTATAGAGTGCATTGCTGGTAACTGACCCAAAACATTTCATAAAAGTGACCAATGCAATAGCCTTGATGCTTTTCTAGTAGGCAAAATAAACAGTTATACAGGTGGGATGATTTCAGGGGCCACCACCACGAGTTCAAAGACTGAGTCTTAACACTGTGAGTTGGGAATTCATCATTTTGATTGACTACTTTGTTTTCTATTACAATACACATCTCCCTAAGAAGATAATATTTATCCATTTCTCAATATTTTGTTTTAGCCTTATTCTAGATGTTCTCTAAGAGTTTCCCAATAAAACATAAGCAACCATCTCTAAGCCTAGAAGATCAATTTATTGATAGCATTTCCCTCTGGACTCTAATTTTTCCTTTTGAATAGAAATACTACAGTCTTTGAAAAAACCTCCATGCCCCCCCTTTTCCCCTTCCATTATAAAGTGCCAACAAAAAGGGACTTCTGAGTATGTAGGTATTTATGTTAAAGTGATTATAAACTGTTATTTACTTAAAAACCTCATATGCTTTCAAAGGACCACAATTGGGTTGCCCCCATTCTTTTCCCAGCCCCACCCTGATAGAAACTTTCTTTCCAGTTCTAAAATGAGATTGATGTTTTCCTGAAAAGGCTTGGAAATTTTGAAATAGTCGTTTTATTACATCAGTGGAAACTTCTTAAATTAGTGAGCTAGTTAGACTAATAAGGATCTTCTTTTGAGATTGCAAACATCAGTCAAGAGTAATTTTATAAATAGTTTTAACTTAGCATAAATTATTTTAGATGATTGGCTTATCTTAATTCCTACCTGAGATAATCCACTGAAAGAATAAGGTTTTTAATTTGAGAGAAAGGGAGCATGGAGGATGGGATGGCATAAAGGTGTGGGAAATTCTTAGGGTAGCATGAAGACTGGGCCTGGGTTTGAGAAAAAGATACAGGGTGGTGCCAGATCAGCTTCTTGTTTCAAAATTTTGTCTTAGATGGGCTTTGATTAAGATGAGAGAGGTTCCAACTTTTATCTCTTCTTGCTCTTTGCTCTGTACTTTATTTCTGTCCCTTCCTATCCTTACCCAGGACAAGGGTGCCTCTAGCAACAGGAGACTTGAACTAAGCCTACTTTTACTAGAAATAAATCTAAATTACATTATGAGTTCATTGCTTTTTGCCAGTTGACTGGCATTTATGGTACCCACTTTTGAGAAAAGATGTCTTTACAAATCCGAACAATAAACACCTGGGAAGCATTTTACAACAAATTGATTTCTAAGTCAGGCTCGTGGTTACAGACACCATTTTAACTGGAGAAAGTACCTACTAAAGTCAGCTGCCCATCAGATGATTTAAATAACTGTTTCTACTGAGCAAGTAGAAAAGAATGGTGAGCTCATCCATTTACAGTCAGAACATCCCCATGTGGCAGGGTGGGCCAACTAAAGAGGGAAATGTGGGCTGGTAAATATTTAGTAATTATTTGGTGTATAAAAACTTTAGCCATGGAGATATTTTCTCAATTTAAAATTATAAGAGTCTTTTATTGGAGTTTCATTGATGGGTATGCATTTGGGGATAAAAGGCACAAAATGTACAGACAGAAAATGAAATGAAACAATGAAAAACATGGCTCAACACACTCAGAAAAGCTACTTGGCAGCATTCTGTGAACTTTTAAAAATATGTTATGTTCATTGGCCTTGACAGCTCCTCTCTCTTGTTCCCTTGTCAACTTTACCCACCACCCCCCTCAAAAAAAAAGAGCCCTCTTCTTTTTTCCTTTTCTTAGAAGGCTGTTTTCCCTAAGAGAATTCTGCACTTCATTTCCTCATTCCTGAGTCTTTCTAGGGAGGATGGTGCCTAAGAATGGTGTTGTTTTCTGTTCAAGTCATTAACTTTGTTAGAACTACGCCAGATAAAGTCAGTGGGAGTCTTCCCTTCCCACATGAACTCTGTCAAGGCCATGGTTTCAGGCAGTTTATGGTGGGTACAGTGAAGTTCAGGATCTTAACCATGACCCTGTGGAGCATATGGAAACTGAAACTTCCGAAGGAAACTTTCCACTTCAGGTTTTGGCAAAGAAAATAATACTGAGACAAGAGCAAGAATTAGGTCATGACACATGTTACTTGGCAAAAGAGGAAGTCAAAGAAAATAGGATGAAGAAAAGCCTAGGAGACAACATGTTGGCATCACTTTTGTACCTAGGACTCTCCTCCTTCTTTTAACCGCTTTCCAAGCTAACTTTTTATTATTCTTACTGCCTTTATGTTCTTCAAGACTTCATAGTTAATGAAACATGTGTTGAAAGCCATTTAGGTATTTATTTTTCTAGGGAAGTCTTTCTCCAATTGTAGAGCTCTCTCTGATATTCTTATTATTCTTGTTACTCTTGATATTCTTATTTAGTAATCTTTGATTTAAGAAATTGACTAGAATCCTGAAGGCAATCTATTGTCTTGTGCACTTTCATTTTTTCTTAGTTAAAAATATTTTCGTTGTGTCTAATGGGAGAAAAGAATTATGAGGGTAAATCTTGGAAACCCATATGAAGGAGATAAGCTCTGAATCCCTCTTTGCAGTCTGAAAAGGACTATGACAAGCAGAGACCTAGGGAAGGGTATTCAGATAGGACAACAGAAGCAGAGGTCTGGAGGCTGAGACTGTGGGGAACGGGGATGAAAGGTGAGATTTCCCATGTGTAGGAAGAAAGTAGAATTTAGAAAGAGGTACATTTAGAAACATAACCTGCAGCCAGCTTCTGGCGATCCTTGAATGCTAAAGCAGAAAGATTTGGATTCGTTCCAAATGCAGCCCGGACCTAGTAAAGATTTTTAGACACAGGTTATATAACCAGATGAATTTTAGAATGATACCTCCTAGCAGCAAAGTATAGGATTAATTGGAGAGGAGGAAATGCCTGGGGGGAAAACAAACCAGTTGGGGTACAAGTAGGGAGCCTTCTACAAAAGAGAAAATTATCTCAGAAATAGGGTCAACAAGCTTTGACCAGTAATTTATTATGGCAATAAATGGGAGAGAGGAATAGGAGATGAGCTCACATTTTGTAGCCTGAATAGTAGAGAAGGGATGCAGGAGGAGAGGAGGTTTGAAAGGAAAGATATGTTCGCTTTGGGGGTTTTTGTGAAAAAGTACAGCCTATAATAATCTTTGCTACTTTTCAATTGTAATGATCAGCTCCACACAGTTTGGGTCTCTATTATATACATTCTGAAATACATAATAATTTATTTATTTTTAATTCTAGTATAATTAATGTACAGAACTATATTCATTTCAGATATACAATTACAGTGATTCAACAATTTTCTGTTACTCAGTGCTCATCATAAGTGTACTCTTAACCCCCCCTTCACCTATTTCACCCATCACCCCACCACCAACCCTCTGTCAACCACCAGTTTGTTCTCTATACTTGACTCTTGTTTTTCTTTGGCTTTTTTCTTTGTTTTGTTTCATAAATTCCACATATGAATGAAATCATATAGTATTTGTCTCTCTCTGACTGACTTATTTCACTTAGCATTATACCCTCTAGATGCATCCATGTTGTTGCAGGTGGCAAGATTTCATTCTTTTTATGGCTGCACAATATCTACTAATATATATATGCTAGGATATATGTTAGGATAACATTATATATATATAATATATATACACACACATATATATATAAAACATTTTCACTGAGATATATAATATTATAGTGTTGTTATTATTATTTAATTCCAATATTATTTAATTCCTCATAATGTATGTGTGTATTGGAGCTTTGACTACCTGATTAGGATGTAAATCTGCTCATAATTGAATCAGAGATTTCTATAATAATCTAAGTCATCTTTTACTGTTTTCACCGGTCATGCTGTTATTTCTAAAATACAAGCAATATTTCTGTCAGATGTTGCTATAAATTTGAAATGATTCATAAGTAAGATCCATAGTTGGGTGATTTTAAGGTGTTATTGTTTTAATAAGGTAATTTTTTAAATTTTATTTTAGAGAGAGAGAACATGAATGGTGGAAAGGGGAAGAGAGAGAGAGAGAGAGAGAGAGAGAGAGAGAGAGAATCATAAGCAGGCTCCATTCAACATAGAGCCTGATGGAGGCATGGATTCCAAACCCTGGGATCATGAACTGGGCCAAAATCAAGACTTGAATGCTAAACAGACTGAACCATCCAAGTGGCCCCAGGTATATTTATATAAAAAAATATATTTTTCTTTCACATTAATCTTAAGGAAGGTCTACTAACAGTTGTTTATGCATCATACATTTTGCTATATAAAAACATTGCAGTTTTAGAATATAATACTTCATATCAAATAATTGTTTTCATTTTATTAGCAATTTCAACTCAGATATTTCACTGGATACTATTTATATATACATGCTTGTATGTTTTGTTCTCTAACTTATATTCAACCATGACTAATTCTGGACTTCCTGAAAACTGGCCCAATATTTTTGACATCTTTTAAATAGGTGGCAAACCATTTTCAGGGTACATTAATTTTTTTTAAAAATTGTGATATACTGGGGCACCTGGGTGGCTCAGGCAGTTGAGCTTCCGACTTCGGCTCAGGTCATGATCTCACGGTCCATGAGTTTGAGCCCCGCGTCGGGCTGTGTGCTGACAGCTCAGAGCCTGGAGCCTGCTTCGGATTCTGTGTCTCCCTCTCTCTCTCTGCCCCTCCCCTGTTCATGCTCTGTCTCTCTCTGTCTCAAAAATAAATAAATGTTAAAAAAATTGCAATATAATTTTTACAGATGTTTTGAGAATATTTTTGGCTATCTTGATTTAAATTATTACTGTGATTTAAAGATATTTAGAGTCACACATTCCTACTTGAGTAAGGTCAGTGTAGGCAGCAATGTCTGTTCTGATCCAAGAGGAAGTCTAGGGTTTTATTCTCTGGAGAGGACTCTGAAATACAGGATGCCATGACATACCCTAATCCTAACTCTACCTCTAACCACCACCCCTAACCTTAACCATTACCATAACTCTAACCCTAACCCTAAATCTAAACCTAACCCTAATCCTAACCCTAACCCTAGATGTGAGAAAGAGGATTCCTGAACACATGATAAGAAAAGCTGAGAAGCAGCCTAGTTATTCTGGAGAACATTCAAAAAATATATAACACAAAATAAATTGTCCTATATATGTTTATATATATAGTTTGTGATAATTATGATGCATTTATAATATTATGTATCTTTTTACCAATTAATCTTCAATAACTATAAAAGGAACTTAATTTTTATGTCCGTTAAGATGCTGTCTATATTTATGTGTCTAACCTATCAAAATTGAATCCAAGACAAAGAAACATTCTCCAGGGAATTAGTTAGGTGATCCTGGCAATTATTTTATAGATTGTATTATTGTGGAAATAACGTGCTACTTTTTTTCTGCCGGGTTTTTAACCTGACCCTTCTTTAAGCCCAAAAATTATGCATCCTGCCCCATTGACTTCAGGTTTGGCAATGTACTTCATTTGGGCCAGTGAAATATATGTAGAAGTAACATAATACTCTTTCAAGCAGAATCTATAAGAGTAATTGCCTAGTTATACCAACATTTTTGTCCTCTCTTCTAGAATAGCGTGTCATAGAAGGCCTATACCTTCTGCCTTGGTCTCAAAATAAAGTACTCTTGGAGCAAAACCTTGGTCAATCTATAACTGTGTAATTGATGAGCTCCTCGGATTTGGGGGTTATTTGTTAACTGTACCATATTTACTTTAAACTTACTAAGCCAAATAACTTTCTGCATTCTTGATTCTTGTTATCTATTCTTCATTTTAGTGTAAACTATTGTAGACTTTTCTACATTTCCTGTATAAATATCAGTCTTTTTGTTTGTTTGTTTGATTATTTATTTAGTTTTGAGAGAGAGAGAGAGAGAGAGAGAGAGAGAGAGGGCATGGATGAGCGAAGGACAGAGAGAAGGAGAGAGAAAAATCCCATGAGGGGCAGAGAGAGAGGGGGAGAGAGAAGGAGAGAGACAGAATCCCATGCAGGAACTGCACTGTCGGCACAGAGACTGAAGTGGGGCTTGAGCTCATGCATGAAGCGGCACTTGAACTCACTAACCATGAAATAATGATCTGAACCAAAGTCAGGTGCTTAACCAACTGAACCACCCAGCACCCCAGTGTATTTTTATTAAAAGGCATAATACCATAAAATTATAAATTAAAAAAAATTGTTTCACAGTACACTGTGAATATTAAGCCAGATGGATAAATGTATATTTGTGCCTTTCCTGGTTGAATACTGTTCTCCTGATGGAAGGTATTATGGTGTAGTGGTTAAGGATACAGTCTCTAGGACAAAATAGGTTCAAATCACTAATACTCTGGGGTCAAGTCACTGTTCTACCACTAACTATGTGACTACAAGTAAGATATTTAATTTATTTGTGACCCTACATAACCGACTTACTTGCCTTATGATACAGTAAACCAATTTATTATTGTTGAATAGTTTTTTTCAGTGTTTTTCTATTTTAAGAACATGTTAAATAATACCATGGTCACCTCTTCTGCATCAACCTCTTTTCTGTCTTACCCCAATTTCTCATAAAGCCTGATTCTTTTAGTTTTAAAATATCTTTTGTATCTAATCTTATATCTGGTACTACCACTACCAAATTACATGATGATTTCAATATATGTAAAAGAGTATGAAACATTTTATAAGTCAGTAACTATTCTTGACTTAATAAAATCTCTTAGGAAATGATTAAAAAAGGAAACCTCGTTAATATCAAAGACTCTGGCAACATATCTCCTACTTGTGAAACATTAATGATATTTTCATTAAAATAAATAATAAGTCAAGGACCCCATCTATTATGCCAGTAGGCAATGCCATCCATTATGCCAAAGGCATTCCTTTTGGAAAGAAAGGTAAATTCAGCTTTTTGAATGACCTTGAGCTATGAATAAAATGTTCCTTAGAGTGTTCTCAGAACTCCTTCTTGATGTATTCCGTTTTACGCTTTATACTATCAATTAACCATTTTAATACTTTGTTTGAAATAATAATAATATTAGTCAAAGTGAGTTATTTACATTTAATGTCCAACTCTGTCCAGCCAATAAAAATTTTCTGTTCATCAATAAGCATGTTTTGGTTGGCTTCCTCACCCCAGATGGGGAGGCTGGATTAAGTCAGCCATACAACAGGGTTCCCTTGCCCTAGAACAGAAGCAGGATTTCCTCTTTCCTGCAGCTATGGATGTGTGCATTGAGAAGAGAGGGGAGGAAGTGTCAAACTGACTCCTGGAGAGTGGTTCAATGGTGGAAGCCGAGGAAGCATGCTTGAATGTTCTTTATATCTGCAAAGGACTGGAGTTGGTGAATCAGGTGAGAGGAGCACCAGGAAAAGGATGAAAGAGAGAAAGAAGGTCACTAGTGTATGCGGCTTGGCCAAAGAAGAGTCCTGTCCAAGGCCAGTTCTTTAACAGAGCAATTTCAAATTCACTCAGTAGCCTTTCTGTGATTCCAAATTTACATGCATCTCGGATATACTCAGTCTTTATAATTCATTGCTTTCTTTCCCATATTACAGGGAATATGTGTAAGCACCAGAAAAGGTAATTAAAGAAATACGTTAGCTACTCTGATGGATATTTTGAAAGCAACACAAAAAATATGCACTACTAATCAGAGTTTTCAGCGCTTTCAGTCAATAGAAAGGAAATTCAAAAGAAAAATGGATATTGTTTGATGAGTCAAAGTAGAAGTATTTACTTAAATGTTACCTTGTGCAAGCAGAGAAATATTAAATCTGGTACTATCATACAAACAACTTTGGCCTCACGAAACCAGACAGACTTTAAAGATTTAAAGAAATCTTGACTAGTGCTACAGACTCCATCATCACCTACATGCAGATCTTAGCACCAAATCTCAAGGCGGGGTTCCCAGTAGAGAATTTCTGGAACATGTGTCCATTGGTGCTGCAGCAATGTTTTCTGTTATGTAACTCAGCTGGCAGGATCAAACACAGAGCCTGGAGGACTGCAGAGCCACAGTTCCATGCTGTGAACACTCTCCATCACTCAGCCAATCAATACACAGATAGATATGGAGCACCTAACCTATGGATGGGGACTAGACTCACACAGGTTTGTTTGCCTAATACAGTGTTTTACAGAAAAACAAAACAATAGCTTGAGGTTTTGAGATTAGACTGCAGATGGTGAGGAAAAAAATGTTAGGAAGAGGCAGAGTTACAAATAGGAATAATTACCCCAACTTCTAACTAAATTATAATCTTTATATGCATATAATGTAGGAAGTATGTCGGATTCAGTACTGTAGATAGAAATCATATAAGTTCAAATAAAAAGAGCAATATTATAATTCCTTTTTATTATACAATCAAGGGCTATTCTACATTTGCAAGATAGAAAACAATTTTATACTTTACATGAATTTTTTTAAAGACCTAGAATTTGGCCTGACTCTGTGTAATGTGATATTTTATGGCTCTATCATTGAACGGGACAAAATTTCTTAGGTGGGATGTTTGACTTAACTATGAGCACAATTGTTATAAACCCAGGATCCTTTCCAGATGATTTTTCTTCAATTCTTGTGTCAAAGGTTCCTGAAGACTCAAAGCCCAAACTCAGTTCAACTGAGCCAAGGGAAATCTTGCCACTAATAACACAGTAAACTCAGGGCACTGAGGTATTCTGGCTGAAAATAGTCCTTCCATGAGGGGTAACAGACTCTGCATCAATTATGATGGCAACTGTTTGTGAAAAAGCAACACTTTTAGGGGCACCTGGGTGGCACAGTCAGTTAAGCATCTGACTTCTGCTCAGGTCATGATTTCATGGTTTGTGAGTTTGAGCCCCACATGGAGTGAGCCCAGGCCCTGCTTTGGGTGAGCCTGAAGACTGCTTTGGGCTTTGCACATCCTCTCTCTTTCTCACTTTCTCTCTTTCTCTCTCTGCCCCTCACGGGTCTCCCTCTCTCTTCCTCTTTCTCTGCCCCTCGCTCACTCATGCTCTCTCTCTCTCTCAAAATTAAAAAAAAGCAACACTTTTATAATATTAGCTTTTTTTTTAGAAAAATCAAGTTTAATGGCTGCCTACACAGTCTGAATTTACAGGATCAGGGAAATTTTAGTAAACAGCCCTCTAATCCCAAAACATAAGAAGGCTGTATCAAACAATTCTCCAAATTTCCTACCTGCCTTCTGCAGGTTTTTCTGATTTGTCATTGAATTTGTTGGAATTTCAATATGGGAAAAAACCATGTCAGACATCTCTTTATTTTTCCTGCCCCAGAATTCCAAAACTCAGCAAACAAAATGGTGCTTTCCTATCACCTCAACCATCCCCTTGGACATCATACCAAAAAATCCACTCAGAAACTGCCCATCACTAAGTATGGTCTTCTGTTTCCTTTTGCCTACTTTATGTTTTAAATGTATGCAGGATTTGGATTTTATTCAGGTATGGTGAGGCCAGTAGATCAGGGATGATTGCTATTGAAAAGATAGTTCATTGCACACAGTTCCCAAGAGGACTGGGCACACCACACCATTCAGAGCCATGTGGGGGGAAGCACCAAGGTCTGTAGGAGGCAGAACTGAGGGAAAAGAAAGATGAATGAGAGCCTTTACTGTGGTTTTTGCAGGAAGGAGCGGGGGAAGCAGAGTAAACAAGCTGAGCAGGTTTAGGATTGGCTGCTTTGAATAATTTAGGCTAACCCTGAGCTACACGGGTGGTTCCTCATTGTCTAGTCCTTGGCTGTAAGGTAATTTACAGCAGAAGGGACAGGGCTCCAGACTGCAAGATTTTTTTTTTTAATTTTTTTTTCAACGTTTATTTATTTTTGGGACAGAGAGAGACAGAGCATGAACGGGGGAGGGTCAGAGAGAGAGGGAGACACAGAATCGGAAACAGGCTCCAGGCTCTGAGCCATCAGCCCAGAGCCTGACGCGGGGCTCGAACTCACGCACCGCGAGATCGTGACCTGGCTGAAGTCGGACGCTTAACCGACTGCACCACCCAGGCGCCCCCATACTGCAAGATTTTAACACAAGGAAGCGGGTGGGGGTCTGAACTCAGGATTGGATGGTTTATATATGGAAGATATGTTCACATGTATTATCTCTAGGAATTAGCTAGCCCTGGAAAGGACAGTCTGTCCCCAGTCAGCAAGGCCCCAGATGCCAGAGAATCAAGAATACAGAATATAAGAAAACATAGCTAATGTACCTCATTATCAGAGCAATGAGTAACCTATTTTAGGAGCTTTGGCCCTTGAAAAATCCATTGATTAATATACAGAGAAAGTAGGCACTAAATTCACTAATGTAATGGGATGTTTTAATGTATTTAATTTTCCACTCATTGTGCTCAGTATATTTAAAAAGCAGAAAGTCAATCCAGAGCAGGACTTACCTGTCCAACAAAGAGTCTCCTTATGTCACTACATCTCTGCCTTTCCTATAGTTAGAGTTCCTCCCCAAATTATCTTTCTGATAACTAGACAGAATCATTTAAGATTTTACTGCATCTCTTGATAACGTAATTGATTAGGAAATCAGAGACAGTTTTGAGAAAATAAAAAGTAGTTATAGAACAACTTTAGGTAGCAAAAGCTTAGTAATACAGTGTGAGACTGTCTTAGCCATCTCTAAGTTTTTAATCTTACGATTTCCCTGGTACCCTTATGGATACAGTGAGTTTAGGGAAATCACATGGATGACCAAAATGAAGCAATTCATTCCCTCAAAGCACAACGATTTGTTATGCACAATGATTATATTTTAATTTTAAGCATTTCTTCTTGGATCTAATTTAATATTTCTGTTTCTGCTATAAAAATCTGTGTTAAATTGTTAGTTGCCTTAAATGATTTTTTGGAAAGGGGAGAAGAACAGCAAACATGCATGTAAATATATATCTTTATGTCCGACAAAACATGCCTTTTTAGAGGGAAAATGTTTTAGTAAATGAGTAAGTCAGTGATGGAATGAGGCACAGAATTATCACTGTTCAAGGACTTTATACTACATAGGAGCTTGCTCCAGACTCCTCTTGAACTAAAAAAGGAGCCACATGTGAGGATGTGGAATTTGGGTCCCCCCGCTTGAACATTCCTATGTCTACTTTAGAGCTCCTACATCAAAGGATAAGAACCTCATGTGGAGCTGGCACATCAGATCAACAGGTCCTGGGCCTGCTTCACATAGATGTTTGGTCCATTCATTGCTGTTACCCATCTCTTCCCACCCGGCGCTCTAATCTGGCCCATGTGCCCTTCACCAACAGTGGTAGACAGAATAATGCCTCCTCCCCCATTCCCTGCCAAGATGTCCATGTCCCAATCCCTGGAATTTATAAATATGTTACCTTATATGGCAAAGGGAACTTTACAGGCATGACCAAGTTGAGATCACCCTGGATTAGCTGGTTGTGCCTTAAATATAATCACAATGATCCTTATAAGAGAGAGAGAGAGAGGAAAAAAAAGGTCAAAGGCACTAGTAGATACGATGACAGATGTAAGAGGTTGGGGTTAAGGAAAAGACCATTAGCCAAAGAAGGCAGGTGGCCTTTAGAAGTTGAAAAAGCAAGAATATGGGTTTTCCCTTAGAACTTCTAAAGGAACCAGCCCTGCCAACGATTTGACTTTACTCTCATACTCTAAACTGAATATTTGTCTCCCCCAAATTTGTATGCTGAAACTTAACCCCCAAATGTTGGTATTTGGACGTGGGACCTTTGGGAGATGATTAGGTCATGAGGATGCAGTCCTCATGAATGGGATCAGCTCCCTGATAAATAGACCTTGGAGAACTCCTTCACCCACTGCCTGTGAGGACACAGTGAGATCATAGCCACTTATGAACCAGGAAGCAAACTCTCACCAGATACCAAGACTGAGGATGCCTTGATCTTGGAAGTTGCAGGCTCTGGAAAGGTGAGAAATAAATTTCTGTTGTTTTTAAGTCAGCCTGCATATGGTATTTTGTTATGGAAGCCTGACTGGACTAAGCCACTTTGTAAGAATCCTTTTGGGCTTCTGACCTTCAGAACTGTAAGATAAAAAAAAGTGTTGCTATAAGACACCAAATTTGTGGTTATTTGTTATAGCAGCAAAAGGAAACTACTACACCAGCCAGTCCCCAAATGATAACACTCAGCTGTTTCAGGTTATATTTTCTATTTTTTGCAATATAGAAAGGGCATTTTTTTAAATGTAAGGAATCTCTTCCACCCTGTTTCCTCCACACCTAAAATAGTTTTTTCCAATTAAGTATAACCTCTCATAATAAAGAAAAACCGTTTGAAACATTTATTATTCCCAGCCAGACAGGAGCCTCATGATGACATATGAATGAATGAAGAATCTATTCTAATGGAGATTTGGAAATCTTAGACACACACACACATACACACACATACACACACACATACCTAATTCATTATGAGTTGTATATAATAAAGAATATACATATTTATGTGTTTTAAAATATATATGCATATGTTTATATGTGTGTGGTTATCTATATCTATATATTAAACTAAGAGGAAAAAACTCAAGCCACAAACAATTATCAACTTCCATATAGATGCCATTTTGTCAATATTTTTTTTCAAACATTATTTCTAGAGGGTAATTTGGTGGTGCCTATAAATTCGAACATGTGTACATCTTATGGCCCAGCAATTCAATATTTAGGAATTTAATCTAAAGAAATACTTTTTAAAAGTGCAAAAAATATATGTATAATAATGTTTATTGCAGTACATCATCTTGTAACAAGTTGAAAGCATATGTGTCATTTAAGAAATGTATTTTAGGTGCGCCTGGGTGGCTAAGTTGGTTAAGTGCCCAACTTTGACTCAGGTCGTGATCTTGTGGTTTGTGCATTTGGGTTTGGTGCTGACAGCTCAGAGCCTGGAGCCCACTTCAGATTCTGTGTCTCCCTCTCTCTCTGCCCTTCCCCCACTCACACTCTGTCTCTCTTGCTCTTTCTCTCAAAAATAAATAATAAAAATATTAATAAAAAATATATATAAATGTATTTTAGTTTATCTCATTAAAAATGAAGAGATTAGAATGTACCATCAGAGAAACATGACCATGATATATTGTTGAATTTATGGAAAATTTTAGAACAGGGAAGCTTTAGATTAAAATATATCATATGAGCCATAAAAGTACGTGCATTTAAAAGTACTGTAAGAATTTCCTTGGGTGCATCTGGGTGGCTCAGTCGGTTAAGCATCTGACCTCAGCTTAGGTCATGATCTTGCGGTTGGTGGGTTCGAGCCCCATGTCGAGCTCTGTGCTGACAGTTCAGAGCCTGGAGCCTGCTTCAGATTCTGTGTCTCCCTCTCTCTCTGGCCCTCCCCTGCTCACCCTCTGCCTCTCTATCTCTTAAAAATAAATAAACATTTAAAAAATTAAAAAAAAAGAATTTTCTTGGGAGCCTAATTACTTCAAAATATACATACATATTTACTTATTTATATAAAGCATTAAGATATATTGCTAGCATTAAGAACAGAGGAAGAGAAAAATTTAAGATAATAAATTTTAATTTCTGTTTCCAAAGTTAAAATTATACAAGTACTGTGCTATATTTGTCTATTATTGTAGAAATAGATAGAAATAGATCTCCCCTACTTTTTTTTGCACTGTAGAGTTTGAGAAAATGTTAAGTCTCTGAGAAACACTTTGAAGATTTTAGTCTCTTGATCTCACCAAAAGTCCTAAATTAATAATTTTTATTTATTAAAAATAAAATTTTCATTTTTTATTTTTATTTATTTTTTTATTAAAAATTTTTTAATGTTTATTCATTTTTTGAGAGACAGAGAGAGACAGAGCTTGAGTGGGGGAAGGGCAGAGAGAGAGGGAGACACAGAATCCAATGCAGGCTCCAGGCTCTGAGCTGTCAGCACAGAGCCTGACATGGGGCTCAAACTCACAGACCATGAGATCATGACCTCAGCTGAAGTCGGATACTTAACTGACTGAGCCACCCAGGCGCCCCTCATTCTTTATTTTTAAACTTAAAATTTTAGGACAGAATCAAACTGTAATTTGGGAGGAGGGGTTGGAATGAAAAACGTTAAGAATGCTTACTAAATAGATGGTTATACAATTTCTTTTTCCATTAAGTTTATTTTTTAAATGTTTATTTATTTTGAGAGAGAGAGAGAGGTAGCATGAGCAGGGAACGGGAAGAGAGAGAAGGAGAGAGAGAATCCCAAGCAGGCTCCATGCTGTCAGCACAGAGCTGGGACTCAATGTCAGCTGTAAGACCATGACTGTGAGATCATGACCTGAGCCTAAATTGAGAGTCAGATACTTAACCAACTGAACCACCCAGGCTCCCCCTTTCTCCATTAAATTTATAGGTGACTCTCATGCAAGTCAACTTTTTAAAATGTTATTTATTTTAATTTTTTAATGTTTATTTATTTATTGAGAGAGAGAGAGAGAGGTGGAGTGGGGGAGGGGCCGAGAGAGAGGGAGACACAGAATCTGAGGCAGGCTCCAGGCTCCGAGCTGTCAGCATCTCAGAACCTGATGCGGGGCTCGAACTCACGAACCATGAGATCATGACCTGAGCTAAAGTCAGACACTTGACCAACTGAGCCACGCAGGTGCCCCTAAAATGCTATTTAAAGGAAAACAGATAAATACAACTCTGGAATTATTTTCCTATAAAGGAAGGAGGAAATGTAAATGGAATGATGCTATGTGCATGTCTTTGTCCTAGCAATTTTAAAATGTCATTGCATTTGGTTCACAAATGCTTGTTGAGGCTAGAATCATTAGTCACATTTTTCTGGGGAGGAGTAGTTGTCCAGGAAGCACAGTGTTACGTTGTCACATGTTCTGACATGGAACTCATGACCTCTTTCCACAGCAAAGGTCATAACAATATTCTATGGTTTTATGCAACCTAACTAGTGGAATTATGTTTCTTGAATTTATATTTGCTAAAGGTGAGCCTTTATCTTGGGCAAGTTCTATTAGGAATGTGCAAACACAAAATGAAGCCATTTAACATATCTAAGATGATAGCTGCTCTAGAAACATTCTGGCTCTGAAAAATAACAGTCACAACTTAAACTATGTATCTTGAGCATTTCTCTCTTAAAGACTATCGTTAGCCATTTTAACTGCAGGAAGATTAGAGCTTTTAATTATCTTATTGTCAAATCTGCATGTATCAAAATCTGAATTTAGACATATATTGTAAACATAAATTGGTATTTTTAGGCAAAGCTATAACAGCTCCCTGTGATACTAACCACCCAGATATTTTGCTGTGTAGTTTGGATCTTACATTTGTTCTATAGTTGGATAAACACCTACCTCAAGTTCAGCCAAGAGTATGTAAACAACTGAGACTATTATTGATATGAATAATAACCCAGCTTTCATAAGAACTGAATATACATATTTTCAAGGAGTGTTTATATTTCATAAATCACATTGAACTACGATTTCACATTTCTCTCTCTCTAGCAAGACCCTTTGAGGAAAAGGATTTTGTCCTGTTTTGTTCAAGTTATACCCCACATTACTGCACTTGATTAATCACTCACATCTTCAAAGGTTAACCAGCTGATATCATTCACATGTTTTCATCCTCACTGCCAGTAACTGCATTCAACATCTAAAAACTTCATTTCCTTCAAGGAAGCTTCTCTGATATCCCAGACTGATAAGGATTTGCCTTTGTATGTGCCTTTCTCAATATTCATTGTAATCTTCTGAAATCACTCATTTGCTCTCTGGCAGCCTCCACTAAGACGATAGGGTAAGAGCTGAATCTCATTTGACTCTACTCTGTCTCCATCTGGATAGTAACTGAAGCCTGTGGGCACTCTATAAGTGCTTATCAAATTAAATATTTCTCCTTACCCTATTCTGTTTTTGATAAGTAAATGTTATTGAGGTATAATTTGTATCTAATAATATTCATTCATTTTGTATGAACAGGTGGGTTACTTTTGACAAATAATACCTGTGTGTACCCATCACCTAAATCAAGATACAGACTATTTCCATTTACCCAGAAAGTTTCTTCATCCCCTTTTATGGTCAGTCCACTACCTTTTGCTCCAGAAACAAAAATCTCCTTACTATAGAATAGTTTTACCTATTCTAAGAGTTCATGTAAATGGAATCACACAATATGTGCTTTTTTTGTGCTTGGCTTCTTTCACTCAATTAAATGTCTATGAAATTCATCCATGTTTTCATATATGGAAGTCGTCCCGTTTTATTGTTGGGTAATACCTCATTGTGTGAATATACCATAATTTATTTAACCACTCAGCTGCTTTGTGAAAGCAACAAACCTAATCTTTTATATTTACTCAATTATTTACCACTTGGGGGATTTTGCATTCTCTCTTTTTTTGATCTAAATTATATTAGGGTATATTTTCTTTTGGCCTTATGATTATCTTTCAGAATTTCTGGCTGAGTAGTTGGCTGGTGGAAAATTTGCTCAACTTTTACTTTTCTGAAAATATCTTTATTTCATCTTTGTTTTGAAGAAAATTTTCCTGGATATTGAATTCTTTCTTGGCAGCTTTTTCTTTCAGAACTTTGAAGCTGTCATTTCCTTGTTTTATGGGCTCCATTTTTTCTGATGAAAAGATGAAATAATACTATCTCTTTCCCTTATATGTAATGTGTCTTTTTTCCTCTGGCTGTTTTATTGGATGGTAAGTCCATCTAATATAATTTTGATTTCAGTGCTTGTATCTTTTCATTTCTAGATTATCCAGTTGATTCTTTTTCGGGGGGGGGGCGGTTATTTCTCTGTTGAAATTCACTATCTGCTCATTCATTAGGTCATAGTTTTTCTTTACTTATTTAGCATATTTTTATTTAATTTTTTAGCATATTTATAAAAGCAGGGTTTTTTTTTTTTAAGTTTGTGTATTTTGGGAGAGAGTGAGAGAGAGCGAGAGAGTGCATGAGCGGGAGTAGGGCAGAGAATGAGAGGGAGAATCCCAAGCAGGCTCCGTGCTGTCAGCACAGAGCTGGATGCAGGACTCCATATCAGGAACCATGAGATGATGACCTGAGCAGAAATCAAGAGTGGATGCTTAACCGACTGAACCATTCAGGTACCCCTATAAAACCAGTTTTAACCTTTTTATCTGTTAAGTCCATTATCTTGTTAGTCTTGGAGTTCATTTCTATTGTCTGCTTCCCCCCGCCCTTGATTATGGATCACCGTTTCTTTGCATGTCTAAGAAATTGTGTATTAAACACTAGACAGTAGAAGTGATACACCTTAGAGATTCTAGATTTTTCTCTTTTTCTGTGAAGAATGTTGATTGCTATTTTAATGAGGAATTCAGTCATTTTGGACTCATGTAGGGTTTGGTTTAATTGTAAGCCTCAGAAGGTGCTGCCTGATGTAGGTACAGCCCAGATCTCCCTCAGGGACCTACAGAGGACCTCCATATAGAATTCTAAGATAGTTCCTTCTTTTCCAATGCCAAGCTTCATAGATTCCACTGCTTAAGCTGCCCCACCCTCTTACCTTGACTTCCTTGGTTCAATGGGACTGATGGGTTCTGTTGGAACTCCTGTGCAGCAATTAAAAAAGTGTCCATTAAGCAGAGATCCAGGGAAATAATGGGACTAACCTTGTTAACTGTACTTCTCCAAGGGTCACAGTCCTCTCTAGCCTGTTGTTCACTATCTGAAAACAGTTGACTCGTATATCTTGTATCATTTTATAGATGTTTATTGCAGTGGTGATAATCTGATACTAGGTATTCCATTCATGCTGGAAATGAAAGTTCCTCTATTCTATTATTTTTCTTTTTCTTATATCATGCATCTATTACCCTTTAACACTTAAAGTAATTTACTTATTTATCAGACACTCATGGATTATCATCTGCCTTTTGCCCCCACCCTGCCAGAATATAAGGAGATATTTGACAAATATCTCAGATATGTGTCAGTTTTTTTCACCATTTTATTTCAAACACCAAGAACAGAGTCTGGCACATAACTGGTGCTTAATCAATATTTGTTAAATAAGTGAATATATTATCTTAACCCTCTTACAGCTAAGGATACTTATACTCAAAAATTGAATATATGTATATTTAAAAAATTTCAAATAGCTAGCTAATAGTAAGACTTGTTCTAAAGCTTCTGAGTCAAAACCCTATGCTCTTCCCACAGCACCATTTTTCTGTTTCTAGAGTAAGACAGATAGAGAACAAGCTTGAGAGAGAAAAGGAACTGGGAGGAAAAATGTACCACTACCTTTCCATTAACATCCTAAGAAGATGCTGATTTTTGGCTTTTTTGTTCATTCAATAAAATAGTTCTATATTCTATGTGTAAAACTCTGTACATAATGATGAAGCCTTACTTCTGGGTAAGGATTTTAGAGAATCTGGTTTGGGATTTGTGGTTTTATAATCTCATTTACTTATGCTTTCTTTCTTTTCTTTCTTTCTTTCTTTCTTTCTTTCTTTCTTTCTTTCTTTCTGTCTTTCTCTCTTCTCTCTTTTCCTCTTTCTTTCTTTCTTTCTTTCTTTCTTTCTTTCTTTCTTTCTTTCCTTCTTTCTTTCTTTCTTTACCAAATGGTGCTTCTTTGAATGGGAAATTGAGTCCCAGTCATGGCTCCGCTATCTACCAGCTGTGAAACTTTAGAAAAATATTAACCTTTATAGAGCTATGTCTTTCTTTTTTGCTAAATGGTTCCAGTAACACATGTTTTTCCCACCACTCGTCTTAAATATAGGTCAAAACATATAATGAATTTTAAAATACTTGGAAAATTATAAATGCTTATACAAATGTTAAATATTATTTGAGCTGCTTAGAATCTGAAGTCAGGGGGCGCCTGGGTGGCGCAGTCGGTTAAGCGTCCGACTTCAGCCAGGTCATGATCTTGCGGTCCGTGAGTTCGAGCCCCGCGTCAGGCTCTGGGCTGATGGCTCAGAGCCTGGAGCCTGTTTCCGATTCTGTGTCTCCCTCTCTCTCAGCCCCTCCCCCGTTCATGCTCTGTCTCTCTCTGTCCCAAAAATAAATAAACGTTGAAAAAAAAAATTTTTTTTTAAAATAAAAAAAAAATAAAAAAAAAATTAAAAAAAAAGAATCTGAAGTCAGTAAACTTATATAATGACTATGAGTTGTAGATTACGACTAAAATCACATGTAAATAGCAGCAGTGGTTATCAAAAGAAGTATATTTATTTTGTGTTAAATTGCACTTTATAGTGGGCCTTAATAAATCAAACCAAAAGAAAAATATCTCTGAGTTATGTGCCTAACAAGAGTGTTATAATACAAATTTACTTCAAATTTCTTTTAAATATTGCAACTGAGTTTTTTTTTTTCTTGGTATAATTAGGGATTCTTTTACCAATATAAAATAAGATACATGAAAATAATTAGAATGAAAATGAAAACATACTTTAAAAAATAATTTAAGGGTTGGGATAACATTTTCATTTGAGAACTCATCTAAAAGATCAGAGGGAGAAGGTATAATTTTGTTTCCAGTTACAAGTCAGTAGGATACAAAGTAAAATTTACCTGATTTAAAAATATTTTACTTATCCAAAGGGAAATGCTTCTTTCTTTTACATATAAGCATACTCTTAATCATTTTCTTTATTGATATAAATACTTGTCCTGCCTGATTTAGGAAGTTTTGGGTATTCCTATTGTATTCTTCTTCTCTTCCTTGGGGAGTACAGTGAGGAGATGATTATGTGTACAATTTATAAGGAAATGTGGTATTTTAGCCTAAAACTATATAACCAGTAATTGTGAGTTAACAGTACTCATTCTAAATATCAATTACATAATTCTGGATTTAGTGCAGTTCTTCTCTAAGATCACATATTAAAGTATTAAGATTGAGTTGCAGGGTGCCTGGGTGACTCAGTCGGTTGAGCTTCTGACTCTTGATTTGGGCTCAGGTCATGATCTCATGTTTCCTGGGATCAAGGCCCTCATCGGGCTCTGTGCTGTCTGTGCAGAGTCTGTGTGGGATTCTCTCTCTCTCTTTCCCTCTCTTTGCCTCTGTCCCACTCATGCTCTCATGTTCTGTCTCTCTCAAAATGAATAAATAAACATTAACAAAAAACAAGATTGAGTTGCCTCTTCAGGCTGTTGGAATGAGGATAATTTCTTTGTTGAAAGGGGAAAAAATGGAGGAAAGATTGATACAAGAAGGTAACAGTTGAAATCTACATAACTTGACAAAATAGAAGTTGTCTGGAGAGGAAGAATTAATATTTTCAGTCTAGTGCAGCAGCTGAGAATCAGGTCAGGCAAACCCATTAAATAAGAGATTCCTGTAGGAATTACATGCACTGGAACTGGTAAAGGGGTTTGTAATTAGCAAATAAATTATGTGTAAGTAAATGTATGTTTTTAAATTACTTGAAGGCACATACATTAGTTTGTTTCAAATAACTTGAACATCTATTTAAACATTTAAAACATTTTCTCAAGTATCATTTGTCTACTCCCTGCATGCGAGTGTACGTGCATGCGTGTGTGTGAGTGTGTGTGTGTGTGTGGCTGGGTGTGTAAAGACCTATTCCACAAAGAATGAAAAGGTACTGTGTAAGCAAGTTGAATTGGGATTTTCTTTTATCTGAGAACAATGAATCAAATGTAAAAATCATTAATGTCTATTCGTAGAACTGTAAAGTCTCACTTGTTATTCTATAATGCTGAAATAGAATATAGGATCTCTTTGGGGTGCCTGGGTGGCTCAGTCAGTTAAGCATCGGACTTTGGCTCAGGTCAGGATCTCATGGTTTGTGAGTTTGAACCCAGCATGGGGCTCTGTGCTGACAGCATGGAGCCTGGAGCCTGCCTGCTTCAGATTCTGTGTCTCCCTCTCTCTCTCTGCCCCTCCCATGCTCCTGCTCTGTCTCTGTCTCTCAAAAATAAATAAATATTGAAAAAAAAAGAATATAGAATCTCTTCTCATTGAAGAAATGTGCATTCAAGAACCTTCTGAACTGGCAAGAAATCTTCCTTTTAACAGCATTCCCCAAGAAAATTTTGGTATTCTTGGACTAAGGACAATTCTTAAAATTTTTCAAGACACATGAAAACTCATGACAAGCTCATATGGATTTACAGTGTGCCAGTGGAAGTAATTTTATATTTGGAAATGTCATTCAGTCCCTATTACGTGTTTTTTCCCATGGCGATACATGAAAGTGAATATTAATATTTGGACAATTCCTTAATGGTTAGATAGCTAGCAATCACACACTGAATATTCTAAACAGAAAAAAAGCTCTAAGGAAAGGTATTTATTGTAAATATTTTATTTAAAATATTTTTAAAATATTTATTTATTTTGAGAGAGAGAAAAAGAGGGAGAGCGAGCATGAGTGGGAGAGGGGTAGAGAGAGAGGGAGAGAAACAGAACCCCTCTGTGCTCATGGCACAGAGCCTGACAAGAGGATCAGTCTCATGAATCGTGAGATCAAGAGTCAGATGCTTAACCGACTGAGCCACCCAGGCACCCCTAAAAAGTTTTAATGGAAAATGAATAGCTATACTTATTTAGTTTTCACACAAAACGTTTTCATGTACATTATTCTAGTGAATCAGCACAGCAGAATGGGATTTTATAGACTCAGTTTGCACACCAAAACTTAAGTTAAATTGTCTGTGATCAAATAAATAGTAAGGGTTGTAGCCAGAAACCACAGACAGGTTTTCTGACTCCAGTAGGTAGGAATTCCAATTTGTTAAACAAACATAAACAAAAACACAATGCTAACCATAAACATGTTCTTTAAGATCCTTCTTTCAAGTGGTGGACATTTTGGCCAAGTGAAAAAATTAATAAGTATGGAGAAATTTTATTTAACTATTAAAGAAATGAAAGATGTTTACAAAAAGAATCATAGGAAATTTCTACAGTTAAAAAATACCTGAAATGAAAAATACTCTGGGTGTGCTACATACAAGTCATATTTCATCATTTTTTGAAAACCGGTAATATAGAGAATATCTTAAAACCAGGAAGAGAAAAAAGATACATTGCATACAGGGGAACAAAAGTAAGAATGATCATGGAATTTAATATAAACCAGAGGCTGTGGAATAACATCTTTAATGATATAATGAAGGAAAAAAGAAAATCATCAGCCTAGAATTCTATATCTAGTGAAAATGTCCTTATGAAAACAACATAAAAGCATTTCAACACAATCAAAAGCTGAGGTGATGTGTCAGTCTTCTTCAGGCTAAGGGAAATGATACCAGATGGGAACTTGGACCTACAAAAAGGAATGAAGAACCTCAAAGATGTAAATATGTGAATAAATAATACTTTTTTTTCTTTACATGGCTTTTTAAAAATAAAATTGGTTACATTAAAAAATAAGGTGGTATTATAGGTGAAGATATATGAAAATAATACCACAAAGGACAAGAGGAAAGAAACAGAAAGATATTGCACATGGAGTGGTACAATATTAGATAGTAGATTGTGAAAACTTAAAAGGTTGAATGTTGTAATCTCTTGAGTAATCATCTAAAAAACAAAACAGTGATGTGGAGTTAATAATCTAATGGAAGACAAAATGAAATACTGAAAATAATTAATTGAAAATAGAAGAAAGAAGGAACAAAGGAAAATAGGGACATTGGCCAACAAATGCACTAAAAGATGCTCTTCATTCTTAAGCATCAGGAGAATGTAAATTAATGCCACAATGACATACCAGCACACATCCACTAGAATGGCTGAAATTTAGGGGAAAAATGCCAACACAAATGTTTAAGTGGTATGGTACAACTGTGACTCATTCATTGCTGATCTAAGTATAAATTTTTACAACCACTTTGGAGAAGTCTATGGCAGTCTTTACAAAGCTAAATAAAACCTAATATGACCACCTCAAAGTATTTACCCAAAACATGTGCACTAAATGACTCATTTGAGAATATTGATAGCAGTTTATTCACAATAGCCAAACTGGAAACAACTCAAATGTCCATCATTAGGGAAATGGGTAAGTATTTTCTGGTATATTCATACAATGAAATAATACTCAGCAATAAAAACAGCAAGCTGTTGATACATGCAAAAACACAGATGAATCTGAACATATTACAGCGAACTGAAGAGGCCAGACTCCAAGTTCTGTTTTCCATGATTCCACTTAAATGTAACTCTACAGCAAGCAAAACTAGAGTGACAGGAAGCATATCAGTTTTGTCCTGGGGCTGAGAAAGGGGAGGTCAGGAATTGACTGCAAAAGGGCAGGAGGGAACCTGGTGGTGTGATGTATGTATTCCATAACCAGATTTGAGTAGTATTACATGAATGCCTACATTTGTCAAAATTCATCATGCTATACACATAAAATGGGTACATTTTATTGATATAAAAAATGAAAAATAAAGTTTATTTAAAAAAAGAAAAAAGAATAGTGAAGCAGAATAAGTTTAATAGTTAAAGTGTATGTAAGTTAATATTTTTGAGGGAGAGAGAGCAGGGGAAGGCAGGAAGAGAGGGGGGCAGAGGATCTGAAGTGGCCTCTGGGCTGACAGCAGAGAGCCTTATGAAGGATTCAATCTCATGAACTGTAAAATCATGGCCTGAGCTGAAGTTGGACGCTTAACCAACTGAGCCATCCAGCCACCCCTATATTAGTTAATAATGCCTATTTGTTATTTGAATCTCAAACTGCCAGTCTGGAAGAAGTCCACATTTATCCGAGGTAGTCAGTACCTTTAACTTTCTCTTCTCCTAGCAGTCCTTCACCAAAATACAAGTTAATGAATATCTCTCAGAGTTTCATGTCTGTTACAAATAAAGTCACACATTTCCCAAAATATCTTGAATAGTGAGAGTTACATTGTGAGACGTGAAGAATTTGTAGTTACAATTGCTCGAGCTTTTTAGACTACTTGCAATGCACAGAGAGAAGGCAATAAAAAGTGCTCCAATTTTGCTTCTTGAGCTAAGTTCAGAAGCTGATCAAGTTGATCAGCTTTATGGTATACAGTAAGTATCATCATTGTTTGGCAGCTGAATTTGAAATAGGACAGATGTCATGAGTCAGGTATCAAGAGGCTTCCCACATTTAGTATGAAAGTAAATTAAACACACACACACGCGCGTGCACACACACAGACACACACACGCGCACACCATTTGGTTTGCATGTGACTCTCTAAAAGTAAACATAGTTTGTTGTTGTTGACAACAGAAAAATACCAAAGGACCTGTTTGTCTGAAACTATTTCTTATTTCTGCCCTCTGGTTTTGATTATAGGCCACTGAGTCTCATCATTCCACTTCCTTCCTGTCATCTGTACCAACAGGAAACATGGAAAGTAAAGGAAGGACTCAATTCATGCTTGACAACAATAAAAATGTTTAACTGATCATTCAAACTTCTCTCATCAGCACCAAATAAGCTATTAGATTTGTGATCAAAACGTGAAACTTAATCATTAGAAATTTATTTTGTTCCCTTCACAGGTACTAAGTAAGAGGTACCAAAGAACCAGAGGTCAGTTCACTGAAATCCGTCTTTTCCTTTCTCAAGTAACTGTGCAACTGTCTGATCCCTAAAATAGGTAGTTGATTTTAATCTTGAAGGACTCTGCCACTTTTACAATGCTTTCACTACAGGAAATTATGATGCAGAGTAGAAGAAACGTAATCAAAAGTAATGCTATCTTATTGAGCGTCCAAAAATATTTTCCAACATGCACATGATGCAAATTTACTTAGAGAATCAATTACATTATCTAAACAAATTTTATTTAGCCCTTCAAAATATATGTAGATAGATAACTTGAATATTTGAAATGGTCCATGACATTGGAATCAATTAAAAATAAGTTGATACTGATTACATTTTAAGAAAACATTAGCATATTGTTAAGTTATAGTAATTTCCATTAATGCCATTGAATTATTGAAGATTATAAGAAATATAGGCGTGTTACTTTTGTTTATATTTCAGAACATATTTCTATACCATTGAGTAAATAATAATCTTATGTTTCTTTGTGGTAATCAGGAAAAATGCAGAGTACTCTTCTATTTATGCTGATTTAATTGCCATATTTACATATTTCCTTTTGAATGTCTCATACATCTGTTCTTAATGTTTCTATGAAAATTATATTAAAACCACAAAGTCAAGGTTTTGATGAGTAGCTCAGAAGCAACCCAAATACAATATAAACATTAGAATATAATGCTTCTCATGGCTAGTGATGGGCAGGACCATTTTTCATGGAGACTGCAGAGCCAAAGAAGCCAAAAATTAGAAATATGTCAGCCTCTAAGTTTAAGATTTTTTAAATAGGTAAATGTTTCCAAATGTGCAAGTCTACCGAAAGTTACTTTGATTTTATTCTGTTCCTATTCTAGAAATAAAAGTTTCCAAAGATAGATTAATACTTTCTTGTGAAAATTCTAACTTATCTCAGGAACTGTAAGGTCAAAAATACTGTTTAAAGATATGGGGTGGTAGTGATGATCTTGCATGTGAGAAACATGAAAACATAAAGATATCTAATGAATTATTCAAAGAACACATAATAAACAATATGTTAGAAATTGAGAAAATGTATTTCACCATATTTTGAATGTAGACTAATTCAGATCCAAGTTTCCATCTGGTATCAAAATAACTTTAAGATACCTTAAACAAAGGAATTAAGTAAGCTATAAATCAGAAATTATAGATAGTGTTGACTGTTTAATCGGGAATATGCATTTGTCATTTATCTTTCTGCAGTGGCTCAAGTACATGTCCCAAATGGACACTAAAATGTTACCCTTTAACCTCTTTGGCCTTTGTCTTCATATCACTAATATGTAGCAACTCAACTAGTCAGGCACAATGGACTCAAATATCATTGTTCTATTATCCTGAGATATATGATCTAAATATAAAATAATGAGCCAGATGACATCTCAATGTCACTTTCAGTTATAAGATTCTTGGTCATTATCATTGATTTTATTTCGTTTCCATATTGAGACCAAATAATAAGGAATATAAGCACCAAATGGACAAGTTACTATTCAATAGGAATGGTATCACTTCCCAGTCCTCTCTCTGACATTCCTCTCCCACAGTAAGTTAAATCAAGTATGAGAAGGTAAAAGGGGAAGAAAATTCATTATTTGCCATTCTCACTGCCTCTCTTTTCCTATTTAATATAAACAGTATTAGATAATGGGAACTTTTTAAAAAAATGCATAAAGAGGTTGTAGTTGTATAAAAGGGTTCCACCATTTGGGAGAACACTTTGGCTTAATAACAAATATCTCCAAAACATTATATTGAAGGGGGAAAAAGTGGCAGGGAGATACACTTGGTCTGATACTATTTTTATGATTGAAAAACATTTGAAATTACATCTTTATTCCTGAGTACATAAGAATAAGAATAAAAACATGCATATAACAATAAAGATGAAATCAGAAGTGTTCATACTGGGGGAAGGAGAAGAGAGAATACTATTCAGAGACAGATGAACACAGAAATATTTGATTATATTGGTAATATTTAATTTTACACCAAGTGTAGGTCTTGGGGTGTGTATTATAGTATCCTTTTGGCTTCTGACATTTCTGAAATATTCCATAATGAGAAAGTTTAAAGAAAGCAAGATTATTCAGCTTGAAGCTAAAAAAGTGATTTATTTTTTATGTGGAGCATGAGAACCTGCTGTTTTCTGCTTTCATAAACAGAATTGGAAATTTAGGTTCAATATAAGGAACTTTCCCAGGTTAATGAGTTCTTCAATATTGCCATGCGTTGCAAAGAAAGGTTTCTGTGGCTCCTTCTGAACATGTTGATAATGAGGCTGGGCTTTTATCTCTCTCCAGGAGCTTGGGTGGCCCTGGCTTAAAGTGGACTCATCACTTCCTTACTACCATCTGACTTTTCAGTTCTTACTATAGATGATAATAGTTTAAGATGAGGAAGGAGAAGAGGAAGGAATGAACATTTATGAGCACACATATCAGAGATTAAAGCCCCCAGAGCAGGCCAAATAATAAACAACACAGAGAAGTAGACCCTCCGTTCATTTTTGTCCTTTATGATTAGAAACAATTTCTAAGGAAACCAGACATATATTCAGTTCTTTTCATTCAATGTCTTAAATCAATTTTTTTTTATCTGCATAGGAAGTCTTCTGGGAAAGTACCTTTAAAATATCTCCAAATATTTAGCCAAATGATAGAGTCAGTTAGAAAGACGTTGATCTTCCACTGTTCCATTTCTATGTCCAGCTGAGATGGTTGGTCATTATCTCTTTACTGGGATGAAATTTAACTTGATCCTGCATCTGGAAATGGGACTTAGATTAGACTACTTACATCATGGTATTTCTGGACAAGGGATGATATTTGCAGGCTCCATTTTCTAACTACAGAAAGAACAAACATTTCTTTGATACCATTTATTAGTTGTTAGTGTTCAAATTTATGCTTTGGTGTGAGATTCTTGAAATACTTCCACTTCTGCTCCATGTGTAGGAATTAATCTGCATGTTTATATAGATGGGGTGAAATCTGGTTTATTTCTTTCTTCCTGAATATTTCTTTCCTAGGGCTTCTAGGGAAGCTGCTAGTTAGAGACAAGAGGAATCATAAATCTAAGGGGTTTTACATCCATCTCTTATATAGACACACTGCCCAGAAAAATCACTTTTGTCAACTTTGATCAAGAAACCATGTAAAATACATGACTACCAGGAGTTTTTTCTATTTTGTTCACTGCTATGTTCTTGGTGCCTAGAATACTGCCTGGCACAGAGTTGGTGCTCAAAACATGTTTGTTGACTGAGTGAATGGATTACAAAAACAATCGTGTTTTCGTGCATGAATTCTTCCTAAAGATTCCGAGGTTTTCTTATTTACATAAATGTTAAGATTTTTATATGTTTTTATTCCCACTACATGTAGCAAAAGTACTTTTGACCTCTCAATAATAAAGTGTTTATAGAGTAAGTGTTTAACCTAAATATTATGTGGTGAAAGTATTATTTTTTTAATGTTGGTGGAATTTGGAGTATTCAGGATTGCTTGTCATATAATTCCAGTTATTCCTACAATAGGACAAATTTCCATTTAAATGTTTATTGTACACACACACACACACACACGTATGCTAGGAAGGAAAATAACATATATATATACAGAATGTTTACTCATCTATAAAACCCAGCTAACAATTTCCGATCTGTCTCACTCCAAAGGCTATGGTAAGAATCAAGTGTGGTAAGAATCATATTCTAAAACTTTTGGAAAATGTAAAATATCAGGTCTAGGCACTGCAACATGCATTCTTTATTTAATTTCATGGGGAAGGAGATGAAAAAATTGACCCATTTCAATTATAAGTCAAGAAATAACAAGCTTAATTTTTGACACCCAATTGAATTTAGCAAAAAGCAGAGCTTAATCATATTGTCAAACCAATTCCACAGGTTGAAATAATGATCTCCACAAACTAATTGTGTCAACGTTCAGAAAAAGTCTATATGTTCTGAAGACTATGCATTCAAGTATTATCCATTTTACTAATAAATAGGGATTTCCCCACAAGGCGTTGTCATCACAGAGAAATTAAATTTATGGTTGGCACACCCCTCAACTGTAAATATTTTGCCAGGCTCATTAGGGCATATATCATAATATATGTCTCTATTTCTGACTAGAAAATATGAACATAATAATTCTATTCAGTAAAGCTGGAATTTGATCTAGCCTGTGTTAATTTTACTCAAGACACACACATAAATTTGTATTTGCAGGAGGGTTATTTAAAATAACAAATTTTTAAAATCAGTACTTTGTTATTTAAATATCAGATTTACAGCCAGAAAGCTGGATTTTGGTTGGTTGTGCTTATCTGTGCTGAATTATAGCAAATAGAATCATAGTAAAATATTAGCATTAAAATATTAGGGTTTTAACTATTTATTTATTTTGTCAAAATAACATATTTTGAAGAGCACCTATCATCCTACTAGCTAATGCTTGATTATTTGTTAGTGGAAAATTCTGTATAACCTGTATTTTTGTATTTGCATTTTAAGGCAATAAAACTTGATTGCATATAACTCAGACTATGAAACTCCACTAAATGTTCTCATTAATATGTCCTCATATTTTGGATGGAATAATTTGGATAATTCTAAAACTATCCCAGGTGCTGTTAACATTTGTTGAGCATGGGAACTACAGACTTCTCCAAGCACAAGACAAGAGAAATTTACTTTAAAATTTTTTTCTTCTCTTTCCTTACTCAGCCTGAACTAAGAATATAGTAGCAAGACAAGGATTTTTTTCAATGTCTAGTGATTTAACTCAATTTTAATGTTTCAGAACCATATGTAACATTTCCCTTCAAATTAGTATAAATTGGCAAATTTATGAAAATTTCTACATGCTTTGGGTTTTTTTTTTTTCTCTTTCAGAACACAGTATTTCACAGCAGTTGAGTTCTAGGAACTGTGAAAAGTATATAATTCTTTTTAAAACAGTAAAAACAGAAGATTGGGTATACAAAAAGGTTCTACTAAACCCATTAAAAATAGCACTACCTTTTTCTCAGAACTAATAAGCAAATAAAACTAGCTGAGATTGCAATTACTGGATGTAGTCTTGGCAGATTTGAAGACAAATATTTTCCCAAAAGCATACAAATAAGCATACCCAAATGTTTTCTTTCCAACAAAAAAAGAATGAAAAAAAAGCTACATTCTGTAAACCTAAGTGTACAACGAATAGACTAGATTAATGTGTATTTCAGAAAATAATCTTGAAATAATTTTTTTATTATTTAGAAAAATTCACTTCCGTAAGTTAAATTTATTTATATCCTTTTTTATTTATTAAACATTAAAAGACTTTGCATTAACATTACCACAAATATTTGGCCAAGCATGCCAGATGCTGATTACAGGCCTATGACAAAAAATTTGGCATATTTCCAATCAGATGCCTCTACTGTATTCCAAAACAGAGCATTTAAAAATGCAGTGTTTCTCTGCTGAAGGATGTTAAATCCCCAACTGTGCATATTTGAGAGAATGCAATCTACTCATTGTAGCTAAACCATTAGAGCAGGACATTAACATGAAACTGAAAAGCAAGAGATGTCTCTGGGTGATGTGGCAGCATTAAAGACCAGAGAGCCTATAGCTGCACACATACAAACTCAAGTACAACTCACAGACTGCATAATAACAGCTAACATTTTTGAGCACTTACTCTGTCTAGGCAAGGCGTTTCATGTAGACTAGCTCATTTAGTCCTCACAATCCTATAAACCAGGAACTATTCTTATCACTATGTTAGAGATAAAAAAAAATGTGGCACACCAGGTGTCCCATTTTATGTCCAAAGTCTTAAAGGCATGCATCTCACATTACATACGTATATATATGACTATATAAAGACTAAAGATTCCAACCAGACTATCACTCAGGATGTAGCCAGTCAAGTTTGATGTCACAAAGTGGACTGAGTGGCCTCTGTCATACCACCCCTTTTGTCTTTTGCTTAATCATCACTGTGCCTAGAGTTGGCATTTATCACATATCTACTTTTACCTTCAATAAACAAAGCCCATGATGTCAAAGTTGGTTCCAGCAACAGAGTATCTAAGCAGGAATAGAAAGGCTGCTCATGGCACTGTTCTGTCTCCCTGAGGTTACTTTCTCCTTAAGGTTTCTGGCAGTTAGGTGCTACTTCCTTCACTGTGGGCTCAGGTTTTTACTCTACTTTTCACACCATGGTTCAAGTGTGCACAGTGGATTTATAACAAGTTTTAATACCAGCCACCACTTATGGAGCTCTACTCAAATTATCTGCATTTGTACTGTGCACTGGGCTCATTGAATCCCAAATAAGAGTTATTCTTTTCTTTTTTTTTAGATAAGAAAAAAGAGGCCCAACAAGATTAATGAAGTTGCCCAAGGTTACTGAGCTTAGAAGTGGTAGAACTAGGTATAAACTCAGCTTTCTTTTAATCCGATGACTACATCCTTAATTTTTACACTTGAACCTCTTCTTCCCCAACTTCCCAAGGAATTATACCCTAACACAAGTTTACTCAAAATTATATTTTAAAGTGTTCTATATGCCAAATACTGTACTAGGATTTTATGTGCTAAGAATATACCAATATCACACTTTTTAAGTAGTTTAGAGTTTGTCGGGGAAGAAGCACATAAAACAAGTACTTAAAAATGTCAAATGTCCTGATAGGTTAGGGCCAGGTAACTATCCCAATGTAGGAAGAGCTGATAGATGATGCGTTCACCCAGGTAACGTGGAGGAAGCTGGAGGAGAGAGGAATATCTTAGGTAGACCATAGACATAAAGGACCTTAGGGAGAGAGCATGACATATATTTTTTTAGCATATTCCACCATTTACTCATGTTACCAAAAATAGTTTAATCTGATTAAAAAATGGGCAGAGGACCCAAATCGACATTTTGCCAAAGAAGACATACAAATGCCAAACAGACACATGAGAAGATCCTCAACATTGCTAATCATTCAGAGAAATGCAAATCAAAACCACAGTGAAATATTTTCTTATACCAGTTAGAATGGCTAAAATCAAAATGACAAGAAATAACAAGTGTTGGTGAGGATGTGGAGAGAACAGAACCCTTGTGTACTGTTGGTGGGAATGTGAATTTTATAGCCACTGTAAAATTTTGTGGAAATTTTTTTCCCATTGTTTTGTGGAAAACAGTATTGAGGATCCTCAAAAAATTAAAAATAGTGGGGCATCTGGATGGCTCAGTCTGTTCAGTGTCCAATTTTGACTCAGGTCATGATCTCGCAGTCCGTGTGTTCAAGCCCCACCTCGGGCTCTGTGCTAACAGCTCAGAGTCTGGAGCCTGCCTCAGATTCTCTCTCCCCATCTTTGTCTCTGTCCCTCCCCCACTCTGTCTCTGTCTCTCTCTGTCTCTGTCTCTCTCTCTGTCCCAAAAATAAACATTTAAAAATTTTTTAAAATTAAAAATAGGAATATGGTATGATCCAATAATTCGACTACTGATATTTACCCAAAGAATACAAAAACAATAATTTGAAAAGATACATGCACCCCCATGTTTATTTCAGCATTATTTACAATAGCCAAGACACAGAAGCAAACTAAGAGTCTATCAATACATGAATGGAAAAGGAAAATGTGGTATATAGAGAATGGAGCATCATGCAGATATATAAAGAAAGGTATCATACCATTTGAGACAACAGGTATTATGCTAAGTGAAGTAAGTCAGACTAAGAAAGACAAATACCATATGGTTCCACTCATAAGTGAAATCTAAAAAAAAAAAAAAAGAATAAACAGCAGAATCAGACCTACAAATACAGAGGACAAACTGATGGTTGCCAGAGGGAGGAGGAAGGGGCATTGGGCAAACTGAGTGAAGGGGAGGGGGAAGTACAGGCTTTCATCTATGGAATAAGTAAGTCATGGAAATAAAAGGCAGAGTGAATGGAATACTGTCAATGACATTGAGATAGCAATGTAGTAAGACAGATGGTAGCTACACTTGTGAATATAACATAATGTATAAACTTGTCAAATCACTAAGTTTTACGCCTAAAACTAATATAACATTATATGTCATCTATAATCAAAAAATAAGCACATATAGCATTTTTCTTCTTATGACTTTAGCTCATTCCCACACCACCGAAGGAGAAAAAAATCCCAAAACAATTTTAACTGACCACATTCACAGAAAATGACCTCATAATATACTACAAGACACAAGGAGGTATCATGTACTCTGTGTCCAAATATTTCTCCTCTATTCCTCGTACAAGGTGAGCCACCATCATTGAATATGCTGTGAACCAAATCAAAGCATAACTTCAACATATGTCAGGTCTCACTAGAAATGGTAAGTATAGTAGAAATTGGACTTTTTCTAGCAATATTTTTCTTTAAATAATGAATATGTCCAGAATTGGATCACATAATGAGAGGGATAGTATAGTGAGCAAAATCTAACAGGTAAGAAGAGGACAGATCATGTAAGACCATGGAAATCATGATAAGGATATATCTTCTTTTTAAAAAAATCCGTAGAAGAACACATTTCGCAACCTCCTGACATGATGCACTGAGGTCACTTTTGTGTTGTTTCTGCCAAAAATGTATAAGTTGAATTTATGAGGAAACATCAGACAAAGACAAATTGGGAAATATCCTACAAAGAAAGTGACATATACTCTCCTGAAATATCAAGATTACAAGAGTCAAAAAAGAGTAAGGAACTGTACCACACTGAAGGAGATCAAAGACACAGCACAACTAAATGTAAATTGTGATTCTGGATTGGATCCTGGATCCACACCTATGGGGCTTATATAAAAGAGTGTGCTTTTTTTAGGAAACAGCATGAAAGTATTTAGGGGCAAATTGTCATTATTTCTGTAATTCTCAAACAAATCAGAAAAATTACACACACATACACATACATACACAGAAAACAAATGTGATAAAACATTAATTTGGGGAATCTGAATGATCCCCAAAGGAGCTGAGTGAAGGGGAGTTCTTTGTATTACTTTTGTGAATTTTCTTAAATCTGAAGCTATTTATTTCAACCTAAATTGAGACCATCTTTAACACCACTTTTCTGGAGTGTGTGTGTGTGTGTGTGTGTGTGTGTGTGTGTGTACTTTTGCAACCTAAATTGAAAGAAAACTGGAGGCACAGATTACATTTTCCTTTCTATCTAAGGCCTAGTATTTCAGGTTTAGTTTTCTCTTTGTGGATTTCATTCCCTGCTGGGTACTCTCAACACAAAATGACTTCAGTCCGTCTCCCTTCCACAGAACTGAGTTGTCCTTGAAGGTTTTCACAAGATAAACAAATCAAAATGCAATCAAATAACCCCAATATCCATGCAAGACATACAATAGATTCACATTTTGCATTGGAGCTAAAATTGAACTTGAATACATTATAGTCAAAATCATCCTAGAACAACCTTTAACTATCCCATTAAGTAGGGGATCATTGATTTGTAGAGTCATTCTTATGCACAGTAAATTTTGACAACCACTGAGCTGAACAAAAGGAACAAAATAAAAATTTACATATAAATGTCTGAGCATTCAGATAACTCTGCTCTTAAGATTATCAAAACCTGAGCAGTCTGCGGTGGGGAAGGGGGTAAAAGAACAATTTTAAGTGGTTCTGCTTGCTGTGGAGTTTATTCCATTTGGTTTAATGTTAAGCCTCTAAAAGTATAATACATGCAAATAGATTTGTTTGTTGTCAGGATTAAACAGGAGTAGAACAAATAAATTGTCCTTCCAACCATGAGGGAGGAACTGGTATCACAGTAGGCCTTTCACCATTAGCAATTAGAAAACTAGAAAAAAAAATAGGAGAAGTCACTGCCTTTAAACATTGCAAAAAAGGCAGCAGAAAACTGTGGTCCCTGAAGAAGAGCAAAAATGAGCCATGCAACTGTACCAGATTTCTGCCTGGTGTCACTTTCTAGACTGTGGTTCAGGGACAGGGATCCCAAACACAGTACAGAAGTCTCTCTGAGCTGAGGAAACAGGTGAGAATTCAGAGCCAGTAAGATAGCTGGAATTTGTATGGCAAGGTTCTGGAGGGAAGTGAACTGTGCAGAGAAGGAGTTCCAGAAATCTGCCTAGGGATCCCCTTGAATCTTTGGCTGAATAGTAAGCAGTGTATATGCAGGTAGAATTCTGAGGTGAGACAAAGTATAATACTATGAAAGAAAACCTACTGAAGAGCTGAGAATTGAACTCCCACAGCTAGACAAAGCAGGAAGACATTGGTGTTCTGTCCTGCCAATGTGAAAGGGCCTTATGAACAATACAGATTCAACAGAGACCAGAGCTATGCTTTGGGAGTAGGGCAAGACTAGTCCTAGAGAAAAGGTGACCTTTGATCTACCCTAACAGTAGGGCTTGAAAGAATCAAACTCTACTGCAAGCAATTTGACTATCTATGGGAACAAAACAACACTCTATTAAGGGAGTCAGTAACATCCAGATAGTCAACAATGAAGCATCTATAATGTCCAGTGTGGGGTCCCTGGGTAGCTCAGTCAGTTAAGTGTCTGACTTCGGCTCAGGTCATGATCTCACAGTGTGTGAGTTCTAGCCCCGTGTCAGGCTCTGTGCTGACAGCTCGGAGCCTAGAGCCAACTTCAGATTCTGTGTCTCTCTCCCTCACTCTGCCAGCCCCCCTCCCCCCCCATGCTCTCTCTCTCTCTCTCTCTCTCAAATATAAATAAAACCATTAAAAACAATATTTGTAATGCCCAGTGTATATTAAAAAAATACCAAACATAAAAACGTAGGAAAATGTGGCACATAATCGAAATAACAATTATTTAATAAAAACAGACCCAGAAATAACAGATAATGAAATTAGTAGACCATGCCTTTATGAAAGCTATTATAAAAATACTCAAGGATTTAAAGGAAAAAGAAGAAGGTAAAGAAAGGAAATGATAAATCTCAATAGGGAAATGTAAACTATAAAAAGGAAATACTAGAGATAAAAAATACAATATCAAATATTAAAACTCACTGACTGGGCCCATCAGCAGACTAGATACTGCAGAAGAAACTATCGGTAAACTTGAAGGTGGCAATGGAAATTATCCAACTAAAGCATAGAAGGAAAAAGAAAATGAACTGAAAATCAATGATGGAGTTTCAGTAACTTATGATATAACTTCAAGCAGATCTAGGAAGCTCAGCAAATTTCAGGATAACATAAAGGAGACCATCCAAGAGCATATCAGGGTTCAGTTCGGTAAGAGAACTACTACATGTGATGGGCAACAAGGGACTTATTTTGAGGATTAGACCTTCTGCAATTTTGGGAACTTGTTAGCAGTCTATATAAGGCTATTGACTCTGTGTCAGCATGAAGCCTGAAATCAGCAAGGAAATACAGAGATGAAGTGGAAAAGAGCAAAGATGAACCTTGAGGGAATCTGTGGGGAAAAACTGAAATCTCTGGAAAAATTAGAACCCACTAGAATAAATAAGAACATGTGTTTGTCTTACCCCCTTTAATTTCGCTGATGTGAGTGAATTGCAAGCCAAGCTGGAAACCTTCTCCAGTAAGCTGTAGGTGCTCTGGACTAGGATTCACAGGATCTGAGAGTAGCTCTGGTTAGAAGAACTGTATCAAAATTTAAAAATTCTGGTTATCGGGGCACCTGGGTGGCTCAGTCGGTTAAACATCCAACTTCGGCTCAGGTCATGATCTCACAGCTCATGAGTTTGAGCCCCGCATTGGGCTCTGTGCTGACAGCTCAGAGCCTGGAGCCTGCTTCTGCTTCTGTGTTTCCCTCACTCTCTGCCCCTCCCCCACACATTCTCTCTCTCTCTCTCTCTCTCTCTCTCTCTCTCTCTCTCTCTCTCTTTCTCTCTCTCTCTCTCTCTCTCTCTCTCTCTCTCTCTGTCTCTCTCTTTCTTAAAAATAAATAAACATTGAAAACAATTCTGGTTATCAATGCTGATGTTAAGGAAATAAATATGAAAGATTCCACAGATTGAGGGAAAACATTTGCAATACAAGTGCTTTTATACAAAACATATAAACACTTCTACAACTCAATGGTAATAAGACAACCCCCCCCCAAAATAGATAATTCCTTGAATAGGTACTTCATAAAGAAAGATACATGCAGGTAGAATTGTAAGCACATGAAAAAGTTCTCAGTCTCATTAATTATCAGTGAAGTAAATTAAAACCACATCACAAGACATCACGAGGAATCCACTAAAATGGCTAAAATGAAAGAGACTGACAACATCAAATGTTGGAGGAGTTATGGAGCAACTGACATTTTTGTACATTGGTGGTAGGGCTGGTAAATGGTGTATAACCACTTTGCAAATGAGCCTAGAGATTTTTCATAATGTAGTCATATACCTGCCTGTGACCCAGAAATTTTACACTTGGGGCAATTGTCCCAGAGATGTTTTTTGTTGTTTTTTGTTTGTTTGTTTGTTTGTTTGTTTGTTGTGCAGACACAAAAAGACTTGTACAACAATGTTCCAAGCAGATTCATTCATAGATAACTAAAAATTAGAAACAATCCAAATATCCATGTACGGAAGAATGGATAAAGGAACTGTGGTATATTTATACACTATATTGATTATAACTCACCACTAAAAAGAGCTCACAGCTTATATGTGCAGCAATATGAATAAACTTCAAAAAATTCTGCTGAATGAAAGAAGCCAGACATAAAAGGGGACATACTGTATGATTCTGCTAGTCTAATATATGAGGATTCCAGAATAGTGGTACCTGTGGGTGAAGGGCTGAGGTTGATTGGGAGGGGGCACAACGGAACATTAAGGGATTATAGTCGTGTTCTATATTTCAATAGGAATTTGAGTTTCATGAGTATATATAATTGTTAAAAGTCATCATACTGAATAGGCACTTCATTTAATCTATCATTTTGCTGTATGTAATTGCACTTTTTCCGGGGGCCATCACATAATAGATACTCAAGTATTTGGTTAAATTAAACTGAATTATTTTTTATTATGCCTGCATGCACACTTTTTTTTTTTTTTTTTTTTTTTTGGTAAGTTGTGAACTAACTTCAGCAGCTGTTTCCTGCCTTTCTAAGTCAAATTGTCCTGTCCAGGCCCTACTAGACGGTTCTCATTTTCATGCCCTGGCGTGTTTGTTTCAGGATCTCTTACAGTTATCACTGGGCTCTTGTGATTGACTATGTACTCTACGGTTAAAAGAGGTTACTAAAATCGGAAAAGTCAAAATGATGCATAGGCTACTAGGTGTAATTACGGTTCAAGTTCACCTGCATGTCAGGTTAAACAATCTCTTACCAGGCTGAATTCTTAATATAGCAAAAAAGTTCATCACTTGCAAACAGCTAAGCAAACCTGGGGCGGAGGGTTATCTAGCATGAATTCTCATCTGTTGGGCAGGTTTATGTATATAGTAAGTAAGATTCCTCTTGGCGTGGTTGTATATTTGACAGCCAGAATCAGACTCAGAGCTATCCTCATGTTCTGCTTCCCTGGGCTGCAATCAATGTCCACTTGATCTGTGAGGGGCTGTTAGTGCTGTCAAAGCTCACAACCACTCACACTGCCTGCAGGTGTCTGTAATGCCTGGTGAATGACTTTACCATTCTTAATTCATGAATGAAATCAACTCCTAGGACAACAAAAACCTCATTGCTTCAATTAATTATAGTGAGAGAAATAAAACAAATAAAACCAGAAAAAGCCTCCAGATTTTTAAAAGAATGAAAACAAACAACAACAACAACAACAAAGACAGAAAAAAATGCAAAGAAAAAACCAAAAAGAAAGAAGATGAGAAAACTCACACACGTAGGGGCACTTTATGAAGAACATAATGTCCCCTCAGTCTCTATTATTACAAGATGACTTTGGATAGTTGCATTGATTTTTTTTAAAACACGTAACTCTGTTATTCACATTAAGAAATAACTTGGGGCACCTGGGTAGCTCAGTCAGTTACTAGCGGCCAACCTCAGCTCAGGTCATGAACTCACGGTTCATGAGTTTGAGCCCCGGGTCGGGCTCTGTGCTGACAGCTCAGAGCCTGCAGCCTGCTTCAGATTCTGTGTTTTTGTTTCTTTCTGCCCCTCCCCTGCTCATGCTCCATCTCTTTCTCTCTCAAAAATAAATTAAAAAACATTAAAAAAGAAAAAAAATTAAGTCTTTGGAATATATTGCTTTCATTCAGAAAATTATCTTAATAGCACACATCTTTTAGCAAAGAATCAGTTAATTAATAATCTAGTGAGTAAGAATTTATTTAAATCATGGCTTTATGTCCTCTTATAGGCCCTTTTAGAAAGCCATGATTTTTGGTGGTAGGTACAGTTGTGAATTTTTAAAAATTACTGATTCATCCATTTAAATTATTCTATTGTATTTGTATACCCTGTAGCTATTCCATATAATGACTTGGGAAATATTCTTACAGAATGCCTCTTGATCAAATTTATCATGAACTGCGTATTTGCTATTTAAAAAAATAGATGATTAAGTATGAAGTTAATTCTGTTTTCTGAATCAAAAAAGTCTACAGACAATATATATAATTATTAAATGCTAATTAAGTCTTGATAGGGCATTTTGTGACCTTTTGAAAATTGCATATATATACATATATATATGAATATATACTCAGTGGGATTTTTGCATTAGGAAATAGGATAAATCACTTACCGAAGGTCCTCAAGGTTTTTTTGTTTGTTTGTTTGTTTGTTTTTTCACTTTCTGACATCTAAATGACCCTGAAGTGTGGTGTTCTTTCAATTTTGTTCTGTCTGCTACTCACATTACAACTTTATCTGGTAGTTTTGCATTCATTTATACATCCACTAAGCTATAGATGCTCATACCTTCCCCTTCCATTTGTTCATTAATCTGTCAAATAGTTATTGAGCACTTACTATTGTAAATACTGGCAACACAGCTGTGAACAAGACAGATGTAGTCCCACCCCAATGGAGCTTAGAGCTTCTTGTCACATAAGGAATTATACAAATGATTACTTAATTACAAATATGACCAATGTCCTGAAGAAAAACCTGGTCACTTGTGGAAATGTGGTTAATCAAGGTCTCTTCTAGTGTCAGGAATTAGTTTAAATTTTACAGGTGTACTATTTTCATGTATAGTTACTTTGCAACAACAGTATAGTCATTTTTTAGTTATATCAGCCCCAGTCCATCTGCTGGTGTTGAACAAGTATTATACTGATCTGATACTTTTGCCCAAAATGGAAATGGTTTGTATTGTTTGAATTACACAATTTGCTTTTGGGGTACCTGGGTGGCTCAGTCAGTTGAGCATCTGACTCTTGATTTCAGCTCAGGTCATGACCCCAAGGTTGTGGGATCGAGTCCCGGAGTCTGCTTGAGATTTCTTCTCTCTTTGTCTCTCTCTCTCTCCCTCTACCTCTGTCTCCCACTGCCACACACACACTCTCTCTCTCTCAAAAAAAAATTAATTAAAATTTAAAGTTTATTTATTTTTGAGAGAGAGAGAGAGAGAGGCACGTGCACGCACAAGTGGGGGAGAGGCAGAGAGAGAGGGAGACACAGAATCCGAAGCAGGCTCCAGGCTCTGAGCTGTCAGCACAGAACCCGAAGTGGGGCTCAAACCGACTGAGCCACCCAGGTGCCCCAATTAAAAAAAAAAATTTTAAGAAAAAAAATAAAATAGAGGTTTAAAAAATAAAGTAGAATAAAATTTTAACTATAATTTTTTAGGTTTATTTTTCCAATAATTAAGTACAAAGTTAATTCTGTTTTCTGAATCAAAAAAAGCTACAGACAAAATATGTAATCATTAAAGACTAACTAGGTCTTTTTTTTTTTTTTTTTTTTTAAATTTTTTTTTTCAACGTTTATTTATTTTTGGGACAGAAGGAGACAGAGCATGAATGGGGGAGGGGCAGAGAGAGAGGGAGACACAGAATCGGAAACAGGCTCCAGGCTCTGAGCCATCAGCCCAGAGCCCGACGCGGGGCTCGAACTCACGGACCGCGAGATCGTGACCTGGCTGAAGTCAGACGCTTAACCGACTGCGCCACCCAGGCGCCCCTAACTAGGTCTTTAATGATAGCATTTTGTGACCTTTTGAGAATTGGATTTATTCATTCCTTAGAGGGAAAACAGTAAAAATAATTAGTTCTTTATTCCTTAAGATGCTAGAGATTGATATAGTTCTGAATTTTATAACAAATAATTTAAATGTTTCCTTATCAAACAAAACATTATTCTTCCAAGTTTTGTTTGATGTCATTTAGCTATAGTCATACTGCAAGTACAAATGTTAATTTGCTCGCCTTTATTGACCTAATCATAGAACTATATTGTTTACCTGTAAAGCTATATAGTTAATATAGCTTAACTATAAATAATTTAATAAATAAATATCAGAAGCAAGATTTTATTTTATAAACTGCCTGGAATCTATGAATGTTTTTCTTTAAATTTCTTAGCAATTTCTATATCTATGTACAATAATGAACTGTCTTGCTACACCTTATCCAAAAATTCAAAACAATGACAAATCTTGAATGTCATTGCTGAGATATGCCTAGATTAGTAGTTTGAAGTTGTTTTTAATAGATTTCAACAGTCCTGTTCATTTTATAGTGGTATTTCAGAGCAAAGACCTAAAGCCAAAAGTGATCACAGTTTTGAAATACCCCAATATAGAAATTTATTTTGGAAAACTTAACATTGCATTATTTTTATTTTGTGAATTTTCCAATTGAAGAAAAACTAGCTAAACTTTTTCAAGAAAATGTTAGTCATTGTATTAGTCTAGTTGGACTGCAATAACACAATATCATAGACTGGGTGGCTTAAATAACAAAACTTTGTGTTTTCATAGTCTTGGACAATGGAAATCTCAGATCAAAGTGCCAGCAGGTTGGTGTCTCGTGAGGACTGACCCCCTGTTTGGCTTTCTTACTAGGTACCCACATGACCTTTCTTTGGCACATGTATATGGAGAGAGAGTGGGTTCTCTGATGTCTCTTCTTTTAAGTACACTAATCCTATTGAATCAGGACCCCACTCTTATGACCTGGTGTACCCCCTAATAACTTCCTTAGAGGCTTCATCTCCAAATACAGCCATGCTAGGAGTTAGGGCTTCAGTATGTAAATTTTGGGGGGACGCAAACATAGTCCATAATAGTCATGAAAATGTCAATTTAGGTTAACTCCAAAATCAGTAATGCATTGTTTCACTTAATAAGATTGAAACAACCTTTAATTCTCAAAGCTTGGGTTCTCATCAGCAACCCAGACCATTGGGTCAGACAGAGATAATTTCTTGTTCAAGATGTTATGTAAAAATGATACAAACTGCATACCAAGGTAACATACTGACAGAAGCTTATCTTGTTAGCAGTACTTATAAAAAGATATTTTAGTACCTTTTAGTGCAATATCCAATATATCAGGGAATGTTAATTAAAGGAGATATAGTATGTGATAGCCATAAACCATATTTTAATAGATACACTTCCCTCACTGTTCTTCAGGAAAAGCAAAAAAAAAAAAAGCATTGTATAAAAAAATAGCATTTCCAAGATGAAGCAATAATTTGAAGCTATTTTATAGATATAGCAAAAGAAATCTTGTTAAATGAGGAAACACAGGTTTTGGCACAAATCGGTTTAGGTTCCTAATTACTTCTTTTACTTTAGCTACAGAACTCTGGCTTAACTGCCATAGGATAGAATACTGAGGAAGTACTGAAGAAACACTCACGTGAAAAGTGAGAACTCAGATGTCCAAACATGGAAAATATAAACAGGCCTGAAAAATCCTGTCCTCAAAGAAATTAGAACTACAAAGAGATGCTTTCCAAAGTTAAAATTTCTGTGGTGGAATAAACACCTCATTCTTATGAAAATGGTAAGTTCTTAGAATGGATACAAAAAAAAAAAAAAAGCAACTGAGTACAGCTAGATTGCTTCCTGGTGTTTAGTGCTGGAGTTCTGATGTTTTTCACCCAAGAAACCAGTGTCCTTAGGGTTTGCAGAGAAAGACCTTAGCTGTCGTGGAGCCCTCCCCCATTTGTGTGTGTGCACATTCTATGTGTAGCTCTGTCATGTAACGGAGCACTTCACACAGAGTCATATAACTCTCCTGGGAAAGTGAGGGAAGGAGAAAAGATAAAAGGGAAGCCAAGGAGAGCACCTCATGACAAGTAGAACATCAGTCAAGGTAGCAGTCAGTGGGATTTTACAGTGCATGTTGACACAGGAACAAATTAACTAGGCAGGTAACTTAGGTATCAGAGGTCCGTAAAGATTATAGTGGATAAAGTGGTTAAAGTTGAGTTGAAAGAATGAGACAAGTTGCTTGCTAATTAAATATTTTCTAGCAGGTCAAATACATTTAAAAAAATTTTTTAATGATTATTTTTTTTAATTTTTTTAATGTTTTATTTTATTTTTGAGACAGAGAGAGAGACAGAGCATGAGCAGGGGAGGGGCAGAGAGAGAGGGAGACACAGAATCAGAAGCAGGCTCCAGGCTCTGAGCTGTCAGCACAGACCCCGACGCAGGGCTCGAACTCACGAACTGTGAGATCATGACCTGAGTCGAAGTCGGATGCTCAACTGACTGAGCCACCCAGGCACCCCTAATGTTTATTTATTTTTGAGAGAGAGAGAGAGAGAGAAACAGAATGTGAGCGGGGAAGGGGCAGAGAGAGAGGGAGATGCAGAATATGAAACAGGCTCCAAGATCTAAGCTGTCAGCACAGAGCCTGATGTGAGGCTCGAACTTGTGAACTGTGAGATCATGACCTGAGCCAAAGTCAGATGCTTAACCAACTGAGCCACATGGCTGCCCCTAGTAGGTCAAATACATTAAGAGGGTTTTTTTTTTTTTGTTTGTTTTTTGTTTGTTTGTTTGTTTGTTTGTTTACTGATCCCCATTATGAGGCGTTTCCATGACCTGCATTCTAGTCTGATAAAACTTCAGTGACAGAGATAGTGTTTGGCTTCTGTTTGTTTCTTTTTAAACAGAGATTCAGTGAGGTAGATCTGGAAAAATGAGAGCTGCAGCAAAGTCATTAGCGATTTGATCCAGCACCCAAATATCAGTTTTTGAAGTAAAAAAATAAAGTTCTAAACTGTAATTATTAATCAGATTGTAAGTTATAAGAATGTTATATATATGAAAAAGTGTCTCATTTTTCCTGATAAAAAAGTCGTTAAAATGAATAAATCCAATAGAGTCTTAAAAAAGTACTCAGTAGGGGGTGCCTGGGTGGCTCAGTGGGTTAAGCCTTTGACTTTGGTTCAGGTCACGATCTCGCGGTTCATGGGTTCAAGACCCACATTAAGCTCTGTGCTGACAGCTCAGAGCCTGGAGCCTGCTTCAGACTCTGTGTCTCCCTCTCTCTTTGCACATTCTCTCTCTCTCTCTCTCTCTCTCTCTCTCTCTCTCTCTCAGTCTCTCAAAAATGAATAAACATTGAAATTTTTTTAAATACTCACTAGTACTGCTTGCATTTCATTTAACATGGTTTATTTAAAATTTTAGAATAGTTAACCTGAATATAGGAATGTTCCAAAGTTTATAAGAAACTCAGTAGAAAAGATGAACAAGGCAGACATATAGCAGCCACATACACCATGTTTGTCACATAATAGATTCCCTCTAAAGATTTGTTAACGTATTGACTGCATAGCTTGAAGGCAATAAAATGGTACAGCCTAAATTTTTTATGAGGTGCTTTGTAAATATCTTGCATTGTCTTCTAAATGCAACTTTTGCTGTATTCTGGGACTGACTACTTTATTTTGTTGTAGCTAACAACAGTTAGTTGTTAGTAGCTTTGCTTTGCTTTCCACATTTTCCTTTAAATTTTTATGAGGAATGACATGGGAACTGTAATGTTTACATTTTACATCCCCTAATTCCATCCTGTGTTCAAGGAAGGTGGAGAAAGAGCAACAGGAATTTTGTGAAGTATGTCTCAGCTCATAGCCAGAACCTGTGTTCAGAACTGTGCTGGGGATGAGAGAAAGCTCTGGGGACAAATGAGAAAGGTAATGGATCTGCAGATTTTCATGAAGAAACCTATAAGACCTTGGGTTCAAGAAGCAGATAGACTCCTCTAGGGTTGTGGCTCTACCTACTTAACCTAAATAAGACACAGTTTCTTCATTTATAAAGTGGAGATGATAGTGAGTATAAAGATTAGAGGCAATATGATTAGGTTCTAGAATACAGTAGGGGCTCAAAAAATGTTATCACTATTCCAAAGAACTTTTAGTGGCATAAAAAATATAATAAATATCATCTAAGAATCATAGAAGATTCTGGGTGGATTGTGGTCTAAACCTCACACGCAAAGCCCATCCATGAGGAAATTGCAATGGGACCAAGGAAAGCTAGGAACTATTGAGGTCTTGAGCTTTAAAGGTGTTGTGAGGAGCTGTTCTCCCACAGGATTTGAGAAACTTTCCAGGGAACCATTGCCCCAGTGGCTGAGGCCCGGATCCAACCTGGTGGTTCCCCAGACTTGTGACATCAGCACCCACTTGACTCTGATTCTCACTGCAATTTAGCAAGTCACTGCCCCCTTCAGGCAGCCTAGTCCAAACCCCATCGATGATGTGCCCTTTGGAGCACTCCTTCCCCCTAGAAAAGTGTGGGGCTCGGGAGAGTAGAGTACAGAAAGGAGAGGCAGGGTTCCAGCCCTCTGGCAAGCTTACACTCCCAGCCCCCATTTCTGGCTTTCAAACTCCTCCACCATTGACTCAGATCTCCTGAATTTGGCTAAAGGACTCTTTAAAGATTCGCATTGCTGATGCCCTAAATCCCTCGTTTGGCTGCTCTCCTTCCTCTATCTCTAGAGTTGGGACATTTGCAATCTCCATCTGGGTGACTAATGTGAACACGGAAGTTAGGTTGGTTGCCCACTCCACAGATTTAGGCAGGACCCTTACCAATGGGCAAGGCACACATTTCTACCACCAGCGGGTACACATAATGCTTGTTCCATAACTGAGAGAACCTGAACTTTTAGTTTAAGTGGTTTGGTGGTAGGGCCGGGGCAGAGCTGTGGGCAGCCTGTGCTGGAGTCCACATTCCTATTCTGCCAAGCCACTTCCTTCTAACTGGGGTGGGTTAGAAGGGAGGAAGAATGGGGGGGGCGGGGGATGAAGCTAGAAAGGTAGGCTAAAGTCAGATTATATCTTGAAAGTAAACTGGGGAACTAGAATGTTGCCGTGTAAGCAGTGGAAAATCAGAGAGGTCAAACAAGTTTTTGAGAAAAAATAATCTGTAGGGAAAATGCAGAACTGACTAGAAGAAGGAAGATATTGAAAGACAGAGAGAGTGCCTAGGAGAATTTTACATGAATCCAGGTGTAATAGCTTGGGAACTCCGCCTAGGAGATAATATTAGGAATGAAAAAAAAAGTAATAGACATCAGCCAGGAAAGATTGTCCCTGCCTGGTGACAGACTGAAAGTAAAAGTAATGATTCTGGTGTTGAGACTAGATAATGAGAACTAGTTAAAACAACAACAAACTCCCCAAGATAACTAAGAAGTTATAGTTAATAATCCTCTTTTGTGTTACCTTCAGCTTAAACATTGCTGTTTAGATCTCTCTTACTGGTTTACACTTTATACTAAATGATCCTGATATTATCATCTTTCTCATTTTACCATTTCCCCAAACACATATTCATATGAAGGCTTATTAACGGGCAGAATTAGTATGCCCATGCTCTCTGCCACCTCTCAGCCCAAAAATGGGGTTCTGGAGATTAAAAATAAGAATGAGAGCTCTCCTTTACTGAACTTTTATTATGTATCCACCTCTAGGCCAAGTTTCTTATATGTATTTTCTTTTTTTTATGTTTTTATTTATTTTTGAGAGAGAGAAACAAAGCATGAGCAGGGGAAGGGCAGAGAGAGAGAGAGAGAAAGACAGAATCTGAAGCAGGCTCCAGGCTCCAAGCCGTCAGCACAGAGACTGTTGCGGGGCTCAAACTCAAAAACTGCGAGATCACTGTCTGAGCCAAAGTTGGAGGCTTAACCAGCTGAGCTACCCAGGCTCCCCTTATATGTATTTTCTATTAAATACCCATAGTAACTCTATGACATTTGTGCCTTTATTATTCCATTTTACTGGAAGAAAGCTAAAGGTTGGAGGGGTTTAGAAACTTCTTCAAGGTCATAGAGCCCAAAGTGGCAAGGCCAATATTGTATCTTCTGACTATCTCCTCCAGAGTGCACACTCAGCCACTATTGATAATGGTATATAATAATTGATTCTAAACTCATTTGAAAAAATATTCTAGCTGGGGAGGAGAAGTGAGGAAATGTCTAACATTCTTTTTCACACACCAGCTTATTTATGCTATAAAGTACCATCAAATAGGAATGTTTATGTGGTTTTCCTTTAAGACTTAGATGTGATCTGAAGACTATTACCACATTTTAATGGCCTAGAACATGGATGTAACATATTTCCAAGAAGGAGAATTTGGTACTATTGAAAAAATCTAGAATCCCATCCAATAATTCATTATTTAAAAAAGAATTTTTAAATGTTTATTTATTTTTGAGAGAGAGAGAGAGAGAGAGGAGGAGGAGGGGCAGAGAGAGAGGGAGACACAGAATCCCAAGCAGGCTCCAGGCTCCGAGCAGTCAGCACAGAGCCTGACGCGGGGCTCGAACTCATGAACCGCGAGACCATGACCTGAGCCGAAGTCAGATACTTAGCCGACTGAGCCACCCAGGCACCCTAGTTCATTATTTTTAATCCAGATATAAACATAAAGTTATTTCAAGGTATAAATTCGTGAACAGAAAGAATGTCAGTGTATTATAGTGTACCCATAAAGAAGTCTGACTGTTTAAACAGTAAACCACTATTTTATTCCAAATTAATGAGAGAAGAGGTTAACAAACGGGCACACAAATCAGAAATCGAAATGTCCGGAGGTCAGTAGGTTTTTTTTTAATTTTCATATTTTATTTGTCAGTTCTCTAAGTGATTTTCAACTAAGCAAAAACACATTAAAGGAGAAGCTCATTTCATTCATTTGCAAGGCAGACTCTATGGATTTCTTTTTGCTGGTCCTCTTTGCACTTCAGTGGAACAAACAGTGCAATTTTTATCCCTTCTGTTTTTAGAGCAGCAGCTGTAAAAGTAATTAATGGCTATAGGAACTCTAGCATGCCCTGCAGAAGGCCATTCTGCATTCAACACGAGCTGTGGAATCAAAGCTGCCACTTCTGATGCCTCCGGCCCCTGAGGGCGCATCCTGGTGCATGCTGAAACGCTCCTGTCTCCACCTCAGAGTCTCCTCGGCACCCTCATTCCTTTTGGCCACTGACACCTGTAAAGAAAAACTTGTGTCAGTGGGTGTTTTCATACTACTTCAAATAATGTCTTTGGTGCATGTTCAAAATTGTTTTAACCTCTTCAAGTTGACAGTGATGACCACAGATTTTCTACCCGTAGTGAGTAAAGACATGAGAGCAGTCATAAATTTTATAAAAGGATGTGTGTTTCCCCCTATTTTTTTTCTCTTCCTTTTCATCTCCACTTTTTTCTTTGGTTTCTCTACCTTTCTTCCAAATATATTCATGCAAAAAAACATGGCCGCGGTTAGGTAATGTCAGGTGTAATAAGGAATCCTGCCATGTGAGCCATCTGCGTGGTTAGTGGACCCGATGTTAGGATTGAAACCAGATGAGCTGGCTTGCAGACCTTGGCAAGGCTCTTGCTACCTGTGACCTTGAGTAAATTGCTTGACCCTCTGGATTCTCACTTTTCTGATCTATGAAATAAGGATAATAATACTTGCCTGGTTTACTTCACAATGTCCTTGAGAGATAATGAATGTGAAAGCGCTTTTAAACTATCACAGTGCTATACAAACATAAGGAATGATGGTGTTCATTTTGACAGAATAAGACTCTCCACAAACAGTGGTGACAGAGAGGGGTAAGCCTGGGATTCCTTTGTTCCATCTCATTGAGTCATGTAATAACACTGAGGCGAAGACTTTATGCTGCGTTTTCCCTGGTGGACCGGGGGAACGCACATTTGCCAAATATGGAGGGGGAAGCGGAGCCTTCTGGATCACCTCCCGTTTCTGCCCTGGAGCTGAACAATTCTACACCTCCAGAGGAGATTACTGATCTGACAGTCCTGAGGCTCCCTTCATTCTGCCTCAGCTGTGCTGCTGCTCCTCTGAAATGCTCAGCAAAGGGATGTTAAATGGTTATGGCTGTTGCCCCACCCTTGGGAGAATGCCCAGGGGATGTGGACCGCCCCCAGGCAGCCCGCAAGAAGCTGGACCAGACAGTGCAGAGTCACGGTGCATCCAAGCACCAGCACGCACATCTTTTCTCCACCACATGCATTTTCAGGGTGCCCTCTAGCAAATATCCAATATTGGACATTTGAAAAGTTGGGGAACTGTCCTGTTAGTCTTTTATTCACCATTATAAGAAGGTGAGATAACATCATCCAACTGGAATTGGATAAAATTGGTAGAAATTTTGACTGGACTGTAGACCTGGGGCCTAAAGTTAGTCTGACCACGGACACGTAAAAACATTAAAAATTGAAAATAGCACTCAAGATATTTGTGAAGATTCACTTTCAGTTTAATTTTTTTCCCCTCTCTCACTCAGACTACAGTGTGGGAAGAATTAAAAAGTTTTAATGGGGGCGTCTGGGTGGCTCAGTCAGTTAAGTGGCCGACTTCAACTCAGGGCATGATCTCATAGTTCATGAGTTCAAGCCCTGCGTCCAGCTCTGTGCTGACAGCTCAGAGCCTGGAGCCTGCTTTAGATTATGTGTTTCTGTCTCTCTCTCTCTGCCCTTCCCCTGTTCACACTCTGTCTCTCTGTCAAAAATAAATTAAAAAAATTTTTTTTTAATTTATAAAAATAGTAAAAATGTATATGCTAAACTGATAAATGTGTTCATTTCGCAAAAATGCCTTAATTTTGTGTTGAATCTAAAACAACAGTTCTCAAGCTTCTTTTTTTAATGTTTATTTATTTACTTTAAATAAAAAAGAGAGAGAGGGAGGGATAGAAAAAGAGGGAGAGGGAGAGGGAGAGGGAGAATTCCAAGCAGCTTCTATGTCAGTGCAGAGCCTGATGCAGGACTTGATCTCACAAACTGTGAGATCATGACCTGACCCCAAATCAAGAATCAGACGCTTAACTGACCAAGCCACCCAGGCAAGTTCTCAAGCTTCTTGGTCTCAGGGCCTCTTAAAATTCATAAATTATTTAGGACCCCAAAGGGCTTTTGTTTATTAAAGTTATGTCAATAAATATTTACTGTATTAAAAAGTTAAACCTGAGGGGTGCCTGTGTGGCCCAATCTGTTAAGCATCCAACTCTTGATTTTGGCTCAGGTCATGGTCTGGGAGTTTGTGGGACTGAGCCCCAAGTCAGGCTGAGCTGACAGTACAGAGCCAGCTTGGAATTCTCTCTCTCCCTCTCTCTCTGCCTGTCCCCCACACTTGCTCATGCCCTCTCTCTCTCTCTCTCTCTCTCTCTCTCTCTCTCTCTCTCTCTCAAAATAAATAAATAAACTTTCAAAAAAGTTAAACCTGAGAAGTTTTAAAAAATACTTAATTATTAATTAATTCAAAACTAATAGAAATAAATTCATCTGTTAACACCAGAGCAATGGTAACATATGCCATGTAGCTACTGAAGACCTAAATTGTTAACTCATGAGGAAATGAGAGTGAGAAAGGCAAATAACTTCTTATAATTGCTTTTTGATAGCCACGTTGAGAATCTTAACCTCTCAAATATTTTGATCTCCTGGGAAAGGTATAAAGAACTACAATATATTATTTTGCTTTCTTTAAAGAAATTTTTAAAAGTTAGTTTCACTGACCTGAAAAATATATTTTTATTGTTAAGATTGCAGGCAATGAGTTTGAATCCTCATTTTGCCACTTACTGATTGAATGACATTAGACAAGATACGTAAGCTTCCCAGAATCGGTGCCCTCATCTGCAAAATAAAGATGATGAAAATATACCTTGTGATGAATAAATGAACTTATACTCATGTATGTCACAGTTTCCCAGAGAAACAGAACCAATTGGATGTATATGTATATGTGTGTATATGTCTATAGATGTGTATATATACATATATTTTATTATTTAATATAATTATATTTAATATAAAACATTATGTTATAATAGATAATAGATAAATATTTTATATTATATATATACATATATATATATGTGTATATATATATATATTATATCAGTGGGGAGAGAGAAGGAAAGAAAGCGGGAGAGAAATTTAGTTTAAGGAATTGGCTCATGTGATTATAGAGGCTAGAGATAAGGATAGAGAATCCAAAATCTTCAGGGTGCACCAACAGGGTGGAAACTCAGGGAAGAGCCAATGGTGCTGTTCAAGTTAGAATGCCATCTGCATTGGGGAGGTGAATCTTTTGTTCTGATCAGGCCTTTAGCTGATGGCACGAAGCCCACTCATGTTATGAAGGACACCATGTTATTCAAAGTCCACCAATCTAAATATTAATCAGATTCAAAAAACTCTTACAGGAACATCCAGAATAATACTTGCTCACATATTTGGGCACCATAACCAGCCACGTTGACACATAAAATTAACCATTACAGTGTATAAAGTACTTTGCCTCATTTTCCTTGTTTGTTTTGTTTCTTAAATTCTACATTAAGAGTGAAATCATATGGTATTTGCTTTTCTCTGTCTGACTCATTTCATATAGCATTATACCCTCTAGGTCCATCCATGTTATTGCACATGGCAAGATCTCATTCTTCTTTATGGCTGAGTAAAACTCCATTGTATATAAATGCCACTTCTTCTTTATCCACTTATCTGTGGATCAGCACTTGGTTTGCTTCCGTATCTTGACTATGGTAAATAATGCTGCAGTAAACATTGGGGTGCATATGTCTTTTCAAATTAGTGTTTTTGTTTTCCCGGGGTAAATAACCAGTAGTGGAATTATTGGATCCTATGGTATTTCTATGTTTATGTTATTGAAGAAACTCTATACTGTTTTCTACACTGGCTGTGCCAATTTACATTCCCACCAACAGTGCATGAAGGTTGCTTTTTCTCTACATCCTCTCCAACATTTGTTATTTCTTGTCTTTCTTATTTTAGCCATCTGACAGGTGTAAAGTAATATCTCATTGTGGTTTTGATTTGTATTTCCCTGATGATTAGTAATGCTGAGCATCTTTTCACGTGCCTGTTGGGCATCTGTATGTCTTCTTTGGAAAAATGTCTATTCAGGTCCTCTGCCCGTTTTTTAAATTGGATTGTTTGGTTTTTCTGATGTTGCCTTGTATAAGTTCTTTATATATTTTGGACGTTAACCGCTTATTGGATATATTATTTGCAAATTTCTCCCATTCAGTAGGTTGCCTTTATTTTGATGTAGTCCCAATAGTTTATTTTTTAGGTGTTTAATCCATTTTGGGTTTTTTTTTGGTGTGTGGTGTTAGAAAGTGCTCCAGTTTTTTATTTTGCATGTAGCTGTCGAGTTTTCCCAGCACCATCTGTTGAAAAAACTCTTATCTCCACTATATATCCTTGCCTCCTTTGTCACAGATTAATTGACCGTATAAGCATGGTTTTATTTCTGGGCTCTCTAATCTATTCTGTTGATCTATGTGTCTGTTTTTGTGCCCACATCATACTGTTTTGATGACTATAGCTTTGCAGTATATCTTGAAATCTGGGATTGTGATATATCCAGCTTTCTTCTTCTGTACTGTATACTGTACTTTGAACAGTGCCGAGTATAAACAAACTCTCAACAAATATCAGTTACTATATATTGCTAATATTGTGTTGAATGTATTGTTTGATTTTAAATATTGTTGCATGAAAAACTAAGTAATACATTAGAAAATTTTTGTAAAGAAATGAAAAATGGAAACTCATATGAAGATATATTTTTGTCAGTGTGCAAGAGGATTCAGACAAATCAATGGTAAAAATATATATATTCCAGAAATAGCTTTTAATATATATATGAATATATATATGTATATATATGTGTGTGTGTGCGTGTGTGTATATATATATATATATTTATATATATAGTGATATATGATAAAAGTTGGCATCACAAATCATTGTGGAAGTTGAGTCAATTATTCAGTAAATAGTGTTTAAAAGTTATTTAATTATTTGTTTAAACGTCACTTTATATCATCTCTTTGTTTCAAGTGCAAATAAATTTCAACAGGATTTAGGAATGGAATGCTAAAAAAAATAAAAACCACAAAATGATTTCGTAAGTAATCTACACGTTTATCTATTGATAAATATTTAGCTTATCTCTGGGTAAGAAGGACTTTCTTAGCTTAGAAATCATTAAAGAAATGACAAAACATCAATATTTATTACATTTAAATTACCAATGTTAAAGATAACTGACAAAGAATATCCACACAAATATAACATATAAGAGCTAGTATATTTAAAATTTGGTGAGCTTGTACAAATTAAGAGCAATCTAAGACCCCAGAAGAAAGAATAAAAAAGGGATCATATTGCTCTGTTAGCTTCCTTGGAGTCAGAAGAATGAAACAAGTACAGGTTACTTATTATATTGGAAAGTTATGTAGGATTCCAGGGAATGTGGAGTTAAAAATTACAGTCGGCTTGGATCTCACAATCATCTGAACTGGAATAGGGGGTCAACTCCAAAAACAATGATAACAATTGTTCAGTTAGAAAACCTCTTTGTTCACTTGCTTTTCTACCTCATAAAAACCAAACCTGATCAGATGCTTTGGTAACACTGGATCAGTTAAAGAAGTTGACTTATGGGAACACTTTTGGAGATTTGTAACATCAGTAAATAAAAAGCGGGTGTGTTCTAAACTTTCTATTGTGTTAACGCATGTGCAATGGCTTGTTTAAAATGTTTCAGTCCTGATTCTTCCTCCCCCTACTTTTGGTGAAATTTTATGGTCTCATCAACTATGCTCCTTTTCAGGACTGTGATCCTATAACTGATGAGGACTCACCATCCATGCCATGCCTCTCACAAGTGCACCACACACCCCTATGTCTCAACACCACAAAGAACAATTGCTTTGTAGGATTAATTGGCACTTTAAAAAATTAATGTTTATTTATTTTTGAAAGAGAGAGAGAGACAGAGCATGAGGGGGAGAGGGGCAGAGTGGGAGGGAGATGGGCTCCAGGCTCTGAGCTGTCAGCACAGCGCCTGATGTGGGGCTTAAACCCACAAGCCGTGAGATCATGACCTAAGCCAAAGTCAGACGCTTACTGACTGAGCCACCCAGGTGCCCCTCATTGGTACTTTTCAAAAAGTGTTTGAAGAGGGAACTTCCTGTTTCCGGAAAATGACTTGCACAGGTTCATTCTTATTTCTGGTTCCTCCAGACCAGTATAAAAAATCTGGCTTGATTCATGGAGATTGGCTTAGGCTGCTGGGCAAAAGAGCCAAGTCCTGATCCTGATCATTGCCCAAGAGCCTTGTGTGTGGTCTCATAGAGGGAACACTTGGCCAGGAGTCAGGAAATTGGAGATCTGCTCCTGGTCCAGTTTTGAGGACAAGTGGCAGGGCCAGCTTTGTTGGACTCCAATGAAGCTTGTATGCCTCTAGCCTTCAAATTTCAGTGCTCTTTAAAAAAGAAAGGCCTTTGAATTCACACATCTTTTGGTTTGAATTTCTGTCTCTCATGAACTTCAGATTAGATGTACCTCTCTGAATCTCAATTTTGTCATTTATAAAATGGAGAAACGACCTATATTATGCCACTTAAGTGCAGACTAAATGAAATAATATATATAGCATTATACCATATAGATATGGCATTGTGCTGGCCATATAATAATCTCTCTTGGATTATTCTCTCTCCTTCCTCTTGGAGATTATCTCACCATCTAGTTTCCTAAAAAACCCATTTTTATTTAATTTCTGGAGAAGAAAAGATCATATAAATTCATCTTGTGTATTATTGCCTAATAAGGCATAGTAAGTGTTATTTCCCAAGTATATTGGCATTTTTGCAAGGAAAACTGAGAAATTATAGCTGTCATGATCATATTGAGGCAGCAGCAAGAAACCAATAAGGATTGTGTCTAGAGAGTCAAAAGAAACTCTCCAGGAAATGTTAGTATCATAACATTTTGACTCAATCTTTTGATTTAAGCCTTCTAAAACTTAAATTGTTGATATTTTGCAAGAGGCAGGATATAAAGATTATTGTCAGTCACACCTTAGTGTGGTTTAGCTTTTCAGATCCCTTTTCAAAAGGGAAATTTTGATCTGCGTGTGTTAACGGGAGTAGGGTTCAGTTCGTATAACGTGGATATTTAAGGAATTAAGGGAGAAAACAAATAGGAAAGAAAAATTCCACATAATTCACACTTGTACCCAGAAATGTAAGAAATTATTGGCATAAATAAGTACTTCTGCATAAAGTGGTTTAGGATGTTAATGTATGGTATTTTTACTTATTATTCTTTATTTTGAAAATTTCCACTCAAAGGTACATTTTAAATAGTACCCTTTATCATCATTATGCTCCCCCACTTACTGTAAATGCCCATAGAAAGTCATGCATTTCCTTCCTGTTGAACTATTACTCTACAGATCATAGTAGTGTCCTAGGATTTTTACTGTGTAAAGTTTCATTGCAGCATTTGTGGTAAACTCTATTGTGTATGATATTACATGATAACAACAATGCCTGGTGCCTAAAAGCTATAATGACCAGCTATTGTGCGGTCAGTAAGAGGAAATTATATAACCTTAGTTGCCAATATGCTGTTAAGGGAAAAGTCTTCAGTTTGCTCCAGCCCACCCCCTGCCCCTGTCACTTACCACTAATAGTAGGTTTTACAAATAGGCTGAGGGTAAGTGGACCCTGGAGTACTATTCTCTGTACCCCAAAACCATGCCCAACCCTTCCGCTTGGTTATTTCCACTTGGTTATAAATCAGTGGTGGGCAAGTTTTGGTGTATTTAACTCCCACGCATTTACTCTGTCTATTCTATCACAATCCGTGTATGTCTAGTATGTTCAATCTAGGCACTTACATTATTTCTTTAGTTATATAAAAATTTTTTTTTAAAGAATAGTTTGACTTCTGATACAGGTCAGGTTGGACTTCCCCATCGTGTTTGTTTTGTTGGTGGTGTTTTTGTTTTTTCCCTTTTCAAGTATTACTATTTAGATTAACAGGAGTGGTAGCAATGGTTACTACTCCCATGTCCCTGTGAGTTTTAGTCTTCACATCCACTTCCCTTCCACAAGTGATTGGCTTTCAAACAAGGTCTCTACTAAGCTTCAGTGTAGGAGGCAGCCACTCCTCCAGGGAGACAAAGCCCAGTCCCTCCGTCAGCCTATGCTGGCCACGTGCTTGCCCTGACCCTGTGTCTGGCTCGTGTTGCCCATGATTATGGCTCTTGCTGGCAGCTCACTGGCCCATGGGCCAGAAAGCAGAAAAGGAATTTAGAATTACAGGGGGAAATGATGCTTAAAAAGGCAACAGTTTACTGATGTCTATTTTTTTTCCACTCTGAAATATTTTCATACAGTTTGTGTCTTATTCCATCAAGTATGGTTGGTTGCACTTCTTAAGAAACTTTATTCCATTATACAGTGAGTCTTGGTGAAATAATCCAAGGAGAGTCTACTGAGAAAATATATCCACAGCTTTTTTCACTAAACATGTGACAGAATAGATATGGAGGATGTGAATTTTAAAAGCTTTCTTTAAATAAAAGGAATAATATATTTTCTTAGTTAAAATGTATTAAGCATATTATTCCTTTTGTCCATGTTAATCAGTCATTTATATTTATTCTATGTGTTCCTCTGTGTAGTGAATCTCCTCAGGCATTTGATTCAATGCTTGAAAGGCTACAGATGCTTTAATAACAAAGTGAACAGTGACAAAATAATTATGCCTATTGTTTTTATCACTACTGGATTTTTTATTTTTAATTTTTTTAATGTTTATTTATTTTGGAGAGAGAGAGAGAGAGAGAATGAGCAGGAAGGGGCAGAGAGAGAGGGAGACACAGAATCCGAAGCAGGCTCCAGGCTCTGAGCTGTCAGCACAGACCCCATTGCAGGGCTCGAACTCACAAACTGTGAGATCATTATCAACCAAGTAAGCTACCCAGGTGTCCCATGATTATGTAATTTTGTAATATAATTCCTATTTGGGCTCCTATGGACTTTAGATGCCCTATTTCTCCTGTCCTTCCTTTAGGTTTTGTGTTGACTCTTTTCTCTATTATCTTTTTCTTTTTTTTTTTCCTCAGACTTTCAAAGCATTTTTCAGTGTGACCATTATCGAAACTCTACATCTGAGCCACTTGTGGTCTTGTTAAAAATATTCTTGGTCCTTATTCCCCACATGGCCAACTGAACTGGATTCTCTGAAAGAGGGACCTAGACATTTGCGTTTTGAACAAATACCTCTCTCCTCCCCAGGCGGTTATGTCTTTTTTTTTTTGGTACTTTCTTCCTTCTTTGTGTCAATTCCTCCATTTTCTTATTTATTTATTTTATTTATTTATTTCATTGTTTCCTCCAAATTTGTATTCAAATTCTAGTTGGTTAGAGGTGCCTGGGTGACTCAGTCGGTTGAGTGTCTGACTCTTGATTTCAGTTTAACTCATGATCCTAGGGTCCATGCTGAGCGTGGAGCTTGTTTAACATTCTCTCTTCTCTCCCTGTGTCTTTCATGCTCTCTCTCTCTAAAATAAAAAAAAAAATTAAAGAAATAAATTCCAGTAGTTAACATACAGTGTAATATTAGTTTCATGTGTAGAATTTAGTGATTCATCACTTACATACCATACCCAGTGCTCATCAAAAGGGCCTCCTTAAAATCCATCACCTATTTAACCCATTCCTCTACCCACCTCCACTCCAGTAACCCTCAGTTTGTCCTCTATAATTAAGAGTCTGTTTTATGGTTTGCCTCTCTTTTTCCCCCCTGTGTTCATGTGTTTTGCCTTAAATTCATATGAATGAAATCTTATAAATACATATAAATCATATAAATGAAATCATATAAATACATATGAATGAAATCTTACAGTATTAGTCTTTCTCTGGCTTATTTCACCTAGGGTAACACTCTCTAGCTCTATCCACACCATTGCAAATGGCAAGATTTCATTCTTTTTTATAAAAAGATGCTCAATATCACTCATCATTGGGGAAATACAAACCAAAACTACAATGAGATATCACCTCACACCAATCAGAATGGCTAAAATGAAAAACACAGGAAACAATGGGTGTTAGTGACAATGTGGAGAAAGGGGAACCTTCTTACACTATTGGCAGGAATGCAAACTGGTACACGACTCTGGAAAACAGTGTGGAGGTTCCTCAAAAAGTTAAATATAGAATTATTTTATGATCCATCAATTGCACTACTAGGTATTTACCCAAAGAATACAAAACTACTAATTTGAAGGGACACATGCACCCTGATGTTTATAGCAGCATTATCAACATTAGCCAAATTATGGAAAGAGCCCAAATGTCCATTGACTGATGAATAGATAAAGAAGATGTGGTCAATATATACAAGGGAATATTACTCAGCCAATTCCTCCATTTTCAAGAGGATTTGTAAGCCAGTACAAAACATTATTACTTCATTCCATCCACCAAATCTGTATCTAGCCTTAGACTTTATCATTGTCAACTTTCTGATCGAACAGAAAGATCCAGATCTGTCCTTAGTCATTTAATTCTGTTTTAGAGAGGGCCTCCAGTATTCCATGGCTAGGACCACACCATTAGGTAGATCATTCTTTAGCATCATGAGAGTCCAAATCGTGTTGTGACATTAAGTTGAATAACTGAAATAACAAAAACAAACAAACAAACAAAACACAAACAACAAAAATCAGTTCATACTTGCCAAGTTTCTTCTTTTCAAATCTGTTTCTGAAAGCTCCAGGTCTTACAAGAGCTCTGGGCTCTGTCCTATGCCTCCTCCGCACTCTGACTCTGAAACCTTCTTAGTTGTCATATTATTCAGACATGGGAAACACTCAGAATGGTGTCACACACATGCCATGTGTATTTTATAAATTTAGCTATTATCATTATTAATATTATTTTAAGTTATACTCAAATAATATTTTGGGTAATAGAGCATATCACAGGTGAGCTGTGAAGGCCCTAAACCTATTTAATTGATTTATCTACATGCTTGTCCTATCTTCTGGAGCCCTCTGGGGACTCTGGCTTAGGCTTACACCCTTAGCTATTCTCAGTTTTCACAGCTTTAAGAGGCTACCCCTGACCTTGTTCCAATGTCTTAACCCAAACCCTGAGAACCTCGTAAGAGAGGGCCAAACATTGTATGTCCTTGTGAGTGTTTTCAGTCTAGTGCACTAACCTTCCTGAGACCGAGAAAACATATTTTTTTTCTTTGATTCATTTTATCTAAATGTCTTGGACAGTTCCTTAAATGGGTTTGTTGATAATAACCATGAACATGTTTTCTTTTAAACTATCTTTCTGATGAGTGTTTGGTGGCTTTAGAAATAGAAGTTTTTGCATATTAGTATGGGATGTTAAAACCTGAATGGGTGAGGCTGACTTTGTATGACCTTACTGAAGTGATGTGTGTGAAAAAGTCTTATATTTAAAAAAAGTTTTATATTTGACAGGTCCACAAAAAGACTTTCACCACCCAGGGCAAACTTTGGGAAAGACACAGGCTTACGTTTCCATATTGTCAATCCCAAATCCATAAAGTTTCCGGATTTTCCAAAAGGATAGATTTGTGTCTTAGGGTTGTAGAGTAGGTATAGCAGAAGCGTTAGGTTTCTCATATGACTGGGCAGTAAGCCTCTTTGGTATCTGGCCTGACCAAAAGTATTTTTTGAAGGGGATCTCGTTCTGCCATGTTATTTTTCAGTTTTTTCTCAAAATGTCTTTAAAGATTGCACTTTGTAGGTAACACGGTGGGCAGCCAATGAGGAGACCCCAACCCTGAGCAGACTTCTGGCAGAAGACCCCAAGAAAAGACAATGAGCCTTGATCTGCCAGAGTTGGTAGAAAAATTCAGAGTGACAAGAACTACATTCACCCAGGAGACAAGTCTGAGTACAATGATTAAGCCCCTGTGGAACTCACCTATAAGCACAGTACAGAGTACCTGATATTTACTCAGTGTGGTTTTTAAAAATCAATCAGTGAATGAATGAGTGATTTTATGTTAAATCTCTGACCAGTACATAGGGGTTCTATTCCCAAGCCAGACCAGGAAAGGAGGTTCTGGATCTATCAGTCAGCAGCTTCACAATGTTCAGGGTCCTCAAATACCATCTTGAGTTTGACCAACAATTCCAGGAAGTAACCAGCAAACATTCCTCTGCCCCACCCAGCATGTTAACCACGCCAAGGACAGTTTTGTGAAGCAGTTGAATGCAACCCCAACTTTAGGCAGTCAGTGGAGAAGCCTGCGGCTGAGGCCCCAGATTCACATGAATGTAAGCTACGGTCCTGGGCAGGACTTTGTCTGTCTTGCCCTTGAAAACATATTTAGGAGACACCTTGGTCAAGAGTGCTGCCACTTATGGGGCACCTGGGTGGCGCAATTGGTTAAGCGTCCGACTTCAGCCAGGTCACAATCTCGCGGTCCGTGAGTTCGAGCCCCGCGTCGGGCTCTGGGCTGATGGCTCAGAGCCTGGAGCCTGTTTCCGATTCTGTGTCTCCCTCTCTCTCTGCCCCTCCCCTGTTCATGCTCTGTCTCTCTCTGTCCCAAAAATAAATAAACGTTGAAAAAAAAATTTTTTAAAAAAAAAGAGTGCTGCCACTTGTGTGTGGGGGGGGGGGGGCGGGGAGGGGGCTCTGGTCCCAGGCTGAATTGAAGCTTTTCCATAGTGAGATGAAGAGCCCACATCTTGAGGATTGGAGTCTTCTTTTCTGGCTGTTGGGCCAGCATTCTCAGTGCACTGTCCCTACTGCACAGTTTTTACAGATTTGCCTTAGACTGTTTGTGCTGGTGAAGAAAGACAAGTCTCAGCAGTCAGTTTGAGAATAGGCCTTATGTCACCTCAAAAGTTCTAAGAGACAGTTTTCCTCAGGACAAGACAAAAGACACTGGAGAGCTAGACCTATGGTTCTTGACTCTGTTCTTTTTTTCAAAAAATTTTAAAGCGTATTTATCCTTGAAAGAGAGAGAGACAGAGTGTGAGTGGGAGAGAGGCAGAGAGAGAGGGAGACACAGAATCTGAAGCAGGCTCCAGGCTCTGAGCTGTCAACACAGAGCTCGACACGGGGCTCACTGTGAGATCATGACCTGAGCCAAAGGCTGACGCTTAACCAACTGAGCCACCCGGGTACCCATTAACTCTATTCCTTTTTGTTTTTGTTTTTGTTTTTTTTTTTTTTGTTTTTTTAATATAGCTTATTGTCAAGGTGGCTAACATACAGTGTATACAGTGTGCTCTTGGTTTTGGGGGTAGATTCCCGTGATTCATCGCTTATATACAACACCCAGTGCTCATCCCAACAAGTGCCCTCCTCAATGCCCATCACCCATTTTCCGCTCTACCCCGCCCCGCTCCATCAACCCTCAGTTTGTTGACTCCACTCTTAAAGTGGACTTGCTCCTCCTATGTCAAAGACTAAAACATCGACACTGTAAAGTCCACTGACAATAAGTCACCTTTATGGGGAGTTTGGAGCATTCAGGATACTATGCTATGTGTTAATGTTCCTCCTCTTCTAGTCCATTATTTCTAGGCTCCTTATTGATGAACGGCTTCGCTATTTAAGATTCCAGTTGAAGTGGGGAAGGCAAGAATGTAAATGAGTGAGAGAGGGAAGAGCAATCAGCAGCTATATGGTTGGGTTGGCAGGAGCTGGACCACAGAATAGAATGGGAAGCGCTGAATAAAGCTGTCTATCTTGTACACATCAGTTACACCAAGGAGGGAGCCTGGCCTTAGGCAGCTGCATGTGGACTATCAGAGTAGCTAAGTCTGCTGAGAAGACAGGTTTAAGGGAGAAGTATTGCTTTACCTGAAGCTTTGACCAGAAAAGGATGCTGAAGTGTCAGCACAAAATGGAATGAACACAGAGTAGTATTTGTGTGTACATGGAATCATTCGAGAACCTGTGGGGAGGTCAGAATGAAAAGAGGGGCTACTGGGAGCTCAGCTGAGAGCTGCTCTAGAGATTTCTAAAAACAGCTACTACCCCTTTCAAGAATGACTAATAATTATTATATGAGGCAATGTTTGTGAACCAGGCCATAACAAGAGTTGAAGAAAGTGCCTGCTCAAAAGTCAAGTGTCCAAAATAAGTATGATTTTATAAAGAAATATATTTTATAAAGAAATATAAAGTATGTGGTGTGTGTGGTTTTTTGAAAACATGTATGCAACTAGAGCTTATAGACCTTTTTCCCCTCACTGGCTTGTCACATTTGACTATTGCAAATTTGAAAAGAAATAGGTATATTTTTGTGTGTACAGCTATTCAGTATTGCATCTCTAAGTACTCTCCCCTACCCCCAACACACAAGCACATGACAAATAGAATTATTGTTTTGTAAAAGTTTGATGGTTTTCACTTCTTGGAAGTTGGGTGTTACCAGTTTGTTCATTGCCTTTCTAGGAAATGTGGTCCACCTGCTATAAATGAAAATACTGTCAAAGTGTCTCCTCCATTGTGAAAAGACCCAAGGGAGAAAATATATTTTGTAAGTGACAAAAGGCTAGAACCAGTCCTTAAATGCTTGCTTGGGGTTCAAATTAAAACTCAGAACATACCCACTGACCGTGTTGTTCTAATTAAAATATATTAACATTCATGCCAATTTGGACTGTGAGTATCCATAAAAATGTAGGTCATCAAAAGAAAGAGTATATGGATTCCACATAAATGTTGTTTCTATCACTATTTTGGTTTTAAGTGGGATGTGCAGAATATGTGTGAAAATAAGATGCTATTTCTACTTTCAGGATTAATCCTTCCCAATATAGGTATTTTCTTTTTCTAGAAATCCCTTAAAGGATTCCTTTGTTCATGTCTCCATCACTGTCCCCACTACTCCCACTTGATTCCTCCACAGCACCCTTTTCCTCTGAAAGCTATTCATTCCTCCCCAGCCACTTTGTGCTAACTGCAGGGGCTACCAGGGTACAAGATCCTGCCTCTTCTTTGGCCCCAAGGTGGACATCCTAGGCTCTCCTTTGGTGTGTTGAATTTGAATCCATATAGAGTATGAGAAAAACCTACAGAAGTTGTGTAATGTAATTTTTGAAGGTATAGGCAGCCATAGTTTCTGCCATGAATGGAAAACGGCCCTCCAGTGGAAAAGATTAAGGTTGGTCTTCCAAGAAGAGCAAAAAAAACGACATGGAGGGTAGTCCTGTCAATATACAAGCTCTTAGTTCTACTTATTTTTCTGGATCACAGCCTATCCTGAGATTTGGTTAGTTCAACACTTTCTTGGATTGCCTAAAACAATAAATGCCCACTTGTTCTAAGTGAGTAGTTCTTGGGTTATTAGTCATCTAAATAAAGAGTGCTACTCAGAGAATTTGGCAAACTCCTGGGTGTAAATATGGAAAGTTGTCTTGGGACAAATTCTTTCTTTATTTTTTTTATGTTTTATTATTTTTGAGAGAGACAGACAGACAGACAGACAGACAGTGTGAGTGGGGGAGGGGCAGAGAGAGAGGGAGACACAGAATCCGAAGCAGGTTCCAGGCTCTGAGCTGTTAGCACAGAGCCCGATGTGGGGTTCAAATCCATGAACTGCAAGATCATGCCCTGAGCCAAAGTCGGACATTTAACCGACTGAGCCACTCAGGCACCTCAGGGCAGATTATTTCAAGGAAAAGTAATTAGAAACATCAATCCATAGCCAGATGTATCCATGTATCCATGTATCCATCTATAAAGTATAGATGGGATATGTACCATTGGCCACAACCCACATATGGTGGTTTGAAAATATGTTGCGAAATATTTTATGCTATACCCTTCTTTCATAAGATGGGATATAATTTACCCTACATTAAAAAAAATTTTTTTTAATGTTTATTTATTTTTGAGACAGGGAGAGACAGAGCATGAATGGGGGTGGGTCAGAGAGAGAGGGAGACACAGAATCTGAAACAGGCTCCAGGCTCCAGGCCAGAATCTGAAACAGGCCCCCTAATGCGGGGTTCAAACTCAGGACCACGAGATCATGACCTGAGCTGAAGTCGGACGCCTAACCGACTGAGTCACCCAGGCGTCCCTAACCTACATTTGAATATGGACCCAACATGGTGACTTGTTTCTAACAAGTAAAATATGGCAGAAGTGATGTTATGTGACTCCTGAGACGAGGTCTTAAAATGGATGGTCTCCACCTCACTTTCTCTTTTATGGATCACCACCTCCTCTGGGAGAATGGAGACTCCATGTCACGTAGACATTCAAGCAGTGCTGAGAGAGGCCCACATGGGGACGAACGGAGGCCTCTGCCAACAGCTGGTACCACCTTGCCAGCCACATAAATGAGTCATCTCCAAAGTGGATCCTTCAGTCCCAGCTAAACCCTCAAATAACTATAGTTCTGGCCAATATCTTGCCTGCAAGTTCATGGGAGACCCTGAGCCAGAACCATCTAGACAAGCCATTTCTGAATTCTTGACCCACAAAGATAATAAAAAATATTTGTTGTTAAGCCACTAAAGATATGGAAAATCTGTTACATAGTAATAGATAACTAATACTATGTTCAAGATTCAAAAGAATTATTCTGAAGAGGTTAGTAAATCTGCTTCAATAGTAAGTGATAACAGAAGATCCCAAAATAGGCAGCCCAGTCATAGAAATAATTGGAGGCCATGATTTAGAAGCTTGGTCTCCTTGAACTGAGGTTCCATATAGAAAACATGATTACTGAAGAACAGGTAGAAACAGAGCACCTACTATAACAAAAAAAATAATAATAAATAAAAATAAAAAAGTACAAAAAAGTTTGTTCAAGTGCATAGTTTTAAGGTCAAGCATATTTAGATTCACATATTGGCTTCACTAGTTTCTGTTTGAAGTTATTTGTCCATATGTTTAGGGTAGTTTCAGGCTTAAAAAAGGTTACAAAAATTATCAAGAGTTCCAGTGTATCCCTTAACCCAGTTTCCCCAACTATTAACATTTTAGCATTAAAAAGCATAGCATAGGAACATAATGAAAATAAAGCAAAACAAATTTTAAAAAAGTGTTCTAATACCAAATCTATGAAAAGTTTTTCTCATGAATGACAGGAATCTCAATTTGTATTCATAAAATGTGTATTATGTCAACCTATTCAGTTCCCTCTTTCTCTTGTTCTTGCTTCTACTTTTCCAGGGCATCTAGGTCCTTTTCTCCCTGCTGGGTCAAATTATTCTTTCCCAATGCAAATTAATGTATTCAAGCTTATTTCTGTCTTCAAAAGATCCAACCATGAGCGAAGAAGCCAGTGTGAAATTTCTTAATCTTAGTTTCTCAATATTTTAGCAAACTCATTTCCAGAATGAATGATTCTTGCCCACCACACCCACACCAGGAAAATTTGAGAAATTGATCGTGAATTTCTCAGAAAAATAATCATTTAAGAAATGTGCGAACTATAACAAATTATCAATGTATGTATCTTTTAAGGAAAACATTCTCTCTCTCTCTCTCTCTCTCTCTCTCTCTCTCTCTCTCTCTCTCTCTCTTTAATGTTTATTTACTTTTAAGAGAGAGAGAAAGAGAAAGAGTGCAAACCAGGGAGGGACAGAGAGGGAAGGAGACACAGAATCTGAAGCAGGCTCCAGGGTCTGAGCTGTCAGCCCAGAGCCGGACGCAGGGCTCAAACCCACAAACTATGAGATCATGACCTGAGCTGAAGTTGGATATTTAACCAAATGAGCCACCCAGGAGCCTCCCTTCTCTTTTCTGTCTTATGATATAATGGAGTATGTTTTTAGAGCTTGAACTTAACTAATTAGAGCAGAAAAATGAATAAATTAGAGTTAAATGCTGGATAACCACCAGCCACATAATTGTGTTGGGTTGTGAGGCTCTCTTTTCTGTCCTGAACGTCAGCTCCCTGAAGACAAAAACTATGCATTACTCAGTTCTGGGTCCTGCATATCAAACACAGTAACTGGGCATCAAAAGGATATGTTACTTGACTTCAATATGATAGAGAGGTTTCCTCTAACTTTTACATTTTTCAACAGTTGGCTCAAAAGTTGAGTACACATTCTCTAAGACATCTATCTCAGGAAGGAAAAAAAATCCTTATAAAGGGTCACTCTGAATACTCCTAAATAGAGCTCCGCTGTCAGGGACGTGACTAGATCTTCCTACCAATATGCCATCAGGACCATTTCGTGACCCAGGCCGTCCCCAGAAGTTCTTATCCTTCAGTGTTACCTTAAGGCCATATCTTGGAGCCCCGCAGTGCAGTTCATCCCTTGTTACTTGTCTTCACCTCTGAACACAGAGTAGAACCTAGTCCACATCCCTGGGATCGCTACAATGAAGGCAAGTCAATGGCTCTCTCTCTACTTAAAAAAAAATGCTGATTATTGAGGAGAAGTAAAAAGCAAACAACAGACCTTGTGAAAGGACAGTCACGGTCCAAATTCAGTTTTCCTAGTTTGTGACTGAGAGTTTCCTAGTTTCCTGAGTTTCCTAGTTTGTGACTACCAGCCTCCCTTCCTGCTGGTATTGTGCTCTGCTTGCTTTATTTCCTTTTGGGTTTGCGAGGTACTGGAGAGGAGCCCTTTCATGCAGGGTTTTATTCTTAGTGGATATAGCACTAGGCAGCATCCACAAGGAGGAATGGTTTAATACATAGTTGTTGAAATAGTAAATGAATGAACCATTTGGCTACTTTTTCACCAATCTGACTTGGGAGAGGATGCCATAAAAACACTGTCAGGGTAGAGGAGTTGAGCAGGGGGAGGGCGCTGGGGGGAATAAATGGAGCTGGGAGGCAGCAGAGAAGGAGAGACACAAAGCCAGTCACTGACACTGCAAATGCAAAACCTCCTCAGTGGGAGTTTGACCTCCCCACATAGTAATTATGTGTCATATTGTGTGCATATTCTATAGCTTATTTCTCAGAACATATTTGTGGGTAAATTTTTGCCTATGCTGTTTTCGTAAGATGTGTTCTACATAAATGACCAAGAGCAGCCAGAAGCAAAACCCACCAAGTCCTGTTTTGTTTGTTTTTCTCTTTGCTAATATAGGCAAGACTTAAGATAACTGAACTACTTTTCCTACCTAGAATAGAATGATTTTATAAATTCTTCAGCTAGCCTACAAGTAATTTGCTTTGACATCTGTGGACTTTCAAAGCCCGTAGAACGGTTCTATTTTGTATGTGTGTGGTTACTGCTTTCTTGGCACACACTAAGGATATTTTTGACTCTCTCTTTGCTGACATGAGCTATAGAGTCCAGTTAAGAAAACCCTCTGAGTGGAAACAAACACAAACTCACCAGAACAAATTAGGGACAGGGGAACTTGGAAGCAGTGCGAGAGTTGTGAAACCATCAGAACATCAGGATTCAGGATGCTCCTTTCAAGTTCCCTAGAATTTCTGAGAACACTCTTTGGGAAGTGTTTTGTTTTCACGGAAAAGTTGTTCCATGCCTAACGGAACGAAGAAGCACATCGCGTGAAGACTGGAGACTGAACACATTTTCAGCAAAAGCCAATCTGGTAGCAAAAGTCTAAACATTGTACTCTCACAGCTCTGTCAGAAAATGCAAAACTTTCTTGCCCTTATCTATTATATGAGACTAAAAATGATTTAAGGCAATTGAGGCTTCTGTTTCTTCCCAAGGAGAAAATCGATTTCACGGAGTTCTGGTGTGTATCAATCAACACGATTGTTTCAGATTACCTTTTCAGCTGGAATATGCTGTTATATCCAAGTGTGCCTGACATACTTTTGTTAATTCATTAGGCAACTCTTTATTGAACTCTCAACCAAAGAGGATAGCCATGGCCAGCTTAACGAAGAGGCAGATTTAATTTTGTTTAATTGAGATATAGCTGACATATCACATTGTATTAGTCTTAAGTGTACAACATAATGACTTGATAATTGTATATATTTGGAAATGACCACCTCAATAAGCTTAGTTAACTTCCATCACCACCGATAGCAACAATGTTTTTTTTGCATGTTGAGAACTTCTAAGATCTACTCTCTTAACAACTTTCAAATAACTATAAAATAGAGTTTTGTTAGCTATAGTCACCACACTATACATTACAGCCCCAGATTTAAATTTTTATCAAGTAACTATAGTGTAGGAACATAATGAAGCCTATCCGATTCTAATTCCACTGTTAATTTGTATCTGAAAGGACAAGCAGGATACATGTTAGTGTATCAGGTAACTTGGATATTAGCCAGTTAGCATATGAAATAGGACTTACACAGGTTACAAGATTTTGAAGTCGGAAAGGGACACAATCAAATGTGGGAAAGAATGTAGGTCTCATATTTCTGGATTAGCTGCATCTTTATGCGTGTGAGGTGAAACGTTAGAGGAAAAGGAAAAGAATGTCAGCGATCAGTTTACATGAAGAGCAGGTTTCAACCGATCTAAGTCGTCCCAGCCAGGCTGGGCCAGAATGTCCTCACATAATCAAGTGTAGCTTTAGTTGTACAGAATCATTATCCCAAAAGGGACCTGCTAAAACAAGCCCATTTCTGCTGCTGCATAGCCTGACCTTTGGTGCTTTAACTTTCCTTTCCCTCCTTTAGAAGGCTGATTTACAGCATATTAGAAAAGGCACATGCTTTGTGGCCAGCCATTCCCAGATCTGAGTCCTGTTCTGACGCGTACCTGCCAGTGTGCGATCTCTGTGTGTTTCATGGCCTCTGTGCCTCTGACTTTTGCTTCAAAAAATGAGACTGGTAATAATGCTCACTTCATGCAATGGAAGGAGTTTGTTTGTTTGTTTGTTTATATTTTTTGGAAGGAGTTTAGATAAAGCACTTGCCACAGAGCAAGTATTCAGTTCCTACTAGCTAATATCTCTTGCAGAGACATCAAGGCCATTTCTTGTTAACCAAACTCAACCAACTGGCCTCTTGGGTCAGAAATCCCTCAGCAACTGGTTAGCACTAATTACAAACTCTTTTCAGATTAGCACTCTCAGCGTATAGTTAGGCAATTAGCAGCCACTAAGTTTTCCCCACTTAAATATTTCATAATGATGGTCTGTTTAGAGCAGTGACTGAAAAGCAAAAAGAGCTTCAGAATTCGTAAAGAAGCTTTATGTTGCTTTGTTTCAGAAAAGGAAACTATCTGACAACTTTTCTAAGAAAAGGCAGGCATATATGAAAGTATCTGAAGTGCATTGAATAAAGGATATGAGCACAGGAAAAAGTACATTATTATTTTTAAATAATTTTTAAATCTTTTAAAAGCACACGCTAAGTTTAATGGTGTTTTTTTGTTTGTTTTGTTTTGTTTTGTTTTGTTTTGTTTTTGTCACTGAGTGACTGCTAGGGTTGGTCTTTTCATTTGGTCCATGGAGACCACAGCTCCTACAGTTTGGGGAGTGCATTGAGCTCCCATCTGGTGGATTCATTCTACCTCTTCAGAGGGATTTCTGGCTCCTAAAATAAATTTACACAGGTAACATCAAATATTTTGTATTCTGAAGTAACCCAGTGGAAATTCAGGATGAACATACCATTCAAAGTCCCCATCTTCCGTACTTGTTTCCCTCAGGCCATAAACATTCTAAATTCATCCCATCCTTAGGTGACTTGATTATGATTTGGCATCTCCCTTATGTTGCTATGGCTGTAGCCTAGAGTATGTATAGCCCTCCCTGACTGGATCCATTTTCTCCACTCTCATTCACTGCTTAACCTTCATTCAGTACTTCCTGCTGCCCTCTTGAAATTGTCACTGCCTAGCTAGAGGAGGGAGCTGGTTGCCTATAGACTTGAGAGAGGAGACCTTCCTACAGCCCCCCACAGGGGTCTATATGTTCCTGAGGTGATATTAAAGGAACAGCGAGCCCTGCGAGTGGTCCCATCATTACCAACTCTTGCCTTGGAAGGAGGATGCAGCAGGAGTTGAACTGAGCTATGGGAGGGGAGCGGGAGTCATTGCAAGGAAAAGTGACCCATGCCTCAAAGCCACTAGTTACCATAATAAAAAAAAAAGTGACCATTTGTAATCAAAGTCTGTGTTTCTTTCTGGGAATTCATTTGTATTTTAAACGCTCTACATCTCAAATTATCTGAGTTCCTTAAAAGTACAATGATCAGATTCATTTACTTTTAATGAATAGACAAATTTGTTTGCTTTAATGGCGCTTGGGTTTTCATTTGAAAAATTCAGAGGAAGAACTCCTCTGTCTTTAGTCAACTTCCTAATTACACTAATTTTATTTGATTGATATATTAGGCTCTGGGGGGAAAGGGAAAATAGGGGCAGAGAGGCCACAGTACAATCCCTTATTCTCAGCTCCAGACAGCACAGGAAATCCTCAATTAAATTGTACCACTTCCCTCAGCACTCAATAAAACACACGCATTATATTTAGTATCTTTAAACTCATTTATAATAATGATTTTATGTGAAATGGTGCAGTGAATCCATTCCTTCTAGACCTTCTTTTTATTATTATTGCAAAATAATGCATGCTTCTTGTGAAAATCAAAAGCTGAGGCAAATACATCATGAAAATTTAAAGTTTCCTTCTGTCTCCCTTAGGTTTTCATTAGAAAACTTCCTGAAACAGTTTCTTTCAGTTTAGGCATGTAGGTAAGAGGACATCTCCTCACTCACGGTAAGGAAACTACGCATTTAATATCACGCTGGGACTTTTTCTTGACACGTTTAGGAAGGAAATAAGATGCAGCAGTATAGCTAGCATCTCAGAAAAGGGAGTCTGGCCATGGTTGTGCTGTCGAAATTTTTTTTCTGATGCAAGGTCTGACTTAGAACAATGTCTGCCTTGTGCATACCCTTTCACGAAGGGTTGGCTGGACGCTGACAATTAGTAGCTTGACACGTAGTCTTCTGAGCTGGTGGCCCAATAAGGGTCTGGAATGGGTTTTCCTTCTGCCTCTGCTCCCTGGCCTGGGCCACCACCCAGGTGAGTGATAGCTGAGGAGGAACCATTTGCCCTGGAAGGGGCTGTCCACGGCTGAGCAGCATACCAGCTAGAGGCCCGGATAGATCACGGCGGTAGGGAGTACATTTGTTTTGTGGTGAGCCCTTGAGAACAGCCATCTCCACCTCCAGGACTTGCTCATCCTACTGTGAAGGAACGGACCAACCCCAGCTTGTTCCGCCGTTCTCTACCTTGACCTGTATCTAGGTGTATGCTTCCTCCTCTAGATCTGTGAGTGTCTGTGACTCTCTACCCATTGGGGTACACAGATAGGAAGGCCTCTGGTTCCTTCATCAACTAGTGCGTGGATTGCAGGCTTAGCTACCAGCATTAAATCTGTTCCCATCCAAGTAGAGAAAGAGGAACTTTCAGGGAGACTCAGGACATAAAAGAAGAAAAAAAAAAGCAAAAATTCAGGGTAAAACTCTTTCCAGAAGTGGTATTCATTTAGATAAATATTTTCTCTTTCAAAATGACAGACTGAGGGGCTCCTGGGTAGCTCAGTCGGTTAAGCGTCTTCTTTGGCTCAGGTCATGATATCACTGCTAATGAGTTCGAGCCTCACATTGGGCTCTGTGCTAACAGCTTAGAGCCTGTAGCCTGCTTCGGATTCTGTGTCTCCCTCTCTCTCTGCCCCTCCCCTGCTCATGCTCTCTCTCTCAAAAATAAATAAACATTAAAAAAAAATTTTTAAATGACAGACAGTTTTGGAAGGATGAGATCCCTGACAAATATAGCCTTTTATACATTGTCAAAACAGTCTTGGAGTTTGTGCTCTAAGAAATTATCATGATTCCGTGATTTTCCATATTTCATTAGCTACTCTGGAATAGAACTGGAACAAACTGGCTAACAGGACACTATTTCTCAAAATTCTGTAATCATGATGATCTCTGATTGGATTTCAAGTAAATAAGAAGGAAACTGGCAAGCAGTAGCATCCAAGTACCTCTAAAGATTGAATAAAACTTTTACATGTCTGGTAAACTTTTTTATAAATCATCTGAAAAAAGCTAATTAATTTTAATGATATTTTAAGCATCAGAAGATTATTTGGCTACAAAATTAGCTCAACAATTATTGTTGCACTTATAAAGATAATGTGTTAGCACTAAATCTAATCTATATTAATGAGAGAAAATTACCACTAGTTTTAGGATAGATTATGTCTGTTTGACAACTTTTATTTATTTTTTATTTTTTATTTTTTCCGACGCAAAAGCAAAAGAGAACAAAACAGAGAAACACAAAAACAGACAAACAGAGGGCCCCTAGAAAGTCTTCCAACTCCATGGAAGCAAAACTGAAAGCTAGCTTAGACCTTTGAGGGGATTCCACGTCCCTCCAAAACCGATGAGGGGATTCCACGTCCCTCCAGAAGGGAGGATCGGAACGTCTTCCGAAACTCCTGGCCCGTGGTCCTCCAGTGCGTCCACTTAGACCTCGTCGGGCACTACCAGAATTTCAGAAATGAGCTCACACAGAAAAGACGGAACGAACAGACACTAACCGTGGCCAGTCAGGCTCTCCGGGTCAGGGGTCCCTAGGGGGGTCTTGGGGATCCCGGACAAGCCCCCAAATGTTATGCCCAGAATTCGTGACCCCCAAAGACCGCCAGGGAGCCGAGTCCGATGTAAAAGCAAAAGAGCCTTTATTCGAGCTAGCTCGAGCTCAATCCCCTACCTGCACCGACGCAGCGGTGAGATACTGGGGAGAGAGCTGTTTGACAACTTTTAAGGATATGTGAATACCTTGATCATCTTTATAGTTTCTTACACACTGGGAATATTATATTGCCCAGATCACTGACATCAGGACTAAGCTGTCCACAGTAAAAGGCAGTAGAAATTGGACCCCTTTGTATTTCAAATGTACCTTGTACACAGTGAGTACTCAATAAATAATTGGTAAGTTGGTAAGGGTCACTTAAAGTGCCAAGAGTTTTAAATGGTCTTATAATCTGACTTGCTAGTGCCTTAATCTTTTTACTTTGCTTTTGTATTTAGAAAGGAAATAGAGAAAAAATTAGGCTGGTTGGAGAAATTAGCATTTGACTTTAAATCCTAGCTCCTAGCCGTATGAATTTGGACAGGTTCATAGTCTCTCTAGAATTCTACATGCTTACCTGTAAAAGGCAGATAATGATACTTTCTCAGAGTCATTATGGGGATTGGCTATGATCACATATGACAGCAGCCCAGGACATGTTCTAACTGTGTAGCAAATGTCATTCCCTTCCTTTCACCTTTATGTGGTCCAATTGACCTGTGCTCTCCAGGTGTTAACATAAGAATTATAACAAATATTAAAGCAATATGTTCTTTCTCTTAAGTTAACAGTTCCTCAGCTCATTCATTCAACCTTTTAGCAAACACTCTCTGAGTACCTAAATCTTCCAACCAGGGTGTGAAGCAATGGGATTTACAAAGAAATATAATACACAACCCCTCCTTCCACAAACTCATTAGTTGTCCTCACTGCATCCACCCACTTTCTAGTTGTGGAGCAAAAGGGGAAGTCCATCAAAGAGTTGGGAGAAATAAGGGAAAAATTTGTTCTTGTTACATTCTTAAAAACCAATTGGTATAAAAATAAAGAATTTGTAAATAGTAATAATAGTAATAATAACAACAACAACAACAGAACAAATTATGCTGTATATAGTGTACCAGAGAAAATTATGCCATTACCTTCTGTTTGTAAGAGTCAATGCAAAGTTAAGTTAACCTTTGGTTTGTGGAATGCACTCTGAAGTTTTCATGGAAGTGAATAATATTTTGCTGTTTGTCTCACCTACTTTTCCGAATGTTTCTTTGACTTGTTCTTTTCTGAGTTTACATATAATTTCAATGATGTCATCTAATTCATAAACTCTTCCTTTTCAAGAAGTGTTCCCATCATTGTGGTGAGTAGCATTATGTTCCTTTACACTTACTGAGTATGTCACTACTGAAACCAGGATGTGCCCGGAGTGATGGCTTCCGTAGTTCTTTTTATGCATTTTTGCTATCTTTTGAGAATATCTTTTACCCCGCTTTAAATTTCAGATCCGGAACAAAGCCTGTGTCTTTCTCGGGCATCACTGGTACTGACATACTATTGAATAAGAGATATTTGGACTTCTGTGTTTGCCTGACTTGGGAGGAAGGGGGAAGAGGTACTCATTAGAGCGGCTTCAGAATGTTGAGGAGGACAGTGTAAGGAAGAAGGCTTCCCAGAACTCCTTTCTACTCTCTCTACCATCCCTACAATGTGGGAGGGAGCTTGATTCTGACAGCTGTCTGCAGGAAGGAATTTTTAGCCATTCTCACCTGTAGTTATCTGTCACTGTTGGTAGCATGATTTTTGAATATGGATATAGGTCTTTTTTAATGGAGAACATTCTTTATATCTCAAACTCAGCTATGCATTTTAGTTAAAGGAAAGAAGAAAGTCTGATAATTAAGGTTATTGTTAGTATTGGACCCTGTCCTTGACCGTAGCACAATCCACATTCATCTCCGAAGAGCATTCAGTACCCAGCAGGTTGCCCTTTCTTCCTGGAAAATCATTAAAGTCCCACCAGGAAGTCCCAACTGGCCACACTTTAAGAACACGGAGCTGAGAAATAGCCTTTGCACCATGCTTAAGGTCACGATTGCCAGCAGCTCCGATGGCCTCTGTGGAGCACTCATCTTCATCTTCAGCTTTCATTTGTTGGGTACTAGGATTCCCGACCCCTCCACAGTTACTGTTCTTACTGAACCCCAGGTTTCTGAGCTCCTCAAGTTTGGGATCCCTGGTTAGAGTTTCTCAAAAATAGACTTAGGCTTTGTCCTCACATTTCTTGTGGTTAGCTTCAGTTTCTGTGGGTTGATGCTCATGGAACAGTCAAAAAAATACAAAAATGATGTCCTGTCCTCCTTAGAAGGGTTTCTTTTCTTTTTTTTTTTAATGTCCATTTATTTATTTTGAGATGGGAGAAAGGCAGAGACAGAGAGAGAGAGAATCCCAAGCAGGCTCTGCGCTGTCTGCATGGAGCCTGACAAGTGGCTCAATCCCATGAATCGTGAAATCATGACCTGATTTCAACTGAGCCACCCAGGTGTCCCAGAAGGATTTTCTATGGCACAAAGTGTGCTAGGATTCTTACCATGAACAGCCTAGGATGGAAATTTAAGAGAAAAAATGTAAGAGAAAAAATGTAAGAGAAAAAAGAGTCGGGAAGAGAAGGGCCCGAGCTGAAAGAATGAGCAATATTCAGTTCCCCCTATAGATTTTTTCACTCTAAGTGCCATTCACAGAAATTTGGTATCCATGGAGACGAGTGCAGTGCATGGTAGGTTACATATTCTCTGCAGTTACAAAAGGCTAGCTATCCAATCTGATGCTTTGTTTAGGAGTAGCAAAGGGAAAGCATTTGAGTAAAGAGTTGAATAATTAATTGAGCACCTATCATGTGCAGGGAACACGATTTGCACAATGAAGATACAAAATATACAACAAATGATGATAAATATGGGACCAATTATTTCTGTGTAGGTATTACCTATGGAAATATGAGAGAATGTTCCTGTCATAAATTTACATTTTATCTGTTGCTTTGGGAGAAAACAAAATATTACCAAATATAAGCAGAAATATCTCTGAAATTTATCTTATAATTGAACAATAAACAAGAAGGCAAGAATTCCCAGAAATTGAATAAGAAGATCATAACAGCCTTGCCCTGCAGGCTGGTGACCAGAAATGAGGCAAAGCTGGGGAGAAAGGAAAATAACTGAGAGAAGCCAGTGTTTGACAGCATGACGGTTTAATCAGGGGTGAGAGCTGTCACCGCAAGAAGAGTGTGTTCAGAGGAAGAGAGAGTGAGGAACAGTCTGGAAACAAGAACCCATTTAAGGAAGTTGATGTAGGTTATGCCCAGGAATGGGAAGTTCATGGAGATTTCTGTGAGAGTCCGGGGAGAGGCACCCCTTGGGATGATAGGAATTCGCTGGGCTACAACTCTACCTGAACTCAAGAGTAAATCATAGAGAAGCCAGCTAGAAAAAAACTCTGCTTTCTTACCTATCAGTGGAACGGGACAAAGGAGTTCTGGCATTGCCTTGGGGAATAAGCCTGGGTGTCTAGAGGATGAGGAAAATGAAAGAATTAAAAGCTTAACATTGTTTGAATTGCACTCAGGGAATGATATATTTGGATCAATTTTATAGCCTCTCAAGAAACTAGAAAGTTACTGGCCCCTGCTGCTTATTTATTGGTAAGTTCATGTGTGTGATATGGGTGTTCCTTTAATCTCTAGCAAACATGGAGAAGGTGGCAAAGTCAGTATTGATTTGAGATCATGAAGCATAGAAAATGTGGATTTGTCCTGCACCATGGCAACAAGCAGGCAGGGAGATAATAGGGAGAAAAAATTGACCACTCTAGAGAAAACTGCATCCATGTTTTCAATCTCTTGCTGAAATATGTCCCTAGCTATTTTTTTTTAATTTTTTTCAACGTTTTTTATTTATTTTTGGGACAGAGAGAGACAGAGCATGAACGGGGGAGGGGCAAAGAGAGAGGGAGACACAGAATCGGAAACAGGCTCCAGGCTCTGAGCTGTCAGCACAGAGCCCGACACAGGGCTCGAACTCACAGACCGCAAGATCGTGACCTGGCTGAAGTCGGACGCTTAACCGACTGCGCCACCCAGGCGCCCCGCTATTTTTTTTTTAATATGAGAACCAAGAATGTTTTCTTGTTGACAAACGTCTACCTCAATAAATAAGTGAGGTAGACTCACTGAGGCATTTAAATGCCCTACTAAGCATTTAAAATGCTGTGTGCATATATCTCCATGTTCACAAAATAGTTTTCTTGTTACAAAAACATTTTTTTTCTTAAATTTTATGTTAACACATGAGTTATAATCAACATAGCAGATTCATTCTGTACCAGACATCCCCACTGGCCCCTCTCCTGAGATAAAGGTTCAGAGTTGTCACACTGTGATTGTATATCTGAAGAGGAAAGTCATCACATACCTCTGGGGTCTTTTACAGAGGGATTCTGTAGTACATGTGGCAAAGGCTTCGCCATACCTACATGGATCCAATAATTGTCAAAGTCAGTCATCTCCCCAGCCACGAAGCTGCCAGACGTATACACTTGTTCTACGGCTTGCTTCTTCCAACTGGTTAAAGCCGTTTAATGACATTGGGATAAGAGACCTGACATGAATACATCGGCCCATCCTTTAACATAAGGATCTGTTCCTCAGGGAATATCTGGTTTGGTATCAAGAAGCATCTCCTCATTTCACTGTTTGTATCCACACTATACCAGTTCTGCATGTATTTTTGTGGTTGTCTTGTGAGAACAACTAAATGTAAAGGTGGCGTTTCCTGCTGCTGGCCACCCTCTCTGAGACATAATTTCTTATAGCTGTTTTTTTTTTAATTTTTTTTAATGTTTATTTATTTTTGAGAGAGAGAGAGAGACAGAGTGTGAGTGGGTGAGGGGCAGAGAAAGGGAGACGCAGAATCCGAAACTGTCTCCAGGCTCCGAGCTGTCCTCACAGAGCCCGACGCAGGGCTCGAACCCACGAACTGTGAGATCATGACCCGAGCGAAGTCGGGCACGGAACTGACTGAGCCACCCCGGTGCCCCTGTTATAGCTGTTTTTTTAATGCAACGTGGAATATCTGCTCTACTGCCCTGCCCACTAAAATCCTTTTCCTCCTGCAAAATATGAGCCTCATGCCTTGATCATTCAATAAAACATCCAAGCCCTTTCCCTTAGATTCACATAATCTGGACTCGCAGCATAGTTCACTGCTACTGGCTCCCAGCATAGTTTTGACTGTTGTTGTAAGGACCTCCTTTCTGTCTTTTTGAATTGCTTTCTTTGACTCACATATAGCTCCTCCATTCACTCTCATATGTTCATCAATTCAGCCACTAAAGAGCTACGAACTGATGGCCTGCTAAATGTCAGGTAATGTGCGAGGTACATTACGCAGCTAGTTAGACCAAGTCCAGTGACCTCATACAGCTTACTACCTACGGGGGGTATAAGACTGAATTCTTAAGAAAGGCATGTGTACGCATTCCTAAAATATAGGTAAAATGTTTTCCTACCCACTACTAGATTCCTAAAAAATAACGTGTGACTTGAACCTTTCTTTGTTAAATGGAATTCAGGTTTTCAATGTCCTCAGACATTTAGATCTTATAAAGTTTATTAAGGAATCCTGTGAAGTTAATTTTATAAAAACTCAAGAAATTAAAACCTTTTTAAAAGGCAAAAAAAATAATCTTTATAAACAAAATCTCTATTTCAAATGAACTAAGGGTAATTGCTATTTAAAGGAACCCTGCTACAACATTGCAAAGAAAGGAATTAACCATCAAATTTTTAATAAATTAGGACTTTTAAATTATAATTTCTTTAACATTTTTTTTAATTGGAGAGGGAAAGGGAGTGTGAGTGGAAGAGGGGGAAAGAAGGAGAGGGAGAGAGAATCTCAAGCAAGCTCCATGCTCAGTGCAGAGCTTGACGTGGGGCTTGAACCCACGGCCCTGGGATCATGACCTGAGCCGAAACCAAGAACTGGATGCTCAACCAACTGATACACCCAGGTACCCCAAATTATAGTTTCTGTATTGCAAAAAGCAAGACCTTAAGCAATGTAAAAAATTTAATCAGTAAGAAAACAAAATGTGAATTATAGGAAAATCTAAATTGATATAAAAAAAAGAAACACACAAGCAGTCCAACACACAAAATCCTTTACCTCTTATGTTCTGAAGAAGCAACTTTCGGGGCACCTGGGTGGCGCAGTCGGTTAGGTGTCCGACTTCAGCCAGGTCATGATCTCGCGGTCCGTGAGTTCGAGCCCCGCGTCAGGCTCTGGGCTGATGGCTCAGAGCCTGGAGCCTGTTTCCGATTCTGTGTCTCCCTCTCTCTTTGCCTGTCCCCCGTTCATGCTCTGTCTCTCTCTGTCCCAAAAATAAATAAACGTTGAAAAAAAGAAGCAACTTTCCCCGAAGTCTTTGCCTTAAGACCTTTTTCTAGAGCTGCCATTAACAAAATGCCACATATTGGGTGACTTAAACAATAGAAATGCATTTTTTCGTAGTTCTGGAGGTTGGAAGTCTGAGATCAAGATGTCATAGCATTTGTTTAATTCTGAGGTCTCTCTCCTTGGCTTGTAGATGGATGCTTTCTCCCTTTGTCTTCACATGTTCTTCCCTCTGTACCTATTTGTGTCCTAATCTCTTCTCATAAGGATATAGGTCATATTGGATGAGGGCTCACCCTAACAACCTCACTTTAACTTAATTATTTCTTCAAAGACCATATCTCCAAATAAGATCAGATTCTGGGACACCAGGAGGTTAGTGTTTCACTATATGAATTTTGGAGAGACACAATTCAGCCCATAACATGGCATGTCTCTAGGTTAGAAAACTCCAGTGTGAAAGTAAATTGCCACCAGGTTTCATGACACAACCTTTTTCCCCCCCTTCTATAAAAACTTCCATGTGGATTAGGTTATCAGATAGCTGCCATGTTCAGAATAGGGGCCTGACATGATAACAGTTCCACCTTGGACAGGAGAGAGTAGAGGAATGGAAAATGGATCCACAAAATGGGTGGGAAATGAGTGGAAGAATGAGGCTAGAAAATGCTGCGGAAGGAGCTGCCTTCTAGAAGGTGTGCTCACAAGTAGCTAGATGAAGGCAAGGAGGAAGGCGAGGGAGCTGCAAAAAAAAAAAAGTTCCTGGTGCTTGCAGGCTGAGGGAGAGTCTAGTCACACATAGGAAAGGGGGTAAGCAAAGCTAAATTGTGATTTGCAAATTCGCTCTGATGGGGAATGGTTGATGATAAGCATTAAATGGTAGAGTTGAGGGGTTTTTTTGCTTCTTGCTTTCCAATTGTGTTTTCTATTTGATATTTTTGCTGTGATTCTGAGCCAAATTAGCACTTTGGAAAACATGGTCTCCAAAGATAGTCTTGATTTGGGAAACCGTTTTGGTGAAAGCAAAGCAGTGGTCCAAGCAAAAGAGAAAATGATTTGAAATGCAAATTATTTTAAATGCATAGGAAGAAAATCCAGTAGTAGGACAAATATTTCTCTCGTCAAATTTTAAGTAATTCATTGGTAATGAATTTTGTTGCGGATGATATAAGTTTTCAGCTCATAGTAGGCACACGATAAATATTTGTAAACATTATTTCCTTTATGCTTGACAAAAACTTTCCTGTGAAGAAGCAACAAATCCATTTTCAAAGGCATTAAGATGTGCTTTCACTGCATTACTATTCTATCACCAACAAGGAGGAGGGCTCAGATTGACAGACAAGGTTATAGTGAAACAGAAAGGAGAGGTGGCATAAAATATAGATCAACTGACAGGAATGTTGAGTTGATGGATGAGGAAGGATGGTGTGCATTGGAAGAGTCCGTGCAGGACTCTGGTGAGGAGATCACTAAGCTTGGGGGCTCTGTACCAGTTCGGAAGAGCTGAGAGAAAAGGCAATGACCTGCCCCCGACTCCACAGAGGTTGTTACACCCATCTTCATTGTTGAAAGAAAATTTCTAAATTTAAAACCCTGTCTATTTTACCCTTATTAAAAATTTTTTCTTTGGATTCTGTGACACCACGTTCTTTTTTTTCCCCCTCTTATGTTGTCACTTTTGTCCACATTTTTTAAAGGCTTTTTTTTGTTTGCGTAGCCCTTGAACACTGGTGTTCCTTTTGTGTTTTTCTTTCCAAACCATCTTCTCTGTTTTATAAATCTGATAGAAATCTACTAATGTGTAATAATGTATATTTATTATGTTTTGAATAGGTTGAAAATATTTTAATTTATAATGTCTTTGGTCATACAGAAGACTCTAACTTTGGTGTAAGATACTTTATCAATGTTCTTTGTTGCGGCCTTTGCTTTTTGAAGACCTTTTAAAGGTCTTCTCTACTTTGAAATCACATATTTCCAATCATATGCTTTCTGACGATTTTATGGTGTTGGCTTGTCATGTTTCAGTCTTTTACCTAACTACAGTTTATATTTGTAAATGGATTGGGGAATGAATTTAAGTTTCACTTACTTGGATGTTGCATTTTCCAAATGGCTAGCCTTGTCCTGACATAGCTGATGAAGTAGTCTGTTCCTTCTTGACTCATTCAAAACACCACCTTTATCATATAATAAACTTGGTATACATACTGATTCACTTTTAGACTTTGTTCTGTTCTATTGACTTATTTTTCTATTTATTTGTACCTCCATCAATACCGTGATGTTTTAGCTTTATAGTGGTTTAGTAGTTGTAAAAGACGTTGTCCTGTTTTCCTGTCAGCAGATTTAACATTATTAGTTATATTTTACAACTTGAAACACAATTTTCCTTAAATTCTATGACACCACATCCTCCTTTTCTCTTTTTATGTTGCCACTCCTTGTCCATATTTTTATAGATTTCTCTTCCTTTGCCTAGCCCTTAAATGTTGTGTTCCTTTTGGTTTCTCTTCAGCTCTTTTTCTGTTCTCATGCTGGGCACACTTTCTGAGTGATTCCATCAGTGCATATGGCTTATTTCAACAATATGATGGTGCTCAAAACTGTTCTCCTAACCTACGTTTTTCTGCCCAGTTTGAGAACAACATATCCATCTTCACTTTGATGTTAGGCTCCAAACTGAACTTATCATCTTCCCTGCCAGACCTAACTCAATAAGTGACACCCATTTGCCATGGCTGAAACTTCAGCATCATCCTTGATTGTCTTGTTCCGTATTGTCATCCCACAGTAAGTCTTTCAACTTTCACCTTCAATCCATCACCAAATCGTATTGATGACATTGTTCCCAAACAACGAGAAATCGTCTCATATCTCTCCTTCTACATTACCACCACCCTCATCCAGGCTACTGTACTTTCTCCCCTGGTCCTCCTGTCTCCAGACTTCCCTCTTCTGGTGTCCATACAACTGCCAAAGTCATGTTTCAAAATACGAATTTGATCATGTCCTTTATTGTTTAAAAGTCTTCAATATATCCCCATTTCTTTTGGAACAAAGTCCTAATTTCTTAATATGACTAAAAAACCCATACTGTCTTCACTTCTTACCCCGCCAGCCAAACTGAACTTGCTCTGGCTCCTGGAATAAACCAGGCTCATCATCACCTGTCCATGTTTGTAAGTGTTATCATTTCAGCATGTAATACTTTTTCATCCTCTGTACCCTCTCTTTTTATTGGAGCAGCTCCTAATCATTTCAGGTATTCCTCCTCTTTTACCCGAGTACCTCTTACTTATCCTTTACAACTCATCTCAGATGTCACTGTTTTCAGGGAGAAGGCTTTATTGAGTTAAAAATCTGGTGTTGATTTCTCTCCTATATACTCCCAAATCACCCTGAACTTCCCTACCACATTATTCACTCCACTGTATTGTAAATCACATGTTTAATTGTCTGTACCCAGCACTGGACCATTCTGCTAATAGGGATACACTACTGCTATTTTAATTCCCTACTTGCAAACCTTTAATAATCCCTTATTCCCCAATGAGTAAAATTCAAATTTTAGATTTCACTTTCTATAATTTTTCACTGATCTACCATGTTTTCTTCACAATATATCATTCTTTCCCCATATCCTATACTCCCATTATACTCGACCTACAGGTCAGTCTCTCAATAGAGCACTTCTACCTGGCTCAGGACAAATGCAATCTCAGACATTATGCAAAGTCTTCCCTTTGTGGGAAGTAATATCCTCTTTCTCTGAATTCCCATTGTTATCTTTTCTATCTTTAGAGCCCTTGTTGCATCTTTCCTCTTATTACTGTTATAACAACCTGTATCTTACCCTCGAAGCCAAATATATGACTTTTAAAGGTAGGCATCACATCCTGCTGATCTCTGTCAACCCCAATGGTATGTTGAACATACACCACTGGGTTCTACCAATAATTTATGCTCAATAAGTATTCCTTGAACAAATTTAATATATTTAAGGTCACTGAGAAATTTATCTTTGTAGAGATGCAGCACAAGAAGAATCACATCTTCTATTCTGTTAATAGAGAAAATAGAGAGTTAAATTGTAAAGGAAAGAAAATGACTAAGAGTGGTCATTTCTATGAGTCATGAGCTATTTAAAAAGGGAATTTGGGAAGAAAATGAAGAAGCTGAAATAAGGTGGCTCCTTCTAGATTATTTTTATAACTAATAAATTGCAGAAAATGTGGTCACTTCAAATGTCATGTTTCAAAGAATACTCCAAAGTATATGTTAAATAATGGTGCCTGAGAAAACCAGCTAGTATTTTAAACACAGTAGTCTTAGATGAATATTTGTGTGTGGTGGAAATGATTAGATAGATATAGACATAGATAAATCCTTAAAGTTTCTCAAGCTGCAAGTGGTGAAGTATTTATATCAGGGAGAGGAGAGTTGACAGTCACTTCTAGGAAACATTGACACTGTATATTGAATTTGTTAGGACTCTTCCTGTTATAAGTAACAGAAAGCCAACTGAAATGGCTGCAAGCAAAAAAGAGAATTCATGACTCATGTAACTGTATTAGTTCACTTGGGTTGCATAACAAAATATCCTAGTCTGGATACTTAAACAATAGAAATTTATTTTTTCAAAGTTCTGGAGACTGGAAGACCAAGATCAAAGTGTTAGCAGAGTTAGTGTCTGGTAAGAGTTCTCTTCCTGGCTTGCAGTCAGCTGCCTTTTGGCTCCATTCTCTCATGGTGGAGACAGAGATCTTTGGTGTCTCATCCTTTTGTATAAGGGCACCAGATCTATTGGATTAGGGTCCTACCTTTATGACCTCATTTAACCTTAATTACCTCCCTATAGGCCCTATCTCCAATTACAGTCAAATTGGGGATTAGGGCTTCAACATACAAATTGGTGTGGCAGTGGGGTGGGGTGGAGGTGGGGGGAGTGGGTGGGAACAATTCAGTCCATAGCACCAACTATTGGAAATGGACTTCTCAGAGACCACTATCTTGGTAGTGTGTATAGCTTCATGGCCACTCCGTTTTGGTCTCCTTCAATGGATCACCGATAATTTTCCAATATCTAAACATTGGATGATCCCAGAGTTCAGACCTTGAGTCTATTCTCATTCATCAAGTGATTCCATGCCCACCATGGCTTTCAATAGCATCTCATTTGCCCTTACCTCCCCAGAATTATTTCCAAACTGCCCATATGACATTTCTATATTGATGTCTCATGGATATTGTAAAGGTAACATGCTGTCTGGTATCACTTTAATTCATGACAATTAAACTCACATAAGCCCTTGGTCATCATATTCTACTTCTATGAGAACTCCTGCTTTTTACTCTTCTGGATGACTATTTCATACCTTTTCTCCTCAAACGTTCCCCAATTCTTCTATCCTCTCTCTTAGTCAATACTCCTAATTTCCTCTTTCACTGAGAAACTTGAAATCACAGAGAGCTTTTACAATCTTGCACCACCATTACAACCCACTAAGAAATATACCTCTACCATTTACTCTGCCTTCTCTTCTGGTTCTATGGATGAATCATCCATGCTGCTTTCGAAAGCCAATCACTTTATATAATGTTCCATCACTGCTGTGACAGATTAACACAAACTTTATTAGTTCATAGATCTGCAGGTGGCTTGACTAGGTACTCAGCTTAGAGTCTCAAAAGACTGAACACAACATGTCAGCAGGGCTATGTTTCTTCCTTTGGGTTCTAGGGAAGAATCCATTTCAGGTTGTTCATTCAGGTTGTTGGCAGAATACAATTCCTCACAGCTGTGGAACTGAGGTAGCTGTTTCCTTGCTGCTGTCAGCTGGGGACAGCCCTTAGCAATGAGAGATCTTTCTCTGGTCCTTGCACATGGGTTCTACATCTGAGAGCCAGTAGTACTGTGTTGAATACTTCTGCTACTTAGAACTTCTCTAACTACTTCTTCTGCATCTCTCTTCTGCTTCCAGCCAGAGAAATTCTCTGCTTTTATGGGCTCATATGATTAGATTGAGCACACCAGATAATTCAAGTCAATCTCCTTCCTTTAAGATCTATCAGCTCAATTGTATCTGCAAAGTCCCTTTTGTCATGTAATATAATATATTCACAGATTCCAGGGATTGGTCATCTTTGGAGGGCCATTCTGCCTATCACACACTCAATGTCTCCAACTTTATTCCCTTCTCTCTTCTGCATCAGTAATTATTCTCCTCAATTGGATCTTTCCTATCAGCATACAAAAATTCCAATATTTCTCCCATGTTAAAAATACCTTCTTGACTCCACTTTCCCTTCCAATTATTGCCCCATTTATCTCCTCTTCTTGGGGGAAAAACACCTTGGAAGAATTTCCTATAAGGTCTGTCCCCACTTTTTGTTTTTTATATTCTCTCCTGACCTTTCATTCTTTCTATTGTATTGGACCTGATCTTTTCAAGGGCACAAATGATTACACATTCTAAATTCAAGTGTCAATTTTCAGTCTTCATCTTACTTTCACTTTACAAAGCCAATCATTGAAAATTTCCTTTGTCTTCCAAGATCTCACCCTCTTGTTTTTTTTCTTATCTCTTAGAGGTTCCTTCTCAATCTCCTCCACTGGTTTTTTTTTTTTTTTCTCATATTCCTGACTATCTAATGTTGGATTTCCTGGAGCTTTTTTATTTGTACTTCTTTCGGTAATTTCATCCAATCTCATGGTTTTAAATACCTTGAATATACAACCACTTCCAAATTTATATCTATAGCCCAAACATAGATCTATCGTCCCCTGAACTCCAGCTTGTGTATTTAACCATCTACTCCATATCTCCTGCTCAGTGTATCCTATATAATCTTTTACTTCATTACGGTCTGTCGTCTACTCTCAGAAAAATCGAAGTTTCATGAGGACAAGGGTCTTTGTGTTTATTGTCTGTTTGTTTTCACTGCTTTGTCTCCAGCACTTAAAACAGTGCCTACAGAGAGTACATAATCAATAAATATTTGTTGCTGTTGAATGAAGGGTCAGAACCATTTTTTACTTCAGCTCAAAACCAGATTCTTCTTCTGGTTACCCCCATATCAATATGTGGCAACTCTATTCTAGTTTGCTCAAGCCAGGATCCTGGGAATTATTCTTGATTCCTCTCTTTCTTTCACACCCCACATCCTGAAACCCTGCTAATTCTATAAGCATACACACACACACACACACACACACACACACTTCTAGAATTTGACCCTCTCACCTTTTCCACCTTCACCCAAGTTCAAGCCATTATTGCAATGGCCTCATCATTGGTCTCCTTGCTTCTATCTTTGCTTCTCTAGAGTCTATTTTCCATTCAGAAGAGAGACGAAATCCCTTTAGAATTTATGTTAATCATAGGCATTCTTTGTTCAAAATACTCTTATTTGTTTTCCATTTTGGAATAAAGTCTAAATACTTTAAACGGCCTCTAAGATACTTCTTGATTTTGACCCAGACATATCTTCCTAAAACCACTTCTTTCTTTTACTCATTCTCCTCCAGCCACTTTATTTCCCTTGTTCTTGAATATGCTAAGCATTCACCTAACTGAGGACTTTGCACAGCTTCCTTTGCCTGGAACTCAGAGACACAGATGATCTGCTTCTTCATCTCATTCAGGCCTCTGCTCAAAGTTGCTTTATCATGTTGCTTCCGTGATCATTGCACCTAAAATAGCAAACACACACACACACACACACACACACACACACACACACTTTTGCCCTTATTTTCCTTCATTTCAAAGCCTTATTACCAATGGATATTATATAGTTACTTATTTTTATTGCCTGTGTTCCCCTTTCCCCCCAATGTAAACTGCTTGAAGGCAGATACTATCTGTTTTGTTCATTGCTATATCTGCAGCATCAAAGATGAACCCTAACAACTACAGGCTTGTTTAACCCTAGCACATAGGCTCTTAGAGAGCTATAAATACCTCTTTTCTCAAAGTATCAGTATTAATATTTGAAAAAGGACTCTGGCCTTTCTTGAGTGATGTGCCTACCCCTCAAATATTTTCTGTGTTTAGAGCAATGGAAAAAATCTAATTGGCCAGTCTGGGTCACATGCCCCTGTAATGGGATGGGAGGTGAGGGGTGGGGAGTTGGGGAAGGCTATGCAATCCATAGATAGAGAAAGGAAAGTTTCTAAAAGAAAAAAAAAAGAGGTTCTGTTAGCAGAATGAGGCAGGGGGAGAACGGATAGAATATGCGGGAGGCAGAAACAACACAAGGCCACCACTGAGAGTTTCCAGAGTAGCAAGACAAAAACAGGGATGAGCTGGGGCCCCTGGTAGAGGAACTATCCTTAAATAACTGTACCTTCACACACTTTGGGAGAGGACATGCTGAAACCCCAGGCATGCCTGTATGGCCTCAGTGTGCCCAGCTTCTTGAATGACTCCCTGTGGGGATTTGCAGGAAGGATCTCCCTGTCTCCCTGGCATGAATACTCCTGAGGCTTCTCCACACAAGCTGGAGAAAAGATAGAAAATCAGCGATTAGCAGAGTAAACATGATTTCTATTTTTCACCGCACATAACATCACTCACCAGCTCATTTGCAGAACTCTGCATCCATGACTATAAAGATTAACTAACAACTCATTTTTAGGTGAGTTTGAAAATGAATTAGTTTGAAAATAAGCAACAGCTGTGAAGCGGGCATATGTACATACACTCACATTTGGGGGAAAAAAAAAACCAAAGCATAAATCTTGCTGCTATTATTTAGCCCAAGGCTTTTGGTCTGCTTTTTGGTTTTGTTTTTGTCTTTGGATACACTCAACCCTAAGGTATTTTAAATTTTAAAAATTTATTCCTGAATATAGAAAATGTTCCTTGGGTCCTCCTGAGAGTGGGGTGCCCGGGCTAACCACAGGCACACACGCATTCCTCCCATAGTACCGTACGTTAAAATTAATAGCACATGCAGAGGAAAAACTAAACCCTTTGACGTCACTCTCGAAATGAGGAAACATAAACAGAAAAGGCTCCACTCCAGTAAGCTGCCAGAGCTGAAGCCGATTGGTCTCTGCTTTTCCTTGCCTGTGGCAACTGACGGCACCTCCCAGCCTCGCCGGCCGGCTGCCTGCCCCGCTCCCCCAGCCAGTCGGTGGGTCTGGGCACTGCAGCAACTCGGCTCTGTCCCAGCGCTCGCCTGGGAGAAAAGTGGTGTGCTCACCCAGAGAGGATCTCTCTTTCCACCTTCTTTCTCTCTCGATCTCTCTGTGTGCTGTTGTGTTTCTTTCTTTTCTTTCCTTTTTTTTTTTTTTTAATTTTTTTTTTTTTTTTACTTAATTATATTCCTAATCCTGGATGAAGTTGCTGGACTCTGCAGCACAAGTCTTCATGAACAAGCAGCACCGCTCAGAGATTTCACGGCATTCAAAGGTCACAGAACTGCCACTATGGTTAAATGTCTTGTTTAATGGTTGAGGTAGGTACGACCAATTTGAGCGGCAAGCTCATTTTTCTTGAGAGAACAGAATCACAGAGAGATGGCAGGAGTTTTATTTAAAATGAACCTGTACATATATATATATATATATATATATATATATACATATATATACTTTTTTTTTTTTTTGGTCTGTAATCGTTACTACAGCAACCAGCTTTTGAATTTCCTTCCTTTTTCTAGGCGAACTGACTAAACATTATCACTTACCTTGAATTAACTGTTTCGTTCCAACCAGCCCTAATGTGGGACTACAGGATTTTCACTGTGCTTAGAGCCCCCACTGAGGAGGGCTTCTCTCTCTTTTTTTTTTCTTTTTTAATGAATGCAATATTTCTTCCTCAATGTAAATCTTAGAGTTGGATCATTTTTCCTTTTAGTGAAGACAGAATAGGAAAATATTGGTACAGAGCTTGGTGAGGGTTGCAGGACAGGGGGAAAATATCAGGTTTTTTTTTTTTTTCTTAAGTTTGTCATGTTGTTTGGTCGCAGACTTCAAAATGAAGAAATTAGTAGGAGAGAGGAATAAGCTGGTAATAAAGTTGAAAGTAGAAAACCCTATAGAAGGTATGTCAGAAAGATGAATTCTGGATGAAAACGCACTTTATCACCTTGTTGCATTTTTTTTTTTTTTTTAATATTCTGGACTTGGAAGTCGGCAGGGGAAACGGAGGCACTGAGTTAGATGACCAGTGATTTAGATCTTATTATGTATAAAGGAAACGAAAAAGTTCTTTATTCACACTGCAAATTTGCTCATTATCTTTTCCTACAATAGTTGAAAGCAGAATGAGATATTTAACTAGGGACTTAAGTGATTGAGCCTGGGATCTAATTAATCATCCATAGATTCTGTTCCTCATGTGCTCTAGCCAGAGTGCCTGTTTGAGTAAATCTCTTTGCACCAGAAGGCAGGCATATACAGTAAACACACTAAATCCTGCAGAAGCAGGACAAATAACACAGAGCTAATGTTGTTTTCAATGACACGTTATTATTATGTGCTGAGGGGGACCCCTGCTAAAGATCATTTCTGCCCAAAGAGTCAATTTTTGTAAAAACATTTCAAGTAGCATATGGTTCGCATGGATTTCCTTAGTACCCTTCTCAAAGTTACGCAATAGCAAGTAAGACAGGATTATTTGAAACCATTACCCTGTTTCCAGTATTTCTTACTTGATTTTTTTTTCAAGGTTTCTATTCCCAACCTCGAGAAACAGAAATTTTAAAAAACTGGGTCACGTTAGCAGTAATTATTAGGCAAGGTATCAAATACATTGTGCATTTCAAAGGGTTAACCAAATTAACTGCATAAGACTATAAGTTAAGAACTGCAAAAATATTAGCTCTGAAATGCAGAGGATGTGCTGTGAATGGACAATTGCTTTTCTGCAGCGCCTAGTGGGAAAACAAGGACTTTGTGTGTTGCAAATGCCTAACTGCAGCTCCTCCATTTCCTCTGCTTTATCTTTTATTCCTGGCTGGTGAAACAAAGATGGGTGTCAGTAGTTGCGTCTTGATTGACATTTTCTCCAACAAAATGAAGTCACTTCTTGTCTCCCGTAGAAGCCCAAAGTTAACTAGTTCCAGCTCCAAAGACTGCCTCCTCTTCATGGGGATTTTTACCTGACACTAAGCAGTCCAATGTCAGACTCTACTCACCCAGTTGAACAATGTGAGAGAAAATCGTGGTGACTACGTGTCAGCAAAGTGGCTGGGAGAAAACCTTTTTTGAATCAAGTTACTTTAGGGAAGGGTGGAAAAACCCAAGATGTGTTAGGAACAGACACCAGCTTAGGGAAAATAATTGTACATCTTTGAGTGCTTTCCACAGTGTCCAGCACAAAACTACTTATTGTCAGTTCTCAATAAATACCTAGTGAAAATGTTTGCTGAGCGCTTACTACCCTTCATATATTATAAATTCTTTAAATGATTTTAAGGTATGGCATTTTTGACTGCTTTTGAAAAATATTTTTGATGTTAGTCTGGCCTAAAATATAATCTAGAAATCAACACATCAATGGTACAGATGAGGACATTCCAAACATTGGCTTGTGTTGTTTTCAGCCAAAAGACCTCCTACTCCAAACGGATTCAAAAGTAAAATCACCAAATTTCCTCAAAGTGCGAATGTACCACCTTGAATATGCCTCTGCCTCATAATTAATCTTCCAAAGTCTAATTTGTTCCTAGCTAGGTTCAGATCACAGGGGAAGCTACTCATCAACTCACACAACATAGTATTAGAAGGAATTTTTTAAGCAGTAAACCAATCTCAAGCAAGATGAAAAGGGCATCATTATCAAAATTAAGAATTAGGATTGACTTCAGAACTTCTAAAGGTAAAAGCTAACAGGTATTCTAAGTGGTTCAACTCACACTGACTTTTGGGGGGTCAGCTAATGGGGAAAGTAGGTAACTTACTGAGGGCCCTCAATGTACAGAATGTCTTATCCCCCAAATCCACCACCCTATGGATTCAGCATATGTATCCCAAAGTAGCCTATAGACAAGCCTATAGAACTCCTCTAGGAGGTACATCTGGCTGAGGAAGAAGGGATTGCATTTGGACATGCAGTGAGACCCTCTCCCTCAGTGCCTCCTCGTGGTGGCATTCCCATTTCTCCTAATGATATGCCTTGGGGAACACTTCCATCCTTCACATGGAAGCAGTTTTGCGATCAGTACTGTTGGCTTCTACAAGTATCCTAGGTGACTTTGTCAACATGCTAACTTTGATGCTTGAGATGATGCATACTTGGTATATTAGCAATTTTTAAAGTGCTTGATATGGAAATTTGGGAGAGGGAAGGGAAAAAGGGATGTAGAAACCCCAAATGACAATATCTGCTATATTCCTGCATTATTAGAAATTTGAACACAGAGAGTGAAGTGTGTCAAAGTTCTAGCATATAACCAAGGAATTTATACTTTCCCAAGAATCATTTAAGTATCTAGATGATTTAATTTGTACTTAGAAAGTGACTTCACGGAGAACCCTAAAAAGAAGAGCAGACAGAGACAAGTGACCAGGGTGGGCGCCCTCATTCAGGCTCTAACTAGCTGGGTAACTCTGAGCCATTGCTTCATTATCTGTAAAGGAAACGGATTATATTATATTTCTAACAGTAGTTTTTAGATGAAACGTTTATAGTATTCTTAATCTCAATTTGGAGTTTTTTATATAATTCCATTCATATATAAATGTGAAAATGTCAAACCTTTATTCAAAAGACATCAAAGTGTTCTCTCAACATGTGAAGTAAGTAAAAAATAGATAAGTGATGAGTCCCACTTTTGGGAAATTTATATTCTGGTTGCACATATAAACAAATAGCACAGTCTGTGCAAAGAAATAAGTGGGAGAACAAAGGAGAGTTTGTGAGGGAGGTGATGATGAAAAAAAATGAAACAGAAGAGGTGACTTTATGCAAATTGGAATTTAAGAAAAAACTAAATTTTCTGTCTATGTATTTATTTCTATTATTGTGATCTTTAATATGATCAATTGAAGGCATTGTCATTCTTCTGAAATAATATATGTAATGGTGTTCTTAAAAAATATAGTGTTGGGGAGCCTAGGTGGCTCCATCAGTTAAGCACCCAACTCTTAACTTCAGCTCAGGTCATGATCTCCTGGTTCCATTCTTGAGTTTGAGTCCCACATTGGCTCTGCTGACAGTGTGGAGCCTACTTGGGATTCTCTCCCCCCACCTCTTCCCCACTGATGCACTCTTTCTCTCTGCCCCTCCCCCACTCATATGCTCACATGTGCACGCACACGGGCGCACTCTCCCTCTCTCAAAATAAATAAATCAACCTTAATATTTATTTATTTTTTATCCCATTTGTTGAATTATGTTACTGTACAAGCCTGAGATGGTGAATTATATCAGTGAATTAAATCAATGGAAATGATAGTGTCTTCTCTATCATTGCTTGAACTTGGAGTCCCTAGGAATTATAGAAAGCAGGAGCCCTTTGAGAACTTTAACAGAAGTCCCAGATGCCAGCAGTCACTTAGCACAAGGAAGGAATGGTCACAAGCTGCTATGGGCTTGTGTTCTGGGAAGTGCCCTCAGTGCTAGGAAACTTCACATAGTGGCTCAGAACTTCCAGAGATGACCCATGTGACTCAGGGCAAATTTCTTACATTTTTGCTCATCTTTAAGTGAGGCTATTGGACTATTTCAAGGATGGCTTCTTCCTTCCCAAATCTGTGATTTGCCCTGACAAGATTAATATTGACTTAATAGCATTAGTTTGTTTTTTATTCTTCCACCTCTTCCATCCTTTCTACCACTTCCTTTTATTCTTGGCTTTCGCTCAGTTATCCAAATTCACATAATTTCACCTCCAAAATACTCTCATTGCCAAAGACAAACAAAAGCAAAACAAGACCTTGGGTTTTGGAGAATTTCTCCTCAGGAAGACTATTGCTTCCCAGGAAAGGTCACGTATCCCTGCTCCATTTCTCTTGTGTGAGGCTGATGTGCTACTCCATGGCCCTGGCACTCCTTCAGACAGTAAAGGGACAGCTACTGTTTGTAGCTGCAGATTTACATGTTAGATGACAAGTGTCTTTTCCAAAGTGCCCGTCACTATCCTAGATTTTCTGTATTATTTCATTTAGTATCGCCTTACCTCCGATTCCGGTTTCTTTAGAGTAACTGACAACCTGTTGATAATTAAATTGGAGGAATTCTCAGAAGGAACTTTTTTTTTGGTGAACTGGTTGTCCATTGAGTACTTGCTCTGAGGCCTTGCCCTGATGAGAAGGAGTCGCTGCCTCATCTTAGTGGTAGGATTTGGTGCAATTCAGTTACCCAAATCCAGACACTGGTGAGATCTTGTGTGGGTCAGAACATTTCTGCTGGCATCGCCTCTGGATGACTAACTTTAGTTAACAGCTCAAGCATGTGGAGCAGGGAGCAGGGTTTGTAGTTTCAGGTAAACCTAAAACTAACTTGACACTAAATACACAGGAAACTGTTAAACAATATATAATTTTTAATATACTAATGTATAACTCTCCCAATATTTTGAAAATCCAAATCCTTTCATGGCTGCTTTATACATTTATTTGCATGTAGTATAGAAATAAGAAAATAATAGCCTTAGCCAATATGCCAGCAAAGATAGTTTATGTCATACATTTAACCTTCCTCCCTGTCTCCCTTTTTTTTTTTTTCAACGTTTATTTATTTTTGGGACAGAGAGAGACAGAGCATGAACGGGCGAGGGGCAGAGAGAGAGGGAGACACAGAATCGGAAACAGGCTCCAGGCTCTGAGCCATCAGCCCAGAGCCCGACGCGGGGCTCGAACTCACGGGCCGCGAGATCCTGACCTGGCTGAAGTCGGACGCTTAACCGACTGCGCCACCCAGGCGCCCCTCCCTTCCTCCCTTTCTTACATTTGTAAAGAGAATGTGGAAAAAATTAAGATTGGTAATGAGATGTTGATGGAGTTTCCTTTTGTAAAATTTGGAGATTTGTTTTAGTTTTTCCTTTCTAGTGGTTGGTAAATACACATAAGATTTTTGATTAAAACTCCTGCTCAGATTATTTTCTTATTAATACCTTTTGTGTTTTACATTGTCATAATGAACATATCTATAAGAAATACATAAAATATCCTTTCCGCATGATGAAAATTAGCATTACTTGCCCACAGCTTCAGACACACAAAAGAAAGATTCTGTTCAAAAAAGGAGTTAGTACGTGACTTAAATACACTGAAGGATATTTAAGAGTTTTGAGTTCTAAGAATATTCCTTTCTTCTCCTGGGATAGGAGGTCAGGTCCTGGGCCAGTCTGGATGAGGGCCGTTTCCAGGTATAGACATAGGAGGTTAACATATACCTGATTTGGTCAAAATCTGGTATCTAAAGATATCAAATGGCCAATGATTTACATATTCTTTGACCCTAGTAAATTTTAGTCTAAGAATATATCAAATTATATTTATTTTTATACTGTTTGTAATATTAAAAAAAAAACCCAGAAACTTCCTGAACCCAATTATAGGTGAGTTGTTGAATATGTTACTTCAAACCTATGCAACAGAAAGCCATACAGTTATTTAGAAGAATGTGCTAGATCTACATACACAAATCTGGAATGGTTTTTGTATGTAGTAAGTGAAGAAAAAAGTTACATTAACACTTCCACAGCTATATATACACATTCATACACACTGATAGAAAATTTATGAAAATTCAAATAAAAATCATAACAATGGATGTCCCTGGGAGAATTTGGAGATGGAATGGGAGCAAGCCTTACTTTTCAGGTATATACTTTAGAATTGTTCCAACTTTTCTCCCCATAAACCTATTATGTCTACCATGGGGGAAATTACAGAGATTTATGTATTATTCTGTGATACTTAAAGTTGAGAACAAATAGAAAGTAAAATAAGAGTTCTATTTTGTTTTTAAATTGCTTCATTAGCTTCTTCCTTCAATCCTATTGAATTTTCCCAAGTGCCTTTGATATGGTGAGGGAGCACAGTATGACCAGGAAGTAACAGTCCTAAAGTGAGGAGATAGATAAACCTTCACTGCTGTTTGAGTAACTTTGGGCCAATTGTCACTCTGAGGACCAGTTTCATCATGGACAAAACAACGGGTTTAGTGAAGGCCAAATTACCCTCCAGCTTTCACATATGCCTAAGAAAAATTTATGGCCTGTTGTGTGCCCAACTATTTGAGACTTTTCTCCATAAACGGAATGTACATATTTTACAGTACATATTTTATTGGTTTGAACATTTTACCTAAATTTTCTGTTTTAGAATTGGTCACTTTGGTTTAATTTTTTGAATTAATTAAATATGCAAAATTTATATTCATCCAAATAGTGTTTAGGGAAACTGCTCATCATTGATAGACTCTTTAAATTAAAATATATGATATCATATATTCAAAAAACAGTAGAAAACACTATTTGTATTAAGACATGTAGTTTATAATACAGGCAACTAATGCTTCAGTTTGAATATGATTTATACATGTTTTGGTTTTACAGGAGAAAAAAAAAAAGACTTTCATTTCCCTTTCTCATTATGCCACTTGCCAGCTGTGTCCAGTCAGATGAAAGAGCTCAGTCATTCACAAAAGTGTAGAAGCAGCCTCATAAAAGGAGATGCTGCAGTAATACAAGGGTCTAAAGAATGCCTTGATTTAGAAAAGCTCATTAAATTTAAGAAAAAAGTTGTTTTTCATGTCATAGAAACAGAGTATATTTCTATGTCTTTAAGACTAGTGTTCTTGCTTTTTCAACTAAATGAAGACAGTTTCAATTTTGTTTTTAATTCGATGGAGAAAGGTATTAGTCGTTTTAGTTATTCAATACTTTTTATTTTATATTTTTCTAGACCTTTCTTACTATGTTACTCCTTACTAAGGAGTAATCTTTAAGTAAAAATAAAATGAAAGAGATAAGCATACCACAGATAAGAATTTGTGTCATAGCAGTTTTTGAATGACCAGAACCAACATTCTAAACTTTTCTCTATAAGGGCACCTTTTGGGATGAGCACTGGGTGTTGTATGGAAACCAGTTTGACAATAAACTTCATATATTGAAAAAAAACACTTTTCTCCATAAATCTCTTTTAATTGTTAAAAATATATTGATCACTTAATTCAATGGCTTAGAAATAAAGTAATTGAGAAATATTGTCCTCTTTTTTATTAGTATGTTGTCTCCAAGTGCCTATGCATGCTTATGAGAGAGAGAGATTGAAGGCAAGGACTTTCTCGAACTTAAAGACAAATGTATATAAAAGCTTTTTATGCAGTTATTCAGTTCAAAAAGACTGAGTTGGAGAACACTCCCTATTTAAGATGCCTGTAAATCTTTTAAAAAGAAATAAATGCATTTATTAAATTAAGTGGTAATAATTATAATTGTTTAAAATTCAGTGTGTGTATTTTATGTGGTAGAAGAGAAGAGAAAGGAAGAAAAAAAAGAAATTCAAACTCTCAGGGGTACTAAACTTGTAACCTAAAGCCTGAGTTCAATTCCAGATGCTGGTCTTACTGAGAGTAATACTTTCAGCAAGCTATTGATCATTTTTGACTTTTTGAGTCTCTGAACTATAAAGTGAGGTACCTGTAGTTTCTAAAATTTCTCAGATTTACTTACTGTGCAGATGGATGGCTTTCCTATGTAATTAGTGGCTCAGTTCATAGCACAAATGTCAAGTCCTCCATTCTTGAAACACTCCGGTGAGGAAAGGATTAATTATGCCCATTTTAATGAAAAGGAAATAGAGGTTAGGAGAAGTTACAGCTAAAAGAGTTGGTATGCAGCCCCAGCTTTTTAATGACAATTTTTTAATATATATTTTAAATGCTTTATGTTTCAAATCCATTTGCAATCATTCTAAGCATGAACTGGAAAAATATTTATGCAAAACATAAAAATCTCTGTTTCAAATGTTAAAGCAATCTACTCGATATATTATTTACAGGAGGTTCCAGTACATAAAGGAACAGCACTATTTCATTTTAAATGCATTCACAAAGGATGAATCTGACACTTTAAACTTCAGAAGTTTGGCTGTGAGAGGCAGTATAGTGTAATGGGGAACAGTGCAGAATCTAGCACCATTCACTTATTAGCAATAAGATCCTGAGCAAGTTATTTAATATCTTTGGGCCTCATTCGCCTTACTTATAAAAGAAAGAGTTGGGGCGCCTGGGTGGCGCAGTCGGTTAAGCGTCCGACTTCAGCCAGGTCACGATCTCGCGGTCCGGGAGTTCGAGCCCCGCGTCAGGCTCTGGGCTGATGGCTCAGAGCCTGGAGCCTGTTTCCGATTCTGTGTCTCCCTCTCTCTCTGCCCCTCCCCCGTTCATGCTCTGTCTCTCTCTGTCCCAAAAATAAAATAAACGTTGAAAAAAAAAAAAAAAAAAAAAGAAAGTTTATAGTTGTAGCCTCATGAGATAGTTGAGAAGATCAAATGAGTTTTACTTGTAAATGCTTTGAACGGCGTGTGAAAGAGAGTAAGCATCGTGCGTCTATCAGTTGGTACTATTTTCTTACAAACTTTAAAAGTTATTTCATGAAATTGTAACAATTTTGTGTATAGTGCTGTTGGGTGCTCTAACATTTAAGAGAAATACAGTTTTTTATTTTTTTTAACTTTCTGTATTAAGTAATAGTGCACAGACAGAAAAATACACATCATATAAATGTACATAATGATTCACTTTTTAGAGGTGAAGCTCTGTGGAACCATTACCCAAGCCGAGATATAGAACATTATTACCTTATTGCCACATCAGAAATCTCATCACCCCTCCTCCATTCTTTCATTCACCGTCACACTGTGAGACCCATTCAGTTGTTGCATGTAGCTGTATTTTATTTTCATTATTCCATAGTGTTTAATTATCTGAATATGCCCATTCTACTGTGGAAAAACATTTGAATTGTGTCTAATTTTTAGTATTATAAAGAAAAATACGGGCCTGGGTATTCTTGGACCTGTCTTTGGGGCACAGGTACATGTATTTCCGCTGAACGTATACTTAGGAGTAAGTTGCTGGCCAACAGAGAATGTTAATGTTCAACCTTAACAGAAAATTCAGAATTGCTCCAAGTGGCTAAAATAATTTACATTCCCACCAACCATGCATGATAGATCACTTCCTCACTAACCTTACTTATTAGCATTTAGTAGGTGTGTAATGATAGCATATCATAGTTTTAATTTGTATTTTCCTGATTGTTAATTAATTTAAGCACTTTTTCACATGTATATTGGGCATGTAAACATCCTCTTTGTCAAATTTTTAAACAAGGTATTTATATGTTAATTTATGGGGATTCTTCATATATTTTGATACCTTTGATTGCTATATGTTATGCAAATATTTTCTTTCAGGGACACTTGGGTGGCTTGGTTGGTTGGGTGTCAGCCTCCTGATTTCAGCTCAGGTCACGATCTCATGGTTCCTGGAATGGAGCCCCTCCTCTAGCTGTTAGCGCTGAACCTGTTTGGCATTCTCTCTCTCCCTCTCTCTGCCCCTCCCACACTTGCATACATGAGTGCATTCTTTCTCTCTCTCTCTCTCTCTCTCTCTCTCTCTCCCTTTCCAATTAAATAAATAAACCTAAAGAAAACAACAGATACTTTCTCCCATTGGTAAAATTTCCTGTTTTCTTCTTTAAGATTATTTTGGTCATTCTAGGCTCCCTGCAATTCCATATAAATTGTAGAGTTAACTTAAAATTCCTCCCTAAAAACCAAATCACTGTTAGGATATTGATCAGTTGGGGAAGACTGACATTTTTCCTGACTCTTCCAATTTATAACAGAGTTTATCCCTCCATTTATTTGGGTCTCTATTGAATTCTTTCAACAATATCTTCTAGCTTGTTTTGTGGCCATTTTACACATTCCTTGCTAGATGTAGTACTAAGTACTTAGTATTTTGATATTATTCTAAATGTTATCTCTTCAATTTCAATTTTAAATTTTTGTTACTAATACATAGAAAAATAATTTTTTCTGTATCAATTTATCAACAACCTTGCTAAACTCATTTATGAATTCTAATACTTTATTCTATAGATTCCTTTCATTTTCTATGTAGGCAATCTTACTATCCCAAAATATTCACAGTTATATATCTTCTTTTGCAATACTGAACTTTGTCTTACTGTACTAGTTAGGAGTTTCAGTAAATTGTTGAAGATGATAACCATGAGTAAATGTATTGTTTCCAGTCTAAGAAGGAGTTTTCAATATTTTTTTACATTCGGTATGATACTCTATGTCTGGAAGTTTCTTTCTATCCTAATTTGCTAGTTGTTACAAATATTTGACTTACCAAATGTGTTTCTGATATCTATCATGTAACTTTTCTCTATTATTCTACTGTGGTGGTGATTGATTTTACAATGTCAAATCGAACTTGAAGCCCTAGAACAATTGCAATTTGGTTATTGTATGCTGTACTCTTTTATAAAATCCCTTGTTACCTTGTTTCTGGATTGCTAATAATTTTCAGGATTTTGAAACTATGTTGAGGAAAAAGAGTAGCCTAAAATCATTGTTTTGGCAACAATCTTATCAAGTCTCCACTGACCTCATAGAATTAGAAAAATTATTCTTTTGAAAGTGTTTTGGGAGAATTTATGTAAATTCATGTTATGTTTTCCTTAAATATTTGTTAAAAATTATAAATAATTCCATCTGGTCCTGGAACATTTTGTGGGCAAGTTTATAGTTATAGTTTTAATTCCACTAATTTTTGTGGGCTATCCAGATTTTCTACTTCTATTTTCAGTTTTAGTAAGCTGTGTAGTTCTAGGTCTTATCTATATTATCTACATTCAGTGACTATCATGAAGTTGTTTGTAATACCCTGCTTTAATATTAGTACTGCTTTTTATTCTTGCTACTAGTTTATTGTGCCATTTCTGGTTTTCTTTTCCCTATGGTTTTGTCAAGATCAATTTCATTAGCTAGTTCAAGTAAATAAATTTTGCTTTTTTATTATTCATTTATTTATTTATTTATTTATTTATTTAACATTTATTTATTATTGAGAGACAGAGAGAGACAGAGCATGAGCATGGGAGGGGCAGAGAGAGGAGGAGGCACAGAATCCAGAGCAGGCTCCGGGGTCTGAGCTGTCACCACAGAACCCAATGCAGGTCTCGAACTCACAAACTGCGAGATCATGACCTGAGCTGAAGTCAGATGCTTAACTGACTGAGCCACCCAGGCGCCCCAATAAATTCTGCTTTTTTAAATCTTTATGTATATTTGATGTCTATTTTTAATTTCAGTTCTTTATTATTCCCTTCCGTCTCCTTTCTTTAGGTTTATTTGCTGAGGTTTTTTTTTTCTATTTTTTCAATTTTTTTTTTTTGGCTCATTACTTTTCAGTCTTTCTTCTTTTTGAATATATACATTTAAAGCAATACATTTTCCTCTAATAGTTGGGGCTGCATCCCAATATTTAGTGTTTCTGTTATCAGTTAGCTCAAAATAATTTCAATTGTAATTTCTTTTGGGACCTATAAATTATTTTAAAATGCCTTTATTAATTTTAAAACATATTGGGACTTTTTAGTTATCTTTTTGTGATTGTTTCTTAGTATAATTCTACTGTGATCGTAAATCATACTGCGTATTATTTAGGTCTTCGAAATTTGTTGCAGCTTGTATGTGTGACCCACTATATGGTAAACTTTTATATATGTTTCACATGCACTTGCAATGAATGTATATTCTGTGGTTGGTAGATACAGTGCCAGTTAGAAAATTGGGTAATCAGGGGCGCCTGGGTGGCGCAGTCGGTTAAGCGTCCGACTTCAGCCAGGTCACGATCTCGCGGTCCGTGAGTTCGAGCCCCGCGTCAGGCTCTGGGCTGATGGCTCAGAGCCTGGAGCCTGTTTCCGATTCTGTGTCTCCCTCTCTCTCTGCCCCTCCCCCATTCATGCTCTGTCTCTCTCTGTCCCAAAAAATAAATTAAAAACGTTGAAAAAAAATTAAAAAAAAAAAAAGAAAATTGGGTAATCATTTTATTCAGATCTATACATTTACTGACTTTTTTCTGCTTCTAATTACTGAAAAAGATAATGACTCCAAGGTAATTGTGGATTTGTCTATTTTTCCTTTTCATCCTGCCATCTTTTACTTTATATATTGTGTTAACAATGTGAAATAGCCATTTTTATGGATCAAAATAGTTGAATATCATCATTTTTATATAAGTTAAACTAATACACTAATATTTTAATGGTGTGCTGTTAGATCATACCTTCACAGTGGGGGTGATAATTAGTTCTTATCACAAGGTTTATAGCCCTCCAAAAAGACTTAGTACACAGATATACAGTGTAAATTGGTATTAAAATTTCAGGAGGGGAGGTAATTAGGGGAAAGAAAAACTAAAAAGGCTCCTTAAGGATATCTAATGATACCATATCCATGATAATGAAAAAACAGGGTGAGAAATCCTTAAGCTAGACAAATTTAGAACTGTTACATCTTCCTGGTGAAATGAAAGTTTTCTCATAATAAAACATCCTTTTTTTTTCTCTATTAATCCTTTTTATGTACAGGCTTATTTTCCATTCATTCGGTTTTTAATTTTCTGTGTTTATGATTTAGATTTATCTCTTTACAGTAGATGGAAATATTGTTTTATTATTCAGTCTGATTATATTTGTCTTTTCAGATGAATATTTAGTCCTTTTATATCTAATGTAAGAGTGATATATTTGAGTTTAAGTGCTGACTTACTATGCACACTCCATATTTTTATTTCCTGTTTTATATTTCTTTCTTTCTCTTTGCTAGCCATCATTTGTGTTGAGTATATTTGTCATCACATTGCTCCTTTCCCATTAGCTTGTTATTTTTACACTTTTTCACAATGTTTTACTTGTTACTATTGAGGTTACAGGATGCATCTTTGACCTAATCCAAGTATAATGCTAATTATTAGTACTGTTATCACCATACGGGAAATTTGAGAACCTTAGAAGGAATGTTTTAACTACTTTTGCACCTTTCCTGAATTATATGCTGTTTTCAGGTATTCAGTTTTATATAATTTAAGTCCAACAATAATGAATGTAACTATGTTTTTATACAATGATATATACTCTTCATTACTTCCTATGTCTCTGACATTACATAATAGGATTTCTTTTAGTCCAGTGGTGATTTGGTTCAGGTGGGGTTTTTTTTTGTCTGAAATGACTTTATTTTGCCCTTTTTAAATGTGCATGGTTCCTAGGAACAAAATTCTATATTGGTAATTTTCTTTCTCCACTTCAAGACATTATTATATTGTCTTATAATTTTTACTGTTTCTGTTGATGTCAGAAAACAGTATTTAAAAGCAATTTCTCCTTTTTACAAAAAAATTTTTGACTATTTGTAATTATTTATACCTTCAATCTCCAGTAGTTTTCCTATTATTGCTTAGTTGTGGTTCTCTTTGCATTTATTCTTATGAAGACTTGTATGATTTCTTAAATGTGTATCTTGATATCTTTCAACAATTTTGGAAAGTTACTGTTAATATTTTCTTTTAATAGTTATTTTGCCCCACTCTTTCTCACTATTTTTAATGGGACTCCTATTGCATATACACCTAATCTTTGAACATTTCTACCTCCATTGTTTACCTTTGGTTTCTTTGATCTTCATTGTGGACATTTTCTTTTGACCAGTATTTTATTTTCCTAATTCTTTCTTTAGCTGTATCTGATCACTCACTGAATCCATTAAATGAGTTGACAACTTCTGTTATGATATTTTTCAGTTCTAGAATTTCTAGCATTTTTCTGTAGTTTCTACATCTCTTTCAAAATTCTCAATCTTGTTTTTCATATCCTTGAGTATATATTATACATAGTATTTTAAAGTCTTTGTAACTCTTGATTTATATCTTTTGGGTGACTATACTTAATATCTGCTAGTGCTCTTGGTTGTATCAAATTGTCTTACCTTTCATATGCCTGGTTATTTTTGGTGGAGTACTGGACATTGTATATAAAATATATGGGGATAACTTGAGGTCTAGTGTGATATTCTTTCTCCAGATAAGATTTACATTTGTTTCTGTCATGTTACCAGTGTCGGTAATAAACTTGATTGTTTTAATCTCAAATGAATATATATGATGTGTTCAAAACAGTGGATGGCATAAAATAAGTACTGTGGAACTATCTTTTTTTGTTTGTTTATTTACCTTTCATTGTTGTCTACTGGCTATGAAAAGAGAGAAAGGGAAGAAAGTATTAAGGATAATTTATATGGCATTATATGCACCAGAAGTAAATTCTCATTTTTTTTCATTTTACTGTCTTTTCTCTTATATTTGAAATAAATTTAAAAATGACAAGTTGTATTATCAAAGTCATAAACTAAGTAGATAAAAATTAGTATGTGTTCACTTTCCATATTGCACTGGCCATTGGCCATTATAACCATTATGCAAAAGTTAAAAACTCAGAAATAATAATTTCAACAGTGTAATCACCTTATTGTATAATTATGATTTGCTAGTAGCACTTTAACAAACACGATTATTTTGGAGATTGTTAATATTCTAATGAGATCTTGGGTCAAAGAACTATTTGTAATAGATTTTCATCTGCACCTCACATTTCCAATTACAGATCTTTACAGAAAGGTGTTATTTAATTCTTGATTTATGGTTTTTTGCCTGGAAGCTAATGTTTTATATAGTAGCTGATATAAATTAGCTACAACAAGCTATTAGCAACTTCCTTCGTTTTCCAAATTGTTTTACAGTGTGTGGTTTCATACAAGCAATTCTAATGTCACTGAATGAAGATGGTACTCCATATGTGCTATAAACACTAAAAAATTTTTATTTTCAGCACACTAGCTTGTCCTGTGGAATAAGCAAATTAATATCTAAAATAGTTGCAAACAAAACATTCCTGGGAATAAGTTTAGCTACACTATAATTAAGTTCTGGTTTAGTTATGTAAAACCAGATTTTTGGTGTTCTGTGTTTATCTATTGCTTCTGGCAGTTTATTGGCTTTTCTTGGGTGCTGGGGTCCTAGTACTACTCTATGCAGGTTTCCCAAGGCTGGAGTATCTTTGGAGCACTGGTGAGCTTGAAGCCAAAGCTAATAAATGCAAACTATACTAAATACTTACCCTAGAGTCTAATCGCTGATTATTTATGAGCATTTTCAAACAGCATGAAAATATGTATTTTTACAAGAGAAATATTAAAAAGTTAAGAAAAAAGCACTTAAGTGGGGGAGGGGCAGAGAGAGAGAGAGGGAGAGAGAGAATCCCAAGCAGGCTCCATGCTGTCAGTGCCGAGCCCATTGTGGACTCGAACCCATGGACTGTGACATCATGACCTGAGCCAAAATCAAGAGTTGAATGCTCAACAGACTAAGCCACCCAGGGACCCTGATATTTTTAAACAAACATGTATTTCTAGTTTCCATACATTGTATATTTTCTTGTCAAAATAGAAATGAAAAAATTGGAATCTAAAAAGAATCAATGCTCAGTAATTTCCAAATATATTGCTAAGTATATATTAAAATATATTAAACTAAAAACACTAATAAAAGTTAAGTTTTATGGAACGTTACAGTTTTCAATGGATAATATCATACCTCACAAGTAATAAAAAATAAAGGAAATTGACTTAATATTTAAGCAAAAGAACTAAGTTTTATGTGTTTCTCCATGAGTTTTTAAACTAAAAAGACATTTTTAGCTTTAGCACATTGTAATAGCAAAGAGTTTTTATAAACTCTTGAGCAACTAAATAGCAGTTATGCAGTTTTTAATTGCCACTGCCTCAAATTCTTTTGAAAAGGTACATGAGTTGTTTGTTCCATACTTAATACAACAAATATTCAATGTTTCTTCCTTCAAGAAATACAAAAAGGAATCCATAATTAAATACTTAAACTAGTTAATGTGCTAATTTAAATTTTACAAAACTTGACAAACCTGGTAATTTTGACCCACATTTAGATTATTCATGCACTCTTGATTAAGCAAGATGGGTTCAATTATTTTCTAACTGTGAAATGGGCCCAAAATTATGTCATCTATCTCCAAAAAGGTTTGATATCATAGCTTTTTTATTTTTCTTTAATTAGAGTTTCAGGCTGGGAGAATCTTTTCCATATGGCTAAAATGAGTTTCAAGTTCCACATAGCTGAGGATTCGTTGTCCTGGGCTCTTGTCATAGAACAGGAACACATAGAGACCTCTTCTCATTGATGTGAAAGCTTCTAAATATTTGTACATGTGACAAACTATTAATCAGTCCAAATTTTTAGTATATCAAAATCATAAGCACTATTGAGAAAAATTCTAATTTCTGATTAGAGCTCTCAGATATCCTCAGAAAATCTCCAATAGATAGGTGCAATTGTCCCCTTTTGAGGAGCAAACACAAACTCTCGTTAATTAAAATTTTGTCTAACGTCACTGCTTTTAGTTTGTTTTTAATGTTTATTTATTATTTTGAGAGAGAGACAGAGCATGAGCAGCGGAGGGGCAGAGAGAGAGGGAGACACAGAATCCTAAGCAGGCTCCAGGCTCTGAACTGTCAGCACAGAGCCTGATGCGGGGCTTGAACCCACAGACGGTGAGACCAAGACCTGAGCCAAAGTTGGATGGACACTTAACCGACTGAGCCACCCAGGCGACCCTAAGATCACTGCGTTTAAACAACAGACGCAGGATACATTCACCCAACTATCAGGTACTTGGGGACTCAATGTGATGTAGGGACTGGGAATATGAATGTAGAAAAGACAAAGTCCCATCCCCATGGAGCTTGCATTCCAGTGAGGAAGATTGGCAGGCAGCACATAAACAAGTAGGTAAGACCTGATAAGACTTATCATTCAGAGATGGCTAAATGCCATGAAGAAAATAAAGTAAGGTAGTGCGTTAGCTGCTGTCCACAGAGCTGTGGATGCATGTTGGGAGGTCAGTGGGGTTTTCTCTACAACTGAAATGATGAGAAAGACGCAGCCATGGAAAGACCTGGAAGAAGAACCATCCAGGCAGAGGAAAGAGGGAGAGCAAAGCCCTGAGAAGGGAGCAAGTTTCACTGGTGTCAAGACACAAAGGGCCAGTGCTACTGGAGCAAATGAAATGGTGAGAAGGATGGAGATGAGTGGGCCTAGGTAGGCAAGGCCCAGGCCGTGTGCACCTTCACAGGGCATGGTTTGAATCTTACTCTCTCACTGTGAATGGAAACCACTGAAACCAATCAGACAGGGAAGAGTCACCAACTGATTAATGTTCCTGGGTGGAACGTGGATTGTTCAGCCCAGGGTACAGCAGCTGTCGTGGGCAGCTGCTGGCTACGGCAGGCCAGTCGGGAGGTGAGGGTGGCTTGGACTGCATCAGAGATGGTGGAGTGTTGTGATCAGTGTTCAGATGTTGAGTATCTGACAGTAGAATAGATGGGACTGGATGGTGGATTGAATATGAAGGAGAGAGCAAGACACAGAGCTTATGATTCCAGGTTCTGGAGCCGGACTCCCTGGGCTCATATTCTGGCTCAGCCTCCCATGAGATTTGTAACCGTGGACAAATAGCCTCGGACAAGTTGACAAAGGTTGCTAATTGTGCCTGTGGTATAGGATTAATATCCAAATTGTGTGTGTGTGTGTGTGTGTGTGTGTTGTGTACATGTCAGTTAAATAAAATAAATTTGAGAACAACCGATGAATGCTGGATGTTTGGCTCACATCTCTGCAGGTACCATTAATAAGATAGGGATGATGGAGGAAAGATGAGGTTGGACAAGCAGGAGGCAGAGGGACTTTAGGAATTCCGTTTAGGACACATTCAGTATGAGATGCAGTGTTCAGGAACAAGATCAGAACCAAAGTTAGATTTATCAATGCATACGCTATTTAAAGTCTTGGTACCAGATGAGATCACCTAGAAAGACAAAGTAAATAGGAAGAGGGTGGAGGACTAAACCTTCCACCAGCATCCAGGGGTCAGGAGAGGAGGAGGAGCCAGGAAATGATTCAAATACATGCACATCTGGTTTTTACAGGGTGCTGCCTATATTATTGGAGCCTTGCCAGAGCTCATGCTTCAGAAGACTCTATAGACATGAAAGCCTCTTTATACATTTCTGGTGGCAAGGGGCTGAGGCTTCCGGCTTGGACCCTGACGACAGGAATTTTCCATACGTACTTGAGAACAGCACAAAGAAACCGTGGTATAAATATGCTATTCCATGTTTACTTGTAGATGGTTTTTCTAGCACAGTCATACTTCAATGTGGCCCCTAATGAGAGCTCAGTTGCTTTACATGAGCTCAGTTTTCTTCGCACAAAAGTGTGGGCATCTCCAATTTATAAAGATACAAGTTACAAAGATTTTTGTTTTGATACAAAAGTTTAGAGCTGGAAAAGAGTCATTCCATAGACACTGTATTATTTATGACACTTTGATTTCCAGTCAGCTCAACAAAGCCTGTGTAACCCACAAAGAAATGCAATCCAAGTGCAAACAATCCATAGACCCTAAAACAACACATGGCACAGGGTTTATGGAAATACTCATAAGATACCAGGGACACATTGTATTCTCTTATTGAAGCTAGCAGAGCAAGGATAAGAGCTTTTTTTTGGGTAGGGATAGCTGGGGTCAGAGAAAGGTACTCCTGTGGCCATGGTCATTAACGTATAAGCTAGGCAGCGATTGTATAAATTTAGGCATATGAATTGAGGAAAAGAATTCATGGGAAAGATGGGAAACTTGAAATCTAGTCTTGACTTTGACATTCACCTCTGTTATGAACCCAAAGAAGTCAATAACTGTTCTGCAGCTCAGTTTATGTTCATTTTATATTGGTTATAATTGTCCCTCACAGTGTTATTGTAAGAATAGATTGATTATATATATATATATATATATATATATATATATGTGTGTGTGTGTATAAAATATGTTGAGATATAGCTGTAAAATATGTATTCACTTGGCAGTATGGATGTTGGAAAGATCCAGGTAACTAATAACTGCTGTTCATCATTATTGCTCTTTTTAAATAATTTTTTAAAAAATTACTTATTTTGAAATAGAAAGTCTAAGTGGGGGAGGGGTAGAGAGAGGGAGAGAGAGAATCCCAAGGAGGCTCCACACTGTCTGCACAGAGCCTGATGTGTGGCTCGAACCCATGAAACTGTGAGATCATGGCCTGAGCCGAAACCAAGAGTTGGACGCTTAACTGACTGACTGAGCCACCCATCATCCCATCATTATTGCTCTTCGATTTTAGTTTTAAAAAATGATTCTTAGGAGACTATGAATGGCTGGATTTTAATCATGTGGAACAATAATTACAAAACTGAAATTTGAAAGAAAACTGATTCAAACAATTCAGAATAATTTCTATTCATAATAACATTGTGATTAGGCCATGTCTTGAGCTCCTCCAATTTTTCCTAACAGATGCTTTAGTGAGTTGTCAAAAATGATCTAATTCCAGCTTTCTTAAAAGCCTGAGCATTTGCAGAGAAGAGTTCAGTTGCTTTACCAAATTTTATCTTATGTAAATATAATCAGTAACATCCTTATAATTTACCTCCAAGAGGTGATCTAGAATTTCATTACAAATCGTTATTCACTGATTTAGTGCTGCTTCATGTACTAAGCCAGGAAGAATGCCTGTTTACGTTTTCATAATTTTATCAATGACTTCCCAATAGCGTGTCACTAGTGAGTGAATGTGCTCTGTTTCTCATTTGTTCATGTCCACATGAACATTACATTACTTACATTATGTTTTACTTACATTATGTTTTGAAAACCATTTTGAACACCAGCAGATTGCCAATATCCTAGACTTGGTGAGGATTTTCTCAGTTTATATTTTATTCTACAAAGAGAAAGGGTTCTATGCAACAGAGCAGTTTTTGTGTCTTGGTGTATTGTCTATTGTGTCTTATTTATTTCAATAAATATTCTATAATTACTCTTATATTTATCAATTAATTTTACAAGTATGAAAAAAATCACTCTGGTAACTATCCATGTACACAATAACTCCCTAAAGTGAAGGTATCTGATTGTTACACTTCATGGAAAGTGGAGGGCCAGAACTGAAAGAAAATCTGACCTAGTGATATATCAGTAAGTGGCAACTATTACTTAACTTCCTTCACTCTTCTTTACCACAAGCTTGTAAATCTCCCCCATCAGAAAACACTTCTGAATTCTTAAACCATCCACAGACATAAAATGACACTATACACGAAAATATCTAAGAATGGGAGCAAATATGTCTTCCCTATATGCATTATCAAGTGTCCCTTTGTCTCCAGGTTTTTTAAAAAAATATTGTAATGATTACTTATTTTTGAGAGAGAAAGAGACCAAGCGTGAGTGCAGGGCCAGAGAGAGAGGGAGACACAGAATCCTGAGCAGGCTCCAGGCTCTGAGCTGTCAGCACAGGGCTGGAACTCACAAACTGTGAGATCATGACCTGAGCCAAAGTCGGACCCTAAGCCACCCAGGCACCCCATCCAGGTTTTTAAACTAGACACATGAGTCCAAGAATATTCTTTATAATTTTTCCACTGAAAGAATACATTGTCTTGTAAGTATATTTATTATGGAGGGTTTTTTTTTTCCTAAACTGTTTGAAGGATTATTTAATGATTTTTTTATATAGATCTTTAATATAGAATGATATAGTTCCGGGAATTTCGCTACTTCTGGAAAAGAGTAGGTGCTTTAAAACAGTAATAGAATTTACTGAATATATGAAATAGGTGTATATGATTTATTGTGATGGGCATTATTTTTATCTTTGTTATGATTATAAATACAATAGAAATGTGTTGTAAGTAACTGAAAAACAAAACATAAATATTGATAATCATTGTTAATACTTTGGCTTATATTCATAGAGAGATTTTTTTTAATTTAAAAAGCCTGCATTTTTAATTGCAAATATTTCGAATGTACAGAAAACTATGGAAAATGTTATGACAGACATCTGCGTACTCACTACCTCAATAGCTGTAAAATCATTCATTCAACAGAAAATAATTGAAAACTGCTAAATTAGACACTGTTCCAAGCAAGTGCCTGCAGATTCAGCAGGGAGCAAAACAGATACTAGGAGGGGACACAGTGAGTTAAATGCATGTATAAAAGATAATAGTGACAGGGTGCCTGGGTGGCTTAGTTGGTTGTGCTTCCAACTTAGGCTCAGGTTATGAACTAGTGGTTCATGGGTTCGAGCCCCACATCAGGCTTTTTGCTGACAACTCAGAACCTGGAGACTGCTTCGAATTCTGTGTCTCTGGAGGGTATCTGTTCCTTCCCCGATCTGTACTCTGTCATTCTCTGTCAAAAATAAAGATTAAAAAAAAATTAAAAAAAAATAATAGTGATAATTGCTATATGAAAAAAAAAAGCAAGAAAGATGGTTAAGGAATGTTGGGGAGCAGGGCATGAAATTTTAAAAAGAGTGCTTGGGAGGCTTCACTGAGCAGGTGACTTTGTAGAAAAGATCTGGGGAACTGAGGGAGTAAATCATGCAGATACCTGGAGAAAAATTGTCCCAGGCAGAGGGCAGAGCAAGTGCAAATGCCCCGAGGTGGAAGTATGCCTGATGTATGGAGCCTCTCTGTTACCTCTTTTATCTATCTCATTAATTTTTCCTCTTAATCCAATGTTTTTTTTCTTCTACTGACTTGGTTTACTCTATTGCTGAATTTTAATCTTTCTTTCTAATTTATGCATTTCACATTGTAAATTTCCCTCTCAGTACATTTTTAGCTGAATATCATAATTTTTAAAATATGTAATATTCATTGTGGCTCATTTGTAAATATTTTTTAAATTCTGTGATCTTTTTTTCTATTCAGTAATTAGTTAGAAGTGGTTATTTTAAATTTCCAAGTGTGGGGGGGTGGAAAGATTACTCTCTCTTTTGTTACTGATTTCTAAATTTGAGGCATTGTGTTCAGGAAATGCTGCTTACGTAAAATGTTCTTAAATATTTTTGAGACTTGCTTTATAGCTTAAGTCACTAATTTTTGTAAAAAAAAAATCCACATGAGAAAGAAAAGAAGGTATTTTCTGTAATTGTTGGAAACAAGGTTTATATATATAGTCATTAGCTCAAGCTTAGCTGTGTTCTCAAGGTCATCTATCCTCTTACTAGCTTTTTGACTGCTGGGTCAATGAGTGCAATAAGCATGTCAAAATCTCCTGCTGTGATTATGGATTTGTGAATTTCTCCTTGTAATACTGTCAGTTTTTGCTTTTTACACCTCGAGGTCAGTCTGGTAAGTGAATGCAAATTAAGAATGATTATCTTCCTGGTAACTGTTACTTTTATTTCTGCTATGTAGTCTATTCCATCTAATATTAAAATATTAATAATCTTTCAATAATCTTTTAATATAGAAACTGCTATTCCAGTTCTCTCTTAGTTGTTATTTTCCTGACATATCTTTTTTTTTTTTCATCCTCCTGCTTGCAACATTTCGGCAAGTGCATATTCTTGGTGTGTCTTTTTAGATAACAGACCTGGATTTCATTTTTTTAAATTGTATCAGAAACTTTCTTCTAACTGTCAGTTTTAACTTTGGTTTCCTATTCATCATGCTTTTTTTCCTGTTATTTCTTATTTACTCCTTTTCTGCTTTCTATTGGATGGATTTGGGTTTTTAAAATCATTTTCTCTCCATTGGTTTGGTGATTTGGCATTTCACTTTCTTTTTATGGTTTCAGTGATCAGCTCTAAATTTTTAGCATTCATGTTAGTGTTAAGATATAAATAAGTGTATATGTATTCAGTATCTCCATTACACCCCAGAGTAATATAAGGAACTTACTTAAATCATCTTAAATCAGATCCTGTCTCCGAACCATGTTGTTATCCTCTCTATTTGAACTCTACTTAATTTTTAAACCCTGAACCAAAATTTTTATGGTAAATACTTCTTTAAATTTACCTATGGTTCCCAACATTGCTTAACATTATTTCCTACATCTCATTCTTTCTTCTTAGGTCCACATTCTTTCCTTGAGGGTCTGTAAGTAATGAATCCTTTCCATGTTTAGATTGGAAAATATTCTTTTTAGCCCTCACTCTTGAATGATGATTTGACAGGATCTAGAATTCTCTAAGTTCCTTTCATTTACTTGCAACACTTTGAGGATAGTATTTACTTGCATTTCAGTCTCTATTGTTGCTGATAAAATATTTTCTGTGAGTCTAATTGTTGCTTTATGGCACACTGTCTTTTCTGGTTGTTTTTAAGGTTTTCTCTCTGTTCAACTCTGCAAAGCACAACCTGACACAACGCTAGAAATACAAAGGATTTCTTGGGGGAAATGGCCTGTGGAGTATCTTTCACAGAGGGGATCAGGAATAGGTGGGAGGTCTTCAGCCTGCAGTGGCAGGTCTGACTCTGAGAGTGGAGAGATGAGGAAAGGGGTCTGGTGTAGAAGTTTCAACCTGCAGGGCAGCTCTGAGAGCCTCATTCAGGCTCACGGGGATCTCCCAAGCACAACTGCCTGTTAGAAACGTTTGGCTTTGGGCCAGAAGGGGCTCTAGTACCCACACCATACCCAGCATTGACTGGGAGCATTCTGAAAAGAGTGGCCTCCATGTGAACACTGGTATAGGCCTTGAATGTGTAGCATTTGGGGCCTGCAGTGGGCCTCTTCCAGCAGGTCCTCTCTTGATAGCTAAGGATTGCCACTCTCTTGTGTTTTGCAGACTCACTGAAATATCTAGATTTACCTTTATTTATCTTGCTTATTCTCTCATATTTCTTTTATGCTTCACACATTTCATCAAATCTGGCAAAATTTCAGCCACACTTTCTTTGAAAACCGCATCTAATACCTTTTCTCACTTTCTTGAACAGCTGTTCTGTGTATGTGGTTGGCATTCTCCTTCCATGATCCATTTTTCTTAAACACTCTTTTGTGTTTACTGTATCTTTATTTCACTATACTTCATTGTGAAAGTTTTCCTTAGGGTCTCTCTTCCAGTTCTGTAATCTCTTGAGCTATGTCTGAGAGGCTTCGATCCATATTTGTTTTCATCTTCAATTAATCTTTTTTCTTAGTCTAATTTCTAGAAGATAGATTTGTTCTTTTAAGAAATTGCCCATTCCTATGTCAGTTTCCTATTGCTTCCTTATACCTTTGATCCTTTTATTTATTTCCAATGATGTTTAGCCTACCTGTTTTGTGGATTCCTTCATATTGCGTTATTAGCCTGTGTTCGAATTCTCCTGTCTACTGGCACTTGATGAATTTGCTTTTATTAATTGTATCTTTAAAATTGTTTAGCTTACTTTCAGCAAGGATTTACATTTTTTCATGTCTTATATGTTTTGTGTTTTCTTCCAAATAGTATCCCAGGAATTTTGCCATTTTAGAACCAGTTTATACATTTATTTTTCACACTTTACATTCCAATACCATTTAAAAGCCAGACTCAGGTCTTGGTTCTCAATTTCTCATGTGAGTTGGTTTTTTTTTTTTTTTCTCTGTATAGCACAAAGAGACTGGCTTGCCATTTCCCTGGAATGATGAGCAAAGACCTGTATTTCTCCTTTCCTTGAGGGACAACCCAGGATTATGTTAATGAAACTTCTTGGTTCCAGTTTTCTTCACTTCGGTCTTTGAATGAACACTAAAATCTCAGCCCTATACTTACGAGTTATTAACATCTTTCTTACTTTTGGTTCCCCAAAAGCCAATCTTAAGACAAAAATTCAAGAGCATATAGACTTTGGGGGGGGGGGGCTACTCAGCAGCCTAGTAAGACAGAGGGGAAGTGAGTGGAAGAGAGGTGAAGGAAACCACTAGAAAGTGTGTATGTAAGCCAGCTATGTCAATGCACAATTAAAGTGGGGAATTCTGGGAAACGGTGCAAACACATGCCTCATAATTAACCTACCACAAAGGGTTGTGTAAACCATATCTGGGGAATCATTGGTTGAGGGTTACTAGGGCTGGGGAGGGAGGAAGTATTATTCTCTGGCATTTCCAACATGCCACATGCAGTCAGAGCAATTTTCCAGAGTTGTGGGGAAAGAAAGCTCCCAGTTACAGAGATGTGGATCCTGGCCATTGCAAATCAGCAGGAGCACCCTAAAAGGCCCAAAGGATGTGATAGGAAACTCCCAGCATCTACTACAACACCCCATTGGTTGCACAGTCTCTCATGACCAGAACACCTGGATTTAAGTTCCCTGTTTGCTCTGGTTCTTAAGGACTTTCTTTTCTTTGTTTTATGTTTAATAAGGTATTTACAACTTTTGTTACATATCTTAAACTTTTATTTCTAAAGTGTGTTTATAGGTGGAAAGAGGTCTATCTAGATCAGTCCTCATGTTGTTGGAATGAATATTCCAAGATATTTAACATATACTCCAATTTTATAAAGTAAGATCATACTAAATAGGCTATCATAACTTGCTTTTATACTTAAAATAACTTTGACACTTTTTCTGTAGCCAGACATGAACATAGGTCTAACTCATTCTTTTATATTTATTTTTCCAAACTCGTTTAGATAGATATCTGCTTACAGGATATCACTATTCAAAGAATGCAATAAACATTATTTCATCTATGTTCTTACATATTTATTGCTAGTGTGTTTCTGGAATAAAATCCTATTACTAGAATTTATGGGTAAAAACTTTTAGCAGTTAAATTTTATTTTATTTTTTTAAATATAATTTATCGTCGTTAGCTAACATACAGTGTATACAGTGTGCTCTTGGCTTCGGGAGTAGATTCCCATGATTCATCGCTTACATACAACACCCAGTACTCATCCCAACAAGCCCTCCTCAATGCCCATCACACATTTTCCCCTCTCCCCCGCCAACCCCCCACATCAACACTCAGTATGTTCTCTGTATTTAAAAGTCTCTTATGGTTTACCTCCCACTCTATTTGAAACTATTTTTTCCCTTCCCTTCCCCCTGGTCTTCTGTTAAGTTTCTCCTATTCTACGTATGAGTGAAAACATATGATCTTTGTCTTTCTCTGACTGATTTATTTCACTTAGCATAAAACCCTCCAGTTCATCCACGTTGCTGCAAATGGCAGAATTTCATTCTTTCTTATTGCCAAGTAGTATTGCATTGTATATATAAACCACATCTTCTTTATCCATTCATCAATTGATGGACATTTGGGATCTTTCCATAATTTGGCTATCATGATAGCGCTTAGCTGTTAAATTTTAAAAGATAGTACCTAAGTTGGTTTTTTTTCACCATTTTTATTCTTACCCACAACAAATAAGGGTATCTTTTTCCCTTACCTTTACCAAAAATGTATAATATCAATTATTTGATTATTTGAAGACCTGATGAGTGAAAAGTGGTAGGTTACTTAATTTGTTCTATGTAATTATTAGTGAAGAAATAATTTTACATGCTCCTGGTCATTGGCATTTACTTGTAACACTTTTTCCCATATTCTTATTGGCCTGCTCATTTTTTATATTTGACACCTGAGAGCTTTTTTACATTTATGAACACTAGCCCTTTGTCATGTATCTTGAATATATTTGAGATTTGTATTTCCTTTTTCGAATTTGTTTATTGTGTTTTCTTACCCATGTAAAATTTTATGTGACCAATTTCATCCATTTTTGACTTTGTGGTTTCCCATTTTCATATGCTTTTAAAGGCCTTATGTAATTATTAATAATAAAAAGCATTTCAGCAGTTATTGAATGGTTACTATGAACTGGGTATACCATGGCATGAAGGAAAAAGGGACAAAGATGAATAAGAAGCCTTTTATTGCTTCAAAAAGTATCATATTAAATATAAAATATTTTGTTCTGTAGAAGGAATGAAGTAAATAGACCTTTTCCCCTCTACAAACAAACAAGGGAACAGATAACAATTCTCCAAACTTGTGTATCTTTTTTTTAAAGAAAAACTTAAACCAGTCAAAACATCAACACCTATAGTAAATAATAATATTTAGAACTGATCAGCAAGGAAACCAGGCCTAGAACTCAAGGTCTGTTTACATACTGATACTGTGAAGCTCTCAAAACAGTGCCACTTCTTCATTAGCTCAGGCAAATTCTGCAAGACCTACAAAAAGAGAGGTATTTTATTAATGCACTTTGTAAAAAATGTTTAACCAGGACTCATCTCAGTAGCATTTTTAGACACCTAACTATAAAGACCAGATTTTGCTCAATGTTGATGTAAAAGAATACTGTTTTAAGACATAATCCTTGCCCTTAAGAAAATATAGTTGGAGAGCCAAAATACGCACAAATGAGACAAAGAATAATTTGAAGGCAAATAGGGGAGGGCATTCCCTGTGCATATAAGTGCACATACTGACAGCTTAGAGAAAGAGTGCCCAGTCACCCTGTAGCAATCAACAAGTATTCCTACCAACTCAATATAGAGATTCCATAAGTTGTAAGCTTGCAGGTCATATTGGTATTTGCCTACATAAAGGACTTTGAGACAGTGAGAGAGATAGAAACAGAAATAAATTTCTGTGTGTATAAAATTACATAAAAATATAAATATCTACCAAAAAATTAAATAAATAAGGACAACCCCAAAGTCTTGATTTTTCTGTTAATATAGTGGAGCAGAACAGTGAGCAAGCCATGAAGGCAGGTGGTCTAGAAAATTCACTTATCTTTATTTTCATACACATACTGAAAATTCACCCACAAATCACATACTAATGTTGCTGACGCTCATCGCTCCTATAAATGCCCAGCCTGACCCTCTTTGGCTTGAGATGCCTATCAACAAAACAGGGTTCAGAGGGAAGGTCGAAAGAAGAAAAAACGTGGACCTCAGCTAGTCCACGAAACAGAGAATCTACTTGGGGAAGTCTCCACTCTTGTCCCCATTCTTTGGGAGCAGAAATGTTGGTGGATAACTTGAGGGTCTCTTGAGTTTATTCATCTATCAAACACTTAACCGAGCAGACACCATGAGCCAAGTAGCATATGTTTACATGGATGGAATCAAGGGTCGCTTTTTAACCAGTTAGAGAAGGAACATCCCAGGCAAGAGTATGACCAGTCGGAATGGTAAATTGAACGTGTAGAAGTAGGGAAAACACTGCAGACAATCTGATGGCTAGGAGGAGGTTTCAGATGGGAAGTGGGAAAACGGAAAGTATAACAGGATTGAAACTGAGGCGTGGGAGCACCTTCCTGAGTATGAAGAAGTACATTTGTCTTTATTCCTCTATCCTGGAATTTCAGCAAAAGAGAATTTGGAGCTGATCATCCACTGGGCCCTTGAGTTGAGAAAGGCAAAGAAAATTGAAGCCAAGATTCCCACATAAAAGAAATCCTTCAGCAGAGGGGATTTCAAACAGCTTAGCTAAATAATGTCCATTTGGGGCTGCTAGAGAGAGAGGGAAAGTTGCATTCAGGGGGTGAGGCAGGCAGGAAGAAGGCAGTTGTCTGGATGCTTTCTTTGCAACCTAGATAATACTAGAGTTCAGCCAGTGAATAAACAAAATTATAAGTTTGCTAATACTTCTAATCTCAGAAATGCCGAAAAGGAAAAATATTTTTTTTTCTTTTCCAGGCAAGAGTCATGTCAGGGTAAATCTCAGACCAGGCTTGGTGTTTGCACATTTCCCTCAGTGTATTTCGGAGTCTGGGAAGTACAGAGGCCCCCACAGGGTGGGTATGCATCATTTGCTTTTATTGCATTTAAGTTTTGGAACATGCAATTGGTCTGTGCTGTTTTATCAGGCTAGATGGCAGGCATATCTTTGACAGAGTCTGTGTTGGAATCACAATTTTGTAAAAAAAAAAAAAAAAGTTAAGTTCAGGGCTGGAATCTGCACGTTAATATCCAGGTCCTGCAGTGTTTTTAACGTCACATACCTACTACAATGATGTGTAAATCTAGAGAAACCATAGGCTTTAAGACAATAAAGAGCAATATGCTAATAAAGCCGAAGTTTACTATAAGAAAGCCGACTTGCCCCGACACCAGAATGGAATCTGTTTACAAGGCACTAGCAGCATCTCTGACTCTTTCTTCCTCTTTCTCTATATTACAGGGAAATCTAATCTATATTAGAGAAACTCAAACTACTCTAGAAGAATGCAGTTTAAATAATTGCATTGTGTAATTGAAATAATTATACAACTCTTTTTGTTACACATTGTTGAAAACTAAATTGAAGACAACCTCTTTACCTTAACCTCTCCCACCCTCCCTCTTGCTTCAATTTGTAGAACAGGTTTAGAATAAGTGTATTCCTTATTATGTAGCAGTAAAATCCTTTTCCTGTATATTTAATAATATGCTGTGGAACCATTCCTCAAGTCAGATTTGAATGTGCAAGTGATTAGATTTTGGATGAGAAGTGAGACAGCTGGCCTGATTTGTCTAGGGGAATCACCCAAAGCTGAAGTGTAATGTTCGTGACTAATTCTCCTCTCGGATATCTGCATCACACCCAGTCCTTGTTTATTAGCATACGATGTGACCACCTGAGAACAAAAACTTTTGTTAAATTACCTCCTGCTTCCCTAAGTTCTTCATAGTGCTGACCAAAACATTCTATGCAATTCATGTAAAAAGTCTTCAGCTGAGAAAAGATTATATTTCTTTCCCTCCTTTCTCCTGCTTCCTGGCCCCTTGTTTGTTTGTTTCCCTTCAATATCAAATTATCTTCCACTATGTTTCTTTCAGTTTGAACATTCTCAATGTCTCCCTTTCCATTTATCAGTCCTTCTGCCACTTTTTCTTATATCCTCAATTTAAACCCTATTCAGTGATAAGTGTACTTCGCAGACTGAACAGATGGATTACAACACTTTTTTCCTTAAGATTTCCATGTATAGCAATTTTCACTTCTCAAATAAAATAATGGTGATGAAGGTAAAAGTATCCAATCTTTTCCACATGTCTATGCAGGTTTTAAAGCAGTTTTTCCACTGCGTGTACCATGCAGCTTCAGAAGGCAGGCTCTTTACCACTTTTGATTTGTAATTTTTATTTTGTTAACCGGATTGTTTCTACCGTGAGAATGAAGATTATTATCTATCTTTAGTAGGCTTTCTTTTTTAGAGCAGTTTTTTTTTTTATTTTTAATTTTTTGGGTTTAGTTGGCACACAATGTTACATTAGTTTCAGGTTTACAACATAGTGATTCAACATCTCTACATGTTATGCTATGCTCACCCCAAGTATAGCGACCATCTGTCACCATACAATGTCACTGCAATACCATTGACTATATTCCCTGTGCTGTACCTTTTATTTATTATTATGACTTTTTCATTCCATAACTAGAAGTCTGTATCTGACACTCCCTTTCACCCATTTTAGCCATCTCCCCACCTCCTTCTCTCAGGCAGTGATCGGTTTCTTTGTATTTATAGGTCTGATTCTGCTTTTTGTTTATTCATTTGTTTTGTTTTTAGATTCCAATATGAGTGAAGTCATATGGTGTTTGTCTTTCTCAGTCTCACTTATTTCACATAGCATGATACCCACTAGGTCCATCCTTCTTGCCACAAATGGCAAGATCTCATCCTTTAATATGGCTGAATAATGTTCCAGTGTGTGTGTGTGTGTGTGTGTGTGTGTGTGTGTATGTGTGTGTGTGTGTCTGTATCATGTCTTCTTTATCCATTCATCTACCAATGGACGCTTAGGTTGCTTCTTTATCTTAGCTATTGTAAATAATGCTTCAATAAAAATAGGGGTGCATATTTCTTCTCAAATTAGTGTTTTTTGTTTTCCTTGGGTAAATAGCAAGTAACAGTATGGCGCAAGTGCCTTTATACTCAGGGAGGCCAGAGTGGAATATACACACAGAAGATATGAGGGGATTCCTTTTGTGTGTTTGAGCGTCACTAGGTCACGGAGAGGGAAGGGCAAGAGGGAGCTTGTAGCAGGCAGGGACCAACCTTACTTATCACACTGGTGTACCTGATGGAAGGGTGTACACACTGGTGTAACTTGGAAGGGTGGGAATGCTGAAATATTTGGAAAATATGAAGTTTTGAGAATTTATAATATAAATACTTAGGCTATTCAAGGCATGGGGCTCAAATAGAGAAAGTGATGTCTTATTTTACTGGAATTAAAATTATCTGATGTGGGCAAAATGTAAAGAGAACATAAAGGGAGAAGAGGAGCTAAACTCTGAACAAAATGAATATTTATTTATTTAATATTTATCTTATCCCATTCAGTAGGCTATGTTTATTTTTATGTAGTCCCAATAGTTTATTTTATCCTTTGTTTCCCTTGCCTGAGGAGACATATTTGGAAAAATGCTGCCACAACTGATGTCAGAGAAATTATTACCTGTATTCTCTTCTAGTATTTTTATGGGTTCAGATCCCATATTTAGGATTTTAACCATTTTGAGTTTATTTTTGTGTATTGTGTAAGAAAATGGTTCAGTTTCATTATTTTGCATGTAGCTGTCCAGTTTTCTCAACACCATTTGTTGAAGAGACTGTCTTTTTCCGATTGTATATTCTTGCCTTTTTTGTGGTTGATTAATTGATTACATAAGCATGGGTTTATTTCTGGGCTCACTATCCTATTCCATTGATCTATGTGTCTATTTCTGTGCCAGCACAGTACTGTTTTGATTACTAAAGCTCTGTAGTATATCTGAGATCTGGAATTGTGATACTTTAGCTTTGTTCTCCCTCCACAGTCAAATTGGACCCTTCTTGTATCTTTCTTTAACCACAGCTGTTAGAATTTATGTCAAAATCTGTCCCTGGTCCCAGTACCTTCTTTTTTTTTTAAATTTTTTTTTTAACATTTATTTATTTTTGAGACAGAGAGAAACAGAGCATGAATGGGGGAGGGTCAGAGAGAGAGGGAGACAGAATCCGAAACAGGCTCCAGACTCTGAGCTGTCAGCACAGAGCCCGATGCGGGGCTCAAACTCATGGACTGCAAGATCATGACCTGAGCTGAAGTCGGACGCCTAACCGACTGAGCCACCCAGGCGCCCCCCCAGTACCTTCTTAAGGTCACTGGTATCCTGCACACCAAATCCAGAAGCCCTTGTTGGGTTTTATTCTCTTTTACTCACTGTGGCATTTAATGCTGTTGGCAGCAGCATTTTTTTCTAGAACCCGCTCTTCCCTTGTTCTTGGGAACACTTTACATTTCTAATCTTACTCATTAGTCAAAAGACATTTATTGAACAGTAGGGCCCTAAGTCATGCATGTATCTTTTTCATTGTCTTCTGCTGCTCTTTTCATGATTCCTGATGCCCCATCCATTCTCTGTCTTTCACTCTCTGCCTCTGGTCTGTCTGCCTAAGAGTCAAATTAACAAAATTAGAAATTCTGAGTTAAAAGGACTATAGGGACCAGTTAACCCACGTAGCATTCTACAGATGAAGAGTTTACACCCAGCAAATTACGGGTGTCCCCTACAATCTTGTAGCCAGTCAGTGGCAGAGCCCATATCAACTCATGTAAAAGCCAGGGGGATTTCCATGCTGGCTCTTTCTTTCACTTGTGTGAAATTGCATTCTGGACCTTCTAAACTTCCAGATCCAACTCTACTCTTGATTTTCTAGTCTGTCATCATATTTCTGTTCTTCTCTATTTCAGAGACTGGTTTTAGTCATATTTGATATCTCCGAATTTTTCACTTCCTTCCACCCTTACAGCCAAATATTCATGATGTTCAATGAGTCTTTCTTCATGATGGCCTGAGAATCTGCTTTTTTTTCCCTTCTCACTGCTACCACCTTGGCTTAAAGGTGCATCTCAGTGAAGCTGTATAATGGTAAACATCTTTTCAATGGTCTTCCAGGCTTTGGTCTCTCTATTATCAGTCAATTCTATATTTCATTTTTGGAAATATCACTTTTCCTACATTAACCTGTCACAAAACCAGTGCTTATCTCCATTTATAAGCAGTTCTCTTTAAAAAAATTTAAATATTGAGGAAAATAAGAGACAGCCCTTTGGAAAGGCAACATCTGTGACAAATGGACCTCTATGGGACAGTAACAATATTTCCTTCCTTCTCTTTCTTCCTTCCTTCCTGCCTTCTTTCCCTTAACAAATATTTACAAATATTTGCTGAGCATTTGTACTGGGTAAAGTTTCATGCTAGGAGCTGGAGATACAATATTTTAAGTCTTGCTTTGGGGTATTTTATAATTTCTCTGCAGATTAATTGCATAAACCTAAGAAAAAAGAATTCTTCCCTAAACTGTGATCCCACTAGAAAAAATAAGAGAACCTGAAATGTTGTGCTTAGATTGGGAAAGTGAATATACCCATTAGATTAAATAGCTTCTCATTGTTTTTAGCACCAAATTCAATCTTTTGGCCTTATGTTTAGATCCCTCTAGTATCTGGTCACAACCTACCTTATGACAATTCATCTCCTGCTACTCTCCAATTCTTTACTCCACTATGCTTACAATTTCCTTGGATATTTCTTTGGGTTTACCTACCTCGTTTCTTCTTTTGGAATACCATCTCTTAATTCTCTCCATCTCTAATACTATTACCCTAATTAAATTCTTACTCCATGCCAGCTAGTGCACAGAGTACTTTTATCTGTTATCTCATGTAATTGTTACAATAACCTACGATCCTAATGAGCCTCTTATGAAGATAAAAATATGGGGGCTTAGAAGAACTAAGTCATCTGCCCAAGGCCACACAATCAGATCATTCCAATTGCAAAGTCTAAGTGTGTAGCCATTATGTTGTGCTGCTTCCAAGGGCTTATACCTATACTTCTGGGTAATTATCTTTGTAACATGATAAATTATCTGACATCTCTGAGCTCTGGCAAACCTAGGAGAATGTATATATATAAGATTATGTAGATATAGATACAGATATGGATATATAGATATAAATATCATTAAAATAATTTTTGTTATTCATTTATGGTTATTATGGTATAAAATAAATGTCACTATCTTGGATTATTTAGAAACATAGATCAAAGAAGTAAAACTACTGTCAACAGTGAAGTATGGGTGGCTTTGTTTTTCAATGTTTGTAAATCCTTTTCCAACTATGGTTTCTGAATACCCAGAAGACAAATGTAATTAACACGATCTACCCCAAGGAACATACACTTAAGGAAAACAAGCATAGGTACTATAAATGTCTAAAGTTATGAGATTTATTAATTTTTTGTTAATGTTTATTTATTTTTGACAGAGAGAGAGACAGAGCACGAGTGGGGGAGGGGCAGAGAGAGAGGGAGACACAGAATCTGAAGCAGGCTCCATGCTCTGAGCTGTCAGCACAGAGCCCAATGCGGGGCTCAAACTCACGGACTGCGAGATCATGACCTGAGCCGAAGTCGGACGCTTAACCGACTGAGCCACCCAGGAGCCCCTAAAATTATGAGGTTTCTGAGTTAGAAGTGAATTTTTAAAAATATTCAATCCAGATGAATTTTCATAATTATTCCTCATTCTCAGTTAGAGAAAATATGTCTTGGTATTCTCGAAGAGAACTTCAAGGCATTAATTTACTTACTGCTTCATTTAAACAAACAATACTCATTAGCACCTGTTTTGAGCTAGCTCTTCTAGGCTCAGGAGATGCAGTGATGAAAAATCAGAGTTCTTATTTTCATGGAGTTGAGAATCTGAGGAATAAGCATTATATCAATAACCATGCAAATAACTACTTGTTTACACCTAGGATAAGGGAAGTACATGTTATGATTGGAGTGTTTAAGCAGGGGAATGAATACTAGGTAATCCAAAGTCTTTCTCGATGAAGAGACATTTAGTTAAAGAGGAATGCAAAGTTGCATAGACGTTGATCAGCTGAAGCAGATTGGGGAGAGGTTTTGCTGACAGAGGAAACAGCATATACTCAACTTCAGAAGAGAAAGAGAAGGCTGTTATGGCTGGACTTCAGAAGAGAGGAAGGAATGGCTCTAGACAAGGCTTGAGTGATGCTCTTCCAGGTTATGTTATGTTTTCCAGATTTTAGTCTAAAAGAAATGGGAAGCAATTAACTGATTTTAAGTGTGTGTGTGTGTCCATATTACAGGAGGCAACATGATCAGAATTTTATTTTAAAGATATTTCTCTCACTGGCATGTGGAGAATAAGTTTATAGGGAGATTCTTGCAGTCTGCCCAGCAATGATGACTGTACTAAGGTGGGGGGGGGGGAAAGGAGATGGAAAATAACTGACGGATTTGATGCATACTTTGTTTTCTTAAAAATGCTTATTTATTTATTTTGAGAGAGAGAGAGTGTGTGTGTGTGTGCAAGCAGGGGAGGGGAAGAGAGAGGGGGGGCGGGAGAGAGAATCGCAAACAGGCTCCAGTGCAGAATCTGATGCGGGGCTCAGTCTCACGGGCTGTGAGATCATGACCTGAGCGGAAATTAAAAGTCGGATGCTCAACCAACTGAGCCACCCAGGCACCCCTTGATGCATACTTTGAAGGTAGAGCTAGCAGGGAGTAATGAATGGTTGAATGTGGAATGTGACAAAGAAAAATATCAGGTATGATTCCTAGGATTATGGCTAGAGCAGCTGAGCTTATTGTATCACTACTTTGATGGAGAATACTGGAGAAGAATGAGGAGGAGGAGGCACAGAGAAAGGGAGGGAGGGATTGTGGGAAAGAGGGAGGAAGGGAGAAAGGGCAGAAGTTAGGAAGGAAGCAAAGAAGGAAGGAGAATGAGAAGGTCTTATGGAGAAGACTGTTGTTCCGTTCTGGGCATGTTGCAGAATTTAGGATACTTATGACTTATTCAAGTGAAGTATTTATGGAGGCAGTCAGAATATTGATTATAACTCTGAAAAGAAGTCTGGGTTACAGATATAAATTTGGAAACTAACATCATGACTCTGACATTTGAAGAAAAATGACATAAATTAAGGGCTCCTGGGTGGCTCAGTTGGTTAAGCGTCTGACTTCGGCTCAGGTCATGATCTCACGGTTCATGAATTTGAGCCCTGTGTCAGGCTCTGTGCTGACAGGTCAGAGCCTGGAGCCTCTTTCAGATTCTGTGTCTCTCTCTCTCTCTCTCTCTGCCCCTCCCATGCTCGTGCTCTCTCTCTCTCTTTCTCTCTCTCAAAAATGAATACACATTATTTTTTTAAAATAACATGAATAAGAAAACAATAAAGTGAGAAGTGAAGAGAATCTAAAAACTAAACCCTGAGAAACACCAGCTTTTAAAAGTCAAGTGGAGGAACAGGGGATAACAAAGACTAATAATGAGTGGCCAGAGAGAGGATGAGAAGCTTAAGTGCATAGTGCCCCAGAAGACAAAAGAAGAGAACATTTCAAGGTGGAGGAGATGGGTGGGCCATCCAGCTAATGTGACATGAAGAAGTTGGTAAATCCTCTCTCCAAAACACGAGATTTACAAATAGCTAATAAGCATATGAAAGGATGCTCCATATCATTAGTTACTAGGGAACTGAAAACTATAATCACAGTGAGATATCATTACATGTCCACTAGAAATAGCTATGTTCCAAAAATCTGACAATACAAAAGGTCAGTGAAGATATAGAGAAACTGGAAGTCTCATATATTTCCAGTGGGAATATAAAATGGTACAGCCACTTTAGAAAACCAGTTTGACAGTTCTTAAAAATCATGTTTGCTTACCATATGGCCCAGCAATTCCACTCCTTGGTACGGACACAAGAAAAATTAAAACATATGTCCACACCAAGACTTGTATGTGAATGTTCATAGAAGTGTTACTCATAATAGCCAATAACTAGAAAGAATTCAAATGCTTATTAGCTGGTGAATGGGTAAAAATAATATGGGCTATCCACTCAATAGAATCTATTCATCAATTGGATAAACCTCCAAAATATTGTGCAAGTGAAATAAATCAGGACAGAAGACCACATATTGCATGATGCCATTTATATGAAATGTCTTTTAAAAGACCAGTTTACAGACAGAGCAGATGAGTACCTGCTGAGGCTGGGGGTCAGAATGGCAACTCACTGCAAACTGAATAACAGGATATTTTAGAAGATGATGGAAATGTTCTAAAAGTGGATTGTGGAGATGGTTGCACCACTGGATAAACTGACAGTTGTAGAACTTCAGACTTACAGTGGTGCATTTTATGGTGTATAAACTATACCTCAATAAAGCTTTAAAAAATGGAATGGTACTCCTTCTTGACTAACCCGCAATGAAATAGTCCCTATAAGCCTTCTTTCCTCCTCTAAATTTTACTATTGGTTTGTAATCTTCCTTTACTATGGTAGAAATATATTCTACTTGTTTTTGAACCTAAATTCAGTGTGGAGGAGAACTTCTTTTCTGGAGTTTGCCTTAGAACATAAATGGAATCTCTTCACTCAGCAGTTTGATCTCCACAGGTCATGCCAATTTGTAGATTCTCAAGGATGTCTTAAGGTTCCCTTCAGGAAACTGGTTCATTCTGGAGGAATCCTGAGGTTTGGATAATATGCTCTACCAACAGAAGCCCCAGGCCTATATCAGAATGTAGGTCTAAACCAATTCAGGCTCTTGCTGAACCACTGCCAGTCTGACCTGAGAGGACCCTGGCTCTGAGCCCACTCTGTCCAGCTTGCTCCAGCTGGAAGATCTTGCTTGTTTTTCACACTAACCTCAGGGTGTGAATAAGGGAAGGACATCAGTTATATTCTTTTTTTACTTTGTAGTATGTATGATACATAATAATTTACAAACTTGCTCTGTTCAAACAACATTTTCAAAGAAAAAGTTCTATTATCAGAGATTTCTAAAGAAACATAATTTTGGAATGTGGTGGACAAGTCAGAACTGTTCTTTAGTCTCTGATTTGTTAACATCGAAAGTTCATTGGACAGGTTCTAGGCATTCCCTGTGGTATTTGGAGCTGTGAATCTTCTGTGCATTCAGACAGGCCAAAGTAGCAGATGAGAGCACTGCTATGGATTTGTTTCACTCTGGTGAATGTAAATGATTCATGTTCGGCAGGGTAAGAAAATATGCACAGCCTCAAATATGCAGTTTGACTCCACTAGTAACCCAGAATGCCCATCAGTACACCTAGCATTTTTAAGTGTGCATCATAACCCTCCAAGGATCAGCATCATCTTCCCTGAGATCATTATAGATCTACAAAAATAAGTAGAAGGAGGAAAATGTGGAGAAGGATTGAAAGAGGAAGCGAATACAGCCTCGCTTTTTTTTGTTGGTGTGGGACAAGTTGTATTGAGCCCAGGAAAGCAAACAGACACTTTTCAAAGTCCATGGAGGAAAATGCAGAAATTGCTAATCTGAAAATGGCCCTGGTCACCTGAGTGCTGTGATATTTTGGGTGCCCCTGCTCTACTCATGATTCTCGACTCATGAGCAACCCCCTCTCCGAGAAACTACTAAAAGTTCAAGTGTTTATTCCTATATTATTTTTAAGTTGGTAGTACAGCAGAAAGGCATAGTTTCCTTTCTTGCAATGGGAAGTGACATGACAAGCCCTTTTTTCACCTGCTTGCAGGATTCAGAGGGTTTCTGCTGCAAACAGGCTTTGGTTACACATCTTCACGGAGTACGATGTGTTTTGACTTTACCATGTCACATTCCAAAAGTGATGCTGTGTTTACAGGTGCCATATATTTTCTCCCAGGCCAAGCCAATGAGCAGAGACATTCCTAATCTTTCTGACAAGATCTTAACTGCAATATTGTGCTGTGTTAGGAAAACTAGATTTCAAAGCAGAAGCAATACTTACAATTTCAAGAGGAGAACCCAAGAGTAATAGGAAATGATAAATGAAAAGAATCTGAAAGAGTGACACTCATTAAAATAAAAATCCTTATGGAGATGAGTCTACATAAAGTCATAGATCATTAGGGACAAAGGAAGAATGTATATGCCAGACATTAAAATGGCCAGTTAATTGTATCTATTCTTACCATGGGTTAAGAATTCCATCCACATGTCTCATTAGTAGTGCTGAGAAAAGCAAGGCAACCTTCAGAGCATTGTTAAAGTCATGAATGTATTACAATGAAGTCAGAGTCAATTGAGGCAAGAGATTAAAAGGACTTCCAGACTAGGAGTTCTTAACCAGAGGTCCATACCAGAATCATCTGGAGAAAGTGTTTCATGCCAGCGTTCCACTGACAATCATTTTTATTCATTTGGGTCTGGAGTGAAACTCAGGCATGTGAATTTTGAAAAATCCCCAACCCCCCCCCCCACCCCGCCAAGGGATTTTTATAATAACCCTAGTTAAGAAAAGAAAGCATTTTCTACTTTGTAATTATATATCTGCCACCTTCTCCCCTAGATTTCAAACTCTTTTGAAAGGAGCCTGCCATATTTACCTTGTGTCTTTTGCTATGCTTACCACAGCTAGACTGTAAGCTCCAGGGGGGAAGAACGTGTGCTAGTTGTTTTTATTATTGTAATTCCTCCTGCCCCACCCCCACACCTCCAGCTAGAAGAGCACATGATCTATCATTGATACCCAAGAAATTGAATTTTGAAAATGAATACTAGATTTGAAAGTTAGACCAAAAACCACATCTCCCAGAAGAAAACAAGCAGTAAGTTCTTTGGCATTGCTTTTGGTGATATTTTTTTGATTTGACTCCAAAGACAATGGCAGCAAAAGCAAAAATAAACAAATGGGACTACATCAGATGAAAAGGTTTCTGCACAGTGAAGGGAAACACCAACAAAATACAAAGGCAGCCTACTGAATGGGAGAAATTGTTTGCAAACGATATATCCAATAAGGGGTTAATATCCAAACTATATAAAGAGCTCATACAGCTCAATGACACATAAACAAACAAAAGCAATCCAATTAAAAAATGTCAGAGGATTTGAATAGACATTTTTTCAAAGAAGACATACAGGTAACCAACAGGTGCATGAAAAGATGCCCAACAGCACTAGTAACCAGAGAAATGTAAATCAAAACCACAATGAGATATCACCTCTCAGCTGTCAAAATGGCTACCAAAAGGACAAGAAAAAACAAGTGTTGATAAGGATGTGTAGAAAAGGGAACCCTCATACACTGCTGATGGGAATGTAAATTGGTACAGCCACTGTGGAAAACAGTTTGGGAGGTCCTCAAAAAAATTAAAAATAGAACCATCGTATGATCCAGGTATTCCACTTCTGGGTATTCATTCAAAGAAAATGAAAACACTAATTCAAAAAGATATATGCGCCCCTATTTTCATTATAGCATTATTTACAATAGCCAAGATATGGAGTAGCCTAAGTGTTCACTGATAGATGAATGAATAAAGAATATGCTATATGTATGTGTATAAATATATATAATAGAAACTAGCCATAAAAAAGAAAGAAATCTTGCTATCTGCAACAACATGGATAGACCTTGAGGGTATTATGCTAAGTGAAATAAGTCATACAGAGAGAAACATACTTTTCACTTATATGTAGAATCTAAAAAATAAAGCACAGGAACAAACGAAACAGAACAAAACCCATAGATACAGAGAATAGACTGGTGGTTGCCAGAGGGGAGGTGAGATGGAGGGTGGATGAAATGGGTGAAGGGGATCAAGAGGTACAAACTACCAGTTATAAAATAAATAAATCATGGGGATGTAATATACATCATGGTGACGACAGTCAAGAATATTGTATTACAAATTTGAAAGTTGCTAAGAAAGTCAATCCTGAAAGTTGTCATAAGAAAAAAACTGTATCAGGGCGCTCAGTCGGTTAAGCATCTGACTTCTGCTCAGGTCATGATCTCACAGTTTGTGAGTTAGAGCCTCATGTCAGGCTGAACAGCTCAGAGCCTGAAGCCTGCTTTGGATTTTGTCTCTCCTTCTTTCTGCCCCTCCCCTGCTCATGTTCTATCTCTCAAAAAAATAAATAAACATTAAAAAAAATTTTTTAAGAAAAAAATTGTATGTTTGTATGGTGACAGATGGTAACTAGACTTATTGTAGTGATCATTTTGCAATATATACAAATGTCAGATCACTGTGTTGTACACCTAAAAATGCATATAAATTATATTTCGATTTAAAAAATGAATACTAGGAATTTAATTCTATGTATACAGACTTAAGTTGATTTTCTTCTTTTCTATCATTATTATTATTGTCCTAGTGGATTCTCAGATGTTTGTTGAATGAACACATTGAGTTTTGAAAGTTAAACAGAAGTTATTTTAAGAGGCTTTTGCATGTTAATTGTAGAAATCAGTCTCATTACCTTATATTCATTCATGTTCTCTTTTGGGGCTTCTGAAAAATACATCTTTAATTTATATTACATTTGGTGAGAACAGCTCAATTGCACTTGCTTTCAGAAAATTGGGAATCAAATAACCAATTTGAAGTAAACAGAACAAACAAATACAGTTGATACTATTAGATCAAGTGCCATTCCCAATGACATTATTAATGGATTTTGCCTCATAGGACTAGCATAACACTTTATTTTTTGTAGCTGATGTATCAAAAAAGCTATTTGAACCATTGATTTCTAAGGTCTTATAATCCTAATTTTATTTTGAGGAGATACTTACATGTTCTAGTGAAGTACATGAAAGGAAATAAAAGCAGTTCTAGTCACTGATTAATTACTGAAGTCGATACTGACATAATATCAGATAATGGAATATATTATAATAGCCCACTTCTTCCATGTTATTCAATTTCCTGATAACTGAAAATAACCAGGAATGATAAAACTGGTTGGTGTCAAATGTGGATTGTTATTAAAGGGCATCAGGCAAGTTTATATACAGAAGGTATGATTTGAAATGTTCAGCTAGTCACCTTCATATGAATTATAACAAGCTGAATAGTTCTCAAAACCTTTATTTATTTATTTTTATTTTTTTCTAATCTTTATTTATTTTTTGAGAGAGAGAGAGACAGAATGTGAGTGGGTTAGGGGCAGAGAGAGAGGGAGACACAGAATCCGAAGCGGGCTCCAGGCTCTGAGCTGTCAGCACCAGAGCCCGACGTGGGGCTCGAACTCACGAGCTGTGAGATCATGACCTGAGCCGAAGTCAGACACTCAACCGAGTGAGCCACCCAGGCGCCCCTCAAAATCTTTATTAAAGATGGTTTATGTTTTAGGAACAGTGTACTTGCAGTAGACCAAACTGAACATGTATAGGTGGAATATGTATTTTTTTTTTCCATCTTCACTATTGAACTTACGTTCTAGAAAGTCTTTCCTATTTCCCCTCTATCTATGATCTTGCCTCTCTTTGAACCCATATGTATTGATTTTGTAGCTCACTTATGCACTTACCTTGTTTTGTCTTCTTTTAGACACTTTATCAAATTGTAAACACCTGTAGGAATGAAACTCATTCTTACTCATGCTGTGTCCTGTTATGACAAGCACATAGCAGGTACACAATTATAGGCTCTGAATTAATAATCTGTTATCCAGAAATTAATAATGAAAATATCTTCTTAATCCCAAGAATAGTTATACCATTGTCACTAAAGTAAAAAGAGAACATTTGACTTCAAATTTTGAAGTGATTTAAAGTGTATCTTTTAAGCTGTCACCGAAGTCATTTATTCTAGTTAAAAACCTGATCCATTTATTTCTATTTTCATGCATAATTTATATCCCACCTACTTCCAAAAATTAGTTGAAGGAGCCATTAAGAATATGCCAATTATGGAAACTACTAAAATATCAATAACAAAACCAATCACACAAAGTTTTATTCTGAAACTATCTGGGTATTTTCAAATGTTTAGAGGTCAAAATATTGACTACACCTACATGCATTATCTCTATGCCAAGTGGAGTTTGGGGAGGTTTATTTGTTAAATATTTCAAGGTAATTATCAGTTTATCATATGATTCTATTTCAAGTATTATTTTTCTTTTAATCTACACTATTAACTTATACTGTTATTTAAAATGGTATGAACTATATATATATTCAGGTGAAAAATACTTTAACTCTTGACTTCAAATTAGTTTATGAAGAATTCCAAAGAGTTGGGAAATCAAACATTTTAAAGTCTCTGCAAAACCACAATAACAAGAATTATAACTGATTCCCATTTTCCTTAAAAGATGATTTGAGGGGAGGAAACAAGAGAGACTGTTCCAAGAGAGGAACCAAATGTGTCTCCAAATGGAGACACAAGGAGAGAGGAGAGACCCCAACAACAAAAGCTTTCCATATTCCCACCATCCAAAAATGCACTTCCAAATTGCATAATTCTGATGAGCTCCACACAATTAACCTGGCCAAGGGAGTTGTGTGGTTGCCATTTAACTTCCCACCCAGCTATGGTGAAACATGCAATACAGCTTGAACATGTCATTTAAATTGAAAATGAAGCATTTGGGCACATCGGTATAAGATGGGTCCTTCTAAATCTGAGAACATGTTTACCCGGTGGGTTCAATCATAATTCCTACTCTGTAAATAAAATTTCAATCGAGCTTGAAAAACTAAAAACTGATTTTGGAGGTTTATTTTTTTTTAAAGAAAATGTTTGCAGAAAAGGAATTGTAGTTCAATTTTAAATATTGGATAATTTGATTTAATGCCTTTCTATTTGAGATGGGACTACAATAAAAACATATTAAAGAATTATCATTAAAATATGTATAGAAGCCATCAAATCAGGTAAAGGAGACAAATCCTGTTTGTTCAATGAAAGCAATTGTGTAATGGAATAAAAATACAGGAATGAGATAAACTTTTTTGAAAGTTAGGCTCTAAATTGACAATAATATGAAGGCTGTCTCTCAGTACCCAGAGGCACACCTGCAATAAAGAACTTTATATCATTAAGAAAGAAAGTAGCAAATGACTCGAAATACATTAATAAGGACAATGAATAGTAGAAGCTGAGGACTGTATGTCCAAAGTCGATGCTATTTAATCAAGTCCTGGGAAACAAACTCAAGTTTACTTCTAACACAACAGATGAACTTGCTGCCAAATGCGAGGTGCCATAATAACCGTATCAGGGAGAGAAAAGTCTGCCCTAGAACTAGAAAGAGATCTGGTATCCTATGGCCTCTCTCTGATAAGTACTAATGCTGCTGGGCCCATGGGTAATTCACTTACACTAGTTATGTCCATTCTTGACCTTATCTTATGTACCTTAAGTTCAGTGCTGGTCTGCCTGTAAGAGTTTTAAGAAAGATCAGAGTTAAATGTGGTTGTAGGCTCCTGCAGGGCTGTTAGGAGCAAGAACACTGTGGAAATAGAGGCTAAAAAGTACACTCACTGTAGCCTGGGAATGGAAATAAGGCCTCAGGAAAACACTTAATGCATTAGAACCAGGCAGAGCTTTCTACTTGTAAATAAAGGCTTCTGCTGCATACTGATAGGGCTTGCTAAGCCATTAGCATTAGTGTTCCTGGAGGAGCCAAGAGAAAAAGGTAAGGGAAAAAAGAATAGGAGGGAAATTTTCGCAGAAAAGAAATAGGCTTGCATTTCGTACCTCTCCTTCACCTAGCACTTGCTCCTTCAGCTTCCATGTCTCATCCCAGGGTCTACTGCATCCGCCCCAAATGTACCTATCTTCTCATTTCCTGTAAAACAAACATTTTAAGAATCTCGCACCCTTTCCCACACGTCTTCCTCCATATCTGATACATTTCTTTGTAACTAGCTATAAAACTTGGTGCCGCTTATAAGAAGTGTAACTGTTGAACAAAATGGAGGACGACTTTTGGAGAGGCCAGGCCTAGAATGTGCCAAGTGATGGATATATGAGAAAGCAGAGAGAGGACAATTCATTCTCCTTGCGTTGATGCAGTCACAATTGGGTGAAGGACAGGAGTAGAGGGGTGGATTAGAGCCAGAGGTGGAGCTAACTGTGCAGGAGCCTTGCTTCAGATCAACATGTTCATACCTGAATATGTTGACTCGGTGCATCGGGTCGCTGACAGATAAACCTCCGTTGGGGCTCAAGATAACTACTCCAAGGCACTGTTCTCTAAGATTAGCCCAGCCAGTCCCTAAGAGTTTTTCTAGCCTGTGACTTAATACTTACATCTACAGCCCTAGCCTCTTATTGTGCACCTCTTCCTATCTGACCAAGTCAATTTTCTGCTTTAAAACCTTCAGTTATGATCATTGCTACCTTGTATGGGTTTCTACTACATGCCCAGTAATGTGTTGATGCTTTCCATATATCTACTATAATCCTTGCAGTGTATGTACTATGATCGGTGCTACTGTAAAATGTATATAGCTATCCTCGTTTTACAGATGAGGGAAAGTAGACATGAAGAAATGAAAGAATTTGCCCAGGAGTGCAAAATTGGTGACATAACTGAGAATCAAACCAAAATAAGTCTGGCTCCAAAATCAGTGCTCACTGCTCTAGAGTTCAAACCGTTCAGTGGTTCCTTGGTGTGCTTCCCAAAGCCCTCCACGATCCTGCTGCTGTGTGCATTCCAGCTCCTTCTCTGGCCCTCCCTTCCTTCCACTTACTGCTATGGCAATAGTTTAATACTTACAACTCACCACCCCCCCTTCAGTGTGTGTTCATGCTCTTCCCTCCTCTTGGGACACTGCTCTCCAATCCAGCTTAGCACCCTCATCTGTCTAGGTGTAGGTTCCCTCAAGAAGGACTCCCAGGTACCTCCCTCAGATACACAGCCTACACCCATCGGAGTGCTTGCAAAATAGTGTGCTGTCACAATGATCAGGTATGTTTCGCCTACATAGTAAGCCTCATGAGATAAGAAACACGTCTTTCTCACCTTCACATCGCTAAAACCCAGGGCAGCGCTTGGCACAAGCAAGAACTCTGAGAGTGCTTGAATGAAACTTTTTTGAAACTTTAGAAATACTTTCCCATTGGGGTGTGTGTGTGTATGTGAGAGAGAGACAGACAGACAGACAGATAGAGAGACAGAGAATAAAAGTGTGTGTCTTAATCTTCTCAACTTGATTTCATGTTTTTTAAGAATAAGGGAATCCTATTTTTATTATTGTTCTCTTTCAAAGCCCCTTGCCTGCTGAAGACAACAGAATGACTGACCCTGTTTATGTCAGTGTAAAATACACCATGAAGGTGAACTACACAGAAGAGAAAGTCAGTGAGGGCAGACGGCAACAGAGAAAAGTACAAATATACTTTGTACATGAATTTTACCGACTTGCTAACAGATTTAAGATTCTTTTTTTTAAAGAAGTAATTCATCTTTTTTTTTTCAATTTTTTTAAAGTTTATTCATTTTTGAGAAAGAGAGACAGACAGAGCGTGAATGGGGGAGAGGCAGACAGAGAGAAGGAGACACAGATCCAAAGCAGGATCCACACTCCACGCTGTCAGCTTAGAGCCCGATGCAGAGCTCAAACCCACAAACCGTGAGATCATGACCTGAGCTAAAGTAGCTTAACTGACTGAATCATCCAGGCGCCCCTAAAGGATTTAAGATTCTAACGAAATTATGCAATATAAAGCCAGGCAATTAGGAATAAATGTTGGACTGAGATAATATAAAAAGAAGAAAAAATTGGCATTTGAACTGCTTACTTCAGTTTGGGCACTTAATTTAGCAATGCTTCCCGACAACTAAAAATCAGAAAGCATTTAGTATCATGGATTATCAGTATTCATTTGACTACAAAAAACAATAGAAAATCTGACTTACATATAGGTTCTTTCTTCTCGTGGAGAACTGAAGAGGCAGTCAGCTTTGATTCAATAGCTGGATTATGTCAAGGCCACCATCTCTGCAAGCCTCTGTCTTTTCCTCAGGCTTCTCGTCTGTCATGGTTGCAAGATTGTTGCTGCTGTTCCAGACATCACATCCAGGTTTAAGTCATAAGGAAGGGAGGGAGCCAACAAACTACGTCTGCTGCCTGTATCGGGAAAAGCAAAAGCCTTTACAGACTCTTCTCGAGTTTTATTGAACAGAGCATGTTAAATGGCCACTTCTAGCCGGAAGAAAGTTTTAAAAGCATATATCCTACTGTGGCAGGACACATTGTTCCCAGATCAAAACTGACATTCTGTTTGCAAAGAAGAAAAAAAGCAATATGTACTGAATAGGCAATTCACACTGGTTGCAAATTGTAGATTTTACTGTTTGCCAGTAAATATCATATAAACTCCAGAAGAAATTTATCACATACTTCAATAATTACCTGATGAATTAATAAGCACATATTTGGTCCCCTAAGGAACTCTTGGGTAAAAGAAAATAACCAAACTTAATTTTTCTGCTTATAAAGTAGCAGAAAATTTTTGAAAAATATATGAAATTATAAAACAAAAGGGAATGGCCGGGCACCTGGGTGGCGGTTAAGTGACTGACTTTGGCTCAAGTCATGATCTTACAGTTCGTGAGTTCAAGCCCTGCATTGGGCTCTCTCCTATCAGCACAAAGCCTGCTTCGGACCCTCTGTCTCCCTCTCCCTCCCCTCCCCTACTCTCTCTCTCTCTCTCTCTCAAAAATAAACATTGAAATATATATATATATATATATAATATATATATATAATAAATATATATATATATCTTCCAACTGATTAAGTTAAAAGCTGATATGTAATAGTTTTGCTTTTATTAATTTTTCTTTGATTACTCATGTGAGTAAATGTATTCTAAAATGAGTAATAAAAAATGTATTTCTTTGTCCATTTTGCTTATTTATATCAATTTTCCATTAGGATATTTGTATTTTTTGTATTGATTGATAAGAGCTCTTTCTATATTATGAATAGCAATTATTACTTATGAAATAAGAATAAGAATATAACTATTCATTTTTAGACTTTTTATCTTTGATACTTGTCTCTTTCATTTTAAATGACCTTTTGCAAATTTTTAAGAAATATTCATGGGTAATATATTTTATAAACCCTTGTACATATGACAAAATTTTTCTATTGTTTTCACATATGTCCATGAATGACAACTATTTGGGTCTATGATTCTCTGTTTACATCCTTTTAATCTCAAAACTAGTTATTTCTTTACCTGATTTCTAGAATTTAGTGTTGTATCTTTAATAGCCCTTTAAATCTCCAATTCTAGCTGTTTTCTTCGATTTGAGAATTTAATGTGGTCAACAAGCTATCTGAAGTTAGTCTAAGATTATTCCTTTGTAGTTAACTTTTCCCCCAGGTCACCTAGATTTTATTTTTATAAATTACACTATCTTTTAATAAGGGAAAACCTCTGCCATGTAGTTTGTTAGTAGGAACACTTCTCTATTTTATCTTTTAAATTTAATTTCTTAGGTCATAGTGAACATGTTCAATCTGAGTATATGGATTTTTTCAGCACAAGAAAATATTTCTTTAATTATGTCTTGATCATTGCTTCTTTCAATTTCTTAAGAACATCAGTAAACTTCAGGTTGGATTTTTTGTATATTGTCCTCCATACCTATCATATTTACATTCTTAAAGAGTTTCCTATGATTTTTTTTCTCTGATTCAACTGTCTGCAGTATTAATTCTGATCTTTATTCTTTCCAATGTGAATTCAGGTATTTTGAATGCATTTAGAGTTTCCTTTTAATTCTACTCTATTTCACTCAGGTATCTTTAATTCAGCTTGTTGTTTTTGGTTTTCATCCTGACTTCTTCTTCTTCTTCTTCTTCTTCTTCTTATTCTTATTATTATTATTATTATTTTAATCTTTTCTGTCTCCCCATGTCTTTCTGCTCCAGTTTCATGGAAGGTATGTCTACCTGTTAGCTATTTCTGGAGTCAAATTCTTAAATATTTTCTTTTAGTTGTTACATTACATGTATCTCCTATGTATCTGTATGGTGGTTTCCTTATTATATAATTCTTTTTTTCAAAATCCTCACATATAGATTAGCCTTCCATACTCAGTATTTCCAATCGCTAGGATATCTGTCTTTGGACCTTCTCACAGTTATTTCAGTGTTGATGATAGTAAAGATTCTCTTAGCTCCACTTTAAGTGTCTAAGCAATATTCAACTGCAGTACATGTTACACTGATGCAAACCTTTTATTCTCCATAACTAGTTCTTTGCCACCATGAATCTGAATGCTGTTGGCCCCTCTAAAAGCCTTACAAACAACTTTTTCCCAACGATTTTTGGATGCCATAGTCCATGCAGCACCAATGGCTACAGTGGGGAAAATAAGATCTTGGACTCACACGACCGCTAGGAATCTGACCATCACAGACATTTGTCAAAGGAACTAAAGTGGCAACAACTGCCAGTGCATTCAAGCCATACAGCCACAAACGAGATCACCCACTGCCAATGAAGAATGCTGCTCTTCAGGAAGAAGCATAATAGGGGCGCCTGGGTGGCACAGTCGGTTAAGCGTCCGACTTCAGCCAGGTCACGATCTCACTGTCCGTGAGTTCGAGCCCCGCGTCAGGCTCTGGGCTGATGGCTCAGAGCCTGGAGCCTGTTTCCGATTCTGTGTCTCCCTCTCTATCTGCCCCTCCCCCATTCATGCTCTGTCTCTCTCTGTCCCAAAAATAAATAAATGTTGAAGGAAGAAGCATAATAACACAGAGCAGAACTGGGAAAGCTCTACATGCATAGAGAGCTCCTTTGGATGTAAATTTACAAGTCTAGTTAAATAATAGGGTAATAACTGTGCTCGGGAGCAAAATATATTTTCTCTTATTTATATAAGGTGGATGATTTCTGAAACTGACTGTAGTTTATGTGGGATCTTTTACTGGGTGGGATAAATAGTAATTATCCATCCATATTAAGTGAGTCTTTAAAATTTGAACTTGAAAATGCTTTTTATAGCGGGAGGTTCATAGGCTGGCTCATATTAAATGTCCAACAAATATTTCTCAATGAATAGATGAATGAGTATTGAAAGAATAAGCCTGAAAGGAGTGGGGAGCTGAAGTAGAGTTGGGGGTACTCTTTTCTTCCTGTCCCCAAGGGGTAGCCTCTCTGAACTATGGCCAGTAGGGTACATGGAGCTGGGAATGCCCAGGTGGAAGGCTCAAGCTCCATATTGATACACAGCAGCACGCCAGGGAGCAACTGTACCCCACAGCATTTTATGAGCCTCCAGTTGTCTCCACCACTTATTGAATTCCAACAGATCATGCTTAGTTTATTGCATCTCAACAATTGGTAACTTCTACAGTACACTAAGCCCCTAGTTTTCAAAAACAGTTACTTCGATGCGTAGGGTTTACATAATAAGGGATTAGTGTGGAGAAACATTGATTATTACACTTCTAATTATCCTGAACTGTGCAGAAACTAGAAAGCAGAATGCCTGAGTTCTAATCCTGTCTTGGACCCTGTCTGACATTGGGAACAGCTCTGAATCTCTCTCAGTTTCAATTTCCATATCTAAACAACGGAAGAATTAAACAAGATCATCTCTAAAAGACACGTTGGCTGTAACGCCCTACAATTCCTTTTTCAGATAGAGGGGACACTGTTCCCTTTACCAGAAACTAAGAAGGTTTATTCTGTGAATGTGGCTCTCAGAGCTGTATAGGTGTTTGTTTAGATGTAAACAGGAAAATTGCTTATGATGCTTCTACCCCTACTGTAGTTTGAGATTAAAAGGGTGCATTTTTTTCAGTATGTTCAGTTTTCAAAAGACATGCTGGAGGAAGTCAGCCAATTTCTGCCCACACAACTTCCAAGTGACGTCAATGGAAGCAGAGCACACAGATCTCTAGGCAAGTTTTGGCTCATTATGTGAGGGTTTTTTTTCTTTTTTTAAAGAACAACTGCAAAAATGATTTCTCTCAACTCAAATTACACAATTTGTTCTTCTTTGTGCCCTGAGTCAGCAATAGACCTCATGTGGAAAATAAAAGCAAGATCTCCTTTTTACACATCAACTGTAACAGGACATAGTTATGTGAAATACGGGATGCTTGAGATTGTCAAACCCTCTAAGTAATATTCCTCTTGCCATGGCCTTCTCCTAATTTCAGTACAGAAAGCTGATGAGTGATCATCAGATGGACAGCTGGAAAAACATACCTAATTATTCTTATTTTGATCCTAGATTTGATCTCCAGTCCTGCTGTTAATGTGACATATCTTGGGTTTATGGCTTAACTGTTGGCAGTATTTTAAAGGACTCTCCTGGCAAGAAAATATGATTTGTGTTTTGTCATCTCAGCTTTACACAATAAAGTCAATTAGATTTGGTAATTGTATTCTACCGAATATAAATATGACTATAAGAACAAGACTAGTTAGAAGTCATACACCTCTTAATACATGATAGGCACAGTCTGTTCAATCCTTCCGGCAACCTTGTAGACTTGGTTTTGTTTTTCTTCTGATTTTATGGATTAGGAAACTGAGGATCAGAGAACTGAGTTAAATAGCCCAAAGACACACAGCTGAGCAAGCGGCATTAGGATCCCAAATCAGGCAATCTGGCTTCAAAATCTAACCACTATGCTATCCAGGCAATAAGTTGGTTATTTTTCCACTCAAAAACACTTAATGATACCTAATTATTCTAGGCTCTGAATATAGTTAGTTACTAGATAATGTGGAATAATGACATAGAAACAGAATGAATAGATGGGGGAGCGAATTCAGATTTTTTGCACCAGATACTATACTAGACAACTCACATCTATATAATCTATGTAAAAACTGTGTGAACAAAGCTGTTTAGTAACATTTCATTGATGAAGATACTGAGTTGTAGGGAGGTTGTCATTTCCCAAAGATTACACAGCTGGTGAAGGCTTGCATCTTAGCCCAATTCTGTGTGTTTCCCCCACCTGAATTTTCTTCACTACCACACGCTGCCTCCGTGAGCATGAGTAAACAAAATACTTACAGTTTATCGTCTTAGCCTGAACAGGGCACATGTACAGGCACCCCCAGTATTTGGGAAGGTCTTAGAGTTACTTTAGAGGTGAAGATACCAAAGGACATTTCAAGATTTTGGAACTTTCTTTCTCCATACTCCACTGTGGTCTGTATGGACCAAACAATATTGGAAGAACTATGTTCAAGTATAGGTCCAAAGCGGTCCATGGACAAATTGGAATGTAATTTTAATTAGCTGACCTGAAAACAGCATCAAAACATTAAATTTCTTCTTAAAGCAACTATAAGTGAATTCCATGTTTTATGTATAAAGCCTGGTATTTTTAAAGGAATTAATAGAATTTTTTTAGTGAAATTGCAGTTTTTCATGTGTATGTACAGAAATGAAAATTGGTATCCTATATATGATAATTCCTAAAAGAACCTGTCTATAAATTTTAAAAGGAGAACAATATGAGAAATACTTAAGGGAGTACCTTGTTTTTCAAAGTCAAAATGTGATATAAATTTAGTATCATTTTGTTATCCCCCTCTTTTTGACTAGAAAACTTTCCCCCCAAAATATTGCCAATGAAATGAGACACAGTTCGGGTTTAAATTGTCATCCTTTCAGAGTTTGTTTACATCACACCAAATGTCTTATTTGTATTTAAATACCACAGGGAATGGGCAAGAAATTTTATGTTTAAACTGGACTTTTTCAAGGCTTTCAAGGCCAGAATATTTGCTTTGCCAAAGACCAAATTATTGCAAAGTGGAGCAAGCACCTGATCTTGTGGTGAGTCAGAATAAGTAAATATGTCCACCTGGAAATGGAAACCAGTGCTCCTAAGACCCTGAGGTACCATCTGTTAACCTGGTGACAGCTGTCCCCTTGTTGGTGGCTCTACTTGATTATACATATTGAGAGTGGGAATCCCCTAGTGAACCTGTTTCCCTAACACATAGCCCACATCAATTAAGTACTTGCTCTTGCAAATTTTAGCACCTTCCAGACCACCACAAGTTCTTGAAAACCCAAAAACACTTAAGAGACAACAGGTCACCTCAGTCCATACCTTCTCCACGATTAAATAAGCATTCTAAGAAATAACATTTCTAACCAACTTTCATCCACAAAAGGTCTCAATAAACTGTCTTTCCAACCATGTAATTGTCCTCTGATAATAAGAGATTAGCTGCATTAGAATATTACATCCAAGACTATGACGTAAATAACTTTGACATGTGGGGGAACATAGTGTTACATTTAATCATGGCATCAGCACAACTTTCATGCATTTTTTTAACTTCTCTATCCTTCTTGGGGTTTAGGGGGATCTCTGAACAGATGGGAGTATGCCCAAGATCAGAGGTTGGCTGTTCCATCCATCCTGCATGAGGAACACAAGATACAATTTACGGCTGTTCATTAACCTCACAGAGTTAATTTACCTTCTGTGGATACAAAATTTCTTTTTCCTTTGAAAATTGGGTTACAGTACTTCTAGCTTCCTGAAAGTCACATTCAGGGCTGGATCACGGGCAGAGGACCCCACTGAATTGCATTGCATTTCCATTTTGTACTAGGATCTGCAAGTTAGATAACCTGTCCTGGTCACATTGTAATGTTAATGTAGGAAATACAAAATGCTAATTTAAGGTATAAGAACTAAATGAAAGATTGACCAAAGTACCACTAACATATTTGAGAGTTTTTTCCAAGATGTTCCATTTAGCAAATATATCTGGATTTTTTTTTTTTTCTGGTAAAATCAACCTATTTGTTAAACTGATAGAACTCTCCAATGTATTATGTGATACATGCATGCATTTTTATCTATGTATATTTACAGAATTTTGGCGATTGAATACTTTGTTTTAACACAATTGATAATAAATTGAGCAGAAGGGAGTAAGAAAAGAGAAGCACCAACCAGATTCCATAATCTCTTAATTTAGTTGTGGCTAACCACTTGAAACATTCAATACTGTTGCCTTTCTCTGTAATCATTACTTCTCCTTCCTCCTTCCTAATCTGCCTTGTCCTCTTTCAGAGAATTCATGATCCTTTCTTAGCTGTTTTTGGAATATTGTTGTTTATAAAAATGCTGCAGACGTGTAAATGTCGCCAAAGTTGAGATTGAACATGGCCAGACAAACAGCTTGGGAGCCTGGAGCCTGAATGCCTTGATAATGCCCGTCTTACCATGTTCCTCTTTCTTTGTCAGTGTGGGTGCAAGGGCGTAGGGAGTGGGCCACCATGATGCTAAATGCACTATGCAAAAGCCAGCATGAATCCGAGGCCTTTTTGTGGACAGAAAGGCCTGATTGTGTGGGGAGCAGCTGGAATGCATGCCGGTCACTGTTCGGAGTGGTGTTAGCAGGCCCCGTTGGCTGGATTGTTTGAGAGAGTGACAGAACAAGGACAGAAGGCAAGGCTCCTTCTCTGTACTTTGGTGGCCCTGTAATTTTCCTTTTCTTCTTTGTTCAAATTATAAAGAGAACTCCCATATGTTCAGAATTCTTCGACCCTGTTTTTTCAATTGGATGCTGTTGTTTCGAAAGTGCAAGCCCCCCTTTCTGACTTCTTGGAAGTCAACTGTTCAGAAAATGTGCCCAGAATGACATGGATTAGAGAATACAGAACCGGCCTATGGTGGAGACTCAAAGGACATTTTAATACAGGTGTGTGGATGAGGCCTGAGGTGGGACAGTAAAACACTTGTAACCAATAGCATTCTAGAGAACTTCTTTGTATAGAATGGTAAGGGGGAAAAGCCAGAAATTTTTTTCATGGTGTCTTTAACTTTATCAAACAATTTTACAAAATTTTCTGCAAAATAATAACCAAAAGCTTTCTCCCCTGGACTACTCACAGACCTACTGGCTGTAGTTTCCAAAAGTTGGAGAACACCCAAGCTCTGATTTTTGTCCTTATGTATGTTATTGCACCATCACTTGGTCAGTCCAGACCTCTGGACATCTGTTCTCCCCACTCCCACCAAAACATACAGCTCCCGGTCACCCAAGCTCATCTGCTGAGAACAGACATGATATGTAAAATCTTATAAGAGGAGGAGGTTCCAAATGTCCCTATTTTGCTATTTTTGTTGGATTTTATTCTTCAGCTTAAATAGGAGAGAGTTAAACTCCTGGATTATGTATAATCTTCTCTGCACGCAGATATGAGAGTAAATGGTATGAACATACTTTACCCAGGGTTTTCATATAATGAATCAGACACATATTTTCAATGACATGAAATCTTACATTTCTTATTTTGATTTAGGTTTTAATGAGGCTTTTTTTTTTTTTTTTTTAATTCTCTGGGCTTTTCCTGGAATGTCAGTTTGGAACTGTGGTTAATGAGATTTCACTTGAGTCCGCATGCGTTTTTGGCTCCCATAGCTGATAGGGTAGCTCAAGTGAACCAGTTAAATGGATTTTAATTGCCCACCCCACCTATTCTTCCCAGCTCATGAAAAGCTCTGGAATGGCTTGGTAAGGGAAGAGGAAATTAACTGATGAGGCTGTGTACATGGTGAACTCCAAACTCAGTCTCCCTGCACCTGGAAATCTGTGCTAAACATCTCTGCTCAGTTCCAGGTTGGCCTCCTGCCTGTGGCTTTCTGTTGCTTTTTTTTTTTTTTTTTTTTTTTTTTTTTTTTTTTTTTTTTTATTTTGTCACATTTTATTTATTTTTTTTTTCTGAAATTTATTGACAAATTGGTTTCCATACAACACCCAGTGCTCATCCCAAAAGGTGCCCTCCTCAATACCCATCACCCACCCTCTCCTCCCTCCCACCCCCCATCAACCCTCAGTTTGTTCTCAGTTTTTAACAGTCTCTTATGCTTTGGCTCTCTCCCATTCTAACCTCTTTTTTTTTTTTCTTCCCCTCCCCCATGGGTTCCTGTTAAGTTTCTCAGGATCCACATAAGAGTGAGACCATATGGTATCTGTCTTTCTCTGTATGGCTTATTTCACTTAGCATCACACTCTCCAGTTCCATCCACGTTGCTACAAAAGGCCATATTTCATTTTTTCTCATTGCCATGTAATATTCCATTGTGTATATAAACCACAATTTCTTTATCCATTCATCAGTTGATGGACATTTAGGCTCTTTCCATAATTTGGCTATTGTTGAGAGTGCTGCTATGAACATTGGGGTACAAGTGGCCCTATGCATCAGTGCTCCTGTATCCCTTGGATAAATTCCTAGCAGTGCTATTGCTGGGTCATAGGGTAAGTCTATTGTTAATTTTCTGAGGAACCTCCACACTGCTTTCCAGAGCGGCTGCACCAATTTGCATTCCCACCAACAGTGCAAGAGGGTTCCCGTTTCTCCACATCCTCTCCAGCATCTAGAGTCTCCTGATTTGTTCATTTTGGCCACTCTGACTGGCGTGAGGTGATACCTGAGTGTGGTTTTGATTTGTATTTCCCTGATAAGGAGCGACGCTGAACATCTTTTCATGTGTCTGTTGGCCATCCGGATGTCTTCTTTAGAGAAGTGTCTATTCATGTTTTCTGCCCATTTCTTCACTGGGTTATTTGTTTTTTGGGTGTGGAGTTTGGTGAGCTCTTTATAGATTTTGGATACTAGCCCTTTGTCCGCTATGTCATTTGCAAATATCTTTTCCCATTCCGTTGGTTGCCTTTTAGTTTTGTTGGTTGTTTCCTTTGCTGTGCAGAAGCTTTTTATCTTCATAAGGTCCCAGTAATTCACTTTTGCTTTTAATTCCCTTGCCTTTGAGGATGTGTCGAGTAAGAGATTGCTCCGGCTGAGGTCAGAGAGGTCTTTTCCTGCTTTCTCCTCTAAGGTTTTGATGGTTTCCTGTCTCACATTTAGGTCCTTTATCCATTTTGAGTTTATTTTTGTGAATGGTGTGAGAAAGTGGTCTAGTTTCAACCTTCTGCATGTTGCTGTCCAGTTCTCCCAGCACCATTTGTTAAAGAGGCTGTCTTTTTTCCATTGGATGTTCTTTCCTGCTTTGTCAAAGATGAGTTGGCCATACGTTTGTGGGTCTAGTTCTGGGGTTTCTATTCTATTCCATTGGTCTATGTGTCTGTTTTGGTGCCAATACCATGCTGTCTTGATGATGACAGCTTTGTAGTAGAGGCTAAAGTCTGGGATTGTGATGCCTCCTGCTTTGGTCTTCTTCTTCAAAATTCCTTTGGCTATTCGGGGCCTTTTGTGGTTCCATATGAATTTTAGGATTGCTTGTTCTAGTTTCGAGAAGAATGCTGGTGCAATTTTGATTGGGATTGCATTGAATGTGTAGATAGCTTTGGGTAGTATTGACATTTTGACAATATTTATTTTTCCAATCCATGAGCAGGGAATGTCTTTCCATTTCTTTAAATCTTCTTCAATTTCCTTCAGAAGCTTTCTATAGTTTTCAGCATACAGATCCTTTACATCTTTGGTTAGATTTATTCCTAGGTATTTTATGCTTCTTGGTGCAATTGTGAATGGGATCAGTTTCTTTATTTGTCTTTCTGTTGCTTCATTGTTAGTGTATAAGAATGCAACTGATTTCTGTACATTGATTTTGTATCCTGCAACTTTGCTGAATTCCTGTATCAGTTCTAGCAGACTTTTGGTGGAGTCTATCGGATTTTCCATGTATAATATCATGTCATCTGCAAAAAGCGAAAGCTTGACTTCATCTTTGCCAATTTGGATGCCTTTGATTTCCTTTTGTTGTCTGATTGCTGATGCTAGAACTTCCAGCACTATGTTAAACAGCAGCGGTGAGAGTGGGCATCCTTGTCGTGTTCCTGATCTCAGGGAAAAAGCTTTCAGTTTTTCCCCGTTGAGGATGATGTTAGCTGTGGGCTTTTCATAAATGGCTTTTATGATCTTTAAGTATGTTCCTTCTATCCCGACTTTCTCAAGGGTTTTTATTAAGAAAGGGTGCTGGATTTTGTCGAAGGCCTTTTCTGCATCGATTGACAGGATCATATGGTTCTTATCTTTTCTTTTATTAATGTGATGTATCACGTTGATTGATTTGCGAATGTTGAACCAGCCCTGCATCCCAGGAATGAATCCCACTTGATCATGGTGAATAATTCTTTTTATATGCCATTGAATTCGATTTGCTAGTATCTTATTGAGAATTTTTGCATCCATATTCATCAGGGATATTGGCCTGTAGTTCTCTTTTTTTACTGGGTCTCTGTCTGGTTTAGGAATCAAAGTAATACTGGCTTCATAGAATGAGTCTGGAAGTTTTCCTTCCCTTTCTATTTCTTGGAATAGCTTGAGAAGGATAGGTATTATCTCTGCTTTAAACGTCTGGTAGAACTCCCCTGGGAAGCCATCTGGTCCTGGACTCTTATTTGTTGGGAGATTTTTGATAACCGATTCAATTTCTTCGCTGGTTATGGGTCTGTTCAAGCTTTCTATTTCCTCCTGATTGAGTTTTGGAAGCGTGTGGGTGTTCAGGAATTCGTCCATTTCTTCCAGGTTGTCCAATTTGTTGGCATATAAGTTTTCATAGTATTCCCTGATAATTGTTTGTATCTCTGAGGGATTGGTTGTAACCATTCCATTTTCATTCATGATTTTATCTATTTGGGTCATCTCCCTTTTCTTTTTGAGAAGCCTGGCTAGAGGTTTGTCAATTTTGTTTATTTTTTCAAAAAACCAACTCTTGGTTTCGTTGATCTGCTCTACAGTTTTTTTAGTTTCTATATTGTTTATTTCTGCCCTGATCTTTATTATTTCTCTTCTTCTGCTGGGCTTAGGCTGCCTTTGCTGTTCTGCTTCTAGTTCCTTTAGGTGTGCTGTTAGATTTTGTATTTGGGATTTTTCTTGTTTCTTGAGATAGGCCTGGATTGCAATGTATTTTCCTCTCAGGACTGCCTTTGCTGCGTCCCAAAGCGTTTGGATTGTTGTATTTTCATTTTCGTTTGTTTCCATATATTTTTTAATTTCTTCTCTAATTGCCTGGTTGACCCACTCATTCGTTAGTAGGGTGTTCTTTAACCTCCATGCTTTTGGAGGTTTTCCAGACTTTTTCCTGTGGTTCATTTCAAGCTTCATGGCATTGTGGTCTGAAAGTAAGCATGGTATAATTTCAATTCTTGTAAACTTATGAAGGGCTGTTTTGTGACCCAGTATATGATCTATCTTGGAGAATGTTCCATGTGCACTCGAGAAGAAAGTATATTCTGTTGCTTTGGGATGCAGAGTTCTAAATATATCTGTCAAGTCCATCTCATCCAATGTCTCATTCAGGGCCCTTGTTTCTTTATTGACTGTGTGTCTAGTTGATCTATCCATTTCTGTAAGTGGTGTATTAAAGTCCCCTGCAATTACCACATTCTTATCAATAAGGTTGCTTATGTTTATGAGTAATTGTTTTATATATTTGGGGGCTCCGGTATTCGGTGCATAGACATTGATAATTGTTAGCTCTTCCTGATGGATAGACCCTGTAACTATTATATAATGTCCTTCTTCATCTCTTGTTACAGCCTTTAATTTAAAGTCTAGTTTGTCTGATATAAGTATGGCTACTCCAGCTTTCTTTTGGCTTCCAGTCGCATGATAAATAGTTCTCCATCCCCTCACTCTCAATCTAAAGGTGTCCTCAGGTCTAAAATGAGTCTCTTGTAGACAGCAAATAGATGGGTCTTGTTTTTTTATCCATTCTGATACCCTATGTCTTTTGGTTGGCGCATTTAATCCATTTACATTCAGTGTTATTATAGAAAGATACGGGTTTAGAGTCATTGTGATGTCTGTATGTTTTATGCTTATAGTGATGTCTCTGGGACTTTGTCTCACAGGGTCCCCCTTAGGATCTCTTGTAGGGCTGGTTTAGTGGTGACAAATTCCTTCAGTTTTTGTTTGTTTGGGAAGACCTTTATCTCTCCTTCTATTCTAAATGACAGACTTGCTGGATAAAGGATTCTTGGCTGCATATTTTTTCTGTCTAGCACCCTGAAAATCTCTTGCCAATTCTTTCTGGCCTGCCAAGTTTCAAAAGAGAGATCAGTCACGAGTCTTATAGGTCTCCCTTTATATGTGAGGGCACGTTTACCCCTTGCTGCTTTCAGAATCTTCTCTTTATCCTTGTATTTTGCCAGTTTCACTATGATATGTCGTGCAGAAGATCGATTCAAGTTACGTCTGAAGGGAGTTCTCTGTGCCTCTTGGATTTCAATGCCTTTTTCCTTCCCCAGTTCAGGGAAGTTCTCAGCTATGATTTCTTCAAGTACCCCTTCAGCACCTTTCCCTCTCTCTTCCTCCTCTGGGATACCAATTATGCGTATATTATTTCTTTTTAGTGTATCACTTAATTCTCTAATTTTCCCCTCATACTCCTGGATTTTTTTATCTCTCTTTTTCTCAGCTTCCTCTTTTTCCATAACTTTATCTTCTAGTTCACCTATTCTCTCCTCTGCCTCTTCAAGCCGAGCTGTGGTGGTTTCCATTTTGTTATGCATTTCGTTTAAAGCGTTTTTCAGCTCCTCGTGACTGTTCCTTAGTCCCTTGATCTCTGTAGCAAGAGATTCTCTGCTGTCCTGTATACTGTTTTCAAGCCCAGCGATTAATTTTATGACTATTATTCTAAATTCACTTTCTGTTATATTATTTAAATCCTTTTTGATCAGCTCATTAGCTGTTGTTATTTCCTGGAGATTCTTCTGAGGGGAGTTCTTCCGTTTGGTCATTTTGGACAGTCCCTGGCGTGGTGAGGACCTGCAGGGCACTTCCCCTGTGCTGTGGTGTATACCTGGAGTTGGTGGGCGGGGCCGCAGTCAGACCTGATGTCTGCCCCCAGCCCACCGCTGGGGCCACAGTCAGACTGGTGTGTGCCTTCTCTTCCCCTCTCCTAGGGGCGGGATTCACTGTGGGGTGGTGTGGCTCGTCTGGGCTACTTGCACCCTGCCAGGCTTGTGATGCTGGGGATCTGGCGTATTAGCTGGGGTGGGTAGGCAAGGTGCTCGGGGGCAGGAGGGGCAGGCTTAGATCGCTTCTCCTTAGGTGATCCACTTCAGGAGGGGCCCTGTGGCAGCGGGAGGGAGTCAGATCCGCTGCCGGAGGTTTGGCTCCGCAGAAGCACAGAGTTGGGTGTTTGCGTGGAGCGAGCAAGTTCCCTGGCAGGAACCGGTTCCCTTTGGGATTTCGGCTGGGGGATGGGCGGGGGAAATGGCGCTGGCGAGCGCCTTTGTTCCCCACCAAACTGAGCTCTGTTGTCAGGGGGCTCAGCAGCTCTCCCTCCCTTTGTCCTCCAGCCTTCCCGCTTTCCGAGCAGAGCTGTTAATTTCTGACCTCCCAGACGCTAAGTCGCGCTTGCTGTCGGAACACAGTCCGCCCGGCCCCTCCGCTTTTGCAAGCCCGACTCGGGGGCTCTGCTTGGCCGGCGAGCCGCCCCTCCGCCCCGGCTCCCTCCCGCCAGTCCGTGGAGCGCGCACCGCCTCGCCGCCCTTCCTACCCTCTTCCGTGGGCCTCTCGTCTGCGTTTGGCTCCGGCGACTCTGTTCTGCTAATCCTCTGGCGGTTTTCTGGGTTATTTAGGCAGGTGTAGATGGAATCTAAGTGATCAGCAGGACGTGCGGTGAGCCCAGTGTCCTCCTAAGCCGCCATCTTGCCGCAACCTCCTCCGGCTTTCTGTTGCTTTCTGTAGGATTCTTCGAACACCCTTCCTGCACACGTACGATTTAGGAGTCGGTCAACAATGTAAGAGGAATTTGCGTAGAGATTTTAGGGTTCTTCCCATGTGGTTTTCGTCTCCTTGGAGCTCCCTTCTCTTCCCAGCTCTTCCTGCAGCCCCAAACTCTGACTTCTGATTCCTTAAGCTAGTAAAAGTGTGCCTTTAACCCCTCTTTTCTGGCACCCCAAGGAAATTTTGAACTCATCTTTCTCTTGAAGATCATTCTCCTTCCAGTTTCTGTGAGTTTTGGTTACTGTGCAGTGCCTTCAATCAATTGTTTGCCTACATTTTATCTAGCTTTCATGGTTGTTATCAGAAGGAGGGTTCCTTCCAATACAGGCTCTTGTGCCACACTCAGACCTGAAACTCCTGAATTACCATAATTAATAAGAGAGTACTAACAATTTGCTGGTTAAAAATTGAATACACAAAATCAACTGCATTTCTATACACCTGGAAAAAAGCAGTTAGACAAGGTAGTTTTAATTTTGTTTACATTTACAATTTGATAGAAGGATATAAAACACCTAATAGCTAATCCTATGAAGGATGTGCAAGGCTTTTCTACAAAAAAAAAATGATAAAAAACTTATTGAATAAACAGTTTGGGAAGATTTTAACTATTACCTTAAAGACATATGTATCTCGTTCTTGGGTGAGAAGACTCAAAGTGACAAATAATATTAATTCTCCCAATAAGGGAAAAATGGGCAAAAGATTGAAGAGACATGCCACAGCCAAGGAAACAGAAAATGGCCCATAAACATTTGGAAAGATGCTCAATCTCACTGGAAATCTGGAAAATGCAAAATTAAGTTCTCGGGAAATATTATTTTACACTTACCAAATTGGCAAAAATCTAAAAATCAGACAGTATCAGGTATCCTGGAGAAACAAGAAGGCCAGTCAACCGCTCATAAGCGATGTAAATGTGTCCAACGTCCTTGGAAAATATTAAGTCATCATTTGGTTTACTCCTAGATATTTATCTGAAGAAACTTTTATACACGTGTGTGTAAAAATGTAAAACTGTTGTTACTAATAGTAAAAACAATACAAAACATAAAAACCTTGAAGCAACCCAAACGTCTATCAACAGCAGAACGGATAAATATATTGCGGCCTTAGAGTACCACACCATCTAGTTCCATTTGCATAAAGTTCCAAACCAAACAGCATGAAATAACATATTGCTTTGGGCGTACCTGGACAGGTGGGTCTAGTGAGGAGGAAAAGGACAAGAATGATAAATTTCAGACTGGACATTTCCTCTGGATAAATGGAGGGGGTTGTGAGTAGGGAAAGAAGCAACAGGATCTCAAAGGTGTGGTGCTGTGATATTGTCTCTCTCATGCTGACAGTGGGTACACGGGCACTCTCTTCCCATTTTTTTTCAATTGCACATACATATTTATACACTCTTCTCTGTGTGTATTTCACAACAATATGTATTATTTTATATGTTTATGTTTTTATCTTATTCACATAGAACTTTAAAAGCTGCTCTCTGGAGTTGTTATGGAAGATAAGGTTGGGCAACAGGGGCCTGGTGATGGGGGTGTGGCACAGCCCTGGTGGAGACAAGACTGTAAGGCGTGACATTTGAAGGTCAGCACCTGCAGCACTGGGATTCTCAGTGAACATGCAAGTGTGATTTTGGGAGTGGTTCTAGGCTGAATCACTCAAACCTAGCACTCCATCACTCCCGGATACTGCACAAGCTATCAGTTATTCTTGTGGTAGCATCCTGGACTGTTTAGATAAACCAGAGCACCTTCCTGTTGCTTGCAGCTCGAGTCCCTGAGAGGCGTATTGCATTTGTGGTGTCTGTGGGAACTCAGATATCATTTCCTAAATATCAAATTCGTATTTCTAGACCATTAGAAGTTTGGCCTGGAAGTGTTACCAATATACAGTCAAACTGTGACTACAGATGAGTTCACCAGGGAGAGTATGAAGCATAAACTTCAAGGAGGACGCACCACAACATCCGCTGCTCCCACTTCTTATCTACCAACACCTTGTGCTGAGATGACTTCAGGGCAATATTGGCATCTACACACCCCACTCTTCTACAAACCAAGATTGAAGACACTACTTTAGAATCATAGGTACTATCTAAGGATATATCAGAATACTCACTAGGTGGGTTTTTAAACTTGCTTTGATTATATGGCTTCCACACAGTCAAGGATATTATTTCATTATATGAAGAAAATTTCTGAGTGACCCCATACTCTTAGAACAAATCAGAGCATTAGTCTGCATAATTAGCCTACATTCTAGTGTCAGAAGCCTAACTAAGAAAGAGTCAAAAAATAGATTATTTGCTAACAGGTCATTATATAACTATCATATAATTGTGTAATGTGTATAATTCCTATCATATGATTATGTAACGTGTAATATATTGTAACAATGTAATACATTACATATAATCATATTATATATCGTATAATTATGTAACATGTAATATAAGATAACAATGTAATATATTGTACAATATTATATATAATACTACTGATAGTGATTATATAATTGGTAGCACAAAGCTCTATTCTGTATACATAAATCTTTCACGAGAGATAGAATATTTGAAATGTTAGAATAAAAGGAAAAAGTGAAAACATTTGATTATGAAAAAAGGATTCAGTAATTAAAGTGAACATCTCATTAAAAATAGTCTTTATTTGCAAGAAGGCTGGAGAACTCTAATTAAGTCATAATCTGTCCCTATGAGTAATTAACCGTGGCAGGAAAATTCTAGGTGGTCCATTAAATCTTTATATGCACAGCTGTTCAGGGAAAAATATAAGCAAACCCAACACATGCCCTGATTTTGGATGGGTGGTAAATTTTCTCCAGTGGCTGATTGGATGTCTTTGTCCACCTTTGGTCATGCATATCAAGAGCTGGTATTTTAAAAAATAAAATATTTTTTGAATAATTTTTTATTCATTATATATTGAAATGATAATTTTTTGACTACTAGCAATACTTGAATATTAGAAATTAAAATTTTTTAATATTTATTTTTGAGAGGGAGACAAAGTATGAGTGAGGGAAGGGGAGAGAGAGAGAGGGAGACACAGAATCTGAAGCAGGATCCAGGCTCTGAGCTGTCAGCACAGAGCCCAATGAGGGGCTTGAACCCACAAACCCTGAGATCATGACCTGAGCTGAAATTGGACACTTAACGGACTGAGCCACCAGATGCCCCTTAACATTTTAAATATAGCCTGCATTTGTAGCTTTCATATATTTATATTGGATGACACTTTGGATTTGTGGGCTGAAAGCAGACATGGGAATGTTTTTGAAGACAGAGGGCTAAGGAGCTATAGACTTTCCTAGCCAGAAGAGACATTCAAAAGTAAATGACGCAAAAATGCTTATGCATTCTCAACATAGTCCCCACTTTCCTCCACACAAGCTCACACAAAGTTCCGTGCATCTAAAGCTTTGATTGCACAAATGAAGAGCTGTTGTGATAGAGACATTCCTGGAAAGAATCTCCTATCCAGTGTTCTAAATGTTCTGTTAGCATGTAAGTTGTAGAGTCAGAGGAAGAATGTAACTGAAAGAAGAGACTGCACAGGAGAGATCATTGACAGAGAATAGAAGGGAAAGTAGAAGGGCATTTGAAAAAGAAAAAGAAAATGAGCAAAAGCTGACGTGTCTGGATGGCTCAGTTGGTTGATCCCAGGGTCATGGGATTAAGCCCCACATGGGGTCCCTCGCTGAGCATGGAGCCTGCTCAAGATTCTCTCTCTCTCCCTCTTCCTCTCTCTCTCTCTCTCTCTCTCTCTCTCTCTCTCTCTCTCTCTCTCCCCTTCTGCCCATCTCCCATACTTGCTCACTTTCTCTCTAAAATTTTTTTAAAAATGAGGAAAACTGGAAGGAAAAAATAATTGTGGGTCTCTACAATAGCGACAAATGTGCTATTGATAATAATCAATGCCTTTAGCTTTTATATTACAAAGATTTCTTCTCAAACATTGTTTTAGTTTGTCATCGTAGAAATCTGTTTTTATCATTCCATTTTACAGGTAAGAAACTGAGGCCCAAATTTAAGAAACTTGCCCAAAATCAATTAGTCGACAGTAGGACCCAGAACTTGCGGGTTCAACAGTCTCATTTTCCTAGGACTGGGATTTCTCAGCTCACAGGATTTTCAGTTCTAGAAGCAGCAATGTCTGAGGCAAACCTGGTCACTGCACACTTAAACTCATATCTTCTGACTTTAAACACTACCCTTTGCATTAGTAACAATGACATTTATTGACTATTTTCTGTGTGCCATAGACTATATAATAAAGACCTCACATAATTATCTTTTAAATCTTCAAACTTTTAAAAAATATATTTATATATTTTAAGAGAAGGGGAGGGAGGACCAGAGAAAGAGGGAGAGAGAATCCCAAGCAGGTTCCAAACTGTCAGCACAGAGAGAGCCATGGGGCTCAATCTCACGCACCGTGAGATCATAACCTGAACCTAGTCAGACACCTAACCAGCTGAGACACCCAGGCACCCCTATCTTTTAAATATTCAAAACAACCCCTTGAGTTAAGTTGACTTTTTTCCTCATGTAGTCTGGATTAAAAAAAAAAAAATTAAGTCTCCCAAATCATTGCTAACTTAACCAAAGTCACACAGCTGGTGTGTGTCTGGATTCAAGCCCAGACCATTCCAACCCAAGGCTCACGCTGCTGCTTAGCATGCAGGGGGTTCAGGACCTGTATGAAGATGTAGCTTAACTGAAATCTGTAGGCTTTATCTTCACCACGAAGCTTCTACTGCAGCTACTTTTAACTGCATAAAACATTCCTCCCAGCTTGTATCTTGCCTAGTCTGTATTTGAAATAGTCTCTCTTACCGAAATCTTACCGATGCCTCTCCCTACTTTCTACTGTGTCTTGATTCAAGAAGTGTTCCTTAGAAGATAAAGAAATTTTTTAAAAAATTTCTTTCTCATTTGACGTGTACCAGCAAGAGTTGCCAGACAACTTGTCCTTAAAATTATGAGCAATTATATTTGCTTTAGTAAAACTCTACTTTTTGTTGCCATCTATGATATAGTCTGCTCTTTAAAAATATTTCTTGAAAGAATATGCATTATTTACATAGAACAGAACTCCTTGGCACCATTTAAGGCATGAAAACACACATGCAAGTTTATCTCATGATCCTATTCTTACAATGTGTGTTAAGATTAAATTCCCAGATGACAGTGACTGTGTCACTTTCTTTTCTCAGTTATACGCTCATCATAGACACACTGATCAACGTGAAGAAATGTTTCCAGAAATGTAGAATTGAGTAGAATATAGTGTTAGCCAGTGATCTTTCTGGCCCAGAGGACTTATTTGATTTTCTTATTGCCTATGGCTTTAAGCCTGTCACTTCCTTCTCCTCATACTTTAGCTTTCCAGAGTTGCACATCCTAAGCAGTGTTAGTATATAGGTGCCACTTCAAAAGGAAAAACTGATGTTGGATATTTGAATTATTTACCTTTTTACTTATTTTATTGAATTATTTATTAACTTCTACTTATTACTTTTTTATTGAGGTATAATTTACATATTCTAAAACTTACCCTTTTGAATTCATTGTTTTGAAAAATAAACTGCACACAGAACACAATCAGAATGTCGAACACTTCCATCACTCAAAACAATTCTCTGTGCTCCTTTGTTGTCAACTGCACTCACCATTCTGAGCCCCTGACACCGGTCATCTGCCTTTTGTCCCTATAGATCTGTCTTTCTGAGACATGGAATCATGTAGCAGGTAGACTTTTAAACTGGCTTCCTTCACTTTGTATAATGCTTTGAAGATTCAGCCATCTTGTTGCATACATCAGCATTTGCTCCTTTTTGTTGCTGATTATGATTCCAAAGTATGGATATACCAAAATTTAATTATCCATTCCCCAGTTCATGGATCTTTGGGGTTTTGTCCACCTGTTACAAATAAAGGTGCTATAAACAGTGTACAGGTCTTAGTGTGGATGCATGTTTTCATATCTTTTGTATTCATATGTAGGGGTAGGTGGTCATAGGATGGGCATATGTTTAGCTGTATAAGAAACTGCCAGACTGTTTTTCAAAATCATTATAACACTTTGCATTCCTATCAGCAATAGAGGAGAATTTCAGGTGCTATACATCCTTGCCAATACTTAGTATCATCAGTCTTTTTAATTTTAGCCATTCTTGATGTATCTTGTGGTTTTAATTTGCATTTCTAGTAGATCTCTTTTTTTTTTGTATAGTTTGTATTCAGTACAATGATCTTACATGTTACAGCTGCTAAGTTTTGACACATGCACACCCCTTATGTAACCCATAACAGATCAAGGTAGGGACCATTGCCAAACCCCAGAAATCCCCCTATGTCCTGTCCAATCACTTTTATCCCACCACAAACAACCACTGGTGCGATTTTTTTTTCACCGTAGATTGCTTTTGCCTGTTAGAGAACTTCATATATAGGGAATTCTACAGAATGTACTTTTTTTGTGGCTGGCGTCTTTCACTCAGCCTGATGTGCTCTGAAGGGCATCCAAGTTGCAGTCTGTCTGTCATGGAGTTCCTTTGATTACTGAGTAGTGAGTGTTCCACTGTACGGATAAACCACAATTGGTTTGTTTACTCTTCTGTTGGTAGACATTTCAGTTGTTCCCAGTTGTTGTCTACTGTGAATAAAGCTCATATAAATATTTGCTCAAATAGTTTTATGAAGACTCTTTTTATTTCTTTTGAGTAAATAGCTAGGAGTGGAATTGCTGGGTCATAGAGTAGGTATGTGTTACCTTTATAAGAAGCTGCCAAGCTGCTGCCCAAAGGGGCTTCCCAAGTTTGCGTTTCCACCTGCGAAGTAAAAGTTTCAGTTGATTTACACCCTGGTCAAATTTTTTTCGCTTTCTTTTTAAGTTTAGTCTTTCTCATGGATATGTGGTTATATCTCACTGTGGTGATATTGCATCTCCCTGATACTGATCATGTGCTTATTGCTCATTTGTATGTCTTCCTTTGTGAAGTGTCTGCTCAAGACTTTTGCCTTTTTTTTTTTTTGGATTATCTGTTTATCACTGACCTATTGTCAGTTGATTGAATTGTAGTTTTTTAATATATTTTGTGTACAATTACTTCGTCACATATATGTTTCCCTTTGTGTGTGGCTTGGGAGAAGTCTAATAAAATATAACTATACATAATATTACACATATAATATCTTCATAATGTATGTAATATAATATTTAATATACTTTAATGAACATATTATATAAAATACAAATGTTAGATGAGGAGACATTTTAATTTGATGAAGTCTGGTTTATCAAAAATGTTTTTTCCAGTTTTATTGACAAGTGACTGACATATATCACTGTATAAGTTCAAGGTATATAGCGTGATGATTTGATTTACATATATTGTGAAATAATTATCACACTAGGTTCAGCTAACATCCATCATCTCATATAGATACAATATAAAGAAAAAAAGAAAAAAAGCGAAGAAATTCTCCTTGTATTGAGAACTCATGGGATTTATTCTCTTAACAATTTTCCTATACATCATGCAGCAGTGACAGCTGTAGTCATCATGTTGTACATTATGTACCTAGTACTTATTTATCTTATAACTGGAAATTTATACCTTTGACCACTTTCCTCCACTTTCCCTTCTCCCTACCCTCCACCACTGGTAACCACGTCTGATCTCTTTTTCCATGAATTTGTTTTTAGATTCTACACATAGGTGAGATCATATAGTATTTGTCTTTCACTATCTGACTTATTTCATTTTGCATAATACCTTCAAGTAAATTCATGTTGTCACAGATGATAGGATTGCCTCACTTTTCATGGCTGAATTGTATTCCATTGTATCTCTGTCTGTCTCTGAGAGACAGAGAGAGACATCTATCTATCTATATAGATAGAGACAGGCAGAGACAGAGACAGAGAGGCAGAGAGAGAGACATCATGACTTCTTTATCCCATCATCCATCAATGGACAGTTAGGTTGTTTTCATGTCTTGGCTATTATCAGCAATGCTTCTATAATCATGGAAGTGTAGATATCTTTTCAAGTTAGTGTTTTAGTTTCTTTTGGATATATTCCCAGCAATAGAATTACTGAATCATGTAATAGTTCTATTTTTAAGTTTTTGAGGAAACTCCACACTGTTTTCCACAGTGGCTTCACCAATTTACATTCCCACCAACAGTTCATAGGAGTTCCCTTTCTCCACATCCATACCAGCATTTCTTATCTCTTGTCTTTTTGATGATGGCCATTCTAGCAGGTGTCAGGTGATATCTCATTGCGGCTTTAATTTGCATTTCCCTGCTGATGAGTGATGTGGAGCATCTTTTCATGAACCTATTGGCTTTTGGGTTACTTGGTGTTTTTGCTATTGAATTATATAAATTCTTTATGGCTTGCAAATATTTTTTTTCCATTCCATAGGTTGTCTTTTCACTGTGGACAGTTTCTTTTGCTGTACAGAACGTTTACACTTTGATGTAGTCCCTCTTGTTTGTCTTTCATTTTGTTGCTTATACTTTAGGGGGCATATCCAAAAACTTATTTCCAAGGCCATGTCAAGGAGCTTTCATCCTTTGTTCTTCTCTAGGAGTTCTGTGGCTTCAGGTCTTACATTCAAGTCTATGAGCATTTTGTAATTTTGTAAGATAGGAGTCCAGTTTTATTCTTTCACATGTGAGTATCTAATTATCCCAGCACCATTTACTGAAGAGACTGTCTTTTCTCCACTGAGTGTTCTTGGCTCCCTTGTCTAGTATTATTTGACTACGTATCCTTGGGTTTATTTCTAAGCCCTTGATTCAGTTTTATTGGTCTACTCTTCTGTTTTTATGCCATACCATACTTTTTTTTATCACTATAGCTTTATAGTATAGCTTGAAACGAGGAAGGGTGGTACCTCCTGCTTTGTTCTTTTTCTCAAGATTTCTTTGTCTTTTAGAATCTTTTGGAATTTCATACCAATTTTATGAGTGTTTTTTCTACTTCCGTAAAAAAAAAAAAAACTCATGAGAATCTTAATAAAGAATGCATTGACTCTATAGGTGGCTTCCAGTATTATTGACATTCTAACAATATTAATAATCTTAATCTATGAACATCAGGATACACATTTATTTTTGTCTTCTTCAATTTCATTCATCAATGTCTTGTAACTTTCAGAGTAAAGATTTTTCACCTCCTTGGTTAAATTTACTCCTAAGCATTTTGTTGCTTTTGATTCTACATTAAATGAAACAAATTTATTTCTTTTTCAGAAAATTTATTGTTAATGTATAGAAATGACATTGATTTTGGTATGTTAATTTTGAATCCTGCAACTTTACTAAATTCACTAACCTTCTCTAAAAGTTATTTTGAGTGTTTAGAATTTTCTAAATATAAAATTATGCCATTTTCAAATGAAGACAATTTTACTTCTTTCTTTTCTTGCCTGATTTCTCTAACTAGGAGTTCTAGTATTTTGTTGAATAGGAAAGGTGAGAATGGGAATCCTTGTCTTGTTCTTGATCTTACAGAAAAATTTTTCAACCTTTCACTATTGAGTATGATGTTAGCTGTAGGCTTGTCATATAAGACCTTTATTTTGTTGAGATATGTTCCTTCTATGCCTAATTCATTAAGAGTTTTATCATGAAATGATATTAAATTTTATCAAATTCTTTTTCTCATCTTTTGAGATGATCATATGATTATTTTCTCTTTTTTTAAGTTTATTTATTTTGAGAGAGAGAGAAAGCATGAGTCAGGGAGGGACAGAGAGAAAGGGAGAGAGAGAGAATCCCAAGTGGGCTCCACACTGTCAGTATGGATCCCAATGCAGGGCTTGAACCCACAAGCTGTGAGATCACGCGCTGAAGATCATGTGCTGAGATCATGTGCTTGACCTGTGCTGAAGGCAGATACTTAACCAACTGAGCCATCCAGGTACCTCATCATATGATTCTTTTCTTTCATTCTATTAACGTAATGTATGACATTGACTGATTTGTGTATGTTGAACCATTTTTGTATCACAGGGATAGATTCCACTTGATCATGGTGAATGATCCTTTAATGTGTTGCTGAATTCTGCTTGCTAGTATTTTATTGAGAATTTTTACATCTATATCTGTCAGGGATACTGGCCTGTAGTTTTCTTTCTTAGTAGTATCATTTTTTGGTTTTGGTATTGGGATAATGTTGGCCTTGTGAATGAGTTTAGAAGTATTCCCTCATCTTTAATTTTTTTTGAAAAAGTTTAAGAAGGATTGGTGTTCATTCTTTTTTAAATGCTTGGTAAAATTCACCAGTGAAACCATCTAGTCCTGGGTTTTTCTTACTTGCAATATTTTTGATCACTGACTAAATCTCCTTACTAGTAATTGATCTATTCAGATTTTCTGTTTCTCCTGATTCAGTGTGGGAAATTGTATGTTTCTAATTTTTTTTCATTTCTTCTAGGTTGTTTAATTTGTTGGCTTATAGTTGTTCATCATAGCCTTTTGTGATCCTTTAAATTCCTTTAATTTCAGTTGTAATGTCTCCTTTTTCATTTATAATTTTGTTGATTTGGACCCTTTCTCTTTTTTCCTGGTTAGTCTAAGTGTTTGGTGATTTTGTTATTCTTTCCAAGAACCAACTCTTAGTTTGTTAATCTTTTATATTTTTTAATTTCATTTATTTCTTCTCTAATTTTTTAATTTCCTTTCTTCTGCCAGCTGTGGACTCAGTTTTTTCCTCTTTTTCTAGTTCCTTAAGGTATAGAGTTAAGTTGTTTTTTTGTGGGGGGGATTGTCTTGTCTTGCTTCTTAATGTAGGCATTTATTGCTATGAATTTCCCTCTGAGGACTGCTTTTGTTGTATACCATAAGTTTTGGTATGTTGTGTTTCCTTTTCATCTGTCTCAAGAGAATTTTATTTCCCCCTTTCATTTCTTCTTTGACCGATTGTTTTTTCAATAGAGTGCTGTTTAATTTCCATGTTTTTTTGAATTTTCCAGTTTACCTCTTGTTATTGATTTATAGTTTCATGCTATTGTGGTCAGAGACAATGCTCAGTATGATTTCAATCATTTTGCATTTGCCAAGACTTGTTTTGTGGCCTAACATATGGTTGGTTTATCAAAGAAAATGTTCTATGTGTGCTTGAGAAGAATGTATATTCTGCTGTGGTTGGAAAGAGTATTCTGCATATGTCCATTAGATCCATTTGGTTTCTGTCTGGGTGATCTGTCCATTGTTGAGAGTGATGTTTTAAAGTCCCCAACTATTATTGTATTACTCTTTAATTCTCTTTTTAGCTCTGTTTGTTTTGGTTTATATATTTAGGTGCTTTAATCTTGGGCACATAAATATTTATAAGTGTTATATCTTCATTTCTGATAAACAGCTGTACCAGGTATAGTATTTTTGGTTGACAGTTTTTTCCTTTCAATAGTTTAAATATGTCATCCCATTCTCCCCTGGCCTGAAATGTTTCTGTTGAGAAATCCACTGATAATCTTACGGGGGTCCCTTGTATGTAACTTTTGCTGCTTTTAAAGCTCTTTCTTTCTGGTGTGGCTCAGTTGATTCAGCGTCTGACTCTTGATTTCAGCTCTGGTCATGATCTCATGGTTGTGAGATTGAGCCCTGAGTTGGGCTCTGCTGAGCATGGAGTCTTTTTGGAATTCTCTCTCTCTCTCTCTCTCTCTCTCTCTCTTTTCTCTCTCTCTCTCTCTCTCTCTCTCCCCCCCCACCAAAATAAATACATAAATATTTTTTAAAAATACTCTTTTGTCTCCGACTTTTGACAATTTAATTATAATGCACCTCAGTGTAGTCCTATTCAAGTTCAACATTTTTGGAAACTTTCGGACCTCATGGATCTGGATGTCCATATCTCTCCCCAGGTTTGGGAAGTTCTCAGCCATTGTTTATTTATTTTTATTCAAGTATAGTTAACATACAGTGTTATATTAGTTTCAGGTGTATAGTGTAACAGACATTATTGTTTTAAATGTACTTTCTTCCCCTTTTTCTTCTCTTTCTAGAATTCTCACAGGTGAATATTGTGTCTTTTCATTGCATCTTATAAGTCTTGTAGGCTTTATTCACTCTTTTTTATTCTTTTTCCTCTTTGCTTCTATGATTGGATAGTTTCTAATGTCCTGTCCTCCAGGTCACTGATTCTTTCTTCTCAAGTTTGCTTTTGAAACTCTCTGTTGAATTCTTCAGTTTAGCTGGGATTCTCTAGGATTTCTGTTTGTTGTTTTCATTCTTGTTGATAGTCTTTATTGCTTTGTCAATCTTCTTTTGTTCTCGCATTGTTTTTATAATTTCATTTAGCTGTCTTTGTGTTCTTGTGGTTCATTTAACTTCTTTAGGAGGAATATTCTGAATTCTTCATCTGAGGGTTCATAAATCTACATTTTTTAAGATCAGTTATTAGCTTTATTAGTTTCTGTTGGTGGTGCCATATTTACCTAGTATTTTATGAGTGTTGACTCCTTATGTTGATATTTGCACATTTGAGTAATAAGGTTCCTCTTCAGACTTTACAGGTCTGCTTTGGCAGAGACAGATATTTGCCAGTCATCTCAGCTTGGGTTTCTGAGTTCATCTGCTGGTAATGTTTTTGGGCAGGTGGGGCTGACTATTATGGTCTAATTTGCAGTGAAGCAGCTCTTTGAGTTCTGAGGTTGGGGATGGGGGGGCATTGTGTCACTGGCTCTGAATAGTTGGTTGGATTGCTACTTTGTTTCTCTACCCATGTGAGTCTGTAAGATGGGCTCCACAGTTTCCTGGATTCTCTGGTCAGGCTTACTAGATAGTTGGGACTGAGTACTATATTCAATTTGAGATGGGGTTATTAATTAGCTTCCCGGCCTTGGCTTGGCAGCACACCAGTCCAAGGGCCTGTGTAGCTTGTTGTTGGGGAACCCAAATCAAGCAAGAGAGTACAGTGAATTCCCTTGTCAGGTGAGGCCACTGGTTTTGCTCTGCAGATGAAGAAAGCCACAGGCTGCACTCTCTATTCAAGTGTCACTGTAAACAAGACTGTTAGATGGCCTATGCAGTTTTCCATATGGTCTGGTTAGGTTGCCTGGTCAGGCAGGCTGGAGACTGTATTCAGTAATATGCAGAGCTATGAATTAGTTTCCTTGTCTGGGTGCAGTGGGAGGAGCAGCTCTAAGGCTGCTAAAGCTCATTGTTGCCTTAACTCAAGCTGACCCACCCCTCACCTCCCAAGTTCTCTGGTTTTCCAGGTCCACTGGCTTGGCTTTGAAAACTATCAGCTCTGTCTATCCTTTCAAATTAAGTGCCACCAGACCACACAGCTTCTAGGTATTCTCACCAGCTCTTCTGGTCAAATGGGGCCAAGAGCCACAGTGGGTAGGTGGAGCTGTGTCTCAGCTCCGTTGCGTAGGCAGGAAAGGGAGAGTCTCAAATTCCTAAACAACCTCTCCATTTGGGAGGGGCTGGGAGCTACACCCACCCTTGGCTATAAATTAATTTCCTCTTCACAGGAATCTTCCACCAATGGTACTGGCTTTGCTTTGGAGGTGATCAGTTTTGCCTGCCTGCCTCTTTACTCAAACACTGTTGGGCCACACAGCTTCCAGGTGTTCCTACCAGCTCCTCCAGTCAGATGTCACTAAGAGACATTCTCCACAGTAGGTGAGACTGTGACTCAGCTCCTTGCCTCCATGTGGGCACACCAAACTCTAGGACTGGCAAAACTTTTCATTTGACTATTCAGTTCAGGCAGATCTGCACACCACTGAGCTCCTTGTTTAGAGTACACTGTAGACTCAGTTCTGCAGATGAGCAAAACCCATTATTTTGGATTATTTTTTTGCCACTGCAGGTGTGAACTCACTGTGCCAACATCCGTGTGGTAATTGTTGTAAGCCCCTCCCCATTTCTCCATCACAATCAGATTCCCAGTGGTTGAACCCTGCAGATTCCCCTGTAATCACTGCAGGGTGAAATCAGAGTAGTGGCTCTCATAAAATGACCCACATTACTGGGATAAGAGGGAAGTTTGCTGTCCCCCAGGCTCTTTTTTTCCTACTGGAGGAGCCAGGGGCTCAGGGAAGATGGCAATGTGGTCAGTGTGTAGCTCCTCTTACCCTTCTATTGCAGTCTGTCTTAGTCTCTGTGGTGCAGGGGATATTTAAACTTTATCCCCAGGTTCTAGGATTCTCTCAGGGATATCTTGTTCTTGAATAGTTGTTAGTTGTTCTTGTGAGTGACAATGAAGTCAGGAATGACCTGTGTCACCGTCTCAGTAATGTCACTCCCTTCAAAAGTGTTTTTATGGGGCACCTGGGTGGCTCAGTTGCTTGAGTGTCCAACTTCAGCTTAGGTCATGATCTCATGGCTCATGAGTTCAAGCCCTGCATCAGGCTCTGTGCTTACAGCTCAGAACCTGGAGCCTGCTTCCTAGTCTGTGTGTGTGTGTGTGTGTGTGTGTGTGTGTGTGTCTCCCTGCCCCTCTCCCCCTCATGCTGTGTCTGTCTCTCTCAAAAATAATAAATAAACATTTAAAAATTTCTTTTAAAAAGTGTTTTTATAATGGAATTGTTTTCTTAATTTTCTTTTGGGTTGTTCATTGCTGGTGTATTGAAACACAGCTGATTTTGCATGTTGATCTTGTGCCCTGCAACTTTGTTGAATTCATTTTTGTCTCTCATAGATATTTTTTCTTGGTTAAACCTTTTAGATTTTCTATATCTAAGATCATGTCATTTGTGATTAAAGACAGTTTTAATTTTTCAAAGAAGGTGTTTTTATAGTTAGTTCTTTATTTTAAGAAATCTCTGCCTACCACAAAGTTGCAAAGACAGTCTATGCCTTCTTCCAGCACCTTTGTAGTTTTCACTTTTACATTTAGGTTTGATACATAAAATGTTTTTTTTAAGTGTATGGCATTATAATGCTATATTATCATGATTACTGCTGCTTTAGAGCAAATCTTAAAATCAAATTGTCTCCAACATTGTTCTTTTTCAAGATTGTTTGGTTATTCTAGATTATTTGCATTTTCATATATATTTTAAAAATTAACTTGTAATTTTTTACAAAATTTGCAGGATTTTTTAACCTTTCTTCTTTTGTGCCTCAAATTGATTAGTTTGTGTTTTGCAGTTTTCAATGTCATTTATTATTTCTGCCTGTGTGTCAAATCTGTTATTAAGTTTCTTCAATGAACTTTTCATTTAGAATATTGTATTCTTCAGTTCTGAAATTTTCATTTGTTTGTCTTTCACAGTTTCTAGTTTTCCACTGAGATTTGTCATCTGTTTATTCATTATATTAACCTTTTTCCTTTGAATTCAGAACATGTTGATAATAGCTATTTTTTTTTTTTTTTTTTACATAGTAAACAGTTATGCTGAGGCTAAGTCCCAACCTTTTGATGGCTTCTACTCAGACGGCTACTGGAAATAGATTGTCTTTCTTTTGCTAAAGACAATTACGGCCCCTGCCTTTAAAATCTTATTGTTTGTGTAAGTGGGCAGAACTATTATACCCAAGGTGGAAGGCTTATTGTGCAAACCACCTCTTTAAGGCCAAGGCCTTCAAGGTTGAGTAAGATTTAGGTACACAAAAGAGGGAGTGTCAGGGCTTTAGCTTGTCTACTAATTCCAACATCTTGGCCATTTCAGGTCTGCCTCTATTTTCTTCTGGTTGCAGGTTAAATTTTTCTATTCCTTTATACATCTAGTAAATTTTTGGAGGTGTGCTGGATATTGTGAATTTTAACTTGTTGAGAGTCTGGGTTGATTTTATTGTCTTCCTTGAACAATTGCTGAATTTTGCTGTGGCAGGAAGTTAATTTATTTATAAATCAGTTGACTTGTTCACGGTTTCTTAGGGCAGGTTTTATGTAGTTCTTACTCTGCACCACACTGGCCTTCCTCCTAAAAGGTGGTGATTTCAGATCAGTTGCACGCCCAAAGTGTCAGTGAGGCATCTCCACTCTGGCTGGCCAGGATTCCTGCCACCCCCAGCTCTACGCACCCTTGGCATCTTCCATCCACTCCCAGTACATAGTAGCCCCACTCTGCTGTACCTCACAGGGTCTTGCCTTGGGCATGAACAGGTTAGTATTTACCCAAAGTCTTAAAAAAAAACCTATTAGACAGATTTCTATAGTTTCTTCTCTATGCATTTTCCCCTTCTCTCCTCCAAAATTGGAGGAGACTGCTCCAAAATTTTAGTCACTCCATCAGCCCCAAACTCAGGTATCTGCTTCCTTGGCTCAGCAAGACTAGTGGGCACTAGTCTTTGGCTTCACCTCTCTGTGCCTAGGGAGAGATTTGGGATATCCAGGCAGGTGTCTTCATGTGATTCCTCTCTCTGAGTGACCATGGTTCTATGCTAAGTGTCTTTTAATAACTGAAGGCAGTTGCTTCCGATATTTTGCCATTTTTCAATTGTTTATAGCCAGACGAGTTTATTATTGGCAGTCATTTCACTGTGGCTGGGAATGGAAGCCACCCATATCATTTTTTACGAATATGGCAAAAAAGCACGTTAAGCCTTGGGCTTCAGATATTTTCTTCATGTTTCAGATTTGGTGTCATCTCTGAAACCAGAATTTCGGTTTTGTTTCTTTACTGCTACTGATACATGTGCAGCTATAAAGCAAAGTAAAAGTATCTGCAAAGGATAACATATGTCTTGTGAAAGCATTATATTCTTGTAAGATGTACTTCTATGTTAGGATGTGTTTTATAGGAGAACTCTGAAAAACATTTGGAATTTCAGTTTTACTTAAAACAAGTTCACCTTTTTATCATAGGCAGGTCCTCTGTATGATTTATACATACGACACAAAGGTGTTTATTTAAATAGAAATACAATATCTGTGGCATTTAAGGCATTCCATCTCTGGTTTGGCAGAGAGTAAGTACAGATTTCTATCATGTTTGAAATATAGCATCTGATGTTTTATAGTGGATGAAATATTCCCAATCCAATTATTTCGGTTATATCGGCTGGTACGTGTTAACAGGAGGACTGTTTTGTGTTGTGTTTATTTCCTCTATGGTCTTATGGGAACTTTTTAAAGCTAACTGTCTTGTGTACTTATTTAAAACACTCCCCACATTATTATTCCTCATAGGGGGAAATGTGAAAGCATCAAGATATCATATCGCTTTTTCAGGTCAACTGCATGTGGGAGTCACTCTCCAGGGTAAATGTGTGTTCAGGTTGTGAAAAGAATCACAAATGTCTTCTCAAAATAAAAGAACTCCTCTGGCTATAATATAATAGGATAACAATCTGAGCATATCTTTCCACGTGTGCTGCCAAACACCTCCTTTTTTGAAAATCTCTGACCTCAGTTTCAGTTGAAAATTAAAGGCAACAGATAATGAATGCGTTGTACAGTTTGACCTAACAAGAAGCCTTTTAGGAGGCTCACCTAAGGATCCAGTCTTCCAGATGTTACATCTTTAACTCTCTGACTTATTATGACTTTGCAAATCTTGGTAAGAAAAAAAAAAAAATCTAAGGGGCACCTGGGTGGCTCAGTTGGTTAAGTGTCCAACTTCGGCTCAGGCCATGATTGCATGGTTCATGAGTTCGAGCCCCACATCAGGCTTTGTGCTGTCAGCACAGATCCTGCTTCATATCCTCTGCCCGCCTTCCTCTCTGCTCCCTCTCCCCACTCACGCTCTCTTTCTCAAAATAAATAAAAACATATTTTAAAAAAAGAAAAAAGGTACAGCCACCTAATAAAATGTTATTACAAATTATGTAATTTATACACTTAAGCAATCATATCCTTCTGTGAATTGTTCTATCATTCCCTACAAATGCTTATAGATTATTTTTTCTCAATATGACAGTAGTACATCCTGCTGTGATTGTATAAGCCCCATTCGAGTACTTGTGCTGTGCTTATGACATAGGCAGTCTTTAAGCAAAACACACTGTATTTTGTTTTTCCGGATAGTTCCACATGTACTCTACAGTGGAAATGACTCCAGAAACAGAAGACCCAAGTTTAAATTCAGTCTCTGCCACTTAGTAACTAAATGACCTTGTGCAAACTACTTAACCTTTCCAGGACCACTGTACATGTTAAATGGTTGTTAAGATAGTACTTGCTTCATAAGAGAGTTGAGAAAATTAAAAGAGGTTATGCAGGTCAGATCAGTGCCTGGCATATTGTAAGCACTCAGGAAGACTTAACTGCCATCATCATCATCATCATCATTACTGTTTACAAAGCTCTTTGAAATCAGCTCATTGAGGGGCATCTGGCTGGCTCAGTCGGTTAAGCATCTGACTTCAGCTCGGGTCGTGATCTCGTGGTTCGTAGGTTCAAGTCCTGCGTCAGGCTCTGTGCTGATAACTCAGAGCCTAGAGCCCGTTTCAGGTTCTGTGCGCTTCTGTCTCTCTCTGCCTCTCCCCCACTCACGCTCTGTCTCTCAAAAATGAATAAAAGTTAAAATTAAAAAAAAAATTTTTAGCTTTTGTTCATTTTTGAGAGGGAGAGACAGAACATGAGTGGGGAAGGGCAGAGAGAGAGGGAGACACAGAATCTGAAGCAGGCTTCAGGCTCTGAACTGTGAGCACAGACCCCGACATGGAGCTTGAACTCAAGAACTGTGAGATCATGACCTGAGTCGAAGTCAGACACTTAACCGACTGAGCTACCCAGGTGCCCCTAAAAAATATTCTTTTAATTAACTCATTGAGTGTTGGGGCACCTCAGGCTCAGTTGGTTAAACCTCGGACTTCAGCTCATGTCAGGATCTCATGGTCTGTGAGTTTGAGCCCTGCATTGGGCTTTGTACTGACAGCTCAGAGCCTGGAGCTGCTTTAGATTCTGTGTCTCCCTCTCTCTCTGCCCCTCCCCTGTTTGCATTCTGTCTCTCTCAAAAATAAACATTAAAAAAATAAATAAATAAAATTACCTCATTGTGTGTTTACAACAGGCCCTTAAAGTAAATATTGTTATCCCCATTTTATAATAAGGAAATCAAACTCAAGATACAGGGTTTTTTGTTTTTTTTTAAACTCTAAAAAGCTATATTTTGGTCTCAATTTTCCTAGGTAACATTAAAACACTCAGACTTTTTTTAATGTTGATAATGTTGCTAAGTTTAACTTGGTCATCTGCTTCAATTCAGTGATAATTTCATAGGTACCAAGTTTTTTTTTTTTTTTTTTTTTTTTTGCCAGAGTTCAAGACTGATATATTTTGCTACAAGGAAATGTGGCTAATTCTGTTTAGTCCCCTACCATATCCGTTACAGTTAACAATACAGAGCTGTTCCCTATCGCACATGAGGAACAGGTTAAAGGCATAGCACTTTGCCTGCACGTAACCTGTCAATCCCCCTCCATGCTTCTTTTTCCTTCAAAATAAATGCATCTGAAGTTTTCAACTGTTAATCTTTTGAGAAGTTATTTCTTTGATTCTAATTCTGAATTCTCAGGTATATAAGATCCCTCCTATCAATGTGGACAATTTATTTTTCAAATCATTTGTAGCTTGGCCTCCTGAAAGACTAGTCCGTCTCTAGGACTATTTTTGTGTGTTCTGTATGTAAGAGGCTCCTCAAACTTTTTTCCATTCCCATAGCAAGGCTCCACCACCCGAATGATCTTTTAAATTTTTTTTTTTTAACGTTTATTTATTTTCGAGACAGAGAGAGACAGAGCATGAACGGGGGAGGGGCAGAGAGAGAGGGAGACACAGAATCGGAAACAGGCTCCAGGCTCTGAGCCATCAGCCCAGAGCCCGACGCGGGACTCGAACTCCCGGACCGCGAGATCGTGACCTGGCTGAAGTCGGACGCTCAACCGACTGCGCCACCCAGGCGCTCCCCGAATGATCTTTTAGAAGGAGATTCACCTAAATATCAGGAATTACAGTTAACTTATCAACCCATAGAAAAATAACCACAGCACATGACGTTCTTTAGGGATCCTTTTAAGCCCTGATTTAGACTGAGTGTGTGATTTAGGTTACTTTCCACTTCTTTTAAGAGCTAAACACAACCTAAGAAAGGAAAGTTCTTTGAAGTGAGAGCTGGTTGACCATTTCCTGCAAAGAGTGTCCAATCTAGTTGAAAATATCTTGGAAATGTCTCCGGATTCATCAGCAAGTGCTGGGGGAAGACGTCACTGTGGGATTTCTACCGAACTTTATGTTCTGATAAACAATGTGGTACGGGTAGTTCCCACTGGTAAATTCTTTTTCTCTTGGGAGGAGCAAGCAAACTTCCTTGTTCATTTTCAAGCTTTGTTTAAAGGGCAGCAGAGGGTAAGACAGAAAGAGCCTGGGAGTGATCAAATGCCAAGGAGGACCACCTCTTGAAATCAGTGAGTGCTAAGGAGAATATTTCAGTGTAGTTCTAGTCCTCTTTAAGTGCAACATAAGTAAATAAAAGGAGTTTCTTGGAAAATAAGCTATTTCCAACTAACCACCACTTGTGCCCTATTTTAATCTCCATCCTAACACTTTGTGGTAGAATCCAGATGGCAAAGGTTATCTTGGAATTAATGCTTTCCTTAGATGAATGGCTGTATTCAAGAGGCTGATAGGATGACATAGCAGTGGTGAAAGGTCCTCAGCAGTAACAATAACAGTGAAAGAGCCCAACAGGCGGTTTTGCAAGCTTTACCCCTGAACGAAAGCCAAGAGAACATATTGCTTGTCACCAAACTCAGAATAAAAATAATACTAGAATTTTCACAGAAGTGAGCACATGAAAATTTCCTGCTTATTAAGCTGTTTCCATTAGGAAATGGTCCCTTACATTAAAATTTTCATAGTAGAATGCATCCCATCACCTGGGCACTCTGATTGTTTTCGTTTCATTTTTTCCAGAAAAATTAGTTAAGTAATTGCTGTTTAGAGAAAAGGATGTTTATTTTCTTTAAGAAAGAAGGATAATGTGCCAATAAAAATAAAGAAAGAAAACATAGCTCACAATTTATTCGAATGCCTTTAGAGAATGTTAAGCTAGGTTCTCAAAGCCACATTTATTTGTGGGTTGTTTTAGGATTTAGAGGAATATTATAGAACCCCAAATAACAATAACCACAGTCTCTTTTTAACCTGTTCTCCGTATCCCTTCCTATAACCAAAAAGAAAAACACAGAAAGCTTCAAATTCCCCATACAGTCTCATCCCAACCTCTCTTTTCAGTATTCATCCCCTCTCCTACTCTTCCTAAAAGCAGCCACAAAACAATGAAAAATAAAATTTACTGAGTCAGACTGAGCAGAGCTGGTTCACAGCTTTCTCTCTCTTATAATTCAAATCCATAAAATGAGCATCAGCATTAGAACTCAATCCCTGAGGGTTATTTTCACTATAGTTTTATAAGGTAAATCTTGAATCCAAGTTTTTACTGCCTGACATTGTTCATTCTAATTCTTATTTCTATTTTCCCTCCTGCTGATGGCCACTCTCAAGATCTCTCACATCAGAAGTCTTTATTTTCTCATTTCCAACTCTGGATAATGTAAGAGAAAACACAGGCCCCAAGTGGTGTTTTATGAGTCAGTAAGGTGCTCCCGTGTCCCGAATGGCATGCGAACCAGGGAATCGTTTGGAGTTGCAAGTTTCAATAGCGAAACTCTATAGCTTTCTTGGCCCTAATAAAACCAGGTCACAGCTGCCTGGCTTCCTAATTTGGTTTGATGTACTGTGAATTCCCAAGGGGATAAGTCACTCTCTTATTCATATGAGAGTACAGGAACCATTCCAAAGCAAAAATCAGTCAGAATTTATCTGTGATTTTAAAGGCCCTCTACCACTCCACCATGCAGATAATCTAGAGCTGACTCTCATCAATCACTTACCACATTGGAGATGAATTATATGGCAGTTTTTCATCTTTTGAGATACGAACTTTATTACCGTGAATATTCACTACAATAGTCTTGCCAGGAGATTTCTTTTTCTGCTTTAGGAATTGCAGATGGATATCGATTATAAAACACTGAACATGAAACCAATAACATGGAGAGAAAATGAAAGTTAAAAAAATTAATTATAAAGTATCTTAATAAACCGAGTCTTATATCATGTCTAAGAGAGAGCATTATATATTTCTATTGTTACCTGCAAGCTCACAAGAACACCATTACCCATCACCTTGCTTTATAAGATTTGATGAGGCAGAAAGATCTTCCCTGTTGGTCATCAAATTAAGACGCAGTGTGACTTTACACACTGTTGCATCTCAGAATTTGGCTGTGTTCTATCTTTGTGGTTTCCCAGAGCCAACCACTTCAGGTTGTTTGGGTCTCTGCCAGTGACTATGTCACTGATGCTTTTAATAAAGGGACCCAACCACCTTCTGGAAAACCTCCTTGCTTTATTAGAACTTTCAAGAGCTATCAATCCTGTTTTATTAGTGTTTATTAAAAAAGAAAGAAAATAAAGTAGCCAACACAGTCTATGTAGTCTGCTTTGTTTTCCTTCTTTTATGGCATAAAATAGAACATGTGTCATGAAAAAGTTCATGCAATTCCCAACTGTGTGTTGAATGCCTACTGTGGGTCAAACTTTGCACAAGACAAAACAGATATCAAGAAGACACATGACCTTGTCCTGAAGGAGCTGCACAGAATATCACTTTTTAAAAAACTTAATCAAATAACAAAATTAATCTGTGAAATGTGAAATTTTTATGATGCCATATTTGGTATAATACTTAAAAGTATACAAAATTGAGGCTAGGTGACTTTATTATATATGAAATAAGTTAATAAGCGATAAACAAGGCTTCACAGTAATTGAAAAGTGGTGGATCACTCAATGAATGGTATAGGGAAAACTATTTAGAAAAAAATGTAGATGATACTAGCCTCAAGTAGAGCACCAAAAAAGTAGATTAATGGTTAATTGTATAAAGAACCGTATAAAATAGAAGGAAATGTTCTATATATGTAATGGTCTTAGGATAGGGAAGGAGTTTCTAGATACAAGTCATGGAGGAAAGAACAAATGTTACATTTGATAACATAATGTAGAAGTTATATGTAGAAATTTTGTAAATTAAAACACAAGTGATGAACTTCATAAAATACTTACAAAATATAAAAACAAATTAATACCTCTAATAATTGTATATTTCATATGAATCAACTAATATTACTAACTATATAGTAGAAAAATAGGAAATGAGATAGAAATACACAGTGAAAGAAATTCAAAGAAGTGCTGAACATGAACATATATTAAACTTTATTTGTGATCAAAGAAATCTAATTAAAATAGCAATAATAAATAAATTTTTGCCTATCATATTGATGGTATTTTTAATATAATAACAACACAATGAAGATCTACAAGCAATCTCAATCAATTCTGATTGATACTAAGACGACTTTTCTGGAAATCTGTTTAACGTTAAGTACTACAAAATATGTTAAAGTTATTGTTCTTTGATCAAATAATGCCAATTCTAGAAAAGTGTTCAAAACTAATTATAAAACACTTATGTGAAAATACATTCATCACAGCGCTATTTACTATTTTCAAAATTGTAAGAAACTTAATTGTTTTGTTATAAAGAAATAAACACCCTTAGTGACTTTATTTTTTTATTTTTTTACACTTATTTATTTTTGAGAGACAGAGAGAGACAGAGCACAAATGGGGGAGGGGCAGAGAGAGACGGAGACACAGAATCCGAAGCAGGCTCCAGGCTCTGAGCCATCAGCACAGAGCCCGACTCGGGGCTCAAACTCACAATCTGTGAGATCATGACCTGAGCTGAAGTCGGACACTCAACCGACTGAGCCACCCAGGTGCCCCACCTTGTAGTGACTTTTTGATTACAGATTTTGAATCACTATTTTTCAAAATAATTTAATGACAGGAGGGAAATCTCTTGAGATATTGATAAGTGCAAAATTTTATATATACTAAAATATTTTTAAAATACATATATTCATTCAACAGACAAAATTCATGAAACTTTTACTATGTTACAAGTAATGTTCTAGGTGTTTTATGCTTTAAAACTCACATAAGCCCTAAGAAGTAGGTACTATTTGTATCCTCATCTTAAAGAAGGAAAAAAATTAAGGCACTTGCTTAAAAACTTGCCTAAGATCATGTTTGCTGGAAAAAATAAGGTCCATATCCTCATACAGCTTACAATCTAAAAGGAGAGAAAGACATTAATCAAAGAATTATCAAAATAAATGCGAAATTATAGCAGTGAGAATAACCCATAAAGTAGAGGTCCATTCTAGAGGGACTGACTTCGTCTGAGAGACAAGCAAGAAGTCCCTTGCTTCAAGGGACCATGATTGAGCTGACAATTTAAGCAAGAGTAAGTGTGAAATGATTAGTGGGTAAATGAAAAGGCTAGAATATTCCAGGATGAGGGAACAGCATGTGCAAAAACTTTCTGGTAAGAAGGTGCATGGCATGATGGGGAGAATTGATAAAGCTAAGACAGAGCAAAGAGAGAATAGGAGAGAATATGATGTGAGACAACATTCGAAACACAACCAGTGGTCCACAGATGCTCATTTATAGGTTAGTGTATTTATAGGGAGCCTGCGGGGCCAGATGACTTGACCAAGTCATCTACTTGGTGATGGTCTGAAACAGGTCTCCTGGTTTCCAGACCAGAACTTGTTCCACCACATTACGTTTGCTTTAGTACAGAGGTTTTCAAACTTTCTGGGTAGCAGAATCTTATGCAACATTTCCAATAAATGAAAGAGATCAAAACATTGTAGTAATATATAGCGTTTTGTTTTGTTTTGTTTTGTTTTGTTTTAGTTTCACAGTTTATCTTTTACTTGTAAAGTCAGTGAAAAGAATGGAGCTGTTTTAATAACACAAAAATGTGAATGGGCGATGGATGATATTTGTAGTTTTATGTCAAAGAATACAATATATTTCTGTAGTTTGTTTTTTTCTGTAATATGGGGAAAATCCTGTTCCAACAGAATAAGTAGTTGCAAATGGTAACAGTTTTAATAGTTTGTATGGGAGTCTTAGAATAGTTTCAATTACATTGAAACGGAAGCTGAAAGAAAAGTAGAAATTCTTCTATTTTAAAAGTAAATTGTTAAAAATAGCTAACAAATATTCTCTTCCTTAATTTCCAAGAATTCAACATGGGGACTGTCAATGACAGATTCCTCAGCTGGGTCAGATCTTCAGTGAACCCTGGTGAATGTCGTTTCAGTCTGTGTAAGCTGCTATAACAAAAACACCACATACTAGGTGGCTTAGACAACACAAATTTATTTCTCACATTTCTGGAGGCTGGGAAGTCCAAAACAGACACATCAACTGATTTAGTGTCTGGTAAGGGCCCACTTGTTGGTTTCTAGATGGCCATCTTCTCACTGTGTCTTTGGATGGGGGAGGGAGAGAAGGGAGATCTCCCGGGTCTCTTTTATCAGGGTACTAATCCCATTCACCAAGACTCCACCCTCATGACCTAATCACCTCCCAAAAGTCCCACCCCTAATACCATCATTTTTGGAGGTCAGTTTTTAACATATGAATTTAGGGTGACACAAGTTGTGGGGGACATTTAGTCCATAGTAAGTGTTATAACATTATGAGACATTCAATATGTCATTGAAAAAACAAACAAAAACAGATTATCCAGGAAGAAGATATCTCACTCTCAGCCTCAGCTTGATATTCAGGTACATTTCCAGTCAAATGTGTTTCATTGCTGACACTTTGTCTGTGGTTTTAAGTCTTACTGTAACATGATCCTGCACTGCTAAATTGAGCTTGTTATGTTTATGACAAAACAAGTCAGCAAGGTATGCAAACCAGTGAAACCAATTTTTTGAGAGATAACTCACTAAACTAAATTTTTAAAAAGTGAATTCCTATCAGCACCTTGCCATAAACTCTCAAGGAATTTTGGTATGAAAAGGTCTAGAACACTGCACATATTGACATGCCCCCCCCCAAAAAAAACCGCTATGATTTAAAGACAATGTCTTAATGATATTTACAATTGGAATGATCTTAAAGCATTGCCTTGTCAGATCTTTTTAGCAGCTTGTATTCTCCTATGACACATAAATAACTTTTCAGAAATAGTTTTTATGCAAGGCACAAGACACGGTTTTTTCCCTAACACTCTTTATAAACCGCCTTCCATAGCTTTTTAAAAAAATTCTTATTGATTTTGTTTGTCATTTCATTTGTTGGAATGTTAAAAATGAATCTACCCACTCAACCTAACCATTTCTTCTGTGTGACAAGTGTTTAATAAAATACCATATTTTTCCTGCAAAAACCTACTGAAGAAAGAAAGAAAAGGAAAATGAGCCATAATGATAGTCTTGAAATGTTGAATTTGTAAATCTTATACATAATCTTAGTCTTTAAATAAATTTAATACTTCTGTTGTATTCATGTTCTTAGACTGTTTTCTGGCTTATAACACTATGTTGCTAATTGTCTAATTGCCTTTACAATAGCAGCCTACTCATCTATTATACTTGTTAGCACACAGTTTAATGAGTCTTCTCTGGAGAAAAAGGTGTTTCTTCCCCACATACTATATAATGCTTTTTGTCATTACTCCAGTTTTTTCCTGTAAAATTTATGCTAAATTAACCTGAGAATCTTACTTTTATGCTCACAATGTTTTGTTTTAAAATAACATTGTAAGTTGGCAGAAAGGATAGGATCACTGTGCAAAAATTTCACAGCCTAAAATACTGTGAAGACTTGGGTGACTTTTATCTTTGTAAAAAGTGAATACTGTCACTAATAACACTCAATGCAATTTTCAAGTGGCTCTCTGGGAGATTCTTCCCCACATTGCTTTCATTTTGCTCACAATGTGGTGAACAGTGGTGACAAAATCTGTTTATGTCAGTATATCAAGTTATTGTTTTATTTTTATGCTCTTGTACAATCCACTGTCATTTTCTTTCCAAATTGCTGGTTTTAAAAGGCAACTTGTTTCTAATTTAAAAGTTCTTGTTACATTTTTGTTAATTATAAATGTAAAAATTGATTCCAGAATACAGAAAACTTACATTAAGATTAGGAGAAATACAAACTAAGACAAAAAAAACACCTACTAGTTCACGTACGAGTTTTATCTGTAACTGTGCTATCTACACATGGCTTCTGGTTGAGGTTTGCTGTAAGCACAAAATATACATGGAATTTGGAGGATTTAGTGCAAAAAAAATGTAAAAATATTTTGGCATTAATTTAATGCTGAAATAATATTTTAGATATCTTGGGTTAAGTGAAATATACTAATAAATTAACTTCATTGCTTCCTTCTCCTTTTTTGTTTCAGTTTTGATTTTTCCTGTTTTACCTTTTATAAAAAGTGGCTGCTAGAAATCTTAAAATTACATATGTAGCTTGAATTATAGTTCTAATGCACAGCACTGGTCTCTGATATATCATTAGCATTCAGTCACTTATTCTGTCATGCCAAGAGCACGTGTTATGCAAATGCGCCTGAACTTACCTGCCTTTGATTGAGTGGGGTACACAGAAGCTATAATAATGTGCCTGCTGGGTTAATTTCTCAGGAGCAGACACACACGGGCCTGCAGAACCATTGTGGTTCCAGTCAAGGATATACACATGAGAAGTTCAAATATAAGGCCAGAGATGTCAGGACACGCTCTATCCCTGACCTTACGAGGAGCTTCATAGTGATCTATGTTTTATGGACATCGTTAAAGAACCATTTAATTGTGCGTATTTTTGTTACATTTTAACTACTTAAAAATATTTTAATTGAAATATTTGTCAAGTAATTGGTACTGCCCCTAAAAATAAATACATCTGAAAACCACATGGTTCCCCAAAACCAGTTTGAAAGTTACTGCTTTAGAAGAATCGTCACATGTGGTTAGGTTCATTAGTCAAATATATGTATCAATCTCACTTTAGCTTTGTTTCCTGTCTTTGATTTAGATGAATAGTTGTGTGCATAACATTGCAGGGACTGATTCAGTAGGTCTATAGGGATATATGTGGGATCTGAAATGTTAACAAGCTTCCACTCTGATATAGTGAGACTCTACCTATTGAGAACCCAATTGAGGGCCAATGTTGCCAGCCATCATTGAGGTCAAAGTCTTATTCATCTTAACTAGCTCTTGAGATTCTACCTTTGAAGTCATTAAGCTCGATCCTGAGATAGACTGCTGGGTTTGAGAAATGATGGCCAACAATTCTTACAAAAAAGCAACTGGCATTCCACTTGTTGCTGTTCAGAGTAAATTATCTAGATTTTTAAGTTGACTTGTAAATTTTGGAACTGAGTGCACAAGTCATACATCCTAGTGCATGCATAAAGATAAAGTCATTGTGAGATAATGCATGAAAGGTACAGGGAAGTGTCTGTCATAAAGAAAGCACTGTCTCTTTTCCCTTGTATGTGTTGTGTGTATGTGCATGTGTGTGTGCATGTGTGTGTGTGTGTGTATGCACGCACATGTGTTCAGAAGAAAGATTCTTTATCAATAATACTATGCTACCAGATACGTATAGAAACTAAGAAGTTGTTTAATCATGCACTTGGGTTATAGTTATTTAAATATGAATATCAAAATAATATTTTTATCCTTCTGGGATTTCCAAATCCTGTTGCTACATGCCATTTAACTTCTGACAATGACTGAAAGCTAAATTGCCAAAAGAAGCAAATTTCTATTTGCAAGAAGCAGCTATTAGAAAGATGTTTTTTTTTTAAATAGTTAATTGAATGTCAACACTGGGTATTTCTTAATAGACTAACAGAAGAGTCCCCATAGAGCAGTGAAATAGCACATAAAACACATACAAAATATAAACCAAAACCAATATTTTATTATCATTCCACTGGATTATATTACATCCAGATGGAAGGACTGGACTTACTTGGACTTTTCTTGATTTTAGTGGTTTGCGTGTGTCCCTCAATTTTAGAGTATATTTTTTAAAAGCTCCTATCTTGCTGAGATAGAATGAGGTTTTAGTTCTAGACTATTTCTCTAGGCTACAATCTATAGTACAGAGTGCTATTATGAGTCATACTATATTTTTAAACAAGTCTTCTCAGTATATTTATAAAAGTACAGTAATTCCTGTGGTCCCTAAGGTTAGTTATGTGTGTTTATCCTTATCTTGGGAGGAAGAAATTTAGTTGATAGTATATTTTGACTATTTTTCTGAAGTGTAAAACCTGACAAGATGAGTGATGCCTTAAAATTACTAGGAAAATCTCTTTTTGTTAAAGATATATGAACTTTGCAGATTCTAAATCTGGCCATTGCAAAGTAGCATTCAAATTTGCTTTCCTAATTCCAATTATTTTTCTAGAATAGAGTTATTCTTTGGAAAAAAGTCAGGAGATGTAGTCAATAAGGAGCCTCGTCCTTAGAAAATAGCATCCTTCTAGCCCGACGGCCCTTCTGTATACTTGACTTACTTTGCTTGTGGCCAAGTCTACAAAAGGAAGCAAACAAGAGCTGTAGAAATAAATTCAAATAATTTTGAGATGAAAGGATAGTCAGTGATGAGGGACCTGCCTAAGGTCATGGAGCTGGAACTAGGACCCTGCCTTCTTCTATTCCTGGCACTTGGGACAGTTTGAAAGTGTACTCTTTGCTCATTACTAGACTACGTTTGAAAGAAAATCACAAAAGAAAAAAAAAAAAAAAGACCAGAAGGAGATGAGAAACATCTAGCCCAACTTTCCTGTTTTCCAAGGTAACACTAAAGGACACTAGCAACAGCACCACCAGTGGTTGCTCTTAGATGTTGAGATTCCTAAGTCCTGCTATTTTTCTCTCTCATGGAAGAGCCCAGGACTACCCATTTTTTAAAATATTTATTTATTTTTGAGAGAGAGCGTGCGCTGTGCATGCACACTCGTGGCGGGGAAGTGGGGGCAGAGAGAGGGGGAGTCTGTGCCGACAGCGGAGAGCTCAGTGTGAGGCTTGAACTCACAAACCAAACCATGCAATCATGACCTGAGCTGAAGTCAGACACTTAACCAGCTGAGCCATCTAGGCACCCCAGTTCTACCCACTTTAATAAACACATCAGATAACTTTTATGCCAACTAGAATTCGAGAATCAATGCATCTTCACATATCACATGTTTAAAGTGCAAAATATTATCTCTGTATTCAAAAAGTATATAAAATAAAATACACATTGAAATAAGCAATTTGGAAAACTGATCCAAATTAAGAGAGATTAATTATGAGAGCCTTCTTTGAGGAAGGTAGGTGAGCCAGTGAAATGTGCGATGGTCCTACGTTACTGAGGTTCAATGAAGTAAAAGTTAATCTCGGATAAATGTGCAGAAGTGGATATGAATAAGTCACGCGTGCACATATATATGGAGAATATTATATCAGTAGGATCTAGGAATCATACTGGGAAGTGAGGGGAAAAATAAGACTGCGTGGAAAGTGATTCTCACAAGATAAATGTTACTGTTTGCCAATTTTTCATGCTTCTAGACACCCTAGAATTCTATAAGTGTTATTGGTAATGAAATGAAAAACACAATAGCAAAACAAATACATGTTTGTTATTTCTATTTGTCAGAGATTTAATTTAACCCGTTGTGTTATCTAGGCCATGTTGGCAGTCCAAAGAGGAGAAATATTTCCATTCTTTAAGGAGCTTAAAATCTAGGGGCACCTAGGTGGCTCAGTCAGTTAAGCATCAGACTCTTGATTTCAACTCGGGTTATGATCTTGTGGTTCAAGAGTTCTAGCCCCATGTTGGGATCTGTGCTGACACTGCAGAGCCTGTTTGGGATTCTCCGTCTCCCTCTCTCTCTCTGCCTCTCCCCCCTACCCTCTCAAAAATAAATCATTTTTTAAAAAGAGCTTAAAATCTTAACAGGAGTAATGAATCCTAATATCAAAATACTGTTTATAAGGCAGGCAATGCTGACCACAGAAAAATGCAAATTGGCATAAAGATTTGGAGAGGAGGGATATTACATAATATACAAAACATACCAAGCAGTGTGACATGAGGGATGGGGGTGAATGACAGGGAAAGTGGTCTTTAAGCTGGATCGGGTGGGCAGGCGGAATTTATTTACGTGCATTGGCCATTGTCACTGCTTAAAATTGAATTTGGGTTTTAAATTTCAGCCATTTTAAATGAACTCGCCTCAAACAGAAAGTGTATCTTTTCCTTAATTAAATTTATCTTCCCAAAACAAATAAAATTTCCTTATCTCTTTTGGGTTGGTAGTAAGCAAGAAAATAGAGTTTAGTTCAAAAACTATAACCATAAAATTATCGTAATAATATAAGTGTTAAAAACTTGTAAATGATTAGATCTTTCTTCTGAACGATTTTAATGCCTTGTACAATTTTTCAGTCATATGTTTAGTCATATATAATATGGTTCCTAAAATATATTAGTATGTTGATACAGAGAAAGGAGGCGTTTAGTCTTGAAATTTGATTGTGAGGTTCTTTTCTTTAAGACATCTAAACTTCAAAATGCCAACAGACCATGCAGATGATGTCTCTCTACACAATAAGCAGAGGTCCAAGAATAAAACCAATCTCCTTACATTGGATTCTGCTCTTCTCTAATGATTCTCTTTCATGCTGATAACAAACAATAAGTATGCAATGCATCTGTCTTACTTCACTCCAAAAGTCTTTGTTCTCCAGCAAGACTAAAACTCTGGTATCAAAAGAGTGTCAAGGGTTTTTATGGTTTAGTTGGTTCTTGTTTTGAATCCAGGTGTTCTCATACATTGGATAACCAGAACTGTTTTTACTTACTCTTGGATGACTATGTAGACTTTTGTGCATGCTCCCTTTTGCTCTATTTGGATCACATGTCCTTTAACCCCTGGTTTTTCCTTCCTTCCTTCTTCAACTAACATTTATTGAATGCCAATTAAGTATGGGACACTGTGTAAGGCTCCGGGAAAGTAATTGAAGATAAATTAGAGGCCTTACTTGACTTTTAGTCTAGGGAATTATCTCAGCGTGATTAGTGCTCCCAAAGAGATCTATCCCAGTGCTTCCATGGCGTCTAGAAGAGGTACTCACCAGAACTTTGGAGGTGGGAGAAGTCCACCAGGAGGAGCAAAGCTCATTACAGTCAAAGCTGTAAGCTGAAAAACAGTAAGGAGGAGCTCCTTGGTGAAAGTGCAGGGGCCTACAGGTGCACAGAATAGGGAATCTTTGGGAGGGTAGCTCAGTAAGCCTAAAGCAATGTACCACTGGGGAGCAAGAGCCAGGAGATGTAGGGCCCTCTGTGCCAGACGAAGAATTCTTGATTATTTTGAGGTGAAGGGTAGCCATGGAAGGCCTCTGACCAGGGAAATGGTGGACTCAGAATGTAGACTGTTCTGGCTGCTATGTGACAATGAGAATAGTAAGAAGGGAGGTTTTATTAAATAGCTGTGCAGAACTGCATGCTGGTCATGGCATAGGGAAAGGTAGATGGATTTGAGCTGAAGCCAAAGGACTTGAAAAGTCATTAAATCGTTTTGAGGTAGAGGCGAGTGGGAGGTCACAAGACAAAGGGAGAAATCAGAGAAGACACTGAGGATTCTTGCCTTTGCAGTGGAGTGAGAAAATAAGGGAGAATTCAAAAATGTCATAAAAATTACTTGCAGGATACTCCCCTCCCATACATGCTAGTGGTTCATGCATGACCGAGACTTTAATTTACATTTACTTTATCATTCACCGTATGATTTCTGAGGCCATTTGGAGTTACATGTGTAATTGAAAGTTTGTGTTGTATTTCATTTTTTAAAAGTCTCACTTGCCAGAGCTCTTTGGCTCTCTCATTCTGATCATCAAAATCGTTTCCGTATGCGGAAGCATTCTTGCCAACTCACCTAACCACATGCTTGAAACATGGGTTGTTAATAGGTTGGCTGGTATTTTATCTTCCTTAAAATTTGCCGTACATTACAAGTTTTGCACGTTAAAGGTCAAGAAAGATATTGCTTTTCCTTTTTAGAGAGTAAAAACCACTTACGGGTCTAAAATGTGAAAATAAAGACTAGTAATTATTTTACATAAGTAATATGTACACCCAGTGAGTAGTTAACATAAAGATACTCAAAATCAGATCTTGGTTTTAGAACTTTATTTTGAGACAGATGTCATAATTTTACCTCTTTATTCATCAATTTCAACTAAGTACTCTCTTTAAAAGAATAATCTTCAATGATCTGATATCAGCAATAGCATGTGAAACACTGATGACCTGTTTGTAGAGACGAAATTGAGAATGCTATCCAACATCAAGAGTGTTCATTTTGAAAGCAAAAAAAAATATTACTTTTCGGGTTTAGATGAAGAAATGTTTCACTAACAAAGAGCTGGCTCTAAAAGAATGTTGGCAATGGTGAATATGAAAGGTATGAATAGTGGCAGGCCAAGAAAGCAAGTGAACATTACTTCCTTGATTCCAAAAGTTTAATATTTTCATTTGTAATAAATGAGTAACACTGATCAAAAATTTTTCCTGGAATCATAGCAACAAAATATATTACAGGAAGTGTTACAAGAGAATGTCTCCTCTCTTAATAACTTCAAAGTAAATAAGAGGTTTCAACATGAAGAACTTTATTCCACAATGAGGTTAGCACTGTGAACTAAGTGTTGTTTTTTTGGACATTCGGAGGTTTTAATTCCAGGCTTTAAGCTAGGTTTAATACCCTTTGCAATATACGTGTGTGTGGATGTGTGTATGGGGTGGTTATTTGCATGTAAACATGCACATATGCACACCAAAAGAAATCTACATGTATCTCCAAATCTTTGTGCAATAAGGCAGGATAGTAACAAGATTTTAAAAACAGATGCTTGGTAAATATTTTTCATTAACACACACACACACACACACACACACACACACACACACACTGTTCCAGAGGCTGATGGGGACATATGTGAAATATATAAAGCAGATCTAGATTCAGGCCTTAAAGAGCTCGTGGTCTGTAGACAAAGTAATGAAAATGTGACCTAGAAAATGGAAAGTGGCTACAAGAATTATAGGAAATCCAGGAAAGAAAAAGTTAACTTAGACTCAAAAATATCAGAAAAGCTTCATAAAGGATCACCCTGTTATCTGGGCCTTAAATAATATGAACAATTTGAACATATGGAGAAAAGAAGGTAGACACTGAATGGAGAAGTAGATATATACCTACATGGATGCACATGTACATATAGAAACATCATTGAGTCAGGAACTTTATAGATAACGCCTAATCCTCAGGACAACCCCATGAGGTGGGGAGGTTGTATCATGTTTTAGAGAGGATGAAGTAACTTTAGAGGGTTTCCTGAGGCCACATGGCTGGTAAATGCCATCCACAAGCTGCTGGACTCCAAAGATCAAGCTCTCTGTCGCCCCTTCTTTGCACTTCCTCCAAAATACAAGGAACGTTTGGGACAAAGGGAGCAGCAAAGATTCATTTTGATTTGAGGGCAAGGTAGTACAATGTCCAGAATGAGAAATAAGACTTTTTATTCTCTTTGCTTGACTCTGATGAAGGCCAGAGTATAAGGGTGTAATATTTACAGAGGCATATACTGTCCACTTCCTATGTACTGGGCACCGCACTAAGAATCTCACATGTGCTAATCACATTTAATCTCTTAACACCTCTGTGTGGTCTCAGTTCTTCAGGTGAGAATACAGGCTTTGAGAGAAAGAATAAGCCAATTCCCAAGGTCAAAGTGCTAGGAAATGGTGGAGGTGGGATTCAAAGTTGCTGCTATGAGACTCCAGACAAAAGCCTGGACTCTTAACCACCAAACTACAGCACACTAAGCAAAGTTAAGCATGTGTTTGTGTATGTGTGTGGATATGGCACACTTTTCATACCTAACAATGATATCCAGAAAGGCTTGTATTGACATGTTTGAGTTGAGTAGAATTTGTTTAATGATGACCAGATTCCCTGGTATGTTATATTTTCCTCATTCAGCCATGCACAAAAGCATTTATTAGGCATTTGCTTTATGCCAAACATTCTGCTTGATCCTAGGATTCAAAGCTAAGGCATGGCCCCTATCTAGCCTAGGTTTTCGAAATTTAAGGCTAGTAAATTAATACAATGAGTCTATAAGCATTATTGCACTTGTGTTCAATTTCTTTCTTGCTTTGCTAAAAAATACACAGAGAAAAAGTTTTATGTCATTAGGTTAAAAAGATTCAATATAGGCAAAAACCTCTTCATTCTCTGAGCATTAGTTACTTAATGAGCATTATTAATAGATGAATATATGTCATATTGTAATGTCAGATAACAGGCAGATTTACCGAGAAGCTAATGAAGCATGATCTTCAGGATTCCTTGAGTTTATTGACAGTAATAAGAATGAAATCTCAAATCAAGGATCATTGTAAGAAGGCTGAAGAGGGTCTTGAGGCAATAAAGTGATTAGAATGAGTATTATAAAACATCAACAACACAGTACCTACTACCATAAGTAGTCCCCAAGTGACCTTTATACAATTTTTCTCATCAGACACTTGAAACACTTCACTGGTTTAACCCTCCAAACAGACACTAATGAGATGGAATATAGATATTACTTCTATTTCCTGATATGGACTCTGATCAAGAAGATTTAAGAACAAATTTTGTTTGTTTGAAAGAGTTGCTGGTTGAAAAACTAGTGTTTATGGTTTTTGCTTTTCAGGGAAAACTACGGCTCAAAAATATAAGACTTAGAGAAATCTTTGCCTTTGGGTGGGACTCCACTTAAAGCATTTATAGTAGGTTCACTGCACATCCCAGATGCCAATTTCTTAATGGTGTAATGGCATCAAAACTTGCAATTTGAGTTTATTTAAATTTTATGTACAGTTTTGCTCACTTTATTCTTCTAATTTGAATTTTCACCATCTCACAGATGCTTGACTTGACTGCCACATAGTAATGAATGGATTGGGTATATTTTGCCCCAAATCATTTGTTCGTTCTTTGTTTTAAGCAATATTTATTGACACCCTACGATGTGACAAATGATCTAGGTTCTAGGGAAGAACAGTGAACTAGACAAAAGTCTCTACCTTCATGAAAAGAGATCCAACAGGATGTGACTTTTTAATACTGCTCTTATCAAAGTATATTGTAAGGTTTAGTAAGCTATAACAAAGCAGAATACAACAGTTAGCTAAATATGCACGATTTTCATGGATTTTCATTTTCATTTGTAGCTTATAAGACCTGTCAGTTATTTCTCCAAGATATTGGATTTTCCAGCTCTAACTTGGGGTTGCCATGGATTGCCAGTAGAACTTACAGAGATCTCCTTTCCAAGGCCAAATCCGTGTCTCAGAGCTGTCCATACGGAGATGGTCAATGCTATTTGACCAGTAATCGTTTTTTGATCATCTGTGGGAACATCTGGATCTTTGACCTCACAAGTAGTTATACAACGAGCCCTTATCCCTGTGGAAAAGTGTTTGTTCCTTTGTGGCTCAGAGGCCCTGTGTTTGCATGTTAGGCTTGATGTTCTGGAAGTCATTTTCTCTAGCACTGGGGTTATTTAATTCCAAGGACTGGTTTGAATTTCTTTTAAAACTATAAGTGTATAGGATTACATTTAATTGTTGGTTTATGTACAGGAGCATTACTGCACTGAGCTGCAAGGAGCACATTATAAGTATTCCTTTGTCCTGTATAAATATTAATTCAGTTACCAGCTGGATGAGGTCGCATGAATCTCCAAATCATGATGTCTGTACCATGATTTTGAGGTATTGCTGATATTATCTATGAAGCTTTTGCTGTCTATGGGGTCATATAAAGTAGCTTGGAAATTGCAGGGTAAATGAAGAAAACCAATGTCTAAAGCTTGGACAGTTCACCCAGATGGCTGGAGTTTAGCAATTGTGAGTAGGTATTGTTGGCAATACACACATCAGACAAAAGGTGGTTGTTCCAAGTGCTCACAGTGTCAGTCTTCTCGGGGCAGCAGAGGGACAGGCTGCATGTTATGTCAGCCTGAAGTGCAAGAATAGTGGAGTCCTGCTCTGGTTCGATTTTCACTCTGAAGGTGATGGTGGATAAAGGAATGATTTTCTTGAAGTACAGCATGCTTTTCCAGTAGTTTCTAGGAGGAGATTCCATCTCCAGTGTTAGGGAAGGAGTTGGTTGAAGGACCCTACTTCCATCATCCTCTGGGATCCATGGACTTGTCTGCTAGTCACCCTTTCACTCTGTTCTCAGTCTTCACCCTGTGCATGGTTTAAAAGACCTTGCTGTTTGTAATCTGTTCGTGCTAGACTTGGAAATTTGGCAAGCCACCTTCTTATTTCCATGATCTACCCTTTGTAAAGGCCATACGGATGACAGCAAATCTGAAGAAATCTATCTGCTTGTGAATATCCTGTGTGCAGTAATACTGGAGAGTCAGAAAAAGTGCAGTTCTGGTTGTATTCCTTACCTTCATTGATTGTCAAAACTCTAAGTAGTAGGGATACCAAAGATAATATTATTAAACACTCAAGTATAAGGTGATGACTCACATGGCAGAACACTTTTCCCACTTAAAGATACTGCCAAGTGTGGTGAAGAGCAACATCAGTCATCAAACGTGACTGCTGTACCGTATTCCCATTACAAAAGCTTTCTAAACACTTTGGGATTTCTCTATTGCCTTGAAAAGATGGCCTGTGACCTGCAGTGACTTTGTTCAGATTCATGGCCTACCCAAGCACGTGTCCAATCACTAAATGGAGTCCCACAGGGCCATGTGTGCTCTGGCCCCTGACAAACTCCCCAGCCTAGTGTCCCTCATTTGCCAGTTCACCTGATTATCTGAACCCCAACCCCTTCTAGCCATTCCTAACTTCCTTCATTTCCTTAGTCACCTTTAGGCTTTTGCACCTGTCATTTACTACTCAGAACAAACACCCTTCTAGCTTATCTTGTGCCTTCAACTCCCACTGAGGACTTGTTCGATATTAGTTCCTCTCTCCCCTATCCAATCAGAATACATTATTCACAAACTCTTCCACACCCATCAGGATGTGGCCAGTGTATGAGAAACCTCTTTCCCAAACCCATTTGGATTCCTCCCACCTCCTCAATGCCAAGGAGAAGGGCGGATCAGGCATAGTCAATCTCTGGGCACCAAATGGTCTATAGAAACTTTCTAAAGTCAACATGTCCACTATACAAAAAGTCTGCTTGGTTGTCTTTAATTAGGACTTTAAACACACAAGTATTATTTGAGAATAATATAATCAAAATTGAGATAGGTTCCACTGAATTTAATAAGTAAATGCAGCCATAAGCAGCTAAATACAGATAATTACTTTTGCTGCATTGGAAAGAGTTCAGTGAAGTTTTGCTGAATGAATGAATATTTTAAAGGAAATATTCAACAAAAGTGAGACTTCAGATCTTGAAATCTTTCCCTTGTAGCAACTAGAGTTAATTGTCTAGTAAGGATTAGTGCAGTTTTCAATCTGCTCTTTGCCCTCTGATTTCCCATTCATTCATTAAACAAATACTTGTTGACCACTCCCATCTCACAGGTACTACAGGTTTGTGTCCCTTTATGTGTGCTTCAGGCACCTTGAGGCTACCCAGGTCAATGGCTCAAAGTCCACATTAAGGAGCTAACATGGAATAATACTGGAGGGCAGTTGAAAAAGCTATGGTTTTCGTGGCTTCTCTGCTTCCAAATAATTGTATATCCTTGAAAGTAATAATTTACTGGGTACTTACCTCTACCGGCCACTATTCTAAGCCCATGGTATAGGCAGTAGTGATATCTTCATTTGACATGTGAGGAAATGGAGGCAAAGAATTGTTGAATAACTTGCCGAGGGTGATGCATCTGGTATTGGGGTCTTGTTTTGAACTCAAGAGCTCATAGTCTGATCATCAAAGACCTTGAAATGGAAAGTCACCTAGCTTCACTGTACTTGTTTGTTTGCTACATCTATAAAGTGACTTTGTTGGCCACAGCGGTATCCCAGATCCCTCCCAGATAAGAGATGTGTCTTCTTGGTACTGGAACTGCCCTGCCCAAACTACAGATCCTCAAATAGTCCCTCTTCCTTTTCCTGCATTTCTTCAGATCTACGTCTCACACGAGGTGCTTCCTCACCTCACACCTCACCTCTGCTTCCTCTCTCATTTAATACTTTCTCAAACGCCATTGCTCTCCCCAGCCTGGGCTTACCACCCCAATCCTGCCCTGCCAACCTCTGGTCTCTAGACTACTCTGGCTTTGCAGGTTACCCTCTGAGGGACTGGTGCTCAGGAATTTGGCAGGAGCAAAATTTCTCTCCTCACAAAATCCCCTGACTCACACAGTAGAACTGTGTTTTGTATCGGTACATAGTCTCACCAAATGGCCCTCTCCACTTTCCACCTCCTTCCTTCTACAAAACAGCATTCACAGCAGGCCCCATTATGGGTTTCAGAGTACACAAGATGCTTTCACACAAATTACATTAATTATTTCAGTAAAGGAGTGAGCATTGTTACTACCTCTCCTCTACAAGGAAGTTCAAAAAGATAAGTAATACTATGTCCAAGATCACACAGCTAGAGAGGGATAAATTGGGATTTGAATCCAGATACTCTAACTTCTTTCCACTATAGACACTCACTTTATAAAAGTTAAGTATTTATGCTTTCACAGAAGTGTCTTTCTGAAAGACAATCAATGCTTAGGGCTCTGGGGAGATAAATAAAATAGGAAATTGTATGGGAAAATTCTGACATAATTTTTGCTATCTTTATCAACATCTGTGGTATACGTTTTTGTGTCTGATATAGGACAATTCTCAGAGCCCATATCAAAATGATTCCCAGAGTACCTTGGACTATGATGCCCACTCTGTTGCTATAACTGGGTGCATTAAAGAGATACCCCAGTTACATTCTGCATGCCATTGGGTTCCACAGGTACGGATTCTGCTAAAACTGTGCTTGATCAAAAGCTATAGCCATTGTTTTACACAATGAAATATGTGATATTCAGTGTGTATTCCAATATGTGCAATGGAAGTCAAGAATAAAAGTGCATGGAGAAAGCCTGCATATACTGAAAAGCACAACATAATACACAGCAATTCTGAACCTGTGCATCAACTGACCCCAGGATCTCCATACGGGTGTCCCACTACACAGTAGATATATAGCCTTCCTAGTGCCCTCTACTGTCCATGGCTCAAATGACAGAAAACACAGTTCTGCATTCTGGATGTTTGCTTAATAACAACAACAACAAAATTACTCTTGGGCTAAAACCAGGTTTTCCAAGTTTTTGTTCATAATGAGTAGTTTTTAAACATTTAAAAATAGGGTATGTAATAAAATGTTGAGAGACTCTCTGGACGTTACTGCTGCTGGCACTTCTCTAATAGAAAGCATACGCCATTGAGTTAACATTTTGTTCTTTGACTGAAGAAGAAAACAAAGCTGTTAAAAGCTTGGTAGGCTCATTTTCCAATAGAAATAGCATTAATATCTTTCAAGTCACTTCTAACCATAGCTAATTAGAGGTTTATGAGGGATGGCCCTGCCTGAAGGGTCACCTCAGGTAATATAGCCCACAGATTTGCTGTTGACTGTTGGCAACAATGGATTTGTTAAGAGTTTCTACTCAGCTCGAGGTGATTATCTTTTTTTCCTTTTGCTAGTGTGTCTCCTATTTTGACTGGCTGAGGTTGGGTTGGACGATGAGGCCCCAATTCGAAGACAGTGCCAGGTTGTTGCTGGAGATCTGCACTGACAGATTGTTGAAAACTTATTAGTCTGACGTTTTAACAGCCTGAAACGGGATGGAAATCTGCTCTTTCACTGGAAAAACTTAGAAAGGAAAACATGAGCTTGAGCTGAAATCAGCTCCAGTTCCAAATCTGCCGTCCTCTGGCACCAAAGAACCAAGGGCTGCCACAGTTTTTAGAGATTAAGGCCTGGCTGTGCCACCCACACGGGAGATGGGACTGTAGCCACTGTAAAGTAGGAGACCCTGGAAATGCACCCTCTGAGGGCTGGGGAAATTGTGATGTGCTCAACAGTAGGTGCTAATGGCTTTAGCAGTAGCAGAAGTCAGCCTCACATGAGATTTCAACTGAGTGGTTAGGGACTGCTCTTTTGGCTATAGCCATTCTGTGTAATAATTTAAGAAAAAAGAAGAAGGAACACCACAGGCTTGGTATGCCCTCTTGGAGCTGGAAATGAACAAAAGATTGTAGCCAATACTATTGGTGAGAGATATCTGGGACCACCAAATTGTAATTATCTATTACAATGCGAAAAGAATTTATTAGGCATCCTGGCTCTTCAAAATTCAGTCGGGCCTCTCTAACTGGGCCCAGAATTCTTTTAATCACTGTTGGCCCATACTTATCTTTCATCTCACCTGTGACTACCACTTTGATTAAGCCCTCTATCCTGATGTACCACAATTTGGTCTCCTCCTGAGCAGCTACTTGAAGGGTCCCAACAGGGATTCAGGGCTTCGCACTGGCACCTACCTCTGCCCTGTCCTTTGTCAGCCAACTCCTTCCTATCAGACCTGTGGCTATCTCTTTCTGGAAGCATTCTGTGATAGCCCCAGACAGCACTGGGGGCCCACCACTGAGGTTACCCACAGTCTCCTATGTTCTGACTTCAGACTAAGCAATAAACTTCTGGGGGACATTTGGAGTTCCTAAGACTCATATGATTTTGTATTCACACTTACAGTACGGTACCTGCACAGAGTAGGCACTCAATAAATAATTTTGAATGTTTCTTCATTCATTCATTCACTCATTAACTCATTTGATAGACACTGGAGTTTCAAGCCTCTAGATTCTTGTTAGACTTTGGGGAGTTCAGTTTCTTTTTCTTTTTTTTTTTTTTATAATTTTTTTTTCAACGTTTATTTATTTTTGGGACAGAGAGAGACAGAGCATGAACGGGGGAGGGGCAGAGAGAGAGGGAGACACAGAATCGGAAACAGGCTCCAGGCTCTGAGCCATCAGCCCAGAGCCCGACGCGGGGCTCGAACTCACGGACCGCGAGATGGTGACCTGGCTGAAGTCAGACGCTTAACCGACTGCGCCACCCAGGCGCCCCGGGAGTTCAGTTTCTTAACAGAAGCTATCTTTTTATGATCTAAAGACCTAAACCATTTTCTCTCCAGGCCTATCTTCTGGGGCCTGGTTTATTAGTAACATTCTGTTTATTGTTGGGGGAAAATGTGAGATGGAAAGTGACCCAGATATTATGAGATGTCTTCTCGATGTCAAGTTTCCCCTTCATCACTGCGCGCAGTTCCACGTCATGTGGCTGCAGCTAATGGCAGCACTTACTGGTGTGTATACATAAACATCCAGAAAACATTCTCTTTTCACGCTACCCCAGATAATCTCAAATTTCAAGCACGTGCCCCAGAATTTCAGTAAAGAAATATTCATTCTTTCATTTAATTAACATCGGGAGTGTCATCATGCAAGACACTTTGAGGTTCAGGGGCGAACAAATAAAACAGAGGCATCAACATACGGGCATTTGCCTTGTTTACTAAAAACCTCACTAGAGAAATTAATTCCTGAATGGGAAACTTTCAGAATCCGAGAACTTGGAAATGACGTGAGAGTGGGGGTGGGGGTGAGAGGGGGGGTGAAGGCAGCCTGTGCTGGGGCCTTGCCTGCTGCAGGTTGATTCCGTCGCTCCTGGCACAAATGAGATGTGCTTCGTTTTCCATCAAAAAGCAGCCATGGTTAGCACTTCAGCTCAGGAAACTCAGTTTTGATCACTTTTTTTTTTCTCCAAAATAGATCTAGTTATATACCAGGGGCTCTTTTTGTTGTGTTTGTTTTAATGATCTATCAAGCACAGACTTGGGCATGTTGGGTCTTTCTGCATTTCTACAGTGGCTTCCAGCATTCCATCACTGGCTCCGTGGGTATCAAAAGGCAATCATGCCAATAGCTTTCTAATCTTTGGATCATTGCCATGGTGGTGTGGTCTTGAAGTTAACAATTCCAGTGTTGCCTCTTGCGTCTCCACATTTCCAATGTGGCCCACCATCAGCTCCCCTCATAAGCCAATTCTGCATTTTTGAGACTCATTTCTAGGTGCCCAGCCTATAGCCTGCTCCTCCAGTGCGTTTATAAGCACCTAGTTTCATGTATAAATGCCTTTCTGCTTAAAAACAAAAAAAACAAAAAAAAGAACCTATAACTATGGGAAGAAAATAATCAAAGAATCACAGCCTATTAATTATTTGCTGATAGCATTTAACATTACCTACTTACAGAAAACAGTTATTGACTCAGCTGGCAGTGGGCCAAACCACCAACCAATGAGGATTTCTGTTTTGTGTTTTGTTTACTAATGTTTCCTCCCATCCAAAGATATTAAGACACCTGCCCTAAAAAGATTAATTGCTGGAGGCCCACTGAGAGACTAAGATATTCAAGTGATTGGAAATATTCAGAAAAATAAAAAGAGCACACAATTTTATTTGAAGCAGGAAAAATATTAACTGATTTAAGAATGTTAGAAGTGCTTCCAGTTGAACAATGTATGAATTTTTCACTAACGTTAATGTTTTTTATTTAATTTTTTAAAATTTCTTTTGAGTACAATAGTTACTATGATTCATATTTAAATATTTTAATTTCAGATATAATTTTCCCTTAAGAAAAAGAGGTGTGCTGAATACTTTAGTGTGATTTTTAAAAATTACACCTCATAGCAGTTTTTCATAACTAATTTTAAGGTGGAAGTAATGAAAAGATATAGTTCACTTAAAAGAAATATATTTTATTTCACATTTTGCTGAAACATGTGATCTAACTAATGGAAATTAAATATTTTTAATTAAAACTACTAATATAGATGTGGCATTTTATATATTTATATATTATATTTATATATTAATATATAACATCATCTTTTTCTTCCTGACTTAAAGGTAAATTTGAGATTTAACATAGAAAAATTTTAATACATAGGAATTAGCAACCAAATTGTGAAGTATTCTGACTTTTTAAATTAGAATTATTTCTTTATTTTTAATCCTAAATAATAATATGAGAATTCAAATATACTTTATGGAATAAGTTAGATTTATTAATTTGTATTTTTGTATTATGGTCTCATCTACAGAAATTTAAATTGGTACATTCTTGTTCACAATGAATTAAAACTAAACTTATGATGATACTATGATGTAGATAAGCTTGACTTTTTTTTTACAAATGAGAAAGGAAGTTTGACAAAACTAAATAAATTTTCCATGATAGTATAGTTGGTAAGTGAATGCAGAAATAGGATTTGAACTTAGATTAGTCTAATACAAAACCTATGCTCTAATAGGTTGCAACTCAGGCAAATAGTCAGTGGCTAATGAGCGAGAGGAGGGGATGTAAGCAGACATAGTCTATTTGACCCAGGCAGTGAGTAGATAAACAATAGCCAATATTTAAGAATCTGCGTACTAGTCAAGCATTGGGTAAGCTGTCAGCTTTCATTCTGTCACTTACTGGAGAGGAGTCCTCTACAGTGAGTGGCACTCTCTGTGCCTCAATTTTCTACTCTCTTAAAAGACAATAATGAAAGTATAAGATGGTAGATGTACAACACTTAGAACAATGCTTAGCTCATAGTATGGGCTAAATCAATGTTAGCTAGCCCACAAATCTTCTTTAAGTGTCTTGTACGTATAAGACACCAGGATTACATAATGAGGCATGTTAGGAGCACTAACAGTGAAAGTGGTTTGATTCTTCATATCTATGAGGTTAACAGGCATTACATACATGAGTTCATGTGCAGCATATCCTATGTGCTGTAGAAGACTGTATGCCAGGAGGGTCCAGCCCCTTGGCGAGGGATTTCAATAATTATGCCCTATTATTTGGGTCAGTATTAACTGGGAGAGAAGGACACAAACAAGGAGAGTTGAAATTAGTATATGAGGCACAAAAACAAAACAAAACTGGAGATCCTATGAAGAGATGGGATCTTGAGAAGGAGGCAGAAGCCTGGTGATCAGAACCAGGTCAAAGTCAGGATCATCCAGCAGCAGTGAGCTGGAATGAGAAGTCCCAGCATGTGTGACCAGGTAGAGCCATGAGGAAAGACAGCTGCAGCACCTGAGAACCCAAGAGGGCATGAGACCTTCCCCCATGGAAGATCCTGCAGTTTTCTGAGACTCGGACCCCGTGGCTTAGCCCAATTAATCTCTTAAACTGGGTCATTGCCCTAGGTTTCACAGCAAGCATGAGCCTGGCAGCCAAGGCCCTTTAAACACTGGCATCAATGAGAAAAAGCACTGGAAAGAATCTGGTTTCTTTCAAGTTCTGAGAACAACAGATTCCCTTCTGGGCATGCTTTAAAATCTGTTACCATCATCAGGTAATTTTATAAAGCAGAGCAGTTAAAGAACTAGTCAGAGGTGCCTCAGCCATTTCCCAGATGGCCAGGGAGATGAAGACAGAAGGAAGAGGAATGCTTCATCATCATCAGAAGGGCCACCGCACCTGCACTTGATGCTTGGTCATTAGCTTGTGTGGTCAGTGAACCCAGGCAGGCCATGACTGTTAGGAATGCATGCTCCAGGAGTTGCAGAAACTTCTGGATTTATTTATGTCTGGGAAAAAGAACGAGACCCATGGCACCACCCTTACCCACACCCACACCCACACCCACACCCACACCCACACCTATCTGCCTCTGTAAGGGCCATATATATAAGGTTAGCCTTGGGTTAGGGTAGCCTTGGGAAATCATGCAACCTCCACCTACCATCTGCTTCCATCCCCTGCAATGAAAGAAGGAAAGTTGTATCCCAGCACGTGTGTGGGCTTTGCCATTGACAAAGGGTAAGGGAGCACTCCAGAATTCGTTCCTTGTAGGACTCAGAATATGGATTAATAGAGCTTCTTAACACTTTGCTTTGCCAAGAAGTTGAAAATATTTTCGAAACCTCTGATCTTTCATTTAAAGACGATTAATTCTTTCAGGTCATAAAAACACCACTTTAAAAAAAGCAGGTAATGCGGAAATGGATCCTAGCAATTTGAATGGGTTCAACCTTTGCCAAAACACAAGCAAAACAGGGAAGACAGTTGGGTCAGATGCCACGGGTTGTTAATCCTCACATTTGCTCTCGCATATGACTTTGTGGCATATATTAGCATCCCCATGTTACTTACAAAGAAATGAAGCATGAAGAGATTAAATAGCATGATAAATATCACATGATATGTAGGTCAGCAGAGTGACCAGGAAAAAAAGCTCACGATACAGACTTTCCATCTAGTATTCCTTGACCTCTTACCACCTTCAGGAACAACCAACCTGTCCTCTCTGCAGTCCATTCTCTTGATTCACTGGAACAGCTTGCTTCCTTTTCATGGCCCTGAGCCAAATGTCCATCTCTCTGTGCATGATGTAGGTCATCCCAGAAAATGGATTGGTTTGAATGTATGTAATTGAGTTGTCCTTTTCCCTCTCAACCTGCCTTTCACAATTATGAATGAAGAATGTATATCCTCTGCATATCTTCCCCCAACCCTGAGTTTGATGTTCATTATTCATCACCTGTTTTTATGCTTTTTCTGTAAATTAATATATCTACAAATAATGTGTACTATTTTTAGGTTATCTTCAACTTCATATAAAATGGAGACAGTTTTATGTATTTTACATGATTTGAAAATTATATGTATTTGTATGATTTGAACACTATATATTTCACATGATTTAAACATTATTGTTATATAGTTGATTATTATATATTTACATGTACATGTTACATACATAATATATGTTTTTAAAGTATACATAACTCTAATTCATTCATCTGAACTACTGTGTAGTATTCCAGTGGTGAATAATAGATTTATCTGTTTTGTAGCTGAACATTAAAGCTATTTGTGTAAATTTCTCCAGTCGTCAGTTTAGAAGATAACTTGCTAGGTCATAGGATATGTACATTTTGACTTGACTAGATTTTGCAAATTTTTCTTCAAGGTGACTTTATCATTTTACAAGTGCCCCTTTCTCTACATTTCTTCTCTACATTTTTAATAACAGTTTTTATTGCCAGACTCTTATGTTTTGCCATGCAGATGAATTCAAAATAGACTTCAGTTTATCTTTAATTTGCTCATTCTTGATTATTAGTGTGGTTGAATTTATCCTGTGTGTTTACTGACCATTTAGATCCCCTCTTCCATCCATTGCTAGTTCCTTTATCTGTTTTTCTATTGGACTGTTTGCGATTTTCGTATTGATTTTGGAGGATTTATTTACATATTCAGGTACTAACCATTTGTCAGTCATACACGTAAGTGTAGTCCATTCCTAAAGAGCTAATTGTTGTCTCCAGAGTTTACCTTGCACAAAAATTTTAATAAGCAAGTTAAAAATAAGATATAGGTAAGAAAGTTGCCATTTCCATGAGTCTGTGAGTTCAGGAAGAGCATTATGAATGCCACCTTTTCATCATTTCCTTACTTGTTTCTTTCAAGTTCAGAGAGTTAAGTATAGGCCACCTAGTTTTGTGTTTAACAATGTGTGTGTTTGATTGCAGAGTGGGTAGTTTAGAATAACTCCCATCTGAGGAAGGACCAGTTTTGAGAGTGATTAACCTCCAATTATTAGATCTAATAGACTGCATATCTTCCACTGAAACAGAAAACATTAGACACCGAATGCATCTCGGGCCATGACTCCTCAGAGGAACACACAAAATGAGCTCTAGGCAAAGGCATAAGGCATGAAGGAGCAATCCATCCCAACTTAATATCTCAAGTATTTTACTACCAGGAAAATCCCTACTCATGACACAAGTCCCTAGACTCAGATAACCAAGGAAAACATGAGAAGTAGAATAATGTTATGCTGATGTCAGGTTGCATAGACACATTACCTTGGGAACACTGATACAAAATCTGAAAATAATTATGGCTTTCTTTCTCTTTCAGAGGTGTGGTGAAATCTTGTTTGAAAACCCTGATCAGAATGTCAAATGTGTTTGCATGCTAGGTAAGAAGACCTCTCGTTTTAGATATATTAAGTATGTGGATGTTCTATGGACTTGCTGTTCTCCTGTTGCCTTGCTGACTGTCTCTTATTGCATATTGCAGAGGCTTGTAGGCTTTTTTATGGGTTTATAGACAGGTATAATACATGTATATTGGAACATTTGATGACAAAAAAAAAGGTTTTTATCTTATTAACTGTCAGTAAGTCAGGAATCAGGTATCTGAGCATTTCAGAATTTTTCTTGGTTCATCAGCATAACATAGAATTGGGTGCTTTGTATTCACGCACATGTGATGAAAAAGTAAGAATCACACTGCAATTCCTAAACTGGAAATGATAAGTTAGGTAAGTAAACTATGAAGAATTTCTATCACAGCACAAAGCTCTTACAGTGCCTGGGAGAACTATAAATGTGAACTAATCTACAGTTACCCACAATGCATTTGTAATAAAATTACAACACTGTAATGAAAAATAATTTGTTCTTGTAGGATGATGTATCATCAATGCCTTTCACAAACTCTTAATATATAATATTCCAGTAAGAAATGAAGTGGATATTATTTTCTTCATTTTATAGGTTAGTAAACTAGTACAGAGAATATAAGTGATGCACTTAACCTCAAAGTGAGAAATAGTCCAAATCGTGACGTGAACATTTTTAAAATGTAAAGCTTTAGGTACAGTGTTTAGATCTTATTTCAATCACTAAACTCTGTCCAATTAACTTTCAGTTAATTATTGAAATAGGACAAAAAACAGTAGCTTAGACAAATAAAAATAATCCTTAAATTTGACTTTCACCAAAATTTTACCCTGTCCATTCCAACTTTGAACAACACTGATTAGCAAAGAACAAAAGTATTCATTTTAGCTTCTTCCATTTTCTCTGGCTAATTCAAATATTGGCATCTAGCTTATTGGTGAGATGACTCAAAAGCAGTCAGCAAGATAGAGGCATAGGAAGGTCTTGGTAATGTATAATCCAAGATAATCAGGTAATAATAACCAAGGATTGCTCATGACTTGAAAAACAAGCCAAAAATACAAAAACAAAAAAACAACAAACAAAAACAGACACCATATTTTCCTAGTCTTATGATCCTCATTTTCTTGTGCTAGTGTTTTAAACCTGTTGCAGTTCCTATGTGTTTTCATTTTAATTAAGATGGTAACCATCAAGTAACCCATCCATTGTCAAATGAATAGTGCATAACAATGAACATAGCATAGCATCCATACAACCATTTCAAACATCCAGTATTCCTATCCTTTATGCCTCAAAAATGCTGATAGATATAGATAGGTAGGTAGATAGATAGATAGATAGATAAGCAGAAAAAAATCCCTTTGTCCAGCCATTATGTCCCAACCTTAGATTTGGGAAAACATTTCATTACCACACCAAATCTATTCATCAATTAACTTATTTAATTTTCACAATAATAAAATGAAGTTTGTGCTAGTGTTATCCTCATTTTATAGTTAATAATAATTGAGGCAAATGGTTAAATAAGGTACCTTAATACCATTAAGATATTGTATGATTATGGCTTCTACCTAATCTAGTAATTTTAATCATTTTTTTAACTTCTAGTGATTTTAAGCACATGAGCACATCATCTATTTTGCCTGAATTTTCCTTTGTCCTGGTTTCTCTGTGAGTTACCTGTTTCGTTTATAGCTACGACAGGGACAGCAATAGACTGTTTTCTACTGCCTATAGACTTGTTCTCACTTAAAGTAAGGCCAATTATCTTCCCATCTCTTCTGGATTATATGGAATGGTTTATACTGCTGCCAGAAGACATTCCTGGCCACGAAGTGTATCCCAGTGAATCTGCCACATTATGCAACATTCAAAAATTAGAAATAGACTTACATTAATCAGTTCTCTATTACTTTTACTGTCATAACAATTATAATTAATTAAACGATTAAATATGTGAGAGGTGGAGTCTATCCTAAACATCTTAGATCATTTATCCTAAGCAAATTAAGGCATGATCTCTCTTTCAAAATATAAATGTCCTTGGCAATAGCAGTATATTATCGAGCTTGTAGATTTCATTAGTTTATTAGATTTCTATTTTCTTAGTGATAGGGAACTAAATAGTATAAAGTAATTGTAAGAATGGAAGTTTTTGTTAGTTTTGGGGGCACAGGAAAAATAAAGATGGAATAGGAAGAACAACGGTGCATTTTACCTTTAAAATAGATGGTAAATATTTATTTGGTGTCAAAAATAATACCACGTCTAGAGACCTTGATTTATTCACATAGTGAAAATTGTGCCTTCAAGGAGCTTACATCTAAGAAGGCTTAGGCTTTTTCCTACTTATCTGTTTAAGAGGATTGCTACAAAATTTAATTGAAACATTTACACAGTCCTTTGAAATCTTAGATGAAAGAGAATACCAAAATAAAATTGTTATGGATATCAATACACATGGATCAACCCACCATTAGCAGGTGTCCACCTGAAGCCCATGGGCTGCCAGTTCACAGCAATACTGTACAAGTTAATAAGAGGAGAAGTGAAATCAAATGGTTTATTCCCTTAAAAAAAGAGAAAATCAAGTTATTAACATGTAACTCCTGTAACTGAGACCATATCATATTTCATCAGGAAAGGGCATCTGTATTCACACAACAGCAAAACACCTCTTTACCATCATCTGAAGTATTTGTTGCTTCCTTTGAAAGGAACCTGCGATCATGCCCTTATGGCTTCTTAAAGCATTTCTTGAGAAAGCGTTATACCTCCAACAGTAAAGGATATTCTTTGATATTTTAAGGGGCTATTAACTTTTCTAAGTATTGCCAATCATGAGTATAGTTTATATTTTTGCAGGTAATGTATAATGTTTTTATGAATAAAGCAAAATATCTAGACAAGGAAACCAAAGATATAAAGTCTGCATTTCCAAACCTTCATCTCTCATCTTTTTGCCACCGCAGAACTGAGTTCCCTAAGGGAGGCCAACCTGAGACATCCCACAGCTTTAAATGGTGAAGTTGGGCTCAGTTTAACCCTTAAAATCCCCTCTCTTTTCCCACTCACATGCCAGATTTGGGGTGCCTGCCCAGTTCCCAGCTGTGATCTGGTTTCCACACAGTTGAGACAGAATTTGGAAGAGGGTCACTAGCCAGGGACACCATTTATAGTTCCTTCTCTTCCAGTAGTGTGTCCACAGATCATTATGACAGATACTTAGAGTATATGTGTTAAGCTGTGTACCTCACGACTTCCATAAATAAGTTATCCTCACCAAAGTCGTGCTTCTGGCTTATTACATTAAGTGAGACATCAGTGCAAAATTCACCTTGAGTTACTCTGAAACACGAATTCAATGCAGTTTTAAGTGGAAGCAAACTACTATCATGTATAGGTCTTATGGGGAAATCATTTCTGGATTCAGAGGAATGGTTCGTGCTGCATATGAAGGTAAAAAAAGATGTCCTGCAGGGCTGGCTGCACTGAGTATTAAGTATTCGTTCCGTAGAATTCTCTCAGAGAGGGCAAATGTGGGCAATTGAGTTAAGCACCAAATTGTAATAAATGTTGCTTTCTTCTTTCCTTCATCCTTAGGGCATATGTTTAAAACTTGTACTTCCCCCATCTCCCTCCTTTTTTAAAAATTTAGCCATGAGATTTCTTTCAACCCCAGATTAACCTCAGAAGTGCACATCACTGTATTAAAAGGTATATAGCAAGACTTGCACCTTAATGAGGTATAATGAACTGATACCAAAGGAAAAAAGAAGTGGAGGAGAAATTAGTTCTCATTGCACGAGTAATGTAGGAAGGATGATGAGTTACTAAAAGGATTTGACCTTTTAAATATAATGAATCAAACTGATTCACAAAGAACCAAGAGTATTTTAAAAAATTATATAAAGTGAGCAATGTTGAGTCATTTCTTAGTCCGCTTGCCAACCTCACTCTGTGAAATGATAAATCTTGGGGAAAAAAACTTTCAAAAAAGCATTCCCCATCAGACTCGATGCCTCTTACAACTGCTTCTTTCTCCTTATTCCTAGAGTGAGATTCTCTTAAATAGTAAGCTTTAATTTGTTGGGGGGTTTGGGGAGGGGGGGGTGGGGTGAGGGGAGTGGTTCTAATTTTTTAAGTTATTTTATTTGAGTATAGTTGACACACAATGTCACATTAGCTTCGGGTGTTCAACACAGTGATTCGACTTCTCTATACATTATGCTATACTCTCCACAAGTGTGGCTACCCTCTGTCACCATACAACATTATTACGATATGATTGACTCTATTCCCCAGACTGCGCCTTTTATTCCTATGACTCATTCATTCCGAAACTTGAAGCCTTCATCTCCCAGGCCCCTTCACCTATTTTGTCCATCCTCCACCCCCTGCCTCTGGCAAGGATCAGTTTGTTCTCTGTATTTATAGGTCTGATTCTGCTTTTTGTTTGTTTGCTTCTTCATTTGCTGTGTCTTTTAGATTCCACATATGAGTGAAATCATATGGTGTTTGTCTTAGTCTGACTGATTTCAGTGCAATATCCTGTAGGTCCATCCATGTTGTTGCAAATGACACAATTTCATTCTTTTTGTGGCTGCATAATATTCCATTGTGTATGTATACTGTATCTTCCTTACGCATTCATCTGTGAATGGACATTTAGGTTGCTTCCATATCTTGACTATTGTAAATAATGCTTTAATAAACAGGGGTGCAGATATCTTCTTAAATTAGTATTTTTGTTTTCTTTGGGTAAATAGCCAGTAGTGGGATTACCGGATCATATGGTATTTCTATTTTTAGTTTTTTGAGGAACCTCCCTACTGTTTTCCACAGTGGCTGCCCTAGTTTGCATTCCCACCAACAGTGCATGAGGGTTCCTTTTTCTCCACATCCTCACAAACCTTTGTTATTTTTTGTCTCTTTTGATTTTACCTATTCTGACAAGTGTAAGGTGAGATCTCATTGTGGTTTTGACTTGCATTTTCTTTAATCTGTAACTTATGGTATTTTGTTGGCTCAACTTCTCCAACCTCTTTATCAAGGTTTAAGTTTATAATTTTTCAAGGTTTGAAATTTTCAGTGATCCTTCTTTTGTTTCATGCATGATTTTTTTCATGGTGATTGGTGCTTCGTCATTGAATGTAAAATATGCACTTGTTTTTACCTGCCGTGGTTTTTTGTTGAAGTTTATTAGAAATCAGTTAAAGAGATTTACAGTCTTAAAGCAAGAAAATACCACAAAATCAATGTTTCATTAGCATTCAACATAAACAGAGAGACTTGCTTTCTAGTCATACTACCAAAAAATTAACTGTGTACTCATATAAAATGTTTTGTCTTTTAGGCTTTAATTTATAATTTTTTCTGCAAAGTAGAAATTAAAACATCTGTTCTTCCTAGCCCAGGGGTTGTACTGGTGACAGAATAAAATGTTCTGTGAGGAGACTTTGCCTGCTGTAATGTCCTAAATATTGTTTATGCATCAATAAATTGGTAAATAAATAATAAACAATTGAAAATAAACAAACTGATAATAAAACATAAATAATAAGTTATTTACTGATGACATTAATAGTGTTTAGAAAAGCAACTGAAAAGCTGACACATTATATAAAGGCGAGAACAATTTCTAAAAGTATCAAACGCATTCTTCAGAACTGTGTAGTAACTCTGGGGCGCCTGAGTGGTTCAATTGGTTAAGCGTCTGACTCTTGGTTTCAGCTCAGGTCATGCATGATCTCATGGTTTCATGAGTTCGAGCCCTGCATTGGGCTCTGTGCTGACAGTGCAGAGACTGGTTGGGGTTCTCTCACTCCCTCTCCCTCTGGCCCTCCCCTGCTCTCTCTTGCTCTCTCTCTCTCTCTCTCAAAATAAATAAACTTAAAAAATTTTTTTAAATTGTGTAGTAACTCAAAGGTATTCATTCAATTTTCAGTCAACAGATATGCATTGAATACCTGCTACATGCAAGGTATTGTCCTGGGCACTAGGAATACACACCCAATGGGACATGTGTCTTGTCCTTGGAGGGTTTAACAGTCCAGGAAGAGACTCAATCCCTGAACCCCCAAATCTGCAGCACCAGCTTGAGATGACACATGAAACAGTAATAATAATAATTATTATTATTATTATTATAAAAAGTATGTTGGGACTTCAAAAAATGGGGGAAGTGTATACAGTTGGGATATGAAGGCCTGTAGACTTAGATATGCAGGGGCTGAGAAAATGGCAGCATTCTAGGTGGATGCATGGCCATATTCAAAAGTCCAGATAAAAGAAAGCTGGGGAGTCGGAGGGAGCAGGAAGTGTTTCAGACCACATGGATGATGGAAGAATAAATTGAAAAGGAATTGGGGGCCTTATTATGGGCAGTTTGACTGTTGTCATTGACTCTAAAAAGAGAGAAGTATCAGATAAGAGAGAGTCCTGATCTCTTTTATTTAGAGAGTATTTTTTCAATTATAGAATTTTAGAGAATACTCTGTAAACTAGTTTCTACTTGACAGCTGTTAAGAACAGCCATTCAGGGGCGCCTGGGTGGCTCAGTCGGTTAAGCGTCCGACTTCGGCTCAGGTCATGATCTCGCGGTCCGTGAGTTCAAGCCCCGCATCGGGCTCTGTGCTGACAGCTCAGAGCCTAGAGCCTGTTTCAGATTCTGTGTCTCCCTCTCTCTCTGACCTTCCCCCATTCACGCTCTGTCTCTCTCTGTCTCAAAAATGAATAAATGTTAAAAAAAAATTTTTTTTTAAAAAAAACAGCCATTCATCAGATACTTATGAAATTAAATAATTTTAACTCAATAACTATTTGAATCTGATGACCTGAATTCTAGATTCGATTTTTTTCATCTTAAACTTTTCCCATTGATATTAAATATTATAGTATTTTATTTAAGAAGTAAAACAACATTGTAATCTTTTATACTGGAGAAAATTGTTAAAAGGTTTTTTTTTTCACTTTTCAGAAATTTGTCCTCTAATAGCATGGGTAATTTTTGATATATTTTGCTTTTCACTGGCATCAGCTCATGATTTTTGTATGTAGACAACTTTGAGGTTCATAAATATTTTTCTTAAAATTAATACACAATCTGTCAAATATTTGATATCAAAGTAGGCCACTGTGGTGTAGTAGAAAGAACAGGGTATTTAAAGATTTGGTACCAGCTAAAAACTCTGTGACTATACACCAGTCACTTAAAGGCTATAAATATCAGTTTACTCTTCTCTAAAATGGAATAATAAGTAATAATAACAGTATTATTATGTATGTTATCAGGTTTGTTGAGGATCAGAGAACACAATATTAAAGCATTCTATAAACTTTTAGAACTACTAGAAATATAACATTATTTTTATTAAATACTAATAAGTAATTTGTTTGAAGTACCTGCATTTCATTTGCTATTAGTAGTATTTTGTAGATGCAAACTGACATATGCAGTATTTTGTATATGCAGTATATTTGATATACTGAGAATATTGAACTATCTCAATTTGGTTAAAGTGAACAGATATTTTCAAATGCATGTTTGCAATCTAGAAATAAGCATATTATCCTCATAGGTTATTAAAGAAAGACTATGGTGAGAGCTATTTTATGTGTACTTGACCTTAGAAGTGAAGGGCTTTTTTAAAAACAAAAGTTTTCAAGTTGCTTAACTGATTTATCAAGATTAAAATGCCATAGAAATTTGAATTAATTTTAACTTACACTTTTGAAGCACTTCATATCATGTGGACAAATGGACAAATCAATTCACTCTTCCTATATGTATGCTCATGTATGAGATTTCCTAACTTTTAAAAGAGGGCAAATTGAAATCTGGATATTTCCAAGAAAAGGCGTGGGGGCATTATCCCAATCACTTACTCAGGATCTGCCTTATTTTACTTTTCATTGCACTTCTCAGCAAATGATGTATTTTATATTTCTGTCTGTTTGTTAATTACTATGTCCCAGCATCACCCCACCACATAGAATGTAAATATCATGACAGCAAGACTTAGTTTTATTCACTGCTGGGTGTCCAGCATCTGGGACGGTGTTTGGCCACCTAGCCTATATGAGAACCCAACATTTACTGAATGGATACATGTTGATACATTTATGAGAACAGCAAAATCACCTGCAGGGCATGACCCAGATGTATCAAAACCTGGTTGGTATAGCATTTAAAACCATCTGCTACCTCAGCTAAGGCATGGGTAAGCTCCTACATGAACTAACTGGCAGTTTCCCAAGCATATTACTCGAGGTTACAGGATGATAACTGTGTAGTTCTCTACAAACAGGCAGTTAGGACCTAGCCTAGAAATCAGGTAATTAACAAATATTTCCTGAGCACTACCTATGCTCAACCCTCTGCTGGGGATACTATGAAAGTTGATCTAATGAGCAAGGTAGAATCCTCATCATGAGAGTTTATTCCTCTGCAGATGGAACATTGTGTTGAGAAAACAGGAGGAGGGCTGTTATTTTGTCTTCTCTATGTTTACAGGAATATATAGAAAATCATTTTACCCTGAGGTTTATGATTTAAAAGTTTTTCTACATTGTCTTACTGACTTTAAAATTTTTTCTTTGGAAGTCGTTATTGCCTTGCTTGAGAAAAATAAGTCTCCTAGTTTCACAGTTGCTTTCTGTGGAATGCAGCAGCATTTCCAAGGCAACAAAACACCACGCTTTTGAATGCAGCAGGGAGCCAGGGCTCAGATAAGAGCTAGCTGCTAATAACAACACAGGCAGAGGTCATTCTGTCAGAACTGAAGCTATAAATCCCCAAGTGATAGAAGTGTCAGTCTTGTGTTAGTTTCCTTTTCTCTCTGAAGGAAGAGACCCTTCATACAAAGCTACACTTCAAAAAATTGTTCAATCAACAAATATTTATAGATACATAAGGCATGCCAGGGTAGGAGTGGAAGACATGGAAGGAGGTTCTGGTTTCTGCCCTCAAGAAGCTTCCCATCTAGTAGGAACTACGTAGACAAAAACAACATAGCATGCTAGATCATAAGAAGGATGGGCCAAGGTCTTGTGGAAAGGGAGGGTGGAGTGGTGTCAGAAAGACCTACACAAGAGGTGAAAAGGAACTGAGTGTCAGAGAGAAGCAGCAGACAGACCTGTGAGGCTGGGAAGGGGCAGCCTGCTGGAAAAGCCATTGGCATTTCTAGGAAGAAGGAGCAGCAGTTTCAAAAAGCTTAATATGACTGAAAAGAAAAACTCTAAGTCATTACTCCTGAAGAATAGAGTAAGAGTAAAGAAATGATGGGGGTGCCTGGGTGGCTTAGTCGGTTGAGCGTCTGACTTCAGCTCAGGTCATGGTCTCATGGTCCATGAGTTTGAGCCCCACGTCAGGCTCTGTGCTGACCTCTCAGAGACTGGAGCCTGCTTCGGATTCTGTGTCTCCCTCTCTCTCTGCCCCTCCCCTACTCATGCTCTCTCTCTCTCTCTCTCTCTCTCTGTCAAAAATAAATAAACATTATAAAAAAATTTTTTAAAGAACAAAGAAATGATAAGATAATCAATGTGGAAAGGAAGGTGAGGCAGATTGAATGGTTCTATAACAGGACAAAGAATCATTTAAGGATGTTCAAGCAGAGCTACAATGTGAGATACATGTTTTAGACCGAGCTGGTTAACTAGAGAATGCCCTGGAGGAGGATATGACTGGAGAAAAAGAGGTCAGTTTAGGAAATTGCAATAATAATCAGATGAGAAATGATGAGTCCTGCCCAAACTGAGACAACATCAAGGAGGACAGGAGGCACAAAATTCAGGAGACTTTGAAAGGGGATGGTGGAACTTTATAATGGATTGACTATAGGAACATTATTTAGAGGTGCTGTTTCACCCTTCCCCAGACAACCTTCCCCAGTAGAAAGTGCATGAAAATCAGATTTGCAACCATGGGAAATGAGTTAAATTTTGGACACAGCCAATTTGAGATGCTGAAGGAACTCTCAGAGATAGTAGGGAGTCTGGAGCTCAGAACAGTGATCTGGGAGAAGGCATTAGTGACAACATATCAGTGATGATATGAGGAGGTGAGGAGGAAGGTGAATGTGCACCTTGGAATGCTTGGAAGCAACATACCAAAGGGTTGAACTTGAGCAAGAGGAATCTAAAGAAGCTTAAATAGGTTGGAGATTAAGGAGTGAGCAGAGAGACAGAAGGAAAACAAGAGAGAATGGTATCATCTTAGCCATGAAGAGAGAGATTCAAAAGGAAGATCGATGAAAATGTGAAGTACAGTAGAAGTCAAATGCGATCGAGATTAAAAGGCATTCGTTGGACTTAGCAACCTGAACCATCAGCAAGAGTATAACTAGTAGAAGGTCAAAGATGGGGGGGGGGGGTGCACAGACAACGAGCAGAGAACCAAGGAGGGGCACTAGTCTATCAAGAAATTTATCTGAGAAAAGAAGGTGAAAAATAATGATGGTCTGGAAGGAGTTCTTAAGATGGGAAAGATTTGAGAATGTTTCAATTCAGAGAAAAAAGAGCAAGTAGAGGAAGTGGCTGAATGTTTCTGAAGAGAAAGGAAGTAATTGTGAGCTGGAAAACCCCTCCCACTGCCACAGAGAAAAGGCAGTGACAGTGGACAAGGAAGAGTAAGGGTGGAGAGATGGGCAGAAATTGATATCTCCATCTAATTGCCTCCCTTTTGTTAAGAAGAAAGCGTGATATCTTGGAGAGAATAAGGAGAAGAATAGAGGAGGCAGCATGAAGAGGTAGATAAAGGTTTGAAATTAATGTAGGAAAGAAGAAAGAACTGACTAGAGACAGATCAAAGGGAATTCCAAAGCAGTTCTGATGTTAAACTCGATGAAGTAAAACACCAACGCCAATCTATACAAATTAAAAAATGTTGAAAACACAGTGTGTTCGAAACGCACATTTCAGAAAAGTGACTGCCTCCTGTTCAAGAGCACCCTGCCTTCCCTTTTCTCCTTAGGGGTCTTCTCTTTCGATGGCCAGTCAAGGTAACCTGCACAGAGCTGCTTTCCTTGACCCTAATTCACAAGATCCTCTCTCTCATCCTGTAAATGTTGAATTATTTCTCCATTTTTTTTTCATCTAGCATGCATATTCCAAGGGAGTAGGTCTCCATCTTATTGATCTTTGTATTCCTAGCAACCAGCATTGGCCCCAAACTCCAAAAGAGCACAAAAATAATTCCTAATGAAGGTATAAGAAAAATTTAATGTTTCGTGTTTGCCCCAAACCTTCTCCTCTGACCCCAAGGTGCCTCAAGGGGAGTCTTTCTTGACCTATCTTGGCCTAAAAGGAGATGACTCCACATCCAACTCCCTATTGTCAAGGAGACCAGAGGCGCTAAGCCATTTGAGATCTGACGGTACCATTGTCTCCTGAGCTGGGCCGCCCCTGGCCTCTTCAGCCACCCCCGGAGCCACTGTAGTGGTTCATTTCCCTCAGTTACAAATTTTATTTAAAGGCTTTTTGCTCTCAGAATGAGTTCACCTAGGGATCCTTGTGTACATCAAACTGTGTTTTTATAATGTTCCAGAAAAGGTGTCATTTCTGGTTGACTCCCAAACAATGTTGGACTTTTTATTGAAATGAATACAGATTATAATTGTATTTCATTGTGAATTTATACATTTTTAAACAAATTATTCATGTAGCCTTGCTATTCAGGGTGGCTTAAGACATCCCAATGTGGAAGTACCTGGGTGGCTCAGTCAGTTAAGTGTCCGACTGCAGCTCAGGTCATGACCTCCTGGATCGTAAGTTCGACCCCTACTTGGAGCTCTGTGCTGACAGCTAGGAGCCTGGAGCTTGTTTCAGATTCTGTGTCTCCATCTCTCTCTCTGCCCCTCCCCTGCTCATGCTCTCTCTCTCTCTCTCTCTCTCTCTCTCTCAAAAATAAATAACCAGTCTTATTTATAATGTTATAAGTTTATAATGTTTTCTAATGTGTATAGATTATAAACATGCACAAAATATAAAAATTTTCAAAGTTATGTATAGTATAAAAGTTTGTAGATTATAAAAGCACAAAAAGGTAGTTTTAAAATATTGAAAAAATAAATATTTGCTCCAATTGTATCAATTCCTTCTTTGAACTACAACATTTCTTTGTCATCTAATTACCAAAAAATACTTATTTACTTGCCAAGAGACCTTTTCCAAAGAGACGGCTAACTAGTAGTCTAGAAAGCTCAGTTTCCATAAGCCCAAAACTTTCATATCTGACAAATTAATGCAAGTCTTTAATTTTGTGACCCTGGCTTGGACATTATAAGAATTACTGATCTCAAAGGCAAATCTAAAATAGGTTATATATCATAATAAACAAATGCAAAGAATTTGCCTTTTCCTACTTTAAGATAGTCGATCACATATGAATTTAATACATTTGGCTTACAGTGAATATTCTTAAAATTTTACGACTTGCAACTTAATGAGATAGTAACATTATCTGTTTCTCTTTACCTAAATTCTAGATTCTGAAGTCTCTCATTCTATGTGGAACAGTAGAAAATTGGAGGTTTCATTCTGAAAGAGGCCCTCACATTCCTAAATATAAGAAAATAAATCCAGAAATGCTAATAGGATGTAGACTTCTGTAAGATTGGTGAACAGTATTTTTATTGTTCAATGATAGCCACATACTACAAATCTAAGAATTTTACAATATGTACTAAATCTATGAAAAGAGTTACCATGCTGATCTACTTTCTAAAATGTATATTACAGTGTCAAGAAAATGCATTTCAGGGGCGCCTGGGTGGCGCAGTCGGTTAAGCGTCCGACTTCAGCCAGGTCACGATCTCGCGGTCCGGGAGTTCGAGCCCCGCGTCAGGCTCTGGGCTGATGGCTCAGAGCCTGGAGCCTGTTTCCGATTCTGTGTCTCCCTCTCTCTCTGCCCCTCCCCCGTTCATGCTCTGTCTCTCTCTGTCCCCAAAATAAATAAATGTTGAAAAAAAAATTTAAAAAAAAAAAAGAAAATGCATTTCAATATTTCTCACTTCTTTAAACAGTTAAATATTTGTAAAAAATAGTTGAACATTTTGGAAGTACGTACTGAATTCAAAAATACATTTTCCACATTTCTTAGGTAAAGTTCAGCATCTTATCCCTGAATTACTGCATTCATTATAGAATAAGTTTGTTAATAATAATTAACTCCACTAGGCAGTCTGTGTGAAAGATAGCTTAGTCCATCTGCTTTCACTTTTTGAATCATTGAAAGTCGTCTTTCATGAATTATGTTTATAAGATGGTTGACTAATAAAATGCCAAGATGACTGTGGGTAACAGTAGGTGAGCGACCACGACCGTGATTCAGTTAATTTAGCAGACATTTGGAACCTGGTCTTAAGCATATCTCTCTCAATATTTGAAGGGACTTAGTTCTTTCAGATATTGCTTTCATAGGACTTTAAAGTTGGGAAGAGCTTTGAAGGTCAAGTAGGAGAAGACTTCTTCTCCTAGCCTAGTCCACGTGCCTGGAGCCCAGAAGTTCAGGGCCAGATTTCAGATATGAGAGCGCACAGAATCATGTAAACTTTTAGGCCATTCAATGTAGTAAAGGATTTTTTCCCTACCTACAATTTTTTGGCAATAGTACTGCTGAAAATGGAAACATAGTCTATTTAAAAACAAAAATCAAGACAACAGTGTGACTGTGCATGCCTATTTTCTTTACTTCCCTGTAGGGAAAACTTCTTGGAAAATTGGATTGAAATATTATCTTTAGAAGAGCAAGTTTTAAATTAGTGTCTTTAACATTAGTAAATAGGAACTAATATGGTGTACATGTATCTAAGTTTATATTTATCAATAGCCTGATATCCCTCAACAATTGAAATTGCAGCTTGCATATTTATTGGCACTTCTAATTCTCCTGCTATTAGTCTATTTAGCTATTGGTTTATTTAGATAGAAAATTGTTTCTTACTTTTTTATTGAAATACAACTTAAATTCTGATGAGCATCCTATTTTTACACCTTAACGAATTCTTACAAAGTTAGTACATCCATGTAAAACCGAACAGATCAATATAGTTTTCCTCATACCTCCTCCCACACATTACTTCCCAAAGATTCCATACTGACTCACTGACTTCTATCACTATCCCCTAATTTTGAAATTAACATGAATAGAATCACAGAGCATTTTCTACTTTCTGCCTACCTTCTTTAAATCAACATTGTCTATGAGATTCATCCATGCTGTTGCGCATAGCTACAGTTCATTCTTTTCTTGTTTCTTTTGTTATAGAGAAGAGGTCAATAAATTGACCAGGGGCTAAATCTGACCTGTCAACTGTTTGTGTAAATAAAGTTTGATTAGAACATAGCTATGCCCATTCATTATTATATTGTCTATAGCTGTTTTCATATTACATTGGCACAGTTCAATAACTATGATTCAGTAACTATGAAAAAAGACCATACGATTGCCCCAAACCTACCGTATTACAGAAAAAGACTGCTGACCATTGCAGTAGAGTATTCTTGTGTGTGTGTGGGGGGGGGGGGGGGGTGGCAATTTATTTATTTATCAATTTTAGTGGTAATGAACATTTACCCAGTTTGAACTGTTACAAATAATCTCTAGTTTTGGACTGTTAAAAATGATACTGCTGTGAACACTCTTATGCATCTTTTTGTGCACAGATATACACATCTTCACTTAAGTATTAACCTAAAGTTACAACTTCTAGTATAATTAGAATAGGGTATTATATGTTCAGCTTTAACTGATTCCACCAAATTGTTTTCCGAAGTGGCTGTACCAATTCACCCTCCCACCAATTGTGTATGGTAGCCCAATAAATAAATTAACACTTGATAATAATCTTTGAGTAAAAGTTAGAATACATAATTCATCATTCCACTCCATACAAACAACATTTCATGCAATAGCCTTTAATGAGATCATGTATCATTTATGTAAACAAGTCATTAGGTTGACAATGGTAGTAGTAAAACATGTATACTGTATTTGTTGATTAACAACGAATATTAAAGAACTGGAGTTTGTTGCATAAACCAAACCAGCAGCTATTTTTTGCTGAACACTTGGAAATAAGTATCCCACAAGTGATCCTAATACATATTCCCCACCCACAGTGGAACTATAAACAAAACCCTGGTTCGTAAATAAAAACTCTTTTGTGTTGAGCTAATTAACTTCCATTTTTTTTCTTTTATGCAAAATACAAAATTAACCAATTTTATTTATTTATTTACTTACTTACTTACTTTTAGAGACAGAGAGAGTGGACACACTAGCAGGGGAGAGGGAGAGAGAGAATCGCAAGCAGTCTCCACACCCAGCACTCAGCCTAGCGTGGGGCTCAATCTCATGACCCTGAAACTGTGACCTGAGCCAAAACCAAGAGTCAGATACTTAACCGACCGAGCCACCCAGGCGCCCCCAAATTAACCAACTTTTTAAAGGCCTCAGGTTATAGATATGAACTTATAATAGGAAAATTACAGTTAAGGTGTCTAATCCTGGCATATCAATAGTCACTAGCATAGTGATTCTATAAATCACAGAGCAGAGTGATTGTAAATCTAATCCTCACAAGTTTTTGTGGATTTTATTGACAAATGCTTTAGGAGTGAGTCAGCAAAGTATTTTCATTTTCCCTTTTTATCAGTTGCTCTCATTTTGGGTATTTCCAGGTGGAGCTAGAAAAGTCATCATTAGCCAGTATCAGAATTGAGTGCAATGACAGGATTATAACTTCCCCAAACTCAAGATGTTTTTGACTTCGTGAATGGTGGGATCATGCATAATCTTTATTTCCTTCTTTTTGTCTCTCTGTATCTTCCAAGTGTTCAGCAAAGGGTAATTATTAGTTTTATAATGAGAGAGATTTTAGGTTGTTTTTCTGATTTCTAAGGGTACAAAGCTTGTTTCTTATTGCTTGTTTGCTATACTAAAACCTACATCAGACAAGTGTCAAAACTTTGAGAACTTGTTCCAGCCGTGAAGCGGACCTACTGGAGGAGGTGTTCGTAATCTGGAACTGCGCCTTGAGGTAGCCAGTATTTGGGTTGCTACATCTTGGGAATGAGTTGTGGCTTTTATTAAATTATCTGTCACAAAGTTACTTTCCCCCAAAACAAATGGACTTTCTGAGATCAGCCGCTCCCTTTGCAGATTGCGTGTAATCCCAGCAATCCTGTGCCTTGTGTCACAGCTAAAAGCCCATGAAATAGCACAGAAGTTGCAAAACAATATGAAAGTCAAGTAACTGAGGTTTGTGGTTCCCCAGCAAATGGAAGTCTTCCAGAACAAACATGCTCAGTCTGTTGCACCAGGGATGGGTGAGGGCTCATTATACAAATGTTATGAAATAATATGGAACAAAACCCTGTGGAACTTCCTTAGGTCCTCAAAATTTTAACAGGCAAATTGTTAAGAGCCTGTCTCTGCCTCTATCTCAGAGAACCCCCGCCACCACCAACCAAGCTGTTATTAAGAGGTATTTCAATTATACCAGAAGAATTTGTAACTTTCATTAGGCAAGCAAACAGAAGACAATTGCACCTTTCCATGTTCATGGTCTCTATATTATTCCTTTCTTCTCAGCAGGGACCCCAAAAGCACAAGGTTTTTGTCTAAGTGAATAAAGGTGTGCATGCAGTTCGGTATTCAGAGAAGAAACAAGGAGAAATGTTTAATGGCTCTACATGTCCTAAAGTCTGTCTCAAATATAGGAAGATACTGCTGACATAAAACTATATACAGAATTACATACATACTGTGTTTTTCCAAATATGTATGGTTGTATATAACTGTGTATGTATATAATTTTTAGTGGTAGAGAAAAAATTTACTTGATTCATCATATATTTCTGTATTTTACAGTTTTCCTACCATGAGCATGTATTTGTTCCTTTTAGAGTAGAAAAAAATTAAAAATGAAGGACCTTCAGCAGTGAAATTGCTCTATATGATACTATAATGGTGGATACATGTAATTATACATTTGTCCAAACTCACAGAATGTGAGTAAGCCCTGATATAAACTTGGAACTTTGCTGATAATCTGTCCATGTTGGTTCATCAGTTGTCACAAAATGTACCACTCTGGAGGGAGATGTTGATAATAGAAAGGTCTGTGCACATGTAGGGGCAGAAGATACATGAGAAATCTCTACACTTTCTGCGCAGTTTTGCTGTGAACCTAAAAATGTTCCTTTAAAAAAGTTTGTTTAGGAAGGAAGGAAGGAAGGAAGGAGGGAAGGAGGGAGACAGGCAAGGAAGGAGGGAATGAGGAGAGAGGGCAGACCTGCTCATAACTTAAAAAAGGAAAGAACCTTGGGGCGTCTGGGTGGTGAAACTCTTGGTTTCAGCTCAGGTCATGATCTCACGGTTTGTGAGTTTGAGACTCACGTTGGGTTCTGTGCTGATAGCATGGAGCCTGCTTGGGATTCTCTCTCTCTCCCTCTCTCTCTGTCCCTCCCATGCTTACACACACATTCTCTCTCTCTCAAAATAAATAATTTTTTTTTTAAAAGGGAAGAACTTTAAAGCTACATAAAAAGAACTGGGAAAAAGCAGTGTGCAGTTGTAGTCTGGTGCACTCTGGAGAGGCTCTAAGAGGTTGTTCAGGGACAGGACCCTGCTGGAGAACTTTTCCTGAGAATTAAGAGACAGGCAAGCCTTTGTTTGGGCTCTATCATCCAGTTTATTGTTTTCTCACAGGAAAATTTAAATGTGTTGTGACCCCTTCAGCAATCCATCTGTTTTTCAAATAAAACACTTTTTCTGAGTCTATTTTTAAAGTAAACCCTCTACTGGAAGGAAATTCAGTGGCTTCCCTAAAATATATAGCCTTGACATTGTATCCATAAGCATTGTCATTACAAAGAGCAGTGTTGAATACCAAGATTTCTAATGTACAGTTACAAATTAATGACAAAAGAAGGAAAATATTTTTTGTCTGATATTTGCTTATAAAATGAGCCTGGTTAATCCAGAGTTCACATCATATAATATCCTATGGCTACATGATATGGTAATGCTGATTCACCCAACAAAAATAGGTTATTGAGTACTTACCAACTGTATACACTCCTTTACTAGATAGCAGAAAAACAGCAGTGAATAAAACAGAAAATCCCTGCCCTCGTGGAGTTTAGATTTTAGTGGGACATGGGAGCAGAGGGGATGGACAGTAAACAATACAAATAGGTAAGTTATAGACTACATTATTTTATTTCTTTAATGCTTATTTATTTTTGAGAGAGAGAGAGAAAGTGCGAGCCAGGGAGGAGCAGAGAGAGAGAGGGAGACACAGAATCTGAAGCAGGCTCTGGGCTCCACTCTGTCAGCACAGAGCCCGATGGGGGGCTCGAACCCACTAATCGTGATATCGTGACCTGAGCAAAAGTCAGACACAACCAACTGAGCCCCCCAGGCACCCACATTATTTTAAAGGTGACAATTTAAAGGAACACATTCTACTAAGAGAGAAATAAAGCAGGGGTGCCTATGAGGAATGGAGTAATGTTAGTAAGGGAGGGGTGGGGGTGCAGATGTTAGCTAGAACAGCCAAAGTTTTCCCTGAGAAGGGGAGCATAAGCCAGGCTCTGTCCTATGTAGGAAGAATAGGACGTGCCAAAGCTTTGAAGCAGGCGTGAGCGGGAGGACCCAAGGAGCAGAGGAAGACAAGTGTTCCAAAGCCCAGGAATGAGAAGGAGGAGGAGCTGAGAGGTCCTGGGAGCCAGATCACATGAGTCATTGCAAGGACTCCGGGTTTATTCTGCAAGAGATGAGGAGCCATCGGAAATTTTTGAGCATTGGTGTCATGTTTTAAAATACTGGATACATTATGTTCATTTTTCAAATTAACTAAACAAGAAAAGAGTGCTTGCATTGTGGTGCTAGAGAAGTATATTCGCGTTGTCCGGAAATGGGTGCTGGAAGGATGTATCTGGGGAAATAACAATAAGCAGATTTAATGCCATATGTTACATAGGTTCCAGATAAATGATACTGTTAATGTTCATCTAACTTAGAAAATCAAACTGGGGGAAGTATCACTCTAAAGTGGTTAAGATTTAGAAAGGAAAGGTGATTGGCAATCTCATATTTAAAATGTTTCCTGTCCTTAGAATGTTCTTATTTACTTTATTTGTCTTCAGAGAGGCCTTTTTTGTTGCTGTTTAATTTTAATAGAGGGGACTGTCTCTGTTTCAGTGCTTCCCTCTTTGACTCTTTTCCTAATTGGTAGCTTAGAATCATAGTTGATGGTCTACTCAGGAAACCAGTTTCACTAAAAAGCAAAAGAAAGGGAAATGTCTCCCTTTTCTATCATCTTAAAAACTGTTTGCAAATATTAACAGTTAAGCAGGATCCAAGCGTCTTATGGCAAACAGCGGGGACGTTGGACTGTTGGAAGGTTGTGCACACACAACGCCCCTGTGCCATTGACCTAGACTAGAATGTGAATACTGCCCCCTGGAGTTGCAGAAAACTCTCTAATGCAAAGATTCAATTGAGCGTCGGAGGCCTGATTTCATGTCCCGCCTCTTCTCCTAAAAGCTGTTTCACCATCTCTCTCTGTCTCAAATTCTTCATCAAATGTGCTCGGCAACCCCCTAATAATTCCTACTTTACATTGCTTATAACTTTGAAGATAAAATAAGGTAAGATGAGTGAAGCACACGGGGAAAAAAAACACAACAATCTAGGCCAGCGTAAGGCAAATGAAAAGTATGGTTACTTTTTACCTAGAAACCATGGCAGCTGAATGAACTTGCTTTTTCTGTAGATTGCCTTTGGTGAAACATGACTAACTGAATGGAATTGCTATCACCAAAATATCAGCTTGCACCAAACCAGGATAAGGGCGCCTGGGTGGCTCAGTCGGTTAAGCATCCAAGTCTTGATCTCAGCTCAGGTCACGATCTCATGGTTCATGAGTTTGAGCCCCGCATCAGGCTCTGTGCTGACAGCGCAGAGCCTGCTTGGGATTCTCTCACTCCCTCTCTCTCTCTGCCCCCTCCCCACACGCTCTCTCTCTGTCTGTCTCTCTCAAAATAAATAAATAAACTTTAAGAGAAAGAGACGAAAGAAGAAAGAAAGAAAGAAAGAAAGAAAGAAAGAAAGAAAGAAAGAAAGAAAGAAAGAGAAAAACCAGGATAATGCTCTGACAGGGTAAGTCTTAAACCCTGTGACCTGGGATCAGAAGTAACAAACTGTCTGCTCGCAGACAACAGTAGCAAATTTGCTCAGCCGATACTCCTGGATTAAATGTCCTGATTAATCTTTTAGGGTCTGTGTCCATATGTGACATTTTTGAAAAGCAGCGATGCTTAATTTTTTATTAGACTGCGCAGTTTGGCTTGTCTTCATTCCCGAAAATACACACAGACGCTGTAGGAAAGCTTTTGGCAGAATGAACACTGGAATAGAAAGGAGATGAGAGGTCATGGGAGAAAGGACATGACTGATACCTAAAAGGGAGCCAGTGTCATTTGCACTGGACCTGAAGGCACACTGCAAATTCTTAAGCCAAGGTAGCTAAGGAAAGAGAAAATTAATGACTCCTGAGGAAGTATTCTCTTGAGAAGACTTGGCAAGAATGCTGTGGTTTTTGAAAAAAAAGGCTTGCTTTTGACCACTCTGAAACATTCAAATTCATATCGAAACAAATGACTCCAGAATCTCAGTTAAAAAGAGTTTCTTAATACTCATCAGATACATATATTAAAATATTCATTTTTCTAGGGACAGTTTTGAAAAAAAGACTTCCCTGTAATGAAGAAGTAATCAGAACTCATTGACACTTCATCATATTTCAGAATCTTCCTTGGCTCATTAGAGAGCAAAAGTGTCTCACAGATGAAGAGATAAGTTCACTATTTTGTAAACAAAGCTGGAAATGTTGCAGCCATCTGTGCTGAATTTATTGCCAAAATTTTACACTTAAGTTGCAGTTTTTAAATCTTCTTTGATATCAAAAGCTTCAAGTCCAGAAGCTCTAGCCAGTACCTGCTGTATAATAGAATCATTATTAAGCCTACATTACTTCATGTTGCTTTGGAAAGTTTAGTAGAAATTGCCTGTTGCATCACTCCTGGACATTTTTAATGTCCTGTGTCATGGAAAAGAACCCCATGGCTGTTCCAGTGCAGAAGGAGGAAAATGGGAGGAGAAAGGAAGGAAACACAACACAAGTGGGGAAATTATGAAGAGAGGTGAGCTAGTAAAATGCCATGCCACAGTCAACAGTGGCCTAAGAGTGTTTTACTAGAGAAAATGATTAATCGAGTCAGCGCAAAATAAATAAATAAATAAATAAGATCTAGCTTGTACCAAAACTGCACGCATTTATTTCTCAGCAAATACTTATTGAGAACCTACTACATGCCAGCCATTCTCCTCTGCCGAAGAGGAAACAGCAGTGAATAAAATAAGATCTCTGATCTCATGAAGTTTACATTTCAGTGGTTGAAATAAATACAAATTATGTAAACCCATACAGTTTCAGGTAGTGATAAAGACTATGCAGGAAACAAAGGCAGAGTAACACACTGTGGGGCGGGGGTAGCTTTTTCAAGTAGGATAGTCTCTAAGAAGGCATTCCAGGCAGAGAGAGAGCTGCAAAGGGTGGGGAAGAGCCAGAAGGTTACCTGGAATGACTGGACAAGAGTGAGAGCAGCAGAAAGGAGCTGAGTTCAAAGACACACAGGTGGGAGGGCATTCTACAAGGTTCTCTAGGCCAGTGTTTCTCAAACTTTAAAATGCACACAAATCACCTGAACATATGGTTAAAATACCATTTTTAAAATTTTTTTTTAACGTTTATTTATTTTTGAGACAGAGAGAGACAGAGCATGAACAGGGGAGGGTCAGAGAGAGAAGGAGACACAGAATCCGAAACAGGCTCCGGGCTCTGGGCGGTCAGCACAGAGCCCGACGCGGGGCTCGAACTCATGGACCGTGAGATCGTGACCTGAGCCGAAGCTGGTGCTCAACCGACTGAGCCACCCAGGTGCCCCTAAAATACCATTTTGATTCAGAAAGTCTGCAGTATCAGCCCCAAGATCCTGTCTGTCTAACAAGTTCCCACATGACGCTGATACTGCTGGTGCCCAGAACGCATTTTAAATATCAAGCCCCAAATCCATGGCAAAGAGTTTAGACCTCATTCTAAATTCACTGTTCTGAACAGAGAGTGTCATAACAAAACTTAGGTTTTAATGAGATCACACTTGCTGCTGTGCAGAAAATAGATTCTGAGTGGGCACTGGGGGGCACTGGGAATGAACAGTGACAGTAGTCCAAGCAGGAGAACAGCGGTTTGCACTAAGAAGACCATAGTGGTGGGGAGTTTCAGTTCAGGCAATATTCTGAAGGTAGGTAAGGCTGATAAAACTCCCTGATGAATTAGATGTGAACAGGAGATAAGGGAGAATTGTGAATAGTTTGCCTAAGCCGCTGGGTAAATGGTGATGCCATTAGCTGAGATGAGTAGCAAGAGAATTAGGGATGGACAGTGGCATGACTATAAAAGAGGCAGGTATTATGCATTGAATTGTGCCCCCCCATCCTCCCCCTGCATTCGTATGTTGAAGCCCTAACCCCCAGTGCCTCAGAATGTGACCTCATTTAGAGATAAGAGGTAATCAAGTTAAAGTGAGACTGTTAGAATGGACCTACTTGCAATAACACTGGTGTCCTTATAAAAAAAAGAAATTTGGACACACAGACACGCATATAGGGCGGGTGTCACAGGAAGATGAAGATGGCCATCGATACACTAAGGGGAGGAGCCTGAAACAGATCCTCCCCTCCAAGGAATCAACTCTACCCGCCAGGGAGGAGCCCAGCTCCCATCCAGGGTTCTGGAAGAACCCCACCCCTCTCAGGAGCCTCACCTGATTTTGGACTTTAAGCCTCCAGGACTGTGAGACAATAAATCTTTATTGTTTCCACCATTCGGTTCATGGTATGTTGTTTCAGCAACCCTAGATGATGAGGTGGGTGTGGTGCTCTTTTAGGCAGATCCTCTCGGAAGAGGAGTCCAATGATCTGGGAAGGAGCAGTTCAGGAAGAGAGAACAGCCTGTGAGCATGTGTAAAAGTTCTGATAGAAACAGGTGTTGCCAAAATCAAACTTCTATTTTGGACCCCAGAAAACGGTAGTGGACATTACTGAGTTGTAACACTGGGTTTCAATTCACAAGACATTGGTGTGTGTTCTCACTGTGCCAGGTATTAGTTGCACTCCTGAGCAAGTACCTTCAACTTCTGAGCCTTAGTTTCCCTATCATAAATGGAAGCAACAGCACCCATGCACCTGTCCCACCAGGCTGCTGTAAGGCCCAAATAAGACAAAAATGCGAGTGAAAGTAGTTCACAAAGTACAAAAGGTCATGTAAGCGTCAGTATGGTAGTTGTTTGTGGTTGTAACTTTTGTTATTGTTTCCACTCCGATGGAGGATGTGCTATTATGCTGTAATGCGTGGACATAAGCACACGCCAGACATGCAACTCAGGGGCCATGTGCCTTCATATTATGAGGATGCTCTGTGTCTCTCTTGGTAGCAATCCAGTCATCCATCTTATTTTTTAGAAGCTAAAAAACCAAGTTCATGTGATTTTAATTAGAACCATATTTTTATTTAAAGTGGGAAGCAACGGAAGATTGTGGTAACATAAATCACAAGTCATCTAATCTCATTTAGGTTCCATGAAAACAAGATGGAAATCTTTGAAGTCAGTGTGTTTATTTGCTAATCCACCCCCACAAAAAAAAAAAGAAAGAAAGAAAGAAAAAGAAAAAACAAATTACATTATGTTTCTCACAACTGTTTGAACAGGAAGTATTTTCTTTGCAGAAGTTATTTAAAAAATAATCCGTTTGGTGTCTATGCTATAAATCAGTACTTGGTTGAAAGGGAACCATCTTAGCTACCACTATTGCATCAAATTGTGCAGCTCATTGAAATAAACCAAGAGGCTTTCCTGAGCATTGGTGATGACCTAAAGAGAAGAGATACCCGAGGCAGATATGCGACAGGATGGTGTTCTTGACACAGTTAAGGTGGAATGGGAGTGGGTATCGGGAGAGGAAGGTGCAGAAATTGCCTATAAAACAATCTTCCATACCGCCCCAAAAAAGTCTCAGAGCTCTTTTTTTAATGTTTATTTATTTATTTTGAGAGACAGAGAGAGAGAAAGAGCTAGAGAGAGCATGCAAGCGGGGGAGAGGCAGAGAGAGAGTCCCAGGCAAATTCTGTGCTGTCAGCCCAGAGCGGGACACAGGGCTCGATCCCACAACCGTGAGATCATGGCCAGTGAAAATCAAGAGTCAGGCGCTTCACCGACTGAGCCATCCAGGCACCCCAGGGCTTATTTTAATGCACTTAATGTTGTCTTTTATTTTCTGTGATAAATTATGTCTTGTTGGAAGATGCCCAGGTTAGTGGCTTAGTGGGAAGCAATGACCAAACTGAGGCACTACCAGCTACTTACGCTGTCCTGGCTGTTGGTGCTTCACTAGCAGCAGCAGGAAGACTCTTCATGTCCTAGGGGTTCTTGGGTCCTGTGCTCAGACTCGAAAATTAAACTGGAGTGACACTAGTCAATGAGCAAAACTAAATCATTCCTAACATCTTGATAATACAGTGCTCAAAACATGTTCTTTTCAGATAAAGCTAATCAGCTGCGATCAACTATTAAATGATTATCTACAACAATAGCTAACATTTACTGGACACTTTAGATGTCAGACTGCTATGTGTTTTCCATGCATTCTTTCGTTAATCTTCAAAATAACCCTGCAATATTTTAATTTTTTTTTCAACGTTTATTTATTTTTGGGACAGAGAGAGACAGAGTATGAACGGGGGAGGGGCAGAGAGAGAGGGAGACACAGAATCGGAAACAGGCTCCAGGCTCTGAGCCATCAGCCCAGAGCCTGATGCGGGGCTCGAACTCACGGACCGCGAGATCGTGACTTGGCTGAAGTCGGACGCTTAACCGGCTGCGCCACCCAGGCGCCCCAACCCTGCAATATTTTAAATGCCGTCAATTTCTTCTCATTCAGATTTAACCAAATGTGTGTGTGTGTGTGTGTGTGTGTGTGTGTATAATTTCATCGTCTTTATTTCCAAAATACTAGCCTCTTTTTAGTTTCGATCTTAGGAATGAATATTCACTATGTTCCCTAAGACACAGACCCTGAGATACCAGACAATTACAGCTAAAAATTTTAGTGCTTTATGTTCAAAGATAGAATGTTATTATATGTAGCAGGCAGTTTAAGGTAAAAGAAAAGAGAGTAGACTATTTCTCTCCAAATGGCTCATACTGAACAAACTGGAAAGGAGTCAACACTGTATGTGCAATTCTCTGGCTCTCTTTTACAGGATGGGTGATTGTGAAGTATGTGTCATTTCTTAGAAGCTTGCCTGATAAAATCACTAGGCACTTAAATCCCAGAAAGTGTATTCTCAATATGTTGGGAATATGTGACAGACACTTCTTGTACTTGAACTAAATCAAGGTCCGTATCTATCTTTAACTATAGCTATACAATCACTGCTATCGTGCAAGACTACAATCCTTCTGCTGCACCCTTTTCTAATCCAAAGATTCAAAGTCACATCAATTCAATAAGCACGTGTCAAATTCTTTTTGTTTCCGAGATACAGTGCTGGTGATTCTATGAGTGGATTTGCAAACCTCCAATGTCCCTCTCCAGCTATTCTCCCAGAGATCACACACTCAGATGTCCCCAGGAGCCAGGCGGGTGATGTGTAAGAGTGAAGTTGATGGCATTCGATACAAGACACGGTAGTGGTGGTGACAAGGCCACCTAGAGAGCAAGTGCCCCTCGTCAAGCATGCATTTGCTGCTCAGCTCCTGCCACTCGATCCTATGACAGAATGTAGGCTCCATGTAGCCATCTCCACAGTTTTTTTTGAGAAAATCGAGAACTTCAGATATGTGTGCAAATATCCTGGTTTGTCAATGTTGGCAACTAAGATAATTTCCCTTTCTTTCAAATGCCGTGCAGCCAAGTTTGCTAGGCCACCACTTTGCAACTTTTCTTTAGGGATTCTCAGTGGGGAGGAGATGTGTCAAAATGTTCCCACCCCAACCTCTCAGCAGCTCTTACCCTCTGCCCTCTCACACCCACAGGAAATATCACAAGATGCACCTCCCTTATTCCACTAGGAAGGGTATGAGCTTTGGAGAAAGTGAAAAGTAAGTCCTTCAAAGAAAAATGTGCACTCCCAAATCTAACTTTTTCCCTCCTGCCTTTGGATAGAGCGGCAGATAATATAACACCATCACAGACAAGTATGCATGCACATTTTCATTTCTCTAAGGGAAAAAGAGTCCTACGGTATTTGTATTCCTTACAGATCACTGGGAGGTCTCTGACTGAGGGAAGGAAGTCAGGAGAGTGAAGAAAAAGAGGTCTTTGTTTTCAATGTATTGGGTTCAAGGGAACAGCAACACTTCCAAATTAAAACAGCTCAAGAGATTTAGAGTCGATTTTAAATGAGACTCCTGACAAAAACTGTAGATTTGGGGGCTATGAGAATAGACAGAACAATTAAATCTCAAGAACTGATATAATTCCCAATGGGGTTACCAAACATGGCACCATGACCAAGACTGGGAAGGTTAAGAAATGAACTTGCCCTAGACCCAGCTGCAGTGGTGAGATGTTACATCAATAAACCCAGCTGCAGTGGTGAGATGTTAAATCAAGCTACAGAGGACATCTCCAACCAAGCAAAGGAGTGAATGGCAACAGAAAACAGGATTTCTTAACCTTGGGAACCACTAGATGAAGATTTATTGTAGAAAAGCAAAGCCAAGGGAAGCCAGAAATGGTGGTATTTCAGTATCCAGACTGTAACAGACACCAGAGAAATCTATTTATAGTGAAAATCTATTTTTATCTTAAAAATAGACCAGTTATTAGATCCCAGAAAATCAAACTAGTTAAAAATGAGTTTGGTATACTCACAGAAGGCAGGGAACTATGCCATCCCCTTAGAATGATTTTTCTCAAGAGTAATTAAACTTAAAATGAATTCCTTCTGAACTTTTACTCTTTATTCCTCAACTAGTATTGTCCACAGCTCAACTTTTGCTTCTCTGGGCCACTTGGGGGAGAAGAGGGAGGAGAGGGAGTTGTGAGGGTCCCCTGGTCGTCACAGTGGGCTCTCAGCTCTCATAATGGTCCCCGGGGGCCAATTTTACTGCTTCCCCAGTGACCACTTCTGGGAGCTCTGTTCCATACTTCTCAAAGGGAAGACACCTGTTAGCAGGCAGAGAGGAAGCAAGTACAACAGAGCTCAAGGATGACGCAGGACAGCATTTCATTCTTTCAGGTCTCTAGAGTTCATTATACCTTTTTCTGGACCATTCTATGAAAAGGCATCCAGAGAGCTTAAATAGTGAAATGCAAAAGACCTCTTCACTCATTCATCCTTTAAGCAGCAGCAAACGCCAAGAAATGTTTCAGAGCTTCTATGTGATTTCTTTACCTGGAGTTCCATCCTAGGGCTACTTTCCCTAATTTATTTTTTTTGCTTTGGCAGTAAAACTCCTTTTGATCCTAGAGTAGTCTATGTTATCCAAATAATACAATAATGACTTTGGAGATATCAGCCTTGACTTTCCATTGGTTTGAGTTTCTGGCTGGTTCACCTAGGCTACATCAGGTCCTGAAATCACCCTGAAATTACCCATTCATTACCTCCACATTACCACACATAAGCATTAGAGAATGGGTATTGGTGACTTTACCTAGCATTAGATCTCTATGAGTATGTCCAGATATGGGAAGAGAGAAATCTATCCCTTGAATTCTGTGTATTCTAAGAGAGCTTAAGTTTATCTTGTTACAACTATCGATATTATGATTAACATGAGGAGAAAAGGTGAGCTGAGACCAGCTGGGGCAGAAAAACAACAGTCTACATTATCTAGTCCAAAGAGGTGGGGTCATCTTGCTTCTGGTTAATCTAATGGTAGGAACAAACCCATAGGAACAGATGAGCAGTCTGGTGTATGGAAGAAGGACTTCTGGGAGGCTCATAGCATTAGTGATGGCTATGGAATCATAGATCTGGGGATCCAGCCTGCTCATGTGAACATGAGTGGACACATTACCCAGCTTCAAAGAAATGGGCTTGAAACAATTTGATGAGGGGCCAGGATCATTTTGTTATCTGCTAGGATTCAGATTAAGCTCCAGCTCCACAAAACACTTGAATAGACTCAGAGATCCAAAAACTCAATCAGAACACTTGTCAAATGTTTCTCTTGGCATTGAGGGTACCACTTCCCACTGGCCACCACACCCTAATGGTTATTATCTCTCTTGGCTCACCAACAAGAAAGTAGCAACAGAGTAGCTTCCAGACCCTAGGTAAAGCTTGGAGATGGGTCTTCTAACCTGACAGATTTAGCTCTCGTTGGGCCAAGGTGGGGATAGGGACCAATTTATTAACACTAAGAGCTGGTAAGGTCAGAAACGGAAGCCATGAATAGGATGAGGTAGGAAAGGAAGGAAAAAGAAGGGGAAACGGACGGGTAGTATAAAAAACACTGGCCAACTCAGATGACCTTCTCCCACGTGCTCCCAATTTGCAATGGGATTGCATGAGACTAGCATAAAAGTGCAGTCCAAAAGATTGAGAACAACACCTCAGTTCATTACTTCAGGAAGTCTGAGGAGCATTCACACATGAGTGTTTTATCACTTGTGTCTACCTGGGCAAAATCAGGCAAACCTGTAGCTATGTTTTGGCTTCTACCTGCCTCTCTTTTTAGACCCGGTTCACACTCATGCCACCTATACTTGTCAGGGTTCTTAGTCCTGAGTATCAAATATAATACAAAGCTAGCTTAGACACAAAGTGCAGACGGATTATTATAAGGGCCCAAGGGTGCTTTATGAAACTTAGTTTTAGTAAATCTCTTGCCCAGACTTGGGACACAACTGGAAGAAGGAACTAGAGAGCCCGTCTCTGCTACTCTGAATATCTGCTTCAGGTTTCTCTCTGTCTCCGCAAACAGGCTTTGTCTGACTCTGAGGTGATGTACATAGTCTCCTTCTCCCTCTCCCCCCTTCTTCCTTTCCCTTACCCCCTTTCCCTTTTTCCCTCTCTCTTTCTTTTCTCTATTTCATCTTCCAAATACAGAGAGCAAATCCGACTGGCCCATCATGCATCCAGGTAATTTATACAGAATCTATTTTTTACATTCAAAATTGTGTTTTGGAGTGCAGTACATCCATAGAGGGTTTTTCTAAGGAAAACTTCCTACATTACATAAGCACTTAGCCAGCAGAAGAATAGGGCGGGCCAGAATTCACCTGAATTCTGAGGCAATGCAGGGTTTAGGGAGTGTCCTAACTAATTATGAAATTTGTCTTAAAGCCTGTAAAAGTATTTTTTTTAATCCAAGGTTAAATGAGTTGGTCATAACACTGAAGTTTTCTAAATAGGAACTGCTTTCTTTTTCCTGTCTCATATATGAGCATTATAATGAAATAGTTCCCAAATCCTACAGGCATTTCTCTCAGGCTGCCCAAGCAAGAGATTCTCTGCAGACCACCTTAGGTTTCACGGATTCCTAAAGATAAAAATGAGTTGATCTTCCATATAAACACCTAGAATCCATTGCAAAATCCTGCAGGAGTTTGTTGCCTCTTGCACTCAGGGGCCTAGAAATCTTGGAAGATGTTGTTTGCTGCCAGTAAGGCTCTATGTTTACTCAGGTTTCTTCATTTCCCATGCGTGTGTGCTTGCATACCAAGCCAGGAGCATTTACTCCCATCGTTAGCAACCTCTTGCAAAGCTGACTTCCTCAATATTACCACAAATGCTAAAGGAATAAGAAGTGAAGCAAATAAGGTTGACGTAGTTTTCTTCAGAACCAGATGCTCCTGCCGTGTGTTTTTGGCAATCCTTTCATCCACCTATTAGACCAGCTGGCATGGGGAAAAGAGGCATGCTTTGAGTAAAAATACAACAATTGCAGGAAGATTTTTCATCAGCCAGGATTGTTGATGAAACAGTCAGCTTGAGGTAAGAAGTGACGCATATTGGAGTCCCTGCCTGAGACATCAAGGTTACTCATCAGAGAACCTGAAAATAAATTGTAGTCTCCCAATTTCTTTTTTTTTAATTTATTTCTTTATTTTTGAGGGAGAAAGAGAGTGCAGGAGGGGCAAAGAGACGGAGAGAATCCCAAGTAGACTCTGAACCCGATGCAGGACTTGAACCCACAAACTGTGAGATCATAACCTGAGCCAAAACCAAGAGTCAGACACTTAACTGGCTGAGCCACCCAGGAACCCCACCCACCCAGTTTCTTTTTTTTTTAATTTTTTAATGTTTATTAATTTTTGAGAGAGACAGAGACAGAGACAGTGTGAATGGGAGAAGGGCAGAGAGAGAGGGAGACACAGAATCTGAAACAGGCTCCAGGCTCTGAGCTGTCAGCACAGAGCCCGATGTGGGGCTCGAACTCACGAACTGCAAGATCATGACCTAAGCCAAAGTCAGAGGCTTAACTGACTGAGCCACCCAGGCGTCCCCCAGTTTCTTTTTTTTAAAGGCTAGTGTCATGCAGATGCTAGCACACATTCAGGAATGATGCTCCTGGTTTCTGTTCCCTTAGAACCTCTCAGACTAGATTGCTATTAACCTTTCAAAATATGTTTTATCTAATTTGAGAGATAGAGACATTTTCAGTTTGAGCAGCTTATTCCCCTAACCACAGAAATTGATTGACAAGTGTTTATATGAATTTTCTAATTGAAGGGGCCAGTTGGATGACTGACCAGTGGTATCCCACATGGCATGTGTTGGCTTTAATACAGATCCAATCCAGGGCTCTTCTGGGCTCACAAATATATTGAAGTTTCATATAGAAAATAAAATTTAGACGGGGGTTTAACCTGAGAAAAAAATCAAAAGAGTAAGGATGATTTTTTATTGTGGTAGTTTATAAACCTAGGTTCTAGAACCAGACATGAACTTGAATTCTGGTAACAGAAGTGCCTTATTTGTACTGTGCAGTGTTCCTCACCTATCATTGTGGGCAGAGTTGCTGTGAGGGTACGTTGAGATCACGTGGGAGATATGTACAGAGTCTACACTTGTGAAGACCTCAAGCCACTAAGGCTGGCACTACGCATCTCTCTCTGATCCCCCCTCCCCCCACCCAGTCTTCATCAGTCCCAAGGAAAAGAGAACAGAAACAAACAAACAAAAATGCAAAGGTGACACGAGAGAGAGGCTGGGAGGAACTCTGGAGAAGTTTTCAGAACCACTGCCTTCCCTGTAGAAGTAATGGCATGAAATTAAAGCCTTACATAAGCAACGTGGGCACGACCATCCCTTTCGCCTGCCCTTTTGCCACCAGGCTAACCCTGTTTAAGCACCAGACTTCACACTTTGATAATTGGCGTTTCTTTATCTGTGACTGCACGAGAGTGTCGTGTTACTGCATTTTCCACAAATTCAGAGGAAAATCCCACTGGGAAACGAACAAAACTCTCCAAATAGCTCTACTTCCCGTCTTCAGACACACTGTCCTGTAATGCCATCTACCCCTGGAGCTTAGCTGAGCCGAGTCGTCGGGCTGCTAGGTTGTAGTTTTCTGCTGTTGGATGGGTTGAGATGACGACAGGTCTTGGCATTATCCTGGAAATGTTGTCTGGGGGAGGCCAAAATTTTCCACCATTTTTTTCTAGATAGGTAGAGAGATGAAAATGGTTAAAGGAAGGGTTCTGGAAAGGAGCAGGAAGATTAGTCCAAAGAGTATCTTTCTCATTTTAAAAGGGAATGATTTCCTTGGACATAGACTCCACTTTGGCAAAGCTGCTGCATCAAAATCAAAATCAAAACTAAAGCTGCTGTGGACACCTTTAGTTCCTCCAACCACATTTCTTGCGTACACACAAAAGATAAGACAGATAAACATAGTTTGGAGTACACAAAAGTATTTCTGTTCCCTGGAAGGATTTGGACTGTAGGAAAAATGGAGCCAGTTATCTTGTAGCTACCTCAAGCCTGACTTAATTCCAAGCATTTCATATTCGGAGCAACCGGAACCTTCCTCGATGCGCTGGCAAGGTTATGCCTTAGAGAAGGAAGCAGTGGCTTCAGGAGTCCTGAGCAAGGTGGCGGCATACAGGGGCCACTGAGCCCTTGAGAACAGTGTTTCCATCTCCGGATCCTGTACAGCGGGGTGTTTGTGAGACTCGTTGCTCAGACACCCAGATGATGCTCTCAACTCCCGTCCCATCCCACTGCTAATAAAACTCCTGGGATCCAATTATACTGCAGCTACTCCTCTAGCAGAGATTTTAGCCCTGTGTTTTATAGAAGGCACCCATACTGCTCACCAGAGACCCTAGCATCAAAGCCCCGTGCACTGTCTGCTCGTATTTGCTGCAGCTCTCACATTACGGAATCTGTAACAAACAGAAACCTAACTTTCTTTGAGTTTATGCAGATGAGGCTGGTTGATGACAGTGTGAGCTGCCTTGACTTGTTTACCAAAAGATCTCTGAAATGACAGTAATTTCAGTAACTGAGGTGATGACATTTTCCTTTGAACCCTCTACTCCCAGTGCATTGTGTGAAAATGTCTGAACAAATGAAAACGTTCTTCCTGAACATTGCAGAATGGTGGACTTCAGAACAACTTATTAATATTGTTTGCATATGAGAAAACATTTAGAAAAGTGTAGTAGCCACCTAGTTAAGTAAGCTTTTAAACATTTTTTAATGCTTTATGTATTCTTGAGAGAGAAAGAGAGAGACAGACAAAGCATGAGTGGGGGAGGGGCAGAGAAAGAGAGAGAGGGAGACACAGAATCTAAAGCAGGCTCCAGGCTCTGAGCTGTCAGCACGGAGCCTGATTCGAGGCTCGAACTCACAAACCACGAGATCATTACCTGAGCCAAAGTCCGACGCTTAACGGAATGAGCCACCCAGATGGCGCTAAGCAAGTTTCTTTATCAACTGAATGCTAAAGAAACTCAATCAAGCTTTGCTTGCAGAACACCAACAGGTCAGTGGTTAGGAAGTTAAAATATGGTTATGTTTCCAGTGTGGACATCCTAACTTGATGGGTCACAGCAACGTGGCACAGGTACTCTGTTCACATTTTGATGCTGAATATGTCCTGGACAGCTCCATCTGCCAGATCTGAAAAACACAGGAGTCAGGAAGGAGAACAATACAATCACAACTCTACCTTCTCCTTTATATAATGAACCTGTATTAGTGTCATTTCTTCAAGAGGCTTCTTTCAGACAGGGATATTATGAAGGAAACAAATTCTGAATGTCGATGTTCCAGCAAAATACGTTTTACATTATTTGCCAAAGTTGTAATCATTAGGAGAGTGTAGTTTTGTTTTGTTTTTTCTCCTAAAGCTCCAGTCTATCCCAGACCAAGAATCTGATGAGATTGGCCATGCTATTTTAAGGGAAAGAGATTAAATGACCAGCCCCATCTTAGGTATAATCTTGTTACATGTAAAGCACAAGAAGCAAGAAGAGGAAAAAAGATTGTTGTTTGCACATCTCCCCCCTGAATACTCTTGAAACTTCTCCTAGTAGAGAGCTATGATAATACTGTCAACTTTCTGCTCTACGTTATTAAAGGAGGCTATGTTGTATTGAAAGTTATATTTTTCTCCAGAATGAATTATCTTTACAAGTAACTAAAACTTTCCCCAAAGTAACACAGTGATCCTTAACCTTGACACAGATCTATAATGGATTACACATCTAGAGGAATAACAATAATGAGCAGAATTTATCCCTTTTAAAATGGTGTGTGCTCATAGTCTCAGCTCAGGTAAACATTGGTCAGAATTGTAAGGATTGCATCTGGGTAGATGGCAAGAATAAGGTGATGCCGATTCATAGGAATTGGGGGCATGATCCCTCTGGAGTCTGTATTGAATGTGAGTGCACTCCCGGTCCCAGGGTCTGACTTGCGATATGTGTGGAGTGGCTCCTGAATTTGATTAATAAGGGATTTCCCTGTATAGTTAATATTAGTTTCAGACACTATGTACAAGTACATTCTGTCTATGACCATGCTGTACGGCATGGAGGCCACCAGACATCAGCCTTCTTTCCTTGATCACCGCTTGGACAGCGGTAGTTGAGATAACTTGCAATGAGACACATCCCGCTTGTTACCAGAGATGTCCATTTGCTCTAAAGTTAGAGTGTGTTTGTGATCACACTGATGAGAACTAGTAACCTGGCTGCAAAAACTACTCCCTTTTCTTTCTTCCAAAGAAGAAACAATAGGACAATTGTACCAAACAAGGGTACATTTCTCCAAAAAATGTGTCTCATATTTCTGCTTTGATTCGCTAACAAATAGATAAGAAGGTGAACATTTGCTAAGCAGGAAGCAAACAGTAAAGACTAATACACACACACACACACACACACACACACACACATACATATACATACATATGTGTGCCAATATATGTGACATGAACATAATACATAAGGTATTATGAGATATATGAGATATATGAAATATTATGTATATAGAAATGTATATTTATTATATAAATGATAAAAGGGAGGAAATCACTATATTTCAAAGCTACCTATATTCACAGTCATAGAATTGTTTTTTTTTTATGTTTATTAACTTATGAGAAAGAGACAGAGACAGAACACAAGCGGGGGAAGGGGCATAGAGAGAGGGAGACACAGAATCTGAAGCAGGTTCCAGACTCCAAGCTATCAGCACAGAGCCCAATGCAAGGCTCGAACTCAAGAACCACGAGATCATGACCTGAGCCAAAGTTGGACTCTTAACCAACTGAGCCACCCAGGTGCCCCACAGTCATAGAACTTCTTGCTTCACTAAGATACTGATTTTTTTCACATAAAGTTCCAATTTTAAGTCTTATAATCCAAAAAAGTGAAAATTATAAATCATGAAACAAGTAGATTTTCAAGATATTTGTGTATTTTGAAAATCCAAATAATTGGTTGGATAAATCACAGTGATATCAAATATTCAAAATTATATTTCCCCCCCTCTTTTTAACTGCATGCATGCTGTCTTAGTCTGCTCAGTATGCCATAACAAAATACCATGGACCAAGAGGTTTAAACAACAGAAATTTCTTTTCTCAGTTTTAGAGATTGGATATCTGAGATCATGGTGCCAACATGGCTGGGATTTGCTGGGGGCTTGTTTGCAGAAGATTTTCCTGCTTGCAGAAAGCCACCTTCCTGCTATGGCCTCACCTTATTGCTTCGGCAGAGAAGGAAGAGAAAGCAAGCTCTGTGGTGTCTCTTTTGTTAGGGAAATAATTAATTCATGAGAGTCCACCCCCATAACCTCATCTAACCTAATTACCTCTCAAAGACCCCATCTCCAAATACCATCACACTGAGATATGAATTTGGAGGAAACTGTAACAGAGTCCATAACACATGCATATCACATTTGTGGATTTACACAGTCTTGAGAGATACCATTCCCTATAATATTATGTCCACTCTAAGTACTATCGATCATGTGGGATAATGGGAAGCATAACTGTATGTAGAGGAAATAAATTAACAAGTCAAAGTCCTAGAAACCTTATAAGAGATATTGGAATGGAAGGACCAGAGCTCCTTGAAATTAAGAAGGAAAAACTAAGAAAGGACATCATTCGCAAATACTTTTTAACTTCCTTATGGTTCCAGAGTGTGGAATAAATGGAAGTTAGAAAAAGGTAGAGTTGGGAAAACTATAAGGCAGAACCTCCTAAAAAAGAGAGCTGTCCCAGAATATAAAGTAGTAACATCTTCAGCACTGAACTCATTCAGACCAACAATCCTTTTTCAGGGATGCTCAAATGGAATGTCTGAATTGAGCAGCACTTGGGACCAGATCTCTTCACAGTCCATTCTGATTCTTAGATGCTATGACTAATGATAATTAGTCTTTAAATGGTTCATATGTGAATAAGGGAAAGAATATAATGACCAAAGTAACACACAATATTATCTTGTGTTAAAGGGTAGAAAGGGGGATCCAAAATATGTTCTTCCTTAGAGATGCACCTAGGATAAAGTATTCCAAGGAAATCTAATGTTCTGGTCAAGTGGCTAAAATGAATTATAAACCTAAGAATTGGCCGATATTTAGGAAAATCTCATCTCAAGAGAACCATGAGATAAGAGTTTTGTTGTCATTGTTGCCTTATATTATTTATTTTGTTTTAAGGGCATACACTTTATTTCATGGACTGTATATTTTCTACGGAACCAGACAGACTTGTGGATATTTGTGAATTATAAATAGCTACTAAACCTGTTGCAATAAAAATTAATTTTAGCTAATCTAAAACAAGATTCATCTTAGTTATCTTTCCTTAGTTAAGGGAAATGTATCCCTTATATAATCTTACCTGCTTTAATATAGTCAGAGTTCTAGAATAAGGCACTCTGTCTCTCTTTTTTTTATGTTCAGAAATACGCAAGATTCACTTTCTTCTAACAAAGATACCTGTTTCAGATTAATTTGCTCTCTCTTCTGAGATATTCAGTCCTGTTTGATTAAATCAACTGAAAATCCAAACAACCTAAAGGATATCAATCAGATGAACTTGATAAAGTACATATAGTTCTCACAATTGACTATACCTACTAGAATTTAAGATAATAAACGCAGGACAGTACCTATTTTATCCATCACTGTATTCCTTCTTGCCCTTAATGGTGCCTGCCATCAATAGGTTCTCAACAAAAATTAAATAAATGAAAAATTGTTTTCAGAGAGCTAATTATTACGCAGATGAGATACAGGAAAACATATCAATCAAATCTGTACTAGAGAGTTGCTTCAATTATGATGGTCCATATTGTTTTCTCAAGAGCTAAACTACCTACTTGGTATATCACCAAGACCTCTGGTTTCTTTCTATTCTCCTCCTGTTTGCTGCTTTGTTATTGCATGAGCAATAGCTATTTGAGATGTAAAATTCAAATTAGAATTGAATATTGGTTGTGCCTCTTCTAAAAAGTTCAGTAAGTAAGGTTTTAGATTTGGGGGAAGATTTACTAACTGATTCCATTAATAGAAAGTTTGCTTCAGTGAAATCATCGTGGGTCAGAAGCAAAGGTTGTATAAAGCAAGTGTCAATAATGTGGATTATTTAGGGAGTGCATTGCTGCAGATTATAGTCATGGTATAAAAGGAAAGTAAAACAAAAGAAATGTATACTTGGATGCCTTGAGATGAGAGAATGCAATGTCCAATTTCCTTACGTAAAGGTAGAAAATTCAGTCACAAAAAAAAAAAACCACTGACCTGGGAAATAGCAAACCCTAGATTTTCACCAGGGTATTTGGCATCATTCTACACCCTGAACCCCAGGTAATTCATCAATATAATGCAAGACAAGACTTGGTTGCAGAAGACTGGTCTAAAGCGATGGTTCTCAAACCATTCTCCTTCAGTATCACTTGAGAATTTGCTACAAACGCAAATTCTCTGGCCCAAGACAGGACCTATCAAACCAGAAACTCTGGGACTGTAATCTATCTTGACATTGTTCCCTGTGATTCTGATTTACATTAAATTTTGAGAACCATGTGATTTGGGTCCCCTGGTAAAGCCATTGTGAGGGCTTTAGGGGCTCTCTGTTCCCCTCTACTCCAAATGGCTCTTGAGACAAAGGCTCCTATAACCAGTGGCATCTGGCTTCCCGGAAGTTGAGGTTAGACATAAAAATGTTAAGTGTCATTCTTTCACTGCTCTCTGTTCCCATTCCCCACTCTTCTGCTCCCTACACTCCTTTCCACCATTGCAACCAAATCATCCTCAAGTGACTACTCACTTCCTGCTTGCTGACCTCTGAAATTCCTTCAGCTAGGAGAAAAGCCTTTCTAAATTAGATTAATATTTTATATATTACTATATTGTGTCACTATAATCCATAGTTTATTCATCATCACTACTGTGATAAATCAAAGCAAAAATTGAATGTGGCTGTCTCTCAGTTCCTTCCCACAAATGTTAGCCTACAAATTTTAACCAGAGCACACTCTCTTAGAATAATTCCTTTCATCAGTGTTCTGGTTTAGGTAACAAAACTGGTTCATTTTAGGCTTCAAATATATATCATTTATTTGCACTTCAAATTATTTTTTTAGTTTATAATCTTTTAAAGTTCAGATTAAACTTGCATTGCACAATACCTAAGGTATAGTCATGGGCAATAAACATTAAATTCATTTGTGACAGGGGCACATGGGTAGCTCAGTTGGTTAAGCCTCTGACTTCGGCTCACGTCATGATCTCACAGCTCATCAGTTCGAGCCCGGGTCAGGCTCTGTGCTGACAGCTCAGAGCCTGGAGCCTGCTTCAGATTCTGTGTCTCCTTCTCTTTCTGCCCCTCCCCTACTCATGCTCTGTCTCTTTCAAAAATGAACAAACGTTAAAAAATAATTAAATACATTTGTGACAATACTTCAGGTTTTCTCTGTTCTAATTTTTAAACAGATAAGATCTCCTTTTCACTTAATTATTCCTTGTAGCTAGACGCTATGGATGATTTATCATCTGGATAAGTGATAACAAATGAAAGAAAATGTGATGCAAAATATTAGCTACATGTCTATTCCTATTTCATCTACAGATATTAAATTGCATTTTCTGGTGTTTGGTCCATGGAGAGAACACACTTGAGACACTTCAGAATAACTCTGTCACACAAGTGAGAATACTCACTTTTATGAAGTGAGAAACTTTAAGGTTTATAAAGTGCTTTCAAGTACACAATCTCATATGACACTCCCAACAGCTCTGTGAAGTAGGTTTGGGGTTAGTACCTCTTATTTACTTGACTGGAAAAAAGGGTCTAGGAAGAAGATTCAATGACTTGCCCAATGTCACATAGTGAGTTATGAAACCAGTTGTTGGTCCAGATGCTCCTATCACCCATACTCAGTTACCTTTTTCATCATCATCATAAGCTGAGCTCCCAGAGTTTGGTCAATCCCAGATGCATTGACCAGGTCACATTTCAGTAGGTGGCATAAAAGGAAAGGAAAGAACGCTTTGTGGGAGGCTGGAGGCTTTCTGTGGGTGGAGGCTATCTCGTATCTGACTCTAAAAGTAGACATTAAAAATCTAGTCTTAGTCAACATCTCAGCACGCCACAGCAGAGTTGAAAATATCAACAATATCATCTTTTAGAGGAGTGTATCTTCTTGCTCTAAAGCTGAGTGGTTTTCAATCCTGGCTAATCCTTAAAATCAGCTGGGAAGATTTTTTAAAACTCAGGAACTTCAGCCTCATGCCCCACCTCCCCATCTCCATGAATGTAGGATGGGGTTCAAGCACTGATAGTTTGAAAGTTTCACAGGTGACTCTAATGTGTAGCCAGAATTGAGATCCATTGATATAGTTGAAATGGAAGCTAGGCTGTTACAAACTGACACAGAAGTAGTCTTTTTTCCTCCTCAGTCTAGGTAAAAAGAACATGTCTGTTGACATTCCCAACCATTTCTATGGGGAGGCTTTGTATAATTTCCAAACAAGCCAGAAAGTTGCATCTACCAAGGGAATTCCTGTGGACTGTTATCAAAGGGCTTATGGTTAACTGATGGGCTGAATTAATAGTGAGCATTAAGGCAGATTGAACCTCAAAATTTGGGCAGATTAACAAAGTGACCAATGTGGAAGGTCCAGATTTCAAGTTTAACTTTGAGTTTCCTATATCTCACAAGACAAGCACTGGTGGTAATAAAAAGGATGCTTTCTTTCCTTTACTTGTCAAGTGTGCATGGACCAGCCCTTATAAAAACTTGGATCTATCCAGATAGACATAGGAAGAGAGCTATAATTACCTTGAGTAAGCAAAGTAATAAACGGCAGCCTGAAAAACAACTTCTAGAAATCTAAGAGGGACCTAGGTCTGTCCTTAAACTACCCCTTCCTTTAATAATCTCCTGTACAAGGAAACTGGTAGAAATCACATCAATAACTAAAGATTCTTCTCCCTGTATTGGGTCTGATTGTGTATAATGTGTGTAGAGAGGGGGGAGGAGGTCCCAAAGAGGAAACAGTCTTGTTAAAGTGGACGAGTTAATAAGAAATGAGACATTTTATGTAAAATGAAGAGATGAATGTATCATACAAAGTCACATTACTAGAGGAAAAAATTAGAAGGTGCTCTCCTTAAGGGAATTGAATATATTGTATATAAGATTTCTATTTCACAAAAGATACATTTGATCCCATCCTACTTAGTGTAAGGGAATATATAATTATTAATTAATTTTTTCAGCTAAGCACATGTATAAATGGATCCATAATCAGAAAACCTTAAGTCATCCAAAGTCAACTGAAATGGCTTCTCCACAATTTATAGAAGTCAAGGGTATAAGTGAACCCACAATACACCAAATAAGGCAACTGAGGCATTTTAAATTCAAGAACTTCCCTTCATTATATTAAAATGGTAAAAAAAAATCTCATTTATTCAATTGTATTCAATAAGCACTTCTTGAGGATCTGTCATGGATTTGGCATTGTTGAGAGTAAAAATAATATAGTACTTCCTCATAATAACTGTAAAATACGTATTAAATGAGTAGAGAATGCTACTAAATATAATAGAATTATTATGTAAGACAGCATATATTAAAGTTATTTAAATATATATTATTACTAGAAAAGAAATATAGAATAGAAATGGTAAGTACTGCCATCATTTGGAAGGATAAAAAACAAAACTGATCAGAGCCATAGGCTGTTTCATTCCTCATTCTAGCAAATCTTAATAAAACAGCGCTTTTATCAGGAGAAATTATTGGCTGCCCATTCCCATCAAATCAGGTCTGGCTTCTTCTGTTCATAATCAAGGATTTTTCAGAACTGGACCCATCCATCCTGACTTTTAACGTCCCCTCCCAACTCTGCATTCTGTTGTTGGTCAGACCATGTCCCTTCAATTGTTCTGTAGCCCTTCTGTCCTGACTTTAATCACACTGGCCCTTCCTCAAGGTCCTCAGGCCACTCCACTCCTCTTCCCAGACCTTAAGCTTCTCTCTCCCTTAACCCCCACAACCTCCTTGTTCCCACTTGCCCAGCAAAATGAAGCCAAAAGCATGACACTTTCTCTGACAAATCCAGGAAAAGGAAGCAGTTTGTATCAATGGAAATGTGTCTGACTCCCAGTATTTTGAAAACATCAAAGATCCTAAAAGACATTTTTTTAAAGGTTCACTTCTTAAAGAGATACAAATAATACTTTTTTTTGCCAGAACTGATCTCTCATTCCCATTTAACCAGCCAGTAAGGACACTTTCCCACTTCCTGTGAGCCAGTTCAGAAGTGATGGTGGAAAAAGGAAGCCATTGTGTATGCTTCCCCACCCAGGGATACTAGTTCAAAGACTTGGCCATATTTATTACATGTAAAAGTATTTTACTATAAGACAATCTGAGTGAGTTAAAAAGCAATATTCTAGTTCATACATTTGTCAGGAAATAACTGGAAATACATGAAAATAAAAAATTAGTGAACTGTCAGAATGGCTAACATTAACAACTCAGGCAGCAACAGATGTTGACGAGGATGTGGAGAAAGAGGATCTCTTTTGCACTGCTGCTGGGAATGCAAACTGGTGCAGCCACTGTGGAAAACAATATGGACGTTCCTTAAAAAATTAAAAATAGAACTACCCTACAACCCAGCAATTGCACGACTAAGCATTTACCCACGGGATACAGGTATGCTGTTTCAAAGGGGCACATGCACCCCAATGTTTATAGCAGCATGATCAACAATAGCTAAAGTATGGAAAGAGCCCACATGTCCACTGATGGATGAATGGATAAAGAAGATGTGGAATGTATATATATATATATATATATACACACACAGACACATACATACACAATGGAATATTACTCAGCAATCAAAAACAATGAAATCTTGCCATTTGCACCTACATGGATGGAACTAGAGGGTATTATGCTAAGCGAAATTAGTCAGAGAAAGACAAAAATCATATGACTTCACTCATATGAGGACTTTAAGATACAAAACAGATGAACATAAGGGAAAGGAAGCAAAAATAATATAAAAACAGGGAGGGGGACAAAGCATAAGAGTCTCTTAAATACAGAGAACAAACAAAGGGTTACTGGGGAAGGTGTGGGAGGAAGGATGGGCTAAATGGGTAAGAAGCATTAAGGAATCTACTCCTGAAATCATTGTTGTGCTATATGCTAACTAACTTGGATGCAAACTAAACAATAAATAAAATGGTAAAAAAAATAATAAATTTTTTTTAAAAAATAGTGAAAAGAAAATTAAAATAAACCTAGAAGTTTGTTCTCCTTAAGAGCCCATTATATTAAAATTGTTTTTTTACTTTAATTGTTAGCACTAATTTCCCAGTTTCCTTTAAATCAGGAGATATACACAGAAAGAGATTTTTTTTTAAATATTCCCCCAAGTTCATTAACTCTCACTTAAATTTCACTCTTAACTAAGAAAAACACTTCTACCTGATGGTGACATATGCTTAGATACAGGAACCTTTCCAAGAGGACATAAATTCCTTAGTATCAAATATACAAACCTAAATAAATATACTGAGAATATTGGCATAGAATTTTCTAATTTCAAAATCATGACTTTATAATTTGGCATAATCATTGTCTCATATATAAATAAGCATGTCTTTCAAACTAATTTTTCTAGATTTCTAGATTTATTTATTCAAATAAATTAAGCAATGGTGCTTGCTCTAATTTAGATTATAAATATTTTTGAGGAAAAAAAATCATATCACTCAGAAGTCCACTGTTTTACCAAATGATCCAGCAACCAGCTGTTTTACACTATATTTTTAGATTTCCTTTTAATTATTTATTATACAAACTCCCCAAAGCTAAGAAAGAAAGTAATATCATAGTTTTCTACCACAACAAAGGGCAGAAAAATGACAGAGACAAAAGAGCAGATTTTTATCAATATAGGACAAGGAGGAGCATTTTGTGACTTCTTTCTCTGTCGATGTAACCCATTTAAACAATCTAGCTTTGTTGCAGACAGGAGTGTCCTCCTTCTTTTTAACTCATTTTCTGTCCCATTGTGGAATGGTAAACAGCAGAAATATACCCATTTGACCCAAAATGTAGTCTTTTATCCTGGCCTGGTTGTTTTGATCCAATGCTGAGAAGAAAAATCTAGTTACCCTAATTCTTTTCCAGTGTGCACAGCACTTGTATGAGTAAATCTGAAGGACCCAGGGAAGAATACAGTAAATATATTTTTTGGTGTTTTCTCTCTCTGAAAAATAACGATCCCCACTTAGAGCACAAGGTTGCTGTGAAGATTAGTGACATTAAATTCCAATTACAGTTCCTTGGAAATATGATCCTGTGGCCAAATATTGAGGCTGATAAGAAACACTCAGCCCATTCCCCACTCCTCAGCTGGCACTTTACCAACTAGGTCAAGAAGGAAGCTGGAATTCATCGTCCCCATCAAGCCTGTGACTTAAGTTCTGAGCTAGCCTGTGGCGTGGTGGTGGTGGTTATTTACTGACCGTGTGATAATTTCAAGAAGCAGAGGAAGTAGTTCCTATGGTAGAGGGAACATTACAGGTTTGTTTCTTTTCTATAATTCTATTAAGACTCTATACTAAGAAAATAATCTAAAATACGGAGAAAAGCTTTCTGTACAGAGATGTTTCTACAGCACTATTTATAAGAAATAAAAACTTTAATAATAATCTACATGCTTAAAAACAGAGGAGAGATGAATTTAATTGTCATAGAAGCATATGTTGAAACATCATGCAGCCATTAAACACCATGTTTGCAAAAAGTTTTATTGACAAGATTGTTTTTTACATTAAGTAAAAAAGAACACAAAATGATATAAATGATATAATACCAGCCCAGATGCTATATATATATATATATATATATGCTATATATATTCTCCAGGAATAAAGGAACATTTCTCACATTTAAAACACACACACACACACATTCATACACACCCACATAACCACTGAAAATGGAGTCAAAAACATTTTCCAAGCTATTCTACCATTGTAGGCTGTGTGACATTAGGCAAATCGCTAATCCATGCTTCATTCATAGACCATAGAAATTTTATCTCAAGACACTGCCCTAGAATTAATTGATAAAATGTATTTTAAATCACTTTTTAATAGGAAAAGACCCATACAATTACATAACAATAGTTCTTGGAAGTACAAAAGAGAACCTTCTACAGTTTCTCCAGGTTAGCCTATATAGTGAGGACAGAGTTTTGCCATCAATCCTTCAGCTACTGGTTGGAATTCTGACCACCATGAAGGAAACTTGTGCAGGATGTGGTGAAACCTGGTTCCTATAGACTAAAAAATACATCTGTGCAAGTTATTTATCATAATAAATAATATGCTTCAGTTTACTTATACAATATGATATGTATTTTGAATTATTTTTCAACCTTGCCTTACAGTTGAGGCCCATAACTTAAAAACTCCAAAAAGTGATGCTCAGACATTAAAATTCTCTTTCTTTCTCTATTACTAATCCAAATTATGGAGGGAGGGAAGGAAGGAAGGAAGGAAGGAAGGAAGGAAGAGAGGAAGAGAGGGAGGGAGGGAGGAAGGAAGGAAGGAAGGAAGGAAGGAAGGAAGGAAGGGGAGGGAGGGAGGAAAGGAAGGAAAAATAGAAAGAAAGTGCAGAAATATGGCTCCCAAATCTACTGCAAGAGAGGTTAAAAAATGTAATTTTCCTATGTGCAAACAGAGCATATCACCTCTTCTCTGCCACACACTCCTAGGTAAAAAGAGAAATAAAGACTCCTCAGACCTAGAGGAATCAGAGAACTTGAGTCAATAAGTTGCCTGTGGTTCAGTACAGTTTGAGAAGGGTGTAAATACTGTATAACCTGAGGAACATTCCTAGAAACTTTCACAAACCATCAGATGATATAAAAAAAATAAATCACAGAGTTCAAAAACTATGAAATCTTTTACTGTTTTTTGAAGTTAACCTTTAAACTGTCTATACCAGGGTTTAGGAACTTCCAACCCACAGGAATATAGATAGGCATTGGACCTAATCCCATAACTAGACCCTCCCTTTTTTCAGTTCACATTCTAGCTTTTTTCTTATCTCCTAGAAGAAGCATTTCAGGCTTATTAACTTGACAATGATAATAAGAATTGAAGTCAGTTTATAGTTTGTAAGCTGAATCCAGAGAGCAAGAAGCTGTAAATGGAAAGTAAAGTCAGAAACACAGTGATGAAAATTGGATCCCATAACTAGGATCACAGAAGCATAAGAGGCTAGGGTTGAGTGGTTAGGGGGCAACAATCAAGGTCCTGGCTCTAGGGCTAGAACAAGGTCAGTCCAGCCAAGCAAGTCAGAGAGTCCAGCCCCTGATGGCCTGGTGAGGTTGCACATGGAACTCCCAGATATCCTGCAAAGAAGGTGCATTCACTCAGAACTCTACCCAGGCCACACACTGGGCAGCCCACTTCTCAGTCAAATGTTAGCATTACCAAGACCCTTTGCCTTGGAGATTTATATTGTACTCATATCTCAGACCTCAAACAGATCAAGCTGGGATTTGTTTGTTTTACTTTTGCAGATGATTGATGGAGATAGAGATTCATCCTAACAGTGATTTTTCACTTCTAACAGCAAAAAAGGAAAAAAAAAAGTTTTTTGTTTTCCTTTTTCTCTCTTTACAGTGGAGATATGTATAGAATTTGCCCTGTTCTGTTACACAGATGGCAATACTCAGTGGCTCCCAGTATTTAGTCATTTCTCTTCGCAAGGAAATATTAAATATGGAACATCTTTCTTCTCAGAGTAAGACCATCTTTAGGTCACCAAGGGCCCATTTATCACTATTTAATTGAAAATAATATGGGTTCTGAATCATATAGCCAAAGTAATGGTAAATATAATTACCATTTAATAACATAGCCTTTATTATTAATAGCTACTGTGTTGGCCAACCTTAGAGTCACTCTTTTACATGATTGTTGTATCCCTGTGTCCAAATGTGGATCTTGGTCTTTAGAATAATATTCTCCTTTTTTACCCAAATTTGTCAGTCTTTGCTAACCAAAGGCTTGCTGTGGAATGAGCAGAATTGCTGTGGACATGGGACAAGCACTATGGATAATGACTAACTTGATGGAACAGCCTCAATTAGGTCCTCATCTCTGACATTATCCAGGCTGGTTAGGCTTGGAACCATAGGATGTGTGTGTAGACATCTGTCATCAAGTTTTTGTTTTTAAAAAATAAGAAGTTGAAGAGTGTAAATTTTACTAGATTTGGAGAATTGAAGTGCTTGGAACATTATAATGATTTATAATATAGTTTCTGTGGCTTCCCTGGTTGAGATTTAGGGTCTTTGTTTTGTGGATGCCTTCCTCGTGTGGTAGAAAATCCAATTCTAAGCCAATAACACATTTGTGACAATTCCATAAAGGAAAAATAAACCAAAAAAAAAAAGCACTTGAGCAACTCAATTTACCAGCTTTGACTAAAAATCTGCCACATCTCACATCTCTCAACAACTCTACCCTCATAGGGAGCACACCTTCTGCTTCCCAGCCCACTGTCCACAGTCACCTTCCACCTTCTGATTGCCTAGGAGGAGGCACTATCAGCAACACGAGGCCTTCGGGATTCACTTTTTCCTGGGATTCTTTTTGTGTGCTCTTGTTCTGCTGATGGCCCCACACTGTGAACTGTAGCTGCTACTCACCATTGGCAAAGTCCAGAGAATTGGAGAAATCAAGATCCCTTGAGACACTGACACGCAGACTTAGCTAGAGTGATCGGGCCAGGCGGGTTAAGTAACTGCTTGTTTTGCCCTAATGTACTTGTTTTACGAATGTCTATTCACAAGTAGTTTCAGAGTTGTGACATGGAAAAGTTAGGGTATGAGGAATGTGTGTTTAATGTCTTTTCCATTTTTTGGGGTGCTTATGGACCATACATGGTTTTCAGCAATTCAGTCATCTTAGCTGGTAATTGAGAAAGGGATCTGTGAAAGTCTATATATAGAAAGAGGTAGTTAAATACAAAAGAAAAACAAGAATATAATTCCTTTGGTTAAAGAGAATACTCTGGCAATAAACTGTAATATGAAAGTAATTTCTCCATTAATACCCAGCTAACATCTATATCCTAGCATGAACTTTTTTTCAACATTCTCTTTACTGTGGAGAGTAAAATTAGCCCCATTCTACAGTTAGGAAAATGGAGATACATAAAACATCCAAGAGTCTCTTCCAGTATAGCAAAGAGCCAGACAAAAGCTAATGACTTACAGATGTAGGATATTTTTCAAAGAAGATGCGACAAATCATGTTATCTTTGATGTAACATGTGTAGAACTAACACAAATGTTTGCTGTTGAAACTTACAATAGTCAGAGGGGGAGAAAAATCTTTTTCATCTTTTTTATTTTAAAATTCCTTTGTGTATGTAGTCACTTCTCCAAAACCAAGCCAAGCTATTTTCTATGAATAACTAAATTATGCAGCAAGTTTAATTAAAATTTCCTTGCAATAAATCTTAAAAGTTTCTTTCTCTTTTTACCAATACTTCTTTGGGGGAAAAACTCAGGCTTGATGAGAGTGGCCAACACTAATGTCTTCCTCTTTCTCCCCAAATTCAGTAGACAGGAATAGTTGTTGAACTCAGGAAGTCCCAGCAGTCCTTATCTGGTGAGCCACACTTACTGTGTGCCAGGCACGAAGGTCTCTGCCTCCAAGTGACTTGCAGACCAGAGGTGATAGCTAAGACAAGTGTGCTCTTAGGAGTGAACACAGACAGCCACAGCAGCGTATGGGAGGTCTTCAGATTTGATTTGTGAAAAGAGCGAGAACCAAACTAGTACCTAAAATATGTGTAGGAATTAGCCTGGTGAAGGAGTGTGCCTGGTGAAGGATTGTAAGTAATGCTTCAGAAAGGTAGAACAGAATATGAAAAGACCTGGAAGAGGGAGAGCTTGCAGTGTTTTAGAAGATCCCAGAGAAATCCAGGGTGATAGAAGTGATGGTAAGTGGGAATAATTTACCTGTTGGAATCTCCTGTTTGCACTTTTCGAATATATTAAATTTACAGACACTCAGTAGTGTGGTAGGTTGAACAGATGTTTATTGAGATATTTATTGAGATTATATTCCTGATTTTGGAAGAACTACCTATTCATTTGGGGAAACTTGGAATATATAAAAAAGCTATATATATATATATATATATATATATATATATAAATAATACATACAAGAAAATAAAATCACCCACAATACCACCAATTTTGATAACCATTGTCAACATTAACTTCTATAGAATATTCATTATATTATTTAATGAGCGTTTTTAGCCTTATTTCATAATATATTTTTTCACAATTTGAGTATATTCCTCCTTTTGCATATATATACATATATATTGATATGTATATTGATGATATATATTCCATTCATTTTTAATTTTTACAATGTTTATTTATTTTAGAGAGAGACAGAGACAGAGACAGAGACAGAGAGGCAGAGCATGAGCAGGGAAGGGGCAGAGAGAGAGGGACACAGAATCTGAAGCAGGCTCCAGGCTCTGACCTGTCAGCACAGAGCCCAATGTGGGGCTCGAACTCACGACCTGTGAGGTCATGACCTGAACCGAAGTTGGATGCCTAACTGACTGAGCCACCCAAGCACCCAATGTTTATTTATTTTTGAGAGAGAGAGGAAGAGAGAGGGAGGGAGACAGCGTGAGTAGGGGAGGGGCAGAGAGAGAGGGAGACACAGAATCTGAAGCAGGCTCCAGCCTCTGAGCTGTCAGCACAGAGCCTGACCAGGAGCTCAAACTCATGAGCCACAAGATCATGACGTGAGCTGAAGTCGGACGCTTAACCGAGTGAGCCATGCAGGCACCTCTATTCCATTCATTTTAAAATAATTTTAATTATGTAATTTACAAATATATTCTAATTTTGTATGTTTTATAAAACTATACATTCGGTGTGTAACTTTTGGCCCAGTTGAAATTAATTTGTAAGCTATCAAGCTGTCGTATTTCGAAGAGTTGGGGCTCATACAGGCCTCTATTCATTAGTTTTAAAACACCACTGTGAAATGGCAAGTATTATTATCACTATACTGCAAATGGGGTATCCAGAGCAGACAGTGGTTGCATTAACCAAGACAAGGCTAGAAATAAACTGGGGTTATTTTGAAAGTAGGTAGGGTATAAATTATAAGTGAAATTAAAAAACGGTGATCTATATTTCTATTGAAAAGCCTCATCTCTTTGAAATGATAATGCATAAAACATACTGACTCTCTATTACTTTTCCATAAATTAAGAATCAAACCTGACCTTGGGAAGTCCACATGGATATCAATGGAAAGTTAAGCCATTTACATATGAAGAGTTATTGCCAGAACCTTGCCTGAAAGCTTACACAGTATATTAGAGCTTCTAAAAGATTAAGTCAAATATGGATGTTGAAGTTAAAGTACACATAGATGTGCACATGTGCAAACACACACACACACACACACACACACACACACAGAATTTTAAGACCAAAAGTAGCACCAGAGCCAGTTTCATGATATTTTTATTAGTAATCTTTACTTGGGCACAATTTCACTTGAAGCTGGTGGGATTTTTTTTCCGGAGTCAAGTCTGCAGAATCAAGCCTGTTGGGACTCAGCAAACCACAACAGACGTCATCAGATCTCTGGTGCTTCAGGATATACATACTGATCACTGCAGGGGTCGGGGAAGTGTTCTTCTTTCTTTCTTTTTTCTTTTTTCTTTTTTGTTTTTTTTTTTTTTTTGCTTGCGTAAGCTCACACAATTATCAGCGGATATAACCCTTGCCTTTCTTTGAAGTGTGAGCTATCAAAAACTAAATAAACCAGATGAGTTCTTTTCTGATTCAAGGTGACAGAGCAGACCAATGTCTGAATGACATTTCTTTTTAAGGATGGAAATAGAATTACAAATTTACTACATCTAATTTGCACCTTTCTTTGAAAAGGTGGCACTCCAAAAGAAATTTTCTCACGTGCCTTTCCTCCTAAGAATAAGTAACAAAACTGAAAATAAGAGAATGGCAGGATGATTGACCACACAATACGTGAAGTTAGCCAGAGAATGAGGGGGAAATTGCCACCCAGGAAAGAAAGTGACAAACATTGGGTCGATGGCATTCAGATAACCCCTGTTCTCCTCGTGACCAGATAAATATACATTCTTGATTCTCAGATTCCTTCCATTCTTGGTGCAATACTTGAAAATAAAATTTAACCAGGTTTTTGGCATTTTCATCTTTTCTGGGAATACTTCTAAATGACCTAGGGGAAATTTTCTAAACCAAAGAACAGTTTTGGCAGCAGAAACAAGCCTCAGTATGTATTATGATTGAGACAAAGTAATTTAGCCTTTTACTCATGCAAGAATTTATGAAAACATCTACGTTAGGAAGAATAAAGCAAATTTGACATTGTAGAAAAATGTTTTACATTTTCTTATTTTAACTCTATACAAGAAAAATATGATTGGTGATTTGCTAATAAACAAGAAGAACTTAACTAGATTATTAATGTCAGTCTTGTAATTTACTCTGATAGAATTAAGTTCTCAATTGTACCGTATTTGTTCTATTTCTTTTGCTGCTTTCTCTGTTGTAACCCCTCTGGGCTTTATTTTTGTCATCTGTACAATGGGGATCATAGTTCCTATTCCACAGGTTTGCTGGGATGATTAGATGATACAATATAAGTAAAATGTCTAACCCCATGGCTGTACACAGTAGATTCTTTCTGATTCATTCCTTTCTACCTTCTTATTTTCTATGGCATTTGAAAAAAGTATGTGAGGACTTCAGTGGATTAATTGTGTAAAGTCCAACTAGTAAGGGCACGAAGTCAAGTATGTGTAAAGGAGCTACCATTTATGAGTGCTAACTACGTACCTGGCACATAATAAATGCTTTATAAATATTAGTTATTATCGTACCACACACCTCATTTTATCCTCACAATAACTCTGGAGAGTGTTTATTTTCATTCTCATTTTCCAGTTGATGAAACTAAAGCTTGGGAGGTAAAGTAACTTGCCCAATGTCACACAGCAGGATTATGACAGAGCCAGAATTTCAGCTGAGATCTGCTCCAGAGCTCCTGGCCTCACCCCTGCACCATGCCACAGCTACTGAAATATTGGGCAGGAAAGCCTTGGGCAAATTTAATCATCTGGAACAGAACAGAGAAACCAGAAGTAAGCCAAAAGGACCTCTGAAAATAAAAGACAAAATAGCTAAATTCTCATGTGTGCATTCTAAGAGAAATTCTTGGTAGCTAAGCTCTAAGCCTACTTATTTAAAGAACAATGCACTCTGGGGGCTTTGGTGCCTCAGTTAAATCCCTTACTCTTGGTTTCTGCTCAGGTTCCGATCTCACGGTTCGTGCGTTCAAGCCTTGCATCAGGCACTGAGCTGACAGCATGGAGCCTGCTTGGGATTCTCTCTCTCTCCCTCTTTCTCTGCTCCTCCCCTGCTCATGCACTCTCTCTCTCATTCTCTCTCTCTCTCTCTCTCTCTCTCTCTCTCTCAAAATAAATAAATAAACTTTAAAAGAGAAAAAAAGAATAATTCATTACAAGGACACTTAACCAGCTTGGTTATCTGGTTTCGTGGACTCTAGAAGATTCAAAGAAGTAGAATTGAAAGTAAGGACAGGTTACTATAGCCAAATGCCTTGAAAACAATACAAATAACTTCTGTAAACCTGTCAAATGCTGACCCCAGGTTTTTTTTGATGTTTATTTATTTTTTGAGAGAGAGACAGAGACAGAGACAGAGACAGAGAGAGACAGAGTGTGAGTGAGGGAGGAGCAGAGAGAGAGGGAGAAACAGAATCTGAAGCAGGCTGCAGGCTCTGAGCTGTCAGCACAGAGCCCAACGTGGGGCTCGAACTCACAAACTGTGAGATCATGACCTAAGCTGAAGTCAGACATTTAACCGGCTGAGCCATCCAGATGCCCCTGACCCCAAATTTTTAAAAACCATAGTAGCCTGTGCCATTTAGCATAGGAGCAAATGACCTGAAAACACTCAAATAATCCTTGAGGTACAACTGATATTCATCATAAAGTCATTTAAACTGTTAAATTGTTAAAGCAGATCAGAATTATATTACATATTTCACAGGAAAAAACAAATTTCATCCAAATATATATATATTTTTTAGTTCAGGGACTTAAATAGGAAATAATCAATGAAGCTTAAACACACCTCCTCTGTTGACAGTATTAGTTAAAGGGTTATGACAAAATTAATCTTTTCATCATTAACCCTGAGAATTTAACAACATAAACTTTCATCTTTGCCTTATTGGACTTTCTTCCATCATATATACATTTTTGAATTGGGTTATCAAGGTTGTATTAATAGCAAGACTTATATCAGGCAATATTCAAACTGATAGAATAAATGGGTTCTCACAAGGTTTAGGAAGGAGCTGTCAGCTTTTAATCTTACCACTAATAGTTTAACATAAAGTGTGATCAGAAAAAAAATGAATACATTTACTGGAAAAACACGAATTCCTAAACATTCTCACATCAAGCATTTTTGACGGAACCTGTTACATTTCAACATCTTTACAACATTAATTTCACAGCACTGGGTAGTTAAGGACTATGATGGCAGTGGATCAAATAGCCAGGGAAACTATCAACAGTATTAAACAGTGGCCTAGGATTTTAAAAGCCACAATTGTGTTTTGACTTTTATCTGTAACACTTCAGGCATCTTGGGACAAATCATTTGATGGCCAGAGGAATCCCAATCTCAGCATGACTGGCGGGACGGAATAGATTCAGCCCCAGATTGCAGATTACTGAATCCAACATAAGTCAGGGAGACACCAGCCCACCCCCAGAATCCTTGGAAAGCCCATAAATGAGGACCAGACAAAACAGCACCTGAGAGATGGGCTGATTTTTCTTTCACCTGTTTCTTCGTTTAGACCATTATTTCAGCACATTCCCTATTTAGTCTCAGACTCCTGTTATGTAATCCACTTTCATGGTAGCTCCATACAGATGAAATCAATATGGAATCATTTGAGGACTATATTCTTCACCTGAAGACTGCGTCCTTCTCCTAAGTGGTCTTGGACAGACATGGAGGTATCATACAATGGACTTAGCACATGAGCATTATGGCCAACCTGACTAAATGCAATCAACTCCTCAGCATCACAAATAATCTTGAACCCAACCCAGTCAAGAAAAAGAAGGCCATCGCTTGGTATCTGGACTATCATGCTATTTGGAAATGAAAACCTTTGAACACTCTAGGCAATGAAAAGAACACGATGCCTTCAAAACAAAATACAAAATCTTAAGTTATCTTAAGAATTCCAAAAAAGTTCTGATGTTTCTTGAGATATTTATTTCCAGACTTTAATATATATATAGAAAAATATTCTTATTATAAAAAATTTGGGGTGACCCTGTTTCATTGACCACCTAAATCTAGACTTAGTCTACTTATTAACTGATTTTTGTGACCAAGCATCGCTCATATTCAGTGGTGTATGCCTGGGCATGCCCCTTCCCCTGATAGGCCCAAAAATGCCTTATGGCCATCCACCCATCTTAGTCTTTATTTTTACAAAAATGTAGTCTCTTTTTATGTCCACTTCGTGAAATCTATATGCATATTACTAAGTGAATTCTTTAAAATACATTCCTAGAAGTAAATACTACAGAAATACAAAGTATTATTCTTAATGGCTTACTCCTGAGATAAATAAAAATTTCTCTGGGGATAAAGGGTTCAGTGAAATAAGATGAATAGGGTGAAGGACATTCCAGGACTATCTAGCCAATATTTTTTTAGTACACAGGGTGCCTTGCAAGAATTTAATTGGTTCATACGATTAAGAAATTAATTCCCGGGGTGCCTGGGTGGCTCAGTTGGTTAAGCATCTGACTCTTGATCTCAGCTCAAGTCTTGAGCTCAGGGTCATGAGTTCAAGCCCCACATTGGGCTCCATGCTGGGGCATGGAGCCTACTTTAAATAAAAAGAGGAAAGAAATTAATTCCTAGAAAACAAATTTATTTTATTTATTTTATTTTATTTTATTTTATTTTATTTTGTTTTATTTTATTTTAGAGAGAATGAGAGCAGGGGAGAGGTGTGGAGGGGGAGAGAGAAAGAGAAAGAGAGAGAGAGAGAGAGAGAGAATCTTATCCAGGCTTTGCACTCAGTGCAGAGTCCCACTAGGGCTCAGTCTCACGACCCTGGGATCATGAGTTGAGCAGAAATCAAGACTCGGGCTCAACCAACTGAACCACCCAGGCACCCTGAAAACAAATTTTTAAATTATTAATTATTTTTTGTTTATGATAGCACATAACCATTGAATATTTTGTTATTGTATTTGTGTGCTTGTTTATGTGTTTACTTTCTGACTCTTCTTACTGGGATGTAAAGTCTGACTTGTTCAAAGCTTTGCTTCCTTCCTAGATGAGGGCCACTTTCTATGGAAGGTGCTTAATAAATGTTGTTCAGTGCTGTTAAATTCCAGTCTTGGCTATTGACAAGTGCAAGAAGAATGAAGTACTGTGCCTCTGAGACTACCTGGAAAAGATTTGTCACCAAGGGTCACACTCCCGTAAGAAATCTCTTGAGTTCTTTCATTATAGGCACCATCCCCTGGAAATAATAATAATAATAATAATAACAATAATAAAGAAAATAGAAGGCTTTGAGATTGCTTTATTTTTTTCAGGCCATGGAGATACTATTTAGAAAATTGCTACTTTAATCCTCTAAATGATGTTCCTAAGGCCTGAAGAGGTAAAGGAATTTCCCAGAGTGTTTTATCTACCAGTCAGGAGCAAGCTTCTTACAGTGTCCTAAGGGATTGACTTACAAGGGGACAATGCCTTACCAAGAAAACCTTTAATAATTCATTAACTATATCCTTTAATGGAAAATGAGGGAAGAATGGCATTTTAAAAATTCTCCTCTAGGAACAATTATGCTATGGAGGGTTTCTGGAGATTTAGGGAGAAACTAGTTCAGTATTCAATATTTATGGCTATTTAGATCAAGCTAAAAATTTTTTAATTTTAACCTGTTGTAGAGAATTAGATCTGAAGAGTCGTCTAGATGATCTGAAACACATGTTAGAAGTTAGAACATGAGGGGAAAATGGTGGCAGACCAATATTAAAGGGCCCAGTGCCGATAACCTCTAGGGTCTTAGATTACCCTTTAAGATCATTATTAGTGTAAACCTGGACTTTTTTTTTCTTTTCTCTTTAGTTTTTTTTTTTTTTTTCATCTTTGTCTTCTTTTTCTCCTATCTCCTTGACTAGTCCACACTAAATATATACACTCTATTTTTCCTAACTTTTACCTCTTCTTTTTGCCTTCATATATCATTTTCTGGTTGTATTGATGGCCCCAGGGCTAAAGGGGTTACTGGTGCCAGCTCCATAGAGAAGAGAGCAGATCATTTGAAGGAAATGACAATAGCTGCCTCTTATGGAGTACCTACTTTGTGCCTGGCCTTGTTCTATACACTTTCTATAAATATTTGCATTTAATCCTCTCAATTGGCCCAAAAACTCAGTCTAAGTTTTCCAACATCCTGGTTCTACTGGTGAGTGGGGCTATTTTGGTTGATTTGCTTCTGAAAACTCTATCTTTAAAGGTTCTAAAGGAAACCCCCCAAGAAATGGCAACTTGAAGAAAGTGGATGTAAGTGGCACATTTGACCAATAGGTTAGAGACAAGAAAGATACAACTGAGGATCTCCCAAGTGAAATCTCAAGTGCTTTTGTATAACCAATCTCTTTTATTTGCATGTTAGTTTTCTTAGGGGAAAATGTGACTTTACCAACCTTGTTAATGGGGGAAAAGTCCTAACCCTTCAGTAATTTCAAGAAAACCAGTATATGGTTTAGGTCAAAAAGAGTACTTGATTTTGCAACACCAGTATCCCTTCTGAGGTTTTTAAAAAATGCTGTGGCCATCCCACACAGAACTCTCTTCATGTTTTTGCCACAAAAACAATAGTGCTATTTCAGCACTCACTGTAATCGAGACCACTTTACGAGGTGCTCTCAGGAAGCTATCAGAGAAATAAATGCCTTTGCTCCTACGATCTAATATCATAAAAATGAAATACAAAATTTACATGCAAAATGGACATAGAGGCAAATGCTAAATAAAACAAGGCATTAATTATAATGTGTCTAATATGTGTTGAGAGTCATAGAATAATTTGATTTAATTGGATTTAGTCAAAGATTTGGACTATTTACAGGTTTCTCAAATAAGCAAATGAATTTGTTCATTATTAGTAGTACAGGAAAAGGAGAATACCAAAATAGTTGAGCATCCTGAAGGTTAAAATGATTTGCCCAGGGTTTGTACTTTCCTTTCCTTAGGAATATTTCTCAAGAGCCAAGACCTTCTGTCACTTTGCAATACCTTTATAAAAGAAGGTGCTATGTAAAGATGATGTGAAATTTATAGGTTCACACTTCCCTGATGGAAGAACTATGGATATAAATGACTAAATAACCAAAGTTACTATGGGGAAGTAAAGCCAAAGAAAGGAACTGAGGCAGAAAACAGAAGATGCCTGGTCTACTGGAAACATGGTTATCCTCAGCTTCATCTCTGATCTAGGACCCCAGGACAGAAATCAGCTGGGCCAGATCTGAATTTCCCACATGTATTGTCATCTGTGCAAAAGGTGACCCAAGTTATTTCTTTAACACTCGGAAACACTTCAGGCTCTTTCCCCCCTCTTTTCTGGCCAAGCTGTCTAGAAAACACAGATGCATCGGGCATCTGTGATGAAATTGTAAGCAGCCTTGCTAAATGGCTCCCAAAGGACAGTATCTCTCCAATGTCTTGGGTAAATCTAGTGGACATCATTCACCAGTTCCACATCATCATTCTCTGGTTCTTCAGACTGGGGAGTTTAGGTCCAGGACAACAGAATTGCTGCTGAAATTATGTTTAAATAATATAGAAACTACTCTGATGATCTTTTATCACAATTCCCAAATAGTTCCAGTGCATAGCAATGGCAATCACAAGTTATGGTATGGGTAAATGAAGTCACCCTTCATAAGAAATAGAGTTATTTTAGCAGTGTAGAGTCTGATTTGAAGAAACCACCCCATTGTTGGAGGGACGTTCATCCAAAGCTTTAAAAATGTCCATGTGCACCATGTTCTTTCTTGCTGGTCATACTGAGAAAGCAAGACTTTCTTCAGCACTTCCTGGGTGAAGGTGTGGCCAAGATCGAATGCCCAACCTGATATTGACAGGCATGACTTCATGGCAGTAAATATGGCTTGAGGAACAGGAGATGTAATCCTGCTATGAAGAACAGCTATAAAAATAAGTGCCGAGATGTCAAAATTATTCTTTCTTTTCTTCTGACTTTCTTCATTTAACTGTTTGTTATGATATAGCCAGATATAGTTATAATCTATGAATCAAGCAGAGTACCTACTGCTTTATACAATACCTTAGCCACACAGAGAGTGTTAAGAGGGAATGCTCTAGAATCAGCCTGCTGTGGTTCAAATCACCTTCTAAAGCTTGATCGCATCTGAATCTTGAGAAAATTACTTTCGTGATGGGGGGGGGGGTCATAATAGTGCCTACCTCATCTGGGTTCTCATAAGGATAAAATAAGGCATTTCATACTAAATGTTGAGTGCCATGACCAGCTACATAAACACTCAACGGAAATGCTTTGCTCAGGTCTATGGCAATCCAGGGCTTAAGGTGTTTGATAATGCTTCATTATTGGTAAAATTAGAAAATGATCTGCTATGGATTGAATGTGTCCTGCCAAAATTCTTGTGTTAAAACCCTAATTCCAATATGTTGGTATTAGGAGATGGGGCCTGTGGGAGGTAAATACATCATGAGAGTAGAACTCTCATGAGTGAGATTAGTGCCCTTATTAGAAAAGACTCAAGAGAGTCAACCTCTCTCTACCATATGAAGGTATAGCAAGATGGCATCCCCAGGATGAGGACCCTCACCAGAACTTGACCATGATTTTAGATTTCCAGGCTCTGGAACTATGAGAAATAAATCTGCATTGTTTAAGCCACCCAGTCTATGGTCTTTTACTACAGCAGGCAAGGCTTACTAAGCCATGATCTAATTGAAATGCTTAATTTGTTTCTAAAGTCCCTTATAACTCTAACATTGCATGATTTGTATTTCTTTGCTCTCTTAGAGTAAGAACCTTTCCTAAGCTACCAATTTGCTACATACATGATATCAACTCACATGAGAAAAGTAATGAGAATATTCTTGAAATTTTTAAATTGTTACATCTAGACTTTAAAAAATTATATCAGCAAATAAAAAATAATCAACAACAAAAAAACCATCCATGTTTCCCTGGCTAAATACAAACTCTACATAATATAGTTCATAAATTTTTTAGGTCTTAAATAAGTTTCTAGCCATTGTCCTCATTGTCAAGATATGGAAAAAATGTGCTGGAAATAGTTGGTTGCCATCATTATTAATAATAAATGCAAATTGAGAACTGTTGAGACCACATTTATATTACAGCACTATAATTCACTGTGCTTTACAATTATACGTCTATCTTTCTCCATTAAACTTGTAATTTAAGTATAGAGTCCATGTTTTTCTATATCCATCACTTGACATGGGGCACTCAATAAATTGAGAACTACTCAGTGCATGCAGGTTGAATGAATTAATGGGTAAATGAAGGAAAAATCACTAAGATTTTATGTTGCAAAGTATGAAATAATGGTCCCATCTGTCTAAATTGGAAGACAAGACAGAGCATCAGATGCAAATAGTGATACAAATGACATTAACTTACAGATCAATAAAATGGGTTGTTTAAAAGAAGAGGGAATTTGAAGTGGAACACAAATATTTCATAAAGAAAATGGGACTTTTTCTGAATCTGATGAATGCAAAAATCTTTCCCAACAAAGTAAGCAACAATATATTAGTTTTATAAGGCTTTTGCAACAAATTACCACAAACTTAGTGGCTTAAAACAACACGTTTATTATCCTATAGTTTGGGAGATGAGAAGTTTGAAATGGGTCTCACAGGGCCAAAATTAAGGTACACACAGGTCTTCAGTCCTTTCTGGAAGCTTTTAAGAGGGAATCTGGTTTTTGCCTTTTCTATCTTTTAGAAGTTGCCCTCATACTTGGCGGGAGGGCTCCTTTCTGCCTTCGAAGCCAGTGAATCTCACATCTCACCACTCTGACCCTGAACCTCCTTGCTTCCCTAGTCCACAAGTGAGGACTCGTGATTTCATTGGACCCATGTGATAATCCAGAAGTGTTTACTTATTCTAATGCTGGGTCATTAGCAACCTTAATTGCATCAGGTACCTTCATTCCTTTTTGCCATGTAACCTAGTATATTCATAGGTTCTAGCGATTAGAATGTAGACATCTTTGGGAGGCCAATATTCTGCCTACCATACAAAATATGACAGGACATCTGGCATGTATGGACAACAATGTAATTTTCATAGAAATTTTGTGTGTCAAGTGTAAGTACAGTGAGTTTACAGAACTAATTAAGTGGGAACCTTTTTTGAAGGCATTAAATGCTCAACAGAGGGATTTGGACTACATGTATAAGTAATAATTCTCTTTGTGTCAGATTAAAATTGGTATTTTCATCACTTTTTATTTATTACATATTTGAAAATGACGTGATCATAAAGTATGTCCTATTCAGAATGCCACAACTATTAAAGATAAATAAGACTTTACTGAAGGGGTTTTTTTTAACAATTAATGAGAGATTTGAAAAACATTTTACTTTTTTATTTGAGAGAGAGAGAGAGAATGTGCAAGCAAGGGAAAAGGGCAGTGGGTGGAGACAGAGAGAGACAGAGAGACAGAGAGAGAGGGAGAAAATCTCAAGCAGACTCCACACTCAGTGTGGAACCCGACACAGGGCTCAATCCCCCAACCCTGGGACCATGACCTGAGCCTAAGTCAAGAGTCAGAGGCTCAAGTGACTAAGCCACTCAGGCACCCCAAAAAACACATTTTACTAGTAGCTCAAATCAATTGATTCCTTAAAGTTTGAAAGCAGAAAAGTAATAACAGCATTAAAAAGGCATTTTTTATTTTTATTTTTTTTTTATTTTTTTTTTTCTGAAATTTATTGACAAATTGGTTTCCATACAACACCCAGTGCTCATCCCAAAAGGTGCCCTCCTCAATACCCATCACCCACCCTCTCCTCCCTCCCACCCCCCATCAACCCTCAGTTTGTTCTCAGTTTTTAACAGTCTCTTATGCTTTGGCTCTCTCCCATTCTAACCTCTTTTTTTTTTTTTTTTCCTTCCCCTCCCCCATGGGTTCCTGTTAAGTTTCTCAGGATCCACATAAGAGTGAGACCATATGGTATCTGTCTTTCTCTGTATGGCTTATTTCACTTAGCATCACACTCTCCAGTTCCATCCACGTTGCTACAAAAGGCCATATTTCATTTTTTCTCATTGCCATGTAATATTCCATTGTGTATATAAACCACAATTTCTTTATCCATTCATCAGTTGATGGACATTTAGGCTCTTTCCATAATTTGGCTATTGTTGAGAGTGCTGCTATGAACATTGGGGTACAAGTGGCCCTATGCATCAGTGCTCCTGTATCCCTTGGATAAATTCCTAGCAGTGCTATTGCTGGGTCATAGGGTAGGTCTATTTTTAATTTTCTGAGGAACCTCCACACTGCTTTCCAGAGCGGCTGCACCAATTTGCATTCCCACCAACAGTGCAAGAGGGTTCCCGTTTCTCCACATCCTCTCCAGCATCTATAGTCTCCTGATTTGTTCATTTTGGCCACTCTGACTGGCGTGAGGTGATACCTGAGTGTGGTTTTGATTTGTATTTCCCTGATAAGGAGCGACGCTGAACATCTTTTCATGTGCCTGTTGGCCATCCGGATGTCTTCTTTAGAGAAGTGTCTATTCATGTTTTCTGCCCATTTCTTCACTGGGTTATTTGTTTTTCGGGTGTGGAGTTTGGTGAGCTCTTTATAGATTTTGGATACTAGCCCTTTGTCCGCTATGTCATTTGCGAATATCTTTTCCCATTCCGTTGGTTGCCTTTTAGTTTTGTTGGTTGTTTCCTTTGCTGTGCAGAAGCTTTTTATCTTCATAAGGTCCCAGTAATTCACTTTTGCTTTTAATTCCCTTGCCTTTGGGGATGTGTCGAGTAAGAGATTGCTACGGCTGAGGTCAGAGAGGTCTTTTCCTGCTTTCTCCTCTAAGGTTTTGATGGTTTCCTGTCTCACATTTAGGTCCTTTATCCATTTTGAGTTTATTTTTGTGAATGGTGTGAGAAAGTGGTCTAGTTTCAACCTTCTGCATGTTGCTGTCCAGTTCTCCCAGCACCATTTGTTAAAGAGGCTGTCTTTTTTCCATTGGATGTTCTTTCCTGCTTTGTCAAAGATGAGTTGGCCATACGTTTGTGGGTCTAGTTCTGGGGTTTCTATTCTATTCCATTGGTCTATGTGTCTGTTTTGGTGCCAATACCATGCTGTCTTGATGATGACAGCTTTGTAGTAGAGGCTAAAGTCTGGGATTGTGATGCCTCCTGCTTTGGTCTTCTTCTTCAAAATTCCTTTGGCTATTCGGGGCCTTTTGTGGTTCCATATGAATTTTAGGATTGCTTGTTCTAGTTTCGAGAAGAATGCTGGTGCAATTTTGATTGGGATTGCATTGAATGTGTAGATAGCTTTGGGTAGTATTGACATTTTGACAATATTTATTTTTCCAATCCATGAGCAGGGAATGTCTTTCCATTTCTTTAAATCTTCTTCAATTTCCTTCAGAAGCTTTCTATAGTTTTCAGCATACAGATCCTTTACATCTTTGGTTAGATTTATTCCTAGGTATTTTATGCTTCTTGGTGCAATTGTGAATGGGATCAGTTTCTTTATTTGTCTTTCTGTTGCTTCATTGTTAGTGTATAAGAATGCAACTGATTTCTGTACATTGATTTTGTATCCTGCAACTTTGCTGAATTCCTGTATCAGTTCTAGCAGACTTTTGGTGGAGTCTATCGGATTTTCCATGTATATTATCATGTCATCTGCAAAAAGCGAAAGCTTGACTTCATCTTTGCCAATTTTGATGCCTTTGATTTCCTTTTGTTGTCTGATTGCTGATGCTAGAACTTCCAGCACTATGTTAAACAGCAGCGGTGAGAGTGGGCATCCTTGTCGTGTTCCTGATCTCAGGGAAAAAGCTTTCAGTTTTTCCCCGTTGAGGATGATGTTAGCTGTGGGCTTTTCATAAATGGCTTTTATGATCTTTAAGTATGTTCCTTCTATCCCGACTTTCTCAAGGGTTTTTATTAAGAAAGGGTGCTGGATTTTGTCGAAGGCCTTTTCTGCATCGATTGACAGGATCATATGGTTCTTCTCTCTTTTTTTGTTAATGTGATGTATCACGTTGATTGATTTGCGAATGTTGAACCAGCCCTGCATCCCAGGAATGAATCCCACTTGATCATGGTGAATAATTCTTTTTATATGCCGTTGAATTCGATTTGCTAGTATCTTATTGAGAATTTTTGCATCCATATTCATCAGGGATATTGGCCTGTAGTTCTCTTTTTTTACTGGGTCTCTGTCTGGTTTAGGAATCAAAGTAATACTGGCTTCATAGAATGAGTCTGGAAGTTTTCCTTCCCTTTCTATTTCTTGGAATAGCTTGAGAAGGATAGGTATTATCTCTGCTTTAAACGTCTGGTAGAACTCCCCTGGGAAGCCATCTGGTCCTGGACTCTTATTTGTTGGGAGATTTTTGATAACCGATTCAATTTCTTCGCTGGTTATGGGTCTGTTCAAGCTTTCTATTTCCTCCTGATTGAGTTTTGGAAGCGTGTGGGTGTTCAGGAATTCGTCCATTTCTTCCAGGTTGTCCAATTTGTTGGCATATAAGTTTTCATAGTATTCCCTGATAATTGTTTGTATCTCTGAGGGATTGGTTGTAACCATTCCATTTTCATTCATGATTTTATCTATTTGGGTCATCTCCCTTTTCTTTTTGAGAAGCCTGGCTAGAGGTTTGTCAATTTTGTTTATTTTTTCAAAAAACCAACTCTTGGTTTCGTTGATCTGCTCTACAGTTTTTTTAGTTTCTATATTGTTTATTTCTGCTCTGATCTTTATTATTTCTCTTCTTCTGCTGGGCTTAGGCTGCCTTTGCTGTTCTGCTTCTAGTTCCTTTAGGTGTGCTGTTAGATTTTGTATTTGGGATTTTTCTTGTTTCTTGAGATAGGCCTGGATTGCAATGTATTTTCCTCTCAGGACTGCCTTTGCTGCGTCCCAAAGCGTTTGGATTGTTGTATTTTCATTTTCGTTTGTTTCCATATATTTTTTAATTTCTTCTCTAATTGCCTGGTTGACCCACTCATTCGTTAGTAGGGTGTTCTTTAACCTCCATGCTTTTGGAGGTTTTCCAGACTTTTTCCTGTGGTTGATTTCAAGCTTCATGGCATTGTGGTCTGAAAGTAAGCATGGTATAATTTCAATTCTTGTAAACTTATGAAGGGCTGTTTTGTGACCCAGTATATGATCTATCTTGGAGAATGTTCCATGTGCACTCGAGAAGAAAGTATATTCTGTTGCTTTGGGATGCAGAGTTCTAAATATATCTGTCAAGTCCATCTCATCCAATGTCTCATTCAGGGCCCTTGTTTCTTTATTGACCGTGTGTCTAGATGATCTATCCATTTCTGTAAGTGGTGTATTAAAGTCCCCTGCAATTACCACATTCTTATCAATAAGGTTGCTTATGTTTATGAGTAATTGTTTTATATATTTGGGGGCTCCGGTATTCGGCGCATAGACATTTATAATTGTTAGCTCTTCCTGATGGATAGACCCTGTAACTATTATATAATGTCCTTCTTCATCTCTTGTTACAGCCTTTAATTTAAAGTCTAGTTTGTCTGATATAAGTATGGCTACTCCAGCTTTCTTTTGGCTTCCAGTCGCATGATAAATAGTTCTCCATCCCCTCACTCTCAATCTAAAGGTGTCCTCAGGTCTAAAATGAGTCTCTTGTAGACAGCAAATAGATGGGTCTTGTTTTTTTATCCATTCTGATACCCTATGTCTTTTGGTTGGCGCATTTAATCCATTTACATTCAGTGTTATTATAGAAAGATACGGGTTTAGAGTCATTGTGATGTCTGTATGTTTTATGCTTATAGTGATGTCTCTGGGACTTTGTCTCACAGGGTCCCCCTTAGGATCTCTTGTAGGGCTGGTTTAGTGGTGACAAATTCCTTCAGTTTTTGTTTGTTTGGGAAGACCTTTATCTCTCCTTCTATTCTAAATGACAGACTTGCTGGATAAAGGATTCTTGGCTGCATATTTTTTCTGTCTAGCACCCTGAAAATCTCGTGCCAATTCTTTCTGGCCTGCCAAGTTTCAAAAGAGAGATCAGTCACGAGTCTTATAGGTCTCCCTTTATATGTGAGGGCACGTTTACCCCTTGCTGCTTTCAGAATTTTCTCTTTATCCTTGTATTTTGCCAGTTTCACTATGATATGTCGTGCAGAAGATCGATTCAAGTTACGTCTGAAGGGAGTTCTCTGTGCCTCTTGGATTTCAATGCCTTTTTCCTTCCCCAGTTCAGGGAAGTTCTCAGCTATGATTTCTTCAAGTACCCCTTCAGCACCTTTCCCTCTCTCTTCCTCCTCTGGGATACCAATTATGCGTATATTATTTCTTTTTAGTGTATCACTTAATTCTCTAATTTTCCCCTCATACTCCTGGATTTTTTTATCTCTCTTTTTCTCAGCTTCCTCTTTTTCCATAACTTTATCTTCTAGTTCACCTATTCTCTCCTCTGCCTCTTCAAGCCGAGCTGTGGTGGTTTCCATTTTGTTATGCATTTCGTTTAAAGCGTTTTTCAGCTCCTCGTGACTGTTCCTTAGTCCCTTGATCTCTGTAGCAAGAGATTCTCTGCTGTCCTGTATACTGTTTTCAAGCCCAGCGATTAATTTTATGACTATTATTCTAAATTCACTTTCTGTTATATTATTTAAATCCTTTTTGATCAGCTCATTAGCTGTTGTTATTTCCTGGAGATTCTTCTGAGGGGAGTTCTTCCGCTTGGTCATTTTGGATAGTCCCTGGCGTGGTGAGGACCTGCAGGGCACTTCCCCTGTGCTGTGGTGTATACCTGGAGTTGGTGGGCGGGGCCGCAGTCAGACCTGATGTCTGCCCCCAGCCCACCGCTGGGGCCACAGTCAGACTGGTGTGTGCCTTCTCTTCCCCTCTCCTAGGGGCGGGATTCACTGTGGGGTGGTGTGGCTCGTCTGGGCTACTTGCACCCTGCCAGGCTTGTGATGCTGGGGATCTGGCGTATTAGCTGGGGTGGGTAGGCAAGGTGCTCGGGGGCAGGAGGGGCAGGCTTAGATCGCTTCTCCTTAGGTGATCCACTTCAGGAGGGGCCCTGTGGCAGCGGGGGGGAGTCAGATCCGCTGCCGGAGGTTTGGCTCCGCAGAAGCGCAGAGTTGGGTGTTTGCGCGGAGCGAGCAAGTTCCCTGGCAGGAACCGGTTCTCTTTGGGATTTCGGCTGGGGGATGGGCGGGGGAAATGGCGCTGGCGAGCGCCTTTGTTCCCCACCAAACTGAGCTCTGTTGTCAGGGGGCTCAGCAGCTCTCCCTCCCTTTGTCCTCCAGCCTTCCCGCTTTCCGAGCAGAGCTGTTAATTTCTGACCTCCCAGACGCTAAGTCGCGCTTGCTGTTGGAACACAGTCCGCCCGGCCCCTCCGCTTTTGCAAGCCCGACTCGGGGGCTCTGCTTGGCCGGCGAGCCGCCCCTCCGCCCCGGCTCCCTCCCGCCAGTCCGTGGAGCGCGCACCGTCTCGCCGCCCTTCCTACCCTCTTCCGTGGGACTCTCGTCTGCGTTTGGCTCCGGCGACTCTGTTCTGCTAATCCTCTGGCGGTTTTCTGGGTTATTTAGGCAGGTGTAGATGGAATCTAAGTGATCAGCAGGACGTGTGGTGAGCCCAGCGTCCTCCTAAGCCGCCATCTTCAAAAAGGCATTTTTTAAAAGATGATTCTGGGGCGCCTGGGTGGCGCAGTCGGTTAAGCGTCCGACTTCAGCCAGGTCACGATCTTGCGGTCCGTGAGTTCGAGCCCCGCGTCGGGCTCTGGGCTGATGGCTCGGAGCCTGGAGCCTGTTTCCGATTCTGTGTGTCCCTCTCTCTCTGCCCCTCCCCCGTTCATGCTCTGTCTCTCTCTGTCCCAAAAATAAATAAACGTTGAAAAAAAAAAATTAAAAAAAAAAAAAAAAAAGATGATTCTGAAATTGACCACTTATACCCTAATCAAGATACACAGACATAAGAGTAGTAAGGTATGTGAACATATGCAAGTCAAAGGCAGGTGTATTTTACTTTACGCTTAAATAGGCAACAGAACATTAACATCAAAAGCAAGATGGATCAAAGAACAAAAAAATACAGGATGTCTCATTGTCAGGCTGCCAAATGGATTCAGGAATGGTGGTCACGGAAAAAAGAGAGTAAGAGGACTCAGAGGTTCAGATGAGAAAATAGGGTAGGACCATATGACATAGACAAAGGTTATGCCAATCATTTTGGATAATTTATGGAATAGAAGAAGCAAAATTTAATTAGCATTTGAATGTGGGGTGGAAAAGAAAGTTACCAAAAGAAACTCGTAAAGAATCTTTTCATGACGAAGACCTTATACATACATCAATGTTGTCAAATATTCTAGTGTGCTAGGCTCTTTCCTTGATAATGGTGCTGTTCTTCTTCTAGAAACGTTATATATCAAAAAGGGGGCTGGGGGGAGTCACTCAGGATGCCTGTACTGTTCTACACAGGGAATGCGTTGTACAATGGTCTATATGCTACCTGTTAAGTGGTCTCACCTTACCTTGATTCTCCTTCCATCACAGAGGAAAACAGGGTCTAAAATTATCTAAAATAATAACCATGATATATTTTAGTTTTAATCTAATATCTTCCAGCTTTCTCTTCCCTGTTTTTTAGTTACCCTGGGAACAACAGGAAATATAGGTGTTAGTAATCACAGGGAAACAGCCTTAGAAAGAACCAGGAAAGACAATGGGAAAAAATATACCAAACTGTGTTTCCAATTACCAGCAGATGCTTCCACTTATTATAAGCGTTCTTATTTAGTTAAATATACAAAGTTTTTTAACTGTACAAATTTTTAATTGCGTAAATTGTGGTAGTGTTCTAGCCTCGTGCTCTTGATTACCCTTGTCTCCCATTCGATTTCACATGCCTCTTGCTTCTGGCATCACTTTCCCACACATACTATCCCTGGAGCTGCATAAATTCTAGGCAATACCTGATAAAGAGTGCAGCCTGTTGCGGAGTTTATCTTATTTATCTCTTGTGTTTTGTTTTGTGTTTCACTGTGGCTGTGACATTACAGTATGTTTCTCTGAGTCAGCAGCACCATTGGCTCCTGGCTATAGCTCCATGAATGCCTACTTATTTTTTTTTTCCATTTTTGCTTAGCGGGAATCATCTGGCCACCATTCACTCATGCCTGGAATATCACAGTGGGAAAGATTACCAAGCTTCATCCAAAGACCACTTTATAAAGACCTCTGATAAATCAAATGAAGGAGCAGGTCTTGGTGAGAGTATCCTTAATGATGGAGATTCAAGACTCAGAGCCTTGCCTGTACTCTGTTCTAAACATAGCAACAGGACCACAACGAAATGCTGGAAAGAAGAGGGAATGGCAAAACTGGCCTAAGCAAATTTTTTTTCACGTTTGGTCAGAAAAGATTTTCAAAAATAGCCACTTAGTTTTGAAGTTAAGACTCCATCACATATATTATTCATCACAGTAATTTATATTGGACATTCAACCATATTTTTAAAGTTAATTCACAGGGGGAAAGAAATGAATGAATGAAACAAAATTTAAAAACCACGTAGTCGTTCAATGTCATGAATGTTGCTGGACACAGCCCTGCTCTTACACCGTGGTTCTGGTTGCTTATTTCCAATTGAGACTATCTGACCTGCGCCGGTATTAATTGATTGTTTTCAAGAATCCTACTATGTGTATCTGTAAAGATTAGGATGTTAGCTGCATTTTCTTTCATAAATAACTAATATGGGAGAGGCAGAAAGTATCTGTTACATGGTAACCCTCTAGCCTTGCTACTGAGTGTGGTCCACCAGCAGCAGCCTTGTCATCCCCAGGAAGCTTGCAAAGTCTCAAGGCCCCACCCAGACCTGCCTGATCAGACTCTGCATGTAATAAGGTCTCCAGGTGATTTATATGTGTATTTACATTTGAGAAGCATTGCTTTGGAGCATCTGAGAGACACCTTCAGGTGTAGATATCTTATGTAACTCATAATCACCAGGAAGTAATAAGTGATAGATGAAAAAATAAAGAATACTTTGAAGAGGCAGTAGGATTATACTCCTACACGTGTAGCAGTTGAAATTTCCTTCTTTGAAATTGACTTTGAACTCCATAAACATAAACATAAATGAATGCCAATGGAACAAATAGGTCCTGTTAGAAGATTATGTGTTTTGCCATCTTATAACTTTACTTTTATGTTGTTTCCTTTTATGTTATGTAATATTGATAATCTCTCTATATCTTATTAGTGGTCTAGGGTTGTTTTTTTTTTTTCCATTATTATACTAAGAGGGGAAAAAACCTCGCCCAGGCATTCCTCAGCATTTCCTTGTGGATGTCTAGATAATCTCCCCTCCAGCCTCCTTGAGATCTACTCAGCCTGGCCTAATTCTTGAGAGTTTCCAAAATTCAAACATCCCACCAGCAAAAAAAGAAAAAAAGTAGAAACATATTTCAGATTTTGCTTAGGCTACTTTTTAAACATTAGATTTAGTTTTACCCACGATACTTCTTTTAAAAACACATTAAATGAAGACCAGCAAGGAGTAATGAAAATTATAAAAATTCTGGAGGCATACACCCTCAAGCAAAAAATTTGAGGCCCACATAAGTTAGTCTAGGGAAATGAGACCGGTGGAAGGCCTAAACACACATGTTCACAACCACAGCATATGACACAGAGCCGTACAGCTCATGAACATCGAACATACCATTAGTCATCACGGGCTAAAATTGGAATTCCCAATCAGAGGAATCTATACAGTACTAACCAGAGCACTAAATAATAATGATGGTGCAAATCATGCAAGCTGACATCCTAGGTGTGAGTCACGAGCCGTTCTCACAACTCCAAAGGGCAGCTATAATAAATATTTATCCCATTGAAACACTTTTTTTAACTCCTATTCTCTCCTTTATCTACTCTCATTCACCTGTCAACGTAAAAACATTTTACCTACTTTACCCCACTTTTGTACCATTAAATCCGTCACCACCTCTCCCAGTACTCTAATACCCCTGCCTTTGATTTCCTCTGCTCCTGCATCCTCTTAGGGAACACAAATTTCCAAAGTAGGACCTACTTCAAGGGTTGGGGGATTGACTTTTTCAGCTTTCTAATAGACCCCAGGAAAACATAGCCAAAATCTGAGTTTAGGTAAATTGTCAATTATGACTTCTTATAGTTTAGAAATAATCCTTTAAAACATTTGTAGCTCATTATGGGTTTAAATTAACTCAGAGGTTACTCTTTTATTTTTACAAGATCCCAATGTGACGGGTAATGTGGTTATTGCCATCATACCCATTTATGGAGATGTCACTAAGTTTGAGGCAAAGTTCAGTGGTGAGCTGAGATCGAAACATACTTTTTGTAACCCTAAGTAGTCTCAGAGAGCTGCTTTGGAGATTTCGTTGTTGTAGCTATTTCTTCAGAAGCTGGCACACCTGAATATGAAATTATAAAAAGTTTACTCCACTTACAATCTTCTACAATCGGAAATAAGTTCTGAAATCCTAGAAAGGTTTCAGCCAGAGGATGCCTTGTCACACAGTAAAGCATCAAATGTTTGGTAATGGAGAGAATAACGGGGTGGGGGGGGGTTGTTTGTTTGTTTCAGGTTTGTGTTTTGTTTTTGTTTTTACTATGCAACTGTGTCAATGTATGGTTTTTCAACAACAGGGAGGAGGAGCAAAGTGGCGAAAATCAAGTCTTCCTGCCATTTTGTTCTCAACCCCTGTGTTATTGGACTCGTTTGTCGTGGGTTAAGTGTCAGAGACAGTAAACTTAGCATTAGTTAAGATGTCTGAGAGCCAAGATAGATATCTCATGCTAGTTCCAGTTAAAACCCTGGTTTTTCTCTTTAAATGTGCAAAGCAAAGAAATGGAAGAAGCGGTAGCTCAAAATGAAAACCAGAACCTGAGGTGGGGAAGCCAGGCAGGTCGCTGGTCCCTGAAAAGGGTTGTGCAAAAGGCTCTCCCTTCTGCTTGAGCTTTCACTGTTAATACACATTTGCAGAGTGAATAAGGGAAGACTTGACTGTAGTTTTTTTTTTTTTTAATTTTTTTTTCAACGTTTATTTATTTTTGGGACAGAGAGAGACAGAGCATGAACGGGGGAGGGGCAGAGAGAGAGAGGGAGACACAGAATCGGAAACAGGCTCCAGGCTCTGAGCCATCAGCCCAGAGCCTGACGCGGGGCTCGAACCCACGGACCGCGAGATCGTGACCTGGCTGAAGTCGGACGCTTAACCGACTGCGCCACCCAGGCGCCCCTTGACTGTAGTTTAAATATTTGTTGTGAAATCAAACTGTGAATCTACTTTTCCTACCTCGTCTTTCCTCATTTTGCACTGTCCACTCTCCTCCCTTTCCATGAGACGGTAGAGATTCGTGCTCCCTGATGTGCTCCTTATCTGCAGACCAAGTCCCTTCCCCTATTTGTTGGCATCATTCCTTGAGATTAGTTAAGGTCAAAGTTATTACATTTCTCTTTCTTTCGAAGGACACTGTAAATTGTTTGAGCTTCTTCTACTTAGACAACATTAAACAAAGTTGAAAGACCTGTTTTTCCTTCCTTGCTCATTTTGAATTTCATTTGAATTGCATTTGTGAAACCAGGGTGGTCATATGTGTGTGTGTGTGTGTGTGTGTGTGTGTGTGTGTGTGTGTATTTACACATTTGTATTTAAACTGATGGAGAGGAAAGGCCAGGACAAAATTAATAAACTCCCTCAACAGTTTGAAATTTTTCTTTAAAGATAGAAGCAGAATGGGGGTTAATAAGCGTATGAAGCATTACCAAACTATCCGTGAGTGAGATTTCAATTCAAATGAAGTTTTGTGAGAATCTATAGATCGATTCCAAGTTATAAAAATTGAAATAAATACATATTTCCAAGTTTCCATTTAAAAATTCATTTCTGAAAATAATTAGAAATATTTAATATTATTAATATTTTCTTTTTAAAATCACATATAATACTTACCTGCTTAATGACTAGAACACCCACAAGTCTGTAAGAGTTTAACATAGCCCCCAGAATGATAGAAATTCTTCAAAATAATCCAGGTTCTAAATCATTAGTCTTTGAATCTTTGTCCTTGGCTATATCCGTTAGTACTGTGGTTACCAATTCTTTCCTTTATGGCTGCAAACACATAGCAAAGTATTTTTGGTAGAATTAGGTATCCATTGGAACGAGGATTTTTTTGACTTGGTTAGTTCTCATTACATTTCTTTTGCACAAGAAAAGAACTACCCTATTTTCCTTTTAATGGAAGGTTAGGTTGGCTCACAATGCCTGAATTAAAAACGAGGTTATTTTGAAAGTTTAAAATGTCCTATATGTAGCACATTAACTGCAGATATTAAGATTTGTAAGAATCCTCACAAGTCACATAGATGAGACCTCTTTTCTCCATGCCTCCTCTGGGTACAGAACCTCATCACCAGCCCCTTGACCCCATCCCCAGTGATCCAAACTTCTGGCTGCAGGTACAAACTCAAGGTGGATGATGCCCACGGAGGAAACTTAAAATCATAGGTTTACAGGCATGCTCTTCCAACGCAACTATCTGAAGGACAAAAAATATCACAGCCTATGAAATGTAACAAAACCACCTGTTAAAGAATATGTGGGGCATAATAATTTTAGTCTGAGTACTAGCATCTTGTCAGTTTATCCCAACCTCTTGAGCCTGTAGTTGAGCCAAAAATCTCCTGAGCCAAGCTTTCCCGCAAGATTTCCTGTACTTCCTGTTTCTATGTGAGACAGAAATACCATGAGAATGACCTTTCTTGTGGTATTTTTGCACTTCTACCCTGGGATGAAGATAATCCCATATTGGGGAGAATTTTTTTTTAATTCTGCAAACTTTTCAATTTTCAAATCTTCAAACAAAGTAGACTCCTTCTTGGGAAAGAAAATTTGAGATGCTGCTTGCTTGGCCCTAACTCATCTCCACTAGGAAGTATTCATGTTCAATGATCCAACATTTTGTAACTTCTCTAAGATATTTTTTACAAGGAAACAATTTGTTACAAGGAAACAATACAGAGAACACAGTGGAAATTTATATGCTTGGATTTTTAAAAATGTCATTCTGAAAGAAATGTTCCACGAAAAGTTGTATTCTTAATGCATTAGTGTATGTGACATATTATATCATATATTTGTTTTCTTTGTTCTTAACCCCTTTGTTCCAAGGGTCAGGATATCCTGATGCTAAGTACTATTGCAAAATAACTGAACAAAAATAAAAATAGTCAAACACTTAGGAAACTCTTCAGTTGTTATGTCAAGGAAGTTTGTGACTGAGGAGTGAGTTTAAGACATTATTCAGGAAATATGCTCATAGAGTGCAACAGCCTACATGTGCTTTTTAAATAAAATCATTTCAAATCTAGAGAGCTTTGATGCCTAGGTGTGATACAAGCATAAGATCTGGAAGGGCTGTCAAACATGATGGAAGCATCACACTGATTCTTAAGTCCCTTTATCTCTTAACAAAGAGGGAAGTTAGGGGCTTCTGGGTGGCTGAGTCATTTGAGCATCTGACTCTTGATTTCGGCTCGGGTCATGATCTCACAGTTCGTGAGTTCGAGCCCTGAGTCTGGCTCTGCACTGTGTCAGCATGGAGCCTGCTTGGAATTCTCTCTCCCTCTCTTTCTGTCCCTACCCCACTCATGTGCTCGCTCGCTCTCTCTCTCTCAAAATAAATAAATTAACTTTATTTTTTAAAAAAAAAAGGCTCATCTTTCTCATAAGTGGAACACTGATTTTTCCCAAATTGGGCTAAGTGAATATGTAGTTGTTATAGGAAGAGCTGTCTGATTAATATTTCAATAATGAAATTCACAAGCAGCAGTGTCTTCAGTGTCTTTTATTGTTATTTTATACCCTCAAAGATGTTGATGCTTCCTCACCTAGTAGGAAAGAAAGTAGGTTTACCAGTGTATTTTTCCATCCAGAAAAAGAGAAAAGCCATTTAACTCAGTGTGGGAAACTAAACTTATTAACCCTAGATTTAGAGGAATAATAACAACAACAAAATTACAGTAGCCTTTGCTGGTTTCACATTGTAAAAAATGACGTGAGGGCAATGAAAATAAAACACACCTTACAACGGTCTTTTTCCTTTCCCCGAAGTCCCGAAGTCTCCTCTTCTCTCCCCTGAAGACACATCAAATGACTGTGTGACAAACATGCCCCGCAAGGAATGTAGAACAGGAGCAACAGATTGTACATCAGCAAAACAAAATGCCAAGCAAAATAAAGCCCTTTGCAGTGGCAGAGATGTGAAGAGGAGAAAAAGATGGGCTTGTTGCAGTGGCCGCCAAGAAAACAGGAGCTAGCCACGTGAATGTTCAACTTCAAATTGTTCCTACAAACCCAATTTGCTGACAAAAGTGCCCAACACAATACCACCCCACTTTCATTTATGTCTGGGGCTTTTCACATAAGCTACAGGGGGCACCCCCTTCTGTTGTGTGGTTCTGACTTGCAGGGCTGGCTTCTCCACCTGAGCCGTGGGACCCAGCTTGCGCCTGGCCCAGGACTGTCCTCGGCTGAACCCCTCACAGGTGGGGGCACAGCAGTTAGCGACCCAAATATCAAGTCCACAGCGCTCTGTCTCTGGAAAGTGGATCTTCAACACTCTCTCCTTTCTTTCCAGTGCCACGTACGCCACCCCCACCCCCCACCGCACCCCCCCCCCATGAATAGCCTTTAAAATGATTACAGTTTTTTTTGCGAGGGGGTTTTAACAAGCCCAGGGTACCTATCCAGACTACGCAACCCCACTGCACGATCGCGTGAGGATCTTGGTGCTTCCCTAATTCACTTCTTTCAGAGTTAGCTTTGGGATGTGATTCAATGTTATTTCCCTTCCAGCTGAAGGGCGGCTGAGGTTACGAAGGGATTTGACCAATAGGCCAAAACCCAGTTAGGTTTGCTGACAACCCAGTGACAGCGAGGGGGAGGGGTGTGGGGGAGGGGAGTGTGTGAACTGTGGGGTGAGGATCCATCCCAGAGCCTTCTGCCTAGCCCCATCCCAGTGCAGACGCGGGGGACAGACAAGGTGGCCCCCCGCCAGTCCTTCCAGAGAGCAGCAGCTGCAAATCGGTTCTGCCAGTGCTCAACTTCCCGTTTTCCGAGAGCTCCTTGGGACTTGCGGGGCTAGAGCCAGGGAAGCTTCTAGGCTTCCTGCACCACGGAGTGGGGGGAGGGGGGCGCACTCTTCACCTGACACCTTCAGATAACCGACCGGCCTCTGGAGGAGCCCTCGGAGAAGCTGGCAAGGGGGAGCCCCGCTTCTTGGCCTGGAGACAAGCCACTTGACAAACTTTGACAAGCACCAGAGGAGAACGGGGAACAAATGAATCCGAAGAGGACAGGCAAACGCTAGAGCCTCGATGGCTTTCCCCCCAGCCGCCGTCCCAGCGGCGGCCTGGGATTAATTAAGCGCGGTGCCGCCAGTGCCCGGGAGAGCTGGGTGGGGGGAAAGTGCGCTCGTCTCCAAGGAGCGAGCGCGGTGGCACTTCTCACCGGCCAGAAACCTGGGCAAGTGAGTCGCCGCGTCGTCAGTGTTTGCGAGCGCCTGAGCGACAGGGAGGCTGTGCCAGGCTGGAGGAGGCTTGCCTTTCCGGAGCTGGAGGAGATTTCCCGGGGCTTCGCCTTCCCCTGCCTGGGAAGACTCTCCCGTCTGGCGGCGGCGGCGGCCGCGGCGGCCCCGGCAGCAGCGGCCCCAGCTGCTCCGCGGGGGGACGGGGCAGAATGCCTGTCCTCGAGCGCTACTTCCACTCGGCAGAGCTGGGCAGGAGGTGGACGGCCCCAGAAGGTGTGCTGCCCTCCTCCGCGGGCGGCCGGCCGGGGTGCCAGCAGGGGCCGCTGCCCTGGGACTTGCCCGAGATGATCAGGATGGTAAAGCTGGTCTGGAAATCCAAAAGTGAGCTGCAGGCGACCAAACAGAGAGGCGTTCTGGAGAACGAAGATGCTCTCCACAGCTTCGCAGGTAAATTGTGAGGTGCGAGAGGTAACAGGGCCAAGTCCGATTGCTTTGGGTCCCTGCCGTGCAGAGCCCGAGCCAGAAAAAGGGGAGAAGGAAGGAAGACCACTTGCAGCACGGGGTTCGAGGGCTGTGATTAATGAATGTTTGCTCCATCGTAGGAAGGCATCTTTAAAATTAAGAAGGATGTGGTAGGAGGAGCATTAACAGACTGGGGACCCAGTAACCTGGGCTCTGGGCTCCGCTCACACTTGCTTGCCCTGCGGCTTAAACAAGTGAAATTTCCTGAACTTCAGTCCCCCCAAAAGAAGGTGGAGGTGGAATTAGATGTCCTTTACTGGCGATCCTGCCCCTGCGATTCCTTATTGGCAAGTCGGAATTCTCTCCCAGACGATATTCTTCCTGGGCTGCTTTTTGTAACGCTTTTTATAAAGTAAAATACGTTTCCCGATCTTTAACTATGGAGCTAGGGCATGTATCGTGTTCCCAAGACTGAGTGGTCTGGAAGCTTTGCATGTCCTGGGAAAGTTGGCAAACTTCCTTGCCTCGATTTCCCCTTTGGAGGTGACGATCAATAATACAGATTCCCCCATTGATACCAGGAAAAATCAACTCCCTCACAAATGTGGAAATGATGACTCATAGGGACTTTGTCATGTTATAAGAATGTGCTGTGTTTAGGACAGTTGTGGAGAACCTTTCTGACAGCCGGCACCACAACCACCAGGACAGCTAGGATCCCTGCGAAGGATCCCAAGAGGCTCTGATAAAACCGTAAACTAAGAAACCGTAACTGGTCGCAGGGTGCTCTCCTCCTTTGGGGAATGTGTTGGTAGCTATTTGGAAAGTGGTGGTTCACTTTAGAAGAACAAATACGAGCGTGTGTTTATGCATTTGAAGTCTTGGCTAGCCCTATGCAACGGAATCCTGACATACTGTTGGTGGTGAGAGGTAGGAGCCTAGACGGGACAGATAGACCAAAAATTACCTCTCTTCCTACATGGAAAGGGACTAAGAAGTCAAAATGCAGCTAATCTGATTTTTAACAGTTTATGTAGAAACTTTTGTAAGTTGCCTAATGATCTAAAAAGAATATCATTACAAAATAATGTTCTGGACCAAAAAAAAAAAAAAAAAGACTTGAAAGGAAGGGGAAAAATAGTGTTGGTCTCTAGTAAACATGAGTACTTAGGGATGAGAAGAAAACCAGTGAGACTGAGGTTTATGTGGCAAATTGGAGATGAATGCCCAGGGAAACGGGTCTTGGTCAGAAGAAATGAGGTAATGCCAAAGCCATCCGTATTTCATGGGAGTCGTACAAGACAGATGGAAAAACCCACCTGGACAGACAACTTCACTGTGACACTTCAACTGTTACCACTCTTGGTTTGTTTCAGTAAATTAAGTGATTAAAATTCATATTTCAAATTGCGCTTTTGATAAAGTTACCTAATTCAACAGCCGTTAGCGCGTGTTGGGGATAGGTTTATGTTGTTATTTGTACTATAGGTGAGTGGGGGGGTTAATTCTTGAAAAAAGCAGTACTACAGACAGAAAATAGAACTTACGTGACTCTTTCTCACTTAAAAGGAACATTTTTCAGGACGTTGCAAAGCTGACTAGTGGAGTCTTAATTTATCCCTGGACCACTGCCTCACTCGCAGTGGAATCTCTCAGCAGCCACTTTGGCTCCCGGACAGGCTGTTCCCTGGTCTGCTGTCCCCTTTGTCCTGTTTGCAGGATACCTTCTCCAAGGAGGTCTGCCTCTTCTTCTTCTTCCCTCCCTGCCCTGGCATTCTCAGGGAGATGAGGGGCTCTCCCTTCCTGTCATGGGCATGAGAACTTGTCATCCACGTACGCAGCCTGAGCCATGTGGTGCAGCCCCAAAGACAAGTTGCTTCACTTTCCAAATTGTCTCCTATTTCCTCCCGTCCTGTCCCTGATGCTGAAGCTCCTCCCCGAATCAGGTGTTCTGTGCCATTCCACCCAGAACAGCGTGACAGTGAGGGTCTCAGGAACGCTTGAAGAATAGTTCCAAAAATCTGGCGTGTTTCCATTTTTAGAAAGACAGGGTTTAGGCTGTATTCAGTTAGTGTACAGGTTTTATGGTAGAAAACTTGTCAAAAAACCACCAAGACGTATAATGATCTCTCTCACTATCTCTCTTTCTCTCTCAACCTCGCTCTCTCTCTCTCATCTGACCCTTGCCTCAGAACTCTCACACAATTCATATTTTGACAGTGCTAACAACTTCCTGTTCCTCAAAAATGCGTCAAGTGGTGCCCTATCTCTGAGCTTTGCCTAGTGCTTGGAATGTCTTTCTTTGACTTAGCCAACTAAAAATGCTTTAATTCAGGGGCGCCTGCGTGGCTCAGTCGGTTAAGCATCTGACTGTTGATCTTACAGTTTGTGGGATCCAACCCCATATCAGGCTCCAAGCTGACACAGAACCTGCTTGAGATTCTCTCTCTCCCTCTCTCTCTGTCTCTGTCTCTCTCTCTCTCTCTCAAAATAAATAAATAAATAAATAAATAAATAAATAAATAAAATTTTTAAAAAATAAAAATAAAAATAAATAAAACAGGGCACCAGGGTGGCTTAGTTGGTTAAGCATCCGATTTCAGCTCAGGTCATGATCTCACAGTTCGTGGGGTTGAGCCCCACATTGGGCTCTGTGCTGACAGCTCATAGCCTGGAACTGCTTTGGATTCTGTGTCTCCCTCTCTCTCTGCCCCTCCCCTGCTCATTCTCTCTCTCTCTCTCTCTCTCAACAATAAATTTTTAAAAAAAGATTAAAAAAATTTTTAGCAAAATAAAAAAAAAAAAAAAAATAAATAAATAAATAAATGAATTTTAATTCAAACCACAAAGTCCACTTGAAGCATCCCTTTCTTTGTAAGGGCTTTCCTGCTCTCCACCCCCATGCCCGGGCATCTTCCCCCACAGTCGTTTGTTTCCTCCTCTCTGCTATCTGTACCTGTATAGATGTTACATTTGTATCACACAATATATTTGCTATGCTATAGCCACACACAAGAAAACTGAAAGCTAAAACATTCTATGTATATTTTCACTGCTTGTGGTAACTGATACATAGGTTTACATGTTTTAAAAACCATGAAATTGCAGAAGTTCCAAATAGAACCAATAGTCTTCAAGACTTTAGAGGTGGATATCACTGTTTTTTAGTAAGTTGAAGGTAACCTTAAAGCCTCCAGCTCTTCTTTTCTTTAGGGAGGGGCATCCTTATTTTCATTCATACATCTCACACAAGACTGGGACTTGGTTTCTCACAAGTATAATGGAAAAGTGTTCTGAGATTTTGCTTAGATAATAAAGGCAGACAGCAAAAGAATTTGTGGGAAAATAAATGCATAAATATGTATTCATGAGAGGCTTTAAGATGAGCTTCACTAAATTGTGAGTGATGGACGACAGACCGGAACAGTGTCCCCTGAAGGGAGCAAGGACGTGCGAGAGAGGAGGTTACATGTATGAACATCTTCCTTCCAGCTTCAGATGGGCGTTGGCTGGAGACTCACAGTGACTGTCATAGCGATAGGCTGGCGGAGGGAATGGGGGATGACAGGAAGAAGTGGGGCTCGTCATCTTCACATGTTGTGCATCTGGGCTTTGGTGGAGGCACTGTTTGCTCTGGAGAGAGCTCTGGAAGTGATCAGCATGCCCAAAGTTGGAGCACCAACTCAGTTCATTGGATCATATCCAACTGTTTAATTTTCTTAATACTCACATTGTTTTCCCTTTATGAAACAAAGGATGGTCTAATTATCTAGTTAATCCAAAGAGGTGAAGAGTGGATTAGAGACTAAACAACTTGTCTGGGGTCACATACTGACCCTGTGTTAGAACCAGAACAGGATCTCCATCACCCAGCTGTAGTCCACAAAACTGACACAAGTCAGGCACACGCTAGGTTATTTAAAGTTAATTAAGACATTGTTTTATTGATTATATGTAGAGGTACAAACATAGGAACTCATGATATAATACAAATCTTGGTCAAACCAGAAAAATTATATTACCATGCAAAATAAGCTAGACAATTGTGCCTTTACATTTTTCTACTATTTTGAGGGCTTTAGTTTTAGATCCAAGCTTCAAGTGCTGGGAAGGCCCAGGGGAAGATTCCCCATCTATCATCAAAAAAAAAAAAAAAAAAAGTAAGCTTTAAAGCATGGTGGTGGTAGCATGCCCAGGAGGGGGTTCTGGGGAGGGAGAAGAAGGGCAGGAAATAAATAGGCAGTTTCTCAAATGCAGTAAGTGCAAGTATTAGTCTAATTGTGATTCTCGGCAGCAACCTAAAGCTAGACATCTCCTAACAGAGCTTGTTCTCAGTTGAATAAATACTTTTATTTTGGAATTCAACCAAATAACTACAAATTCTATAGCCACAGAACTTACCTTTCTTTTGGTGTCTCTGGTCTAAATTTTACATTATTTACTTATTTATTAAGCTTGTGCTCATTTCAATAGCCTTTGGTATCAGAAAAATATAAAAATACCTAACTCCCTAAAAATATATACATATATATATTTTCCCCATGCCATTGTAACTTTCCCAGCCTTTCCAGAAGAATAAAATATCAGAAATTTGCTTTATACTTTGCTCTAAAAATTAAACCACCTCAGAGGAAAAAAATCTCCAAAAGAATTCTTTGATTCCAGAACTCTACAATTCAAATTGACATTCAAAGTACTATTTTAAAGTACCTCAAGTATCGAGCGTAATATAAATATATTGAAGATTGAAACATTCTTATGATTATAAGTCAAGGAGCATTTATTGGATGTTTGATGTATGCCAGGGACTGTGCTAAGCTCCAGGGACTCAGGGAAGAATCAAATGCTTATCAAGAGAAGAACAATTATAAATTGGTGAACGGGAGTTCTATCTACAGCATCTATGTGAAAACAAGCATTCATTGGTTTAAACCTTTCTGTCAACTCCAAGTATTGGCAATAAAAGTGGTGAAATTCAAAATCATTTGTTAAAATTCAAACACATTTTCAATCACTCATCAGTATTAATGATCTCATTCAAAGCAGGACAAATTGCTTTGATCAAAGAATCAATGAGTCTTAACAGTAGATAACTTGACATTAATTCATAACATTTTTCTAAAATAACTACTTGTGCATTAGTTTGCAATCTGTAGCTAAACTGGGTAATAATCGTTGACACTTGAATCTGTTTTTTTTTTAAATTTATTTTAGAGAAAGAGTGTGTGAGTGGGAGAGAGAGGAGTAGAGGGAGAGAAAGAGAATCTCAAGTAGGCTCCACGCTAAGTGCTCCATTCTACGACCCTGGGAACATGACCTGAGCCAAAATCAAGAGTTGAATGCTTGGCCGACTGAGCCACCCAGGCACCCCTAATCTGTTCTTAAATCAGAATGCAAAATTGAGCAAAAACTGGAAGACAGCGTCTTACTTTCACTAAATCTTGTCCTTCACATGACTTCCTTATTTTTATAAATGACATGACCTCTGCAGAAACCCTTTTCAAAACTGCTCTAACTGCCCAGTTCCAGTTGGTTCTAAGTCCATAATACAAATTAGTAGTAACAGAGTATTGGTGCAGTGCTGAGATTTTCAAATTTTTAAGTCTTACCTCTCTCACTCAAACTGTGTGAACCTGGGCAAATTATTTCACCTCTCTGTGCCTCAGTTGCATCTTCTATAAAAAGGGAATAATGATAGCACCTTCACAAAAGGTGAAGACTAAATGAGATAATACCAAAAAAAAAAAAAAGCCTAGAAAAGAGCCTAAGCCCTACTACATTCTCAGTAGATGTTAACTATTATAATTATTGGTATTATTGCTATTTTCTCAACAATACCTCATGCTCATCACCTGCTTTCTATTTAGTTCCATGGCCCTTGGCCAAACTTCATGTTTTGTTTATCATCTTGCAGTAGCTCCTAACTCTAGTACTCTCTCTACCCTTTTTTTTTTTTTTTGATGTTTTATTTATTTTTGAGAGAGTGGGAGAGAGAAAACGTGAGTGAGGAACGGCTCTGCTTTGAGATCAGACTGTGATCAGATCAGACAGCCCATTGCGGGACTCAAACTGATGAACTGCAAGATCATGACCTGAGCCAAAGTTGGACGCTTAACTGACTGAGGCACCAACATGCCGTTCTCTACCCCTCTTCTTTCTACTGTGTGATTTAGATCAGTAACATCAAAAGAAAAATCAGAATATGTCTTGCCCTTCTTCAGAATCCTTAAATGATACTCTATTGTCTGCAGAGAAAATCCAAATACTTTTATCCTGCATTTAAAGCTCTCCATAGTCTGGAACTAGCTCACTTTTCCCATCTTATTTGTCATTATTGCCCCATAAGCACTTGCATTCGACCCAGGCAGGACAAGCATGCCACAGCTACATCCTGGCTTTCTGTTCATTGTTGACTTCCCTCCATGCCCCCAACTTTTGCCATTCCTTAAGACCCCACTCATATACCATTCCCTGCACAAAGCCTTCCTGAGGTTACTGAAGGAGTGTGTGTTTCTCTTTTGAAGTCTCACAGAACTTTCTCTGTATTTCTTTCACAAACAAATCACTTTGTCATAATTAATGTACATTTTCTTCCTTCCCTCCTGGCTTCTCAGCTTTTTGACAATCTGAAGAACATTCTATTTTCTTTGTGTTCTTCCTAACATCTTTCACACATTAGCCACTCAATACACTTCGATAAGTAAAAAAAGGAAATTATCAGAAGGAACAAAATAGCTTACAATTTGCCATTAAATGCATGAATGAACATTTTTTTCTAGGCAAAGATTACTCAAGAAATATGAATTTAGTTATTCCTTTTAATGGAATCATTTTTAAGTTTATATTCTGGTAGAGGATCAGGATTAGTCATTATAGCTTTTAAAATAAAAGAAAAGAATACATGACAGTGGATTCCCCAACTATTAAAAAGGTATAAACTATGTACAAAACTAATATGAGACAGTTCTATATTCATATAGGGAAGTTGCAGTGCACTGATAATTATAAAATTTTAGAGCAAATGCATATAAATTGTGAATGCTTTTATATACTTTAAAAATAATTACTCTGTTCAGGCATTTTGGAACATTTTATATCAACTAAAGTTTGAAAAGTTGCTTTTTTTTACAGATAACAGTCTGTATATTCCTCAACATAATTTCAAAAATAGAATGCGGAAGGTGTGTGTTTACCCAGTCCTACAAATGAGCTTTTGAGGGGTTGGAGCTGAATGGAGGATGTTATTCCCACGTCCTCTGTTCTTTGCCTGGAAACAGTTTTTTTTTTCCTTCTCTTTCTTTCTTTCTTTCTTTCCTTCTTCTTTCTTTTTTTTTTTAAACAAGTCTGGTTAACTGAACAGCAGAGCATTGACTTTTGCATCTTACTAATTTCTTTTTTATTTTTAAAAAAAAAATTTTTTTTTCAACGTTTATTTATTTTTGGGACAGAGAGAGACAGAGCATGAACGGGCGAGGGGCAGAGAGAGAGGGAGACACAGAATTGGAAACAGGCTCCAGGCTCTGAGCCATCAGCCCAGAGCCCGACGCGGGGCTCGAACTCACGGACCGCGAGATCGTGACCTGGCTGAAGTCGGACGCTTAACCGACTGCGCCACCCAGGCGCCCCAACATCTTACTAATTTCTAAAAGGAAAACATTAGAAGCTTTATTGTAAAAAGACCAAAATCTCCAAGTTATTTTTTTTCACTCACAGAAGCAATGTAAAGAAGAGTGTGGTCTTTTCTACTACCTGATTTTTCTCACTCTTCAATTATCAATACACCTCATAGTATGTGGTAGGTATATATCACCCTATCAAAAAGAGGAAGCAGAACACAAAGTACTTGTGATTTAATACAGTGCTCTAGCCTAGATCTGTATACAGTGTAGACATCATTATTTCTTTTTCTATTTTTTCCCTGTCTTTCCATAAATTTCTCTTTAGAATTGACTTCAATCTCTAAAATGCTAAGAGACCACCCAAGAGGTGAGCTTTGTATCCTTCCGTTTGCCTTAAATTACTTGAACTACAACATTATGAGAGAGTCATTCTTCAGAATACTTCTTCTCACCTAAAAAATCTGCTTGGCATGATATGTTATAGATTATAAACCACGCCCCTGTCCTGAGCATTTTGTTATTCCCTCAGGTCTCACACACGTGCTGAGGGAAGACTAAAAAAGAGCCTTTAGGTCATGGTCCTTATCATTAATAACAAGATAAAACTTAAAAGTAGGCCTTGTGTGCAATTGGAAGGCAGAGTCGACAAGACAAAGCAAGGTTTAGTTGTGTGTGGCCTTAAAAGTGAGTCCAAGGGGCCAGGCTGATTACAGAAAAATAAAATCCCTAGAGAGAAAGGGACAAATTTTTCAAAAGAGATTGAGTAGCAGTTGCATGTACTTGATAGTAGAAATCAAAAGGTGGAAAACCAGAAAATTGTAAAATAAAATCAAGGTCAATAGAGAGATCAAACAAAAATAAATGTAAGTAAATGTAATGTAATGAGAAATGTAATAAATGTGCTAAAATAAATGTAAATCTTTAGTTAAAGCATTCATAAGGAAAATTAAACAACCAAGGGCATTGAGACACATTTAGTGCAATAATTAGAACATCCTCAGATTTTCCTTTCTTCTAGAACTAAAGCCAAAGCACAAGACTCTTTCTTACTTATTTCTGCATCTCTTTTGGATGGCACCCAAATATCTCACACAAATATAGATAACCTTGATGACAACTTCTGGAAACTGAAAGAGATATTTGTTTAGAGGATCTGTGTCAAAAATTCATTGAAAAAAGTTGATAGCTTTTGTTGAAAAAAAAAAAAGTTAGAAAGAGACAAGTAAGGAGACAACCGTGGAGTACCAAGAAGAAGGAAGTGAAGTGAGATCACTACAAAGAAACTGGATCCAAGTAGAAGTGTAAACAAAAACATATAGAAATGAAAACAGTCACTGTTGAAGACAACTGTAGCAGAGATCTCAAATGTCCACACTGAACTGTGCAATAAAATACAGCCTGTTTCTCTTCAACTAATCAAATCTTCCTCTTTAGCCCACCTGAATGGGATAAAAAAATTTGTATTTGCTCATTATCATGGTGGAGGTCAATCTTTTCCAGACTAAATTACTTCTTTTGGATAAATACTTCCCCTGCCCCTTGCTTTTCTGCAAGGTGGTTCTGGGTGATTGTGTGCCTTGGGCCCACGCACACCTATCTGAATGTGCCTACTGCACAAAATGCAAAATGCATGTTCAACTGACCACTGGGTTCTGTCTTTGACTCTCTTCCCCATAATTCTCCAGGGTGTCAGGAGTAGATGGCCTTACTTTGTGCCGTATTCTCCTTCCCCAGAGAGAGCCTCTAGTGTGGAAGTGGCAAGAAACCATATCTGCCCGCCTAACTCTCAATGACAATGGGATCTAATGAGAGAATGTAGAGAGTCCCTTTATCTTTCCACAAAGACCAGTTTTCAAGTGTATTGTTCTGCTGCAAGCTCACACAAAAACCAACAAACCAAACAACAACAACAAAGGAAAGCAAACAAAGACCCTTCTCACTCTGAGGGTCAATGATGAATCTTGACTCCCTCTTCAAAAAACACTACCTCCAGGGGCACCTGGGTGGCTCAGCTGGTTAAGCATCCGACTTCAGCTCAGGTCATGATCTAGCGGTTTGTGAGTTCGAGCCCCATGTCAGACTCTGTGCTGACAGCTCAGAGCCTGGACCATGCTTCAGATTTTGCATCTCCCCCTCTCTCTGCCCCTCCACCACTAGTACTGTGTGACTCGTTCTCAAAAATAAATAAAAAACATTAAAAAAACAAAAACAAAAAAACCCACTATCTCCATTACACACTGATTGAGCTACCATGTGCTGGGCCCGTACTTGAGTATTGCATATTCAATAGTATTTATTTTAGTTACATTCCTATGCACATGCTGGACCCAGTTATTCTACCCTATTACCTCTTTCTCTTTCGGTTAAAATATACACATGCATTTCAGCAACCAATCTCAGGACTTCGACGCTGAAAAGTTCAACTAAATGACTGTAATACATGAAACAGGATGGGAACAAGTGACACCTTTCTGGTTGGTTTCCACATCAAAAGCTGAGGTTTTATATCTAATACAAATTTGAATTGCAATCATAAACATACAGTGCATTGTATTCTGGTCAGGTCTGATACATTTTCATTGCTTAAATGTGCTCATTGGAAATTTCTAAGAGGTATTCTCCTTTCTCTGCACTCTGGCTCCTAGAGAGAAGGATGGGAGGGATGGGAGATGCCAGGAGAAGTGAGGGTGACGAGGAATAAGGCTGGCAGCGCTGTAACAGGGAAAAAAACAGCACTGTTTTCTTCTAGCTCTGTAACAGGAGTCATTATTACCTTTTCCATGGTAGCTGATATGAAGAACCATCTACCTCCCTCCCTGTTCTTCTGTCTATAAGTCATTCAAGGTTTATGTACACCTATCTTTTTGCCCTTAGTTTCTCCTTTGAATATTAGTTGAGTTCCACATTGCTTGTCTTGGTTCAATGTATCATTCTACAGTAGAACAAAAGAAAAGATTTCCTTGTCAGATAAATAGGTATATAAAATCAAGAACTGTGAACTCATCAGATTCATCAACTCTAAAGCAATTTCTACCCCCTTTAGTCCTAAATGCCCTATTGTTTGATTTGGTGATAAACGCACTGTAGAATGTGAATAGATAAAATTGAACTAAAAACTTTTTGTCTTGAAAAAAAATTTTTTGAATGCCTCCACCCTCCAAAAATAATGAGAAACACTCTAGGAGGTCACAGAATAGAAAATGGTGTTTTAATGTCATATCCAAATATTTAGCATCTTCTACCATGCAATAAGTCACAATTGAATAAGGACTTGTTCCTAACTCAGAAGAAATTGAGACCTCTATTTACTGGTTATTTATTCAAGATATTCAGAAAGGGAAATAAATCAAATTTCTATGTTTTTCTTGTGAAGCAATTTGATTGAATAATTATGGTTTGAGTATCTACTCAGTGCATAGCATTATGTTATGTGCCTGGGACGAAAGCAGAAGAAAAAGAAGTTATGACCTATTAGATGAGACAGACGTATAAACAACTCACTGATATCAAGGTAGAAAGGCATATGTCTCAAGATACAGTAGGAATAATACTCTGTGGAAACACTGAGGAAGGACAAAGACTGCTTATTCATAAGGAGGTAGTCTGGGGCCATATTACCAAAGACCTCATCTACCTTTCTAAGGAGTACATCCTCCAGGTACGAGAAGGCTTCAAATAATTTTAGTGGGAAGTGACATGATAAAGTTTACATTTTAGAAGGACTGCCCTACCAACAGTGGCTGGTGGAGAGTTAGACTTGAGGTAAAGATACTAATGTATTCCCAATGATCAACTTGGTGTTCATTGGCCATATTTAGTAAATATCAAGAATTTTGAGATGTTGAATACTTTCCCTTTAACTTACAGACCAACTTTCCCAAGTGCTATAGTATTTTACACAGAACTACAAGAAATAATATATAAACCATCCAGTTAAAGCGCTTTGCCACTTGGGACCAACCTGTCCTGAAGGAGGTGTATTCCACGTGTTCTTCCATCCAGACCTCCCATTCCAGCTATGATCCTCACTTCCACAAATTCAAGACCTGACACAACTGATCTTCACAGTTTCACGACAGCCTGTCCCTTCTACTTCGCCAAGTCGTATTTCTTCTGTCTTTAGGTTGCCATGTTTTTTAAGCAATTAGTTCAAGGCTAGGTGCCACAGGATGGATGAGAAAATGTCTAAGAAAAGTGTAATTTTTATATAGTTTATAATGTAGTGAGTTAGATAAAACCACATACTCAAACACAAACCTAGTGTGATAGATACCCCAGAGGACTCTGTGTTAACTCACCCTTCTCTAGAGGGACCCAGGAAGGCTTAGTGTGGACATAGCTTACAGCTATGTCTCTAAGATCATTAATATCTCAACAGATATGACAAAATGACCTTCTTGGTGAAGGAATTAACGTGAATGTAAGTACAAAGGCAGAAAAGCACAAGAAACGATTGAGAAATGGAGGTTAATCGAGTTAACTTAGTATGATGTTTAAAGGAAAAACTAGTGGGAAACAAAGAGAATTAATGGGACTGGGTTGCATATGAACAAGAAACTTTCACTTTTGTAGAACCATTGAAAAATTATAAGAGGAAAAATGGAGAAGTCTTTGAATTTTATAAAGGAAAGTGCCTCTAAGTTCATCTAGTGAAACCACTGCAGTTGTTTTGTTTTGTTTTGTTTTGTTTTGTTTTGTTTTGTTTTTTGATGAGAAAACTGAGAGCCCCAGAGAGGCTACACACCATACTTGGAGCCAATTCTAGGTCCCTCAATGCCCAGCCATGCTATTGATTCAGCCATGCTGCCTGCCATGGTCAAACTCCAAAAATGCCTCTCTCCATGATAACCTCTCTAAATCTCATTTTCTGTCCTTTTCACTCCAAAGTACTAACATCTCTACGATTGCGTTATATGTGTGGTATCCACTTACACAAGCAAGGAGTACAGGTGCACCCATAAATGCATGCGTGTATGTGAACACACATGTTTTTCTTGTTCCCAGACTTGAATTATAAATTGTTCTGGACAAGTCCCAAGCTCTGGTTGTGAATTTCCCATCTAGCGTGCTGCATTGTACTAAAAGGGTAGTTGCCCACCAGAAAAGAATACCAGATGTAAGCATTTAAACAGGATTGTGAGGTTAAAGGAAGTTATATGTGAAATAAATAGACATGGTAGCTGCTGGTTGCTATAGCCATTATAAGTGAAATGTTACTGTGATCCTATATAATAGTTATGTTTCTTTCTGCATGGTTGCCTGGAGATAGAGTTGCAGGAAGGTGGGCCAGACAGGGCCAGTGCATGTGGCCACTGAAAGCGTGGGTCTGTGGTACATTTGCCCATGAACCATTGAGGATTAACCCCTCTCAAGCTTTCTTTGCAAACATAGTGTTTAGCTCAGAAAGCCCATGGAAGATTTAGCAACATTTAGGCAAGATTTTATAAAGCTCATCCGCAGCCCCTCTTATTTTTCCTGATTCTGTAAGGTGTTTGTATTCCCAAAAGAAGCGTATAGGCCTTGGTGGCCAGTTTTCCTCCTTTTTGCTCTGAAGCTATCTCCTGTCCTCTCAAAAGCCTTCTTAGCTGCCTGTATTATGCCATTCACAGCCCGCCTGCTTATTACCACCCAAATAAGGTAACAGAAATACAATGGAAGTGGCTTCTTCTTTTTAATGAACAATAGACCTTATTCCATTAAAAATAAGACCCTACTCTGAACCATTACAGAAACATTTTTTGATGTTAGAAACGTCAGTGGCTGTGGGGTGGGAGTGTTGGGGGCAGACAGAGCTTTCTGCTGCTGTTCTTAATTATTTTTACTTCATGCCTCCTCTACCTCTGGGTCTAGCTGAGGCAGAAACGGTGAAATGCCATAAAATAACCCTCTCTCGAAGTATATTTGGCCTGACAGGAAACAGGAAATACCAGAAAAGATCACAAGAAAAGCTGTAATCATAAGATTTCTAGCCTAATTCTTTTGACGTCAGCAGTTTAGATAAGTCAGATAAGCAATCACAAGCATCCGCGAGCTCTGGAGTGCCAATCCAAATACCCGAAGTGCATCTTCAACCCCTTTGAACTTGCACATTGTTGTTTTGCCCCTGCCCTCTTCTCTTCCCCACAAGAAGCATATCCTGAAATTGTGAATTATGAGTTTAGTGTCAACATTAAGGTATTCAAAGGCATTACACAGAACTTCTAAATTGGTCTTATAGCTAATTCAGCTGGCTTCGTGCATCATACACTCTGGATGAAGCTGACTGTTGATAAGGCATGAAAAAAACGGACTCTGGCTTGTTTCAAAAGGAGTTTGCTTCCTAAAGTTTAACTTTTCCAATCTTGACAACTAAGTGATAGCTGTACTTTGTCTTTGATAATATGCTAAAGGACACATTACCATCTCCAAAATATGCTAAAGGATTCAGTAACATCAGCCATCGTTATTATCACCTTTCCTTGGCCACCACTACCTCCACTGCCCCCATAACAAAATACTTACGGGTTGGTTAGATATAAATTGCATGGGGCATATACTCCCCTCTAAGTTTTCATAACTTCAGAAATAGAACCAGAGAATTTAACCATTAGATAATAAGCAGAGGCACAGGTATAAGCTGTTCAGAGAATGACATAAGAGATTAAATTAAATTACATAACATGGAAATTTAAAATTAAAAAAAAAACTTTGAGGACAAGAACTTATTTAGACATCTACCTATTTCCAAAAAGATTTTTAAACTTATAAGAAAGTCACAATAAAACATAAGAACACAAAGACATAAAACTATTCTGTCAAGATGAAAGACAAAAACTACATAGTAAAGGAGGAGGAAAGGAGAACAATTACACAAAGTAATTGAGCAAAACTGAGATCTCAGCTTCCTAGCAGACAGGGCAAAGGGGTGACAGAATAATTATAGCATTCATTATCTCTAGGAAAATTCCCTGGGAAGAAAAAAATTTTTCCTGGCATTGGGTACATAAATAGGACTCTCTTATCATGATCATGATAATGATGAGATATGATATGATATGATATGATATGATATGATATGATGATATGATATGATATGATATATATAATGGAGGATGATACTGGTATGATATGGTAGTATAATATAGATGATATGGTATGATAAGCAGATATGAAGAGGTGTGCCACCTATGGATAGTTTTACACACTCAGTGAAAGATGATTCCATAGAGACCATTCAGTTGGGAGTCAAAGGAGAGGTGGCCCCAGCTTGTGGCTTCGGGGTGGTCTGACATAATGAGGAGTCAGGAACATGTACACAGTCACGAGGAGTGAGAATGGAATAGTCTGTCTTTGTCAGGGAAGTGCAAGCCTCAGCAGAGCTCAGCGCTTGTGAATGTAGAAAGTTAGGTCACAGGTCCCTGGAACATGGAGCTCACACAGATCTGCTAATTTCATCATGGGCATACCTGCCCTTATAATCTTTAAAATTGTAAGAGAAAAATTAAGTAACAAATGTTTCTTCTTAGATGGTAGAAATATTTTTTATATTTTCCCTGGTTGTGCCAGACATTTGGCTCTAACTAAATACACATGGGTAAAGTGTCCCAATTAGGTCAGAGGTGAGTCTTGAGTCTTCCGTGTGTGTGTGTGTGTGTGTGTGTGTGTGTGTGTGTGTGTTTTATCTGATACTCTGTCTTGAGTAACACAGCTAAGCCCTTTACTTTGTCAGTGTTTCCTCAGTGCGTGAACACATGTAGGTACTCAAAAAATGTTATATTTAATGTTCAGAATAAATGCTATCTGAACATATTTTCATTGTATTTGAACCCATTACCCACATTCTGCCTAACATCTTGCTCAGTGAAAACCCTCATAATATTTCCCAAGGACTCAGAAAATTGGAAAGAATGTATGTGTTTAGATTAAAAGATAAATATTATATTCAAGAAAGCCCAGTAAGTATGAAAACAAGTGGATTTCTTCCTATTTAGTACAAAAGTGATGAGCAGCTGGGTGTTAAGTATATGGAGAGCTGCAGCCAGTCATCTTTTCTGAGACCGCTCCCAAATAACCTTACCAAGGAGTGTGTGTGTGTGTGTGTGTGTGTGTGTGTGTGTGTTGGGGGGATGGTGGGCTAAAAGAAACAGATTCATGTCAGAGAGAAAACAGGCCCTCTCTTTGTCTAATACACTGGACCATGATCTTGTAAAGACAAGAGTAGAAAACTGAAAAATGAAAGGAAGCACAATTGGGCAGAGTAACACCTGATTTCTACAAAGAACAGTGGAATTTAGAAAGGAAAAAAGAAGGCCTGCCCCAGATAACCCCAAACGTGGCCCAGAGAGTAGAAGGAAGAAATGTCTGGACACCCTAGAAAGACTTGTTACATACTGTGTCTTCTAGCTTCTTAGAGCTGAGCTGCTCTTCCTGACAAGTCACCAAGGCCAAGGTGAGTCCTTAACTCTCAATAGTTGCTATACATTTATATCATCAGTCTTGGTCACACTAACCAAGTTGAACTCTTGCCCTTTAATTGGAAACCAAGCGTGAATTAAGGGTCAACCAAGATGTATGCAAACACAGGCATTTTGTATACTTGCTACTGTAAAATTACTTTGAATCAGTGCTTTAACGTGCTTTAAAGGCTTCTAGGGCCATCTTAGAGGTTACTGAATTCTTTCCAGGGTCACTGTTATTTGCTGTTGCTCTGCAAAGCTGAAAAGTTAAACGATATAAAGAACTGCACTTCTCGGGAAGCCTTCAATTCTCCACTCTTTTGGAAATATTGCATCCATTGTTTATAAATTTGGTGGTTCTGATTCATGTTCTTTTTTTAAATCTTGTGAAAAATTAATAACCTCCTACTTTCCTACACCCTTCCCCCTTTAGGCCTATCACTGGGAATGCTTCTCTTTAATTCAGAATTACCATGGTTAAGTGATGGGCTCTAGAATCCATGCATCTTTACTAAACTCTTTGGACCTCAATTTTTTTTGCTATAATATGGAAACAATGATGGAAACTGCATTATGGTGCTGCTTTGGGGAGTAAGCCAGATGATCCATGTAAAAAACCTACCATACTGCTAGTGCTAATGATTATTATCCCACAGTTTTCTTATTTCTTATAATACCAAGGAATATTAAATTGCCTTTTTAGCTTATCCTTATATTTGCAATTCTAGTAATACAGTCTTGAAACTAGTCTTTAATTTCTTTAAGTTTATTTATCTTGACAGAGAGAGAGAGAGAGAGAGCAGGGGAGGGGCAGAGAGAGAGGGAGAGAGAATCTCAAGCAGGCTGTGCACTGTCATCACAGAGCCTGATGCAAGGCTCAATCTCACAAACCATGAGATTATGAGCTGAGCAAAAATCAAGAGTCAAATGCCTAACCAAGTGAGCCACTCAGGCACCCCTCTTTACTTCCAATTTTTAATCCAACTTTTACTCATTTTTACATCAGTATGTACAGTGAAAGCCTAATACTTCTAATCATACAATTACCAAAATATTCTAATTGGTTCGGAGTGGAGATACAGAGTTGAAAATTTGGTTGAGTCCAAGTACATGCAAAAGTAATTTCTAAAAGGATGTTGAATTTGCCAGTACTTGGTTTTCAACTAAATCCTTTGTTAAAACAAGTTAAAATTCGAGAGGCTTGTATTCTCATTTTTGAGTTGTCAATTGTTTATGGTATGAATCGCCACTTAACATCAAAAATCTATTTAATCACAAAGTCTCTATATTACCATTTTTGTCGAGATGACATCCGCTTAGACTTTTTAATGCAGAAAACCAGTTCATGGCATGTTGGCATTAGAATTCCAGCCACAGCTTTTCAGGAATCAAGATTGATCACTCTTGACAAGCGGCAGACCTTTCCAAAGCACCACAGGGAGAGAAACTTCTCAGAAACCAGAGGTTTTGTAAGGAGATCAACATAATAGCTTATTTCCTAATGAAACTGGCAGGAGCTGATGTCTTCTAGTTATGTTTAAGAAAACCATTAGATTTCCTCATGAGATTTCAAAGTTTGGATGACCTTCAATTAGAGACAAAGGACAACCTGAAAACATATAACATCTGGTCATCCCAAAATGTCCAAAGAAACCTGAAATTATTCAGCACCACCAGCCTGTTCATTGAACAAAAATCATCTCACCTCAAAGGTCTATTTCCTGGGAACTCAGCAGCAAGGTAGAAATAACAGCCAAGGGGAATTAAGAAAAATACTGTCTGATTAATTGCTTTCAAAGGAATAGGTTTAGTCAAAATTATCCCACTTTGGAATGTACAGTCTTAGTATATGATATTCCAGTGTTATGAGCAATGGTAGATTCAGGAAGCTTATGTACCTCACCTTATCAACTCAAGTGTTGGTTGGTAACCTCTTATGCTAAACAACATGTGGATTTGAGACAGATGAAAGGGAAGCCATGTGGGTGGGGAGTAGGTGACATTTTCATAGGTGGCATTTTATGGAATTCAGGGGAAAATATACTATATCATGTCCATTTACTTTAAGTGTTACTAGACCAAAAGGCATTCCTTTGAGGACACTGATTTGCAAGAGAAAAAGTGATTTATATAAGGAATAGTCTAATGGAACGTAAAGCTTTTAGGTTCTGCCATGAAAATATCAGAAACAGGACTGAAAATCAGCAAACTAAATACAGACAATCCACTTTTCAGATGCATGAATTATGAACGAGCCACTCTGAGCAGTTGTTCAACATAAGCAGTGGTGACATGTCAGGTTGACCTGTGCTTTGGACCAAGGGTGACCTAATAGCAACTTCACAGTGTACGAGTTAAAAGTGACCTGTTTCTGAGGCAGAGAGAAGGCAGAAGAATGCATGCAGACTCCATCCTTGGGGCCGATCTGTCAGTAGTTCCTCAATGCAATTATACAGAATTAATCAGTCCCTGGACATGGAATCAAAAGACACCTTCCTACTTGCTATGCAGATGTAAACTTTCCTCTCACTGCACCAGAGCCAGTCAAAGTGCAAGCCGTGGAGATCTGAGCCGTGATGGAACCATGCCGGGAGGGCACAGTCACTTGAAACAGAGCCCATGTTTGATTTCAGCTCAGAATGACAACTTTGGCAAGAGTGGGTGATGGCTTTGCTGCATTTGAGCAGGAAAAGCCTAGACGCTAGGCATAAATTTCTAAGTTTTAATTATGCAAACTCCAAGAACATAGTGGCTGTTTGAATACTATCCTAAAGTCCATTTGATTAATTTTCCCAAAGTCATGCCATTCAGTTTTCAAGACTTTCACGTTCAGGATTTTAGCTCTCACCTCCTCACACTTGAAATAAATGAACTGCTTCCATGTATAGAAGGCTAATAACCCTACATTTTTATTAAGAAAATAGTGATGCTGATGCTTGGAACATTGAACACCGCTCTACAGAAAATATTTGCCATAAATTGATCATTCCATCCGCCAGAAATCAGACCTCTGTCAAGCTTAGAGAGTGATGTGAAGAAATACGAATTACATCCCCCTTCTCTTCAAAATTTACAATCAAAGAATCAAGCAGGAAAATTAGCTAACAATTCAAATCCTTGTATTCTGATGTCAAATACTAGTCTGAAAAGTTAGAATACATCTGAATCAAAATGGATAATTATTTTAAATCTTGCTGATAAAAATAAATATCTAACATACCCTTCCTTCTTTTTTAGCTAATCTCCATTTGCAGAACTTTTTTCCTGAATAAGGCTTATTTCTAAATCTGGGTCATCATCCCAGACCTTCACCTTGTCCCTGACTTTGATGGAGGAAAGGACTGATTCTTTTGCTTCCATTTGATTTATATCATTTTTCTCTCTGTCTCCTCTGCCCTCTCTTCTTTAATGCCCACATTAATAAAATTTAATATATTAGACTTCAGATTTATAAGTAAATAGCCAAGTTAGTATAGATATTGGCTTCATAGAAGAAACATGTGAACAAGAACCTAAAATCGTTTTATTAGCAGAATAAGAAACGTAAGAAACCAGGAAAAAAAGTATAAACTATAAGAACATCTAAGTTGTGGTAATAAAAACAAGTTTATTATAAAAACGTAAGTATACAAGGAACTTTCACATTCATATTATTTCCTTTAATCCTCAGAACAACCCAGTGACAGACAGATACAGAATTACTACCCCACTTCACAAATGGGAAACTGAGGCTCAAGTTGTGTAAGAGATTTGTCCCAGATCACACAGCTTAAAAAAAAAAAAAGATAAGAAGGCTTTGTATATGGAAAAAAAATAAAATGTCATTTGACAGATGAATGGTCATATAGATAGATAATGGATAAATAGATAACATGAAAAATATATATAATGGAAATTATATGTGTGTGATGGAATTTACATGTATATAAAATAGAAATTATTCAGTCTTTACAGAAAGAAAGAAAGAAAGAAAGAAAGAAAGAAAGAAAGAAAGAAAGAAAGAAAAAAAAAGAAAAAGCCAGCCTGACATTTGCACTGTGAAGCAACCTGGAGGACATTTTGCCAAGTGAAATAAGGAAGACACGAAAAGGAAATATTGCATGATCTCACTTATATGTGGAATCTAAAACAGTCAGATTCATAGGCTGAGGAAAGAGGAAAATGGGGTGATGTTGGTCAAGGGGTACAAAGTGTCAATTATGCAGGACCAATAGTGCAGATCTAACTCACAGCGTGGTGACAACAGTTGTATCGTATACTTATAATTTGCTAAGAGAATAGATCTTTACTCTTAACACAGACACACATACCATGGTAACTGCACAGAGGTAATGGACATGTTATTTATCTTGACTGTGATAATCATTTCACATTGTATGTATTTGTATATCAAGACATCAATTGGGAAGACGCATGGGTAGCTCAGTTGGTTAAGTATCTGACTCTTGATTTCAGCTCAGGTCATGATCTCAGATTTCGAGTTCAAGCACCACGTTGGGCTTTGCACTGACAGCATGAAGACTGCTTGGGATTCTCTGTCTCCCTCTCTCTCTGCCCCTCCCCTGCTCTCTCTCTCTCTCAAAGTAAAAAAACAAACAAAAAAAACAATCAGTTGTACATCTTAAATATATACAATTTTTATGTGTTAATGAAATCTCAAACTATTTTCAAAATTAACGAGATTTTCAAAATAAACGAGAAGGCTTTGCACAATACCTGCCACTGAGTACATGTTCAGTAAACTCCAAATTTTATTACTGTGAAACAGAGCTGAGGTTGTAGTCCTCTGCTTCTGATTACAAGTCCAGGGTTCTTTTCACTTGGTACATACCCCTTGATAAAAACCACTCCTTTGAATTATTTTGGTTGTTCTTTCAGGGAAAACCCTGGCAGGAGGATTTTTATACTATTTCCTAGAACATTGTGCTGTGCCTGGTGGCTGCCATAGAATAGATGCACAATAATGATCTCTTGAATGCATAAATGTAATGGAATGAGACAAATGCTATGAAGTTGACTGCCACCCTCTGTTTTATTTTACTCTTAAATAAGTTCACTTATTAGCCGGTAGCATAACAAACAGCTTTCTTTTTGAATGAATCAGTATTAGTGTGAATAGCATTGTTTACGTGAGAGTCTAATAAGAGATTTTTAAAAATTCTGCCCTAATTCAAGGATAGTTGTCCTCGGTAGAAAGACCTGAGAACTAGTCTGGGATCAGGAATTCTTGAACAATTAACCTACCCTTCATGACTCATCCTCCTCTCCCCTCCCCCATGTAAGAAAAGAGGGATGGCATTACCTGCCAAATCTGAAAGTCAAAGGGTTGTGAAACTGGGGCCATAGTTCCTCTCAATGCTTTCAGTGACTTAGCACTATCCGTCAGAAGTCATGAGATGTGTTCAAATTTAACCACGCATGGGGTCAAATCCACCAAACACATCTCCCAGGCTTTAAATGAGCATCTAATTCAGGCTGGGCATTGCGCCTGACCCAGGGGGTACAAAGATGACTACGATTAAGATACTACAGGACAGTTACGGAGAAAGCAACTCAACATACCAGTTTCTAATCCTGGTCTGTTGCTTACTAGGTATGTGGTGCTTGACTAACTAACCTGTCAGGTCTCAGCCTCCTCATTTGTAATGAGTGAGCACTGTTCTTGATATGTTGTTAGACTTCAAGCATGGGATATTGGCATTACTGTACTGGCCCTCAAGATGCTCATGGTCTAGTGAAAAGACAAAAATGGAAACAAAGAATATTGGGGCACCTGGGTGGCTCAGTCAGTTAAGCATCTGACTTTGGATCAGGTCAGGAAGGATCTCACGGTTCATGGGTTTGAGCCCCACACTGGGCTCTCTGTTGTCAGCACAGAACGCACTTGGGATCCTCTGTCTCCCTCTCTCTCTCTCTGTCCCTCCCCCCATCTCTCTCTCTCTCTCTCAAAAATAAATAAACATAAAAAAAGAATACTGTGTGGTATTTGACAGAGAGTAGGGCACAGCTCTGTGAGGACACTGAGGAACAGAGACCTAACCCCTTAGTGCTGAGGGTGTAAAGTGGTCAGGAACTAAACAGTGTTCCAATGTTTTCTGGGTGATCCTTACACCATCCTCGTGAGATAAGGCCTATTACAGTTGTCTCCCCTTATCCGTGGGGGATATATCCCAAGAGCCCCGGTGGATGCCTGAAACCACAGATGGTACTGAACCCTATCTACATTATGCTTTTGCCTGTAAACACATACCTATGATAAAATTTAATTTATAAATTAGGCACGGTAAGAGATGAACAACAATAATGAAATGGAACAATTATGACAACATACTATAATAAAAATTATATAAATGTGGTCTCTCTCTCTCTAAATATCCTACTGTACTCACCCTTCCTCTTGTGATGATCTGAGATGATTAAATGACTACGTGATGAGATGACATGAGGAGAATGACGTAGACACTGAGACGTAGTGTTAGGATACCATTGACTTTCTACACTGCATCAGAAGGAGGGTCACCTGCTTCCCAACCACGAGTAACTGAAACCATAGAAAGTAAAAGCATAAATAAAAGGGGACTATTGTATCCTATTTTGTGGCTACGAGAAGGAAGGCACCTGGAGGTTAGGACAGTTGTCTGAAGCCACACAGCTAGAGGGACAGAATTGGAACTCACATTGGGGATCTCCAGAACACACACTATTAGCCAAGGTGGCACACAGCCTCTTTTCATGGAAGTTTTTCAGAATATCAGAGAATTGCCAAGCAAACAAAACAGGAGAAGTCCATTTCAGGCCTAAGAACAGCAGCTCTGGGGTCCTGAGAGATTCCTTTCCACCTGCCACCCCTTCCTCTCTACCTACAATGCCCAGTTAAGCTCTGACCCAACCTAAACACCCAGATCCCTCTCTAGAAGGGATCTGAAGTTGTTTCCAGGGTCTTGTGTTGGCCTGAAGGCTGAGTTGTCCTAGCAATGCATTAGAATCCACCGTTGATTCTAAGCCATCTTGAATTCTTGGTGGGGAGAAGACTGATCACACTGACCTGAGTTTGGATTAGATTTTCTACTGTCATTCTAGATTCTCAAGACCTTAGTAGGGTCAGAATTGAGGCCAATTGAGAGAAAATACTCTCCACACTCAGTGTGGAGCCCATTGGGATTCTCTCTCTCTCCCTCTGCCCTGCTCCCCACACGCACGCACTCTTTCTCTTTAAAATAAAAACACAACGACAACGACCACAACTCACAATATCAAAGCAGTTATATACACCCATTACTATTTTCCCTGTCTTCCTGCCTGCTTCTCCCACCACCCTGGGAAGTCACAGCCTCCCTCTTTCAGATCTCGATCACTGAAATAGTCTCCCGAGTTCCCTGTTTTCAACATCACCTAAAGGCGAATCCATCCTAAACACAGGTTACTCTTTCCAAAGCATAGCCCTGCTTATGCCGTTCCCCTCAAAATCTTCCAGTGGCTCCCCACTAATCCAGCATCCGAAACATACTGCAAGCTAGCCCCACTCTGTACTTTCCACTTCTCTGCCTCGCTTTTGCTACATGCCAACAAAACAGGACAACTTGTGTTTCTCTTACTATAGTTTCCCGCCTCTGAACGTTTACTCAAAGTTGTCCTCCCCCACTGGACATTCATGCCCCATCCCCAACCCTCTAATTTCCAAATTCCCTTAGCTTTCAAGAATCAGCCCAATTAACACTTTCATGTAGCCTTCCCTGATATCTCAGGAATAAATACCTCCACACCTGTAACCCATAGCATCTCTTTTTTTATCTTCCAGCTAATGCTGTAGGTACTATTGTATTTTTCATATCTCCTGGCTACATAATAAATTTTCCTCCAACATGCATTTCCAGGGGCAAAGTAGGGACTTATTAAACTGCATTTAATTAATTAGTAATATTGAATGAAGAACATACAATGTGCGAAATAGCATCTTGTTTAGGACTCTATTAACATGTGAGAAGACTATGAAAATATCCGCAACTCCTTAATTGTACATCTTTTTACTCTGGGGTTCTTTTTAGTGTGCAGCAGAAGACTATTAGGAGCTAACATTGTTCTGCAAGTGCAGCTGTATTAACATTGCAGCTCTAAAGAAAAGCATAAGCAGGTCAAACATATGCTTTGAAAGAAGAAAAACAAACCAAATTATAATTACTTTCTGTCTGTGCATGAGGAGCCAAAAATCACCAAACAATAGGCAACGAAAACCACTTCAGCTTTCTATCTCATAAAGGCAAAAGTTACCCACCTGCTTCTCTGCTGGTGGCAAGTTCATTGAGTAAGAGGCTGGGGACAAGAGACTCAAACAGGAGGAATCGACAACAGACTACCTGTTTCCTTACATGTGGGGCCTTAATGAAGACAGTTCTCTTGAAGCTACGAAGGGCTCAGGCTAAGCCCAGTTTGGTTTGCTTGCCTGGTCCCAACTCATTTCTCAACTGTCTCATATACTTATCTCCATCTTCATACCTGGAACCTTGGCCAAGAACTTCACAATGTGGGTAAGACAACCAGCCCCATTCCTTTCCCTTCCTTCTAAAAGGAAGCCCATTCACATGCCCCATAAAGTATTGTTTTCATTGTCTTTAGCTTAGTTGTCACTATTTTTTGGAAGGCTGTTCCTGATGCCCCTAATAGATTAGGCCCTTAGTAGTGCTAAGTACACATACCTTTCATTCTCCTTCACAACACTTGCAATGATATGTTTAATTTCTACCTTTCCCCCAAACACTGTAAGCCCTTTACAAGCAGAAACAGTACTTGTCCCTTATTATGCCTGGCACATGGTTCGTGCTCGATAAATATCTGTTGTGAATAAACGCACAAACGAATGCAAGTCACAGAGAATCCAGTGGCTTGCAAGTTTACGAGAATGGCACATGCTTGTGTGTGTGTAAGTGACATTCATACCTCCTCCTTACAGACAGCCCATAGCCCAAGTACCACAAAGCACAGTTTCACACGTGCCTAGAAGTGAGTAAAGGAGACACCTACTGGGACTCATCTGGGGACAGGAGAATTTGACAGCAGCCACCTGGGAGCCCTGCCAAAACCTGGGCTTGTTGGGTGTTCTCAGTTTACTTTGAGGACGTCATATCATCATGCGACGAACCACTTCCCTGACATAATTATTTATAAATAAACTTATCAGATTGAACCTTCACTCTACAAAACTACCTTTGAGGCTGTCACAGAAGAACAACGGTCGGAAAAACTGAAACTATCATCCCTTTTCTCTCATATGAGAAACCATGCTAATGCTTACGAGTATCCGCTAGACACTCTCTTAAAAAGAGACCACAGGCTTGATCTGATCATGTTGGGAGTCCATTGCTTTTACTGTAGCTAACGCAAGTGGTTTTCAACAAGCATCTCATTTACTCTCAGGGCTTCAGGAACGTTGCTCTTTTAACTCTAGTTTGGGGAGCGTTGTGGGATCCTGTTCGGAACCTTCCCACCTCTTCCTGAGGCCACAGGTGTTGCCTTCCAAAAGGACCAAACTAAACCCAAACAGCAAACAAGGGATCCAGGGTGTACACGTGTAAGTTAAATGACATTATTAAACAGTTCAGTAGACCTGATTAGGTCGCATGGTGTTTACGTGATCATTTAATCTAAATGTTTTTTTCTGGATTAAAATATAAAGTCTGATGAGGCATAAATTTCAGAAAGATCAGTTTTCTAGAGTAGCGGCTGTCATTGAACAGTTAACATATCAGATTTTAAGTGCTAAGTTAGGCTCTTTTTTATCAGTTCTTGGTAATAATATGAAAATGGTACTTCCCCCTATGATTTTCAGTTCTAACCGGTGGTTTACAATCAGATCACCAATTCCACACATCACTGCTTCTTTAAAGCTTCTCACATTCCAACATTTCCACAGAAGTTTCTCTTTCCTTTTTTTAAGTGTTAACCAAGCATATCCACATGTGGTTCTTACCTTATTTTTAATCAATCTCACTTAGTCACAATCCAGAAGAAAGTACCTGTAAGACAGCACAGCCATCTCCTGCCCCATTGCACAGCAGCTGCGACCCATTCCCATGATTTTATCCCCGAGGCAGGGAAATTTGGCTCCCCAAGGATGACTCAATGAGCTATTAAAACAAAAGTACAGCCTGGATTCCTTGTTTGCTCTTCATGTTTGATTGGTCCTCCTAGAGGCCAACTATATGGTCAGAGTGTGTGGGATGATGCTGAATGAAATCTATAACAGAAATGAACCCTTGCTGATACTTATTTGCAAAGCCATCATGTTCTTATTGGAGCATCTGTAAATTGTGAGGAATGCAAACCCCTTAGAGAGTGTGACACTTTGGACAAATCAGTGGAATAGTCATGGCCTGGGCTACAGACAAAGAATAGCTATTCAGCTCTCTCACTATGCAGATGCAAACAGCTGTCTCACATAAAAGGGAGTTGTTAAAAAAATTGTCAGGTATGCAGTATATTCTGTTACATAAAGTACCACGATAAATATTCTTTAAAAAGGAAAAAAAATTGCACAGCATCACTTAGCAACCGAAGCAGAAGAGATGGGGAGATAGAGCACGAACCTGAAAAGAGAGAAATATGAATTCCAGTTGCATTTTTGTCCATGATTCCCTGAGTACTCTCCTCTGAACAGCCACTCCTTATCTCGGTAGGAATTCCTTTACATAATGGAAACAACATGCCTTTGCCCCTTATTCACAGAAATGTTCTAGATTATAAGATGAGGTATGCATATAAAATCTTTCACCTCGAAACATCTTCAATAGTAACAATTTACCCATTTTTCTCCAGACTAAATGATCCCAATGCTAAGTGAGACCGCATGAAGTTTATTTCTATTTCTCAGTGGTAACCATATGCCTTTGTTGTTTTCTATCCACCCCAGCCCCCAATTAGGCTACACGCTTCAGGAAGAGCTGCACACCACAGCTGAGCATAAATATTTGTGATCGAAGTGATTGCATGAAAAGCGAACAGTATTTAAATTATAGAACCTAAAACTCCGTAAGACACTCTGATTAAGACCTGATTAGCAATATGTAAGAATATCTCTGCACCAAGCACAACTCGAACTAAGGTCTTTTACTTTTTTGGTTGTTCGTTGTATTTGTTTTCCATTTAAACTATTGTAGATGTGACTTTGAGCAGGATTTCATGTTGATATAGATGTGGCTTCACATCTAAGCGAGGAAGGTGTTTTTCAAGTTGCTGGCAGTGAGCTGCCAGTATTTCCCACACATTGGACCCTGTTTTTTCAACACCTTGTGGATCACTAATTGGAGTTTGCATAATCTACCACCAAATTGCAAGCATTCCTTTGAAATGAGTGGAGCACACATTTCCCTTTCAGAGTCAATGAAAAGAGAAGGTCAGGAAGAGGAAAAGCGGCAAACAATGATCCTCTTAATTAATTTAGAACTGAATTTCTGGTTCTTGATTTTCTTCGGGAGAAGAAAAAAATGGGAACGCAATCTGAAAAGAAAGTTTGTGGTTTATGTTTTAATCCTAAAAACAGTTCAATGGTTAGCTGCCCACAGCACATTAATCCACATAGCAAAGGAAAAACAATTTTGAAATAACTTGCAAATGTACTCTCTATGTAACTTTAAAGGCAGAGAAGCTAGAAGCAGTAAGCAGACAGGGACAAATCATGAGACAGAAAATGCTCTGTGCACGCAGTGAAATAACCTTTCAACCATTTGAAAGACTGTGTGTGACTGCACATGCGGGTGCAAACATGGACATGTGAGGTCACATTAGATTGCACTCACGGAGGACTTAGAAAATAATCAGCAGTGAACGTGTCCTCAGACAGAAAGTCATGATTTTCCCCTCTACTTCAGTTCTTGAAATAGTACAGTTTAAACCGTCTCAGAAATGCAACACTGTTATTTAAAAAGCATTTGACTGTGTAAATGTGCAGTTTTCAAGGCATTCAAGAAAACAATTATTAATGTACTATCTTAAATGCTTTAAATTAACGTCTAGCCAATTAAAATAAACTGGGTCTTTTGAATGAATCATTTCCAGTGTTTTTGAAAACTCAGTTTTTAAGTATACAATTATGAAATATGAAAAATGATGTTAAATTTTTGTTTCTTTGTTTTTATTACTGCACTGAGATCACGAAATCTTCATCAGGAAATAACTCAGATGAATTACCTTGGTTAAAAAAAATAAATGTTAAAAAATAAATTCAGAATGGTAAATATAATGCTACAGGATTCAGGTAAAGAAGTAGCATATCTTTTTTCTACTTCTCTATCGATCTATCTCTACTCTGAGTCGCCATTAAAGAAAGAGTGTTATTCACACAGCAAATGTAAGCTAAAATGAGCACAAAAGACCCCCAAATTTAAAGAATTTTAAACTGGCAAATAGCAAAAATTAGAAATCCTCCAGTGGTTAACTTTTTCTGGGCATACATATTATGTTGCAGGCAAGACACTGCACTGTATTTTAAAGGTTCAAAGCCTGAGGTACATGGGGGGCTCAGTTGGTTAAGCGTCCAACTCTTGATTTCTGCTCAGGTCACAATCTAATGATTGAATGATTGGTGGGTTTGACCCCTGGGTCAGGCTCAGTAGGTTCTCTCTCTCTCTCTCTCTCTCTCTCTCTCTCTCTCTCTCTCTCGATTCTTTCTCTGCCCCTCCCCCCACTCATGTTTTATCTCTCTCTCTCTCTCTCTCTCTCTCTCTCTCTCAAAATAAATAAATAATAAACTTTAAAAAGAAGAATCAAAGCCTAAAAAAGTAGAAGCACAATTTAAAACCAACTTTAAGAAACAGCTACCATAACTCGAAAACAGTTGATAACATATCATTTTGATGTGACACATAGAAGAGTTTAATTAGAAGTAGATTGAGTTTCTAAATTATAATTGAACAGGAGAAAAAGTCTATCACGTTTGAATTCCTTTGGATTATAATCAGTAAATTAAGGCAAATTATTTATTTCACAATGGTGTCCAGGTAGAATATTAATTAAGCTCTATGAATACCCATTCAATTTGTGTTCAGACCTATGTTTTTCACATTTTAATGATTATGTTAATACGTGGTTCTGAAATCATTAATATTGCCGTAATCAAGTCTCATGAATAAGAATATTGTTCAAAGAAAACAATTTAAGTGTACTCTAATTTTCTCTTGCATTTTGAAAGTTCAGTAACTGATCTAGATGGGATAGCATTTTACACATTCATTTATGCCATACATCGTGTAATTTAAAAAACAGTGGGATTTTTGTGTACTTTAAAATACTAATACACACCCCCTCTTTCTCCCTCTCTGTCTCTCTCTGGCTCTCTGATTATTTAGAATGTCACTTTTTGATTTTTTTCTAAAAATTTGCAACATTTTGACTTCGTATTATCGTCAAACTAAAATACTATGGTGGATCGATTTTCCTACATGATCATATTACTTGAACATTTACAATTTGAATCCAAAAATTTAAAGTCAGTAGAAAACAAGTTATTTGGGATTACATAGGAACCAAACCCAAACTCTTGCCCAAATGAACAATTGAAATTCCTGTTGAGGTTTGAAAAAGTCTCCACCACCCCCTCAAGTGTCCTACTTTTCAGGCAGCTCAGCACTATCCCAACCGAGCCAGAACGAGGAGCCCTGAGATCCCTGTGGTCGGCTGTTTCCCAAGTATTCCAAACCCACGCCTGGACCAAGAAGCTCCAGGACCTCATCAGAAGCCTCGACCCCAGGAGATTTCTAGCTATATTTCCAAACCAGAGAGGTTTGGAAAAGATCTCATTGAACCTTCGACCCACTCATGACTTGCCCATCAGTGTTTCGGTTTGAGGAGCTCACCTAAGAGTACTGACTACTTTCGCTATAGCTGCATAGTTAATATGCCATTTGCACTGGAGAAAAGTTGGCTGCAGATAGGCAGCATGGTTCAGCTTAACAACCTAATAAATATATTGAAAATAACCAATGAAAACAAAATTACAGAGACTGTCTTGTAGCGAAGCTGCCATAGTCTCTGCAGCCAACCTCAGCCTTCACCTCAGCACTGCTCAAAATGTAAAATCACTAAAGCATCAGAAAGGTTGGACAAGAGGAGAAGTAAAGTAGAAAAAAGTTGAATTTCAAAATTTTGGGAATTTTATTTTCAAAGTGCTAAGAAAGGGGAACAGAGGAATAGATCATTTCACAATAGTTACAGAAACACCAAGATATGATAGTTCTCTGGGCCTCAGTTTTCTCACCAGAGAAATGGTGTTCAGAATACATCGTTCTAATGTTTTGAGAATTAAATGAGATGAGCCTATGACAGCGCCTTTTAAGATACACAACACAATAAGAACTAAATAGATGTTAACTTATTTCTTGGTGTCCATTGAAATTTTTCATTAATTCAGTCATTCAAAAATATTTAGTGAGGGGCACCTGGGTGGCTCAGTCGGTTAAGGGTCTGACTTTGGCTCAGGTCATGATCTCACAGTTTGTGGGTTCGAGCCCCACGTTGGGCTTTGTGTTGAAGGCTCAGAGCCTGAAGCCTACTTTGCATTCTGTGTCTTCCTCTCTCTCTGCCCCTCCTCTGCTTGCACTCTACCTGTCTCTCAAAAATAAATAAACATTAAAAAAATAAAATAAAATAAAAATATTTAGTGAGTATCCATTATGGGGCAAGCATTAAAATTTGTCCTAAATATATATTGGTAAATACCACAAATATCGTCCCTGCCCTCATGAAGGCTACAATCTAATGGGGGAAAACAGCAAATAAATAGTGAGGGAGGAGGGTAGGGGAAGACAGACAGATAAAAATTGTCATTAGTGTTATGAACAAATTTCAGTGATAGGAAACAGTGGGGGAGAGGCACCTGGTAAGACAGATGCTTGAATTTTTGTTTCTTTATTTTTCTATCCATCTTAAGAAAGAATAAGTGTCTTCTAATAATCACATTTTACCTTCATCATTTTAGCATAAGTTTCACAGTGTCACATTACCCTATGGAAAAACTATCCACCTTGTAGGACAGAATATTTCAGACAGAGGCTATATACCACTGAAGACTTTCTGGACATAGACGGCCTAGCTAACTTTCATTTTGTCATCACTGAGAAAGGTCATAGGAGAGGTTTTGACAGAGTGATGCTGTTGATATTTAGAATCCTGACTTTCTTGATCCTGTTCAACTGAGCTGTAGACCAGCATGTGCGATGGAAACTGGCCTGGTTGCTATGGTGGATAATGTCTTGACAACAGACATGGGTCAGGTGTCCCTCTTGGATCTTTCAGGCTTGTCAGCAGCTCTTGATAAAGTTGGTCGTGTGGTTTTTATTGGCTCACCTGTACATTCTGGTAGGACGGGCTAACAGCCACTCAGTGTACCCTTCTCTTTTTGGAAAAAGTCCCAAGGGTTCCTTGTGGCTGGTGTGTCTGAGAACATGGTTGGTTCCTGTGTCGTTTTGGCCTACTCTCCTGGTTCAAGCGTGTTGATAGAATATCTGAGGCAGCAATGTCAACAGGGGTGGCTGCATTTAAATCTACCTTCGATTTCACAATCCAGCTCACTGTTGCCTTGTTTCTGTACTGCAGGAGCACTCAAGTAGGGCCACAGCCAAAGACCTCCTTCTGAATGGCGTTAAAGGGAGGGTACATAACACATATTGCTGAACTGTCTATATGTCAGCTACTGTGATTGGTCCTGGGCAGCAGCTATTCAAAACACCCCACCCTTTTTATGTAAAGAATGTGAGTGGGGTAAATAAAGGTATAATGTCTCTTTCCTTAATCACCAAATTAAGGGCATCTGTATTAGTTTCCTAGTGCTGCCATAACAAAGTATCACTTATTTTCTTATGGTTCTGGAGGGTAAATGTCCAAACTCAAAGTGTCAAGGTTTGCTTTCTTCTTAAGCCTCTCTTCTTGACTTATATATGGCCATATTCTCCCTGGGTCTTTACATGGTCTTCCTTCTGTGGCTGTGTCCAAATTTCCTCTTTTAGAGAGACATCAGTCTTATTGGATTAGGACCCATCCTAATGTCTTCACTGTAACTTAATTACCTTTTCAAAGACCCCCCTTTGCAAATACAGTCAGATTCTGAGATACTGAGGGTTAGGACTTTAACATATAAATTTGGGCGATAGGGGCACAAGTCTAATGTAGCAGCATCCTTATAGCCACATAGAGTGTAAACCTAGAAATATATCATTAAAGTGTATCAGAGTATAAGTAGCCATGGATGATGGTAATTTGTATCTTTCCAATTGCGAATCTCAACATACTTTATAAAAACCTGTTATGAGAGTAAAATGCAAATTAAAAACTGGTATTTCACCAAAGTCTCATATCTGAATCAAATGAAACATTTTAGTTCCCACATGGTACCCAATAGACCCAGTTCCCTGGTGGAGAATTCATTCCCACCCCATTCCTAGGAATTTTCTTCCCAAAAAGATATTTTGGAAATGAGATCATAGGAAGAGCTAAAAACCTCGCAAAGATCAAAGTTTGGAATCACTAATCTTCAGAAAGGTTGGACAACAGGAAAAGTAGACTAGAAAAAAAAAAAAGCCATACATAATATATAAAAGTTGAATTTCAAAATATTGAGTTTTATTTTCAAAGTGCTAAAGAGGGGAAGAGAGAGATAGCTCATTCCACAATAATTACACAAGATCATTCAGTTAACTCTAATGAGGAGAAAGGTCTGAAATAACCGCACTAAATCAAAGACTTTGGTCGACACTTGTTAATGAATAAAATGTCTTCAAACCACAGTCACCGTCGGTGAAAGAGGTTCCATCAGTCCTGGATTTTTATTTTTCAAATGTAGGGTATAATTTCTTTGTTGTTTATTCCAGAGCTGAGCCACTTGATAATGAGCACAAATGTGTTTGGTGTTCCGGTGTGGTTCACATAGATGCACACAGGTTTCCATGATTATTTTAAATCCTATGGAGTCATCCATTGCTAATTCAAATCTGGCCAGAATTCCTGGTTCTGATCTCATCCCAGGGTGAATTGAGGTTAGCTGCTGGATGAAATGCTCAGTTCAGTTGAATGTGAGCCTCGTGCCAAGCTACATGTGAGCTGAGTGCTTCAGGGTGCCAGTGATAAATCGAGAAAAGAGAGATCACATGAGGCTGAGGGTCCTCTTCTGCAGGAATATTGAGCAGGGTTGCAGGTCAAGGTACAAAGAGGATATGTCTTTGCAATGTAAAAGGCATTCCTCAAAGGACTGATTAATCTGGGGAATAAATGCCAGCAAGGGCTGAATGTGAGCTATGCTCATCTTTGGTTAAATGTCTGATGAATCCTTGTATTCTTGGAGTGCCTTTCCTCCAACATTTAGCTAAGGCCACTCATCCTTCACAACACATTTAACTGAAGGCAAATGGATGAGTGCCCACCTGACAACTTCAATAATCAGACGTTGTTTCCCTTACCGACCTCCCCTTGCAAGATCCATTCTAGGCCACGCCTAATTGATTCCCTGAAAGAAACCTCATTGTTACAGTAGATTTGGATATCTGAGCATCCTAGTTCCAAATGAGTGATAATACCACAAGGATATCTCAGAATGCCAGTGGTGATGAAAAACTTTAAATATCCTGAAAAAGAAATTAGATGGTTTCTAAAGGAGACAAAAGAAAAAAACATCTCTTTGGAATCTTTGATTAGGAAAAGTTATACACAACTTTCTGTGCAAAATCCCATCCCAACTCCCAAATAGTCTTCCTTTGGGCAGTATAGATTATATCATAAGGAGTAGTGGAACTTATGTTTTATAAGTACATATACATTTTAGAGTAAATGTTGAAAGATGCATACCATATACTCATAAAATAGCTTTATAATTAAAAAAATCTATACATGCTTATTACAGATATTAAAAACAAAATGGAAAAGCACCAATTAAAAAGTGGCCCAAATTCTGTTACTCAGGAAAAGTTTATTTTGTTAATACCTTTCAGACATCTCTATATGGACTCGCATGCAATCTTCATATAAATGGGGATCATACCTTTCATACTGTTGTCTAACCTGGAGAACTATATATTCTTAACGAGTAGATAAACTTCCTGACTTTGTTCTTCTCTTTAGAAACCATCACTTTTCATGCTCAATGTATGTTTATATATTGAGACCACATCTTGAAGCTATGCTGTCCAATATAGTAATCATTAGCCATGTGTGACTATTTGAATTTAAGTTAATGAAAATTGAATAAAGTTAAAAATTCAGTTTCTCATAGCCACATATAGCCGATGACTACACTATTGGACAACACAAAATAGTTTCATCATTGCAAAAAGTTCTATGGGACAATGCTATTAGAACCAGATTTTCTTCAGACACAGACCACTTAAAGGCTGGGATCTTATTTTTACACTTGAACTTTTCAAGCACTTTGACTTTTGACTCTTGCCAACATAATATGGGGTCAGACCTCAACTTTATCAGACACAAGTTGCGACTCAGAAACCAAACATTTGGATGAAGAAGGCAAAGAGACTTATCGTTTCCAATGATTTCTCCAGGATCGTGGCTTTCAACTGTTCTGGTGACCAAAACAACACTCTTCATAAGAATCTGGTCCATTGAGACATTATGGCTCCTGCTTAGTCAGATGAAATACCTATCTAAAGTGTGAGAATTTGAGGGTACGTTCTCCTGGGTAGATTGGGATCCATCCTACTTCAGCGGGGGAAAATCACTCCAAATATCAGAATATAAATTAAAAAAGGACAATTAATGAACAGCAGGGTCTGGGAACTGGATCCAAACCAACCACCCACCTGCAATTCTTCCAGATCTTATGATACAATGATGAGGAAAAAACTGGAAGGAAAAAAAAACAAAACAAAAAACAAAAAAAAAAAAAAAAACCTGTGTTCAGTATCATATTCTCAAGCTGAGCAAAAAACTCTTCCCTTTTTTTGGTCCCTATATCTCTAGAGAACATAATACAGAATTAAATTCCAGGCTTGTTCCAATAATTCAAGAAAATAAACTTCCAAGTTTTTATAATTTATATTCAGTTTAATAAGCACCTAAATTTATAAGCTCTCCAATCTGACACAAACTCCTCCTCCCACCCCCAAATCTCTGGAGGCTGAAAGTTTGGCAGTAAGAACAAACATTCTCACGGAAGATTTCTTATCCTTCCTCCTTCCACTTCAATTTTAACTTCCTCGAAATGGCCTTTGGGGTTTCATTTCAACACATTTTCCCCCAGTCTTGGTAGGAGTGTGGAAATATGAGGAGAAATAGCAGCATGAAAAGAGATTTACAGTTTCTGTAGGTTCCCAATATGGTTTCGTTTGAGGTCTGTGGGAAGGCTTGGAGTCCGTTTTCATTTGATACGAACTGTCTTATCCCTGCTCATGAGCCATTTTTGTTCAATGGATACCCATCTGACAGGAAGATCTTTCTCAATGCTCTATGCTCAGGAGAAGCTTCTAGAAGGACTACTGTCTATTAATTGTCTTATTCATTTTTCCTTTGTTTAATAAGCATTTATTGAGCAGCTGCTGTGTACCTTGGAAAGACCCGAGTATCATGCTTACACACATTAATGAGAAGTGGCTCTTGTCCTTAGGAAGCTCTAAGGAGAAAGAGAAGCCAAATGTGATGAACGTTAGGATTGGGTGCTACACAGAGGAGGGGCACCCAAGGCAAAATGGGGGAGGGGGATGTGATCTGAGAGAGTTTTCGCCAGGAGGAGAAATTTGAACTGAGTCTTAAAGCATAGCTACGAATTAGCCACACGGGAAGGCGGGTAGGAATAGCCCAGCCCTGGGAAAGGGGGGAATGGCACCATGTTTGCAGAAGACCAGTAAATTGGTGAGGTAGGTATAGTAACCCAGGCAGGTAATAAAGCTGAAGAATTAGGCAAAGTCAGATAAGGAGAAGCCCTCTGTTTCATTCTGAGAGCAATATAAAACCATTGAAGAGTTTTAAACATAGCAGTGAGAGTCATAATTTCAGGAAAATTAATGTAGCCTGTTTGTAAGGGATGGACTATAGGGGAACACACATGGGAAGAGAGAGAGAGAGAGAGTCACCAAATATATGTGACCAATGTGCCTTAGACAAGAAAAGGATACTTAAACTAAAGTGTATTGAAGAAAGCACCCAATGGGATAAATTCAATAAATAGTAGGAGGTAAAATTTCCAGGATCTGATAACCAGTTGGACAAATGGAAGAGAGCTAGAATGGCTTCAGGAACAACTGAATGATTAGAAAATAAAATAGTCTTACAAGATTTGTGGGTTTTTTTTTTGGGGGGGGGGCGGTTAGTATCAGAACATCTACTAACATTCTGAAGAGCACTTTTGGGCTTTTCTCTGCATATCACAACTGATTCTCTTTGTCCTAGAATGCTTTGCCTCTCAGATCAGTATTCTTTCTAGACTTCAATGACTCTCTCAAAAACAAACAAGCAAAGAAATCTAAGGCATCATTTGGTTTGTGGAATATTTTGAATTTTGGCATCAACCTCAATAGAGGTAGACTCTCTCTTCAAAATGCTCTTTATCCCATTTTTATTTGCATATTTATGTATTTGTTTGATTGTTTACTTACATATAAATATCATCATCATACATTAGAGCAGTGGTTCTCAAACTGTAGCATGGATAAGAATAATGTGGCAAGTTTGTTAAACTCGTTTCCTGGGCTTTAATCCCAGAGATTATGATTCTGCAGTTAGCCCATGGATCTACATTTCTAGGAATTTTATAGTTGCTGCCAATATTGCTGGTCTGAGGATGATACTCTGAGACCCCCTAATTTATAGTTTTGAGAGAATAACTCTGATTTGTGGAGCAATGCAAGGTTCTTTCCTGTGTCCTGAAGTATCCACAACATAGAATTGACGTCAATGGGAATTACACAGGCCACAAAGGTGTCACACTGAGCTCTTAAGTGTTTGTGACCAACCCCTCATCACTAGCTCTTGCCTCCTGTTTTTCAGCTGCATTTCCCATTGGGCATTGCTGTTGCTATTGGTCTGTAAGTTGCTGCAGTTACGGCTCTTGATGATGTCAAACAGTCCCAGCTGGAGAGAGTGGAGAAATGGGAGCAAACTTTCCTCTGTCTGAACTTCTTTTATCCTATCTGAACTTAAAAGTCAAAGACTAATAACCTGATCACCTAATCACCTGGAGAAGGTGGCGAGATTTGCCAAATATTACCAGACACTGGAAAGTCTGTGATGTCAGCTCAGAGACAGTCATGCAGTTAGCCTGGATCACAAAAAAGATAAATGGGTAAGAACCTGTCTTACTATAGCATTGTGAATTTAACGGCTTGCTAGTTGTCTTGGCTATGAATTCGTTTTCTTGTGAATGGTTTCAAATTGTGTATCTCTCCTAGGCAGAATGAGCCTCTTCTGTCTATTTATGATATTAGGGAGTTTTTCTGGTCTTTGCCTTCAGCTATATATTTTTAAGTCTCAGGTACAGAAAAATCAAACCAGAAATTATTGAGTAATTCAGGTATCAAGTGAAGAGAGGCAATGAGAGTAGGAATAAGGGACAAATGTAAAGGATATTGTAAAGCAAATGGTAAAATACTTGGCTTCTCCAACAAGGACTATATGGGATGAGGAGAGATGGTTGAAATTAACTCCCAGGTTTCCAACTCTTTTGACCAGGAGGATAGCGTCAGTGACATAAATATGGAGATTAAAGGGGGATTCCTTTAGGTAAAAATGGTGAGTTCTGTTTTGGACATCCAGGTGACTGTGGGGCAGCCAAGTAGAAGGGTTTTGAAAAAGTTGGAAATCTAGAACTGGAGTTCAGACGAGAGCAGTAGCTTGGGGGATAGCATTGGAACACCCCTCCTTAGAAGTGAAAACTGAAGCCCTGTCAATAATGACTTCACTGAGAGAACATCCATGAAGGAACGAACGGTCAGAGGACTGAGGACTGAATCCGAACAGTCCTTCCAGAAAGGTTCCAAATAAGTTCTTCTTGGATTTGATAGCGTCATGTATTTTCATTCAGTTAGTGTTTTGGTTAAAATGTAAATAGTATTTCTGTAATATGGTTTGGGTTACCAGTAAAGAAATGCCCCATGTGCCTGCGGGTGTGCACATATCCACTTGTGTATGTCTACCTATATAGAAAATATGGCTTAATCTGCACGGTATAGAGGTTGAATTGGGGAGCATAATAGACTTAATAAAAGACATAATAAAATAGTCTGAAATGTCATGCTAACTACTATGAAAATGGCTGTAACTTTTCTCCCTTTTTTCCATATCATTCATGCCACATGATACTGATGTGGGGATACTTTCCAGCCACATTTGAAAAACCTCCCCTGAAGTTGCAAACCCAATGGTTTGGAAGGGAGATTTCAAATAACTCAAAATATACAGTGTAAACAAACTGGCCTTTTAGTATGAAGTGTACTAAATTAAAGAAACCAGATGCTTTGGTTGGCTTGGAACAGCTGGATTATGATTGGCTCTCCTTCACTAACCATTTTCTTTGGAGCCTCTTCACCTCCTGGTCCTTCCCCCTCCTCGCCCTCTTCCCCTTACTTTCTCCCTCCTCCCCCAGCCCTCCTGCTCTTTCTGATTTTTGTTTTTAGGCAGCCATAAGCTCATCAAATACAGGAGGCATATCTCCCAGATATCAAATGGTTTCTGAAAATAGAGTTGTTAATTTAAATTGTTTGCCTGTACTCATAAAAACTTGCTTACTGGAAACCTGGTGTGTCTGAAATACACCTTCAATCATACTTCTTAATGTGAAGGGCTTTTTTATGTAACAATTTTATTTGACTTGAAAATTAAACGTTAAAATATTTCTCTTTCAATGCTACCAACTGGGACATTTTATAGAGTCTCTAGGAAATCACTTAGGTCCATAAATCTCCAAGTTATTTATCCATATAAAATCATGAAGTCTCACAACCCTCTGAGAAAGGAATCCAGACCCAAATATCCCAGTTCATTAAAAGTTAGATGAACTGATGAAATTGAGTGGCTTTCCCTGACACAGGAGTTTTTACTGGTCAAATCTACCCTATCCCAAATCATTGATGCCATGGGAAATTATTTAGCTAATTTGGATTGAAGTCTACTTTCGTATGAAATATCTATAGAACTGTACCAGAAATGTATTTTCAACTTGAACTGTAGGGATAAGATCCCAAGAAAGGGAATGACGGAAAGAAAAGGATAGGGGAGAAAACTTTCACACAGCCTGAAAGATAAACACTTTTGCTTCAATGGGTTTTTTGTTATTTTTGAAAGCAGACTATTTTTTGGAGAAGTTTTAGGTTCACAGCAAAATTGATCAGAAAGCACTGAAAGTTCCCATGTAACCCATCACCCCCCAACCCTCAGCCTTACCCACTATTGACGTCTTGCACAAGGGTGGTACGTTTGTTATAATGAATGAACTTATATTCACAAATCATTATCATCCAAAGTCTATGGTTTACATTGGAGTTTTACTCTTGGTGGTGTACATTCATTCTACGGGTTTTGACAAATGTAAAGTAACATGTATTGTTCATCGTTATAAGCCTCAATGATTAATATGCCTTATAATTGGGGGCAATTTCATGTTTCTGTGACTTAAGATAAACACCAATAATCTCTGTCAGAAGGCTTAATTATGGCTTAGCCATAAAGGTGGTCATGAAAGACTTTGTAAGTATAAAGTGTTCTATTAAGTATTAGATATAAAAAGCAATTGCCAAACACTTCTTCACAACTGTGAATCATATTGTATCTCAACTGGATATGGAAATTTTGTTGTAGGCCAGGGCATCTAAAGTGCACAAATATCTATGTTCTTCCTTTAAAGAGAAATTTTTGTGGTGCTTTAGTAAATCAAAGCCTACCGATGACACTGGTTCCAGACAGTTGGGGGGGGTGGAGGTGGTAATTTTATTTCATTTCAAGGAAGTAGAAAGAACACTCCAGAAATTCTCCATGACCTCTTTTTTTCTCCAAAATACCCATCACCACTACCCTTTCCCTCCACCCTTCTTTCTCTTTTGGGGCTCAGCTCTGAGCCAATGGCCGACCACAATGGCTTCATTCTGCAGGAGCACTGGGTGTAATGAGCAGGGCACGTCCTGGAGGTGATAGTTCCAGTGTTTTTCCCACCTTAGTTGAGCTTGGCAATAAATCTTTTCAAAAATGCAGCATTAGGGGGCACCTGGGTGGTTCAGTCAGTTAAGTGTCTGACTCTTGGTTTCAGCTCAGGTCATGATATCACGGTTCATGGGTTTAAGTCCCGCATCAGGCTCTGCACTGACAAGGCGGAGCCTGCTTGGGATTCTCTCACTCTCCCCATTTCTGCCCCTTCTCTCTCTTTCTCTCTCTCTCTCTCAAAATAAATAAGCATTAAAATTGTTTTTAATTTAAAACATGCAGTGTTGTATTAGACATTTTCAGGGGGTCATATCATATTAGATACATTTTAGAGGATCTTAAAGCAGTAAGTAATGCATCAGAGATATGGGACCTTTTTGTTAGCTAGCCTTTCATTTCACGGTCTGACTTGGCTTCCCAGTTTTGAAACAGGAAAAGGAAAACAAGCCCGCCACGCTCCGCGGCTACATCACTCACTTCTCAGAAGCAGGAGAAAAAAGAATTATTCTTTTTGCAGAAACTACACATACAAAGAATGAGTCGGGAAATTATTTTCTGTGTCTTCACTCTGCATACTTGTGGTAGAAGTGCTGTCCTGGTACTAGTCTGTTTTGATATCTGTGGGGATTTGCAAAAAAAGCAAAGACAAAAGCTTCTGTGCCGGTAGCCCAGTTTGTCTTGTTTCTGTCATGCACCAGCAGGCTGGGTGTTCAGAGAAACGGCTCCGTGCCTGACTGACTTTGAGTAGGTGGCATCAGTTCACATCCCCAGGCAGATATGGAAATCTTGACTTTCATCAATGTAGGATGCTCACTCTCCAGAGGATGCAGGGCTAAAAGCAAAGAATTGAGGCAAAATAGCAAACAGAAAAGTCAATACTGAAAAGTAAAAGGAATTTCTGAAGCTCTCACCCTTTTCCCAGGACAGCTCCGCTTGTAACATGGGAAGTGATTGCAAGGCGTCGTATTTACTGTCGTGTCTTTGCTCCACTTTAACCCCTGGCCTCACCGTACTCCACCTCACTGGGCGACACTGAGATGACAGTGTGACTGAGCTGCAGAGGCCACACTGCAGACTTCAGCGTACTTTATAATTCATGCCACTTTGGGGTGATTATTAAGCTCTGAGCTTTGTTAGGTTTTTTTTTTGGATTGCTCATCCCCACAATGCTTGCCCATAATACCCTTAGTATCGCTTCGTTGCTAGCATTTGCCGCCTCCTGCTAGGCTGTGATTGCTTCTTTCATACATGGGTGTTTTTAGCATTTGCCCATCAGGTAGCTGTTCTGCAGCAACTAACAGGCCCCACGGAAATGCATCTCTGTCCAAAGAGAACTTTCCCTATTATTTTGTTTTCTGTGTATGGATTGCGTCTCTGGGTAACTGGGGTTATGACGTGCAGGGAACATTTTGTACTCTGCACCGATTCTGAATATTCTGTACCTTTCTTTTGCACAACTCCTACCTTAGTATTCCCTTCCATGTCCACCATGATGCTACTTACACTTTCGTGCTCTAATTCTTTTTTTTTAATGGCTTTGAAATATTCCCCTATGCCATCTGCTTTCATCCTTCTCTCCCTCTCCCTCTTTTATTCCACTTTGACCCTGTCTTGAAGCTTTTCCAAAAGGGACGTATCAGAATACTGGTACACGCGGGAATCCGGTTTGTCTTTTCCCGACCGACACCTCCAAGATAATTTACAAAAACATTGACACCAAGGTTGACTACGAGTGCATTTCAACCCAGAGTGAATTTTGGCTGCATCTCCTAGAATGTAAAAAGCGTAAAAAAGGAAAGTCCTGTTATGGGAGACACTCGGCAAGAGTTTGAGAACGTGGGCGACTGAAGCTGTGTGCACACAGCGCCAAGGCAGAGGGCGCAGCCGCTTCGGAAGAATATTGAGAAGCCAGATGTTCTTCCCATGGGCATGGAATGTGCCAATCACCATCCAGACCGCAGGAAGCCTCAGCCAGATTCTGGGGGAAGGAGTGCCTTCACACGCCAACTAGGAAAGGGCTTTGTTGTTTCTAGGTGTCAAAATTATACCTGCGTTTCCTTATGGACCCTTCTGTCTGTAAGCACCCATTCACCCGTTGTAGGTGGAATGAGAAAGAAAGCATACTGAGGACAGAAAGATCTTTCTCTTCCATCTTACGTCATCGTAACAAATAATTTTATGGATTGTGATCATAGAGTAGCTGGGCATCTTACGTTGATCAATGGTGCGGGCATAAACAAACACAAATCACTTGTAGAGGGTGACTTAAGCTACTGTGCCAAATGCGTCAGTCCATTTTCCCAGGCTCACTATCGGAGAACCAGAAATGTGGGCTCCCAAAAACTAGTACTTCAAAATTTCCTTAAGAAGCTTTTTCATCTCTAAGCAGAAAGAGAAAAAACATTTTCTTCTAAGTTTGTTTACCATCAAGGAGGAAGAACAAGACACATTTCCCTCCCACCTGCCAAATTTATTCTGACTTGGAATTTAAGTCAATTCCATAAAAATGAGGCCCAGTTAACTTTCACTTTGGCTATACGTAAACAGTTTTCTGAGGTCTGAAGCATTAACTTAGACAAGCAAGCAGAAAGCGGTAACTTCACGTCCCCACTTTTCAATACGTGTGAGGCATGCAAAATTTCCTATTGGACAGCAAAGGGAAGCAAAAAAGAATCTTTCTTGTGGATATAGTTCCATACTTTGAGGAATATATACATGTACATATTTCCAGCTTGAGAGCAATTTGTTCTCATATGTGAGTTTAGAGATTGTAATGCAATATAGATAGGTAGCAAGCAGAGTTATCTTCCACCACTGAAACTGGTGAGTCTTTTGCTCTGAGAACTGTCCCAGAAATTTAAATAAATAAATAAATAAGCAAGTGGCTTAACTTCCCATAATTTCAAAAAGTCAGTCCTGGTGGCAGAAAGTCTTTTCTGTAAATCACATAAGGAAGAGTGGACAATCGGGGGGAATTCTGTGGGGCGATCCATCCCATTGCTGGTATACCGGTGCCCGGAAGACCTGAAGTTCAATGTTACTCTCAAACCAAGCAAGTGGACTGCTATAGAGAATTTCTGAAAATTGGACAGAAGAGAGAGAAGACAGATGGAAATGGATATAGTAAGACTAAGTGCACCAGTCTAAGTGCACTAGACTAAGTACACTAGTAAGATGTGTACTAATGTGCTGTACACGTATTACACGTGTTGTAACATGTTATGCCGAGGGGAGAGAGGAGAGACTACTCTATAACATGGGAGCCAAGCAGAGTGACCTTTAGGGGGATATTATGGACAACTTCTCTTGGTATTAAGAGAGAAAACGAGAGATTGATTCAAAATTCGCCAACACTAACTGAGGTTGTGCTGTATCTGTCATACCCTACTGGGTGTCCCTGACTCAAGGAGAGCATAAGCTATGTGAGGAGAAAAGGCAGGGACACATTAAAAGTTTTCAAATAACAATGCAAGATGTCACAACCACAAATAACATAAGGCAAAACAAGATTAAAAGCCAGGTGAACAGAAGACCACAGATTATATGATTCCATTTATACAAAATGTCCAAAATAGGGAAATCTATAGAGATAGGAAGGAAACCAGTGGCTGTTGGCCAAGGAGAATAGAATGGGGGCCTAGGAAGGTGATATCTAAAAGGCATGGGGTTTCTTTCTGAGGTGATGAAAATATTCTAATGTTGACTATGGTGATGGTCGCACCTTTCTGTGAATATACTAAAAATCATTGAATTACACACTTGAAAGTGGTGAATTATGTGGTATGTAAGTTATCTTAATAAAGCCAGTATTTTAAAAATGTAAGATAATGAAATATATGGAAAAAGAAAAGCTGGGGCGCCTGGGTGGCGCAGTCGGTTGAGCGTCCCACTTCAGCCAGGTCACGATCTCGCGGTCCGTGAGTTCGAGCCCCGCGTCAGGCTCTGGGCTGATGGCTCGGAGCCTGGAGCCTGTTTCCGATTCTGTGTCTCCCTCTCTCTCTGCCCCTCCCCCGTTCATGCTCTGTCTCTCTCTGTCCCAAAAATAAAATAAAACGTTAAAAAAAAAAAATTAAAAAAAAAAAGAAAAGAAAAGAAAAGAAAAGCTAAGTAAAAGGAAGGAGCAGTTAAGTTCTCCGAGGAGCGGGGTCTTCCTTCTCAGTCTCCCCACCCCCAGTCTGTACTTCTTTACCAGCTACTCATAGGGAACAAAACAGAGGGAGCACTGAAATACTCTTGCTCACCTAGAAACAGTGAGACGCAGGTAAAAGTCTTCAGAAAACATGGGCTTGTAGCCCACTTAAATGCGAGGCTCAATGGGGCCCCAATTCAAGCCGGGGAGAACTATGAGCATGTGATGATTATCAACTTCTCCCCCAGACAAAAGGGCTTTAGCTCACAACAACACAAACCCTTGGATTAAAAAAAAAAAAAAAAAAAGTAGGCATTCAAACTCTCTGAGGCCCTCTCATAAATAACAAAAAAGATTGGCACCAGGTAGGTCTTACCAGAGTCTACAGCATTTACAGAGTTCTTCTATTTGAATTTATTTCAAGCAGTCAATAAATAAATGGTTCCATGCTATTAAAAATGGAGAAAAGAGAAGACTACAAACATGTGCTCTACCTCCTGCAATTTGGTCCATTTCCCCGGCTCCCTTCGCAGAGAAAGATGTAATTGTTCACTTGATGACCCTGGTACCTAGCATATTTTCTTTGGGGCCATCTTTTGAATATTATTTTTGTGTAAAGCCAAGTAAATGAATGGGGAAGTTGAAAAACATAATCAGAATGTTGTATTGACACTGTTGTAGATTTTCCGAATACCGAAAAACAAGAAATGAATGGAAACGAATTTGCCAAAGTGAACATATTATGCATCTTTATATAGGGCATCGTCCCAAATGGGAAAAAAGTACCCTTGGATAAAACAAAATGACAAAATATTTATTGAATATTTTAAATTTATGACATACATTTGTCATATTTAGGCAGAAGGCTTACCCTCCGGGACATAAACTCTAAACATTTACTTTTTTGCGTGTATCTTTTTCTCTCTTCCTTATTTTTATCTCTAGTGCTCAGAAGGCACTTCTGGCTATTTGGTAGGAGCTACAAATATTCTGCCCAGGCACAGGCATATAATTCCCCTAGATTCATCTCTCTTTCCAAAATGTCTATCTTGGTGATATATACAGTGATTGCTAGTGATTTGTGTAGGTCCTCTGAGATAGTCTAAGACACTAAATGAAACTTTTAAACTAATTCAAAGCGTTCTATATTAACATTAACCTTGAATGACCCAGCAATGACTGTTCTTTTGTACCACAAGTGATGCCATTAAGGATAACATCCTTCCATTAACAGGGTAGCATGGATCCCTTGACACAGCTATGAGAAAGGCTGATCATGTGTAGAGCATCAAAGTTTGGAGGGGGAAAAAAAAGCTATGCTGAAAATTTTAGAAAAGACCCAGAAGTAAATGCTCAATAAAATTGGTGATGAGTTATTACTAAAAGTGTACTACAAACCTAAAATTCCTCATTTAAGAATTTGGAGAATATCTGCCTCTAGCTGAAGGGATTATAAAGATATTAGATGGCTTCATAGATGCTATATAATAAAGTCAGATTTTGTACCATTAGCTGTATTTTTTTCCAGAACTTGAATTGCAACGTCTATATATTCAACAATATGAAATATATATATTTAAAATATATATTTTTAAAATATATATTATATTAATTTAAATATTTAAATATTTAAATATATATTTAAATTATATATAATTTAAATATATATATATATATATATATTTGGCCCTGCAACCACTACACACTACAGGATGTGTTCCTGGGCTCGGGCCTCAAACTCAGTGGGCCAATGGCCAATCAGCCCTGATGGCCCCCTGTTTCCTTGGTATCCACAGGCTGGCACCATGGCCCATGTTATAAAGCACATGAGAAGCAGCTGAAACATACCTATACTTTAATGTGCTCTTAATCTTGTCAGTAAATATTTTTCAGACATAGTCCATTGTATTATTCTGTTATACTTTTGCTTTGAGAGTACAGATTGTTGTTGACAAAGTCCTTCCTCTGCTCTGACTGCCCAATTCAAGAACAAATGTGCCCATTACCCTTCTGAGGCTGAACCAGGGCATACACAGAGTGCTCTAATTTTTGCTCAACAGCCAAGCTTCTCATTGCAGGGCCAAGAGTCTTTGTCTCCCATTCCTCCACTCCAACCCCACCCCAAGTTTTCTTTGACCAAGCAACCCACTCTGCCATCTGTTTCTCCATTTGCTGCTCTGACCCTTCTTTTTGCCAGTCTATGAATTCGTACTCTACATTTTCACTACCTTTTTCTTTATCTTTTCAAGATGTTCTACAAGTCTATTTGTTCCACAAAGCGTCTCCTAGCTCACCAGAGCAGCGATAATATATTCCTCCAACTGAAGTGCCCAATTCCAATAAGACGCAATTCAGAAATACCTAAAGATGAGGTATATTATAAATATTTGCTTTCTGTACTATTTGCTTTTGCCTCGTATCTTATCTCTACTTTGCTGAACAACTGTACTTTGGGGTATCTCCTTTCACATGTGCGTTCAGTTACAGAATGGGATATTTATCTGTTTTCAACAGTGTCTCCCCCCATTGAAGTCTCTGGGAATCTTTGTAAAAATCCTGTGCCCAGACTCACTCCAGACCAATTAAATCAGAATATCTGATTGAGAACAGCTGCTCTTAGATAGTTGTAAAACAGAGGAGAATGTTAGTCTAATTTTCCCCTCGCATCCTGGGATAAGGAGGGAAAATCCTGACCAGTTTGAAACTATAATGGAAAAAAAAAAATAAGAGAAAATGTTCTGTTGAATCATATGATGAGAAGGCTATAGGTGAGCAAGAGCTTATCTCTCTTCTGGTCACTCCCATGTCAGTCCAGAGAAATAACAGCATTTACTCTAAATGATGGTCCCCTTCTTCTACTTTAAGTTTCCATGACCCATACACCACTCTACCCAACTTGCCCTGATGATGAGTGGTAAGATTCTAAAGATTGATTCCATGATCCTAATGAAGTATGCTGACCTCAAGAAACATGTATTCTAATACATCAAACTTATGATGAGCTATGTTTGAAGTTTCTTTCCAGGTAGTGTTGTCTTAATTGTATAGATCAGAGTTTCCTGGTCAAGGGGTCGTGAACAGGTTTCTAATGTTCTGAGACATTGGTCCCCCTCAGCCGGTAGGGTGGCCAGGCAATTCTAGTCTGAGACTCTGGGCTTGCACAACCAGATACATTTAACCCAGTAGGAATCAAATGTTATTTTCTGTGTTTTATGAACTGAAAAAGTAGGGAAGTCTTGGAGAAATACAGACAGTAGAATCTTCAGTGGCTGAAATACTAAGCAATACAGAGCACCAAGTTTGTACTCAGTATTAAAAATTATATACTGTGTTTGCGCAGTATATATCCATCCATCAGTTACAATTACACTTGTAAGGGTAAAGCCATAAACAGCAAAATATCAGATTTGAAAAACTAAACAAATGGTGCTAAAAGAAATTGTCCCCCTGGTATCATCACCTGGCAGCATAAAAAGTCATTTTCATTATATGATATCGCTCATAGTTATAGTAATCTCGTATTTAATAATACATGAGTATAATAGACTCACAATTGGTACTCAATCAATAGAATCTGATCGAGAATGAATTTATTTGTTTGTTTCTTTGTCATCTCCAAAAAAAAAAATATTTCAATATATTTGGATCAGTTTTTTGATTCTAGTTCTCAAATTCAAATAGATTAAAGTTGTGTAATTAGGTTTGGACATGTAGAACTGCTTTTCTTGGTTTAATTGTCAAAAGAGGAAAGTGGTGGAGTGCAATTCACAGAAAAAGGAATTCTGATAACCGTTAGGGTTTAATTTCAAAAAGTGAGATGTGTATGTTGCCATCAAAATTGGATCTGTGACCATATAAGGACGGAAAACTCTAAAAGACAGATTTATTATAATCCATATCCATTCAGTGAATTCAGACATTGTTTTCCTAATAATGGCTAAGACAAACTCTCAAACTTTGGAGTTGGTAGATAAGAAACATAGAAATCATTTTATACTGAGATCACAAAATACTCAGTTAAGAATAGAGAGGTTTACCTAGAGAAGCCAAATGAAGGTGCACAGAAAGTTCTCTGATGAATCCAAATATTTTAAAGATATTAATGACATGCATAAAAGGCAGAGAAAGCTTCATCTAAACAAAGGCAAACATAAATGTGTGACACAAATCATGAAGAAAGAGGATTTTACAAGGATTTATAAAAATGTTTTTTAAAGAACAAGAATGAAACAGTACCAGTCCATGGCCTAGGATATGGCAAAACATTAAGAACAGACGTCTAAGACAAAGTAGTAAAAGCTCAGGGTCTTTTTTTTTTTTCTTCTTGTCAAAAAGAATTAATTCAAACTAAAAAAAAAAAGGAACAGCTTTGTTTTTAAAAAGGTTCAGTGGGGAGGGTTGAAACGGAAGCCCAAGAAAGTCAAAACAAGCAAACAAACAGAAACGATGGCCATTTGGCAAAATGTCAGGTTTCAGAGTCTAATGAATTATAATCCCACCTATTTGCAGATATATTTGCTAAACTGTCAGTAATCTTCATGGAAGCATGGAGGATAGAAGCATGTTGGAAAGTGAGTAAAAGGCAAAAGTTGTCTCAATTTTATTCAGTTGAAAGAGAAAATACCAAATGGCCTCTGTTTATAAAGTACCCCCATTTCAGTTTGGTCTCCAGGTTGAGTTATGATGGCCCCGTAACCACACAGGAGGAGGATGCCCAGAGCAGATCAGCAGAGGTTGATACAGGGATATCACGAGTTAGTTGAGTTCCAGTCACACAAGTGGGACTTTCTGGGACTGCTTCTACAGTAGCCAATGTTTCTGGTTTTTCTATTTTATCTGCTTCCTGACTAGTCCTTACTCCAAGTAAATATCCTGCAAGGTCTTTCTTCCAAGAGTGTATCTTGCAAAGATCAGTTCCACTAACTTTACAGATAAAATGCTCCAAAATATCTCTCTCCTTAAAATACATGTATTTGTATCTTATACGTTTATAAAATTGATAGGCAACTTGTGTGAATGAAGTAGCCACATGGCCAGGTGCCGTGATCCATTTTCTGTGAAGCCAGGAAAATATTTACTGTGGTTTAGCACCCTCATATAGAGAGGCCCTGCACACTTAGGCCCCGAGAGAACACCTACACCGGCCCCCTCCTCTGAGTGATAAAATCATAAGGCAGGGAAGACAGGGAGAAGGAACGCACACAGTGACAGGCCTTGGTGACTGACTGGATTTGCCATAACTAGGACACTGGACAGGACTCGGGTTATAAGAAAAGATAGCACATTCATTTTGGGATCTGCTTAATATGTAAATCTCCCCCAATAGCCTATTCTCAACAGAGCAGCAAGTGCGATCCTTTAAAAACATTACATCATGTCTCCCTCATAGTAAACCTCTGTGTCTCCGTGTCTCTCTGAGTCCTTAGCCTCTCTACCACTCCCCTCCAAGCCCAGCTTCTCCTGGCTTGTCACTTCTCTGCCCTTATCTCTCCCTCTGCTTCAGTATGCTGGCCTCCTGGCTGTTTCTAGTACATGCCAAGCGTGTTCCTTGCTGTCTTGTGCTTGCTGTTCCCTGAACCTGAACTGCTCCTCCCAGATGGTCTCCTGGTTCTTCCCACGTTTCATTCAAGTCTTTGCTCCAAGTCACCTCAGAGCAGCCTTCTTAGACCCTCCTGTATTTAAAGTGCAGCCCACACCCACCCACCCAGACCTCCCAGCACTCCCTCTTCTCTTCCCTTCCCTGCTTTATTTCGCTCCACGGCACCTATATCACATCTCTATAGGCAATTTATTTGTTGATTTTGCCTGTTGTCTGTCTCTTCCCAGTAGAATCTGAGCCCCATGAGAGCCGATGTGTTTTGTCTGTTTTGCTCACTGCTATATCCTCCGGCTCTATAACAGGGCCTGTTCAAAACATTCAAAAAGATTTTTTAATTGAATTATTTTGAGTATAGTTGACACACAATGTTAAACTAATTTCAGGTGTACAACATAGTGATTCAAGATCTCTATACATTATGCCATGCTCACCACAAGTGTTGTTACCATCTGTCCCCATACAACACTGGTACAATACCATTGACTATATTCCCTGTGCTGTGACTTTTATTCTTGTAACTTATTCACTCTGTAACTGGAAGGCTTTATCCCCCATTTCCCTTCACCCATTTTGTCCATTCCCCCACCCCCTTCCCCTCTGGCAACCATCAGTTTGTTCTCTGTATTTATGGGTCTGGTTCTGATTTTTTTGTTTGTTTGTTTATTCATGTTTTGTGTTCTAGATTCCACATGTGAGTGAAATCATATGGTATTTTCTCAGTCTAGTTTATTTCACTTAGCATAATACCTTCTAGGTCCATCCCTGTTGTCCCAAATGACAAGATCTCATCTTTTTTTTAAGGCTGATCAATATTCCTCAGACATATTTTTGAGAAAGAAAGAAATAATTATCCAGCTGGTCTAGAGATCCCAAAATAAATTAGAACCAGAGGTGTAGGTTTAGTTATACAGGACAAGAATTGAATGGGCAATGGTACTTGATAAGGGAAGCCAGCTAAGATTTTGAGCTCAGTATTACACACACACACACACACACACACACACACACACAAGCTCCATGTAGAGCAAATATATAGCCAAGTATTTTCCTCAAAACAGTCATCTTAGAAGACACTTGAAAAGTATGTTTTGTGTCCAAATGTGTTTGGGAAATGCTGTGTGATCTCACCTTCTTGGATATTCACAGTAGACATCAATATATTGAAAGATCTGAAAAATCTTGCACGTATTAGTGGGGGTTTTCCAGGGTTCTCCTGACTAATACAGATTTTGGTACCAAGGGTGGTTCTAGAGGAACAGAATCTTAAGGATGAGTTTTGTGAGTTGACTCTAGGTTTTCTGGAATTGGATCTCTAATTAGATTTAAAGATGCTAATTAATCTCTTCCCAGTAATAAAGAAAGCCTTAGAAATCCATGTTGTGATGTGGCAATAGAGATATGAAAGATATCAACCTTGGATACTCCTAATCAAACACTTATAAGAGACAAGTTTCTGGGTAACCATATATAAGATTCCTTTGAACATTTTTGTTGAACTAATGAGTATAATGAGATTGGCTGGTTGTTCCTAGTGTTGCTGGACAAAATGGAGAAAGAAAAAGCGAGTTAAGGGATTCATATTTCCAGCTCAAGCACTACATAAACGACCTACAAGCTACTATCTCTGTTCTGACTTTTCTTTCCTATAGCTCTGTTCTGACTTTTCTTTCCTATAGCTCTAGATCTGAGATTCCTGAAAAACAAGCCCAGAATCTCATCATGCTAGTGGCTGAATTGCAACATAAGCTGATTCCCAATATCTCAGGGTGTCTACTATTAAAAGTGAGGACTTTGATTGGGAAGGAATGGAATCTTGGTCATTGGAATGGGGACATATGGAAAGCCCTGGACAAAGCTGGTGACACCGAACCCCTAAATTCTGATGACTTTCTTTGCCCATAGAAGCAGCCTCTTCACCCTGTCATAACAAAATACTATAGACTGGGTGCCTTAAACAACAGAAATTTGCTTTCTCCCAGTTCTGAAATCTAGAAGTCCAAGATTGAAGTGTCAGCATGTTTGGTTTCTTCTGAGGCCTTCTCACTGGTTTGCAGATGGCCACCTTCCTGATGCATCTCACATGGTCTTTCTTCTATACTCATCAGATTAGATTAGGGCCCACTCTAACACCCTTGTGTTAACTTAATCCCTAATTTAAAGGTCCTATCTCCAAATATAGCCACATTCTGAGGTACTGAGCATTAGGGTTTCAGTATACGCTTGGGAGGCAGGCACAGTTTAGCCTATAACACTGCAATTTTGTAAAAGTTCAATTTTGTTAAAACTCCATGCTTCCCAAGAGCATTTGACTATAGCACTCTTAATTCACATGTTCAATTACATATCAGAGAGTAATGTTCCTGACTTTGAATATACTTTAACATTGACCCAGATGTATATAGCAATATCAATAATACTATTAAACAATAAAAGTATAATAATATAAAATAGAATTTACATAATGTCTTTTATATATATTTAATATTTAGCAACAACAATAATAATATTCTTAATAATAAAAGTTTATTACAAAGTAATTGACAGAGTGCTTTTATCCACATTATTTCATTTGATTTCTACCTTCTATGAAGAATACAGGGCAGATATTATTATCTTTACTTAATGGAACAAAATATTTCATAAAGCCTAGAATGGTTAAGGCTTAGTAAGGTCATAGAAGTAGTAAATAGTAAATTGATTTCTTTACTCTGTAATACAGCTTTTAAACACTATATAATACCCACCCTCCCATATACCATGGCTCTCACTTCAGATCAAGATGTGTTTGAACAGGGATCGTACCATATTAGGTAAGAGCACATGCTTTGGAGCCAGTCTTCACACTCACTGGTTTCAAATCTGCCTTCACACCCACTGGGCCATGTTATCATGGAAAAGTAATTTAATACCTCTCTGTCCTTCAGATATGCTGTTGATAACAGTACTTCTCTAGGAGAGTTATTCAGAGAATTAGTGAAGTCATAAAAAGTACTTCAAACATTTCCTAGCACATACTAAATGTTCAATACATGCTAATTATTACTATAGAAATAAAAGTTACTGGCTTTAATAGCAAAATAATATCCCATAACATGGATATAATATAATCAAGTTAATCGTTTTTCTATATAGTCCATGTTTGTCACCTGTTTCCCTTCTGAAAAAAAAAAAAGAACAAAAAATGAACAATATTTGAAGATTAAAAGAATCCTAAGTGCCATGTTGAATTAGAAGTGAATTAAGAACTTCCAAATACCTCCTAGCTCTGAGCAGACTTCAGCAGTGATTATGGTGGCCTGGTGGTCCTTCTGAGGTCAGCAGACTTGGTGTGGAAGTCTCTTAAGAGCAGGCTATCTCATGGGACTTTGAGTATTTCCTGCCCGTGATCAGCAACATCTTTTCTTGCAGTATTTTGGCAGGTTTGTCCTTGTTCCCGGCCAGATTCAGGAAGTTCAGAAGCACATGAAAACAAACAATACATTAAAACACTTCTCTCAAATTATTCAAAGTTCAAAAAAACAAGAAATTGTTCAGCAATATTGGGACTTGGCCATTATTTTATCTTATTAATTATATTTATTCTCAATTGATGTACCCATTCTTTTCTTCCCAACAAATACTTTTCTTGGCAGTGATTTGCATTAAACTTTTTTCCTGAAGTATATTTAAGCATAGGTAGTGATTAGCACGGTATCAATGTATTTTGCAAAACTATACAGGAATTTTCATAACTTGGACTATTTTGTCCTCTGTGCAATTTTCAAATTATACTTTGTTATTAATATCATTCTTAGTGACTATTATTGTTCTTACGATCAGCATGATTTTTTCCTAAAAATCTCTTCCCTTTATTTCAGTGATCATAGTTGGATGAATCACAAACCAACAATATAACATGCTGCTTTTCCAAATTTTACTTATCACTTAAGATCCGCCTAAATATCTGCTCCTTGATAAAAACCTTCCCAATTTCCCAACTCCACATGATGGAGTGGCTTCTATTTCTCACCATCATCACTCAACTAAATTCAATGGACTTTTTTCAATCATCATTTCACTTACTCTTTAAGCAAAATTTATCTGAAAACCATTCCCTCCCTCTTGAATAACTGTTCCATGACACAACAAGCTTCTGGATTTCCTCTTACCTCCATGGCTTCCCCTTCTCCCTTATAGACTCTGCCTCTAACAAGACACTAAATGTTATAGTTGCTCAAGGTTGGATGATAAGCCCCATTCACTTCTCACTTCACTTTCTGTGCAACTTCATACATGCCTATAGTTTAATTTGACTTATACATTTATATCTCCATCCCAGACATTCCCTCTGGGTGTCAGACTCATGTGTCTAGCTGCCTACTTGACATTTTTGCTTTGAAATCTCAGTAACTCATTCAATGTGACCAAAGTTGAGCACGTGAACTTCTCTCCCCAGATCTGGTCCTTCTGGAATTCCCTTTTTCTATGATAAATACAATCAGTCATCCAGTTATGCAAGCCTATCTAGGAATTATCCTCGATACTTCCCTCTCCCTCAGCCTTCATATGCTATTCCTCACCATGTGTCAATTCTACCTACTAAATATCTCTAAAATCTATTCATCTCTCTACCAGTACTACCACTCTGTTCCAAGATACCATCTTTTCTCACCTGGACTATTACAACGATCTGTTAACTTGCCATTCTTGTCCCTCCAATCCATTCTGCATATTGTGCCGAAGTTGTTTTTTTTCAATATGTAAATCTGATAACATCATCTTTCCCTTAAACTCATCCATGGCTTCCTAATTCTCTTGGAATAAAGTCAGACTCCTCAGTCTATCCTACAAAGTCCTGACACTTACCCAACCTCATTTTATACCATACACCACCATATCCACTTCGATCTTTTTGCTGTGATGCACTTGCTCTTATTAGGTTACCTCAGATATGCCATCTTCCTGCCATAGGACCTTTGAAAATGCATTTCTGTCTGCCTGGATTGCTGCACTCAGGGTGATCATGTAATGCGTGATTCGATCAGAATACTTCTGAGTGTGAAAGGGGCACTATTACTAATTATACCTGGCAAAACAACAGGTGTAAATAAAGATTTTTCCAGGGAAAATCAGGACATATGTTCACCTAAAATGATTTTGTGTTCATTCAACAGATCTCAGATTAAATGTCACCTCCTCAGGGAAGCTCAAAACAACCTTCCTGGCAAGGTGAAGTCCATTATAAGTTTATTAATACAATATAGGTCTCTTTTATTCCACTATCCAAAGTTGCAACTTTACATTTATGCACATAATTGTTCTTTGATGTCCCTTCCAGTAGACTAAACTCCATGAGGCCAAGACTCTTCCCAAGGTTCTATACTATTGTATTGCCTGCCAAAAACACTGTATCATAAATATCATATATATTAAATATAATTTATTGAATGAAGAACATAAAATAATGCCTCTTTAAGAACTTCCTTTTTTCTGTGATTGGCACAACCATCCAGTTATGCAATGCAGAAATCTAGGAATTATCCTTGACACCTTCCTTTCCCTCAGCCCCAGTATTCAGTTCTTCCTCATGTCCCTTTTCTCTGTAGCCTCCTCTCTCTCCTCTTTATCCCCTTCCTCTCTCTCTCCTCCCTATCTCTCCTGCTTTGTGTGTATATGTGTGTGTGTGTGTGTGTGTGTGCATTTATATATTTTTTTCAATTATACTTAATTTTTCAAATTATACTTAATTTAAATATACTTATCATGATATGCACTGAGTAATGTAGGCAATTGTTGAATCACTATATTTGCCACCTGAAACTAATATAAAATTACATGTTAACTAAACTGAAATTAATTTTTTTTAATTTAAAAATTATATTTAATTTAAATATTTTAAATTAAATATATTATTAAATATTTATCTTTAAATAATTATCTTTCAATTTTACCAACTGAAACATTTTATAAGATTGCTAGGAAACCACTTGAGGCCCAGAAATTTTCAAGTTACTTATCCACATAAAATCATAAAGCCTCACAATGTTTCTGAGAGAGGGATCCAAGCCCAAATATCCCAATGCTACTAACGGTTAGACTTCTTCTAGCATATACCATATTTGCTTATTTCTGTGACTCTCTTCTTTCTAGATGATTATCTGAGTGCCAAGATGGCATCCTATGGACCTTTGTATTTCCCTTTTCCTCCCCTACATTCTAACACTTTGTATAATGTTGTGAATGAGCATTTGTTGAAATGAACTGAATTGATCTGGGGTCTGCTCAGAGCCAACCTAGAGTTGGTCCCTTTACTTACTCACTTACTCAAAAGTTCTACTGACCTGCAAGATGCCTACATCTGCAGTGGGATCCATACTCCCTCTGGTCTAACCTGCACCACTGGGGCCTCATGGGTTCCCATGACATGGGCCACAGCATTCTTGTCATGGTGGGATTGCAATGCTCCCATGAAAAAGTACCAGGATAAACATTTGTCTTTCCCCAGGACATAGCTTTGGTACTCTCCTTTTTAACCCTAAACTACCCAGCACAGAGAAGAGAAAGAGCTCGGGAAATCAAAGGAAACCATAATAATGTCATGAGTGATTGCACTGGTCGCTGCTGTGGAGAATGGGGACGGTGGCCCTGTGCAGCAGTGGTTAGAGAGCAAGTGTTCCCGACGCCACTTGGCTTCTAATCCCAATTCAGTCACTTGTAAGCTCTTTGCGTTCCTCAGTACAAGGGGGATGAAACACACATCTCCCTCAGGCAGACTGTCATAAGGACTAAACCATCTTATACATGTAGAGTCCTTAAAACAGTCCCTGACTTAGAAATCCTCCTAAATGATAATGACTATCACAGGAGAGGGGAGGTGAGGGGGCAGAAATCTCAGAAGAACAGTAACAAAGAATAATAGTTACTATTTTTTGAGTGCCTACCATGTGCCAGGCATTATGAAGGGGTGGGGTGTGAGCAGGAGCAGAGATACCTACATTTATAACTATATAACACTTATTTAAAAACAATAAACTTTGCTTTGATGAGATTCTGGAAATGAAAAGCATTATCCCAGAAATAAGTGAATAATATGCAAGTTTACATCAGTGTTTTCATTACTTAAGGCAGACCCAGATCACATATTCCCTAAAATGACTCTGCAGATTATTCCCCTTAATCTTTATAAGAGGACATGTTCTTTGTGTTCTTTTAAGTTCTTTTACAGCTTCTTAGAATTCTCTTTAGGCATTTCTGCTGCTTCTTGTTCAATATCTTTTTTTTTTATTAGACTCCTGTGTTCCTGGTGATTGTAACTTTTTTTTTCCTCAACTTTTTTTTTCTTATTTTCCCTCTGTATAACCATCGAGCTGAAGAATGTCTAGTCTGAGTTGAAACCTACCTCACTTACTTTAGAAAATAAAGGCAGTGCTATTTATACATTCACCTTTGTAACATTCAAGTCCCAAAATGCACCTGTGTCATAAAGTATTTAATAAGTCTAAGCAAAAGTTGCAAGGTAGTATATATAGTATTGTCTGCAGACTCTAACTTGGTGAAATTTCTCCTTTCTCTTGATTTTGATATAGAGACCAAGGTTTTTAAAATGAAAAAAAAAGAAAGAACTTTTTTTTTTTTTCACATGCAAAGAAAACTTTATTTTGTTTCTTTTGCCAGAAGTGTGGTTTTGGCCAACTAACTCTGGTTTGTCTCTTTCCTACACACAAAGCCCTCTCAGCAACAGCCCAGAAATACACAATTAGTGCAACAGGTCAATAGACAAGAAGCCTCCTACTCAGCCAGATCAACACATAGCCCTTAGTAACTAGACAGGCCCAGGCTCACTCAAAAAAGTAAAGCAGAAGATTGAAGCCCCAAATGGGAAATTTGGTCTATCAGCCATCTTGGATCTCATGCAAGCTCATAGCACTCAGAACAATCATCTCTGCCTGAGTTATCTAAACTGGCTGCCTGTACTATCCCATAAATCTACGGAGTGATCAAATTGCACAACCTTCCTCCTCTTTGTTTGGCTAGATAAACATCTTAGAAGAAATAATTCACTTTGCTAATTGAGAGTAGTCATCTGAAATGTTCGAAGCCGCCAGCTGAGGCAGTGCACCCTGGCGAAAGCTCCTGTCTGAGATCTGGGGGTCTGGGTTCTGTCTGCCCTCATTTTGCAAGTTTACAGCAGTGACGTGAATTAGTAGTGTCTAAAGGAGCTCAAAGCAATAACTTTCACGAGAGCTTCTTCTCCCCACCATATTTGGGCCGCTCCATGGTTGCATCTTTCTGACGCTATCACCAGCTCATCTTCCTTGTTCATAGCGACACCCCTGCTATGAATCTCTCTCCGTGTTTCCTGCAGCTGTCATCATCACCTTCTTCATTTGTCTCAGATGCCATAGGAGCACAGTAGCCACTGCTCTGTTCCTTTCCGACCCCATTTCCCCACCCTGAAGTGACCTTGACTCCACAACCGGGGCCAGAGTCTGGTTCTCGTCATGTGGCCCATGTTTCAGCCACTGTAAGTTGTCATTGCTGTCAGAGTCTCCGCCATATTTGCCAGTTACATAAGAGGCCACATAATGTCTGCTCCCTAGCGCAAGCTTTTATTAAACAGAGACAGCCCGAGAGGCCAAGTGGGCAAGAGGTCCATCCCGGAACCACGTCCCCTGGGAGGGTGAGTGGCTGTCTCCGGGTCTTGGCTCCTGGAGCCACTCAGCTCAGCTCTCTGCCTGTGTTTGTAGCCTTAAATACCCGAGGACGACATGTTATGTTTTCGGCCTGAAGGGGCAAAAGAGAAGCAGCCCTTTCAAAATAAGAATTTCCCTGCTGTTTGTTTCATTTTGGAACACAATAAGGACAGGCTGAGGACACGACTCTGAGCTGTCAACACTTCCGACCCGGCTTCCACAGCACCTTTCGCTTGCCAGAAAAAAAAGTTGCTTAAGTGAAACAAGGGCCTAATGAATAGTCAAAATAATTGTTTAGCTTGGATATAAGGCCTTAGGTAAATAGATGATTGCCTGAGACCAGAGGCCAGAAAAAGCAGTTCAGCAGGACGCTACTTGTTCTGTTTTTCGGACATCAGCCCAGTGGCCTCTGCTCCTCCAGGGACGGTTGTTACTGAATTATTTCTCTCTTCCCACGAGCATATTGAAGCAATTTAGTATCAGAAGGGGCTAATAACAGCAGGGAGAATGAGAGAGAACTTTCTATATTGGAAATATATCCTTAAAACGTGAATATTACCTTATTCTCAAATAAATTGAATGCTCAGGATGTGGACTGTTTGGTTTGTTTGTATTTACCTTTCCGTGTTGAAATTTTCTAAAATGCTTTGGTAGCCCACTTACAATTGTCCTCCCTCCTGCCTTACTAGTACTTTAACATGATTTCATCCTTTTTAAACACTATTATTTACTACCCCTAAAAACCATCATTAGGTTTATGAGTAATCCACTTCCAAAACTATAATTGTAGTTATAGACAGAAGAAGCATTGAAAAGGAAGCTTTCAGGTATGGGTTTTGTAGTTTGTTGTTGTTGCTGTTGATTTGTTTTGTTCTGTTTGTTTATTTAAGTGTCTTTGCTATCAACTTTCTTCACTGTTTCTTTTTCCCCAAAATGGCATTACATCATGAAAATTCTATTTAATTAAGAGCTTGATTAAATTAGTTGCTATGTAATTTCAGTTCTACTGAATAATATTTTTAATAATTGCTTTCCATCTCTTACTTGAAAATAATAGATGCCTTGTTGATCCAGAACAGGATTTGGTTGTCTTACTCGTTCGGCTCATTTCCGCTGGACTGCTAGTCAAATAAACAACATCTATCTGATTGAATCCTGAACTCATCAAGGGGGTGGATTCCCCTCGTACTCAAGTTTCAGGAGTCATGATGAATATATATTTGGTTTATTGGCAAGTAGCAATCAAAGCATACATTGGGCCATAAAAAAGTGAATGCTTAGCTGTTTCTATGATTTTTTTATCCTGATGATATAGGATAAAGGTTGAGAACATGGGGTTTAAGAGCCAATTTCGAATTTGAATACAAACCCCACCCTTACTAATTCTGTGAGCTTGGACAAATTATCAAATTTCCACTGGTTTCAGTTTCCTCATCTGTAAAATGGTCTAATAATAACACCTACTTCGCTGGGTTGTTGGGTAGATGATATTCAATAATACATGTAAAATGCTTAGTACCGTGTAAGGTTTCAAGAAATTCTAACGCTCATGCTATTTTCATGCACCTTATAATTTCCTCACAACAACCCTGTGAGGGAGGCGAAGCTGCTGTAATTATGCCAATTAATTTAAATATTAGAAAACTGGACCTCAAAGTGGTTATTGAGTTGCCCACAGTCACCCAAGATGGTGAAATATTGATCCTGTCAGTAACAGGAATCTCTGAATTACTCACATATTGCCTTCCCTTTACCCAGCTTGCCTTGTGATGCTGTCTCCTCCATGTTTCCCTAAACCTAAAGCCCTGAATGATAATGGGCGTCCTCTGCCTTAGACTGTCAGATGGACAAAAGGAATAAATTTTGACAGAGGCTTTAAAACCTCTATTGAGGGGCGCCTGGGTGGCGCAGTCGGTTAAGCGTCCGACTTCAGCCAGGTCACGATCTCACGGTCCGTGAGTTCGAGCCCCGCGTCGGGCTCTGGGCTGATGGCTCAGAGCCTGGAGCCTGTTTCTGATTCTGTGTCTCCCTCCCTCTCTGCCCCTCCCCTGTTCATGCTCTGTCTCTCTCTGTCCCAAAAATAAAAATAAATGTTGAAAAAAAAAATTAAAAAAAAAAAAAAAAAAAACCTCTATTGATATTATACAGAAGTTTTCTGGGAAAATGGTACCCTTTGAACTACACAGTCAGGAGGGATGCTTTGCTAACCCTGAGAAAAAAAAGTACTAGTGGACAAGTGATTTCCAATTGGTGAGCCTGAAACCCCCTAGAGAAGCCCACAGGAATGACACAACGGGTCAACAAACCTAAAGCCTAGCCGGCTTCATAGACCGAATGAATACAGGCTTATCCATGCATAAGTTTTGAAGCATATGTCTATCTGATTATCATTTAGAAAATATAACTCATTTAGGCACTGCTGAATTTATTATATCATTTTGGCATGCTGTATTTTCCCAATGGCTGCTAAATTTCACCTGTCATGTGAGGGTCTGTGACTTTTTTTTAAACCATTATGTACAGACTCCTTAAGATTAGAAACCAATGTTATTGAGGAGAGAGCTCTGCCTATGAAGTTTAATAACCTAGATTTAAGGACCAGCCCTGGTAGTTATAAGTTAAAGCACCATAAACTCAGCCAGTCAGTTAAAGTCCATAGATATCTACTGAGTGCCTCTAAAGGGCCCGCCCGCACCCTGAGCTGGAGCTGGGTAGGTGAACAGCAGGCCTGAACTTTCTTCCTGAGCCTCCATTTTCTCACCTATAAAGTAAGTAGAATAATAGTGGCTCTCCTCACAAGGCTATTGTGAGCATCCAGTGAGATAAACAAGAAAATAAATACACTGTGATGTTTGTGAAAGTGCTTTGTGAACTCTTTAGAGTGCTGTAAACATGGAGTGTTCAAGACAAGCTGCTCAAGACAAGAAAACCCTTCAACTCTCCCTAGTGGATTTCCTATAACTGCTGGCCATCTACCCCCATGAACTTGCCAAATGCTAACAGCATTCCTTTCTTTGATCTCAGATGATATTCATATTTATAAAAATGCTTTTCCATCTCTTTCTTCCTCCTCCCCTTCTATTCCATAAATTGTAACATTCCTTAATATCAATATGACACTGTAATATCAGATTATACAAAGCATTAAATAAGGCACCAATATAAAATTCAAAGTACAGAATAACCCAGAGGCTCACAGCTTGCAGTTTGTAAGCCCAAACATACACAACGCCCATCTGTAAGGGATAGTTTAAACATTGCCAATGGCACTGGTTACAGCTGAAGGGGATCTCACTCAGACCCTGGTTAACTCCAGGGGGTAGGAATGGAGGAGAGATGACTGTCCCTTTTCTCTACTCATAGGCTAAGGCCTCACTGCCACCTCATGTCTGGGAAAAAGTGGTTTATGGGAGGGGACCCATTACTCGTGGAATTGAAACTTTCCCTGATTCAGTTCTTCCAGAAATATAGAAGATCTCATGTAGTTTTCTCTCTCCTCTAATTCCATATTTTATGTGCTAATTTGTACATTTTGTCTTTATATTTATTCTTGTCAACAGAAGACATTCACTTAGAGTCTGCTAAGTGCCATACAATACACAAAGCACTATGGAAAAATGCAAAACACATAATTAATATGCATGATCCTTTGCAGGAGTTTAGAAAGAAGTAAACCCAGCATTTATTGCAAGGCAGCAAGTGTTATTTTAGATTCTTCAACCCATGACACTGTGAACCACTGAGGTTTAGAGAAATCAATTTCCCAAAATCATACAGGTAGCAAGTGTCTGAGCCGAGATTGTCCTAGGTCTATTTCATCTTAAAGTACATGCTCTTTCCGTTCTGTTTCATTCCCTCCCTTGATCGGGAAGGCAGAAGACACAGCAAAAAGGAACGTGAATGCAGACATTAAAGAAAACCTGCAAATGAATAAGTTCTACAAGCTCCACTGACTATTTCGTGTACAAGGGTGGCAAGTGTCTGAAGTACCTGGAGCTGGGCTGGCCTTCATGGAGCAAATTCTAAAGCAGATCAATGATAAAGCCTGGGCAACAGGGCAGTGGACACTAGTCAGAGAACAATTGTGCTGGAACCAAGAGAAATAACACTGGGCAGTTAAACATTCTAACAAGAATAAAAGTTTTAATCCCAGAGCATCATTTGTTCTCCCAGATTCAGATGCCCCCTCTTTGTGGCCCTCAGACTATGGAAATCTTGTGAATTACTAAAATTTTCGCAGATCCATCTTCCAGGCAAATCTAAAAGACAGCAGAGTGCTGCTTCAGTTACTAGAGTACTGCTAAGTTCATTACACTTAACATTCATTAAATATCCCCTCTCACATAGCTCTCTCTTAAGCAAGGTAAGTGGAAATCATTTTCCTCCTGACATTTGGTTCCAGTGACATAAGTGAGTAAGAGGATTTACAGAGGAAAAGTGAATACACTTGGCAATGTTTTCAAACATTTGTTTGGATTTTCTGTTTTTTAGGAGATGTACGACTAAGGGGTCAGACGGGGGTTCCTGCTGAACGCCGCGGCTCCTACCCATTCATTGACTTCCGCCTACTTAACAGTGAGTAATCAAGTGTACCTGGAAAGGAACAAATGTTTTCTTAAAAAAAAAAAAAAAAATCTCACTTCCCTCTGAACTTCAAAACCCTCAGAGGTCTGCCTTCCTTCCTCCATGTCTCCCCTCCCAAATGGAACTTAACCCTTTGTCTTTAGATTTCCTCCCTAGTGAAGTGATTCTGGCACTGCCCTACCTCCCAGAGCTTTAGTGAGAATCAAATGAGATCATTTCAGCTTTCAGAATGTAAGTCTTAAAAACCGTGAAGCCCTATACAGGGAAACTTATTCCTTTCATCATCCAGCACATTCTTTCCACCTTCATCCAGAACTAGACCAGATGAGATTCTATTTTATTGTTAAAACCCCACAGGGAAACCTACTCACATATGGCCCTTAGTAACTATCCATTGTCTAATTCTCCCTTCTTTGTCTCAAGTCTCTGAGATCTGTTCTTGCATTCCTCATAAAGCTCTACACCATGGCTGAGCCCTTGTAGTGTGCACTTGCTGCTTCTTCCATTAGAACTACCTCGGAAAGTCATTTCTTTCTATCTTTCCCCTTCATATATTACTCCTTATTTGGAGTTTTGCTCAACCTCTGGTTCATAATTCTGTTAATTTCAAATTCCTCTGGAAACCCAAACCAGTGACCAGTCACCCTGCCTGATAGCATGCCTTCTATTGCAATCATCCTGCACTTTGGACTTGGGGTGGGGGCGGTGGGGGGAGAAACTGGATAAATTTCACAGTTTGCTCCAAGGTTTTCAGTGTTTGGTTCTCATACCACTTCCCATCGATAAATTTCAAAGTTCTGGGTTGCACCCACAGAGTATTACTTTCCTTTGGCATAAACAAGTTCAGCAGAAAGGTAATTTGATTTACCTCGACCCCTAAAAATTACTAGGAGAAGTCAAAACTTGCTATCCTTGGATCCTCAAAAGGTCAATAGTGAATAGAGATGCTTGTATTTCTCCTAGCTTATTAAACTTCCATAGCAATGTGAAATATCCGTTTTCTCAGCTCTTTCTGGGACACAGAGACTTGGAGTAACCTTTCCATACTAGAGATAACCTCCCCAACCCAGCCCCCCCCCCCAAAAAAAAATGCATTTTCGAAGACACAGTTGATTTGCTAACCCAATGTAATATTGGATACAGACTATGGGGAGCTCAAATGGTATCTCAGCTTTTCTTATGACCCTGATTAGGCTGGTCCAGCTACTCATGGAAGTTACCCCTTTTGACAATACCTAGATTGTACTGACTTCCAGTTCCCAGGCATATGGTTCCACCAAGCAAGATGGGGATGAGCAGAGGGTCCAGTTAATTCACTGTTTCAAAGAGATCAGGACTCTCCAATGGCTTAACATACGAAGTGTGAGATGGAGAAAATAACCAAAAAAGTCTCTTTCAATATTAGGTGAGATGTTATGTCATGTTTTCGAATATAAGGCATGAACAAATTAGGAAAAATAGGAGATACTTCTCTTTATAATAATTCCAAGGTTCCAAATGATATAATCTGTTTCTAAATTATCCCAATGTTAATAAGCAACATCAGCTAAGAGTAGCTGTCTTTGCAAGTGGGATTAAGGAATAATTTCCCTATATACATCATAGGTCCTTGCAACACTTGGATTTGGGTTTTTTTTTTATAATCTGTTTTACTTTCAGAACGTTAAAAAAAAACTGAAAAAAATGTATAAAAATTTTAAACAGAAAACCAATGCAGATAATATTTCACTACTATATTATTCACTATATAACAAATCACATACAAGCAGGTGCCATCCTGTCATCCCTCTTCTGAAGGTCCTCCAGAAACTTCCTAGTGTCTGGACTGACCCCCAGCCTCCTTCCCCTGGCCTGGGATGCTATCTTCCCTCCACCCCCATTTCACCCCGTATGTTGCTCAGGACCCTCCACACATTAAGTGATAGTGTTGGCCATCCATTCTGAAATTCCCTTTCTCCTCTGCTCAGCACTGCACTCTGGATAACTCCTTCACTCATGTCTCTTTAGCAATAAAACATGCTAAGGCGATATCAACTTACCTTCATTGTATTTTGCTTTCTAGTGGACTCACTTTTTTTTTCCTAAATGTGTCGAACAGTTCCCTAAACAGACTACAAGATCCTGAATATCTGTCCAACTAGATCAAAGGATGCCCTCAAAAAGACTGTATTAAATAATTATAAATGTCAGTCATCCCCTATATTTTTCTCGACAGCTCAGAGAGGACTGAAGCCCTCTGAGATTCTTCCTTATTTGTGGTACTGTCTATTCCATTGTCAAATGCCTGGCATACCCAGTTACTGAGTTGAAAATTGAATCAATAACATTACTGCAGTCATTCTCCACAATTTCCTACTTCAGTCGGCAATTAAAGTAACTTGTCGCCAGGTAGAACCAGGTATGTTCTATCTGTGTTATGTACAGTCACGTAAGATGTAATACACATGTCATACCTCCTACTACTTTATATAGAGCCTATTTAGTTCTCTTTAGTGTCATTCATGTTCCTGTTGGGGTTTGCCTGCCTGAGTTGTTAGTGTGTGCTTTCTGCCTAGAGGGAAACATTTTAAATATACTTCTATAAAAATTTAAAAATAAACCCCAAAGATACATTTTGGGACCTTTTGCTAAAACTCTTATTTTTACCAACTGATTCCAATTCTACACAGTAAGTACAAGACTAGTTTAAAGTGATTTTTTTTTGTATCATTTACCTTAATTTTGAGTCATTTTTTTTCCAAGTACAGGCAGAGACCAAAGATTATTTTCTTCAGGTGCTTGCAGTTTTGCTCTCTCTCCCAAGGTAGAACCTACTCTTTGACTTGCTTAAAAAGACAATTTATAGGAAAAACCAAAGCACCATAACCTCTATACCCTGTGTCTCATCCCTACAGCCTTTCTTCTAAAATGCTTAGTGAAACCCACATGGCTGCCACCCCCTGTCCAGAGTGTCCCTGAGGGGTTACCTTCTACCACTGTCTTCAACATATGTCTTGAATGGCTGGAACATGTGTAACAAAAATATACATTACTAGTAAGGCCCATTGCACTTCTCCACTGGCCCCATCAGGCACAGCCCCAACCTGCCATAGCAGAACAGAAAACATCAGAATTAATATCTAAAATAACTTTCCTGGGGGCACCCCGGTGGCTCAGTTGGTTAAGCGTCCACTCTTGATTTCAGCTCAGGTCATGTTCTCATAGGATTGAGCCCGGTTCATGGGATCAAGCCTGGTGTGGGGCTCTGGGCTAGTAGCACAAAGCCTGCTTGGGACTCTCTCTCTCTCCCTCTCTCTGCCCCTCCCCAGCTCAAGCTCACTTTCTCTCTCTCTCTTTCTCTCTCAAAATAAATAAACTTAAAAAAATAAAATAGCATAACATAAATAAAATAACTTTCCTTTTTTCAGAATAAAGTTTACAGATATTAAAACAGTTAACCAGAATGAGACTGGGCCAATGACAACCAATGCAGTAAACCTGTGCTCCCATCCATGCCTATTTTGTGACAGATAGATATAGATATAGAGATAGATAGATAGATAGATAGATATGATGTTTATTTATTTTTGAGAGAGAGAGAGAGAGAGAGAGACAGAGCACAAGTGGGAGAGGGGTAGAGAGAGAGGGAAGCAGGCTCCAGGCTCTCAGCTGTCAGCACAGAGACCGACACAGGGCTCCAACTTATGGACCTCAAGATCATGACCTGAGCCAAAGTTAGATGCTTAACCGACTGGGCCACCCATAAGCCCCCATGCCTGTTTTGTAAATAAGATTTTATTGGAACATAGCCATGCTCATTCATTTATAAACATTGACAGCTACTTTTATCCACAGAGACCATATGGCCCACAAAGCCAAAAATATTTACTATATGGCCCTTTACAGAAAAAATTTACTAACTCTTAAATTAGATTTTTAAACAAAATTGAAAGGGTTTATGACATCTCCATAGGTGCATTCAGCCTGGTCTGTTTTCCTTTGTTCATGTCATTTTTTTCTTTTCAATCCCCAGTGCCATCAGTTTACTTTCAAGGATGGATTCACATTGGCTTAATTTACATGTGACAGAAATATAAACAGAGAACTTTATTGCTGGTTCAGCATTTAAATTCCACAATTATAATTTCTATCTGCACAAACATTCTTCTGTAAGAGGTGCCCTTTTCCCATATTTTTTGAAGACATGGGACTACCACACCTATGAACTTGTCTACATTCTACATTCTACATATAAGATGACAATATACACCTAGTTTGCCTGGCATAGTCAAATTTGTACCTGTTTTCCAGGCATACTTATTAATAATGCCATTTCCCACTCCCTAAGTATTCTGGTTTAGACGACAAATTACAAAGTCAGTGGATTTTATAGTTTTTCTACAAAAAAAAAAAGTTACTTCAAGACAACACCTCTTAAATGTCACTTTCAATCCAGGAATAAAGATCAGAAAATCCTCCTCATAAGAGATACAGGCAGATCCATGCATGTCTTGATTGAGAATAGGTAAGATAAAGTTACCTGTTGACAGACAGTATTATTTACTATTTATATTTTATACAATTTAGAAAACGGGCATTTATGTGAACTTTGAGAAGTTTCTCTGGATAAGTAGCCGAAAAACGTGGCTTCATTGCATAGGCCACAGGAATCATAGACCTTTAAAGAAGATTATCTTTACACCTAAGCATGGGGGGTGGGGGTGGGCAGAAGAGAGTGAGAGGAAAGGGTGACGATTATTTTTATTCTACCTGAGATACTAAAACAGAGACCTGAAAGAGGGCCGGAAGAATGGGAAAGCCATGGCTTGATTATCCCAATGCCAATTTCCTATAGATTTATGTCACTTACTAACTCTGTGTGGAGGGAAACAAGAGAAGAGAAAATGGAGAGAGGAGTGTTCAGAGAAACGTGTGGCCTCAGAGGCGAATGTCGCAGAAGCAATCACAATTTTCTGCAGAACAGGTGGTTACAGCTCCCCTTGTACATCTCTGTCTCCTGGTTTAATATAATCAGTAGGCTGAGTAGATAATGACTAGGTGGAGATGTTCCCATGGCAACCATTTCAGAGCAACACAATGTGATTTCCACACTCGCTCAGCAAAGGAAGTGACATACAAAGCAAACATTCCCAGTGACTGTGGAGCTTGAAGGAATAAGGCAGCTTTAGCTGCAAGTTTCAGGGCAGCAAATTCAGCTGCCACAGAGAGCCTGGAGCCCCAGACGAGCCACAGGACTTTGCAGTAGTAGGTTAATTGGCTATTTGGCTTTTCCTGTTGGTTAATTTGCTAGTCTTGATCTTTAAAGTTCTATTCCTCCAGATCCGCCTCTCCAGGCGGGGCCATTATCGCTGCACAACCATGAGGTAATTTTAGCAGAGCTACAAAAAGATTTTCCTTTACCCATTACTTTTGATTGAACTAATAAATACTATATATTTATGATATATAAATATATAATATACATAATATATACACATATATATAATTATATATATATGTGTATATATATATATATCTTTTTATGGAGAACAAGTGACCCAGAGACTCAAATATTTTTTTTAAAGCTGCCATCTAAAACGTTACACCATGCAAAAATATAAAGTACATTCACAGAAGAGCTGTCAACCAAAAGCCACCCAGCATGTTACAAACCATCTAGTGCTTAAGTGATGTCCCCATCTTAAAGAGGGACAATTTGCTTATAAACTCAGTTTTCTAAGAAAGAATTCCTAGTGGATGGTGATAGCCTTTTAGTAATCTTCTTAAAGGTGATTCTTAACGTTACCTGTGAGAACCACATAAATGTAAAGAACCTAAATTAAAATGTTACAGGGTGAGGTGTTTAAGGGCACAAACTTGCAACTCATCGATAAATAAGTCCTGGAAATCTCATGTACAACACAGTGATTACAGGCAACTGTATTATCAACTTCAGAGTTGTTAAGACACTGCATCCTAATTATTCTCACCATGAAAATTAAATGATAATTATATGACCTAATAGAGATGTTAGCTAACACAGTAGTAATCATATTGCAATATATAAATGTATCAAATCAAACACCTTGTACACTTAAGCTTACACAATGTTACATGCCAATTACATTTCAATAAAAAAAAAGAAAAAAGGAAAGAGAAAATGAAATACAAAATACACTTTAAAAAATGTTATGGGGTGATTTAAAAGAAATCATATTGAGAAGATGATTTCCCATTCTCCCCAAAATTCAGGCCCGCAGCCCCATGGCCCACAATAGAGAACAGAGATGCGAGCTGGGACTAGCTTAGACTTCTCCTGAGTGCCGGGTAACACTCCACAACTTCAAAGTTCAACATTTGTCTTCCTCTAGAAGAAAGACAAGACATTGATTGTGGTTGCGGCTCCTTTCTGACTCACCTGGATCGTGCTCCATGCTCCAAGCTCCCCAGCATTTCACATACAGAAGTACCAGACCAACAGGATAGTTAGCCACTGAAATGACTGCATTGCAGAAGACAGAATTGATGTTGCCCTCACTTTCACCCATTCCCTGTCACTATTCACCAGTGACCATCGATGGAGCACCTCCTAGGGTAGACCGTGAGCCAGGTCCTGGAGATATAAAGATAAAATGAGACAGAGCCCCTGTCTCTGAGAACTTTATAGAGACGTAAGCCTGTACATTTTGATGTGATAGGATACATTTAATAACACATGCATGTATAATAAAAGCATACATAAAATGAGAAACATGTATGCATATACAGGATTCAGAGGAAAGCAGGATTAACTTCGGGGAGGTTGGGGACGGGAGCAATTAACTCAGTCTTGGGAAATTATAGAAGGCGGTCTGAAGGAATGAAAACATGAACAGGACTAAAGCAACAATGAAGTGAGGAGGGCTGCACACTTTTAGAGCCATTCTGAAATGTGCTTCAAGACCTAAGGAACCAAGAACGAGTCGTCCACAACTCTACTCAACTAGATACAAATTTTATTGGAAGATGAGGTATTCAAGTAGAAGCCGAAGAAGTCAGGAGAGATCACTCAATATATCTGACTCTCTGGGAAAAACCATAATGAAAAAGAAACAGTTTTCACCTTCTTTTTTTAAAATTTTATGTATTTATTTTGAGAGAGAGGGTGCATGAGCAGAGGAGGGGCAGAGAGAGAGGAAGAGAGAGAGAATCCCAAGCAGGCTCTGCACTGTCAGCACGGAGCCCAATGCAGGGCTCGAACTCACAAACCACGAGATCATGACCTGAGCCAAAACCAAGAGTTGGCTGCTGAAATGACTGAGCCACCCAGGCACCCCAACGGTTTTCACCTTCTAAAGCTAGGACTGAAAACAGTCATTGCCTTTTGTTAACCTGGCTGACACTGTTTAATTGATTCATTATTTTTTAGATGAGCGATAAAAAGTAGAAAATTGAATCAGGGAGCTCAGGGAGGCCAGTATTCCCTCTGGGTTGCCATTCATTCATTCAATAAATAGAATATCCACTGTCTGCCAAGCAGGCCATGAGGCCAAGGTGCGCTGAGCCACACCAGTAACCCCGGGGCTGGGATAGCTCTTGTCCCAGACAGCAATGAGACTAGAGTCTGCCAGAGACACCAAATACTAATACCTCAACAATTCCTTTCAGGTCAACAAGGACTGGGGTAGCAGGGGGCACCTACCATATCCTATACCTCGGCTGGGGATTCTGACTGCTCAAAAGGAAACTTTTAGAGATTCTTTTACCCTCGAAGACCTAACAATCTCATTACACAGGCAAGACAAACACACATTAAACCAAGGACCTTGCAAGAGCATAAATGGTCTAGTTCTAAAATAACTGACAAAAACAATAAATCAGAGACCAAAGAAGGCAGAGATTACTGAAGTGCTCTGAGCAGGAAAAGAAGGCTTTATGGTCTTGTGCTGAATTCTGAAAGATAAGATAGAGTGTTGTCTTGTGAAGGAATTGCCTAAAAGTGAGACTGAGCTGACATATGGGAGACATTAAGTCATTAAGTAGGAGAAGGTCCAGAAAGTAGTAAAGTATGTTGACTAGAGAGAAAACGAAAGGCTTGGAATGCCAAGATAAAGAACTTGAACTTGACTCATTAAACAAAGAGGGCCACTAGAGAATTTTGAGAAAAACATAGATGCCATAAAATAGTGCTTAAGAAAATTAACTAACACTCATATGTAGGAGGGGCAGACTCACTAAATCAAGAGAAACGTGATCAGGCAGCAGACTACAATGGAAGTAGAAAGAAGGTATAAATCCAGAGATGATGTGGAGAAAAGGAGATAAAACTTGATGATACTGAATGCTGGGAGATCCTGGGGTTGCTCTGGCCATCTGAAGAACTGGAGATGAGATCAACAGTGAAGAAAGTTGGAAGGTGAGTTAGGGAAAGATAGTGAGCTCAGAGACAGGTTTTTTGCAGAAGTCAAGTCCAAGAGAGAGCTGTTAATAAGGGAGCACAGTACAGGTCAGAAAGGCCTGTTTTGGAAATTCCATTGTATTCCTTGGGTATTACAATCATCCATGAGTCATATGGCCAGAACAGGTATCTTTGTTCAAGGGTCAACAACAGCTACTTTGTTCAAGGGTTCCTATGATTCTAGTTTATAATAAGCTTGATTTAGCAAAGCATAAGATTATTGATAATAAAACCCACAAGGACATCTCACCAGCAATTTATTTTCCTCTGTGAGAAACTATGTAAACATGATTCAGACACCATCCTACCCCACATCATGGATTCTGTTACGGTACAAACGTGTTTGCTTATGTCAGAGCCCAGCAGGTTTGTTAACTCCCTGGAATGTAGCACAGAGAAATGGCCATTTTCTACTGCAGCACTTCCTTGAGTAAAACCCTGATCCACTCAGAGTATTTCTGGTATAGTGGGTTCTTTGGATTTCTGGAGACAGTAAAATAGGGAAGCAGGAGTAAATTAAGTTTCTTTTGACTGAAGTTATCCTATGAGTCACTGAGCCAGAATGAGTTGTTTGTTAAATAAAATTAAATTCAGCCTCCTACCCAGAAGGAAGCACAGCCTACCTCTTGTGACTTCATTAATAAATAAAAGGAGGGGTTATGCCCTCTCATTTCTATCGTACCTTTAAAGTTTGAGAAAATTTAAATGACTTGCCATAGTCCATATTTAACTCTACATATGAAAAAATAGAGTGTTCCATCCTTAGAATCTTTTTGTGTTTCCAACTTTAGATCACTGGGTTAATACAAGATCAAGAAGATCATTTTCTCTCTAACTAGCAAACCAAATTGCCTTGGGGCACCTGGGTGGTTTATCACTCATAAGTAACCTAAGAGAAGGCAGTAGAACCAGTGCCAAAGGAAAGTGGCAGCATTTACCAAGGAAAGTCCCCAAGGAAGATGGTGGTGGCCACTGCACCCAACCACAGCCACCACAAGAGCTTTAAGATAGGAAGTGCTTAATCCCAGATACAGGACCCATGAGACCAGGTGGAGAGCCTTCTTAGGCAAGGCCCCCAAGGCTATAGGTCTCCAAAGGCCTGGAAGCCCAGGAGGGCAGCTGCAAACACCAGAAACAGCAGAGGTCCTTCTCACCCAACCTGGTCCACCATGATGGCCCCACCCAGAGCCCCATGCACACTGCATTCCCCCTGCTAAGTGCACACCCTGACCCCAGTTAATGGAGGACGTTGGCAGAAAGACAAAGAGCTTTGAAGTCAGACCTGGATTTGAATCCTACTTCTTTTGTGAGTGTGGGAAAAATGCACACACTGCTTACAGTTCACATTTATGGAAGGAGATTGTAACACCAGCCTCACTAGAGAGGTAAATGAGATCAGTGTGTCCAGCAGTCCATCTTGCTTGTAATAAGTCCTCAGTAGATGTAGTTGAACTTTGGATGTACCTTCCTCCTCTACTGAGTGCACCCCTCCCCAGCCACCTCTTCTCCTAAGGAGTATTTATTCACCCCTCTCCCACCATTATGACCTTTGTGAAACCTGCTTCAACCTTCCCAGAAGACTAATTACTCAGTCCCTCCTCTGTGCTCCCACCGCATCTCCAAGAAAGCATCCATCACACTGTAACTGAAAACTCATTGAACTTGAGTCTCTGGAGAGTATATTACAAAACTTCCTGAGGCTACTTGATGTAGCAAGCCTGGCTCTGGACCTTTCTGTGAGTATTAGGGAACCACTGACATAGGTCAGTTATGTCATACACATATTATATCAAATAATAATAACAATAATAGCTAATATGTGTGGAGCTCTTAGGTTCCAGATACTGCTTTGCACATGGTGATGCATTTAATCCCACAAGATCCCTATGAAGCAGGGACTACTATTTAAGATGAGGAAAATGAGGCCCAAAGAAAAGAAATAACTCACCTAAAAAAATAATTTGCAAGCCGGGGCACCTGGGTGGCTCAGTTGGTTAAGTGACCGACTTCGGCTTCAGGTCATGATCTCACAGTTTGTGAGTTTGAGCCCCGCGTCGGGCTCTGTGCTGACAGCCCAGAGCCTAGAGCCTGTCTTGGACTCTGTGTCTCCCTCTCCCTCTGCTCCTCCTCCACTCATGCTCTCTCTCACTCTCTCTCAAAAATGAATAAACATTTTAAAAACTTTTTAAATAAAAAAAAGAAAGAACTTGTAAGCCAAAATTCACACCCCAAAAAATCCAATACCAGAAGAGCACAAGCTCTTAACCATGTGGACTATAATTCATCTTTATATATGAATGTTAATGTTTAAAGGCAATACATGTATGCAAGATATTCCTTTTGTGTGTCATATATATAATTACTCATATTAAATGTTTTCCTTATATTATAATAGTTATTTTCTTTTTTTATAGTACATTGAGACTCTCCTTTTTGGCATAAAAATGCTTCAATATCATTGAACAAATATTTCTATAACCTAATGAGAAAATATATAATCATACATGTAACTAATTTCAACTATGTATTCCAACTGCTCTGGTAGAGGGTGCCAAGTGACAAATTACTCATTTTATCACCCGACCTTGTATTCTTTGGTAAGAAAGAGAAGGGTGTGGTGATGACAATGGAGGACACTTGTCAGCTGTCCCCAAAGAAAAAGGAAATGGAATCGCTATTGTGACAAAGTCAGATTTGAGGCTGCCACCGGTTACTTTAATTTTTCTCAAGGGGGAGTTGGTTATTTCCTGTCACGCAAACTGTGCATCATCAAAAGAAAGTTTCTCAAAACGTCTATAATACATTAAGTAAAAAGAAGCAGGGTACTATAGATCTTAAACAAAGATCTCAGCTACATTTTTTTAAAGCACCAAAATTTTAACAAGTATTGTTTCTAGATGAATATTATTTCCTTCTTCCTGTCTTCCTGTTTTTCTATCTTTTTTTTTTTTTACCATGAGCAAGTATTCCTCTTATCATCAGAATGAATGGGATTTTATGAAAAAGAAAAAGCAATGTCAATCTGAAATGGAATTCTTTTTCTAAATAAAGTAATATTAAGATGCAGAAAATGAAGGGGCGCCTGGGTGGCTCAGTAGGTTAAGTGACGGACTCTTTGTTGCGGCTTAGGTCATGATCTCACGGCTCCTAAGATTGAGCCCGCATTGGGCTCTGTGCTAACAGAACAGAGCCTGCTTGGGATTCTCTGTCTCCCTCTCTCTCTGCCCCTTGCACTCTCTCTCTCTCTCTCTCAAAATAAATAAATAGACAAAAAAAAACATGCAGATGATGAAGCTATAGCCATAGGCCAGAAAACATTATATTACTTCCACCTTAGAAAAATAACTGAAAATTATGAAGTTAGGTATTTATCAAAGCTATGTATGGTACTTCACAATAATGGCTTGTCATTAAAACTGAAATTTATTCCACAGAGCATGAAATCAAAGTTCTAATTCACGTTTAAACAGCACTTTACATTTGACGAAACTTTCAAATGAAGTCACCCAAGAATTCTTTTAGCCCAGTTTCTCAGTTTTACAAGCAAAAACAAAAAACAAAAATGAAAACAAGACAAAAAAGAAAACAGCGATGCTGCAAGGTAACTCGCTGCAAGGTAATGACAGAGTTAAGATCTGGGATTCAGGTCTTTTAACATTCTGTTTTTCCATTCAACCACAGACCTTCCTTATTTAAATTTACCTTAAATATATTTTTTAAAAAAAATTACCACTTGCAATGAAAGAAAAGACAAACCAAGGGTTTCCCCTGAAAGTGGTGCGGGAGCTAGCTCCAGAACAGTTGCCTGGAGTTAGACTCTGGCAGCAGGGGCTTCCAGACCTCTCTGTCCTCCAGCTTCCTGGGCTGGGAGAGAAGGATTGAAGAATACGTACCTCACAGGGCTATCATGAGAAGTACTGAGTAAGTGTGCCTGAAGTGCTAGCACAGTGCCCATCACAGTATAAATTCTCAATAAATGTGGACTGTTGTTAGTTCTGGTATTGGTATTTCCATTTCTCTATGACCATATGTAGAAGTACTTGGAAGAGTATGAAATACGTAACAGTGCAATGCACTTGACGTATGTTGAGGAAGAGCATGATTTATTCCCCTTTTCAGTTTCCCATTCTTTCACTTACTCATTCTTTCAACACATCTTTATTGAGCCCCCTCTACATTACCAGACACATCTCTTTCCAAAGCATGATTGTAAATAAAGTGGTAGAGAGAAAACAGTAGCTAGAAATCTGGAGTAGGGAAGGCTTTTGTGGTTTATTTTTTTGCAAGACATTTAAGCGTGCTGAAATTATGGTGAGAAAGATCTAGTTGAGAAAGAGCAATGGGCTATATAGGACAGAAAAGTCATAACTAAAAGTAAAGTGTCCTGAAAAGGTGGGAGGGGGACTGGCCTGAGAAAAGGAAGCAGCTCTTGTAATAGAACAGGCAGAAAGAAGAAAAGAATGGCTGCAGAGTAGGAAGTTTTGTAGGTTTTGTATCAGAGAAGGAAGGAATTTCCTGCCTAATGATTCTAGTTTCTCTGTGAAGTAGGACACAAGATGGGGAGTCAAGGAGACAGGGCAATGGACAGCCCTCTGATGGTCATGTAACTGTCACCCAGAGTGCTAGTTCTGTGCTCCACCTGGCCACCAGTACTCATCATCAGAAGTACCACAGCTGTGGTACCACCAAAAGAGAAATTCCCCGCAACAACATGGTGGCCTAGCCCCACCTTGGTTGGCTAAGCATATGCCATTGCTTTCTCTTTTTCTCACAGTGTGGGCCATTATAGAAAAGCCCATCGCGATTCCTGCTCTACTCCACACCCTCACGTCCCCCTGAGATACAAAACTGCAAAACAAAGAGATAACCTCATGTCGGAGACTCTTCTCTCCTGTGCTTTTTTGTGCCGCGTGGGTAATATAATCTGTAAGGAATGTTTATCCACGAACACAAGTTTTACCTCTGTCTTTCAGTGGCTCTGTCCTGCACACCCACCCCACTACCATCCAGAGGAAGCAATTCATTGCATGAAGACAGTTGTGGCTGTAGCTGTGGCTTTTCTAGGCAGAGGCTGGGCCATGTTCGCTCCTTGCCCTTCTTTCCCCATTGGCTCAGGTTCCCACGGCAATGGACAGACTTTTAGCACCTTTTTTCCCAAGTTGCCAAGAAATTAGTCAAGTAGGACGAACTTACCTTAGCTTAATTCTAAGCCCCATACCCCCCTTCCCTCGTTCACTCACTATTTTTTGACAATCCTTGCCATGTGAGGAAGGAAAATCTCCCACCTCTTTTCTTATTCTTTTCTCATTCTTTCATTTTTGTGCCTTACCACATTAGCTCTATTTTCTATTTTGGAGACAATTCTGGTAAAGACCAGAAAGCTAAAAATCTGTCCCAAAAATCTCCTTGGAAGACCTGGAACAAATCTCTTCTTCTGTAAAGAAGAAAATATAAATTAGATCAAACAATTCTATTTATTGAGCAACTACTGTGTGCCAGGCTATGAGTATAAGAGATACAGGATGAAAAAATATATATCTTGAGAAATACTTGTACACAACTCAGATAAACACCAGATCAATTGACAGGTACCAAGGAAATTCCAATGAAAAGATGACTGGAGATTCTAGGGAAAGACCTCATGAAGAGATTGACGTTGACACTTGGACAATGATTGGATTTTTGTAAGTGGAGTTTTTTTTAAGTGCATTCAAAATAAAGATCAGGGGTGGAACAATGCTGAGTTTATTCAAAGGGTGAGTGCCCTTAGGTCCTAGAGTGAACTCTTAGTGGTGAAGGGAGGGAGTAGCAGGGTTGGAGGGAAAACAATAAGAATTGATGTTAAAACTGGTCTGAGAGACACCTGCATGGCTCAGTTGGTTAAGCATCGGACTTCAGCTCAGGTCATGATCTCATGATTCATGAGTTTGAGCCCCATGTCAGGCTGCCAGTGCAGACCTGCTTTGGATCCCCTGTTCCCCTCTCTCTCTGCTCCTCCCTGACTCATTCTCTCTCTCTCTCTCTCTCTCTCTCTCTCTCTCTCTCTCTCTCTCATAAATAAACATTAAAAACAATTTTTAAACTAGTCTGAAACTTTTACTGCATGATAAGGATTGGTTAGAACAAGAACAGAGACCATGTCAAATAGCAATTTGTCATTTACTCTGTAAAAAATAAAGTGGAGAATCACTGAAGGCTTTTGAGTAAAGAAAAACATGTTTTCTCTCCTTTGTATCTTGCCTAGCAAGTGGTTGCTTCTTGCTAATATTAAAACAAAAACATGACCAGTTATTCCTGGGTATACAGTGAAAATGCACTCTTGGGACACCTGGGTGGCTCAGTCAGTTAAGTGTCTGACTTCAGCTCAGGTTACTATCTCACGGTTCATGGTTTCGAGCCCCATATCAGGCTCTCTGCTGTCAGCATGGAGCCGTCTTCAGATCCTCTGTCTCTTTCTCTGCCCCTCCTCCCCCCTCATTCTCTCTCAAAAATAAATATTTAAAAAGGCGGGGGGGGGGCGCCTGGGTGGCTCAGTCTGTTGGGCGCCTGACTTCGGCTCAGGTCATGATCTCACAGCTCGTGAGTTCGAGCCCCGCGTTGGGCTCTGTGCTGACAGCTCAGAGCCTGGAGCCTACCTCAGATTCTGTGTCCCCCTCTCTCTCTCCACCCCTCCCTTGCTTGTTCTTTCTCTCTCTCTCAAAAATAAACATTAAAAAAATATTTTTAAAAAAGAAAGAAAAAGAAATGAATTCTCTATCACATCACCACCTTTAACCCAACCTCCTATACCTTAGATCAAAACTTTTCAACATGCTTCACAAAAACAACATGTACTGGTCCCAGGGCTTAACTCTGTGTCAAATTTGTTAAATGGAAAGTCCTGGATCTCAAGCCACTCTCAGTACAAAATCTGTAATTGTAACTGTAAAATTAGCTAATGTTTATTGAAAGTGTTCTATGTGCCATGCCGTATATATAAAACCTTGTTTATGGTCTATACACTAAGGCTGCTGGGACACCCTTTTGCATTTGTCTACTCGCCGAGTGAGTATTTACGGAGAACCTACTGTGTGCCAGATACCGTTCTAATGGCTTAGCTCCCACAGTGGAAAAGAAACAAAGTTCCTTCTTTCAAAGGACCTCTTTCCTTTAAGTGTTTCCTCTATCACACCCATCCCTCTTGATTATAGCAATAATTATTCTTTAAGGGGTAATATCAGGTTCCCAAAGTGTCAACAGTACTCTTGATGCCAAAGTGTCTCAATACCTATGTAAAAAGTCACAGGCAAATAAATTACAACACCTCAGAGGGACATCTCTTAAAAGATGAGAGTTGATTCATATATCGAAAGGTGAGCATTTTCTAGTCAATCAGATGTTCTCTTAGTTCAGAATTGCCAAATATGGGTAGCCTGTTTTGAAAGAATCATAATATAACCAAAAACTCCTAACACGAAAGCTATCTGAGGGCACAACTTAGTTTTTCTTCAGTGACTCATGACTTCTCAGAATCTTACAATTCTTCAGAGTCAATTATTTTAAGTGGCAGTTATTAACTAGAACTTCAAAGCAATCTTTGTGAAGAGTTTAACTTTCTTATTTTTAAAATTCCCATTAGCTGAACCTGTAAATGCCAGTCGTGCCTCCAGAGATTTTGAAAATAATATAAAGCACTGGGGTTTTATTTCAGCTGTTTGGAAATGACTAACAGGGTAATACAATGGATGAATTTCATCAAACATTAATAGCGGGATAAGTAAGAAACACCCACTATATGGAAATTAATAATAAGACATGTCACCATAGTCTCATGACAGGAATGTTCTCTTGGAGTATTTTGAGCGGTGTAATGGCTCTCACCACCGGTATCTTTTAAGTGTCTTAAACAGAGAAGATTTAAGAGAAGGAAACACTTATGCTCCTTTAAATGATAGGAAGCACTGGTAACCATTAACCGATGATATTAATGGCATAAAGAATAGAAACGGGCGACTTGAGGTGACTTAGGGACAATTTAAATTACGTATGAAGAATGAAAACTTGGGCTGAAGTATTAAGAAATTCTAAATTCCATTCCTTAAATTGTGGAGTGGAATTTTAAATGAGGCTGAAAAATATGTGCAAAGTATCAACAAAATAGTATACTGTTAGAAAAGCTATACAAACAAAAAAAAAAACATTGAAATAACTTTGGTAGAAAAAATTAAAAGCCAAATGACAGTATCATGTGTGCACATCCTCTGATGCCAAGCTCAGACTGTCTGACTGATTTGGAGTTTATCACTATCATTTGGATGTTGTATCACTGTCTATTATCTTGTTGGAACTAATGGAAATTAAATTGACTTTTATTTTCTTATAATTTTTTAAGTTTATTTATTTATTTAGAGAGAGAGAGACAGAGAGACCGCATGCACGCAGGAGGGACAGAGAGAGAGAGGGGGAGAGAGAGAATTCCAAGCGGACTCTGTCAGCGAGGAGGAAGAGCTTGATTCAGGGCTCGAACTCACGAACCGTGAGATCATGACCTGAGCCTAAATCAAGAGTCGGTCACTTAACTGACTGAGACATCCAGGTCCCCCAATTCTCATCTTGTATTAGTGAAATATAAGCTCACAAAAAAAGAAACTCTATTTTGTTCACTGCTAATTCTAATGCTTAGAACAATGCTTTGCACATAGTAAGGGCTTGACAAATATTTGTTGAGTGAATAAACAAATTATGTAAGGTGTTTATTCAAAAAGACTTGTTGCTTTGGATGGCATATTCTCTTCTTACTAAATTTAAATTGTATGTAATATGCTTATAGCAGTAGCTGGAGAGTTTGCCCTGTTACAAGAAGTTTTTCAAATGAGTTTGCTTAAGAGTATCTTCATAAAGATTATCAGTATTATGTGGTAATTGCCTTTAAATCATGTTTTCCAAGCCAATAATCTTCATTACTGTGTATCCTTTATAGCGCCGGTTCCCAAAGTGCACTGTGCATACCATAGTGTGCACTTGGTGACCTTTTTGTCACAGAGCACGGCCTTCTTTCTTTTACTTTAATAATTACACGTTTATTTTCATGTATAATAGGAAAAGTATAATGCACATCCAATCTGGTTTTTTATTGGTACCAAATTTATAAAAGACATTTTTAGTAAAAATGAATTTATTTGATTTAAAGAAAGATATTAAGTAAATACTGGTATAGGTGGGTATGGTAAAAGTCATGATGGCATGTAGATGACTAAGTTCAGAAAAGCCTGATCTTGGTTCTTGCTTGGAGTATTAAAGCACAGATAGCAAATTCTGTGTTCTTGTACTATCTCCCTGTGCTACTGACAGGAATCTACTTTACCACCTTGATCAGCTAAGTTTTTATCTAGCTTTTAACCCTCTCAAATCCAATGTCTCCTTTTTGTAGCAAATATTTTATATTTGCTTTTACTATCCTGAAAGACTATCCATAGCCTACATATTCACTAAGTTCAAAAAAAAAAAAAAGTCAACCTAAGGTCCTACCTGTATTATAAAGCGGAAATACAAGAAAAGCAATCTGTGACTTCAACTGTTCATCTTCTTTTATTATTTTTTTAAATTAAAGTTAGCTAGCATACAATGTAATATTGGTTTCAGGAGTCGAACGCAGTGATTCATCACTTACATATAACACCCAGCGCTCATCCCAGCAAGTGACTTCCTTAATTCCCATGACCCATTTAGCCCTTCCCCCTTCCTACCTCTCCCCTCCAACAACCCTCAGTTTGTTCTCTAGAGTTTAGAGTCTCTTTTATGGTTTGCCTCCCTCTCTTTTTTTTTTCTTTCCCCTTATATTCATCTGTTTTGTCTCTTAAATTCCACGTATGAGTGAAATCATATAGTGTTTGTCTTTCTCTGACTTACTTTGCTTACCATGATACTCTCTAGCTCCATTCCCATCATTGCAAATAGCAAGATTTCGTTATTTTTTATGGCTGAGTGATCATATATATATATGTATATGTATATGTATGTATATATACATATATATATATATATATATATATATGGCATATCTTCTTTATACATTCTGCATACTTTGATCATTGCACATACATTACATGATTTCAATGTGTAAATGCCAGGGCATACTCAGCCCAGCCAGCAAAAGGATGCAGTCACATACTGCACCTCCATGCTGAGTCACGGTGAGTGTGACAGCTGCGAGTGCAGATTGACACAGGGGTGTCACAGTGGTAAGGCAATCCGGTATCATAAGCAGTCTTACCTCTGGTGGTTTCCTAAGACCAAGAACCACTCTTGGGAAATCCTGTCCATGACCCCTCCGGCCAAAATGACATCCCTCCCTTAATTCGCACAGTGCTTGCATTCCTGAAAAGGGACAATATAAACTGTGCACTTGTACGTGAAGTGGGGGAACAGGTCAGGTTCCAGGTTCTGATCATGATATAGAGGCTTTCCGCCCACACGAACACCCACACAGCCACTTAGAAGTTGAATGAGATACAGGACAACTGATGTGTGGAACTGTCTCCACACTTCGAGACATCTAGCGTCCCTGGCTCCCTTCCACTGTCCATGAGGGCCCTTTCCATCATTGTGACAATCAAAACTGCCACCCCCATCATTGCCCAAATGCCTCCCACACTGATCTCTTAAATCCAACAACACTCTTGGGGTTGTTTCTTAAGCTCCTCGTCACTAACTAACGTGTACTTAGTAATCTACTTTGGGCTTTTTATTTATCAGGGACAGCTTTTGGTTCTAAAGTATCTTAAAAGATTAGCTTTATGGCTTCAACAGCTATTATGATAATATCTATTTTATTATTATTACTGAAGTTTTATTGTTTATAGCTTGTTAACTGTAAAATTTCTCTTTGGCTTAAAGCTGGTAAGGAATAAGTTTTGTTTTTGTTTTTTGTTTTTTTTTTTTAGTTGGAAACTTATTTATTACATTCTAGTTAAACAGTTCACTACATGCCTTACAGAATGGGTACCACAGCCAGAGAATAAGTTCTCTTAAAGCAAATTTCGGAAGCTTTGGTTGCTTTTAAGGAAAAATATTTCAGAGTTGAGGCTTCTGAAAGAATCTGAAATTCAATATAACTAGAAATCTGGTTACTGAAAATCAGATACTTCTTGAATTATCTAAGCCTCCCAGGGCTGCAAATGTTGACAGCATGGCTTTCCAGGCAGATTCTTGGCATAATTTTGAGTGGGTTTTGACCAAGTCATGCTAAGAAATTTGCAACTGCAGCATTCACTGGAGTGTACAAGAAAGAGGAAAAAAAAATAATGAAAACTTTCCAGGGTGAAAGACCTTAAACTTACTGAACTTCTGAACTTTACGCCCTGTTGTGATGTTTCTGACACTTTGAAGAATAGTTCTGGAGAGTCTCCAAACAGCACTCTCCTCACTCCATTCTTAAACAGTGTGAAATCTGTCAACCCAAACAGGTCATCAAGAGGGCAGACTAGGAGTTGTCATTACTGAGAGGGATGTTCTCTAGGACACTGAAGAAGCTAGGCAGATTTTGCTTTTTACCAAGAGGTAAGGCCTGGCATTTTGAGAAAAAGAGTGATTCCCATTCATTCAGAAAGCCGGCTTTAGCACGTACATCTGAATCAAATCTGCCCTATCCGAGTTACCAAAGTAATGACTTGATATCCGTCCCCTGAATTCCTACCAGAAAGCTGACTGTTGGAAATAACTGAGCTTTATTTGCAAAGATGGAAAGTTTAAACACTTGCCTCAGCTCAAGATAGAACCTGATTTTTTTTTTTAATTAATTCTACTGCATGTGACAAAGAAACAATATCAGTTAATGAGAGGCGTGGGAACTCTTTTGATGCCTGTTCTACTTTTTAAGTTTTTTTCTACCGAGTTCCTTAACCTTTTGTTACTCTGTTTCTCTACTTATAAACCCGGAACAATGATAGGTATTATTAGCTCAAGCTATTTCGTTCAGAGAACTGGGACCTCTGGGCAAAATTACCAAGTCAATGAAGTTTTTCTTTGACTTTTACACCTTCTTTTACTCATTCCGTTGTGCTAAGTGCTGGGGATTAAAAAGTACATAAGACATAGCCCCTGTCCTCAAGGAACTAACAGTTTAGTGGGTACGAAATAACTATGACAATTCTGAGATGCATGAATAACTGTTTTGCTGAATATAAATTGGGGGTGGGGTAGTTATGGGAACCCAGCACAAAACATCAGCAACTACTGGGAAACACAGGGAACAGACTTTCCTCCCAACTACCTTCTTTCTCCTCTCTCGGCCTCTCCACCCCCCCCCCCTTCCAGCTGTTTCCAGAGCAGAGCCTCCCCCATGACTTTCCTTATGATATAGAGCCCCAAGCTTTAGACTGACTTCTGCCTTCTTCCATCAGAATCTATCTGATACTACCTACCTACCTGCAAACTAATTCAAGCTAACTTATTCATTGATGGGTTAACTCTTTCCAGATGATATTTGCCTTCTGACTGGGGATGTCCTTACATATTCCACCAGTCTTTTTGAGCATGCACAGTCTAGGTAAATTCCAATTCTTTTCCCCAAGACTGGTGAGTGGAAGAACCAAGACTTGAACCTGGTGATCTCACTGAAAGCCAAGGGATTTTTCCTTGGAATTACACTTTTTTATTCCATCCACTTATAGTGTGCTGGCTCTACCTAGCTAGACAACCCTACTGGCTGGGCCTTCAGGTGGAGCAGTAGGACGGTGCTAAATATGGTGTACCTAAGTGAAGATGCAAGAGAACCCAGGGAAAATGGCATCTCTACCAGGAGTCATTGCTACTCCTGGAGGTCCAGAAACTATGAGGGCACTGCTTAGTTATCCAGCCACACTACCTGCCTACTGGAAGGGCAGCTGAAGGTCCCAAAAGAGTGCAGATATCCACCCCACCCCACCCCACCCCCAAACCCAGGATCACTGTTTTCAGCTATTGCTGCCATGGAGGAACAGTAGTAATCTCCCCTCTGGACAAGGAAATCTCTAGGAGAAGAAGGTGTGTCCGCCTCATGTTTCACCACCAGCCCTGCCCAGTGTCTGGACCAAAGTAAACATTTAGTTAATATTTGAAGAAGGAAAGGAAGGAAGTAGGGAAGAATGAGAGGAAAAGAGAAGACAAAGGAAGAGAAGGGAAGGGAGGGAAGGAGAGGAGAAGGGAGAGGAAAGGCTGCACTATCAAGACATGATTTCTGTAGGAGGGAGAGCTTTTGGAGAGTCTGGATGGACTCATGGGTTTGGATTGCAGAAGAGCATATGGAAGACTGTTTCTATATGAAGATGAACAATGTTGGTTGGAGTCTGTAAGTAAAGATGAAATTTACATACAGTGAAATGCACAAGTATTAGGAGAAATGTATGTACTTGTGTAACCACCGCCATTATAAAGATGAAGCCAATTTCCATCCTCTCAGAAAGTTTCCTCTTACCCATTCCAGTCTTCCCCTGTTCCCACAGCACTCAGTTTTCTGAGTTTTCTGGTTACCATTCTGTAGATTAGTTCTGATTCTAAAAATTAATACAAATGGGATCATATAGTATGTGTTCTTTTGAATCTAGTTACTTCATAATGTTTTTGAGATGTATCCACATTGCTTGTCAGTAATTCATTCTTTTTTACCATTGACTAGTATTCCATTGTGAGAATTTACCCTGATTTGTTTACCTGTTTTCTGGCTGATGTGCATTTAGATCATTTGGAAGGGAAGGGAAGGGAAGGGTGAACTATTGAAACAATGGAGGATAGTTCTTCTCTTTGGTCATTCCACAAGTCTTATAGCTGCCAAATCTCTACCAACTCTTCCTCCATACTGCCTCCTTCAGACACAGCAATTATACTCTTCACTCTGAACAATCCAGTGCTAATGATCTCAGGCAAAAGAAACCTCAGTACAAACACTTCATACTCCTCTTGGTGTATTTCTATGCCACACTGCCCTTGCTCCCTGCCTTTTCATCCCCACAACTCCTACTTGAGTATGACTGTCTACAACTTTAGTAGGTTTTGCGTGTATTAATTTTTTTTTGCCAAAACAGGGTTTTTATATGCTTGTTTTTAGAGTTTAGAGCTCTATTGTCTCTGTAGCCCTAAAAATAGGAACATATTTTAGACCAACCACTCTACACCTGCAGTTAGGCTTCACCTCATCTGAAAGGGCATGCAGAACCCTATCCATTACCAGAAAGAATACAACCTCACTCAAGCACATGTGGGATTCAGAGGGCAGTGCAAAAACTTCCTTGCATTTTGTCTCAGATTGGCTTTCACTGGTATATAGAGACCACTTCTAATGGGTGCTTGTATGCCTCTTCTCTTTCTTATCTCTCTCTTCGTTCCTCTTCTCCCGCCCTGTCCTCCAAGCCTCTCCACCGTGCCACATCCCCTACATACATACCAGGAGCCACCTTGCCTCTACCCCTTGGGGGTTATTTGACTCCAAAAAGGGCCAGGGGCAAGTAAATCGTCATGTTTTTGAGAGTGGAACCCACTGGATTTTCTTCCTCTGGATCATATTTTCCGCTTTGTATGATAATTTCTAGGCATTTTCATACATAAAATATCCCTTGCCCATCACAGCTGAAATAGAAATGAAAGTAGCGAAGTCAATCAAGCGTCTATACTACCACCTTCCTTTTTGAGGTCAGAAACACTGTCTTAAAAATGTTGTATATTCAACTACCTAGCACAAAGAAGATGCTCAATAAATATTTGTAGGTGGAGCCTAATCAGTGTTTACCACACTGCTTAAGCACTGAGACCCAGCAGGACAAGTTGCCAATTCATGATTAAAGGGCTTCTATTTAATTCCTTGTCAGCTACCAAAGAGTAGTGTATGTTTATTAAATATCTGTTCCTGAGTTGAATATTATTTCACATTGTAAATGTAATTAGAAATAGTTAGGAAACACATCAAGGACATATATATTTCCTGGAGGGAAGGAAGGGGGGAGAAAAGAAAGTGCCCATGAGCCACGTTGAACAAGTAAGATCAGGCTCTCAGAACACATCTCAGTCAGCAGATGCCCTTCAGGTAAAACTTTAGGTGACTTTAAGGCTTTGCTCCAAAATGGTTAAACTAGAGGCCTGTGTGCATCCTGTCACAATTTTATTTTCAGCAGCTTGTTTGCCCAAGTACCTCCCACTCTTTCCCTTCCCCAGAAACTGCAGCTCTCTTCTGCGTCCACAACAAAAATGTTTGTCTTTTCCAAAGCTTGAGGCACTAACCCAGGCCTGCAAATTTCTTTGTGTAATAACATAATAATCAAATCACGTTAAGTCAGTGTCAGTAATACATGTGTTTTCAATTTTAAAGCTCACAAGTGATTTATTATTCACCTCCTAATATTCCATTTGTATGTTTACTGCTAGAAACAAGAAAGTTACATACATAGAATCGCTTCCAAATTTTGCTATGAAGCTATTTCTCTGGTTGTCCTGTAGTTGTTTTATAAGTTGCCTTTCTATATTTCTCACTGTGACATTCCTATTCAAAGATATCGATTTTAATCTTCAACTTTTAAATCTTTATTGGTTTTAAAACACTTGTATTTGTGAATTATATTGACATTTCCTTTTATTATTTTTGTTTTACTATACTTTTTTTATTTTTTAAACATTTATTTATTATTGAGAGACAGAGGGAGACAGAGCATGAGCATGGGAGAAGCAGAGAGAGAGGGAGACACAGAATCCAAAGCAGGCTTCAGGCTCCGAGCTGTCAGCACAGAGCCTGATGCGGGGCTCAAACTCACAAACTGTGAGATCATGACCTGAGCCAAAGTCAGACGCTCAACAGACTGAGCCACCCAGGTGCCCCTTACTATACTTTTTTAAAAGAGAGGAATCTGGGTATTGATGTATGACCATACCCCAGGGAAATAGGGTCCTATGCTGGACCTCACATGTCTCCTACTTTTTGTCCTTTCCTGTAAAGAATAAAATATAAGGAACTCTATAGCATCATCTTCAAGGTCAGATATAGCTGGGTCCCAATCCCTGCTCTGCTACTTATCAGTTGTGTGACTTTGGATAAATTACTAAACCTTGCCAGATACATGGCTTCATCTATAAAATATACCCATTACCATCAACTTCACAATACCCACTTTTATGAAAATTAATAGGAAGACAAATGTATATGACTTAATACGTACTCAGTATTTCCTACTTCCATCATTCCTAGCCCCAAGCCCTCTTGTTCTTGCTATGGATAGAACACATGGAATAAGAGGCCAGTTGCATTTGTTCTAGATTAAGTACATCCATTATATCTTTGGGAATAGTTTGGGTATCCATGCATTAGTAGTCATCTAAATCGACTCTTTCTTCTCTCTGATCTAGCTCCATGTGATAATATATAGCTTCCCATGGCCTGTTAATGGTATAAGTCTTAATGGAAGCTTGTTTCTTAAGAGTGCCCTACACCAAGAGTTGTAGATGTGAATGCACCTAAGGTGCCACACCTAAGCCATAGAGAGCCATGGGCCATAAGAGACAAATCTCAATGCACAGATAAATATCTCAAGTTCCCTACTGCTCTAGGGTGGGTATTTACATTTATAGAGTTATACTCCAACCACTTCTAATACCCACTTGATTCAATCCATTAAATCAAAGTTTTCACTCAGGTAAAATATCTTTCAAGTAGCCTTTGTAGCCTATAAAAGAAAAGGAATTCACTTAACATGCACTTAGTTTCCAAAGAATAAACTATAAAGGATCATTTTCTGGACATTTTTCAAGATACATGTTCTTACCCAGGCCTCTACCAATGGATAAACTCAGCATTAACCTACCATCATTCTCAAGATGTGCTTATAATCATCACAGAAAATCCAACAAATTGAGAAAAGAGCTAGACGGTCAAGTTCTTCTGCACAGAGGATCACCCTTGTTATCTGTTGTTAGATGAATTAATCTTTCCTCTTCTGGATAATTCATTCAATCCTACAATCCCATGGTAGCACCTATTTGGAAGCAAGGTAATGATGGGAAAAATAAAAATCTTGCACCTCAATCAACAATCACCTCATCCTTTCATTTCTTCATTCAATAAGCACCTTTTTAGCCAGTCCACACACTATTTAAGACGTGGCCATATCCTGACGGGGCTTACAATAGTGAGCACAGCACCTGCTGCCTCGTCAGAGAGCTAAGAACGCCTGTTACTACCATATCAACTGCAATGCATTAGGAGGACTCCCAGAAGGACCTGAAGGTCTCTGACTGGGAAGTGAGGAGGAAATATTTGAGGTGGGCTGTTGTAGTGTGCATGGCATTTCAACAGGTAAAGATAAAACTCAATGGAAAAGGAATGTGGGAATCAGTACAGAAGCAGAAAACCATAGGGGACCTGGTAGGAGGTGGGAAGCAGCAAGAACAGAGACCTATTTATCTGCAAGGGGTCTGGCAGGAGACAAAAATGGAAAAATAAGTTGGCATCACGTTTGGAGAGCCGTGAATACCAGAATAAATAATATGAACTTACCTAAGTAGACATTGGGGAGCCACTGAAGAATTTGGAGCAGAGGGCTGACACAGTCGGGATTGTGCTTGAGGAATAAATCTGTCAGTGGCAGGTGAGGTAGATTGGAGGGGACATCTGGGGGCGATCAGAAGGTTTGCCCAATATCCTGGGACAGGCGAGTGAAGAAGTAGCAGACCAAGTGAAAGCAGAGGAGCCAATGCACATTACAACACACATCTGGAATTTTCGTAGTGAAATGGAACAATTCAAATATCTATCTCCAGATAAAAGACCACATTTATTTTAAATATGTGCTGAGAATCAGGAAATTAATGCAGCAATTTTTAACCTCTGGAGACTTAGAATCAACTGCAGTTTGGTCACCTCAATTTGCTCACCACAAACCATCGCCCTCAAAACTCAGGATCTGCTAAACATTTCAAACTCTGAGAAGCCAAGGGTTCAATAAAACCGCATTGTGCCTGGAGTGTATTTCTTCTTTAGGATTGAGGAAATTTGATCTGCTCCTTACTAATTCATTCAAATTTCATTCAAACTGGGATTTTGAAAACCCTCTCTATTGCCCAAAGAATCTTGAGTTTATTTTAAAGGCCTTTTCCCCTCCTTTACAAAAAGGAAGTAATAGCTTTCCATTCATTCCTGAACCCAGGAAGTTAGAGATCCATAATCCTTAGGTTGGAATGGATTGTATGGTGGACAAAGCACCGGGCTGAAAACAGCACATTTTGCCAAAAACCAGTGTGTTGTGTGGCTGAGGACAAGCATATGACCTTCATGAATACTTTCTGAGCTTACTTCCTGGTGCCGATGCAGCAGGTGTGGGGACAGGGAACAGGAGAAGGGCGTCATTCTCTTCTATGACTCCTATCTGGTATGCCGGTACCCTCTTCACTGCCAAGAACATGAAAGAGAAATGGCAATTGAAAAAAATAAATATGTTAGGGGTGCCTGGGTGGCTCAGTTGGTTGAGCAACAGATTGATTTGGGCTGAGGTCATGATCCCAGATCATGAGATCAAGCCCCACTTTGGGATCTTTGCTGACAGAGCAGAGCCTGCTGGGGATTCTTTCTCTCCCTCTCTCTCTGCCCCTCCCCCACTTGCGCTCTTTCTCTCTCAAAATAAATAACTAAACATTTTTAGAAAAAAGAGAAGAAAAATAAACATGTTAAAAAGTAGAACTAGAGAGGGGCGCCTGGGTGGCTCAGTAGGTTGAGCGTCCAACTTCAGCTCAGGTCATGATCTCCCGGTTCGTGAGTTCGAGCCCCGCGTCGGGCTCTGGGCTGACAGCTTGGAGCCTGAAGCCTGCTTCTGATTCTGTGTCTCCCTCTCTCTCTGCCCCTCCCCCGCTCATGCTCTGTCTCTGTCTGTCTCAAGAAATAAATTTAAAAAACCATTTTAAAAAATTTTAAAAAAATAAAGTAGAGCTAGAGAAACACTTTACCCTGTCTTAAAGACTTTCCTCTTCCGCCTCCTCCTCCCACTCTGTGGCAGTGTTGACACAAAGCTCTTCTTCTAGTGACAGCCATCAAGGAGTCGTGAGTATTTGTTGTACACAGAAGAGCTAATGACATGGGGCTTTAATACATCTCTATTCAAGAGTTGATTTTAGAGAACTTAAAATAGCTGCTTTTAACTCAAATTGATTTCCCAACTTCAAGTTGCATTTTCAAGTGATGGTGTACTTTGTTTGAGTTTATTTTCTTTCTCTTTCTTTCCTTTTCTTCCCCCAGTGTTTTGTTATTGTTGTCGTTGATGTTATATGTATTTTTGTTTATTAGCTTTTTGGTATTACCACTGATTTTCCTCCTTTTCTATTAGGCTAAGGCTAGAAAGTGCCCTAGATGTTAAGGAATTTCATTTGTATTTTATCTCAATCCAACTGTTTAGGACTTCAAAGGTCATTTGTAATGACTATGTCTTAAAAATACATCCCTCCATGTGCACACAGTCTCCACATTTGATGCTACAGGTCAAATAATATCCTTGGTTGTCATCAGTCCTCCCCACCATTTTCTAAGTGCTGAGAACATATATACAGGAAGAAATAAACAAATATGGCCACTTATGACCACTGGTGATTTTTGAAAGACTGGGATGGAGATCGTAACATATTTTACAAGGCTTTTTGGCAGTTAGTTCTTTCATGACTAAATGCAGACTTTAATATCTAGAGATGCTAAACTCTGAAGGGTGGAATTTGAGTACTGATGTCATTACAGCCAAGTCTGAAGTATGAAATTTGCTGAAAGCACATGAAAATGAATCGAAGTATTTAATATGTTGAGAGGAGCACCAGTCTTATTCAGGGGCTGATGTCTTTAGCACCTCATCAAGACTACAAGCCCACATTGTACCTTTTAGAAATCATCGATATTATTTTTTATATACAGCATCTTTAAAATGTTTTCACCTTTTAAAGTAGTTTACTTAAAATTGTATCTGCAGGGCAAGTGCATCTTAGAAAAAGTTGTTTTGCTCTTAAACCCTATGTTTTTCAAGAAAATTGCCATTCTGGACAACTCCTCTAGTTTCCAACTTTGCAGGGATCCTGAACCCTGAACTAGAAGAATTGGTAGCAAGAGATAAAGAGCTATGCTACAAATCTGCTTATTTGTGCTCCAAGGCACCTGAAATCGAGTGAATTAACTTTTTCTCATCTTTTTAAAACCTACATATTTAAAACTAGAATTTCAACCCGATTTCTCCAAGACTTACTATTCTTGAACTTGAAACTGGAGCACAGACACAGGGAAGTCACTTAATCTGCTCGTCATGTATTTAACACCTATAACTTGCAGGATATTGTGGAAATTCAAAGGAAACAAGCAGGAATGTGGCCTCCAAGACCAGTACAGCCTTATTAGAGCATCAGGTGTGTAAATAAAAGTGAATTTGCAATCATACAGGGCACAGTTGAGGGTTACAGTGGGAGCCGATCACAGAAACAGTGGTAGGGGAAGGACCTGGGCCCTGGAACTCCTTGAGGGTTTGAGAAAATGATTTCAAAACTAACCTATAAGTTCTAGCATCTTGCACTTTTTAAACTAGCTTATTATTTAAAAGAGGCATTTGATGATGATATTTCTGTAAACTGAGATAATTAGTTCAAATTAATCAACAAATTGTGCATAGAGTTTCTATTATGTGCAAGATTATGCACTAAATACAAGGGGTTACTGTTGTGTGCCAGTCTCCGCCTATCAATAGCTAATGTTGTGGCTGGACCAACGCTTGTGGTTCTTATGGTTGCAAGATACCCTTGAGTAGTAACCATCAAGAAACTTTGAAAAAATAAAGGTTTATTACTTACAGGACCTGGAAATTACACAGCACACGTGGGGTCACACAGCAAAGTCATGGGTAGAAAGAGAGAGTGTGTGAGCACGGGCTAGTGTTCTTTATTGGGGTCAGGGGTGGGGACCTAGGGTTTTGCAGACTCAACTCTTTATTGGTGAATTTAAAAGGTAAGAGTGGGGAATTTAAAGCACAGGAAGAGAAAAAATAAGTGGCCCACATGGTTAGTTATCGAAATCAACCAAGATGTCTAAAACAAGGGAGCCTCAGTGGAAGGGAGGTGACCTGGCTCTTTGTTTAGTCCTGTGGCTGACAATGTGTTTATTTAGAAGAGCCTTCTTTGAAGTGGATGCCCCTTTGAAGCGAATGGCCCTGGGAGCAACGTTTAAGTCAGGCACTGGCATTACCAAAACAAAATTTTAAAAGCTGTCAGGACTTAACACTACAATTGCAAAGTTTGATGAGATGATTTATGCTCTTGGGGGCTAATAAGTTATTTATACTAATAACTCTATAGTGCAAGACATGTTAAAAATCCTATAAAAGAAGAATAACAAAGCCTATGAATAGCCACTAACCCAGCAAAGACTTTCACTATTATTATTATTATTATTATCATCATCATCGTATAATATAGGTATTATAATGAGTACAATAATTATCAGAGTAGGGCATTTATTAATAACACATTATTTAAAAGATTCAGGTGCATTAATGCTCTCAAAGTATTAAGTTTATGGGAGTTGGGTCTCCATGTTTGCTTGAGGCGAATTCTGCTCACTTAAATATAAAGGCATTCTTTGTTCTTATAGCACCTGCTTTATTTCTGCATCAGTTACTAACTATTCAGATTCAGGAAACAGTTGATACAGACCTTGCTTCTGTATAAGCAAGACTTATACGTTGACAGAAACAGTAAGTACGCTTATAGATTTTCTTATCCTAGATATTTATTCTGGGCTTAAGGTTTCTCCTTGTACCAAAATTTATCAGCCCCTATAAAGAGAATATGCCATGAAGAAGGTACTCAAAATGAAAATAATTTTTATTAACATTTTTTGTATTTAAGCCAACCCCAACTTGTGAAATTTAAAAACTACCATATCAGCAGTGCCAATATAAACTTCATAACCCTAAATTAGTGTCTAAATTGTGCAGAGATGTGTTAATATGTACATATTTGTGAAATTTATAAATGAACAAGTGAGCATAAAATGAATTTCACAGTCCAGGTCAATGCACACATAGATGAGGCAGTGAAACTATTCTGGAGCACCATTTTAACTGTTCCAAATGAAAATTCGGGGACCGATAGCCCATAAAACGACAAAATCCAAGCAAAAAGCACCATTACAATAACTGTGAGTGCCTTTAAATAATGACTTTTTTAATTATATAAAGATATTAAATAAACAGCAAGTCGTTATTAGGCACATCGCTAACACTCTCCAGATTTTCACGAGTTGAATTCAGCTGAACTATCTATAAAATGAAGCTTAATCATTTAAACTTCTACCCAGATATGCATATCACTATGCCCCTAATTACCAAAGTCAATACACTGGTTATTCACTGAGAGTTCTTTTGGAAATAAATGTATCCAATGTTATTCAATAATTGTATAATACATTTGAACATTTCAAAAAGCAGTGCCTGGGGCAAGCATACAGCATGGCAATCTATTCATGTGTTGTTTCTTATACGGATTTTTTTCTCCCAACCACACCTTCAGCTTATATCCTAATTTGTCATTATCTCACAGAGCACAAAGTGCTCCCTAAATTACAGTTAACAAATAAGTTATTAATACTGTTTTAAATAAATTTATCTTTATTGCATTATTGAATGTTCTCCTTTTTAGAGAGCTAGCTTGAGGATTTTTTCATTTAGCTTCATGTATGTCTTCAAATAAACCCCATTGTTTTCATAAGTGGCTACCTGAAATCAATTCTGAAATATTTTCTTACCTGGTAAAGAATAACCCAGATAGAAGTGCTGAATGGCATGATCATGGCTTGATTGGTATTTTAGAAAAAAATGGCCACCAGTTAATACTGCAGCAGGGTGGATAGCTGCCTGCCAATCTCAGGAAGTTCGAAACTGCCCAAATAAAGAATATACCTCATGATAACCAATTTGTTCCAAAACTTTGAAAATCCTCACTGTGAATAACATTGTATGCTACCTTTTTTTAACCTACAGGCTACCACAAAAAATTAACCATGAGACGGTTTTATTGTCTAGATTTATTTTAATATTGAGCATGTTTTACATTATCTGAGCGTGTGCACCAAAGATGTAAGACAGGGTAAGAACTCGGGCAGTGGGGTACTTACTTCCTACTCCAAATTAGAAAGGGTGCCAAATAGCTCAGTAATCAAGGTATATCCTATTTTAAAGCAATATTTTTTAAATAATAGTTAAGGCCAAAAAATATCAAAAATTTAAATAAAGATCGAAAGAGACCTACATTCTGGCATGTTGGTGGACTACTATCTATTTGACTACAAGGTAAAAAAAATAAGCAGGGAAGAAGGGAATCTTGCCATGTTCTTTGGCTTAAGGGCAAAATGGATCTAAGTTAATACTTGATAGCATCATTAGCTTAGCAGTATTTTTGTCAACATGGTAACTGCAATGAATACAAACCATTATTTCCTATCATCTGTATTTACTATATGTAACTTAAGTGTCATTATCTTACCTATGAATCTGTTTAAAGTATCACACCATTTAGAAAGCTGAATGGACGTTTACAAAGGAATACAGTTGATACTTGAAAAACATGAGTTTGAACTGTGTGAGTTCCCTAACACAAAGATTTTTCTCAGTAAATACAGTACAGTACTGTAAATGTATTATTGTCTCTTCCTTATGATTTTCTTAATAACATTTTCTCTAGTTTATTATAAGAATATAGTATAAAACACATGTAATGTACAAAATATGTGTTAATCAACTGTTTATGTTATCAGTAAGACTTCCAGTCAACTGCAGGCCATTAGCAGTTATGTTTTTGAGGTGTCCAAAGTTATATGCAGATTTTCAACTGCACAGTGAATGGGGCCTCTCCAGTTCCCACATTGTTCAAGAGTCAACTGTAATCCATAATTTGAATTTGCTATGTTTGTGGCATATTTCCATCATTCAGGCTTACCTTGTTTACTTCTGGTGCCATTATGTAAATGCTCTCAGCCACATAGGAGATTTTCTTTTAGTATCTTAGAAGGGGGGAATTTTCATAGAAGGCTAAAAACGGAATAGACCATTGTATGGCTTTTTCCTTTTAGATTTATACATAACAGGAATAACTCATTTCATTTACTTATTGACATACTTGCTTTCATTCTATATAATTCTACATAGAACCATCACATTTCTTTCCTCCGCCGTGTAGCAAAACTCCTTGGGCTGTCTACACTTGATAGCATTGCCTGAGATTTCTCTTCTCATTCTCTCTTCTTTATATATAAAATGCCTTCAAATTTACAGAAAATTTTCAAGGATAGGATAACATTCATATACCCTTTACCCAGATGCACCAATTATTATTTTGGCCTATTTGTCTTTGGTGTATATTTTTTCATAACCCTTTGAGAATCTGTTGTGCACATCATGCCCCTTTATCCCTAAATATTTCAGCATGTCTTTTCATAGAAAAAAGGCATTCTTTTGCATAACCACAGCTCAGTGATCAAATTCAAGAAATTTGTAGATAGACTATGACTATATCATATCCAAACTTCACAAATTATTCTAATAAAGTCATTTTTGGAAAACTTGCTCCGATCCAGGATCCCATTCAGTCATGCAAATGCACTTAGAGCACGATATCTGGTATCCGTTATCCTAAAACAATACCAGAGGCTATCTTTGACTTTCACAACATCAGCATTTGTTAAGAGCACAGGCTGATTATTTTTTAGAGTGTCTTTCGACTTAGGTTTTTCTGATGTTTCCTCTTTCGGGGGGTTGGCTGTGCATTTGAAGCAGGAACAGAGCATTGGCAATGTTGCGTTCTCAGTGCATCACACCAGGAGGCATGTAATGTCACCTTCTCCCATTATTGGTGGTGTGAACGTTGACTACTTAGGGAAGATAGCGCCTCCTCCACTAAAAGGCTACGCATATTTTCCTTTACAATTAGCAAATCCGTAAGGAGATACTTTGATACTATAAATTATCCTGCTGCTCTTTAAACTTTCACCGAATAATTTTAGTGTCCACTGATGATTTGGGCATGAAGCAATTATCACCATAAAAGTTGCAAAATGGCAATTTTCTGACTCTATTGGCTCACACTGTCTGCAAGGAGGAGCTTTCCCTTCTCATTTATTTACTTACTTAGTTGCTTACCCATCAGTATGAACTCATGGGTTCTTCTTTCAGTCAGTGGTTTCTAACCAGCTCTTCCACTATTTATGTTGATGCTCAAAGTTTCCCCTATTTGTTCACAGGGACCCCCTTCAGGTCATCTCCTCTGTCATGTTTAAATGATCTCATCATTTATCAACCTCTCCCTTATCTTCTGGCATTATAAGAAGTTACAGTCCTTCCTGTACTTTGCTGCCCTGGTCCTAGACTCGACCATTTCCTCAAGGTGGTCTGGCTCCTTTTAGTGAGAAATTGTCTTTTAAAACCAAAATCTGGAAGCTAGACGTGTGACTAGGGTGTTGTTGTTTCTAGGTTGGATAAAATGTGCTCTACTAAGTGCATAGTTCAGCTCATTTTGACAAATTTATACACCCGTGGTCAATTTTCAGTCTGCATTGTACTTGATCTATTAGCAGCATTTGATACTGAGGACATCTTCCTCCTTGCAATATTGTCTTCACTAGGCTTCTGAGAAATGATCGTTTGGGTTTTTTTTTCCCCCATACCCACTGGATAGTCCTTCTTAGTCCTTTTGATTTTTCTCTGTTCTTCTCTATATCCTTTCAAAGTTGAAATACTGCTGAACTCAGACTCTGATGCTTTTCTCATCTGTATGCATGCTCACTCCCTAGTTAATCTCATCTGACAACTCTCGGATTTGTATCTCTAACCCAGTCTTCTCCCCCAAGCTCTGGGTTTTATAGCTACTTATTTCTACCTGACATCTCCACCTGAATTTCCAGGAGACATCCAAATTCAGCACATGCAAAACTGAAATCCCCTGTACAACTGCTCTACCTGCAGCTCTCCTGTCTCAGGGGATGGCAGCTCCATTCTCCCAGTTATTCAGGGCAAAAATTGGAAGTACCCAAAATATACTCTGGATCCCTCCCTCTACTTCTGGTTTCTTCACTGGTCTCCCCCCTGCCCATAATCTCTTGCCATCATCTCTTGCCTGGATCATTCCAATGGCCTCATAACAGCAGAGCCTTCTTCAGATCCTTTGTCTCCCTCTCTCTACCCCTCCCCAGCTTGCACTCTCCCCAAAATAAATATTTTTAAAAAAATAGAAAGAATTTCAGCTAAACAGCATTTCCAGAAAACAGCAGGTTTTGCCTGGCCTGAATTAAGCCTTTGCATGCATAACGAAACCTAAGGAACAAACTGATTTTGGTAGGTGTCTACCATTGGGGAAGGCCACATTGCCCACTGTTTCTCTATCCATTGTGATTCTGAGTTTCCTAAAGGAGAAGGGGAGACAGGAGGAAGCATCAAAGAATCCAAAATTTCTTTATATATGAACTGTACGTTTTTCTACTAGAGTGTTCAATTTTTTTTTTTTAAATCTTTTTTAACGTTTATTTATTTTTGAGACAGAGAGAGACACAGCATGAACGGGGGGAGGGTCAGAGAGAGGGAGCCACAGAATCTGAAACAGGCTCCAGGCTCTGAGCTGTCAGCACAGAGCCCGACGCGGGGCTCGAACTCACGGACCGCGAGATCATGACCTGAGCCAAAGTCGGCCGCTCAACCGACTGAGCCACCCAGGCGCCCCTAGAGTTTTCAATTGACTGCAGATTCAAATTGGGCAGAAGATGTCTCTTATGTGACCCTGGAGTGACTCATAGAATTTCAGCTGAGATAAGACATACCTTGACAGGCATTCAGATAATGTGCTTGGAGTATTTCTTCAGTCACCACAATGTCAATAGTCAAGTTTTGAAAGGCCCATGTCACATGAGTATTAAAATATCTCTCCTGACAGGATCAGGCTTTCATGGCCACCAGTAAAAGAGAATATACTCCATTACAAAGTAGACACCCTCTCTGCTTTTCGTCAGGGAAATCTAGGTCCCTTTTGAACGGAGAGTATTGATTCCTTTGCCACTGATGTTCTGGGACATTAGGAAACATTTTCCTCATGTATAAGCTAGTGTATTTAATTCAGAGAGTGTAGGATGAGAACCTGGTCTAAATTTTTGAGACTTGGCTTTACTATCACAGAAAAAGCATAACTACTCCTTTCAAATGCATGCAAAAGTATGTGGATTTCACTTACAAAGCATACCAGTGTCATTAATAAGAAAATGATGTTTTTAATTTATATATTTCATGTCTTCCAAAATTACATTCAGAAATGTCTTGATATTTTAATGAATATAATATATAAGAAAGGTCATTTTCGTTCTAGAAGAACTTCAGATGTAGAATTAATAGACTATTAATCTTTTCAATTTATCTCCTTTATAATACATTGTATTTTTACATAGTGGAGAAAATAGGGTTTATTAAATATATAACTTCTGTATTTGATTACTTTCCACAGATACAACACACTCAGGGGAAATTGGCACCAAGAAAAAGGTGAAAAGACTGTTAAGCTTTCAAAGATACTTCCATGCATCAAGGCTGCTTCGTGGAATTATACCACAAGCCCCTCTCCACCTGCTGGATGAAGACTACCTTGGACAAGCAAGGGTGAGTCAGTTACCTCTCTGTTCCCTCCCATCAGGCTAGTGGCCAAGAGCATGTGCCTCAGTTGATAGCACTGGGGTTAGAGTCCAACTTCTGCCACTGAGACGCTCTGTGATTCTGGCTAGTTAACACGTCTGTACTTTTCTTCAAATATGAAATGAAGTTAATAGAAACACCCACCCATAGGGCTGATGCAGAGATTAAATGAGGTAAAGCATGTTTACATGTTTTATATATTCATGCCTAGCACATGCTAGCTATTTTCATTTTTACAAATGGGCAAAACATTGTGCATAACAGTAAGTAAAATTTTGAACTGACGGATTACCACTGAGAGAATAACTAAATCTTTAAGCCCATTGAATTATCTCCTTGTAATAGCTACACTGAAATTAACCCAATAATTACCAACTCCTTTTTTTTTGTAATGCTTATTTATTTGTTTTGAGAGAGAGAGGGAGAGAGAGTGAGGGAGGGGCACAGAGAGAGAGAAAGAGAGAGAAAAAGAGAGAAAGAGAATCCCAACTAGGCTTCACTCTGTCAGCATGGAGCCTGATGCGGGGCTTGATCTCCCAAACCATGAGACCATGACCTGAGTGGAAAAGTGGAAATCAAGAGTCTGGTGCTTAACCAACTGAGCCACCCAGGCGCCCCCAATAATTACCAACTCTTAATTCCATTTACATCTATCAATACAGTGCATTGTCCTTTGTATAATTTTTATTTCATTCAAATAATTTTCACTAATTTTACAATTATTTTTACCATTCATTGATCAAGGGTTGAAACTAACATGTGACTATCCAAAAAAAAAAAAAAAAAGGTTAACAAGTTATCTCTAGCCTAAACTGTCAAAGGAGTTTAAATTTCAAGATAAACTGTCATAGTTTAAACAAAGTCAGAAGTAGTGTCTTAGAGTTTATATGCTATGTAATATTATGCTATCTATATACTATTAAGAAATATATACTATTAATATATAGCATTAATGACTAAGCAGCAAGTAATATCAGAAGAACTAATTCCCAACATTAGATCTAAAAAAGGTGGGGGTGGAAATCACTCCTTCTAACAACTTAAGTCTTGAAATTGAGTGAATGTCTGGTTGGTTGGTTGGTTGGTTGGAGAAAAAAGAACAAACCTGAGATCCCAGCACTGGGGCATCAATGACAGAGCACTCTCGTGCCCCCCTCCCCCGCCGAGCAACCACCCCTCAAGAGAGGTGACACAGACATGTAGAAAGAACTGTGGGTCACAAGTCAAGAAGATATCAGGGATCAAGTCCTGGTCCTGCCTTTAGTATTTGACTTGGGTAAAGTGCTCAGCCACTCTAAATCTCACAGATAGCCTATTATTCTTTCATTTTTCTGATAATGTTGTGAAGGTCCATGACAAGACCTTTGGACTTTATTGGAAGATGCAGGGAAGACCTGGAGTGGCAGGAGAGTGAGCTTGTCCTTACTGGAAGTGGTGGCTTTGAGAGGAGAGAGGAAGGTCAGTCGCAGAAGCCATAGTGAGGGTAGAATCAGCAACCACAGCTTTGCATCTGAGAGTTAAAAACCATCTAAGCATGGGGTATTTAAAAAAGAAAAATAGGATGATAAGTCTACATTGGACAGCAGGTCTTTAAATTATCCAGTATTTGCATTTGCCCACTCCAGTTTCCTATCTGTTAGAGTGTATTAGAGTGGTTCATTTCGCATTTAGTCCACATTGAGCAGAATAATGTGCTCAGCAATCATTTTTACTTCATTTTTTTTTAAATTTGATGTAAACATTCTCAAGTATATAGTAGTTTGTGATGTAGAGACTTTACTGAACTACAATTTTAACAGATAGCAAATTTCATATGTGCTTATTACGTACAAATACTATTCTAAGCACTCTACATACACTACCTTATTTAATACACACAAAAATCCTCTGAGGTAGGCAATATTATCAGCCATATTTTTCATATAGGAATCTGAGGTACAGAGAGGTTAAGGAACTAGCCCAAGTTCCCACAGCCAGTAAGAGATGCAGCTAACACTGAACCAGCCAGTTTGATTCCAGAGCCTGTCCCTTTTACACTGTTGTTATTAGTACGTAGAGTAAGGTTTGTTTTCCCACAGACCAGACAGCAGTGTGCTACTATCTTCAACTTCTCAATTGTTTAATTCATTGTCTGAAAGTAAATGTTTAAGTCTCCGTTATGATTCATTGGAGTGCTGTTTTTTGTTTGCCTTTTCAGCATATGCTCTCCAAAGTGGGAATGTGGGATTTTGACATTTTCTTATTTGATCGCTTGACAAATGGTAAGTCACCCAAAAGAATTCTATTTTCAGACACTGTTATTCTTTTTCCTTTTTTTTCCATTTTCATACGTCTGCAGCCACTCGAGAAGGGCCAGGGCAAGGGAAAATTGATTCAGATGAAAAGTAAGGACTGAATTAGGCCTTAGAATCTTAAGACCATTTCCTTCTGGCCTTGATGATCCCAAAGGAATTTGGAAACCACAGATTAGATTCTTTCCTCGCAGAATACTTGGGCCACATCCAGACAGAGGAAGTTCATTGTTAGTGGGTGAAAACCAGAAACATTAAAGCTCATCTGATCAGTCCTGACTCTTACAGGGCAGACATTTGTACATTTTCATTAAGTGAGCTGAATCTCCCCCAGTGCAAGTATTGTTCAGAGAGGCTGGGCATCATTGGAAGAAAACATTAGCTGATGACAGTGTGTAAAAGTGTAGGTTGCAGCTGAAGGGGAAAATAAACATTCCCATTGATTTCACTTTTAAAATCATGGTGCCTATAAAGATTTTGCTTAAGAAAATAAAATCTGATTATTCATTCATCTGCCCATTAAACAAATGCTGATAGGCCTAGAAAGCCAATGAAAGGAATCCTATCTGATGCTGACCTTCACATGCTCCACCATCGACCAGGCTTGTACTTTAAGTCATTACAGATGGTTTTCTCACCATTCCGTTACTTGACAAATAACATACAGTTGAGAGATGCAGCCTAAGCCCATGAAGCCGAGCTTCACACTGTGGAAAACTAACTAGCCATATAAGGATGGACCCCACAATCTTATATTTCACTTTGCTCAAATCAACTGAGAAGTGGGTGCCAGTAGATGATATCAACTGTGAATGAAAGGATTTGTTCAATGATATTTGTTCAAAAGAGAGTACAATCATGACTCTCATAGAATAAGAAATGATTCTATGTCAAAGAATTTAACTCAGAGAATTTAACCTGTCAAAGATTTAACTCAGTTAGAGATCCAGTAAGATGCTACAGCTAGTTAAAGGAAAATTCAGAGAACAACACATATATAAACAGTAAGAAATGCTCAAATGAATTTATAAGTAGCTGTAAAACTGGGAAGAGAAAATCTGCATTTTCACCCGAGTGATTTCGTTTGCATGTATATGGACAAGAACCACTCGCAGTGCTGTTAGTTACCTACAGCTTTGAGAGTTATGAAATAGCTCAAAGACAATGGAAGCTGCAGAAGCACAGGATCAGGCACCCTGGAAGAGTGTGTCTAGGCAACACTTAGTTTTCCACTGAAGACATCCAGTCATCATCTTGGTCCATTTCAAAGTCTTTCACAAATTCTATCATGCTTTTAAAATTCAAACCCATTATTCTTTAATAAATTAACACATTTTTATTCAGGAAAGAAACAATATTTCCTGAATGCTTACAAGTCACTATTGCTTCAGTTTTGCCTCTCTGATAGTTGTAAACTATCTCATGGTCACATCTCATCTTGGGTGATTTTGAATGGGGAGAACAAGCAATGGCCATTAAGCAATGCGATGACTTGGATACCCCTGTGACTCTAAGAATTAATTGGAAGCAACTTAAGACACATTGCAAGTGACTATTAAACTGTGTCTTTAAAAAATACACACACACATACACACACGCACACACACCCGTGTGTGTGTCCCTGATACAATAGTCAGACTCCTTCTAACTCTTAATGCTTTCATTGCCTTTGGTATAGAGTGAAGGTCTGAGCTAGCTCGTTTCACTTGTTCGGTACGAGGCAACCTAGGATAAAACCACAGTCATAGTATCCTTTATACTTGAAAGAGTTCAAAACTAACAGGGAAAAGGAGACCTATCAGAGACCTTCCATTACAGAAACTTTGGATTCTTTTGTCAGTCTTGATAGTTCAGTGGTGATAAAAATGTGTTGAAATAGGTGACTGTTTTCCTGTAGGAAACAGCCTGGTAACACTGCTCTGCCACCTCTTCAACACCCATGGACTCATTCACCATTTCAAGTTAGATATGGTGACGTTGCACAGGTTTTTAGGTAAGTCTTTATTTCCATATTCTACCTCCTTTCCCCTGAATTATGGCAGTCCATAATATTCTTCAACGTAAAGTGGCAAGAACAATAGCAGGGTAGATGAAGACCTCAAGTTAATCTTAAATTATCCCATCTTAATTTTAAAATATGGTTTACCCACTTAAATCCTTGAAAACAATATTATATACTTGATTAGTCATGTTTATAAGAGATAAAAGCTACATAAAGAAAACAATCAAGAGCATGTAACTGTTAAAGAAATTACTGATCTGCTTACATATCAGCAAAACCCCAGTTAATGTGTGCCTCAAATAATTCCAATCTGGACACGAGTTGCTGAAAGTCTTCAATCGACTTTTTTTTTTTTTTTTTTAGATAATAAGAACTACCATTTATATAGTGCCCCCTAGATGCAAGATGCTCTCAGTATATTATCTCTAACCATTTCAACAACTCAGCAAATTGGGTGTTGTCACCACCATTTGGCTCACAGTTAAGGAAAAGTAGAAAGACATTTCATAACTTACTCAAGGTCAACACTTGTAATTGGCAGAGCCTCAGTCCAAGCCCAGGTCTGTCTGACTTGAAAGCCTGCCATGTTTCCACTCAACTCCGCCCCATCACTCTCTATCAAAAACAGCCCCAGTTCTTATTGGACTTTGTGCACATGATTATTTATCTGCCAAATTATCCAGGGCACATTTTTAATCACCATATAACTTCCTGCTGCCACTTAGCTTGTTTCTGGCTCCTTTGATGTGCCCTATGGCTATGCTTTGGATTTGGAAGCTGACTTAATGCCTCCAGAGTAAAGTAACAGTGACATGAGAGCAACAGAAGTAATGACAACCAACCCTATCTGGTGCTTAAATATGCTGGGAACCCTTCTAATGACTCGCATATATTAATACATTTAATCCTTAGAGCAGCCCTTTGAAATTGGAACTATGGTTGTCCCCATTTTATAGAGAAGGAAACTGAGGAAGCGTATGGTTAAGCAATTTGCTCAACATAAACACTAAGTGATAGAGCCAGAGTTTAAATGTAATTGTTTTTTAAACCTGTAAAATAAGTAATACGTGGCACAAAAGAAATATTTGAAAACAGCTCTAACGTGGCTCAGTTCCAGAAACACAAATGACCTCAGGCTAATTGAGTTTAGATTTCTTGGGCAAGGTAATGGCCACAAACTGGCCAAATAATGTTTATTTGTCTAAAGAAGGAGAACACAAGATACTTTGGACATGTGTGTGCACACAGAGTAACATAAAGACTGTAAAAATTTGATGATAGAAATAACACCAGAATTCAGAGCAAAATTCGTAGCATGGGCTGAGAAAATATGGCCACACTTGCAAATCTGGATATTCTGTACACACTGAATATATTGCATCCTAAGCATGCCCTGACTGTTAACTAAAGCAGACTAATTGCTTCTGTAATTAGCAAAACAAAATGGCCTTGCTTATGTCTCTACTCGGTTCCAAGAGCACTCTGGTCCTTACATTGGAAGGGTATGAGAGAGGCTAACTTAAATCTGAATAAGATAGAAATAAAACCAAGTTCTCCTTTAGGTCAACCCAGTACTTTGAATTTCTGTCTGAAGTAACCTCAGATTTGTTTTCGTCAGTGTTTGCTGTTCAAGTGATAAGCCAATCTTTGGACATCAGGGGTCTGATGCTCTTTAAAAGGAAACCTCTTTTATGACATATTATTCATAAATGGCAGCAAACTTAAATAATTAAACTATAGTGTGAAATAAAGTTGTCCTTTTCCTACATATTTATTTTTCCAATGAATGAAAGCCTTGATGAATGCCAGAAAGGGGTGATTTATGAAGGTGGTGAGGAATCCCAAGGGCCTCACAAATCCTTTTAGCCTTTCTCCCGTCTGCCCTCCCCCTCCTCCTCACTAAAAACAGCCCAGTAGAGCTGCCAAGCTTGCAAACCACATTTATTTTTAAAGGATCCCCAGGCTGCACATTTTGGAGACACTGATATTTTTTAAGTAAAAGGGACCCTCAACAGTTCAGAGCTAGTCTGCCCTTCCTGTTTTGGTTCTAGCTGATTGAGTTATCTGTTTGCCTCCTAGTCATGGTTCAAGAAGATTACCACAGCCAAAACCCATATCACAATGCTGTTCATGCAGCCGATGTCACCCAGGCCATGAACTGCTACCTGAAGGAACCCAAGGTAAAGCAAGACTCAGCCACCGCCTCAGCATTGGAAATGCCAAGTAAACTGTCTGCTAAGCCCCAAATCACCCAATATATCAGAATAACTGTGTATGGATCATTCACAATATGAACACAAATTATTTCTACTAAAGTTCCAGTATCAGCTCTGAAAATTATATGAAAGAGAATGTAAATTTTCTGAGTTTTTTTTTCTCATAATTTCTGTATTTTTGAGCCTGCATTAGGACAAAAACAACCCTCTCCGTGACAGTCTACATCTTAGATATCTTCAAAACTCTCAAGAAATCATTTTGCCTTGGACCTTTGCCACCAATGTTACCAGCAGTGAACTTTTCTGGGAAAATCTCCCACCTCATGTTTTTTGATCAATGAATAGAGTCAAAACTCCTCAAAACTCAAGCTCCATTTCCTATAAGCCAATGGGGCATCCTGATTCAGGCCCAAGAAAATTTGTGACTTCAAAGATCTCAAAGTATGTTCTGATGCAACAAACGAATCCAATACTAAAAACATAACAATAATACTCATTAGTTGAAATATAAGCATTTTTAGCCATATAAAACTTAGTTGCTAGAACATACAGGATGAATTTTCTTAAGCTTTTTCAAAAATGATATTCTAGTCCAAGTCTCTGTTTAGTTCAGTTTTAATATCAATCACTAAATATATAGATGCCAGACAGGCATTCCCAAAAGAAAACTGGGTAGATGCCTCATCCTTATAAAATATCCCATTAAAGGTTGTGTTTTTAATCTGTAAGTTGTCCAAAAATTGTAATATATCACACCGTAGTATATTTAAATTTAGTGCTAGATTTGCATTCTCCTGCTTGGTTTCTTAGTGAACCAAAAAAAAAAAAAAAAAAAAAAAAAAAGACAGATTCTTACACATTCCCCCACTATTTATTACACATTGAAGAAATATGCAAATTTTGTAATTCAGCCCACTCTTGATTTCATATTCAGTGGCAATGATATAGTGGATGGTTGAAATACACAAATGATTTTTTTTTTTAACATGTCCATTACTTTGGCTTTAAATTTTTCCTTCATTCACTGCTTTCTCTAGGAGCAAGGCTGATTTCAGGCTCTGCCTTCTCCCCGCTCACCAGAGAGCAGTCTTGCCAACAGGAATACCACTGCACCAACAAAAAGAAACAGATGGGATGCCTGGGTGGCTCAGTCAGTGAAGCATCCAACTCGATTTCGGCTCAAGTCATGATCTCACAGTTCGTGAGATCGAGCCCTGTACAGAAAAAGAGAGAGAGAGAGAGAGAGAGAGAGAGAGAGAGAGAGGAGCAGTGGGAAGAGGAGGGTAGTTGAATGAATGATCCAGAAAGATTTGACTTGCTTAATTCCCTTCCATGCTGTCCTTTCCTCCCTGCAATTCCATGTGACTATCACCTCACTGACTGCTTCAAGAGGGTAAAGGTCAGGATGAAAGCCTAAAAACTACTGTGCAAAATTATGTGCATAAACATCAATCAGTCTCCCAATTTGATTTTTTGAACAGCTCGCCAGCTTCCTCACACCCCTGGACATCATGCTTGGACTGCTGGCTGCAGCAGCACACGATGTTGACCACCCAGGAGTGAACCAGCCATTTTTGATCAAAACTAACCACCATCTCGCCAATCTATACCAGGTAAGGGAACCCAACATTGAGGCACAGTTCAGCCAACTGCCTTAGGCCCAGTCCTGGAGCCTGAGTCTCATCTTTGGAGTTAACCTTTTTTCAGAGCCAGCCTCAGTGACCACAGCCACAGAGCATGGATTTGAAATAGGTCTAGGATATCCCAAGGTAGATTAAATTGGTATCACAAGGTAGATGAAATTGTCCAATGTAAAACAGGATCTCTGAGCCTACCCTCTGAGATGTGAGAATACCTGTCTCCCTGGACACCGTCTCATATATAACGGCCAATTGAAGCCAGTCCTTGTAGGACCTCTATAAACGATACTTCCCAGCTCCAATCCTAATTCAAATTTATGTCTTTAAGGCATTTCTGAACTTGACTGGCCTCCAGGTCAGAGTATGTTATCAAAGACAATAGGCATATTTTGTTGTTCTAAAATAGGTCAGCAGTATGAGTAGGCTGGCCTGGAGAACTTTTATCTCTGATGTTATTTAAAATAGTAAACTTTAAATCATAAATGAATAACTCCCAGAATTTTTAGTATGGTTCTTTGGAGACCTTTGGTTGTCTGTCACAAAATCATTGCAAACAAGGTAGTCATTGATCTCAATTTTAGTAGATCTTTTGAAAAAACACAGTGCTGAAAAATTCCTGACAGATCCTTATAAAGCACAAGTGGAACTTGAAAAAAAGAAAAAAAAAAAAAAAGTCTTTCTCCATCCAATTGATTAGCTTTTAACATCAGTAGGAACTGGCCTTCCAAGGTTTATGGATCCACGTGGCCAGCCAGCACCCGGAGCCCGGATAGATGTAGCCACATAGAGGGGACAGGATGACAGAACTAAGAAAGATTTTGTTGATGAGCTATAAATTAAACAAAGAAAAATAAAAAATAAAGCTAAACTTTCTAAAGCATCTCACAAGCTAAATTTATTACTTAGAAAAACATAGACCTGAATGATGGGACTGAAAGCCCCCAGATGGATTTTCTATTCCTGTCAATTCTGGTTTTTTCAAATGTGTTTTATTAGACAAAGGAAATCAATCAACAAAATTGGCTACTTGATCCATTCCCATATAAAGTAAATGCTTACATAATTCTAGTTTCTCATCACCATATAAATTATGTCAATGAAGTTTAAGAGAGTATCAGCTGTGGGGCACTTGGATGGCTCAGTAAGTTAAACTTCTGACTCTTGATTTTGGCTCAAGTCATGATCTCACGATTTGTGAGATAGAGCCCCAAGTCGGGCTCTGCACTAAAGGCATGGAACCCACTTGGGATTCTGTCTCTCCCTCTCTACCTCTCCCTGCTCTCGCCCTTATGTGCTCTCTCTCTCTCTCTCTCTCTCTTTCTCTCTCAAAATCAATCAATCAATGAGAGTATCAGCTGCTACTGACTGATTTGTACATAAAATGAGAGTCGTAAAACTGTACTTTGACATGTAATATATATAAAACCTGTAATGAATTCACTTTTAAGCAGGAAGTTAAAAAGAAATACGCCAGATGTTAAAAACAAGAAAGTAGTTGTAGAATTTCATAAGAATTAAGTACTCATTGCTAATTAACAAAAAATTATTCTCAAAATAAAAACACTAGTCTATCTTGTTCAGATATTAAAATTGTCCTCAAAAAAATGAATTTCTTACCCAAACGTTTGAAGTGCAGATAACTTTTAATAGTTTTTATTTTAATATCTTTGTTAAAGATAAACATTCCAGTACAACCAAATTCTTCAGCCTTTTCAATGCAACATATAGTCTTGTATGTTTTTAGTCAGCAGCTACTTACTGCATATGTCATATGGTACGCTAAAATCTAGGAGTACAATGATGGATAAAATGTAATCTCTGCCCTCAAACATTTGTTCAAGCTCAGATGTTCAAAATGTGCAAAATCTGAGAAGACTTAATCTCAGTTTGAAAGTTTTGGGGACTTAGCTAAAGGTATACATATAGATATAATTTTTTTAAGTCTTGAAAGAATAAATACCGGCTCTGTTCTTTGTATCCAAAATGTTACTATAATAAAGCGAGCCAGTATTTTTTCTAGCAGTAAATTTGTCCATCTGAATTGTCTGGCCTGATCCTTGATAGGAAAGACAAGGATCCTTTTCATAATAACTAAAAAGAAGTTGGGATATAGGACTTGAAAACCATATACGAGGGGCGCCTGGGTGGCGCAGTCGGTTAAGCGTCCGACTTCAGCCAGGTCACGATCTCGCGGTCCGTGAGTTCGAGCCCCGCGTCAGGCTCTGGGCTGATGGCTCAGAGCCTGGAGCCTGTTTCCGATTCTGTGTCTCCCTCTCTCTCTGCCCCTCCCCCGTTCATGCTCTGTCTCTCTCTGTCCCAAAAATAAATAAACGTTGGAAAAAAAAAAAAACCCATATACGAGATACTGTCTTCATCAGTATCCTGCTCAACTAGTGTTAGGATCTCTTGGAAGCTAGATAGAGATTCTGGTCTTCAGGTTGTAAAAATAGTGTTAAAGGCAAACCAGGATCGCATAGTATCATCAACATAATGTCTACTATCTTAGAGCCGATGAGGATAAAAGCTGAAATTTTTATCAGCCAAATTGGGATCTAACATATTAAAAGTAAAAATTGCTAAGAGGACCTGAAAATATTATGAGATTTCAATTCTGCCCCCCAAATTGCTGGTGCCTTTTATATTTGGCTATATACCATTATTTATTAACTATCAGAGGGAATTTCAAAACAGTAATGAAAATTCTACGTCCAATACAGTTCACCAAATTATATAACTAACCTTTGTTCAGTGCTTACTATGGTTCAAAAACTGTGCTAAACGCTTTTTATGTATTATATTATTTACTCTGCACAATAGTCCAGTTAAGTGGATACTATTATCATACCTATTATTCAGAAAGAGGAGAAGTGATACTTAGGAAATTCAAGTGTTTTTCCTGAAAATAAATAGCTAATTAATGGCAAAGCTGGAATAAGTCTTTTGTCTCCAGAGCCAAAATGACTAAGCATTATACATACTGTCTCTAAAATTCACATTGATCACCTCCTTTCTGTGGGTAGGACACTAAGAGCTCTCCACCAGGTTTTCCTATTGCAGTGAGGGAGACAGAGGGGTTAGAGCCAAGTGGCTTCAAGTGGGAGGGACTTTGGGAAGTACTCTTCCGATGGTGTGTAGCTACAAAGTGGGATGCAAAGACAGAAAGGGATTCCGCAGAGGGCTTGGCTGGAGAAAGAATGGTAAACTGAGCCGTGGCATGTAGCATTTTGAGTAGCAGAGCTGAGAAGGGCACCCTAGAGGCAGCATGAGCTGGGGTACTTTGTGGATTAAAACCCACCAAAAACAGACTGTGTCTGTGGCCGTTAGCTGGGCATCGTCCTGCCATCAACCATCCCTGCTCTCAGAGCAGTGTCTTGGGTATATTTTCATTAAGTGTATATTCTCTCTTTTGTAGAAACTGTACATTAGCTGTACAGAACATGACGTGGGTCAGAAAATCTCTTCTCTGCACCAGGTTGCAGAGCAACTTGGCATAACTTCAGGTTTTCAATTTCAAGAAAAAAAGAGTGTGCCACATAACACATAAACTGAGCAAGACCATTAACAACACGTGATATTTAAAATCTTTGCAAATGTAGACTTTCAGCCTACCAAGAACCTTTTAGGAAACTGTGTGCCGATTTCCAGAGGATATACCTATGCAAGTCTTTCTAGGGTAAGGATCCCTAACTTACACTCATATTTTAAAATGAGTTATAGATTCTGAAAATATTAAGAACCATGGTAATGAGTAAAAAATATGTCTATATACTATATATATTACACAATGTATTATAAATATGTATATACACTATATATATTACACAATATATTGTGAATATATATACACACACAAAAATTATACACACCCACACACACACACATTTGGTTAATGAGAATCCAGTAGAGAAGATGTGCCAGGAATTATGTGGGTTGAGAACACCCTGTGCGTGACTTTGCTACAATCTAGCCTTACTATAAATGAGATAAAATAGAAGAGAGCTTCCTCTCCCTCCTCTTGTTGGCTGTGCTCTTTTAGTTCTAATAAATAAGATCATTGCATAACTCCCAGCCTGTGCTTCTGCCCCGAGATAAAGAGAGAGCCAGGGCAGCTGGAGTGAAGGCCAGGTCAGAGGGCTCCCTCCCATTGTCTGCTATCTGGACCGGACTCATTTGCTGAATTGCCAACCCAACTTCAACATGAAAGTGATAAAGGCACTTCCACCTGGCACCTCTCTCATCAGACTGGAAGCCATCCAGTTGTCCATGGTGGATTGAGAAAGGAACATGTGAGAGATTGAGCTAAGCATTTATCTTGTGTCCCTCCACCCTGCAAGTCCCCAACACACAATTGCTCAGCAATTGAGCAAAGTAAGCCTTGAATCAGATAAGATATTGGCTATTACAATTGCAGAAGGAATCACTTGCAGCTCAATTTCAAGTTTAATTTCTTTCGAGAAGAGGCCAACTACTGACAGAACAACCTAATGAATAAAATAATTAATAATTAATTGTTCCTTATAGCCTAATATAATGTTTCATAATATTACATTCTATACTGTCTTGCAGAAGTTTATAATCATTTTTCTTAGTTACTTATCGCAAGCACTAAGAGCAGGTCAGCATTTTTCACCACTTTTTACTCTTAATGACTCTGAGCCATAAATATGAACTTGACAGAGCCTGCCACATGGTCCTATGACCGCTACTCAAATAAGCAACTGCCAAGACTATACATAACCTCACAATTTCTGCAGTCTGAAAGGTGTTTTTGGCAAGTAGTGTGAAAATTGTAGGAAGGAGGCTTAAATTGGATCTTCTGTTTCATAAAGTTTCTGCTGTTCACAGTGAGGTAACTGGCATGTTGCCTGTCCGTGGCCCTCATCTGAACACAGGCCTGCCCCACAGGACAGTACTTAATGTCCAGTTTCCTTGGTCTCAGAGCAGTGTCTTGGGAAGATGCAGATTGACCAAGAAAAAGATTTCTTGCAACAGGCAGTAGTGCTACAGCTTTTCCAAGGGCCACGGTCTTTAGGATTCAAGGAGACCACCTGGCTTGTTAGGGAAGAGCTCAGCATCTCCGTGATCTCCTAGAGTCTTGCTTCTCTGGTTCATGAGCAATTAAAAATGAAGACACAGACGATGTTCCTATTGTTGTTTTTCTTCCTGTGTCCTCTGTTTTAAAAGGTGTCATTCACTCTGATTCCTATGGTACACCAGACCTCTCAGCTTAGCAACAGATTTTAGTCAAAGAAAGAGATGAATGGTGGGGGGGAGGGGGGGCAGTTTAAAGCCACCTTGTAGGATAGCAAATCTGCTCTGCCAGATTCTCTTTGACAAACAGACTCTTGATTTAATTTGAAGACCTGGGTTGGTGGTTTATTAAATGCCAGACGTGAAGCTATTCAGGAACAAAAGGATTGTTTTCTTCTTAGGGTGGATGATATCTTGACAACTCCGCAAAAAGGGAAATACAGGTTTTGCCATACGGGTTTTAAGAGTTTTATTTTTCCGAATTAAAATTCTAATAAGCCTTGTTATTTCCAATATGCTTTGTTACCTACAAAGGTAGCTATATACTCTTTCAACTCTAAGCTGACGATCGTCTTTGAAATTACAAATATGAAGAGTTAGGGACACGAGAGCACACTGTCATGAAGATGGTGCGACACACTGCTGAGCCGATGTGGTCCCTGGTGCAGGCCTCCAAACAGGGCGGGGATTTCAGCAGATACTCAAGTTGCGTCATTTCATCCCGTGTTCAGATCTTCACCAGCATTTCAGATTATTTTCTTCTTTTTTCAATCTGCCCTTTGCTACTCCTAGTCTTTGAGCCACTGTGAAGGCCAGGTGAGCCTATGGTCACTGAGCCATCCTCCTGTTAGCGAGGACACAGATAACTGGCCGCTTCCTGTGAAGCACCAGGATGTCCGCACCTGCTCACTGCAGCCTCTCCCCTGAGTGCATTGCACCAACATTATCTCCTTGTCCACACACAGCCTGGCCTGGCTCCAACTCCTTCTGCTGTGCAGCCAGGATGAGTCTCCTGAAACTCAAGTCTGACCCCATGGGTGACTGCTTAAAACCCCATTTCCCTCAGGATTGAGTCCAAGGATCCTAACACGATTTGCAAACCCTGTTGTGATCTGGCCCTGTTACGCTTTCCAGCTTCTTTTCCTGCTATTACTCAACTAGGCCTCTGTGCATCATCCAGTCCGAACTACTTTTAGATTCCCAAACATATCACTCACTCTTGTATTCATTCAACAAATATTCATTGAGTGCTTAATACACACCAGGTGCTGGGAATATAGAAGATGAACAAAACAAAAACCCCTGCTTTCTACTAGGGGAAACACAATAACTGAGTAAAATTTGTAATAGGTTAAAAGTGATCATTCTTAGTGATAAAAAAATAAAACAGGGAAGGAAGTATCCCTCTTGCTTACAGGTTTTCACACACATGCTCTTCCTTGTGCTGATTTTAATGAAATGTATTCCTCTCCACTGACTGTACTTTCTGATTCCTCTCTCGCTCATCCGTTTGAGCTCAATTTGGACATATCTTTTTCCCAAAAGCTTTCTTTTTCTTTAAAAGCCAATTTTTGGGGTGCCTGGGTGTCTCAGCCAGTTAAGCATCCTACTCTTGACTTCATGGTCATAGGATCGAGCCCTGCATTGGGCTCTGCATTTGCTTAAGAGGGTCTCTCTCTCTCTTTCTCCTTCTGCCCCTCCCTTGCTCATGCTCTCTCACTCTCCCTCAAAAAAGTAAATAAATAAAAGCCCATTTCCCATGCTTTTCCTGTAAGAGTTCAAAGTCCTTCATCACTTACTTTATCACAGCGTTCATGTCCCTAAATTGCCATTGCCTGGTCAGAAGTCCACATTCCCCACCCCCAACCCCCCCAAATTGTCTGAAAGCTTCTGGAAACCTACCTCATTCCCTACTGTATTCTCAGCATCTGGCACAGTCCTGGTGTTCAGTGAATATTTGTTGGGTGGTAGGAGGTTTGCTGGATGAGTAAGCAGAAGGATGGATGGATGGATGGATGGACAGATTGGATCCATGCAGGAACAAAGACAGAACCTGAGTAACACTGAGAGATCAGAAATATTGGCAACAGCAAGTACATGCAGAGACCCAGAGTGGAAATCTGACAAGCAGAGTCAATAACACTCAGACAGGGAGACCACAAAATCAAGACACACACTTCCACACTTCACTTCCTGTTGATCATTAAGTTCTTATCACGTGAAGAATGAAAAGGATTGAATGAAAAATTATTTATGATGATTTTCTGATTTGTTTACCTTGGAATTGACAAATGCCATCTGATATATGTTATTTCTGGAGTATGTCTGATCCTGGATATCTACGAATGAGTAGTGGGAAAGAGCCCATTGCTGTAATAATTCTAAAAATCTCTTTGACTTTCACCTCAATATAAGGATTTCCCATCAGAAGACCCCAAGTCTGGCTTCTTTCAGATACTGACTAAAAAAAAATTAACAGGACTCTTTTCTTGTAACAGTTATTTAAGCTTTTGTAGCTACCGAACTTTAAGGTTTCAGAAATTAATTACTATATCCACTCAACAAAGATTGACTTGTTTAAGTGGCACTGTGCCACATAGCAGGGCACGGAGATAAATAAGATATGCTCCCTGTTCTCAATGGCAATCATGTATGGCAGCAGTTTTCAGACTAGGCCTGTGTGCCCAGGGGAATACACAATGCCTTTCCATGGGGGCACACAGGCAGGAAGAGGGGTAACAGAATGCATCTTAAGGTCCTTACACTGACCTGCCTGGACTGTGCTTGCAGACCAGTCAAGCCACTTCTGTATTTCTGCTCCTCTCACTTTACAAAAGAAGAGCCCATCATTCACCCACCCCACATATTGCATATTGCCTGATTGCACCCATATTGTATCTTGTCCCAACAAAGGAGCAACTAAAAATATTAAAGGAAGTCTCCTGCAGTTGAGCGATTATCACTCTCCCAACCATCTCATAAATAGATGTATTGCCAGAAAAGTTTTGTTCCTAGCCACAATTTTTTTTTTCCAGATTTGCAACATACATGCATTTTGATCAATAATAACAGTTGCATTGTAAACTCAAAGCTGGAAAAACATTTCCTGCTGAGAGCCTGATGTTAGAAATACTTTTTAAATTAAAATTTCCATGTGTGTACTTATTTCTGTTGCAGAGAAATATGATCAGGTGACAATAAAAGAATTTCACACACAAAAATATATTTCATTAAAATAAAATTCTATGGGGAAATAGAATGGAAATATAAGTTCTAGAAGGAAAAGAATCCATTTAAAATTCTAACTCAAAGAATAAATTATTCATATGTGGTTTTTTTCAACAGGTGATAAATGAGGATTAAATACCTTTGGTATTTAGATTTCCTTAGATACATTCAATACAGAAAAGAGTGATACGATGATTTTATATGAAAACACCAGTAGTAGGGGCACCTGGGTGGCTCAGTCGGTTGAACGTCCGACTTCAGCTCAGGTCATGACCTCACAGCTCGTGAGTTCAAGCCCCACGTCGGGCTCTGCTAACAGCTTGGAGCCTGGAACCTGCTTCAGATTCTTTGTCTCCGTCTCTCTCTGCCCCTAACCCACTCGCATTCTGTCTCTGTCTCAAAAATAAATAAACATTAAAAAAATTTTTTAAATAATAATAAAATAAAATAAAACACCAGTAGTTGCAAATATGCAGAGCATTATATCTTGTGTTACCATTGAAATCTATGATTTAAAAATTTTTTTAATGTTTATTCCTTTTTGAGAGAGAGAGAGATAGCAGGGGAAAGGCAGAGAGAGAGAGGGAGACACAGAATCTGAAGCAGGCTCCAGGCTCTGAGCGGTCAGCATAGAGCCCAATGTGGGGCTCAAACTCACAAATTGCGAGATCATGACCTGAGCTGAAGTCGGACACTTAACCAACTGAGCCACCCAGGCACCCTGGAATCCATGATTTTAGATACCGATTTTTTTTTTTTTTAACTTTTTTTTTTTTAACGTTTATTTTTGAGACAGAGAGAGACAGAGCATGAATGGGGGAGGGTCAGAGAGAGGGAGACACAGAATCTGAAACAGGCTCCAGGCTCTGAGCTGTCAGCACAGAGCCTGACGTGGGGCTCGAACTCACGGATCGCGCGATCATGACCTGAGCGAAGTCGGCCGCTCAACCGACTGAGCCACCCAGGCGCCCCTAGATACCGATTTTAAAAGCTACACGAAGAGCATAGTTTTTCAAAGTTATTTTCAGGAGTAAATAAACAAACACCTGGGAAGATCACTGATATGTGGGAGCCAGCCAGTGAACAAAGTTGCTATGAAGTGTCTTGAACACCAGGAGATAAGCTTGGGGGGGGGGGCGTGCAAGAGGGAGCTGTCAGTTCTGTTTCGAGAACTAAGAAAGTCTTTCCCAGCAGATAGCAGTGGTTCGTCTTAGAAGAAGTGTGCGTGGAAGGTGGGGAGCAGGTATGGGCGGGTGGGTGCACACACACACACGTTTTCGACTTTGTTAGGTGACACTCTTTTTGGACTCATAAAATTCTTTGCTATCACCCTTATACAAAAACCAAGCATTCTTATAGGTCAAAACATTGAGAAGGCTTTTCATTAACTCTTCCGGCGTAGTATGGAAGGTAGTAAATTAACTTTAAATTACTTGATACATTAGTGATGTAAACAAGGACAGAAGTTTATCTCTATCCTCCATAAAAGAAGCCTGGAGGTTGGCAGGTCAGAGCAGGCACAGGGGCTTCACAAAATTAAGGATGAGGGGACCAAGGATCCTTTTAGTTCTGTAGGAACTACAGCCTCGTGGATGGCCTTTGCCAGAGAAGTCAGTTCCCTTTAAACAAGTTTCCCAGAAATCCCACACATTTCTGCTTACATTTAATGAGTCAGAATGTAGGCAACTGATGCCACCTAATTATAAAGGAGGCTGGAAAATGTTATCTTTGAGACAGCCATGAGACCAGGTAAAAACTGAGGCTCTGTGAGTAAGGAGAAAAAGAAAACAGATTGAGGGGGTGAACACTGAGTAGTCTCCACTATACCTGATGCTTGATTTTAAAGCTGAGACTATCAGAATGATGAATCGGCATGGTCTTTCCCTTTATGTGACATTCCGTCTCCAGTCCATGAATCACTGCAACACTCATGCGAGTATTTTACTTCCCTTTTCTTGTTTTGGTCACTGCTTGGGCTGTTAGATATTTCCACTGTAATGCCCACGTGTCCAACAGGTATCTCGAACTTGACCTGGCCAACACTGAACTCCTGTAAACCCTCTCCACCCACAGCCTGCCCACCACAGGTGATGGGAATGCCATCCTTCCAGTTGTTCAGGCCCAAAACACTGCAGCCATCCCTACAGAGCCAGATTAACCACCACCAAGACAAGTCTTCACTGTCTCTTGCCGGGGTGACTGCTTTTACCCCCCAAATAGCCTGCTACACCTGCTTGTACACTTATTTCCACCAAAGTCCATTTGCAACATAGTAGCCTAAGTGATCTTATTTTTTTTTCAATATATGAAATTTATTGTCAAATTGGTTTCCATACAACACCCAGTGCTCATCCCAAAAGGTGCCCTCCTCTATACCCATCACCCACCCTCCCCTCCCTCCCACCCCCCCATCAACCCTCAGTTTGTTCTCAGTTTTTAAGAGTCTCTTATGCTTTGGCTCTCTCCCACTCTAACCTCTTTTTTTTGTTTTCTTCCCCTCTCCCATGGGTTTCTGTTAAGTTTCTCAGAATCCACCTAAGAGTGGAAACATATGGTACCTGTCCTTCTCTGTATGGCCTATTTCACTTAGCATCACACTCTCCAGTTCCATCCACATTGCTACAAAGGGCCATATTTCATTCTTTCTCATTGCCACGTAGTACTCTATTGTGTATATAAACCACAATTTCTTTAGCCATTCATCAGTTGATGGACATTTAGGCTCTTTCCATAATTTGGCTATTGTTGAAAGTGCTGCTATGAACATTGGGGTACAAGTGCCCCTATGCATCAGTACTCCTGTATCCCTTGGGTAAATTCCTAGCAGTGCTATTGCTGGGTCATAGGGTAGGTCTATTTTTGATTTTTTGAGGAACCTCCACACTGTTTTCCAGAGTGGCTGCACCAATTTGCATTCCCACCAACAGTGCAAGAGGGTTCCCCTTTCCTAAGTAATCTTATTTAAATTTTACATAATTTCCTTCCCCTTGCAGTGGCCTCTTATCTCTCTCAGAGTAAAAACCAAAATCCTTACAACGGCCAGAAGGCCATGCGTGATCTGGTCTCTCATTGTCCGACTTCTTATCCTAATACTTTCTCTCTCACACTCTCTCTTACCTTCAAGCCTTTGTTCAAATCTTACCTCTTACCCAACTACCTTACCAGCCCCACCCTCAACGGCTCTCAAATTTCTACTAGCCTGCTCATCTTTTCTCCTTTCCATGCATTTACTATCTTCTAATAGTAAATTGTTGTTTATTATCTGCCTCTCCCCATCCCTGCCACCACTATTTCTCTGTCTGTTTTGTTTGTTGATGTACTCAGTGCCTAGAACACAGTAAGTGCTCAATGTATTTATTGAATGAAATCAAGTAATTTGTCCAAGAATGTATTTTGTAAATTAATAGAAAGCACTTTCTCTGTGCAAGGCTTAGAGTGGACTGGATACAAAAGGAACAAGACAGACTTTCTACTCACATGTAGCTTATAATCTGGTAAGTGCATGAGTAACTCTGACATACATCTATGGCACTGAGTCTAGCAGGACTCGGGACTTGAGGAATGCCAAAAGAAAGAGCTACATGACTCAGGGAAAAAGCAAGTCTGCCTCTGACTGGACTCATTCTAAATGGCTTTGTGGATGGAGTATTTCAAGTGGACTTTGAGAGACAGGTGATAGTTTGATAAGTCAATACAGAGAAAGAAGGGTTAGAGGATCATAAGTCACCTTGGAAGACATGAACTTAACAAAAAGGTGCTGAAAGGAGACTCCTATATTAATAATTTAATAATTACATCAATAATACATTATCGTCTTACTAATACAGCACCATTTGTCTGGACTGTAAGAGCTTTAGAGGAAAGGAGAGGTGATGATATTCAATTATCTCAAACATGTAGGAACAGGATGGCAGCTGGGACAATTTTCTGATAGCATTGAATGCTGAGCTAAGGAGTTAGCCTCAATTTATCTGATAAAGAATCATGTAGGATTTAGAGCAGGGCATGGGAGAAAGCAGGTGGCATGATCATACTGAAATTAAGTGAGGTCCCTGAGGGCGGCAATTTTGTCTTATTAATCTTTCCATTGTCAGTACCCACCATAGCACCTGGCATATTAATAGGTAGTCAAAAAATATTAGTTTATATTTCAACCAATGATTAAGGAGATGGTAAAAAAAAAAAAAAAAGCCTGTCCAGTGAACAAGTCACATTCTGGAAGCTGTAGGGAGGACGGATTGAAGTAGGTTAGAATTAAGAAGGATAATAAAGCACTGAAAAAGGGTCACTTCAATGAAAGGAAGGGATGGGCATTAGTGACTCCGTGTTGCAAGAACATGAGACCAACAGGTCTCATCACACGTGAGGGCTAAAAGTGGCTGCCAGATGAGTTCTCCCCCAACACAGCTTCAATCTACTCAACTCATAACGTTCCCACTACAAGAGTTTTCGCAGTGAAACTAAATTTAAAGGTAAACATGAAGATTCCAATGTGGGGCTAGAAACTGATATCAAAATAAAATCATCAACCATAAACCTTAAAGCAGCAACTATAGGTAACTTGTGGAAAATTAAGCATAACTGTAGGCCTTCATCAGTTTATAAATGTCAGGTTTCTGAATGCTTGGATATGGCCACACAGAGGAAATTCTTGGGAGGCGGCAAGGGGTGTGTGCAAAGCTTCAGCCTTGAGATCCGGCAGGCCTGGGTTTAAGGCCTTCTTCAACCACTCGCTAGCTGTGCAGCCCTTCAGAGAAACCTGAGATTTTAGTATCTGTGAGTTAATGATAAAAACAGTAGAAAGTTATGTAAGGATTGAATGAGATCATGTAAACCAGTACATGCTGTACTAGCAGGTACACAGTAGGTGCTTCATAAATGTTAGTCCCCCCCCCCCTTTTCCTTATTGTCTGGAATCCACTGAAGTACTCCTACTTCTAACACAGTTCTGGCCAAAATATACTTTTATTTATAACGACTGTTCCACGAAAAGTTGTGACTGTAATCATGTATTCTATTGTCTTTTATTCTGTGCCAGCCTCCAGGCTCACTCAGTTCCCTTCCACTTCCCAGGTGCTCATCTCTAAATATGGTCTCACAAGCCAATTTCTCAAGTATCCTTTTATCCTGTCTTCAGGAAAATTATTAATGAAGATGTAAAAATCAGGCAGGCATGAATAACAATACTTAAGGCAATCCTCCAGACACTCTTTTTTCCACTCAACAGGGATAAGGTGTTATTTATCATCAGGTCTTGTTACAGTTTTCTGGCCCCTTGAAAAACTCACATGAGGGCACTCATGGCCACATCTACAAGAATTAGTCTTGCAAGTGAGTGCTGATGAGTGACTGAACTAAATGTCACAGCAGTATAGAACATCGATGACATCACACTAACCTATCACTCTTTGCTCTCATAAATCTTTACAGTCAAAACAAATTAGTCTGGCACGTGATTTATAATAAACATTCTCTTGTGTTGTATGTGGCTCGTGCCCAAAAGGAGATAATAGACCAGTTGATAAAAGGGACAAAATCTCATCACTGCTTCAAACATAGTCAAGTGGTGAATAAATAGTAACTTCGTGGCAAGGAGAGAAACAAAGAGTAATAGAACAGCCTATACAGAGGACCTGATGATACAAGACTCTGCCTCATGAAGCTCATTCTACAAAGTCCTGGAGAGAAATCATTGTCTGGCATTAGAACCAAGAACAGTTGACGTTTTCTTGAACTTGCTTTTTCCTAATGGACCCTAGACTTTATCACTCATGATGGTTCTCTGTTCTCATTTGCTGAAGAAGTTGAACATTGTGTGGGTGACTCAGGTATAGTGGGGGGTGGGCATGATAATGGAATGTTTCCCCATCTGTCTCCTGGCTCTGTTTAGTCTCCTTGCTTCCTCTCACTTTTTTTTTTTTTGATTGTGGCAAAATTAACATAATACAAAGTTCACCATCTTCACCATTTTTTAATATTTATTTATTTATTTATTTATTTATGTATTTATTTAGAGAGTGAGAGGTAGGGAGGGACAGAGAGAGAGGGGAAAAGAACCCCAAGAAGGCTCTGTGCTGTCCACGAGGAGCCCATGCAGGGCTTGATCCCACGAACCATGAGATCGTGACCTGAGCCAAAATCAAGAGTCAGGTGCTTCATCAACCGAGCCACCCAAACGGCCCACCATTTCTAAGTATACAGTTCAATGGCATTAAGTGCATTGCCACCCTCATCTCTAGAATTCTTTTCATCTTGCAAAACTGAAACTCTGTACCCATTACATAATAACTCCCTATTACCCCAGCTCCTGGCTATCTTCTGTCTTTATGAATTTGACTCTGAGTACCTCAGATAGGCAAAATCATTTTTAATGAATTGATCTTCCTGTGTTTTGTGTAAGTTTATAACCCCATATGAAAAAAATGGAGAATGAATAAATAAATAAGAAAATAGAGCAAAAATATTTCCTAGGGACTAGAGGGGCTCTATTCTATTAGAATAAAGCACAATGGATTGTAAGAAATAGTCATCATTTAACCAGCTAGCTAATGTGTACACAGCAGCATATGTAAGATAACAATAAAGTCAGAAGAGAGATGGAACATAGTAGAGGTTCCCACAAGGGAAGAAATATCAAGATAATTGAAGAAGGAAGTAATTGTGGATTCAAACTCAGACCTAATGGGCTACATGCCAATATACTGGTCACGAAGATTATTGATAGTACTGCTTCCATGGCAGTGGTTTTCAAACTTGAGTTAACATACAAATTACTTACCACAAACCTACCAAATCAAAACTGAATTGACCGGGCCTCAGAAATCTGAGTATGTCACCAGCTTCCGAGGTGGTTCAGCAGGTTCTTATCAGTATTAAGAAACAATGGTCAGGGGGCACCTGGGTGGCTCAGTCGGTTACGTGTCTGACTCTTGATTTCAGCTCAGGTCACAATCTCATGCTTCGTGAGTTCAAGCCCCACATCAGGCTCTGGGCTGACAGCATGGAGCTTGCCTTGGATTCTCTCTCTCTCTCTGCCCCTCCTCCCCTCTCTCTCTCAAAATAAATAATTTTTTAAAAAGAAAGAAACGATGGTCAGTGCGGTAGATCAAAGTAGAGGTTGTGGGACCTGCCTCTGTTTAGCTGAGTAGTATAGTATAATCTTGGATTGGTATATATATAGCCACATGGAATCCATTAGTACCTATTTTTACCTGCTTCGCTTTTTTTCGTCTACATTGAGTGCTGCCTGACTGAGCTACCCAAAATCGGGGCATTGGCAAGAGAGAATGACACCAGAAATAGACTCTCATTCAGTCCTCCAACGGAGTCACAAGGGTCAGCCCTGCCACTATCCCACCATCATGATAGGCCTTGTGGTGGTTTTCTTTCATGTTTCTTTTCTCGTCTGCCTCTCTGTCAGCAAGTATCAACTGGCTGAAATGAAAACACTCGGTGAAACTGTTCAGTGTGAAAGATCAGAATCTGACTTCTCTCTCATTTATAGCTTTAATTTTCTTTCTTTCTAGAATATGTCTGTGCTGGAGAATCACCACTGGCGATCTACAATAGGCATGCTTCGAGAATCAAGGCTTCTTGCTCACTTGCCAAAGGAAATGACGTAAGTGGCGTAGAGATGAAACATACTGATGTCCACACGTTGGAGATAAGCTGCTTTCTCTAGGGCATGCTTGAGACCCCAGGGCTGATGGCAGGGAGCCAGCCGGCTGTGCTTCCTGCCTGCGCTTGGTTGTCGATCAGAGGAGACTCAGTGTCAGTTACAGCAGCCCAGAATCCACATCTCTCCCTGAGCTTTGAACGGGCCTTGGATAGTCTATGACCTGACATCAGGAAAAAGGATAATAAACAGCTCTCAGCTTTCACACTCTTCAGCATCAGTGCTCCACTTTGTCAAATCCCTGTCTGTTATGTTAGCAAAATTGTCCTCCTATAAAGATCCAAATAATAAATATTTATCAAGCAGGAACACAGGAGATCTCAAGCTAGATTTAACACTAGTTCAATCAAGTTTGTTTTGTAATTGCCAATCTTAGCAAAAATAGAAGTCAGAAATTCTGTCCTGAAATGTCTTTTGTTAAGTAACTGAATTGGCCGCAGCCATTGTTTTGGCCATTAATTTACCTATGTCTGTTGCATTTTAAACAGAAGGGGAAATACTAGTTTCCTGGTCCACTGTTTGTTAGCCCAGGTATTTAGGCCAAGCCCTACTAAATCCAAAGCCATTGCCTCATTTTCCACATGGTCCCTAATTAGCTGCTGTAACATCTTCCAAGGTCACCACTAATTCTGATCTGTTAAATTAAATGCACAGGGCCCAAGAGAGTCAAAAGAGTAGATAGATCCCTGCACCCTTCTTTCTGAAGAATTGCGAAGGGTGCATAAGTTAAAGTCAAGTGCCAAGTTGCGTCTATATAGAACAGGCAGTATGCTCTGGCTCGTGCTTATTCCCGGCCCTGTGATACTATCTGGTGCTGTTCCCTAGCACCCAGAGGAATGTGGAATTTGCAGGAAGAACTTCAGTTCTGATAGCTTTTTACCTCCTGGTATGAAATAAAACCAATCTTCATGCACGGAATAGAATCCCGTGTTTTTTGCTATAGTCCTTGCAAAGATCAAAAGAATTAAATGCAAAAGAACTAAAACCTTGGGGTGCCTGGGAGGCGCAGTCAGTTGAGCATCCAACTCTTTATCTCAGCTCAGGCGATGCTCTCACAGTCCCTGAGTTGGAGCCCTGCATCAGACTTGGGGTTCTGTCTCTCCTTCCCTCTGCCCCTCCCTTGCTTGTGCTCACTCTCTCTGTCTCACTCTTCCTCTCTCTGTCTCTCAAAAATAAAATAAAATAAGAACTGAAAACTTGAGTAAGAAATCAAGTAAGAAAGAGAAGAAAGGAGGAGGAGGTAAGTGGCAGGGGCAGCTAAAGAAAGAAGAGAAGGGAAAGAAGGAGAGAGGGCGGACGAGGAAGAACAAAACTGAAGGAAAAAAGGAGGAAGAACGCAGGACCAGACTTGTTTCTGTAATACCAACACTAATCCTGCTGGTTGCTCAGTTATACTCATTTCCTGAGATCCTCCTACACATCCCTATGGATTGCAAATAAAATACCATATTTTTATGTCTTTATGGGATGCAGTGTTATAAATCACTTTTGTAGGAAGAATAATTGTGATGCAAGAGTCTGAAAAGGGATGTGGTGGGAAGTACAGTGGCCAGTGCTTACATGCAGTTGCCTGTTTGTTCATGGTCTCGACCTGGCTGGTGATTACAGACATTTACTTTCTACCTATTCATTAAACTCTGTGTGCTCAATGCACTCTACAAAGTAAAAGGATGTAAAGTATGACCCATATGCCCAAAACATTGGCGGGGGGGGGGGGAGGAGGGGGGCAGAGGAGTAAAGAACAGGTTCAAACTTAAGCGACATCAACTTAATATAAACTGCTATATGCGGAAGGTGTTATATACAAACCTAAATATACTTAATTTTTAAAGATTAATTTTTAAAATTGCTATGGATCTTGTCTTCCATTGATTACTTTCTATGTGTGAGGTAAAGCTTTAACTCGCTTATGTTTCCAAAATGTCTCATTTTCCTTACATACCATTTGTCGACTAACATATTGCTTGCCCGTTGGTTTTTAAGTGTCTTAACTACCTATTATTCTTTCTGAAGTTCCAGTAACTTTCTCCAGTCTGTTTTGTTCAATTGATGGATCTTTCCATACCATGTAGTATCAGCCATTATTATTGTCTTCCTTATTATTACTAATTATCATGCCCTTTCTCTCTCCATGCAAATCTGAATGGTTGAGCTGGCTTCAGCTCTTTAAAAGCACAACCTAAACTTCTGTGATTCTGTCAGTCTTTTTGTGTCCTACTTAAGGCATGCATTCAGTTTTTAGACGCACAGTTACCGTGGCAACGTGTAAACTACCACAACTTTGTTCACTCGCGATTTCAATCACTCTCTACAGTTACTAGCATAGCTCCTGACCAAAGACAGAAGTGGTGGTGGAGGACAGACTGGCCCTTGGGCTCGGAGGGACTGGACTCTGAGTAACAAACAGAAACAAAGGCAGAAATGAGATTCTAAACCACCTGATGGTGACAGAATCAATCACCTACCTCAAAAGTATTTGCTTCGTGTGTGTGTTTTCTCTTTCCCTCTTGTGGATGCAGACAGGATATTGAACAGCAGCTGGGCTCCTTGATCTTGGCAACAGACATCAATAGGCAGAATGAATTTTTGACCAGATTGAAAGCTCACCTCCACAATGAAGATTTAAGACTGGAGGATGTACACGACAGGCACTTTATGCTTCAGGTAAACAACAACAACAACAACAACAAAGGCCCTTATCCTTGCTGAGTAAAAGCACTTGGGGACATGATCGATAATTTTAGCACATGTGAGATGGAGTATCCCCCAGGGTAGAAGTTAGAACGGTGACCTACTTTATTGAAAGCTCCGAGACATGTGAAATTTTTAAGCGGTTTCCAAGCAAGCAAAATCTGGGTTTCATGTCAGTAAGTTGATAATATCTCACTTTTCCTTATCTGGTAACTGGTGCCCCACAAAGTAGCCCTGCTGGGGAATTGTATGTAGTAAGAATCTACAACATTTTGTGGCTTGATGTAAAATTGACCACGGTCATACCTGCGAGATTTAGAAATACTGTTTCTGTAACACAAAGATATATCATGTTAACTATGGTACAAACAAAAACTGAAAAACGAGTAGCCGTTCCTTCATATAAAACCTATTTAATCAAACCCTGCTTTACTTCCTGTTACTAGCTAAACTCATATTCTCACAAACATGTTTACCTAGTCTTGCCATTTTTAGACACCAATAAATAAACTATGTTAAGGTTAATTGAATGAACCGAATCGTATCAGGCCCAGTGCTTTCGGCTTCTTTCCACGGCAAGAAGCCATTTGTGGCAGGAGAAGAAGAGGACAAACGGGCCTCAGAACTGGAAGTCTGACCTGGTGTCCAAACCACAGCCATTTTCTCGATCTTCCATTTTCTCTCGGCTTCCTTCTTTCCTCTTGGCACAAAAGACTGGATGGAAGGACCCTGGATTCACGTACATAGACCAACTTTGACCAGGGAAACTGAACCGCACCTTGCAGACTGAACAGAATAGTGTTTTTTTGTCCCATGCTTTCATGATGCCCCCTGCAGCTGTCCAAAGTGCCCCATCCCTCCCAGGAAATACCTCCCTCCCAGCTGTAGAACTACGTCTCCCTCCTTCTTTTTTTCCAAACTAGTCTTTCTAGTCCCTGAGTGTCACAACGATCAACCAGGTATCTGGTTTTCCTGACTCCAGCCAAGTTGGGAGTTGCTGAAAGATTTGGCCTGAACATTTGCATTTCAAAGGGAAAGCTTGCTGACGCAAATGAATTGTAAATGAATTCCCAAAGGGCAGAACCTGGAGGACGCTTCTACCCCTTTCCTACTCCAGTAGTTACTGGCTTCCCCATTAACCGGGAAATAAAGGAACAATCAAATTTGTAAGTTAATATGATTGGGGCTTTCCCAGATGCCAGTGATTCTGTGATGCCAAGGAACTAGGTCAAAACAAATAGGCACTGCTGGTGGGCAGGGCACGCTACCAGGAGCCCGTCTCGGTGGTTGGTGAGGAAGGGTGAGAATCTACGTTTCTGGGAATTCATGGTAACCCTCTTAGGGTCAGCATTATTGACAAAAGCTGGCCTCCCCGATCCAGACCAGGGTGCGGTAAGCTTTGAGTTAACTTTGCAAACAACACACTCCAAGGTTTGATAGGACTTAGCTCCCTGGACTGCAGTATGAGCTTGCTTACTCACAGACACGGGCACAGGAGGGCAAATAAATTGAAGCGATACATGGAGTCTGTCAATGTGGCCACTGTGAGAATGAGGTCCAAATGATCTCACTTGAGCCTGACCGGGCCCCTGCGGCTTCCTTGCCCATGAAGGGTGGGGCAGTAGAAGGAGCCAGGCCATGGCTTTCCTTGGCCTACCCACCCCAAGCCTCCTCCAGGAAGCTCCGTGTCCTTGGACGGTGGCTCTTCTCTCCTTCTCATAGCTATAAAGTGGGAATTCTGAATGAAGGTTTTGTGCAGCGGTGAGTAAGTGCTGTTTCCTGAAGAGGCACTCTGTAAACACGGGCTTGGTACCTGAGGCACACTGGCGGGTCGGACAGCCCCTTGGGCTTCGGATACATTTGCTGCTGAAGGATCATCCTCTGACCATCTCTCCCTGCCCTGTCATTTCTCAGATCGCCTTGAAGTGTGCTGACATTTGCAATCCTTGTAGAATTTGGGAGATGAGCAAGCAGTGGAGTGAAAGGGTCTGTGAAGAATTCTACAGGCAAGGTTAGTACTGATCTGACAGCTGAGTTTTCAGTGCCCCTCTTCCTTTTAGGCATTTATCCTAATAAAACAGGAAATGGCTAATCTATCATGACATTTGTTCTTTCATCAACTCTTATTATCGTAACCTTTCTCTTCCACTCTCTTGCAAACCATCCAGACCTTTTTTGGAAATAACTTAAAAATAAATAACAATGTCTTACTATGTGCAAACAGGTAGTAAAGAGAGGTGATAAAAATGAGCAAAAGTGGGAGATAAATGTGCGTGTGTGTGTATGTGTGTAATTTTTTAATGACTTTCCTCTGGATATAAGAATGTAAGGGACAGCTTGATTTTTACTCTGACCTTCATTTTAATGAGTTTAGCACAGCCTAAAGGCTAAATGCCATTTGGGGTCAATGTTTTCCACTCTGACGGGACTCAGACTCTGTCTCTAGTCCTTCCCCTGTCTTTCTTAAATAAAGTTAATGAAACAGAGCACAGCTGACCAAGAATTGAACTCATCCTCTCAAACATATTCAGTGAGAAGAGAAATGGCCCCGAGTTAGAGTATAAGTTTTAAGACATTAACCTCATTCAGAAATAAGACAATGAATTAGCCAACAGGATCTTGACACTGGGTGGGATATCGGCCTTTAAACCCAGCCTTATTTCTTCAGACCCGGTTTTGGTGCTCAGGATGTTTGTTCAGGGACAGCAGTGCCCTGATGTTAGTGACAGGATCGGGTTCGAGAGGCTGAGAACAAATGAAGCCTGAAGTGTCCCACATACCGGCTCCGTGGGGAGGTCAAGTAGCAACGGTGAGCCTTTTGGAGAAGCTTCCATCAAAAGATGTGTCAGTGACATTGAGATGGTCCCAAAGACACAAGACAAAGCAAAAGGGATTGGGTTCATGTGGGGCCAGAAGGCTCTGGCCACTGTCTCTTTCACTCAGAGAAAAAGCGCTCGTGAAGTGCCCACAACCCTGTGTAATTTCATTTCAATTGAGTGTGAGTGGTTAGAAGTCAAAAGATCAGTTCTAGTGGCCTATGATATAAAATCTCCTCTGAGAGAAAACAAAGGAAACACGATGCAATTGGAGCAGGAGGTTTAGATTAGATAAGTATTTTCTTTATGATATAGAAAATACTGAAATGGCAACATGAGAGAAGGGCTAAGATCTTCATGTTTGGAAATCAAACAATGGGACAGGAAGGAGATTCTACTGTGGCCCTTTGGTTTTGACTCAGCCATGCAGTTGGCACTGTGGCAGTTTAACCCTTTCATTTGCTTATCTTGCATCCTATTTGGATTATAAGCAACTTGAGAAACAGGCCATGTCACTTGTGCCAAAAATAAGGCCCATGGAATGGGTGTATTGAAGTTACTAACTACGTGGATCAAAGGAAGGTAATCCATAAGATCTTACCAAAACCAGGTGTTGTCTAATAATATATGCACGTGCAGCATTGTAAGATGGAACAACCTAGAACATTTGTAACTCTAACCACGAAAGGTGAGCTACCATGCGCTTTGCTCTGGCATGTCAGGCAGAGAAAGGAATACAGAGAGGGTATGGCAGGTCCTTCTTATTTAATAGCATTATGGTTGAGCAGAAGTTCTGTCTGTTTAGAAAGAGAAAGACCAGACTCTCTGGTCATCCAAACTGCCTATCCTCCATACTGAATTAATTTTTGTAATCCTATAAGCATGATTCACATCATTTTGATTAATCTGATTCTGGCTCTCAGTTTAGGATTTGGGTTTCCACAGATTGCTCATAGTCTTGGCCAAAGTATCTTTAATGGTTCTTGATGTTGAGCAAAGGAAAACCTTTAAAATCACGGTTGAGGAGATAGCAGAAAAGAAGATGAAATCCCATGAATTAGGAAAACAGCATTAAATTCTGAGAGCAGAGATTAGGATTCTATACATCATTCGACCCCCTCCTCTCAATGTTTCAAGGAAGTGGAATCTCTGTCCTTTTGTAGCTATGAATTGATATCGTCTCAATCCACCAAGATTCCCAGAAGTTTGTATTGAATATCTGCTTCCAGCCTTGTGTAAACCTTAGCAAAACTGTTACTTTCCCTCTCTACAAAGCCCCATTGAGGCAGTCACGAAGGACACAAGAATTATAGTTAATGTTTAATAACCTCGAAAAACTGGGAAGTAAATGTCCTTAAAGAGCGAAGTTATGCAATTTCCCCTTTGTATTCTCTACATTGATGAACAAACAATCTAAAATACACAGTGCTTTATAAGTACATGTTGAATAAGTTAATGAATAAATGATCTAATTGGGTGATCTCTAATGGTGGAGGTCACGGGAGAAGATCTGGTTCTCAGGAAGGCAGAATCTGAACTGGGTACTGAAGGATGCGTAGGGTCCTGTATTTTCCAACAGGGTACTCATGAAGCACTTGTGATTAGAAAAATTTAAATTAATTAAACAATTAAATTCAAATTTTAGTTCTTAGTTTTATTGATCAAATTGCAAAAAAGTAACTGTAGTGGGCCGTGCAGAGAACATTTCTGTCATTACAGAAAGTCCTTTTGGGCACTGCTGGTCTACATAAGGAGGGGTGGAAATGGACAAAGGCACTGAAAAGGGGACCTGCTTCACAGAACAACTTGGATCCACAGAAAATGAGAATGTGAGGATTTGTGGAGGCCCCTGTACACCAGGGGCCAAAAATGAGTTATTAATAAGTCAGACTGGAGTCGGGCAGAGTATAAGTAGGGAAAAAAGATACTCCAAGAAAGGAATAAACAGGATTTGACGCCTCAATATGGAGAGAGAATGGAAGGGAGAAATCAAAGAAGATTCCTCTAAAATGTCAAGCTTGACTGAAAAATCATAATTAACAGAATTATGGAGGAAAGGAGTAGAACCCATTTTAATATTAGAACTCATTGTAATATTAAATGGCGTCCTGCTCTGTCCTCAGAAGACTATTATCATCTCACTTCCCTGAATTCCTCAGGTTAAGCCATGTGATTTCCTCACATCAGTCTTGAGAATAACCAGGCCTCAGGGGACCCTGGGAGGCATGGCTACAATCTTAGAACAAGTGACAAATGTGTGGCATCTTTTAAGTTCTAGCTCAACAGTTAAGTGCAGACACATTGGGTGCAGACTTCGTAGGTTGAAATCCGCCTTTTACTAGCAATATGACTTGAGTGAAAATACTTCCTTTCATCTCCATTTCCTCATCTGTAAAGTGGGTATTATAATGAAGTTGTAATGAGGATTAAATTAATTAACATATGTAAAATGCTTAGCATAGTGCCTGGCACATAGTACGCATGATATAAATCTTACATTTATATTGCCTGTGGTTTAGAGGTGTACATTCACAGCTGTGAACTCAGCTAATGTTTCTGAGGACTAGCTTCTCTACTGATTAACCAGACTGTTTTCCCAATGCAAAAATTACCCATAATTTTTCATCCCCTGCAGGACTGATAAGGTATTCTGATAAAGCTTTACATGGTACATTTCTTCTTTGGTCTTCTAGCTGACAAAGGCATTAAAAAGAAATATTTGTCTGACTTTTATACTTTTTTAAAGCTTAGTTCCATTAGGTGAAACTAAATCAGAATAAAAGATAAGAAACTTTTAAGAAATGAAACAGAGGAACATAGGGGAAGGAAAGGAAAAATGAAATAAGATAAAAGCAGAGAGGGAGACAAACCATAAGAGACTCTTAAATATAGAGAACAAACTGAAGGTTGCTGGAGGGGAGGCGGAGGAGGGGATGAGCTAAATGGGTGATGGGCATTAGGAGGGCACTTGTTGGGATGAGCACCGGTGTTGTATGTAAGTGATGAATAACTAAAATCTACTCCTGGGGTACCTGGGTGGCTCAGTAAGTTAAGCGTTGGACTTCAGTTCAGGTCATGATCTCACATTTCATGAGTTCGAGTCACATCAGACTCTCTGCTGACACCTCAGATCCTGGAGCCTACTTCAGATTCTGTCTCCCACTCTCTCTGCTTCTCCCCCGCTCAACTCTGTCTCTCTCTGTCTCTCTCTCAAAAATAAACATTAAAAAATTTTTTTAAATAACTAAAAATAAAATCGACTCTTGAAACCAACACTACCCTATATTTTAACTAACATGAATTTAAATTTAAAAAAAAATCTTTATTTCTGATTAACTTTGTAGCTACAGACCAGGATGTTCCTCAAATGAGATTTTCTAGTCCCTCTTCTCTGTCTCCTACCTACTTACTATTCCTGGTTGTTCAGAGGAAATCAGACTAGGGTCAGGCAGAGTGAAAGGCAGGGGCAGCATAAAATCTGTTCTCTTAACCTGTTACTTAAAGCCAGAACTTCCATTTCATGTAGGAAATTGCTCATTACTTGTATCCTTGTTTTTGTATATCTTGGTCAAAGTTTATTCTAGTCCCAGAGTGTACCTATTTACAAGGAACCTATTGTAAATGGTCATTGGCGCTCTGATATTTTAACTTTTCATGGAAACTATGAGAGCAAGGCAGGGCAAGTGGGGGGGGGGGCGGTTCCTGATGAGAACAAAGCAGTGAATGGTAATTCTCAGAATAACTTCTTTGAACTAGAGGGTTAAAAGTAGCAACTCATTTTTTTTTTTTACAAATTCTAGATTACCAATATTTCTTCTTCTTTCTTAGGTGACCTTGAACAGAAATTTGAACTGGAAATCAGTCCACTATGTAATCAACAGAAAGATTCAATTCCTAGTATACAAATTGGTGAGTTGAATTCAGTTTTAATTTTAAACAAATACTTTTGGCATCTCTGCCAAGTCACAAAGAAAAGAAGATCTACCCACAGCTTTTGAAAGATCCAAACTGGAGGCTTAATGAAGAGCCGAATCCAAATAAACACTCTAATCATGACTAATCTACTAGGTAATTACCAATGGAAAAATTATGAAAAATAGGGTAACGGCTTTGTTATAGACCCTTAACTAGCCTGTATTAACTTTGTAGTTCAAAATCAAATCAAAACCAAATAGCGTAGAAGGAAACTAATAAGCATCATCTATTGGCTGCTGAAGAGCAGGTTAGTTCACACTCTCTCTGGGACTTGAAGAGTAGAAAGTCGGCAGGATCAACCTTTAGGACCCTTCCAGTCTGGCTCACTATCCTTCACCCCCTTTGCAATCCCAAGAGCCCATGCTCTGTGAGCTCTGCCCTCCCTTGTGGCCCCGGGTCCCATGCTTCTTGACTCCCCACTTCCAAAACGTATTTTCAGTCCTATTCTCAAGTGTCCACTGCAGTAAACTGTTAAATTGTGATGCTAATGCATCTAAAATAATCATTACTGTAAGTTATGCATCAGATCGTTACACAAGTCAAACTGTGGAAACTTTAGGCACATAGGAAATATTTTTGATCCAGTAAGAATGTCTATCAGCTCTTAAAGCTCTCCACCAATTCCACCTACATTCAAAGCAAATCTTTTCCTGGAAGTTCCTTCCATTTAAAACCAAACTCAGCACTTTAAATTTTACCCATAAACTACAGCCCTCACATGCACGAGTCCTTGGTTTTCGCCAGTTCCCACAGACCTCAGAGAACTTAATGTATTCACAGTGCTGCAGACCTCTGCAAGGCTTGAGGCTTAAAGCCTCTACTTGGAAGGGAATGGGGCATCAGAAAAAACAAGCTGAAAATTAAGAAAGCCAGAGCAAGTTAGTCAAGTAATGATACGCCTATAATCACTAAGAGTCAAATCTAATCCACGACAGAGTCATAAAGTCATCTTCAGGAAATAGAAACCGAATTAATCTGGTTACAAAGATTTGAATGACATATGCAAATATTAAAATAGATATGTTGAAATTTTGGGATTATTGGTGAGCCATTTTTTTATCCAAATTGCCCTTAGTATTGTCATGGTGTTTTTACAATTAAATTGATTCTTCCACCCAAAAAAGGAAAGGGTGGGAGCATTATAAAAAAACAAAACCCGGGAAGAATCCAGGGTGATAACATAGCTACAGAGTTGCTGGGGCAGTGGGGGAAGGGATCAGCATCCACAGAAACGCAGCCTTGGTCCCCTTGGATCAGATAGTCTCCTCCGGTTGCTTTAATTATGGAGGTTTTGCAGATGTGATCTGAAAGGAGCAGACCCTGTCCAAAATCCTAACCCCACGGCCTCGTTTGTTAAGCTCTGGCTAGAAAGAAATTTGCCAGGCTCCTGTTAAAGACATTTTGTGAAAAGCGTTCACATTGTTAAGCACACAACCTGGATTTGCAAGACAGACCTGATTTTAGAGACTCTACCCTGTTGTTGTCATGAGAACACACTTATTTTGTCAGATCCTATGTCCTGGTTTTCAGCACAGGAAAATGTGGTTACCATAGATACCTGTTTTTAAAATGGGGTGGGGATTGGCTGAATAGGAAAATCTCCTGGATGCTACATTAGCACACCAATAATAAAGAGAAAGAGAAGGTAATTATAAAACAACCCTTCCTACGTAAATCTTTGTCTCCATTCCACACCTCCCAGCTCTGTAGGGTCAGTGTTGGGAGGTGTGGTGTGAAGGGATAGACGAGGCTAAACTGGAAAAATCCAAATAGATAGACAGAGCCTAATGGGAGCTCTAGGCTTCAGCTCCCCAGACAAGGATTTTGCCAGCAGGTCCTAAGTAATGCAGCTCTTTCTTCTGTCCTGATTCTCCCTGGGACTGAAACTGTCCCCTCCACAGTGAGAATCTCCTGAGTGCCATCTCAGGTTTAGATCTGATTTTCTGTTTAAGTAATTGATATTAACCCAAGAGGAAGTGGGGTTAAAAATCTCTTTCCCTCTCTCCATCAAATTCTGCGTTTTTTAAAAAGAAGACATTAAATCAAATGAATCTCTAATTGGTGAAATCTATAGAAGGAGGAAGAGAAAGAGGCTTGCCTTCAATCCCTATTTACTCTGAGGCCATCATTTCTCGCTTCCCCCAATTCCAACCCACCAGGAGGACAAAATCCAGGCAAAGTCAGCCCATCACTTGCATAGAAGAGAAAGGTTAGCACAATGCGCTGAGAACGGGTAGAACAGGTTCCCAAATCTAATCGTGCAGAAGCCATCTTTCATTTGGAAAACTGCCCCCTGGTGTCTATTCAGGCTTCAAAATGGCTTTCCTATCTACTAGGAAAGATCTTTATATTGGACAAGTAGAAATCCAGAGGTATAATTTCAAAGTAACTTCAGGAAGAAAATGAGTTGATGTTGAAGTACCAGATTTTTAAATGTTAGATTTGTAGCTTTTTTATATTAAGGTAAATTTTATAAATATTTACACTTTAAGCTTTAGAATAGCATAATTTTGTGAGCTATCTTTAATATCTAATCTCTCTTAAGGTGGAAGATATTAGAAATTAAATATAGAGGTTGTTGGGGCGCCTGGGTGGCTCAGTCGGTTAAGCATCCGACTTCAGCTCAGGTCACGATCTCGCGGTCCGTGAGTTCGAGCCCCGCGTCAGGCTCTGGGCTGATGGCTCCGAGCCTGGAGCCTGCTTCCGATTCTGTGTCTCCCTCTCTCTCTGCCCCTCCCCCATTCATGCTCTGTCTCTCTCTGTCTCAAAAATAAATAAACGTTAAAAAAAAAATTAGAGGTTGTGAAGAAAATGAAGAAAATTCAGGAATAAGAAACAAGAAAATTTAAGAAGGAAATCCTTGCTTGCTGACTCCCTATATACCATATCAAACTACAGAAGTCACTAGCTTAAACTTGGATTATCTAAAATGATTTCATAATATTTAAATCATATTTAAGATGAGATAATGCAGAAGTGTAAAATAATATTTTGCATTTCTGCATCCTTTTTCCGTCTCTATAGCATCCTCAAAGGCCAAGTATCTGCTGTTTGTTCAATAAAAAGATCAAGTCAAGCCTTTATAATTTATGCCCTTGTAAACATTCGGGGTCAGTTGTTGGAAAGTTTGTTATGCTGAAAAGCACTTGCCTTTTCTCCCCACACCTATATTTCAAGAACATACAATAAGACCTAAATATGTCCAAGTTTGTGATGATTCCAATAACTCCAGCCTAGACTGAACGTCCTTCTCTGCTTTAATAAATCATGTTTAATATGGAAAGTACACTAACATTGAAACATGATTAGAAAGCAACAAGTCTAAACTAATTAAGAGAATAGAGATATCTAATATCAACCAATTTTATCTGGTCATTGAAGTAGGGATTTTATGTGCATATTGAAGATGAATGAACTTCTATTTACCTACATTTAGTGGTTAACATAATTGATAGTAAGACAAAACTATAAATCAATACTCTTGAAAAAATATCCTACAGGGTAAACATATGAATTCTTCAGATGGTCTAAATCAATGATGTGGTATCATTTGCCCTTTCCTCCCCTCCCCCACCCTCCCTCCTTAGCTCCAACACAGACTTTTTCCTACCTTTCTCCTTATATGTCTTTCTCCCTCAGCAAATAATAATAGCCAATATTTATTGAGGATTTACTGTGCACCAGGAACTTTCTAAGCCTCTCACCTGTGTTGTTATTTCATTGTCATAACAGCCCTGTGGGTTTGGCACTCTTCCTAGCTCCTTTTTACAGATGAGGAAACTGAGGCCCGAGAGGTTAAGAAACGAGCCCAAGGTGACATATCTGGTGCTCCTAAACTGAGGATAGGGACCATCTCATCTTTTTTTGCCTTCACTTCTCTGGGTCACAGATAGAGTGGGGTCCCGATTGGGTCTGGGAGGGAGAAGACGTGGGTTTTACCGCCTTTATGGAGCTGAGCTTGGCCTCGCCTGTTCTAGGTTTCATGACCTACATCGTGGAGCCGCTTTTCCGGGAATGGGCCCGTTTCACTGGAAACAGCACCCTGTCGGAGAACATGCTAAGCCACCTGTCACACAACAAAGCCCAGTGGAAGAGTCTGTTGCCCACGCAGCACAGAAGCAGCAGTGGTGGCGGGGGCAGCCCCGACCATGCAGGCCAAGGGACCGAGAATGAGGAGCAGACTGTGACCAAAGGCAACGCCCCGTAGTCCCAGCCAGCCTGCCCCTGCTCTGCACACGGAGAAGGAGAACCTCCTTGAGCAGAGGCCTCCTGACAGGGTGAAAGCTCTGAGGGGGTTCCTGCCAATAAGCCCAGCCACCTCGTGGCTGCCGTCCTGGGGCTCTTTGGAATGCTACCCTCCTCTATTTTCCTGCCTCCTCTCCTCTTTTCGAGTGTACAGAAGCCATCCGTCATCTCAGCACTAGCTGCCGAAATAAAGCAACTCCATTTAGGAACGTGGGAGCTGATGAGGGGCAGGCCTGCCCCTCCAGGAGAAGACTGGGGAGTCAGAAAGAGGTGCTTCTGCCATGTTCCCCTCGGGCCCTGGGTCCCACTGTGACAGGTGACCGTCGCTAAGGCCAGAGCATTTTAGTGTTAGCCATCTGACTGCTGATCTGCATGACAAAAACACCAGCATCTTTGGAGCTCCAAGGAGATGGGTCTTGAGTGCGAGCGCACAAACCAGAGCGTGAGAGAAAGTACCTTCTATTTTAATAATAATTCTTATGATAAAAATAATAATAAATCTTTTTAACTTTTCTATTTGATGCACTAGACAATGGATCTAAAACTTTGGACTAAAAGATTACTCAGTGTACCCAAACTTGAACAGGGGGTTCATAGTTTTTTGTTACTGACTTTATGCCACTTTGGGTCAGAGATTCGGCATCTCCTCAATGTAAGAAACCACGTTTCCCATCCCTTCCGAGGGGAAGGTGCTTACAGTTCATTCCTTTGCACCATTAGCCAATCTGTCTTTTATCAATAACTCAGATTCAGTGACACGTTTATATGCACACATGTACATTTTCTGTAAATACCAAGCGCTACTGATTCCCATGCCAAAATACATGAGTATTATGGGATTGCTACCTGTATAAACAATGGCACTGTGAACAGAATACTGTTAGTTTTAATACAAGAGAATGCGTGTGTAAATAGGATATAGAGTTTATTAATATACGATTGTTTGCAGATAAAGGCCTTAACTTTAAACGTCTTTCATCTTCTGAAAGCTGCCCAACGTAAATCCTCACAGAACTGCCTTCCCGTGTCCATCTTTCTGCTTTCCGGCTAAGGTCACAAACCAAAACTGAATAAAGTCTTTGAGGAAATATTTTGGAAACTTCACATGCATTCCGCTTGAGACCATAGTGTTTAATCTATGGCACCAGGCACCGTTTCCTCAGATTAATGAGACGTTTCAACAAGCCTGAAGTCACTTTTCAACACAGCGATGTTGCACACTCTGTTCTAACAAGCCAGCTGATTAGCTTGCGTTTGTGTGACTCTTGTCTTGGACCGTGGCGGTGTGTCAACCTTGCAGGAGACATGGCAGGTCTCGCAAACCTTCTATGACCCTGTCACCTAATCATCAGGGAACTTCCTGCTCTCCCACCACACTCTTCTCTGTCATGGCTACAGTACCAAAGCACCTTTGGTTTATGGTTGGCGTGCATTTCTTTGGTGTTAATAGTAACTGGATTTTTCTTTTTCCTTAATTTCATGTGAGCAACTACCTGTTTAGCTGAAGTTAACATTATCTGAGTAAAGAAAACGATTTCGGTTTTCTGACCGAATTTCTCTTTCCGCCAGGTCATTGTGGTTAATTGCAGTTCTAGCGAACGGAGTCACCTTGGCATTTTGTTGGCATTTTTTCTCCAGACACTTGGTCAGAAAACCAGTTTGCTACAGCATCCTCCTCTAGTGGCTAAACTCTGTGCATTCAACCTTTTCCTTAGAAGTTCGAGCATAACTAACGTTAGATGAAAATTGGCATGTCCGTTTCTTCTTACCTTAAATCATGTTGAAGTGGGTCAACGGTATTATGATCATTTCTGCCACTATCAAGCTGTTTGGCAAACTACGAAATGACAGCTCTCATTTCCTACGTGCAACTGTTGTGGGGGGTTTTTTTCCTCCTAACATACCCATGAAATGTTAGAAACTTGACTGGTTTGTAATACGTTTCTGTAGAGAGACTGAAGTGTGCAGAGTTAAGGTTTAAGGGAAATTTTGGAGAGTTGGTTATATTTTCATTAAAGTAGGAGAGATTGTCAGATGGTACTAAAGAAAGTGTGAAAACCTCATGAAATGGGTGGGTGATAAGTTGAAATTGTTGACATGGGTAAGAGAGAAGTTGTGAAATCTTAACACCAACTTTTTTTTTCTTTCCATAATAACTATGAACTGACACATGATTCTTTGTTGCTTTAATCCTCTGAAGCTCTCAGCTTGGTGAGGCCCCAAAAGAGAAAATGTTGAATGTATTCCTGCTTCCAAATCTCTCTTACTTTGGTTTGATGGTGCAGAGAGGGCTTCTGAGTGGTCTGTGTTGAACGTTCAGGAGATCAAGTGAAGGAAAGCAATTGTCGAGGATGATACAGTAAAGAAGGAAGACACTATTTAGCTACTGGGGCCTCTATCTTGGGTTTAGGAAATGGACTTTGTGTAAATTATATTTATATTGTAACTTAAATAAATAAGATTGGAGGCATTTTCAGGAGTTCCAGGTTTATAGGACAAAAGTGTCTATGTCACTATTAGGTCTTGAAGAAGAGCTCACAGAGAAAACTACCAAATACCCAACAGTTACGTCTATGAAGCAGCTACTCGTACAATAAAAATTTGAAGTGAAACGAGACATTATGCATAAACTAGATGCATTTTTGTCCTTCTCTCAGCCATCTGGAGTTTTCTTGAGTTCCTCATGTGTTGGCAAAAAAAAAAAAAAAAAAAAAAAAAGAATGTGAAAACTTTTTTCTTGCCTACTAGTGGCTCTCTTTCAATAGGAGGAGTTCAATTACTAGTTAAGACACAGCTGTTGGATCGTCCATGGATTTTAAATTTATATTCTTCTTCTGGTCCACGGACCATCAATAGTTGACTTACCGAGTTTAATTCTGTCATTACATGAGAAGAAAGGAATCAAAGGGCTATTTTTAGTAAGTAAAGTAAAGATCAAATTAAGAAAGAGAGAATATATATCACTGCCAGGCCTGATCGTCAAAGCCTGCTTCTCCTTTAACAGCATTCATGAATAGGCCGAATCCTGTTCATGAAGCCCTGACCTACCCATAACTCCCTCTAGGCTGAGTAAAAATCCTGCTCTGTTTCTACTTGCTTAAGGCTTCCCACAAAGGCATTTGGACTGTGTCCTGCAACACTGTCTTCAGATAGTGCTTCCTACAAAACACAGATTTGTTTTGTAATCTTCTCATGTTAAATCAGATCTGCTCACTGATGTGAATTTGATTATGAGCTTGTGTCTCACTGTATTTCTAATGCTTTGTTCTTTTAAGCAAACCCTAAAACTTGTGTTGTTTTGTGTACACATGTGAGATTTGGGGGAAAAAAACAAAAAAAAAAACCTTGTGAGTTTTGCCCAAAATGTGACCTAAGTATCCATTGGCATGTCTCAATGAATAATTAAAAATAAAGATAATTTCTTAAAAACATCAAGGTATGAAAATATGCTGATTCTCACCAGGGAGCATATTACTAGCCAACCAATCAGATTCAACAGAAAAGGTCCACTGCTCAAGATGGGAAATTTTTGAGGGGAAAAAGACACACAGGTACACATACGGTCTCCATGTGACTCACTCTATTTGGGGCTGCAGAAGTAGCCATGTCCATGAAAGTATCACTTGGCAGTTAATCCCAAGTTTGGGAAAGAGGGCTCTCTATCACCGGTCAGTTCTACACTTCCCCTGACTCCTGATATTTTTCTGTTTCACATTTGTCAAACTCATATATGAGTGAGAATGAGGTAAAGACATAGCAGACTTAATTCAATAATTGCTTGTGAAAAATATGGTCTCGCATTTCAGGACCGGGAGCCATCAAGAACAATAGAACAGTTCATGCAGGACAACTGAGTACCCTAAACCCATCTGGACATAGAGGAGAAAAGAAAAAAAAAAACAACAACAAAAAACACCACCCTTATTTCCCAGAAACAACCTTGTATCTACATACTGTTCTCAAGTCCCTTTTATTTAAGATTGGATTCAGAATCTCATTAATTCCTTAATGCTTCCCTATGTCCGAATATAAAGACACTTTTTCACTTGTGGATAGTCTATATCATAAAATCAAAAATCAAAATTGAGACCTCAGTGGTTTTCCAAGTAAAAGTCAGGCGTGATTTTCAAATGTACCCGGGAACCTCGCCGAAACATTGTGAAATAAGTCAAGCCCGTGTGAGCGACTGAATTTTGATTTGGCAGATATGGATTGAGTACCTACTGTGTGCCAAAAGTTGCACTAGATACTTGGGATAAAAAAAGGCTCCATTTCTGCAAAAGCACTTAGACTGTGACAAAGACTGGATTGCCAGTGAATGCTTCTTAGAGAATCTGCGAGAACATCTGTGGGGATTCAACCACAGCCAAAGCGCTCTCCTGACGCGCAGCATAACAGAACACAGATAATCTTTGGACACTGTAGGGGCCAAGGGCAGCCTGCCCCAAAATGTTCCACTTCAACATATTGATCATTTTATTTTATTTTTTTTTTTAGTTCAACTTTATTTATTTATTTATTTATTTATTTATTTATTTATTTTAATTTACGTCCAAATTAGTTAGCATATAGTGAAACAATGATTTCAGTAGATTCCTTAATGCCCCTTACCCATTTAGCCCATCCCCCCTCCCACACCCCTCCAGCAACCCTCTGTTTGTTCTCCATATTTAAGAGTCTCTTATGTTTTGTCCCCCTCCCTGTTTTTATATTATTTTTGCTTCCCTTCCCTGTGTTCATCTGTTCTGTGTCTTAAAGTCCTCATATGAGTGAAGTCATATGATATTTGTCCCTCCCTAATTTAGCTTAGCATAATGCCCTCCAGTTCCATCCACGTAGTTGCAAATGGCAAGATTTCATTCTTTTTGATCGCCGAGTAATACTCCACTGTATATAAGTGTATTGATCATTTTAAATAAAAGTCACTCAAGTGACAGCCTGTGTAAGAAGGACACTCAGATCCTCCTCTGTCCCCGTGAAAAGCAGGAAATAAATCTCCCATTTGAGAGGTGCCCTCCCCATACCAAGAGATAGACACATCCTTGTCACCAGAGATGGGAAATTTAGAGCCAAGAAGGCTGTATAAACAACCTTTTTTACTCTTTACTAATTTGCCACCTCAGCCCAAATTCTGTTTAGCATCCCTTACTAACTGAAGCTTCCAAAGTTAAGTTTTCTTCATGCCGCCAACTCCTTGCAGATTTATTGTCTCTTTGTCTAGAGAGTATAAAACTGCCTGCCTTGGTCATTTCTTGAGGTCTCCATTTCATTATTGGGCCTCCATGCGCATGTAATAAAACTTTAGGCTTTTCTCCTGTTAGTCTGTCTCGTGTAAATTTAATTCTTAGTTCAGCCAGAAGAACCTTGGACCGAGGAAAATTTCTTCCTTTCCTTCAAGACGAAAGGGGGTCCCAACCTTGATTCTGTCACTTATTCATTCTGTGACTTCAGGGAGGTTACTGAACCCCTAAAAAATTATTTCCAGACAGTAATACCTTTTATAGTATTGTGGTGGCGATTAGAAGAGGCCGTACCAAAAACACCAAGCACCGCCTCTGGTACATGGTAGGCTGTCAAGGCATGCAAGTTCTCTCCTCATCAACGACGAGAAGCTTGGAAAATAGCCATTCACACATGGGTAAGAATGTGAAGAATGTATGGGGGGAAAATACAGTAGAGAAATGCTGGTGATTCCATGTTAGGAACTCAAACTCATGTTTACTTTTTTTATTTTTAAACAGATTGGCTTATTTATTTGCAAGGTTGGGTAAAAAGATCCGTTGCTCAAATGAAAACGCTGGGTCAGCTGCAGACTACCTTTGCTTAGCCTTCTACACTCTAGAGGGGAAGATACTGGATCTTTTGTTTGCTGTTCTGTCAGACGTTTCTGTGGAGGAAACAGCTCCCAAAACCAAAGTGAGAATCATTTATCTCCCTTGTATCTATGCCACCAAAGTGCTAATTCCGGCTGGTGATGGCTCTGGTCCTCTGTGTCAGGCCCTGGAAGGTTTGCTGGCTCCACAGGCTCCCTCGAGGGCACACGAGTGGACGCCTCTCGGATGCACACACCTCACATTTCCAGACACATTCTCAGCCATTGCTCGTGGTCTGTCCCGAACAGGACGGAAAACAGAGGCACTTCGCAAGTAACACCCTAGCAGAGAAGGGGAAAGACTCAGTCCTGCCTCCACGAGCATATAATGGACATTTGAGTAATGACTAAACAAGAAGCTTTTAGCTACAAAACAGTCTGCGATGGATTTTTTTTTTCAATTAAGCCAGAGATATTGTTAGGAAAAGTCTAAGTTTTAGCTGATATGATTTGAACATCCATTATTGCCTTCTCTTCGTCATCCAAGCAACAGTGTGTTTTTGATTCAATTGCCTGAAATGTTTTAAATTCTAGTTAATTAAATGCAAGATTTAATCTTCAAGAGTTCTCCCTCCCCCTTTTTTAAAAAGCAATGTAGCAGAGTTTTAAAAGTGTGGGCTTTGGGGTCAGACAGACCAGAATTCAAATCCCTCATGATCACTTGCTGGTTAACACCAGGCAGACAATTTAGTCCCTCTGAGTCTCCATTTCCTCACATGTGAAATGAGAGTGGCACCTACCTTCTTGTTGGTTGTGATGTCAAAATTAGAAAACATACATAAAATATATAACGTGGTTTCTAATAGAGGGTCTTCAACAAATGTAAGCTACATCATTTAAAACAGGGGTGCCTGGGTGGTTCAGTCAGTTGAGCGTCCAGCTTCAGCTCAGGTCATGATCTCACCATTGGTGAGTTCGAGCCCCACGTCGGTCTTTGTGCTGACAGCTCAGAGCCTGGAGCCTGCTTCAGATTCTGTGCCCCCCCTCTCTCTCTGCCCCACCCCGGCTTGTGCTCTGTCTCTCTCTGTCTTTCAAAACTGAATACACATAAAAAAAAATTTTTTTAAACAAACCTACAAAGTGAGAGTTGGGATATATCTTTCACTTTCTCTAGGTTGTACACTTTTTGTACAAAAGAAAACACAAGAAGCATTAATAGACTTTGGGCACAATTATATCTATAGGTGACCAGCTTGACCATAAAATAACCCTTATAAAATGCGGACAAAATATTATAAAAATATTTCTAAAAGAAGACAGTGTTCTTGGGGCACTAAGGATACACTGATAAGACCAGGGACTATAAGGAACTGTCTTTTCTGATTATAAAGTAAATACTCTTCAGCCCAGGCAGAGAGGACTTTTAATCTAAGCTCTTCATAGAATTGATGATACCACAATCCTGGCTAGAGAAAAGGTTTAGTTAGTAGACAAAACGTGATATCTTGTCAAGTTTTCACGAATTCCACTCATACCCTATAAATCCTATCTATAGAAGTTTCCAGCGGTTTGTCCCCGTGCAACTTCCTCAGATCCTTCTGTCTATGGACAGCAGAGGCAGACAAGTCAGTTAGGGTCTCTGTAAATAGGTGACCCTAAAATGGATCCTGCTCCTTTAAACTAACATTTTCAAAATTGCTTAAAAATGTGTGTGCCAAAAGTCGTGTAGGCATTACCTGGAAGAAAAAAAAAAAAGTCTTCACAGCCAAGGAAGTTTCAGGAACAATGGCTTAAGCACACAGGTTTCCTTTCTGCATAGTTCTCAGAGCCTCCGATATGCTAATGGACATCTCAACAAGATGATGTGGATGGCGTTGTTGGTTTGGATCTAATATCGGTTTCATATCATGAAGTCTTCCTTGACCACACCAAGCCAGGATGATTCCCCTATTCGTCATTTTACTGCCCTAGTATTGTTAGTGACTATTACTTGTTATTAGTGGGGTGTGTGTGTGTGTGTGTGCGCGTGTGTGTATGTTCTGCCCAGGTTGAGATGTAGTATAACATTGTGGTTAGTTTGCCTGAGTTTGCGGATGATTTTACCACTTACTAGACGTCTGACCTTGGGACAAGTTTCCCAACTTGTTGTGCCTTACCTTCTGCAATGATAAAATGATAATTAAAAATGTGACCCATTTCATAGAGTTTTTGAAGATTAAAAAAGGGTTCATGCACGCAAAGCACTCTGGGCAGTGCCTGGCTCATGGAAAGCACTCAGTAAGTGTTGGCAGAAACCAACATCTCCCTTGCCCCTGCGTCACCCTCTCAAATCAGATTTGTAAGTTCCTTGATAACAGGATAACCATCTTTTTAAGTACATTCTCCTATAATACAGCACAGAAGGTCCTGAATAAATACTTCGTAAATGAAGGAATATATTTCGATTGATAAAGTGAAAATCCTATCAGAATAATAAGCTAACATTTAAACCCAAACAAATGAGTTCCAATTGCAACAATAAATGTCCAAATAATTTGAATGTAAATGTTGTTTTTCAGGTACACACATTGCTACCTGACAATTTTCTTCTTTCTAAGAACATGGTTTTGGGAAAAAAATAGGTTTTCTTCTCCTAGTTTATGAGTCTACTCTTCTGAGTGGTGGGGACAAAGATCAAGTCCCCGAAGGACTTGAGGTCCAAAGACATCCAGATCTTTCCCACCCAGCTGGAAAGGCAGCCTACAAAAGGACCACTAAATGGCTTCCTTTGCAAGGAAAACAAAAGTCCCCTACTGTATTATTCAATCCAAGAGAGACGAATCCCTATCCTCATCTTTGAAAAGGAACATGAATCTCCTATTTTATCCTTGTTACAAACACTTGAGATCACACATGACCGACCCCTGCACTTCTTCCCAGGAAGCAATTTACATGTGCATTTTTAAAGTTGTCAGCAAAGTAAGCTAATGAACTGAAGTGAAGGGTCAGGGCTTTTAATTATTTACTTTTTCCTACTTCTCCCTGCTACATTTTTGTTTGGACCTAACAGGAGATTCAGACTTCACACATCAATGGATTTTCATCCACAGAAAAAGCTTATAAATGAAAACAAAATACTGATCGTGTCACATACTAGCATAAGTGAGAAGTATATTCTGTAATTACAGACAGATTTTCAAGGGTTGACCTAAAATGGGGAACAACAAAAAGTTCTGATGGATCTTTCAATAGTTAGGTTGTGTACCATGCTATGAAATATTTCCTCGATGCTTCCACTGACTTTAACTTTTAAATATGTATTCATCATCCCATGAAAAGCTTTTCGAAAGATGTCCTTTTGTGATGAAGCTTTCTTTACCTTAAACTCGAATGCGAAGGTTGAGATATTTCTTCACTCTGTCGACCTTTTGTAACTGCAAATTTCCAGTTCTTAAGCATGATTCAGTGAATGTCCGGTCCCACCAACAACCTGCGTAAGCGACAGGCACATCTCCACCACAATAATCATTCAGGTTATCATTGCACAGGCGGTGGACAATGGGGCACATGGGGCACCAGTACCAGCCTTCACGCAGCATGAGATGAGAAGAGCCTTCAGTGGGGCGAGGTGATCCACAGAGCAAGGGCTGTGTGCCAGAACCTCATTCCGCTACCAAGTTGAAGCGTACGAGCACCAAGGAAAATTGCCTTGGGAGTGTGGACAAAGGTGGAGAACCCGACTTGAACATCTAACGTGTCTACTGCCTCTTAATAAAGTTACGTTTGGGCTAGCAAACAAACCTAGAGCAAGCAATTACTGAACATGATGGTTTCCTCTCTGTTATATTCAGAGCTAAGTGTCTAAGGAACACTTACATTTCTTTTTATACATTGTTGGTAAAGACTCTGAGCAGATGTCAAGTAAGTCATTACACTTTGTCCATAGGGGTCGCAGCACTTGTAAGAAGTGATCTCTGAGACTTAATCTCATTTCTAAAACAGTAATCATACAGCCTATTTTGCAAATGGGTAGTGAGGATTTAAGCTCGTGTATGTGGAGTGCTTTACACGGTGTCTTGCATACTATTGACACTTAGTGAATAGTAGGCATTATCCACCAAAAGCAGTGGTGGTGCTGTGTTCCATGTGCTGCAAGAGATTATTTGATTCCTCTTCTAACTCAGATGAAACTGTCAATGGATATAGGAAGCAAGGAGGAGACCTGACTAGGGGAGTAAGCTTATACTGATTTTTCTCCAACATGTGAAGAAAATAAGCATTTAAGAAAGAATACTCAAGATGAGACAAAATTACCACTCTCCTTGTGTATGAGTCTCCCAGTGGTGCTGTAACAAATTACCGTCAACAGGGTGACTTAAAACTTTATTCTCTCACAATTCTGGTAGGTAGAAATCTGACACTAAGGTGTCACCGGTGCCACGTTCTGAGGTCTCCAGGGAAGAGTCCTTCATCACCTCTTCCAGCCTCTGCTGGTTGCCAGACATCTTCCATGCCCCTCGTCTTCTAGCAACTTAACTCCAGTCTCTACCTACAGCTTCACAGGGTGGTCTTCCCTATGTGTCTGTGTGTCTGTCTTCTCATCTTATAGAACCAGTCATGGGATTAGGGTCCACTCTTATCCAGTGTAATTTCATCTTAACTAATTGCATCTACAAAGAACTTATTTCCAAATGAGGTCCCATTTGGAGCTTCTGGCTGGACATGAGGGTTGGGGTGGGAGGGGGATTATTCAGGCCAGTACACCTTGATATTCCTCGCTCATCTACTCCCTCCTTCACCTCCCCTCCCCCCTCAACACGCACACCCCATATACACAACATGCACATCTTCCAGATTTCTCCTGAATGATGCTATGGGGGTAGCTTCCTTCAGTTTTGAGGTAGGGTTGTTTTTACATATTTGGAGATAAAGTCTGGGGAAGTCTCACAGAAAGGAGGATCGAAAGAACATCTTCATTTCTTTCTTCTATTTTCTTTCCTTACTCATTCAGATCTGCCGCAGGGAAAAAGTTTCCGAAACCCCACTGGCATCAGCCATCTGGAAATGACGATATGAGTCTTGTTCCATATTTCAACTTCTCTCTCATCATCAGTGTTTCGGATGTTTCAATCCATTCATTCATTTATTTGACAAACATACAAGATGCACCGAGTTTGTGTTAGGCACTGGAGAGTCACTGTGCTTATAGTTAAGGTAAACAACTAAAGAGAATTCATAACCAATGAATCATAACAGGTGAAATAAAAGGAGAAGTAGGAGTACTATGGAAGGTCATTGAAGGGAAGCCTAACACACTGTGGGTCAGGAAGAGAAATTAGGGAAGTTCCCATGGAGGAAGGGATGCCTCAATGGATATTTAAATGTTGAGTGAGGAGAGGGGAGAGAGAAATGTTCCAGACAGAAGGGACAGTCATTGAAATGTTTCTGGGGGTGAGAAATATCAAGGCGCGTTCGGAAACTGAAAAATTTGGGGGAAAGGAGGTGATTCAAAGGAAATATTTAGATACTTGTGTAGATGATAAGGAGTTAAAAACACACAAAAATGGCAAGCGTGCCAACTCCCAAGGAGATTCGGAGAGCAGGAGGACTTGGAGGCGAGGGTGGACACACAACCGTCGTCGTAGGAGCAGGAGGGGAGGAGCACTTGAGGTGCACAGTTGTTTGTGGAGGGAGTGTGGGAACAGGCTCCCTCAGGGGCAGTTTTGACCAGGAGATCTTGGCATACAGCCAACTCCACCTCTTCCTCTGGGGCTCCAAGCCCAGCAATCCTACCGCTATCAACTCTGTGTGCAGTCTGGAGGCAGTAATAGGGTCTGTAACTAACACTTTTCAAGCCTCCTTTGTACTGTGTCCCCAGAGGCAGCTTGCTGTTGACAAGGAGGGCCATCAGGCCTGTAAGTTTTCCTGATGAAATGGAGATGCAAGACAAGTTTGGAAAAATAGAAATCTACGCCCAACCAATCAAATGGGCCACACTTTTTTTTAATGTTTATTTTTTGAGAGAGAGAGAGAGAGAGAGAGAGAGTGAAAGAGAGACAAAATGTGAGTAGGAGAAGTGGGGGGGGGGGGGGGGAGAAAGAATCCCAAGCAGGCTCCACAAGGTCAGCCCAGAGCTTGACAGGAGGCTCAAACTCACGAACTATGAGATCATGATCTGACCTGAAATCAAGAGTGGGATGCTCAACTGACTGAGCCACCCAGGGACCCCAATCAAATGGGCCACTCTTCAATAATGGAGAACACCATGGAGCAGCAAAGAGCAAAAGCATAAGCTGAAAGGTAAATTATTTTTTTAATAAATACTGTCAGTCACACACTGGAAATGCAGATAATCTTTCTGTAGAGTATAAATCAAGAATATCCATATTTTAATCTAAGTACAGAATCCGTGTCCAGTGCCTGGCCACACTCAGTTCAGGGAGAAAAGAGTGCCCAGAAAACAGCTAGAAAAAGGGGCTCCACTCAAGCCCTTCTCCATTGGACCAGCGTTGGCTTGTTCAGTAGCACACATACTAAAATTGGAATGATACAGAGAAGATTAGCGTGGCCCCTGCACAAGGAGGACATGCAAATTCGTGAAATGTTCCATATTAAAAAAAAATAGCGACCATGAAGAAAAAGGATATCATTTGATAGCAGCCCTGCTGCACAATGATTTCCTATTAACGTTTAAGAAAGAGACCATTCTTAGAAGTTGAGAATTTGCTAGAAAGTAAAATATCTTTTGTCCCTAAAAGTGACTTTGCTGTCCAGAAGCCTCCAAGCCTTCCTGGAATTTTTATTTAGAATTCCAAAGAGTTCCATAAAGACTTTCAAATGCAACCACATCTTCTACTAACTTTATATGTGGGGGGCTTCTTCCTCCCAGAATCATAGGGTATATAATCCAATATTCTCTAGAAATAAAAGTTAATTGTGGTAATTCTACTAGGAAGGGCAAGCACCACTTTCAACCAGAGTTTGATTTCCAAATCAAGACTCAAGTCAGTAGTCATTGTGCTAAAACATATAATGTGTTGAAGCTATCCTAGCATATTGGGTTAGTCCAAGAAAGATTTGGAAGAAAAATAGAGAATGGCTTGATTTGGATGGTTGCAAAACTTCTCTAAGACTTTTCACCAAAAGGATCCAGCATTTGGGATGTGACTATTCTCCCCTGCAACACACACACTCTAATACAATCAACCAGCACTTATCCACCAAGCCAGTGATTTCCAGCGGCAGCATAGAGGGATGGTTCCAGATTGCCTCAAGTTAAACTCTGGCTAAGTCACTTATAGCTGGTTGTCCCTTGGCTGGTTTCACAGTATCTTTGTTTCTATGCTGCATCAACGCAGCAATAATATTACCTCTCATAGGGCTGTTATGAGTTGCAAATGAGTTAGAAAATTGTGGGTCACATACTAATGGCTTGATAAGTTTTTAAAATTTTTAGGTGGTCATATGAACGGGCAACATAGTAACATGCTCTCCTGACCTTCTTGCCTTGCTCAGAACTCAAGGAAGGAGGGTCACTGTCTGTAATATTTTCCATATGTACTTTTAATGTATCTCAATATGAACCCATGGGTGCTTAGAAGTGTTTTTGCTCTCATGGTAGGTGTTGCCCTATTGGTGACATAATTTTGGAGTTGGCGTTCCCAAAGTCTTCTCTGGAACTGTCTAATTCATCTCTTCAAGCCCAGAATAGGTCCCTGGCTGGGCTTGGCTAGCAGATAATAGTCCACAAATGATTGTTCAACTAAACTTAACCTCAGACAAAATAGTTATGGAAGACTTAATTTAAGGGCATCAAAAGAAGACAAAATGCAAAGGATGGGAATGTCCAGGAGTGGCGAACCAGGGTCTGGACAGAGTGGCCTGTAAACCAACACCTGGAAACAGAAGTAAAGCTCCCACTCCTCCTTCCAGTGACTCCTAGCTGACCATCCTCCCTCCCTCATCGTCTGTCCACATTGGGAAAATTGCCAACAGCCAAGCTGTGTGGAACAGAGCCACAGAAGTTAGAAGGGATAATTAAGGCAGACTTCCAATGTCCTGGTGACAAGTGGGCAAAAGCACATTGGGAAGAGTCCCAAACAAGACAGACAGCAACTGCAAAGGAAAATGGAGCCCTCTCTGTCTTCACTTCATAAAATTCCAAGCAAACTCCTACCTCATGCTCTTCTCTGGTATTTCTTCTCTTCTCTAGGGTGTTTAAATGCCTACTTTTTCTTTTTTATATATTTTTGTATTTTTAAAATTTTATTTATTTATTTACTTTATTTATTTGAGAGAGAGAGAGAGAGAGAGAGAGAGAAAGAGAGTGTGAGTCGGGGAGGGGCAGAGGGAGAGAGAATCTTAAGAAGTCTCCAAGTTCAGCATGGAGCCCAAAACTGGGTTTGATTCCATGACCCTGGGATCAAGAGTTAGATGCTTAATTGACTGAGTAACCCAGCGCACCCCAAATGCCTACTTTTTTCAATCTCAGAGCTCTGACATCTCAGTCCTGTTGTCATTCATTCCATTCATGTAGAAAACATGTAGAGGAAGAATAACCATCAGAGGCTTGCTCAATTTGTGCAAGGGAGAATGAGAAAAAGCTACTTCCTCACCCAGAATAGAAAAATGGCTCACTCCAGAGCAAACTGGGATGGGGAGGCGGGGGGAGGTGGTCACCCTACTCTTCAATCTTCTCTGAAGACTTCTTGTCTTCCACTCACTACTAACATGTTAGTATCCCAAGGACTCCATCCTTGACTTTCTGTCTTGTTCACCCTATAAAGTCTCCTTGGTGGCTTTATGCAACACTGATATATTTGTGTGATGTGTTTGTGTCAGGGCAGCGTGAGCCAGGGAGAGCCCTGGAAGAAGACCAGCAACCTGGGTCAGGTATCCTTTCAGGTGACAGAGCGGCAGGGTGATCAACACAGTCTGGTTTGCCCAGGTCTGTCCTCATTTTAAAATGGAAAATCCTGCATCCTGGGGGAGGCAGACCCAGATGGTTGATAGACCTTGATAGAATAGAAGCTCTAGCATAAAAAGAAGGCCTGGGTTCAGATGGGTCTCTGTCTCTTAATGACCTGGGTAGGTAGGGCCTTGGGTGAGTCATTTAACTCTCTGAGATGCAATATGGAAATGGAGTTGCTCATTGGTCCCTGGCTTTTCTGTTTAGTTAAGCCTTTTGAAATGGATCTTTTTTGTTGTTCAAAAGTAGCCGCAAATCATTATTATGCTTCTCCCTAATATTTCATAGTACAGTTAGTAGGAAAGAGGAGACTGTGTCTATGAAAATACTTGGTAAATAGTTGAGAGCTTATAAATACAAATTATTATTGTTGTCATTTTTATTATAGAAAGACCCTTTATTTTCAACAGCTAAGTAGACACAGGCCTGGAGTGACCACAGGCCTTACTCAATGGGGAACCCCTCCCCCTTGTTTTGAAATAGTTTTTAAACTTCAAGAAAACTACAACTCTTTTATATTTTCTCATGTAGAATGTTGTCCTGCCCGAGATTAATGGTCATTCTGAAGTCTACCAGACAATTGGAGAGCAAGCCGACAAAGCCAAAAAATGTTGACATCTGGTTTCCCTTTAAAACAAGAACACATTTCTAGGGGTGCCTGGGTGGTTCATTCAGTTAAGCGTCCAACATCGGCTGGTCATGATCTCGCAGTTCGTGAGTTCGAGCCCCGTGAGTCGGGCTCTGTGCTGGCAGACAGCTTGCAGCCTGAAGCCTGCTTCGGATTCTGTGTCTCCTTCTGTCTCTGCTCCTCTCCCACTTGTGCTCTGTCTCTATCAAAAATGAATAGGGGCGCCTGGGTGGCTCAGTCGGTTAAGCATCCAACTTCAGCTCAGGTCATGATCTCACAGTCCGTGGGTTCAAGCCCCGCGTCGGCCTCTGGGCTGATGGCTCAGAGCCTGCTTCCGATTCTGTGTCTTCCTCTCTCTCTGTCCCTCCCCCGTTCATGCTCTGTCTCTCTCTGTCTCAAAAATAAATAAACGTTAAAATAAATTTTTTTAAACAAAATGAATAAATGTAAAAAAAAAATTGAAAACAAGAACACATTTCTCACATTGCATTTCAGATATGTATCACAGTGGAAATAAATACATTCACGACAAGAAGGAAGCCAGAAGTAAACTGCAGAGCTGATGCTACTTGGGTCACTGGGAAATATTTTGGGAAATAGAAAGAAATGAGCTCCCTGATTGCCAGAGACTAGAAACCTCGTGCCACCCAGAAATGTTTGTGTAATTAATTGAGGGAGAAATGTCAGGGTACTGCTTCAGTTTCATACACACCTCAGAGGTGTGCAGGATGAGAGGCAGAGCTCTATTCCTTGAGAGCAAAAGGAAGGAGCAAGAAATGAAAGCTGCACAGAAAGGGCACCATCTATCTTGTGGGCCAGACATGAGCTCAGTCAGGGAGAATGATCTAGAGCTATTGAAACAGGCCCCTTGGCCCAAGGCAGCTCTGTGAACCTTCTCTGACTTCACAGAACACTCACGGGCTGTCTATAACAAGGACACAGCTTCTCGAAAATCGGACTGCTTCAAACACCCACATTGATTTTGCAAAAATGACATCAACAAAAGCTACCAACGGAAGCCCGGGGCCCCCAGCAAGTAGAATGGCCAGCCACGCTGTAGTGAGAACACAGCTGCCATGCCCACAGCCTCCACGCGGAGTAGAGGACTGACCGTACTCGCATGGCTCGCGTCCGCTCTTCGAATTACATTTATGTGGCTCGGTACTGATGTGTTAATTTGCAAATAAGGTCTTTGTTCCCTTTGTAACATTGAACATTGTCATCACCTTTAGGAAAAGAAATGTTTCCAAGCTCTGACGGGGCAGCGAACTGTTTTACACGCACGTAACATTTAACTAATTTGGGGAGTTAATACGGCTGCCAAAACCCTTTCAGAACGTGGAAAACGAGGTCTAGAGCCAGGCCAATTAGTCAGTTAGTGGAGACACCTGCTCCTCCTTCCTGCCACTTGCTTGCCAGCGGCAGTACCCTGGGAAGGGCTCCGCAACTGGCCCCTGGCTGCGACTGTCCAGGGAATGAAGCAGACGGCTCAAGTCACTTGCACCCGGCTGCGTGCATGCACACACACCCGGCCACGCCGTGGGATGGTGAGCTGTCCACACTAGTGGGGTCTTCCTAAGAGGCAGAGCAGGGTTCCCTCCTGGAGAGTGGCAACTGTACAAGCCCAAGGGGGTCTCAGATCTTGGAAGCTCATCAGTGGCGAGTTAAAACAGGAAGCAGAACGAGAACTCATGAATGGTGGTCCTCACTGAAATCCAGTGACCTGAGGTGCTCCCTAAATCAAAAGAATCTAAAATGTGAACGTTTCTCAGGCTTCCCCAAGGTTCTCAGAAGTCCGGTAACATGACGGTGATGATGACGATAGTCGCAGCTGACATTTACGAGGAACTTATCAAGGTGGTATGTTAAGCGCTTGGCATGAACTACACACTCACAACTGCCCCATGACGTGAACCTCTTGACCGCTTCTCGTCTCCACTAGAAAACGAGGGCCAAAGAGTTAAATCATTGTCCAGGGTCCATGAAACCGGGCCAGCTGGCTCCAGAGCCTGCCAGTGCTGGATGGCCTCTCAAACGCTCCCTGAAGGGTCCTCTCTGCTTGAGGACCTCCGAAGCAGGCAGCTCTGGGCGTTAACTTCATCAGTGTGAATGCGTGCCCGTGCACACACCCTTTTTATCAGCGATTGCATCTCCGGGAATTTAATACACAAATGTTCGTGCCGACGGTTATTTATTGGTGCACGTTGTAGTTTATACAAGAAATAACCCAAATTTCCGTCAAGAGATAACTAGTTAAATACATTCTGCTGTGGCCACCCAGCACACTTAGTCAATAAGCCTGGCTTCGCTGCTTGGTCCTCCAGCAGCCCTGCCGGCACGTGGCTCAGAGAGTGGGTAGCACCTTGGTGGGAAGTAAACCAGGCCCTTTCTTCCAAGCGGAAGCAGCCCATTTGTACAAGGCTGCAGGACACCTGTACAAACCACACGACAAGCAGCAGCCCTCTAGCCCACACTGAATCTGCACCCAAAAGCAAAACAAAAAAAAAGAGGCACCCCTACATCCACACATAGTCTCTGGAAAGACACACAGAACCCAATGCCCACACTTGCCTCCCAAAAGGAGACCTGGAGAACTGGAAGATGGGGCGATATGCTTCTTACTTACAAGTCTTTCGGTCATGTTTGCATGCTTACATGTGCACGTGAACCAAGCATACCGTAAAACAATTCAAAATTCAAACAAATGGAAATAACATAATTATGACTGATTGGTCACAAACAAAGCATTAGAAAACCCCAATCTAAGCATCCAACAATCTGGGGAATGGGTAAGTACGTGAGCGGCTACCTTTTCAGTAAATTATTATTACTATTATTCAGTAAATCATCAGAGTTGGTGGTGCAGAAGCCACGTAGCAAAAAGGAAAACTATGTCGATGATAATGTTAATGGAAGAGCAAAGTACCACACTGTATGTGCAGGGTGACTGTAATCAAAAGAATATGAAGAGAATTGTCTTCTCTTAGCAGCTGGAAGGAACATTTCTCCTGAAGGTGGGAATGGGAGACATACCTTTGTTGGAAAGAGGGTTCAGGAAGCCTTTTGGGGCAAAGCTGAGCCTGTAGAGCTTCTCCAGATCCCCAGGGAGAGTGTCAGTAATTTCTACTCTGCTCCCTGATGCCATTTTAAAGTGAATGGATTCCTTCCACAAAGACCACATAGGCAGCCAACCCTAATTATTTTGTGAAGTACCAAAAAAAAAAAAAAGGAGGGAGGCTAAAATAAACTATGTTCAATTGCTAAGTAGTCATATTAGCAAAAGTTTCCCAAAATTCTTTTTTTTTCCTAATTTGGAATAATATGATTTTATTACCTCTATACTTTTAAAAAAAAATCAGTGTTTAGGTGTCTATAGACAGAAGCAATGAGAAGCAATGCCATTCCAGTTATCAGAGGAAGTTGTGCAGAAGAGACTAACAGGACGGCTTGGTAATGAAATCTCCATCTTTCTCAGATCCTCAGAGTTTCGGGTTTTTTCCGTCTTGGTGTTCAGAAGGGAGTCTGAGCTGCAGGAAGAGGGAGGTGGGGAGCAGGAGGGAAAACCTTAGAAGCAACAACTGACGTTTTCTCTTGTTTTTGAAAACACCTAACCCTAGGAATGCATCTCAGGTAGGTAACTCATACAATGCCCTTAGAGAAAATAAGGTTTGGTACAGAGAAAACAACGGGATTTCCTGATAATACCTGTTCCGTGGAGTATATAACTAGACAGTCTGGAGGCCGATATCTCTAAAGATCACGTTGTATGGTCCTCTTTCACATCTAAGTAGATGGAAAACGAAGAGCTGATAATGTGTTAAAACCATATTTTTGATCCTCTTACCTCTGGTGTTCTTGCCAACTCTGACTCATCCTTCATGCCTCAGCCCACAGGAGATCATGGGATTTGTAGGCAACAGGTGAGTCCCATGCCTGCTATTGAACATATCATGACTTCTCACATTACTTAAGCTCTCTACGGCTCAGAATCTTCACCCATTAAATGGGAATAACAGTATCTACCCTTCAAAGTTATTTTGAACATTAAATGAGATAATGGATGTGAAAAGACCCCTTATCATTTTAAGGCATACTATATCCTATTATCCAAAGTGAACAGAGCTTATACTGTTTCAGCAAATACAGAATAACTCCCCCCTCCGGTAATATAAATGAATAAAAGACACAATTTTGGGATATCACGTAATTTTATGGCATTACAATTTTTTTTTAACGTTTTTATTCATTTTTGAGACAGAGAGAGACAGAGCATGAACGGGGGAGGGGCAGAGAGAGAGGGAGACACAGAATCGGAAACAGGCTCCAGGCTCTGAGCCATCAGCCCAGAGCCCGACGCGGGGCTCGAACTCACAGACCGCGAGATCGTGACCTGAGCTGAAGTCGGCTGCTTAACCGACTGAGCCACCCAGCGCCCATGGCATTACCATTTAAATGTTGTTAATAAACCTACAACTATATATTGACTTCACATTTTTCTTTTATTTCCACGTGTACTTATAACTAGAACCTAGCGTAAAGGAAAATGGGCTCATTTGACTTCTCTCTTACCTTAAGTCCCCTTAAAAAGTAAAAAAAAACAAATAAATAAAAGTCCTTTGAAAGAAGTTGTCTAAAGAGGAGGGTAATGTCATTTTCTTTCTTTCTTTTTTTTTTTTTTTTTAAATTCAAGTTAGTGAGCATATGGTGTACTAAGGGTTTCAGGAGTAGACCCCAGTGCTCCTCCCAACAAGTGCCCTCCTTAATGCCCATCACCCATTTAGGCCATCCCCCCGCCTCCCCCCAGCAACCCTCAGGTTGTTCTCTGTATTTAAGAGTCTCTTACAGCTTTCCTCCCTCTCTATTTTTATCTTATTGTCCCTTCCCTTCCCCCACGTTCACCTGTTGTGTCTCTTCAACGCCACGTGAAAGAGGAGGGTAACATCACTTTCTTTAAGTCACTTTTCCAAATTCAGCAGAGCTGCAGGCTGCAGCCTGAATTTAATCAGAAAGTGACAGCGGCCTGCAAGGTCCACGCGGCCTAATGAGAATATTTTCCCTGGTTCTTTAACTCATTTCTCTAGGTGAACATGTTCTCGGGGTGCCCGGGGCGGCTCAGTCGGTTAAGCGTCTGACTCTGGATGTCGGCTCAGGTCATGGTCTCACAGCCCCTGAGACTGAGCCCAAGTTGGGCTCTGCACTGACAGCAGGGAGCCTGCTTGGGATTCTTTCTGCCCCTCCCCTGTGCTCACTCATTGTCTCTAGATAAGTAAAAATTTTTTAAAACTTTCTTAAATGTTCTAAGTGGACCCTTCTTTTTCATTATATTGTCTACCAGTACATGCATACTATGAAATGATAAACTGCAGTGTCATCATCGCTATTATTATTGTTGTAAATAAACAGGCTAATCAATTACACGTGAATATTCTGAATGATGTACACTTTAATATCCCAGATCACAGAGAGCCCAGACAGCCCATCCAGGAGGCCCAGGCAGGGAGCTCACGGGGCTTCAGCAAGCATAGCTCTGGGGTTAGAAGGTTCTTCCTTCCTCTGTCTACTCTGCTTGGACCTCTGCCAACAGGCTGGGAGCTTCCACCTAGAGCAAAAAGGAAGATCACAGCCTCTCCACATGAAGAGAACTAGCGTGCACTCCACAAATCTCCTCTTTATTTATTTAGTTAGTTATTTATTTTGAGAGAGAGAGAGAGAGAGGAAAGCATGAGTTGGGGAGGGTCAGAGAGAGAGGGAGAGAGAGGATCCCCAGCAGGCTCTGCACTCACGGTTAGCCCTGACCCGGGGCTTAAACTCAGGAACCCTGAGATCATGACCTGAGTCAAACTCAGACGCTTAACCGACTGAGCCACCCAGGCGCCCCAGTCTCCTCTTCTAATTAAATACATCAGATTGTGTGAGCTCCGTATAAAATAGTCCGTCCTGACCCCCTCGCCATCCTCATCAAACTTCTCTGGATGGACTTTATGGTGACAATCACCCCCCACATATATGCTATTCTAAGCACTCTCTAAATTCTTCAGTGTACCATGGAACTTTTCTTATGAGCAGATATTTCTTCTATTGTTTGTAACTTAAAGTTGCACACATTTTATAGTGTTGAGGAGGTTTAAAAATCTTACTCTCATTCCAGGTGCCTACTGAGCTTGTTCCCTTATAGCTGGAATTTCTACAATTATAGGAATAAATTTCTCTTTAAATTTTTCAGAAAACACCTTCATATTTTCATTTAAATTAACATCCTTAACATTCTTCAAGGTCAAAGAGAAAAGAATTACATGTGTCTAACTATTAAGTATTTTCAAAACGTCGGGGCGCCTGGCTGGCTCAGTGGGTAGAGGATGTGACTCTTGATCTCAGGATTGTGAGTTTGAACCCCACGTTGGGCATGGAGACTACTTTAAAAAAAAAAAAAAAGGAAACTACAAATCTCTACCAAGAACAGGAGACCTCGGAAAAATGCTCTGCAGTCAAAGCTAGAATGATTTTGCATTTTTCACATGTATTAGTTAAATGTCTTGGAAATAGACCTACTGGAGTGGTTACAGCTTAAATAAGAAAACTATTTCAGCTAAATGGGGCACCTGGGTGGCTCAGTCAGTTAAGTGTCTGACTTCAGAGTCTGCTTGGGATTCTCTCTCTCCCTCTCTCTGCCCCTCCCCCACTCCACTCACGCTGTGTGTGTGTGTGTCTCTCTCTCTCAAAATAAATAAATAAACTTAAAAACAAACTATTTCAGGGGCGCCTGGGTGGCTCAGTCGGTTAAGCGTCCAACTTTGGCTCAGGTGATGATCTCACGGTTCATGAGTTCAAGCCCCGCGTCGGGCTCTGTGCTGACAGCTCAGAGCCTGGAGCCTGTTTCCGATTCTGTGTCTCCCTCTCTCTCTGCTCCTCCCCTGCTCACACGATGTCTCTCTCTCAAAAATAAATCAAGATTAATTTTTTTTTTTTAAACAAACTATTTCAGTTAAGCTCATGATTGTGAAGTAAGCTAAGCAAGAGTTGCAGTTGGGGTGAGCTTTCAAGTCTCTTATTATATCTCAAGGACGTGGCATAGTCATGGTACCTGGAACATGGTAAGCATCTGCGGATCAGACTGTGTTCTAGACGCCGGGGCTATGCCTTTGAATAAAGCAGGACAAAGTTCCCTACTTTGGTGCAGCTTCCATCGGCACACCCACCTGTAAGTATATATGTGGTGGTGATATGCATCCACGAGTTAACAAACACAAAAATACAGAAGTTCACGGTCCCTCCCACATCCTATCCTAAAGAGCAAGCTAGTGTGATTACTATCTCAGAGGCATGATCATGAAATACAAGTGTTCACTGCCCTTAAGGGATCATTGGTGTGCTATGATTTAATTGGGCAAGAGAGAATATCTCAGGCCTTCAAATAAAATAAATACAAGAATAGAAATCTCACCGTGGACTTGTCTACTAAACAGGGTCAGCATACTTGGCCATTTGTTCTGCTACATAATAGGTAAGGGATAAACACACATTTTGTAGCCTCTGAGTATTTAGTCATAGGGTCTTTTGCCAAAGTCCTCGTTTTAAAGAGAAGGAAATTGAGGCCAAAAGATGTTAAATGACTTGCCCGATACTATGCCGTGAAGTAAGACCACAGCACTGACTCGTGCTCTCCTGGTCCCCAGGCCAGACTCTTGCTAGTCACAGCTTCTCTCTGTCACGCCTGGACCGAGGGAAAGGGCACGAATAATCGTGATGGAATGCACAGGAGCCCGTTTTTCTAAAACTCCAGACCTGAAGTCAGGTTAAAAGAGGCAAAAGGAGGAATTCTTACAAAAATAAAATTCTTAAAATTCTTAAAAGAGGAATTCTTACAAAATAAAGCCTGCCCTAAAAACTATGAAACTTACAGTCAACACAGCATGTAGCAGGTGAGATGCTCAAAGACAGGGGATAGAATTCAGCACAATGTTTTCATTCACTTCAAATTGATCATCACTACTGTCAACAATGTATGAGGTTAGAGATTCCTGGCAGCAGGCATAAGCCATTAAAGGAGAAGAAATTAGCATGTGTGATAGTTTACCTTCCATCTACTTTTTTTTTCTTTTTTTAAAAAATTTTTTTTTTCAACGTTTATTTATTTTTGGGACAGAGAGAGACAGAGCATGAATGGGGGAGGGGCAGAGAGAGAGGGAGACACAGAATCGGAAACAGGCTCCAGGCTCTGAGCCATCAGCCCAGAGTCTGACGTGGGGCTCGAACTTCCGGACCGTGAGATCGTGACCTGGCTGAAGTCGGACGCTTAACCGAATGCGCCACCCAGGCGCCCCTCCATCTACTTTTTTAGTGACTGTTTTTTGGTCATAATATTCAGTTTGAGTAGAAAATAGCTGACAGGCATGAAGGTCCTGTGTGTATCACAAAGAAATACAGGAAAATAGGTGTTTTTATGATGCAATACGTCAGTAGCTTTGGTCACAACTAACTTCCTTTTGACCTAAATAGACAAGAATATTTTCATCTTCATCCCAGATTTTACTCTATCATCTGTTAAAACTAAATTTAAAATCTTGGATCCAGGCCAATAATCAGTCACAAAACATATTGATGATGTTAAAGTCCTATGACTTATTTACTGACAGTTCTATCAGAAATTCTATATTTAAAATCAGTATTGTGATGGGGTGCCTGGGTGGCTCAGTCGGTTGAGCGTCCAACTTCGGCTCAGGTCATGATCTCGCGGTCTGTGAGTTCGAGCCCCGCGTCAGGCTCTGTGCTGACAGCTCAGAGCCTGGAGCCTGCTTTGGATTCTGTGTCTCCCTCTCTCTCTGCCCCTCCCCTGCTCATGTTCTGTCTCTGTCTCAAAAATAAATAAAAACATAAATAAAATAAGTATTGTCTTTCCCAACATCATCCTGGGTAACACATCCCATGTGGGTAGGCATTGCTCAAAATGTTTTTGGAACCAGTCTTTAGGAAATGCCTTCAGAGCCAGATTACAATCCTGGCAAGAGATTCACTCGAATTACTTGAAAGTCGCACTTCATTTGTGACCAATTGTGATATCACCCAGCTTGGTCACCCACTCATTCATTAGCTTTGGCACTTATTTGGCTATTTCCAGAAGTCAAATTCATCATTAAAGGAGAAATAGTTACTCTCATTGAAGTAGTTTTCCAAAGACTCTGAGCCAAGTCTTGGGCAGGCTGTTCCATGACACATGCTGGGACAGAGAACTAGCAAGAAGGGAGGAAAATCTGGGCTGGGCAGAGACCTGCTCACCGGGGTCCACGGTGTGGTCAGAAATGTCAAGCAGGTCCCCAAGACTGGTGGTGGTCCCGTGAAAGCCAAAGGCCTCACCATCCCCAGGATGGCTCAGGCAGTCAGTGGTTTCAGCCTGACCCATCTGGCCAAGGAGGCCTGGCCTCACAGAAATGTTTCCCTCCAAACACGGGCCACACAGACTGAGAGCAACGGCCCTTGGCCTCAGCAGCCCTGGCTTAAATCCCAGCTCTGAAATCTTCTAGCTGTGTGAATTTGAGCAGTTAGCTTGCATTATTTTCTACACTTTGGGATAAAGTCTGTTACTAAATAATAGGTGAGGTTTTAACTAAATAAATTGACATTGGGTCTAAATTTAAATAAATAAGTAAATTGACATCAAGTCTATTTTTTTATCACATTTGTCAATGGAAGACAGAGTCTAATAGTTCCGTGTACGTACTCTAAAGTCAGACAGACCTGGGTTCAACCCCAGTCCTTCCACTTAGTAGCAACTAACTGACCTTAGACAAGCGACCGGGGTTCCATGAGCTCTGTTGTCTTCATTGGTAAAATGAAGATTAAAAAGACCTCTATTGGGGCGCCTGGGTGGCGCAGTCGGTTGAGCTTCCGACTTCAGCCAGGTCACGATCTCGCGGTCCGTGAGTTCGAGCCCCGCGTCGGGCTCTGGGCTGATGGCTCGGAGCCTGGAGCCTGTTTCGGATTCTGTGTCTCCCTCTCTCTCTGCCCCTCCCCCGTTCATGCTCTGTCTCTCTCTGTCCCAAAAATAAATAAACGTTGAAAAAAAAAATTTTTTTTAAAAAGACCTCTATTGACTGGTTGTGATGAGATGACCTATATATACTTAGGATTATCCTTTTTTTTTTTTTTTTAAGAGAGCGTGCACTCAAGCAGGGGAGGGGCAGAAGGAGAGGGAGAGAGAATCTTAAGCAGCCTCTGTCCGCCCCGATGAGGGGCTCCATCTCAGGACTGAGATCCTGACCTGAGCTGAAATCAAGAGTAGGTCGCTTAACCAACTGAGCCACCCAGGCACCCCTACTTAGCATCATTCTTAACACCTCAAAGTGCCCATTAATTAACATCCCATAATAACATAACAAAGTACTATGACCATTGTTTGTGTATAGGAGGAAATGAATGACACCCAAGTTCTAACCTCAAGTTGTTCAAGAGCCCAGTGGAGTTGGGGAGAGACAGACAGGGAAGCAGTTATAAATAAATCCAGCAGTGAAGAGAAGGGCACAGTTTTGTGTGAACCACAGCGGGAAATACTGGAGCGGGTAGGTGGGAGAAGGAGAGTCAGAAAAGGCTTCTGAGGAAAATGCTCTTCAAACTGTGCCTTGAAGGAAGAGTACAAACTCCCCACGTGGTGGAAACAGCAAATGCCAAGATACAGAATTACGTCAGTATAGCGCTCCAGGGACCTGAAGTTTCATGTTGCTTCTGGAATTTAGATGAGGTGGTGGTGGGATCCACTGGGAGGGGCTGGCTTAGCCAAGTCAAGAACTTGGACTCTGGAACTCAGAGTTTGACTCCTGGCTCAGCAGCTTCCTAGTAGTATGACCTTGAGTAAGGTACTTAACATCTCTCGTCCTCTGTGCTCACTTCGGCAGCACCTATACTAAAAATTGGAACATCTCTCGTCCTCAGTTTCCCCATCGGTAAAAAGGGAGTATGAATTAAATGAATACTTGTAAGGGACCTAGTGCAGTGACTAGCACAATTAACATTTCAAGGAATTTAGCTACTGTGATTACCAGCATTATTAACCATAGGCAGCAGGACCATGGAATGCAGAAAACGTGGTCTGGTTTCCAGGGAAGCAGGGTGCGTAGGGAGCAGACACAGCACAGGCTCCCTCGCTGGGAGCTGGTGGGGTAAGACTGAAAACCTTCCCGTGCAGGTGAACTCAAAGGTCTTCAGTAGGGGGGCCAGGCAGAAACCTAGTCAAAAGCTGAAGAAATCACATGGGACACACAGTTCCATCCCATTCAGGAGGTCCTCCTGAGCGATGACACCATAGACTCCATACCCCAACAGCTGGATCTGAAATCATTAATACCCCTCTCTGGATTAGTTTTTGACACGGTTTATTGCAAGAAGACGTGAGACTAACATAGGAGGGAGGGAAAAGGCAGGCAGGACGATCTTTTAAACAATTAGAATATCTTCGGAAACACATACTTGCATGTGTCAGTTATGGTATGTGTAATAAAAATTCCACCATGTTAATAACGCCAATCTTTACCAGATTAAAAGCCAAAACTCTAATCCTATTATTTATAATAAGCCTTGGGCTTCTCTCTCATAGTAAAACAAATAGCTGTATTCAAACTGAGGAACTTATGAGAATCTTTAACAATTAAGCAAAACTATCTCCTGCTTTTATCATTGAGTTGTAAAAATATTCATTATTTGTTGGGAAAAGAGTTGAATAAGCCTGATGACATGGATAATCTCAAATCTATCAAAGACATGGCCATTTATAATTCATGCATATCCTTTAAAGAAATCTGCTTTTGCAAGTCATACCAAATCTAACTTCGTGTGGTCTACAACTTCTAAAAATTTGGTATCCCAAGGTGGGGTTAGGGGTCTTAACATCAGCCTACGCGCTTTCCGATGTTATACTTCCCTCTTGTGGTAAAATGGAAAACTGCAGCCGCAAAGTTTTGGTTTGCTTTGGTTTTTCTTGGAGTTTCCAGTTACGTTATCTTGCCTGACTTTACATATCCTTGTACGATGCCTTAAATACTTTCTGGAATAAGGCAAAATCTAAATAAGAAAAAATGTATAAATGGCTAGTACTGCCTAGGGGTTTAAAACATAAAACCCTGGGGTGCCCGGGTGGCTCAGTCAGTTAAGCGTCTGACTTCCGCTCAGGTCATGATCTCACGGTTTCTGAGTTCGAGCCCCATGTCTGCTCTTCAGAGCCTAGAGCTTGTTTCGGATTCTGTGTCTCCCTCTCTCTCTGTCCCTCCCCCACTCACACTCTGTCTCTCAAAACATGAATAAACGTAAAAAAAAAAAACTTAGAAAGAAAACACATGAAAACCCTTTGCTTAGGTACAAACACCATCATCTGTAAAATGAGAATAACTATAGTAGTCAGTCCTGTTATGAGGATTAAATGGGTCAATATATGGAAAGTACTAAGTACTAAGAATAGGAACTGATACATGAGTGCCACTAAAAATGAGATCTATTGCCATCACCAAAAAGGTCCATTATAGCTCACTCCCAAGTACAGTGTTAACAGAAGTTCTCAGGGATCCGCAGGCCACCTCCCCCCACTGTGTCCAACCCGAGACCGCATCCCCTTGGTAGGAATATTTAGCAGGGAGTACAGAAACTGAAGTGGCACCTAAGTTGAGCTATGATTATGTCTCGTTTCACAGGAGCAAGTAGGTCATAGAATATTCATATGTATGTTGGACCTTGGCACACTCCTTTTAGCTTCTTCATTTTGCAACTGAAGAGCTTGGGGCCCAGACCACTGATAACACAGTTCTCCCGGCACATTTCCAGCACTTCTTCCATTGGTCCCCAAAGCAACATGATATGATAACTGCTTAATGCTTCTGAGTCCTTAGAAACATAAGTAATTTCCATGAGAAGGCCAAAGCTGTGACTGACCAACCACAGGTTGCCCTTCCTCACCCCCGATTTTTTTAAATGCAAATATTTTCTTGCAAGTAAGCATAAGAACCAGCCTGGTGGAAGGATGACAGGGAACCTGGGCGTTCTGGGCAACCAGTACTACTCAAGCTGACTGCAATGGAAGGCAGGCTGGGTTCTGCAACACCTTTGGAAACATGTCTTCAGTGATGGACTTGATACACCACTGTGGTCTGTCTTAGAACTCACACACCTCTGTGGAAATCGCCCTTGCTCAACCCCCTGCCCCCTTTCCCAGTGTTTGGTCAGTGAGAGAATACAGAGACTCAGCATCCTCTGATCAACGGGAGACTACCCCCAGAAGGCTATCCCAGCTCCCTATGGGATCTGACAAGGGCCGCCCTCATTAATGCTGCATCACACCCCAGCTTCTCGTGCACCCACTCCCGCTTCCTCCCTTGCAGGGTCTTCTCCTGAGAACCCCTAGGCAGACTCCCTACATCTGAGTCTACAGAGAACCCCACTTGTAACAGCCCTTTTCTGATACGAAAATCCTACACTTCATTCCACTGACCAGTGTTTGGTTTTGTTTCCAATTTGAAACAAATCCAATTACACACTCAACCTCTCCAATCTAAGGAGGGCCTCTGCTTAATATCCAGCAGAAATCCTCATTTCTTATTGCGATCATATAAATGGCTGCATCTCCCCCAACCCAATTCCTGTTTAAACTTCCTAATTAAAACACAAAGACACTCGCATTGTAAAAGCAAAGGCCCTTTGATAGATACCCCACTCCCCACAATGGTCCCCTGCCACTGGTTTTGATTTGGGGACCCACATTTTGCGGCACACCCCTGCGAAGCCTCTTGCCTCGCTGCCCCACCAGCACCACTGCCGTCATCAGCACGTCTCAACCGGGCAAGATTCTGAGCAGTATTAAATTCCTATGGTCTCTATTATAAAACCAACACTTTTTCTTCATTTTCTGTGTTAAAATCCTTCATCAAATACCCTTGCTCAAACACGTTATAGGATTGACTAGTAGCCAGTTGGGAAGAATGCAACCCAGTTTAAGGCATCTGGGGAAGAGGGAGAGAGAGGGTCTCTTCTAGGGCAAGTGGGAGAGTGTTTCAGTCAGGAAATTAAGCTAGCCTTTATATAATTTGTAAGAAGAGTTTCAGCATTCATGGCTTGTTTAGGCAAGTTTATGAGGTAAGCAAATGATTTTATAAATAACACACAGTATTAGATCATGTATGTACAGGGTTCATGAAGGCTTACACAGAATCCCTGAGCCTCAGGAACTCCACAGTAAACCCCAGTCACCAGAAGCCCAAGTGTGGGCCCTTTGGGAGGCTTCCTGAAGGATTTCAGGGCATGTGGTTATGACTTCCAGGACACCAGAAGTCATGCTTCCCAACAGAGGGAAGCCCAAGGCCAACTGAATCCCCGTGTCATGGTGCAGAAATGTGCTTTGGGTAGGTAGGAAATTCATCCTGAAATAGAACAGAAAAGCCCGCCCCCGCCCCCCATAAAATCACCTTGAAGTCTAACAAGAAACATACTTCCCTTGGCAGAGGATGGCATCTTCCAAAGGTTTCTTCTCCTAGTTGTTGAGGAAGGATTGATTGTTCGTTATGTAGTTTTGAGTAAGGAGACTATAAAACTGAAAACGCAAGACTCCCTTGGGGGTTAAAAAGCAGTTATTTCAGAGGGAAAAAACCCTCTAATTGCAAGGACAATGGAGGAGAAAAGGCAGATGAGGGAAATGTACATGAGGGGCAAGAGCAGACAGCTGATAACAGGATAAGAAGTATCAGAAAACTACATAGAAGGAATGACAGGCAAGTGTCAAAGCTACCCTGCTGCACTTGCTGTGTCATGAATGCTTTGGACTGCAAGTAACAGAAAATCCAGAAGGCCCGTTTTTCTTATGTCTCTCAAATAACAAGAAGTCTGCAGATAGCCCTTGCTAGTATTGGCTCAACAACTCTGTGATGTCAGAGTTCACATCTCTGTGATCCAAAGCCTGTTCCTCATGGTCATAAGATGGCTGCGGCATGGCCACTCCTAACCGGAAGGTGGCTGGGGAGAAAAGGGTTGGAAATGACTATGAGCCAGGCAATGAACTGTCTAGCACAGCAACAGGAAAACCGGGCAAACCAGGCTTTTCTGAAAGGGGAGGAGTCTGGCAAAATGGGTAAGTGCCGAGTCCATTCAAATGGAACCTAGGCTCCCAGCTGTTGTGTAGGCTGAAGAATCTAGGGGAACATGTAAGTTTCCACATCTCTGTAGTATATGAATGAAGAGGAATAAAATACCTATTCCAAGCATACATGTGTTTCATTTTTATTACCCAAGGCATTCTCCCTTCAAAACTCTTTCAAAAAAATAAAAAGGTTCAGACGGTTATGACACAGTAAGGAGAAAACATGAATTTGATGTGCTACAAAACACAACCAAGTTCAAAAACCACATTTATTTACAAAAGTACAGAGTATCAATGTAAAAAGGAAAAAAGGAAGTAAAACGATAGGCATTCATATTTACATAGACGTGTAGGTAAAACTTACCAAGATTCTTTAAAAATTTCTGCTTCTAACAAAGTCAGTTTCTAAGAATAATGCTTTATCACCTCAGGAGGAATTTTTAGGAGACTCAAGCTATATGATTCAAACTAGAACTATTCTAATGAAAAAATTATATTTTGTATTCTTCGAAAATCTCCAAGTTCCTGGAGGTCAAGTAAACCAGATCACTACCAATTTCTAAGATTCAAAAACTCTTAAATTAGGAAGTCATAAATGCTTTTAAGAAATTGATTTTAAACATCTAGGGGCATCTGAGTGGCTTAGTCAATTAAACATCCAACTTTAGCTCAGGTCATGATCTCATAGTTCGTGGTTCAAGCCCCACATTGGGTTCTGTGCTGACAGCTTGGAGCCTGAAGCCTGCTTCGGATTCTGGGTCTCTCTCTCTCTCTCTCTCTCTCTCTGTCCCTCCCCCATTCACACTCGGTCTCTCTCTCTCTTAAAAATAAATGTTTAAAAAAAATCAAAATTTACTATCATTTGCTGAGTACTACAATATATACTTAGTTTACATTAATTTCTTTAAAAAAATTTTTTTATACATTTATTTATTTTTGATAGACAGAGAGAGACAGAGCACAAGTGGGGGAGGGGCAGAGAGAAGGAGACACAGAATCCGAAGCAGGCTCCAGGCTCCAAGCTGTCAGCACAGAGCCCGACGTGGGGTTCAAACTCACAAACCGCAAGATCATGACCTGAGCTGAAGTCGAACCCTTAACCGACTGAGCCACCCAGGTGCCCCAGTTTACATTAATTTCTTAATCTATTAAAATGATTACCCTAGGGTGGAACCCTACCGTTCTCTAATGAGAAACATTAAGTCATTTACTACTTAGCTCCTAGGAAAATCATCCAAAGCGTGCATTCAGCTTTTAATAACAGCAATATACATGCAGAAAGAAGGCCATACACCTAACCACTACCTTGAGTAGCCAGTTACCTGCTGGATCTTCCAAGAACAGAGACAGGTGTTCTTATGAGTCAAGACTCTTTAGACCCCCGCACTGATATATTCCAGTGCACAGACTTCATTCAACTTTGTTAACGGACTGAGATCCTTCAGCATGTAGTGAAAGGCACGCGGGCACACTTCAGTGACATTTCCTTGCCAGTGTAGACTCAGCTGACATTGTTCACACATTGGTCAACATCTTTGGGGTTTGTCAGTTCTTCCTTTAGTTCACTGTTCTGTGAAATGGGACGCCAAACTGAAATAAAGCAAACGTTCAACCCGGAAATTATTCTCAGGTAAAAGCAGATGATAACGCAATGACCAAACAACTCCTGGAGGTTTAATCCATCCAACAATAAATAGTCCTCTGAGACAGGACTATGTGTCTCTCGGGCACTGTGCCCAGAGCTGAGCACACGAAAGTGAGGAGTCTCAGCTGCAGAGACTGAATGCCCAGTCAACTACAGTTTGAGTCTCCGTGTGTCCAGCCCTCAGCGAGGTGCCGTAAAATCTACAAAAAGAGATGGTTCTTTCTCTAAAGTGCTTGTAGTTGGTTGGAGATAAAATGCTGAACACTGAACAGTGTAAGACAACCCAGAACCTCCTCGCTTATCCACCATCACTGGGAAATATGTTCCACGCAGCGAACAGCTTACATAACTGAAGGTTTTCAGATATCCAAAATTTTAATAAACCCAGCTCTAGTCACTGCTCTGCCAATCCAATGTGGGGTTACAGGCAGATTATTTCAGCACTCTGAGGGTCAGGTGATACTGGCCTGACTTATTCATGCTTTTTTGTTTTTAGGACATTGCTGTGAAGATCAAACGAGGCGTGCAGAAAAGTACATGGCAAGTTATACATTTCTACACAAATGTCAAATGTTTATTTTCAGGCACATTGGCATTTTTGATTGTAATAATTCTAAAGTAAACCATACTTTCTGGCCCTCTTACAGTTAAGAATGTCCAGAGTCAACATGATGAACACACCCACAAGTAACTCAAGAGACAGCCCTGCCCGCGCTGGAACACAAGTGGGACAATTTCCCCCACTCTGTTATGCTCTTTGAGTTGCTATCTGCTTTCCAGTTGTTCCGTGTCCACTGCTGAACCCCCCACCCCCCACTCCTCAGAGCTATGCACCTGCCGTTAGACCCCAGCCTCCCTCCCAACCCTCTCATTCCCAAGGCTTATTCTTCTGTACCTACTACCTCAACTGAGCTGTGATATGGGAAAACCAACCCCCAAATTAAAGCTATGTCTAAATCAAAGAGACTTCAAATAAGGAGCAATTTCAAGGGTCAAATATAAATATAGAAAATGTCCTTTTAAGCAACCAAGAAGCATTGTCATTGAAGGTAATTATGATCCCATTTGCTTTTCAAAGAGCACTTTTAACATTCTATTTAACTAAATAATCCAGTCTTTATATTCGCCTGAGAAAAATACTGGAGTACTTAAGTTTCAGACTTTGTTCATACAGCAGACAGCAACATCAAGTTAGCACCCGTCCAGGACAAGCCTTTATAAACTTACGCACAAGTATTTTTCAAGTCAAGTGTTTTATTTAAAAAAAATTCATAGTAAGGTACAAGCAAAAAAGGAGCATGTAAAAGTTAACAGAAACAACAGAAACGTTAGCGGTACCAGCAAATAACTGTATGGTCCATTCTGCGCAAGAACTTCAAGAGAACTTGAAGGCAGAGATACATCATGGACAACACGCTTTTGAAAAATTAAAAAATTAACTTTACGTTATTATAGCTCACTCTTGAAGTTTCTGGACTAGAAAATGGAGAAGACTCCCAAGACCTATTTTCTTTCTCAAAGGAATCATCTTCTTGGAATGCAAATTTCTGTTTAAGTGCATGGGATATTAAAGACACTGGATCCCAGTGTGAATCTTGTCTTTTCCTCTTATGAATGGGTCTACCTCCAGGTGACCTATTTAAAAAAAAAAAAAAAAAAATTGAATTAAAGCCTTGTGTAATTAATTTAAGCTCCTTGTTGACAAACATGCCAGAAATACAAGCATAATAAATTACAATCTAATTATTCTTCAAGAGATTGAACATTTTTGCCAAGGAATAAGGAATCTGGAAGGCACAATGAATTAGGAATTAGAAAACCAAGAAACCGATGGGGCACCCGGGTGTCTCAGTAGGTTGAGCGTCTGACTTCGGCTCAGGTCATGATCTCATAGTTCGTGGGTTCAAGCCCCACGTAGGGCTCTGTGCTGACAGCTCAGAGCTTGGAACCTGCTTCAGATTCTGTGCTCCATCTCTCTCTACCTGCCTGCCCTCCCCCCTCCCCACCTCTCTCTCCCTCTCTCCCCTACAAAAAAATAAACATTAAAAAAAGAAGAAAAAAAAAAAAAGAAAACCAAGAAACCAGGAAGTCTGGTTCCTAGATGTTTGGACTGAACAACTGGATGATGGTGTTGTTGCCTTTACTGAGATACAAAAGACTTAGGGCAGAACAGGTTTTCATTAAGCCATAGGACTAGGTGAGATCACCAAAGGAAACAATGTGGATACAGAGAGAAGGGGACTGAAGTCTGAGCCAAAGGAAGATAGTGTTCCAAGGAGGAAGGGACCACAGACAGTACCAAATACTGCCAAGACGTCAGGTAAGAGGAACAATAAGAACTGACTATTAGATTTAGTACCAGCATTACTGGTGACCTTGACAATGCACAGTTTTCAGTGGAGTGATGGGGACAGAGACCATATTACAGTGGGTAGAAGAAGGCGGTGAGAAATGCAAACAAAGTTCTGATGAGAAGAATTTATATCAGAAAGAGAAGCAGAGAAATAATAATAGCTGGGGATATACATGTTTTGAAGATGGTAAATACTCAGGTATGGGGAGAATAAAGTAGAGAAGAAAAATGTGATGATGTAGAAGACAGAAGGGATAATTTTAGGTAAAATCCTTGAGAAGATAAGAGAAAAGGAGACCTAGTGACCAAGGGGAGAGCTTGGACATGAGCAATGGCATTTCATTCACAGTAACAAGAGAGAAGGCAGAGAACACGAACAGTGACTGTAACTGTGAAGATGTGGCAAATCTTATCTGACTCTGTAGTAATGTATAATGCACGGTTAGTTGTAGAAAAATGAGATACTGGGGGTGGAAGGGAGACTCTACCAGCCTCCTAGCTGTGTCTCCAGTTATGGTAACAGTCAGTCACCGTCTTACACTGACTGGGCCCAGTGATGCCAATAAGCCCTCTAGCTGGAACAAGTGTGCACATTCAGCCACATTCTTCTCTGTATCAGCTTCCTCACACAAGGGTCAAATCATACCCTCATTAATAATGAAATGATGTGTCTGCCCTAACACTATTATACAGAAAATATATTTTCTCACTAAAAACCTCATTGAGGGATTTCCAGATGAACATGGCAGATCTCTGTGAAATCCTACTAAAATGACAGTAAAGAAATTAAAAAGATACATACCCACAAAGACAAAGAAATTATGAGAGAGTGGGTAAGAATTGCAACAAAACACTGGAAGACAGTGAAGACAGTGGAGGGTGAGCTGCCTTCCTGAAGGGGCTCCCCTGAAGGGACTGAGGAAAAGTCTACACACTGAATAAAATGTAAAACTCAAGACTGAGTCCCCAAGTGCCCAGCATAAGAAATTAAAAAAGGAACTCTCCAGGGAACATCGTCATGAAATTTCAAACCAGGGCTAAAGAGATCTTAAATGTTTCAAGAATAAGGAAAACAGATTTGATACATAGCCAGGAATGAGAATGACATCAGCTTCTCCACAGGAACAGAAGCCAAAAACTGATGGAACAATGTCTTCAAAATTCTGTGGAAAAATGGTTTTCTGCCTATTGTATACCCAGCCAAACTAGCAATGAAGTGTTAGAATAAAATCATAATTTTCAGATATGCAAAGACTTAAAATAATCTTTTTTATAGACCCTTTCTCAGAAAGGTATGGGAAGATAGGACACCCAAGAAATGGGTGAGGCAACACAAGAGACAGGGTAGAGAATGCCATAATGATGGCCAAGGAAATCCTTGGCATGGTAACAATGCAGCAGGCTTGGGGGAACAAGACAGTGGAGCAGAACAGAGAGCTCCTACAGGGGAAATTATTTTAAGAAGCAAAAGAAAGAAACTCAGAGAGACAATTATTAGCTGCAATAAAAAATAAAATTATTCAACAAGCAAAATGTAATCATAGCATAAGGAAATGCTATGAATGTATACTGTTATAAGGATGTAAATTCTGAATACTGATTTAAGTAAAGACGATGGATTTAACTATATTGGGAAGACAGACTAAGAAGTGTATTTATGCGTACATGTTAGGCGGCAGAATGTCTGAAAGGATGTACTCCTGAGTTTTAACAAGCGGAAATAAATATAGTTAAAATATCAAGAAATAGCAAAAGGAAGTAGTACACTGTTCCAAAATTATGGAGATAAGACACTAAAAGAAACAGTAAAAAAAAATTGAAAATGATTCTTTCTGGGAGAAGCGTTTGGAGTGAAGAAGAATCAGAGAGAAGACCTGTCTATGTTTACTTTGATAAATATAATAAATTATTACAACATCACTAATAGAATTTTGATTCATTTCTCAAGTTATGACAACATACCGTTCCACAGCACGGAGCTTAACCTTATTCATATCCTTTAGAATGTCCAACATATTCGGAACATCTTTATTTTCCTGGCTTTTCGAACGATGACTGTCATTAGTCTTACTATCACCTGACTGCTGTCTTTTCACTTCATTTGCTGAGTTATCTGAGTTACATGTATTATTAGTTCCTGGCCATGTGAGTGAACATGAACGATGCGGAGAAGAAAGCTGAGGGGGCACTGGAGGAGGAGGAGCAGGTGGGAGGAAGAACACTGAACTTGAAAATGGATCTGGTTTGACACTCAGTTCAGCAGTTCCTGGCGATGGTCTTTGTCCCAAACTGCTAGGTTCGCTGTTCAAGTCAAAGAGGCCTAAAAACAAAGTAGTCTGTTGAAAAAGTCATGCAAAATTCTCTCCAACATAACACATAACACTAATTAGAAACAAAAAAGGAACAATTTCAGTAATGCTACTAAAATAACGATGTGGCCAGGAAAAAGAAGCAATCCCATCTGCTTAGTAATTTTTATAAGAGTCAAACCAAAGAATAAGCTTATTTTTAATCCAATTAGGATTTTCTGGGTAGGCCTTTAAAGGGAGGAAGGGTGAGAATGCATTTTAAAAAGAAATCAAAAAGTGCTTTTTCAGTAATTAACATACAGTCTGAATTTCATCCTCTATTTAAAAAAGCTAAAACACAATCAACAATTCGTAGTTAGAAACATTCAAACTGGTATATTCACTCTATGATGACACTGTAGAAATGCCCAAGCATATATTTTCTAGGCAAGGCCTAGGACGGATACTGAGTACTTAACTTTTTCACAACAGATTTGCTCCCAAAAGACTTTTTAACACGACTGCTTAAAAATAATGTGTGTGTATATTTCATTTTAACTGCTATTATTATATATCAATATGTATATTTATGCATAAAATACATAAATATACAATACTGTATAAACATTTCATGTTATATATAAATTATATGTGTGTATATGGATGTGTACAGATACATGTATATATTGTGTATGTGGGTGTATGTTGTTTAAAACCAGTCACATCTCTAAAAATTTAGAAAAGGATCATCTGGAAAACATTATTCAACCTGAATTTAGTGAAAGAACAGCAGCAATAACTTCAAACTACAAATACATGAAGACCTTATATTCATCTTCTTTCAAATTAATATATTCTTCCTCATAAATATCGATGCTTTTCTGAAGAGTTAGAAAAGTTTACTTAGAAAACACCTTTTCAATACAAAAGTACAATCTACAGCAGTACAGCTGGAACCAAAGCCATGCCCCTCACCGCAAATGTGTCTCCATTTATTCTACATAAACATCAGACGTAGCAATATTACACCCTCGATATCCTCGACATATTTAATGTCATTCACAAGACACATTAGCATCTGATGCTCTCATTTGGGACCCTACTGACTGAAATGAAATGGTAGGTGAGCACCATCTAACTAAGACAGAACGCAGCATGGCACTCACCAGCGTTTGCACGGTTTTTCAGTTCCTGCATTTGCACAATTGCAGCGATCTGAGTGCGAAGAAAAGTCAGCTCATCTTCGAGGGCAGCTATTTTTTTAATTGCAGCTTCATTTACAGGCCCATCGTTTTTGGTTCGTTTATTCTGTCTTGGAGCAGGCAGCAATGGATTCCAAACTGGTGGCAAAGGATGGACAAATTCCATTTTCTTCTCTTCTTCATTTTTCCATATGCTATTTCTGTGGGTAGAAGGAAGGAAAAACTGAGGGGGGAGGTGTAATTTCCCCAAAGAAATAAATTCTTTCAGACAAAGAGGAATAAAGACACAAAAACAAAAATCAGAGTAGCTCTCTTTATCTCATCATTGTCTCCAGACTCACTGAGGACAAGCACGACAGCTTACGTAACTTTGTATTCTCAATATCTAGAACAGAAGAGTCGCCTTTAATAAGTGACCAATAAGTGGTCAGTGAATGAAGGAACAAGTCTTGCTTTTAGACTGTAAAACAAAAATAATTGTCTTGTAACTGTTCTACCTAATTGGTTTAAACACAGTACAAATTGATTTATTTAGAAATAAAGTTGATTTACTTAGAAATTCTACATACTCTGAATATATGGTACTGAATGGCCTTATACTAAGCATTATGTCAGGGATAAGTTTATGGTATTCTAATTTTTTTTAAATAGATAAACCACTTTGATACATAATAAATTTAGCCAGAATATTTGGATAATTGACCCTTATTGTGTTTATAGCCTATATCTGAATATACTAACACTTAAGTTAGTACTCCCGAACAGTAACACATTCAAATTTCAAATACATTTATTTAACATCGTTGCCTGGTACACAGTAAACACTATTTAAGTTTGGGCTAAATATGTAAAAAATAACCAAATATGGTATCTAGCATAGGAAACAGCTTTCTCCTAAAAATGGACATAATGATTTTGACACCCTTTTAATATCATTCCTTCCTAGGCCTACATTAAGAGAAATGGGAAATAAAAATGTCATCCTTATTAGGAAGATATTAGTAGGTCACAGGTCAGTACAAAGACAGACACAAGATTCAATTAGTATGATCGAACTTCAACACGTGCAAGAATTAAGATTACAGCCCATATCCCACCTTCCACAGGAAGTATGTAAAATTACCGAAATCTGAGATAACTGCCTTCTTCATCATTTGCCACACGCAAAGTATCAGCAAAAGACGGAACTACAGATCCATAGTTACCAGGGTCTACAGAGTTCAATAGAGGGATCAACTGAAGTAAAAAAGGGGAAGAAAAAAAAAAAGTCAGAGCTTTGCTGGGGTGGGGGGCAGGGGGTAGAACACATGCGTGCCCATGGAAATTGGCTAAATTAAAAATCCCTGAGTTAAAAGGAAAAAGGATATGCAACAGAAAAACATGCACCTGTTAGCGGGGCAAAAAATACTGAGGAAAATGTCATCTAAAGTCTAAACATGTAGCAATATTCTCTACCCTGGTTAATGTCATCTGTCATAAAACACAAACTAGAAGAATAAAATAAGCTATTCAGGTGTTGCTTTGTATCTGCCCATCTTTGAATGTAATTACTTAAAGAAATAAACACAAAAACATGCAAGAGGTTTTTGGCTTTCAGGAAACAGTTCTTCTTTTGTTCTACTCTATCTCTAGAAGTACCTGGGATTATTGTATACATAGTGCTTAAACAATGCATGTTGACTGACTTACCTCAAAATTAGGCCTGGGACAAGGTTCTAGAGGAAGAATTTTCCCAATAAGACGAACAATACTCCGAGCTGATCCATAGTCTTTATTTTCTCTAATCTGCAAAACCTATTTACACATAGAACATTGTTTAAAAACTACTCTGTTAGGGGTGCCTGGGCGGCTCAGTCGGTTAAGCGTCCAACTTCGGCTCAGGTCATGATCTTGCGTTTTTTCGAGTTTGAGCCCCACGTCTGGCTCTGTGCTGACAGCTCAGAGCCTGAAGCCTGCTACAGATTCTGTGTCTTCCCCTCTCTGACCCTCCTATGCTCATGCTCCGTCACTCTCTGTCCCCCAATAATAAATAAATGTTAAAAAATTAAAAAAAAACACTATTCTGTTAAAGCCATGTTTATATATCCATGAAGAAAAGTAGATGTAAAGGATGCACTAACACTTATTTTGAAAAGAAAATACAGAAGGGCATACTCAAAGTATTTTCTTCAAAGAATTAAACTTTGGGGCCCCTGGGTGGCTCAGTCTGTTAAGCATCCAGCTTTTGATTTTGGCTCAGGTCATGATCTCAGAGTCCTGAGACAGAACCCCTGTCCAGCTCCGTGCTAAGCTCAGAGCCTGCTTAAGAGTCTCTCTCTCTCTTCTCACTCTCTGTCTCTCTCTCTGCTAGTTCTCTAAATAACTTAAAAAAAAAAAAATTAAACTTCATTCATATTTGTCCTAAAAAGAAAAAGAAAAAAAAAAGGATGGGAGTTAACCTATGTAATATTCCAGAAAGAAAGGTCTCTTAAGAAAGCACCACAGGGGCACCTGGGTGGCTCACTTGGTGAAACATCCAACTTCAGCTTAGGTCATGATCTCCCAGTTCGTGCATTCGAGCCCCACATCAGGCTCCATGTTGACAGCTCAGGGCCTGGAGCCTGCTTCAGATTCTGTGTCCCCCTCTCCCTTTGCCCCTGTCCTGCTCATGTTCTGTTTCTCTCTCTCAAATATAAATAAACATTAAGAAAAAAAAAAAAGGACCACAAATTCATTTTTGTCCTATTTCTGATAATGACAAAATACTTTAGGGGCGCCTGGGTGGCTCAGTCGGTTAAGCGGCCAACTTCAGCTCAGGTCATGATCTCGCGGTCTGTGAGTTCGAGCCCTGCGTGGGGCTCTGTGCTGACAGCTCAGAGCCTGGAGCCTGCTTCAGATTCTGTGTCTCCCTCTCTCTGACCCTCCCCCGTTCATGCTCTGTCTCTCTCTGTCTCAAAAATAAATAAACGTTAAAAAAAAAAAACAAATAACTTTAGGGAAATTTATCCAGAAAAATTGCCTCCTCTCCTCCCAGCTAAACATCTTTTGGCCCAGTCAAAAATTGACAATTTCAGTTTCTCAAACAATGAGGTAATACAGAGTGCACTTATGTAATTCCTTTCAAAGGTGAAATAAAGAGGGGGAATAAACTAATCCGGCACTAGACAATTTAAGAATTCTTTACTTACAGTGAACTATATCTGCCAGAAGTCAGTTCTTAAAAAGATGATAGAAATGAAATACGCTACTATAATTCAAATAACATCTTGTCTTTTGGCTTGGGCTTTCCAGATTGGTGTAAACAATTCCCACAGAAGTCTCCTCAAAAATATGACATAATATTTCTGCTTTTGGCAGAGATTTCAAGACAAAGAAAGCACTTTCTTCAAAAAGCATTAAAACTTGGACTTTTCATTTTTCCTAAAATCCCATAACAAGGAGAGTTTATTACAAGCAACAGACATAGGTAGCATCCTAACAGCATCTTCTTGGAAATGGACATACAGTTCTAGAACTCAGGAAAAAAACCTGGGATTTAGATGGATTTGGGAATCGTCAGCAGACACAATACATGATAGGTAAAAATTAAAGCCATTTGACTAGTTGAGAAAAACGGGCTAGAGAGGAAGATCTGGAAGCCACTGGCACAGAAAATGCCATTCCTCTACTTTCAAATAGTAAGATTCTGAATGTATCTGATCACATCCAAACACCTGAGTTCAGAACCTTACTATTTGAAAGTAGAGGAAACATTAAAACATTAAACTGATTACATCATAGGGTGCCTGGGTGGCTCAGTCAGTTAAGCGTCCAACTTCAGCTTGGGGTCGTGATGTCGCAGTTTGTGAGTTCGAGCCTCATGTCGGGCTCTGTGCTGACAGCTCGGAGCCTGAAGCCTGCTTCGGATTCTGTGTCTCCCTCTCTCTCTGCCCTCCCACACTCGTGCTCTCTCTCTAATGTTTAATAAAAAATTTGAAAAATCTTTTTAAACTGATTACATCTACTGGCCTCATAAGCTTCCATCAATTCTGCGATCTCAGTCTCCACAACATCCTCCATGTATTCTGTATTATTCTCCAGTCACCCTGAAAAGTTCCCTGCCACTTGGCCCAGTTCTATCTATCCGACTGAATTACCCACTCACTACGTTAATAACACGAGCTCTTTTGCATATAGCAATTTTCCTCATGGTCTCAAAGACAAGCCAATGTTACCCTAATTGCCAAGCACTTACGCATGTGCCCAAAGGGCACCACTCTACCTCCAGCCCTGGCACCAGCTGTTTTTACCTGTCTTCTAATGTCAGATTCACACTCCTCTACAAATTTGACTCTGCTTTCGGGAGTTTCCTAGGCTCTAAATTCCTAAACCAGTTCCAAGGAGCACCACACAACAGTATACCTAACTACACGTAACTCTGTTTCATTTGCAGTGTTCTCTCTGCTCCATTAAGACTGTCAACTCCAGGGGCAGAGATGTGTTTATGTTCCTTTTCAATCCTACAGGGTAGTAGTTCTTAACCATAAATCACAATCACCTACACCTACAATCACTTCAGAAGTACGTATTCTCCAAAAGAAAAAAAACACAAACCACACATGTAAGACAAATTTTCTAGTAGCTACATCTGAAAAAGTAGAAAGAGGTAAAATTAACTTATGTTCATTTATTTTTGAGAGAGAGACAGACAGGGCAAGGGAAGGGCAGAGAGAGAGAGAGGGAGACACAGAATCTGAAGCAGGCTCCAGGCTCTGAGCTGTCAGCACAGAACCAGATGCAGGGCTCGAACCCGCAAGATGTTGATTATGACCCGAGCCAAAGTTGGATGCTTAATCAACTGAGCCTTCCAGGAGCCCCAAGTGTTTATTTTACTTTTGAAAGAGAGAGAGGGAGAGTATGAGCAGGGGAAGGGCAGAGAGCGACTGGGAGACAGAGGATCTGAAGCAGGCTCTGTGCTGACAGCAGAGAGCCCAATGCAGGACTTGAACTCACAAAAGGTGAGATCATGACCTGAGCTGAAATTGGATGCTTAACAGACTGAGCCCCCCAGGCGACCCGGACTTTACTGATGTGACTTTCCTACCAAGCAGAGATTTTCAAGTTGTTTCAGTGATAGGTTCATTACCACTCAAAAAGTGTTCATCCTCTTGATATTATGTGTTCTCATATTACTAATGGATAAATTACCCCAACTACTCTTAGCTGGAGAAAATAAATTACAAAAACAACAATATTTAGAAGACTACAAATCCATGCTGACTTCAGCTGGGTATTCTGCACAGGTATATTCTGCGACCTCTTCAGAGCATGAACATGTTGTTCTCTACTGTCTTGCCCAAAGCAATCACCAATCTCTGAAATCCCCAAAGCCAACATTTTTATTACCTGGCAGAAGCCTTGACTCTGCTCTTACTGAGAAAACCAAGGACTCCAACTTAACATACCTCAATTTTTATTTCTCTCCATTCCAAACCTCTCCACCATCTCTCACTTTTATCCTACTCAACTGTCTGTCTTCTTTCCAAGACTTATTATTTATATTCCTTGCCCAGCTACCTTCTCCAGGACATTGCTCATCACTCGCTCTTTCATTTGAATTTTTAACTTTTTTTTCCTGTCTATGAGGTTCTTCTCCAATGCTTGCAAACATGAAGTTATCTCTAACACTGGAAAAAAAAAATGTCGATCCTACTCCTTCAAGTTGATGGCTCTTGATCTCTTTTCACAAACTTTTCAAAAGAAAGTTGCTGATGCCACTACCCTTCCTTAGTTATTCTTCAAACTACACTACAGCTGCCACTCCACCTACACAAATCCCTAAACGTATCAATAATCCAATAATAAGCAGATCTTTAACTACTATTCAGTCCTCATTATCTTCAATGTATTCTTGAAATTCAAAATGCATCAGTAACACCCAACATCTTCCATTATGTCACCAAAGTCCCTGAATTCAAATATGAAAAGAATGTAGATAACCACAAATCTGAAATCTCTTTTTCCAACATTCTAGAACTATTTCTCTATCTGTAGGATATTTGTATTTATATAATCCAACAGCACATCTGGCTCACTTCACCTCCTGATTCAAACTAGTTCCTCATACTGAATTGCCTATTTATAATATAATAATTGCCTATTTATAATTTATAACCACTCTTCAACTTACTTTTGTTTAAAATCTTGAAAGTGTCCTTGGCTATTCTCTTCTAATTCACCCCAACAAATAGCAATGATTTGCCCATTCTATAAACTCCCCAACTATTCTTTCTTATATTCAATCTTGTATTATAGTTATCTGTATGTTTTTATTCGTCATATTGTATTTTAAGCAGTATGAATACAAGATTGTGTATTGCTCTATATCACCCAAAGAACCAAGCATATTGTGTTGGATATGGTAATGCTCCATAAGTAGAGAAAATTGGATTTGCTTGTACTTCTTAGGCCTAAGTCATCCTCTCTCCAGATTTATTCTGAATTTGTTGAGCTATAACTTGCCATTATATACCCAAATATCAAACTTAAATTACTTTATTTTATTTTTCTTTTAAAAAAAAAATTTTTTTTTAACGTTTATTTATTTTTGAGACAGAGAGAGACAGAGCATGAGCATGGGAGGGTCAGAGAGAGAGGGAGACACAGAATCGGAAGCAGGCTCCAGGCTCTGAGCTGTCAGCCCAGAGCCCGACGCGGGGCTCGAACTCACGGATCGCGAGATCGTGACCTGAGCTGAAGTTGGACGCCCAACTGACTGAGCCACCCAGGCGCCCCCAAACTTAAATTACTTTAAATAAAACCACTGGATAATTAAAATATATTTTACCTGTGAAGGTCATATCTATATTTTGCTGCATGTGCACCTTTTGCTGGCATTTGACCTATCTAGTAAATAGGTTGCTAATAATCTTATCCTCCCCCTCCCCCCACCCTTTTTTTTTAAGTAAACTCTACACCCAACTTGGGGCTTAACTCACAACTTACAACCTGGAGATCAAGAGTCACATGCTCTTCCGACTGAGCCAGCCAGGCGCCCTTAATTTTATCCCTTTTTTTTTTTAACGCAAACTACCTAAGGTACACTATTGCAAACTCAGCTTTGTTCCACCTGAAAAGTAACAATCTTGCCTTAAATTAAATGTTTACATATATATAGATCATTTTCAAAGTAAGACCCAGCAACAAATACAACAGGTTCATTCAAATCCATTAAAAAACATTTACCTGGTCTATGGGAACACCGAAATATTCCAGCATCTCTCTTAAGATATTCAGTATGAGTGACATTGATGAAACACATACATAAGCGAATTCAAGGAAACATTATCAGTTTCTTGATACCTTCCGGAAAAAACAATTTAGAAAATATTACTCTTGACCAAAAAAACAAAACAAAAACCAAAAAACACGATTGCCACAAAACTGTATTAAGTAACCTGGAGGAATCCTTTCGTTTCACATTACACCATCAACTGATCTCTTTTGGCCAGCAGTATTTTGAAGGAAGTCAAAGAGAGAGAGGAATGAAGACGTGGGGAAGGGCTGATAAAGGAAATTTCAATTTATCAGTTAAATTGCACTAAAAGTTCATAAGATGTTTCAGCCTTATTAAATATTAACCAACAATAAATTGGACACTTAGCAGGGAAGCCTTTAGGTTAGCTGCGACAGCGAAGTCCCCGCTCTCCTGGAAGCTCTGGGTTGAGGAGAGGGATGAGTTCAGCTCCTGAAGGCAGGCAGGGGGCCGACCCAACGCTTTAACAAATGAACAGCGGCTCTTCCTCACAAATGAATAGGGTACCATCCATCCTCCTCACTCATTTTAAAGACAAGGAATTTGGACCCCAGATACGCGACGTGACTCAGTCACCCAACTGAGTAACAGGCCGAGACTAGCGCCGGTGGTGTCAGTCGCCTTGGCCTCAAGCTTCCTGAGGGGCTCTCCAAACCCAGAATGATCGCCTTGCTCACCTTCCTCCGAAGCCGAGCCTGCGAGCAACCACCGGGACACCAAGCTGCGGTCCTTAAGAAACGCTGCCTCGAATCCGCAGTCAGCGACGCCCTACGTGCGCCCGTCCTGGTACAGGAGCGCTCGGACGTCGACTCGGGTCCGCCCGCGCGCCTCGGTTTGCAAGCCACAGACGGTAACGACGTCCCCCACCGACCCGGGGCTGGACACCGAAACCCCTTCCCTCAACCTGGGTAACTCCGCAGGATGCTTGGCCCTTACCTCCGGTCTCCCACCCACCTTGCGGCTCGCCCCGAGGCCGGGCACAACTTCCGCGTCCCTGAACGAAAATCAAACTCCGCGGGCCAAGCCAGTTTCCGAGCTCATTGGACAAGCCTAAACATATGTGCTTCTGATTGGCTGCGTTATGACGTCAGGCTAGTTACGGTTATTTGGGCCGGCTACTGGGATATTTCCTTCTTCCTCTAGGGGGCGGGCCTTCCGCGAGGCAACCAATAGAAGCCTAGAGACAGCAGGTGGAACGGGAGGGGGGGGGGGGCGGTGCGAAGATGGTGACGCAAGCTTCTGATGCGTCCTTAGGTTCCTCCATGCTAAACTACTGGTGTCTATCTACCACACGGTGTCATGAAGGTATTAAGGGTCTTGAGCCAGGCCCGCGATCCGGGATTCGTCCCTTTTCGCAGTGTCGTCCCCTATACACCCAGACGCTAAGCGGGACCGCGCTCTCCTCTTCCCTTGAAGTCGCTATTTGTTGTCTGATCATTTCATTCAAACATTATCTGCTTATGGGATTAGCAGAACCTAAGCAGTCTTCGAGGGATGTGCACCTTTGCAGTACTTACAATGTTCGCTCACCAAACGCTCCTGGTTATCCAGGCTATCAAATATGGACCGGACGTTAACCTGGCCGAGTATTGTTAAGGAAGGACTAAATCCTATCAAGTGATACCCATTTTTAATTCTGGTCTGGGTTTTACTGGCTTCGTAAGACAGAGCAACATCTTTATTCCTACTTCAGCCAAGGATGCACTGGAATGACATGACAATTTAAGATCAACTGTGCCTGCTGCGGACCTACATTAAAATAAAATTTTTAAAAATGGGGTCTTTTGAACTAATTTCTCTATGGTCCACATTTACTCATTCAATACTGAGTGTTATGTGCCAGGCACTATTCTAAGCATGGGAAATGCAGTAACGGGCAAGACCAGTAAGGTCCTCACCCTCCTGCAGATTACATTCTAGTAGAGACATCAGAGAGGCTATCCCTGAGCATTTTTAAACCCCATCTCTTTCCACTCTTACTTTTCTTTATAGCACTTATCACCACGTATATTCATGCTACCGCTATCGCCAAACTAGAATGTAATCTCTAGAACGGGTACTTTTGGCTTGAACCATGCTGCTTCTCTAGTGCTTTAGAAAAGTGCCTAGTATATGGGGCGCCTGTCTGGCTCAGTTGGTGGAGCATGCAACTCTTGATCTCATGAGGGGTCAGGAATTCAGACGCATTGGGTGTAGAGCTTACTTCAAAAAAATAAAATTTAGGGGCGCCTGGGTGGCGCAGTCGGTTAAGCGTCCGACTTCAGCCAGGTCACGATCTCGCGGTCAATGAGTTCGAGCCCCGCGTCGGGCTCTGGGCTGATGGCTCAGAGCCTGGAGCCTGTTTCCGATTCTGTGTCTCCCTCTCTCTCTGCCCCTCCCCTGTTCATGCTCTGTCTCTCTCTGTCCCAAAAATAAATAAACGTTGAAAAAAAAATTAAAAAAAATAAAATAAAATTTAAAAATTCTTAGAAAGTGTCTATTATATACAATGAACAATCAATACTTGAGTAAGATAACTGGATATGGGACAAAAGAAAACAGACATCAGAAATGATCTGTAACTAAGTAACTGGCAGAATATCCCAGTAGTCCACACTAGGTTAAGGATGAAAAGGCAGAAGAGGCTGTTGGACAAGGTATAAGTGAAGGCAAATGGGTCAGCCACCTTACTTGGAATCAGTGAGTCACAATTTCTTCAAGTACCTTGTCCTTTCCTTTTGCCCTTATAAGTATATAAATCATGATCTTGTGGCCACCTCCCTTTCCAGTCCGGTATCAATCAGCACACATTACAGCCAGACCAACACTTCCTCGGAGAATATTAGAATAGGAACCAGCACTAAAGCTACCTTCACCATGCACGCTACACCCTCCATGAATGTTTTGCTGACAACTTACCCCTAACATTCTTCAGAGATCTTTCCTCCATTTTGTTTACGAAAGCACTCATACTATACCACATCTTGATAACCTTTTGAGATTTGACAGTATTTTTCAATTGCTCATGTTTACATGAAATTATTTTCTTGGCCTTTTAGAATGATGCAAGATTCAGGAAAGCTTTTTTGACTTCAGTTACCTTTTCTGTTGTTTTTGAGTAATGTTCAGAAATACGGTGGCTTGCTAAGATTTTCCTGATTGTGTTCCCCTCCCCCAGTTTGATCTAAGCCCTCTCCTATGGTCTCTACACTCAATGATTCTACTTTTGCTACTTTCTTCTCAGTGTGGGGTCCAGTCCTGTCCTTAAAAGGGAGTCTTGTCTTGGCTGGTGTTTTGAGAGTTCACTGGGGAAAATCGTCCCAGTCTCTCCAATCCTTCCTTTGGGTACCTTGCACTCACTATGGAGAGGACAAAATCCAAGTTTCAGTTGAGTAATTTGAGATTCTCCTTTTCTCAAGTCTGCCAGACCCTACCCCAACTCTTCCTTCTCACATAGAAACCAATACCAGGCAGGTTGATGGTTTTCCCCATTTGATATTTGGAGGTTCATCACCTAGTTTAATTCCAAAAGCTGTCCATAGGTATTTGGTTTTGCCATCCAAATGTATTTTTCCAGAACTACTAACACTTTATAGATAATCATCATACTATGTTCTGGATCCCCAACACCAAGAATGTTTTATTCACCTTTACACCCATTGCCAGGCATACTTTTTCAGTGAATAAACGAAAGGTGAGAGGCTGAGGGCTGGTTTAGACAAAGGCTAGAAAGATGTGTATACTCAATTTTGCCAAATACCCAGCAGAGCCCCATTAGCCTATGCCACAAGCCTAAGTTTGTTTTTGGTGATGAACTCAAGTTACTGTAGTTATCTTAAACGGTGGGAAAGAATACAAATTAACCTTCTACCAAAGTAGGAAATAGCCTCTCCAATGTTAACCATAAGGGTTCATATGTAAATGTGATCTCCACATTGAGATGTGCTAACCCAGAAAGTTCATTTAAATTTTACATTTCAAAAAGAAAAATATTTAGGCCCTTTTTCTTTCTATTCTGACTATGCTTGAAGCCTCTCAGGGGTAGTGCTAATACAGTACACTTAAACCAACCAGCGCTATTTAAAAGATTAAACACCTCTTAAAATTCATTAAACCTTTACAATTATTTATTCAAAAATTTTAAATATTTGAGAGCAATTAGACCAAAATTTTCCCTGATACTAAAATCATATTTCAAATTAAATTCTAAAAATGTGCTTTGTATTGACAATTAAAATAGTTAATATAAGAGACCTATTAACTATATTTCTAGGTCTATTTAAACTGTAGTAATATCTATACTATAAATTGCTATTTACTTGTAGTGTTACATTAAAATTATAAAACCAAAGTTAAATGTTTATAGTCTAAAAGCAGGATTTCTTTTTACTTGAGCCTTTAAAAATTTATACAAAAGAAAAACTAGGTTATGCTTAGTGTATGAATCCAAAGGTCTTATGTGTCTATAACTACTCATACTATGTTCGAACAAAAATAGTTTACTATAGCTAGACCGCTCTAAAGGCAGAAAGGTGAACTGCTGCTTGATTTTTCTGGTTCCATTTTTTTTTTTAGAAGATTCATAGGACTTCATAGACTCTGTACTCTGTTTTCTGATACAATCTTACATTCACAAATAGGAATGCCTTGACTCTTGTGAATCACTTAAAAAGAGTTGGTTAAAACCTAGAACACAGAAAAAATAGTTAAAGGATGCCCTTCTAGTCTTATCCCGCTTCTGGATCACTCAGACAGTCAGATATACATCAGTGCTACTAATGTTTGCATTTAGGCCTTTTCATTTTTAGCAATAATCGACTCATAATTTGATACTGTCATGGTCCCAGTAACAGGAATAAAAATATTCTACTTCATAAAAATTCCAAGTAACTGATTTGGATCATCTTACAACTAGTAACAAATTATTTGCCATCCAAAGATATGATATATATCGTAAAGAATATGGCATAAGTCTTACAAAAACAAACAACAATAAAAAAAAACTAAATTCATTCCTATTGCAACATTGAAAAGAAAGTGGCAATATGCAGCATTTCTTTTTAATTATCACTGACTGGTACCCTCAGATGGTAACACACAATAAAGCAAGCACCTGAGAGTAAAAGGTAGCTCTTAAACTTCAATTAAGTAATCCAGAGAACTAGGAAAAAACTTCAGATAACACAGATTCCTGACAAAGACTTCCAGATTCTCAATACTTTTACAAGCAGAAAACTTGCTATTTACAAGCGAACTACTCTTTTTAAGTACGTACATGTCAAATATTAGCTCACTGAGTCAATCAATAAAAGTCTACGTTGGGGCGCCTGAGTGGCTCAGTCGGTTAAGCGTCCGACTTCAGCCAGGTCACGATCTCGCAGTCCGGGAGTTCGAGCCCCGCGTCGGGCTCTGGGCTGATGGCTCACAGCCTGGAGCCTGTTTCGGATTCTGTGTCTCCCTCTCTCTCTGCCCCTCCCCTGTTCATGCTCTGTCTCTCTCTGTCCCAAAAATAAATTAAAAAACGTTGAAAAAAAAAATTAAAAAAAAAAAAAGTCTACGTATCTATGACTTTTATCTACTGGCTCTGGTTGTCCTCTAAATACAGAACATGTTAAAATGATGAGGCTGGACAAAGTAACATCAAATGTCCATCCTGATCCTTATATATAATTTGAATTGTAACTCTCTATTTCCTCTTTTAAGGGAAACCCCTTAAAATACTTGAGGACTGCTCGCAAGGACCCATCTCAGTCATCACTGCTCTACAGCAAACATTCCAACTATTCACATGACACTATTTCAGACATCAAGCTTCTGGTCCCTCTCCTTTTAAATAGATTTACTCTTAAAAACATGGAACTGCACAAGAGTAACATGAGCCACATATAAAAAAAAAAATTAATGATCTAACTCTTCTGTTCACTGCAATCCGACGTCTCTTCAGCACATTTTAAGGGAGCTTAGACTGTATTATGTTTTAGCAGCAGCCACAAAGAAAAAAAAAATGGCTTATGCTAATCAAACTTCTATACATATACAATTATATCATGCTTTAATTATACATTCAAGGAGCATTTATTTCATACCTATGTATGTATGCCATACACAATGCAAACTGCTAAACATTTATTCTGGCAAAGAGAGACATTTAAATGGAATGAGTTGCTAGCCTAAAAGAATGTGCTACATTCAATGAGGACATAAAAAGAATTTAGAATTTTTGCTAGGGTGTAAGATTTTAAGATAGGTAAGTGAACAAGGGGTGGGTAAGTGGGTAAAGCACAAAGGTAAAAACTGGCTCATGTTGTTCATCTTGACTAATATTTAGGCAAGAGAAGACATCGAAGGGTTTTAGCTAAAAATGACACCAATTTTACGGCTGAAAAATATCCCACAGGCAGCAACTAAAGGATGAAATTTAAGGGCTAAGGAGTCCAAGTCAGGAGTCTACTGCAGCAGTGGGGGTATCTTTACCACAGTATTAGAGGGGTGAAAAGCAGATCAACACTCTGATTTTGAAGTAGAAGTATCACCACCAAATGTATGCACACACTATAAGTATATACTGACATTAACCAGTTAAATTTTATATTTTATTGTAACTTTCTTTTCATGCTTACATTTGGTGTGATATTCAATTTCCTTCAAAAAACTGAAAGAGTACTTAACATTCCCCCCATGGCAGCTTTAGAAGTACCCTAATAAAAAGTTTATTGCTTTCTCTTTCTGGTACATTAAGACAGAAAAATTACGATCTTCCATAGTCAAGGGCTAGATAAGGTAGCAAGTAAACAACTATTCTGGAGGATGAGAATGGTATTCTTTTTCCATGGCTTTATGGACTCCATGAAATCCGCAATTACAATGATAGTACCAAGAAGTTATCACTGCCAAATACACAGGTCATGCTGTGAGTAAAAATCCTTCCAAGTCATTTAATATGAAGGTGTACTTAATTATCATCTAGTTTTACTAAAAGGAGTACTCATTACTGCATCAGGAAGCTGGGCAACCCCAAGAGATTACTATGAAAAATCTCATTTTGATTTTTAGGAGAGTAGCATTAAAATCCACTTGCCCAATCCTTTTCTACTTGTAAGAATCAAGATTATCTTCTGCATCTTAAGAGTGCTGCCAATAGGTTCAACTGTTTTAAATCATCCAAAATATCTGTAGGAAAAATATTTTTGGGCGGCAGGGGGAATATTTTTCTTGCGCAGAGATTATAATTAAGAAACATTATTTGAAGTTTTTTTCTAGTAGTGGGAAACACAGATCCTAATGTCTGTGTCTCTTTTTTTAACCAATGGGATCCATTTTTAAAGGCTAAAGTATGATGTGACGTAACAATATAAAGAGAACTAGAAGACTTAATTAAATGTAGAACTTTGGCTTCACCTGCATAGTCAACACACACTTATCATTACTGAATGTTTCAGAAATATAAGGAGTCCAGCTCATAAACCTACACAATCTCAAAGGCTCTTGAGTAAGACAATGGAATACAACAAACTTCCATATATCTCTGAGATTCTAAGAAACTGAATAACAACAAATCCTGTTGGCTTAAAACTTCATTAATATAACCCTTGACATTCAGATGTAATAATGGTTTTAACTATTTGATAACCCTAATATGGTAACAGATAACATTCTAAAATTTTGTTAAAGGATGTATCAGGATCTCTATCCAGAGACTATTAAGTCTAGACTAATACAGTCCCATGACAATAAACTTTTTTTCTCCAATTGCCTCCTAATATATTATTAGTCAAAATATGTACTATAGGTCTTAGCACACAAATGTCTGTGAAAAATGCTTTTTTTTCAAGTTGACAGAATGGTCCACTTTGTTAAAAGGGGCATGGTGAGAATTACACCAAATTTTACACAAAATTATAGTCTAACAAAACAAAATCCAACCTCTTTTTAGTTATTAATGGACTACTATAGTTTTTAAAAAGAGAAGCAATGCTGATTCTCCATAATATTATGGCTGGCAAGTTCTTGTATTAACACAAGAACAGGAGAACTAGACTAGAAATCTGGAATTCCTGTATTCTCTAATAACAGCTTGGAATTACCAGGGAAAACAAAAAAATAACAGTATATGGGGTTTGAGTTTTGTGGAGTATGTATCAACCCCCCAAAAAAGCCATAGCATACCAGTAATTTTACTAACAGAGGAGTTGGTATTCAAAAATCTATAAATAGGTCACAGAAATCAGCTGTACAGATCAGACACAGAAATAGTCTCAAAATCAGGTAAACAAACAACAGCTATTACCACTTATGACATTTTATTGGCATATGACAATTTACAAGGGTCCCTGTTGCAATATACAACACACTGAGTAAGAATCGTTTAGCCATCTACATTCGTTCGTATTGGGTAGTATTTTTACTCAAATTATAATTTAATTCCCAACACTTGATTTTAACTGTGACAAAAGGGAACAATAGTTAATTCCTTAAAGTAGGCTGCAATTGGAAAAACATATTTTGCTATTTTATATTAAAATTCCTAGAATGTTGAAAGGTATACACACCTAAAGACTGAGTCATGGCCTTCTTAAACAGGTTTCTTAATCCTTTCTGGAAATATCCTTTGGTTCATTTTTATTTTCCTTCTCTAGGCAAAAGGAAGTCTGTTAATGCAGGTATCAAAGAGTTATTTTCTGTCATTTGTAAACAAATACCCTTACCATTCAGCTTTGTAACATGTTATGAAGTGTGGAGTTAAATGTGGCTTAACACAACATAGGCTTTTCATATGTTTGGCTCTGAAAAAGAGAACATCCACAATGGCATCCTACTGCAGAGTTCTATCACCCTTCTTACTAAATTCTGGTATAATCCTCTTTCCTCAATTTTGTGTAATAGAATAAAAGTAACTGAATCATGTATCTATTTGGGTTAAATCAGCACATTTGCACTTAAAATATAACCTGCTGATAGAATTTGGGTAGGTTTATTCCCACTCCCTATTAAACAATTTCTCAGCAAATTCCCTTTTTCCTATTGTCTTAAGTGGAAAAACAAAACTGCACATTTATAGTCATGCACAGAGATCCAGTATCTAACGAAATAATAACTTAAAATAAAAGCTAAGTTTATTTGTATAAAATAAAATGGTTATGAAAATTCTTGTGTTGAAGACTAAATCCATGTTGCTTTCGCATGTAATTAAGTATTCTTCTGACTAGGAGATTAGCTGTGTCCTAACATAACAACAAACTTGCTTTGACAGTATTTCCTCTGCTCTAACGATTTCAGAAAAGACAAAATTAATAGGAGAAATCATGCAATACTAAGGGTCCTAGGGCCATAAACATCATGTATATTGAATTTTGTTTTCTTATTTTTCCCTTACAGTTCTTAGCAAATGCCTTTGGCTGCAAATCAAGGTGCTAGGAGCACTGCAAATCACGAAGGATGAAAGATCCATAAATTAAGATCTTTGAAAAAGTTTACACTTAACAGAACTAGCATTTCCTCCTTTTAATGCAAACGTATACAACTAACTTGGTTCCTGAATTAACAAATGAAATTTGACTACTTTTACAGATGGTCACTGACAGAGACTTGACAGTGAAATTTACTATTTTGAGTTTTCATCTTAAGAGCTATCAGCATAAACAAAAAGATAATCCACATCTGAAAGATTATCTACCTGAAGAATAGAACCCTTGGGAAGAAAAAGAAAAAGCCATTTTATAAACTGCAACTGAAAATAGGGAAAAAGTAAAAACCAAGTTAGACCAATGCTGCAACAAACTTCCTGTCAAAACTTTTTATTGAAAAACAAGTTACTTAAAATACTAATTAACATAATGGTTTTTTTGCCTATTTTTCCTTATGGTTAGACTACAAACTAATGTTTCAGCTGTCCAAAAGCTCAAATAAATATGTAAGATATGAAATCAGGTACATCTTTTTAATGTATCAACTTATTCTGCAGGATAATCCTCTTCCATACCAACACCAGGATTACAGGTTTTGTTCTGTTTCTTAAAGATGATCAGTTAAGAATGGATTTTTTCATCTGTATTATTACAGACCAGTTCCTCTCTCAAAGATTAGCTGATATCTAAGACCATGACTCAAACTTTCAAATAAGAATAGAAAAAACATTGAATTTTCAGCCCCAAAAGTAAAGGCTCCTAAGAATGGTTTTATAGGCCACTGCTTGCTTTCAATTAAAAAAAAAAAAAAAAAATTTCTTGTAATTTTCAATCTTTTAATAGCTTGTACTTTTTAACTATTGATAAAGCTTTTTTCTCTTTTTAAACATTTGCTGACATGTTAAATTAGCTTAGTTTGCCAAAGTAAGAACCTTTTCTGTGGTACACCTCAAAAATTAGTCACCCTACAATGTAGTGTGTTTGAATTAAGGAGAATGTTAAACAGATGTATATAGTTAAAATAATTAGTGTGGTCTCTATAAACAACTTCTGTCCAGGGATTTGTATGTAGAGCTAACGTTTACTTCAGAATAAACATTAACAAACAGGGAAGGAAGAGAATCAGAACTTTCACAGAGCTGTACTTGACCATATCTTATAGACAAAGCGAATTACAATGCATGTAACAAAAACAGTAAAAGTATTTTTTTAAAAGTTGATAGTTACAAATATGGTACGTAACAATTTTCTACTTTATTTCAGTACAATTTTCAACATACAGTCTACTATTTTTCAAGATATTTGAAGACTTAAAACAAAATTTCTATTGACTACTTGCAAACAGTAAAATTTAAGTAAAATGCTTACATTCTTATTTGAAAACAAAAATCAGGTAAAAAAATGGTGGGTGCAAGTTCTGCTCTCTGTTGCAATCTCACTTCAGATTTACTATTCCTAAAAAAACAAAGAGAAAATAAAGATTAGCAAAAATGTGGAGTGAAAATGATCCGTAATAATCATTGTTCCTAAAAATGAATTAATGAACTAACTGGCCCACCAAACCCATAATGAAGAAAATCCATTAGAATCACTAACAAGATGAAATTTTCTACCTTTTCTTCTTTGCGTCTGTCCTTCTTTTCTTCATTATTTTCCATGGTCTCTTCTTCATCTTCAACAATCCCGTCCCCTTGGTATTTGTCATGAGTCCATTTTGGACTGCTACCTGATTTTTTGAAGTTAAAGCGCCCTCTGCCACGTTGAAAAGTACCACGACCTCTTCCTCTTTTGGCCCAATAATCCACACCATCATCTCTGTCATCATGCTACAGAGAGGTTAAAAACAATCATCACTAAAATGTCTTTCTTGTAAGTAAAATGATTATAGCCCCATTAAGTCATGGTATAAATCTTCTGAAGACTGGGGTATGGGACATTGGTAAATGTCTAAAACACATTAAACCAAAGCCAGTAACACTGAATTTTACAGTAAAAATGTATTCCATTGTGAAATCAAGTAAATACATCTTACTGCTTTATAACCCAAGCACTGCAAACTGTCCAGACAATTTTTTGGAGAACCTCAACTGCTAAACTACTGCCAACTTTCATAGTTTTGACTTTTTTGCTTTCCATTATTTCAATCTAAGTCCACTTGTTAATATACTGCATGCAAATGAGATAAAATAACCTTTATTTTTCCCCAAAACTACCAGTCATAAAGACGTAACAGTCACAAAAATGTTATGCAACACTTATTAAATAAAATAAATGATATGAATTATACCATACATGTAGGAACAGATTTTAAAATCCTACAGAGATTTAAATCTAAATCAATGTATATGGCACATCAATCTTCTAGGCCAGAGAATTTTACATGCTAAATCATGACAGCATGGTCCCTAGAGTAGTAACTTATTTCTTCTTCACCAACATAGTACTACAGTTTTCTATTACATTTGAACATTAATTTTTCATTAACTCTACCCCAATACAGATATTCCCCAAATTACAAATTGTTCCATTAATCAAACACAATCTACAAACTGAAAAGCCCTTCACTTTGTGGATAAGTAGAGGAGTATTATCGCAAAATACCAAACAAAAAGCCAAAGTTCACCTGTAATATAATTTAATTAATTGTTGCCCACCTCAAACTCTCAAGTCTGTCACCTACAAAAATGGAGAAAGAGGCAAAATGATGCCCCTTAATAAGATACTGGGTATAATGCAAATAATGTTCCATAACCTGTGAAGTACTGGTATTGACCAGCTGTCCAAAAGTCATCAAAGCTTTTTCTCGAGTATTATGTGGTATAAGCACCTTTTTCAAAACACAAGACTGTGCCTTTGTGCATATTCGTGTAATACAGATCACCCTCCTGGCATGACTTGCAAAGCTCAGTTACACAAGTAACACACAAAGCAAAAGAGCACTTACCAATTTCTAATCCTCTATCTTTAACAAGCTGATGAAAAATGACAAGCTAGAGGTGTGTATGACTCCAAAAAGAGCGAGTTGAGGAACTATCAAAAGTGTAGATTTCAGAATGTCAGAAAGTTTAATTACAAACCTGAAATAAAGTATTTTAAAATATTCTCTCACTCAAAATGATACCCACACAACTACGTAACTTCAGGTTCCCTTTTGGTATTGGCACAAACCACCACTTAAGAGTTTGTGTTTGTGGCATTTACACAGTATTCCACTTATTTGTGGGAAGAAGCAAACAGGTTTTGAGAGTCAGAGGCATGTTTAAATCTAAACAGAAGCTGTGACTTTACGTTCTCATTTTAAAAACTGGGAGATAACCATGAAGTCACACAGATGATCTATAAAAAGTGCCCATCCCAGTGTATGACAAGCAAGCAAAGAGTGGTATTAATAATGCTTACTAAGGGTAAGACATTGTTCTGAGCACTTTCCACGTATTTACTCCTCTCATCCTCAAACAACCCTATAAAATACTGTTAACTAATCCTACTTTAGATCTAAAGAAACTGAGGCACAGCAAAACTGAGCTACTTGACCAAGGTCACAGAACTAGTTCTCTCCACTACTCCTTCAGCCATCACCCACAGTATACATTTCCCAAGTATCTAGTGGCAGTAAATGATTTCCGTATAAGGCAACTAACAGCTACAGAAATAGAAAAAGCAGAGGCAAAGCTAGGCACTGAAGTTAAACAAGCCATCACCTTTAAATACCCTACAGCAGCTAAAAGATTGTATTTTTCAGAGTATCCTGGCAGCTAGGGGACATTTTAATGCTAAGCAAACTAACTCTTAATCTTCAAGTTCTAACTTCTAAGATATTAGTCCTACTACAATTTTTTAAAATGAATCACTTCACATGATAAAGGACCAGAGAAATTATTTGTAATGCACAAAAACACATTAACAAAGGAGGCCATATTAGAACAAAACCTCCTGAATCCTCTTATCTCTTCTCCACAGAATGATCATGTTTCAAAGGGCTAATTGATTAAAACTCCTACCCTGAAACTCCTTCCCCACCAGAGATTTTCTCTTCCTCAGAAGACATCAACTCTACACTGAGAACCTATCCACTCCAGTACTTTCCTACTTGCTCCAACTCTTCACATACTCACCCCTCCACAGAATTTCAGGTTCTAAGATAGACTATCTTTCCTACTTGTTATTGAAAACATCACCATATCTTTGCATAAATCCAAGTGTTGAGATGAGAATTTTCAGAAAAGAATACAACAAATGTTATTATTACTCAATATTGGAGAAAGAACGGTAGGGTGCTTTCAGAACCCTAGTTCTGGAGCCCAAGGCATGGGTTCAATTCCGAAGTCCTATTCTACTAGCCATGGTCAAGCTGCTTAATCTGTATACCCCAAGGTTTTTCATCTATAAAAGTAGAATAAAGGACTCCCCTTGAAATGATTTTTTGTAAGCACAAAATAAATTTATACATGTAAAACAGGAACCTAGCACAGTGCATATGCTCAATAAATACTATTATTATTACTAGTAAGTATTAATGTTTCATTAATATGGGCATAAGCAGGGTGCCTGGGCAGCTCAGTCCATTAAGCGTCTGACTTTTGATCCCGGCTCAGGTCCTGATCTCGCAGTTCCTGGGTTTGGTCCCATGTTGGGCTCTGTACTGGCAGCGCTGAGCCTGCTTGGGTTTTTGTCTCACCCTCTCTGCCCCTTCCCTGCTTGCACGCATGCATACACTCTCTCTCTCGCTCTCTCAAAATGATAAACTTAAAAAAATATATATGTGTGTGTCTGTGTGTATATATATGTGTGTGTATATATATGTGTGTATATATATATATATATACACACACGTGTGTGTATGTATATACATGTATATACGTGTGTATATATATACGTATATATATATATGTATATACGTGTGTGTATATATATATATATATATATATAGTCAAAAGTTCCATGTTTGTCAATTATTCTTAGGAGAACATCTAAAAGTTTTCAACCTCATTTCTTATGAATATTTTTGTTTATATTTCTAGTCTCAACAATAGCGGTCTATATATTTGCAAAAGAAGCAAAATCTTTCAAATTTAAAAATCCATGTAAAAACCAGAGCTGTCATTTCAATGGCTCATTAAGAACTAAAATAATTAACTCTGGGAATTGATTTGTAAGAAAAAAAAAAGTATTAACATATTAATTTGGGGGTGCCTGGACAGCTCAGTCAGTTAAGCATCCACCTCTTGATTTCAGCTTAAGATGGAGCCCCACACTGGGCTCTGTGCTGACAGCAAGGAGCCTGCTTGGGATTCTCTAACCCTCTGCTCCATCCCTCCATCCCCCACCCACCGCGCATGCGTGCACTCTCTCAAATTAAATAAAATTTAAAAGCTTAAAAAAAATGTTACTTCTGGGGCGCCTGGGTGGCTCAGTCAGTTAAGCGTCCGACTTCACCTCAGGTCATGACCTCACGGTCCGTGAGTTCAAGCCCCGCGTCGGGCTCTGTGCTGACGGCTCAGAGCCTGGAGCCTGTTTCCGATTCTGTGTCTCCCTCTCTCTCTGCCCCTCCCCTGTTCATGCTCTGTCTCTCTCTGTCTCAAAAATAAATAAAACATAAAAAAAAAAAAAAGTTACTTCTGGTGAACATTAGTCTGTGACAAATCCAAGTGTATGTTTTATATAGAAATGAAGGTTTTTAAATACAGCCCAAAATAGCAACACATAAAATGTTATTTGCTACTTCTAAGTTCCTAAAATCTTAAAATAACATTCTTCTTAATTACTAAAACTACTACCTAAATGCCAAACTAAAATGGTTATGTCCTATTACAAGAAAAAATTACAACATCGGATTCTAAAAGTATGCCATAGAAAAATGAAGGTGTGGCCTAAATTAAATATTTGTAAAGGATTCAAAGTATTAATTACTATCTACTTGTCCACCTCTCATTTCCCTCTTAATCTTTTGACCTATAACATTTGGTCTACTTCTCTGGCATTATTTTTTTTTTTTTTTTAACAGTGTGGTATTTTTACTATCACTCACCCACTGCTCGCCCCGCCTTCAACAGGGTGGCCTTTTAATCTCTTCTGACTGGGTGATCTTAACAGGGCTTTAATTGTGTCCTGGAAGATGATGGCTCCTAAATTTGTTTTCCTCTAGATTCGCATTAGCAACTTTCCATTGCACATCTGCACTTAATTTCTCCCAGGCACCTCAAGAACAGAACTTAATCTTCTCAAATGGGATCCTTTCCCTTGTATTCCCTATCCTAGAGAGATCCCTTCATCTTACTACCAATACCCAACTACATACAAGATCTCTGAGTAAGTCCTCATTAATATTACTTTAACTTTTCCATTACCTAGCCTCTTAGTCCAGACACTCAGTAACTCTCAGATCGGTCTGTACAACCATGATTTTTCTAAACTCTGGTTAAAATCCGTATTTATTTAGATACAGCCTCCCACAACTTGGTTTCTGCTTTTTCTTAATTTTACCAAACTTACAGCCAAAGAGTTCTATCTCAGGATGTTTCACGCCTACAATCAGCAGTATACCTGTCTATTTTTTAAGCTCAAGATTCAATCCCAGTTCCTCTATGAAGGCTCTCCTAATCACTCCCTTTGAAATAATCCTCCATTTCCTGCCTTGGATGAAATCCACTACACATATATTTAGAACTTTTGTTTCTAAATTTTTCCAGCCAAGTAATGATACATGTCTTTGCATTCATGGTACCTAGTATAAAGAGCAGTTTGTGAATATATAAAGTCTGAAAATCAAAAACAAAATAGATCTTTTAAACTTTCCTATAACTGAATAAAGTGCCTTTTACTGTCCACATTGTCAACTCAAGTAATTCAAACAAGTATAAATTTCCTCTTAGGGGAGCATATGTTGAGCAAACAGTATGCATTAATACCCTTTAAAAACTTTTTCGGACTTTGTTCATTAAACTACTCAAAAGAATCAAACAGAAGCTAATTTTTGATTGCCCATTCTTCAAACAACATAGATCTACTTCATCATTTAGCTCTCTCCTCTCACTTAGCAGACAGGTCACGGGTATTCAGGTGTATTCAAATATATTCATAAAAAACTAAATGAAAGACACAATTCTATAAATCTAGTACTACCTTCCTCCTTGCTTCTGCAAAACAACTAATCTTCAGAACTGATCTCTGAAAAGCTATTTAAGAAATAAATACTTCTGGTAATAGTTCTGGCATTTTCCTAAGTGTCTATAATGCTGGATGGACCCTTTTCTCCCATGCCAAACTACAGAAAATCTCCATCTTTACCTAGAAACTCTTTCAGGACCCACCTCCTCTAGTTTCACCCCTTAGAAAACTACTTCAGAGGAAAAAGTATCACAAAGAAGCATCAAATTAGTGTAGCCAGCAACTTTCCATATGGAATTTTTCATCCTCCTTTTATTCCAGAGGAAGTACACAGCCTCCCTGAGATCCTTAATTACATGCTCTGTGAAAGAATTCTTCTGTCTTTCATTTAAACAAACAGCTGTGATGATGGAAGATAAATCTTAATGAGATGTTTCTACAACTGTCATTGTCTTATAGACAGATGTGAAACCTATGTTAATGTTCTCTGAATGTGGCTATCAAATCAGGTATAGTTTTAGTTTACCCTGATCAGCCTATAGGTGACATCAATAAAATATAAACAGGACTAAAGGGACCCACATTTTCGAAACTTCAAATCATCTGGGTAGTGAATTTTTAAAAGGTTTCCTAAATTATGGCAAAAACTCCTCATAGTAGTGGATACCTGTACTCAAATGTATTCACCCAGTATGCTTTGAAAATTAATGCAAACCAAATAAACACAGATTTCTAACACCCACCAAGAAGTACTTCTTGCTCTTTGGGGTATATTCTGGATCCCATTCCTCTTCCTTCGGTCTCTTTTGAAAAGTAGTATTTGAGTTGTTTGGACCAGTATTTGTCCCAGCAAAAACTCCTCTGGCTCTTCCTCTGCCTCTAATTCGAAACTGATTAACATTAACAAAGCTGTTTAGTAATGCAATCAAAAGGTATTTAGTTACATGCAAACTCTAATTTTACTGCAGTAACAAAAAACAAATTCCCTACTTTCCTTCCTAAATCTCAATTTCACAGCCACTGAGGACAGAAAGGGTGGCCATTTTATACTATAGGCAAAAAAAATCTGCCCACTGAAAGCTGAATAAGTTAAGAAATGCAGTCAATTTAAGTATTAGCATACTGACTACAATTTCATAGCCTGAACTAGTATTTTTAGATAATCAAGTTGGTTCTTTCCCCTTTTACTACCCAAAAGAGTGGTCTAATTCTTTGAATTATTATAGGAGTCCCAACTGTTCAACTATCACCTATCACCATATAAGCAAAGCTCTTCTCTTTCACAAATGATCTAATTAATGAGCCCTACTAACTGACTGGATACTCACTCGAGGTAGGAATCTGAATATAGAAATTAAAGAGTCAAGAAGATGCACTACTGTGAAGTTGTAATTAATAACTGTAACAAATTTATGCAAACATAGGGATAATGTGTATGCTATGTAGAATAAAAACAAAAGCTATATGATTTCTATGATTATACACATATAAACAAGGACTGGGAGGCAAAACAGGCAAAATAAAAATAGCTGTGATACAGACGTTAGGGTTTTTTTTTTAATGCTTTAAGATATCTATTCAAAAACTAAGTGATTAAAGAACTGGATCTCAGTAACTTTACTTGACTCTTGGGTCTTCATGCACCATGTACAATTATTGATTCCAAAATTTTAAAAAGTATCTAATTGATATATGTATATGTGTGTGTGTTTGTGTGTATAGTTATATATATATAATTATATATATATACATATATATACAGCTCTTTAAAAATCAGAAACATTTTTTACTCTATATACAAAGAAAGCATCATCCCAGCTGCAGCCCTTCCTCCCAACACTTAAATGGCATATCTTAATCAATATATACAAATACAATTTCACTTTCCAAGACTAATTCTAACTGCAGAAGTAATGACCCGCAACAATGTCTAAATCATGAATTTTACTTTATGTACAGTGCTCTAAAGTAAAGCCCTACCAACAATCAAAGGTAATTCTATTACTTACAAAGGTTCCTCGTGGTCGGCTAACTCCTCCAAAGCCTGAGTATTCTTTCAGTTCGTGGTGAGTTTTAAACTCGTCTTCTCTTTCCTTCTTACTCTCCTTTTCTTCCCGAGAACTGGGAGAAGAAGGTGACGCTGAAGATGATGAAGATCGAGAATGATCTTGCTCTCTACTTTTATGTTTACTGCAAAATAAATAGAGAAAACAAAAAATATGTGCTATTTTTAAAAAGACAAAGACCCTGTTGAATCTTATAATAAAAGGGATATTTTTCAAGTAAAAAAAAAAAAACTATCCCCTATTAAAAATGATTACATAACTAAAATGATTGGGTGTTAAACTTTGATACAGCCTGTTTCCATTCTCCTTCAATACTTGTTTTACATAACTACTGAAAACATGATATAGCCTGCCAGTTAAAAACTAGCAGTCTGGAAACTTCAAGAATAAGGTTCAGTTCTTCAGTATTTTTAACTTTTTGTTGTTGTTGTTATTTTAAGGAAAGGAAAAGAAGAGTAGGAATAAGTAAGAATGTTTTTAAGGCCAAGTTTCAAAATGACTGCAGTATGTACACTCGGGGTGAGAACAGTTGATATGGTTTGGGCCATTACTCCATTAGAGAAATAAAAGCATATGACATACAAATACCAGTAATAAATTAAAAAACACGAGTAAAATCCACCATTTACCTAATGAATAGCAAGAAAACGATTATCTATGATACTTAATATTCCTATTATTTATTTGACTCTACGATGATCAATTTTACATGGTTCTAACACAACACCCGGAAAGGTCATACCTGCGGTAACTCTTACCACTGCTAACAGTATCCATGGAAACATTACTTTGAAAGATTAATACACATTGCTATTTCATAAAAACTAGTCCTTCCTCCCCCCCATCTCTCCCATGTTAAACCACTAGATATCAGTTTAAAATTCTTGTACTCTGGGTGTTATGAGTTGAAAAAGTGCGGAATCAAGCATAACGAACCAAAGTTCTTACACAAACTGTTTCTAGAAATGCACTGCATTGAAGTCCAACCTCCTGATGTAGCCTGGATAATAGGACACATTAATTTGTCATTTTTTTTTTCAGTGTTAGCTTGCTATTCCAAAGTTTTTGTCCTCATCCACCATAAGCCGTGTAAAAGACAAATACATTTTTGCTGTAAAACAAATAATTTTAATTGTTTAAATTTAAACATTCGATTACACAGTCAAAATTGAAAGCAATTAAGCTGACAATTATTAAAGGCTAATTAGAAGCTAAAACCTAACTCAGACAGTTTTAACAATTACCTGTCATCTTTGTAAGATTTGTATTCCTTGTAATCTTTTGGAGTTTTTTCCTGCTTTCTTGATCCACTGGATTCCCTGGAGCCCTTGGAATCCCCCCGTTCTTTACTTCTTTCTTTTCTCCGACGATCAATGTCATGCCGAAGATCAGCAGAATCACACCTTAATTTTTTATCTCCCTATAAAAGACAAATGTAAAATACAGACTTCAGGAGAGAAAAAAAAATAAAGATATAAAGATATGTACCCAAATTTTATGCCAGTTTTTAATCTGGGATTTTAGTATCAGAAATGAGTGGATCATAGCATACTACTTCCATACTTAGTTTTAGTTTTGTTAAAAAAAACACACTTGGTTGTTTTGACTCAACATTTGTATACACAGTGCAACGGGACTATGAAACTAGGAAGTTATGAAAAGCTAACTATCTTGAAAATAGCATAGGTTTTTGTTCAAAGCAATCCATAATAAACTTTGTACAGCAGAACAAAATAATTGTTTTTCCACTCAGCACATCCTCATTGTCATCACTCATCCTTTTCAAACAGCTTTTTTGTAAACAGTTGAACAATGACAGAAGTTACAGTCTAACTGTGGTTGTAGTATAGCCATCTACCTATAAAGTTAAGGGATCCTAAAGTAATGGTTCTCGTTACTGAAGCCTCATTTTATCATCAAGCTGTTCCCAATTAGGTTGACGAACCCAATAAAAACCACTTCAAAAGGAAGAATTCTGTAATTTCCATAACATGCAAGTGGAAGATGATTAACAAAACCAAGTAAGGTTGAATAAGGGTAGAAACAAAGCCAGAAAGATATTATTCCCAATCCTGTACTCAGTATTTTGGGCCATATACTGCCCTTTCTCAATTCAGGTATTGCAACGGACATTAGTTTAACTGGGTCACAATTCACCTCCTTCTTGTTCCATTGCTTTTTCAAATACTATATAATTTAGGAAGATGGAAAGAGGCATCTAGGAATGAAGAAAAATTATACATCAGTAAGATGCTAAGCAATGTGGACATCCTTGCTAGTATTCAACAATAAGAAGTACTTACTCTGGGAAATCTAGCTATAATATAACCGTTCATCAAAAAAAAGTATAAATATATCTCCAAATGGTATCAACTACTCACCTATTTGCTCCCTGGGTAATTTAAAAAAAAAAAAAGACTAATCAAGAGTAAAAACCTTCCTTACTCACCGAGGTATTACCAAGCCCACAAGTAACAATTTAGGTAAAACTACTTTGTAAACTCCAACAAAACTATACATACGTTAAATAATAACACATATTATTCATTCAGATCAGAAGACGAAGGATAAAAAGCAATGTCATATCCTCCCCTATCTATCATAAGTAATCACTATTTTCTCTCCTCTAGATGAAAACATGGTCTGAGTAATGAGGAAAGAAACAAGATACTCACTCTGTCAGAGCACAAGGATAGACTAAATTGTTGGCAAAAATAAACCAACATTGAACCCAAGATATTGAAAGGAAAAGCCAAGATTAGTATTCACTTCTCAGAATCTGTTTTTCCAAGATCAGTATGCCCACACAAAGAAACCACTTTCTTTTAAGCTCTAAATTTCTCATTTAGTAAATTAATAGCATGCCCTATTAAAATATTTGTAAAATACAACCATTAATAACAGCTTCTGGTAGTAAAGTGCCAACGTTTTCATAATACCTCAACTATTCAACTCTGCAAACACATGTAGTCTCATTTTTCCGATTACAAAGCCAATGTCCAAGAGACTAATTATTTTCCAAGCATCATACAGATAATACCTGGTTATAGCCAAAAGTGGAACCAAGCAGCATTTCCAAGTCCCCTGCCCTTTTCATTACAACAGACAGTTGCTCCCTTTCTACCTGTCCCCACATTTCTACTAGACCCATATGACTTGTCCTATGGACTAGTCTACCTAGAAAATGTCAGTTTCAAATCATCAGCATGTATCAGAGCCCCCTTAACAAACACATTCCATTCTCATAGACCTCCCTCCCCCACCATTCACAGGTTCTTTTCTCACATTGAAAACCTTCCTTCCCCAACCCACAGAATTCAATCCTGACAGTTTCTGTTCCAACTGTTCACTTGTAAATTGCTTCTCAGAACACTTATTTCATAGTCCAGACCAAAAATGCCCAGTAGCATGGGGGTTACTTCTTGTTCTCACTGTGAAAAACCTAGAGATATTAATTTAGGCATATATAAATCAGGAATACTTACTCTGGCTAATCTATTTCACCTCAAAACTTTATATAGAAACCCTACTATAATTCTTATCTTTGCTTTTCTAAGTTTCCTTTGTCTACTTAGAACTTTCTTACTTTCATTAGCATTTTAAAAAGTTGGTTTAACTAAGATACATAGCTTAATTTCTTTTATAAAGGAGCGCTATATACACTACCTTATATTCATATACTTACAAGTCAAAAATAGAGAACCTCTGCAAATACTTTGTCTACACAAACTATACTTAGCATATATCATTAACTAAGCCCAACTTAACAGTAAAAAGAAGTCCATTCAAAACATACCTTTTGATTTTCTTCTTTAAAAACTCTCTCTTCTCCTGCTAAACGAGTATGCTTCCTCAGGGCACTTGGAGAGATGTCAATTCTCCTTAATGTAAAATAAAATATTTGTAGTCACAGTAACTACTGTTCCCAAAATTCCTCAGAACTGTCCATTTTTATAATGTCCAGTTATTTCTCTCCCAATCAACTTTAGCATAAGATTGTTAATCTAATTCCTGGTAGACAACTAAGAAGACTACATCCATTAAAGGTGAATTAAAATGCTTCAGATATTTTTATATATAAAGAAGTTTAACTTTTTAAAACAAATTTATTTTAATCAAAAAAAAACGTGTTTTGATTAAATTGAATGTTAAGTGGCAACCATCATACAATTATATACTTCCATATCTTTAATACACACATGAATATGGTTATTTGTTCTTAAGTATCTCCAATAGTTTTACATATTCAGTGGATCTTTGGTGTTATCCCTGCCTTTCCTTGCCTTTTAAAAGCTAGTGTCAACTGCAACTTCTCAGCACTTCTTCAGCGGTCACCACCAAAACCCTACCTACTATTTACTAAGAACTCAGATACTTTATGACCAATACTAATTGTCACCACCACCCTGCAAAAGAGGCACTGTTGTCCTTATGTGGTAGATGGAAAAAACTAATGGTCAGAGATTAAATAAAGGGTTACTCTAGGCATCCAACTCCCTCCCAAAAAACAAATGTGTTAGCTATTTAATTCCTTACTGAGGAGTGGTTGATAGTATTTTAAGTTCTAGGAACCTGTTTAAACAAATAAAATAAAAACTGAAAAGAAACAGTAAATTATAAACTTCTCAAGGCTGGAAATATACTTATTCAAGGTATAAATAAAAAATAAAACCAAAGTTTATCTTGTATCATGATGACACTAGCATAGTTCCAATATGATCAGTATCTTCCCAAAAAAACAAACAAACAAATAAAAGAAATGGTGTCTTCCTATCAAAACAGTATTTTTATACGTCCATTCAATAGTGCACATACCTGTGTATCTCAGGGCTCTTTTGCCTGGCACTATGTTCTTCAGTGGCTTTCTGATACGAAGTGAACCTCTCGTTTAGAGTCACTGCAGCTGATTTGAAGTATTGCTCTGTTGATTTAGGAGAAATACTGCCCAATTAGTTATCTTTACTTCAAGAGAGATTTTCATTTGTGACAGAAGGGCATGTAGCAGGTGAAAAGAAAATAAAAATACTCAAGAAACCTAGCAGAAGAGAATCAAGTGTTACAAAGAGCTCCTACTCTGTCCCTTTTAACTTCTACCTCAACAAGTAACTGATACAAAGTTCGTCAGAGAACCCTGTCAACGCTGCATAAATTCCAAGAACAATAAATAGACTAAATTGAGAATCTCTAACTTGATTTGAATCATACAATACTTCCTCAAACAGAACAAAAGGAATAATATGTGAATGTCCTTATACCTTGCCAATATGAACCAGGGAAGTTACTTCAAGTAATCATTTGCAAAAAATACTGAAATAACTACACAGTTGGTTTTAGTGAATACAATTACTTCATCAAGAACTATACTGACAACAAAAACTGGATTTAAGAAAAAACTGAATACTACCATTTCAATTGAAAAAAATACTTTTCAAATCAATTAACACTAATTACTCCAAAAATCTGGCATCTTGGCAAACCTGACAGCACATTCTCTATTATTCTCTTGTCCTTCTCTTAAATTTTAAAATTAGTATTATCAATACTAGTTTTTAAACCATTCAAGATACGCTGTAAACGTAAAATAGAAAGACGTATAAAGTCATGAAACGTTACATTACTAAGCAAGCTATCTGCTTAACAGGTCAACATACATCTTTGTCAACTTACCGCCCAATATCCAGCACATGTCTCATAACCAATCATTAAAACTTGAAACGGCCACTACAAGGGTAGTGCCTCAATCATAATTCCATGAAACCCAGGAATTTGAGCTAGCAACTCAGTTTTTATGCCATTTTTGCCAGGAAGACAGAAGATTCAACTTTGCCTGTATCTTTCAACAGCTATTTTACTTTGAAACATGGATTTTGCCATTTCAAAACATATTCCAGGACCTAGTTACAATGAAAAAGAAAACATCACTGGGCATTTTCAGCTCTAAATTAAGAAAGAGCTGTTCAGATCGGTTGCACAATACCAATAATGAAACATAACTACAGTTCTTTAAAAAAATAAAAAATAAAAAAAAGAAAAAGAAAATGAAAAAGAAAAAATTTATCAAAACCTGATCTCAAAATTCAGCAATAAACTGTAAAATGTGGAGACAGGTCAAAAAAAGGCAAAAAAAAAAAAAGAAAAAAAGAAAAAATGTTAATGTTTCATATTTTATGTACCACAATAATATGGTCACAAACTGGTTCACAAACCTAGTTATAGCCAAATAACAAAACTTTTTTGTTACCCTGTTTAAATAATTACAGTCAAAAAGAAATTAACTATTCACTATTTTGAGACATCAACTGCATAAAGAATTTGCTAATGACAAGTTTCAGCTATTACAATGAGTTGTTCTCATAAAAAGACAAATTTTTTTTAAAAAATGGCTTTTAAGACCAACAACCACGTAGCTTCCTGGGTAAGAACCTATTTCATAGTAAGCTGCCTTTTAAACACAAAAAGAAAATAACAAAAACAAAACAACCTAATTGCCCAAAAAGTCATACCCTAAAACATTTGAAAATTATTAGTAACTTTGAAGCTAGAATTACATACGGCTGAAAATAGAGCATCATTACTTTAGCTAAAATGAACACATGTAACATCTTTAGGACTTAAAGAAAGGTTATTATCATCCACTATTCATGTAATCACTACTCATCTAACATTTTTAAATCACTTGAACTCTTTCCCCTTTAAAACTTCCAATAATTCTTTTTCCAGTTTACCTGTCATTTTAAAAAGCTAAGTATTACAACAAATTAAGTAACACAAAAATATAGATAGAAAAACAATACTGCTTTTCCACTGGTATCGGGTTTCTTTAAAAGTTGAAGTATTACTCTCAGTAATACTCAAGTCACCATGGCCTTGCTTTATTCTAAATCTATGCAAGAGTACATTGTTAAGTCATATGCATGCAAGGATAAATCATCTGTAAGCATTCTACCCTTCCAATACAGTATGACACATTTCAAAGACTTTGCATTAAATATGTATCAGTTTTGTCACAATACAGATTTTTAGAGTGTGTTTTAACTCTATTTAGTGTTTTAATCACTTTGTATTAAGTATCTCTATGGGTCTTAATGCTAACAAAACTGATAGCTCTTTCACGAAACTGTTTTTCCAAATTTCTCATGGTGTCTATATATTACTTGCTAGCCCTAGAGTACATTAATTATTAAAAGCCTAGTTGTTCACTTTCATTTACAAGAAATACTTAATTCGTACTAATAAACATACCTTTAACATGATGAACCAAGGACACAATGTGTTGAATAAATGACTCTGAAGTGCTTTTGCTGGCCTGTGGCAACTTAATGTGGTCAAAGATGGATCGGAATTCTTGTTCTTTCTTGACAGAATGGACAAGTGTACTAGCAAGTAGCCTGTCTTTAGTCAAGGAAGCAGGTCTGGAGCATATCGGTAACACACACACACATAACAAACAAAATATACCATTGGTTTGAATACGAAAATGGGAGTGTGTTCACAAAATAAGATAATTAACTAGAATATTAACTAAGCAACCACAGGTTACTTCCTGGGTATCAATGTGGAATTACCTGTTAGAATCATCAAGTGGAACGGGTGCCATTTTGAGTTTGACTTCAGGTCGATGAGAATCACTGGCTATCATTTTGATCCTAAGTGGGCTCTCCTCTCTGAAGGTAGACTTTTCTCGTGCATCCAGATTCTTGTGTAGAGGGGGACTGTAATCAAAGAGGTCTTTGAGCTTTTCAGACTTTACCTGCTCAGGTGACTGAGTTTCTTTCTTTACTGTTATTCTTTCAGAATTTTTGTCGTCTTCCTTGTGCTTATCTTTTGCAGTGCTAGGCCTTTCCACTACGTAGCCAGTCTCTTTAAGTTTATAGTTTTTTTCTTCTCTAAATCCATCACTTTCTCTATTGCCTTTCAGTGAAACTTTGGACTTGTACTTGGGTCCTTCCTCCTCAGTATTCCGGTGAGATGTAGTAGCAAAATTTTTACCCTGATCTGCAAGGACTGACTTCCTGAACTGTCTATAGTCCTCTGTCTCCTCTGTGTCATCCCCTTCGGAATCATTAAACTTTTGTTTTCCAGACTCTTTATCGCTAAAGTAATCTAGAGCTTCCTGATCTTCCCATTCTCCCTCTGCCCTCCCTTTCTCTGATCCTTTCTCCTTTGGAGCCTCTTTATCCCTGGTATTACCCCTATCAAGCAGGAATACTCTAGACTCTTCATCTGTGAACCTGTGAATAAGCAGAGAAGAGGATGGTAACTCTGGATTGCATTCACTGTGGATCACTTGTATACTTCTACATGTTGCCCAACATCGCAGGACCAGTAATAAGAGAAAAAAAACCACCGAGAACTGTTTTTCATAATTCTACTTTTAAAAAAACATTAAAAGCAGCCATACAGCACTCTCAAAAACCTGTTCTAGTCATAGCCACAATTCTGCACCAACAAATCCAATTCCAGAAATTCTATAACATGCAACACTTTAATTTTTGAGGCTAAGAACCACTAATAAACGATGTACCTATCTATCAGAACTCTACATATAATTATACTCAAAATTTCAGACTATTACACTTCCCTACTAAAATAAATGAATTCACAAAAGTAAACTTAGTAATATTATTTAATACTCTAAGTGAATCACAAAATATTTTACATCTACTCTGCTGCAGAAAATGATTTCTGGCAATACTAAGTAGAAACTGTATTAGTTCAATAAAAAATTTTATTCTAGGTTATACAGCAATATGCCATAAATAGCATGCCTGTTCTATTTTCTCAAACTACATTTAGCAACCAATTTTCACTGAGTTTTTTAGCAACTCTTCGGCAATGCTTGAAATCAGAATTTAAACAAAGTATATTTCAAAGGTTACTAGAGCAAGAAATAATTAGCTTTTCTATAGTCAGATTTATTAAGAATTGGCAGTTGCATGTAGAATACCACAAAAGTAAGAGCACGTACTGTAACTATTATTCACATAGGCCACGTTATAATAGCGAAGAAAACAAAATAAGCTTTCAATGCTCTAACACAAAATTAAGTTGTTACAACATAACTATTAGTTATGCTTTATGTTACTACATTTTTTTGTTTACATTAATTCTAGACTGACTGAAAATGGATTAAAATTGAAAAGAAATATAAATTAGCTTCTACTAAAACACTTAATTTCCAAAGTTAACCAAATGTAGTAAAAACCACTTGGAATTATAAAAAAGTCAGGAGTAAAAACAATGCAATTGTAAGTCTTATATACCCAAACAGAATACAAAGAACACAACTATTAATATTATAATCTAAAGACTTTAGCGTTTACCTTTTCAAGAATTTTCCTGTCTTTGCAGTTTCCTGATCTCCACCATCAGGATAAAATGAAGAACGTCCCCTAGCCTCATCTCTTGGAGCATTCTGTGGTGTGATTGTCTTTGCAGGGCTTCTTCGTGAAGGGATATGATGAATTGGACTATTCTGAGAAGGACTGTACCGACTAGATCCATTTCCAACAGAACCAGACCCAGATCTTTCAGGACTATGCTGAATGGAATGTGAATGCTGAGAGGGGGTGTTTTTTGCAGAGTGAACTGTACTGAGCATGGGGGCATCAGAGCAAGACGAACTCTGACTAGGTGGTGTAGCGATCGGTGAAGGACTATGAGGAGATCTGGGACTGTTATCATAGGCTGAAAGGCCAGGCCAAATATCACCAGATGTGGCTGATGATTTGTTAAACTCATCAATAGATTCAGATGGATCATGTTCAAATGTATCTTTCGGTTCCTCCTGTGATTTACTTTTCAAAGGACTCTCTTCTTGGGGCTCCCCTTCAGCTTTTTTGGTTTGTTTTTCCTGAGACCCTCGTCTTTTAGAGACAGGAGATTTGCTATATGGGGATGAAGAACGAGAAGAGGATGATCTTGGAGACCTAGAAGATCTATATGACCGGCGAGATCTGCTTCGGGATCTTTGAGAAGAAACGGATCTTCTTTTTGGACTCCTGGAACGTGAACGACCTCGTCTAGGACTCCTAGAGTGTCTTCTATTCCAGACAGGTCTATAACCACCTCGATGGTATCTACCTCCTCCTCCTTGATAATACCCTCTGCCCCTTCCTCTGTACCCATAAGGCCGTCTCATTCCTCTATTATTTCTGTAATCTCGACGATAATCTCTAGAATAAATACGATCTCTACTACGAGATCTTGAGTATGTCCTGGAACGAGACCTAGAACTAAAAATGAAATAAATATCAATGTAAGAAAAACAAACTATTCTATTCTACCGTTCTAAATACTTCTGGTTGAAAATAACATGTAAATAGTCCAAACCAAAAATGTATATGGAAAAAAACAAAAACCCTCTCATTTATACAAAAGTAAAGTTTACTGTTTTCAATGAACAAACTTTCATTACTAAGGTAAATACTGAAAGAATAAAGTAAAGGCCTTAGGAATGAAGGCACACAAAAAAGGGAAAAAATGGATATACCTAACAGCAGGACATACTAAACAAATTACAGAAAAGTTATTCAGATACTTATAGTAAAACAGTAAAAGAATATTTAATGCATTGGAAAAATACTCATCAATGACATACTACTGGCCAAATGCACACATAATATTGAGACATCAGAATCAGAAATAATGAGAAACTATGAAATAATATGCAAAGATGATTTACTGTCAAATAGTTCTCCCATTATTCATCTCTTAATGTAAATTCAAAGAAATCTACCATACATGTACAGTATAATAAGAATCTGAGATCTGAAGTCAGACTAACTGAAATCAAACCTAAGCTCTGCCATTTACTAGCTTGCAACCTAAACAATTCTCAATTTCCCCAACTCTACAATGAAGGTAGATGGATTCATTTCACAGGGTTATTTGAGAATATATTAATGACTTTAGCATTGTGTCTAAGTATAGCAAGCACTCCATGAACATCAACCAATACCACTATCATTATTAAAAGAATTAAAAACACAGGAATTCACCTGTATCTCTTCTTTCTAGAATGTGATCTTGATCTTGATCGAGAACTAGACTGTGATCTAGACTTTGATCTCGAAGAATGTGATCTAGAATTGGAGCGACCCATTTCTTTTCTCCTAGTCAATAAGAGAGCAAAAAAGTAAAAAAAAACCCAAAAACAACAACAAAAAAAAACTACCATTCAATTAAAGAAGTTTCACATTAAGACAAATTGAATTTTACAAGGCACAAGTTTCTCTAAGGATCTTACTCATCGTTTCTTTTTTTTTTAACTTTTTTTTAAACATTTATTAATTTTTGAGAGACAGAGAGAGGCAGAGCATGAGCAGGGGAGGGGGGGGGAGAGAGAGGGGAAGAGGGGGAGGGGGGGAGGAAGAGAAAGAGAGAGAGACAGAATCCGAAGCAGGCTCCAGGCTCTGAGCTGTTTGTTAGCACAGAGCCTGACACGGGGCTTGAATTCACGAACTGCGAGACCATGACCTGAGGTGAAGTCTGACGCTCAACCGACTGAGCCACCCAGGCGCCCCAGGATCTTACTCAACATTTTCAAATGAATACTGAGACAATTATCCCTGACTAAAACTATATCTTCACCTGCATAACAGGTACTATATTGTAGATACAACAGCACCTACATGCCTTAATTCAAAAAGGAAGCAGCTGCAGAAGCCAGAAAGTAGTATCAGACTGCAGCAGCATGTTAGAGGTTATTCCATGACCAATACAAATGCCTACCTCTCCTGTAAAAAAGATAAATATCACAGTATTACAGATAAGGAACCTGAAACAAAACACAAGTGGCATAATACTAAAAATAATAAACCTAGCGACTGTCATCCTAAGTGCTTTATGGCCTTAAAATGGGACTAAATTAACCACTCCATGCATATAATGCTGCATGACTACATTAGAAAAATGGACTTATGTGACAATGCTAGTTCACCCTGTAGCTTTCTGGTAAGTCAATGGACTGTAAAGATTGCTGCAAAAAAAGACAGTGGAACTACAAGAAAGAGAGAAGTTGGGCACGAGTATTCTAACTTTTTCTAATATTGCATTAATATCTAATGGAATAATCAGACCTCATTGGGTACAGAAATCATAGTAAGACGAAACGATTTAGGAAATCTACTCACAAAATTAAACCTATATAGGTACCTCCCAAGTTTATATGTGCCCCCCCAAGTTTGTTTATGCTATAACTATTTCCAAATTTCAACTAACTTATTACCGAAATCATTGTTTCCATAAAAATTGACTCACTAAACTTGCAACAGCCTCCAATTCTCTTACAACCCAATATTTTTGAAGGCATTTAACCTTACCTACCTAGGCTCTGCTCAGTATTATGAAATAATATTTATAAGTGCTAACGCTGAGTTGAATTACAGAAAAAGCAACCATCATATCTGCATATACTTCATCAAAAAACAAATGACAGGGCACTTGGGAGGCTTAGTCGGTTACGTGTCCAACTTCAGCTCAGGTCACGATCTCACGGTTTGTGAGTTCAAGTTCCACAATGGGCTTGCTGCTGTCAGTACAAAGCCCACTTCGGATCCTCCTCTGTCCCCCCTTTCTGCCCCCAACCCCACTCTCATGCGCTCTCTCAAAAATAAATAAACATTTAAAAAAATAACAAATTCAGGGTTTCAGATATATATATTTATCTCAAAATAAAACATAACTATCCTCAAATACACAAATGTCACCTCTATCTTCTCATAAATAAGGCATATGTAAAGATACTACCTTCCTCAGAGCTGTACTGAGTACTAAATGAGTTGACACAAGTAATACAATCAACTTTAATTAACATCAGTGCAAAAGTGTTAAAAAGTTATAGAATTTCTCTTACATGCATAAGGGAAGGAGTTATTTTGTTATTTTTAAGCCGCTTTGTGTTCTGAGTCTTTAAATTGATGTATAAAAGTGGAAGCAGGCACACAACACAGAGGCAGAAGATAGGGAATCTTTCTCATAAAAAAAAAGTTTTCTCATAAAACTTAACATAAAATCTGGCTTACTTCATTCAAGCCACCAAAACAAACACCACAAAAGCTTCAGACTACATCACTTTTAATCACTCAGACAGAATTATGAATTAGGTAGTCACATTTTCTCAAACTAAAACTGAAAACTAGATAAACGAATGCTATTTACCTTGGGTTTTATGCAGGATTAAGCAGTCAAGTGAAGTCTTTGAGATGTTGTTAAAATTCTTCCTGGAGAAAACGTTCTGAGAAATTAAACTCTGAATTCAAATTCCTAGCAAAGATTTAAAAAAAAAACACACAAGGAGTTTGATTTATGGTAAATTAAAATACCCACTTTTCACAACAATGAATCATATTAGGCAGTGAAATAAACTCTCAATAAAGGCACTAATGATTTTAGGGAAAGGGAGACTGATTTAGGAAATAAACTTTTGACCATAAAAGCTTAAGAATTTTTTTTTGTTTTAATCAGAATGCAGATGTGCACCATGAAACTGACAGCACTTTTACTTTTTAAATACTTGAATTTTAATGATAGCAATTTGAGCTTTAGAAAACAGAAGCTATGCTGCTATCCTATCAAAAAAATTTCAAAGTGGCTAATATAATGCCAAATATGGTACTCTTGGAATAGCAAAACATGTCACCTATTGGTTATTAGTATTCATAATGCTCTTAACTATATAACTTACCTAAAGTATGAGTTTAATGTTTTGCTACTTATCTTAATCTTTATTCTCTTTTGGCCACTTCCTTTCTACAATTTCATTTGAAACAGGTTTCTAAAATTCATATGAACAGCTATCACAGTAATCCTAGCTCTGTACCTAAAAGCATTTTAATACACATACAAACGTTCCAATAAAAGAACAACTTGTAAATGAAACAAGTATCTAATAAAAGCCAATACTGTTCCTAATTTACTATTACTACACAAATAAATTTAAATTTTGCACAAAATATTAAGCAGTTATCAATACTGAAAAAGTTAGCTTTATAAATAACATTCAGTGATTACCAATCATGTGCATAGGACATTCAAAAAAACATGAAGGGAGCAGAAACTAAAGAATACAAGATTGATACATGCCTAAAATCAACAAATTCATAAACCACTTTTAATGAAAAAAATATACATAAATATGAAAATCTGTGAATCTTACAAAAGATCCAATAAAAAATGCAATGAAAGTAGAAATACAAAGGAAAAGAAATGATAAAATTAAACTGGTCAATCAACAATGTTGTCCCCTAGGGTGCCTGGGTGGCTTAGTTGGTTAAGCAGCTGACTCTTGATCTCAGCTCAGGTCGTGATCTCAAGGTTGGTGGGGTTCGTGGGTTTGAGCCCCACATTGGACTCTGTGCTGCCACTGCAGAGCCTGCGTGGGATTCTCCCTCTCTCCGCCACTCCCTCTCCATCTCTCTCTCAAAATAAATAAACTTTAAAAAAAGTTAAGAATATTGTCCCCTAAATACCCATGGCCCTACTGCTGGGAAAATTAAGAGATCTGAGGTTCAATCTACAAAGAATAGGAACTTAGTAATTAAGAAAAACATACTAATATAAAATACAATAAAAATGCAAGACTGGATACAAAAACAAAAGGATTTCTAAAGTACATGCATGTTTAGCTTTAAAAATATCAAATCCCCCAAGGGGGGGTGGGGGCAGAGAAAAACTCTAATCTTCTAAATTGATGTATTGTTATGAAACTTTACTCTGGACCTTCTAAGTCCAACACTACTGATTCATTACTGGAAGTGATACAAGACTCATTTTAGTTAACACTTTCCCTAAACATTTCTAAAAGGCTAATTTTAATTTCTGCATATATGAAGAAAAAGTCAACTGCCAAATCCCTCTTTACTCCAAGTCATGATTTTTTTTTGAAATTCCAAGAAAATATACACTAGAAATAATAAAGGGAGGAAGGGCTGAAGGCTGTTTTACTAACAGATACATATTCTTGTTCACAATCTATAAGTATATTCAAGTACCCAGACCAAGAATTCAAAAATCATATGTGAAGCATGACACATAATATATTTAATACTATTTAATATATAATATTTAATGAAAAATATATTTAACATTTAACATTAATATTTAACATAGTCAGTACAAAGACTATAGTCAGCTCAGCGAATTCTTTTTTTAATGAAAATCTATGTACAAAGCACTGTGCTAGTTTTATGGGAAACATGACTATGGCAGAGGTGCCTGCTCCCCAATAACTAACTAGTGAAGAACAGAAATCAACAAATCATAGCAAAGACATCTTAAGTACCAACTTAAGAATTATGCTAGATGACCTTAAATAAAATCATCTCACTTAATGCTCATAATCTCATAACCTCTTCTCTCAAATTAAGAGAACTCTAAACTTTTAGAATTCATCTGAATTTACAAGGTGCCTATTACATGCCAGGTACTATTATTCCAGCACTGGAAATAGTGTACTTTAAGTGAAACATTAAGTTTCCTATTTCCTTGGAAATTATGTTCACAAGGGAGAAAGGGAGAGGGGGAAAAACCCAGAACATGATGTGTTAGGAAGTATAAAGTACAAAAGTACAAAAATGGGTTCTTGGGCCCTAACATTGTTAAATTCAAGGGACATTTCAAGGTTCCACAGAAAGAACAGCATTCTAGGCAGAAGACACAAACTTGGCAAATTCAGGACAGAAAGAACACTAAGTTGAGGCACTGTGAGAGGAGAGGATGTGAGATAAAGTAGAAAAGGCAGGAAAGGACCAGATCAAACTGCATCTAGTAAGAAGGCCGGAGTAAAATCTAAATATATTGGGAAGGCTCCGCAATCAGGGAAGTCACAGCATCGCATTCACGTTTTAAGATGGCTGCTGTGAACAGCATGAACAACAGGGAGAGATCAAGGAGATAAATTACAAGGCTGAAATTCAATATAATTGGTTACCTGGAAAAGATAGTAGCAATAAAGCTAGAAAAAAGAAGCCCAGAATCTAGTTTGGAAGTGCAGTCAACCAGTACTTGTTCACAGGTTGTTGGTGTGGATCAGAGAGAAGAAGCGGGGAAAAAAGAAAACCGCGGTCCTAAATTCTCAGTTTTGGGCTCAAACATCTGGGTGATGTGCAAGTTTGGGAGAGAAAACAAGAGATTAGTTTGCCATTTTTGGATGCCTATGGTCACAGAGTGTAAAATGGTTAATCCAAAATTTAACCCAGACTTCCTGATTCCAACTCCTGTGCTCTCTCCAATATACTGACAGGTGCTTGATGTGGCCATAACCTATATATAGAATTCAAAATGCCAAATCAATCATCCCTTTATTACAACCTTAGATCACTTACTAACATCAGAAAAAGAAATGTAAAAAGAGATAGGGAATAAATTGCTTTATGCATTTTTCCAACTGATTCACCAACCAGTGAGGAATGTAAGAGAGTAAGTCAAGCTTTATGTTTAAAGTTCTTAAATACCTTAACAAAGTGTACCTTTTATGCAATACATTATGATCAGCTAGAACACAAATAATGAAAAGAGCAGACAATGGAGTTCAACAACACTGAAGCACCCCCAAAATGGATTCTTTACATAACCCAATCAAGCATATTTGAACCAAGTCTTCATTTTAGCAGATTCAGGGAGTTTGGCTTCCAAATTGTGATACAAATTATTGCTACTCACATCTTTAATAACGCTAAAAATTATATCCTAAGACTATTATTCCAATAGAGTAGGTTCAAAAATCTGACTTGACCATTAGCTAGATACCCAACACTGTCAAGTTACCTTACTCGCCTTCAGCTTTAACTTCCACAGGTATAAAATAAGGCTAATAATGGTACTAACTCATAGGTTTAATGTTACACAAACTGAATAAATGTAAACAGGCTAACCTTTAGCACACGGTATGCACTCAAATGTTAGCTTATGCACTCAAATGTTAGCTATCATTATTGTTAAACCTGGCTTGTGACAGCTTTACCTACAGGTTATCCACTAATTTTACTTCAAATGATTCTTGTAAGAATAATATTTTTGATACAGCATTAATCAACATTATAAATGTGGAACAAAATAACGAGAATTTTGCTTTAAAAAACTCCAAATAAAGATAAGTAAATAATATTAGAATTGGTAAATGGCTAATTGCTAAACTTCAATAACGAGAACATCGGAGTTCACTATTTTCTCTGCTTTTGTGCTTGAAAATTTCCATAATTAAAAGCTTCTGAGGGGTGCCTGGGTGGCTCAGTGGGTTAAACGTCCGACTTTGGCTCAGGTCATGATCTCACAGTTCGTGGGTTTGAGCCCCACGTTGGGCTCTATGCTGACAGCTCAGAGCCTGGAACCTGCTTTAGATTCTGTATCTCCCTCTCTCTCTGCCCCTCCCTTGCTCGCACTCTCTCTCTCTCTCAAAAATAAACATTAAATAAATAAATAAATAAATGCAAGGTTTTGAAAAATGATTTAGTCACAAGTTTTTAGTTCTTTGTCCACTTTTGTCATCCTGCTTTAAAAAAAAAAAAAAGAGAGCATGGAAATGAGAAAAATACCTGCATTCTAGATCAGGCTGTGTCACTCCCTGGTTCATGGAGCCTTAAGTAAGTTTTCTACCTTCCTGGTCTCTAACCTAAGCGGGGAAATATTAGATCAAGTTTGAAAACTCCACAAAATATTATACAAATGTAGGCTACAATTATTACTACCTTAACATCTGTAGACTAGTTTTTTTTTTTTCCAGTCCTGGGTCAAAAAAAAAAAATCAAAGCTTAAGACCCTGAAATAACACACGAATGACCACTATGTAAGCAGCTCTGTGTGTGAAAAGGAACAAATCCATAACCTAGAAGTATAACCTAACCATGTACACTTACTACCCAGAGATATGTTGGGTTTCTAGATTCCCTCACCTACTTCTTTGTCAATAAACCACTGCAAATTACACAGTGGAATTCAGCTACTGTTCAACTAATAGTTTTGAATGCACTTTTGAGGGGCGCCTGGGTAGCTCGGTCAGTTGGGCAACCAATTCTTGATTTTGGCTCAGGTCATGATTTCAGTGTTCATGAGACCCTTGAGTAGGGCTCTGCGCTGACAGCACGGAACCTGCTTGGGATTCTCTCTCATCCTCTCGCAGCCCCTCCCCCGCTCAACTGAGAGCACTCTCTCACACACTCTCTCTCTCTCAAAATAAATAAACACACACATGAATGTAGTTTCCGGAAACTCCCAATCCAAAGCTCTATATAGAACTGAAGAGACTTGTTCTATTTCTACAAGTCTTTTGAACACAGTTAAATCTAATACAGCTAGTTAAATTCAACTAGACCTGAGCCTATCAAGGGTGTTTTACAGATCTGTCTCCAAGTCCTAAAGTACTATTGTTCTTACAAGAATTAGCTCTAGCTAAAAATCTCCCATGCCACCATTTTAATTACCTAAATGGAGGGCGATTCCAAGTTTACCACAACGTTACAGTGAAAACTGAGATCCTTAAAACAAGATGGCTATAAGCCATCTTTCAACTTTGGGTTGTTCAGCTATGAGTTTAGACACACAATCCTTCTCATCAAATTATCCTCAATTGGCTAGAATCACATAAAAATGCAAACAAACTTGTAGCAGCTTTTCCTATGTAAAGATCCTTTACTGTCTAAATAGTAGCCCCATTCCAACTAAAGTCCAACTGGAATGACAATTTACACGAAGATTAAGGAATTTTGGCTTACTTTTTAATACCAGAGAAACAGTAAAAGGCGCTGCTGCAAAAAGATGTGTCTGAACACATCTCTAACGTCAGTTTGGGTTACATTTGCCTTCAACTTTAGTCCTAAGTTTTCCAATCTAAAACGCTAAAAAAAAAAAAAAAAGTTTGACGTAGAAAAGTAGTTGCCAGTAGTACTGCTGCTTGATTCTAATAAATTAGGTCTTCAAAGTAAAGAAAGCCAACTTATGGACTTAAAATGAGGGCAAAGTCCCTAACTTTAGCTCACCACTCCCACCCATTTATCCCTCCGTCTACCTACCATGGATGCAACATTTCTGACACGACAAAAGACCTGAATCACTTGCCGAAAAAAGGACGTGGTTTCGCTTGTACTACTGGAGAACTGCCTTTTGGGACCGGGTGTGACAGGGCTACTCTTGGATCCATCAGCTAAGGCCTGCTCCCCATGCTACGAAACAGTAATCAGGCACCAACTCTTTAAGGGTCAAGAGTGCAGGTTCGCTTAAAAATAGAGTGGGTTTCCAAGGCGATCCAGGAAGATTAACCTCGGAGAAAACTGTCCCGCGACACCGAGGGCGGGAGGCAGATACCGGGGTCAGTGACGGGGACAGCTGAACACGTTCCCAGAACAGAACCGAATTTCAGAAAACGAGGCGTAAACCGATGAGTAGCGTGAAACCGGGAAAGAGGAGTTTAAAGACGACGCAGAAAGGAGTCAACCTACCCAACGCACTTTGCTGCAGGTCATAGCTGTTTTATCAAAGCCTGGAAAGAAAGGTGGCGATCCAGCCAATAAGAAGCGAACACAAGCTGCACCTCCAGCGGCCTCAGGAGCCGTAGGCGGAGAAAGAAGGAAGCGCGCGTGCGCCGGGAGAGCTTTCAGTCGGGCGCGCGCAAGAGTCCGGGCCGAGGAAATGGGGGAAGGGTTGAAGAGGGAGATGTGCGCACGCGCAGGGAAAGGCCGCGCGGTCTCTGGGTTTCGAGCCAGGTTCGCAACCGCGCGCGCGCGCGCGCACCGTTCTCGCTACTCACCCCACCCCCCACCTTTTCGACCTGTAGTGCCTCGAAAACCTGAGAAGATCTGACGGGGAACCGCATAAATAACGGCGAAACGTCTCCTGGGTCCTCCTGTAGCCGCCAACCCGTCACCACCCACAAAAGATTCAACAATAATTCACTCGTCCTCGGTATTTACTGCCCTTTGAGTGATTTGAATGCAGCATGAGGCCTACCTGAAACGCCGAAAGCACGGTTCCCGGGACTTATCTCCGTTGTAACTACACAGCGGCCATTTCCCGACTCAAGCACGGGAGGAAAACCATAGAGGTATCTTCGACGCGCTAGCTCGTTTCCGTCACTTCCGATTTGGGGCGTGGCCTCCAGTGCCGCTAAGTATCTGGCCTAACCCCGCCCACCCTTCCGCCCTAAACCGGCTTCCTGGCTGCTATTAAGATTTGCCTGAGGCTTTCTGGGAATTCGCGTGGCTAATCTCGCGCGAAGATCTGGCGGCTCCGCCCTCCGGTCTGGCGCTGCCGCCTTGGTTGCGGTGACGGTAGACGGTGGGCGGAGTGGGCTGTTGGGTCGGGAGGTCTTCTGGCCACACGGTGCGATTCGCGGGCGTTTCTACTTCATTGGGTACACTGAATCTCTCTGCCCTCCCTACTTTTTTGCTTGTTTGCGTTATTCTTTCTGTGGCGCTGACTCAGACTAGAAACAAAAAGTCTCGGGCCGAATAAAAGACCGGGAAGCAAGAGGGCTGTGTTCTCACACCGAGTCTCCTCCCTTTGCCAGCAAGCGCCTAGTTTCTTCTTGGACTCCTAACCGGACACTTGCAAGTGTCGCTTTTGCTTTGAAATGAAATGTGCCAAACACACTTCAATGGTAGAAAAATGGCCACGAGCTAAGTCCCTTCCAGAGTGATGTCAGACCAACTCTGCTATCCCTAAAGGAGTTTGCACCGCAGAGCGTCTTAGGCTGTCTTGGTTTGCATCAAAGGGTGGTACTTCTTTCCTCCCGATGGTGCTAAAGCATTACCACTTGGGCACCTCAGAACGTTGGCATAGGTATAAAAATAATGCACAGCACGAAGCATAATGATTATTTATGCCGGCCGAGAAACAGCCCAATGTAGCTTGGTCTGCCAAAAATGTAAGTCAGATTATAAATAGGCAAACTGCTTTTGATTTGGGTAGAATTTCAAATAAGAGCCATAGCACATTTTCTGTTAATACTTGTCTGGGCTGCACTTTCTTCCTTAAGGCCTAGAACCGTTATTACTTTGATGTTTACGGACGTAGACTACCTTAAAGGATTTCAAAGTTGTAATTAGCAACCAGTCTTCTGTCAGTTAAATCCAGTGTTGGGCCCTAGTTATGAATTTAATACTGTTTAGGGCGTTTTCTCAGCCCGATTTACCGGCTCAGCTAGAAAAAGTATCTGTTTTCTCTCACTATACAGCCTGCCCGTCACCCCACCACCAACACCATCTGAATGTGGAAGCAGTAATCTTTGGCCTCCATGGTGCACTAATAAGTCCCAAGCATTTAGTAGGTGCTGGGTAAGTATTTGCTGAATGAGTGAACTATACTAAAAAGAACCTAGCCATTGATAGCTCAATACAATTCTAGTATTCTGCAGGTACAGGGGAAAGTTGTTGAAAGGTTTTGATCAGAGGTATGGCATGACACTGGACAGGAGGATCAGTTAGGATGTTGTTTTAGTAGTTTAACTGAGGTCATGATGATCATGGTAAGAAAAGGAAAAGTTGTAAATATGGTTTAGAAATGGGATTGACAGGGGGCTCCTGGGTGGCTCAGTTGGTTAAGCGTCCGACTTTGGCTCAGGTCATGATCTCACAGTTCGTGAGTTCAAGCTTTGCATCCGGCTCCGTGCTGACAGCTCGGAGCGTGGAGCCTGCTTTGGATTCTGTGTCTCCTGTGTCTAACCCTCCCCCACTCATGCTCTCTTTCTCAAAAATAAATAAACATTTTAAAAAATTAAAAAAAAAATAATAAAGAAATGGGATTGACAGGTTTTCCTGATGGACTGCATTAGGACTTTACAGAAAGGGAGGAAATAAAGGAAGTTGTGGCTTTAACTGGGTGGATTTGGTACTGTTATAATAATTAGGAAGATTGGAAAGAATGATAGGAAAGAGAAGAATGAATACGTTCGGATATGAGAAGGAAATCAGGAATTCCATTTTTACTATGTTAGGTTTGAGATGTGTGTGAAACATCCAAGTAGATACACAAGATATGAAGTTGAACGTGGGGGTTTGCAATTCAAAGGAGTGTTCTGGCTTGGACATAAAATATAAAAACAATGCTTAAAATCATGGAATGAAAGATAGACAAGAGATGACTGGGGACTGAACGATAAAGAATCCCAACATTTAGAAATTTGTTGAAAGAGGAGGAGGAGCTAGTAAAGGAAACTGAGAAAGAACGGCCAATGAAATAGAAAATAAGTTAAATCGAGTGTATTGGTTATTCATTGCTGTATAACAAACGACCCCAACATCTAGTAGCTTAAAACAACATTTTTATTCTTTCACAGTGTCTGTGGGTCAGGAATCTGGGAGGAGTTATCTGGATGGTTCTAGCTTAAGGTATCTCATGAGGTTGCAGTCAATCTGTCAGCTGAGACTGCAGTCATCTGAAGTCTGCAGATTCACTCGAAGATCATTCAGGGTTGTTGGCAGGAAACCTCAGTTGCTCATCACATGGACTTCTCCATAGGATGCCTGAGTGTCCCTTTACACAGTAGCTGGCTTCCCCCCCCCCCCGCCTCCCCCCAGAGTAAATGATCCAAGAAAGGGAGAGCCCAAGACACAAGCTGTTATAACCTAATCTCAGAAGCGACACACCATCACTCTGCTGTATTTCACTTGGACCAAACCCTGGTACAGTGTGGAAGGGGGCTACACAAGGGTGTGAGTACCAGCAGGTGGAGATCATTGGGGACCATCTTGAAGGCTGACTACCACACCAAGAGAGATAAGTGTTTTAAGTGTGTGAGGTCAAAAAGACAAAGGACAGAATATGCTTATGTGTAATTTCACCTGCAGGAAACACTAAGTAAATGCAGTAATTGTACCTGCCTGAACTGAGCCAGGTAGGAATACTGAAACATACAAGCATCTCAAACATCTGCCAGTTACTTCAGTTCACACCCATCTGCTTCTGATGTTACAGCTTTCCATTTGATTTTAGAAACCCTCCTTCTACTACTTCACAATAACTAACAACTCACAAGCTTCCCGACACCCACTTCCACAAGTAAACTTTAGGTATTTTTAAGATAAAATACTATATCAATTGTAGTATTTATTTCTTGGTCAAGTCTGCTACCATTTTTGTTAGGTTCCTTTTTTTTTTTTGTAACTGATTAAGTTTTTGAGGATCATACCCTAATCCTGTTTTTCCATAGACCTGTGGTTTTTATTGTGTGATTTTTGCATAGCACAGTGATTTTTATGAACACATATGTTGCATTTGAGCAAAACTGAATAACAGTCAATATATAGTCCTAATTTTAACAGCAAAGAAATCGAAGCTTGGAAAGGTAGAGTATCTTGCCAAAAGTCACATGGCTGTTAAGTGAGGAATTCAGATTTTATCAAAGGTCCATCTGACTCTAAAACCACCTTGTTTCCACAGCAGTATTTACTCACATAAACAGTTAAAATAGACATAATATTAGATTAACCTCACCTCAATTGTTGTTCCTATTTTATGCAACTTGATTGATAGTTCCCATGTGTCCTATTCTAGGTAATAGAATATATACTCTAGCAAATGTGTATATATGCCTATTTACTTATCCGAATAGTTCTCTATTATCCATAAATAAAGAAACAAATTTATAAATTTCATAGTGTCCAAGCAATGATTAAGTGGTCTTGCTAGATGAGTGATGCATGATATAGTTTTACTTGGTATGTTTTAAGTATTAATGTTTTCTTTTATTTCAAATTTCCTTTTTCATATATTCGATTAAGGCACAAGATAAGTAGAAATATTACTGCTTCTTCCTGCCATACTATGCTTTCTCAGCAATGAGAGTGTTGGGGATTATCAGTCTATATCTTACCTGAACCACTCATTGCATATACCGCAAAAGCACTTAAATTAGGGAAGATTAAGTAGTTCCAAGATCTGGGCCACAGTGGTTTGCTACATAGGATAGATATGAAATGAAAATCTATGGAAGGCTTTCAGGCCATTATATTTGTTAGTGCTGTGAGAAAAGACAAGACATGAGGGGACAGGTAACAAAATGGGCAGAAATTGTCGATTCACTGGTCCAAGATGACCATTTGGTATGATATCCTTATGCAAGCCTAGACAGCTCAAGGGTGGATTTAGGTGCACATTAACTAAAAATTGAATGTTTAAAGGGTTAGAAAAGCAAGGCACTAAGGGTAGGTACAATAAAATAAGTGTGGAAGAGAAAGCAGAATTAAATAATCTCTCTGAGAGGCTGGCTCAGTTATAAACATATGAATTACCTGCATGGAAAGTATATGCCTGTCAACTTTCCAGAGATAAACAATTGCATTAATGTCAAAAAGATGATCGAATTTTGAAAAGTAGATAAAGTCAGCTGGATGAACTGTGATGCCATATTTCAGTCTGTTATTCAACACATTTTTCATCAAGATAGGTAATGATCAGGGCCACAACTGAACCTTCTGTGCTCCTCCAAAATTTGATCATGCTCAGTTTATGGAAATGCCTGACTCTTGCCCCATGAAACTGAAAGGCTTTAGAGAGCAAATGTATGAGAGGGGAATGAATCTTAGTCGAGGCCTTAAAGTTACTGGGAGTCTTGAGATAAATCCAGGTCATGAGCAAAATTTTAGCCATCTTTGCAAATGACTGTGCCTTCCATATAAGTTATATGATCTTATATAGGGTCATTATAATTTTATTTTGAATGCTGGTAAAATAATTTTACCTTGAATCCATTTACCTTGGATGTTCTACAAGCATTATTAGAGACCCAGCTGTTTTACTCCTAGTCCTTTAGCTATTTATAAAGAAAAGCACATTCAAATTTTCTTTTGGAATGAACTGGTGAAAAATTTCATCATGAGAATATACGTCTGTAATCACGTTATAACTGATTTTAATGCAGCATGAAATTTTTTTTTTTTTTATGGAAAGGATGAGGCCTTCCCTTAACTGCCTTATCTTATTTCTAATGTTATGTCCCATAGTCTGTATATATTGTTTACCTTAGAAACAAAATATTATACTTTGCTCTATAAAAAAAATTGTTTATAGCATTTTCACCAAATCTAAAAAGCCAATTGTAGTTCCAGTAAGAAAGAAAAAAATCCTGCACATTAATATTGTTCATCAATTATTACATACATTTTAGTTTCAAAGTTATTAAAATGTGCAAAAATATGCATCATAAAGGTAATGTAGTATGGCATTTAATTATATCATAGAGTTAAATTTTTAGTTTCCATATAACTATAGCAATTACAGATACAACAGTGTCATAACAAATTTGTCATGAGTTTACTTCAATTTATATATTTCTTTTATTAGAACAAGTTTTCCATGTAAGTTAAAATATAAATAGCCTTCTGATTATTTCTTCATTATTTAATAAATGCTATTTAAAGAAGAAAACATATGAAAGGAGCCAAGGGAACTGTGGAAACAGAGTCACAAGTGAATAAGTCTGTCTTGAAATAGAGTAACCAGAAATCAACTCATTCTATATGTTGGAAATTGGTAAGAAGTAAAAACAATAAAAAGCTACAAAATTAAGAAAACTCATCCTATCAAAATGACTAAAAAAAGGGAAGGAGGGCAGGGGGAGAGAGAGAGAGAAGGGAAGAGAGAGACTCTTAGGTCTGGGGAAGTTACTTAAAAATATTAGAAGAAATCTGGCTAGGTAGCTAGCTTTCCTTTGCTTCTCTAGAAACGTTAAAAGGGTTCAATTTGAATGCCAAATAGAATTATTCTTGGCATTAAGGATTGGGGATGGGTTGGTGGAAATAGAAGCAAATGGAAATGATATCTTTTAAATATCTACTATGCCCCACATACTGTGATAATAATTTTAATATTCACAAACAATCCTCAAAGAAATGTATTGGCATCTGCATTGTATTAATAAGGAAACTGATTTTTTTTAGGATTAAAAAAATTCACCCAACAGGTAACAAATTGAAGAGCCAGGGTTTTAACTCTTAAGTTTAATTCAAAGTCTGTCTTTGTACTACTTTTTGGCTGAGAATTTACAACATCGGAGGGGAGATTGTAAACTCCATCCTTCTGGACGTGTTTGAGATTAGGTCAAAAACACTTTGGGGGAGTATTTTGTGAGAAATTATGTTTGGAGGCAGTCCAAATGGATGTCTTCCAAATTACTAAGCAGCTCTAACCTCTTGGAAAACTACCCCATCAATTATCCCTATATTTGAGTAGTTCAGGAGAAAGATGGGTTGATACCAAAAGGCCTGGATTTTTCCCTTCTAGCTTAATATCGCTTGCTTACCTATCACTTTATTTAAAAGTGGCCTGTCTTCTGAAAGCAAGGTCAGAATTTGTGAGTTTTTAGATAGGGGCTTTCATCATGCTTGTTTAGCCCTGTCCTCTTCAATATCCAGCATCCTGACTAGTAAATGGGAGCAATGATAGGAGCCTGGTTCTTAAAAGGTAAAGGTTTTGTGGCTGCTCAGCTCCTAGCTTTTCAAGAAAACAGTCACTAAATCTTACAGCAAAAATAATATGGGCTTCATCACTGTGAAAATCACAAAGAAATGAAATACAATAAAAATAAAACTTCTTTGGAAAACTTTATGAAGACAGGCTGCCTCTTTTATCTGTTAACCAAGTAAGAATTAGTAAAAAAAAAAAATCCTAAAGTTCATTAAAAAAATTTATGTATATTTGTATAGAAATATGAAGAATAAACCTCAAAAGTAGAGTATTTCTACTTGGATGGCCACATTATAGATTATTTTTAAGTAATTTTTTTCCTTTGCTTTTCATATTTTCTAAAATTTCTACAAGAAGCTTTACTTTTATAATAAAACTTTAAAATTTAGATTACTTAATTTTATTTGAATGTGTAAGATCACGAGGAGTTAAGAACTAAGAAAAGATGTTTTTTGTATGTTGTTCTTATAAATCAGGTGTCAAACTCTAACAAAGAGGAATAAAATATCTGTTACTAAATCATGTTCTTGATAAACCTAATTCTAACTTACTGCTAGGGGGATATTATTTCTTCCAGAAAGAATTTGAGTTGTTTCTTTCTTTTTTTTTTTTTTTTTTTTTCCTGGTTGCCCTACAGTCTTCTGTTTTGCTTCATGAATCTTCTTTTGAGCAATGAAAGGAAGTACTACCATTCAGTGAGAAAACAATATATGTTTAATTGTTTGCTTCCATTTAAAAGGAACTTATAGAGGGGTCCCTGGGTGGGTCCAACAGTTAAAGCATCCAACTCTTGATTTTGGCTCAGGTCATGATCTCCAGGTTCTTGAGATCAAGCTCCGCTTTGGGCCCTGCACTGACAGTACAGAGCCTGCTTGGGATTCTGTCTCTCTCTCTCTAAATAAATAAATAAATAAACATGAAAAAAAAACTTTAATAAATAAATAAAAGGAACTTATGCTGAATTCCAACCAGCCATGATAGATATGCCTAAAAATGGCTTGATCTTTTCCAGGACAATTATTTTTAAAATTCATTTTGTCACAGTGGAATCTGGCTAGTTAGGTAAAAAGTTAAGGACCACTGGCTCATTTTTCAATTCAGTTTTGGAAAGGATTGTAAAATCATGGACCTGACTTTGTTTTTCTAGTGTTTGTGCCATTTTTTTGTTTTTCTGTCCATGACCCCCCTACCCCCAAAAAAGCAAACTTAATATTGTACTGTAGCTGGATTGATTTCTGCCAACACAAACCCATCCAGTAACTTTGCCTAGACACAGAATGTCTAGAGAAATATTTCAGGGAGATTTCAGGGAGATATTTCTGGCAATGGCAGATGAGATGATCTGTTACCCCCACAATGAAATGCTCCTTGTTTGAAAACAAGTTCATTAACGTGCTTAAAAATCATTCAGGAGCAGGAGCCATACAAATATTTATCATTATTGGTCATTTGCAATTTATTCATAGGGATCCAGCTGGCAACCATCTGGTGCATAAAACTGAAAACTGGAGGGGAAAAAAAATAAAGTAAAAGTCACTGAAAAAATATAATTTAGTCTCCATATGTCCTTGACACATATTAAGTTAGTGAATTAGTTGTTAGTGGAATGAGATACATATATGGAATTTAACACAAAGGTGAGTTGAAATTTTGCTTGCAAGTATATGTTGAAAGACAAAATGAAGTAGTAGCAATATCATAATAGGCAAACATACTAGGGAGTATAGGCTAGGCTATGTAACAAATGACTCTCATACACATAGTGGCTCACGTGCAGTAGCTTTTCCTCTCAACATTTTCAGGCAATTATACCAGGTTAGTAAAAATTTCCTTAAGCAGTAATTCAGGGTCTTAGGCTATGTTGTGGCTCCTTCATCTCATAGGGCCCATGGGCAGAATTCAAGGGTCCACAAACCTCCAAAGGATCCATGAATAGAATTCAGAGCTGTCAGTATACTTGTATAAGGAAAATTACATCCCTTTTAACTCTGAACCAAAATTTATCATTTCCTATAATTATGAATGTAAACAAAAACCACAGAAGTATTAGCAGTACTTGTGACTTTGTAGCAAATACAAATTGCAGATTTTTTTTTCTTGTTATCTACAGCTTTCAGATGATTACATCCCTGGTTGTCACCTTGAATGTAGCCTTTTGAAAGACTCTGAGCCAGAACGACTCAGCTAAGCTGCTCCTGACCCACAGAAACCAGGAGATAATGTATGTTTTAAGCACTAAGTTTTGGGATAACTTGTTACATAGCAATAGATGACAAATATATCCACATATTATCATATTACTAATTTTATAAATAATTTGATAATTGTATTTAATACAATTTATTTTCTTTATAATTCTAGTATTTTATTGTATACATATTGAAAACATTCTGAGAGGGAATGCAGAGGCTTCTTTGGTATGCCAAAAGAATCCATGACACAAAAAAAATTAATCCTACCCATGGCCTCATTGTTGCTTTGTGCTAGCTGGCAAAAGGAGAAAAGAACATGGAAATGTACCTCTTTTTTATCTCCTTGGCCTGGAAGAAGCAGATATCATTTTTAATCACATTTTCAGGGGGTGAACTAGTTACATAGCCACAACTTGATGCAATGGCGGCTGGGAAATGTAGTCCTTGGTGAACTGCCATTTGCTAGCCATTGCTCTATGTTAGGGGAGGATATATTTTAATAGATAGTGCCAGAGCAAATACCCAAATATTAAGAAAAGTAGTGAGAATAATATCTGCTAGAATAAAATCTTAAAGTTAATTTGAAAGATAAACAGAGTCAAATGAAAGAAGCAGGTGGTAATGACATAAACTATTTTCTGTGAATTGATTTTTATTTCAAAGAATAAGACAGGTATGGATCTGAAAATGTGGAGAAATAATTTGAGTCCAGCATCTAAATCAGAAAATCAGAAATGAAATTTTTCTTTAGTTGTCCTTAAGAATAAATTTTGTCAGATTGTGAACACAGAATCTTAACATTTTGGAAGTAATTAAAGAATGGGATGGAACCACTGGTGTTCATTCATTCAGTAAACATTTTCTGAGAGCCTACTATGTAATGGAGTCTATAGTAAGTACTGGAAAAAATGAGATTGCCAAAAATAAGATAAGACTTTTGCTCCAAGAAAGCTAATGATGAGGGAAATGGCTTAGCCAAGTAAATCTGTACAGTGTTCTTTGCTGGGTACTGTGACATACATAACCACAAGGTGCTAACAGTAGAATAATTACTTTTTTTTTTATTTCAACATGCCTTGGGATAAAAACATGATATTAAATTGGAATGTCAGGCTTCAGTTAAATAGGGTAGGATTTCTTTGGGATCGTTTATGGAGCCCCACCCAGGATCCCTGAATCCACAAAGTAAAGCTATCCTCCTCAGTGTTCAGAGAAAGCTTTCAAAAGATTCCAGTCCTCTGCTGATGTGGGAATAGCAAGAAAGAATTCTTGGTAGTCCACCACATGGTCTCATATATGTAGTGTCATGTGAAAAATTAGCTATCCTGTGTTCCCTCCAGTATTTACAAGCTAATCAGTGACTAATGATTCCCAGAGAAAAATCAGGACACAGGGAAACTGGGCTGCCAATAGCTCATCAGGTGTCTTTAAGATTAGGCAAGCCTGTTTTTCCCTTGGATTGTGTCAGCCCCATGCTCAGTTACATGGCTCAGTGAGGAAACAAGAGTGCAAGCTGGCTCTCAGTCCCATTTGAACCTGAGGGTGCACATGTGATGCAGACAATGTATAATTATTAATCATAGGCAGAGGCCCTGCTGGAAGTTCCTTCGCAAAATAGCACCTCTCCACACTACACTCTCCTCCTGAACACCTGTCACTATGTTAACTGCCCCCCTCAGCAACTTGGGGAGTTTCTAACACCACATCTATTCTCCCTACTTAGCCAACAGCGTTACGCAAGAATTATATTCCATTTTATAATGTTGACTATTCATTCATCATTTAACAAATATTTGTTGATAAATTATTCCTTGGGTGAAATAATGGAATATTATACATTATGATGAATAAATGATAGGAAATTAGTGGTCTCGTTGAACACAACTTCACATCAAGAAACGTCTAAAATCTATATTGCATTGACACATCACTCTGTAATTGCCATATATTGGAACAAATAAGGGAGTGAGTGATTATCCTAGTTCTATTTAAAGAAACATTTAGTTTTTTTTTTTCAACTTTTTTTTTTTTATTATTATTATTATTTTTTTTTATTTTTGGGACAGAGAGAGACAGCGCATGAATGGGGGAGGGGCAGAGAGAGAGGGAGACACAGAATCGGAAACAGTCTCCAGGCTCCGAGCCATCAGCCCAGAGCCTGACGCGGGGCTCGAACTCACGGACCGCGAGATCGTGACCTGGCTGAAGTCGGACGCTTAACCGACTGTGCCACCCAGGCGCCCCGAGAAACATTTAGTTTTTAAGAGCTCTTCAAAAGGATCTGACTCTTACAAAGATACTACTCCTGGCATTCTGCCAGTTGACAGTATTTTGCCTCTGTGATAGGTAATTCATACCCTCCCTTTGGTCATCAGTTTAAAGTCATAGTTCTCAAGCCTGGTGTCAACATGCTTGTGAGTTGCATTCAGTTGTGCAGCATTTTGAATGCAACCTTTTTTTTTTTTTTTTTTACCACTGTCATGATATGAACTGAGATACTCCTTCCTCCTCCTTCTACCATTGAAGTGTGTCACCATTCATCCCAGGTGATTCCAATCAAGCAAATGGTCCTGGGACCAGCAGCCTTACCTGGGGACCTACAAGAAATGCAAATTCTCAAGTCCCACCGCAGAACTACTGAATCAGAAAGTCTGGGGATGAGGCCTAGCAAGCCATTTTTAACAAACCCTTCAGGTGATTGTAGTGTACGCTCAAGTTTGAGAACCGTTGTAGTAGACCCATTCCCAGTTGATCAAATGGTCCTTCTATTGTAAATAAGCTCAGGAAAGAATCAAATGCTCCTTAACCCAATAGGCTAGTGCTATTATTTCACAGATAGAATAGAAGTCATGTTAATTGGAGGACTATGACGATTCTGGACAATGCGGGAAACAGAGGCAGTAGTAGGTGCCACTAGGTAACTTGAGGCAGGGAGGGAGAATTGGCTGCAACCCTTACTGGAGTAAAGATTGAACTGAAATCTGAGCACGTGCCATCCGCTCCCTGCAACATCCGCATGGGACCATAGCTCTGCACTTTTTCCTGCAGAGCCATGGAAACCTAGAAAGAGAGAAGCCACTCTCAGCATCCATCATGGTTTACATAAGAAGAAACCTCTGCCCACCAGGGGTGGTCAAGCTGCATAAGAAGAAATCTATTCTAGAAAATTCTCCAGTAAGGACAGACAGAAGGAGGGTATGAGTACACCAGATAGCTGATAGCAGAGCTTGAGGAGTTAGGAGCGAGGGTGGGGTGAGAGTGGGGGCTGAGGCTGGCAGAAAAAGGCTTCTGAAGCAAATTAGGAATGCCTCAAAGACCTGAGGGATTTTTGCCTACCTGTGTGTTAAAGGCACAAATCCCAGTTCATTCTAATTAAGTTGCTTTTGGAATGATTTTACAGTAAAAACAGACTGCTCAGGATGCCATTATAGTTCACTGTGAGAAGACAGATCAGATGGTACCCCATCTGGAAAGACAGCTCCACTCTCTGATCATAGGCAGGGCTTTCTCACTTTCATACTCCAAGCTGAAAATTCAGCAGCCAACAACCCAAAGGGCCAGTAGACTGTTGCCCCTGACTGGCGGCTCTGAGAAGTCAGTGAAGGAAGTGGAGTAAATGGAGCACTGCCCCAATGTCCTTGCACAGCTGATAACTCACTAGTCCTGCTGTCTCAGGGCCCAGCCCTTTGCACTCTACAGAAAGCAGTGTGCTGTAGAAGTCAATGAGAGCCCAACATGGGACTGGGCACCCTAGAAAGGGGGTATGTTATTCTTTCAGATCAGGCTCATTTAGGACTAGAACGAAGTGAAAGGTAATGGCAATTCCAGAAAAGATAATATTCATACAGAAGGCTAAATCTAAGCTAGATGTTGCCTTAAACCAGGGGTGATCAAGCTGCAGTTCATAGGTCAAATCAAACCCTCATCCTACAACAGCAGAGTCCAATAGTTGCAATAAAGAATGTACGGCTCACATTAGGCCTAAAGTATTTAGTATCTAGACCTTTCCAGAAAGACTTTGCTGGCCCTGCCTTAGACTCAACTCTAATTCTTGGGTCTTGGAAGTCCCAAAGCCCTCCACTCTCAGGGCCATTCTGTCAATGAGAGAACCTTAGTTATGTATAACTGTTGTTACCCACTAGTTGATCCCTACATTAAAAAAAAATTTTTTTAAGTTTATTTATTTTGAGAGGGAGAGCAGAGCAGGAGAGGAAGGGAGAGAGAGAGAGAGAGAGAGAGAGAGAGAGAGAGAGAGAGAGAATCCCAAGCAGCTCCACACCAGCAACTCTGAGCCCAACACAGAGCACAAACTCAGGAACCCTGAGACCGTGACCTGGGCAAAAATCAAGAGTCGGATGCTTAACCGACTGAGCCACCCAGGCGACTCCCCGATCCCTACATTTTTACCAAAATAGAGTATCTACCTCTCTTTGCCTATTTTGCTCTTTTCTTTGCTTCTCTTCAAAATTACATTTGATGTTCACTTTCCAAAAGAATGTTTTTTTCTGCTTCTTTGACTTTTTCCAACAGTGGTTCTGCCTTCTGTTTGCAGCTTTTTTTTTTTTTTCCCCTTCAGCTGATGGTTGCTTACTATATGTACTAGGTGCTCATCTTGGTATCCATTTCTGGGTAGCTCACTCATTTTCGTCATCCCCAGCCACTGACAATCAAAATATTTTTAAAAGCAGTGGCCTGTGACACCAACTAACCACAATATAGATCCGAAAGTCCTCCAGACCCCAACTGTGAAATCAAGCCTGTGGATCAGCCTACTTGACATCCTGTAAGTATGTGCCCAAACATACATTTACCTATAGTCTGCTTTCTTTTTCTTTGAGACCAAATTTTCCAGTCAATATGAAGTCTGCCTTATTACTCCACATATTTTAGGGCTTCAATTCTTCCAAATGGCAAATGCTAGAAGCTCTAGAAGCTTGTTCTGAAAATACTGTATGATAGCCATTTATTTCCTCTACTATGAATACGCAAACCAGCAGGGTAAGTAAATAGGCTTCATACCTCCTATGTGTTTTTCACATACCTTTTTGATAATCAAACTGTATCAGATATTCAAAATATTTGATAAATTATTTTTAAGGGTGCATCCCTTTGTAGGATGACCCTTTTTATAGGGAACATAAAAGATAATGTTGTAGAAAATTCCAGATTATTGCTTTCCTAGAGGATTTCAGATCCAGGAGAACTATTTCTATACCTTCTCTTGTTTATGCAATAAGCCTATAGCGCTTCATTGAATATGTGAAATACTTTATACTTTGCTAAAGTTTAGTGTAATAGAGATTCTTCAGAGGCCATTTTTGCCTCTAGTCAAATTCTTGCTAGAAGAAAGTCATTATGAAATGGCAGATTTATTTATCTTTTCTATATCAAAATTTGTAGTACAAAAAGAAAACCTAAATCATATTGGTGCTATTTGTTTAGAAAATGCATTCTAAAAGACTTAGGGATACGGGCACCTGGGTGGCTCAGTTAAGCGTCCGACTCTTGATCTCTGCTCAGGTCATGACCTCATGGTTTGTGGGATCGAGCCCCATGTCGGGCTCTGCACTGACAGTAGGAAGACAGCTTGGAATTCTCTTTCTCCTTCTCTCTCTGTCCCTCCCCTGCTTGTACTCTCTCTCTCTCTCTCTCTTGCTATCAAAATAAATAAACCTTAAAAAATTAAATATATATTTTATTTAACCCAATATGTCCAAAATACTTTAATTTTAGCATGTAACTAATATTTCAAAATTATCAATGAAATATTTTATATTCTTTTTTTTTTTTACACCAAGTCTTTGAAACCCAGTGTATATTTTACACTTACAGCATATCTCAATTTGGCAGCTAAATTTTTGCCAGAAATATTCAGTCTGTATTTAGATGTCGTAAAATTAACATCTTGAAAAAGTACATTCACATAAGCAAGTTGTTCCAAATGCACTTAAAATTTTTTCCAATAACTGAATCAATTATCACTTTTAAAACTTATATTTAAATTAAACTAAATTAGAAAATAAGTTCCTTGGTAACACTAGCCACCTTTTAAGTGCTCAATAGTCTGAAGTGGCTAGCAAAAATCAGAAAGAAAGAAAATGATCAACTCAGTGTAAAAATTGTAAAATGTTAAAAGTTGTTGAATTTGGAAGATGGACATACAAAAGTCCTTTGTACAATCCTTTAAACTTTACTGTCACTTAGGACTTATTTAAAACTTAAAAAGAAAAAATATAAAACTATATTATACAAATGATCAATTCCCCCCCAAAACAAAACAAATATGTTCAGTTAAAATTTCTGAAAGTAAATTATGTGGGCTATTTTACAAATAGAATTTTATAAGCAGTTCTTTTCTTTCCAATCCAAATAATAAAGTAATTCTCAAGCACCTCAAGTCCTAGCCATCGTGCAAAATGTTTCATGCAGACTCTGTCAGGACACCTTTTATTGAAGGTAACAGAAAAACAATTAAAGCTGGCCTAAAATAGAAAGGTAATTTGTTGGCTCCCATATCTAAGAATATTTGGTTATTTCACAGCACTGAAAGGAGATCTCCAAAAACAAATATTCAGTGCCACACGCCTGGATTTTTATCTGTCTGTATTTCTCATTTCTGTATGTTGTCATTCTGCTTGTAGGCTGCCTCTGAAATATGGGGAAGATGACCATTGACAACTGCAGATTTGTGACTTATCATCTTAGCAAACTAGCTGCTTCTTTCTCCCAAGTTAAATATAAACACCAGGGAAAGATTCTAAATGGCCCAGATTAAATCACATGCCTACTCCATGGACAAATTAATGTGGCATCTATGAGTGACCAGGCTAAATTCACATGCTGACCTCTGTGGTCAGAGTTTCTAGGTAAGAGAGATAGTATATTCAGCTAAATTAAAATTGGGCTCATTCACAGAGTATCTTGCTATCTCATTTCAAATCTTCAGCAGCTCCTATAATCTCTTTCAGGAACATGCCTCCATATTCTGCCCATTTCTATGTCCTCAGATATTTGTCATAGCAGGGAAAGAAAATATGGCATAATCGTTTACACTGCTAACTCTACAGCCGGGGTAGTAAGGTTTAAATTCATGTTCCATTACTTAATAGCAGTGTGATCTTGAGCAAGCTGTTTAAACTTTCGGAGCCTCAGCTTCCTCATCTATAAAATGGAGAACATAACACTATTCTAAAGAGCTAGAAGTATGTTAACTCATTCAGTTCTCACAAATAACACAATGAAGAAAGGGAAGAGAGAATTTAAGTAGTCAGTTCAAACTGATATCATTCCTAGGGAAATTCTGTCTAGCCTTCGTGACATGCCTATCCCCTGGAAAGGGGACTGTGGGGACATCTCGAATGACACCTCTGTCAGGTCCCTGTGGAATGAGAGAGGAAGTCTACCAAATGAAGAGTGGAGATGGGAAAGCATGTTGGCAAAACTAAAGCCAGATTTCTATATACTATAACACTGGCAATAATTGACAGAAAAATAAGAATGGGGTTTTACTTTCATGAGTCAATTGTGGGTCAAGGCAGTTGGATTAACTCTCCCTCTAATGACAACTAAAAATGTGGACAAATCTTTTTTTTTCTTTTTGCTTCAAGGCATTAAAGAAGTAAAAGGGTAGGACTATTAGGCCACAATCTGGAGAAGATGATGGGTAAGGAAATTAACTAGGCACTTTTACACTGAGTAATTTTACCTAAGGGGCATTTGTGGATTCTAAAGGAGGTGTCTAAGATGCTGGGAGGTACTTTTGATGGCTTCTCAGGGAAAGTGATTAGAATCAAGGGTTCTACCAGAAGGATGGGCCTTATTTTGGGCTGGGAATCCAAAGGGCTTCACCAAAGGACGAAGCATGAAACAGAAGTAGATAGGCCATCACTGGGACTGCAGCTCAGCTTTGAGTCATCTCTTACTGAATGAAGTCACTAGCCAAAATCCCAGCTGCCCAAGTATTCCAGGGTCTGGTACCCCAATACTTTTGATAGAAGCAAACATAAAACTTCTGGCAAGGAAGATATCCTCTTAAGTCTCAAATTGTTTTTGCCAACAATTTGACAAATATAATGTCTGACATTCAATCTCAAATAACTAGGCACATGGGAAACAAGACAACATAAGAAAGCCAGCGGAAAGAAAGAAAGAAAGAAAGAAAGAAAGAAAGAAAGAAAGAAAGAAAGAAAGAAAAGAAGAGAAAAGAAAAGACCTCTGAGTGTTCTAGATACTGAAGTTATCATATAGAAATTTTATATTTATCCCAGTCAAGGTGATAAAAGGCAAAATTGAAAGTTTGGGCAGAGAATTGGAATTAATACTAAAAAATGAAAATTTGAGAACTGGAAACATTGTTCCCATCATATTAATGAAAACAAATTGGATAAACTATAAAAATATAGTTCTTAAAGCCCACCAGAGAGATAAGGTCATAAGAAAACCTAATGAATTCAAACCCAAAGAGTGGAAACTTCTTCTAGAAGTGAAAGGACCTAACAACTGACTGTATCCTTGGCAGGGCAGTGGTGGGTAGGACAGTTGGAGGGAAGGAGGAAGCTTCCACAGATACAAGTAAAGAGAAAACAACTGAACTTACAATGAAATTCTAAAGACTATCTGTGGGCTGACTTGGTCATTTAAAATCTCTGGGAGATACCCATCTTTTCCATGGGCCTTCTCACAGTGTTCATGAAAGAGATTGGGGGCCAAATGGGAAAACTGAGCAATACCCTGGCTGAGGCACAGGTCCATGGATAGGGCCTGCTGAAATCTGAGGTCAGGACAAGAGAATAAGTCCACAGACACACTGGGCCTTGCAGTACACATCAGACATCATTTACAGCTGGAGGGAGAGCTGAAGCTATGAGAGAAGACCCTCTCTCACTGAGGTACAAATGTGGGGCCTTCAGAGCACTGAGCGCAGGACAGAAGAGCAGAGATGAACTCTTCAAACATACAAATCCCAAGTATACTAAAGAAAATGTTTTGGCTCAACCCTTGAATAATCTGAAGACTGTGGTGAACGGAATCTAACTAGAATCACAACAAAGCCCAGGCCCGGCTCAACCATAGACTAGATTGACTTAACCTCCAATACTAACATCCTGACAGAAAAGGAGATGTGCCCCTTTCTGGATATAAAGTTTATTCATTTCAGTCTCTTCAGTTTCTCTACATCCTGCATTTAACCAAAAGTTATGAGACATGCAAGAAAGAAAGATGGTCAAGTTATGGCCCAGAGGCAAGGTATGACCATGCATGAAAGATGGCCAAGGTATCAGAATTATCAGATAGGGACTTTAAAAGAACTATAGTAATCATGTTAATGTATCTAGTTGGATAGGTGGACAACATGACTAAAAAGACGGAGCATTTTAGCAGAGAACAAAGACATGGAAACTGTTAAGAAAGAGTCAAAGGAAAATACTAGAAATGAAAAATACACAAAAGAATACTTTGGTGGGCTCATCAGCCAACTGAACACAGCTGAGGAAGGAATCAGTAAGATTGAAGACAAGTCAATAGAAATTGTAGTAAAAAAGAAAAAATGAAAGCGAGAGCAAGAAAAAGAACAGAGCACTGAAATCTGTGAGTCAATGTCAAATGGCCTAACTTACTAGTAATTGAGAAGACAGAAAAAGAAGACAGAGAATAGGGCAAAAAACGTATTTGAGTTTTTCAAAATTGATAAAAGACATCAATTTACAGATCCAAGAAGCTCAGAAACACACAAAGATTCAAGAATTACAAATTAAAGAAAACCACATACAACACCCAATAATCAAACTGCTAAAAACGAAAAATAAAATCTTGAAAGCAACCAGAGGGAAAAAAGATACATTACCTAAAGGGGAACAATCTTACAAATGATAACTGATTTCTCATCAAAAACACCAAAGCTAGGGGCGCCTGGGTGGCTCAGTTGGTTAAGCGTCTGACTTCGGCTCATGATCTCACGGTTCATGGGTTCTAGCCCGGCATCAGGCTCTGCCTGTGCTGACAGCTCAGAGACTGCAGCCTGCTTGGAATTCTGTGGCTCCTTCCTCCCTGCCCCTCCCCTGCTTGTGCGCGTGCTCTCTCTCTCTCTCTCTCTCTCTCTCTCTCTCTCTCAAAACTAAATAACCATTAAAAAAAATTGTTTTTAAAAAACATGGAAGCCACAGAGCATTGGGTGGCTCAGTTGGTTAAACATCTGACTTCAGCTCAGGTCATGATCTCACAGTTCACGAGTTTGAGCCCCACAGCAAGCTCTCTGTTGTCAGCACAGAGCCCACCTCATATCTTCTGTCTCCTTCCCTCTGCCCGTTCCCTGCTTGTGTGCTCTCTTACTCTCTTGAAAATAAAGAAACATGAAAAAAAAAAAAAATGGAAGCCAGAAGACAAAAAGGTAAATCCTAGGGCAAAAGTAAATTCAATTGTAGCTTTATTAAATACTACCAAAATCCCCTCAAGAGGATTGTACAAATTTGAAATCCTACCATCAATGTAAGAAAGTGTATTGCCCGACAGGTTTGCTGAAAGAGTGTATTGTTACCCTGTTTTCGATCTGATAAGGGAGAAATATTGTCTCAATGTAGCTTTAATTTGACTTCTATTATAAGCAGGGTCAAACATCCTTTTACATGTTTAAGGGTCATTTTTTGTGTGTACTGTTATTTTTTAAATTTTATTTTAATTCCAGTGTAGTTAACACAAAATGTTTTGTTAGTTCAGGTGTACAATATGGTGATTCAACAATTCTATACATTACTCAGTGCTCATCATGATTAGTGTGCTCTTTAATCCTCATCACCTATTTTACCCATCCCCCAACCTCCTCCCCTCTGGTAAACATCAGTTTGTTCTCTATATTTAAGAGTCTGGTTTTGGTTTGTCTCTTTTTTTCTTTATTGTGTTTCTTAAGTTCCACATGAATTAAATCTTATGGTATTTGTTGTTCTCTTACTGACTTATTTCACTTAACATTATACTCTCTAGATCCATCCATGTTGTTGCAGATGGCAAGATTTCATTCTTTTTTATGGCTGAGTAATATTCCATTATATATACATATCACTTCTTATTTATCCATCCATCTATCAATGGACACTTGGCCCACTTCCGTAATTTGGCTATTGTAAATAATGCTGCAATAAACATACAGGTGTATATATCTTTTTGAATTACTGTTTTTGTTTTCTTTGGATAAATACTCAGTAGAAGAATTACTGGGTCATATGGTAATTCTACTTTTTAATTTTTTGAGGAACCCCCATACTGTCTTCCACAGTGGCTGCACTAGTTTGCGTTCCCACCAACAGTGCATGAGAGTTCCTTTTTTTTTCACATCTTTGTCAACACTTGTTGTTTCTTGTGTTCTTGAATTTAGCCATTCTGACAGGTGTGAAGTGATATCTCATTGTGGTTTTGATTTGGATATCTCTGATAATGAGTGATGTTGAGCATCTTTTCATGTGTCTATTGGCTATCTATGTCTGTTTTGGAGAAATGTCTATTCATGTATTCTCTCCATTTTTAATTAGATTATCTGTTCTTTTGGTGTTGAGCTGTGTAAGTTCTTCACATATTTTGTCTTCTGACCCTTTATTGGATATATCATTTGCAAATACCTTTTCCTATTCAGTAAGTTGTATTTTAGTTTTAGTTATTACTTCCTTTGCTGTGTAGAAGCTTTTTATTTTGATGTAGTCCCAATAGTTTTTTGTTTTTTGTTTTTTTTTGCTTTTGTTTCTCTTGCCTCAAGAGATATATCTAGAAAAATGTTGCTACAGCCAATGTCAGAGAAATTACTGCCTGTGCTCTTTTCTAGGATTTTTATGGTTTTGGGTCTCACATTTCTATTCTTAATCCATTTTGAGTTTATTTTTGTGTATGATGTAAGAAAGCAGTCCCATTTCATTCTTTTGCATGTAGCTGTCCAGTTTTCCCAACGCTATTTGTTGAAGAGACTGTCCTTTTCCCTTTGCATATTCTGGCCTCCTTTGTTGAAGATTAATTGACCATAAAAGCATGGGTTTATTTCTGAGTTATCTATTCTGTTCTATTAATCTATGTGTCTCTTTTTGTGGCAGTACCATACTGTTTTGATTATTAGAACTTTGTGGTATATCTTGAAATCTGGGATTATGATACCTCCAATTTTGTTTTTCCTTTTTCTTTTTAAAATTAAAAAAAAATTTTGTTCTGTTTTGAGAGAGAGAGAGAGAGAGAGAGAGAGAGAGCCTGAGCAAAGAGGAGGCAGAGAGAGAGGGAGACACAGAATGTGAAGTAGGTTCCAGGCTCTGAGCTGTCAGCACAGAGTCCAACATGGTGCTTGAACTCACGAATCATGAGATCTTGACCTGAGCTGAAGTCAGATGTCCAACCAACTGAGCCACCAGGTGCCCCTTTTTTTCTTTTTGAAGATTGCTTTGTCTATTTGGGGCCTTTTGTGGTTGCATACATATTTTAATATTATTTGTTTTAATTCTGTAAAAAATTTCATTGGTATTTTAATAGGAATTGCATTAAATTTCCAAATTGCTTTGAATAGTATGGACATTTTAACAATATTTGTTTTTCCAACCCAAGAGCATGGAATATCTTTCCATTTGTTTGTGTCATCTTCAGTTTCTTTCATCAGTGTTTTATAGTTTTCAGAGTACAGGTCTTTCACCTTCTTGGTTAAGTTTATTCCTAGGTATTTTTTTTCTTTTTGTTGCAATTGTAAATGGGATTGTTTTCTTAATTTCTCTTTCTGATACTTCATTATAAGTGTATACAAAGGCAACAGATTTCTTTCTTTTTTTTTTTTGCAACAGATTTCTGTATATTGATTTTGTATCCTGTGACTTTACTGAATTCATTTATCAATTCTAGTAGTTTTCTGTAGTAGTTTCTACAATTTCTAGTAGTAGAGTCTTTAGGGTTTTATATATATAGTATCATGTCATCTGCAAATAGTGAAAGTTTTACTTCTTGCTTACCAATCTGGACACTGCTTCTTTCTTTCTTTCTTTTTAAAAATTTTTTTTAAAGAGAGAGAGAGAAAGCATTTGCGTGCACACTTGCAAACAGGGGAGGGGAGGGAGGGAGGGAGAGAGAGAGAGAGAGAGAGAGAAAGAGAGAGAGAGAGAGAGAGAGAGAGAGAGAGAGAGAGAGAGAATCTTAAGCAGTCTCCATGGCCAGCACAGAGCTCCGATGATGCAGGGCTCAATTTCACAATTGTGAGATCATGACCTGAGCCAAAATCAAGAGTCAGACACTTACCTGACCAAGTCACCCAGGTTCCCCTATTTCTTTTTCTTGTCTGATTGCTGTGGCTAGGACTTCCAGTACTATATTGAATAAAAGTGGTGAGAGTGTACATGTTTGTTCCTGATCTTAAGGGGAAAGCTCTCAGTTTTTCATCATTGAATATGATGTTAACTGTGGGTCTCTCTCTCTCTCTATATATATAGCCTTTATTATTTGAGGTATGTTCTCCCTAAACCCACTTTGTTGAGGGGTTTTATCATGAATGGATGTTGTACTTTGTCAAATGCTTTTTCTGCATCTATTGAAATGATCGTATGGTTTTTATCCTTTTTCTTATCTATGTGATGTGTTGATTGATTTGTGGATATTGAACTACCATTGTATCCCAGGACTATATCTCATTTGATCGTGGTGAATGATTTTTTTTAATGAATTGTTGGATTTGGTTTGCTAACATATCATTGAGGATTTTTGCATATATGTTCATCAGAGTTATTGGCCTCTAGTTCTCTTTTTTTGTAGTGTCTTCATCTGGTTTTGGTATTAGGATAATGCTGGCTTCATAGAATGAATTTGGAAGATTTCCTTCCTCTTCTATTTTTTGGAGTAGTTTGAGAAGAATAGGTATTAACTCTTCTTTAAATGTTTCATAGAATTCACCTGTGAAGCCATCTAGTACTGGACTTTCTTTTGAAGGGAGTTTTTTTTTTTATTATGGATTCAATTTCATTGACGGTAATTGGTCTGATCAAATTTTATATTTCTTCCTAATTCAGTTTTGGGAGATGATGTGTTTTTTTTTTTTAAAGTCTCTTTCATTTTTTTTAACATTTATTTATTTTTGAGACAGAGAGAGACAGAGCATGAACAGGGGAGGGTCACAGAAAGAGGGAGACACAGAATCCGAAACAGGCTCCAGGCTCTGAGTGGTCAGCACAGAGCCCGACGCGGGGCTCGAACCCACAGACCGGGAGATCATGACCTGAGCTGAAGTCGGACGCTTAACCGACTGAGCCACCCTGGCGCCCCAGGAGATGATGTGTTTCTAAGAATTTATCCATTTCTTCTAGGTTGTCCAATTTGTTGGCATATACTTTTTCATAATATTCTCTTATAATCCTTTGTATTTCTGTGGTGTTGGTTGTTATTTCTCCTCTTTAATTTCTGATTTTGTTTATTTGAGTTCTCTCTGTCTCTTTTTTATTTTTGGCTAAGTTTTATCAATTTTGTTGATCTTTTCAAAGGAACATCTTATATTGGGTTTTTTAAATTTCTATTTCATTTATTTCTGCTCTAATCTTTATTATTTCCTTCCTTCTACTGGCTTGGGGTTTTGTTTGTTCTTCTCTTTCTAGCTCGTTTAGGTGTTGGTTTAGGTTGGTTTTTTTTTTGAGATTTTTCTTGCTTCCTGCTGTAACAGGAGATAAAATAGTGACATTTTATCTTTTATCTTTTTTATTATGAATTTTTTTATCCTAATGTCTTTGTTCAGCTCTTTTCCATCTCACTTTATTTTTTCTTTTCTTTTTTTTTCAAAAGAAATTTTTTAGTGTTTATTTATTTTTGGAGAGAGAGAGAACAGAAGAGGGACAAAGAGAGAGAGGGAGAGAGAATCCCAAAGTGTGCTAACAGCACAGAGCCCATTGTGGCGCTTGATCCTATGAACTGCAAGATCATGACCCAATCAGAGAGCAAGAGTCAGAGGCTTAGCCAACTGAGCCCCTTAGGTGCCCCTCCCCCTCACTTAAATTTTTTTTATATTAAGCACATTGAACCTTCAACTATGATAGGTATTGGAAATATTTTGTCTCAGCTTAGCAGCCCAACTTTGACTTTGATTATGGTATTTTTGTCATGAAATGGTTTTGATTTTTATGTAATCTAATGTGTCAGTTTTTCTTTTGCTGCAATCTGGACTTTCAGTCATAGTTAGAAAGGCTTTCTTCTCACCCAAGATAAAGATGAATTCACTCAGTTTTCTTCCAGTACTTGTATGCTTTCATTTTTCACATTTAGGTCACTGATCCATTTGGAGTTTATTCCTATATATGGCATGAAGTAAAAATCTAATTTTATTTTTTTCCAAATGGCCAACCAGTTGTCCTACCACCATTTATTAAAATTCCATCTTGGTCTCGGTAACTTGAAATCCACCTTTGTTATATATTAAGGTTTCATATGAGCTTGGATCTATTTCTAGGCTTTTTTACTTCAACTATTTCTATTCTATCTACATACAGGTGCACCTGTATATTCACATGCTAGTACTGTTTTAATTATAGAGTATTTTTTTAATGTTTATTTATTTTTGAGAGGGGGGAGGGGTAGAAAGAGAGGGAGACAGAGGATCTGAAGCAGGCTCTGCACTGACAGCAGAGAGCCCGATGCAGACTCCAACCCATGAACCACCAGATCATGACCTGAGCCCAAGTCAGATGCTTAACCAACTGAGCCACCCCAGCATCCCAATTATAGAGTCTTTATTTATTTATTTTTATTTATTTTTAAATGTTTATTTATTTTTGAGGGAGAGAGTGCATGCAAGCAGAGAGAGATAGGGTGAGGAGGACAGGGGATCCAAAGCAGGCTCTGTGCTGACAGCAGCAAGCCCGATGTGAGGGTCAAACTTACAAGCTGTAAGTCATCATGATATCATGATCTCAGTGGAAGTCGGATGCCCAACTGACTAAGCCACCCAGGCACCCCTAGGGTCTTTATAATATATAGTTTTCAGTATGGGAGAGTTAGGGGGATACTCCCTTTTCATAAATGTTTTTTAGTGTTTTCCTGACAGTTTTTACATGGTTTTCTATATGAAGTTAAGTGTCAACTTGCCTAGCTTCGTGTAAATGCTAGAATTTATTGGAAGGAGGACTGAGTTAATTGATAAGTACATTTAGGGAGAACTGACATATTTATGATGGTGAGTTATCTTATCCAAATATGAGAGATGTCCTTTTATCAAAATTAGTTTTGAATCTTTTAGGACAGTTTTAAAGTTTTCCTCATATAGATTTGTACATTTATGATTAAATGCATTCCTGTTGTTTTATTTTTGTTGCTATTGTAATTAGTATTTTTCTCTCTCATTACATTTCTAGTTGGTTTCTGTTTGTGTATATGAACTCTGTGATTTCCACATGTTAACTTTATAAAAGATATAAAGTTTAATTGTTTGTTAATTTTATTATTAATTTTCTAAGGTTTTCCAGGTATACCATCATATCATCTACAAATAGCTAACAAAGGTTTCTGTGGAAATTGCCAAGTTGATTGTAACATTTATATGAAAATACAATAAAGCTAGAAGAGCCAAAACCAAAAGGAAAACAAATGTGGTGGCCTTACACTACATGATTTCAGGTTTCACCGCACACCACAGTAATGGTGATAACTGTGGCATCGATGTGAGGATAGACAAACAGATGGAACAAAATAGCCTAGAAATGGACCCACACAAACGTGGTCACTTGATTTTCAACAAAGTCACCGAGATGACTAAATGAAGAAAAGAAAGTTCTTTTTTTTAATGTTTATTTATTTTGAGAGAGAGACAGAGAGCGTGAGTGGAGGAGGACAGAGAGAGAGAGAGACACAGAATCCAAAGCAGACTCCAGGCTCTGAGCTGTCAGCACAAAGCCCAATGCGGGGCTTAAACCCATGAACCATGAGATCATGACCTGAGCTGAAGTCGGATACTTAACTGACTGAGCCACCGAGGTGCCCAAAAGAAGGTCTTTTTGAATAAATGGTGCTAAACGAGTGGATACACATATGGAAAGAATCGACCTTAGTTATTATTACTTCCTGACTTTTACTGAACTTTTGTAATCTTAATTTTAACATCTGAGAAAAAGTCATGCTGTAGGTCCACAACTCCTTATCTGTGGTTCCAAAACCTGAAATTCTCTGAAAACCACAAGCTTCTTTCTGAATCTTTTGGTGCCCAAATCCAACCTAACCTAATTTATGTGGCCACAAACCTAATATGAAATGATTTGTGGCTACTTATGTAGCCCCTATGTAATTTACTACATTCATATATTTTACTGCAGATGTATAAATTTATTTGATCATAAGCTGTTACCCAGATCCTGCTGATTGTGTTCCATACCACATAGTATATACAATGTATTACCTTACCAGAATCCAAAATGTTCTGAATTCATACATATATACTCATGAGATAATACATATAAAGTGATTAGTATATAGTTTGGCACAGAGTAACTTCTCAATATAGGTTGATGACTCCTCCTCCTCCTCCTCTTCCTACTACAACTATCACCACCACCATGATTATTATTACTATTATAAAGTATAGGAGTAGCTGAAAAGGTGATTAAACACTTAAAAAGAATTAATTGAAATAATTAGTAACAGCAATAGAGGTTTAAAGGAGTGATTCAGTGTCTGTTAGTGAGTCCAGTCTCTCTGGCATCCACAGGGAAGTGGCACTGATGGAGCAGTAGAGATCTTTGTGAGGAGGGGTGAAACAAAGCCAAGTGCCCATTAGAAAACACCTTCCCCTCCGCCCCAGCTGGAGAGTCTCCCTGCTCCTGCTAGTTTTAGAGAATCTGAAGGGATTAGAGGAGGTGGCGGGTTTCCTGATACAGCACAACCAGGCAAAGATTGTTAACCATCGAAAAAGAAAAAGAGTTTGCAGGGCACCTGGGTGGCTCAGGCGGTTGAGTGCCTGACTTAGGCTCAGGTCATGATCTCGCAGTTGTTGGGTTCCAGCCTCACATTAGAATCGCTGTCAGCCTGTCAATGCAGAGCCCGCTTAGGATCCTTTGTCCCCCTCTCTCCGCCCCTCCCCCAATTGCGCACTTCCCCCCCCCCCCCCCCACACAACGCCCCGCCCCGCTCCCCGATTTTTTTTTTCTTTTCAGGGAGAGAGGGAAGGGAAAGAGGAGAGAGAAATAAATACAGGAGAAAGAAGAGAAAGAGAGCAACCAAAAGAACAGCTCTTTTTCAGAAACAGCTTCTTTTTCTTGGGCCAGTGCTAACAGTGAGTCATGACCAATGACTATAATTATGGGAACTTAAAGGTCCAATGAAAAACTTCAAGAAAAAATAAACTATAACACAAGCTGTTAAAGTTACTGTCCCAGAACACTAACAAAAGCAGGCGGCTTGTATTTTGCAGAGTTATGTGAACCAAATAAACCCAGTTAGCCATCGTTTGACTACAACTCTATTTTAAAGGGATGTCTGAAAGTGGGGAGGAGGAAGATAAAATCCCTTTGTTATGATTAACAAGGACCTTGATAAAGGAATCCTCCAGGTTCAGGACGGATGGCGTAAGACAGAAACAGGCTGAGGCGCACAGCATAGAATTAGAGAAGAAAAGATCCAGACCACCAGGAATATGTCAGTTTTCTTCATTAGGAGCAGAGCTTTCGCCACCTCCTTCTGGGACCCACTGCACCACCTTTGCATTGTCATTGTTATGGACTAAGTAACAATGTCCTCTCTTTCCCACCAGACTCACATAGTGAAGCTGTACCCCTCAATCTGATGGTATGTGGAGGGGCGTTTGGGAGATAATTAGGGTTAGATGAGGTCATGAGGATGAGGCCTGTGATGCAGTTAGTCAGGAAGAGAGCTCTCACCAGGAGCCAAATTGCTGGCCACCAGTGATCTTGGCCTTCTCAGCCTCCAGAACTGTGAGAGGGTAAATTTTCTGTTGAAGCCATCCACCCTACAGCACTTTGTTACAACAGCCTGAGGAGACTGAGACAGCATGTAGCAATACACTTAACCTGCTCACTCGGTCCAGGATGTGGGGTCCGTCCTTCCAAATGAATCCTATTGTCATTAGTCCCAAACCAAAGACCCCTCCGGGTATTTTCATAAGCACATGGATTGACTGACCGCTGAGTATCGTAGCTGGGTGAGTGAGATAAAACCAGGAAGCTGCACCCCTTCCATGATGCTGCTTTAGTAAGGATTACTTCTGCCTGGGAATGTGACAAGTTAATCAAGAGAATGAGGATAAGATAGGTACAAATAGGCTGACTTCTCTATACAATGTAAATGACTAATAGGTGTTGGAAGAATGAAACCAGTGAGGCTGAATCTTCTTGGTGGCTTGCTGCCTCCACCTTCTGGACATTTGGAGACATAACAGGGCTGCCGGTTAGGTATTTTTGTGCTTAATAATTCCTTATGATCACTCTTATTACTGAAAATTAATATTGGGATAAAAACAACCAAAATCTTACCATGTCAAGATCTTGTAGGTTGAAAGATTTTTAAAATTCCACATTGTTTTTAATGTCATTTTTTATGTCTAAGAAAACATATTACTGGCTATTTAGAGTCTCTTCCTGCTCACACAGCTTATCCAGTTTAGAATATACTTATTTTTATTTTTAAATAAGCTTTATGCTTGAAATCATGACCCTGAGGTCAAGAGTCTCACGTTCTCCCAACTGAGACAGGCACCTCTAGAACAGAGATTTTATGATCAATAGTCCATTTTTAGCTAAAGATCAAGTCAAAAAGCACCTTCTTTCTCACACTTACACAGGACTCTTACTATCATAGATCTGTATGAGTTCAAGACTTTATGTCGTCCAGATATTTTAAAAATAATGTACCATCCAATCATGATTATAGACAATAGGAGATAAATTCCTTAATGTGAAAAAGCCTATAGCAAACACCATTCTTAAGTGTGACATGTTGGAAGGTTTTGCTTGGAGTCCAGGAATAAGCAGAGGCTGCCTCCAAGCACTAATCCTATTCAACCTTGTACTGGAGGCCTCAGCCAATGCGTGGTGGCATGAAAAAGGACAAAAAGTAAGTATCGAAAAGGAATAAATAAAAGTTGTTCTTCACAGATGATTATCTGATTGTGTACATAAGAAAAAAATTAAGTTACAGATAAATTATTAAACCAGTAAGAGAGTTTACTGAGAGTGCTAATACAAGATTTTTTAATTAAAAAAAATCATTCGTATGTCTATCAGCAACTAATGGCTAGAAAATAAAATCTTAAGAAAGAGGGGCGCCTGGGTGGCTCAGTCAGTTAGGCATCATGATCTCATGGTCGTGAGTTTGAGCCCCATGTCAGGCACCGTGATGATAGCTTAGAGATTGGAGCCTGTTTCAGATTCTCTGTCTCCCTCATTCTCTGTTCCTCTCCCGCTTGCTCTCTGTCTCTTTCCCTCTCTCTCACAAAAATAAATAAACCTAAAAAATTTTTTTAGTCTTAAAAAATAAATCATTTATAGTACTATCAAGAAATATCAAATACCTAACAATAACTCTAAAGAATGTACAATTCCTTTAGTTAGAAAACTCTAAAATTCTGAAAGAAATTATTAAAGAAGATTTCAATGAATGAAGTCATATCCCACTTTTGTGGACTATCAGAAGACTAGATAATATAAATCAGTTCTCCTCAAATTTATCTCCAGATACAATGCAAACCCAAACAAAAGTCCTATATATTTTTGAAATGAAACTGGTTCTGAAGTTTCTTTGGAAATGTAAAAGTATGAGACCCACTTGAAGAATACAAGAGGACTCACTTCACCTGATTATTGTTATATCATGCAGTTTGGGCTCAAGGATAGACAAACCAATTATGGGATACAATAGAGAAACGCATCAAGAGATAAAATGGACATTTGGTTTATGACAAAAGTTGGTATTGAAGAAGAGTTGCTAGAGGGCAGCTTATCAACAGTGCCAGGACAGCTGGTTATCCAGAGAGAAAATATTAAAATAGATGGGCTAACAAAAATGAACTCCTAATGTAAGACTGTTGTGGACTGAATGTTTGTGTCCCCCTCCAAAGTCATATGCTGAAGCCCTTAACCCTCAATGTGATGGTACTTAGAGGTGGGATCTTGAGGAGGTAATTAGGTATAGATGAGGTCATGAGGGTAGCGTCCCCATGATGGGATTAGTGTCCTGAGTTCATGTGCTTTGCTTTCTCTGCCAAATTGAAATGGCCATTTGCAAGCCAGGAAGAGGGCTCCCACCAGGAATTGAGTGCCAGTATCATGATCTTGGATTTCCCAGCCTCTAGAATTGTGGGAAATAAATATATGTTTTTTAAGCCACCCCAGTCTAGGTAACTTATTATGGCAGCCTGAGCTGACTTAGATGAACAACTTCTTGAGAAGGGTAAAGGAATGAAGATTTTTAAAGACAGTGTAGGGTATCTTCATGACATCAGGGTTGGGGCAGTTTTTTAAATAGGACACACAAAAGAAAATCCACAAAGGAATAGAATAACTCTTAAATTAAAATTAAGAATTTTGTTCATCAAAAGACCCCATTAAGAAGGTGAAAACACAAGTCTAAATTGGGAAAAGATATTTGCACAAGCAATAAAAAAAATTGCATGCAGATTATATTATGAACTCCTTACCAGTCAATAAGAAACAGACAAAACCCAAAAGAAAAATAAGAGACATGCATCTCCAAATGGCTGATAAAAACTGAAAAAGTGCTCAATCCCATTAATCCATGAAAGGCAATGGGATACCACTGGAATGACTAAAATTTTAAAATCTAACAAGACCAATTTGGAGTGGGAATGTGGAAGTCTCATCATTGGTTAGAGTGTAAATTGGTACATTTATCTTAACTTGGCATCACCAACTAAATTTGAACATTTGCATTCCTGTCATCAAGCAATGCCACTCCAGATATATAAAATGTGTGTGAGTGCACCCCAAGACACATGTTCAAGAGTGTGCATAGCAGCAATGGATTTTTCTGAGAGAGAGCGAGTGTGTGGGGAGGGGCAGAGTGAAAGGGAAAGAGAATCCTAAGCAGGATCCACGACCAACAGGGAGCCCACAAGGTGGGGCTGGAGCTCATGACCCTGGGATCGTGACCTGAGCCAAAATCAAGAGTCGGACGCTCAACCGACTCAGCCATACAGATGTCCCTGTCGCAGCAATATTTTAAAAAATCCAAACTGGAAACCACACTGATATCCATCAAGAGCAGAAACAATATATATAGATTGTGGCATATTCATACAGTGGAATGCAAAAGTAAATAAAATGTGGACTCTTAAAAATGTAATGTTAATTAAAGGAAACCAGACATAGAAGCATACACACTGTATAATTTCCATTTATATTTGCTGTAAAAAAGACAGCAAAACCACAGTGTAGTGTTTAGATATGCTTAGGATAAAGGCAGAAAGAGAGCCAAACAAGTGATTATATTCAGATAAGAATAGTGATTACTTTTGAGGAGGGAGGAATTTGTATTTTGGAAAGGACATGCAGATGTTTTTGGGGGGTCCGGTAATGTCTTCTCTGACCTGGGAGATTTACATGGGTGTTAGATTTCAAGTAATTTTTTAAGCTGTAATTTATATTTTACTATGTTTCTCTGTGTGTATTATATGTCATAATAGGAAAAAGATTATAATATAATATAATTAATATAATATAATATAATATAATATAATATAATATAATATATAAATCTATTGACCTGGATAGCTCATTTAAGTGTCTGACTCTTGATTTTGGCTCAGGTCATGATCTTGTTCATGAGCTTGAGCCCCGGGTCCATCGGGCTTGGATCAGGCTCTGTGCTGGGTGTAGAGCCTGCTGGAGATTCTTTTCTTTCCTTCTCCCTCTGCCCCACCCTGCCTGCACTCATGTGCTCTCTCTCTCTCTCTCTCTCTCTCACACACACACACACACACACACACACACGCAAAGATCAGAACTCCAGATCCTGCACTTTTAATTAGAACATGATAGCACCAGTCCTTCTGTTGTCCCAACGTCCTACAGGATGCTTATCCCTGCCAGTTTGATTCTAGGTTTGGGAATCTTTTAGATTTGCAGCATTAAGGACAGAGACGGCTCTGGGGTCACGCTGCTGAGCTGCTTTGGCCCCATTCGGATCCGAGTTACTGGTCCAGATGGAGCGATATCTGCTAGTGAGAATTAAAAGCAAGAGGGCTTTCAGGCCCTAATAAGATTGTTCCCTGGCCAGCACAGAACAAAGCATTTAGAGTTTATAAGCCTTATGGTTAAGTCCAGAGTGAACAAAAGCTTGGATTTTCTTTTGAGGGGAAATGAACTATATCTTTATCACTCCATAATGAGGCCCACTCTCTTTGTGGATTTTTAAAAATTGCTTTTACAGTGAATTCTGAAAATGTTTACCGTGGGGCTAGATGTCATGTCTTTCTCTCTCTGAAATAAGATTTAACATTTGCATTAATTAAAAATACTGTTTTTAGGGACGACTGGGTAGCTCTGTCAGTTAAACGTCTAAGTTTCAGTTCAGGTCATGATCTCACAGTTTGTGAGTTCGAGCCCTGTATAGAGCTGTTTGCTGTCATTCCACTTGGGATCCTCTGTTCCCCTTTCTCTCTGCCCCTCCTCCGTTCTCATGCTTCCTCTCTCTCTCTCTCTCTCTCTCTCAAATAAATATTTAAAATAATACATTGTTTTTAGCCTGCAGAAAGTCTTAACGAGATATTCATTTGTGAGACGGTATTTAAATGGAAGGATACATAGTAGGTTAATGGTACAACGGCACAAACGTACAATCGATAAATATTAATTACAGAGTATAAAGGAAGTGAATAAAATTTGAGGTCGAAGAGGAAGAAGAAAGAGAAAAGGGAGGAGGAGGAAGAAGGGCCGGAAAACGAGAAGAAAAGATGATGATATGATTGTAGAGATAAAGGAAGGACACAGATTCTTCATTTGAAATAACTCTCAGAAAGCACTTCGTATTTCAAGTGAAAAGCCACCTTACACAATTGCTGAGATTTATTGGACTGGCTTGTGGGACTCTGCAGTCCTGTTAGTTACTAGAATGAAACTGTGCTTATTTAAAAGTCTGACGGGTCCTCTGAATAGTACAGATCTGGTCTTTGAAAACACATGTACATTTACATAGCACATAATTGGGAACAGCCAGTATTTACCTGATGTAATTGTGGAGCCTTGGTTCTTTTCATTCATTCAAATTTCATTCATGAGAGCTTGAATGACACAGACCATTTATATTCTTTCTTTATCACTCTGCCCTTTGTTACACATTTCCTGAGAGGATAAATCCCAGTGTAGAAGGAGCCATGATGACAAGGGCATACAGTACTTAATAAAGACTGTATGCTGCGTTCAAAAAGAATGCCCAGCGTGGAAGTGAAGGTTAGAAAGGATTTCTTTGCTGGCTATGTTTCTTAATCCCATTTTCTGTGGTCTTGAATAGGATCAGGCCTTGGAGGGAGGCATAGAAGGAGGTACCGACTAGAGGGGAAAGCAAGGCAATGAACTGGTGTGTGCCAATATTTTCCAGCGTTGCTCTGTCAGCCGGCAGTGAGGAGACTTTCAAGCGTATGGAACTGCAATGGTTAAAATATTATGTCAGTGGAACTTTCTAGTACAAGTTAAGTTACTCCCTTGATGGAAGGGGAACGAAGTTTTGCCTCACTCCTGTTTTGTGCCAGGCACTTTATTATATTAAAAGAAAGTCTTTTCGGGGCGCCTGGGTGGCGCAGTCGGTTGAGCGTCCGACTTCAGCCAGGTCACGATCTCACAGGTCCGTGAGTTCGAGCCCCACGTCAGGCTCTGGGCTGATGGCTCAGAGCCTGGAGCCTGTTTCCGATTCTGTGTCTCCCTTTCTCTCTGCCCCTTGCCCGTTCATGCTCTGTCTCTCTCTGTCCCAAAAATAAATAAACGTTGAAAAAAAAAATTAAAAAAAAAAAAGAAAGTCTTTTCAGTCTATTCCCTTTAAAAATACCTGGTCTTAGGGTTTAGAAGAAACATTTTCACTCCTTGCTCACCATGTTTCTTATACTCTGGTTGCCTAAGTAGAATAGTTGAGTTGACAGCATGGAGTAGTAGAAAAGGAATAATGTTTACAATGAGGCACACCTAAGTTCCAATCCTGCGTCTGGCTTTTACCGTATGTGAGACTTTGATAGGTTCCTTAAAAAAAAAAAAAAAATTATTTATTTTTGAGACGGAGGCAGAGTACAAGTGGGGAGGGGCAGAGAGAGAGGGAGACACAGAATCTGAAGCAGGCTCCAGGCTCTGAGCTGTCGGTGCAGGGCCCAACACAGGGCTTGAACCCACAAACCGTGAGACCTAAAGTCCGGCACTTAACTGAGCCACCCAGGCACCCTAATAGCTTCCTTAATTTTTGCAGAGTCCAGTTTCTTCACCTGCAAAAAAGTAAATGGCTCTCCTTTTGCTTGTCTTGCAGGAGCCTTGTGAGGATCCAGTGAGAATTGCACATGAACAGCTTAAGAGTCTGGCTTGTGGTAAACACATTTAACATTTTTCTTTTTAATACGAGATTTGTATGTGAGATGAGGACTAAGCTTTGTTTCCCATTCCCTTTCCGACGTTCAGATTATTTACCCCATTGGCAAGGCAAAGAAGGGGTAGGTAGGAACCTCAATCAAGATTCATTAAAGGGGTGCCTGGGTGGCTCGGTCAGTTAAGCAGTCAACTCTTAATTTCAGCTCAGGTCATGATCTCATGGTTCATGAGTTCTAACCCCACATGGAGCTGGAGTGCAGAGCCTGCTTTGGATCCTCTGCCCCTCCCCCATTCATGCCCTCTCTCTCTCTCTTTCTCTCTTTCTTAAAAATAAACACACATTTTTAAAAAAGGATTCATTAAAGTCTTCTTTGTAGGCTTAGGAGGACACAAGAATTAAAAAAAAAAGAGAAACCAAAAAGAAAAATGAAGACAGGAATGAGTTTTCCTTAGTTTTTTCTTTTTTCAAGATAATCCAATTTAACTTGTATTTAACATTATCACTAGGTTTTGCCCTTGAATACTAAAGTTATTATTAATTTTTCACTCAAGAATTTTTTATATGCTGAGTATGGGCCCTTTGAGGGACAGCAGTTTATATTTTGACCTAAATTTCCTCTCTTCCCCCCACCAACCTATCTTAAGAAGCAAGGAAAAAAGTAGTGCCAGAATGATCAAACTAGAAGCCCCATTTGATGCATGATGGGCATCAAGGAAGGCACTTGTTGGGATGGGCACTGGGTGTTGTATGCAAACGATGAAACACGGGAATCTACCCCCAAAACCAAAAGCACACTGTACACAATGTAGGTTAGCCAATTTGACAATGAATTATATTAAAAAAAAAAAAAAACCCATTTGCGACAAAACACGAGGCAGTATTTGGTGGCACATTTGATCACAACATTTTATCTGAAGATGATTTCTGTTTTCAAGAATCCCTGTTTGCAGGGAATGGAATAAATCTTTTTTGCTACAGTGGCAGCATAAATGTTTTAATTAAGCAAGCACCCAGAAGGGGTGTGGAATGTCTAATCAGACCCCATGGGTACAATGATGTCCGCCGATTGAGGGATGGTTCCCCAGCCCTGAGAGAAAACTTTGCGGAGAGCAGTGGCGCCTGCCATTCCCCACGGTCGGTCGCCATAGTGGTTTCTTTTTCTCCCTGAGAATGTTTGCAAATGGAGAAGTATTTTACTGAGTCCATATCTCATTACAAAATCCATCTCACCACAAGTTTCTAGTGAAAATGAGGAAGGGAGAGAGAAGGAGAAAGAAATGGAATGAATCTGCAGGCAGGGCTTGAAGGTTTGCACAGTGCCCGTCTCTCCACGGGTTTCTCAAAGCCCTCTCCGTCATATCCCCTGGGCACTTTATTCCAGATAGACCAAGGAGCTATGTCTCCATGGGAACAGCATAGAGGGAACAAAATGGGGAATAAAGTTCATGTATATAGCACATAACCGTTGATTTTTATGTGCTGGCTTTATTCATTATCTCAGAGCTGCAGTGAGTATGGAGTGTTTCATGGGTACCTGAGTTCCCAAATCCTTTTTTTCCTATTCCTTCCCACCCATCCCTAAAATGTCAAGCACAAACAGCTGGAGTTACTAGCTGTACAGTTTATTTGCATAACCCTCCCTGGGCTGTGTTTGGTGGATGGAACACAGGCTTTGGAGCCAAGGTGGTAAGGGTTCAAATCCTGGCTCTGGCACCAACCTCAGTTCCTTCATCTATAAAATGGGACTAATGATACTTCTACCAGCTTCTGGGAGGATTCAAAATGGTGCATAGAAAGTCCCTGAGCCTGGCACAGAATAGTTCCTTAACAAATGGTAACTACTATTCATATTATTATTGACCTTCTGCTCCCTTAAATGGTTCTTGTTACATTCTGATTAACAGAGAAAGAAAGTAGGAATAAGGAATGGAAGGAAAAAGTATACTCTTCGGCAGATTTCAATGTTATCAGCAGAGCTTGTATCTAGAACTAGAAGAAAATGTCTTATAACTAAACATCTGGATTCTTCATGCCTAAGAAGCATAAGGAAATGGTCCGGTTTTCAAGGCATTGCTGCCTCAGTGTATGTTTTAAAAACATCATGTCATGTCGCTTGTGATTTCTCTATTTTACCGTTATATCCAGGCTGTCAGACTGGCCAATCTCATCAGCCCTGCGAGCCAAAGACAGAGGATACACACACACATACAAAAGCCTCTGCCAGCAAAGCCTGTTTGTTTTGTCATGGCAACCCTTGTCACTTCCAGCTGGAGAGTGAGTGATGATGTCATTATCAAGAGAGGACTGGGGAGCAGGCTGAGAACCCAGTCTGAGCTATAGGATTACAGAGAATTATATTTCAGATTAAATGATCATGTTACAGAGAGCAGCCATCAGTACAAGGCACTTAGGCTTGACATAAATGAACACACACTGTCTTTGGCAAGGAAAGAATGGAGTTTGAAAATTTGACATTAAGAGCAAAATCTCTGTGTATGTGATTTTAAGAGAGAATGCATGAAGCTCCTTCAGTGTGCCAGTATATCTGTATTAGTGTTGGGTGAAACTATAAATGACTCTCATGGTCTGGTGGTTCTTTTAAGTCTCAGGGACCAAGTACAACATGGTCTGGTCAGAGATCTGCTGGCTAGAGATTGGGACGAACTGGGGGCTGCTGAGTAGACAGATTACCCGTGAGAGGGGCCAAAAGCCAGGTCTCCAGCAGCCAATGACAGAATCTGTGTCCAGAGGCCCTCTGAAGACTAAAAGGGGGTGCCAGTATTACATGCCCCCCAGTAGAGCAGGCATAAATGGGGACTGTTCCAGGCAAACCAGGATGCGTGGTCACTACATGTAACTCCTGGATGCATGATTCCTTCATATGAAAGCGGCTCTGATGTTTTAGCTCTAGAAGTACAGTCATACAGCAAAACAAGGCTGAGACGGGGACTGGTCACCTACATGCAGGTCAAGAGAAAATACCAGACTAGGGGGCCAGATGTCACCTCAAATAAACTAGCCCTGGCAGAGGCTTCACACACATATGACTGTAGCAAGGGAGAGGTGTTTCCCCACTTGTCTGAGAGCAACCTGGGACACCACTAGACCAAATGAATCACAACCTCCAGAATAGAGACTGTAAATTTGTTTTCTTAATGTTTATTTTATTTTCGAGAGAGAGAAGTGAAGAGCAAGCAGGGGAGGGGCAGAGAGAGAATGAGACAGAGGATCCGAAGCAGGCTCTGCGCTAACAAGAGAGAGCCCAATGCAGGGTTTGAACTCACAGTGAGATCATGACCTGAACCAAAGTCAGATGGCTCACCAGCTGAACCACCCAAGCACTCCTGGAAAAGAGAGAAAATGTGTGTCTTATAGAGTCTTAGTGCTAAAAGGAGGCAGTGGTCATCTAGGGCAATTTTGTCTTTTCACAAACTAGTATAGCAGAGTGGTAGTTAGCCTGAACTGTGCCTGAGGCAGAATTCACAGCCTGCTCTTTAATAGCAGTGAGCTCTTGGCCAAGGTGCTTTGGCCCCTGAGCCTCGTGGCTTTGTTGAGAGGACTGTGTAATGTATATAAAGTGAGATGTCAGTAGGTACAAGTTATTGTCACTGTCTGACTTTCTGGAGGTGGGAGTCCTGGTGGTTTATGGCACAGCTGTGACCGGAATTTTTTAGGTCATAATCGTCATTACGTTTTCTGTGCTCATGGCAAGTGGAGGGAACTGAGATCACTCCAGACTTGTGTACGTGTAGTTTTTAAACTTCTAATTTTGGAATAGTTTCAAATTTTAGAAAAATTACAGGAATAACACAAAGAGCTCTCACATACACTTCATGCAGATTCCCCAGTTGTTAACTTTTTATATTTGCCTCATCATCGACTCTCTCTTCACACTCACACACGTGCACACACACACGCACACACACGTTGTATCTATTATATGTATATTCTATGTATTTCCCCTCTAAGCTAGGAGTACCAGCATGTGCCCCATTACCCTTTACTACCTCAGTAGCTAGTTCCTAACAAGAGTACCCTCCTACCTAATGAGAGTACAGTCTGGAAATTAACATTTATATGTTACTTCCAGTTATTTCTCAGACACCTCCCCCATTTATTGTGCTTATTGTTCCAATATGGTCTTCTGCAGACAAAGGAGACAATCCAGGAGTATATGTTATATTTAGCTCTAAACTTTTTTTTGGCTCCTTCCATCGGGAAATATTTCTGTCTTTCCTTATCTTTTATGGCATTAACATTTTTGAAATGTACAAGTTTGCTACTTTGTAAAATGCTCTTTTGGGGATTGTTGGATGTTTTATCACTGTTAAAGTTCAGGGTATGCATTTTTGCCAAATACAAAAATATACCATGTTTTCTCGTGGATCGTCATGTGGGTTTGTCTCATGACTAGGAGGACTAGGAGGTTAGTGTTTATCTTTTGATTAATATATTTGCCAGGTGCCTCTACTTTGAGTAAATAAGTATTTTATACTTTGTAAATTAATAAATATTAGGTACTTTGTGGGAAAAGACTTTAAGACTATATTTCTGTGTATTCAGCTATACACAGATGCTGTACCTCATCAGTTTTTCCCTATTTGTGGCATTCATTGATGATTATTGCCCAAATCAATTATAATTGAAAAATGGTGGCTTTAAAATTTCATCCTCTTTCTGTATTTATTACCTGAAATTCAGCCATAAGGTAGAATTTAGAGGCAAACTCAAGGAATGGGCAAAGGTCAGAGTCATGGTGCCCGTCTGTTGGTTCCCTTTCACACTGACCTGTGCGACACTCAGATTGAGCGAGACTTCAACATGAGAAGGCAGCTGGGTCAGAACGTTCAGTCTCCTGAGGCAAAAGGTGCTTCAGCAGTGGCATTAGGCTGCAGGAGCCAGCAGAAAACAGAGTAGAGTTTGTGGAAAGTTTCCTAACAGTGAAACTTGGAGACTGAATGTGGACTGGAAAACCAAAAAAGCACACGTGATGTTTTAAGCCTGGATGATGGTAGGATAAAAGATAGGGATGTCAAGAGACTTAAATTTGCAACAGGCTTAAATGAAGCAACAGGCTTAATTTTTGGTAGGTTGAGTGTGAAACGCTGGCAGGAGGTACAAGCTGTATCGTCTGACAGGCAGGTGGGCCAACAGAACTACCTCAGGAGGGAGGTCAGGGCTGGAAGTGAAGATCTGTGAGTCATCTGCACTGGAACAGGAAACGGATATGGGTAAGACCTATGTGAGCCAGTTTTGGGGAAAGAGAAGTTGGTCCAGGGCAAAATCATAGTGGGTGAAGTGGGGTGCTGGAAAGAGAAGGAAGACTCAATGAAGAGGGCAGGGTCAGGGCTCAGGAGGACCAGGACACTGGCAGAGCCACAGGAGCTGGTGAGGATACTGGGCACGGACTTGCTCAACATCCAACCCATCCAGAGTCTAGAATGTCTTCCTGTAGAGTCTTGAAGGCTGAAAACTACCTTTGCCTGACTTCCTTGCAGCTAAAGGGTCTGGATGTGATTTAGGTTCTGAGAATCAGGTGCATTTGAGTGAGACTTGAAAGCTGTAGATAGCACTTCTGGCAGCTTCTGCTGTTGTGCTGGCAATTGTCCTGGAATTGTCGGGGTTTTTTCCCCTACAGTATTCAGCATCCAGGCGCTAGCTTCCTGAGGGATGAGAGGCAAAGATCTGGGAATCCATGTTTTGCTTATGTACCTCTAGAAGAAAGTTCAGTTGTGGTGGCTCCTGCTGAAGTCAGTGGTTCCAGGGACAGCTTCCTGATTTATCTTCCTCATGCGGGAGGGATAGCATTTCTCCCAGTGGATCATATTTGCTGTGATCTGGAAGTCACTCCTGAAGGCCCAGTCTGGAGCATACTCTTCCAGTCCTTCCAATAATTTAAAAAGCACTTAAATCCCTGTCAGCTGAAAAACACCGTGGTGCTTTCTCTTTTCTGCAACTGAACTCTGATACAAAATCTAATGGAGAAAAGATGTTCAAGAATAAAGGGCTAATCAGAATCACTATATTGTACACCTGAAACGAATTTAACACTGTACATTAATTATACTGGAGTTAAAAAAAATTTAAAAAAAAGAATGGGTTTATCAATATTTCAAAATCTGTCCAAAAGATGAGGATTTCATTCATCCATCTATCCATCCATCCATTCGGTCCATTAAAACAGTTATCACTAAGTCCCTAATGTGTACCCAGGGACGATGCTGGACATTTGGGATACTACACAAAGACGAATAAAACACTGCCTTTCCCTTCAAGCATTCAGTCTAGAATCATGAACTTCAATGGAATAAACTGTGGCAAGCACACTGATGGAGACAGATTCAGGGAGCTAGCATGAGGAAAGAGGAAGGGTGCTGAATCCATGAGACTCTGGAAAGAATGTAGGCTTCATGAAGGAAGGAACACAAGGGAATGTTGAAGGAAGAGCCTTTTATCTAGCTAATAAATTATACCCACATGTTTACCATGGGTTGGGCACAGTGCTAAGATCTTTTTCTAGATCTTGTGTAACCTTAGAAGCATGCATATTATCAGCATTTTATAAATGAGGTCGCTGAAGTTAAGCTCTTGATTCCATGTTATCTGAAGGGCATTCCTTCAGGTCATTCTCTGCAGAGGGCACAGCAAAGGCAAGGTTGAGAAACATACTCTTGGTTCTGGCCAATACCTGAAGATAGGGCCGGTCTCCCAGCCTCTGTGGCAGGATAGGAATCCAACTTTAATAAAAGCCAGTTCATTAGCCCAGATGAGTTTCACATGGGCCAACAGCCTCCCCCCCCCTTCCAGCTTTTTGTTAAATGTTCACTTCCCTGACTCTTAGTGCCTGCTTAGCCACCTTCCTATTTCCTCATTCTCCTTTTTATTCATTTTTCTTTTCTGGTTTTAAAGCAAGGCAGAGTGCTGGCATGCAGCATTTCATTTGCATGTGTCTGGAGTCTTGGAAGCTTGACTACCCTATATTGTCCTACAAACGGACCTTGAGAGCTCGTTTGGAGGTTCTAGAAGCTACCCAGATACCCTTGACCAAAAAATGGTCCTCCTTTATTGAGCACACAGCTTTGGGAGGGACACACATGGAGTGGTGATAGAGGAAGGGGACGCCTGCCTAGCCAGCCAGATTAGCTCAATCAACCCTATCAATGGGGTAACAGATAATGCAGCCAGATTGCCCTCACAAGCCCCCTTATTTATCCTCCCTTTTAAAATGCACAGTCACTTGTGCACAAAATTGTGTGCACTTTACCCTGGATTTTTCCCATTACAACAGTATGTTACTGATTAAAATCTGTCCTTACTAGTTTAACTAGTGTCTGGCTTTATCTCTGTTTTTAGTTTTGAAGTTTATTTATTTGAGAGAGAGAGAGAGAGAGAGAGAGAGAGAGAGAGAATGCAAATGGGGGAGGGGGGGAGAGAATCCCAAGCAGGCTCCGCACCTTCAAAGCAGGGCCCGACATGGGGCTTGATCCCACAAACTGTGAGACCGTGACCTGAGCCAAGAAAAAGAGTTGGACACTTAACCGACTGAGCCACTCAGGCACCCTGTGTCTGGCTTTGTCTTTGACCGCTGTCTGGGTAGAGTGACCTACCTGTTTCTCTCAGGGTGACTTTTGTAGTTTCTGTGAGATTTGGGATTTTGAGTCCCGTTATTGTTGAAAACCTGCACCAAGTGTAAATCCATTATGGGCAACAGTTGTAGCCTCTCACATGACGTTACAACAGCAGAAACAGCAAGAGCAGACCTCTCTTGTGGCGGCAGCAACGTGGACAGCAGCAGCAAGTGGAGCATTCAGGGTGGCCTCTTAGTTTGGACAGCTGGCTTCCTTCTATAATTGGGGCTGAATCGGGACAGGTGGCTTGGCTATGAGAAGCAGGCTTTCTAGGCTGGGTGGAGCGCAAATGCATCTGGGGGTGCTCCTGGCCCAGAAAAGAGATCTGCAGGAAATATGAATCTTTTCTGGACCGAATCAAAGTGTTAGGAGGGTGATATCGCTCATGATCTGCAGGAAACCTAGGAGTCAACATAGCAACGGTGATGCCTTTAGGACAGATCATTTTCATCTCTGGCACATTTCTAGTTTATAATCTATGCTATGTTTCCACTTCATTCTTTCCTGTTGAGAACGTGAGCAACAGATTGTCTTTCCATCAGAAAAGGGTTTTGGCCTGTATTTCTCTATCTCCACTCCTAAAGGACTACCTTCATATCAATAGAAGACTTAAATTGGGAGCACTTTATGTATAAGAAAGACAACTTGTGGGTCACTGTGCTTATAATAGTGCCCCCAAATCAATGTTCTAAAAAATCTGTTAGCTAAATAAAAGATACTATTTTTAAATGATCTCCCATGCTGTTTTGTAACTAAAATTTGTTTATCAATGTAAAATAAGAATTTTAATAGGACAATTACAAAATGTAGAGGCCAACTGAACACACTTCACGAGTCTTATGTGCATATTTATGTAACATTTCAATAGCTTTCAGATTTCTGTACAAAGCACAGCACTTATTTCATTACCTATTCATATTTCCTTACCACTCCCTTTGGTCCCTACAAAAGTATCTGGAAAAAAAAAATGCCTCCCTGACTAGCAATTTGTATAAGTAGTGGTAGCAATTTACTTTTTACAAGTACTTGATAATATTGAGTTTAGCACGTTGTTGGAAAGGTTGTAAGAGATTCTTTCAGAAAATGCTAGCAGAGGCTCCAAGGACTGTGAAGGAGAGCACGGTATTCAAAAAATGTAGAGACCTCACGAAAAAGAACCTGGGACAGAAGAATGAAGGTGAGAAAACAAGAGTTTAGCAGCTGGGAACCATGGGCCTGAACATAGAGTAGGGACAATGGCGGACATGGGTGATGATGGATGATCATAGGCCTGCATCCACCCAGAAATTAAGGCACATTTACTGTTCAGGGCGCCTGGGTGGCCCAGCTGGTTAAGCGTCCAACTTCGGCTCAGGTCACGATCTCGTGGTCTGTGAGTTCGAGTCCCGCCTCAGGCTCTGTGCTGGCAGCTCAGAGCCTGGAACCGGTTTCAGATTCTGTGTCTCCTTCTCTCTCTGCCCCTCCCCCACTCATGCTCTATCAGAAATAAATAAAAAAAAATTTAAAAAGCACACTTACTGTTCATTTATATATGGTTAGAACGGAATTAGGCTAAAAATTATGTTGAAAATGCGTATGTGACAAAATGAGAATGAGAACACCAGAATGGGTTTTCCAGGTTAACATTTATTCATTTACTTATGAAAAGAGCTGAGTCTTTACTTTCTAGGAGATAGAATGTTGTTTTTTATAAAATTGTGCTAATAGACCTTAGCATAACCTTAGTTCTGGTTTCTCCTGAAGCAGACTCTATAGCACGACTGAGTACAAGTGGTTTATCTGGTTGGTACTCGAGGTACTTCGAGGGGAACTCCTCGAAGGGAATGGAGAAATGAAACAAGGAAGGAAAGGCAACCAAAGAATGGAGTGTTACCAAGCCAGCTACCATGGTAACAGCTTAATCCTGTGAGGAAAAGGTATATACCTTTTCCTAGAGTTTCCTCAGATGTGTCAATGAAGACGTGTGGCCTGATGGCATGGGCCACTGAGAGTGGCCTCGAGCGTAATTTTATCTTTACTGTTCTTACCTTGGAAAATGACGTTGGTCACTGAGGTCAGTTCCCCACTTACTGTTTTCAACCCTCCCCCAATTACATCCAAACACAGTTTGGGACACTGACATTCCAGCCCAAGAGCCCGTCAATTGGCAAGGTCAGTAACGGCACAGGGCAGGTGCAGCTCAGAATGAAGAGGCAAATTCCTGTCAACTACCCCAAGGAGGAAGGAGGACTCCAGAATGAGCAACAGAACATACCAAGGGATGCCCTTCCTGACCTTCAAATCCAACAAGGGCCTCCAAATTCTTGCCTTCCTAATCCACCTCTTCTCTGACGACTTCTGGTCAGGCAGCTCCACTTGGGGAGGAAAAGGAATCATTAGATATGGTCTGAGTACGACTTGCTTAGCTCTCAAGATCCCCGCATAGCTCTACAAACTTCCTGCAGCCCCAGTTTCTGCCAGCATCTCCTGAGGCTTGTCCAAAGTTGACAGCAACTTCCAGAGAAGCACGTGATCATCCCTGGCTCTATAGCTGACAGGATCACCCTAAATGTGTCAGAGAACGTCAAGAAGTACCTCCATATATATAAAAAATATAACTAATTCTCATTGGAAAGAAAACATTTGGGGAGGGGGGTGGATGAAGGAGGAAAAATTAGGACATTAAATGGTAATATGGTAACAACCCCAAAATGATCAGACACTCTAAACTGGTAATGCTGTTCCAGACAAATGAATTCTCATGTGTTTAGCTTGCCTGGTATAATACTTAGAACAGGCAACTTATTTAAAAAAAAAAATAGTGGCGCTCAAGGCCACTATTTAAAAACAGTGACTTTTCCCACCTTCTGGGGCAGTGTCCTGCCTATCACAAGGACTTCAGCTTAGAGACAAAAAAGCATTTCACATCTATTGAACAATTACTATGTATCAGAAACTTACATTTAGTCTGAGTCCAACCTTGGTAACTACTAAGAAAGCCCAACGGGATGGGCATTGTTCTCCCACATACAGATGAAGAAATCCAGACTCGGAGCACACAAGTAACTTACCACCCCTCAGACGACTCACTGGTGCAGACCTGGTATTCAGACCTAATGCTAACACCAAGCGCTGACTCTTCTCTGTTCTATGGCTTCCAACATTGCGTCCCATCTCCTAACCCTACTCTCTTTTTGGCCTTCTGCAAGGTGTTACTAGAGAGCCAGTAATTCAAAAGTGGTTGTCAGTCGTACTTACGTTTTTAGCATGTATTTAAAATTTTTTTTTAACGTTTATTTATTTTTGAGACAGAAAGAGACAGAGCATGAATGGGGGAGGGTCAGAGAGAGGGAGACACAGAATCCGAAACAGGCTCCAGGCTCCGACCTGTCAGCACAGAGCCTGACGCGGGGCTCGAACTCACAGACCGTGAGATCATGACATGAGCTGAAGTCGGTCGCTTAACCAACTGAGCCACCCAGGCGCCCCTGTATTTTAAACAGCAATCAATTTTTCCCCCTCACGTTACCAATCTTGGCACTAATTACTAAAAGTACTTTTAACTTCTAAAATGTAATCAAGTCTAGCAACATAAAAACTCAAGTAATACTCACTTACCGACAAAATGTATTATTTGTAATGATCTAAAATTACACTTTCTGTTCACATGCTGGTCCTTTTCTCTCTCCTTGCAAGGTCTTTGGAGCTTTCCCCCTAAACTAATGAGGTACCAAAGGATGTGACAAAATGACCACCTCGAGTGCTGAGTGGGCTTAGGTGTCTGTTGAGTGAAAAGAGGAATGGGTGGGGGCATGAAATTTCTTTGAAGGACATTTTTAAAAATTGTTTTTTGTAATCTGATCTGATAGTTATTTCATGCCTTTTAATGATCTATGCACAATCAGATGTAGGCCAATAGTTGAATAATTCCCATTGGTTACAAAAATGCAAAAGAATGCCTAATGTATTTTAATACGCAGTAATTTACTTCAAAATGCTTTAGTATCAACTTTGTAACGTACATGTGCACGTAACTTTAATCTTACCCTGGGGCTAGGTCAGATAGCATTTGAAGGACTCCAGTCTGGTGGCTGGGTGCTTTAAATACTGCCATCTAAATCTATACCGCTGTTAATTCACATAAGGCAGGTTAGTACTTTTTCATTAGTGAATGGAGCTCGTAAGTGATTGCCCAGGAAGATTTTTAGAGGCAAAATACATGAAACAAGGTAGAAGAATATGGCAAACCCTGCAACTCAAGACTTTGATTAGTACTTCAGATGTGGAGCGTTCACTTCTGTGCTGTCTTTCCCTCAGCCCCACACTAAGGTTGCATTGCCTGATTCAGTCAGGTTACATAAACCTGCCCTAAGTGTATCATTGCTTCTTTACTTTGAGCCTTTTGGTCAAGGTGTTTGTGGGATTATGAGCAGAGAAGGAACTTACCCAAGCTGTCTAAAGACCCTACTTGCTAATAAATATTTGTTCATCTGAGAGAGCTCTGTTTTAGATTTGCTTTTATTGTAACATCCCATCAGGTAATTAGGCTATGCAAGAGGAGACATATGGCCTTACCACTGCCAATAAAAGTAGCCACTCTCTACCAAATGATCTTGTGATTGGTGACTACATTGGCCTAGACAGTCTACAATGGTGTGAAAAAGAAACTAAAAGCCTATCCACCCTCATTCCATACTGAGGGTCATATCTGATTCCTTAGCACTGCCCTTGATGTACTACCTACTGAAGATCTCTTTAAAATCAGCAGGTAAATACTGATCTTTAAGAGCTGTACAGAAAGCAGTCAAGCCATTGTAAAGGTCAAGGTCATCCTCTAGTAATATCATGTTTTAAAATATAATTAATTTTGGGGGCGCCTGGGTGGCTTAGTCGGTTAAGCATCTGACTTCGGCTCAGGTCATGATCTCAGTTTGTGAGTTCGAGCCCTGCGTCGGGCTCTGTGCGGACAGTTCAGAGCCTGGAGCCTGCTTCAGATTCTGTGTCTCCTTCTCTCTCTGCCCCTCCCCCACTTGTGCTCTGTCTCTGAAAAGTAAATAAATGTAAAAAATATATAATTAATTTGGGGGCACTTGGGTGACTCAATTGGTTAAGCATCTGACTTCGGCTCAGGTCATGATCTGGCAGTTCATGAGTTCAAACCCTGAGTCGAGCTTGGTGCTGACAGCTCAGAGCCTGCTTCAGATTCTGTGTCTCCCTCTCTCTCTCAAAAATAAACAAACATTAAAAAATATGTAATTAAATTTGTATCACTTTTAGTTAAAACTTGGTTACTTAGAAGGCTGTTTGTTAATGATTCCTCAAATCTGAAAATATAAATGGGGGCACCTAGGTGGCTCAGTCGGTTAAGCGTCCATCTGACTCTTGATTTCAGCTCAGGTCATGATCTCACAGTTCATAGGATCAAGCCTGCACCTGGCTCTGTGCTGACAGTGTGGAGCCTGCTTGGGATTCTCTCTCTCTGCCCCTCCCTCACTTTCTCTCTCTCTCAAAAATAAGTAAATAAATAAAATACAAATGAAACCAGGAAAACCTAGCCAAAACAGAACTACTGTTTTAAATTTTAAATAAACCAGTTCTATATTTCTCTTCAGAGGAAACTGGGGAAATGTCACTGATATTGAATGAAGGGCAATTTGAAAACCCAAGAATCAATCCAAGTGAAGTTGTTACATATGAGAAACCTAAAAGTAAAACTATGTCAAACACATTTTATTTGGTGTTTCATGCTAGGTCAACTTAAACAAATAAAACAACTTTGTTGAACAGATTTTTTTTTTTTTAATATGACTATGTGTACATGGACAACTGAGAATAGGGAAACCCCCCAAATTAATGTTTTCACAAATTACAGCTGTTACTATAGCTTGGATTTTAAGAATATCATCCATTAAATGAATAGTTTCTCATTCCATATAACCAATCCCTCTCTTAAGAAAGCCAACATATTATAGTGCCGGAAGTTTACCTTTTTAAACGCGCCATTAAAAAAAAAAAAAAATGTTCCCTCAGAGTCCCCTCTCCTTCAATATTTTGTTGTTGGTTTCTAAAAATGGCAAAATAAAATTGAATTTACATTAGAAAATGAAAATACAGATTTGTACAGCTAAGCTCAGCAGCAGAAGTGAGGAAGAGTGACAAGTCAAAGCTGACGGGTCCCACAGAGAATGAGGACATTTGTGAAGGTATCCTGTACAGTGCTCTGTGTGGGCCAGACACAGTCAACACTCCATCATGTTTTCATTGCTCTTAAACGAGCAAAACCAAATTCTTTTTTTATTTAAAGAAATATTAAATCTCTATCTCCCCCTGCCCCCCCACCCCCCATAATTTGTGATCAGGTAAGGCAAAGGTAAGTCCCATCATCACTGGGAACAGCAGCAATATACAGACATCAGAAATAGCCCTGAATCATCGCTAACATTCTCCCTCCTGGTAACATAAGGAATGCATCTGATAAATCAAAGTTTGCAATGGTGTCACGTTGTTCTAATTTATTTGATTAGTTCACCTGGAAAAAACTTTATAAATACATTATTTAAGAGGACAGTATATTTTCTTGCTCTGAAAAAATAATTTTTTTTTCACATTTTAAAACTGTTTAGTACACTTTTGCAAAAGGAGATGCAAGAATATGACAGCTGGGTCTGCAGAAAGTCCATGTACAAACTGCATTTACAAGAACCTGGTAATCTGCCTATAGTTGCTTCTACAAATAGAACTCTTTGCAGTAATATTTAACAAACAGGCTTAATTTAAACACCTCTCCTATTCACTCTACTTGTAGAGCAAAGAGGTACTTATTTTTCAAGTATTATACTGTAAAAGGTAAAATTTTTTGTGCCAATATTACATTAGCTTTTAAAGACCAAAATATTTATGTGAAAAATCATGCCTCGTCAGCCCATTTTTTAAAATAGCCAAATGTTCTTGTCTTTTAGAGAATGCAGAAAAATATTGATTTGCTAAGAAGGAGCACACTGGAAAAAGCCTTTGTAAAGTATTGAAGGATAAGGAAAATTTCTTTTTCTCTATTGGCGAAAATTATTAGAAAAGCTATCCAGTCTGTTGTCTTTAGCTGGCTTTAATAAAGTCTTTTCAAAAGGATGGTCAAGAAATCTTTAGAAAACTGGAAGATGGGGATGCTCCTTTATAGCATGGAAGGAATTCCATTAATTGTAGAAATTCTTATTAAATTTCTGCTTTGGTTCTTCAGAAGAAATGCTCATATAACTTCTATATGAGGAGACAGAAAAAAAAAGCAAATTAGTATTTATCTAAAATCTTACTTAAAGAATACTATCACAATATCTTACATTTCTAAAACTACTATGCTTTTCTATATATTTTCCTGTATAAGAATAGGCGATTTTTTTCAGAATCTTAAATATTAACAAATTCTACCACTAGCAGGAAACACATGTCCCTTTCTTTACTTGAACTTAGACTATATCATTTACTTTTCTAAATGACATACATCAACCAACTGTACTTTTCTTTGAGGTTAGGGACTTCTATTCATTGGTCTCATATCCTCAGTACTTGATGCTTCAGGCTTAAGGTTGGAGGCTAAATGAGTGTTTGTTGAAAAAAACAGTCATGACCCCCAAAGAACCCTCATACCATTTCAGATCACAGACACTGGACCACGTTCTTATAGAAGTTACAGAAGTGTAAGAACAGTAAGAATGAAACGACAGGTAAATCAAAAGGTGAGTTAAGGCCCGTCACACGAGGCAGCAGGTCATCTGGATGTCCCTCCCCCTCTACGTATCTGTGACATGAATGTGTGACACGACAAAGTGGGAAGCTGCATCAGCAGTACTAACATACCAGCTATCAGATTATTTCCACTGGCTTACGAATCACAATGTCAGACCTGGAATGGACCTTATAGCTTCCTTTAACAATCTAGAACAGTGGATCACTAAAGTGAAATTATACTCCCAAGGGTAGTATATTAGAGAAGGAAAAAAGACTAGCTTCATTTGGACAGATGGTTCAGCACTGCCTTTTCCAGCCAGATAAATTGGAAAATATTTGTCACAAGGTCACAGACAGAATCTAAAAGACACAATAATTTGACCACAAATAAGTCTGAATCTGGCCAGGTCTGTTCATAAAAGTATGAAGAGATGGTGGTCGATACATGAAAGTGATCTGCTGGGAAGAGAAACTGGAAAGAACTCAAATAGGTTTGAAAAGAGACAGAGCTAGGATTATTCCACCTATTTTTGAGACTGATGAGACTGTGTTGTTGAGCTGCTGTGACCCCTGAGTTGGTAACTTTTGATGTTGCTCCTTATTTCTTTGCATCACATAAAGCTATTGTTCTTTTTGCACAAAGAATTCAGGTCAAGTATGAGTCCCAGAGATGGTATAAGAGAGTCATTGGTAAGTTTCCACAACAGCTTACAGTCATTCAACAAAGGAGAGAAGACCACTGGCCTCATATGCCCCTAGTTCTGAATAAGTGTCCAATTTCCTAAAATCTAACTACCTTATTACACTTAAAAAGGACAACAGCGTATCATCCAAGCTGCTAAGCCTGAACAAGAGAAAAAATGGGAGAGGATGACGGCAATCTTCATATATCTGAAGATCTGGGAAAGATGGAAAAAAAAAACGCCAGTTGGGGTAACTAGGCCCAGTGGTTTCTGTGTTATGACCAGACATTATGTGGTTGTCTTTGTGAAGCATGTTCTGGCATTGAGTGCTGTTGGGCTGTGAGGACTGCCTGTGAGAAGTTGATGGCCAGACACCCAGTGGGTGCTGCAGACTGGATTTGTGCTACCAGGTGGGAGAATGAGACAGGCCCAAGAAGTTGCCCAATCCAACTCAGAATTCAGTTTCTATGATCCATATAATCTTTTCCATGTGGTCCCACTGCCACATGTCAACAGTCATACTGCAGAAGGTTCATTCCCTCACGCAGTGTCACATATCTGTGATGGTTATGCAAAGCAAGCTTACCTGCTGTCTGTTGTGTTTGAACACCATCTACCTGAGGCAGGGGCCCAAGTGTCCCTTCATCATCAAAGGCCAAAATTGGATTCAAAGGAATTTCTGGGCTCTCACTGTTGGTGACATCTAATCTGGATGATTTAGATCCAATGGGTAAGTTTATAATTTCCTCAAAATTTTCATTCTGAATAGATACTCCATTTTCACTTGGTTGTTTTTCCAAATTGGGAGTACTAGTGGATTTGAAAAATCAAAATTGAAAGGAATTAGCATTAAAATTGGAAAATACATTTAAAAAAACAAAAAATATTTTATAATAAATAATTTTAGAATTAAATGTTAGACGGATTGACCATATCATTCACAAAAATGGTGAATTTTGACATATTTATATTTGACATTATTTGTAAAAATCTGTTCTTTTTGTTATAGAAATTTATAAAATGGAATAATTTATCATTTAGAATAGATCATTGTTTCAACACACATTTAACAATTTCTACTGCAGGCATTTTCACACACCTTTGATAAACAGTAGCCCTTGTTAGGTTCTTTACTTCAAAGATGAGGGGATTATAATTTCGGGATAAGGGGGATAATCTGTAGAGTCACAGAACTACTGAGACATGGTCCAGACTGAATGCATGACCTCCTGATCTCTGGTCCTGTGTTTTGTTCATTATGACATTTTATATGCTACGTGGCTATTCAAATTCTAGGTCTTCCTGGGTAGCTCTGGCTTGCTAAAACATGTACGTAATTTTATAGGTAAATTGTTTAAGACCAACCTAACCGGAATCTGATTCTCATTAATTCATGCTTAATATCTTGGATCTATTTTTGAGGTACATTCAATTGGCCATCAAATCCTTAATTTTCTACCTACAGTTTCTCTTTGATTTTTTTTTCCTCTCTTTAAAACCTTCAAAACCAAATTGAAAGTCTTTTCTATGTTCATTATTATGCTTTATAATGCAGTAAAAACAATGCCTGTGCAAATGAATGCTATCTTTTAAAAAAAATTTTTTTTAACGTTTATTTTTGAGAGAGAGAGAGAGAGAGAGAGAGAACATGAACGGGGGAGGGGCAGAGAGAGAGGGAGACACAGAATCGGAAGCAGGCTCCAGGCTCTGAGCTATCAGCCCAGAGCCCGACGCGGGGCTCGAACTCACGGTCTGCGAGATTGTGACCTGAGCTGAAGTCAGACGCTTAACTGACTGAGCCACCCAGGCGCCCCAAATGAATGCTATCTTAATTGTTCACTTTATCTGAGGGCAGCGTTAAACATAATATTTGCAATCTTCATAATTTGTTCAAGTGTGCAACTCAAAATGACCCTATTTGAGGTGCCTGGGTGGCTCAGTTGGTTAAACATTCGATTCTTGATATTGGCTCATGCTGTGATCTCTCAGTCGTGGGATTGAGCCTCACATTGGGCTCTGTGCTGAGAACGGAGCCTGCTTGGGTTTCTTTCTCTCTCCTCCCCCTCTCATCCTCTCCCCTGCTCTTGCACTCTCTCTCTCAAAATAAAGAAACATTAAAAAAAAAATGACTCCATTTGACAAAATTCTAGAGTTAAAACTCAAATGGAAAATGAAAAAGACTAAGAATATGAAGCAAAAATTGTGAAGGTTTTAACTTCTAATACATACTGATCACCAACCGAATATTTACCTATAGAAAGAGGTCTATGAAAAGAGGCCAAAGATCAGAATAGCAGATGTGTAGTACAGTGCCAACTGCTTGAACTTTAACATGTCAATTCATCTCTTTCTGTCTCCTTCCTAAATGGTAACATAAAGCTAACATATCTCAAATTTTTCCATTGCATCTTTTTTTGAGGAATCTGCTTTCCCCCCCCTTATTGAGGAAATAGTTTACCTAATTGGTGAGAAATGAGGATTTTGTGGAACACATTCTCAAGCATTTCTGATTTAGATATTTTGGTATATTTTTGTTAATCATTAAAACTTTTCTTCTTGAGAGAAAAAAAAAAGCCTGTCCTAAGTGTCTCACAACGTTATTGTAGGGTACACTGAAAGTATTATTTATGAGACTGTGAAATATAACATAAAAACATGATACAGACTCAGGGTATAATGGTGCTTTTTTGCTATTTCACCAAGGAGGCTTGTATCACTGGAGTCTGCAGGAGTGTGGGTGCGGGCGCGCGCGCGCGCACACACACACACACACACACACACACACACGCGCTTCACATTGCTGTTCTAAGTGCTTGGCCAGCCACCACACCCAGCCTCCAGGTTCTTTCCCAACACAAAGGCTTTCTGTAACCGGGGAAACAGTTTTGGTTCTCGTCCCAAAGAGATTTTCAGTAGAAGTTTTGGCAAAAGATACAGCAGAGGGGTGCGTCTCCAAGCCTCGTTCCTTGGTCATCCCCGCCGTCACCTTCTAGGCTTGCGTGTGCTAACAGGTGAACTGGCAACACCAACCCAGACTTGAGTCAACAGTTGACTTCATTTTCCCCTCCCACTCCTAGCTGACCTCCACACCCATTCTTACTTGTTAGCACAATTAGAGGAATGATTGTGCTATATGCTTTGGATGTCCAATTACTAAATGTTCAAAAGACACAGTGACCAGCAGAAACGATAAAACTGAAAATGAAGTCACTGGGGTTAGGGAATAGGCATCTATATGTCCTCTCAGGGTAAGATCACCAGCTTTTGAATTCTTGTTCTTTGGTTATACTCTGGCAGCCGAAGCTGGGTGCAAGAGTCTTGAAGGCTGTGTACTTTGCTTGGTCCGTCTAAGATCTACCTCAAGAGGGGGCACCCGGCTGGCTCAGTTGGTGCAGCATATGACTCTTGATCTTGGGAGTTGTGAGTTCAAACTCCACGTTGTGTGTAAAGATTACTTAAAAAAAATCTGCCCAGGGAAGGGGGCTAGGTTCATGGTAAAATCTGACAGTCCATACAGCTTACTGTAGCCAGGACCTTATTCTTTCTTAACATTTATTGTCATGTTATAGCAAGTAACTTTAAAATTAAAAGTGATACATTTCTTTCTGTTTGAATGACAGGTGTGTGGCAATGTTACTTTCCCTTTAGGGGAAACTAAAAACAATTATAAACTCCTAAGATTGGGAGGAAAACCACTAGGTCAAAAGTCAAAATTACTACAAATCATTTAAGATAGAAGGATCATTCTATTGAAAAGACAGCCCTCAGAGCCAAGAACAGGATGAAATGTCTTCTGGGTATTAGCAAGGTAAGACAGTGGCTCATGAGAATTTTTTAGCTACTAGAACAGATTCTCTGCTGGAGTTGGAAGAATATATCAGAATGACCTGAGAAACTTAAAATAATGTCTGTCCTCCCTCCTCCACACTCCATACATACTTGTACTCACACATTCATCTGTATCCTCTGTTTCTTGTTCCAAAGCAAGTTTGTTATCCACAAATAAATACTCTCCTCCATCCTGTGGTCTCCCCCTCTATTAATACTCATTCTCAAGAACTAAAAATGGTTTCTGGAATAGGAATCATCCTGCCCAGGCTCCTTTATTTCTTTGTACCTTTAAAAGCTGGCCAGAGTTTTGGTAACTCCAACCCTCTTCAATTTACCTACTGTCAGTGGGGATCCTGTTGGGCAAGGAGAATTGTTTTCAGGCTTTAAAAGCACTGCACACCAAAGGCTGAGAGCAGGAGAAACCACAGGGGCCAGAAGTGTCATTCAGGCCCCTTGAGGCTGAAGGAAGGTTCAGGGTGTTCCCGGTGCAGGGTTTCTCTGCACCAGGAACTGCTGCTACTCCTAGTCCTAGCTGCTGGAAAATACTAGGAGGACACTATCATCCCAGGGTGCTTCCAGACCGTGTGCTGACATATCTCCAGGGGGAGATGGGGGTGAATATAACCCAGTTTACCGCATTTATTTTTCCTGAGGAGAAGGTAAACCAATGTATTAGGTAGCCGAGGCATTAGGAAAAGTGAAACTCCTCTGATTCTGAACTAAAAATATTCATTCTTAGGACTGGAGTTTTCTAGTGAGAATAAACCCTGCTGCAGTGCTTACAGCATTTGTTGTGATGGATTTCCACCGAGGGTCACCCAGGTCAGGTTCTTGGGAAGGGACCCTGGGAACCTCCAGTTAGTGATTTGACTCACTAGTGAGCAGCCTGGAGGGATCTATGACTTTACTTTAGGTGCCTAGTAAGATATTTAATAAACATATTGACGGATTACAAGAATTATGGAATGCTTCATTGACCGTAATGCACTCAGGTAAAAAACAATGACTTGGGAAGTGATTTCAAGGTGGACTTGAAACTGAGGGTAAAAGGGAACATCCATGGATGCGATTTGTTTGCAACTTTAATGACGGGATTTCAGAAGTAATACTGTTTAAAAGTACCAGCCCCCCACTGAAGCAAAGGGAGTGTGAGCAGGAAACTGTCTTAAAGGGAAGAGTATGAAAGGTCAGTACGGGCAGGTCCTTCTCCAGGCAGGAGAGTCTCAGTGGCAGGTAGCCTCAGGGGTCAGTGCTAACATTAGTTGTATAGTAACTGGACATGGAGGAGGTAAAATTTAAGTATCCAGATCATGTTTATTCTGGGAAATGTAAGTTGTAAGAATAATCCCTTGAGGACAACGGGAAAAATCATTAAATGTAAACAACATAAAAGGCAGTGGGTTTAGAGACCTGTAAACTGAACCATCCTTAGAAGATGAAGACCTATCAGTCACAATGGAGGTAAGAGATCTGGGAATCTCTGTAAACTGGATCTGGGTGACACTGATTCCTCATGTTTTTGTGGTTAAAGAAAAGGCCAATAAAATGGGAGGCATGAGAAGGTGTGCTATCAGACACAATAAAAGCATTTTTTTATAACATTACACTGCAGCTATACCAGTGTTTGATGTCTTCTGGACACCGTACTTTAGAAGGATAAAGGTAAAATAACATCTGACATTTGTACAGTACAACAGTTTTCAGAGCGCCTTCACAGACAGTATTTCATTGGACCCTCCAGAACTTTGGGGGGGAAAACCTCTTCGTGTCCAGATGAGAAAACTAAGTCTTATTTAAGTAGGCTAATCCCAAAGTCTGAGAACAGAGATAAAACTAGGGAATCCAGCCTGGGAATTTTGGTTCTAAAGCTCTTCTTCCTCAACCTCACACTCATGCTGAAGAATCTCCAGAGAAATAGGACTAGAATGACAAAGAGCTGAGGAGGAGCCTTTTTTAAAGACAAGGTAAACTTGTCAGGTATTGTTTTCTTTTGCTTTTGCCTCCAAATTCATCCTTCATTCCTGCTCTGAAACTGGATGTGGGCCCTTGAAAAATTTTTTTCTTTTGACGTTAATGTATTTAGAGAGAGAGAGAAAATGCAAGTGGGAGAGGGACAGAGAGCCAGAGAGAGAGAGAATCCCAAGCAAGCTCCACACCATCAGCGTGGAGCCTGACGCGGGGCTCGATCCCACGACTGTGAGATCATGACCTGAGTGGAAATCAAGAGTCAGACGCTTAACAGACTGAGCCACCCAGGTGGATCAGGGTCCTTTAAATAATCTTCCTTTGCCAGCTGGCACAATCTCCAAGCTTCGCCATTTAAGGCTGCTGGAGAGACGCTGCGCAAGGAAAACTGTGCTTCCTGGTTTGGTTGTGCTTGCTCGACAGGCTGCTGCGGCACATGCCTGTGGCATTCCCAGTTGTCTGCCCTCCGCAGTGCTATGAGGCTTCCTCAGCACCCAGCCCAGCCCCGGCAGCAAGAAGGGCTTCCCCGTGCACCTACCTAGGGCCGACTTGTGGTAGACAAGTCTCTGCCTCTACTGAGACACCTCTTGGTGAACAGCCTCCCCAAACATTCTAGAGTAGATATCTGCCAAGTTCCACCATCAAGATACAAGACAACTTCCTCACCATCTAGTGGGTCACGGCCATACCTTCTCGAACAAGGTCTGAATGGAAGCCATGGTGCAGGTGACTCTTCCTTGGGTGTGGCCCAGGGATGTGGCTGCTCTTTATACCTGCTATTTCTGTATTCTTTTTTTTTTTTTATTAAAAAAATTTTTTTAAATGTTTATTCAATTTTGAAAGAGACGGAGCATGAGCAGGGGAGGGGCAGAGAGAGAGAGACAGAAAATCTGAACCAGGATCCAGGCTATGAACTGTCGGCACAGAGCCCAACGCGGGGCTGGAACACATGAGCTGTGAGATCATGACCTAAGCTGAAGTCAGAAACTCAACCGACTGAGCCACCCACGTGCCCCTCCTCTATTCTTGAGTTCTCTTGACTTCCTCCTAGCAATATGTTGTTGCTCTAATCCCAAGTAACAGTTAACTATTCTTGAGTTAAACTTTCCTATTCAGATTAATCTTGCTGGTTTCTCTCTCCTGACTGATATACTCGCTGGACCCTGACTGATATACTAAGCACAGTAGGGATATTCAATTTAAAAGATGAAAGAAAAAAAAGAACAGAAACAAAACCTGTAAAATTACAAAAGGTATGGAAATTGTGAGAAAGGACTTATTCCCTAAAACCTAGTTTTTGACAACTATGGGTCCTAACCTTGAAACTGCACATAGGTTAGAAAAATAAAAAACGCTTCTTTCTGCACTTTTTGTTACTAAAAAAGATGAGGCTAAGTGAAAATACAAATTGTTTCAACATCAGTGTGCACAAATTCAAGGAAGACAAATTTAGAAATAACTGAGAGAATCAGAGTTTCTTGGGCTGCATCTCACAAACTCTGTATCATGCAACAGGAAACAACAGCACATTAAACACCCCCTATCGGCCAGAGTCGTTCAGAAATGGACTGTGTTCATGTTTTCATTCTGATAAAAATTTTTTAAAAAGCCCCCAAAGAATAGTCTGATCATCTACACAGCAGACTATCATAAAGCTGAGTTTTACACGATTTTAGTGCTTCACTTTGCATTAGTATTTCAGAGCATACTGTACCACATTATGTGGCAAGGGCTGATGACAAATGAACTGGGTTGAACTGGGCATATAAATATTGGGTCGGTGCCAAGTAAAAGCCAAGTGACGTCATGGTACCCTGTGTGAAAAGAGATTGGAGGTTTTAAAGCAGTTTAAATAGAGAAAGCCACGGGTGAAATAAATGCAGAAGCTCACGGTAGCTAAGAACATCCCTCATGCCAATGGGATCAGTCAGTACCACGTGTATAAATGTCAACTTAATTTCAGAAAAATATTCTTCACAATAAATGACCTCTTTTAATTTGAATAGTCTTGGGCTAGTAGTGTTATTTTTTGTTTTGGCTTTCTAAACAAATACAAGCTATTAACATTTTAAACCCAAGTTTATCTCTGTGAAAATAATAAAGGTACCTCTTATATATAAGTGGGAATCTGCTAGAATTTTTTTCCTTAAAGGGCAGGTACACGGGGCCAATGAATTTAATTGGTTAAGGTCATTCTAGTATTATATGCTAATGTTCATAGTTGATACTAATCAGGACCTGCCTATATTGTTAGGTGACAGTGGAAAAGTCTATGCTTATATTTTTCCTGATGGTTGACAGGGATCATATCATATACATGTATGACAGAGGACAATGTGTCACCTGGGTGAAGAAGGATGGCATCAGTAAGGTCATATTGCTATACTTTTTAATTATAAACTGTTGCTGTTCTGTGTGCAGAGGCTAAGAGAAAATCGAATTTCATCATCTATCTCAGTCTACATGGTACAATTATGTTTCAGGTATTTATATACATATTGATTATTTACTTGATGATTTTACCACTGAAAAAAGTCAGCTAATGCGTAAACTATTGTTATTGATCAGATAAAATTATCAGTGGCTTACTAAACTTGTTCCTTATCGTAATAATGTGGTTCTCCCTGTGGTACTTTTTATTCTTTCATAAAAGTCTCCTTTTTTAAAGTAATGAATTGAACATCATAAATTATAGCGGCTGGGGATGAATATTTTATTTGAAAATCAAGCTGTAACTAAAAGAATAAAGTATGACTTAATATATATCTTGGGTAATGACAATAAATTTATTCAACGTAGTTGAAAGCTTATTAATAAGATCTCTCTTAGGAAAGTTCCTCTCTTTGGTATTATAGTGGGAAAAATAAAGATCTTACTGTTCCAGAAACGTATCAATGGATGTCTTATGACTTATGAACATCTTAGGATGTCTGTCTCAGGATGACTCATCTTTTCATTGCTGCCAATGTTACAAAATGTCGTGCAATGTGTGTTTTTAGATTAAGAAAAAAATTAACTTGAAGACCTTCAATTTTCTGATGGCAGCAAAGACTCTGGCATTAAAGACAGGATAACTTATAGAATATAACTAAGTACATTAAAAAAAGTCATAGCTGAAATTTTTGAACAGTATTACAAATATTTCTAAAATTTCTCTATGACTGGATTTTTAGGCCTAGGCTAGGATCACCCTGATTTTTCATTTTTGAGAGTGCTCTTATGATGCTGTCGATATAAATGCCAAAGAAGAGAAAGGCAATCTTTTTTCAACCCACAATTCTTTCTTGACTGTTGTTAGCAACCGTTTGTTTCTTCTATAAGAAGCCCTACTACCAATATAAGAATTATTGGCATCGAAATTATTTTACTGGAGAACCAACTGTGACTTACTAGAATATTCTGTATGGTAAAAATACAGTTCTATGCCATCAAAGGATATGAATATGGTCTAGATCATGTTAAATATATACAAACAAATTCTTCCCCGTAATTTTCTTTAATAGGCACACACAGACCTGACTATCCACATATATTTTTTAATATTTATTTTGAGAGAGAGAGAGAGAGAGAGAGGTGAAGAGAGAGGGAGAGAGAGAGTTCTCCAGCAGGCTCCACACTCAGTGCGTAAGATCATGACCTGAGCCACCCACCCACAACCATGAGATTATGACCTGAGCCTAAATCAAGATTCAGACACTTAACCCACTGAACTACCCAGGCACCCCAAACCTATCATATTTAAGGACTTCAGTAAAAAGATATTCTGCCTTTTTCTGAGTATGGAATTACTAGCTCTACCCAAAGTTAATGAACCCAAATAAAAATAAATCTTTATGTTAACATTTTGGAATTCCGTCAGGCCTAAGAAGTTCTGGTGGGATTAGTGCTCTGCTCTAATGCGCATCGGTAGAAAAGACCCGGTTGTCTAACTCACCTCTCCACAGTCACTTTTGATTGGTGTGAGGTAACGGCATGTGGGCTGGCCACTGGTTCTCCATTTCCTGAAGAGTCTGTCAGACACGGAAGGGCAGATACCACTGAACATAACAGCAAAGAGGATGGGACAAAGGGTTACTACTACTCTATGGTCAAACCCAAACCCCAGGAGCCAGCATGCCTGCATTTATCTCCTGGCTCTGCTACTTACCACCTGTGTGACCTTGGGCAGGCCACAAACTCGGTGCCTCCCATTTCCTCCCGGATAAGAATACTTACCTCACAGCACTATGGTGAGAATTAAACGTATTAACATATGCGGAGCACTTACGACAGTGTCCAGCACGGTATGAGGGTGGCAATCAGTGTTGTGTGTTATTTTTGCTTGCACTGAATAGACTTTGGACAGAAAGTATATAATGCTGAAACCAAAGCAACTGGTGAAGACAGCAGTAAGCTGACCTGATCAGGCTGACAGTGAGTATCTTTAGATTTGGAGCAAATCACCATGAACTACCTCAAGTGATGAGAAACATTTTTTTAAACTCAGTTTAATTCTAGATGCACTTAGAAGATAAGGGTTTCACAAATGGAAGGCCAGTGAACTGTACCTAGCTGTGCCACCTCTTCATTGAGTGCTCCACTTCGCAGTCCAGCGTAAGCCAACAATATTGATGACAGACTCTAAAATCTGGGCCTGTGTTCCTTAAAGTCTTGTAAACCTTCATAAAGGTCTGAGTTCCAAGGAAGTCTCATTTCACAGCATAGCACGAGCTCAGTAACGCTGCTAGAGGTACAGGGAGTCTGATAACTGAACTTTATTAAAGATGCCAGAATTTGCCAAGTTGGTAGTAGGCAGCCTCGGAGATTACCGATAGGTCTGAAAACTCACCTGCCTGCCTGCCCTCGAATTCTCTTTGGAGCCCTGGCAACAGCATTCAGCCCCCAACCACACATGGGACTGGACAAAGAGGGATATTTGTTAGCCAGATAAACCTCAGGCCCTTTTCAGCATATGAACTCAAACCAGACTTATTGTGAGTGTTGATAAACACAGATAGGATGATTGGCAAGTTTCACCTTCCCTGTTGCCTTGGTGGATTCTCAAGCTGAGGTACAAAGAATACTGAAAGAATTGTTAAGGGAATAGTAGGAAGGGGGAAGATGGAAAAACAAAGAAAAAAAACAAGGAAACTGGCCATGCACGAACTACAGCATCAGCCCCTCAAATAACCCTGCGATGGTGCAATTTACATCCTAAAATGCTCATTCTGATAACTCACGGGGGGGTTACGCCTTCATAGGGTCGCCACGTATTACAAGATTTGCAATAATGCAGTGGGATTAATAGGCGATCACAAGGGTTATCTTCCAAACAAATATAATTAGGGCATCTTTAAAAACCATGAAAAGTCTACTATGAAGGAATCATGAAATCATTTGATTAGTCCAGTCTTAAAAGAAAAAAAACAGCAAAGGAAAGTGGGGTATCTCTGGTCCTTTCTTATCATATTGATATTGCAGATGAGGAAAGAGGAAGGCTACACGATGGGCTCTCTACCCACCACCTGTATGTACAATCATGAAGACGACGTGGGATCACAGAGGAAGAGTTACGAGCTTGCACTTCAGCTCTGGGAGCTGGGTTGGTCACGCTGCTCCTCAGGGGAAGGGAACTGGCCTGGCCTGTCCCACGGACTCCCAGCACCTGCAAGGAGGCCTGGCACATGGCAGGTCTCTGGAAATGCTTGCTGACTCCAAGATAAAGCACTCAACCTCACAAAGCTGCAGTGGAAGTTCAACAAGAAAATGTATGCAGGATGTATATACATCCTGGCACAAAGAGGCCCCTTAATAAATACTAATTGAACCTGGCTACTAACACACTAAGGCAACTTTTATTTAAAGCAAATTTCTTTGAAAATCACCAAGAAGTTAATGATCTCTGTCCAAAGCCTATAGGTCTCAACAACTTTCTAATGAAATTTTAACAAATTTTTAATTTTAACTCTATTCTGAAATCAGAAGTTAAAAAAGCATAAATTCTTTTTTGAGAACTGCTATAAATACAAGTTTTCAAAATGTGTACGTTTAGAGTACTTAAGAGCAAATATACATACATGCTAATTTAGCAGACAGTAAATGATAAATGAAATTTAATTTTATAACACCAACAAAATTCTTCTCATTATGTGTGTATATATATTTATGTGTGCATACACACAGGGATATACAAATCTATATCCACAGATATGGATACTTATAATGTGAAATGATTTAAGATATTAAGCACACCATTAGAGTATAAACTAATATGACAAAACATCTGCCACAAATGCAAGAGCGTTTTCCATAAGGGGAAAATCTGCGGACTAGAGGACACACACCTAAGCTTCTGCACATCAATGAGTAACTTTTTTGTGTGTAACCAATCAAGAAATATCTTGATCTCTAGAGAGTTAACTCAAAAACTCTTGTCTACATTTGAATTTATTTGAATTCACTGAAGCAAATACCTGTTTCTCCAGTGAGAGCTCCCTTGGTTATATCTCCGTTTCTCTGATCAACAGTTTTCTACAAAAAAAAAAAAAAAAAAAAAAAAAAAAAAAGAGAGATTTTTTAAATGTTAAAGTTAGAAGTGAAAGGAAAAAAAGGTTATTAGGAATAGTTTAAAAATCGCCATCTCAGTACCTTATCTGTAGGTTCTGTTCGTCTTGTTCTTTTCATAATCTCCTCAAGTCGCTACAAGGAAGGGAGAATTGAGCAAAAGGATCAAATCCAGAAAGAAGGCTAGCCTGGCACATTTCACTGACTAAGCAAATGGGTCATTAAAACACGTCTGTTACTTTGGGTAATTATAATACACACTGCTTTGGCCTAATTGGCATTATTCACAAAGCTGGAACTGACTGAAGGCACATGAATCAGAAGGAACTGTTTATGGTGAGCGCCCCACTATGAAGACTGATTTCTTTGGAGGAGATGACGAATCCTGAGAGCTACCCTACCCTTGATCCCAACAGGACTCTTACATGGTCCACCTTCCTCCTGCCCTGTAACGGAACATTATAACCTTCATTTATTTACAAAGCTTTCCTTGAGGGGAGGGGGTCGAATTCATTAGTAAAATGTCTCGTTAGTGGATTAAACAAGCAGAGCACGAGCAGAACACACGTGCTTTCTGAAAGCAGTGAGCTAGTGTCTGGGTCCTCCCGTGGCTTCAAGTCTGGGGAAGAATGGGCACAGTTAGCATCCCAGGTTTCCGCGTTAGATGCAATCACCTTCTTTCTTTCCAGGCGCTCCTGCTCTTCTCTCTGGAAGTGCTTCTCCCGCTCCTGCCGGACCCTCTCTGCTTCCTCCCGAACGCGAGCTTCTTCTTCCTTCTGGAAACAAGAAGGCGGCCTGTGCTTCTGGCCAGCAGGGTTGCTCGCTGCCCCCATCCCTGGGGTGGGGGTGGGGGTGGGGGTGGGGGGGTGAGGAGGGGGCTCCCGGAGGTGCGGGCGCGCGGGCGCGCGGAGAAGTGCAAGAGGCGAGCGCGTGCACGAGACGGGGCGGGAGGACTTGCACCCCCACCCTGGACACTCTCCCCCCTCCCCAGGGCCCTGCGGGGCGGACCCCTACCTGCTTCTGCGCGCGCTCCTCGCCCTCGCGCTCGCGCCGCTCCCGCTCCTCCTCCGCTTGCCGGCGCAGCTGCTCTTCCCGCTGCCGGGCCTGCTCGGCCTCCAGCCGGCGGGCCTCCTCCTCGCGCCGCGCCCGCTCCTCCGCCACCTTCTGCGCCAGCTCCTCTTTCTTTTGTCTGCAAAAAGACACGCGAGGGGGGCTTCCTGGACAGAGGCTCGGGTTTGTGGCTCCAGCAGGGGCAGTCTGTTCTGAGGGCTGGGCTTGGGGGGGGGGGGGGGGGAATCTCCACTGGGGACGCTCAGCGTGGTTCGTGGTCAAAACGTGAAGCCACCCTCCATGCTTCATCTTTCCGGCCTCATGTGGCCTTGTAGTAAACAGAAAACGAGACCACTAGTATTTCGAGGAGCGCTTGTTTTGTGGAAGTCCGTGCAACTTAATTATCCTTAAAGGCCGAGACTTGTTTAATACACTAACGAGACATTTTAGTAATGAATTCGACCCCCTCCCCGCAAGGAAAGCTTTGTAAATAAATAAAGGTTATAATGTTCCCTTACAGGGCAGGAGGAAGGTGGACCATGTAAGAAGAGTCCTGTTGGGATCAAGGGTAGGGAACGTCCAAGATCGCTGTCAGCACAGGGGCTGTGGTCCTCCCCCCCCCCACACCCCCAAGGTGCTGTTGTGCTTATTTGAAGAACAATTTGCATTGACATTGGTTTTTTTTAGCCCCAGGAGGAGCCCAACTAAGCAAACTGTCCCTCCAGCAAACTAGCAGGCAATCATGTGGAAACTTAACTGTCTCACTCAGCTACTCTGAGAGTTCTAATCTAGAAGAAAACATGAACTCTTAACTATGCAGCTTTAAAACGATAATTAGGAAGATAGTAAGGAAATATGGAGATCAGAAATATGTTCAGTAAAAAAAAAATCAGAGTGCACAGTTGTACCTCCACTGTGCTTAGAATTATGTAAATAGATGTCTGTGTGTACATACTTATGTACGTTTATAAACCTGCACACTGTTCAGAGACTGGAAAGGATGATCTCAAATCCACTCTTCCAATTATTGAAAACTGGTAAGATGATGGACAGATTTTTTTCCTTGAAGCCTTTCCCCATCAGTGTTGTGGCACTGTCAGTATAATAAGAAAATGTGATTTAAAAAAAATAAAATCACTTAGCGGTCAGAGACACGATTGTGAAGCAGCTAATCCGTTCACCATCATGACTGCCACCACCTCTCGTGTCTCTCAGACGGAAGACTTAATCCCAGGTATCCCTAGGAGGTCACCGCTCATTGAGCACGGTCACCGCTTTACCTTTCCAGCTCTTCCCTCTCCCTCTTCTCCCTTTCCTCCTTCTCTCTCTGCTCCCGGGCCAGCCGCCTCTTCTCAGCTAGCAGCCTCGTGGCCTCTTCCGGGTCGGTGGTGCCCGCAGAGGTCTTGGGAGAAGCGCAAGCAGTCACAGTGGATGGCGAGGCTGGGGCTGAGGCTGGGGCTGGGACCGGCGCTGGAGCGGGGGCCGAGGGGGCCACGGCTGGGGCTGAAGCAGCTGTACAAACAGGTACAACGAGAAAACCAACTGGAAACAAAACCCAAAGAACAAAACAAAAACTAGCATTCCCCACACCCCAGGCCTAGAATTCATCATTGTAAAAGAAAAGGGAATGTTTATTACCGTGTGTTCTCATGGTTTCACCATATTCTGTTTGTAACCAAGCAACGTAACAAAAAGGTGCATGTGTAAGTGAGCCATCCTACAGGGCTGACGCTCTGTCACCAAGTCCTATTTTTATACAAGTTCATCAGTTAACAACATGTATCGAGTGTGTACTCGGTAGAGAGCCTCATGTTAGGCTCTGTGGGAAGTTATACCCTGAGCAAAAAGATGAGATCTTCCATTTGCCTTTCATTACATTAAAAAGATTCCTTCTCTTAGTGACTATTCATTACTAGAGGACTAAAGCCTTTCTATGAGTTTCCTCAGCGTCTCTGCCACGAGCCCAGGTTCAGGCTGGGAAGATGACACCTGACGAAGAGGTCCCTTTTGTCTACCCACAGCTGTCTCCAGGTCTGAGGTGGGAGGAGCCATAGGCCTCTTCAGGAGCCAGTGCTAGTATTCCCATACATCTGGGGCTCCACTGTCTGTCCTGATGCCAGGATGGAGCACAAGTCCCATGGCCTTACTCAGATTCAGGAAACGGCCGAGAGAGCTGATCCGGGAGGGAGTCCACGCAGATGCACCTGCTGTGAGATGTGATCTCTAGCATTCTAGACCCTCCTCTCAAGATTCACCTATCTCCTTCTGCCCCTACACATTTTTTCTTTGTCCTCAGGACACTTTTTGGCCTTTCTCTTCTACCCCTTTCCATGCAAACAGATACTGGACTCTTCCATTGTCTAACGACACTGTTGCCTGTCCTGAATCATCTATTCTTTCTTTGCTCCTACCACCTACCTTCAGATTAAGTCTTAAGGAGAAAACTTTTGAACGAAGACAATTTTCAACAAGAAATACTGAATTCCCAGTTCTAGGTGATTTTTAAATTCTAGATAGTGTCTGGTTTCGCCTGGTAGAGAGGAGATCCATTGGGTCTTCCGAAACAAATTCTGTCAAGCATAGAGGCTAGCCAGTGGTCCTGAAACTCCCGTAGGCACAGGAAAACTGGCCATTTTGTATTTTGTCTGGCAATCCTGCACCGGAATTGATGGCTAAGCTCAGTGTCTTTCTGACTCCCTGGATCTAGCATCTACTTGGATTCAGTAGGTCTGAGGTAGGACCAGGGCTCTGTACATTAAAACATCATAGAAATCGTGGATCAAAAATATTTCCGTAAGATCTTCCTTCTCAAAGGTGGAACTCACACCCTTCCCTTGAGTGTAAGTTGAACCCAGTGACTTGCTTCTAATGAATAGAAGATGACCGAAATTGTGACTTCTGTGTGTAGGACTTCTGAGACTAGGCACAAAAGGTGTGGCTTCCTCGTGATGCTCTCTCTCAGATCGTGCTCTCTGGGGAAAGCCAGGAAGTCCAGCGGATGGACTGTAAGGATATCAAGTAACCCAGGTTCATGTGTCATGAAATGGAGCTCAGCCATGTGTATGCACCACCTGCCAACAACCCAGCGAAGCTGCTTCCAAGCTCCTGATCCAAGAATCTGTGTGCCATGACATAGTAACTGCTGTTATAAGCTGCACAGTTTTAGCAAAATTTGTTACATAGCAATAGATAATGAATACAAACGATCCTGATGCAGGTGGTCTGAACACTACATTCTGCGAAACACTGGATTCAGCCAATAAAAGGAGTCATAAACTCTACCTGAATTAATATACTATGGCTCCAAAAATAGGATTTTGATTGGATGATTCTCTGTATGTAAAACAAAATCACACTTAGGAAAATTTGCAAAATTAACCTCAATAAAATTTCCAAGTCCCCAGTAAGAGCAAGCAACCCACACTCCATCACAAGTCAGCTGAATCTTACCAGGAGCAGCCTCTGGTTCGACAGGTGTCCCCTCTTCAACTGTGGCTTCTTCCACCTTCACTAAAGGTGCTCTACCCTTAAGTGATGGCTCACTGGCAACTTTCTGGGGTTCCTTCTCGGGTTCTTTTCTCTCAGATTCCACTCTGACTTCTCTCTTGACAGGGCGGATGTTGCCAGGGGATGGGGGCCGGACCTGGGCAGGGGTAGCTTTGACTGATCCGGGAGGCAAGGAGGAGGCTGGTCTGGGTGTGCCAGGCAGATGAGGAAAGGACTTGGATGGAAGCCTGGGTGACAAACAGTGGCAAGAGAACAGGAGACATCAGAGTAGGCTTTCCCGAACCTTCCTTTCCTCACACTTCTACCCCATGATAGTACTAGAACACCAATAAGGAAAAGAAACGAAGGTATTTAGCTGCGTGTATTTGCTTTTTATGTAGCAAACACAAAAATATTCACTCTAGGCTCTTTCCGGTTTTCTTTTTCTTTTCCTCCAAGGAAAAAATATTATTCCTGACGTGAATGCCAAACAGCGTGGAAAGAGTAGTTTCCTTTCAGAGAACAGAGGCTACAAATTCTTCAACATGGAACAACCGAGCCAGCTTCTTAAATTTCGCTTACCAAAGTCGGGAGGGCCCTGGTGATCTTACTTTGGGATGAGATGGAGACAGAGCCCTCCGAATGCCACACGTGGGTTGGAACGGGAGGTTTTCTCTCTCTCTGTCTCTTTTATAGCCCTAAGTTCAGAGAAACACAATAATTAGATTTTGCTATAGGAGTGGGACAATCCCATTCACAGTATTCAATAGTGGAGCCACAACCCATTGAGTGACTTCTTGGAAATTTTCCAACTTTTGTCATTTATACCCATTCCACTCCCACAAAAAGCCCTTGTTAGCTTAACACTGAATATTGTCAACTGAATTAACACAATCTGACACTAATAATAAAGCTCTGGATGTCTGATCTGGAGTTATAGTTGTTTAAAAAAATACACACTTATACTCTTAGAAAGCACCTATATATACTTTGTGCCTAAAATCAGCTGGGGCAAAATCTCTCACTGTCTGGTTCAAACCACACAAATATCAAAATTAACATCACTTCCATTCCCTTCTCCCCCCTCTTTTAATTCTTTAGCATTTTTTTTTCTTTTTTTCCACCTTGGAACATGGACATAACTGCAGTCTTTTTTTTTTTTTTAAATAATACCTGTCTGCTACATCAGACATTAATATATTTTCCCCTTTATACTGATACTACATAAATAAGTCCTTTCTCACCTAATGTCCTCTTGCTCTTGAAGGAAAAGTTATGTTCCAGGTGAAGAATTCTAGCTATTTTTAATCTTCTTCTTTAAGGATAAAATTGAAATGGCAGAGTGGGTCAAAACATCATCCCTTTTCTAGCTGCATCCTATAAATTCAGCCAGAGAGTGATACCTTTTCTAACTCGAAATGAGCAAAGGGAAACCCAGAGTGTTCCGATAATGTATAGTCAGCCAAGACAAAAAGACCAAAACAAAACAAAACAAAACAAAAAAAAACAACAACAAAAAAGCACAGAGCAAGAAAGACTAAATTCTAAGTATCTGAAACTTGCCAACAATGTTCTGGCCTGGGAATGGATACTCACTGGATACACCTGTGCAAGCACCTGTCAGTCCTTAACTCTGTTAGGATCCTTGCAGGAAAGCAGACTGTGAGAGCCCAAGGAAAGGGACAGAACTTTATCTTATCTAGCCGCAGGGCCAAGAAGCTGGTAGTGTACCTTCTCTTCTTTCTGCCCGGTACAAGCATCAACTCCCCTCTTCCTTCCTTTCCCACGTTTGCTTCCCTTCAGTGTCCCTTCTAATTGCTCCTCTCCACTTTCCTTAGAAGCATTCTAGTTGCTTGACTGGGCTGTAGGTGGGGGAAAAACATGAGTATCAAATAATACTCAATGTCTTCCCGGGATTTCTAAATAAAACAAATGAAGACTGGGGCAGGAAAAAGTTTTACAAGATGTGTGCCAGCTCTATATCACTTGTGGCTGCACGACCATCCTTTGCCCCCATTTCTGGTCCCAGAAGGTGGGAGGTGAGGGCTCAGAGAGCAGCTGTAGTCCTTGGGCACAAAAGTGTCAGCCAGCACATGGGACCCTTCTGGAAGGGATAGAGGGTGGCAATTATGCCTTGGGAATATCAGTGCCAGAGTGGAAGGCCTGGGGGCTCTTCCCAAGAGAAGCTGGGGTTATGCACCTCAAGTAGCTTTTTTCCTTTTTCTGGAAACATTTTAATGTGGTTGAAGTCAAATTAAGGAGAGATCTGAATGGGAAAATAAGTCCGGAAGTGTAGCTCGTGATGCGGGGGATACACGGATGAATTTCATCATCTGGGTCTTAAGACAGGCATTGAGGGAATGAACCTACAAAGATCTGTATAATCCTTCTTTTTGCATTAAAAAAAAAAGTCTTCTTTTTTTAAAGTGGCATTGAATCAATTCTTTCTTTCCTAAAACTGACCACCTTAAAGGGGTAGGGGAAACAGGGAAAGAGCAGTTTAGAAAAATGCCCCATACTTAAGATAACATCCTCTCAGGCAGGTAGATGCTTTTACTCTCTTAGTTCTTTAAGATGTCTTTTCATTGGTCTGGCACCCAATCACCTATTTGGGGACCACACGTGTAAAGGCATTCCTTATCCTCGTCCTGATCTGAGTTAGTAGCCAACGGTCTATACAATAATCTTCCCTGTTAATAATTTCCACAAGGCTACACTAAGGTGGAAGGCACAGCAAGGTGCCCATGTCAATGGTGCTGGCAAGTTTCCCAGCAGGACAAAGACTTTCATTTTCCAATTAGAGTTAGGTTTAGAATACAAATAACTTTCAAGAGAGATAATACAGACAAATACTCCAAAGCAGACTGAAGTCCAATAGAACTTTCTGTGATGACTGAAGCAATCAACATCCATGCTGTCCAATATACTAGCCACGTTTGGCTATTTGAATTTCGGTCTAAATTAACTAAAATTAAATAAAATTGAAAATAAAATTATGAAAACAGTTCTATTTGTAACAGCATCAAAAAGAATTAAATACTTAGGAATAAACTTAACCAAGAAGGCAGAAGACTTGTACACTGCAAAACAAAAGAAATGAAAGAAGACAAAATGGGAAGACAGTCTATGTTCACAGACTAGATAGAAGACAGACTTATTGTTAAAATGTCAACACTGCCCGAAAGCAACTACAGAGTCAATGCAATCCCTATCAAAATCCAATGTTGTTTTTGCAGAAATAGAAAAATTAATCCTAAATTCATATGGAACCTCAAGGTACCCTGAGTAGATAAGACATTCTTGGAAAGGAGAACAAAGTCGGAGGTCTTGTACTTTTGATTTCAAAACATAACCAAAACAGTGCGGTACTGGCATAAAGATAAGCATATGGACCAATGAAATAGCCCAGAAATAAATCCTTGTGTATATGGTCAGAGGATCCTTGATAAGGGTGCCAAGACCACTCAGTGGGGAAAAGATAGTCCCTTCAACAAACGGTGTTGAGAAAACTGGGTATCTACATGCAAAAGAATGTAGTTGGACTCTACCTCACACCATATACAAAAACTAACTCCAAATGGATTAAAGACCTAAATGTAAAACTTAAAATTATAAAATTCCTGCAAGAAAGTTGAGGAAGCTTTGTGACATTGTTTTTGGTAATGATTTCTTGGATATGGTACCAAAAGGCCACAAAAGCAAAAAGAGACAAATGGGACAACATCAAACTTAAAAACTCCTGTGCATCAAAGGATACATACAATCAACAGAGTAATAAGGTAACCTACAGAAAGAGAAATATTTGCAAATCATGTATCTGAAAAGAGATTAATATCCAGAACATGTAATATCCAGAATATGTAAATATCCTACAACTCAACAACAACAACAAAAAAATAAAGATTAAACAAATTAAAGAATAAGAATAAAAGATGAGCAAAGGACTTAAGTAGATATTTCTCCAAAAAAAGATATGTGAATGGTCAACAAGCACACAGAAAGATGCTCAGTATCACTGATTGTTAGGGAAATGCAAATCAAAACCACAGTGAGATAGCACCTCACACCATTATGATTTTCACAAGAAAATAACAAGTGTTGGTGAAGATGTGGAAGAACCGGAACCCATCTATATTGTTGGGGGAACGTAAGTTAAATGGGGCATTGCTATGGAAAACAATATGGCAGTAGGGCAAAATATTAGAAATAGAATGACCACAAAATCCAGCAATCCCACTTCTGGGTATATATGCAGAACAACTGGAGGCAGGGTCTTGAAAGAGATCTGTTACCCACATATATAGCTGTGCTATTCATAGTAGTCAAGAGGCAGAAGCAACTCAAATGTCCATCCGCGGATGAATGGATTAGCAAAATGTGGTGTATATGCGTGTGTTTGTGTATATGCATACATACATACAATGCAGTTTTATTAGCCTTAAGGACAGAAATCCTGTCACATGCTACAACATGGATGGACATTATGCGAAGTGAAATAAACCAGTCACAAAAAGATAAATACTGTATGATTCCATTCGTGTGAGGTATCTACACTAGTCAAATTCAAAGAAACAGAAACTGAAATGGTGGGTTACCAGGGATTGGGAGAGGAGAAAATGGGGAGTTGTTCCTTAGTGGGCATAGTTTCAGTTTTTCAAGATTTAATAAGTTCTGAAAAATATACGTAATATTACTGAAATGTACACTTAGAAACGGTTAAGACAGTAGATTTTGTTATATGTATTTTTTTTTACTGTAATTAAACATTTTTAAAAAGGAAATTAAATTTAAAGTTCTTTGTCATTCTCACTAGCCACTTTTAAGTGCTTCCATGACCAACTGCTGCTGGTTGCTCAAATAAATTCCACAGTGCAGCTCTGGGGCAAAAGTGACTTGTGAGTCACTTTCCGGAAATAGGTATTTGCCTAAACATTTGGTCGTAAAGAGATGAAAAGACAACCAGTAAGTCAAATATAGAAAGAGGAAGGCATTAAAAAAAATAAAAAATGGGTGAGACAGTAGAGTTTCTGGATCATGTGATGACAAATCCCTCTCATTTAATCTGTTGGCCAAGGGTCAGCTCTCATCCTCCCCTCCTGGTGTATTATGTTGTGTTTTTATCCGCAGCAAGGTATTTTTCCTTTGGTAAGTACTTTTCCCTCTCCAATAAGTACTCAACCTTTGGGGGCCAAGGTGTTCACCCCAACTATTGCTTTTTATCTACAGCTAGGCACTCTGAAGCACCAATGCGCTAAGGATGAAAAACTACCCAGACATCAAAGATAGTTTCACCTTTAGCTTGTAGGGCTGGAAGTCTGACTCAATCATGAATTAAACACTGATTCCTGAAAGCCTGGGGCTTGAAAGAAAACAGCCCGTAGGCAAAGCCATCGAGCTCTCACAAGCCTCAAATTATCCTCAAACAGCTACACAAAATCCTTTTAAGTGTCCATCAGCTTTATAAATCTGAACTGCTCTGGGAAGTTAAGATTTAAAAAAAATCGTTCAGCCTTTCATTAAACAGGTCATGGTATTACTATGGGAGAGAGGCAACGAGGTCTTCCGGTTGACTGGGGAGTCCTTCAAGACTACAGTACAATCACTGAAGACCACACAACAATGTCCGCTCCTTTCAACGGATACTAAACAGCACAGAGTTTGAGGAAGAAAGATGCATGGAGACATACGAGTTACCTCATTGCCTTTATGGCATGAAATTAATTAGAGGTGAACATTAATGTCAGCTCAGCCACCTTGCCAGTAATGCCAAGTACAAATTATATTCTTCACTTGCAAAACAAGAGTCTGTAACACAGCCCAGTGGCCTTTCAAGGATTAGTTACTTAGCAAATCACTAGTGTCTTCAAAATATTTTTGTAACTATATTTTCAGATCTGGGCCTTGACAGGGAGGGATGAGCTAGGCAGACAAAAATTCTTTATTTTGCTTTTTGGTGAAGCACACTGAGAGTTCAGCCAGCTTCTGGATATGGGGGCTTAATAACACGCAGAGGCAGGGGCCCAGGCCCTTTGACCTCCGTCAAAGGGTTTCTTACTTTCAGGAATGTCAAAGTGTCCTGGCATCGCACTGGTTTGCACGGAGGCACCCGTGTGCTACTTTGGCCACTCGCACAAACTTAGACAAAGAATGGTTTTCATCTTCAAGTTCACATTTTTAGGGGGAACAAAACGCCCAAGTGGAGAGAAAGCGTGGGGACACCACTGCCCAGGGGTGGGCACCTCCCACTCCGACACCCACACCGCACCTCAGGGTGGTGTCCACTCCACACAGACATGCCTGGCTGTTCCCAACGGCTACTCACCACTGTGCCATGAACAGTCCTCCTTCGCGCAGAGCCTTCTGGCGGTGTTACCAAGAATTTGGGTCGATCCGTCAGATTTCTAGAGTGTGCAGCTTTGTAGGGCATGATGTTGATGGGGCTGCAAGATGCTGAACGAGGACAAATGGGGATAACTAGGATGCAGATGATTGTTTTACACACAAGAGTGCCAGAGGAGCAGGTGAAGGAAAGCCAAAAGCAGGTTCAGGAAAAGGAGCAGAGCAGAGGTAGAAAGAAAAGTAGGGAGAAGATGTTATTACCTAAAGGTGTCCAGAGCCTTCATATTCAACTGTCCTGACAGTCCTATCAGTTTACAGTGTGTCCAAAGAGAAGCCATGTCCAAGTGAAAAATCTAGACTGTATAAGCTATTTGGCTATTTAGACACTGATTAAAGACGCAGATGTAATCTCATACAGAAAGCAATGGCCTTATCTTCCTATGAAATAATGGTTCTGCTAAAATGCTACATTAGTGACAGATAACTTTTATATAAGGACTGTTTACAATTAGATTTTTCCCAATTAGCTTTAAGATGGAACAAAAGGTGGAAAGACAGGAAACAAGCAAGCAGGCAAGCAAGAGACATTCCAGCTATTTTCCAGGGTGAAGTTCAACAGCCGGTGGAAAGAATTTTTATAATGTTAAGTGACCAAGTCTTACCAGGAGTTAAGACTGGTCACAAAGATAACTAATAATTCCCAGAAACAAATTTCGTAAATGTGTTGTCTATTTAAAGGCAAGTCAGATGCATAGCTGATGGGTTTTCCCAAAAGCCAAGGCATTTGATGGTGTATAACAAGCAATAGAATTTATGCAGAAGTGGGATGTAATCATTTAAAATGATGAATAGAACATAAACATGTTAGAATTGCCAAAAATAGAGTTGAGTCATGAATAGCTTTTACAGTTTTACTCAGGTTGATAAAGGTTTTGAAAATCACATAGTTTCTGACCATTCACATTCACAGGGACACTGTCATGAATCACATGATTCTGAGGAACAATGGGTTTAAGGAAATTCATAGAACACTACATAGGTATCCAAAGTGTGGGTACTAAGGTTCCAAGGCTCATTTTCAGATCTCACTGAGAAATCCTGTTCTCCAGCAAAAGAGTAAGACAATTAAACATGACTTCTGAGGAGAATACTAGGTGTTTGGATGATGTTATAAAATGACTTTACCCACTTAAAGCCATTGTAGCAAACCTTTAAAAAGACCATTATTTCAGCTATGTATAATAGTATTTATTAATAAATTAAAAACTCAAAAGTTGGGAATTTTGGAATTATAGAGACAAGAAATACTTGTTACTTATCTACAGACAGAAAGTTGATCAGATGGCTTATCTATTCATGTGCTCTGTCATTAAATGATTTGTAGTATCTTCTGGTTATCACTGAATGGTCAAGGCTGGGAATAAACTAGACACTGCATTCTCTTTTCCAATCCTCTGAAAACAGAACTCTATTTCTTCAGGATAAACTAAAACACTTTGCAACCACCCCCCCCTCCCCTGTTGTCCTTAAAAGAATATGTTTATCTTACCTGGGACTGACATAAAGCTTGGCTTCAGACCTTAATGATGAAGGAAGATGCCTTTATTTTGAGAAAGGAGAACCTTGTCTCATTTGGCTTGTTGTGATCACAGGGAAAACTGAACATAACCATTCGGTCAAGTCCCACAAAAAAGCATTTGCATTTCCCAGACAATGAAGAGTTAATTAATGCAAAACTCTTCCAAGCCAATCAAACGCATTTAAAGAATAACATCCTGGCACAGAGCACCTCCGTGAGATTACGGACCAGGAGAGGCACATACTGCCCGGGGGGCACGGCCAGAGGTCATTTACCTCGCTCAAGGATCAAGAAACCCTAGACAATAGCCCTGTTGAGGCCAGGGGTCTGACAGGAAAAAAGCAGCACAGAAATATGATATCATTTTCCTCCAGTGGAAAATAACTTTTGGGGGTATCTATTTTCCAGTGGAAAATAACTTCAGGGGGCATTTCCTGAGATGATCATGGGTGTAAGCCAAGCTCATCATGCCTCTCTGTTCATTCTTTATTCTAGCAGTGAGGTAATACTGAGCAAAGGGAGAAAATACCCTCAAATCTATCTAGTGTAGCTTGTACAGAATTCCTCAAATTTAATTGTTCAAGGAACATCGCCTGGCTAAAATAAACACTGTAAATTCTAAGAATATTATGTTTCATGGAATTCATTGTTCCGAACAGCAACCACTGAAAATCCTGAAACCTTTAAATCAATTAATTGTCTTAAAAAAAAAAAAATGTATCTTGCCCTTCCGAAGAGTAAGGGCAATAATATATAGCTGTTATTTTTATTTTCCCAGAGTGCCCTCTGTATCCCAAAGTAGTCTTAATAAACACAAAAATTCTTGTCTGGAGTGTCTACCAGAAAGTCTTCCACAGTATCTCTACTTCCTCTTACTTTTGGTAGCAAGTGTGCATTAATCTTGTTTATTCAAGAGTTTCTAAATGAACTGTATGAAAAGGTGCAGAGAAAAGATAATGCAGTACAAGTGGTTAGAGTGCAGCAGAGAGAATTGAAAAATTAGCAAATAGAAACATGATAACATTTATCGAGCACCACTATGTGTAGGTACTACTCTAAATGTTTTATATGTATCAACTCATTTCATCCTGAGCTCTAATAATCACAGGTATTTTCCGTGTATTTTTAAAAAATGGGCATGGAGAAGTCAACCCAGACCAGTGGCCACAAATAAGAGGTAGGAGACTTCCAAATTTCAAGTGCTCTTATTGCCTGTTCTGGGAGTTTGCAATCCCCAGACATTCTAGGAGAAAGGGTGGCTGTCTTCATCTGCCACATAACCCTGGCTCTGATGTAGGTCATCCTCTCGCCAATGGCAATGGGATATATGACGAACTCAAGGCACAACGGTAAAATGCAAAGAAAGAATAATTGAGGAGAGCAGGTGGCAAAATGAAAGCGATGGATAAAGTGTTTTTGACAAGAGAAACACAAGCGATGTTTATATACATAATTTCAAATGGGAAAAAAATTTAAAGACAACAGCTTTGGGTCATCAAATATAGGCCGTATCAATTCAACTAACCGGTAACAATGATCTAAGGAATGTGTTAATAAGACCAGCAACTCAACTGAAGGTCTATGCATTGCTTCACACTAAAGTAAATTACAGAAACGTATCAAAATTTGTGGAAAAGGAGAATGGGAAAGTGGCAAAGAACAGCCAGTTAGCAGGTAAAAAGCACCCTGACTGAGTGTAACAATGAAGAAGGAAGGTGGGAAGGGGGGGGGGGTGGAAAATGAGGAAATGGCATTGGACAACACTGGAGGGGGAGCGAGAGAATTGACACAAGTTAGTGGTGACGGAAACTGCAAAGACAGACACTTTTTCAGCGGTGAGGCAGGCAGTTAGCATGAAGCTACATACAGTGTGGAGAGTCCAAAGCATGAGAGCCCTAAACTATTTCGATCCTATGAAACAGGAATGAAAGCCATTTTAAAGGTTCCCCAATTAGCTGGACATACGGAAAAACTTTCATGACTTGCGTAGAAACACGACACTCATAGGCAGAAAATAAACGATCTTGAAATAAGCTGTACATTTTGCTCCAGAAAAAAATCTCGGATGTGATGTGACAGCTGACAGGAGAGTTCTTTCGCAGAAAACACAGAACACTGTGGTCCAGCTAATTGGACACACACTGCACACAGAGCATTACTCCAGGGCGCCGAGGAAGGAGGTTGGATAAGCATGTTTAAGACCCAATCACCAATTAGAATTCTAAGTGGCTCTGGCAGAAGTCACTTATAATCTGTGCACTTGGTTTCCACACGCAGGTGGTAGGAATGTCTACTTGATTTTTGACCGCCTCCTGGCGGGTACTGTGAGAATTAGGGTTGCTATCAGCTCACTGGGGCACCATGGATGGAAAAAAAAAAATCATAAAACCACCAAGAATTATTTGTAAAGAGGGTTAATGATCACGAAGAGACTTGCAGAGGCAAAATATTTTTAAAGGGAACTTTATGAAGAGGCTGTGTAATTTCCTAAGTGCCAAAGACAAGGGCTGGTAGATGGGTTATGGAGATCTACCAACTGTGCCCACAGATATTTGGGAAAAACCAAACCGGCTCACTATGAAAGAGATGTTGCCAAAAGCCAAATACGTATCTTTCTTTGCAACGAGATATCGGCTCTCTACTAACTTCTCATTAAACTAATTGGCTTATTCGGGCATGCTTTGCATTTCAAAAACGTAGAGGAGTTATAACTAATTACAATAACCAGTGTTTGGCACATTCTCCATATTTTCAAAGTATGCAACAAATGAGAACACTATAATTAGCCTTCCCCACAACTCTTAGACATTTGAGAGGGTACTAATTCCTAGATTACATAGAAAGACGGGCACAGGGAGGGGAAGTAGCTCGCCCACAGCCACATCATGAAACTCTCGCTTAAATTGACTTGGGCTCTGATTTTATTCCTCAGTCAATATATTAGTATTAAATTATGTCTACTTCTGATCATGTGCTCAGATGCAGGGGCAGAAAGAACGGTGGGAAAGGGATAGGTCTTTCTGGTGATGTCACAAACACACAGAAGCATCTGAAGCCATCTCATCACAAGGAGGGACACCCTTGGTTTGCCTGGCATCTGGGGTCCAGGTAAGATGCTTAGGTGGATGCTAAGGAGGGAACAATACCAGGGCCGCGAAACCAACACCAGCAGACATTTTCAAAGCCACTGCACCCAAGGAGAGAGAAGCAAACACACTGGGAAAGACGGAGACGTGATTATGATGAATACTGGAGGCTCAGATGTGCTTCCGAAAGAGGACTTGACCTCACCAAGAAAGTTGCACCTCGAACAGTTTTACCTGGGTCTCCAGACAAGGCAGCCGCGCTTTTGCTTCTGGCCAGGAACGCATGTGTGGGCGTCAGCAGTCTGTTAACAACGCTGCTCTCCCATGGGCTGAGCTGCAGGCGGCGAGCTAAACGTCACCACATAAGCAAGATGTTAGAGGAATTCTTTCCAGGGGCAGGAGAGTGCACAAGAACATCATACTTATGGCTTCCACGTGCCAGGCCTTGGAGAGACGAGGCTCTCCAGGGAGGACAGTTGGCAGAGAGACCAGGAGACAGGAACTCTGCCCAAAGGAGGAGCTATTCCATAATGCTGCCTTTCTTCAAGATGTTAGTGTTATGGATGCAGAGTTTGCTAACCACCCTCCTTTTGGAATGAACAAGTAACAAACAAAACAGAAATAGCGTGTCGACCACGGGTTTGGGATGTAGTCGTACCTATTGGCCCTCATCAGGATGGGCAGTGGGCTGAAGGCACACACGTCAACCCAAGGGCTTCCTAAGTACCCTGAACAATCAACTCCAACAGAGGCTTTGGCAGCTAATGCAAGACTGCATTTCTGTATCAATAAAGACAGAAAGGGTCTCCATGACATTCTGCCAGATGTCATGAACTGCGGCTTCGGCACTTGGGAGAAATGAAATATAATAAAATGAAAGAGGACCCAGGCAAAGTTCTGTGTGGGATTTCCTTTTGACTTTTCCATTCAGCAAGCCAGGTTCTTTCAGGTCCCTGTTTGGCAACAACATAAACATTTTGGCAGAGAATGAGGGTAAACCTGAAGCAAGATAAAATTAAACAGAAAAGCCAAAAGCCAATATAAACTCAATGTTGGAAATTACCAGTGGGTGTGGGAAGGCTCCAGAAAATAAATTTAGAAGAACGCAATGAAATATAGTCTCAAATTGTACTGGGGCTTGGTTGGCAAGACCATTGTCAGGATATACGTGCTAATCATAAATTAACTATTTTGCTTATATTGTTAGCTTTGAGTGGTGGCCCATGAAAATATAGAAGCTACTTTCCAAAAATATCAGGAAAGAAGCTGGCAAAATCCTGCAAATATCACTAAAGTGATCATCTGTCTCTATTTTAGAATACACTCCAAGTCACTTACAAAAATCTTTAAAACTGTCTAAACCTGACAAGGCCACTTCTGTTTGGTACCATAAACAGCAGGTGTATATCCTGTTGTCTCTGGAGTGACTTTTTTTTTTTTTAAATAACCTTTTATATGTTGAATTTTCAAGAAATGGCATCTAAATTCTAGAAAATTAGTTTTAGTTAAACAGAAGTTATCTGATGTTAAATGTTGTTATAAAAAATATCTCCTCCTACTTGAAAGGAATTACCAACCTCCAAAAAGCATCTTAAGTTCCTGACTTTATTTTTAAAAAGAAGCTATTTTGATCAAGGCTATGGTGAATTTAAGAATTAGTGAATTGTTTATTAGATTTTGTTATTAGGAGAGTCTTCAGAGTTAAATCGAATCTTATCTGATAGACACAAATAAAAGGATAATATAGATGTTATATGTTGTATACGTACAATTACACATATAATACAGAAATAGCTACAAAGTAGAACACATAAGGGAATAAGTGCTGTTACATACTATACTACGGCAGTGTGCATGTGGGCATCAGTCACAGAATTTAAAGCAAACTAAAAGTGGAATACATTCACAGAATAAAACCACTGGGAAAGGTGATGAGGATACATGAAAATCTTCAAAAGAACTATATTTTCAAGTAGATGAGGAAGGGAAGAGAAGAATGCTTCCTTTCCCTGATAAACTCTGTAGGAGGGCTGGCTTAGAATTGCAGAGATGGTTTATCATTGAAAAGACAGCTCTTTTCTTTCCCCCTGGACTAAGTTCATTAACTTTATTTCTGTGAGACTTTAAAGCATCAACCAAAGAATTTGCCTCAAAGGAAGATTAAAAACCTTCTCTGACTTGTGTTTAAAGCAAATCTGAAGAAATTTGTTTTATAGCTCTGACACCGTGAAAGAAAGCTTTTGCCAGAAGAAACATGTTTCCCCTTCCTCTGCATTCATTACTATGCCCTGAACAAGATAGAGATAGATGTCTTCTATAAGACGACTTTTTAATAAAGGTTAGGACAGGAGTTAGTTTATTGTTTATTGTGTTTTTTTTTTTCACCTAGCAGGGCCTGATTTTAAGATGAAGGAAGAGATATTAATTCTTGTGGAACAACTCTATAGTATTGATCCTACTTAAGCACTTAAAAAGGAGATATTGACAATTCCTATAATAGACCACGTGGACCAGGGGAGGCACATGAACATTAGAGGTATTTGCACTGCCACCTTCTTCCATAAGCAGGAAATCATTGTTCAGTTTGAGACGAGTGTCATGCAAAAATCAGGCAAGTGTTGCCACATCCTGATATTTCATTAGAAGTAGGAAACCTAAATGTTACTTGATATATTCCATTTTTAGGATGATGGCAATGGATTCAACTTAAAGAACAAAACACCCTACTCCAGTCAAACAGAAGATGTCTGTGGGCAGAATTCAGCTTCAGGTCTACCACCAGGCCCTGTGATCTAGATTCTAAGGAAAAATGTATGGACTAATTCTAATCAAACAGTAGGCAACTTCATTTCTTGCTTTTTTGAAACTCCCTATTCTTCCTTGAGGGGGGAAAAAAAACTGGTTAAGTAGGTAGCTTAAGAATATGAAGAAACACATTTTTAATGCAAAAATCTCCAGTGGCAAAAATCCCTCTATTGCAGCAATTAAAAAAGATCTTTGGTAATTAGAGGTTTCCTTTAACTCAGGTCATTTTATCAGTCTATATGACACGATATTCAAGTGTGATAATAAAAATATTTAAAAACAGGTAGGGCACAGGCACAGAGCTAATGGATGCCATGCATTAGCTCTGGAGGACCTGGGGAAGCACCGCTTGAGGAAGTGGATATTTACACCAAATGGTATGGAAATATTTCAGTATTTTTAATAACCAGTGGAGCGTTCCAGCTGAACCCTGATAGCACCAGAACCTCAATTTAATATCAGCCTTAAGCCCTGTGCTACAGGGTTGAGAAAGCTCAGACAATCTAGTAATGGTATATTCCCTTTACCGGATTTGTCTATAAAAGCTTCTAATTTAATAATTTGATAAGAATGCTTCCTAACTTGATAATAAAGCATGACACCAACTTTTAAAAATAGCAGAAAAGCAAATTAACGAAATTACTTAAATTTTAAATTAGAGAAGTTCAAATTCAGAAGAATTTCTATTCTCATTAAGAGGCCTAGGCTCCTCACTGCCCTGAGGATTTGTCTAACTTAAAAAAAAGGAAAAAAAATTGTTTCGTGGACCATATGGAAGTTCCTGGATGAACTGAATCCTCCTTCCTGGCCAACCTTGACCTTGCCTAGTAGACCCAGGAACTGGTTCACAATTCTTCTGACAAGGGGCCAGAGAAGCAGAATCCCCAAATTTAGTGCTTTCCCTCTGATTCTGTTAAGTTCAGCTTAGGATTCAATTTGATGGGCCCCGTGCATGATTCAAGGAGCAGTTTCTTGGCCCTCGCTATGAACTGGCTATTGAACTTTCCCTGATCCTTAACCTCACCTAAAAAAGCACACATACAGAGTCGATCTAAGGAAGGGCACCACCCATGGGGGTAAGAACAGAGGATGCAGGGGAGCCTGGGTGGCTCAGTCGGTTAAGGGTCCGACTTTGGTTCAGGTCACGATCTCGTGGTTTGTGAGTTCAAGCCCCGCGCGGGGCTCTGTGCTGATGGCTCAGAGCCTGGAGCCTGCTTCAGGTTCTGTGTCTCCCCATCTCTCTGCCCATCCCCCACTCACTCCGCTCCCCAAAAATAAATAAAATTAGTAAACATTAAAAAAAAAAAAAAGAATATCCAATCAGGGGCACCTGGGTGGCTCAGTTGGTTAAGCGTCCGACTTTGGCTCAGGTCATGATCTCACAGGTTGTGAGCTCAAGCCCTGCCATCAGGCTCTCTGCTGTCAGCATAGAGCTTGCTTCGGATCCTCTGTTCCCCCTTTCTCTCTGCCCCTCCCCCGCATGTGTGCTTGCTCTCTCTCTCTCAAAAATAAACAAATATTAAAAAAAATTTTAAAAAGCATATCCAATTAGATACTATCACGCAGAATCTATAAAACATCTTGCTAGTTGAAAGATCATTGTCATCCCACAGAAGTGTGGTAGGATGTACTGTTTGGTTTATCGCTCATCTACCCCAATTTCAGCTGTGAAACTGTAGGAGGCAGTAAGCAAGGTTTGACATCAAAGCACTGTAAAATCCCAGTTGCAGTTTGTCTTAGACATGGGTTGACACATTAAAGTGCTGAGTAAGTGACCAAATCCAAAGAAAAGATGAGTAGACAATTGTAAGAATAGCATTCACATGCTATATTTTATACTAAGGGGATGGGTTTGAAAATAAGGCCTATTTATGAAAGGAGTTTTAGTTCATAATACTTTTCTCTAACATCTAAAAGGCCCCTAATTTGACTACATGTCTAATATCAATGATTTAGTTAGTCATCATTTACTAGTTATCATTTAGTTAATAGTTGAGCAAATTAGTTAAAAAAAAAAAAAGAGGAATGGTGCAGGTTAAAAGGCAAGAATAGGAAGTTACTCAAACATTTACTGCTTTAAGTGAGTAGTTATTAGTTATAAAATAACAACAGGTATAATATTGTACATTACAATGACACAACTTTTATACAATACAAAATATATGAATACTCATACACACAGAACATGCACACATTGCATTCTTTTTAAAGACTGAACGTTTCCCAGTTTCTTAATAAAACATTCAAAAATAACCACGATTTTGTTACTTTTAAAGAGTATATGTTTTCATATTGCACAACAATTCTTTGGTTTCCTAATTTAAAATCTTAGTTCTGTAAAACCGAAGCTTATCTTAAAAACTTGATTTTTTCCTTCTATGACATATAAATATGCAAAATAAAACTTTAATTTCATAAATAACTCAAAATTCATGTACTGTAAATCCATGGGACGAATAAAACTCAAAATTCAAATAAAACATTAATTGGAGGGATACGATTATTAAAAGTTTTAGGAAACTTCAATGAGGATATATTCTTGAAGTCAGGCCAAATCCCTTAAGAGCAAAATGAATGGACACCAAAAACCAATCACACACACACAAGAAATGCAGTAAGGTTTTGTTAAATGAGAACTCAAACAGTAAAATGAAATCTACCAACATGAATCATTTAAGAAGATTTTTTAGAAAGTCAAAGCTTGGAATTCCCAAAGTACAGATGAAAAGTCAAAGACAGTATGATTGAAGTAAAGTAAGTGTTCGTAACAAAGATTATTTGCATGTTGGTGGATAAGTGGGTGATTTCTGGAGCTGTAAACTCATTTACTAAAAAGTTGAGAAGCACCGCTTTCATCACTGCTAAATGCAACCATTCAGCCAAGTTCTAACATGAGCAAGGTTCTTGTCGCAAGGGAAATGCTGCTCAGCCGCTTACTGCTTTTTTATTCTGAAGTTTTGTTCTTCCTATTTAAGAAACGTAGGGAAAGCAACTTCAGATGCTGATTTTTAGCTGTAAACATCCAGAAAAAAAAGAAGCATTAAGTAAATAACAGAACACTTTTTTTGTTTTGTTTTGTTTTCCTTTTGACTGTACCTCTATCTGGAGAATTTAGTAAAGTTGCAGATGAAGAGGAGAGCCGCTTGCTAATGACGGGATCGACATGTTTCGAAAGATTCATGGTGGAAACTGACCGCCTGTCTGGATCTAAAACAAATGGAGATAATGCTAATTGACAGCCAGCATGCAGGATTGCAATTTCCTAGTTCACTGATGGAAGGAAAAACTAGGATTGGATGCTTTCAGCTCTATCACTAGATCTTACATAACAGCACAGTTTTCTAAGTGGATGTCTTAAAGGTAACTTAAAGGCCAGAAATAAAATTATTTTTCTCATAGGATAAAATAAACGTTTAGCACACCAGTTTGTCAGCCAGGAAAATTCAGGCATATTGCTATAGTACAACAGACAGATGAGGATCAAAGGCAGGCCAGTGGAGGGGAACTAAACTAATGGAGGCAGACTGGAAAACAAAGAGAGGATTGTAAAAGTGGATGCCCTCATAATTTTCCCAAGTAGGAACAAGGGGGTAGTAAGCGGGCTGCTGGTAAAACAGAATGTAAACACTAGGAAAAAAAGAGGAATACCAGGTTCTATGTATTTGCTGATACCTCTGCTTGTAGAGTTACTTTTCCTAGGGTGTTAATGTTCGTTACAGAAAAACAGATTAAAAAGAAAGAAAGGGGCGCCTGGGTGGTTCAGTCAGTTAAGCAGCTGACTCTTGATTGCGGCTCAGGTCATGATCTCATGGTTCATGCGATCGAGCCCCCCATCGGGCTCTGTGCTGACACTGTGGAGCCTGCATGGGATTCTCTCCCTCCCTCTCTCTCTGCCCTTCCCCCACTCTCTCTCTCTGACAAAATAAATAAACTTTAAAAAGAAAAAGAAATACTCTGGGTATGGAAAGGATGGCTGCTATAGCATTTCTTTTTAAAAAGTCTATGAATAACCACACCTCTATGCCCGTTACACAGAGTCTAGTGCAGTTTACAAATGTAGAATCAGACCACAAACTTGCCCAACAAAACTGACAGCAATATATAAAGAAAATTAGCATTCTTTCTCTTTTACTTTATTAGTGATATTGTTCATCCTTCAGGTCAGTAATTTTAGAGTAATTCTTAAAGGTCAAGTCAGAAGAGAATAATAGCCATATAAAATAGGCTGTTAGTTTGTTGTCTGTTGGACAACAGTTTGTTGTCTGTTGTTTGTTGTCTGCGGAACCAAATTATAACCATGCTCATTAGAATAAATCACAGTCCCTGAATAAAAGTGCACAGAACAAAAGTCTAAAATGTCAGTGTATTTATTTAGGAGGGCAAGTAGGTGTTCTGACCTGTGATAGCCAAAGGTAAAAAAGGTGTTGCCATATTTTGTTTTATTTTTCTATTGTTAGCTTCTTCTAAAACTAAAAACAAACAAAAATATTCTTTAGGTAGATGCCTTTAACACCCAGTTCTCACGGGTCTAACACTGGTAGTCAGAACTTTACAGTAAACTTCACTCCACAGAATAATCATTTTGGCCATTGTTTATAATGTACGGATAAACAAGGCTTCCCCCAACATCAGACATTCCTATCTCTACCGGGACACATTGGTATGGTTGAAGCAACTTCATTATAAAACAAACAAACCCAAACATTGTTTCTGTGACGTAAATTTACACTTAACTGATAGGCTCTTAGGGCAGTCCTGAAGATTTAGGATAAAATATCAAAAGGAACATCTAAATGATAAAATGTAAGATCCAGGGGTATAAGGAACGATCAAAGTCATTTCTAGGTGGATCAAGCAATTCATTTTCTTTTTTTTTTATTTTTTTTTATTTTTTATTTTTTTTATTTTTATTTTTGGGACAGAGAGAGACAGAGCATGAACGGGGGAGGGGCAGAGAGAGAGGGAGACACAGAATTGGAAACAGGCTCCAGGCTCTGAGCCATCAGCCCAGAGCCTGACGCGGGGCTCGAACTCACAGACGGCGAGATCGTGACCTGCCTGAAGTCGGACGCTCAACCGACTGCGCCACCCAGGCGCCCCCCAAGCAATTCATTTTCTGATATTGTTTTATGTGTTAAGCTTTAGTTGAGGGACAGTGTGCCTAATTGGAGGCCTGCATGGTTAAAATTATGGAGGTGTCACATGTATTGATTGTATTGATTATAATACAATAATATGGAGGTGTCCATATTATTAAATTACAAAATTTAATAATTTGTATTAAAATTATGGAGGTGTCACATGTATTGATTGTATTACTTAATGTAATGAGAATTATATTACTTAATACAATAAAAATTTCTAATCGTTTCTTTTTCTCCCTGAACAAAATACAAATTCACGAAAGGATTTATTAAGAGTCAGTTTTGGGGTGCCTGGTGGCTTAGTCAGTTAATCATCTGACTCGATTTCGGCTCAGGTCAGGATCTCACGGTTTGTGAGTTCGAGCCCCACGCTGGGCTCTGTGCTGATGGCATGGAGCCTGCTTGGGATGCCCTCTCTTCTTTCTCTCTCTGCCCCTCTCCACTTGTGCTGTCTCTGTCTCTCTTAAAATAAATAAATAAATAAATAAATAAATAAATAAATACTTAAAAAAAAAAAAAAAAGAATCAGTTAAAAAAAATTTACAAACCAGCGCTAGTCAATGTGTGAGCAGTAAGGCAACACACTGATTTACTATGGATTAAATTTAATTTCTAGGATCTGTTTTATGATCAGCAAACACTGACTGAGTGCCGATCCTGAGTGAGGCATTGTTGTATGTGAGTAAGAGCAGGTCACTGCTCTTAACATCACAGCAGATCATTCTGACCTTTGAGAATTTTGGCAAATTCCATGTTATTTTCAAACTTCTCTGTTTAGCACAGCAGCAATTTTCTCTGATTCACAGCCCTTATAAAAATGGATTTTATGCAAGAGCTAACAAATACAACATTAGTTTCTCTTGCTCTGGGTGGCAGAAATGAAGGTCATATATTAAACTCTGAGTGTAGAAGCAAGAATTAAAGGCAAGTGACTGTATTTCCCCTTAAAAATATTTGAAAATCTGTAACAGAGTGTACTTCTGCTGGACACAAGTAAAACATGAAGCCAAGTAAAGGAAAAATAAGGTCATAAAAATATATACTATGACAGCTTTTCTGTATGGAACGTTTACGTAAAACTGCCCTTAGGATAAAATATCACACATGAATGATCCTTATGATTACAGATTTGACACATGCCCACCCTGTACCACTGGGTCATTAAGAGCCAAGGAAAAAAAAGTGCTTTTAAGTATGGTTTAACGCCACAGGAAAGCTGTGATAATTTGCTTTCAGAATTTTTAAAACAAAGAGGTTCTAGAAGATACACTGAATGTTAGGAATAAAAGAAGAGAGTAAGCAAAAATCCATTGTTATTTAGGCTAAAACTAATAGTGGAAACAGCAGTACTGACAGGGGTGTGGGGTGGGGGGCACACCAACTGGATGTACTTCGATTCCAGGTAATCCATTAACTAAAAAACACTTTTTTAAAGATTTTGTCCAAAACGGTCACTTAAAGAGAAAGTAAACACATCACATGTAATGACATTATTTCAACACCTTCAAGTCACCTGAGTTCTACCATCATCACACTTAAGAAACACTGTGCCATGCCCAGATCTAGGTCTATGCAATGGGGTATTAGGCATGCATTATGACTACGGTGGTGACGGCTCAGCTAGCGATGAACTGGCCCTGGGTCAGAGGTGCTAGCTACAGGTCAGGCAACCGGCAACCACGGGGATGTCTGTACCAGATTTTCTAGTACCACCAAGAGTTGTGAAGTGGTGGTCCAGGCCTGCTAAATCGAGAAAGGTGAATGATGATGCAACAAAACCACCTGGGGACAGAATGTAAGACAATGATTTTTCAAAGTAAAAAAAAAAAAAAAAAAAAAAAAAAAGTTATTAGACTCACACAGATGGAAAAAAACTGACGCACTATATAAAATTCAAGGTTCATTGAATTTACAGTACAAAAATAAAGCCTTTCACTACGTCCAAATTTCAGTATGATTTTATGTCTATTCAAGAACAAGGGAATAACAGCTGAGGCATTCACTGGTTCTGGTTTCAGAACCTGCACTTTCTCCCGCGGAGCATTAAAACTGCACACACTCTAAGGTCTGAATACACAAGTTCATAGTATCGATTTTGATCAGTCAATACTGCTAGGGTTCTTCCAGAGAGGAAGACAAAACTGGTGAATTTATTCCATAAACCTGACAACTTAATGTAAAGAATTACTTAAAATAATGCAGAGTGGAAACTGCACGTTTACTTAGAAACATTGCATAGATTTCTATCTCTTCAAGGAACTATGTAACCAAAGAGAAAAGCAGCCTGTGTTATGGGAGAGAGAGAATCTTATCTTACCTCCATCACCCTCTTATCCTCAAACAGCTAGGATCATCATTTCATTACAGTTGAATTATTTCAGCAGGATTTTTGTTTTGGAAACACAGACTTAGAGAAAAAGAAGCAACTGTCCTTTTACTGTCCAGGAAGAAAGGAGTGATTTTGAAGGCGATCACTGTTTGTTTACCTGCACTGTGGATGCTGGGGCTCCCATGGAGAGAGCCTCCCCATGACCAGCGGTTATGCTTCTGTCTTGGCTTCTGGCTCCTTTCCATTGTACGCCGTACAACAGCTTCATGGCGTTCCTCAAATGAAGCAGAGGAGTGGAAGATTAGATTCAACCTGGTTGCTTGAGGCTTCTTCAACTTAAGGCAGAATGGAGGAAGGCACCACTGAAATCTTTACCTTAGTACTCCTACTTCCTAACTTGGACGCCTTATCTTAGGGTGGAAGGAGCATCAACTTGGGATGGTTACTGAAATCATCAGGTCCCAGGTGATAAAGCGTCTCAATACTTTCATATGGGCGAACTGAACATAAATAAGTTATAGCGCGAAGACTAGACACCTGGGCTTTTAAAGTTTCTAGGGAAGTAACTGCAACAATCACGCCATTTGGGACCTGCCTTCCATACCCCAACCTCCCTGGAAGCTGTGACTATCTATAAAACTGATTCCTTAATTCTGCTATGCACCCCAGCACCTTATTGGAAGGTTTCATAGTAAATGTGTTGCATTTCTGAAACAGACAAATCTCCTGTGTACTTCCCGGAGCGGCGTCTTACTTTGTCTTCCTCCAGTCTCTGCCTTCGCTTTTCCTCCACAGCGGCCCTCCTCCGCTCCTCCTTCAGCCTCTGCTCTTCCAGCTTCTTCTTCCGCTCTTCCAGGTGCTTTTCATAGTGCTGCCGGGCTCGCTCTTCCCTTTCTAACCAGATGATTTCTCTCGCAGCTTTAGAAGAAAAACAGGGGAAATATAGACTGGTTTAAAACTTAAACAGGCAGGACTGTATAAACAGCCCACAAGAACAGGTTCTTTGGTTTTGTCTTTGCCAAGCCTGGCCTTTGCTTTCCTCACATTTTCAGGAAGAAGTACCACTGTTAATTTATAGCATAATTTAGTATGCTGACAATGAGGTCCAAGAAGATGCACTGAATTCTACTTTTTGGGAATCCCCCCCAGTCCTGTAGTTTGGTATATTATTACAACAGAGTAATGCATACATCACATGCTCTGGTCTCAATTCTGACTATTGACAAAACCAATGGCACCATCCATCTCTCTCTCTCTCTCTCTCTCTTTAAAAAAATGGGATCATCCTCTAGATCAAAAGCCTGTGACTACATTTGTTTCAACAAAGCACTGGTTCTCTGAAAACGTTAAAAGAATTTGGGACAGGGGCGCCTGGGTGGCACAGTCGGTTAAGCGTCCGACTTCAGCCAGGTCACGATCTCGCGGTCCGTGAGTTCGAGCCCCGCGTCGGGCTCTGGGCTGATGGCTCAGAGCCTGGAGCCTGTTTCCGATTCTGTGTCTCCCTCTCTCTCTGCCCTCCCCCGTTCATGCTCTGTCTCTCTGTCCCAAAAATAAATAAAATGTGGAAAAAAAAAATTAAAAAAAAAAAAAAGAATTTGGGACAAAATCCCCAGAATTGATGGTTGATAAAAGATACATTAAATGCCTCATGGATTATCACACTGAGTCACCTAAGTGACGTGAGGGACTAAGTAAGCAGATCTGGTGTCTGAGACGCTCACGCTCTGGTTAGATAAGACTTACTATCACAGCCTGAATGAAAACAAACAATTCAAAAAATATTGTTCAGTGACGGAATGCTTCTTTTCTCCTTTACATATCCATGTTCCTTCCTTCCTCATTTTAGGGGAACACATAGCCAACAAAACTTTTTTTTTTTTTTTTTAGTATGATGCTTCCTTGAGCTGTGATAAACCTATCTTTAATATGATCTATTAACACAGTAGGTACAAGAGTCCAAACAAAATTTAGAGCATAAACCCTGAGGATACTGAATGGCATATAAGTTAAAATGTTATTTAAAAAAATTTTTTTTAACATTTATTTATTTTTGAGACAGAGAGACAGCATGAACAGGGGAGGGTCAGAGAAAGAGGGAGACACAGAATCTGAAACAGGCTCCAGTCTCTGAGCTGTCAGCACAGAGCCCGACGCGGGGCTCAAACCCACGGACTGTGAGATCATGACCTGAGCCGAAGTCAGACGCTTAACCGACTAAGCCACCCAGGCACCCCAAAATGTTATTTTTTTAATAGAAAAAAAATTCAGAACATTTCAGTTTCCTCTAAATGTTTAAGGTTAACAATTCTGTATTTCTGCTACCATTATACCTTTTCTAAAGGTGTTCACTTGAGGAGACAAATCCACTGAAGGAAATCTGAATAGACTTTACTTGTGTGAAAGAACAAGAATGACGCAAGATGAGTTTGTCCTGTGACATCACTCAGAGAGAACTGGGTTATCCCAGCAGCACTGCCACTAATGGGTGGGGAGATCTCAAGACACGTTCATTTGAATTTCAGTTTTCTCTTGCCTAAAAGACGCGGAAATTGATCTTCAAGAGTCCGTCCAATTTTAAAAGCCGATGGTTCTAAAGAAAGTCTCAGGCCCATGTTGAAACTTGGAGTAAAAGCACATAGTATGTGCTCAATAAATATTTGCTAAATGAGTGAATAAATATAAACACCATGAGAATACACATTGAAAGTAACAGATGGGGAACATAATTCTAACATTTTTTAAAGGTGAATTTACTGTGATCACATACCCTCATGCACACATCTTTTGGATTTCCTGAATACCTTACTAGCCGACTTTCAATGATACCACACATTTTAGTTCATTTAAAAAGGTGGATTTCCAGTGACAGATTTTTGTCAAAGCTTAAACAGTTCAAAATATTAAAAGGCAAAATGAAGGTCTTCCTCTAACCTTAGACCCTCTTATGTTCCACTTCTACCTTTTCTGCAAATGGAAAAGAAAGTAAAAATCCACGTAGTACTGTAGTATGGCACTTCTGCTCTGCATCTTGCTCTTTTCGCTGAAAATAGATCTTAAAGATCTCTGCACACCAACATGTGAAACATGAATCTAACAACCTTTTAAATGGCGGTATAATATTTCACTGTCTACATACCATATTTTATTTTTTTATGTATTTTTTAAAGAGTATCTTGAGAGAGACAGAGACAATGTGAGTGGGGAGGGGCAGAAAGAGGGGGAGAGAGAGGATCCCAAGCAGGGTCCGTGCTGCAAGCACTGAGACTGACCCAGGGCTCAAACTCATGAAACTGTGAGATCATGACCTGAGCCAAAGCCAAGAGTTGGATGCTTAACCGGCTGAGCCACCCAGGTGCCCCAACATACCTTATTTTATATAACCAAATACTTATTGATAGATTTTCTTAGTTGTTTCCAGTATTTTACCAATTCAGACCTTGAGTGACATTGTGTTATCATAACCTCTGTAGAGATGTGAGCATATCTATGTAGAAGTAGTATTGCTGAATCCAAGGGAATATACACTTAAATTAAAAAAAAAATTTTTTTAATGTTTATTTACTTTTGAAAGAGACAGAGACAGAATGCGAGTGGGTTGGGGCAGAGAGAGAGGGAGGCACAGAATCTGAAACAGACTCCAGGCTCTGAGTTGTCAGCACAGAGTCCAACGCGGGGCTCAAACTCACGAGCTGTGAGATCATGACCTGAGCTGAAGTTAGATGCTCAACCGACTGAGCCACCCAGGTGCCCCTACACTTCACATTTTGATAGATACTCTCACACTGTCCTCTGTGGAAGTCACACCAATTTATACTCCCACAGGCAATGGGTAAAGGTCTCAGGCAGAAAAAAGAAATAGCTTTATACCTTGAAGCCTGGATACAGGCAGTAAGACCCATCTATTTCTTAACTCTTGGCTTTCAAACTATATAGTCTTTGACTTTTATACCCCATGTTGAGGAAAACTTCAGACTCTTTGAGGATATTTATGAATGTCATCTTGTCTTTTCCTATAAGATGTCCCAGAAGCCAAAAGACAAAACAAGAAAAAATGCTTATGAAATATTAAGAAAACATTTTTTAAAACCGGTAAGATATATTTGTAAAATAAGAATTTATCAATTCACAGGTAATTTTCCTTAAGTCATGTTTTTCATCAGGCCATTTTCTCGCTCATGAGTATTTGTGGTTATTTTCTCACTTAACTGAAACTCCACTGATTTCTAAAGTCCTACCTAAACTTGGCCTTAATATCCTTATGTGGCCTTATTCTGCACTGCTTTCCAGAAGAGCCTCTTACTTCTAATTAGTCCTGTTTCCTTACTGCACCTCCCAAATAACCCATGCTTCTTCCATGTCTTTGCTTCCATGGTTTCCCTGTTGAGAAAGCTGCCATCATTGTTAATTCCAACAGATCCATCCTTTAAGGCAGGGGTCTTACAATGTATTTCAGGATCACCTCTGGAAGGGGGTACGTGTGTATGTGTGTCTTGGGGGGGATAGTAGTTAAAATGCAAATTCCTGGGCTCCAACCCTCATATTCATATTTATTAATTCTAGGATGGGGCCCCGAAAACTGCCTCCCAAGAGATTCTAGGTGGTCCCAAGTGGTCTACTGATGGCATTTGGAGGAACACTGCCCTCAAGGTCTTCTGCAGGAGCTTCAGCTCTTCTGGGGGGTGGGGGGTGTCAATGCTGCTCTTACGACATCTACCACAAACTCCGGCATTTCTTCTATTCTGATTTCTAGGTAGCAAAGGTTTTCTCTGCTTTCCCCCCTTCCCCTCATTCACCATAGTGCTTTTCACAACTTGAACATATCTAAAAGTCTTAATAATTACTTCCTGATTCACTGGGCACTACTTCCTGATTCATTCACCCATAACTGTGTGGTCTTGGGCAAGTTACTTAATCTCCCAATGCCTCACTTTTGTCAGGGTAAACTGTGGCTAAATATAGGACCTTCCCCATGGGTTTCCTGAAAGGAGTAAAAGAAGAACTACACTTAAAATAGTTTTAGGGTATGTTATTGTTAAACATTAAACATTCAACAAATATTAGCGATTATTGCCAAATCTGTCGTTGTCGTCATCATCATCATCATCATCATCACTATGATCTCAATTCAGAAAATCAAAGGTAGTGCTTAAGGTTGTGCTATAAATCACTAGAGGGCTAGAAGTTATAAAAAATAATTAATTTTATCTCAAATAATCTTTTTAAGGAATAATATTTCCTTATCCATTGAGCTCTAATTGAGTTCTACTTCTATTTTCTAGCAGGAAGTGGAGATCCTATTACCTTGCCTTTAAACAGTTACAAAGAGAACGGGGCAAATGATGGTGAAAGAGCAAACAACACTTTTGTATTATTGTAGACTCTGTTGGTGAGCGTTAGCAATGTTACTAAGTACAGATCATGTATCTTTTATTTAAAAAAAAAATTTTTTTTTTACGTTTATTTTTATTTTTGACACAGAGAGAGACAGAGCATGAATGGGGGAGGGGCAGAGAGAGAGGGAGACACAGAATCCGAAGCAGGCTCCAGGCTCCGAGCCATCAGCCCAGAGCCTGACGTGGGGCTTGAACTCACGGACCGCGAGATCGTGACCTGAGCTGAAGTCGGACGCTCAACCGACTGAGCCACCCAGGCGTCCGGATCATGTATCTTTTAAACTGAAGGACAGCACATAAAATATCTCAATTATTTAATGAGAAGTAGAAGTTAATTTATTCTACGAAAGTTCATTTAATTTACTTATTTAAAACACTGTGTAAATGATAATTAATGTCAAAGTCTTGTATTTTCTCCTTCAGAAATGAGAGATTTGAACACAAGAAAACAATCAACAACTGCTATGGACTGAACTTGCCCTCCTCCGCCCCACCCCCACCCCCATCCCTAAATTCACATGTTGAAGCCTTAATGCTCAATGTGACTATATTTGGAGACAGGGCCTATAGAAGGTAATCCTGTTTAAATGAGGTCATAAGGGGAGCGCCTGGGTGGCTCAGTCGGTTAAGCTTCTGACTCTTGATTGCGGCTCAGGTCACGATCTCATGGTTGGTGAGATTGAGCTCCGTGTCAGGCTCCGCGTTGACATCTCAGAGTCTGCTTGGGATTCTTTCTCTCCCTTTCTCTCTGCCCCTGTCCCCCGTGTACATGCTCTCTCCTTCAAAATAAATAACAAATAGATTTTTTTTAAACAATAAATAAATAAATGAGGTCATAAGGGTGAGGCCCTGACCCAATAGGCTTAGTGATTCTTGTAAAAAGAAACACCAGAGAGCTCACTCTCCCTCTCTCTTCATGCTCAGAGGAAAGACCGCATGAGAAGAAAGCAGACATCTGCAAGCCAGAAGAGGGGTCTCACCAGAAAGTGAACCCTGCCAGAACCTTAATCTTGGACTTTCCAGTGTCCCAAATGGTAAGAAAATAAATATCTGCTGTTTAAGCCCCCCAGTCTATGGTATTTCGTCATGGCAGCCTGAGCAGATGAGTACAACAGTTTCTTCACATTTAAGTCATTAACAATCACTCATTTCATAGAGGCAGCTCTGTAAAAGAACAGCATGTACAAAAAAGGAATCATAGTATTATTAACCTTTATTCTCGTGAAGTTCTAATTTTTCCCTGGATTCTGGGTATCAGAACATAAAATAAAATGAAAACCGACTGAAGCCCCTGAAACACTGGCCATTGATAAATCAGTTCCACCCCTGAGCTGCTGCTACCGGGATCATTCTTTAATGACACTAACAATATATCAGTGCCATGCAAAGGGGACACTATTAACAGTATGACAGCGACACATAAAGGAGAAACCCACCATCATTTTGGACTCCATTTAGAAACACACAGTGACTCTTGTACTAAAAGGAATTCAAAAATGATAGGCAAAGTCCTGTAGCGGATAAAGCACAAGATCAGGGCTCACAGGACTGGGAGTCCACCCCCAGGCCTGCCATTTACCATTCATCTGCCACTGAGCAAGTGGTGACTTCTGTGGTCTCATTTCCTCAAGCTGCCATGGTGCCATTTTCCTGACAGGGTCTCGGTGGGCTCAGGGTGACATGCGGAGTGCTCAGCCCAGGGCCAACACACAGCAGGAGCTCAATACATACAGATAATTATCATGAGCGAATCTTTATGACAAGCAGACCAATTCCTGCCCTGCTGCCCCAGAGGGAATGCAGCTGATGGGAAGAACACAGGTAGGACCAACTACTCAGACAGCACACTCGTGGGCTGGATGGACTCCCTGCTCCAGTCACTCAACAATCTAGTGCCCGGCCTGGTCCTTTTTTTTTTTTTTTTTTTTAATGTTTACTTACTTTTGAGAGAAAGGGAGAGACAGAGTACAAGCAGGAGAGAGGCAGGGAGAGAGGGAGACAGAATCCAAAGCAGGCTCCAGGCTCCGAGCTGTCAGCACAGAGCCTGATGTGGGGCTCGAACTCATGAGCCCTGAGATCATGATCTGAGCCGAAGTCGGATGCTCAACCGACTGAGCCACATAGGCACCCTGCAGCATGGTCCTGAACAGGCTTACTTCTGTGTAAGTACAGGTGTCACTACCATACGACAAAAAGAAAAATGTGACATTCAGAGAGTAGAGCCATGTTATCACGTCATCTCTGAAACCTACAGAACTGCTGTGTTGGTTTCATATTAAGCTATGGAAGGATATGACTCGGTGCCTGCTAACACCGGGTACCAGCATAGCCAGGAATATCATAAAGAATCAGAAGATGACAAGTGCTAATATCTGAGTTCAGGCTTTGATTCTGCTACTAATTTTGCGTGACTTTGGGAAAATGAGCCAACCTACCTGACTTCTAAATTAGAGGGTATGTACAAAATGATCTCCAAGATCTCTTCCAATTAACTCCCAGGACTCAATTTTTGTTTTTCTCTTTTTTTTTTTTTTTTTAATTTTTTTTTTTCAACGTTTATTTATTTTTGGGACAGAGAGAGACAGAGCATGAACGGGGGAGGGGCAGAGAGAGAGGGAGACACAGAATCGGAAACAGGCTCCAGGCTCTGAGCCATCAGCCCAGAGCCTGATGCGGGGCTCGAACTCACGGACCGCGAGATCGTGACCTGGCTGAAGTCGGACACTTAACTGACTGCGCTACCCAGGCGCCCCTTGTTTTTCTCTTTGAGGAGCTGTGTGTGATTACAATTAGGTCTCCCGCCCCTGAGGGGCCTTCCTCCCTGCACACCGTAGAAAACTAAATGGGACTGAGGGGCTGGGGGAGCAGTTTATACCTGTGGAAGACCCAAGAGCCCTCCTTATACATGGGCTGAAGGACTTTTGATAGAAGAATGCAATACTATCCATGACTTTCTATCTTCAGGGCCAGGCTTCAAGGCGTGTTCAGCCTCTGCTAAAGTAAGTGGGGGTTGTGCTAAAGCACACAGATCAACTGATGTCCTTGGAATCTTTTAGTTAGTTACCACCTTACCCCAAATCCTCTTTACTCCTTAAAAAATGTTGCCATCCTCCTCACCTGGCAGGTCTACTGAGCCCTACCCTGCTGGACCAGGAGACACAAACAACCCTCTCTCTCTGTCTCCCCCAGCCGGGAAACATGAGGCTTCTCCAATCCCAGGCATCTAAATCAGTATCTGTGGAATCACATGGTCTGCCACCCTCATTTTTTCACCTCGGTGAGATGTCTTCAGCTCACTTTGTGCTGACACCAAGTGATTCACAGGCATTATCTTCACAGCCACTCAGTGAGGTAGACACTGCTATTAACCTTATTATAAGAAGTCTGAGACACAGAGAAGTGACGTCACATGCCTGATGTCTCACAATAAGTCAGAGGTGGAACTGGAATTCAATCTCTGGACTGTCTGACTCTACAAGCAAACAATGAGCCATTATGTGGAAGGGCGTGATGTGCAACACCTCCCAGGGACTAGACTCCTGCTCTGTATTGGGGACAAGTTGGTCATCCAATGTGAAGAGCCTGATCTTCTCATATCACTCTTAGCCTTTATCATCATCTATTTACAAGGCCCCTCACTTTTCAGATTTTAAGATCTTTTAATCTTCAGCCTCAAAGGCAAAGTTAGTTCTGGAGAAACAAATAATGGCTGCTTAGTCACAATGATTCATTTGTTTTATGTTAGAGCTTCAGCCTCTGCGTTACCAAATCCATCCTGCAACAAGCATTTATTCTTGCCAGTCCTGAGCTTGACTCATGATATAGCTGCTGTGGTATGTGCTCACATCCATATCCCTCCCACTAACGTGTATCCAGATCCCTTAGCTGTTCATAGCCTGCCAGACAGCCTTACGGGCTTTTGTACACTACATTCATTAAGTGACCACTTCAGAGACTGGATGCCAAGATTAGCCACAGATCTGTCAAAGTTCTGCCCAGTAGCAATTTGGATTAGGAAGACTGCTGTCCCAAAATTCATCCATGTCTTTTTGTGGATAGTCTTGTCAAAACCACCGACTGTGCTGATGGAATAAAGTGAAGTGTGAGATCAGGGGCAGCTTTGCATCTGACTCTAATGGATACAGCATTATTGGTTGTTTACTAATTAATCCTAATCCCCCATCAACGTTTTTGAGATGAACATTCAAGTCAGGCTGAAATGACTGTTCATCTTTTGACCATGCTCTTACTAACAGTGCTGTCCCTGCGTTCACGACACACTGAGATCAGGGAGGTTAAAAAAAAAAAAATAAGGCAAAATACAAAGCTATGACTGGAAGGGCAAAGAAGTTGAATAAAATTACCTACAGAAAAAAACTCAAATACAAGTCAACTGATGTTTGTTTGAAGGTCAAAAGCTTCTTTTATTTTCTATTATTATTTTAAAAATATTTATGTATTTATTTTGAGAGAGAGAGAAGACAGAGAGAGACAGAGAAAGAGGCAGAGAGAGAACCCCAAGCAGGCTCGATGCTCTCAGCACAGAGCCCGATGTGGAACTGGGTCTCACAAACCATGAGATCATGACCTGAGCCAACATCAAGAGTTGGATGCTTACTGAGCCACTCAGCCCCCCACCCCCGCAAAATCTTTTCTATATTATCTTCTATATGATTTCTATGTGATTTCTAACAATATTATAGTATGATAGATCTCTTGTACAGCTTTGAACTTAGCTACAAAACCACTATGAATAAATTGAATGATAGGTTTTCTAAGCTCACATTTTTCTTCACGAGCTACCTGAATCAATCATACAATTCTCTGATAATCTTTCATGATGTCATAGAACACCAGAAAGCCCCAGTTGGGAATGTGACACTATTCATGCTGATTTCAAACTTAATCTGTATCATCTTCAGAAAGGGGAACGCTGTATTTCCCCAAGTGCAGAAGACTATTCGCCTGCTAGACATCTCTGTAAGTGCTCTCTTGAATCTGTCAACATATGGTAACGCTATCAGTTTTATAGCAAATTTGAAAACCAAATAGTTTTAAGGCACAAGTATTGTATAGATGACCTCTGTATCCTTGTTCCTCTGAGAAAATGGTTAAGAATAAGAATCTAAGACTTGTCTCACTGAACTATTAGAAGGGTAGGTATTACCTGGTAAGTGGGTGATGCCTTAACTCATTCGCAGTACACTTGCTGCATTCACCTCTATTTACGGTAACATGCATATGCTTACTATTCGTTGAACATTCAACAACAACGGTTGAGCATCAACAGTCCAATGCTTCCAGGTACTGTTAATATGCACTGGGCTACAGAAATGACAAAATGGGGCGCCTGAGTGGCTCAGTCAGTGAAGTGTCAGACTCTTGACGCTCAGGTCATGATCTCACGGTTCGTGAGTTGGGATTCTCTCTCTCTGCCCCTCCCCCCACCTCAAAAATAAACAAACAAACTTAAAAAAATGACAAAATGACACAAATTCTTTCTCTCGTGGCGCTTATATCCCAGTGGGGGCAGACAGACCATAAACAAGTAAGTAAAATATACATGCATGCTTGGATGTTGACAGTAATACCAAAGACATATCAAAGACATGCTTAAATAGCTGCTATGGCAGAAGGAAAATCTATTCCATCTTTCTAGATTCTCTCAGTTCTTCTCTCAAGCTAACTTACCATGAGGTAAAAATAAAATAAATATTCTATAAAATAGCTTCCATTAGCAATTATGGCAGATCCACACAAAAAGTACAACCACGGTGCTCATTTGCTACTAATGTGATAATGCAGAGTAGAATGTTGTTTGGCCCACTGTTATTTATTATTAGTATTTCATGAAAGACCACAGAGTAAGGAACATCAGCAAATATTTACTATATGTCTGTTTTAAAATTAGTACTGTGCCATGTATTGGGATACAAAGAATTAGAAAACTATGGTCACAGCCTTTAAAAGTTTAAAATATATGCAACCAGGAAGTTATATAAAATCCAACTAGGAGAAGGTCATTAGAGCATAAAACAGCATTAGAATGGGGCACCCAGGAGTGCCTGGGTGGCTCAGTCTGTTAAGCATCTGACTTTGGCTCAGGTCATGATCTTGCAGTTCGTGAGTTCGAGCCCCGCATCAAGCTCTGTGTGGACAGCTCAGAGCGTGGAGCCTGCGTCAGATTCTCTGCCTCCCTCCGTCTCTGCTCCTCCGCCACTTACAATCTGTCTCCCTCTCTCTCAAAATAAATAAATATTAAAAAAAATTAAAACAAAAAAGAACGGGGCACCTGGGTGGCTTAGTCAGTTAAGCACCTGACTCTTGACTTTGACTCAGGTCATCATCTCCTGGTCTGTGAGTTCAAGCCCTGCGTGGGGCTCTGTGCTCACAGCGTGGACCCTGCTTGGGATTCTGTTTCTTCTTCTCTGTCTGCCTCTCCCCTGCTCATGCTCTCTCTCTCTCTCCCTCTCAAAAATAGTAAACATTAAAAAACAACAGCATTAGAATGCTAGCAAAAATATGATGTTATGCAAAAGGTAATACAGAATGAGAAAATGATCGAATTTCCAAAACAGGAAAAGCCAATGAAGACCAGAAAGTCTTCAAAAAGAGGGGGTGGTGCTAACTGTGACACACCTGGAGAAATAACATCTATGAGATGATTTTGGTGATTAAGACACAAGTTTATGAAGGTCTGGACTAGGATAATAGCACAGGCAGCAAATTTAAAGACATGGATCTGAGATTCATTTTGAAGACAGCGTCAGCTAGTCTCATGACTAACTGGATTGAGGGACAGAGAGAACGTGGCAACTTCCACCTACATACTAGGCTTGAGATGGCTGACGCTCCAGCTTGAAGACTAGGCTGAGTCTGGCTAACCACTGATAACTACCAAGTGGCCTGAGGTGGAGACTAGTAGTGCCCAGCACTGGGCCACCAAGGAAGAGAAAAATGTGTTATTATGCAAAAGATCCAACAGCTAAGACTGGTACTCAGAGAGATGCCAGTGCCTCCAGCAATAGCACACGTACCAAAAAGAGCTGAAAGAAATGATTTCTTAGGGCCAGAAAGATATTGGTGCAATTGATCAGGACACAAGAATCACCTAGAGGAGTCAGTTTGGGAATGAAAGTTGACGAACAAGCTAGTTATACAGAAGCTGAGGTTCAGGTAAGGGGTGGGGGGAAGCATCCATAGCCTTATGAGCTGCTGAACGTGAAGAACTCGTATCATCAAAAAAAGAGAGTCAAAACCAATGATAACAAATGAATTTCTTTTCCCCTTGGGAAAAAACAAAATTACAGCTTAGAGGAGAGATGGTGAAAAAGATGCAGAAGTCAAGAGAGGGGAGTGTGAAGGAATGGCCTGAACAGAATCAGAGGAAACAGAGTGGTTGAGGAGATCTTTCATGTATAAAGCTTTTAAGACAGAAAAATAAAGCTTTCAGAGTACATGTGCTCAACCAAATGCACAGAACAGTCCCAAACATGAAGAATTACACCTGGCTTTATGTTATAAATTGAAGGATAATGTAGAAAGAACAAGCCACATGACATAATCCTACCATAAAAGCATTAAAGCATGACTCAGAGATTTAACCCACAGAAAGTTATTAATAGGTCCTCCCTGTTTGCAAAATAGTACAAACATGACATGCCACCCAAAACAAAAAGACCTTTATTCTCCCTCTCTACCTTGCTTTTTTAAAAACATGGATTAAAACAAAAGTCTTTAACGATTTCAATGTCAGTTTCAACCCACATCTAACAGTGAATAATCAGGCTGAATGACCAATCATTTTAAACTTTGCTTTGTTGGAACTTATGGAATGTATTCCATTTCTTTTCTTTTTTTTTTTTTTAACTTGAAAAGCTTTAAAGTTTGAAAGCTTGGTAACAGTTGGTGCTACCACATTCCAGAGATCTGTTATTAAGTGACAGCCCCTCACCCCTTCTTTTTTAACATTCTACTGTCATTATAGTTTTTGCAAAGCACAGTTTAAAGGTGGTTGCTCAGGTGTGCCCTTTGATTTTTAGCACTTAAGATTTTTAAAAAATCCTTATATATTGTAAGGCATAATTTAAGTTCGATGCTAGGTTTTAGAGGACTCTTTTACAAACGTATGTATGTGTGCGCACATGTATGTTTACAGGTAGATTTATGAAGGCTGAAGAGAGTCTCTCGAGATTTAGTTGCTGCTATGATGGCTTAAATGGAAAAAATTAGGCAAAAAGTCACTGATTACAATCTAGAAAGAAAATGCAATTAAATGCCAATAAAAAATAAAAGGACTGATATATTTCATTAAATATAGGACTGATACACTTCATTAAAATTATGATTTTCAACAACAAAAAGATCAGAATTAAGGAAGCCATGATATTTATTGAACATGGAAGGGATAAGAAGAAAAACTATGTATGTTATGTGCTACCTCACCAAAAAAGTCAAGTTGTAGTAACAGGATAATACAATCATCTGAAAATGACTTTCACCCATATCATATAATCTAAGGAGCATGATGGGTCAGACTCTTAGCAAATACCTTTTCCTGCCTATCCCTGTATCATTGTTCTACAGTCTCTGCCTCTTCTATCTTCCGGGATAGCGCCTCTACATCCTCTAGTGGGAATCTCCAGTGGCACGTGACACCCTTTCAATGCCACCTCCTATTATAATTGCTGTGGGTTTATCCCCCGTCCGCCTACACTACAACTAGCCCTGGAATGTTGGGTCTTAATCTCTCCTTGTCTTTTGAACACAGTACCTGGCAAATAAGGTTTTTGAATTTATAAATTAATGAGTCGTGTTCTGTCCTGTGGATATGAATTGAAATTGGGTCTACATCTTAAGAAAAAAATTGAGGGGCGCCTAGGTGGCTCAGTCGGTTGGGCGTCTGACTTCAGCTCAGGTCATGATCTCTCGGTCCATGAGTTCGAGCCCCGCATCGGGCTCTGGGCTGACAGCTCAGAGCCTGGAGCCTGTTTTGGATTCTGTGTCTCACTCTCTCTCTGACCTGCCCCTGCTCATGCTCTGTCTCTCTCTGCCTCAAAAATAAAGAAATGTTAAAAAAAAAAAAGAAAAAAAAAAAGAAAAAAATTGAGCCACTCAGTATACAAAGCTAGGCAACTTGCAGAGTGTGCAGTCCGAAGCTATACATCTCACAACTTTATAGAATAAGAAGTGAAATCATTTTGTTTGGCCAGCTTGTTCATGCTTTCCACAAAAAAACTAATAGTGCTTGGCTCTGAAACACACACTCAAACAGAAAGATATGAGTTAATGTGTAAAAGCTACTTCGCAATGGGATTTAAATCGTTAACAGAGTAGTCTCCTGACACTATGGAGCTACTTCTCACACAGAAAGAAATCCACATTGCAAGTCTAAGGAGAGATTTGATAGGGTGAGACCTGACCCAGCTGGAACAGGCAGAGACAGGAGAGGGTTCAAGTGCTAACCCTCGGATGGATCCAAACACAGAGTGCAATACCAGCCATCCCAGAGCAGTGGGCAGTTTCTCCTTTTTGCTTATCTGGAGTCTCTTTCTGCTTCGCTGGCTCTATTTCCTCGGTTCTGATCCACTTGTCAAGCCGACCTGAATCAGGGAGCGGTGGGCATCACTTGCAGGAGGAAGATACCCAGGCTGCAGAGTGCTTCTGGGAAAGCACGAGCCTGATGGCCACACACAGCCCTGCCCTCCAGGAACCCACCAGCCTGCAGGAAGCCTATCAGGGACAGGGCACTTCAAGCCTGGGTGGAAAGTTGAGGCACAGAAAAGCAGCAGAGCTCGTTCCCTCCCACCACGTTGCTGAAATCTGTGTTGAAAAGACCTTGGCAGGAAAACAACTGACCTCGCATGACCATTATGGCAAGGGAGAGAAAGAAATAACGTCAACAGACTTGAAAATCAGCTTGCAGTGAATCTCCCAAATTTGGGTTTGTGAATAAGAACGATGGAAAAGATGGGGGACAGGTGCCGGGTTCTTCTCCAACTGAAACATGAACTCTTACAAAATGCAGTGGAACTCTAGAAAAGTCATGGGTCATCTCCTGGAAACATGGTGGCAACCTCAGTCAGTTCTAGTTTTAAATTAGAGACATTCTGGAAACACTGAGATGCACCGACAGGCATTTCATCTTTCCAAGGGATGTAAAGACAGTATCCTGTTTTAGCAGTTTTGCATAAATGGGCATCAAAGTAAAGGGGGAGTGGGCACTGGCATCCTTGCTCAAAGTTCTGGGAGACAATAGTGCTTTATCTTGGCTTCCTGGTAAGGCAGTCGTCAGGACGCAGCTCTCCAGGTGATTACGTGGCAGCACCATAGCTGCTAACCTTCCATCCACAACGACCTTAGGTAACAAACGAAAAATCAGACAGCTCAGCAGGAGGCTTTGCCTTTTTCCTGGCAGCGTGCTGGTAGCCTCTGTCTATAGATTCAAGAGCAGCAGTTTTTTCACACGGAAAGCAGGAAGTGCCCTGGCAGTGCGTGTGCTCGTGACTGCTCACATAAAAAAGAACCATAAGCTTACTGTCCTTGGTTTGTTTGCTTTTTTTTTATGCTGTAAAATGTAAGCTGAGCCCTCACGCCTCTTATAATTACATTCTCTCAGGTGTCACATGAAACCGTGATTATGAGAAACAAAGTGAAAACGACCTCAATCCTGGCCTGGCCTTTACTGCTGCTTACAGTTTAGCCCGATGTTTCCATCACATACTAAGCTGTGTTTCACGTCCCTCTGTACAACTCGTAAAGACACGCATGGTTGTTACAGTGATGGCCACTGGCTCAACGGGAAGCGTCCCTGAGCCCGGAGGTGAAAAGCAACATCTGCACAGCGGCGTCCCCGCAGGACCGGACGGGGGCTGGGGGATGGATACCTAGCTGCTTCTCCCGCTCCTCGCGCCGCTCCCGGGCCAGCCGCTGCCGGTCGTCAACCCGCAGGACGGGAGGAGGGTCTGAAAAGGAGAGCAAACACGTTAGGAGAAGAGCAGACTTTCTGATACTGCTAAATAGCTTTTGGTCCAGTAAATTCGAAGGATAAAACATCACGACGTCTTAACAACAATTACCATAGATGGCTATAGTTCCGGTGATACACTTTATTATTACATCGTTTTTCTGAGAACTTCCAAGCATTGATCTACGCCAAGATATACTCTCTTATGTAATGTCTTTTTCTTCTGTTCAAAGACATTACATAAGAGAATAGGATTACATATCCTAAGACTTCTCATCACAAGGAGAAAAAAAAAAAACACCTTTTTTTCCCACCCCCATATCTATAGGAGATGATGGATGTTAACTGACCTGACTGGGGTGGGTGATCATTTCACAATATAGGTTAAGTCACATCATTATGCCACACACCTTCGATGTACGGGGTGGCGTATGTCAGTTCTACCTCCACAAAAATGGGGGAAAAGTTTTAAAAAGAAAAAAAAGACACACAGCCAAAAAACAAAAAACCCATTATGTAAAAACATGACATAACTGTAGCCTTTTGCCTGTTTCTATCCAACAATATATACAATGCTTTGTTGTTCCTAAGCTAGTGAACTTCTATCATTTTTATGCTTTAAGAAGGCTGTTCCTCAACAGCAAACAGAATCCTAAGTGAATTTCTACTGAATATAGTATTCAGTGAATACTGATAGATGTTCACCAGTTGGATGTAAGAAGGCCAGCTTTGAAGTCACACACGCAAGCGTTCACTTCCTGTTCTGTGTCTCACTCAATATGTAAATTTGGCTGAGATACCCACCTCTCTACGTCTCAAGTTATGTAGGACATGGGTTTCATGGATTTTTATTTATTACCTATAAAATGGAATAAAAATAGAACCTATCTGACATCACTGTAAGAATTCGATGAAATACTTGAAATGGTGTTAGTATGGTGCCTCGCCCACAAGCTTCAGTAAATTAATTCACTCACTGAACACACGCTGAACATCAACTATGCACCAGGCACTGTTCTATGTGCTGAAAAGAAAGCAGTCGGGAAAACAAAAAGCAAAAAACAAAAATCTCTGCCCTCATGGGAACTGCATTCTACTCAGGGAAACTTGATAACAAGGATAAAAAAGAGATAGAGAATGAGGGGTGCCTGGGTGGCTCAGTCGGTTAAGTGTCTGACTTTGGCTCAGGTCATGATCTCATGGTCCGTGGGTTCGAGCCCTGCATCTGGCTCTGTGCTGACAGCTCGGAGCCTGCTTTGGATTCTGTGTCTCCCTCCCTCTCTGTTCGTCCCCTGCTTGCACTGTCTCTCTTTCTTTCTCTCAAAAATAAATCAAGATTTTAAAAAATTAAAAGAAAAGAGATACAGAATGAAAACAAGGGAAAAATATATTGAATGTTGCATTGAGATAAATGTTAAGGAGACAACAAGAAAGGGGACTGTGACATGGCAGGAAGGGTATGTTTAAGCATTTTAGACAAGAGATCGTAACTTTCACGTGTAGAGTCCTGATGGAAGGGACAGCTAGCTGTGCAGGTGTTCTAGGAGGTGGAAAGCAGGCACAAAGACCCTGTGGCCACAAGTACCTAATGTGTGTAAGAAATGGGGAGATCGAAGAGCCTGGAACGGAGGGAGATCAGAGAGCACTGGGGCCAGATACGCAAGGGCCAAGGCACAGGGCTCGTTGGTCCTGGCAGGGGACTCTGGATTGTACTTGGAGTGAGACGCTGCTGGGAGCTTCCCAGCAGAGACCTACACTAACAGGCTCACTTTGGTACTATATAAAAAAGCAAAATTATAATAACAATGCTGATGAGAATAATGACCTTAAAATCAGGTTTATTTTCTCTTCTCTTAAAATGACGTATTTTTTTAAGATCTCATGTTAAAAATAGAAGCTTACTGGTGCAATACTGCAGACAGCATGGTAGCACTTCATCAACAAATTTAAAGGCTTTATATCCCAAAGGCCTCCTAAATGGCACAGAATTTGCACATTTAGGGGAAATAAAAACTGTACAAAGACCCCTTGGGAGCCTGCATAAACCTGGCAGTGAGAATCATGAGCAAGACTAAGTGATGACATTTTACACCCTTGTTGTTTTAAAGTACGATTTTTAAAAACTGGTAAAAGGACCCCGCAGTAGGTCCTACTTATTATTATAATGACTTATCAGATTTGCTTATTACTTATGAGATTTCACACATTTTTTATATAAGAAAATATTGCTCCTGGCCCCAAAAGGTTTACTTCTGAAGTTTGAAAATGGGCATGTGAGCTCCTGCTCAGGCACTTCGTTAAGGGCCACACACAGGGGTGTTTTACTGTCATTTGTTTTTGGTGAAAAGAAATGACAGCACGACAAATGGCATTTTGAAAAAAAGAGCTGTCTAAGCACAAGTCAAAGTGAAGTTAGATCTCTAATGATTAACTCACCACTTTAGTAATATTCCTTAAACAATGAGGTGTACCTGTTCATAAATATAACTGTAAAACTCAAAAATCAACTTTACTAAAAAAAGACGTGTAAGCACATTGCAGAAAGTCTATAAAAAAGAATTTAACTACTTTGAATTGCATGTATAATTCTGTCACAGGCAATCTATCGATATGAAGGATGTAATGTTGCTAGCTTACTTTCAAGTACGTGCAAATTTCATGCAAAATTTTAAAAAATTTTGAAAGAAGATTTTAATAACACCATATGGGACATGCACTTACCCTCATGTACCCTCTTCTACCCAAACCAATTCTGAGAGCCCCCAATCAATAACTGGTTATCAATATAACCCAATTATGAACTGTAATACTTGCCTTTTAGATACATTTTTGGAAAACAGCAGTGTGAGAGGTGCTTTTTTTGTTTTTGTTTTTTTTTTTGCAAGAGGTGGTTTCTATACTCTCATTTCATATGAAGATTATGCTCATCACATGTAACAAACTGCATCCTGCCTGATCACACAATTTATAAGAAACAAGGTCGTATACGGAGTTGCACAAATATACCAGTTAATCCCTATAAATAAGGCCAATGCTTCCAAGTGCAATGATTCCCACCGATCTTTGAGATCAGGGCTGAAATGATAATCACTATTCAGTACGGGATCAGATTTGAGGAAGTAAAGAAGTAGGGAATAGTGATTGTGATATGCTAGATGATTCTGGTTGGTTTAGGAACCTGGGATTAGCAAATGTGAAATTGTAGAGGGAAAAAGGCATTCAGTTTAAACTGTTTCCATCCTTTTGATTACATCAAGAGAGAGTCACTTTGGTGCTAGGATGCCAATAATACTTATGGCAGATAAAAGATGGCTATGAACGGGGATGGGGAGGAACAGAGCCTTGTTGGTTTTGTTCACGGCTTATTCCCAATCCCAGGACTACACCTGGCAGAAAGGAGAACATTCAGTAAGTATCGAACGAATGAGCAAACAACCTTAGCTAATCTTCAGAGCCTTTAAACTTCCACCAACACGCACCAATAGGGGCAAACAAACAGCTATCTTGTATTTTATAACAGACCTAAGAAAAATATAAATGCTAGCAGTTATAGTTTTAATAACCAAAAACTGATAAAAAAAACATCTTTAAAGATAGATTTCCAAAAAGGACAACATCTAATCGAACAATTCTAAGTAAATAGTGCATTTTCTGTGATTCTTTGTCTCCCTCTCATCTCCATCCTCCTATCACTTTTCCCGGGAACGAAATCACGGTACAGAAAGTAAATGAATAGCATGAACTTTCTCACTGCTTCCTGATTGACCTAACATGGTCAGAAGGCAAAACGGTAAGAGCAACAGAGTGTCCGTGTGAGTCCGCTCACAGCAAGGAGCGCTCTGCATTCAACCTCCTGCCTGTGAGGACTCAAGAGCAGGGTGGCCGCCCACACTGGGGCACTCTTACGTGTGACAGGGAGTGCTGTGGATATCCTGTCTTCGATGACATGTAGAAGCCTGGACCACAAACTAGAACTCAGTGACTCTTGCAGATCAAGAAAGTCAACTCGCTCTGACAAGGCTTTCTCAAGAGCTTTGACTTCCATCTGAGCAACTACTCTTTACAGGGTAGACAACTTCATCAGGGCTTGCATTTTACAAAGCTCTTTCATACACATTATTTTTTCATTCTTCACACTAGCTCCATGAGTTAGCAGAGCATGTGTTCATTCAACGACGAGTTCTTAGGCCTATCTTCCAAATGAGAAAGTGGAGGGAAACGTCTGTGAAAAGGAAGGCGGCACAGCAAAGTGTTGGAGCTAGTTCTTAAAGCCACATCCCTCACTCAGTCCGTGCCCTTGAGCACATCATGGCACCAGGAGAGTCATTACAATGGCAGGATGTAGCAGCCAGGGAAGGCCTGAAAGATTCCAAGGCCTGCATTCCTCTGTGAGGGAAATGATTTATAAACAGTAATGAAATTTTTAGTGGTTCTTTTAAAGACTTGTAGTGGAGGGTGATAAAGGGATAGGAATTAAGAGGAATTTTTAATGAACTTGAGTTTCTGCTTTTCTCAGGTATGTATAGTGCGTTAAGAGACTACAATGTTCTCTTCTGATTAGGTCACACTCTGGATCGTTTGGAGGCAGCTGATGGAGTCCTGAAGAGCCAGCTCCCACTTTGTAGACATGGACAGATCCATGACTTTACAAATGGTCTCTTTTGGTCTGGGTCCAAGTATTCACAGCTGAGAATACTGGTATTTTCTGGAGAACACGAGACATTGTGAGCTCACACTTATAAACCACAAGTGCCTTCCATACACGTTTTAAAGATAAAATATTAACAATCTGAATGTTATTAACATCAAAGAGATGTTCTAGACTTTTCCAATGAATTTTAAGTATCAGAAGGTAAAGGAGGGAAAGACATTTAACTAAAATTTACTGAAATAAAAGAGACTCTGAGAAATCATTTGGTCAGGATGCCCATATCAGGTGAGAGCAATACTCAAAATATCCCAAAATTTAGCACATACTTTACTGTTTTTTCAAGTTCTGGAGAATGAAAATTAATAAACTGCTCTAGACAGACATTCCCATGACTTGTATCCCATAAATTAAAGGTTTTACTCAAGCCTCACCATCCAACATGAAATCTCTTATATCATCCATTGGAGATACTAAAGAAAATAACATGGTGGTTTTAAAAATGAGACCCGTTGACGAACCTCTGCTTATCTGTATATACAAGAAAGCAGACACATGATGCTTAAAAGGTCTAATCTGAATGGTCGGGGGGGGGGGGTGATGGGCAAAATGGGCAAGGGGAGTGGGAGATACAGGCTTCCAGTTACAGACAGAAGTCGTCGCAGGGATAAAAGGGAATATAATCAATGATACTGTAACAGTGTTGTGTGGTAACAGATGGTAGCGACACTTGTGAGTATAGCGGGACTAGTAGAGTTTTCCAATCACTATGTGATACACCTGAAACTAATGTAACACTGTGTGTCAACTATACTAAAGAAAAAAAAAAGATAATATGAAATGAAATGTCTCCCTCATTTAACTTGACTTTAGCAATATAATTTTTTTTTAACGTTTATTTATTTTTGAGACAGAGAGAGACAGAGCATGAATGGGGGAGGGTCAGAAAGAGAGGGAGACACAGAATCTGAAGCAGGCTCCAGGCTGTGAGCTGTCAGCACAGAGCCCGACGCGGGGCTCGAACTCAGGGACCGCGAGATCATGACCTGAGCCGACGTCGGACGCTCAATCGACTGAGCCACCCTGAGCCGACGTCGGACGCTCAATCGACTGAGCCACCCAGGCGCCCCATTGACTTTAGCAATATAAATCAAATGGCTCTATAAAGACATGGCCGTGTGAGGTGGGAAGATTTTTTTTTGGCCTTTGTAGTCTCTAGGCACTCTACATCTCTTTCTTATCACACTGCAAATTCGGTGTTAGAATGACCTATTCATAGACTGGTTTACTCCATCACACTGTCAACCAGAGGGTATGGATTATGTTTTTTTTTTTTATTAAAAAAATTATTTTAATGTTTATTCATTTTTGAGAGACAGAGCATGAGCGGGGAAGGGGCAGAGAGAGAGAGGGAGAGACAGAATCTGAAGCAGGCTCCAGGCTCTGAGCTGTCAGCACAGAGCCCGACATGGGGCTCGAACTCACAAACCGTGAGATCATGACCTGAGCCGAGGTCGGTCGCTCAACCGACTGGGCCACCCAGGCGCCCCTATGTTTTTTTTTTTTTAATAATAAATCCCTTAGAGCTTAGATAGTGCTAACACCAGATGAATAAACAAGGTATCAAGACATAAAAGCATGAACTCCACAGTAAAGAATGGTAGAAATTAGAAGTGATGGTTGGTGGGGAAAGCAAGGGGACAACAGCACCTACCATTCAGCTATGTTTAATTCCCACGGTAAAACAAACGAGGTTTTCATGCTAAAGGGCTCTGCTTCTACAAGGATCCTCACCTGAGTACAAGAACACAAGTCTACCGGAATAAGGCCTGTGAGGACAGGGATCCTGTTTTGCTCACCCTGTGCCTCTCATGGTCCCGGGGAACAGAACAACTACTCAATCAGTAGTCGATGGTGGTTGAGTGGTTGGCGGATAAATGAATGGATGAAAAGGTAAACTGATGAAACGGTGAATCTCAGCCTGCTAATTAAAATTCCGTTGAACCTACATACACATCATTTCCTGTGAAGGGCTGCTCATGCAATACCTGCAACAGCACTGTATATTTGTCCTTCTTCTAAGTAACAAGCCAGAGTCATCTGCTCTGTTAAGATCTTTTCCCACATGGACCCCACCCCCTACAACAAAACTAGGTATAATGGGAAATGTTTCCGTTGAGACTAGAAAGAGTTATTTCCATCTTGATTCTCACTGTTCTTGAGTGACTTCAGTCTTAGATGCTGCCTGAAGCAGGTTTCTGATGCCCTCGTGGGTTGTGCACCTGGGCCTGTGCCCTCCTCTTACTGTTTACCACCAGACTGGACATAGGTCTCTCCCGAGGACCACACAATGACTGCTGGATACCTGGAAGCAGCTTCATCGTCTATTCAACTCTTTATGTTTACAGACTCTTTGCTTCTTTGTATCACTGAATGGAACAGACCATGAATCACAGGTTATTAAATGAAATTACTGTGTAGGTGTACAATCATTGCAGGGAATAGGGAACAAAAAGATAATTCTAGACCAGCTTTGCTATGTGTGAAGATTGCCTTAAATGGTTTTTGAAAATGTCACAAAAAAGATATGCGATAATGTACCTGGGCACATAGATACAAAAAAATTGTGTCATATGCATCATTTCAAAAGAGAATAGTAAAATGATTACCTCTTATACATTGTTTGGCAGTAAACAAGGCACCCACACACATCATTCTCACCGACTGTCAAAATGATTCTGAGAGATAAGCAGGGCATGTATTTGAATCTCCATTTTAAATAGAAAAAAATCGAGGCTTTAAGAGGTTCTCTGACTTACACAAGCCAGTATGAGTGTGTGTCTTTTGGTAACAGAACCACAACCAAGCTCCTAAATTCTAGCAATGCCTTAAGGCTTTAGGGACAACGTTTTTTTTCTACAGCAAACACGATGTATAGTACCTGGTTTATTTCCTGAGTAGTTGCTATTTTGTCCTGAAATAGCAGAGGGCCGGTTGGAGGCGGTTTTCTTATCATGCACTTTGTAGCTGTCAGGTGCTATACGAATGAGACAAAAGAGAAAAGACATATTTAGTTTCTTAAAATTTATTCAGAAACATTCACCTAGTCAACGTTTGCTGCTAACCTTTGTGTTGGGTACTAGGCTAGATTCAGGAAATAAAAAGACGAAGCCATTACAACTCTTGCCCGTTCAGTGGTTAACGACACATCCCCAAATCAATGGCCACGGCTCCACCAATCCTATAGAAGTGGCAAGTTCAAGGGTCCATGAAATCATTTACCCTGGTAGTCCCAGTTTATACATAAAGCAACCATGTGGAGGCATGACTGCTATCCAAAGTCTCTGATCTTACTTCTTACAAAGTTCATGCATTAGGAACCCCCAAAATTCCAAGAACATATAGGTCACCAAAAAGGAACCAGGAGATATAATTCACCAGGATTTTGAAAAAGCCTCTGACAAAAGTTCCATAACAAAGATTATTAAACAGACTAAGGGAAATGTATTCTAGGAAAGGAATGAAGAGGAGAAATACCAGGTAATTGCTTATATCAAGTATAGATCCTATACTTTAAATATATTGCTCTTTTTTCTTTACCCATATCACTTTATTTAATGTATTTTCAGAGGATATTTAAAGGATGTCTGCTACTGTTTCAGATACAAATCATGCCAAAAACCAAGCCGGTGAGTTTCCCTGCCTCCTACTCTCTGCCTTAAAACCTGCACTGCCCCGTCTTCCCCACCAATTAAGGCAATTCCATCCTTCCACATGATCATACCCCAAACCCTGGACTCATCCTTGACTCCTCTCTTGCTATCACTCCCCACGTTCAATCTGTTTAGTAAGTTCTTTCAGCTCAACCTTACAAAACATCTTGCCACCTCTACTGCTAGCTTTATGGTCATTTCCTCCCTGTGTGGTTGCAATATCCTCTTACCCAGTCTCCCCGATCCTCCCACGGACCCCTGTTAGTCTATTCTCATCTCAGCAGCCAGAGTGATCCCATTAAAACACAAGTCACATCACTCTTCTGTTCAAAACTCTCCAACAGCTCCCACTCTGCTCAGGGTAAAACCCAAGGTCTCCACCATGGCCCAGAAGGTACTATATGGTCTGGCCTTTACCTTGTGCCACCTTCCCTCTTAATTACTCAGTCTAGTGATACTCAGTTCATCGCAGACCTTTGAGTGGACTTGAAATGTTCTTGTCTCAAATAAGCAGGTGGATTTCTGGGTCTCTGCTCACATATGACATTAGAGTTCTACTGAATTGTTTATACATTTTCAAAGTTTATTTATTTATTTTTGAGGGCAGGAGGGGCACACAGAGAGAGAATCCCAAGTAGGCTCTGTGCTGTCAGCGCAGAGCCTGACGTGAGGCTCGATCCCACTAACTGTGAGGTCATGACCTGAGCCAAAATCAAGAGTTGGATGCTTAACTGACTGAGCCACCCAGGCACCCCCCATTCTTGAATTGTTTGAAGTACCACCCCTACCACTCATCACCTCGCACACCTAAGCCTGCTTTGTTTGCAGCCCTTGCCCCCTGACATATTACATGTTAGCTCCCTCTCCATGAGGCTGAGGAAATTGACACTATCTAGAAAACAAGAATTGTTTGCCCAAGAATTTTTTAAACTGAAAGGGTGCTATAATAATTATGCTTCAAGAAGACTAAATTTAAAAACTATACTCAAGGTGTATTAAAAACAAATCACTAAGAAAATAAATTCCCTAAATTTACCTTTGACATCTACATGGGGAATGCACCAAATTTTTGTGGCTCTCTTTTAATTACATATAGTGTTAGCTGTGGAAAATCAAAGACTAAATAGTAAAATTATCTTATACAACTCTTTTAAAATCGCCCAGTTTTGATCTGTTTACTTCAAATAACAGCTTAAAACACAAATATTGATCGACTGAAGTCTTATTTATTAAGCTTCCTTTGCTTTATTTGCAAGGAAAGGTCTGTAAAAGATACAGTAAAAATGAGCAGATAGCAAACAAAAAATTAAACAGCAAAAGGCCTCACTCAGTGGTTTCTGATAGGACTTTGCTACTAGAAATTTTACCAGGCAAGCTACCACTGGAAAAGAGCAACACTGTACATAGTTGACACATAGGCCCTGACACTGATCCGGAAGGGAAATCAGAAAGTAGGTTGGCTCCTTTAATGCTGCAACATATCCTCTCATCCCACTTGCCAAGAATTAGTTGCCAGTTATCACCATGTGGCAGGTGAAACCCATGCTGGTCAGTCTTGACCTCTAGTCTCACATCTTTAGAGATAGCCTCTAAAAATAAAAAAATAAAAAAAAAATGACTGTATTTGGAACCTTTGTTGCTTACTGTGTATAGAACAATCTTTCTCCTTATTCTGCAAGTTAATCTTATTAAAATTGCTCATAAATAAGTTAGTTGTTAAGTAACATAACAGAAGGAAGCAGAATGCAACACATACTTGGAGTACTAGGATTATAATTTTCTTTTTGTTATATAGCTACCTCCAGAACTCAGGAAGTAAAGCCTTAATTAGTAAGCTTTTTAAGAATCTTCTATTTATTATTTTTAGTTAACTGACAAGGACTCAGAGTGATTTGATTAGAATATATTTCAGACGTATTTCTTTCTTTCTTGCCTTACTATATCTGACATAATTTAATCTTTCTCTGGTGATTGCCTATCTGCTGTGTCCCCAGGTCCTGACAATAGACATCAATCCTAACTGAATATTACATAAGAGTCTCCTCTGAAGGAGATTAAAAAGGCTGAAACACATGTTCAGTCCACGTGATTATTCCAAATAATAACTAATAAAAAGCTTCTTCTGGGTGGGGGAGGGAGGGCTATACTTGCTTTATTATCTCGAAATTCAAATGTGAAAAATACATTTCTGTCAAACTGGAGGTCTGGTTACTCAAATCCCCATCTATCTGCATCTGACTTCCATTGGATCTGCTCCAGCTGAACATCTATCTGCCTGCCCTCTTTATTACTATCTGAATCTCAGTAATTCATTTCTATTCCAGAAGACTTCCTATTCATTCTATCCCAGAAGACTTTCTGAGTCCTGTTTATAACAAGACAAATTTAAAATCTTAAAAATGTTTATGTGCATGAAAAACCAACACTTAACTTAGTAAAATAAAAGTAATTTAAAAAATGGTCTGTTTAGTCCAAGATTATATACTGTTAATGTCTAACCTGTAGGCTGGACATTCATCTGAAGTCTTTAGGTTATCTTTCTGCTTTTCTATCAGTCTTTCCCTTCCACCGCTGTAAGAGTTCTTATTTCTCCAAACACCTCTCTGGTTGACACTCTATTGTGATAAGAGGGAAGATATAAAGTCAAACAGATCTGGGCTCAGGTGATATTCAGGAAGTTTCTTGACTTCTCTGAGTAGGTAAGTGTCTGTGTGTGGGGGGGGGGGCATACTGCCTACTCACAGGGCTGCTGGGAAGATTAATGGAAAACATGTATGTTAAGAATCTGCCATACGGCTTAGCACACCGACAGGTGTTTAACAACCATTCCTTTTCTCTCTTTCCCCCTTCCATGGAGGTCCCGGGCCCCCCACACCCACAACACTTGTGTGGTGTAGCAGTGTGTTTGCAAGCTTTGAGGAAACAGTATGTGCTTTGGTGTCAGGTGACCTGGCTGTGTCCTAAATGGGCTGTGAATCCTCAGCAGACTTAACCTCTCCATCTTAACTTTCCCATATGTGAAGAGGGACGATGCTTACTTTCAGGGCTGTGAAAATTAACGAGACCCCCGGGCCTACCACGAGGCTCAATATATGGTAGAAAGCATTTTTTGGCGCTCTCCTTATTCCCTACACAAATGTGGGAAACTGGATTTCTGTGTCTTCAGGGCTTTGCTTACCCAGCACCAACAGGGACGGTAAACTTGTGTCAACTTGGTGACAGTGGTCCTGGGGTGCAAAGTCTGACTCACCTGCTGGCTTCAGAGTTTTTTTTTTTTTTTTTAACAATCACACCTCTTGGGGGCCCTCAGGTAGGCCAGGCTTGTTGGTATGGGTTTTAGGGTACAAGCTTCCTTTGGAAGAGGTAATCCTCAGTGTTTCTGGGACTTACAGAGATAACAGTTTTCCGAGATTTTTTTTTTTTTTTTTTAGAGAGCGAGAGAGAGCAGGGGAGGGACAGAAGGAGACAGGTGAGGGAGAGAGAATGAGAGTCTCAAGCAGGCTCCGTGCTCAGCGTGAAGCCCAACGCGGGGCTCAATCCAGCAACCATGAGACCATGACCTGAGCCGAAATCAAGACCAGACGCTTAATCGACTGAGCCACCCAGGCGCCCCAAAGAAGTGACAGATTTGAGTCAGAGATTGAGCACCATCCAGGTCAGAAGGGATTAACAACTGAGGACCTGAAATGGAACTTCCTTCTTTTTTCTTCCCTCTCTTTTTAAAGACTTTATTTTTAAGTAATCTCTGCACACAACGTGGGGCTCAAAGTCACAACCCCAAGATCAAGAGTCACATGTTCCACTGAATGAGCCAGCCAGGCTCAGATTTAATGCCCTTCAAGTTACCATCACATTAGGTAAAATGAGCCTAAAAAAAAAAAAAGAAAGAAAGAAAGAAAGAAAGAAAGAAAGAACAAACCCAAACCCTTCATTATAATAATGGGAAATAAAATCTTGTATTTTGGTTATAAAACAAAGTACAGGGAATTTCACTACTTGAGAACACAATGAAAATAATTTATTTAAGATTTCCAACATTTAAAAAACTGGAAATCCTAGACGACTAGCAGACAGGATTGCATATACCATTTTTTATTTTATCATTAAAAAAATACCATTTTTTAAATGACTCAGGTGATTTTCCAGGATTAATTTGAATCTCTTTCATTTTTTTATAAAGAAAACTGAGTCATCCTCCATGATGCTCAATAAGTGTTTGCTAGCCTTGTAAAATCTCTATTGATCTTCCTGCTAGCTTGAAAGCTTTATTCCATTAGTGCCACATCTGAGAGTGTTAAAGAGGAAGGATGCAGAGAAGCATCCTGCGGTCTGGGGTTCTGTCTCTCTCTAAACCACTCTGAAACAAAATATAGAGACGACAGACATTTGGAGCTTTCATCTGGTAAAAATCCTGCAGCTCCAGTAAATGCCCCAGATGCACCTCTAAAATCCATATCCTCTACAATTCACTGTGTTCCTTGCAATGACTTCCCATAAAGGTCACGGGCTCTCACTGCTTTGCTTCTATTTTTGGCTTTATGGTCTGTTGAAGAGTCTCTCTCAACAGATCAAACTAATGGGTCCCAACAAATGCTCAATTTAGTAAAAAAGCTTACTCTGACAAGACATTTATGACTACAACCTTAGGAACCATCCTGAGTTTAAATCTCACTGAATGACATGTGGTCTTGACGTCCACAAGGCTAATGTATTCCTGTCACTATTTTTAACAGAGTTTAGCCATCAGGCCCAGGTCTATATGGGTGCTTCTTTGCTCTATTGTTCAGCTGGACTTGGTGGACACCCGGCTCAGGGTACGCGAACAGCTTTGGGACAGACTAAGAGGACAGAACAAGAGGTTGAACCACGGGCAATTGCCACTTCTGTAGTAAAAAAATGGTTGAATATTGCAACTTCATAGGTCTACCCTAAAAGATTCAGTTTGCCTGTGCGGGAAAGACTTAGCACAGCAGGCGTCAGGGAGCTCTCCTTTGAAAGGCCTGGTTTTGCTCCAATAACTCTTAGCTCTGAGTCTGACTATAAGCGGAGTCCTGAATCTTCCTAATGAATGAATCACAGAGCCTGGGGTGGTCTTGACAGACCCTTGGCACACTAAAAAAATTACTTATTTGAAAATGTGACTACAGAACACAGTTGTGGCTGGCAGTTGAAGAATGTTATTGTTTAGAAAAAAAAAAACAACAGAGAACGAGTACAGAGTACTTTTCAGGCAATTCAGCGTTTCACCTAAAATCTTCTGCTGTAGCATCCTTTTACTTATTTACTTGACCGTTAAATTTTGTTCTGATAGAGCTGCCAGGAGTATTGCAACATAGATATTAAAGGTTTTATCCAATGTTATTAATGACATTTGCATCATAACAAGGACAGAAAGCAAACCTCAAATGACTCTTCTGATTGTTCTACATAATGGAGAGCTTCTCAGTTTAAATTCCTCATAATTGTATGTGAAATTATAGGAATGGTGAGGCTCAAGGGAGCTGACACCAGACAAACCTGGGTTCAATTTTCTGCTTTACCTTTGTTTTCTTATTACTGGCAGACAGCACTCGACTCGGGGACACCTTGTGCTCAGGACTGGGAAGAAAAATTAATGTGTCTCCTGCTACCACTTTTCTTTTTCTGAATCCCTAAATCCCTAATTCTAGGTTACCTCTTCAAACTCTGTTTTGGAGCTTCCGATTCCCCCAATATTTTCTCTTCTCTTCAGAAAAGTGGTCTCCTCTTCTGGCCTGAAGCATGCTCTCTATGTTAGTCACTTTCAGGTCTGCATTTCTAAGTATGCTCTCTCAAATACAGTCCCCGTCTCCCACCTCTAGGGAATATATGCTCCTGTATCTGTGTGATCACTGGAAACTATGCCAAAAGGCAAACTAACTGTCCTCACAAAATCAGCTAACCCCGATTGTCAGTCACTTTGTTACCGTATCAATGGAACCACCACACTCCCAGGGTCAGAAATGTTCATTTTTTTTCCAATAAACATTTACAGGCACACTCACGGGCCAGCCACCGTACCGTGCACAAAGAGCACAAAGATCAGAGGACACAACATCTACTTGCAAGATGCTTATTAACTTTTGGAGGAGACAATATGAAAACACATGAAATTGTAGCCATGGGTCAATTCACTTTTTAAAAATCAATATACCACAGAGGATTAATAACCAAGCAAATGATGTAGGTAGTACTACAGGGAGTCAGAGGTGGGAGAAGATACTAAGGGCGTAGTAGTGATACAAAACTTCCATCAGATAAAGCTCTACAAGAATGGAGAGAATCTGTGTAAGTGAAGAGTGAAGCAGAGAATATTTATGGTTGGAGGATGCCATAAGCAAAATTATCTAAGCAATTAAAAAAAAAAGATAATCAGGGCACTGTTCAGTCAGAACAGCAGGTTTAAGACGGTAGGCAGTTGAAAATAAGACAAACAGGCTGAGGTCAATGCCTCCTTGAATTCCAAGTTTGTGTGGACTTTACCCTGAAGGCAGTGAAAGTCACTGAAGTGTGTGCTGTGGGCCTTCTGGCTGTGAGCTACTGTAACTTTGGGGGATTCTGGGTAAATAAGAAGTGAAGCCCTATAACGAGCCTGTTGGAAGTGTATAAAAAGTGCCTACCATCTTAACAGAAACAGTAAAAGGAAACCAGACTAAAACATACATCTTAAGAATTCTGCTTTCTTCATAATTTCATAATTATTCAGATTTTCCCATTCACCCTTAAGATGTACCCAAGAGATAAGTACTTGACCATTAAGGGAACACAGTGACCCAACTGATCACAGTGAAAACCATGCCTGTCTGTCATTGACGCAACACAGAACAGGAAGAATAGTCAGTGCGGTTGTCCAAGAAAGGAGCCCAGGGCAGCGAGGTAGCACCACCCAGGGATCCTCCCTAAGGCTTCAGGGTCTCCTCTGCTTCGAATCCTGCAGGAAATGGGACCCCAGCCACCAACTCCATGGAGCAAGGGCAGTGGGGAGGATGAGGAAATGCAGAATGGAGGACATATGCCTGGTTGGGAAACAGGTGGGGTGTTTTGAAGGTCATTTTGCAGGAAGGTCAAGGAAACAAGATGTGGGCAGAGGCTGACTGGTGTCTTTTATCTTTCATAGATCGCCACAGGATAGGGAAGCAGCCTCTGCATTATGCAAATTTATAGGCATTATGCAAATTTATAGGCAGTGTATATAAGTACAGATGTTGAAAAACAGTGCAGACTCTAATTTGCCCTTCCACACCAGAATAAACCCACTTTGTGGTGTGGTATAAAATCTAGCCACATTTAATTCAACATAGCAATAAGAATAATGAACCATTTATTCAACAATCTATTGCTCATTTCTTGTTGCAAAAACAAATGCAATTAAGAACATATTTGATAATGCATATCAGAGTCTCATGTTTCATTCTTATTAATTCTGCTGACAGAAACAATTCAATTAAGATTTGCTTTTTCTCTGTATTTCATACAGATTAAACAAAAAGTTACGACTTGGTGGCTACCATAGACTGCATGGAGAATTTTAAGTTTAGGGGGAGCTCATTCAAGCAACAATGAACAGTGACTGAGTCATTTTCTGATTACTTCATTTCTGCATAATGAAGAAAAATGAAAAATTTATGGCCATGATAGAAAAGGATAGTCAACCAAAAGACAAAGAAATTTGTCCAATACTGAGATAATACAAACCCAAAACAAAGACACTGGTTTTATAAATACAATTCAGTATTGTCTACAGTTACATGATCCATGGGAACTGAATCCACTAGAAACACTACTCCTCATCTTTAACTATATCATGAAAGCAGAAGAATGGAATAGACACACATAGTTATTTATTAATACTTTATACTCCATCAATGTCCAAAAGGAAGTTGCAAAAGTTACACTGAAACGTCAAAGTGAGCATCAAAAATACTGATCAACCATAAATTTTCACCAAAAAAAAAAAAAAAGATCCAGTTTTTATGTATTAAATCACATATGGAAGGAACAGCATAAATGTTACCTAAATAAGAGCAAAATATAATTCTGTCAAAACAAGTTACCAAAATATTTTTAAGGGATCAGGAGTGGGCAGCTTGTTTGCCTCTGAAGAGCTCTCATCACAAACCATTGTGCTCTGAGCTTAAAGAACCCTAGATGGTCTCCAATTAAATGGAGCTGGAGTTATTTGGTCTTTGACACTTGGCAGGGTGCAGTGCTGTGATAATGCTCTATTTGAGAAACCTGAGGGCAGGGGCCATGCCTTTCATCCTTAGGATCTCCAACTTCAGCGTTTAGCTCGCTATCTGGCACATATGTGACACTGAACAAATGCTTGAAGGGGATGAGAGATGGCTGGAGGGTGGGTGGTGTACCCCGACCAAATTGTGGCAACAGCCCAGAAAGGGAAAGCATTCTTGACGAGTAAAAAGAAAAAGTATACACGTGTTCATTTTCGATGGCTGCTAAGATTATAGACAAAAGGTGACCAAAAGGATTGCCAGATTACAGTCATACTCACTCTGTGTCAGGAAAAAACCCAGAAAATACTTAATGTAATTCTAGCCTGGTTTTGATGTGACCTCAGGCAAGCCTCAAAATCAAATGACTGCTTTTGCAGCCATATAATAGAAAGGTCTGCCCAGTATCACTTCTAGTGGGTATTCTGGGAATTGGAGCGACAAACTCCAAATACAACAGAATATTGCCTGGACTGCATGGGAAGAAGCAGGAAAACATTACAGCCTCTGTTGGAAATATCGGAAAGGTTACAAAACAAGCATTTCAGCTTGGAGGCATCTGTAAACCCCAACATTTTCCCAAAGCAACAGATTTAATCGATCTGTTTTGATAATCTGCTAAAAAGACAAACATCCATTCTAGCTGAAATGAAGAAAACCACTGTTTAGAAAAGCACACGTCCCATATGTTTTTTTGTGTAGACTATTGGGAATCACTTCTTCAGCTGTTTTGTTTACCACTAAAAGCAGCTACTTGATTCACGGTACAAACCCCTGATACAGTGGGCTGACTGGAACAAACGTGACATCCTTTAAAATCCAACCGAAAACACTTTGATCTAAAAACAAATAAATAAAACAAACAAAATCCTTCCTTCAGCCAGATGGCAACATTATAAATAGAACAGAAAAGGCAGCATCTTCCACCTGCATTAATATGAACCAGATTAAAAGGCGAGCCTCTTCATCCCCATGGGTGATGTACCTTCCTGGTGATTTATCACCAGATGCTAGCTGCTGCACAAATTATCTCTTTCTCTGCTCTATAATACAAGTAATGTTTATGACTAAGCAAAGATGGGCGCAAAGTACAGAAAAGAGGAGGAAAGCCTAACCATATTAAAAGTTTCCTAGTTACACTGAGAAATAGAAAATTAGCTATAGTCTCTGTAATTTACCAAGTTTCAACAGCTGGATAGGGAGTTTATCAAATTAGACCCAATTCAATTAAATCCAATGTGTAATTAAAAGCAACTATTTAAATAACTTGGAGAAAAACAATTACTACTCAACTTCATTACTCTGCTTAATTAAAGTAACCAACTGAAAGAAGATCCTTTTACTTTTAGCAGGATAATGATTTATTTTAAGAAGAAAACTAAAATTGCTGATGCCAACAGTTTACAAATGATTACTACAGGCCACAAAATAGAAAAGCTTTCATACTTAAATACAAAATAAAATTATCAAGGTAGAAGATGTATATATAGTTCTCTGAATCCCAAATAAATAACACAGTTTTAAACATTAGTTTTGCAAAGAAATGTGAATGTAATTTTAATCCTGTACTATTGAGTTTAATCTGTGAAAAAAACCACATATATAAGACTGCAGAATATCAATAATTAACTCCTCCTCCTCTGCACAACAGTAAAATACTTAACCCTAAATTTTCTTATGCAAACTCAGAAAAATGCAATAGGAATGAGTGATAACTGATGAAAGGTTAAGGTTATTCCAATTCATTTCAGGTAACAGGAGAACGTTTAACCTCCTGTTAAATTGTTTAAAATTATGCGCCAACCCATGGGGCATCTGGTGGCTCAGTTGTTGGAGCGTCCGACTTTAGCTCAGGTCATGAGCTCATGGTTCATGAGTTCAAGCCCCACGTCGGGCTCTGTGCTGACAGCTCGGGGCATGGAGTCTGCTTCAGATTCTGTGTCTTCCTCTCTCTCTGCCCCTTCCCTGCTCATGCTCCCCTGCTCATGTCTCTCTCTCTCTCAAAAATGAATAAACATAAAATTTTATTTTTCAATTATGGGCCAATCTAGTCTCCCACCGCTGTCACTTCTACATCTGCCTCCTCTCGTGTTTCCCTCTCTTGTTGGAACATCAGCCTTGCCATCTCTTCAACAGTTTAAATGCAATCCATCTTTTTTCTTTCTTCTTCTTTTTAATATCTTTTTTAAAAGGTTTATTTATTTTGAGAGAGAGAGAGAAAGAGAGAAAATGAGCAGGAGAGGGGCGGAGAAAGGGAGAGAGAGAGAATCCCAGTGCAGAGCCCAATGCGGGCTCGAACTCACAAACCATGAGATCGTGGCCTGAGCCGAAACCAAAAGTCAGAGGCTTAACAGAATGAGCCACCCAGGTGCCCCAGCTTTTATTTTTTAGCGAAGTTTTAGGTTCACACCAAATTGGGTGGAGAGTTCAGAATTCCCATATGCCCCCTGCCTCCACATATGCACAACCTCCCCCATTAGCAACAATATACTGCACTACGGTGGTACATTTGTTTCCATCAATGAACCTATACTGACATATCATTATCACCCAAAGCCCACAGTTCACAGAGCTCACTCTGGGTGTTGTTTTGGGATCTGACAAACATAGAATGTCACGCATTCACCATTACAGCCTGGTAGAGAGTCCAATCCATTTCCCATAGCCCTGCTCAGGTCTCTTTCTCATGAAATCTTTGAAGCTATTCCTACCTCCAACACTTTTCTTTCTCTGACTTCTACTGAGCTCCCAAGTCTGCCTCACACTGCCTGGCACTTGATTTCATTCCATCTTATGTTGTTTTTAGAATGTATGCTTCCAAAAGTTCCCAACACTGCTCATCTCACAGGATGCAAAGCAAAAAATGTGCTTTAGAGTAAAAAACCAAACCCAAACAAAAACACACCTGGGGAAAGGCTTGCTGCATTTCTCTCTTGGAAAGTCATACTGTCAATTTGCATAGGGAAGGCTCTGGGCCATTCCATGCCTGTTACCTAATAAATGTCTACCCAGCACTTTTTTCTTTTTTTTTTTTTTAATTTTTTTTTCAACGTTTATTTATTTTTGGGACAGAGAGAGACAGAGCATGAACAGAGGAGGGGCAGAGAGAGAGGGAGACACAGAATCGGAAACGGGCTCCAGGCTCCGAGCCATCAGCACAGAGCCCGACGCGGGGCTCGAACTCACGGACTGCGAGATCGTGACCTGGCTGAAGTCGGACGCTTAACCGACTGCGCCACCCAGGCGCCCCAACTTTTTTTCTAACAGAACCCTGACTGACCACGACACAGCTCTGGCCAAGAAGTTGAACCCTGCAATTGTTAGGTGGGGTTTCTGAGAATGCTCCTTAAAGGGGACGTGCACTCAAGTGGCATGGCTCCCCACTCTCCCTTTTCTTCCTGTCTTGAAGATGGGTGTGATGTTCAAGGTAGACAGCTGCCTCGTAACCAGAAGGTAAGGCGAGGGGGAAGCTAAGGCAATAACGGAGACCTGGCCCGGACATCTCTGAACTACTGTACTCTTTACTTCCCATATTTCCTGCAGGTAAGAAAAAAGAAAGCTCCTAACTTATTTAAACCACTTTTTATTCAGTACTCACAATTAAAAGCAATCTCTAAACTGACAAGAGTTTCCACTAACTACAGAATGAAGTCCAAGCATGCACCAAAATTTGGCCCCAGTCTATCCTTCTAGTTTCTACTTCCTCCAGTCTGCAAAGCGCAACACCTCAATCCTAGGCGCTGAGGGCTGGAGGCGAGATTCCGGATGGGATTTTGAGGCAGGTGAGACTCAGAAAAGGCAGAGGATTTGATGTTAAGTGGGGGGACAGGGGCAATAAAAGGCTCTAAGAACATTGTGTGAATTACTTAGGAAAAACCAACACGCACAAAACGAGGTGGTGGTTAGATGATAAGAGTATCTCCTATGCTGTGTCTTAGAAAACAGCCTGTCATTCGAGGCATTCATAAGTGGGCTGAACACACTGTGGGACTCTGTACGTACTTCCTATTTTCCCCTTCACTTGGTACATCATGGATCTTATGTATTCTAATTTCTTCCAGAAGAAAGCAAAACAGGTGCTGGTTCATCATATTAAAGCAGATCAGCATTTAGTTTTGAAAGTAGCAGGAGGAGCAAAAATTAGGGCAAAAAAAAAAAAAAAAGTAAAAGACGCCAGAGCAGAGTTGCAATAACCTCATCTGTTTTTTGTTTTTTTTTTTAATTTTTTTTTCAACGTTTATTTATTTTTGCGACAGAGAGAGACGGAGCATGAACGGGGGAGGGGCAGAGAGAGAGGGAGACACAGAATCGGAAACAGGCTCCAGGCTCTGAGCCATCAGCCCAGAGCCCGACGCGGGGCTCGAACTCTCGGACCGCGAGATCGTGACCTGGCTGAAGTCGGACGCCTAACCGACTGTGCCACCCAGGCGCCCCTCAATAACCTCATCTGTAATAGAAAGCAGCTCCAAACAACTTGGGAGACAGTGGATTTCTGAGCAGAATGTGAAGGGTTCCCAGAGCACCCCTGGTCATCCAGAACAACTCTTGCCAGCATCCTAAGGCCCTATGTGCAACTCCTCCTGACCACAACAGACTCGCAGATGGGTTACAGTAGGGCTGCATTAGCTTCTCTGTCAGCCCTTTATAAATGTAACCTCAGATGCTGACGAAAATAATAAAAATTCCAATTGATTTAGCTTAATTTTATTTAAAAAATAATTGATGAGCTTTTTGATACTACAGAAAGACTATGAAGACAAAAATTGCAAGGCCCATAATCCCATCACCTGGATAACCCATTTTTTTAAACCTAAAAAAGAAATGCCTATCACACGGTTAGGAAATGCAAATGGTACGTGCAGCTGTAAAAGAAAAAGAGGAAGCCCCTCCCTCCCTCTTTTCTTTCTGGGAAAAAAGTTTCTGTGTTCACGCAGATGTGTTTTCTGTTTATTCAAATCGTCATGCTGCCTAGTCTTCTGTCCCTTTCTTTTCTGTCGATAACTTTACTCAGCCTACTTTTCCAGTTGTTAACTGCACTGCATTTTGCCATTTCCAGTACATGCCTACAGTCATCAGTTATCTTTGTCTCCCCTTCTCTCTAACTTTGAAGTTCTCTGAATCTTCATCCATTTGTGAAACCATCGTCCTGACTGAGTGCTATTTATCTTCCTCTATTAACACTAGCACCTGGTCCCTTGCCCCCGGAGTTGCTGTATTAATCTCCCACAATTTAAGCCTCTTTGCTTCTGCAGGTCTGGACACCACCGAGAAGGTGACCACTTCCAAGGAGGAGGACTACAAAAAAAAAAAAAAAAATCTCCAAGGCGGCTTTACCTCTCTGGGAGAGGCAGGGATGGGGTCTGCGAGGAGCCCTATTAGGGCTGAATCAGAAACTTAAAAACTAGGTTTTATGTGGATTTGCTTACCACTTGTTCCCCTCTCAGTTTTGCAAACCAAACCTGGATCCGTTCAAGCAGCGGCTTCTGCCAACTCTAATAGATGCTGTGGGCTGGGCTGGGATTGAATTGCTTCTCTGGCACCTTCTCTGTCTAGGAAATGGAGCAGTGCAGCAAAGGGGTAGAGCGCTGCCTGGCCGCCCAGGGCCCACTTCAAAGCCAGAATTACAGACTGCTGGGCCAGGGAGCGCGGAGAAGGGCAGAGTGCCAAAGCTCTTCCTCCCTCTGAGCCTCAGCCGGTGGGGACAGGCTGGGGATGAAGGCTGAAGTCACCTGCATGGAGGACGGTGTGGACTCCCACCTAGGGGGCTCCACGCAGATGCTATGTTAGGACTCACACTGCCAGCGACTTTTTGGGATATGTGGTTTGTGGATCCATTCGCATCCATGAAATAATTATGACTCTCATCCTGGAGTGCACAGAAATGTGATGAAGCCAGGACTTTGGTTTGCTCAGAGTAACCAGGGACTCCCGCCAGGACAAGGGACTTAGATGACCAAGCATTTCTTCAGTCCTCTGCAGGAAAGAAAAGGCGAGATTTAAAGCATGGTGTTCTTCTCTCGTCGTTATTATCTTTTTACTGGACCTGGCTTTTTATTTGTTGGATTTCTTTCATTTGCTAGACTCAAAATGTCCCCAAATGGAGGATCTCAAATTCTGGAACCTATCAAATATCTAAATGTAGTAACTGATGAAAACAAATCCAGCTAAAGGAAAGGACGCCAGCCTGAAAGCCCAGGAGCGGTTTCACGGGGCCCTGCGACGCTCAAAAGCACAAAGACGGCTGTGTGGCAGGCGGCAAAACCTGGCGGGCTGTCAGGCCAGACGGGAAGGCTCTTGACAGGCCGGAGCACTGATGACTCCTAGGTTCATGGGCTGCAGCTAATATGCACATGTTCATTTCAAGTATGCTACGTCCATTTCAGATAAGAGAAGCCAATTACAAATTTGCAATCTGCCTAAGCTACAGGTCCCTCAGATTCATCAAGAGCTAAGCCAAACTAAGCTGATAAACGGACTCCTCTGTTCTAAGTGCCTTGGATGCATTTTCTGTGACCGTCTCTTACTGGACAATCTCCACGCAAGGGTTGGTATCGAGGCCGGTTGGAAAAGCCAGAAGGGAGGTGAGGGCGGCTGAGAGGATAAACCCGTAGTGAAAACAGTCAACAAACGCTAAGTGGAGGAAGGAGCTGCTGTGAGCCAGGCTGCCCTCCTTCCATCCCAGGGAGCACCATACTGGTCACTGGCCTGGCTTGTCTCCACACTCTGTTCTTCATCCAAGAACCTGCTCCTAGACAACCCGTTCTGTTTTCAAAATTCCAGTAGAGTCACTGTCAGAAAGGAAAATATTTGAAGAACTGTCTGGGCTTTCTAAAGAAATGTGAATGAATCTCAGTGCAGTCTCTGGGTGCTCCCTCGAACCTGCCCCTTTTTCTGGTCGTACCGAGAACAGTCCATGAATACCATGGCAATGCAGTTTCTTTTTAGTTTACAGATGAAGTACAAGCCCAAGACTTCCTCAAACCTTGTTGTTATTTTACCTCCTTTGTTTTATAGCATTGAAAAGCCTTAGAAAAAGTGCAAGAGGGTGTGTGCTTTCTGTAAAGAGTGAAGGAGAGAGGAGCTGTGCTAATACTGAGTTTGGTCTCCATGGAGACCAAGGAAGGAGGAAAATGATGAGGATGGGGTAGGAAGCAGAGATTGACAGAGAGCACGAAAATCAGCTTTCGAAACAGAATATGAGCAATTTGAGGATAGATCATTTTACCATTAGTTTAGAATTTTAGAAAGTGTTGAATAATTCTGAGCATATTTGTTTCATGAAGATTCTATGATAGCATTACTACATAACTGATGAAACTAGCTTTTGTGGCTCATCAGGTGCATATGTGGTATTTTAATAATGTGAGCGTATGTTCCAGCCTTCAACCTGCCATCCTGCAAATGAACTTCTGGAACATAACCCATATAGCATAAAGAATTGCTTTTTTGTTTGTTTTTTTAAACACTACAATAGTCTAGCAAATATGTATAAGCTAGGGGTCACAGGTGATTATGTTCTAGAGCTAGTTGAGAAAGGAGGTTCACTTCATAAACAAGTATAATTAGTCATTTAGATTTTTTGAATATCTTGTCTTAGAAACAGTCTTTCGTATGTTTCTCAGTTTAGCACCTCTGGATAGGCTATTCAATTTTCTTTAAGCAGATTTTTTTCTAGCAGGCAGGCTGAACTTGACTTTGTAAACAAATATTCAGTAGCAAAAATATGGCAACTACTGATGCTCGAGAGAAACTCCATTTTCCATATGCCTAAAAGACAGCCTTCTTCATCGTTGAAAACACTGTGGACAAGCACTTACTCACCTCACAGCAGGAATGGGAAAGATGAAAAAAACAGCTGATGCTGTCTCATTAGTCAGAGTCGTGTTTTACATAAGGAAACATGCACCATCCCTTTTTAAAACTCACTCCGCTAACTTTAAAACATCTTATTCACAAAAAAAATCACATTAAAGTAGTATGTGGACCACACTAAAACTTATGATCTAGGTCTCTGCACTGAACAACCAGTTACATACAATTTTTGATGTATTAATATCTGTCCTCTATAATAAACCATCAGCCTCAGCTCTATGAGCTTTAGTAACATGAAGGTGTAACTCAACTACACAGAGAGACAGGAATAAATATGAATGACATCGCTGCGTTAATCTTCATCATCAAGGCTGATTTTTAAGTCCTCTGCCTACACTTGAACTGTGCTGGGCTAGACTAGGTGGGCTCGACAGGTAAGCTTCTGAGAGCTCTGGCATAAGTGATGTTTTACTTCTATATCTGGTCAAGTAATCTCTCTATAGCAAAGAAAAAATGTTTCTGCCATGACCTACACGGTGTCAGAAACATTACTGCCTACAGCAAAAATAATGCAGAAGGTACATTCTATTATGTAGTTTTTCAGCAAAGAACTGCCCCCTTGCCCTGTCCCTTCCTCACTCCACTGGGCGGCTGCCACACTGTCCAGTCTGTGTGGAGGTGTTGCTGCTTCCCATCAGAACGAGACTTCCCACGATGACAGCCCAAGCAGCCCCCCTCGTATTCCTTGGAAATTGAACTGGATCAGGTCTGGAGCCCGTTCCACGAGACACCTTGTACTAGCAAGAGCGTCCCAGTACTCACCCAGTATGGACAGAATGGGGACTTCCCTACCTCCAACCCAGAGCCCTTGGCCCCACTCCACACACATGCCAGAAGCCAAACAGCTTTATTCCCAAGAACTTAGTGGACATATCGCCGTGCAGCATAATTCTTCTCTGTGGGCAGTTCCCTAAAACTTACTGCCAATTACAGCCATCAGCACAGGTAGTGCCGATGCTGGGGTTATACAAATAACAATACTGAATGGACTCACACCAACTGGAGATTACTTAGCTAAGTTTGCATGCAAGAATGACCACTTTTAGGAATGCAGATGGAATGCAGTCATTTCATTGGGGTCTACGATAAGACACCTGCTAGCAACACATTTCGGTTTCCACTGATCTGGAAATTATTCTAAACCAGCTTGAAAAGTTTGACTCTGATTTCACTCGGAAAAACAAAAACAAAAAGAACAAAAACCTTAGTCCTTTCATAAGACTCAACTTTACACAAAAAGTCTAGGTTGAATATAAAAGCTAGAAACACTATCCTATTACTATGCAATGTTCAAAATATTGATTATAAATCTTTATATCTTGGCTTCAGATTATTATCAACCTTTTCAGATTACTTAAAACCATGCTTCAAACCCTAATTAGAAATGTCCAACTTAGTATGCAGTACTTCTACTCATTGAACTCTTGCCCCACAGGCTCTCAATCTGCTCTCTTGTCTAGCATCAGATTAACTCCGTGAGGAAGGAAAAGGGGCCCGAGGCTAACAAACGAAATAACTCTACAACACCAAATACCACTGAAAACACTCATAATTGATCCTGTAAAACAGGAGAAACACAGAGTGCTCATTATAAAATCCACGTTCTAAGAAGGAAGTGAGACAGAACCACCAGACAGGGAAAAAATATATGAGCAACAGTAATAAAAACAAGAACTGTGAGAGTCATTCATCAAGCCCCATCTATAGAACAGGCACTGTGCCAGAGGCTTTACATACATCCAGTCTAATTCCTAGAGTCACCTTGCAAGGTAGGCAATTAGTGTCCCCATGTTACACTGAGAACACAGAGACAGAGAATAATGAATGGCTGGAATGCGGTAGGAAGCGAGCTTGGTTTGCCTCCAGAAGGCTGATCGTTGAGAGCAGGTCAGACAAACTCACCTGCTGAACAACCTGGAGAATAACTGAGACCTGGTGCTGAGGCCTGAGAGATGGCCAGGGGCTTTATTATTCCTTTTTCTTTAAATCATGCTTTTTTCTTTTTATTTTATGCAGAATTTACTCCCGGGCCATAAGTTTTTGTTTCTTCGGTTTCTTCTGGCATATCTTTTTCTTCTGTGCAACTTCATCTTCTGGTTTAGGAACAGTCTCTTTTCCAGTGAGGATCATCTCAATGTGTCAAGGAGAGCTCATGTATGGGTTAATCCGACCATGAGCCCCATAAATTCTACACCGCATCTTGGGGGCTTTGTTCACCTGAATGTGCTCAATGACCAGAGAATCTACATCTAAACCCATCTCTCCATTTTAAAGCACGTGCAGTAAAAATTCAGCACTCTTTTCAGGCCACTGACCCTATAGGTCCTACCCCACTGTTTGGCCTGGGTACACCAACCACCTCAACCACTGTAGCGACAGAATGGCACACATTATTTCTGCAGAGTGATGTCTTTCAGATTCTTGGTGGCTTTTCAGGTATGCATACCCTTGATAGCCTGGGCAGTATCATATGTGTTCTTAAAGTGGACACGAAGATTTGAACCTCTTGATTTGCATGATTTTGTTGGGTTTTCCGGGTCAAGTGAATAGCGAACCATTTTCAGAGATCACCTCAGGCCACTTTTCGGAAGAGGAAGCCATTATTATTATTATTATTATTATTATTATTATTATTATTTTCTGATAAGAGAAAGAAACAAGTGACTTTGTGCTTTTGATGAGCTGTCCTGACTTGACCCTAAGGAGAATTTTCTCATCTCCTTTGTGAAAGTTCAACCATGCACATGTAAGTGCACATAAAGTCACAGTAGTTTTACAATTTCACAATATTTCATGCTAATGAAATCTTGATAATGCCTGTTACTTTTAAAGAGAAATTGGGAGGTCTCTAAGACTACAGAAATAGAAGCTAAGACCTTCAGTGAAATCATAGAAAGTAAGCCACATGGGATGAAATCCTGTTTCTCTTTCTTACCGCTCCCTTCCTTAGATTAACTGGAAGGCATAAAATGGATAAAGAAATAATACTCCTAGCAATCTGATACAAGATAAGTGTTTCAACCAAGTGGCACAAAAACAGACTAGATCAATGGAACAGAATAGAAAACCCAGAAATGGACCCACAAACATATGGCCAACTAATCTTTGACAAAGCAGGAAAGAATATCCAATGGAATAAAGACAGTCTCTTCAGCAAATGGTGCTGGGAAAACTGGTCAGTAACATGTAGAAAAATGAACCTGGACCAGCCTCTTATACCATACACAAAAATAAACTCAAAATGGATGAAAGACCTCAATGTAAGACAGGAAGCCATTGAAATCCTAGAGGAGAAAGCAGACAAAAACCTCTTTGACCTTGGCCACAGCAACTTCTTACTCAACACGTCTCCAGAGGCAAGGGAAACAAAAGCAAAAATGAACTATTGGGACCTCAGCAAAATAAAAAGCTTCTGCACAGCGAAGGAAACAATCAGCAAAACTAAAAGGCAACCGACAGAATGGGAGAAGGTATTTGCAAATGACATATAAGATAAAGGGTTAGTATCTAAAATCTATAAAGAACTTCTCAAACTCAACACCCAAAAAGCAAATAATCCCCGGAAGAAATGGGCAAAAGACGTGAATAGACACTTCTCCAAAGAAGACATCCAGATGGCCAACCGACACATGAAGAAATGCTCAACATCACTCATCATCAGGGAAATACAAATCAAGACCACAAGGAGATACCACCTCACACCTGTCAGAATGGCAAACATTAACAACTCAGGCAACAACAGATGTTGGTGAGGATGCGGAGAAAGAGATCTCTTTTGCATTGCCGGTGGGAATGCAAGCTGGTGCAGCCACTCTGGAAAACAGTATGGAGGTTCCTGAAAAAGTTAAAAGTAGAAGTACCCTAAGACCCAGCAATTGCACTACTAGGTGCATATCCAAGGGATATAGGTGTGCTGTTTCGAAGGGGCACATGCACCCCAATGTTTACAGCAGCACTATCAACAATAGCCAAAGTATGGGAAGAGCCCAAATGTCCATCGATGGATGAATGTATAAAGAAGATGTGGTATATATATACAATGGAGTACTGCTTGGCAGTAAAAAAAAAAAAATGAAATCTTGCCATTTGCACTTACATGGATGGAACTAGAGGGTATTATTCTAAGCTAAATTAGTCAGTCAGAGAAAGACAAATATCGTACGACTTCACTCACATGAGGACTTTAAGATACAAAACATGAACCTAAGGGAAGGGAAGCAAAAATAATATAAAAACAGGGAGGGGGACAAAACATAAGAGACTCAAATATGGAGAACAAACAGAGGGTTGTGGGAGGCGGGCTGGGCTAAATGGGTAAGGGGAATTAAGAAATCTACTCTCCAAATCATTGTTGCACTATATGCTAACTAACTTGGATGTAAATTAAAAAAATAAATTAAATTAAATGGTTAAAAAAAGAAAACTTCTAGTTATAATTAAACAGACTATTTCTAAAAGAAAAAAAAAAAGGTTTCAACCATGCTCTCTGCCAAAATTCAGGCTATAGAATACAGCTGATACATGTAGCTCAGTCTTACATCATACTGATTTGTATTTTGTCAAAGGGAGACACATTAATTTTATGTTCAACTGCACCATTAAACAGTGTAAGACCTAAAACTGTGTGCACGATGTATAAAACCTTTAGGATGCACCCAGGGGCCCCAGGTCCATGCTGTTTCTATTTCCTAGGAATTGAAAGTAACACAAGTCTTAGGGCGCCTGAGTGGCTCAGTTGGTTACGCATCTGACTCTTGATTTAAGGTCAGGTCATGACCTTTTGGTTGGGTTCATGAGATTGAGCCTCGTGTTGGGCTCTGAGCTGACAGCAGGGAGACTGCTTGGAATTCTCTCACACTCTCTCTGCCCGTCCCCTGCTCATGCGCGCGCGCTGTCAAAATAAATACACTTAAAAAAAAAAGTAACACGAGTCCATGGCCACTGCTTTTTTTCACTTTTCAAAAGGAAACGCAACTGCTTTCAGATCCTCTGTATTTCGCTTCCCACTAAATTCACTGGGCTATCATAAGAAACTGCTATTTTCAAGTTCAGAATTAAGCTAGGATTATATTAATAACTGAGTAGACATAAGTGACAATTTCTTTTTCAAAACAGTACAGGCCTGGCAAAAAGGAAATCTTGGTAAGATAGTTAATAAGATGGCAAGTTTGAGAGTCTGGAGCTGACATACAGACATACCTAGGGAGTGGCGAGCTTAGTGGTCAGCTTCGTGCCTGTTCTCGCTCCAGCTATGACGAGTAATCTCGGGCTGATGGCCAATCGAACACTGTTAGACTCAGCTTGGACTCAGTTTAATACAATGAGCTGGTCGGGCTGGGCAGGTTACCTTGGTTGGCTTAGGCAGCAACTCAAAGGCCAAAGCATGATCCCTGTGCTGCCAGGTCAGGGCAGGATTACAGACAATAATAGGTGAGAGGTGGGAGCTGGAGGCTATGTATGTAATTACTCAGCAAAATATTTAATGAGCAGGCACCGTTCCAGCCATAATAACACAAAGATAATGGTACTAAGATTAAAGTCTCCTAAGGGACACAGAAACAGATAATTAAAATACAGTGTGGTAAGTACCATGACAGAGGTATGTGTGAGGTTTTGTGGAGGCACAGAGAAAGGCAGGGCAGGCTTCCTGGAGGAGGGGATGCCTGACCTGACTCTAAAGAGTACACCTGTGGATGGGGGGCAGGGGGAGGGCATCTCTGGACAAGGAGAAGGCACGGTAATCCAAAGCAGGAAGTAGTTTATCTGACACAGGCAAAACGGCAGAGATGGACATCAACTTGCAATTGTGACAACTAGAAAAGCTGTCAACTTCTTTCATGACTGAAAGACGGCACCTTCATTTCTTCAAAAACACTTTGTTACAATACAGAATTTTTTTTCTCACTTGCCATAAGGTGGACACCATACACTTCATATAGGACATTTGTTGCTTCATAATTTTCGAATGTGAAAAGAAAACTTTAGGCTTTACAGTAAAATAAGAATTAAGTTTCCAGAATTATTACAATGATGAACAGAGGGCTCATGTCCAAGGACATGAAACTGTCAAAGGTAAGAGAAAAGCCCAGGGTTAAGATAAAATTATTTCGGGGCGCCTGGGTGGCGCAGTCGGTTAAGCGTCTGACTTCAGCCAGGTCACGATCTCGCGGTCCGTGAGTTCAAGCCCCACGTCAGGCTCTAGGCTGATGGCTCAGAGCCTGGAGCTGTTTCCGATTCTGTGTCTCCCTCTTTCTCTGACCCTCCCCCATTCATGCTCTGTCTCTCTCTGTCCCAAAAATAAACATTGAAAAAGAAAAAAAAAAGATAAAATTATTTCATCTTAAAAAGTTTTTTTTCAATTCTTACTTTAATGATCACTTTTTCTTTTGGATTTTTTTTAGTGTTTATTATTTTTGAAAGAGAGAGAAACAGAGCGTGAGTGGGGGTGAGGCAGAGAGCTAGAGGGAGATACAGAATCTGAAGCAGGCTCCAGGCTTTGAGCTGTCAGCACAGAGCCCGACGACGCCAGGCTCTAACTTGGGGCCAGTGAGATCATGACCTAGGTTGAAGTCGGATGCTCAACCGGCTGAGCCACCCAGGTGCCCCTCTTTTGGATTTTTAAGCACAATAAAAACTTGATATATTTTAATAATTTACCCCCCCCCCCATGTATAGCATCAAAATCACTTATTTTGCCACCTTATGATGCTGTACTTAGGTTGCAAAAAAGTATTTTGATTCCAAGAATTAATAATATAAAGCAGAGAATACTGCTAAGATTAAACAATTAGAGCGATAGTCCAGTGCTTTTCCCATAGAATTAATGGTGTTCTCATAACGGTTCCCTTAGTAGGTCTGATAATTTTGCCTTTTTGGCCATTTCACAATTAAATTTCAAGGTCTCGTATTTGGGAAGCTATTTCCTGCCTCTTTCTGCCTCTTTTAAAGACCTTAAATGCTGTTGCAAATCTCAGGAGAGCTATTGGCCCCTTACCTTGAAAAATGGCATGTGTAGCTTCAGAAAGTTTCATGGCCCCCAGGGACTGATGGTCAAGAGCTGTCTTCCACCTGCTGCCTCAGCAGAAGATGTCTTTGCAGCAGTTATAACTTCCAAACTATAGTGAAGTTACCTCATTTCCTGCCATGAACTTTTTTCAATTAAACATAAATCTTTAAAAATGGGATCCTTAAAATAGTTCTTACAGAACAAGCTTTCAGAGCACTTCTTCTCACCTGAGGGTTTGTATGATCATCTATGGACTTTTGACACAGAGATGTCTGGGTCCCACCCAGACCTGCTGAACTGCAATCCTGAGGCGTAAGACTTAGTTGTGTATTTTTAAATAGATCCCTAAAGGAGTCTGATGTACATCCCTGACTCAGAACCCATGGATAACAGAATTTAAACTAGGATTTGTCTTCCATTGTGCTCACTTCGGCAGCACATACACTAAAACTGGAAGGATTTGTCTCCCACAGGCTTAAGTGATTTTGCACATTTTTCACTCTTTGGCAAAAAAGGCAAGTCTGGGTGTCCTGGATTCACAGTTTAAGAGCTGGTGGGCTTCAGCATTCCCCTTTCAGCAGCTTGCAAATTGGGATCTGCATGCTCCTGCGGGTACGTGAAGGCTTTCCACCAACAAGGAGTTCAACCTTTCTGCTTTGGGTTCCTTTGGCGAAAGTCAGGTTGGATCCTTTCTCAGGATAGTATCTTTAAATGCATAAATTAAAATACAAAGCACCATAAAAAATACAACCATCTTTATTTAAAAGGTTATCAAGACATTAACATGTAATGTGCTTCCTTATTCACCCATTAAATAAAATCTAGGGGCAGTCTAATAACTGCCATGATTTCAAAGCTGAGATCCATTTAAACTATCTTTTAAGATATCTGAAACCGTAGTAAGATATGAAAGTATCAGACTTCTATTGGTGCTAACACTGCTGTAGGTTTGTTGCTCGCATTAAAGGAAATGTTCAGTTTCCAGAAGAGGTCACTGTAAATAAAGATGCAGTTATTTTCCTCTGAATTTATAAACTCCTGATTAAGAACCCTTGTTTTGGGGCGCCTGGGTGGCGCAGTCGGTTAAGCGTCCGACTTCAGCCAGGTCACGATCTCGCGGTCTGTGAGTTCGAGCCCCGCGTCAGGCTCTGGGCTGGTGGCTCAGAGCCTGGAGCCTGTTTCCGATTCTGTGTCTCCCTCTCTCTCTGCCCCTCCCCCATTCATGCTCTGTCTCTCTCTGTCCCAAAAATAAACAAACATTGAAAAAAAAATTAAAAAAAAAAAAAAAAAGAACCCTTGTTTTAAGGCAGTATATGTACATGGAGGGCTCTAAGGGAACCGATCTCCAGATTTTTCCCCCTAAAACCTTCTTCACCTTGCTTTTCACATTTCCCTTCTCCTACTACCATAAGAAAGGTGCACCACTTATGCATCCTGAATGATGCGTGGTTCACGGTGGGGGTAAAAACCTCTGAGGTGTCACCAAAGGAACCAGGAACAAGGAGAAAATGCACACTGTTCCTGAAAAGGAGCCTCTTGAGAGCAAGGCAAGAAAAACTATGAGAGCAGGGTCTCGTTTTACGTAAAGGGAAGCAGATCAGGATAGAACATCCCCAAGTACCCCAAAGTTGGCGTATTGATTATTTTGAGCTGAAGGCAAGTGAGAAACAGACACAGGAGGAACTTTCTGTCCACCTCCTTTCTGCCTAAAAGCAAGGCATAAATTTCACTTTGTGAAAGTGACAAATATCCATTTGTAAAGGTGTTCTCCTTTTCCGGAACAGAAGAACCAATCACCAGAGACAACTTGAGTCGGCCTAACAAATCCTACTAAATAACCCTTACGTGTCATTACTTTCTCCCATATAGTTACTTTCCTATAGTGTACCTTCCCCCTAGATGCCCAAATCTACTTTCCCTGGTCTAGTCTCTTCCATCTATCACCCTTCTCAAGATGGTGTATAAGCCTCTGGGTTTAAATGTCTCTTTGGGTTTTCACTTCAGTTGTGTGAAGCCCCCAAGCATGTAAAAATCAGTAACAGTAAAGAATCATATGCTTTTCTTCTGTTAATCTGTCTTTTGACAGTTTAATTGCAGGGTTCAGGTAATATACCTAAGAGGGCAGAGGAAAAGTTTTTCTACCACTTACACAATAAAATGGCTTGTTTTGCCAATCTATCTATATTGATGTGTCATTGTGATAGAGTGCAAATTAATACTTATTTGCATTAATAAATGAGGTCAGGCTTTTTGGTTACAAAACCAGAAGTATGACACGTCTGTTTATACTGATACTTGTATTGATACTTCATACTTTTTATTGCTTTGTGGTGAAGTCTTCCAGAAACAATAAAGTCTGAGTCATTTTTGGAGACTCATTTGTCCTTTGACTCTCTGGAAAGGCCAATTGTTACAAGCTAAAGTATACAAACTGAACACAGGCTACTGATACTTATTCAGAATTTGTACACCAGAGTCCATCGCAATGGGAACCATCTCTTTATGCGTCGCTTAATTTTCAGTGGTATAGAACAGTGATGTTTAATACGTTCCTCAAAAACTTGATGCCATTTTTGAATAAGCTGTAAACAAGCCCATCACAGAACAGAAAGGCAAGTATTCTCTTTTATGCAAACATGACCCTACCACATGACCTAATAATAGATTGAAACAATGGTCCTATTGTTTAATTGTTGTCAGAAAGACAAAGACGGGTTAAAGCTTCAGGCATTTGGCATTCCATGCATGCGTTTTAAAGATTTCTAAAAAGTTTCCTAGACTAAAATTACATTAATCATGCTGGCTGGAGCTCCAATTTGGGGCTTCAATTAAAATGAATAAAAATTCAGCAAATAACCCAGCTTAAAATTATTCTTGAAGTTTGGCTCTGCCCACCGGTCCTCTCCAGAGGCAAGAAAGATGTACTGGCGAACTTTTTGTGTCTACATCTTTGTTACTTAGGTCTCTCAGTTTTCATGCGAGCAGATCAACTCTACCCCAAGGTCAACTTCATGTGATTCTACTAATAACTGATAACCTAGAATGTATTCTAGAAATCTGCCAAGGAGGACAGGTCTTACACTCACTGTTATTCAACAGTTAGCACAAGCTCAGTTTCAAGAAGCTATTTTTATAGGGAATATACAGGAGACTAATTCTGATAGATATTCTAAAATCTAATCTTGTAGTAATGGGAACTAACAGAGAACTGTGGAATAAGCCATACTGTCATCTATCAAGACTACTCTTAGGTTAGTCCCCAACTTTAGGATATTAAAAAATTTGGCACTTTAGAAAATTAATTTGTATAGTATACACTGGATACTCAATCTGTTTTTGATGCTTTAATATTCATTTCTACAATGAACAACAGCCAAAGCTAAAACAAACAAGCAAAACAAACCCTTAAGTGTCTGTACCATAACCAGGGTACTGTAAAGTAAAACACACTTGCCCACACATACCCTCCCCAAAACACAAATTTTTTAAAAAGTTAAAACTAAAGATTTCTGGTTTTTTCCCCAGAGCTTCTCTTTATTTTCTTTCAATGCAGTAAGAGCAGGAAATAAAGGGATGTGTTTTAATATTATCAACTAAGATTGATACTTTATGATAAATCTTTAAACTGTAATAAGGCAAAATAAAGCCTCAAATATTGGCTGAAAAAGCATCACTATTTTGAAAAAATACTTAAGTACGTGGTGCTTTAAGAAAATTGCAAAAAATATTGTTCTCTTAATATCAGTTTGTCCTGAAAATTACCACTCAAAACTTTTCTTAAGCAAAAACCTTTATAGGGTGCTGTACTAAAATAAAAAGGAAGGGAAGTCCAAGCAATTGGAAACAAGAAGCTGTTTTAAGACTTCTGAAAAAGATGAGCAGATTCTAGGAATTATATAACAATGTTCTGGGATATGTGCTAGAAAATCTTTATTACATGAACTCAATTTGCAATAAGGTCCATTTGGCGACCCTATTATTTAAACTTTCATATGGTGAGAGTCAAACCTTTTAAAAGGCTGTAATTGTTAAAGGACAATGAATTCTTGTAAAGCATTCCCATTCTTCAAAATGGTGTTACAGCAATGCCTGACAAATATAAGACGCAGAATGAAAAAGTGGCAAAGCAACCCTTTCCATCAGTTGCTGAGAAAAACACAACTAATGTATTATCTTTAAAAAAAAACCACTTCATGGACTTTTAGAATGACCAAAAGAATCCTTCCCCTTCCCCTCAGTCCATCCATCATTCCACTGCCCACTGAGCACCTACATCCCATGTGCTAGGCACTGGGGACACAATGGTGGGCAGAAGCAGACATAGCTCTGCCCACATGGAATTTACAGGCAACAGAGACCTGGGCATTAGCCAAATGATCACCCTAGTGAAGGTTACAGACTGGGATGAGGGCTCTGAAAGGGAAGAATACAGTTCTAAGGAGGAATATAACTACATTCCTCCTTATACATGCTATCCAATATCCAAATACATGCTATCTAAAATTCCCTGTGGCTTCAGTTAAGCCTTTTGTCCTTCTCGCCAACAGAATTCAGCACACAACTCTAGGTAGAAAAATACTATAACTGAAACAACTGAATCCAAAATTCATTTCCGGGGAGGTTTCTTCATTTAATTTGTTTTTAAATAACTTTACCCCTACTGCATCGTAAGTGCATATTTTTTAATGGGATGTAATTCCCACCATGGAGTACTTTTACCTATCTTACCAAAATACTGAAAATGTAATACGTTAGTGTAAAATCAGTAGCTTGAGTACTGAATTCTTATATTTTTTTGAGATATAGGACACGCTTTCCCCGCCCCCCCCCCCAAAGTGGTTAAATTTTCTCGGAAGAGGAGAGGCAAAATAGCATAAATCAATGTCCTGTTTTTGAAAGTTACTGCAAAACTAACAAGCAACTGCAAATGCACAGTGATAAAATCCTTCCTGTTTTTCTCAAGGGGATAATTTCAAAACATTCTGATGACATCTATTGACTGTAAAACCTGTGTACAACAACATTCAGCATATTTCAGTGCAGCTTAATAATTAATGAACATCCTATGTCATTAATTTATAATAAATTGAAGCTGCTTCAGAGTTTTCAAATGCATTGCTTAAGATTCGACCCAGTGGTAAGCAGCTGATGGGGACAGCCCCAAAATTTCTCAATTTGCATGGATCATAATATGCCTTCTGAAAAATCCAGTGAATGTGCAAGGAGTGAGTTTAAGGATTCTGAAAGTGAACAGGCCATCTAATTACTTGCTGTAATTGGGGAGAGGCTCTTCCTGCGATTAGAATAGATAGATGTTGGAATAGACAGACTTCCTTCCATTAGCCACAAACGGGAAAAATTTAATGATTATGATTATTTTAGCCATCAAGAGTCTTACCTTCTCCTTCCTGTAAGATAAACTCTGGTGAATTACTTTGGTTTTCTTATTCTTTTCTTAAAACACTTTTTTAATGTTTATTTTGAGAGAGAGAGCACAAGCAGGGAAGGGACAGAGGGAGAGGGGGACAGAGGATCTGAAGCAGACTCTGCACTGACAGCAGAGAGCCTGATGCAGGGCTCAAACTTGAAAACTGGGAGATCATGACCTGAACCAAGTCAGATGCTTAACCAACTGAGACACCCAGGCAACCCCAGATTTTCTTATTCTTATGTTCATATGGAACACTGGGTCAAAAATTTTGACTGAATTTAGTAAAATAAAATGAACTTTTTTAAAAAGTGAAGAAATAGCTTCAGAGCATTCATCCCAAACTATTAATAATTGGTACTACATCAACAAAGGCAGACCACTTAATTTTAAGTGTTCACTGAGAGAAATTAATTGGGCTTTTTTTCCTGGTGTTTTTAGTTGTTTATTTATATATGTATGCATGCACCTATGTTTTGTGTTTGTTTTGAAACCATGAAAAATATTAACAAAATTGCTGCTTTTCAATGCTTTATCTCCAATATTTGTGTTAGTCTCTTGGTCCCCTCCCTGTCTACTCAGGTGCATGGAGCTCCTAGGATCTTCCCAAGCTGCCAGAAACTCCAACAGTTTGGAGTTCTAACCCTAAACCACAAATGCTGAGCCACACCCCACCCATCAGGATCCATCCATCATTTGACCCACTAGTCCCACTGGAAATCAAATGTTAATTTGGGTTTGGGGGTGAATAGCTCATGAAGATTTAACCCTACTCAAACTATCTATTTGTAATTTTAAAAATATCTTCAATGACCCCTCACCCACAGATCAATGCGGAAACAGACACCTGCTTCAAGTTATGCTACCCCTTAAAAGCCCAGCACATGGATATCGCTACTAGCTTCACCTATGGTTAGAACTATGCCTTTCTGGGTCCTCGAAGAGACAATTCCTGATTTTACATCTCGTGTGTACCCAGAAGAGAAATATCAGACATGTGCTTCCAAATAAATGCAGCACTGAAAATATGAGGAGGAAAAAGCTGTAAGTAGCAAAGTGGCAGTATTAAAAAAAATTTTTTTTTTCGACATTTATTTATTTTTTGGGGGACAGAGAGAGACAGAGCATGAACGGGGGAGGGGCAGAGAGAGAGGGAGACACAGAATCGGAAACAGGCTCCAGGCTCTGAGCCATCAGCCCAGAGCCTGACGCGGGGCTCAAACTCATGGACAGTGAGATCGTGACCTGGCTGAAGTCGGACGCTTAACCGACTGCGCCACCCAGGCGCCCCGCAAAGTGGCAGTATTAAAATGGAGTTACAGGACACTGGCATATTGGCATAACTCTAGGAGAGAAATCCAGCAGCATTTATTTGCTGCCATTAAAAGGTCTAAAATTATCAACTCCACAATCTCTAAAGGAAATAATCTACAACATGGACAGCCTTATACCTAAAGATGTCCATTAGTGTACCACGAAGGGGATCAGCATATGGCACTCGAAAAGATGCCACCTTGGCATTAAGTATTATTTTGAGTTGAAGGCAGTTGAGAATCAACAGATGCAGGAAGAATTCTCTATGTCTCCCGTCCCCATTTGCCGAAAATCAGGGGCATAAATTTCCCCTGTGACAGGATCACCCACCCCCCCCCCCTTCCTGTACCAGAAAAAGAAGAGTGACTCTTATCCCCAGAGACAGACAGCACGGAGATGAGTTTGCAAAAACAAACCTTACTACGTTAACTCTTATCTTCTCAGTAGATTTTCCATTTTCTTGTCACTTCACAATTTATCAGCCCCTGAAGCCCAAACCCCCTTTCCTTTGTTAAAATGGTATAAGTGCCCCTGAGTCCAAATTCATTTCTTTGAATTTTCTTTCTTTTCTGTGAACTCCTGTGCAGGTAAAAATAAAAATTGTGTCTTTTCTCTTGTTAATCTGTCCTTTGTTAGTTCAATTCACAGGCCCTCAGGGACTTAACCTAAAAGAGTAAAGGAAATGTTTTTCCTCCCCAACAACCACTTACAACTGTAAAAACTCAAAAGCAGCAATAGTCAAGAATATTCCCTCCTTGGGTTATTATCTTAACTAGTAAAAATAAAAGTACTAAAAGTTAGGCAGTACCATGCATGCTCATAATGTAACCCTTAATGAAAATAACTAAATTATAAATATGCACATTCATGCTGAATACATGAAAACTGATACACGAAAATACACGAAAACTGAGAAGACTCCATTAAGGTGATGGGATTATGGGTGATTTTTCCTGTTTGTGCCAAACTCGCTGTAATGCTTTGTTAGACTTTGATAATTTAATATATATATATATATATATATATATAAACATTATATATTATATTATATATATAAACATTATATATATAAACAACCATATATATATATATATATAAACAACCTTAGGAAGCATGTTTATAAAAAAATTGAAAATAAACATTTTTGTCACTAGAAATTAGTTCATCTTCCTGATTCTTCACCAAAATCCCATTTACGTATCATAGAAAGCAAAAGAAAGTGAGTCTCTCCTACTGTTTTCCGTTTTCAAAGACTGCCCGATTTCCTGTAGGTAGGAAGGGTCCTCTGTCACATCCTTCGTGCTCAAAACAATGGGCATATCTCAAAGATTTTGCAGGTTCACTTCGAGATTACCACAAAAAGCCAATATCACAACAAAGCAAGTTAAATGAATGTTCTGGTTTCCCAGTCCATATAAAAGTTATGTTTATACTATACTGTAGTAAAGTATGCAATGCATTATGTCTAAGAAAACAATGTACTTACCATAATTAAAAAATACTTTACGCTAAAAAACGCTAGACATCGTGTGAGTTTTCAGTGAATCATTATCTTTCTGCTGGTGGAGGGTCTTGCCTTGATGTTGATGGCTGTTGACTCACCAGGGTGGTGGCTGTTGAAGGTTGGGGTGGCTGTGGTAATTTCTTAAAATAAGACAATGATAAAGTTTGCTACATGGATTGACTCTTTTCACGAACAATTTCTTGGTAGCATGTGATGTTGTTGATAGCATTTCACCCATAGCAGGACTTTCTTCCAAAACTGAAATCAATCCTCTCAAATCCTGCTGCTGCTTGATGAACTAAGTTCACATAATAATTCTAAATCCTTACTTGTCATTTCAACAATCTTCACCTCATCTTCACCAGGAGTAGATTTCATCTCAAGAAACCATTTTCTTTGCTCATCTGTAAGAAGCAACTCATCCATTCAAGTTTGATCATGGATTATAGCAATTCAGTCCCATCTTCAGGCTCCACTTCTAATTCTGGTTCTCCTGCTCTTTCCATCACATCTGCAGTTACTTCCCCCACTGAGTCCTGAACCTCTCAAAGTCATCCATGAGTACTGAAATCAACTTCTTCCAAACTCCTATTAATGTTGATATTTTGGCCTCTTCCCATGAATCATGAATGCTCTTAATGGCATCTAGAATGGTGAATCCTTTCCAGAAGGTTTTCCATTTACTTTGCCCACATCCATCAGAGGAATCACTACCTATGGCAGCTATAGCCTTATGAAACATATTTCGTAAATAATAAGACTTGAAAGTTGAAATTACTCCTTGATCCATGGGCTGCAGAATGGCTGTTGTGTTAGCAGCCACGAAAACAATGCGAGTCTCATACATCTCCATTAGAGCTCTTGGGTGACTGGTGCATTGTCAATGAGCAGTAATATTTTGAAAGTAATTTTTTTTTTCTGATCGGATTTCAAAAGTGGGCTTAAAATATTTAGTAAATCATGTTGTAAACAGATGTGCTGTCATCCAAGCTTTCTTGTTCCATTTACGGAGCACAGGCAGAGTAGATTTAGTGTAATTCTTAAGGGCCCTAGGAAATCTGGAATGATTAAGTGAGCACTGGATTCAACTTAAAGTCACCGGGTGCATTAGCCCCTAACTAGAGAGTCAGCCTGTCTTTTGAAGCTTTGAAGCCAGGCACTGACTTCTCTCTAGCTAAGGAAGTCCTAGATGGCGTCTTTTTCCAACAGAAGGCTGTTTCATCTACAGTGAAAAACTGGTTTAGTGTAGCCACCTTCATGAATGATCTCAGCAAATCTTCTGGAGAACTTGCTGCAGCTTCTACATCAGCACTTGCTGCTTCATCTTGCACTTTTATGTTATGGGAATGGCTTCTTCCCTTAAGCCTCATGCACCTGTCTCTGCTAACAGCAAACTTTTTGCTTTTTTAATTTTTTAAGGTTTATTTATTTTTGAGAGAGAGAGAGAGAGACAGAATGTGAGCAGGGAAGGGGCAGAGAGAGGGAGACACAGAATCTGAAGCAGGAGCCAAGCTCTGAGCTGTCAGCACAGAGCCCAACGTGGGGCTCGAACCCATGAACTGTGAGATCATGACCTGAGCCGAAGTCGGATGCTCAACCGACTGAGTCACCCAGGTGCCCCTAGCAGCAAACTTTTCTTCTCCAGCTTTCTCACCTCTCTCAGAACTGATGAGGGTTAAGACCTTTCTTGGGATTAGGCTTTGGCTTGAGGGAATGTTGTGGCTGGTTTGATCTTCTATCCAGGCCATTTAAAATTTTCTCTGTATCAGCATAAAGTGGTTTTGCTTTCTTATCATTCATGTGTTCACTGGAGTAGCACTTTTAATTTCCTTCAAGAAATTTCCTTTGGGGCACCTGGGTGGCTCAGTCAGTTAAGCGTCCAACTTCGGCTCAGGTCATGATCTCACAGTTCGTGTTCCAATTGTCAGCCCAGAGCCCGCTTCAGAACCTCGATCTCCCTCTCTCTCTGCCCTCACCTGCTTTCACTTTCTCTCTCAAAAATAATAAAAAATAATAAACAAGAAAAAAAAATAAAAAATAAAAAAGAACTTTTCCTTTGCATTCACAGCTTTGCTGTTTGGCACAAGAGTCCTAGCTTTTGGCTGCTCTCAGCTTTCAAAATGCCTTCCTCACTAAGCATAACCACTTCTAGCTTTTGATTTAAAGTGAAAGACATGTGATTCTTCTTTTCACTTGAACAATTAGAGACCATTGTAGGGTTATTAGTTGGCCTAATTTCAATATGTTATGTCTTAGGGCATAGGGAGGCCCAAGGAGGGGGAGAGAGACGAGGGAATGGCTGGTCATGGAGTCAGAACACCCCCATTTATCTTCTAAGCTCGCCATCTTGTGTGGGGGCAGTTTGTGGTATCCCAAAACAACTATAATAGTAACACCAAAGGTCACTGATCACAGATCACCATGACAAATATAATAATGAAAAAGTCTGAATTATTGCAAGAATTACCACACTGAACTGGAAGAGAGACATGAGGGCTGAGCAAATGCTGTTGGGAAAATGGCGCTGATCAACGTGCTGGATTGCCAGAAACCTCCAATTTAAAAAAAAAAACAAACAATATCTGCAAAGCACAGTAGGATGAGTGAGATATCCTATACAAGCAAACTTAAAATCTCCTGAGCTGTGACTTGGGAGAACCCAGCCTCACCCGTCATCATGGGACCATTTAACACATCTGTTGCTAGGAGGTAGCTGTGGAATTGCTGTTTAATTAGGTGTAGTGACATACAGCAAAGATCCATTTCAGAAAACTAACTGCTTGAAGCCTACAGCACAATTGATTTAATAGTTCCTGAAGAACACAGCCCTCTTCTATACCGGATGACCCACATCATTTCCATTTCATGCATTCTCAGGTGTGTGTCTTTCTTAGGTTTCTACAGCAGAATTTCAGTTAACTCAGTTGCTATTGGTTACAGATTATATAATTTATACGAAAACTCTAAAAACACCACGCAAAGCTGACACACCTGAGCTGCTGTAGTACAAGGGCCCCATCTTATTCCTAATACTCACTATATACATGTAAAAATACTTAATACATAAATATTTAAGAATGTACTTGAGAATATTTAATATGCCAAACTCTATGTGTTTGAGAACTAAGAAAACTCTCACATATGTAGACATACTTCATGCATGTTGAACAGCTTTCACTTAGTTCTTGATAATTTTGTAATCCAACTAAAATTATTGGGCGACATACTTGTTTGATTTTTCACCCTGACCATGACCTTTGGCTAGTATTGATAGCATTTTATTATAAAAACACTAAACTTAAATACTTACATATTTAAATTATGTATTTTGGTTACCAGAAAACACAAAATTCAAATATTCAAAGAATTCTTCATAAAATGTTATATAAAAATGTTAATCTTTGACCGTACTTTAGAGCTCTTGTGTTACAGAAAAACAGGACAATGTTGCACTGCCAATAGTGGATTAAAGCTTAAATATTAACTTTACCTTCTTGGTCTTTCATCACATGTCACATGTTACTTGCTGTTCAGGCAACATTATTTTATTCTGTCTGTGATAAGATACTAAGAATTCATTTGTATCACCCACCAGATTACAATCCAGAAATGGATTATGGCATGATCTTTTTAAATAGAAAAGGTCGTCGTAGGAAACTACTTTCTAATGGAGAATTGATTCCCATATATTAAAAACTTAACCTAAGTTTTGAAATTGGTTTATAGTTCAATTGAAATTTATTTATTTACGTCACCTTGAAGTTCTGATAAGAAAAGTAAATTATACTGTCAAGACAGTATACCAATGCTGGTAATTCAGTACGAAAACTTTAGTTCAGAGATCATTTACCAGACAATAACTCAGTTGAAATGCTCTGAGAAAGGATTGGTGACTTTTAATAGATGTGCATCTCAGACTAAATAAAGTCAATCTTGGAACTTACACACCTTTAGGTTGTATGACAATATGCATTACTACCCTCATGCCCTTCTTGTGGATGAAAGTCCCCCCCCCCCCCAGCCTTTCATTCTATTTCATGCTAGAACATATCCAGCAGATTTTTATGTTTAAACTTGAGCAACTCTGGCTGGAGAGCATAGGAGATTCACAAACAACACGCATTTCTCAGAGAATTTTTAATTTCTGTCCTTGAAACACCCTTTATGAACATCTGTGTTTTGTTACGGAAGGATAAGTTAAATTCTACCTAACATACTTTGAGATCTCAGGAGGTTTAGGTGAGTGAATGATAGCTTTTGGAAAATTTAATTGTACTGATTCTTGTTTCAAAGGCTACTTAATCTAAATATCCTCAGGCCCAGAAAAGTGGAAGTTATGGAAAATTAGAGGATCATTTTCTCTGGGAAAATTTCTATTAGATTTTCATATATAGTAATAGTGGCTAACTAATATATTTTAAAAGTTTGGTACCATATGATTTAAGAAACAAATCATATACTCAATGATATTTATAAAGAATCAAGAACCACAAACACAATCACCATTTATTAAACATCTATTTTGTTCCAGACTGTACTAGATGCTTTAAGCACTTGGTCTCATTCGATTTATTCTTCATAGTAAGCTTACATTGAGGTAATATTCTCCCCACCATTGAGAGAAGGAAGCCAAGGCTCAAAAAAGTTAAGAAATTTGTCTGACATATATAGCTACATCATGGGTAAAATCATCATCAATTTGGCTTTAAAATCTAGTATCTTAGCCACTACGCCAGTGTTTTCTAAATTTAAATATATATATGTATATACACACACACACACACACACACACACACATATATACATACACATATATATGTATTAAAAAATGTACCTTGGCATTAAAAACTGTACCTTGGTCTTCTTACTGTTTTGGTGGGTTTTTCCTCCCCTAATTAATGATACTTTGACAAATACAGAATATATATATAGTCATAAAGTGATTAAATTTTTTCATTTAAGAAAATAGCTTGCACTGTTTTTTAGTATATCTTCAACTACCACTGTATAATTTGCTTTATGGATTATAAATCACTTTCTTGGGTATTAACTTACTTGACCATCTTAACTTGATTACGGCAGGCATGACTGTTGCCCTTTAGAGGAGGGAAAAGAGGCTTAGAAAGGTCAATTGGGATTTGCCTGTGGTCACACAAACAGTGTAAGAGTGAGTGTGTGGCTCAAAAACAAACACTCAGATCAGTGGAAAAGAATAGAGAACCCAAAAATGGACCCACAAATGTATGGCCAACTAATCTTTGACAAAGCAGGAAAGAATATCCAATGGAATAAAGACAGACTCTTCAGCAAATGGTGCTGGGAAAACTGGTCAGCGACATGCAGAAAAATGAACCTGGACCACTTTCTTACACCATACACAAAAATAAACTCAAAATGGATTAAAGACCTCAATGTAAGACAGGAAGCCATCAAAATCCTCAAGGAGAAAGCAGGCAAAAACCTCTTTGACCTTGGCCACAGCAACTTCTTACTCAACACATCTCCAGAGGCAAGGGAAACAAAAGCAAAAATGAACTATTGGGACCTCAGCAAAATAAAAAGCTTCTGCACAGCGAAGGAAACAATCAGCAAAACTAAAAGGCAACCGACAGAATGGGAGAAGGTATTTGCAAATGACTTATCAGATAAAGGGTTAGTATCCAAAATCTATAAAGAACTTCTCAAACTCAACACCCAAAAAAGCAAATAATCCCCGGAAGAAATGGGCAAAAGACATGAATAGACACTTCTCCAAAGAAGACATCCAGATGGCCAACCGACACATGAAGAAATACTCAACATCACTCATCATCAGGGAAATACAAATCAAAACCACAATGAGATACCACCTCACACCTGTCACAATGGCTAACATTAACAACTCAGGCAACAACAGATGTTGGTGAGGATGTGAAGAGGAGCTCTTATGCATTGTTGGTGGCAATACAAGCTGGTGCTCTAGCCACTCTGGAAAACAGTATGAAGGTTCCTCAAAAAACTAAAAATAGAACTACCCTAAGACCCAGCAATTGCACTACTAGGTGTATATCCAAGGGATATAGGTATGCTGTTTCGAAGGGGCACATGCACCCTGATGTTTACAGCAGCACTATTGACAATAGGCAAAGTATGGAAAAAACCCAATGTCCATCAACAGATGAATGGATAAAGAAAATGTGGTGTGTGTATATATATATATATATATATATATATATATATATATATATATAATGGAGTATACTTGGCAATCAAAAAAAAAAATGAAATCTTGCCATTTGCAATTACATGGATGGAACTAGAGGGTATTATGCTAAGCAAACTTAGAGAAAGACAAATATCATATGACTTCACTCACATTAGGAATTTAAGATACAAAACAGATGAACCTAAGGGAAGGGAAGCAAAAATAGTATCAAAACAGGGAGGGGGACAAAACAGAAGAGACTCATAAATATGGAGAACAAACTGAGGGTTGCTGAAGGGGTTATGGGAAGGGGGATGGGCTAAATGGGTAAGGGGCATAAAGGAATCTACTCCTGAAATCACTGTTGCACCATATGCTAACTAACTTGGATGTAAATTTAAAAAATAAATAAATAATTAAAAAAAAAAGTGAGTGGAAATCTGGTGTTTTGACTCTAAAGTACAACATTTTATCTTCTTCATAGAAGTACAGATTCACTGTAACTTTGAGAATGGCTAGTGTTTTTCGAAAGCCTCATTTCACATGACTTGTAGCTTTTAAAAAACATGCCAACATAAAATTCCTGGTGAAGGAGCTTGAGTTTGCCAGGGTGTGTTGAACAGCACTGAGTGTGTGGAAGGGGCTATCTCTCTGGAGCAGAGCACGGACCTCGCCCGGGGCTTAGGGGAAGGAGCTTATTTCACCTTTGACCTGGCCTTTTATCACAAAATTATTTCACTAGAGTCCGTACTTTAATTATTTTTCACAAAGTAAGTAAACTTTTTGGTTTTCTGTTCTGCTTGGCACACCGTTAATCATCTGTAACAGAAGATGGTAATATTTCGTGCTGACTTTTTCCTTTCTTCCAAAAGTTGGAACAAACTGCTAGTGCTTTTATGAGGCTCTTTATTTTAGCTATAAAACTGTATCCTCGGGGCGCCTGGGTGGCGCAGTCGGTTAAGCGTCCGACTTCAGCCAGGTCACGATCTTGCGGTCCGTGAGTTCGAGCCCCGCGTCGGGCTCTGGGCTGATGGCTCAGAGCCTGGAGCCTGTTTCCGATTCTGTGTCTCCCTCTCTCTCTGTCCCTCCCCCGTTCATGCTCTGTCTCTCTGTCCCAAAAATAAATAAACGTTGAAAAAAAAAATTAAAAAAAAAAAAGAAAAAAAGAAAACTGTATCCTCGATTTTGTTACCTTGTGTGTTTTATAAAGAGTAGGCGTGGCCCTACTGCAGACTAGGGACTGATGCATTAACTCGATAGATTGATTAGGTTGGCAGGTGCCCTTGCAGTGAACGAAACCGACAAAACTCCCTGCTGCCATCAAGCATACATCGCAGCGTGGGAACACAGTACACATTATTACATCAGACAATGATAAGTGCGAAGATGAGGATAGGTCGGATAATTACAGAGAACAGTTTTTGTCTGGCAGGCGGGGGGGGGGGGGGGGGGGGGGGGTCACTCATAACTCCTACAGTTATTCCATAGCAGCTTGATGTCGACAACAGGTTCTGCTCCCACAGTTGTGTGGGCTTTCATGAATGAGCGGAGCGGATGCCACGGAGCGTACAGAGACATTTTTCCTATTTTCTTACTGAGTAACCTGAGTTTCATTTGATTGACGCAATCTTATTTTATCACACTTGAGTAATTCATTATGAAAATCAGTGCTTATTGTGTGTGCGACTACATCTAATCCTAATACTTCAGTACTATACATAAATATGCTTTCCACACAGAAAGATAGGTCTCCAAAAAATAGTCATTAAGTACAAAATGAATTGGAAAGTGAGTTAAAGGAACAGAAAATGAGTTAATACACACATTAATAACACTGATATTTTTTTTTCTGGGGAACTGGGCATTAAGTAAGGCATCTTATTTCTTTCAAGTACATACAATCCTGCAAATTAGAGATAATTCTCATTGTGTAATAATGATACCAACACACTTATAGAATATAAATACCTTGTCTGAAGTCACAGAGCTATTAAGTGTCAAAGGTAAAAGGAAAAGTCAGATCTAGCTACAAATATATATCTAATATGCCACTCTGACTCATTTTATAATCCTAAAATACCAACAGCAAATCATTTATACACACCACACTCCATCTCCTAATGGTTACTGGATACTGACACTATATATAACCTTTCTTTCCTAGATCAGATGTGTTTTTATGACAAAATTTACAAATATTACCTGTGAAAATGAAAATACATAATATTTTGTAAGGACAAGTAATTTAGTGAGTAAAGCATCTTTATTGTTCTGAAAAATAAAATTTGATAAAACATCTACATCAAGAAACTTCTAGAGAAGAAAATAGGGGGATAAAAATAACCCCAACAGGTACTATTAAGATTCCAATGCCTATAGCTTTGTCTGTAAAAGCCCATGTGAGTCACTGTTTATGTGTTGAGGAAATGAAAGCATTCTGGTGAAGAGAAATCCAAAAGGGAAATATAGGCAATGTTTGATTTAAAACAACAACAACAACAACAACAACAAAAAGAAACCAAAAGGTAGGCAAGGGAAATAAGATTTTTCTTTTCAAGCAGGAAAAAACAGAACTTTCCAAATATACCCCTCTAAATAGAAAAACAATCATTTCCCCAAATTCTCCTGATCTGATCCAGATACAAATATTAAGAGCATTAAGAAATCATCAGGGGCGCCTGGCTGGCTGGCTGGCTGGCTCAGTTGGTAGAGTATGTGACTCTTGATCTCAGGGTCATGAATCCGAGCCCCACGTTGGGGGTAGAGATTACTTAAAAACATGTCAAATGTTTAAAAGAAAAAGAGAGAGAGAGAGAGAAATCATCAATAAATTACGTGCTAAAATTTTCTTTGGACGGCAGCACAAGTGTGTGTACAGCTTGCAATGGCCCAGGTCTGCACTTTAAGGAGACTCCAGGAAATGTCAGGGCTTTCATTTTGGGTTTTCCCAAAAGAAAAAAAAAAAGGTAGGAACATGGAAAAGGGAAAATAACGATAGTTTGCCCATAATGTTCACAGAAACTGTCCCATGGCTCCAGGACAACGTAGACAGAAGTATATACCCATCATCTATAGAACATAAAAAACAAAGATCATCCTATTTAATTACAATTCCCACTCCTTCCTCTAAGAACATTAAAATCGGCACGTTTCTTCCCCCCCCCAAACAAAACATTTTCTACTGTGTATGGTTGCCTGTTTTAAGTGTTAAAAATCAGTGTAAAGATTGCCTGGCTCCTGAATTTCCTTACTGAGTCCAAGAACTTACAGTCTGGCTTAGGGTCCCCCATCCTAAATTCCTTTCTGGAATAGGCTGCAACATGGCTGCATGTCTCCGTCTTCTTGCTTTGAGCTCCTCAGCCAGGCAAACACCAAATCATCAGTGAAGGGCCCTTTTAATCATCCTAAGTATTCCGCCTCACACAGCTTGAGGTACACTCGGGGGTGGGGGGGGAGGCACAGGGCAGTGAGACCCACAACTCCACAGACACTTCTTTTACACAGTAACCTTGTTCACTGAACCAAGTAAAAAGTGAGAATGGCTTCTGTTCAAAAGAGCCAGTGAAGCTCAAATGGGTGTGGGCTCGGAGTCGGGGAGGCCCTTCCTGGTTAAGAAATGGTTGCTAAACATCAGTTCAAGCACAAGGATTCAAACTCAGCTGGGGCCCCAAACAGGATGTGCATTAAGCACATAATTAAAAACTTAATTGCTTTCCCAAACCATCTAAGTGTTATTTATTATTTTCCCAGACTTTTCTGCCTTTTGGTCTCCTGATGTATCGAAAATGACATTTAAAACCCCGAAGATTATGGCTGATTTTGTTCCCATACCAAAGGCATCTGAAAAGGCGCTCACTTAGGGTCAGTCAGGCAGAGAGACCTCTGTTCTTCTCCCTTCCCTGAGAATAGGCATGGAGCTGATGAAAGGCCGCGTGAAATGAAGTTTTGCTTCTCTTCAGAAGTTTCCAATAGACTGACTCGCTTAAGCAAGTTTGGGAAATTCTGAAGGTCTTCACAGAGGAGAGGAACAGTCAATGAATATAAATGCTGAAGTTTTTGAAATTATTTCTAGATAAATTCTGGGGACCTACACTTCTCTTTTTTTTTTTTTTTTAAGAAAAAGCCAGTGATAAATTACACTGCAAACACTGGACTCAAAATGTCTATCACAGTTTTACCTTAGACTTATCTTAAGAATGGCTTTTGAAAAAAAAAAAAAAAAAAGGGGCGCCTGGGTGGCGCAGTCGGTTAAGCGTCCGACTTCAGCCAGGTCACGATCTCGCGGTCCGTGAGTTCGAGCCCCGCGTCAGGCTCTGGGCTGATGGCTCAGAGCCTGGAGCCTGTTTCTGATTCTGTGTCTCCCTCTCTCTCTGCCCCTCCCCTGTTCACGCTCTGTCTCTCTCTGTCCCAAAAATAAATAAACGTTGAAAAAAAAAAAAAAAAAGAATGGCTTTTGTCTAAGGGCAAAGAGGGGAAACTGAGGAAAAAGGGTCAAGTCCTTCCTGGGCCCTTATACGACTTAAACACATGTGCCATGGGGGCCAGAATACTTTGATTAAAATCAATGAACTGAATGCATGTGGGTGAGCAACTGGTCCCATTTGAAGAAGGAAATACAATTTCTAGAAGAAAATACAAGCTTTTAATCCTTCCTGAGTAGCAGGACTTGACCCACTAAAGAAACTGGACACAGAGGATTTCTAAGATGTTTGAGGGTCAGGCACCCACTGGACTTGGCAATCAACCTGTTTTAATGCCCCGAGAACTAGAAACTACTAAGAGCCAGTGCAATGTCAGTTGTAGTCCGGCACCACCCCAACATCTCCAAGGCTGCCTCAGTACCACCATTTCCCCCAACCAGATGCTTACATTTCCAAACACAGCCCGTATAGACAACACCTCTAGTGCAAAGTTTCTCAACCCTTGCACTACTGGTATTTTAGACAGGATAATCTTTGATGTGAGTGGCAGGGGAAGGGGAGGAAGCTTTGCAGGACACTACAGGATGGTTAGCAGCATTCTAGGACATACTGTATATGCTAACAGCACCACCACCACCACCACCCACACCCAGAGCGAAGATGATCAAAAAGCTTCTTCAGGGGCACCTGGGTGGCTCAGTCAGCTAAGCGTCCGACTTTGGCTCAGGTCATGATCTGCCGGTTCATGAGTTCAAGTCCCACATCGGGCTTTGTGCTGACAGCTGAGAGCCTGGAGCCTGCTTTGGATTCTGTCTCTCTCTCTCTCTCTCTCTCTATCTCTCTGTCTTTCCCCCTCCCCCATTCACACTGTTTCTCTTTCTCTCAAAAAATAAATATTTAAATAAATAAATAAATAAATAAATAAATAAATAAATAGAATGTCTTCAGGCATGGCCAAATGTCCCTGGAAGGGAGGGGAGATGGGGGCAAAATTACCCTTGGTTTAAAAAAAAAAAAATCACAGCTCTAGTGGCTCCAAATCAATGGTGACCTTCCCCCTTGCTTCCCCTCCAAGCCCGGCTCCTGCAGGAGGGTGCTGGATAGCAGGCCATCTTCTTCTGCTATGTGTCTGTTTATGTCCCCCATGTCTTCCAACTGATGCACTGGGTTTTTTTGTTTTTCCAGTAGACCTTAATGCTGCAAGGGAGATAGGAGACGGACACAACAGGAAAGGTGGGTCCACGTCTGCTACACTGGGACTGGAAGTCACAGACCATGCCTCACAAACTTCTCTGTGGTCATGTTCAGTAGAATGGCTGGGGTATAAGTAATATTCAAAGACTGCCTGAATTTCTGAAGAAGTGGAAGAATTCTCCAATTCTGCCTAATCGGAGCAAAGAAATTCATGAGGAAGTAATAAGCACTAACCAAAGGACTGTATTGGCTTTAATTTCAGGAACTTTTGAGGCCTGTTATTAAAATATCAACTTTCCCATAATTCTACACCCATATATTCAGTAGGGCTCCATTAATATTAAGAGTGAGACCTTAAATCACCTGACAGCTGATTTAAACAGAAGACAGGAACTGGGAATCTATCAAACAAAAAGTAATTCCCAGTCACAAATTTAAAAAACCTATCATTCCCTCCCTCAGAACCTGTATGCATATTTCAGACTCAAATGTAACTAGCTTGGTGATCTGTTTCCCAGTTGATGGGAGATTAGAAGAACTTCTGAGGGAACAGGAAGTTGTCACGAGAGTCTCCTAACTGGCCTATGGATGGCCTTCCAAGCATTGAGCCCACAAAACCAGTCGCTGACACAGCCGTGACACTAACATTTCTATAACGCAAATATGATCGTGTGACTTCTTTGAATGCCTCAGTTTCCCCAGGATAAACTCCAGCCCCCTTGGCACGAAAGACCAGCAGGTCTCCAGGACTTCACAGCTGTCTCTCTCACCACACTCCGGCAGCACAGCCTGCTATGGGTCTACCTGGAAGCCTCCTCTCTGGCCTTACAGACGGCTGTGGTCGGTGGTGTTTCCCTGAACTTGGTTCTCCTCACGTGATCAGTGTTGAACACGCTGCCGCCACTCCCTGGAAGAATCTTCTCCCCTCAGCTGGCTACTTTCCCTAAGCCTCTTCTATTTCTACTTTCCATCCAATTTCCTCAGAAATTCTCCACAGTGCCCATCCCTGCCATCACATCCATCCTTCCATATTGACCAGCTGTGTGCACAGCTGACATTGTTAGGAAAGGGGAGGGGTAACAGAAGAAAAGCCTGCCTTACGAAGCACAGATTCCTTCCCCCCATGCCACGGTAAATAAAAGCAACCCCTTAAACTCCTGATCTTTTGGGGCGCCTGGGTGCCTCCGTCAGGTATGTGTCCAACTTTGGCTTAGGTCACGATCTCACGGTTCCTGAGTTCAAGCTCCACATCAGGCTCTGTGCTATCAGCTGTCTCCCTCTCTTTCTGCCCCTTTCCCACTTGCACTGCCTCTCTCAGAAATAAACATTAAAAAAAAAATTTAAACTCTTGATCTATTATACGTCAGCCATTATTCTCAGGGCCTTTACCCATAGGAAGTAGCCAGATGAGGGGAGGAGAAGATTCTTCCAAAGAGTGGCACAGCATACACAACACACAGGAACTGGTCTAATCTCACAACAACCCTGTTATCATGTCAATTTTATAGGTGAGGACTCCGATTTCTACAAGGGAGTAACCTGTTGAACTAGAAGCCTAATCCCTATACCATGACCTCCTACAGCATCAGCACCCTAAGTAGGTGACTTCTCACTTCCGAGCAGCCAGGAAGCACGAGGCTAGGGTCGCCTGATGACGGGAAAGGGCTGGTACCACGAGGAGAGAAGACAGGCAGGGAAGACAGGAGGTGACATTGTGTGGAGACAGTGTGCCACTCTTCCCTTAGGAACCAGAGTTTGGAACTAAATGGTGGCGCATTCATCCAGAAAAACAGCTGAATGCTAACAAGGGAGGAAAGAGAATAAAGGGTTTTATGGGAGAAGTGGCTCAAGGAGACGTCTGTGCCCCAGCATGTGGAGCAGGGGGCACCGTCAATGACATCTCATCTCAAACTGTAACTGCACGGTAACTACCTTAGAAAGAGGCCCATTTCTAACCCCACACATCACTGTTCTTATTTGCTCAAAATTAAGGCCTCAGCGTACCCGTTCATTTTTGGTTTCATTTTTAATACATAGCAAAACAGTACCAGTGCAGGATACTGGCCGGTAAACGAAGGCAGAAATGACAGTTTATAATTCAGATTTAAGGGAATGGAAATCAGTTTTAAAATATAATAATTTCCAAAAAGTAATAAATACGTAAATCCTAAAACATTAAAGGGAAATTAATATTTCTTTATTTATATTACATAATAATCCTCAGTATAAAATATGGTAAATATTTCGTAATGGCACAGTTGGTGAATTACCAACTTGACCATAGAACAGTTTGCCATGACTCTGAGGAATCCAGCCTCTTCCCTTTTGTCAACTCCCTCAATTCCTGTTCATTGACTACCTGCGTCCCTCAGGGGCTTCCTAAAATTGCTCTGTAGAAGAGATGATGGTTGGTTCACTAGCTCTTTGCTCCCATCTGCGTCCCCACTATCACCCTTTACGCCTCAGAGCACCTTGCCTTGACAAGGTGAGGACACCCTCATCAAATGTGCTATTTACTCACCCTGCTTCCTCTTTGTTTTTCTTATTTTTCCTCAACTTTGGCTACTAACAGGAAAAACAACAACAACAGTTCTTATAAAACAACAGTTCTCATGTTAATAAGATGTTAAGCTGCATCTGCTTTTTTTTTTTTTTAAACAAAGCTTTATTCCACAGAAAACTGTGATCCAGCATTGTTTTGCACTCCTTAGAAAACATCAGAGGGGTGTGTGTGTGTGCATGTAGTAACAAGTATATGAATGAATATATAAATGTATAGACGAAAATCTAGTGGTTCTATCAATAGTTTGAAGAACATGGACAGGCTAAGTCCTTAGACCAGAAAAGCATTTAGTATGTAGAGAGTATTCTCATTATTTTAAGAATTTAAAATCTTTTCCTGAATATATGCAAATATTTTACATTAAAAAAATCACATATACTAGATTTGATTATCACAATTATCAAAATGGCGCAGTTTAAAAACGCAGGGTGTTTGGCCAAATTTGGTGTTTAATATAAAATGTTTGGACCGTGGCTATTGCTATTTTAGAAGGCAAATAGTAAGAAACAGATTTTGTTTATGGAAAAGTAAAAGCAGAGATTCAATTTATAAAGGAACTTAAGTTTCGCTGAAATTTTTAAAAGCTAAAAACCATCCCGATTTGGTACGCGTAATTAATTAATAGACCCAGTTCATTTAGACTGTCTGCCATACACTGATTTTGATCATGATGGGTCTTACTTGAAGACTTCTGAACTGCTTCAAATCCCATGGCAACTTGCTCCTAACCACAATGTCAGTTGAGGAACATTGCAATATGTCACTTTCTCCAGACACCACCCCGCATCTTACTCTTAATTGTTGATTTTTCCCATTTCCTCTGTGTTCAAAGAGTAGTGAGTGAGTGTAGCTTTGGGAGATAATTTGTTGATTTCAACATTTATAACGCACCTAGCACTCTGTTGTACTTTCCTTCCCAAAAGTTATCTTACTCCACTCTCTTTTTCCTTTAGACAGTCCCCAGAGGATGCTGGGAAAAGGAAGAAGCTGCTTTTTAGCTTCCACTTTGTAGTGCCCTGGAGAGTGACAGAAGGTGCACAAGCTGGTTATCGGAGCAGGTCAGTCAGTTCAGTAAAAAGTGGATTCCATGCAACAATGTTTTATTTTCCTTTTCTTTTTTTTTAATATGAAATTTATTGTCAAACTGGTTTCCATACAACACCCAGTGCTCATCCCAACAGGTGCCTTCCTCAATGCCCATCATCTACTTTCCCTTCCCTCCCACCCCCCCATCAACCCTCAGTTTATTCTCAGTTTTTAAGAGTCTCGTGGTTTGCCTCCTTCCCTCTCTGTAACTTTTTTCCCCCTTCCCCTCCCCCATGGTCTTCTGTTAAGTTTCTCAGGATCCACATAAGAGTGAAAACATATGGTATCTGTCTTTCTCTGTGTGACTTATTTCACTTAGCATAACATTCTCCAGTTCCATCCACGTTGCTACAAAAGGCCATATTTCATTCTTTCTCATTGCCAAGTAGTATTCCATTGTGTATATAAACCACAATTTCTTTATCCATTCATCAGTTGATGGACATTTAGGCTCTTTCCATAATTTGGCTATTGTTGAAAGTGCTGGTATGAACATTGGGGTATAAGTGCCCCTATGCATCAGCACTCCTGTATCCCTTGGGTAAATTCCTAGCAGTGCTATTGCTGGGTCATAGCGTAGATCGATTTTTAATTTTTTGAGGAACCTCCACACTGTTTCCCAGAGTGGCTGCACCAGTTTACATTCCCACCAACAGTGCAAGAGGGTTCCTGTTTCTCCACACCCTCTCCAGGATCTATAGTCTCCCAAGAATGTGTTCTTGAAAATTGCACAACATGTTTGTCTGTTTCTTAAAATCCACATTTACATAACCCTGGAGTCCTGTATGCTGACCTCAAATTGCAGAAGTAATTTTCCTTTCTGTTCTATGCTTCACAGGAATGGCCAAAACTCTACGTTTTACCAAACTAATAAGAGATAGTTTTATCTTACATTGATACCTTTTCATCATACCAGTAATAAAACCCTCTCAACCTTCTTCCTGTCCCACTACAGACATGTCCCAGGCTATAACCAGCTTTCCTGTAGCACCTGCAAGGAGGCACAGTAGTTTAGGGGTAATTACACAGAAGTCACTTAAATTTTTTATGCTTGAAACAACAGTTCTTACTAAACATTTTGGCAAAGTCAAGTTGCCCAGTCTGGATCACTGGGGCTATAAAGCTGCTAGAAAGGGTCAATTGCTTCTTTCAAGGAAAAGAATTTCTGCTGAGCTATCTCTCCACATGTTTTTTATGACTTCTCAAAGCTTTAAATGTCCACTTCCACATGAGGGATTTGTAACCAAGTATTAGAGGAGCTCTCCATCTTTTGTTGTAAATTTCTGCAATTACAATGTGTTTCAGAGGGGATCTCACTGAAGTGGAGGGTTAATGGGAGAGCCTGACAGCTGGGGTCCTGAGTTAGAGCAGAAGATAAAGTTAAAAAACTTGACCTAGTTTCAAAAGGGACATTAACTATTTCTTCAACCCAAAACCAATGTAATATTTTCAGGTATTTGCCTTCAGAACTTGGGCCTGAAACGTCTCAGTAGTTTCAGGGAACTAAAATTGTCTGTGTGTGTAAGAAACTCTTGTACAAAACGTCTTACATCTTTCACTTAAAAAAAACAAGTAAACATCACTTGATGGGGCGCCTGGGTGGCTCAGGTGGTTGAGCGCCTGGGTGGCTCAGGTGGTTGAGTGTCTGACTTTGGCTCAGGTCATGATCTCACAGTTCATGAGTTCAAGCCCTACATCAGGCTCGCTGCTGTCAGAACAGAGCCCGCTTTGGATCCTCTGTCTCCCCTCTCTCTGCCCCTCCCCCACTTGTTTCTCTCTCTCTCTCTCTCTCTCTCTCTCTCTCTCTCAAAAATAAAAACATTAAAAAAACACAATTTGAGGGGCGCCTGGGTGGCTCAGTTGGTTGATGCCTCTTGATTTAGGCTCAGGTCATGATCTCATAGTTCATGGGATTGAGCCCCATGTTGGGCTGTGTACTGACAGTGCAGAGCCTGTGGGATTCTCTCTCTCCCTCTCTCTCTGCCCCTCCCTGCCCTGTGTGCATTCTCTCTCTCTCTCTCTCTCTCTCTCTCTCTCAAAATAAACATTAAAATATATATTAAAAACCCCCACAATGAGGTTTCCTTTTTTATATATCCCAGCCCATGATCATTCAGCCTTTTCTCTCCCACCCACTAGCCCCAGACATTATACTGTCCTCAGTGAGTAGCACCAGTAATGCCATAATGAAGTTGGGGGACAGAGAGAAGTAAAAATGTCAAATGTATATTCAAAATACAAATTTTTACCTTATAACCTAATTTATATGCATGACCAGACTATAAGAGGTTTATGACCCTGTGGCAAGTGACCAGGAAATAAGAGCATTCAAATAGTGTAGGGTTTCTCCTATTAAATAGAATCGGGCTTGGGGCGCCTGGGTGGTGCAGTCGGTTAAGCGTCCGACTTCAGCCAGGTCACGATCTCGCGGTCCGTGAGTTCGAGCCCCGCGTCGGGCTCTGGGCTGATGGCTCAGAGCCTGGAGCCTGTTTCCGATTCTGTGTCTCCCTCTTTCTCTGCCCCTCCCCCGTTCATGCTCTGTCTCTCTCTGTCCCAAAAATAAATAAACGTTGAAAAAAAAAAATAGAGTCGGGCTTAGCAGCCTACTCGACACATTGGGCAAGCAGCCTTGGCTCAACCAACCTCACCATTCTGTCTCCATCTTCAGCGTCCAGACCGGTCTCACCACTGCCAGTCTTTCCCCTTCAATTCCTTGGATCTGTCAGATTAGTTGCCTGAAAAATCAGCTCTAGATGCTCATCGTTCCCCTTCCTAAACACCTTAGTTGCCAGATTAAGGCCACTGCGAGGTATTTCTATCTACTTTTCAAGAACCACGTCCCAACACTCCCCCAGATGGCCCGTTTTTACAGAATGACTGCATGTGTTACTTCTTTAACTTGCCCTCATGATTTCCTTCCCTCTCCTTTTCTTTCCTTGCTTTTACTTTTGCTCTTCTTTCTATGGGGTTTCTCTCTTCAATCGTCCGTCAGATCTTCTAAATACTTCAAGAGCCGACGCCAATGTCTTCGTCCTCCATCAAGTCTACCCTGGTTTTCCCACTCAGAAGTGCTTGTCCCTTCTCTAAGCCACAAACGTGCTGACGACACTCCTCTGACACTGTTACCAAAGGAGGGGAGTTACCAGACGCATCTGTCTACCCTGTGAAAGGCTCTGGGCATAGCTGAAGCTCAAGAAGCATACCACATTGCAATGACCTGGCCTCCAGTATTTGGGTCATTTTTAGCAATGCTGGGGCAAGGGTATAGATTTCAAAAGATAATAAATTAGGCAATAAATAGTAACTAATAAATTAGACAACAGAACATACAAAAGCTGCAATCCCAAAATTCAGACATAACCACTGTAAATATTTTAGTGTCTGTTCCTGTAGATTTTTTTGAAGTATGTGTGTTTATGTGTAGAATACAAAAAAAAATGGGATCTTCATATCATATTTTGGAACATGTTTTATGTTCTGGACCTATTTCCTCATCAGCTATGTTTCTAAAACACCCTTATTAATGGTTGCACAATACTGAACTATAGGAAAACACCATGATTTATGTAGTATATTTACATTGTTTCCAATTTTCCAATGTTGTAAACAAGGCTGCCCACAGAGTTACACAAATATTATCAATGTATATAGGACACTTGCCTAGAGTGGAACTTCTGCATCTTTGGTTGGAAACAGAGAGAGCCCTTTCACTGCAACTTCAGAGACAGTAGAAATTTATTCACCGGACCATTCATTTACCAAGTGCCTGCTGTGTGCCAAGCATTCTTCAAGACTCTTCCATCCAGTGGATGTAGACACATGGTACAGGAAAGAATAGATTGATAAATAAGATCCACCTTATGCAAAAAATACTGGGGGTGGGATAGGAGATGTTAGGTAGTGGGGGGGGGGGGGTGTCAGAAAAGGCCTTTCTGAGGAAGTAGGAACACAGGTCCAGTCATTCCAAAAGCCAAGAAAAGAGTGTTTCAGACAGAGATGGAGGGATTAGTATAAAGGTGCAAAGGTCCTGAGGCCAGAGTGAGCAATGAGTATGAAGAGAATGAAAAGAAAGTCAACTGGGTGACACCATGGTAAGAAAGAAGAAAAGCGGGTACTGTTGCTGGTAATAAGGATTTTACATTAAAATCAATGAAAAGCCATTGGGAGAGAAAAAATTTTAAGCAGAGGAGTGCCAGGATGTGATCCATAATTTTAAAAGGTCACTCTGGCTGCTGTGTAAAGCCTGGCTGGGGGGGGGGGGGGGGGGGGGGGGGGCTGTGGCACATACGGAAGGGCCAGCGCAGAAGCAGCCACTGAAGTTATAATGTGGGGACAGCAAATGTTTTTTTGGACCAGGAATGGTAGTGCAGGTGGATATAGAAGGCAGACGGGATATACTTTGAAGGTAGTACCAACGGTGCTTACTGATAGATTAGATGTGGGGGAGACAGAAAGGCAGAACCAGGCATTGGGTGGAACATTTATTGAGACAGACCTGATGGAGGACCAAACAGGTTTGAGGAAAAGAATGAACACTTCCTGTTTGGAAGATGTAACGCAAGGTGAAATTTGTATCAACGTGGTAAGTAGAGGTGTGATTTGTTTCTCTGGATTTTACACAATTTAAACTATTCTATATATATTGCTTTATATACAACATTTTATTCTAAAATTTTAGTAATTACTTCTATGTCAAAAAAAAAAACCTGTAGATATTTCAAACATGCTTAGTTATTTTCATCTTGCACATTCAAGTTATTCCAATTCCTCGCCATACTTTTATACATAAATTGTAGATTAGATTTTAAGAGGAATCATTAAGTCAAAGATAAGAACAGCTTTTTGTTTGTTTGTTTGTTTGTTTGTAGAGAGAATGAGAGCATGCATGAGCAGGGGATAGGGGCAGAGGGAGACAGAAAGAATGTTAAATAGGCTCCACACTCAGTACTAAGCCCGACACAGGCTTATCGATCCGGGGATCATGACCCCAAACTGAAATCAAGAGTTGGATGTCAACCAACTAAGCCACCCAGATGCCCCAAAGGTACGAACAGTTCTAAGGCTTTGATACTAAGCATCAATTTGAGCATCAAAGTAAGTAGAGAAAAGCATTAAAATCCATAGAGTTAAATATCCCTGAATTCACAATGATATAAACAATTAAGAAAGAAAGAAAATTGCCTTACAGTAAAAGCCAACTAATAAATGTAAATGGAACAATGAATTAGAAAGTCACTATTTGCAGGGTGACTGTGTGGCTCAGTTGGTTAACTGTCCTACTCTTGATTTCGGCTCAGGTCACCATGATCCTGGGGTTGTGGGATTAAGCCCTCCATTGGGCTCTGTGCTGAACATGGAGCCTGCTTAAGATTCTCTCTCTCTCTCTCTCTCTCTCTCTCTCTCTCTCTCTCTCTCTCCCCCCCCCCCCCCCCCCCACTGCTCATATTCTCTCCCTTTCTCTCTCTAAAAAGAAAAAGAAAAAGGAAGTCACTATTTGGCAACTAACATTTTTTTTCTTATTTTTGAAGGAGAGAGAGAGACAGAGCATGAGTGGGGGAGGAGCAGAGAGAGAGGGAGACACAGAATCCGAAGCAGGCTCCAGGCTCTGAGCTGTCAGCACAGAGCCCGACGCAGGGCTCGAACTCCCAAACTGTGAGATCGTGACCTGAGCCGAAGTCGGACACTCAACCGACTGAGCTACCCAGGCACCCCTTGGCAACTAACATATTAACTGATGAGAATCACTGATACTGAAACTAATGAGTGAATATATGAGGAAGAACAGAATATTTACATAGTCCCGGAGGATACTTGATTATCTAACAAAAATTAGTAACTTCATAGTGGAGAAACCTGGCAGACATCACCTTGACAGAGTGACAGAGGATAATATCACTAGGATTGGGACAAACCGAAATGTGCCTCCTGAAATGATACACTGAGGGCAAAAAGTCACTTCTGTGGCATTCCTGTCCGAAGTATATAACCTCAATTTAATCATGAGGAAACACATCAGACAACTGTACCCAAACTGAGAGGTGTCTTACAAAGTAACTCAATACTTCAGAAACGTCAACATCATGAACTACAAAGGCAGGCTCTGAGGAAGTATTAAAAAATAAAAAGACACAACAGCTAAATGCAGTGCATGATTTTGGGCTGTCTTTTGCTATAAAGGACATCACCGGGCTGAATGGTCCAATGTGAATAAGGTCTGTAGATTAGACAATGGTATTGCATTAACTGTTATAATTTCTTAATTTTGATAAATGTAATGTAGTAATTTAAAAGACTGGGAGGGAAAGAAAAATAAATCTCCCAAAATGTTAACATTTGGGGAATCTGGATGAAGGGAACATGGGAATTGTTTGTAATTTCTTGTAACTTTTCAGCTTTTCTGTAGGTTAGACACTATATGGGATAAAAAATAAAATAAAATAAACCAAGGTCACTGAATCCCTATTCATTATTGATATTTTAAAAAATGACTTTTGACTTTGTAACTTTTCCCTGACGATTAATGATGTTGAACATCTTTTCATGTGTCTACTGGCCATTTGTAGGTCTTCTTTGGAAAAATGTCTATAAACAGGTCCTCTATTTTTTAATTAGATTGCTTATTTATTTTGGTTTTTTGGTTGCAGAAGTTTAAATTTATTTTTGATATTAACCCCTTATTGGATATATTGCTTGCAAATATCTTCTTCCGTTCAGTAGGTTGCCTTTTCATTCTGTTGATGGCTTCCATCACAGAAATTCTGTATGATCCACATATTCCACTACTGAGTTATTTATTCAAAGGAAATGAAAACACTAATTTGAGAAGATATATGCACTCCTATGTTTACTGCAGCATTATTTACAAGACCCAAGATACAGAGTAACCTAAGTGTCCACCCACAAATGAATGGATAAAGAAGATGTTTTATATGTATATGTATACGTATATATATACGTATACACATATACACATATATATATATGTGTATATGTATACGTATATATATATATGTATATATATGTGTATATGTATACGTATATATACGTATATATACATATACACGTGTAGATATATGTATATATGTGTATATATGTATACATATGTATATATGTGTATATGTATGTATATTTATGTATACATATGTATATATGTGTATATATGTATATATGTATATGTATATATATGTATATATATACACACACACACACATATATATATATATATACACACACACACACAAAATGGAATATTATCTAGCCTTAAAAAAGAATGACATCTTGCCATCTGTGACAACATAGAGGGACCTCAAAGGTATTATGCTACGTGAGATAAGTCAAAGACCAGTAGCATATGATTTCACTTATACGTGGAATTTAAAAAACAAACAAAAAACAAAAATAGGCCCATAAATACAGAGAACAAACTGGTGGTTGCTGGGGGAGGGGCTGGGGGCTGGGCAAAATGGGTAAAGGGAGTGGGGGGTACAGACTTCCGGTCATGGAATAGATCACAGGGATGAAAGGTACCACAGAGGGAATACAGTCAATGGTATTGTGACAGTGCTGTGTGGTGACAGATGATATCCACATTGCAGTGAACATAGCATAACATAACAGAGTTGTCAAAACTAAAGGAACATTGCAGGTCAACTACACTTCAATGAAATAATGAAAATGGTCAAAAGTAAATATGAAAGCTGAGCAAAGAGCAGCTTGAGAGGGAAAGTAGTTGGCCCTGGGTGGCAAAGGGAAATAGAATCTATCAATGTGGAGCAGAGGAGATGCTGAGGACGTTCAGGGAATTTCAGGGAGCAGTCTCCCCACACCATGCGTCAACTGACTGGAGACTCTTATTCTCAGCTCAAGCTAAACCTTGAAAGATCCATCCATGGTAGGTCAGCATTGCTCTCCCAGGACCAGGTTGAACCTCATACTTGGAAGCTCAAACCATATTACAAAATCTGGCACTGGCACTGTCGTTGAACACAAAACCAAAAAGAAACAGGTTCACACTTTCCCCCTTAAGGTAAACTAATAACTAGATATCATCGTGTTAAAGAGTAAAATATCCCGATTTCGAATGGAATCAAAGCTTCTTTAGTTGGACCCTAGAATAACTTACCTAATGTCATGATGGTCTGAGTCATTTGTAACTGAAGAAAAGAATCTCATTTCTCTCTCCCCACTTCCCTTCTCTTCCCCAAGAGTCATATGCATTTATTTAATCCTTCTTATCTAAAGTAAAGTGTAGACCAAATTCCTCTGCTTCCTTTACCAATACCTGGCACAAAGAAACATGTTTTGTGTACTTGAACAGATATTTGTATACCTATAAATACTGAGAAATAAAGAAACTTAACCACATTAAATGCTTCTCAAGCTGTGAATCACAATGATAATCTTTATTTAAAAGCTTACACCATGGCTCAGGATTTGAGACTGTGCTCTGAGTTATGCTTTCTAAAAAGAGGTGTTCTGATAGTGAACACATTGGGAAAATGGGAGGAACTTGTCTCCTCTTGTGAGGAACTACAACACACAAAATTATGTTTAATGTTTTGAGGAATCCTATAGTACAGCAAGTAAAATTTGGGAGTAAGAGTCTCCCAAGCTTACTTGACAAAAGGACTTTTGTGTGTGTGGCAGTATTAATTAATTTGCAACACACTTTACAAATGTCTATAGTATATTTATGTTATATTACAGAATTCTCTTTAAAAGACACTTAAATGCTATTGTTTCAACAGGATACTTCTCATAAAATGAAAACAATGTAGCAGTAAATTCTCTCTGGGTCCAATGTACTGGGATAAGCAGACTGAACGGAAATGTAGTCGAAATCAAATTTAGAGGTCACCTGATTGTCTTAAGAGAAGGTAACTAAATTTGATGACTTAATGATCAATCCCACTACAGTTTTTTTTTTTAATTCGCTAAAATATGAGTCCATAATGCATTTTTACAGAGGGCAAAAATAGATATGAAACTCCATTAGTAGGCTCCACAAGTCTGTTGCAGATGAACATTTTTTCCACTCCCTAGAACCTTGTGAAACACCAAGTACATCTAATGGACCAATTAGAGTGATAAACCATCACAGCCCGCTCCCTGCAATGTCTAAACAAACCGTTCTAAGAACAAGGCCAGCTGATTGCAAATGGAAACTCTCTAATTCCCAGATATATGAGAAAAGGGGGCACTATCGCTTGGTTCACTAGTCAACGGGAAATGGTCAGAAGTATGCAAATGTCCAGATGTCTCTTTGGGGGGAGGGAAAATCGGGGGGGGGGGAGAAAAAAGAAAAAAAAATTACATTCAAATCCTTCATGAGGTGCTGTATTAGGAGACAAGCAAAATCATGAACACCAGAAAAGAGGCTCCTTCCTAGACTCACAAGAACAGGACGGAGGTCGCCATACACAACACGGAGCTGCCTTCCTGGAGTGGAAGCATCGTTAGAGAGTGCAAGTCCCCTGGATAGCCCTCTAGGTCTCTAAATAATCTGAGTGTACTTACTTTGCTTTTTTCACATTAAATCCTCTGTACATAATTTCACTAATAGCAACCATATGGGAAGCATCTGTAGCTCTTCTCAATTCTAATTTTCGTGGGCAGAAGAAACACTGACAAAAATAGCCCCACAGTCTGTCAGGGCCACTGCAGACTGACCTAGTTAGATGCAGCAGGCTGAATGCATCTGAACTGGCTTAATCCTGCCCCAGCTTTGAGGCTGCTGTGTGCCCCAGAGCTCAAGCCTTAGGACTGACCAGGTCTTCACAGTTTGTGTTTATGCTTGATGGGTCACACTTGGGTCTCTGAAACCATATTAGCGTGGCTCTTACTGACCCACCTACGGGCACTCCCAAATCAACTCTCTGAAATGGATTACCAAAATCGCTGTTCTCAAAACAACAAAAATTGAAACAACAAAAATCCGTAACAGTATTAAATTGTAAATGCTAAAAGGAGAAGATCTCTAAAATGTGATTAAGGTATCCTTTATTTATAAAAAGAAGATAAACACCCACACAGAAAAATGTCACAATAAACATGCAATTCACAGAAGAATGCTAACAAGCAGATAAGAAATGTTTAACATCACCAGTAATCAAACAAATGCAAATTAAGACAATAAACCATCATTTCTTTGCCCATAAAGTTGACAGAAATTCGAAACAAGAGGATATAATTGTTCTAGAAGAATGTTTCTAACACTAAGTGGCAAGATAACAGGCCGTAAAACCACATATGCAATGATAGAAGTGTGTGCGTGTGCGTGCACACACGTGCACACACAGCACACACAGCACACACGTTTACAAAGGCCAGAATAATCAATACCAAAATGTTAATGTAGCTATGTGCAGATGGTGAGATCACAGATGAATTAAAAACAACTTTAATCCTTCTCTGTTTAAGTGTCTCACAATATTTATTACTTTTCTTACCAGAAAAATGTACATTACATTTAAAATATTTAGGCCATAACTAGTAAGAGATGCCTGGAGACTACTCTGTTCATGATTTTCTGTGCTCCAGTTGTGAGTGATAGCAGAAAAGATGTTTCAGGTTGGACCACTGATACGGGCCCTCACTCCATATGCTAACGTGGACTGCTCAAAGTCTGGTGAGCAGGCCGATTTATTCTGGGAGCAGACCTCCCCCTCAAAAAACATCTCAAAAAAGACAAGTCTTATGGGAAAAGGGCAGCTAACACTTTATTTACTTTCACATTAAGTTCATATTGAGCTAATTATAACATATCTCACCAAAGGCAAAGTTCTATAACTGATTTCATTTTCAAAATCTCTTTTTAAAGTTTCCAGTAGCTGCTATGTAACATTCCTGTACAAGATTTTCCATTCCTGAAGAAACCCATATGCTAAGTATTAACATCTCACACTTTTAGCCACTTTTTCAAGTTTGAAGATGGCGGTGACACTATTTTGGCAGTCTTTTCAGAAAGGTTTTTTCTTTTTTTGCAACGCCAAATGTAGCAGAAACAAATAATGATTCTACATTTATTTCATGGATAGGATGCGCTTAAAAAAAAATTATCAATAACATGAAATGCTACTTGCTTTTAAAACAGAAAACAGGGGCGCCTGGGTGGTGCAGTCGGTTAAGCGTCCGACTTCAGCCAGGTCACGATCTCGCGGTCCGTGAGTTCGAGCCCCGCGTCGGGCTCTGGGCTGATGGCTCAGAGCCTGGAGCCTGTTTCCGATTCTGTGTCTCCCTCTCTCTCTGCCCCTCCCCCGTTCGTGCTCTGTCTCTCTCTGTCCCAAAAATAAATAAAAATAAACGTTGAAAAAAAAAAAACAAAACAGAAAACAGGGGCGCCCGGGTGGCTCAGTCAGTTTAATTTCCTACTCATGATTTCAGCTCAGGTCATAATCCCAGGGTCATGGGGTGGAGCCCTGCATTGGGCTCTGCACTGAGTGTGAAGACTGCTTAAATTCTCTCTCTCCCTCTGCCCCTCTCCCCTGCTTGTGCGCGTGTGCTCTCTTAAATAAATGAATAAATAAATAAATAAATAAAATAGAAAATATCTTTTCCAGCCAAACCACAAATATTTATTGGTTCTTGCTATGTGCCATGCTAGGCATGTCTGAATTAAGTTCTCATATATTATGAGAAAGAATACATTATAGGAAACACATGCATTACAGAGTTAGGAATTTTTAACTTTTAGTCATGACCATCCCCCCCAGAGACCATGCTTACCTTCAAAACCCTCTCTTTTTGCAATTTTTTTTTCAGAATTTATATTTCAATAGGACCAGAGCCTCAAGTAGGTGCTAATTTCCCTCATCAACATCAGAAATGGTTCCAAATTATGGCCATTTCTCTACCTTCCAAGGGTAAACTGTATTTTTTCATGAAATCTCATCCCTCCATTCATGGCAGGGAGGTAATCAATCCCTGTTGTATTGAGAGGTTAAGAAATTGTATAGGGGCGCCTGGGTGGCGCAGTCGGTTGGGCGTCCGACTTCAGCCAGGTCACGATTTCGCGGTCCGGGAGTTCGAGCCCCGCGTCGGGCTCTGGGCTGATGGCTCGGAGCCTGGAGCCTGTTTCCGATTCTGTGTCTCCCTCTCTCTCTGCCCCTCCCCTGTTCATGCTCTGTCTCTCTCTGTCCCAAAAATAAAATAAAAAAAAATAAAAAAAAAGAAATTGTATAAATTCACTTATATCCTGAAAAACAACTTATAAATCTTCAACTAGAGAAAGGTATGTTTAAGTTGCTATTAATCAGAAAATACCTGATTAACAGTTGCTCCTTCATCCCCAACAATAATGATTCCATCCCTTTCTTTTCCATTCTGGCTTAAGCCTATAACCTCACTTTACCTCTTCATGCTATTCGTTTTATTTTTAAACAGTATATGCTGGAGAATTCCTGTGTCATTACAGTGCTCTCTAACATCAGATTTCTTACCCTGGTGATTCTGCAGGCAGACCCCCATGGCGTCTGTGTTCCCACCATGGATAAATGTAAATGCTTTAGGATAACCAACTTAAAAAACTGCCAGCACGCTGGGAATACAAAGGCAGACCAGGAGTGGTGAAGGCATCCCAGTGGAACTTTCTGAGCACCCTATGATTTTAAGATTATGAGGAAAATTATAATCAAAGGGTATGGTGGGTACAGGGAAGGAAGAATCATCTGCAAAGGCAAGAAAAATTTAAAACACAAACAGAAGACTGTAAAGAATTTAAAGGATTCTTTTAAAGAGCTATATATACTAGGATAAAGAAGCTGATCTGTGATTAAAGCACTTGGTAGTATTTAGCCATACGTAAAATCTCAGGAATTTCACATTTCAGAAGAACAGCACTTATTTTTTTTTAAGTTTTTTTTTTTATTAAAAATTTTTTTTTTCAACGTTTATTTATTTTTGGGACAGAGAGAGACAGAGCATGAACGGGGGAGGGGCAGAGAGAGAGAGGGAGACACAGAATCGGAAACAGGCTCCAGGCTCTGAGCCATCAGCCCAGAGCCTGACGCGGGGCTTGAACTCACTGACCGCGAGATCGTGACCTGGCTGAGGTCGGACGCTTAACCGACTGCGCTACCCAGGCGCCCCTAAAGTTTTTTTTTTTTTCAATGTTTATTTATTTTTGAGACAGAGCATGAATGGGGGAGGGTCAGAGAGAGAGGGAGACACAGAATCCGAAGCAGGCCCCAGGCTCTGAGCTGTCAGCCCAGAGCCCCACTTGGGGCTTGAACTCACGGACTGCGAGATCATGACCTGAGCCGAAGTCAGACGCTTAACTGGCTGAGCCACCCAGGCGCCCCTCAGAAGAACAGCATTTAAAACGAAAGGCTGCGCTCAACTAAAATGATGTGTTCTTAACCAAAAGCTAGGGGAGGGAGAGTACTGTCCTCTGCCAGTAGGTTTCTAATCCGAAGATTTAAAATCTACTTTCTATATTATGGTTGTGAACACCTGCCTCGTCAGAGTTGCCAAGGCAACAGCACAGCCCTTTAGAAGAATGAGGACAGCGAGCATATGACACCAAATCCGTGGAAGCATCAACTCTTCCACAGGGACCCATAAGACACCTGTGAACTACAAACAGCCAGCAGACGTATACAATTCCACTTCCATACAGAATTGTGACCATGCGCTGGCACAGGAAAGGCTTTGTGAGCCAGTAAGGAGTAATCAAATCTTCTTACATCTACATGCAAAGTCACAAAACAGTACAGGACACCAGCCATTAAACCTTCAACAGTCATATGCTGTTATTATTAATCCTATAGTTATTAGGTTCTGCTTCCAAAACAGAAGTGCCACAAGCAACATGAGGAGCTAAGAACGGAAAATAACTATGCAGATTCGAGAACATCCCACTTACACGCCATTGGGATTTTCTTACACAGCTAGATGAAATTCTAGTGATGTAATCTAGATATGGGGAAATGAAAGATCCAGGGAAAAGTTACTCTGATGATGCGTGTAACTTTTGTTTTACTGATACAAGTATATTAAATGATACCATTAAGATAGAGTATTCCCCCACATCCAACTACCAAATGATCTGATGAGGGCTTTTCTTTCCCCGCCCTTAATTATTGAGTTGATTGCAGTTCAATGTTATCACACATGATACGGATTGTTTCAGATATTTATATTTTACTTGTTTAATTAGCTAAGCAAAAACTGCATCCCTCAGATAGATGACTTCAGGCATCAGCAAACAGCATGCTCATTTAGGATGTGAATTTGAATGTACTCTTTCAGGATAAGTGGGAAGCAGAGACTTTCACGTGCCTCACTCTTCCCACACACATACCTGTGCTGCTTGGAAGGTGAGCTGACTTTGGTGCTATGGCATATTCCTATCTCATTGCTTTTAAGGGTCTGGGGTCCCATTTTTGTCCCTCTGCAGCCAGCCCTGCAAGACCCTCATTCTCTCCCCCTCTGGAATATTCACCTTACCCAGAAGCATCCCTCCCCCCTTTTCCCAATAACCACTCCTTTTTCTGATGCATATCTCATACTGCAAAGACTTCTGGCATTACCGACGTTAGGACTTTGTGATGTGTTGTACCTTAATTCTCCCCTAAGTTCTAGAAATCCACCCCTATCCTCCTAGGTTATCTTTGCCATTAATAATGATGTTGCTTCAAGTGAGAGGTATTACCTGTATAAATTCTCATAGATTACTGAACGTGTTTTTAACAGGTAATAGTACTTAATGAAAAGGCTTAGAAATTATAGCGTAAGAGTGTAAACTTTAAACAGGTTTCATTCATTGTATTTAGTGTTGTGCGGAATAACAAGAAATTATCATTTTAGGTAAAGAACGGTCAAAAATGGCAATTTCATATAGTTCAATACCTGACCCAATTTATGCCAATGATTTCAAGTGCCAAGATGAGCCATTTGGGCAAGACATATGACAGCCAGCAAGCCTCTTGTTCCTAGGACAAGGCTGCTTATGAGTAGTGACCTAGATTTCACACCCCGTGGTGCCTGAGCCCAGTCTACTAAATGGCATCGCTAAGTTTATCATGACAGCTACTTCAGACTATGGCCAGCCATTACACAACAGCACAGATGAAGGAAAACAACCAGATGAGCAACCTGTGTATCCCTTGAAGGTTAGCATCACCAATAAGCAAGAACAAAGCTGAAGGATAAAAGTAGAGCTTTAATATCACTCTCCTCTATTTACTTTCCAAAGTCATTTTTATCGTATGAAACGAAATCCTTTTAGCGGGTTATACTGAATGGAAATCCTAAATACTGAAAAGAACCAAAAAGCAAAAACATTAAAATAATGGTCCTGTAGTCCCCCCCCCCACCCCGCCCCACCACATGATTGGCTAGTTCGCTTTGGTTTCACATTCTGATCTGAAAGAATGGCTTTAAAGGGAAACAGCAGAATAACCATGCTGTTAAATGTACTCATTCTACACAATAATCCCCACTGGGAGCTTCTACATTGTTAATGATCAATATTATCAACATTTAACTAAGTTGCTAGGGAAATTGGGGGGAAAAGAGACATCTTTTCTGTCCTGCTCTCCTGTCCATGAGCTTATATTCCCATAGGAGACGGCTAGTGCATACAAACAAAGAGCTCTGATGCGGGACTTTGTGGAATTTATATACCACAAACAGCAAATATAATACATGTGCCATCACCTCGTTTAGTTTTTGGATCCAATAATATGAAACACAGCAGTTCTAGGTTAGGAACTGCAGGTAGTGTCTTTACCCAGATTATACTAAGTAGGTTTGAATTTAAAGCTCATTTTCATCTTACTGAACTCCTGGAACCATGAACTTCCAATTTTCTGATGCATGAAGAAAAAAGGGAAACTTTCTGTCACATAAGCTTGGTTTGTTGCAAATTCATACACAGGATTGTATAGTACCTATGAATATCATCCTCTCTCTACTAGCTCTCTTTGGGAATTTGGAAACAGGTATTTATGTTTCTCTGAGTTTTTTCATTTGAAAAATGGAGGATTCATTCTGATTACTCAGCTGTATCGGTAGGGTTGAAAAGATACAAGATGAAAAACAGACTGAACTCATTTCAAAATTATAGTATAAAGGACATTATCTCCATGCAAGAAGAATAAAATACAGCAAAAGTAAAAATAAAATAAAATAAAATAAAATAATGTATCTTAATCTTGCCAGATGAACCTAAGAAATTTTCCTGAAAACCAAAGAGATGAATAAGAAATGTCAAACGATGTTTTCATTCAAAATATTCTCACGTAGGAGTAAAGGCAGTGGCTTACACAAAAGCCAGTTAGACCACTATCAGATAAAGTACTTCCTGTCTGCCTAACTGGAAGGAAGAAATGCCACTGGACAGAAAGTAGCATACATACATTTACATAATTTTGTTATGTAAAATTCATGGACCTTATGTTCTAGAACCAAAAATTCTGTTAGAGACTGAAAAAATCTCTGGAATAAAATCATGCAAAGCTGAACACTATTATCCTTTATAGTGCTAAGAAGCATACTGAATGTAATCTCTATCATCAACTTTTAAAAATAAACATTTGAATAAGGGGAGCTAAGGGATTTCTTAATTGGTAAAACCTTCATCGTAAAAGCCACAATTCTGCAATAATTATCTCAAAGTTTTGCAAAGTTATTTCTATGGAACATTCAAAACTGATACTGAGATTATCATATCTTTCTCACTATGATTCAATTAGTTTTCAAAACTCTAAAACATATGGGATTAGTGCTTTGCTACAGAAGTATGCGGGTCCCCATCCTCCACACCCCTGTTTTTCTGTCCCCATAAGTGTAATGAAGACACTAGATTCCATCCAGTATCCTACACCATTCTACAGAAAGGCAACAGAGCTGAAACTCTGAGCTTCTGACACCGTGTCTATAAAATGGAGATGTATACCTACCGCTCAGGTTAGAGCTAATTAATACCTTTAGAGTTCTTAACATCCTTCTATTTTTATTCGTCAGATATAAGATCACTTTTTTTTTTTAGGAGATTGAAGTCCATGACGTTGTAGATTAACTGAAAATATCCTCTTGTATTAGCACAGTAGGTAATCAACATCCATTGGGCTGAATCAACATCCATCCATTGGGCTTGGTTCATCATTAGAGAACCAAGCGTGCTGATAATGGGTGCCTTCAGTCTTGCAGTCCACCTCAAAATAGACTGTTACTTAGGAGACAGGAGAGGGAAATATGAGGATTTAACACAAGAAAGGCTGCATTCACAGAGTGCGATATGCAGAAGCTAAATTAGGATCCTGACAGATTTAGTAACAGATTTGGTGGCAGTTGTAATACTGAGTCTTTTTTAATTATAAAAAGTGAATTGATACATTCAGTTATTTTAGCAGACACATTTTACTTATATTGTCCTTGGGGTAAGAGATATGGTTTTCTGGGGAGAAATTTCTGACTAAGCACAGTAGAGATCTTTGCACAGAAAAACCCATTGTTAAAAAAAATCCTATGGTTGCACAACGGTGTGAGTGAGTGTATGTAATGCCAATGAACTATATACACTTAAAACAATTAAGATGGAAAATGCTATGCTTTGTGTATTTTACCACAACTAAAAAAAAAAAAAAATCCCTAGGGCTCCTGGGCGGTTCAGTTAACTGACTTTGGCTCAGGTCACGATCTATCTCACAGCTCCAGCCCTGCATCGGGCTCTGTGCTGACAGCTCAGAGCCTGGAGCCTCCTTCAGATCCTGTGTCTCCCTCTCTCTCTATGCCCCTCCCACACTTGTGCTCTGTCTCTCTCAAAAATAAGTAAATAAACATTTAAAAAAATCTTTAAACAGTTACTCTCCTCTCTGGTAGTTTTCATGGACACTAAGGCTATAGCTAATCCATAGGAGCCCTTCCTTAGTAAGTCCTTGTTTACATGACACAGAAGTTATACTGACAGGGGACAGACAAACTAGGAAATAAGTGGTCAAGAAACAGGATGGCTCCATCCTTCACAGGGGGCCTATGACTGCTGGAGGGGAGGTGGGCAGGGGATGGGCTAAATGGGTGATGGGCATTAAAGGAGGGCACTTGTGACAAGTACTGGGTGTTATACATAAGTGATGAATCATTAAACTCTACTCCTGAAACTAATATTATATTATATGTCAACTGAAATTTAAATAAAAATGTCAAAAAAATTTTAGAAAGATCAAACTTAAGGGGCGCCTGGGTGGCACAGTCGGTTAAGCGTCCGACTTCAGCCAGGTCACGATCTCGCGGTCCGGGAGTTCGAGCCCCGCGTCAGGCTCTGGGCTGATGGCTCAGAGCCTGGAGCCTGTTTCCGATTCTGTGTCTCCCTCTCTCTCTGCCCCTCCCCCATTCATGCTCTGTTTCTCTCTGTCCCAAAAATAAATAAACGTTCAAAAAAAAGAAAATTAAAAAAAAAAAAAAAAGAAAGATCAAACTTAAAAAAACCTTTGCCGGGTTCGAGCCCCGCATTGGGCTCTGTGCTGACAGCTCGGAGCCCGGAGCCTGTTTCAGATTCTGTGTCTCCCTCTTTCTCTGACCCTCCCCTGTTCATGCTCTCTCTCTCTGTCTCAAAAATAAATAAATGTTAAAAAAAAAAATTAAAAAAAAAAACAAAAAAAACCCCCTTTGGCTTCTCATTATTGTACAAAGGACAGGTTTAAATAAACCTATTGTTTCTTCCACTAAAAAGCAAGCAAGCAAACAAACAAAATTATTTCAGTGAGCCTCTGAAATAAAACTTGAGATGACTGACCCCTTCATGCTGCCAGGTCAGCAGACAGGAAATTTCCTTGAGGGTGTCTGGAGTCAGTAATATGGAGCTCAAGCATCTCCAGATCAGAACTGCCCTAGTGTCTGTGGAAACCATCACGCAAGGTCATCTCTCTCCCTCTCCCCCTCTCCTCCTCCTCTCTCTCTCTCTCCCTCTCTCTCTCTCTCTCTCTCTCTCTCTCTCTCTCTCTCACACACACACACACACACACACACTTGAGCAAAGAGAAGTGAGAGAAAGCATGACAGCTCATTTTATAAAGCTAAGATCATCATCAGAGCCTCTTACATAAAAGCATCAACCTGATCAAAAAACAAAGCCACTGGTCTAGTAAAAGTTCTCCTTAGCTCTCAATATTCCATTGGCTCTCTAGACTTACCATTGTTACTCAACCTCTGCACATACCCAGCCCCTTCCACCCTCTCTGAATCTGTAAGACCCTAAAAACTTGAACATGTAGAGATTCTTTCAAGGAGAGGAAGAAAAACATTATTTAGGAGGTCTACTCCTTAACCTACTCCACAAAAGTGCTTTCCAAACTGTGTCACAGCTTTCTCCAAGAGTCCATGAGCTCTGAATCCTCCCAGAAAAATGCATACCTTAACATCTGTGTGGGGACCTGTCCATTGTTTACACTATGATTGTCTTTAAGGATCACAGGCCTGGAATTTTTCCCATGAATTTTATTTATTCATATCAAAACAAAGAGAAATTAAATACTAGATAAAGACTGCTGAGGAAGCTAAAATAATTTTCTCAAAGTCCCCTCAAAATAAAAAGCAGTTTGAAAAATACTGGCTCACAGAGGGCTCAATTTGTAAGGGAGGTTGTATTCGGAGGAATAATTGAAATACTCCAGTTATAATAGTTCAAATGTTTCTTGCGCTGGAAACTATCAGGGCACAGCTTACATTCGCAAATCATGCACCGTTAACAGATACACTTCTTTTGTCACATAAACATACTGGACCCACCATCTCTCCCTACCCCAGAGGTGGGGCCAAGAGGAAGTTAATGGCTCACGAAAAAGTTGCCTTTTCCCTGTCATAGGAGGAGAAAATGTATGGGATGCATTTCATGACTTGGGCTTGGCAGGTGGAGCACTGGGCACTGTTAAGCCCACTTGTAGCAGCAGCTGGTGATTACCTCTGGTCAGAAGAGAGGCTGAGTTGTCGTAAAAGGAAAGATAGTATGTATCTCTCATGCACCCCTCGTTCCATTATGTCATGTGACTAATACATGGGAAGGGCAGGTTTGATGTCCAAACTACATGAAGTTACCACTCAATAAACAACGAGAAAAAGTGCTAAGTATTGGTCAATGTTATGTTTCTCTGAGTGTCACTTTAGTTTTTTTGTTTTTTTGGGGGGGGCCTGAGAATGATTCCTGAAGACCTTATCTATTTTCATATATACTAGTCTCCAAACATGAATAGGGCATTTCACTGGAATTTAGAAAACAGTTCCCCCACAGAAACAATAGTATATATGTTAACTCAGCTCCTAGGCTGACCCACTAAAGCCCATCTGACCCACAATCTAACCTATAACGTAAAGCTGAGTACTGCCTTCTCTGCCAGCAAGACGCAGTATTTTCATGGGCCAGAGTTTCAACCTGAGTTGCCAGGATCACAGCTTCTTCCTCTGTAGAAGGACAGAGCCTTCCTGGATTCCATAGCAATGGCAATGGCTGTCAGAATCTACGGGTAAGAAGGCAGGACCTGCTTTCTGGAAGGAAGGGACTATAAAACTATGGGCTAAACTTCTGGTCTAAGAGGCCCCTTGGAAACCTATCCCAGGACCAGGCCCTTTCTGGTCTGGCAACCAACCCTCAATGTCAACATTCTCATCTCTGAAATACGGTAATTCACCGAGTACCTGAAATCTCCATGAATAATCTTCTACCTTCACGTAAATTTATTAAGTACTCTCAGCCTCATGCTAGGATTCAGAAAACAAGGTCAGAGGTTATAGGGCATGCTACATGTCGCACAGTTAAGCGAGGAGCCAAAATTCAAACGTGAATCTATTTCCCAGTAGTTCCAAAGCCAAAGAGGTTCCCATCACCTCAGTAAATACTGGAGAGGATTAAATGAGAAATTAGAGCCTGCAGCCCAAATTCTGGCACATGGAAGGTGCTCACTGTTTCTTTTTGTTTCCTTCTCTTGGGCATTGGTTGGCATGATTCACTCTCTAGTGGTACCACTGTTTTTTTCTTCCTAACAAAAGTTTCTTCTCTTCCCGGCCTTTTTACTACACTCGTGCCCTGTACTGTTTATAGTGGGGAGCCCAGTAGCTAACATAGTGAAAACAGGTTATAAATTTTTTCTCCTATATCTTTTCACCCTTTCTTTTTTTTCACTGACATCCCACAGGTTGAGGGATTTTATATTTTTCTTAGGTCATGTGTCCTTTTTGAAATCTGTGCAAGCTATACACTTTCTCTTCAGAAAAAAATGGACATAAAGATTATACACACACACACACACACACACACACACACACCTCCAGCAGTTTTAGGGAATTCCTCTTAAGATACTCTACTACAAAGAAAGAATTCTATATTTAAATTCTGATATCCTGAAGTGAAATCCATCCACCGTTTAGAGAAATACCCAAGAACTGCGGAGTTCACCGTAAGCATGGCAGTGGGATGGAGAGAATAAAGAGGGCTTGTACATGGGGCAACAGATACACCTGGGAACCTTGGGACCTATCTGCTGTGAGGGCAGGGAGATGGAAGGAGACACAGTTACAGGATTGATGCCCTCCTCTTTTCCACTGGTTTTGGTCAAAATCATACATACATTGGTTCCAGAATGAAATGAAACCCAGAAGGCTGCGTGTGCCTCTGCAGGCTCATGAGTATCCATATCTACATCAGTGTACTTGTCTGTGCAAAGGATACGGGATGAGAATGTTTGGGGGTTGGAAGGAGAACAAAGGTAGAGTCCCAGACATCAGTTAAGAAGGAGCGAACTGGTGATGGAGGAGGTGCAAAACTGTATGAGCAGAGAAGTCCCATGAAGCATCTGGCCACTTGGCTTGAATGGCTGTTCCTATATGGTAATATATACATACTTAAATATATATGACATATATATATATATATACATACACACACACACACACACACACACACACACACATGCCTTTTGAAATCCAGAGCTGTTTATATACAATGCATGTGTATAACTACATCTAAATATATGAATGTGCTGGAATTTGGCTTCTACTTTGATCAAAGAACCTCATTTATTATAGGTGTTAATGACAATGCATCCAAAGAAAGAAAAGAGATGCTTGATATCATCTAGAACATCACAGGCAAGATTTTAATCAGTTTAAGATTTTGCATCTTCTGGCAAATGTACTTATTAACCTTTCCATTTATTTCCACAGCTTAGATGAGGAACCTCACTAAGTCAGCTGTAATGACATAGGATGGAATTTTTGAATTGCATCCTCCTGGGTGCAAAATATAAAATACAGACCTGTTATTCAGTACATGTTTTAAAACGTCATGCATCCATAAGCACACTCATGAATATATTCTGAGAAAAAACCAGAATATACATTTGCATATAAGCCTGAAATATTTTCTCATCAGTATATCATACCAATCACAATCAGAGAGATGCATCTGGGGGGTGGGGGGTGTGGTCAGGAAACATTAGCAGCTATGGCAGATTATAATAATAACAGCCCCTCGAGAGCCGTGCCTGTGTCCAGGCTCCTTTGCAATCTGATTTCTTGTTCCTCACACCAGGAGGTAGGGGCTCTTTCCCTACTTCTTGAATCTGAGCTGGCCTTGTGGCATGCTTTGTTCATGTTCTGTACATGGCAGAAGCGACCTTGTGTGGTTCCAGAGCCAGGCCAGAAGAGGCCCCACAACTTCTGCTTTCACTCTCCTGGGATGCTTCCCTGAGAGCACCACATAGGTCCAGCCTACTTAAGAATGAGAGACCACATGGACGACAACACAGGCGTGCTAGTGGATGGCCACCATGAGCTGTCAGGTGAGTGAGTGAGGCCATCAACGACCTTCCCACCCAAACTGCCCCCTAGCTCAATGTAGCCCAGGAGTGGGCCCAGGCAAAACCAGCAGCAGAACCACCAAGCCAACCCACAGAATCATTAGAAGTAGTAAACTGCTGTTGTAAGCCGTATGTTTTGGACTGTTCTGTTGCATAGCAAGAGTTAACTGATTTAATTCAACATAGCAGAAATTGAATGCCAAAGTTTTGATGAGAAGCCGTATTTCCTTTAGGCCTGGCCTAATGTCTTCAGCCTTCAGCCTCTTCCCTTGAACATCTCAAGATGCCAGCTTGATTGCATGGGGATGTTACACTAGAAGGTACCGGTGACTTCTGAGTGTGATAAGCCACCCTCTGGGTTGGTTTAAATGTCATATTTACCGGAGGCTCAGAAATACAGATGACCTTCTGAGAGAGCTCCTGGACTTGTAATTCTAAGAGCAAAACTCATTACAAAAAATGATATAACAAATCGAGGGTTAAAAAAAAAAACACTTCGAAATACATTGCTAATTACTCAGGAAATTTACAATGAAGATAAAGTCCAAAGTTATCTTCTGAAAATAGCTTGTACTTCTAGAGAACAGCAGCAGCTAACAAGCTGGCAGGTAATGAACACCTACGCTGTGTAAGGAACTTTGCTGAGGGTTGTAGCGGCCATGTCACCACACCCCCACTGCCACTCCAACCCTCCCTCGCTGTATGGGATCATCCACCCCTGCCCCGGTGGGCTCTGACTGGCCTCATGAACCAAACAAGTTATTCCCACTCTCCTTACCACCATGTTTCCAGGAGTCGTTAATACACATAGAATACTATAAAAATCAGAATGCATTATGGGCTGAATTGTGTCCCCCTCAGATTTGTATTTGAGGTTCTTACCCCCAGTTCTTCAGAACATGACTGTGTATGGATAGGGCCTTTAAAGAGGTAATTAAAGTAAAATAAGGTCATTAAGGTGGGCCCTAATCTGACTGGTAGGTGTCCTTATAAAAAGAGGAGATAAAGAGACAGGCCCGGAGGGAAGGCCATGTGAGGACAGAGCAGATGGTCACCTGCAAGTCAAGGAGAGAGGCCTCAGAAGAAATCAACCCTGTCTACACCTTGACCTTGGACTTGGGAGCTTCCAGAACTACGAGGAAATAAATTTGTTGTTTAAGCCACACAGTGGCGACCCCGGCAAACTAATACAGAACATTTCCACTTGGAAGTTTTAACCAACTCAACTAACGTGGATTTATATAAGGGACAGGCCCCAAAATAGGAAGGTCATCAATTTCATCTGAAAAATGCAGTGAGTCATTAGGATAGTAGTTCCATTTCCCTGACTTTTTTTTTTTTTTTTTTTTTTTTAAGTTCTGGCCTCCTCTTTGGGCCGGCTTTGCCCTCAGGCTGGCCTTTCCTATGGGTGGCAGTAAGATGGCCAGCAGCTCTCAGGCTCCGTTGGATCCTGAACCTCCCAGGAGAAAGAGGGCCCACAAACCTCCTCGGGACATGTCATTTACATGAGCCCTCACTTACTGTGTAAGTGTCCTACTAATATGGCGCCTCTCACGTATCCATTTCATCACGGGGGTGCCCTGGAAGGTCTACTGTTAGCATCACACACTGCAGGGCGCGAGGAAAGCAGGGCCCAGAGTCGGGTAACTTGCCTTGCAGTACACAGCCGACAACTGCAGCAGAGCCAGAAGCGAACTCAGGGCTCTCCAACTACACACTGGGCATTCATCTTTCCTTACAGACAAAGACTGAGGCAGGGGTCAAACGTTTTCTGTAAAAGCCCAAGCAGTAAACACTTTAGGCTTTCAAACCACAGAAGTAGGTCCCCTGTTGTTTTGTTTATACGACCATTTAAAACATAAATGGGGCGCCTGGGTGGCTTGGTCAGTTAAGCGTCCGACTTCGGCTCAGGTCATGATCTCACGGTCCGTGAGTTCAAGCCCCGCGTCAGGCTCAGAGCCTGCAGCCTGCTTCAGATTCTGTGTCTCCCTCTCTCTCTGACCCTCCCCCGTTCATGCTCTGTCTCTGTCTCAAAAATAAATAAACATTAAAAAAATTTAAAAAAAAATAAAACATAAACAACTGAACATGCTGAATGCCACTAAACTGTACACTTGGTTAAAATTGCAAATTTTATGTTATATATATTTTACCACAATAAAAAAAAAAGATAAAAAGTAAAAAGAGCCGTCTTGATACAGAAATAGCCCAACGTCAGATCTGACGGCAGGTTGTGGTCTACCAAACCTCTGAAGCATCACTGAGATTTTACTTCTTAGAAGAACACTGTGCCAGTCACAGGTTTCCTGGATTTCGCAAATAAACTCTAACCTTTTATCAAAAAATTCTGAAATACAATCAGTGGGCTGCCATTCAAATTTAGCAACAGAAAAGTGGTGGGGGAGCAAGGTCACAGCCGCAGAGGCCAGCCCCTACCCTTCAGGGTTCCTCCAGCTTTGGGGAAGAAGAAGAACTTGCTCTTCTATTCAGGAAAAAAAAAATAATAAAATAAATAAATATATATATGAAAGACTTTACCTCCTTTGTTATTAGTAGGAAAAGGGAAGATAATCTTGAGGTCATTCTGTTGCACTAAACATAAGAAGTCAGTTACTGATCTGGGGTAGATCTTGGGAGTTACTGATTTTGTTTTGTTACAAAATCAGTAACTCTATAGAGAAATGAGACTATTAGAAAAGGACAGATTCACTCCTGCAGAACTGTTTTCAGGACCCACAGATCTAGCAAGTGGTTGAAGCTCAAACGATAAGATAAGACATTCAAAGATTAAGGAATTGCCCAAAGACTGGCTTAGTTGTTTTTTTACTGTTGCCTATAGACAAATTGCAAGTCTGGAAGTATATAGTGACTACATAAGCCAGTGTCTTACCCAAAGACCTCTGACTAGGACCTTGCCTAGAGCTTAAGAGAAGGAAGTGCATGAGATGTAGCTCAAAGACATCTAATGAAAATGACTCAAAAGGGGGGGGGGGACAGACATATAAAATATAGCTAACACTGCAAAACACCAAAAGTAATGGTTACGGGTGTGGACTCTATAGTCACAGACCTAAATCCCAATTCGGACTTCGCTACTTCCTAGCTGTGTGATCCTGATCTAGTTACTTAACCTCTTTGAGTCTCACTTTTGTCATCTATGAGGAGGATTTTAATAGTTAGCTCTACCTGGCACACAGCGAGTGCTCAATAAATAAAGGCAATTATTATTAAACAATTATTCTGATAAAAAGTTCCAAATTCCATAGGTCTCACTGGCATCCCAGGCCAGGAAAGCTATCGCTTACAATCCCTACGTTGTTTCCTTGAATGGAATTTTCCTTCTCAATTCCTTCTTTGTGGAACATACTGTTAATATCTGACTTGTTTTTCAGTTAATCCCAACATTTAAGTGCATTTGCATGTGTAAGGAGAATCTGTCTAGCTGTTGCCTAGAGTTGCCCCAAGTTTAGTAAAAGTCCTTTCACTGACCTTGAAACACTTTGGAACTAACTCTAATTAATTTCTTTCTGGGTTTTACAGTAATGTTACAGATACTACCTTTCCTTAAGAACAGGAATGCTAGCACATGGGTGGCTCAGTCAGTGAAGTGACCAACTTCGGCTCAGGTCATGATGTCACAGTTCGTGAGTTCGAGCCCCGTGTCAGACTGTGTGCTGACAGCTCAGAGCCTGAAACCTGCTTCAGATTTTGTGTCTCCCTCTCTCTCTGCCCCTCCCCGGCTCATGCTCTGTCTCTCAGAAATAAATAAACGTTAAAAATTAAGAAAAAAAAAAAAAAAGAATAGGAATGCCAGAGTAGCAAAGTATTGTGTATTTCTAGCTGGTTCTCAGAGGGATCTGAATGGCAAAAAGCAAATTTATGATTTTAACAGATTCTTAAAAAGCAGGTGTTCCAAAATCTGCTGTGATTTATTAGCAATCACATACTCCAATCATAAGCATTTTCCGAAGTTTCTGTTTTAAGAATATAAGCTTGTCTTTTATAAACAGAAAGAGAAACATTTTCTGGCTCTGTCTGGTAACTTAAGCTTAAGAACATTTCGGGGGAAAAACCTTAGGTAATGTAACCACTGACAGATTTTACAGCGGAACATCTACTTTCCTAACCACTGAGAAGATGCACAGAAAAAAGATGTTTAAAAGAAAATGCATCCAAATGTCAAGAGTGATCATTCTCAGAATGATCATTGGGATTTTTAGTCTCTTTTTTCAAACTTTTTTAAATGTAATCTCTACATCAACATGGGGCTCAGACTCATGACCCCAAGTTCAAGAGTCTCATGCTTTTCCAACTGAGCCACCCAGATGCCCTGATTTTTAGTATCTTTTTAATATATATTTTGTATTTTACAAACTTGTTAAAAATCATTACATGCTGGGGATCAGAAGGGCTCTCTTTCATTCTTCTTCTTCTTCTGTCCTGTCACAGCAAGTGACAGGTGACCCGGAGCCTGACAGAGGGGTCTGAATGCTGGTCTGCCACTTACTGGCAGTGTTATTTTCAGCTAGTCACTTCACCTTGGAACTTCAGTATTTTACTGTCAAAGTGGAATTGAGAATTAAACGTGAACACACTGAAAAGCACCCCGCAGGGCCTCTCACATGGTAAGGGCTCCGTTCGTTTCTAGTACTAACCCAATACTACAAAGCTGGAAATGGAAAAATTTTCACATCTTCCTTTCTGTTCCCTTCTCTTTAAGCTTATATAACATTGATTTGATTCCAGTTATTTATCCAGATTCTCTGTCCAGATGTCTTTTATTATGTACATGTCAAACAAGTTATAGAACAATCAAACCATAGTTAAGTCATAGCATGACTTAACTTTCATTGTACTTCTGCTTCTAGAGCTCAGAAAATAAACAGATCCCTCATGGCTTGCTCACATGCAGCTCTCAGGTAAGGATCTGGAGGAAACAATTAAGTTCCTGTCACGAGTTTTCTCTCCTTTATTCACTGGGTCATCAGAAGGAAGGGAGGATCATAGTCTGTGCATGAGGTTGCAGAAGAAAGAAAGACTCCTCCCATGAATTCAGAGGCAGCCATGGCTTCATGGACCAGAGTCCGGCATTTGCTTAAGAAGTATCTGCCTTCTGTATCTACAGCGAGAACCAGAAAAGACTGAGATGCTTTTCTGTGCATTTTTTTTTTTAACCAACAGCCAAGTTAGGTTTATAGACTTCTGTTATATAGCAGGGGTCCACGTTTGACGGTGAGAGAAATTCAGATACATTGTGGCCTGTCAGAGAATCTACCAGAAGCCATTCTTTACAAGTCTAAATCATCCATCTGCAACAGATCAGCTCGCAGCGTTGGCACATGTGATGGTAAATGAAGACCTTCCTCAGCGATGCTTTGCACGCAAACACACAAACACTACAGAACTTCCTGAAGTGGTGTTCTTTGCACAGCACACTCATAAGCCGTACACAGTTGGACTGTGCTCAAGTAAATCTACTAAATTATTTTCTTTCTTTTTTTTTTACAGTCTATTTATTTGAAAGAGAGAGCGCGTGCGCGAGCACAAGTTGGGGAGGGGCAGAGAGAAGGAAAGACGGAATCGTAAGCAGTTTCTGCATGTTAAGCTCAGAGCCCAGTGCGAGGCTCAAACCCACAAACTGCAAGAGCATGACCTGAGCTGGGATCAAGAGTCCAATGCCCAACCAACTGCACCACCCAGGTGCCCCTCCTAAATTCCTTTCTTGGTAATTTATAACTGTATATTAAATGCCCTTACAAGTCCTATAGTATAGAAATAGATTTCCTAAACTGACCTGAACTAGAATTGGAATCACTCTTTTGTTGGTACATCCATTAACATCTTGCAGAAGCAATGGCCTGTAGAACACCAGTTTGGGAAACATAACATACAGAGATCAAGTGGTACAACACTGCGTGGCAGAGCACCAGTAAAAAAAGTGCTTTGTGGATGGAGGGGGCACCAGTGCAGATGGCCTTGCAAATGAGGACATCTGACCTCCCGGGGAAAATGCCCCAAATTTTGGGAGAGTTATTTTGTGGGGACTAGGGATTCTGAATCAATGAGTTACAGCAATTACCAAGGTGATCTTGACCAATGAATCATTATGTTTATGCTGTGTCTGATTCTCCTCCCAGGAAATCAGTTTGAACCCTTGTAACAGACACCGATTCAGAGCACAGAATATGGATTCTTTGGCCCCAGCAAAGTCACTTTATTTTTCCAGGAAAATAAAACAACCATACAATGTATTGTGACATGTGGCTGAGCTGAGAGCATAATCGAAGTCTCCAGACTAGCTGTCTACAATTCTAAGCTTCCTCCTGTTACTAAAATAGCGTTCACAATAAAAGAAAACCCACAGTCACGTATAGCTAACTCCCTACCTTTTAATTATTCATGGTAATGCCTTGCATTTGTAGAGTTTATACTTTAGAAATGCTAATCAGGTCCAAGGATTACATGAATAATGGAAAGCCACAAATAATTACCAAATGTGATTTTAAGCAATGTTTTCAACACATGCTCTCCCCAGAAATCTTCCCCAAATATTACCTCCCCCCTCCCTTCCACTTACATTCTTCATCCTAAAAGAAACCTTAGTACAGTTAGTTTTATCAGGAGGACGAACCTAACTTTTGTACTTTGCTTTTTCTCTGGGTACCCTAGTCGTAATGACGCCGAATGACCAAAAAGTAGTAGTAATAAGAGGAAAACAAGAGGTTCAGGCCCAGACACTAGATGCGCTATTTGAAAAGGGGAATCTGAAACCCGGCTCTGGCCCCCAGCCACTATGTCAGTGGAGAAGATAACTGCCTTCCCCTCAGTTGTGCATGGTGGTGCTCCCATCTGTTTCTTCCCCCAGTGAGTCAGTATACCTGCCAAAAACAATGAGCTTTAAACCAGATTACTGACGCAGCAGTTTCCCTGCCTTCCTCTAGGGGAAAAAAAAACCCACCCAAACAATGCTGGTGTTCCCATTATTAAAAAAACAAAACAAAACACTACATTAGCTAATGTCCAATTTTGCCAATTAAAACCAAACGCCATTTCATAGCCATCCAACCGGCAAAAATCAAAGTGTCTTACTAAATCCAGGCTAAGTGAGATACGGAGTAATGGGGACCTTCACATAGTACACATGGGGTTATGTTGACAAGATGATTCTGGAAAAGCAATCTGGCACGTGAAAACGCTCCTACCACATCTAGGAAGATACCAGAGAAACCTGCATATACGTCCAAGGAGACATGTACCGATGGTTAGTGCTGCACAATCAGCAGTCGCAACAGGACAAGACAAAAAAATGAATCAACTTCTCTGTCCATCGTATGGAAAGCAGTAAGTAAACTAGTAAAAGCACAATGAAGAATTAAACTGTGGTAAAGTCATGTCATAAAATTCTAGGCAGCAGTTAAAGCAAACTATATAGGACTGGTGGTTCTTTAAAAAAATTTTTTTTAACATTTATTCATTTTTAAGAGACATAGAAAGACAGAGCATGAGTGGGGGAGGGGCAGAGAGAGAGGGAGACACAGAATCTGAAGCAGGCTCCAGGCTCTGAGCTGTCAGCACAGAGCCTGACGTGGGGCTCGAACCCGTGAACCATGAGATCATGATCTGAGCTGAAGTCAGACGCTTAACCAACCAAGCCACCCAGGCGCCCTTAGACTGGTATTTCAAAACTTGAGGGGATAAGTGCAAACTGACAGACATATTAATATGATATAATTTATATGAATTTAAACATGTAAATTATTTAACAATCTATCTATGTAGTGAAAGTGAGGCAACAGATAGGAAGAGTACATGTTATCTCCTGGGAAGGGGAAAAGGGGGTGGGTAAGGGGAAAAGGGGGTGAGGAAGGGAAGGAAGGAGAAAAGACCATGGAAGATACATAGGAAACTGTGATATTAGCCATAATATTTTATTTATATTCCCCATAAATATTGTATATTTTGCTATAACGTTTTTTATCTGGGTCTCAGCCATATGGTTATTACGTTAGCTGTTTACTAAAAAAAATTTTTTTAAGTAACAACTTTCAAAATATTATAAATTATAGCCTTCTTTTAAAGGCCAAAATGAATGATAAAATAGTGGACTGAGAAAATTATACAACCTTACAACAGTGTGCAAGGTGAAAAGGAGTTGGGTTATCCAGCCATGACGTAGTATCTTCCTGAATATTACCTTAAGAACACAACGATACATTTCAAACACACTTTACAGTGTCTTTATTTTTGTGTGGCTGATACAAAAGCACGTGGCTCACAATGCTGTTATGAAAGTAACTGTCAAGGAAAAGGAGTTCATGAAAAATATTTGTTATACTTATATGATCACTAGACATCTTAGAAAAAAAAATAATCTTTAATTATTTAATCCTCATATAACTTACTTTCAACTGTTTTTAAGTCTCCTAAAATTTAGAAGTAGTAGCAGCAATGCTGGGTTTTTAGAAACACTACAATGAAGCCATCAAACTACAAAAACTTTCCAAATAACATTTGGTACTGCTTACACACTAGCTTATTAGTGCCAGGCACAGTTATAAGCACACTTATGTTATCATCCCACCTAATCCTTAACAACCCTACGAGACAGGTGTTGCTATTATCCCTGGTTAATAGACGAAGCAAGTGGGTACAGAAATATTAAGCACCTTGCCTGAAGCATAAAGTTGGAGCCCGTTGTGCCACCTCCCGGAGTCCAAGTTATTAATCCCTCCACATATTGCCTCCAGGAGACCATAACACCATGCACATGGGAACACCCTCAATTCAACATTTACTTTCATATACAATCCTCAATTAAAAACAAATTGTTTTTAACATTTATTCATTTTTGAGAGAGAGAGAGAGGGAGAGAGAGAGCACGCGCGTGAGCATGAGTGGGGGAGGGGCAGAGACAGAGGGAAACAGAATCCGAAGCAGGCTCCAGGCTCTGAGCTGTCAGCACAGAGTCTGACGCGGGGCTTGAACCCACGAACTGCGAGATCGTGACCTGTGCTGCAGTCGGACGCTTGACCTACCGAGCCACCCAGGGGCCCCGACAATCCCCAAGTTTAAACTTCGGAGATACTTCTATGACATTCAAATCTGACTTGGCTCATTTTACTGGCCCGAAAATTTGGTTTCCACCAGGGACGACACTATCAAAGACTCTTCACGTCATTAGAAGTCCTGAAGCATCACTGGGATTCTGAGACCTTCATCAGCATCGGGAAAAGGAAACTTGTTTTTCTCAGGCTGTTAATTTAGAGACCAAGTATCCTGACTTTTGGTTCTAGCACATCCTGCTGCCCAAACTGCCCTAAGCAATGTATGAACCAGGGTGCTTGCGAAGGCTCCATTCAGGGATGTTTGCTCTCCTTCAGTCAACGGCTTACAAGACTGGACTCTAAATCTAAGGGCCACAGGGGAGGAAACGGATGATGCTAAGTGCTACAGGCTCACCCAGGATGGTTTTATTTTTTTCCTTTAACTTTCACACTAAAATGCTGCGGTAAAGTTTTAAGATAAAATAGGCTAGAGGACAACATAAATAGCTACATATTTAGCCAAAACGGTTTCTGTTACCTTGAGTAATTAAAGAGTCATTAATCTTGGGGGGAAAAAAATCAAATCTAGGACACTGGTAACAACAAAGTAGGCTTCCACTTTAATGACTGTTACAGTACTCTCAGAAAAAAGGAATTCAAGAAACACTGAAAGTCCTGAATTAAAGTTTTGCTTTTTAACACGTCACCTCAAGAACGTACGGCCTCGTTCTTTAACCTTGTTCTCCTGAAGTAATATGGAGCAGTAATTATATTAACCCCCTCATGAAGCATCAACAGTAGTAATGATCCACAAGAAACTCTCAGATGGGGTCTAGAGCATTCAATTTGCTTTTCTCTTATCAATAATGTTTCCCCCAAAATCATGTCACTGGCCACATAAGCATAATCATCTCCTGATACTTGGGATTTAGTTAAATCTAGAGTCGGTGGCCAACAGTCCCTTTCAAATGTTACCCTTCTCCAAAATCACATCAAAGGAAAACAGAAATCCCTGATTCTTCTCTCGTGTCGTTGAGTTTTAATTAGAATAATGCAGGCTTATGTGTCTTTCTACTTATTTTCTTCCTCTACTCCAGTGAGTAAATGATGACGTAGAAGCTAATTTAATACATCCTCATGTTCACAAGACAGTGACAGAAAATGCTAGACGTGAAGAGTGAGGTTGAATGGATGAGACACAGGGTGAACACCAGCTAGGATGGGATTTGACCACAACAACGGGCCATCAGCAGACAGGCTCATGTGGTGAGAGAGCCAGAAGACAGTGGAGCAGACCCGAGCACACTTGCACAGTAACACTCGGCAGCCCTGAAGGGGAAAGAAGAGGCTGTGTGGGGAGCGTGGGGATACTCAGGGCCTGCAAAGGACCAGGCGTCATTCCAAGTGCATTGCTGAGATGGTCACCCATGAGTTCCGGGCTTGAAAAGCACACAAGTGAGCTGGAAGGGTACTGACAGCGGTGAGAACACAGGGTTCGGGAGCCGAGGGGTCACCCAGAGGATGAAGAGTTCGGAAGGCGTGAGGCCACAGTGTGGGCAGGAGAAGGAACTCACACAGCTGGGGAGACCGTGCGTGTTGTCTAGCATGGGGCAGACACCCCCAAAAAATCAGTGTTTGCTGAATCTGAAGTTTATGGGTGACTAGGGGAATTTCTGGGTTTGTGGTATTGTAGATAAAGAGCTAAGAAGTCCCAACACAGACCTACACTACCTAAACGGAGCCAAGTGAAGGTCACATAGCAGCAGAGAAAGTGTCAATGTCACTGCAACTTGTGACAATGGAGACGATCTTGAAGTCATTTAGACTGTGAGAAAATGTCAAGTTGACTGATGACTGGAAGTGTTGACCCAAGTGGCCAGTTTGGAGTTCCATTCATAATTCATGCTAATGTTTATGCAACAGTATTCTAAACTACTGGATGCGTAAGGAGAGGCGAGACGATAATAACCACCACCGTGTAAGAATTAGGAAAAGGATTTACTACTGTAGTGTCACAGAACAATCAGGGGTAACAGACTCTTAAAAAGAAAACGTGATTCCCAGCACAAGCCCAGGGTGAAAACCCAGAGTGCTGAGGTTTTGAATCCTAACACTGCAGATGCTACTTTGTATCTTTACATATTGCTGACTGAAAGGTCTGTGCCAGGAACCATCCACCTACAAAGAATCTGTTTTTCTGGGCCTCAGGGGAGAAAAATTGGCTGATGCAGAGGTGGCATTATAAAGGAGAGACATAAAAGGAAAATTCTCAGTGTGGCTTAATGAGGTACACTGGAATGGATTGGGGGGCCAGAGGGAACGTGACCAGGAACACACTGGACTGCCCTACGCTTGCAGAAGCTCTTTCCCGAACCCACAGAGAAGCAGGTAGCAGTGGGAGACACTATGTTTCATGGAGATCTGGGAGAGTTGAAGTCAATTAGGATTTGTTTCTTCCGTTTAATTTCCCCCTGACTTGTAATTTATACTTTATAGCCATGATAGTGAATTTCAGTTGTTCAAAGGAAGGTAAATACTTGTAATACTCCAGACATGGCTGTAATGAGCACATACCACAACCTCAAAATGAACACTTAATAATGAGCTCCAGGGATGCCTGGAGTGGCTCAGTCTGTTGAGTCAGTTGAATCCAGAGTCCAGCTCTTGATTTCAGCTCGGTTCATGATCTCACCATTCTGAGATTGAGCTCTCCCCCAGGCTCTGCACTGAGTGTGGGGCCTGCTTGAGATTCTCCCTCTCCCTCTCCCCAGCCTGTGCTCTCAAAAAAAAAAAAAAAAAAAAAAGTTAAAAAAAAAATGAGCTCCAGTAGTTCAAGGAGAGATGATGGTAGAAGGTGCTTCTGGAATGACCTGGCACTGGAATTTGGTCCAAGTCAGTCACGGCAGAATCTGCAAACTCTCTCAGCCATAAGGTCCTAGCAGAAAATTAACCACAGGTCCTCTCTGCACAAAGGCTAGTGGACAAAGGTCTTTAATACAAAAGTCACAGTCCTCTCACCAGTCAGGATGATGATCTATCTGGTGTTTCAAGGCCTTTGCTGGATTCAGAATAAAGTCCTGGATCTCGGAATGTTCCAGGGCTTGGACAGATAGCCTCCCCTGCTGTGCTCCCTTCATTTTCTCTGGCTCTCAGTGTCAGTGCATCGTCTCTAATCAGTCATTGTGTAATAAACATTTAGGGAGCCTCAACCACATACTGGGCACCGTATTACGTGCCAGGGACACAGTACGAATGAAACAGTCACACTCACTGCCCTCTCAGAGTTTAGTCTTGCTGGAGAGACGTTTAACAACTGCTCAACCACCAAAACCGACAATCTGGTTGGAGCAACAAAGGACGAGCACATGATCCTAGGACAGCCCAGAATATGGGACCCAGCCTGATCTGGGGACACTCTTAAGGAAATGACACTGAAACCAAAGAACAAGTAGGAGGTGACCAGGTATAGCAAAGCAGAAGGAGGAGAAACAAAGTACACAGCGGGCGGAGGGAAGAGCTCTACCTCAGGATATAAAGATCCACGGGCACCTACGTTTAATAATAGTCAGAGCAGCACGTAACATCCAACGTGGTGCTTGCACCAAATGCTCGCAGCTCTTCCTGCTGACTGACTCGTGAAAGAAACAAGACTACCACAGAGAAATAAAAGGATTGAAGCAAGTAATAGAAAACTGACCAAATTTAGAACAAACAGTCATGGTGCTGCAAACAGCACAAGAAAAGACAAACAGCCCGCATAAAGCTGGCAGCCTCACATGTAAGCACCTATCACCCAAGTCCTTGGCAGAAACCTGCCCACAAGCCCAAGACACTTCCATTAAGCAGTTCTCTCTCTCTCTCTCTCTCTCTCTCTCTCTCTCTCTCTCTCTCTCTCACACACACACACACACACACACACACACACACACACGTTAAAACAAAAAAGCTCTAAAAGTAGAAATTTTAAGGAGAAAAACGTTCCCTTTGATTGGTTTCCAAGATGGCAGAGAATCATGGCTATTTTTCCCTGATTAAGGCCAGAAGCGATCCATTAATCCCAAGGAATAAAGGTGCTCTGCCTTAATCATATTTGAAATAACAAGTGAGGTGATCTGACATAATGGTAATTTATTTCCTTCACTTCACACGACACAATTACAGGGCATGGCAATGAGTAATCTGCCTGACATCTAGTACGTCTGATCCACACGAATAAACATGGGACAAGGATCCAGTCACACATACCTATTGTGGGGAAGAGACTAAAAAGGCCTCAGAAAAGTGGCGGCTGTCTTGGAAATTTTCACTCACAAGCTAGTTAAGGTACGAGGCAGGAGATTAGACGACGGACAATTTCTCTAACAGGCAATGTAGTGGGACAAAGAGTATGTTGGTAGAAGTTAGCAGAAAATTCGTCATTTGTAGTCAAATATCCCACTTTTTATAAACATCATTTAATGAGCCCCACGTATTTTCTAGAGAGTGTGCTAAATGCTTATAATATCTCTAATCCTCACCTCCACCCATGAGCATGGCATTATTAATTTCATTTTACAGCTCAGAACCTGAAGCTTGGGAAGGTTAAAGAACTGTAACTCGCCTATGTCCACATGAAGTGCTTTCTCTAGCACATCACACCGTCTCTCGTCCCACAGTTATTCTGAATTTCGAAATAACCTCGGCAAACTTGGATGTAGCCACTAATAGTCAATCTGGTTAAACTTTTCCCACCGCAGAAACTGATAGCCCTGACAGCCACAGGGTCTGAATGTCTATAGCTCTCTCCAGGGGCTCAGAGGCAACAACTACAATCTCGACTCTGCATTTGTACTTAGATTTTGTGTTACCTTGTTTGGGAAGGTTTCAACAGGGGCTCACACAGAGATTCCAACTCTCCACCCCAACTCCAAGTCATTTCTCAACAAGAGCACTTGATACTTGACCCTGAAAGTGACACTATTAGGACAACACCAGCCTCCATAATGTTGTTCCCAAGGATGTAAGTTTTAGGACCACGGGTTCCACTAAATCCACAGACTATCTTGCTACTACTTTATTAGGCCTGAGACTCTAAGGATGCTTCTAGCCCCAAGAGCCATGTATATTCAAGATCAAACTGTGAATATAATTTTCTTCGGTCTATATGCCTAAGCTCCATTCTCACTTCAAACTCCACACTGGACCCAGAATGGTAAGTTCTCTGGAATCTGGACAGACTGTATTAAAATTCTCTAACAAATCATCACTGGGTCTAAAGCCTAAGAAAACAGAACTTGCATTTTATAGTCAGCAAAAATATGCATCAGTGTTCTGGCAAACACTTCAAACACAATGTCTTACGTCCATCTGTGTTATACTTCAGGCCTCTGTATCTAGATCTGACGTATAATGGGGTATGACTTGCCTTTTGAGGTTGGCAAATCTAGAACATAAATTTAATACACAGAGGGTCCCACATAAATGGGCTCTTTCTAAATGCTCACATCTGAGAATTAAGATGAAACCCTCTCAATAAAATTTCCTTTGTTGCTGTGAAGTATTAGTTTCTGCTCAAAACATGGCCAAGGTGCCTGCAAATGACCTGGTAACTTTTTAGTAACAACGGATTAAATTTAAAGTTGCTCCCTTGAGATATGCCAATTTTAGTGGAAAAGAATACTCAATTCAACCTTCTAATAAATAACGGGGAAGATTTATCAGCTGGGAGATTTTCACCAAATACGTGTGCTTGGTTCCTATTGGTTAGAGCAGCCAGCTATTTTAGCCCCACTGATTATAGCTCTTGAAACAGACACATAATTTTTTTTTAAGTTTGTTTATTTGAGAGAAGGAAGGAGAGAGAGCTCATGCCTGTGTGACTGGGGGAAGGGGGAGAGAGGGAGAGAGAGGGAGGGAGAGGGAGGGAGAGGGAGAGAAAGAGAGGGAGAGGGAGAGGGAGAGGGAGAGGGAGGGAGAGGGAGGGGGAGAGGGAGGGGGAGAGGGAGGGAGATGCAGGGAGAGGGAGAGGGAGGGGGGGAGAGGGAGAGGGAGAGGGAGGGGGAGAGAGGGAGAGGGAGGGAGGGAGATGCAGGGAGAGGGAGAGGGAGGGGGGGAGAGGGAGGGGGAGAGGGAGAGGGAGAGGGAGAAGGAGGGAGAGGGAGGGAGTGGGAGGGAGAGGGAGGGGGAGAGGGAGGGAGAGGGAGGGAGAGGGAGGGGGAGAGGGAGGGAGAGGGAGGGAGGGAGGGAGATGCAGGGAGAGGGAGAGGGAGAGGGAGGGAGGGGGAGGGAGGGAGAGGGAGGGAGGGGGAGGGAGGGAGAGGGAGGGAGAGGGAGGGAGGGAGGGAGATGCAGGGAGAGGGAGAGGGAGAGGGAGAGGGAGGGAGGGGGAGGGAGAATCCCAAGCAGGCTCCAAGCTCAGAGTCGAGTGCGACACAGGGTTCAAATTCACAAACCATGAGATCATGACCTGAGCCAAAACCAAGAGTCCAAAGCTCAACCAACTGAGCCACTCAGTCACCCCCAGGCACATAATTTTACAACTTTTAAGTTTTATACAGCAAGCAAATCCCAATGCATATACTACCTCACCATACAAAGAATGTGATTATGTAGAGGTCAAATCATGTTCCCCTTGTACAGTGACATCTATGGTAATTTTCTACTTCTATAACACAGAATGCCTAGAAGACGGTTCTACTCACTCAACACGTATTCAAGGAGAATCCAATGAGTGCAAGCCATACAGCAGATGCTATGGTCCTTGTTCCTGACATCTACTGTTATTTTTATATAAATCTTCTGAATAAGACCTTGTATTTCAGGTCTCTTTAGCAAATAAAATTTATGCCAGTCAATTTGACTTTAAGATTTTCTCCTTATAATAGGGATCTTTGATGTTACTGCTCCTCCTAACTATACATTTGCCTCACTAGTTGTAAAATTCTACTGGTAATGTCTTTGCCTAGTGCTGAAATGGCATGAATAAAGACACTGGGTACAGACAACAGTCCGAGTCTTACAGAGCCCAAGAGGAAAAGAAACAAGAACATGTGGGAGAATGAATTCTAGAATGGCATTTTTACTTGACATAACGCTCCTTTTGGGGGGGGGAGGAAAAAAAAGACTCATGACTTACAAAGAGGACATTACAACTGTTAGATCATCACCAATCCAATAGGAATATAAATGGTAAATAGGAGATCGTATTTCATTTGGAAACCTTAACTGGCAGAAATTCTACCTTCATAGAGGATAAGCCAGAAGAAAAGAAGTTAACTGCAGGCTCCATAAATACACATTTTAACAAAAAGCCAGACAAGGAGTAAAGGGAGAAAGAGAGCACATTTGCTCAGAAGTACTGCGCCCTGATTTAAAGGAGAAATTTTATAATCTGCAATTTGCTAACAAAAGGGGCAGAAGGCATTAACCTAGATATTAACAGAGTAGTCAATTAATACTACCCTGTAAACATATGCCTTCATTTTTTCCACCAAGGAAAATGATGGAAAACAAAAAAACAGAGTAGAATCCCGGGTATACTCTTAGGTAGAGGCAACAAGGTAAAGAGTGATAGGATTAACCTATCAGATACATCCAAATATAGTAGTTACTGTTTCCCTCCAAGTAGTTACCTTGGAAGGACAATTCTAATACGGTCAACATTTCTTAAAATTCCTGTTAGACTTGCAGAGACTGTGCAAATTATTTTTAAACGTTAAGTTTATCTCCATTCAGTAATGTTCCATGCGGTCTGCAATTTCTTACCCAGAAGAGTACAGTTTCAAGAAGGGCACAGCTGTATGTGTAGATACTTTCGATATACTCTCTGCCCTTTCCCTGATTTTAGTCTGTATTCTTGCATTATTGGTCCATAGTGGTCTTCCTCCACTAGACAGGTAAACACCTCTGAGAGTAGAAACCGTGTCAATTACCTTTGCACCATCTCCACAAACGACCCAGCAATGTAATCTGTACAGAGTGTGCATTTAACAAGTGTTGGTTTAGGGAGAAAATGTCTTTTTATTTAATAATGACACCTGCTCAGCAAAATTCACCGTAAGGTAGGTTTGCCTTGAAACTTATCCAAGGGCATTTAGTCACTGCAGTACCTAAGTAGGCTCGCCTCTGCCAGTCCTAACGTCAGCACTGCACTGAGGCTTGGGCTCTGGAGGTGTAAGAGCAAGAACATAAGCCCAATTCACTCCCAATTACTCTCTAAATGTTATATATCAATATTATCAAGTACATCCCTATCGATTACATGGGAGAAAAATCCCTCCTTCAAGAACTGATCTCATCTACTAGCTAAACAAACTACAGTCTCAGTCCACCAGGGTAATTATGAAGCCACAATGGGAGTGCAGACGGTAATCGATATTTATTCCTACTGAGTTCATTATGATGGTTACCCAACAGCAGAGTACCCAGAAAGATACTACTTGTCATGAACCCAGGGTAATTCTTGACAGAAGCATTTTGCTTACTGAATTTAGATAGCATGCTTCTTTATTCCTAGTAATGACAGAATAAAGAGATTAAGCATGAAAACCAAGTTTGGGTACAGTTGGCTGATTAGGCCACAGAGTAGGCAGAAAAGAAAACAAAGTGATTGTTTATCTTAATAGTCACACAGGGAAGATAATCTGTTTGTCATCTGGCTATGATGCTCTGGAAATAATTTAGAAAATAAAAGTCCATTATAAGTTGCAAAAGATGGTACAGGTAACTGGTGAGTTAAGAATAATATTCAGAGCAGGCAATAACATTTACGTGGGAAAGGACAGCCGAAATGGTCTATAAAGCCAGGTTATTATGGTTCCTTGCAGGAAAGAGGCTGTCTGCTCCATCAGGCCCTTTTTAAAAAACCACATTCATTTCAGGACCTGACCATATCTGGCACCAGGAAGCAATTAAGGATAGACAAATCAGAGAGGTCAAAAATTCAGAAGATCAAAGCTCTCCAGACTCAAACTGTGTTGTCCAATAAGCTAACCACTAGCCACATGTGGCTCTTTAAACTCAAAATCAATTAAAATTTAAAAATCAGTTTCTCAGTTATAGCAGCTATATTTCGAGTACTCCCAGGTACATGTGGCTAGTGGCTATCATACTGGACATTTCATACATAGAATACCTCCATCACTGTTCTGATCGACAAAGCCAGATTTGAAAGTGGACATTCCTACTGTTCAGACAGACCTGATGAGAAATTTAGAACCAAGCCAATAGTATTATTACTCGTTAGCAATCATTAAAGATTTCCAATGTTGTTTGTTTATGTCTGGGCATTCTTATCAACGTAGCATTTTTCTTCTAGTCTTTTTCTTCTTTTTCCCTTTGATATAAGGAAAAGTAGAAAAAGAAAAATGGTAGGGATTCAGAAACTCCTTAAGTCTCTCTTATTCACGAAGTGGAACGAATTGCCAAAAATAAATACATTTTTAGAAGTAACTACTTCCCCTACCCTTTTTCCCTTTAAATAAAATACTAAAGGCAACTGGGGGGGGGGGGGACCACAGAAGAAAGAGAGGAATTCAAGAAAACTACTCAGAACAAAATGGATAGCTATCCTAAATTACTGTTCCAAAATGCCTAAGGGAAAAGTGCCACAAATCAAGAACATTTCCAAAAATACACAGTGGGCACAGTTCAACAGTTCCACATTAATTTAGAAAGTTAACACCTCTTAAGAGGCCAAATGATTTTCTACCAACCATTGAAAGTACTGGGTTTTCATCAAGACCACACTCTGGTTCAACTGTCTAATTCCTGGGCAAATAAAGAATCACCTATGTCAGCTTCCATCCGTGGCATCAGTAAATTCCTGAAGTCATTTGGTTCTAAGATAGAAACTATGTCTGATAGTAAGATTAAAATCAACTACATTACTAAGGTTCTGTTGATTTGAAATTCCCTGTATACAGCCTTTTAAAAGTGAAGTAAAAATATACTTTGGGATTTAAAGTTGACAGTTTCAATTATACTTAAGAAAAGCAAACTCTAAGACTCATTCAAGAGCCAGGAAAAAGAAAGCCAGTCGTTTTCAGGCACTGGATTCTACTGAAACACTCATTCTATCAGGGCTTCAGTATTTGCTTGCTACTTTGCCATGCTACTGCTCTGTACCACACAGAGGAAATTTGATATCTCAGTGACAGAACAATTTGAATGCAAGCTAAAATTTAATCAGCACATAGAAACAACAAAACTGATAACCTATCAGCTTAAGAGACAAACAGCTCATATGCATTTGGGGGAAGGGGGTTGCAAGAATTAGGATACTGGGAAAAAAGAAACTTAAAAGGCAAGGCTTAAAGCCCCTCTTCAAAAATGTTATGATGTTGCCATCTCTGACAATTACAGCTCTGGGAGGGTAGCTATGAGACAATGCTAAAATGATGCGGTACAGGGGGATTCGAGAAGCCAGGCAAAGCTGCTGCTCCATTTCATCATTATGAAAGAAAGGTACAAGAATCAGACCTCCCCTTTCTGCACCCAGCACATTCCAACCTCCAGACAGATGTTCAGCAGAGTTACCATCAGAAGTTATAAAATGTCATGCTTTCCCCTCCCTGTTCTCTAGCTTTGCCCCCTACAGTGCGCTCAATGTTTGTTTTGCCACCTTCTCAAGCTCCTTCAGAATAGAAAAAGAAGTAACATCTTGACTCTCTGCCCTTGGAAAGGACTCACTCCTAGGTCACTTCATCTAACTCATCCCTTTTCAAGGAGAAACTCAGATCATTAAACAGAAATCACCAATGCACCTAAACAAGGTAGGGAGATGATCATTTACACCTGGATTAAGTCCTATTTCCTTCCTGGTAAGGACATGCCATTGGTAACTGTTCAAATGAGCATGTATAAATTAAAGATCTCCAGGCCAAGAAAGTAGCTTGTGTCAGAAAAAAAAAAAAAAAGGCAACTGATCTGAAACCTACCAAATCTGCAAAATCTGTTCTGCATTTCATGCATACACAGCTCTACAGAATGTGTAAATACAACCAGCAAACTGTGCTAGGAGGTCACAAGCACTCCACACAGCGTGCACCACAGACACAGTTTGTAAATGTGCTACAGATAGTGTGGGAAATGGGGGCTGGCTCCAGTTCCAACCAAAGGGTAGAGCTAATGCATACCTTTAGGTCTTCTGGAATTTCCATTCTTTTGCTGTTCATCTTCCTCATTAATGGTGAATAAACCAAGGGGAATTGGCCTTGCACTGGTCTTCTTCAGTCTCTCTTGTCGGATAGCTGTAGCTGATCCAGGCATACCGCGGCTACTTGGTTTTTAATTATTATTATATTAAAAATATATGCTTATGTAATTGCAGCTCCCAGGAAGCTGCTAGTTTCCAAGCTGCCGGTTCATTTGAGCGCTTGTAATAGATCCCCTATGGGTAAACAGTGTGCAAACAGCTGACAGATACTACCAGCCACTTGGCAACTGAGGCCCTGCAGTTCCCCCTCACCTAGCAGCAACCCCCCACCTCCCCTCCGCGCCCCCTCCCGCTTACTCCCCCCAGGCAAGTGGCTGGCTGGAGCTCGCTAGCTGGCACACACACGCTCACACAAGCACGCAGGCGCACTTTCCTTCCGGAAGAGCCCCGGGAAAGGCACGCAGGGTCAGAAGCCTCCTTCCACTGCCTAACCTGTTCAGTCAGATCCCAGCTTCTTCCTGCTGCGGCACCTTTGCCCAGGCTTCCTGCCACCGCACAGTAAGATACTCGGCACACGGCACAGAGGGAAAACCGGGATATGCTGTCCTGTAAACAGTTGCCCTGACAACCGGGACAGGTCCTAATCCGGGAGGGCTGGGAGCAGCTCCGGTCCGCCTGGAAGCGCAGGCAGCTGCGGGATGCTGGTCGGGGGAACTCACCGCAGAGGTCTGGAGCAGGGGGGAGGGGGCCGCCAGCGCTGTGCAGCTCCCTCTTCCTTTCTTCTCCGCCCGCCCGCCAGGCTGCAGCCCCGGAGGACAACTGTCGCCATGCCCGCACAGGCATCAGGGGACTCCCCAGGATGGGGAAGGGGACTCAAGGCAAGAAGTCCTTCTCTTCTTTGGGGGACCCGGTTTTCAATCATGGCAATGTTTGCGAGTCCCTGGATGAAGGCATAGCTGGACGCCCATGGCTCATTCTGCACACAGTATCACATCGCAGCTTTCTGGAGGTCCCTATCACCCCAGGCTGGGCCATGAGGATTGACACTGCCATGCACCTGAGACATTCCAGGGAGGACAGGCAGGGGGAGAACCGTGCCTGTTCTCACCAAGACCACAATTTGGAATACCCCTTCTGCAAGTCAAGTTGAAAGGAGAGAAATGAGAAACTACAATCCACCTACTGGGGGGGGGGGGTGGGATCCATCTCACGGACACGCAGCCAACTCCCCCCAGTTCCCACTGCTCTGGGCGAGTCATTACCAGCAGTGCTGAGCAATTCTTAACACTTGACCCACTTTTAGTTCTTTTTTGGACTCTTTTCTCCAAAGCATACAATCATGGGATTATTGTTTTCTTCTGAAATGAGCTTTCTCACTTAAGACTCTCCACTTCTAGGCTGCCTGAAATTTATGCTGTGTGTGAAAAAATTAAATTTATAGTAAGTGACACAGACAGATGCCTACTGCCAAATTGGTAGCTTTTGTTGCTTTTGTTTTTGCCTTTTAATCGAAATCAAGTCTGCTTAAAAAGTCCAAAACAATCCTCCCATCCCAGACCACTCTCCTACATTGTCCGACGCGGGGCTCAAAGTCACAAAACCGCAAGAACATGAACTGGGCCAAACCCAAGAGTTGAACGCTTAACCAAATGAGCCACCCAGGAGCCCCAAGCACCCTCTCTACATCCTTTGGATGGAAGGATAACTTCTGACAATTCACTTAACTTCTCTTGGTGCCTTAGCTTTCACTGTAAAATTGGGGTGACATCATTTACCTTACAGGACTGGGGAGAGGATTAAATGAAGCATAGTGGTAGCAGTAAGAAGTGCTTATACATATCACCTGCTTTTACATTTTACACTACATCTGTTGTAAGTACTCCATTTTTGCTTCGTATTTCAGGTGTTTCCAGTTCAGCTATCAAGCCTATCGAGCAATAATATTGTCCAGCCCACTGCTGGAGCTGTACTAGATGGTTGGCAAATCCATGCTGGAAAAAAAAACAAAACAAAACACTTCAGAAATCTTTTGCTCAAAGGCTGGGGGATTCAATTAAGAGTTAGATGTGTAGATTGGGGAACTGAAGGAAATTTCAGGTATTAAGTTTACTTAAAATCATGTTCACCTCTTTGATGAGTACCTGGAATAAAAGAGAATGGGGTTGAAGAACTGCATAGGTCTGAGAAACCACCTAAATCAACGTTTTAGATGCAAGGAAAACCAAGGCACAGGAGGTGAAGTTCCTTGCCCAGGTCAAATGTTACCCACCAACAAGTCTGTGGTGAAAACGTGCTTCTCCTTATGACGAAAATTCGGCCTGCATCGTTTAGGATCTTAGATCCCTCTCGCTAGCTTCTTACAGAGATGGCAAGATGTGGAGAAGGAAGGAAAGGGAGGATCCATGCTTCAAACATGCAAGATCTTGTTGTTTAAGAAATAAACAGTAGATATAACCTACTGCCATTAATTCTATTTGGAAATTCTATTTTTGAATTAAAGATGATTTGTTATTTCCTATTTATTTCTTTAATCAAAAGATCAGTGAGCATAGTCCAGTATTATACATATTTATGAAAATCTTATCAAATCTAGTTTGTTTCTTCTACTTCCAGAGAACCAGGTTAGTACTTACAATAGCAACACACACACACACACACACACACACACACAGAGCTGAAACTACCTTTTGGCATAAGAAGTGAAAAGCTATGTCTCAAGCAAACGACAAATTTCATTCAGAAATGTTTCTTACCCAGATACGGCTAACAGCTTCTGATCATCTCCATGGATCTAACAAAAGTATTACTGAAAGTGGTAAAGCTAAGGAAAAAGGGATCTTTTCCTTCATCTATCATCTTAAAAAAAAAAAAAGTTTATTTATTTTGAGAGAGAGTGAGCGTGTGTGCAAGTTGGGGAGGGAAAGAGGGAGAGGGAGACAGAGAATCCCAAGCAGGCCCGATGTGGGGCTGGAATTCACAGTGAGATCACGACCTGAGCTGATGTCTAACCAAACTGAGCCACCCAGAAGCACCCCCCCCACAACCTTCATCTTTCAAATAAAAAATGAAAGGATCGTATTTACGAAGTATCTTAGGAAGGAAATGAAACATCTTTCCAAGAGTGGCTTTTAAAAAAGCAAAGTGAAAGCTGAAACTCAAATGACTTCTGCAGAAGATGTATATTCCTTTACTCTCAAGGATGGCCTGGATGGCTTTTTCTCCTCTTTTACAGGAGAAACACAGCAGCAAACCAAAAGCTTCCTAGCACTTAACTTGTCCAGATAAGATTTCACAAAGGAGCCCTCCCTGAGGTCTGTGGAACAGAGATCACAGAACAGCCCTTCTGGGACACAGAGGACTCTAACTGAGCCCACCTCTACCACACCTAGCTAATCAACAACTCTCTTCTGTTAACAGCAATGGAATATCCCTCAAATGACAGAGTTGGTACTCTTCATGCTCTAGGGTCTCATGGAGAATTTTGATCTGTATCAAAATGTGAAAGTCACCCAAATGGCTGTTTTGAAAGTTATGCCTAAACTATCTACTGGGGAAATGAAAGCCTAATCAAAGGAGGCTGTATGTCACCAGCCATCCTACAACCCATGAGGCAGGATGAGGTCAGGTCAAAGAATCCCATTATCCAGAACATCTCCAGCTTTGTCAGATAAGTTTTATCTTTGTTAGTCACAACAGCACTGAGAGAGGAGTCATCGCCTGACAGATCAGGAAACTGAGGCTCAGGTTAAAGTCACACAGCTAGTTCGGTCACTGAGCCAGGATTAATTTGTGGGCCATCTGCTCTGAAGCTAAGATGCTTTTGTCCTGCTGCCTTGTAAATCCCGGTTGCAACATCAACTAGCTGTGTCCCAGTCACAGCTGTGACCAGTCACAGGGAAGCAAACAGCCCAAGATCAAATAATCATAATAAAGGATTTTTTTTTTCCTATCCACGAAGTACACATTTAAGACGTAAATACATTTGAGATTAATTTCCTAAATGCTCAAACCCAGGATACAGGTTTTCAGCTTTATTTCATTTTGGGAACGCCGGGGCTTAGTCCCTACAGAGGCATGGGGGCTTTTATACTCAGACCCAAAACAAAGGCAGATGTGGAAAGGGGGATGGCCAGACCTGAAAGCAGAAGGAATCCTACTCTGAATTCCTGAACTCTTCCCCAGCACTAATAGGTGTTTTCAATTTGATGTGGCACATGTGTCCGTGAATGTTACCTGCAGGTACAGAATCTCAATTCAGTCCCCACGGGAACTGGGGTATGCAGACTTGCAAGAGTCAATTAGGTTTTGCAACTATCGTTAAAATAACAAATGATGGATTAATGGAGACTCTGTACAAAGTAGGAAGAAATGAGACATTGCCTAGTGAGAGACGGTAGATTTTACAACTAAGCTGGCTTTACTAGAGAAAAATGTTTGCAGTATAATCATAAAATATATTCGCAGTCCTATTGAAAATGATACCACTCGTCCGCTATGAATGAAATAGGCCAATAGGTCCTTGAGCGATTGCTGTCCCCACCAATTCCCACCCCCAGCCCCTATTCCCTTAGTACACAATGAATTCATGTCTGTGTGTCCCTCTACCCTGGCTGCCTGGCGCCTCTGGGCTACCTCTAAACATGAGGTAGGGGAACATGAAACAGAGTCAAACTAACTGATCAGTAGGGGAACTCATCTCATGATTGGGACCTGCTTGTCACAATGTGAGATAGGAGAATAACCACATGTAGGCACATGTGTACACACACACACTTCAGGTTTCTGTTCACATTTATCCTTTGTCAGCTTTTATTTTATGTCCATAAGATTGGAAAATAGCACACAGTCATGAATGAATCCAAAAATATCCTCTTGCAGAGAGAAATCTGCTTAACCAGTGAGAAGCATACCTAGATTTTTCCTTCTAAAAGCCTACTGAGCTTTACAAAAAGATCACTGAAATGGAAAAGAGCCTGACTTGTACTAATCCAAGGACTGTAGCTGAAAATAGAAAATTACTACTGCTGGATTGAAGGGCCAGTCACTGGTAAATTACAGTTCTATATACATATAAGCCAGTTACTTTCCAGTGGGACCCACAAGTGCCAAAATGCCTTTTCAGAAACATTTTTACATTAAGAGGAGAGGATTAATTCCTCAAAACTACTGGATTTCAGTAATCTTTTAAATATTTAATGCATACTCCCCCGAAAGGTAAGCTGCAACTTACTTCTAGTAGTTTTAGAAATCCACATTTTAATGCAATATTTAAAAAATAAAAGAAAGAAAACCTTCGCAGAGTTTGAAAATACAAAGACGGCACAGGTTGACTGTGAATTCAAATAACCCCTGGGAATAAAAGGTCCCACCTGGTTCTCTACCATCCCCATTCTTGAAGTTAGGGGGCTCCCTTACAGTTTCCTAGGACAAGGACACTGCCTCATGGCTTCTTTGGCAATAAAGGCCTAACATTCTGCCATCTTGCAGCATTAGACAATTAGCTGTTGGACAAAGAAATACTGCACAAAGACAAGACTGACCCTTTGAAAGGAAAATAAAAAAGGCAGGTTTGCTTTGATCTTCATTTTACCACCTTTTGTTAACAGGCAGTAAGAGAAACAGTAAATACTACTCTAGTAGTCATGTGCCAAAAACCAAGAAGTACCACGTTCCTGCCGTGCCTTTGTAACATTTCTATAAGTCTTCACCGTGTGGTGAACACTTTGTGGTGCCAGCAGACTCCCATTTTCGCACGTCTGCTCCACCAGAAATGAATTTTAAACCCTGAGGATTCACTTACCTGAATGTAAGGTGTGGATACCAAGCTTTCTTTAAAACTCTTCCCTAAACATTAGGTATCACTAAGTTGTGAATATTACAAAATGCCACATTGAACTTTAACCCAGTAAACACAGGCTAGAATGCCCTTGGGCCTCCGGTTCATTATGCCCACTGATCATACTTAATGTACACTGCATGAACATCTCAATTCCTTGGCAAAAGTTAATATGCGCACACGTCCTCTCCTCTAATAGTGACACCCTTATGAGGTTACAAATCCAATTTTACAGATTCAAAATGAGGCAAAAGAAATCAATGGCTGGGTTCAACAGAAGAATCAGACAGATAGCCAGGGCTGTGTTTCTGAAAGTTACCTAACCCATCACTGGTCCATGAGCAGTTATGGGTTTACTTTTATTTTTTTGAACCACACCATTAGAAAGAGAAGAAAACTGAGAAACTGTGGTTCCCTGTCTTGCTTTAGGAGTGGTAAACACACACCAAGGGTGCAAGGTGAGGTGTTCTGGGGGATGGCATCAGAGTGGAGGCAGTAGGCAGATCATATAATGTTCTCCCACCAAGCAGAGGCAAGGGGAGCCATTCAGGGGTGCTGACTGATGCAATGTGTGACCCAGACTGGCCAGTCTGGTGGAGGACAGGTCAGAAGGGAGGAGGAATGAGATATAAGAAAAATCAGTCCCATAAGGACTTTGTCCACATGAAAGAAGGTGTCTCACATGGTGACTTTGGGATAGAAGGCAAAGAGGAAAATGAAAACCCACTCATGTTTGTTTGTTTGTTAAAGAGCGTGGGAGGTTTATTTCAGGGGGATGGGCACGAATACTGAGTTCCTGGAAACGTCCAGAACATGGACAAGTGGACAATGAGAAGGAAAGGTGGTTAGTGTTTATATTAAAGACTTAGATGAGAATGAGGGCTTTATATCTGTAGATAAAGTAGAGAGAAAGCCAGAATTAGTTCCAAAATCATCAAAAGCTCAAAATAATGGGCTATAGCTAAAAAGATTCAGTAGCGATAAATACCAACATCTCCTTTGTTAAGTCCAACCGCACAGGTACAGAATGAAAACCCCACCCAAGCTTCAGCAGCTTCAAAGAAGGAGGGCACTTGGACAGCAAGCTCACTACACATGATCGGTGTGATGAGGCAGTAAAAGTCCTAACAGTATCACAGGTGGTATACCAGCAGATGTCCAGCATGCTGAGTAAGGGGAAGAACCTTCTCTATTTTCTGGTCCTCAGACCACATTGTCTGAATTAGATATTTCAGTGAGATCATAAATCAGAACACATTCAGAAGAGAGCAACCTAGGACTATAAGATTCTAGGCCATAACACAGGAGAATCATTGGAAAAAAGGTACAATTTCTCTGGAGAAAATAAGCCAAGATCTGGAGAAATAAAATAACTGAATTAAAGCTTAACATGTGGAAGGATGTCTAGTGTTAGTGTAGTTCTGGAAGACAGAACTAGGATCGGTGATTGGAAGTCACCAGAATGTAACAAATTGTGCCTTCCATCACTGAAGACAGTCATGCAGGAACACTGACTGGGATGAGGGTGCTGCATTAATAGACTGGGTCCAGGTTGGATTTTTGGGTCTCTAACAGTCTCTTCTGATCCCACAACTGGCTCCAAGACCTGATGAAAACGGAAACTCGAGTTATATGCTCAGGGGAAAACAAGCTGGCAGAAAGAAAAAGCCTGAGACTCAGACAGCCCTTCCCCCCGCCGTCACAGTCTGCCTGTGCTTACTTAACACTTCACATGGTTTCGATTTTTTTTTTTTTTTGTCAGTGGCTCTACAGTTGTATTGTTTTACTCATTCCACTGATGCCCCCCAGAGGTTTTTGACTTAATGCTAAAACATGTAAAGAACGGAAGCTTCACTCAGTCTTCCGGTTACAACAGGACCACACTAATAATTTCTGCACCTGCAGCCTGCAGACTTCCCTCACTGCCGCCTATCAGCAATTCAATGGAAATCTGGGTGAAAAACTCTAGGGAAGATGGGAATAAAAATGAAGAAGATATACGAGTTTTCCCTCAATGATACAATTCACTGAGGATGGGTCACTGTGTGGCTCTGTAACTTGAGAGAGGAGATCTAAAGGTTTGTGAGTGAAGAGCATTATTAAAGAATAATAGGCCAATTCAGTTTATTACTTCATGGGCATTTTAAGGGGAGTGATAGCCCTAAGTCTTTAGGCCAGTGAAGAATTGGACCAATCAACAGCAGGTGTTCAACATTCATTTCAGCCCTTACTGAGACTTTCCCCCAATCCCATCTTTTGTGGCTTTGCTACTCTTTCTAATTCTTTCTGGTAAAATGCCCTAAATTAAAACTGACGTCAATTAAGATTTTTTAAGAGGTTTAATATCCTGTTTTTACCTTAAGAGTTAATTTAAAAGTTTCTCTTAAGAAGTAATTTAAATGTTTTACATAATTCTGGGGGGAAAACTCTGACTTTCTTTCTGAGGGTCCATGTGTCCAGTCAGAGTTTTCCAGAGAAACAGAATCAAAAATACTACTGGACCACTACTGATACTAAATACTACTACTTCTCTGGAGAAAATATAGACATATTTTTTTTAATACTTATTTTAAGAAATAATGGCAGCCTGCGATTATAGAGGCTGGCAAGTCCAAAATTTGTAAGGCAGGCCAGCAGGCTGGAAACTCAGGCAGGCTTTCCATGTTATAGCCTTAAGGCAGAAGTCCTTCTCTGGGAAACCTCAGTTTTTGCCCCAAAGGCCTTCAATGGATTGGATTGGGCCTGCTATATTATCAAGGGTAATCTTAAAGTCAACTGACTGCAAATGTTAATTATATGTACAAACTATGTTCACAGCAATATTCAGACTGGTGTTTGACCCAATAACTGGACACTGTAGCCTAGCTAAATTGACAGATAAAATTAACCATCATGGTCAGTGACCCCACAGAGATTAAGACACTCCATTCCCACGCTGAAATCAACATGCTATAAATGAAAGCATGCCACTCAAAAGTCAAATTTTCACTGAATAGGTTGGACATTATTTACTCAAGTCATTTTCCAGTATTGCAATGCTCTGTTAAGATAATACTCATACAATTGGGGTCAGCAGACCTATGAAATCCTCTTACCTTTCACTAATGATCGCTCTTTGAGAATCCAATACAGGTCAGCTTCAAAGCATTATCAAACAAATCGTTTTTACCATTATAACAACTGGTTGCCTCAACATTAAGTGCTTTGGAAAGTACAGATATGTAGATTTTAAAAAAATCCTTCCCTATTGTCATGAAGTAACCTCACTGTCTCAATTAGAAGAAAATATATATAAATATGTGGATGGGGATGGTGTTGATAATACATGTTTCTCATGAGAAGATAAAGTGTATATGAAGGTTTGAGGTACTAAACTTTATTTACACTTACTGGTTAAATAGAACCAACTCTGACAAAAGAGAAAATTATATACAATTCTTCAGCACAGTTCTGAAATCAATCAACAGAAAATCATGGTGGGGAACTTTGAGGTTTGGTCATTTACATTCAGCTAAGGTCCGCACTGAAAAGATTAGCATATCCAGTGTAATTGTCAGCAACCAACCAGAATACTGAAAGCCTTCAGCTAAATTATACAGATAAAAGATGAGTATACTTAGGATTAAATGGCAAGCCCAGAAGCTTTCCAAATTTGTAACTCCTAAACAAAAAGATTCCTAATGCATCAGTAATTGCTTTAAAAAAAAAGATAGGAAGCATTAATTTCCGAGAAATAGATACTACTAGCAATCCAGTACATTTTTTGAGAAATGTCATCCCCTTTTGGTCTTATGTGACCTCGGGCCGCTGAGATTTTAGTGGGCACTACACAGACAGAAAAACATCTCAGACCTCAATTCCAAAACCCCTTTACCTTTCGAATCTCTATTCTAAGCCCTTGCTTAAAACTCCTGTGAATTTTAGATAGACAACTGAGGGAGGACTATAATGACAAAAGGAACCTCTTGGCAAACTTCCTAAAACACCACAAATGGACCATTGTGCCTTTTATCATCAGGCAAAGTGGCCACACTTCCATTGCTAAAGGCACTAAAATCAACGATGTATTAGAAAAAAAAAAAAAAGTTGTTCCAGAGACAAAGTTGTAGAGAAACAGTCACAATCATAATAGAATTCTCTCTACTCTCTCAATTTTTCGGTTGAGATTTTATTACCTGGTTCCTGTTTGCAGACTGGCATGGAGGAAGAGATCAGCCCTGAAACCCTTAATACAAGAAATACCCATGTCCCTTCATAGCCCAGAGCCAGCCTTTATCCAACTCACTAGAAAAAGACCTGGTTCTTGCTGTTTACAAACAAAAGTAGGGAGTTTATAGAACCAAAAGCTGTTTGTTTTAAAAATAATTGCAATACTGTAAGTTGTTCCATGAACAGGTTTCCAAATACGTGCACCTCTAATAGATAACTTATGCACTGTAAAACAAAAAAGGCATCTTTGTGCGTTTCCCAACTGGTCCAGAATGGCTCACCAGTGTCTGGGCTCCCAGTCACCAGGTTTAGCAAAATCTTCTTCCATGTGATATTCTGTACTCGTCTCTTCCAAAATCTCCTTGAAGACTCACACTCTATCGTGAGTATACTTTAGGTACAGCTGGACCACCAAGGCTTGAATCTAAGATGTCAAGGAAGTGTTCTTCCCTGTGAGGTTCACTGGGTCATAAGATTATGAAGGTTTTCTACTCAAAGGCATTTGCCCTCTCATAGGTCTTCCAGACTAAAGATAGCTCCATCCCCCATTTCTCTATTTTAATGCTTTTTACTGTGGAGCCATTTCTTCTACTTGCATTTTAGTTCCTGATACTCTACCTGCGACTTATGCAATGCCACTTTGAAAGCATATGCATGTACCTTTTTTCTAAAAAATTTGTTTTAATGTTTTTATTTATTTTTGAGAGACAGAAGTGGGGAAGGGGCAGAGACAGAGGGAGACACAGAATCCCAAGCAGGCTCCAGGCTCTGAGCTGTCAGCCCAGAGCGCGACGAGGGGCTTGAACTCAGGAACCGTGAGATCATGACCTGAGCTGAAGTCAGACGCTTAACCAACTGAGTCACCCAGGCACCCCTGGATATACCTTTTTATATACACAACAAGAACATCCTCACAGGGATGATAGGAGGTAGAAAGTCACTGTTGCAAAAGAAAGTTCTGGGTATATTTTAGTGATGCGTATTTATTTTTAATAATTTTATTTTCACTGGGGCACCTGGGTGGCTCAGTTGGTTAAGTATCTGACTTCGGCTCAGGTCATGATCTCACAGTACATGGGCTCCAGCCCCACATCGGGCTCTATGCTGACAGCTCAAAGCCTGGAGTCTGCTTCAGACTCTATGTCTCCCTCTCGCTGCCGCTTCCCCACCTGTGAGTGCACTTGCTGTCTTTCTCTCTCCCCCAAAAATAAACATTCAAATTGAGTACTTATAAAAATATTTTTACTGAAAAATGATATAAATGGTATATATTTATATATAAATAATATATATGATATAAAAATTATATATGACATATATATTATATATGATATAAATATATATAAATATTATATATGATGTAAATATTATATATATTTATATATTATTTATATATATAATTATATATAAATAATATAATATATTATTTATATATTATATATTATATATTTATATATATTTGTATATATTTATAAATATTTATAAATATATATAAATATTATATATAATATAAATATATATGATATAAATGTTATATATGATATAGATATTATATATGAAATGTAAATATTGTATATGATATAAATATTATATATGATATAACTATTATATATGATATACATATTATACACTTACATATAACACAAATATTATATACTTATATATATTATATATAATATATAAATATATATTTATACTATATCTATTATATCTATTATCTATTATATATTACATTTATATTATATATTATGTGCTTATATAAATATTAAATATAAATAAACCTTAATATTTTAAGAGTGGTTTAAAGCATGTTGGTTTAATCAATTACCACAGTGTCTATGTATCATATATAAAATTTAAAGGCATTACTCAGAACATCTAAACCCAGATTCATCTGAGGAAGTGACATTTAAAGATTTATTAAGTTAAATTTTTAAAAATATAAAAATTGAAATTACAAGTTGAACAAGATATTTTCTTAGGGAGAAAGGTCTGTCTCATATACCCTGGTCCCAACATCCTGTATAGGCACTGGAAATAAGCCTCTGCAACTTGAAGTCTTTTCTAAAATTTAATACATAAGAAACTTAATTAAAAAAAAAAACGGTTTAGGGGAGCTTGGATGGCTCAGTTGGTTAAGTGTCTGAATCTTGATTTCGGCTCATATCATGATCTCAGGGTCATGAGCTTGAGCCCTGCATCAGGCTCAGAGCTGAGTGTGGAGCCTACTTAAGCTTCTTTCTCCCTCTCTCTCTGTCCCGTGGGCATGTTCTCTCTTGCTCTCAAAAACAAAAAAAACAAAAAACAAAAACAAAAAAACCAAAATAGCTTACTGATCCTTTTTCTATTTCAACATGCGTACTTTTTGAATTTTTAAAAAGATGTTAATTAAAGCATAGTTGGCATACAATTTTACATTAGTTTCAGGTATACGACATAGTAATGTGATCTATATACATCATGAAATGCTCACCAGGACAACTGTAGTTACCGTACATACAAGTTCTTATTCACTACATTCCCTATGCTGTACTTTCCATCTCCATGACTTTATTATGTAACTGGAGGTTCGGGCCTCTTAATCCTCTTAACCTATCTCACCTGTCCCCTGCGCAAGTATTTTGTATGAAGAAACCCAAACTATGTACTTCTCACGAAAGCCTTATGGAAGGCTAGTTGTATATGCTTCCTAGATTTTCCTTTGTAGAGAAACAGTTAATGAAGTGATAGTGATTTGTTTCAAGTCAAAATAAGTCCAGGAAGTCCATCGTCGTGGAACACGTCCATCTTTATGATTTAAAGTGCAATAATTCTGTGGCAAGTATTTTAGGAAAGAACTTGAAATTTAGAACTATGATGCAGTAATAAGAAACACTTTTGAATACCACAGAAATGAAAAAAAGTCAAGAGAGGCTGGCATGGGTTTTAACTCAATCACAACTTAATCTTAGCAAGTCACAGGGTTATGTGAGGCGACCTTCTACTGCAACATGTTTTGTGCGACACTTTGACAGGTGAAAAGCACCATCCAATGTGCCTGGATGATGCTTACTATATCTGATGGCAATGTGATCACACGGCTGCAATTAGGTCTGAATCAGCATTACATTCGGATTCTCTCATTGAGACTTTATAATTGTAAGCAAAAATTTGCTTAAGGGAAAAATTTAGCAAGCCAGGGTAAGTCCATATTTTCCCGGTGATGCAATACCAATCCCTAACAACCGTGACCACAATAATTACAACAACACTTCATGCTGTGTCAGGCACTGTTATAAGTACTTTACATGTACCAACTCATTTAATCCTCGTCATAGCCCTATGAAGGCATTACCAGTATCCCGGTTTTAAAAAAGAAGAAATCGAGGAAGAGCATGGCCAAATGACTTGCTGTAAATCCCTCAAGTAGCCACAGAGCTGAGAATGGAACTCAGACAGCAGGCCTGAGTCCTAGCACAAAGTCATAGTTTAACATTATCACTACACTAGGTAGTCAGCTTTGGGCGCAAGATCAAATGACTTCACACACGCTTAGCTTCAGTATAATCTTGAAGGGGCAAAGGGGAAATCAAAGACACTCTTTTCCTTAGAGATCAGTCTTACTCAGTATCCCCCACTGCCCTTTTCATTGTGGCCCCGGTTTTTATAGCTATGCAGACACCAATTACAAGGGGGCGGGGGAAAAAAAAAGAAAGAAAGAAAATCAGTTCTGTCAAAGGTAAGCCCTCACTGAAAAAGCTTTAAATCACAACTGATGGCACCATAAAACCTGAAACACACACGTAAATCGTGCTCAGACGTGCCTCTGGAGGTTCTGACAAGTAGAACCAGAGATCATAATTTGATGTGATGTTCGAAACCATAAGTGTGGGGGTACCTGGGTGGCTCAGTCGGAAAAGAGTTGAACTTCAGCTCAGGTCATGATCTCGCGGTTCGTGAGTTCAAGCCCCGCATCGGGCTCTGTGCTGACAGCTCAGAGCCTGAAGCCTGCTTCTGATTCTGTGCCTCCCTCTCTGTCCTTCCCCTGCTCATCGTCTCTCTCTCAAAAATAAAATAAAAACATTAAAAAAAAAAAGTAAGTATGGGTAACATTGTTAAGAAAAAGCACAACGTGAAAAGAGCAGAGGTTACCAGACCCAGCCTTATGTCAAGTAACAACTGATGAGAATGAAGAGAGGTGAAGTAAAGAAAGATTAACCCAAAAGGTATTAGCATAGGTTGTGCCGCAGGATGGGAGGCAAGAACATCAAGAAGGACATTCTTGTGTTAAGTATTTACAGGCAGACAGAAGAAACGAGTGGTTTCCAGAGCCAAGGAGATGATGATCAGATTTTCACTAGGAAAATCTCTGGGAAAAGTATGTAATTTGCTACAAAAAACTTTATATACCTGAAGTTGACCTTCTTGTTTTGAGGGAAAGGAGGAAGAAGGTGGCAGAAGTGGGGGGGGGGGGGGAGAGAAAGAAAGAAATTCATTACCTAACTTTCCATCTAACTGCACACATTCATACATTAAAGTGCATCAATACATACATGAGTGTGCACATTATTTTACTATTCAAGCATACTCCTACTCATATTCACATCTACATTTCCTTCACAAAATTCCCGGAGCAAAATAAGAGATAAACAAAATAAATTCACTGGCTTGAGGGTAACAGCTGTTATGATTTCCAGGTGGTTTCCATAAGCAAGGTACACTTGACACCTCCAAATGAAATCTACTATCGTCAAATCTAAGAGCTTTAAGTAGGAAATAGATCGAAAGTAGTCCTCAGCCTTGAATGCACATTGGAATCACTGGGGGAGTTTTAGAAGGTACTGCCACCTGGCTCCCACCCCTAGAGGTTCTCGGATAATTGCCTAAGGTGTAGTAGGGGCAGAGCGAGATTTAAGAGGTCCCTGGGTGATTTTAACTCACTGTCAAGATTGAGAACCAATGATGCTGCAGCACAGGAGCTCAATCATTTCAGTAATATAACCTTAGGCCCCAAGAATGGCCTATACTTAAATGAACTGACCAGCACTGCGGATAAGGGGGCCATCATACTAATTTAGAGCATCAACCCTGAATAGGAAAACAATCCAGCTGGAATGCAGGAGGCAGGGAACTAGGTCCTGTTTGGTGTGTTAGGTCAGGGCTTCTGAGAACCAAAAGCCTGGATTAAAACCTTGACAGGCTGCCACGCGTTTTTGTTACAGCCTGTTATTATGCAAGTTACTGCCACCCAAGCAGGCCTTGTGTTGGAAAGTGGGGACACTGAAAGAAGAGGGTCTTTTCTGGAGTTTCACCTTGGAATTTAAACCTATTCTAGAATATAGCTATTTCCTACTGTCACCATAGTATCAGGGATACAAGGTTTATATGTGGAAGGTTATCCCATAGTAAAGGATGGGTCCTTTTACCAGAAAGCCAACTCCAAAAAAGCTTACGTAGCATTAAGAAAAAAAAAAAAAAAAAAAAAGTCACAGAAGAAATTTTCAGATACCAAATCTCAATACTCTACAATTTAAATATACCTAATTTTACTAACAATGCATGCAAAGCCCAGCTCAGATATACCAAATACATCTCTCAGCTTCCTTTCCGCTCAGTTTTGCATTCCTACGTCCATCTGCGATGTTTGGTCTGCTGTGTCAGTTCTCCTTGGCATTCCCCACAATTCTTTCACAACTATTTCTGTAGGAGTTTCGAGGACAAGGAACTGCCAGATGCAGTGAGTTCTTGCCGTCAAAAATATATTAGTCTTCAAATCAAAATTGAAAGTCGCACCCAAGAAAATCTTACAGATTCTTTCTTAACTGGCTATTGCTCCAAGATACTAGGAAGACCAGTATTTAATGAACAGAGAAAAACCACCTGACGCCATTTAAATTTGTAAACTATAATTCAGAGCATTGCGAAAACAGATATTAAAGAGGCAAAAGGCCAATAGGCAGGGATGGATCTCGACAGTATTATAAAGCAAGCTAAGCAAAATAAGTCAGAGAAAGACAAAGGTCATAGCATCTCACTCATATGCGGAATTTAAGGAACAAACGAACAAAGAAAAACAAGAAAAGACAAACCAAAAAACAGACTTAACTATAGACAACTGGTAGTGGGGGGGGGGGGGGTGATGGGAGTGGGGAGATGGGTGAAATAGGTGATGGGGATTAAAAAAGTACACGTATCTTGATGAGCACTGAGTAATGGACAGAACTACAGAATACTGTACACCCGAAACTAATATCACTGGATACTAATCCAGTATCTTAACTATACTGGATTTAAAAAAAAAAAAAAGGCAAAAGACACTGAGCTGCTAAACAGCTAGACAAACTCTAGAGCTGGATTTTCTATAAAGAATAAGCATAATAGCATACGTGTTGAGCATATAGAACCTTAGATCATGCTCAGTGATTAACTGTCCAATGACAGAGGGGCGCCTGGGTGGTTCAGTTGGTCGGGCGTCCGACTTCAGCTCAGGTCATGATCTCACAGCTCATGAGTTCAAGCCTCGCATCAGGCTCTATGCTGATAGCTCAGAGCCTGGAGCCTGCTTCGGATTCTGTGTCTCTCTCCCTCCCTCTGCTCCTCCCCTATTCATGCTCTGTCTTTCTCTGTCTTTCAAAAATGAATAAACGTTAAAAAAAAAATAAAAAAAAACCATCCAATGACAGATTATCAAGATCTTTACAAAACACTGTAAGTACATTTCGGTAACTGAGAGCTGATATGTAAGTAGTCAATTTGACAATATAAATTCTGCCAACAAGGAATAACCAAGACCATAAAACGAGATATAAGACCAATATTCCCAGCTTTATAACTGAAACAGCATTCCTTCCAAATTTTGGAAAGCCATTTCTCAAAGGATTGGAAGAGGGACACGAAAGGGGACAGAGAACTTGGACTGGCATGGGACCTGATGTGTAATGGCACCGCTGTTGATAATCAACTCCAGAATGCAGACTCCACAGAAAATCGTTACCATGGAAGAATAAAGAAGACGGTAATATTAAAGCCAAATAAAAACTCCCCATTACACATGGGCTCTGGGAGCAACACTATCTCCACAGGGGTTCTAATTCCAGCGAGCATCATTTAGCATCCAGAAGGGCACTATTTCACTTTAAGGCAATTATACTGCTTTACTCAAAGAACTTGGTGCAAAGGCTGAAAATTAAAAACAAAACTTAATGTCAAGTGCCGGTAAGGATGCTGAGCAGTTCCAACTGAGACATTGCCTGTAGGAAGGCAAAACCACAGGGCCACTCTGGAAAGCGGTTTGGCAGGTTCTTATAAACATATACTCTCATATGGGCCGACAAACCCACTCTGAGGTCTCTCCCTCAGATAAGTCAGAAAAGCCTGGGTGTAAACATTTACAGCGGCATAATTTATAATCGCCCAAACCGGGAAATATCTCAGTGCTCCTCAATGGGTGGGTAGATTAACAAGCCATGGTACTTCCTTACAACAGCAAGCTACTCATCAATAACAAACTATTGATACATACAACAATCTCAAATGCATTACGCTAAGTGAAAAAATTCAGACTCAAAAGGTTACATGGTGTATGATTCCACTCTTATGACACTCTGGAAAAGGCAAAACTAGACACATGGTGAACAGATCAGCAGCTGCCAGGGGTTGAGGGTAGGAGGAGAGCCTGACTTGAATGGGCAACGTGAGGGAATTCTCTGGGATGAGAGAACTCTTCTAGACCAGGATTACAATGGTGGTTACATGTGTATATATTTGGCAAAAGTCAATGAATTGTACACCTGAAATATCAGTAAATTTTCTGTATGCAAAAGTAATTTTTAAGAAGAGAGAAAAAGCCCTCTGCCTTTTCAAGGATTTGTCATTTTTTTCCTTTCACCATCAAATTTGATGGCGAGTCTCCAAAATCAGTTCCATCTGGCCATCTATTAATCACTTAGAATCTGGTTCATCCCCCACTCTTGCACCAACAAGTGAAATTCCTCGCCTAGGGGGTCAGTGACTACCCGGTAACCACAGTGATGGTTTTTCTTTCATTCTTTGACTCCCTGACCTCTTGTCCTTCGCCCTTGGCAGGTGCTTTGCTCATTTAAAAAAATTATGTTTATTTTTGAGAGAGAGCATGAGCAGGGGAGGGGCAGAGAGAGAGGGAGACACAGAATCTGAACCAGGCTCCAGGCTCCGAGCTATCAGCAGAGAGCCCGATGTGGGGCTCGAACTCATGAACCGTGAGATCATGATCCGAGCTGAAGTTGGATGCTCAACCGACTGAGCCACCCAGGCACCCCTGCTTTGCTCATTTATGCCTTTCCTATCTTTTTAGCTTCTCTGCCCATCTTCTTTATTGGCTCTTTCTTTGAATGTCCTGCTACACTTTGAATGTCCTCTCACCCCTTTTCAGTTTCTCTTTCCAGGCTCTCCTTATTCTCCCGGCTTCAGTCATTATCCCCTTATGGAATGAATCCCAGAGTTCTGGCTTCTATTTTTGTCCCTCATCTCCATACTGCCTGTGCCCATTAGACATTTCTACCTACATGTCTCTGTGTCTCTTGCATGTCTTATAGAAATTGTTCTGTTTCTCCCACCAAAACCAGGTCCTCCTCACGGATACTTTCATGCCACCCTTAAGCCAATGGGCCACACTCAAACCTGGAGTATAATCTTAAATGCCACCTTTTACCTGCATCCTTACACACATGCCTCAGTAGAGTCTTGAATTAATTGTTCCCTTCCCATTTCCAACAGCTTGCCTCCATTTCTGTAGGAACCTCTGAGTTGGTCTGTATGTCGCTGAACTCTTTCTTATTAAATTCATCCTCTAGTCTACATGCCTACTTCCAGATGGGTAACAGCTGGGTAGACATCCAGATTTCGCTGATCTTCAAAGGTCTGGCTGATCTGTCTGGCTCCATGGACGTTCCCCATATGTTCTCACCACCCCGTGTTACCATTCTCAAGGCAGAGAAAGTCAACTGAAGAGAATGACTTTCAATGATGGATGGATGGACTCTGCATTCGTTAAAGGCACATCTGAGCTCTTCTGTTGGACCCTGCAATCAAGCTTGCAAATTCATGAGTACAGAATTACTAATTAAGCATGTTTTAATCAAGATCTGTTATTCTCAAGAATCATCAACAGTTCACCACTGTCCACAGAATAACATACCAGCCTCTTAGCTTGACCTTTAACCACTCCACAATCTGGCCTCCATGGATCATCATTCCTAACTGATCTTCTAGGATTCTTTCATCTTGAGGCTCACACGAGCCAGTATGACCAAAATTTTGCTCTTTTCCATATTTGTAGCTTTTCCTCTCTTCCTTCCCATCCAACTTTATGTATCATTTACCCATTTTTTTTCAGTGTTTATGTCCTCCCTAATGACCACAGCCAGAAGCAGTTCTTCCTTCACTGAAGTCCTCATGACCTGCAATTATTTATGAGTTGTTTCCCTTGCTAAGAAGGAGCGTGTCTTTGTCAACCTTCTAGCCACCATAATGCTTAATATATGCAAGGTACATATTTCTTGGTCAATTTATTCTAAGCCTCAATATCTTCAGTTTTTAAATCAATATGAGACTTGAATTTTAAAAAATTTTCCCTTTCAAATGATTATTTTTTGTGCACCAGAAAGCAAAGGTGTTAGAAAAAAAATTTTTTTAGAGAACATGCCAATGTATATTAGTATTTCACACTCATGCCTAAATATTGATATAAAAATCCATGTTGCTGAGCACAGCTGCTTGGTCTAACACTTTCCTCTTTAACAAGATATAAAGTAAGAGCTAGTCACAATACAATGGGGAAAAAAGTTATCTAGCCACTTGAATGAAGCATCATGAACTTTAGGACTTGAATTTCAGACCGTTTTGAAATAAAATACCAAATTGGTAGTCTGAGTCCCTAACTTACAATGCTAATTTGCAGATATTTGTAGACCCTTTGAGCCAAGTGAAACCATAAAGATCACTTTAATGCAGTGACGGTGGTGACCAAGATCACAAATAAAGCCCGTATTCTCTCACCAGATAGCAGGCTGAGGACAGAAAAGCCCAATTCTAGGTTCTAATTCATTTCCCCCAAAAGAGTATCAACAGAACTTACAGATTACAGGTATTAACTTATTTCCTGTACATAAAAGTGTTTACTCATGAATTAGTCACATGCTGCTTCAAATTAGATCTTAATTCAGTAGGCTTATAAAAAAGAAGCTATCGAGTTGGGAAAGGAGTTGTGCACGCTCACTTTCCACAGCTCTCAAGCATGAGCATAAAAACATTGAACACAGAAAGCTCGGACAGAGGCAGTTTTGTGAGTATCCATCCATCTATGTGACTACTCAAAATAACGGCCTGAAGAAGGACTTGATGTCCTCTAGTGGTGAAATCCAAAACTTGCTTCCAAGTCCATTATTTTTTCATTTCTTGAGAACTGAAAAATATTCAAAATTTTGAATACTGAAAAATATGGTGAAAAAACTGTTCATCCTAAAGAAAAATGAAAACTTTTACCACAAGAAATGTGACTTGACTACTTTTAAGTAGAAGATAAATATATGCTGAGAGAAATATGGTTTTTAAATGTGGGATTACTATAGTAGCTTTCAATATCCTTAAATGTTTCATTTTATAGGTGGTATACCACCAATTTTCAACCCATCTTTGACACACACATATATATCTACATACTTATGAATATTACAGGTCTTATTTTTATAGCCACCTGAAACTCTAGTCTAAATTGTCCTAGGACTTAGTGGGTATCATGCTAAGTGAGATGAGTCAGGCTGAGGAAGACAAATACCATATAATTTCGCTCATGTGTGGAATCTAAAAAACAAAACGCATGCAAAAACAAACAAAAAGTACAATCAGACCTATAAATACAGAGAACTGATTGTTGCCACAGGGGAACGGGGTGTAGGCAAAATGGGTGAAGGGGAATGGGACATATAGGCTTCCAGTTACAGAATGAATAAATCACAGAAATAAAAGACACAGCATAGGAAATATAAGCAATGATATTGTAATAGTGTTGCACAGTGACAGATAGCAGCTACACCGATGAGTATAACAACATAATGTATAGAGATGTTGAATCACTGTTGTACAACTGAAAGTAATGTAACATTGCGTGTCAACCGTACTCAAAAAAAACAAAAACAAAAACAAAAAACTGTCTTAAAATTACACCAATTTTTTTGCACAGGTCTATAAAAACTAAGACATTTAAGAATGTATTTTACCTCATAATAACCCAATCTCAATGAATGAATGAATACATAAAATGAATCCCTCAACAAACTTCCCACTTCAAGTAGCAATTTTCACCTCTTGATAAGTGATAAAAGATAGAAGTTCCCACCTCCTCCCCAAACACCCACCTCTCTGCAAACCTGTGATTGTTAAAAAAAAAAAAAAAAAAAAAATGACTTGCAGCATTTAGATGTGTACGATGTGAAATATGTTCTTAAAAATAAAACACTACATTGGAGTCCTATATGCTGACGTAGGCAACATGTTTTAAATATATGGAAAACTTCTTAAATTGTTAAAATTCAAGCACTCCTTACTTGTTCACTCAAAATATTGCTACCTAGATTTTAAAAAATACGTATTTTCACCTTTCTTCTATCTTTGGCATCTGCTCACATAGACACTTCTGAACACCAAAAGCATTAACTTAGGGCTAGAAAAAATAGGAAAAAGATGTGGGCCACAAATAAGTTGTACTTAAATCATAAGTACAATTACTCAAAAGACAATATATAAAATGTGTCCCTCGGAAACTGGCGTTTCTAGGCAAAGGCGTGGAAGAATTTTTTTTCTATGAAGGAGATGGCAGCCAATTAAATTCCCCCTTTGTACAAGAAAATCTTGCACTGATAGTCACATGAGTTGTATATTAATTGTTAGAAACACGACCAGTTCACTAGTTAACCTGCTCAGGTAATGAAACGCTAGTTTGCAGTTCACTCATATCCGAAAAAGTTGATCATGTGCAGATTCTAGAAAACGGTTCTTTTGTTTACGTTTGTTTGACTATAAACTGGCTTGCGTGAACTTTCTGGAACATTTTTTTCTCTTTTCAAAAGCAGTTACTTTGTGGGTATTAGGCACCAAACCATTTATACTGTAATGAGAACGCTGCCCTTCCGCTGCCCTCAGTTGGGGAGGGGCCCAACCCAGAGCATGCAGCCCATCAAGTCTGATAAAACAATTACAAAGACATCTCTTAGTCACCCCTTCCTCGGCCCAAATCAAAATAATGATCGCCCAATCTTTCAAACACATTAAGACAAAATAAACCACCCTACAGGAAGTAGCATGACTTCAAAGTAAACAAGTTCAAGACACCATGTCAGACTTAACCTCAGGTATTTGGCTGAAAGGATTAAGTCATTAGACTTTAGATGCCCAAACTCCTCCTAGCAGTGCAGACACACTTCCAAAGATTGGTACAGGTTTTCTGGAACTTTCATATTAAAATAAGCGTATCATGTAAATCAAAAGGTCTTTTCTTTTTTAAAAAAGGTCTTTTTGGAGGGACAGGAGAGTGTCACATTTAGGGAAACGATCGTTTCCGGTTATGTGTGTATAGAAAACGCATTGCAATTAGGAAGCCTGCAATGTGAATTCTTTTTAAAATAAGAAACTGCCTCATCGCCTCCATCCCAAGTGGAAGGTACTAGAAACGGTTTGCCGACCTAGAAGAGACTAGGGGAGAGGCGAGAATCTGCAAGTCAGTTTCTTAAGAAAAAGCTATTAAGAGTGGAAACGTCGTCTTCATACAAGATGGGGCTGGGGGAAGAAACTTTCGGCTTGTCTTGGAGATGTGAGCACCTGTCCCCGAGCGTTAATGTGGACGTCGGGCGCGGGGGTCGATGTGACCACCTGAGCCGACGTTCCTTCTACCTTGGGTTCGTGCATGGACCGCATAAAAACATGAACTCTGGGGGCGCTTTCATGTCAACAAAGGTACGAGTCCGACTATCCCGCACACGCAGGCCCCACCTTCCAGCAGCCAGCCCTGGCCCTCCCCACCCCGCGACCTCAGTCTGCCCGGGAGCGGGTCGCAACTGCGGACCCTGGGGCGGGGGCGGCCGCCGCTCGCCGCCGCGGGACCCTCGCGCCGGCGCTCGGCTGCGCCACCGGCGCCTGCGACCCCGACAGCCGGTGCGACCAGGGAAGGCGGGAGGGGTGCCAGAAACGGATAATCCTGTCGGTCGCACCTGGCAGAGGATTTTCCGGCTGGCTGTTTGGTTTGGGAGATACGATTTCCCCATTCAACTGAATGAGAGCCGAGTCGGCAGGTGGGAGGGGAGCGGCCAGCGTTTTCCCAGGTCCTCCTCCCGCCCGCGCTCGCTGGCGAGTTTCCACCTGTTGTGGGAAAGTCGAGGTGGAGCGTGAGAGGGGCGACCGGAACTGGGGCCGGCCGCGCTCGGGCACCGCGGGCCCGGGCGGCCGACGCGCGGCGGAGGGCGGAGGGCAGACGCGCTCCGAGCCCGGGTGCGCGGCGCGCTGGACCGGCCGTTCCGGGCCGCGGCCGGGAGGGGGAGGAGACCGCAGGCGCCCGGCGCGCGCCCACCCATCCCGCCGGCCGCCCCCCGCCCGCGGGACCCTCGCCTGCCCCCCGCCGTGCAGTCACCTGTTTCGCTCCGCACAGCGCCGTCGCCGCCCCTGTGGCTGTCGCCGCCAGCTCCTAGCTCCGCCATGGTGCTCCGATGACGCGCCAGGAGAGCCGCTCCGCCCTCTTCCTCGGCCTCGCTCCCGCCGGCCCCCCGCCTCCGGGGCCCGCGGCCCAGACAGGTGAGCGCCGTCTGGGGAGGGCGGAGGGTGGAGAGCAGAGGGAGGAGGGACCGGGAGCCGGCGCGCGACAAGCCGCTTGGGTCAGGCGCGCGGGCGCGCCCCCTCGCGGACAGGTGCGGCGTGGCAGCCGCTCCGACGGGCACGACTGGGTGTCCGCAGAGAGAGCGGCGGCCGGAGCCAGGCACCTGGCCCGGAGCTTCTGCCTGCCGCTGAGACCGCTGCCGGCTCCTCGAGGTCTGCAGGGGGGTCGACGACACTCAGTGGCGTACGCGACTGGGACGGTCTGAGGACCAGCCCAGGCGAGGCGAGGGCAGCTGGACGCTCTGTTCCCCTCTGAAGTCTGAAGCTCAGTTTTGACTTCGCCAGGGCTTTAGCTCATGGTGACAACTACAAGAATATAATGCCAGGTGGAAAGCCGAAGTACACGGGCCAGATTCCACGCCGCTTCCGGTTTCTATCTGCTTTTTACGACGCCACTATCTTTTCACCAGACCTTTGTATCTGATGAGCCCCAGGGCACACAACTTAGGGATACTTGTGCCCAGTGATGTGGCTTCTTATTCTTGATTTCCGAGTAATAACTACCGCGTGACTTCTGGCTTGCTCGGGAAGACCAGGGAAAAAAGCAATAGGCAACAACATTTTTTTTTTTTAAAGAAACAGATTATTAGCCGAGGAGAAACCAATTTCTGCGCTATGAGGCAAATAAAGGATAAGTAACCAAATGCTGGGTGGGGGCGGGGGAGTAGCTTGCATAAATGGAAACATAAGGAACAAAATTGAGCAGCGACCAGTTCTGCCTGGCTGCACAGAAATGCACTCCCACAGTACAGTCTCTGTTGGTCGAACATAACCAGCAAGTTCCCAGCATTTTAAATCCCTTTCAAGGACTTCAGCAGAATCCATTGGAGGCCCAAGAGAGTCTGGGAACAGTGTTGGAGTTCTTACTAGAATAACAGTTCTCACCATCCTTGGGTACAAACCCACCATTCAGCTCAGAAGTAGCCTGTTATTATTTGGTTTACTGGTTCTCCGGGTAGGTGGGTTTTGCTTACATAAGGGACACTGATGCCATGGTCTGGCATAGTGATCCATTACTATGGATTTTTCCCTTAGTGCCATTTCTTTATTTCTACTGATCATTTAGCTATGTGATCTTCCTAAATCATGTTCACACAACTCTTACCAGATGTCTAATCAACAAAAATAAAGTACCAGGTGGGTGGAGGCAGTGGTAGACCTCAGCTTGGATCTTAGCAAAGATATTTTTTACTACACGAAGTCATCAGAGTTTGAGACACTTTCCTGTGAACATCAGAAAGATACTTACTTGAATCTAAAGAGTTGAACTCTGGAAGGCCATTGATTTACTTACTACCTACTCAAGTAAGCCAGTGAATTCTTTCTTTGATATACCTCCTATCCCCTCCCTCCCCACTGAAGCAAGACTTATTGGTGTGTGTGTGTGTGTGTGTGTGTGTGTGTGTGTGTGTGGTTTTGTTTATTTGGCATATGTACTTATCTCTTTGTGCATTCTTTTGTTAATTTATGTTTCGGTCTGTCAGTTACACAAAAATTAGTGCTATAAGAAACACACCCAAATCTTACACTTAGGCCCTGAATACGCTATGTGTTTCAAACTTAGTGCGGTGTCTGTAACAGGGTGGTCTGCTGCATGAAAATGCAGTAAGGGATGACATCTGTTAAATGTCACACACCACCATGTTGTACTTTGTGCTGTACTTTACTTAGAATAGAGAAGCCATCTGTCTTGAGTCTCGACACCCATCTCAGAATCTCTTGGAATAATCAAGGTTCCCCTTTCCAGGGGAGGAGCCAGACCTCCTAATGCCATCCATCCCCCCTCCTTTCTCCTTGGAAACCTCCTTCCTCCCTCCCTTCTCCCTACTCCTAAAATGCGACTCTGTTCAGGGGCTTGAACCCAACAAGTACTTTTAGGGCTCTTTGATTCTGGAAATTTCTTTCCTTGACATCCCACCCTCGCAAATCTATTGTCCTACATTCTGTTCACCCAAGATAATAAATGTGTGGACTCTGGTGCCACTGTCTTATTATCATTGTTCAACCTGCTTTGTAAGCCTTTCTTGCCTGTCTATAAAACCTTTCCAGGTCACAAAATCAAATTTACCTATTATTTTTTAACCCGTGATTCCCCTATACTTTCTGCTGCACTAGATCCCCTGATTGTCTTCCTGTTTGGCTTACACCACTGGCTGGTTTTTCTCATTCCTCTGTGACCAGTCCTTTTGCCTCTGTTGCGGATTGAAATTCTTCATTCCTCCCAAACCATCCACAAACCTTCCTTTTCCCAACATTTTAGGCCATAACCTTTCTATCTCTCATAGCCCTCATTTACTATGATCTCCATCAAGGTGACTCTTACATCCAGAATATATACCCTTAACCTCAGTCCTGACTTCCAGCAATACATTCTCAATGGTCTCTGCACATTTCTGTCATAATGCTCTGCCATTGATTCATCGCCTCAAATAAGCTCCCCTTCAAACTTACCTGTTTTTGAATTCTTCTCTTGCTGACATAGCTTCAATCTATTCTTTCCTCTCCCTTGTCATCACTGCCCAAATCATAGTTCCCAAATCTTGTGATTGTATGGTTTTAATTCCACGCTCTCAATTCCTACTGCTTTAACTGCTGCTAGACCTTCATTCACATCTAAAACAATCTCTGAAATGCTCTGTCCAATTTCTGTTCTAATTACCCCAACACAACTTCACTGGATTCATCTTCCAGGAGAGGGGCAGAGACAGAAAGAGAGAGGGAGACACAGAATGCGGAGCAGGCTCCAGGCTCCGAGCTCTCAGCACAGAGCCCAACATGGGGCTCGAACTCATGGACCATGAGATCATGACCTGAGCCAAAGTCAGATGGATGCTTAACCTAGTGAGCCACCCAGACGCCCCTCCCATTTCTACGTAATTAAATACCGACTCCACTTCCTTTCCTGACCATCATCCCCATCATCACCCTGAGCTCTCCCCTTCCACTTTATATTTCTAGAACTCATATTTCCAGCCAAGTATAAATTAAGAGGAGTTAAAATTTTGGTGTGCTCTAACGTAATATAAAAGTTGTTCGCTTTCTCCGGAACATCTTGCAAATCCCTGCTTCCAGCCTTTGTTCCTGGAACTTTCTACCCCGGTTGACTTCCCTGGTCCTGACTTACTGAATTCCTTCTCCAACGCCCAGGTTGAGGTGTCCCTCTTCAGTAAAGCCCGTTCCACCTGCCCTGGCTCCTGGCCAGCTTGTCCTCTGAAGGTCTCCAGGTTTTTGTGGGCTTGCATTCATCTAGCCTTTAATATGGACTAAGTGTGATTTGTTATTGCAAATTTGTCTCTTGGATCTGATATGAATTACTTGGTGGCAAGGACTTTGTCTTCTGTTTCTCTATAGGGTGTTTCTAATGTCTGAAGCCACCAATTATTTTATTTGTTTACAAATTACAGATGTCCTTGATGACATAATGCATGCTGCATGCGTTCTGAACTTGATAGGCATCATGTAGATCGCTCCTCCTGCTGCTGCTACATTGCCTCACACATAGTAGGCATTCCAGTGGTTTAAATAACTCCTCCTTGCCAGACTGTTTTATGGAATGGCTTAGGAATGAATGAAACAAAATGTGCAATGACAGAACTTGGAGCAAGAGATCAAGATATGGTTCAAAAGAAACATGGGATCTACTTTTCCCAACAAATTCTGGTTTTATTTCTTTTATGAGACTACCACCACCCATGCATAACTGTTCAGTTACAAACCATCGTTCCAGGCACAGCTCTGGGTCTCACTTCTCTGGAAAGCTTTCCTTGGCCCCGCCCACCCCCACCCCTTGGCAGTCAGATGTAACTATAGTACTTACTATGTGTGCTGGTTGTTTTGTTTTACGTGTTCTGTTGTTCCACCTCTGACAGTGAACTTCACAGGGCAAGAACTGTGTCTTGTTCATGCACCCCAGTATGTAGTACCCAATAAGTATTTAATAAATACTTTTGAATGAATGATAAGAAATAACAGCAGCAGGCAGCATCTGATTGCTTACTCTCTGTTAGGCATTACACTAAGCATCTTACCTGCACTATTTAAATCTTACAAACCCTATGAGGAAGGTACATCATTTTCCCTATTTCAAATGAGGAAGATGAGTCTCGGAGAGTTAATTTGCCCAAGGTCAAAGGTAAGTGATGATTGTGCTCCAGGCCTACGTGTCTAGCCTCCTGCTACGTTACATGAACAATGAATAGTAACCATCTTACTACCATCTCTGTGGAAAGAGGCTCTCCCATTTCTCTCTCCAGGTGTCTCTTGGAGTAAGGAGGTGGGATTTGGTAGTGTCAAATCATTTTGCAGAACTTTTTTAAAGGATCTGCGGGCCTTACGCAGATCAATAAAAACAGTCTGTCTGTGGTGGTGGCATCAGTGTTTTTAAAAAAGCATCCCAGTCATTTTATTGTGAAGCTGGGTTGAGAATCACTGGCCCAGATTGATGCCAAATGCCTTTCAAGTGAAACCTTTAATGAAACTTGGGCCATAGTGGAACTGCCTTCTTTTGTGACCGAGGCCCAAAATTCTGACAAAAACCTAATGATGTTGGCCTAGGAATGTCTTATGAACCATGTAGGGATAGAGGAACACTTGCCCACAAAAATAGGGTGGGAGGAAGATACCAAGGAAAGACCATATCGATAAAGAATTGGTTGAAGATGAGTAGCTTGATGCTATATACAATCTTTTTTTAAATGTTTATTTATTTTGAGAAAGAGAGAGAGGGAGAGAAGGAATCCCACGGGGCACAATGTCACAAACCACAATGTGAGATCATGACCCGAGCCAAAACCAAGAGTCGGATGGTTTAACCAACTGAGCCACCCGGGCACTCCTTGATCCAATATGCAACCTAAAAGAAGCACCGAAGCATTAGAATTGGGGATATGGACTGTGGCTTAATTAAGAATTACACTGTGTCTCAGGATGAGTGAAATGACCTATCACTTAATTTATATCTCCCTTCCTTTGAAATTTCCCCGTAGGATACAAGAGGCAACTATCTGTCCTTGGGATTGGGCTGTAAAAAAAGATGCAGCTATGCTGTTACAAGTATCAAATGAGAAAATAATGGTGAGAACTTTCTGTGCAGTCTAATGCAATATAAGATATATTGGACCTTGATTTTCACATAGAAATAAAGATGACTCTTGTTTTATCAAAGACCGTTATATACATATGGGTCAAGTCATGATACGTGAAGCTCTATGTTATTTCTATCTTGCAGAATAAACAGGTAGGTTCCTCTGTATCTAAGAGGTGTGTTTATCTCACCCATCTATCTAGGAGTTTCAGACTTCACCCTGTTAATATGGGCAGGCTGAGAAAATGGAATATTCACCTTAAAATAGAAACAGTTCCCTGAAATATGAGAACTAAAACTAAGGAGACAGAAAATGCAGGGTGTTCTCCACTGGGATGCTATCTGCAGACCCTCTGAGGTATACAATAGTCATTCAAGAGAACCTGGAGCCTTGAGAAAAACACAGGGACTTTCTTTTATATAAATTCTTTTTGTCTTCCTCCTCTCTCTTACCACCCTGTGGCCCTGAGGGACAACTTGCATATCAATTTTGTTCTTTGATTACGTGAACAGAAGACAGATTCTATTTAATATTAGAGCAGGAGAAACAACCAGAAATTTGACACAGCGGTTTGTCTAGTTTGTCAAAACAAAATAAGAATTCCTTAGAATTTATCAAACAGTATGTGAAGAGTCTTTTTATTTACTAGAGTAAATATGACACAATGGATAGCTTTAGAACAAGCTAACATTACTATGGTTCAGGCATGTGCAACTGGTACAGTTCAGTAGTACATAAACGACTCGAATGTACTAGGGGCCAGAAACTTAAATTACAAAATATAGTCGATATTACAATTAATACAGATATAGGTAAGTAAAAACCATTGCTTTCAGATTCTGCACACTTAAAAACACATAAACTTTATACAATAATTGAAATTATGCATTTCTACTCAGAGTATCTTACAAACACACATAAGCCTACAAAGTCATGGTCACATTTTGGTTTTGTTCCAGTGATGCACAATCCCATGAAATGTTCTGTTTCGTGTGAAATAAACATTGGGCTGAGGTGCAACAGGTGCCAAGTTAAAAATATCTCCATAAAAATGTTTAGACTAAAATAGTCCTCAGCATCCTAATGTGTAGGATTATTTTTGGAGAGTCCTTACAAAGAGTCCTTATGAATTCTAGAAATAGAAGCAGTTCAGTGTATTTTGTCTTTTTTTTTTCTTTTTTAACACGAGTAAACAAATACTGGATTTAAAGTGCAGCTTCTTTCTCCTCTCCCTCCCCCAAGAAGATCCGTTCCGTATTGCTGGAGTCTCCACGGAAGGTTGGAAACAAACTGAGCGACGGTCAAGTCTGTTTGTCTCGAAAGTCAGTGATGGCCTTCCACAGCGTGCAGAGTATTCCTCCCCTGGTTAGAGACACAAGGACATGGTGAAGACGACACCCCATTTAGAAGACTGCCCTTGATACAGAATAGTGATTCTTAGCCTCTAGCTGTTCTGATCAGAACATGAAGATCCAAAGTCTTACCAGTCATCGTGTATTCTTTTTGTACCTATTTTCTCGTCAGCCCTACGTGCCTTTCCTTTCCGCCTCCACAAACTAGCAGGTCCTAAAGCATCATTTTATTTTTAAAATTTTTCAATGTTTATTTTTGAGAGAGAGAGAGAGAGAGAGAGAGAGCTGGGGAGGGGCAGAGAGAGAGAGGGAGACACAGAATCTGAAGCAGGCTCCAGTCTCCAAGCTGTCAGCACAGAGCCCACTGTAGGGCTTGAACCTACAAGCCGTTCATGACCTGAGCTAAAATGAGACACTGAACCGACTGAGCCACCCAGGCGCCCCATCCCAAAGCATCATTTTAGATTTCTAGCAGTCCTGGAATGCGTCTTTACGCATATGCTTGGCCTGACAGAAAAAACTATCCTAAGAAACCCTATCAGGTTATACAGGGCATGTGGATGGCAAATCAGCACCTATCCTAATATTTCTAATAGGTATGGCACAATCACGAACTAAATTAGAGCATTTGTTAAAGGCAGATTTAAAAGAATCTCATGGTCTCAGTCTGCTGTATTATCAAGAAATTCTTTTAGTTGATTTGCATTTACTAATGTAGAAATACTGGTTATAAGAGTGCCCAGTAAGAGCCTGGTCCAATGGACACAGTTTACCCGGAGCAGGTGAGAACCGGAGAGTGGAGCTCAAGTTCCCTCAGCTGGTTAGAGCTGGCGAGGGGCCCAGCAGGGACAGGAGCCCAGACTTCCCTGCCCAGGGCACTTTCTCCATTATGAAAAAAGAATAGAGAAGTGGTACCTTAGTCTCAGGCATTTTAAATCATCACGTGTAACATAGTAGAGAACATCCTCTAGTGAATAATCCTCAGCCAGAAACTGTGGAGAAGGTAGAATATGCACAAATGTCAGATGTTTTGCACACCTTTAAAAATAGTAAACTCTATCCATAATATAGACTTTGGCAATCATTTAAAAGTAAACCTAAAAGGGAATCTACTAAAAAACATAATCTTCTGGAATTATTAGGGAAAAGTACTGCCCCCACCCCGTTATAAAATAATTACAAAGAAATACATCAGTATGACTTCCGAGTGCGTAAAGATTAAATGCAACACAATTTTGGAATGGCCTTTTAATGAGTAGATAAAACTCATTTGTAATTACATCTGCTGCTTATAAGAGAAGATTTGTATTTTAGAGGTTTGTTGCTATGTTTATTTTTCTCAAGTGGATAAAAAGTGTTCCTGGAAAGGTATTGTTTATACTTAATTTCTGAACTTATTTTTCACAGCTAATAAAAGGTATTTTCTAATAATTACTATATAATCAGAGTCCTGAATATAAACTGAAGCTTTAATTTTTAATTTAAAAAGGTGGGCAATGATTTAGTGGATCATCAGTTACTATTCCTTAATTGTGATTTGAGTTTTAGCTCCAGGCATAAATATTTTGGACAACTTGAATGGACGCATGATTCCCCAGAAGCAAGAGTTATTTAAATTTATTTAGCAGTAGCTTGTTCAATGCAGATTTCTAAGGAAACTCTAAATTTTATCTGGTAAATCAATAAATTATCAAGTAAAGAGAAAAGATATCTTTATTCTTAGTTATTTAAAAAAATTAAATAGAAAGCTAAAGTTTTAATGTAATATCGTATTGGGGCCCTTTCTATAAAAAATATAACTTCTTATTGTGTGTATGTGCATATACGTGTATGTCTGTGTGTATGTGTATATACATGTATGTAATCTTAAAATGTAAGTGCTATTCATGCTGATTACCAAAGTCTGCAAGGAGCAGACGGGAATTAGGTTATTATAGATATAATATGGTTTAGAGGGAAAGTGTTTGTTCCTGACACAGGTTGACTGCCTAGATTTATTTTATTAAGCATCAATATAGAGCTACTGCCCGGCAGAGCCTAACAATGTTGCAAGATAATTAAAAAGTTAAACAAAAGAGAGAATTAGAAACTTGAAGATTTTAGTTTTGTCTTGATTTTTCCATTCGTCCTTATTTTCAATTCAAAAATATAAAAACGCTTAGGGGTCCTAGACCACAGAGCTTTTGCCCGCCTCCCTGTCTTTGCACATACTGTGTGCCTACCCCCGAAAGATTTTCCCTTCTCACCTGCCCCTCCCCCAATATACATACAGACAGCCTGGTTTCTTCCTACATACTCCTTTAGACTTGAGCTCATTCATCACCTCCTAAGAGAACATTTCTCAACCTCTCCCTCTCTCTGTCTCCTAACTCCTGATAACCTTTCCTGCATAGAGTTTACCAGGGTATCCTTACGCTTTATCTGTGGAATTATTTGATTTCCATCTGCGGATGCTAGCCTGTAAGCCGCAGGACGGCAGGCCTGGGCCTGAGTTGCTCACCAGGGTTCATGCCCCATGCCTCGCACGCAGTAGGCATTCAACATTATGAAGCAAAAGAAAAGCTTGTCCCACAGGCAGTTTTCTTTACCCGACTTATAGTGTCTTCATCAGCTCCCTTTTCTCTCAGCCATTCAGCAAGTTCAGACTCTTCAGCATTTGTGCCCAGAGAATCCCGGTGACACACAGGCACTCCAGGAATATCTAGGACAGAATTAGCGAGGGAGGGACATTCTTAGCTGCTCTTAACAGAGGTCATCTGAGACCCTCCCACCACTCAAGAGACATTTATTAATACTTTAAAAGATTTTGCTCAGAGTATAATAGAATTGAGATTGGCAGGATACGTGGTAATATAAACAAATTCTTAAAGACTACTAATAAATGGAGAGGCAGAAGCAATAATGTAATGATACCCCACCTCATACTTTCATATCAAGTTTATTTTCTTAGAATAAACTCATTGCACCAAAATTGTACTGTGTGTTTTTCATGCAACAAACATGAGCATAGTTAGTAGAGAACCACATAATTACATAATGGTCTCTTTTTTCACTATTTGCAACAATATGGAAAAAAAAAGCATAGAATATACAAGATACAAATGCAAAAATGACAAAAATAATATTATTTTTATTCTAGTAATCTCATTGCAAAAATTTTAAAAAGAAATAAAGACCAAAGAAGCAGAGAGCCCTATTTACCTCAAATAATGTCAGGAAAACATGACCACGAATCATTATTTGAAATTAAGGCATATCAAAATTACAGTTTGCTACAATTAAGAATTGGACATTTAAAAAAAATTTTTTTTTCAACGTTTTTATTTATTTTTGGGACAGAGAGAGACAGAGCATGAACGGGGGAGGGGCAGAGAGAGAGGGAGACACAGAATCAGAAACAGGCTCCAGGCTCCGAGCCATCAGCCCAGAGCCTGAAGTGGGGCTCGAACTCACGGACCACGAGATCGTGACCTGGCTGAAGTCGGACGCTTAACCGACTGCGCCACCCAGGCGCCCCAAGAATTGGACATTTTTAAAAAGCAATTTCTGCTTGTAGCTGTGGTACAAGTGACAGGTGCCAATTAAGCCATGAAATAAAACTGCCCATCGGCTTTCTCAGCTTTTTGTGGCTGCCTGGTATAACGGGGTGACTTTAACATTTTCTGTTATTCACCTATTGGTTGGGACTTAAGCTTCAGGTGTTTAATTTCGTGGTCTTTTTCTTCAATAGCTTGATGAAGGAGTGCTTGTAATTCTTTCTCTTTCTGAACCAATTCTTCCAGTAATCTGAAAAATAAAATTATATGTATATATTTTTAATTTGTTAACATTTATTTATTTTTGAGAGGGAGAGAGAGCATGCGCAGGGGAGAAGCGAAGCAGGCTCTGGGCTCTGAGTGTCAGCACAGAGCTGGACGCGGGGCTCAAACTCGTGAACCGTGAGATCATGACCTGAGCTGAAGTCAGACACGTAACCGACTGAGCCACCCAGGCACCCCATGAAAGAGAAAATTCTATCAGTTGACAGGATAATAAAGCTGGAGTAGCCAGAGTGACCTTCTAGATCTAGATATGGGCTTTTCAAGCTATAAGGAACACAGACACCCCTGGGATTTTATTGAAATGCAGATCCTGTTCCAGTAGTTCTTGGGGTAGGTCTGAGATTCTGCATTTTTTTTTAGGCTTATTTATTTTTTTAGTAATCTCTACACTCAGCATAGGGCTCAAACTCATGACCTGGAGATTAAGAGTTGCATGCTCTTGACTGAGCCAGTCAGGTGCCCTCAGATTCTGCATTTCTTTTTTTTTTTTTTTTTTAATTTTTTTTTTAACGTTTATTTATTTTTGAGACAGAGAGAGACAAAGCATGAATGGGGGAGGGTCAGAGAGAGGGAGACACAGAATCTGAAACAGGCTCCAGGCTCTGAGCTGTCAGCACAGAGCCCGACGCGAGGCTCGAACTCACAGACCGCGAGATCATGACCTGAGCCGAAGTCGGCCGCTTAACTGACTGAGCCACCCAGGCGCCCCCAGATTCTGCATTTCTAATGAGGTCCCAGGTGACACTCCTGTTGCTTGGCCACAGATCACCCCTCCCCCACCCTCATGTTAAAGTAGCAAAGCTCTAGAAGACTTGCACTTCCAGTCAAGAATTCAAAATCTCCACCCTGACTGCCAAAATCTTCAGAGATGTTTTATTGTTTCCTTTTATGACCATAAATGGCAAACAAATAGATATATAAAGTAAAATAAAATATATACAATATTAACAGACCTATATTTTACATGTATGACTCATCAAAAAAAAAGATGATGATGGACAATATAATAATCAGTGCAAAGTAAAGGGACAGTCATTTTTTTTTAACAGGGAAAATGTGAGAACTAAACTATAGATGAGATCACCTATAGTACCTGGCATATAACAACTACTCAGTAAATGTTAACGGTTGTTGCTAGGATTGTTGTAGGCATTCCTGTCCTTCCTCTGCCTCCCAAGGAGGCTGGTGACGTGGGTCCCTTTACCCACGTGTTCCTGTGTTCCTGGTACATTCGGTTCTTAGTTGACACCCGATGATACATTCTCCAAAGAAACAAAGAGAAACATATTACTGATGCCATAGTTTTGCCCATGAAACGTTCACTGTGCAATGGAGAGCCACGTGGACACCTGCTCACCATTTCTAACACTGTTCTCTGAAAAAAAAAATTCCAAGTTAGGAAGGGAGATGCTCTGATTTTTTAGGAAACTACCTTTGGGTGACTAGGATTCAGAATTCCAGAAAGTTAAGGTACATAGTTATTCATAAGATCATCAGGATAAATTGTCGTGTACCCTACAGCTCTTAGCAGACTATTTGTTTTGTTTTCTGGGTAAGGAGAGACTGAAGTCAGGACCAGATGCCGGTCCAAAAGTTTGTTTCTGCTTCAGCTGACATGCTCTGAAGGCAACACAGGCCCAACTGAAAGTCAGCCCCGTGCTTGAATCCTGGCTCAGCCACACCTTTCCTGTGTGAACTTTGACAAATTACTGAGCGCCTCTCCGCTTCAGTTATCTCATCTGTGAAAAGGAAAAGTAAAACTTCCCTTAAGAGTTACTGTGAACCTTAAATGAGACAGCAGTAGCTAACAGGCCAAGGGCAGTGCCTGGCTGGCAGTGAGGGCGATTCTGTTTCCTCCTGCAGCCTCAGGCCCTGGATAAAGAGCCCTTCCAGGGCTCACGAGGGGTTCCTTCTCCTTTCCCACAGGACACAGATGTGAGGCCCTTGGGAGAAGGGATCAGGGTAGCATTAGGCAGCAGAAGTGGGACAAAAAGGAAAACTCTTGACAGGCAGCCAAAGAAGGTGGTTTGAGGAAGACTGGCTGTTTAAAGACAACTTCAGAGGGGTGCCTGGGTGGCTCAGTTGGGGAAGCGTCTGACTTCAGGTCATGATCTTGCGGTTCATGAGTTCGAGTCCTGCATCAGGCTCTGTACTGACAACACCCACCCTGGAGCCTGCTTCACATTCTGTCTCCCTCTCTGTCTGCCCCTCCCCCACTAGCACGCACGCACTTTCTCTCTCTCAAAAATACATAAACATTAAAAAAATTAAAAAAAAAGACAACTGCGGAGTAAGCTGCACACAATTAGGTGGACTGAGCAGTAGGAAGCGAAATCGAGAGGAAAGCAAAGGCTCAAGGGAGAGTTTTATCTACGCCAGCAAGAGGCAAATTCGAAGAAATGGATAGCAAGCTCAGCATGAATTTTTAAGTGGGCAATTTGTTGGTTTTGTCTTCCTTGCTAATTTACATGTATGGAATAGTGATGAATATTCCGTTGTTTTTGTTTTTGTTTTTTGTTTTTTGTTTTTTTAAGAACACAGTGACTTTTTCTAGAATTTAACCTATGTGTGTCTGGATTAGATATTTTATTTTTACTTTTAAAAGCCAGAACCTAACATTGGAAGAAGGGCACTGACAGGCCACTTCATTTGTCCCAAATCCAGCTCTCAAAAATTACTTAAGAACATATCCAACCTAGGCCATCAGTTTTATTTTCCTTTGCCTACAAGTTAACAGGGAAGTTCTGCAAAATTAAGGCAAATGCCTGCCCCTCTGTTCCAGAAAAGCTTGGTAAAGCCATCTGCCCTGAGGTTGATTTTTTAACTCAGATGGGTGGGGGTGGGTAATTCTGGAATCGTGTCCTAGATAAACAGTCAGCTCTGGGTGAGTTAAATTTTAGCTAACTCTGCATTATCGTCCTGCATTACTGTCCCAATAATTGCCATCAAGTGAATTATTTCCAGAACATTTTATGTAAACATATAGGGAAATATAAGTAAAATATGCATTCTAAAGCCATCCTGTTATTTTCTCCATTTGGTATTATTATCGGTGATCTAATAATCAAGAGCTGGATAAACCTGATTTGCTTTGATCAGTGATTGTCCTAAATATAAGCTTAAGATTTCTTTTTTTTTTAATATGAAATTTATTGTCAAATTGGTTTCCATACAACACCCAGTGCTCCTCCCAACAGGTGCCCTCCTCAAAGCCCATCACCCATTTTCCCCTCTCCCCCACCCCCCATCAACCCTCAGTTTATTCTCAGTTTTTAAGAGTCTCTTATGGTTTGCCTCCCTCCCTAACTTCTTTTTTCCCCCTTCCCCTCCCCCATGGTCTTCTGTTAAGCTTCTCAGGATCCACATAAGAGTGAAAACATATGGTATCTGTCTTTCTCTGTAGGACTTATTTCACTTAGCATAACAGTCTCCAGTTCCACCCACATTACTACAAAAGGCCATACTTCATTCTTTCTCATTACCAAGTAGTATTCCATTGTGTATATAAACCACAGCTTCTTTATCCACTCATCAGTTGATGGACATTTAGGTTCTTTCCCTAATTTGGCTATTGTTGAAAGTGCTGCTATGAACATTGGGGTACAAGTGCCCCTATGCATCAGCACTCCTGTATCCCTTGGGTAAATTCCCAGCAGTGCTATTGCTGGGTCATAGGGTGGATAAGCTTAAGATTTCTAACATGAGGGCCACAACCTTTCCAAAACACTAAATCTAACATTTCCTAATCTAACATTTCCTCTAAGTTTATTTGGCAACAGATGGACCTCTATAGATCAAGTGATTTTCAACTAAAAATTACAGATGTGATAAATCTCTCGTTTCCACTGCTTAGTACTAGAACAGCTGCCCTTTTTTTCATGCGTGAGGTGATATTACTAGAAACAGAAAAAGGAGGCTCATAATCCTATAGATTTCACAGATGTAAGTGTAAATACGTAGAGAACTGTGTGGGCTGTTGTGAAAAGGCAACCATGCTCCTAATGCAATGAAGAAACAGGGCAAATTGTAGCCTTTTCAGCAGAGATGGGAACACGTGGAAGGCAGGCCCTCAGCCAGCTGCTCCCCTCAGAAAAGCAGCCCTGAGGGGCCGTGGATGGCATGGTGCAAGTATGGCGGACAGAGGACATGGACAGGGTGTAAGCCAGGAGAACTCTCGTCGTCTAAGGAGAGAAGGAAAAGGCTGCATTCAGGACAGGCAGGTTCTATTGACATAAGCCACGGTATATAGACAGAAGGTTTTAGGGCCAGAGAAGCAAATACACCAGCTTACTGGTAAATAATGTAGCTTTATTGCATGTATAATTCTGACCATGGGTGGAGGAGGAGTTGGGGATGGTCCAGAACAGTAAGGAGCGAACATTCCTCCTCCAGAGATCAGAGAGGGGTATTAACAACAGCTCATTCAGGATTGGACCACAGAGGATAAACTAAAAAGAAACATGACTAAAGTTAACACCTACTCTAATGGATGCAGTGTCGTGATTGGGGTGCTGTCTGACAAGAGGAGGAAATGAAGGACACTAAGGATTTTGGAGGAAGTCTCAGAGGAGAAAAGATTCAAATTCTTCCACTAAAGTAGTAAAGATGCCCAGTAAGAGCTGGGTTTCAGAGGACAAGATTAAGATCTGGAAGTCAGGGAGAAAATTTCCCTTTTCTCAGAAAGATTTCGCTCTATGCAAACCATAGATGATACATATGGATTTACTTAGTCATGCAACCAAAATTTCCGTTTCTGAGTATAGGATGAGCTTTACTATTCGTACTAAGCTTGGTATTCAAGCTTAACTTTAAAAACTTAAAACTCAAAACTAGAAATAAAATATGTTTATCTCCCTGGTGAACAACTAAGATTTTCAACTAAATATTTGAACATCTATTGATTCACGCCCCCCCCCAAAAAAGGTTTTTACTCTAAACTGTAAACCCAGAGTCAGAAAGTCAGTTGCCCACATTGTCAACTGTAGCCAGCACCAGGAAGCTATAAATCATAGACTCAGCCCCTGAACTGTGCCAACATCTGTGAAGAACAGGAAATATTTACTCTTCACTTAATCACCTTAACATGTGGATTCTATATTACCAAATTCTCAAAGAAAAATTAAAGTCCAGATATGACACAGCATATTCCAAATGAAACAGAATCCTAAATGCAATCAACTGCTCATTCTTTCAAGGTTCTGAAATGCAAAGCTTTAGCACCATTAAATGTATCTTTTCAAAAGCAGACATCTTCCTCTCCTAAAAGAACTGGATATTCCAAACCACAGGCTTTCAAGAACATGAACTTTCTGTCTTTCAGCTGTCTCTCTTGGATGATACATGCTGCTCTGATTCTGTGTCCAAGATAGTCTCTGAAGTTACAACTATTGTGAAAATCTCAGTGTACTTGGAGATAAATCAGTAATCAAAGGAATGGTGCTGAATAAGGCTTGAATTGGTAGAATAAGCAGAAAATGATTTTGATTAAGGAGACTATGACAAACCGCTCTTGTTTGATCAAGAAAGGTATCAAGCCAAGTTTACGTGAATGGGACAAAGGAATCCTATTTTGTATTCTCTGTGGACCAAACTGTAAAGAAAACCTAAATGCACTTACATAAGAGTAAGGGAAAAGAAAGCCACACTCACGTGAAAATAGGACTTACCTATTAGTTTCTATTTTCATCCTTCCAAGCTGCACATTGAGTGATCGGTGAGCATTTTGGGAGTCATGGGATACAGTAGAACTGAGCGTGCTCACCCCTGAGGTAGCCACGGCATCTTCGATGACAGCATGAGGTCTTTGGACGGTTTGGTTTGAAGGCTGTTCCTCACGCTCATCTTCCGCATCCAAGTCTTCTTGATCCGCGGTATCACTCTCAGATGCGAGGCTGAAATGTGGCCTCAGTTCTGTGAGGCGTAATATCAACAACAGTATTAATAAAATATGACTAATTCATTTCCTAAGACATGAATGTCCTCTCCCCTGCTATCAATATGGATTCCAAAATGCTTTTCCAAAAGTAGGGATGGATTTTTGTGCGTTAATTTATGCTTTCTTTCCCAGCGAATTGGCAAAATTCACACGATGTATTAACTCAGAATGATCTAATTCACACAGAAGAAAAATGATCACACTGCACATAAGATATGTGGGAAAATGCTAAAATCGGAAAGGCAATTATGTAAAAATCTGTTAATATAAACATTTGTTTATGCAAGTGAAATTCATTTTTTAGATTATGTAATATCTGGCAACTATTAACTACGACATTCATAATCTAAGTGAAATCAGGGTAGCAGGATCTTGACTCCACATGCTATGATGGCACATGGAGCTTTTATTGGCTCACAGAACCCACCAAGAATCTGATGAAAGCCATGGAGATTCTCTGCAGAAGAAAAGCACATTCATACAACATTTTGCCTAGATATCCTGAGTCCATTTGCCACGGGCTCCAGAGAGTCCATGAACCACAGGTCAAGAGCCCCTGTGTGGGGAGATGGCTCCAAGGGGAGGAACAGAAGATCCCTTCCCACCACCAATGCAACCACCAGGGCAAGGCGACCAAAGGCTGACTGGGTAACAAATCCTCCAGGTAACTTTTCTTTCCTTACTTTACTGGACCTGTGGAAGGTATTTTCCTCTAAATCTCTGGCTGCTGTGTCTTTTCTTCAGATCTTTTTCTATCTACCATCTGGAACCTAGAACCTGGAACCTGGAATTCTACCCTTCACTTTTTTTATATTTCTTACTCTCCATAGCTGACCTCATTCAAATCTATTAGACTTAAGTATTTGTAACGTGTGGATAACAAACTATATTTCCAGCCCCGATCCTGTTACATCCGATACCTCCTGCATATTCTTGCTGGGAGGCCAGCACTGCAGATTCAACAGTCTAAAAAAACACCTCATCTCTTGCCCATAACAAAAATCAGAGTGCCCTTCCTCAGGGGCCAGGCTTATGTAGCTCTGACTTCCTTTATCTCTCTGGTGATGTATTTATTTTTTAAATTTTCACTGTAGTTAAAAAAAAAAAAAATAGTGCCTGGCCTAAAATTTACCATTTTCACCATTTCTAAGTACACAGTTCAATATTGTTAAGTATATTTGTATTGCTGCTCAACCCCTATTGAGAACTGGTTTTAAAGTTGCAAACTTTTTATAAGTTTCATCTTGCAAAACTGAAACTCTATACCTATGAAACACCAACTCCCCATTTCCCCTCCCCCCATTGTCTTTGGCAACCGCCATTCTGCTTTCTGTTTCCATGAGTTGGACTACTCTAGGTGCCTCATGCAAGTAGAATCATTCAGTAATTGTCTTTTTGAGACTGGCTTATTACTTCACTTAGCATAATGTCCTTAGGATTCATCCACGTTGCAACACGCGTCAGAATTTCCTTCCCTTTTCAGGCTGAATAATATTCCATTGCACGTATATACCACATTTTGTTTATCCATTCGTCAGCGGACACTTGTGTTGCTTCCATCTTGGTTTATTGTAAATAACGCTTTTATGAATGTGGGGGTGCAAATACCTCTTTGAGATCCTGCTTTCAATTTCTTCTTTGGATATATATCCAGAAGAGGAATTCCTGGATCGTTTGGTAAGTCTAGTTTTAAATTTTCTGAGGAGCTATTATGCTGTTTTCCATACTGGCTGCACCATTTTATAATCTCACTACCAGTACACAAGGGTTCTAACTTCTTCACATCCTGCCCTTTATCTCGGAAGGTTCACCAAGCCCCCACCTCTACTCTGCTTTCTGCATCATCTCTTTTCTCTTTCCAAAATTCCATTTCCTAATTCATCTAGAGTGGGAGGGCCTCAAAATCAGGTGTTTTACTTTTGTAAACCCAGAACCCAGTACAGGGGTTAGGACATATTAGCCTCTCAAAAAATGTTGGCAGAATGGAAGAGTCATACTACTAGGATTATTTGTATTTATAAGGAAACAAAATAATTTTAAGAATCTTACTTTAAAAGTAATTTAAGAAAGTGCAATTCTAGGTTAAATTAGAACACAAGATTAGCTCTTTTAAATTTTTCTAAAATTATTCTTAAATTTCTTTTATGGTCTCTAAATTGAAAATTAAAAAAAACAATTAAAAAGTTTTATTGTGCTGTTGACTATAATGTCGCTTTTGGGGAGGGAAAATTTCTGATATTTATTATTATATTTAAACATCTCCTTACATAGCCCTAACTCTGTATGTTTTATCATAAATTTCAATTTTATATATGTATAAAAGACTGAAAAATTTCTCTCCGATAATCTGAATAAAGTAGAAAATTGTAAGCAAATGCAATACTTTGTTATTTTGGACTTTTGTGGTGGCCCCCTGAATACATCATAAAATCACACATCGTAAAATCTGCGAGTGAGATAGAGCATCTGGTCCTTGTCCTCAAAGACGTAATAATCTAAAGGAGAACTAGAATGCATATGGGAAGAGCCATAAGAGCAGGTACAAAGATAACACGAAATTATAAGCACAAATGAGATGATCTCAGTTATAGACCTAGCAACCTATACCATTCACACATACACGTATTAGGAATGCTAAAGAGGTAAATAAAGTACATCTGCAGTGACTAGACCCAGTGGTGGTTTAGTCATTGATTGATTCAGGGAACCAGAAGAGCCTAAGCAGGACTCTGGAGGAGGGGAAAGCCTAGGCTTGGTGGAGAAAGGGGCAGACGTGTTTGAGAGAAGGAAGTTCAACTGATGGTCCAGAGCCCGCTGAGAAGAGTGGAAGGCAGAATGGACTGTCAGGAGAGAGGCAAGTGTCAGGAGAAAGGCGGGGACTCAGGGGGCCCTGTAACGAGTGGGTAGCACTTAAGCCCATGTGTGGGAAACCAGAGCCAGTGCCGGTTTCTAATACGGCAAGATGGGATCAAACAACAATACTATTCCCACTTCCCTACCCGCAGCCACCACCCCAAGTGGTTCCTTCCCCGGAGAATAATCAGACCAAGCTTCTTTAACCCCGGGTATTTCTGATAACAAGTAAGATCACAATCCGTGTCAGTGCAGTGGAAGCTCATGGTACAGAATGCTGGTCATTTTACATTAATGTGGACACAGGGCACATGAGTAGTTCAGCCTCACTGGTAATAGTACCCAGTGCTTTAGCAGCTTTAAAATTTTTTGGTAATGTAGTTGGTATGCCTACATTATCAATTCTCTCTTAGCACTGCCAACATGGTCTCTATGCTCAGCACTTCTCCATCTGGTCACCCACAGCCAGACTGTAACAACAGAGACTCAATGTTGCCAATCATCTGAAGGCTGATTCTTGATGACAAGTGAGAAAACTGCCTGAGAAAAAAACTCCGAAGGGGCTTGCACTGTACTCTCTGTTCTGTGTGCTCTTTTTGGGGGGAGAGAGAAGATTGAATGCTTTCTTTATTTTGTACTTTTTATTTTGAAATACTTTTAGAATAACAAAAAAGTTGCAGAAATGGTACAGAGAGTTCCCGTATATCCTTCAGCAGCTTGCCCCAAACTTGACATCTTACAGAACGGTGGGACGAGGATCCAAACCAGGAAATGGACGTTGACACACCACGAAGGAATCCACAGACCTTATTTGAGTTTCACCAGTTTTCCCACTGATGTCCTTTTCCTGAACAAGAATCCCACACTGCATTTTGTTACCATGTCTCCTTAGTCCCTTCCAGTCTGAGGTAGTACCCAGCTATTTCTTTATCTCCCACGACCTCCACACTTTCGAGGAGTACTTTGACCCTCCTCTGGAGTTCGACGTCTTATGTTTAGGTTGAGGCTGTGCGTTTTCTGGGAAGAAAACCACAAAGGTGATGCTGTTCACTACTAAGGGTCTCCCATCAGGAGGTACGGGGTGATGTGTCCTATTACTAGCAATGCTTACCTTGATCGCTTGGTAAAGGAGGTATCTGCTGGTTTCCCCACGGTAAAGTCACTGTTTTCCCTTTGAAATTAGTAAATAATCTTGTGGGTAGATACCGCACAACCATTCAAATATCCTGTTTCTCATTACTCCTGTGCCTACTGATTTCAGCAGCCATTGATGTTTCTTGCCTGCAGGAATCATTACTGTGCCGTTTGCTGAATGGTGATGTTCTATTTCCCTCATACCTGCTACCTTTATTAACTGGAATTCTGTAAAAAAGAGCTGGCTCTTTTCCTGCATTTATTTGTGTATTCAATTATTTATAATCGTGTAGACTTACAGATATTTGGTTTATTCTAATATGCTATTATTATTTTATTTTATTGCTCAAATTGTTCTGGCTTACACTTTGGGGAACTCCTTCAAATGGGTGTGGTCTGCGATGTCCTTTCAAAAACCCTCCATCCATTTTTGGCACTTCCTTACTTTTTGGCATCACCAAGATATTCCAGGCTCACCTGTATTTCCCCTACCCCAGGCCTGGAATCAACCATCTCTCCAGGGAGCACGGATTCCTTTTACTGGAAAATGGTGTTTAGATACTAAGATTTGGTCCTCTCGGTGGACAGACCCAGGGAATATATGCACTAATGATGACATACATTTCAATATGTCATACACATTTTATTTGTGGTGTTCTGTCTAGAAGGAATTTTTAACAAGGGATTGTGAAGACAAGCATTTTTTTTAACGTTTATTTATTATTGAGACACAGAGAGACACAGAGCATGAGCAGAGGAGGAGTAGATAGAGGGGCAGACACAGAATCCAAAGCAGGCTCCAGGCTCTGAGCTGTCAGCACAGAGCCCTACACGGGGCTTGAACTCACAAATGGTGAGATCGTGACCTGAGCCGAAGGCAGACGCTTAACCGACTGAGCCACCCAGGTGCCCCAAGACAAGCATTTTTAATGCAGTTTCTTTGAATCTCAATTGTATAACAAAATCTTCAGGGACATTCAGAAATTTGATGGAAATCTCAACTGCTTGAAATCAATTTCTCTTGTTCGCATATTTCATAATTTATGCACTGGCATACAAATGCATATGGTTTCCCCCTAACCTGGGAGGAATATAAAAAATACTTCCTCTAGTTATGGTCCTCTAAAATTTCCACTTTTTTGGTGGCTCAGTCAATTCTGCATTCGGCTCTTGATTTCGGCTCAGGTCATGATTTCACAGTTCAGGAGATCAACCCCTGCATCCGGCTCTGTGCTGACAGCACAGAGCCTGCTTGGGATTCTCTCTCTCTGCCTCTCAATCTGCCCCTCCCCTGCCCGCTCATTGGCACTCTCCCCCTCAAAATAAATAAATTAATTTAAAAAAATTCCACTTCTTTTTTAAATGCTTGCAAACAATAATTTTGGTTTTCATTCGAACTCCTAGTAGCCTCAGAGGGACCGATTCCACAGTGGAAGGACAAACAGCTTTCCTTAGCAAACCCTCTTCATAGAGAACGTTCCACACATGGGTTGGGTGACAGCAGAGTGCCAATCCCTGGGACACCCGCTGGAGCAGAAGGAGACGTGACTCTCTGCCCTCTCCCTGAATTACCAGCCTGTTAACCACAGTGTGAAAGTCAGCGTGCTCTGTAAACTTTCTATTTTGGAAGAATTTTAGACTGACAGAAACATCGCAAAGGTAATACAGAGAATTCCCGTATATCTTCCACCCAGCTCTCCCCAATACATCTTACATAACTACGGCATAGTCATGAAAGCTAAGAAATTAACATTGGTACAATACTATTAACTAAACTATAGGCTTTATTCAGACACAAGTTTTTCACTCATTTTTTTTTTTCTATTCCAGGATATCATCCATTGCGTTTAAGTCATCCATTTTTAAAGGGAAGTTTTAAAAAATTAGACTAACAGATAATTTATATGCTAAATATATCAAAGTATAATATCTCGCGCCTTTACTCACTTAAACTACCATGTTTAACTTCTGCCTATGTCTGTTCCTCTCTAATACACACCTATTCCCCTTCACCCCTTGCATCTTTTCCCTATATAACCCCTCTAGAGTACATTCCCCACATCCAAGACCATCCCAATGATAAGTCATCTACACATAAGAATCTGTTAACTTCCTTAGAGCATTACATTAGGTTTACACTAGCACGGCTTTCCCAGGGTTCACATCTAACTGCTAGTTATGTGTTTTAGCGCCTTTGTAGAATTTTTTTCTAATTTAAAATTTCTATGCAAATTTTCTACCCTAATCTTTACTTGATCTTGACAAAGGTTTAATATAAAGACAGACCCTAGTGCCCTCACTCACAAAACAAACAAGGTATTCTGAGAGAAGAGAGGGAATCCCACAACTTGGAAGGACTGATGATGACTTAAAAGTTTGTGGTACCATTTGTAAATAACCTAAATTTTAAGATATTTCATAATTATCTTTTTAAATTTCTATTTTGGAGTGGTTTTTTTTTTTTTTGGTTTTTGCTTTTTATTTAAGTGAGAGAGCATGAACAGGGGAGAGAGGCAGAAGAAGAAACAGAGAGAATCCCCAGCAGGCCCCATGCTCAGCACAGAGCCTGACACGGGGCTCAATCCCACGATCCTGGGATCATGATCTCAGCCAAAATCAAGAGTCAGATGCTCAATCGACTAAGCCACCCAGATGCCCCTAGAATGTTTTATAAAACATGTATAAATTAGTATAACATATTTCTAATTTATGTATCTAAATCTGTTTATCTATCTATCTATCTATCTATCTATCTATCTATCATTTCTCTCTCTCTCTCTCCACACACACACACACACACACACACACACACACACATAGAAGAGCTTTGCTTAAAATTTTTCATTAGTGAGTACACTATCAAAGTACTTTGGAAGTATGCCTTAGAACTTGAATGTGTCTCTCACTCCATAAAACCCTGTTTCATCAACACTACCCCTTTTGTACCTCCCTGCAAACATAGCTGGGATCTGTCTAGACCAGTGATTTCCAAACCTGGCTGTGTATCAAAATGACCTGGGAGCTGGATTAAAATCAGATTCCTGGGCTTTTTCCCAGCAGATTCTTACTCACTCAGTCTGGGATGGGGCCTGAAAAGCTATAAATTTAAAGAGCTGCTGACATCACTCAATGCACACTGGCAGGTTTGGGAACCACCAGCAAGAGTGTGTTTTGTGGACACAGATAACCGTATACTACAATGTATACACATTTGGGTCACCTGCACAATTTCCTCTTTCCCCCCATATCCAAATATGCTCTTTAAAAACAAGGAAGCAACCTTCCTCACCCATAGTAAGCATTTGGCTTGGTGTAGTACATTCCTTAGACTATATGCACTAAGATAAAGATTAATTTAGTGGCTTTGAAAAGATTTTTACAAAAGGCTAAGTTGATCTGAAACGCAGTAAAGAAGACACCATAAATGATAGTTGAACAGTAATCTAAAATATCAAACACTAAATATTTGCAAAGTAATTAACTATTTCTGACCTGGCACCAGAATGGTGATGGCCGTCTGCACCGCCTTTCGGATGATACTGTCTAAGGCAAACATCCAGTGTGGCTTGATGTTATGATTCCGAAGAACTTTATTGACCTGGAGAAAGAGGGTGACATTTAGTCTACTTTAATTTTTAGTTGCAAATAACCTAGCTGACACAAGCATCTGGATGACATTCTATCAACGAAACAACTATAAGGTTTCTTCACCTTGAACTGTGAGTAATTTCTTTATGTCACCAGAAAACAATAAAAAAGTGCCATTTCAAATTAAAGTCTGGTGATCCCCATGTAAGCAAATCAAAGGCAGTCTGGTTAAATGAAATGTTGCTTCTTCAGGACTCAGAGCACGCAACTTCCATTTTTTATGATGACTTCAGATTGGATGATGGAGGTGGTAAAGGAGGAAAAAAGAATCCAAGGGCTTTAAATAAAAATAAACACTGACCTTCAGTGTTGTGACTCTGAGGAGGAAGCTGCTAGAATATTCCAGAAATGCTGTTTACAGTGAAAGTCTGGGTCGTAAGGGTATCTTTTTTTTAGTGACTAATAATATGCATTATCTTTCAAAAAATAACCTTTATCAGGGGCGCCTTGGTGGCTCAGTTGGTTGAGCGTCTGACTTTGGCTCAGGTCATGGTCGTAAGAGTTTGTGAGTTCGAGCCCCATGTTTTAGCCCTGCATTTGAGCCCTGTGTTTGAGCCTTGCATTCGAGCCCCGCTGCCTGTGCAGAGCCTGCTTATGAAACTCACTTTCTCCTCTTTCTCTGCCCCTACCCCACTGGCACTTTCTCTTTCTCTCAAAATAAATAAATAAAAACTTAAAAAAATAATTATTGGACATCTGGGTGGCTCAGTCGGTTGGGCATTTGACTCTTGATTTTGGCTCAGGTCATGATCTCAGGGTCAAAGGATTGAGCTCCACACTGAGCTGAGTGTGGAGCCTGCCTGGGCTCCCTCTCCCTCTGCCTCTCCCTCACTGTGCGTGCTCTCTCTCAAAAAACTAAAAATAAATAAATAAAATTAAAAAAAAAATAACCATTAGCATAAAGCTAAAAGAGTCTTCTTTAAAATTTGAGTTAACTCCACTAATTGCTGGTCGACATGACCCTCTAAGAAAAGTGGCTATTTTCCCCACAGGGCTCTGACTAGAGATTTTATTAGTTTTTTTTTTATGTTTATTATTTTTTTTTGAGAGAGAGAAACAGAGTGAACGGGGGGGGGGGGTTGTGCAGAGAGACAGAGAGAAGGGGGGGGACCAGAGATTTTAGAGGGAGCAAGGGAGATGGTGACCTAGCTGCAAGCCCACGCCAAAAGCTGGGGTTCCAGTTGCTTATTCTTGCCCTTGGTCCCCCATCTAAATCCCCCAGTTTAGGGGTGCCTGGGTGGCTCAGTCTGTTGAGTGTGTGACTCTTGGTTTTGACTCAGGTCATGATCCCAGAGTCATGGGGTCAAGCTCCATGTGGGGCTCCACACTGAGAGTGGAGCCTGCTTGGGATTTTCTCTCTCTCCCTCTGCTCCTCCCCCTACTCATGCTCTCTCCTTTTCTCTCTCTTATTAAAAAAAAATCCCCCAGTATAGAAAGGAGTCAGTCTGAGGAATTCCTCAGAGTAGTTGCTCCCAAAAGGAAGTGAACCACTGCTAGGTTCGCACTTGTTCTAGGAAATCCTTTCAGAATGAGTTTGTTCTGGTACCTTCATTTCTTAAAGAATTTGCCTGCTTCTATGACCAGTGTGGAGTATAGCATTAGGTAACTGGAACATTTCTCTCAAGAGTCCCACACAGAAGATGGAAAAGGATCCTCTAGAACTATGACCCACTCCTCATAGCTCTTCATCAAACAGGGCACATTATTGGGGTTCATTCCCATCCTGGACAGTGATTGAGCAAGAGCAGGTGTGTATGTGTGTGTGTGTGTGTGTGTGTGTGTGTGTAAGACCCGGGCCCGAGGCCCATGATTACAACAAATCCACTGTCAATCTGAATTCTACTGGCCAATTTGTTTCCCAGCCTGTAGGCTGGAAGTCAGATGTGTGGGCAAGTGCAAAATCAGTAAATTCTTTCATTCTGTTTGCAGATGGTTAGGTTTCCCTAGTTGCAGTGAAGTGTGCCTTTAGCATTTTTTTAAAATTTTTTTTCAATGTTTATTTATTTTTGGGACACAGAGAGACAGAGCATGAACGGGGGAGGGGCAGAGAGAGAGGGAGACACAAAATCGGAAACAGGCTCCAGGCTCTGAGCCATCAGCCCAGAGCCCGACACGGGGCTCGAACTCATGGACCGCGAGATCGTGACCTGGCTGAAGTCGGACGCCTAACCGACTGCGCCACCCAGGCGCCCCTAGCATTTAATTATTAGTGATGGGCTTTGCCAGTTGCTTTCATTACCCAGGATCTCAGTTGAGTCAGGAGTGCTGTTCCCATCCACAGGACAGCACAAAGACCAAGAAGCTTACACAGAGTTTCAGAGAACACCAGTGGCCATTGAAGGATTATAATTTGGTTTTAAATGAGAGATCATTTGGTGCACCAAATACAATTGTCAAGGCATCTATGTAGGAGAAATAAACACATTAGGAGTGAGTTAATTTGGGGGATTTAAGTACAATTATGCAAAGTGCTTCTATATTTATACCCGAGGCGCCATCAGGAACTCTCTTATTTCAGTCTCCCTCACCCTGTGAAGACCTTCTAGGAGTCACTTCAAGCTTTATTGCCACAGAGTTCCACAGATAAGTCTTATTCAGGAATAGCATGTTGTGTGTTGAATCAGGGTTTTGAAAGATGGGCTTCTAGTTGGTGTTGCATAGCAACTCCATTTGAGAGGGCAGAGCCTTCAGCAATCTCTCATTAGATCATGTGGATTGATTTTCATTTAGTGACGAATTAATATGTTTTAAACAAACATGTTTAAAGTGTTGTGCATGGAAACCAGAGAAAAAGTGAAAAAAAGAAAAAAAGTATTGGTTTTACTTAGCAGGATCATTCCCATCTGTACCATTGCATTTTTCTCAGAGACCACTAGATGGCAGTCCACGTACAGAATTAGAAAGTGAACCACTACAGTGGGCTGTGTGGCTAAAGTGAAAAGAACAAATAGTGACTGGCTACGTGATTTCATAAGCACACAGTTCAGCCATGGGAGCTGTCTGTTAGTTTTGCTATTTCCCAAGGTGTTCAATATCACGTGTATCTAACTTTGGAAGATACAAACACATACAACAACGAATCTGCTGTTTAGCAGCTCACAGAGAGGCAACCAACCAGCTCACGCTTAATCATCGAAAAAGACATTCATCAACATTCTTAAAGAAAACAGAACTTATGTCTTATCTTATTTTGCTGATTTTCGTTGGCCGTTTGTGGGAAGACAGCAGCAAAATGTCATACTTACGGCATCTTGAAAACCGAAGAGTACCACCTGAACTTGACTGATGCCATGGCTGTCAAAGTCAAGTTCTAGCTTCAGCTTAGACAGTGTGGTGGCTATGATTTTTCGGTCCGTGGATCTCACAAATTCTCTGAGGCTTGCAATGAGGGTTGTGATGTGTTCCCATTTTAGTTTAGGTTCTTCAGCCCCCTGTGAATAAATTAACCTGTCAGTTGATCTGTGTGGGACACATTAGTCATGAGCCTGCCATTCTCACAGCCCTTGATGGGAACTGGGCTTCAAAGTGCCCCCAGCTAAGGGAAAAAGACCAGATTTGAACTCGATGCTCCACCCCCACCCCCACCCACCACCCCAAGAATAATCAGACTTTGGGAGGAAGGGTACCTACCCCATACACTGGTGAATAGGTACGATTTAGTCAGATGTAGAGAGCTTTGCCCGAACAGGGACAGGCTGAGGCAATAAAATTCTTGTTCAGAAATTTTAATGGGGGCTAAAGAGAGATCAGACAATGAGCCATAGGATCTTAAGCTCAAAGTCAGTCTAGAGAAATAAGTCCTAAAATAGCAGCATGAGGGGCGCCTGGGTGGCTGAGTTGGTTAAGCATCCCACTTTTTTTTTTTAATGTTTATTTATTTTGGAGAGAGTGACAGAGAATGAGTGGTGGAGGGGCAGAGGGAGAGGGAGACACAGAATCTGAAGCAGGGTCCAGGCTCTGAGCTGTCAGCACAGTGCCCAACGTGGGGCCCGAACTCACGAACCGCGAGATCATGACCTGAACTGAAGTCGGACGCTCAACTGACTGAGCCACCCAGCACCCCAGCAACCGACTCTTGATTTAGGCTGTCATGATCTCATGGTTCACGAGTTCAAGCCCCACATGGGGCTCTCTGCTGTCACCATGGGGCCTGCTTGGGATCCTCTGTACTCCCCTCTCTCTCCACCTCCCCAGCTAGTTCTCTTTCTCTCTTGCAAAAATAATAAACTTAAAACATTTTTTTTTAAAAATAGCAGGAGTACATCTAGTTATAAGGAAGGAAGCAGAAGCAATAGCATTGAGAATGACAATCTACGTGGAGAGGAGAAGGGAATGCGCAGAAATAGAAATGGCACACCACGAGGGCCAAGAGCAGCCAAACCCAAGAAAGGACGGACAAACTCCTGGCAAGTGAAGACCCTCAGAATCACTCACTAGTTTCAGTCTCTGTGAGGTTGGGTTAGGCACCATCGCTGGAATACCTGAAGATGCCCCCCTCCTTCACTGGTACGTGAGGCAACCTACAATGTGCCCCCAGAACTGCAACTGCCCTTGAAGAGTGTCAATTCCTTTCAACCACAAGGGGCTCACTTCAAGGGTGCCTGGGTGGCTCAGTCCGTTAAGCTCAGGTCATGATCTTGCAGTTTGTGAGTTCGAGTCCCGTGTCAGACTCTGAGCTGACAGCCTGGAGCCTGCTTCGGATTCTGTGTCTCCCTCTCTCTCTGCCCCTTCCCCGTGCTCATACTCTCTGTCTCTCTCTGTCTCTCTCTCTCTCTCAAAAATAAACAAAAAAACTTTTTTTAAAAAAGGGGGGTGCCGACTTCAAACCCCACGCTTGAAATAATTGCTTACACACCACCGAGGCCATTAGATGTAAGGATGAACCAATGGACAATATTTTTACATATTAAAAATATAATACGATAATTAAACACATTCCTTCTGTCAAGGTGAATTTTTCTACTTTGTGCAAGGAACCTTGTTTCTTTAAAGGAAAGATAGTAGGCTGTTACTTATCCTCATTTAACTTCAAGAAACGAGATTTTTATTATATTCATTTCTATCTCCTAGTGCACATTTTGTTACTACACCGTAAAAGTTAAATTCCTCAGTTGGGCTGTGAAAATTACAATTTCTAGGATTCTATTAAAATTAAATAAATGTACCATCAAGTTCTTTCTCTCAGTATATTTCTCTCTCATGTTTATGTTTTCCTGAGAAAAGATTATATTGAAAAGCTTGAAAGCTGTCATTAAGGGAATTAAAACCAGACTGGGAACAATTACAAACTTTGTTTCTTTTCTTACCGCCAACTAAATTACACCCAAAGTAAAGATTCACAGGCAATATCATAATAACATGAAAATATGTTCAAGAAGAAAAATGTGAGTTATTCAGAAGTTGGAAGCTTATCTTAGTGACAAGTCAGATACATGTTTGCTAGCAGATGAAACAGCAAACATTTTCCTGACATTAGCTTTGTTTTCACAACAGAAAAACATGTTGCTTCCGGTCTTTTGGACGTGTGTGCCACTGTCCTACAGAGGAACGCTGTCGACTCTGGCAAATGTTTTCTGTCTGGGGTATTTCATCCACTTACATAATCGGTATTTCTGTTCTAACTCCTGTGTTCATGTGCACTCATCAGCATGCCTACACAAATGAGCATCTCGGGTACCAGGGAGCCTGATTCAGCGTCAGAAGGTGCCATCTGACAGGTGTGCCTTTCCTAGCACTCGGTACCATCCAGATTCTTCCGCAAAGGTGCTCTCTAGTCTTTATCCTTTAAACCTTCTCAAAATGATGAGTGAGCTTCAGAAGGATGTTACAGGTTGAAAGGGCTTTTGTGGGCTGGTTTGGGGACCTGACCAACATCTCCATGCTTGGTCTTGTTACAAAAGGGCAGGCTTACATGTAAAGATGCGTCTAGAGATATTTAAGGCAATGAAAATAATTATTTCCATCTGGTTGTAGAAAAAACTGAAGGAGATGAGACAACTAGGATTAGCCTGCTTGATAATGGTCACAGCAGCAATAATAATAGTTAACATGTGTGACATACTCTCTATTATTATCTCAATTGCTCATGGTCTTAGTTATTCCCTATAGAAACTCCATGAGGTAGATACCAGCGTTCCTCGGTCGTATAGATTAGGAAATTCAGCCTCGGAGTAGTTAAATCACACAGCCTGGAAGTGGTGGGGCCAGGCCTCAAGCAGAGGCAAGCTGAGGCTGAGCCCAGGCTCCTAATAATTGCATTCTTCTGCCCCCATCAGCTGGAAGAGCCGGCAGTAAGCCTAGATTGGGACCTGCTCTACCTCTAGGCCAGCATGTGACGTCACAGCATCCTTAGCGATACATTCAGAAGGACCCTTGCTGTCACTGGATGATTCGGGATTTAGCATGTGATTCTGACCCACAGTTTCTCACCGGTCCCTTCAGGCGGGTGCACCAGCACATGCTGTCTGATGGTTGCTTTTAAGAGTATTTTTCTTTCTCCTTCTATGGAAAACATTCAAGTGTGCATGAAAAAAACAGGAAGTCACAGACAATTAAACAGGATTAACCAACGGCGAAATTTAAGACTTTCAGCACAGTCATGGAAGTGAAGTCTCCTGCCAGGCTCTGCGCTGAGAGCTGGGACCCTGACAATGGTTACGGCAGTCCTGCCTGGTGGACCTTCAGAAACCCCAAACAAGCAGACACTTTCTGCACTGGAGGAGCACATCCTTTGGGGTGATGATGAGATTTGGGCAATGCCCTCATTCCCCATGTTTCTGACCTCCGACAGGCACCTTGCACTAGTGGCCACCGTGCGGAGAAGTCTTCACAGTGGCTAACGGTGATTTCCTTTCCTTCCCCACCGAAAGCGCCAATCCCTCCCCTGCTTTATATTTCTACCAGCCCTGGTCGCCGTGTGGGAGCTGTCACCCAGGGAGGAGAACGGTGTGGTGGTTAAGAGCACGGAGCCTGGAGCCAGACTGTGGGGGTCTAAATCCTGACTCCGTTGCTTAGGGCTGTGTGGCCTGGGCAAGTTGCTCAACAACTCTGTGCCTCTGTGTCTGCTTCTCAAAACGAGGATGCTAACAGAACTATCACTATAGCGCTATTGCCATGGGGATTAAATGAGTGAATACACATTTACACAAATACTAAGAACAATACTTGGCTCATGCAAAATGTTTGCTCTTATTACGCCACACGGAATATATTATTACTATAGGTTTACTATTCATACTATATATTATAACTGTATGTATGGCTGTATATATTGCTACTACTACTATATCTTTACTAATTTTTATTGTTTTTCTTCCCCCACTAGAATGTCAGCTGCAATGGGGTACATTTTCTTACAGTTTTGTTCACTGTAGTATCTACAGCACACAGACGAGTGATGGTCATTCAGTAGAAGGTTAATACGTATTTGCTGAATGAATGAACGACTTCCAATTGCTGCCCAGATGCACCTTTCATCTGAATCTGGTTCCCCTTCCGGGGCACCTTGGGTGGCTCAGTTGGTTAAGTGTCTGACTCTTGATTTTGGCTCAGGTCGTGATCTCGAGGCTCATGAGATAGAGAGCCCTGTGTCGGGCTCTGTTCTGAGAGCGTGGCGCCTGCTTGGGATTCTCTGTCTCCCTCTCTCTCTGTCCCTCCCCCACACTCACTCTCTCTCTCTCTCTCTTTCTCTTGAAATAAATGAACTTAAAACTTTTTTAAATTTGGTTCCCCCATCCTTGAATGACCAGAGTGAGCAGAAGGAAAGGCAAGAGAGAAAGCTACAGGCTCAAGATTGCTCCCATCTCCTCCACACCCCCCACCATTCCTGTGCAGAGTCCCGGGTACTCACTCTACCCCCAGCCCAGAGCCCCAGCTGCCCCCCAGCCCAGAGCCCCTCCTTTCTGGGCCTCAGAATAACCACTCGAGACAGCTTTCCTTTAGGACCCAAGCAGGGTTTTCCCAGAAAGTGCAGATGGCGTTCATTTCAGGTCTTGTACCCAGAGACCCTGCTGGCACACATGTGGTCTTTGTCCCTTCTTACGGGATCAAAAGAGGTGGACATTAGACAATTGCTAAGGTGACGGAATCAGCAGAGGAACTTAGTGGGGTTCTCAAGACAAAGACAAGAGCCAAGGAAGAGAGTGTTGCTCCATTTAACTCCCAGGACAAGCTGAGACCAGATAGACCGTTGGCCTGAGAGACAAACTTGACGTGACTCCTCCAGCTACACCCTTTTTGCAGCTGTTTTCCCAAGACAGAAGGCAGGGCAGAAGGTATGCGCAGGGGAGACAGATGGTGGCCACCAGAGCCAGAGCAGGGAGACATGTCCCTGATGCCCGTGCAACTAAAAGAAAACACCAAGTGTCATGTCTGCGACCGAGCATGTCTGTGGAGGCTTATACCCTCAAGAGACCTGAGCTTCTGCTCCAAACACAGGAGGCATCCCAGAGGCTTGGAGCTGGGGGACACCCTGCTTCTACTGGGGCAAATTTGGGGAGGGGATTCTTCCTCATATCTACAGATATGCAGAATCCCAGGGAACATATTTTCCATGGTATTGGGGACTGAACTGTCCCCCGCCCCACCACTGGCCCTAATTGATACGTAGAAGCCCTAACCTCCCATGTGACTCTATGTGGAGAGAGGGTCTTTAGGAGGTAATTAAGGTTACGTGAGATCCTATCAGTGGGGCCCTAATCCAATAGGGCTAGTGTTCTTACAAGGGGAGGAAGAGACACCCCCCCGGGGTGCACAGGGATAGAAGGCTGGGGGAGGACACGGCGAGAAGGTGCCACTTCAAGCCACGGGAAAAGGCCTCAGGAGAAACCAAACCTGCCAACACCCTGCTCTTAGACTTTCAGTCTTCAGAAGTGTGAGAAGCAAATTTGCTGTTGAAGCTACTCAGTCTGTGGTATTCTGTTAAGGCAGCCCCAGCAAACGAATACAAGAGGGAATAAGGGTTTGAGCGGCTTTGTTTTTTCATTGCATATGCGGCCTTCTGACACACTACATAATTTACTCATTATTGTCTGTCACCCTCTGTCCATCTGAATATAGCCCCACAAGCAGGGGGGCCCTTGTGTGTGCAGTATTTTCCTAAATGCTCAGAGGAGACTGGCAGGGAGCCCTGTGCCACTGTCCGAATTATCAAGTCAGGTGGCTCAATGCATGTTGAATTGATAAACAGATTGAATTCATAAACAAATGAACGAAGGGTCACAGTGACTTGTAGCCCGTTGGAACTTGACCAACACGGAAAGTGTGCTTGTGACTTACAAATAGTTGTGTTCAGAAGTGTGGTTTCTAGGGGCACCTGGGTGGCTCTGTCGGTTACGCGTCCGACTTCGGCTCAGGTCATGATCTCACGGTTTGTGAGTTCAAGCCCAGAGTCGGGCTCTGTGCTGACAGCTGAGAGCCTGGAGCCTGCTTCAGATTCCGTCTCTCCCCCTCTTGCCCTCTGTCTCTTTTTCTCTCTCACAAATAAATAAAAAAAATTTTTTTAATGTGGTTTCTACATCGGAGATTTGCTTTTTTTCCTGTCTGGGGGAGGCAGGTTTCATCCTCAAGAACCCTACGGTTCCTTCCTGTCTCCACATGGCCTGTGACAGTTCCGAGGTGTGATGACACAGTGAAAGTATGCAAAGTCTGGAAAACCAAGTATCCATGAGAGGTGTTACCTGAGCCAAAGATTCCATTAAGTTCCTCACAACTTTGTCTTGGTCTTCGGTCAGGATCCTGTGAAGAGTGGCCCGTCTCTCACTGTCCTTCCTCAGCATAAAGAATCCAGAATCTTTCTCTTCAGGGGAAGGTGGAGCGCTGTGGTCTTCGAAATTTTCGTCTGGAATGCTGTTAAGAATTTAATGCAGCATAAATCACGGTGTCCTTTATAAAATGACACATGACGTACTTCTTTCACCCAAAGTAAGTCAGGTCTTTACCCCAGAAAGAGTGTCCGTATTCCTTTTACGTCTCGCTCTCCACAGGATTTGGCTCTCGTCTTGAAAGAGAAGGGATCCACCTTCAACTCCGTGTCCGGAGAAACCGAGCCGTATTCGCTGCTGCTGCTGGTGTCCTCCACCAAGACGGGCACGGGCAAGGATATGCTTCTAAGATACTCTGCTTATCACGAGAGGGGGAAACGCTCATTCATGCTTTTAGAAATGTATGCATGCCAGGGGCACCTGGGTGGCTCAGTTGGGTAAGCGTCCAACTTCAGCCCAGGGCATGATCTCATGGTCCGTGAGTTCGAGCCCCGCGTCAGGCTGGGCTCTGTGCTGACAGCTCGGAGCCTGGAGCCCGCTTCGGATTCTGTGTCTCCCTGTCTCTCCGCTCCTCCCCACTTGCACTCGGTCTCTGTCTCTCTCTCTCTCTCAAAAGTAAATAAACATTGAAAAAAAAATTTACACATACTAAACACGCACCAAAAGAGAACAATATTCATTGTCAAGTGTGGCACTGCAATGACTAGTAAAATTATGCTACCTAAGAGGACGGTCATGGATCCTAATTTCTCCCCGTGCTCCATGTCCAATCCCTGGGGGGGTTGGGAGGGTGGGCAAGGTCAAGGTCTCCCAGGCCCTGAAAGGAATACGTCAGGGCTGTGAAAAAGTAGAAGAAGCACCAGACCCAGAGGTCCTGGGTTCCAATCTCCTCATTTCTATTGACCACCTGCCAGACATTAGGAAGGCAATTTAAGGGTCTCAGTTCTCATGTCTATAAATAAAGGACCAAATTCATATTTTTTATTTAATTTTTTTGGGGGGGAGAGCATAAGCAGGGGCAAGGCAGAGAGAAGGGGACAGAGTATCTGAAGTGAGTTCTGCACTGACAGGCTGACGGCAGCCAGCCCTATGTGGGGCTCAAACTCATGAACTGCGAGATCATGACCTGAGCCAAAGTCAGATGCTCAACTGACTGAGCACCGAGGTACCTCCAGATTCCTATTTTTTAAACCATGTTCCTCACAGGCTTAAGGGTCCACCTTAGCATCTTGGGGCTGCCTTAGTTGGGTTGAGTGAGTAGGATTCTGTGATTCTAGAACACAAGTTCCAAACCTGTTTTGCCCAAAACAGATGTGCTCTATCAGTCTTATATATCAGGGTTCTGTTTAAGGATTCATATGAAAAAGGGTTCTTTGCCAAACACGAATTGTGGAAACCATTAGACTATGTGATCTCTTATGTCTTTCCCAGTTCTCAGGTACTGTGAGTCCATAGTGAACATGGGCTTTTATTTTGGAGGAGACTGACCTGGCACAGTAGGAATTGTCAACATATCATCAAATATTGATTTTAAAGAAAGTAATTTTTGCCAGAATCATCCTTCCCTAACAAGTGTCCCAATACTACAAAAGGCCTTACTAAAGAAGGCAGATATAAAATTATAAAAAAGGAAAGCCACTGTTGCCTAGAATCCCTTTTTTACCTAATTCGTCTTGGGCTGGGCTGAATCAACAACTGCCCCAGTATCAAAGACATGGGATGGTCAGTCAGCAAGTGGTCAAGTGGCCTCTCGACTCTGTCTGCTGTGACTGCAAATCAATAATGATTCGCAGCAAGGGGGGTGGCGGTAGACCATGACAATGATCAGACAGATGGACGTGTTTGAGAAGCACTCATCTGATTTACAAACATAGGAAAGCCAGACAGACCTTTTCTTTCTTTTCTTCCTTCCCTTCCTCCAACTATTACCAGACTCTATTCCTTATGATTCCATGTATATATGTGTGTGTGTGTGTGTGTGTGTTTTATTCTGTTATATATATAACTGTAAGAAAATATACCAAAGAACGCATATTATTAATGGTAGTTATTTCCACAAGATGTGATTTGGGGTGATTGTGATTTTCTTTCATTTTTCCAAAATTTTAAAACCTTCTTCAATAAACATGTATTATGTTTATAATCAGAAAAATACACGTGATAAAAAACACTTTTCACAAGCAAATATTCAACAGGTGGTAACACTGTATAGCCAAGAGCTTGATTTACCTAATGACACAATTAGTGATGATTCAGAAGATGAAAAAAAAAATCCCATTACATAGCAGAAAGTGATATTTCTCTGAAAATGTACTGCCCTATCACTGGGAAGCTCTTCCAAGCTGCTGAGTCTTAGGAAAAGGGTTTTCCAGCCGTATCCAGGAGCTTCCTTAATCACAGAATCTTGCAGGTAGGACATGTCCTACCCCTTGATTATATCAAAACTGTCATGCAGGGCCATTCTATTATTCTAGCCCCCTTGTAGCTCAGGTGAAGAAAGCAGGTGTTAGAGAGGTACCTGGCTTTGGTTCCAGCTGTAGAGAGGAAGAAGAGAAGTATATACAGCTTCTGGGGATAGTTCATCTCTGGGGAAACCATCTCACCGATCAGCAACTAGAAAATCTCTCAAGGATGAATTGGTTGACCCACCTGCTGTCACTGAATTTGTTACACTGCTGAATTACTAGAAGGTAGGAACTGAGACGAAGCTAAGAAGAGCTGCTCTGAGCTTACCAATTTAACACCACAATTCCTTATTTCAATGTATAGAGACGTGCAAATTGGTACACTGAAAATACATGGCAGGGGAAAGTGCTCACATGCGCTATTTCCCAAATTTACTTGACCATGGAATTCCCATTTTTCTGGAACAGCTCATGGACCCAGCATTTCACGGACTATATTTTAGGAAGTGCTGCTACAGCAGAAAGCAAAAGGGTAACCTCTTACTTGCTGGTAATAGTAAGGTTGTCTAAGAAGAGAAAGGTTTGTCGGGGGCCCCAAACACAGGACTGCTTTCGAGAGACATTTCCGGTGGCTGTTGAGATCTCTCGTGTGCTTTGTTTCACTTCGTATTTACAGGAATAGATGGCAGAATGGACAAAACAGTGGCTAGCTTGGCCAAATACGGACTCAAGGCTTGGGAGCACAGTCTTCATTGCTATTAGACATCAAGCTCTTAAAGCTAACATCACTGGTAGTGGCTAACGATCAGGCAGTGTAGACATAGGACGTTTCTATTATCATAGAATTATAGACCCCTTGCTTTTAGTTCCAGATTACAGTCTTTCTCCGGTTCTCCACTCCTCTTTGCTAATTCTCACGTGGAGCCCTTTGGGATATGACCCTGCTTTACCACCTCCAGCTTCTTCTCTTCCCCATGTATTTTAAGTACCAGCAGTTCTGAGCCACGTCCTGCTCCCTTCACACCATGGGGTTTCACACACACTGCATTAACTCAGGCTAGGACTGACCTCATCTGGCTCCCCACTCCCCAGCCACCTGTTAAACTCAAGTTCATCCTTATTCATCGGGGGTTGCCTCACTAGAAAGTCTTCCTTGGAACCACTTTCATAGACTGACGTCAATCACTCTGTCCCCCTTTACAACCCTCTCTGTACTGACTAAATTATACTACGGTGTTGTTGATTTATTCCTTATGCATCTCCCCTCTAAGAATAACAGCTCCTTAAAGTCAGGAACTATGCTTTTGTCATCCTTATATATTCAGGGCCTAGCACATTTCTTGGGCACACAGTGAATGCACAGTAAGTGCGTATTAGGTTAAAATGACTTACTTAATTCTCTGGGTCTATGTGTGGCAAAGGGAGAGCAGTCCGGTATTGGACAAGTCATGTCTCCCTAAGGGGGAAGGAGACCCTCCTCACCACCATCCTCCCATCCCCCTTTTGAGGGGAAGCCGAGTACAGCTATTGGATGTAGGGGCCCCTCCAGGAAAGCCGTGACTTATCCTCTGGACAGAAACAGTGTATGACCTATAAAAACACCTGGGGAAGGAAGAGTCCTGCAGCTGTGTTCATTTAGGAGAACTAGGCCAGGTTATAGTTTATAGTTTTAATTAACAGGAGTCATGAAGTTCTTGGTCACACCTAAGAACAATCCCAAGCGGGATTTTAGCTGTTAATTAGGTTAGCACATCTGTTTTTGCTTTCTGGGGGAGAAGAGGGGTTTCTGAAGGAATGGCCCAGCCAGGCTTCAGCTGCACATATCCTTGCTACCCAGGAGCCTCACATGGAGGCAAAAAGCAGAGGATGAGGCTTTTTAATGGGAAATCTAGAGCTTATATCGCACGACGCACCAAGCTTTGGCTCGGTGGGCAAAATATAAAAACGAACTCACCATTTGATCCAGCTGAGAGGGCTGTGGAAAGAAGAGCAAACAGCAACATGAACACATGTTGGCTTTGTTGTTAAACAGAAATAATGAAAAAGTGCTTGAAAAGGGATCAATGTCCTTTCCAAACATTCAACCCATCTACACTCATCCCAAATAAGCACAAAAATGCCAATAACAAATGGATCATTTACTTGCCTTTCCTTTCTGAAATAAGCTATGGAAACTATTGCAAGAGACAGTGTATATTTTCACACTGCTTTTTTTTTTTTTAAGTAACTGACAATCTTCTCTTCTCTATTTTTTTTTTCTTGCAGAGGGCGGGTAGTAGTTATTCCAAACAATATTCTGTAAGAGGCAACAGGTATTTTCCACTGACTAAAATTAAAAGAACATATTATCTGGATGGCTTGGAAGTTTTAACAGCTCCATAATAGCCCTATAGCTCATCAGTGGTGATTTAAAGTTTTAGCTCTAAAAAGCTGTATTTCACCCCTATTATGCTGTAACCATTGTATCAGTGATGCCAGAATGCTATAGCTACTGATATACTACCTACCTACTAACCAGGTGATGAAAGACTATTATGTAGGAGGCCCTGGCGTTTGTGAAATCGATGGTAAACAGCTTCCTGATACCAAAACTGAACGTCTGAGAACACTCAGCTAACGTTTACACGAATTTCCAGTGATACCTATCTATAACAGATTACCTTACTTCTGGAAAAATCTACCTTTAAGGCTGAGGGTTTAGTGACTCTGCCTCACATCCTCCTCAATGCAACCACATACCTGAAAGCTTAGGTTGCGTCTTCTTCTTTTTGCTTGAAACTTTTAAGAACTCGTCAATAAGCAAGTCGTTAGCACAGGCTCTCTTGTCAGGGTCCGGTTCAAAACATTTCAATATGAATGCCTTGGCCTCTGCGGACATGGACTCTGGGATCTCTGGGTGGACTTTAAACATTCCCACCTAAGACACAGCACAAGGTAACTTCTGAGTGACCCTCTCATCACATGAGCTCCAGGATCCAAAACTTGGTCCCCTAGCACAACAAAGTCCTTTACCATATACTTCCTACAAACTCATGCCTTTTCTCAAAGCGAGATAGGATGTTTTTTTCTCTAGGTTATGGGAAGTTTCCAGAGTGCTTTTGTAACCTCATCAATGACACACACAGAGCAATCATGTTAAGACAGTAGACAGCATAATGAAGTAATAATTCAGTCCTCAAAGTTTTAGAACACAGTAGCACACTGGCATGCAAGAAAGATACCTGTAATTGAGACCATTGTGTTGGTCCTAATAGCTATAGGCCAGGAATCGTGTTTGGTTTTTTGATTTATAAGTTCCACTGAATACTCCCAACAACCCAATGGATTAAATATTATCCCTGTCACATCAAAGAGGAAAATGAGGCTCAGAGGGGTGAGGTTACATGTTACAGAAACAGAGATCTGGGATCGAAACCTTAATTTTTTTGGCTTAAAGCCTGTGTTCTTTCCCCTATGCCATGATTTGTGAATATTTTTCCTGCCCCAAATTGCTCATATATAGAGATATTTTTAAATATTTTAAAATTAAACAAACAGAATTTTTATAACAATTAGAATTTTCTTCTCATCGCTGTCATTCTAAATTTTTTCAGTAATGTTTTGATGTATTAGTAAAGAAAATGTTCTAAGGAAATATTTTTTGTTACTATATAGCTTATAGAAGTGAATTATTATATAGATAATAATATACAGTTATTTATGGTTAATTATATAGCCTTTACTATATGTCAGACACTATTCTAAGTGCTTTGCATGTATTATCTCATATATGTCTCAAAAAACCTTTATTAGATAGGTACCTTTTTTATACCCATTTTATAGATGAGGAAAATGAGGTACAAGAAGTTTAAGTCATTTGCCCAATGTCCCCAAAGAGTTTGACAGTGTTGGAGCCTACGTTCAAACACTGTAAATCAGTGCTCGAGTCTATATTATCTCATTTAATGCATATTGTATAATAATCCCTGCACCGATGGGGAAGAGAGCAGCATTTCAGAGGGAACTCCTAGAGATGGGTGAAAAGTTGAAAGACTGACCAAGAAGAGAAAGACATTCATTTATGTCAAGAAGGGCAGCTCTCTTAGCAGCTCTCACCGCCCTTCTCGTTTGGTTGCACTACTCATTTCTGTATCAGCAGTAACCCATCAGATCACCTTCAAGCTTAAAGTGAGGCAACCTTTACACAAAAGCGGAAGGTAGGTCACACAGGGCTCATCACGGGAGGCAAGTCGCTAGAAACATCGTCAGCGGCAGGGAAAGAGATAACAACTTACCAGAAGTTCTCTGCCTTACAGAACGACAGACTTGAGCTCTACTCCTTGGGAAACAAGTTCTCAGTTTAAATCTTGGGCTTGGCAGCGTGGCAGGTAAGGGCAGGTGGGGACTGAAGGGACTCAGAACTGGTCACTGCTTTGCTCAGTCCCTGAATTCTGAAGCAGTGGCCCCTGGGCTTTCTCAGCCCTATTTCCATATTTGGTGCTTCCTGTTCTGGGAGGTGGGCTGCTTCCCACTTCCAGGAGAGGGCAAATAAACAGACTAGAAGAGTCGCTACGTAAGAATATGATTGACGTCCTCAAAGTAGCAATTATGCCCACCCCTTTCTTAATGGGGCTTCTAAACTCTTCTGATAGAGGAGGGAAATATTGCTTTGATTTAATATTTAAATGAATAAAAAAAGTCTTTAAAATCTCCTTCCATGGAAGATTTTCAGACTATTTCCCAAAGAGCTTAAAGCATCTTCCATAAAGTAGTATGTTATTTATGTTGCATTGTGAAAAGGCATCAGAGGAACTTACATGGAATCTCACTTTATAGCTGAGAAAACTAAGGCAGGGAGAGACAGACAGATCCTCAGTGTGAGGCACACACATTGACTCTGAGGGATGTGAATCTTCATGAACTTTAATGAACTTTGTGAGCACATTTAATGTGCTTACCTACGCTCCTCTCCTTTGGCCTAAAAAAATTATCATATAGACACATGGAACATCTAATAGCTTTATCCAGTGGTTTTCAAGACATTTAAGACATTTGAAATGTGACCTTGAACATAGCTGCTTGTGGTTCTCCCAGTTCATAAAAAGGTGGTTTCCCTGTGGCCATTTCGATGATCGTGCAGCCCAAAGACCAAATGTCTGCTGCTTTCCCGTAGCCTCTTGGTCCTTTGTCTATGATTTCTGGTGCCATATACTGAAGGGTACCTGGGGGTAATCCAAACACACTTCTACTTTAGAAAACACATGAATATCTAATGACAGCTTTAACTGTCTACATACATAAGACAACTTTAAAAGCATGATTCAGGTCTTAGTATCTCAACTTTTCTTGTTTTAAGTTTATTTATTTTGAGAGAGAGAGAGAAAGCAGGAGCAGGGGAGGTGGCAGAGAAAGAGGCAGAGAGAGAGAGAATCCCAATCAGGTTCTGCACTCTCAGCACAGAGCCTGATGCAGAGCTTGATCCCATGACCATGAGATCATGACCTGAACCAGAGTCAGATGCTTAACCCACTGAGCCACTCAGGTGCCCCTCATCTTTTTTTTATGCCTATTTTATTTTGAGAGAGAAAGAGAGAGTGCAAGAGGAGGAGGGGCAGAGAGAGAGAGAGAGAGAGAGAGAAAGAGAGAGAGAGCAGGAAGCCTGACATAGGGCTTGAACTCAGGAACTGTGAAATCATAACCTGAACTGAAATCAAGAGTTGGATGCTTAACCAACTGAACCACCCAGGTGCCCCAATATCTCATTTTTTTGTGTTCCATTTTTCTTGGTCATTAATAAAAATGGAAATAACAGTTGTCATAATGGATTTTATCAGGGATATAAGAATAGTTTGCCAATGTGATCTGGTCATGAATAGATGCTTTGTCATCTAGATACTAGAGTATAAATGAGGTATCACTTTATTGGGGCCTCTTAGAAACTTCTAACAATTAGTCATTTGAGAACAACAGAGAATATATCAACACACATTTTTTGCAATTAGTTTTTCAAATACACAAAGATTCCTATTATGTATACTTCTAATCTTTCCAGAAAAATTCTAGGCCATTCATCCATTTTTTCTAGATCTATATTTCTCAATTTCTTTTTTTTATAAAGTTTTTTTAACATTCATTTATTTTTGAGAGACAGAAAAAGAGAGAGTGCAAGCAGGGGTGGGGTGGAGAGAGAAGAGACACAAAATCTGAAGCAGGCTCCAGGCCCCAGCCCCGATGGGGGCTCAAACCCACGAACCGTAAGATGACCTGAGCTGAAGTCGGATGCCCAACAGACTGAGCCACCCAGGTCCCCCGATGTATTTCTCAGTATCTAAATTGAATGATTAATTCTTCTGTCTTGATTCTTATCTCTAAATCATGAAAGCATGAAAGATTCTGAAAGCCATTGTTAAAAGTAATGTAAACCATTTCTCGTGCACTCTATTCTGTAAATCAAATATATATGGCTTCTGCTGCATGCCTGTGGTCCATGGAATAACAGGTTTAACAGATCAAAGACAGGTCTTGAGCCATTAGTACAGACAAATCACCAGACACAATGTGAAGAAGAATACAACGAAACATAGGAGATTTAAAAGGCTATGTGGAATCAGAGAGTTGAAGAGTGTGGTAGGATGGCAAGAGCATTGAATGGGGAGTCAAGAACACTTGGTTCTAGGTTTAGTCTGGTCTATCCCAGATAAACACTCAACTGTGGTTATCTCAAGTGGCTCAAACAAGAGGCTGGCTTGGCTTCTCAGAGACCCTAGATTGATTCCCCCAAATCCAACAATGAATCAGGAGTGTGAACAGGAACAGATTATTGCCACATCCCCTGCTACTGATATACTCCTACAAATGATATAATCAGCAAACAGGAACTCATCCAAGATGCCACATTCAATTATCTCCAATCCTGAGGCAGTTGCTAAAAGAGCTACTTCAGTATTTTCTGATTCATAACCAAACTGACAGACAACCTGATAAATACAGACACCTTTTATGAATGCCTCATGCATGATTTACAGATGAAACTGCTAGGCACAACTCCTCTAAGTTGTTCCCGTGAAACCCACCAACACAGGCTAGAAACTGGCTGCTGTTCATAAAACCAAATGAAAGTATATTATCTTTGTCTAGTATTGTCATCTGGCCAGGTTACCCACCAGCTCTCCTCATTATGTGGCAGTAGCTCACGTTCAAGTTCACATACAATTGTACATGCGTACTGTGAGCTTAAATCGGCAACATTATTGGAGGGAAGCATTTCACCTAGCCAAGAATAAGGTAATACCACTCTTCACTCTTCAAATCCCCTACCCTTAGTAGAAAACCGCTAGGATTTCTCTTCATCTATAGCTGATAAGCTATAGTGATTGGTTTTTTTTTTTTTTTTGTACTTGGATCTAAAAAAGAATGGATGTGAGAATTTAAGTTATACTAATATCTGAGTAGAAACTGCAACTGGTTAACAACAAAGTGAACTTTAAAAATTGGACAACTCAGGTAATATCAATACATTATGCAATGTTTCTATTCATCAGATAATATTTCAAAGAGCTCTATCTGCCAATTGTGCTTAATTATCCCCCACAGAGTAAGTGCCAAAAAAAAAAAAAACCCTCAGGCTTAGTTATGTATTCATATATGCTCTCTTTATTCCATAATCACATGACACATAATATTTTATATAAAAAGATTTACAGAGCCAGATAATGAAGATGTAAGCCAATCTGTACAGTAGCCTACGGAAAAAAGTGAGAGCATTAGCTCTAAAGCGCAGATCTTATACATCTGCATTCCAAGGTTTTAAAAAATCACTTTAGGGGCGCCTGGGTGGCGCAGTCGGTTAAGCGTCCGACTTCAGCCAGGTCACGATCTCGCGGTCCGTGAGTTCGAGCCCCGCGTCGGGCTCTGGGCTGATGGCTCAGAGCCTGGAGCCTGTTTCGGATTCTGTGTCTCCCTCTCTCTCTGCCCCTCCCCCGTTCATGCTCTGTCTCTCTCTGTCCCAAAAATAAATAAACGTTGAAAAAAAAATTTTAAAAAAGAATAGAAAGTAGGAGGCAAGAGTGGGAGCAGGGAGAACAGGCTATGGAGGTAACGCAGGTGGGAGATGAGGGAGGCAGCAGCGGAGGCAGTGAGAAGTGTTCCAGTTTTCGACATCTCCTGAAGGTAGAGCCAGTAGGTCTCTTTGCGGGTTGGGTCGGGGTGTGAGAAAAGAGGCACCACGGACAACTCTAGGTCTTGGGTGGCCATCAACTGAGATGGGAAACAGTGTGGGCAGAACGGGTTTGGGGAGAAGATAATGAATTCCATGTGGCATGTTAAGTCTAGTTTGAATCCTAGCTCTATTACTTACTAGCTCTGTGACCTCAGGCAAGTTATTCGACCTCTTTTAACATTAATTTCTCATCATAAACTGGGATACTGATAACTTAAGGATTAGGGTCCATGTACGAATTTCAGTGAAACATGTATGTAAACTGCTTAATGCAGGCAGGTATACTGCCAGCACTCTATAAATCCTGGTTGATGCTGCCTTCCCTCTCGCCAAATCACCAAGAAGTGGAAACAGGTCAATATCTTTCAAGTCAGGTCATCAGAGGTTGACCAAGCAGCGGTGAGGCCTATCCGGTGAGAAGATCAAGGTGTGCCCACTCCAAGCCCTCTTGACCAGCCCTGGAGACAGACCAGGCACATTAGTTACGTGTGTCACTCATGTGAAGCCAGCATGAGAAGAGCAAAGGGCTCTGGGAGGATTGCTTTACTAAAACTCTTTTGGGGACTAAAAAAACAAAAAACAAAAAACAAAAAAACAAAAAACACGTCTTTAAGATTAGCAAGAAGATATAATTAAATTAACATCCTGCCCAAATAAAACCTCTGAAAGTAGGGATTTCCTGTCAGAAGTTACTGAGTCTTGGCAGCATCTAAAACGTCTCTTGCCAAATTGAGAGAGTATGAGGAAAGAAATGGAAACACATTTAAAGTTACTAGCAGGATGGAATTAATTTTGTTCAGAAAAATACATTTTAACTGTGTTTAATGCTGTGCCCTGAAATACCCATTGCTGTGAGGGTGGGAACTGGGTCAGAGCTGTTGTTGGCTGAATGTTCGGAGAAAATTTACAGAATCTCTCTCTCTCCTTTTCTTCTTCCAGGCTACTGGAATAGATACGTGAGCAACATGGGGAGAAAGATGGACCAGAGCAAGATCAAAGCAAAGAGAAAAGGGTAGATTAAAAATCTGAGTTCTATCACTTACAAACAGTTGTGACTTCTGGCTGTGATCTCTCTTCTCTCTCTCAATTTCCTCACCTACCTCATGGGATTCAAAAATGAGGATACCTGGCCATTTTGCTTTCTAGTAGACCACAGATTATTCATTACTTTTTTTTTTTTTTTTTTTTGCTGAATTATTCTTTCTCTGATGATAATGACAAGGACTTAGCACTTCAAGAGAATCAGCAGAATGGAGCGGTAAGAACCAGAGTTGAAATTCCTCTTGTAATTGTGGTGCAATCATTAATCTCTCTGAGCCTTGGTTTCCTCTTGGCTACTGTTAGCTTTTTGGCAATCGCTTTGTCTCCACGACCTCAGGACTTTGTTCTAGAGGTAGCTTGGTGGCTGGATTGCCTAATTTCTCAGGCAAGCTCTCTTCCCCACCCCAGTGCTGAGCTGATGAGTCACTTCCTCTTTCTGAATTGAAAATTCTACCGGTTATTTATGTTGTGAGTAGGAAATAGGCCACAGGGAGTAAACAGATTAGGAATTCATAGTTCAAATGGGAAGAGATTAAGGTATGAGTAAGAGTCACAGAGAGGCTGGGGTAAAAAAAAAAAAAAAAAAAAAAAAAAAAAATCTTATAAAGGCTTATAGTGGTTGTAGGCCAACCCGGAGAGGAGTAATGACACAAAAGGGAAAACAAAAACAAATTGAGAGTTTAAAAAAACATTTCAGTGGCATTAACCAGGAGACAGAGCAAGTCACAGAAATACAAGATGAGAAAAGAGCCAGGTCAAATTCTGTGTAACATTTTTCAGTGAGCATCAAAAGATACTGGCAATAATGTCTGTGAGAACCCAGACGGACTTTATCTCTCACATTATGCTCTAACGCAGCAATTATTTCTTTAATTACATTAAGATCCGTATCATCATTGCCAAAACATACCAGTAAAAGTTTCAGTACATGGGTTAATGCCAGCAAGCCTCTTTGATGTCCCGAAGTCTGAGATCTTGAGAACGCCACTGTAGGTATTAATCAACACATTGTCACCCTAGAGAACAAAAGACTTGAATCAAAACTAGTCTTTCCTCCGGTACTGTTTGTTGTTGGCTCGTAAGTCCAATAAGAAACGGTGTCCCCAGAGTAAACGAGGCCACTAAGTCTGTAGTCTTCATTACAGTCAACCTCAAGAGTGAATTCTTGACACCATTTTTGTGCCTATATTATCATTTCACAACGTGCTACTCAGGCCACAAGGTCAAAAGGCGCCTGCCTGGTCAGAGTTTGCTGTGGTTTGTGAACAGAAGGGGTCACCTGTGTGTGATTAAGTTCAAACACGACATTCATGATTTCCCATTGTATTTTCTGTTATTTTACTTCTTTTCCCGGAATATTTGGGGATATGGCAAATCACGAGATCTGGGATGATCTGCGGATAGTAATATTGACTTCCTTTCCACGGTGCCACCTTTGCCAGAAATGTATTAGTTCTGAATTTCCTCTTTTTAAGAAGAATCAAGTAAGTTACTTAATTTTAGTTCAAACAATCAGTATATGATACTTGCGAGAAGAGAAGATCTTATTTATTTTCCCTCCCAATCATTCATCCATTGATGCAGTAAATATTTACTGAGTAGCTACTCAGGGCAAGGATACCAAGATGAACCAGCCTGTGATCTCGTCAGGGGCGGAGACCTTATCCTGTCCAGTTTTGTTCTGCTGTGCTGCCCCCTCCCCAGAGCACCTGAAACAGTGCCAGGGGTGCAGTGGAAGCTCAATTTTGTTGGGTGAACACAGTTAAGAGGCTTATTCCTTGAGGAGAAGAGATAAGGCATGAGTACCAATACCTGACTCAGAGCGGAGGAGTTAGTATCTTCCATTTCTGCTATTTCTACGATTTATTTATTCACAATTCTAAATTAATACTCATAACACAGTATGACTTTTGCAAAAAGAAAAGAAAACGAAACCAGTTGCCCACCAAGGAACTTTCAAACGTGAATCCTCGTGCATCCTACCTTTATATCCCGATGGACTATCTGATTGTCATGGAGGTATTTTAATCCTTCAAGTATTTGCTTTGTATAGAAGCCAATTGTTTGCTCATTGTCCTTCAATGGGCCCCATTTGGAACGAAGGAGAGCTGAAAGACTTCCTGCAAAGCAGGGAGAAACAGTGGATAAATTCTTATTGAAATGAGTTCTTTAAAGCATGTTAATAATGTAACATTAATTTAAGCTAACACTTTCTGGTTATTCATGGTGGCCCAGGAACTGGAGTATTAGACACCTGGGCTCACGTATGAATAGGAAAGTGTCCCTGCTCTGAAGATGCTCATTATCAAATACGGTCAAAATAAAAGGCTCCTCAGTCCCTAACTTTAATCTAGGTCACAATGATTGATACTAAAATCGTTCAGGATATTTGTATTGCCGCCTAATAAACTTCAAGCTGATGTCACATGTCTAAATTTGTAAAAAATTTTGAGGTATATTCGACATATAACATTATATTAGTTTCAGGTGTAAAACATAATGACTTGATATTTATATACATTGCGATATTTATATACATCTCAGCAACTTTCAAATACACAATACAGTGTTATTAACTATAGTCATCAGGCTGTACATTACATCCCCAGGACTAATTTATTTTATAACTGGAAGTTTGGTCCTTTTGACCTTCTTCACCCATTTTGCCCACCCCTATCCCCTGCGTCTGTTCTTTGTTATTTTTGAACTTGTTTCCTTTGTTTGTTTGGGATTTTATGTATTTTTTTAAAAAAATTTTTTAACGTTTATTTATTTTTGAGACAGAGAGAGACAGAACATGAATGGGGGAGGGTTCCGAGAGAGAGGGAGACACAGAATCGGAAACAGGCTCCAGACTCTGAGCGGTCAGCACAGAGCCTGACGCGGGGCTTGAACTCACGGACGTGAGATCATGACCTGAGCTGAAGTCGGACGCTTAACCGACTGAGCCACCCAGGCGCCCCAGGGATTTTATGTATTTGTTTATTTATTTTGAGAGAGCGAGTGAGCAGGCGTGGGAGTTGGGGAGGGGCAGAGAGAGGGGGAGAGAGAGAGAGAAGGCCTGGGAGTTTGGGAGGGGCAGAGAGAAGGAGATAGACAGTCCCAAGCAGGCTCTGCACTTTCTGCCTACTCAGGGCTTGAACTCATGAACCATGAGGTCATGACCTGAGCAGAAATCAAGAGTCAGACACTTAACCGACTGAGCCACCCAGATGCCTCTGGGTTTTTTTTTTTTAGTTCCACATGTAAGAGAGCTCATATAGTTTTTGTCTTTTTCTGCATAACTTATTTCACTTAGCATAATGCCCTCACAGTCCATCTGTGTTGTTGCAAATGGCAAGATTCACTCTTTTTTATGACTGAATAATATTCTATTATGTATACAAAACACATTTTCTTTATCCATTCATCCAGTGATGGGACACTTAGGTTCTTTCCATATCTTGGCTACTGTGAACAATGCTGCAATGAACATAATCTCATTTTTCTTTTAACTTAGACGAAATAAGACGTGTAAACTCATAAATCCCATTCACTTGTTCTCCTCTTCAAGCCCCTACAAATTTATAATTTCTTAAAAAAGAAAAACATCTCTTACCTCCTGGGACCTGCTCCATGAAGATTTTGATGAAACCGTTCTCACTGAAAGAGCCCAGATACTGGACAATATTTTTATGCTTCAGATGCTTATGCAATGCTATTTCTTCATGTAGGGGCTGGGAGTATCTAAAAGACGTGAAAATGTTGATGAGCTAATTACGTAGCCAGATTTTCGTGTATACATTTAAGCAGTACAAATTGAAAACATCAGCTAGATATACGCCCATATGTAAAGTAAAATATGGCTATCTAAAGCCTTTATTTCTCATAACATAAATTCTGGGAAGTTGAAGTGGTAGTGGGTAGGGTCTGTGGGGAAATGTGTCAGGCACTGATCTGAGCCTACCGTATGTACTCATTTCTCACAAGAACCCTAGCAGAAGGTACTTTTCAGAAGCCCATTTTACAGATGAGGAAATTGATTCACCAGGAGGATGACGAACCTACCCAAGATCTTAAAGAAAGCTAATAAGTGACAGATATTAGCCCAGGAAAATTGAACGCACCTACATAGCTCATTGTCTATATTAAATGACTTTCAATTCCACTCGCCTCATAACATAACTCTACTATTAGAGGAGGCTCTTGCCCAGGAAGATAAAAATTTCAAGGAACTTTCATCTTCATTCTAGGACTTACTGGAAGCTCCAGCAACTCTTCTGTAGAAAACACAAAACCATTTAAATCCTGTCTCCTTGAGCTCCTCAAAAATCCTCATCTTATTGAGTCTATCAGTTCTAGTACATGAGGATTTTTTTTTTTTTTTTTACTGCATCCTAACCAGGCCTCCATGCTGAAAGACCAGCATTAAACCAGGCTTCAAAATCATGTACTTGATGTGTGTTGCTTTATCAGATTATACAATGAAAGTGTTTTGTATTTCCGGAACATACAGAAAAACCCTTTTGATGATTATTTGAAGTACTATAAAGCCTGTAGACTCTTAGCAGTCTCGCATATTAATATTATATTATATATTTATATTATATTAATATGATTATTGTATAACTAACTACAGTAGGGTGTTAGGGACTCAAAGCTATGCCCTAATATTTTTTCTGTTCTATAATGGAGGTTACAGGTATGAAAGGCACTAACCACTAAAACATAAACCACAAACCTGATGCCTCATAATCTGCTTCAGTACTATATGCAAGAAATGCTTAGCTCTTGGGGCGCCTGGGTGGTTCAGTTGGTTGAGCATCCGACTTCAGCTCAGGTCATGATCTCACGGTCAGTGGGTTCGAGCCCTGCGACAGACCCTGTACTGACGGCTCAAAGCCTGGAGCCTGCTTCCAATCCTGTGTCTCCCTCTCTCTCTCTTTGCCTCTCCCCCACTCTCACTTTGTCTCACTCTGTCTCTCAAAAATAAATAAATATTAAAAAAAAGAAATGCTTAGATCTTACAATGGCAAATCCATATAAACAGAATGGATTTTTTTGAATGCCAATAACGAATTCTAGAAGTGGTTAGTATTGTATAATACTATTTTCATGAAGTTTTTCAGAATATACTACAAATTAGCAGGTTACAAAAATCCAAGTTCATTTAATTTAAACTTTTATAATCTGTAAAATATTACTCGGAATGCTGCCAACAATAACCAAAAACTGACTTGTACTTTAGATCTTTTACTCATTTTATTTTTCTTTAGAACTGGTCTAGGAACTATAGAGGTAGGTATTATACTGAAACCCCTTAGCAGGCTATCAGTTAGAGACAATTCCATATTGATAACTGAGGGAGACAACATGAGAAATACTGGTATAGAGTGTAACCAATAAAATACTTAGGTTATAAGTGAAATAACCCATACAGAGAAAGACAGATACCATATGTTTTCACTCTTATGTGGATCCTGAGAAACTTAACAAGAACCCATGGGGGAGGGGAAGGAAAAAAAAAAGAGGTTAGAGCGGGAGAGAGCCAAAGCATAAGAAACTCTTAAAAACTGAGAACAAACTGAGGGTTGATGGGGGGTGGGAGGGAGGAGGGGAGGGTGGGTGATGGGTATTGAGGAGGGCACCTTTTGGGATGAGCACTGGGTGTTGTATGGAAACCAATTTGACAATAAATTTCATATATTGAAAAAAATTAAATAAAATAAAAATTCCTGAAAAAAAATACTTAGGTTATGATTCTCAGGACATTTGTAAGAAAGTTACTTTTTCCATCAAGTTTAAACCTTTTATTAACACTAGTTAATAAGATTGCTCTTGATATGCATAAGATAAATTAGTAGCAAATATTGGGTCTATTCTACAGATTTAGGACATCAAGATGACTAAATAATCTGAAGTAAGTGATTAGTTCAGTTTATGATGAACCAAGAGGCTCCCACCCCTTGACCTTCTATTGAAAACCAATCATGAACTTTTAAATGTAAGATCCTGGAGGGGAGCCTGGGTGGTTCAGTCAGTTCGGCTCAGGTCATGATTTCATGGTTTGTGAGTTCGAGCCCTGCATCGGGTTCTGTGCTGACAGCTCAGAGCCTGAAGCCTGCTTTGGATTCTGTGTCTCCTTCTCTCTCTGCCCCTCCCCTATTTGTGCTCCGTCTCTCTCTGTCTTTTAAAAATAACTTAAAAACTGAAAAAAAAAATTAATAAATTTAAGATCCTGGAAAAGGAAATACACTACTCCCCCATCCCCTCCAATATGTAGTAACCAAAGGATGGCTTAAAAGTTACAATAATAGTCAAGATTCATCCTAGCTAAGAGTAAGAACTCTTCTCCAATATGAAATTCATTGGTAACACTCAGCAGTTCTAAGTGAAAGAGTAAGTGCCAAGCGCTGAATAAGCATGAAATTATAACTCGTTCAAGTCGATAAGCAATGCTTATCTATGGAAATTATAAGAAAATCTTATTTCTTCTCAATTAGCTGTGACAATGGAAAGAAGAAATGGTATAGGTAATCAGAGATACTTATATAGATTTAGCTTGGAAAAAGTATTGGTCCACATGTGTTTCCAGAGCACCTTCTCTGAGTCAAATTCCCACGATATCCATCTAAACCAATGGTTCCCAGCCTTGGCTAGACATTTCATCTGGAAGGATTTTGAAAAAATATCAATGCATATGACCCACCCCAGAATTTGGGGTGGTAAGATCTGAGCATCAAGCATTTTTTAAAGTTCCCCAGTTCGTTCTAATATGCAGCAGGGTAGAGAATAACTGATCTAAATAAATAGTTCAGGCATGTGTAGAATGTTAGAGGAGGAAGTCAGTCTGAAATTAACAACTAGTTGGGATAGGTTATGAATCCACTACCACCTGTATCCTACAACTACTCTGCTTCTCTAACAAAGTGTTTTTAAAGTGTAAATGAAACACAGAAGCAATGATTTGCATTGCTGTGATCTTTCATTCCAGATGGCCAATGCTGGATCATGCATTATTCACATGCATCCTATTATCATAGCAATTGTCCTTTCTAACTGCTATCTTTTTACATGCAACATCAAAAGCTCTCCAGGGCACATAGATAGAAATACCTTTGTGTGTGGTATCTCACAATAACATGATAGACTTCACTTTTTCTTTTGTAGGTAACTAGAAGAGGCCCTGTGCCAGGTGTTTAAGAGAAGCACTTGTCATGCAAGTATTTTCAAACAACCCACTTTATGCCAAATGCATTGCTATAGAACAAGATCTTTGTTGGTGTGCTTTGTGTACGTACACTGGTGGTTGAATAAACTTAAGTTACAAAGGTGATTTTATTTTAAAGTTTTTATTTATTTATTTTGAGGGGGAGGGAGGAACAGAGAGAGAAGGAGAGAGAGAGAATTCTAAGCAGGTTCTGCACTGTCAGCGCAGAGCCCGACGTGGGGCTCAAATTCACAAATCATGAGATCATAATTGGAGCCAAAATCAAGAGTCAGACTCTTAACTGACTGAGCCACCCAGGTGCCCCATTTGTTCTTGTTTTTCATCTCTAGCATTTCCTTTGATTCTTATTTAGGGTTTCTATCTCTGCTTACACTCCCTCTGTTTTTGCATGCTATCTACCCATTAGAGCCCTTAGCATATTAAAGTTGTTTTAAATTCCTGGTCTGATAATTCCAACATCCCTGCCATATCTGAGTCTGATTCTGATATTTATTCTGTCTCTTCAAACTGTGTTTGTGCCTTTTAGTATGCCTTGTAATTTTTGTGAAGTCAGGCATGATGTGTTAGGTAAAAGGAATTCTGGGAGGGCATTCTTATAGTCTCATGCTTAGGTATCAGTTTCTTAGAGAGCCAGTGCCACTGGGCTATGAGCCTCACAAATGCTTTGCAGGCCTCTCCTGCCCTTTCCCCTGCCGCCTTCAGCTGGGACAGGATGGCTACAGTGGGCAGGAGTTAGGCTCTGGTAACAGTCTAATAGGTTAGACCCTGGTAAAAATCGTCTTTTTGAGGGTGGGCCTTGTTACTCTCATCCTTCCCCCTGATGGAAGCACACAGAGATTTTTCTCCAATATTACTGTAAGGATCTAGTAGGGCTCCTGGAGGCTAAACTCACCAAGTATGCCCCCCAACCCATGACTGTCTCTCCAAATTTGGGAGCAATGACTTGGCCCGTGACCTCACTTCTCCAATGGATCCAAAAAGAGCTGTTGGTTTCTCAGTTTAGTCAGCTTACCACTGATGGAGGATGACTTCCAAGCTCTGTAGATGCTGGACTGGACACTAGAACTTCTGGTTCAAACCACTGCTGATCATGCTTACTCCCCATCTATGTGTCTAATAAATCAACCATTCTGTGACATACCTGAGCCTAGTTCACACAGGCCATCGTCTTTTCTACTCATTAAAAGTTCTGTCCTTGTCACCTAAGAGAGGCCATCTTCCCCACCAGAGAGTTGTGCTTGAATCACTGAGTGATAAAGCAGCTAAACCTCACAGGGGGGCTGATTAAAACAGTGGAGTTTTCAGACAGAGTTTCATTAGTTAGAATATCACCAAAATATTGTCTAAGATGACATCAACAACCCAGAACATGGTGAAAACAGCTTTTATTAGCCACAAGTACTGTACCTGCTATCTCTTTCTGGGATTTCCTTTATAGCAATTCTGACTTGGTTGCTCAGGTCTCGGCCTGCGTAGACAATCCCGTAAGTGCCCTTTCCTAAAACAACTCTGTCTCCGTTCTCATCATATTCGTAGTCATACTACAAAGGGAAAAAATGGGGACAGGAGGTTGACATGTTAGTTGCATTTTACACTTAAATATCAAACTTTTTCTTTTTTTTTTTTTTTAATTTTTTTTTTTCAACGTTTATTTATTTTTGGGACAGAGAGAGACAGAGCATGAACGGGGGAGGGGCAGAGAGAGAGGGAGACACAGAATCGGAAACAGGCTCCAGGCTCTGAGCCATCAGCCCAGAGCCTGACGCGGGGCTCGAACTCCCGGACCGCGAGATCGTGACCTGGCTGAAGTCGGACGCTTAACCGACTGTGCCACCCAGGCGCCCCTTAAATATCAAACTTTTTCTAAGAGCATTTTTCCTTATTTTATCAGATGGCTTTAACAAGCAAAACGATATGATGAAGTTCTAAGCAGCAGCTTCAAGAGCCAAAAAATAGACACTCCCAACAGAAAGCAGATAGTGTGTTCATGTTTTCACAATGGCTATGAACACAGTGAGGACTATGTATTTAAATCCAGAAAAGTACTTCTTCAAAAGCCCACTTGGATTACTTTACCCGCTCAATCCTAGTTTTCATAGATCTTGGAAATGAGTATGATTAGCAATAATGTCTATCAATATCTATTCCATCGAATTAATTTTTCTTTTATTTCCCAGCTTTTAATACTGTCCAAGTATTACATACTCTGCCAAAAGAATAAAGCCCCTGAAAGAAAGATTTTGGGGAAGCAGAAAATTTTCATCATTGGATGCCCCAAGATAAAAAAAACATTTTAAAAATTAAAGATAAGAGGAAAATCTCATCTTTGATGTAAAAAGAAATATCTACAGCCCTAAACCCCAAGCTGTCAAGCGTCTCAGTCAACTATGGAAAACTGGATCAAAATAAGAGAGGTTTAGAGAGTATTTGGTAGATACCTCCTGAGACCTGGAAGTTTTTGGTTTCAGACTGGAATTAACAAATTTAGAGCCACCAAAAGGTCAAGCCGCGACTCTAGAAACCCAGTGTAAAACTACACAGAACAGGAGAGAACATAGAACAAGCTCTTTTTCTCAGAAAGGGTTTAAGTTGGCCATTAAAAAAAAGAGTTGGCCTCTCAAAGAAGGGTTTAAGTTGGCCATTAAAAAAATTGATTTCTAACCTTTTAAGTCAACAAATTTTTTTGTTTTTGTAGGTTTCTTTTTCCTTTTTTTTTTTTTATTCAAGTATAACTAAGATGTAATGTTATATTAGTTTCAGGTACACAATACAATGACTCAATAACTCTATACATTTCTCAGTGCTCATCAGGGTAAGTGTACTCTTATTCTCCTTTATCTATTTAACCCATTCCTGATCCACATCCCCTCTGGCAACCACCAGTTTGTTCTCTAGGGTTTTTGGTCATCTCCTTTTTTCTGTTTGCTTTGTTTCTCAAATTCCACATATGAGTCAAATCATATAGGTACTTGTTTTTCTCTGACTGACTTCACTTAGCATTATGTGCTCTAAATCCATCCATGTTGTTGCAAATGGTAAGATTTCATTCTTTTTTATGGCTGAGTAATATTCCATTATAATAGATATCATCTATCAATGGACATGTGGGTTACTGCCATATTTGGGTATTTTAAGTAATACTGCAATAAACACAGGGGTGCATGTATCTTTTTGAATTAGTGTTTTCATTTTCTTTGGGTAAATATCCAGTAGTGCAATTACTGGATAATACAGTAATTACATTTTTAATTTTTTTGAGAAACCGCTGTTTTCCACAGTGATTCCACCTGTTTGTATTCCTACCAAAGAGTACACAAGGATTCTTTTTTCTTCACATCTTCACCAACACTAGTTATTTCTTGTGTTTTTGATTTTAGCCATTCTGACAGGTATGAAGTGATATTTCATTGTAGTTTTGATTTGCATTTCCCTAATGATGAGTGATGGTGAGCATCTTTTTCACCATCTGGATATATTCTTTGGAGAAATACCTGTTCAGGTCCTCTGTCCATTTTTTAAATTGGATTATTTGTGGTTTTTTGGTGTTGAGTTGTGTAAGTTCTTCATATATTTTGGATATTAACTACTTATCAGATATATTATTTAAAAATTTCTTCTATACAGTATGTTGCCTTTTTGTTTTGTTTTGCTGATGGTTTCCTTTGCTGTGCAAAAGCTTTTTATTTTGGTGTAGTCTCAACAGTTTGCTTTTGCTTTTGTTTCCTTTGCCAGAAAAGACATATTGAGAAAAGTGTTGCTATGGCTGATGATAAAAAATTACTGCCTATGTTTTCTTCTAGGAGTTTTATGGTTTCAGATCTCACACTTAGGTCTATAATCTATTTTGAGTTTATTTTTTGTGTATGATGTGAGAAAAGGGTCCAGTTTCATTCTTTTGCTGTCCAGTTTTCCCAGCACCATTTGTTAAACACATTATCTTCTCCCCATTGTATATTCTTGCCTCCTTAGTCTCAGATTGGCCATATAAGCAGCAGTTAATTCTGGGCTCTTTATTGTGTTCCAATAATATGTGTTTATTTTTGTGCCAGTACCATACTGTTTTGATTATAGTTTTACAGTATATCTTGAGACCTGGGATTGTGATACATCCAGTTTTGTTCTTTTCTAAGATTGCTTTGGTTATTTGGGGCCTTTATATATTTTAATATTATTTGTTCTAATTCTGTAAAAAACGTTGTTGGTATAGGGATGCCTGGGTAGCTCAATTGGTTAAGTGTCCAGCTCTTGATTTCGGCTCAGGTCACGATCTCATGGTTTGTGAGTTAGAGGCCCACATAGGGCTCTGCACCAGCAGTGCGGAGCCTGCTTGGGATTCTCTATCTTCCTCTCTCTGCACCTCCCTGGCTCATGTGCTCTCTCTCTTTCTGTCTCAAAATAAATAAATAAAACTGAAAAAAAATTATTTTAAATGTTGGTATTAATAGGAATTGCATTAAATCTGTAGATTGCTTTGGGTAGTATGGACATCTTAACGATATTGGTTCTGCCAATCCATGAGCAGAGCATATCTTTCCATTTGTTTGTGTGATCTTTAATTTCTTTCATCAGTGCTTTATAGTTCATGGAGTACAGGTTTTTCAACTCCTTGGTTATATTTATTCCTAGGGATTTTATTCTTTTTGATGAAATTGTAAATGCAATTGTTTTCTTAATTTCTCCTTCTGCTACTTCATTATTAGTGTATAGAAATGCAGCAGATTTGTGTATATTAATTTTGCATCTTGCAACTTTACTGAATTCATTTATCAGTTGTAGTTTTTGTTTGTTTGTTTTGTTTTGTTTTTTGGTAGTCTTTAGGGCTTTCTATATATAATATCATGACATATACAAATAGTGAAAGTTTTACTTCTTCCTTACCAATTTGGATGCCTTTTATTTCTTTATGTTGTCTGATTGCTGTGGCTAGGACTTTAGTACTATGCTAAATGAAAGTGGTGAGAGTAGACATCCTTGTCTTATTCCTGACCTTAAGGGAAAAGCTTTCAGTTTTCATCATTGAGTATGATGTTAGCTGTGGGTTTTTCATATATGGCCTTATTATGTTGAAGTATGTTCCCTCTAAACCTACTTTGTTGAGGGTTTTTATCACGAACGGATGCTGTACTTTTGTCAGATGTTTTTTCTGCATTCACTGAAATGGTCAAATGGCTTTTATCCTTCCTCTAGTCAATGTGATGTATCATATTGAACGATTTTTTTAATGTATTGTTGGATTTGGCTTGCTGATATTTTGTTGAGGATTCTTGCATCTATTTTATTATTACTTTTTTTTTGATGAGTCTGGCTAAAGGCTTATCAATTTTGTTGATCTTTCCAAAGAACCAGCTCCTGGTTTCACTGATTTGTTCTATTGTATTTTTTAGTCTCTATCTCATTTATTTCTTGTCTAATCTTTATTATTTCTTCCTTCTACTGGCTTTGGGTTTTTTTTTTTTCCTAGTCCCTTTAAGTGTAAGGTGAGGTTGTTTATTTGAGATATTGCTTCTTGAGGTAGGCCTGTATTGCTATATAATCTTTCCTGTCGGAATAGATTTTGCCGCATCCCAAAGATTTTGGACTGTTGTATTTTCATTTTCATTTGTCTCCATATATTTTTTAATTTCCTCTTTGATTTGTTTATTGACCCATTCATTGTTTATTGGCATGTTATTTGGCAACCATGTGTTTGTATTCTTTTCCAGATTTTTTTCTTGTCCTTGATTTCTAGTTTCATACCATTGTGGTCAGAAAAGATGCATGATATGATTCCAGTCTTTTTGAATTTATTGAGACTTGTTTTGAGGCCTAAGCTGATCTATTCTGGAGAATGTTCTATGTGCACTTCAAAAAAATATGTATTCTACTTTTGGGGGATGGAATGTTCTAAATATATATACATATTTATACCTATACCTATACCTATACCTATACCTATACCTATACATATACATATACCTAAATATATGTTAGGTCCATTTGGTCCAATGTCTCATACAAAGCCACTGTTTCCTTGTTGATTTTCTGTCTAGATGATCGATATATCCATTGAAGTAAGTGGGATGTTAAAGTCCCCCACTATTATTGTATTATTGTCGGTTTCTTCCTTTATGTCTGTTAATAGTTGCTTTATGTATTTAGGTGCTTCAATGTTGGGTGCATAAATATTTATAATTTTATATCCTCTTGTTGGATTGTTCCCTTTATCATTATGTAGTGTCCTTATTTGTCTCTTGTTACCGTCTTTGTTTTAGTCTATTTAGTCTGATAGAAGTACTGCTACCCCAGCTTTCTTTGTGCTCCAATTTGCATAGTAAATATTTTTCTATTCCCTCATTTTCTTTTTTTTTTAATTTTTTTTCAACATTTATTTATTTTTGGGACAGAGAGAGACAGAGCATGAACGGGGGAGGGGCAGAGAGAGAGAGGGAGACACAGAATCGGAAACAGGCTCCAGGCTCTGAGCCATCAGCCCAGAGCCTGACGTGGGGCTCGAACTCCTGGACCGCGAGATCGTGACCTGGCTGAAGTCGGACGCTTAACCGACTGCGCCACCCAGGCGCCCCCTCTATTCCCTCATTTTCAATCTCCAGGTGTCTTTAGCTCTGAAGTGAGTTTCTGGTAGGCAACATATAAATGGGCCTTGCTTTTTTTATCCATCCAGTCAGTCTTGATTGGAGCATTTAATCCATTTACATTCAAAATAATTATTCAGGTATGTACTTATTGCCATTTTATTACTTGTTTTATGGTTGTTTTTGTCGTTCTCTGTTCCTTTTTTTTCTTTTGTTCTCTTCCCCTGTAGTTTGATGGCTTTCTTTAGTGACATGCTTGGATTCCTTTCTCTTTCGTGTTTGTGTACCTATTGCAGGTTTTTGATTTGTGGTTACCATTAGGTTCATATATAACATTTCATGTATATAGCAGTCTATAATATCCAAGATAATAGAAAGTGGGTTCTGGTGTTGGCAATATGGTGGGCTTGGCATCTGACAAACTTCCTGCTAAAAACGCTTACATAAAAAAAGAGTAGACATACTTTTAAATGCCTAGCAGTACTTAGAGAAAAGTAAAGAAGACTGCCAGGAGCTAGAAATAAAGAGAAAAAGAACCACTTGAGGAGTAATCACAACTGATGTCCTTATAGCGCAAGGGGGGAGGGATGAGGGCTGGGCTTTCAGTTTAATTAATCTTGGCCAGGGGTTGGCAAATGCTTTCTCTGAAGCATCAGAGATTGAATACTTTTAAGATTTATGGGCCATATGACCTCTGTGGCAACTACTCAACTCTACCATTGTAGCATGAAAACCGCTCAGTCAATATTTAAACAGAGGGGCATGGTTGCGTTCCAATAAAACTTCATTTACCAAGGGTACTGGCAGGATGGATTTGGCCTTTGGGCTATAGTTTGTCAACCCCTTATCTGATTCTGTGGTCTTAATGCCCATGAGAGGATCAGAAATGGGACCTTTTGTCTATACCAGGGGAAGAGCTAGCATACCCCAAATCAGGGCCCACGAAGGACTATAATTTGATGAACAGGTAGATTAGAAAAAAGCCCATTACACTGGGAAGCCAAAATAAAGCTCATCTGTCTTAGACTGAGTTTTGGGTGGACAAAAACAAGTCTCCTCTGAATACTTTCAACCACAGGCTGATCCTCATGCTGGTTTAATTCAAATTTACACCTATCATGATACCTATAACTGGTCTTGAGCTTGGGACATCCCTGGAGTGCTAATAGAAACAAAGCAAAAATATTTTAAAGGAGATTCCCTTAATATGGGCTATTTAGGATTCTCGCTGATAGTATGTCATTGAAATTGAGCTTACATCCCAAAATTTTAAAATATATAAAGAAATAATTCACCACCAGTGAATCAGCTGATTTGACAACTATCGATCTCCCCAAACCTCCTAAAGTAAAAGAAACAAAAACTTTAAAATAAGTACAGGGGTGCCTGGGTGGCTCAGTGATTAAGCGTCCGACTTCAGCTCCGGTCATGATCTCATGGTTCGTGAGTTTGAGCCCCACTTTGGGTGCTGTGCTGACAGCTCAAAGTCTGGAGCCTGCTTTGGATTCTGTGTGTGTGTCTCTCTCTCTGTCTGCTCCCGCTCTCATTCTGTCCCTCTCCCTCTCAAAAATAAATAAATGTTTAAAAAATTTTAAATAAGTACATTTAACATAAAGATATAAAATAGGAAATCAAAAAGCATGAGAAAAGGAGATAATACATTCTAAAAAAGGCCGGGCAGATCGAAGACAGAATCAAACATAACTTCCAAAAATTGAGCCTTTACTGGGAAAAATAAAAATAAATTCACATGCAGATATGGTATAGGGAAATTACAAAATGAAAAGTAAACAGAGGTCATAAAGCAGAGATAAAAAGGACAAATTACCTACAAAGGTGGTAATCAGATCACTCTGCAAACTCTCTAGGGTACATACACTTGACTTGAGGGACTTCTGCCAAGGAGGATGAGGAAAATACGGTTTTGTCATTACTAGCTTTGGTTTATTTATTTCCAAGAGGTTTCCAAGCATTGACAGAAGGCAATTAGCTGAATTCTCTCGGGGAAAACTATGCCTAATATCACGCCATGACTGGGTGAGCACTGACCTCCCTGTCATGAACTCTTCTCTGGAAGGGAGGCATCTTACTTTCCCATTGGCATCACTGTACATAATCACAATGTATACATACCAATGTACATAAAGGAATACTCCCGTTGTAGATGTCTAATGTAAGACTGAAGACTGTCCTAGTCCAGAGCAGAAGATCAGGCATGTTTTCAGGATGAAGGAATAGGGGGAAGGAATCTTTTAGCGATTTCCTCTAACTGGAAGATGAAACTGGGCTCCAGCAAAGAGGCAGTAAAAATAGTAAAAAAAAAAAAAAAAAAATTCCACCAGATAGATCCTAAGTCTCTGTACCCAATTCCTGTGGCCCAGACTTCCATCATACTGTGCCACACATGCTGGAAATCTACCAGCCAGGACCCAGGCCAGCAGGAGGCAGGGCAGGGACTATCACTAAAGTAGCTCATCTTTGCTAGTGTGCCCTGGAAAGGGCATAGAAACCTATACACTGAACTTAGTACTACCACCACATTATTATAATGCTTTATAATTTTTAAAAAACTTTTTAAATGTTTAAAGAGAGAGAGAGAGACAGAGAGTGAGCAGGAGAGGGGCAGAAAGAGAGGAGACACTGAATCTGAGAGAGGGAGAATCTGAAGCAGGCTCCAGGCTCCGAGTTGTCAGCACAGAGCCTGATGCAGGGCTTGAACCCACTAACCATGAGATCATGACCCAAGCTGAAGTCAGATGCTCAACTGACTGAGCCAACCAGGTGCCCCTAGAATTTTTTTAATAAAGTTTATTTATTTATTTTTGAGTGAGTGAGAGAGAGAGAGAGAATATATGTGGGAGGGGCAGAGAGAAAAGGAGACAGAGAATCTTAAGCAGGCACCACACTGTCAGTGCAGAGCCTGGCCTGGTGGGGCTTGAACTCACAAACTGCAAGATCATGACCTGAGCCAAAATCAGGAATCAGATGCTTAACCCACTGAGTCACCCAGGCGCCCCATATAATGCTTCGTAATTTAAAAGAAAAAAAAAACAACTGTCAATAACCTATCTCATTGGAGAGTCATAATAAGCCTGTGTCATAGCAGGAAAGGTCTATGATTAGCTTCAATTTACAAATGCTCAGAAATATCTTTCCTAGTGAAAACGAGTTGTGGTTCAAACCCAACTCACAATTCCTGATTCAATATTCTTACCACTACCAATGTTGTACGGATGTTCTTACTTCTGTTTCCAAACACCATTTCTATAAATGTAGTCCAGTATATCATCAAGATGCACTGAACATCCATTCTCTTCTTCAGGTATCTGGTAGACATCTGGGGGCCACCTTAGACTTCATTCTTTTCTTTCCCTTACTCCCCATATCAAACTGATTGCCAAATGCTGTTAGGTATACCTGCTCTTGCCTTGAGTCAGGCCCTCCTTGCTTTTCTTCTGTACTAATTCTACAGACTCTTACCTGGCCTTCCTGTCCCCTCCTCTCTTGTTGCCTTGTTCCTTGATCCATTCTCCACTAAGTTGACAGTGAACTTCCCAAAGTCCAAAGTTCCAGAGTGAGCTGTCCATGTTTGTATCACTGCCTTTGCTTTATTGGTTTCTCGTCACTTTCAGAATCAAAGCCCAACTCCTTAGCACAGCAGAAATGCCCTTCAGGTTCTTACTGCTGCCTCTGTGGCCCACCTTCTCGCTTGTCAATCTCCTCCAAAAACTCTGTGAGGCTCCCGAGATCTTTGTGCCTTTACCCATGCTGTGTTTTCTACCTGGGTAATTGTGCCTCATCTTTCAAAACCAAGCTCTAGGAAGCTTTCCTGAACTGTCCACCTGACCCTCGAAAGCTGGGTTACTTTCTGGTCGGATGTGCTCCCAAGCCTTTCTGCCCTCATTCATGCTTTTGTAACTCTTCCTTCTCTTACTCAATCTGTATCTCAGTCTGGACTCTGAGCTTTGCGAGAGCTGGGATTTATCTTTAATTGCTCTATCCCCATATCTAGTTTGTAGGAGATGTTCAGTAATTATTTAATTGAGCAATCAAGCTATAGACAATTTGATGAGAACCCTTTTTTGTTTGCTTGTTTGTTTTTATAAACCAGGTGCCAAAACAAAACATTGAAAGTTGGTATCAGTTTATTTTTGGTTGAAGGGAGTTGGGCCACAGGGATATATATATAGTGTGTGTGACGAAGAATATATAAGCCCGCGTGAGGCCGCTCAAGTTTTAGTTTTCCTCTGGATTTAAAGCATCAAAAGACTATTCTTTTTTAAAAGACTATGTATTAGGTATGGCAGTTGATTTCCTGTTGAACAAAGTGGTCATAGTAAAAGAAAAAGAGGCCTTTAATAAGGCCAAAGTGACTGAAAACCATTCCAGTGAGTAACTGCTTGCTTGGTTTTTAAATCTCTTCTTTCTATTCTTATCGTGCTGAGATATAAACTGAAAAGGCAGGTTTGAGGAGACTGGGCTGGCCTATAAGGACAGAGAATTATCTATGTGATAGCCAAGAAAACTAGAAGGGCTGGGCTACAGGCCAAGGGAAAACAAGGTGTATTAAATTAGAAATATGGGAAAAGTTAGGGGTGGAGGAAAGAGTGATTTGAAAGATAAAAGGTAAGATTACACTGCTTATGTAGTTTGCATTCTATTTCTAGGCAATAGGCAATAGGAATTTGGTTGTTGCTAAGGGAAACAATTGCATTTCAAAGCAGTGACGGGAATACTTCTAGAAGCATCCCTCTATTGTTGCCTGCCCAGAGCAATCTAAGCCTGGCACTGAGAAGGGAATCAGCGGAGGAAGACAATACTGACAAGGCCAAACAACGAAGTGGTGATTCACTTACTTTTCACACTGTCAAGGGACCCACAGTAAAACCACCACCTTCTGAAAGGCCATGCACTTCCCTCTGGTGCTTAATTACATGAGGTGAGTGGTCACCTCATTTAAATGTCAAACACATTTGGGGCACCTGGGTGGCTCAGTGGTTGGGCAACCCACTTCGGCTCAGGTCATGATCTCATAGTTCGTGAGTTCGAGCCTCGCATTGCGCTCTGTGCTGCCAGCTCGGAGCCTGGAGCCTGCTTCGGATTCTGTGTCTCCCTCTCTCTCTCTGCCTCTCCCCCACTTGCATTCTGTCTGTCTCTCAGAAATGAATAAACGTTAAAAATAATTTTTTTTAAATGTCAAACACATTAATAACTATTAATGACACGAATAAAATGCTAAAAATGCTGTAGGTACAAATATCTAGTTTTATAGCCCTCTTCTCTCTCTGGCCTTTACTCAAATATTACCTTCTCAATAAGCCATCCCTGGCATATTGGTCTAAACTTGCTTGCTCCGTTATGCTGGAACTTCCTGAATCCTTCCCCGCTTAATTTTTCTCCTTAATACGGATTATTATCAAACATGCTATGTATTTTACTTATTTATGCTGTTCATTCTTGGTCTTTCACTAGAACGTAAGTTTAGTGAGGGTAGGGATTTGTCTCAATTGTTCCCTCTGCTGTATCCCTCGCATCTAGAATAGTGTCTACCACTACCAGATGTCCAGTAACTATTAGTTGAGTGAACTGAATTTGTACCCATCAATGTAGCATAAAGATGATTCCAGGAATGCCTGGGTGGTTCAGTCGGTTAAGCGTCTGACTTCAGCTCAGGCCATGATCTCGCAATTCGTGAGCTTGAGCCCTGAGTCGGGATCTGCACTGGTGGTATGGAGCCTGCTTGGGATTCTCTCTCTTCCTCTCTCTCTTTGCCCCTTCCCCACTTGTGCTCTCTCTCTCTCAAAATAAATACCTAAGCTTTAAAAAAAAACATTATTTTAAGCTGAAAACATCCGAATAAAACTTCATTGAAAACCTTATCCAAACTTCTTTTGCTGGCTTAAGCAGAGCATCCTGAAAATATAGCTGCCAATATCCTCTCTCTGGTTTAGGACCATTGGTACTTGGATGAGAGATTACATAAACAAAACCTTGCCAAAACTTTCTGCACTTTCCACTTTTTTTGTCATTAGTTTCCCACATTGTGCTTTTCCTTCAAGTCCTATCAAGGACTTTTCTTAGTAGGATAAACCAACTTAACTCTAGGTAGTCGGAAGCCACTTTGCATGCTCCCTGTACATGAATAAGTGTTGTCTTTCCTCTTGTTAACCTGTCTTTTGTCAGTTAATTTGCAGGCCCCTAATCATTGAGCCTAAGTTGGCAGAGGAAAAAGTTGTTATTTCCTACCAATAGGTGAATGAATAACAAATTGATATTCATATCATACAACAGCGCGAATGAAATGTTTTCTCAGTGCAGTAAATATGGGTGTTGAGCTTCAGATATGCACAAAAATAGAAACAAAGGGGTGCCTGGGTGGCTTAGTCAGTTAAGCATCTGACTCTTGAGTTTCGACTCAGGTCATGATCTCCCGGTTCATGCGACTGAGCCCTGCACTGGGCTCTGCACTGACAGCATGGAGTCTGCTTGGGATTCTCTTTCTCCCCCTCTCTCTGCCCCTCCCCCACATGTGTGTGCACTCTCTCTCTCCCTCTCAAAATACATAAATAAACTTGAAAATATAGGATGTTAAAGAAGAACCAATGTGATACCTAATGATTCCAAATTGATTTAAATGAATTCTAAACCATAATTCACTGTTAATGTTTGTGAAAGAAATCATCAGAAAAGGAAATGGTAAGGTATTTTATCATTCTGCAGATGTTTAAGTCAAAGGAAAATGTTCTTTTTATCTTGCTTGTCTCCACTTCACCCAACAAGGGGCCAACTTTCTCTTTATGCACATTGAAAAGTAGGTATAAACAGGTTCACAGGGCCACGTGCTCTGATTACCTAGGTTTATGTCAGTCATATGCCCATTTTGAGAAAACAGTGAGGTACAAATTAATGTAAGAAAAAGAGGGCAGAGAGGAAAAGGGAGGGATGGAGGGAGGGAAAGAGAAAGAGAATGGGGTTACGGAGAGATAGAACGTATGTATGTGTTTGGGGGAGGAGTGAGGAGGGAGACAGAACACATTTTGTATTGGGGTCCAAAAGGACCTCAGTAATTTGTATCTGGTGTTTTCTTCCAGGAAATAAAAAGAGAAAGAGATGAAAAGAGAATGAGTCAATAATGCCTGGTTTATGACATGAGGCTTGATTATGGTGTTCATTCTTTCACTGACTCAACACTGATGGAACCACTTTCAAGCCAACATCACAGCACCTGCTCCGTCCCTTCCAATCCATAGCCCTCTCCCCACAGCATGAGATATTTTTAAACAATATCGGCTTTATCACACCCTACCTTCAAACCCTTCCACGCTTCTGATCTGACTGAACTACTTCTGCTTGGATGCCTCATACCATGTGAGAGTATGTGATTAAAAAGGAAACAGAGCCACAGCCCTGCCCTGGGATGTTCACAGTCTGGTGCAGGCTCTCAAATTACAATGCTGTAAGAAGAGCTAGGGCAGGGGAGTGGGCAGAAATGCTAGGAGAGCAGAGAGAAGGGAGAGGTGGTGTGGAGAAATGATTCAAAGAAAAACATGACACTTGACTTGCATCTCAAAAAAATTAGGATGTAGTCACCAGGTCAGACAGAAAAGAAAAAGCATGTGGAGTTGGGTGTCTGCAGGTCAAACCTAGGGGCAGGAAAGCTTGGCCTTCCAGAAAATGGAAAAGAGTTTGGCAATCCCAGCCCACAGGGCAGAAAGGAAAGGCCGACTTACAGCCAGAGGGTTGAGAACATGGGATCCGTGGTAACCTTGTTCTACCAAGAGTAGCATCAAAGGTTTTTCATGAGGGGAGTCACAGGATTAAATCGTGTGAGAGATCTCTCTGATGATGACAGAGATGCATATTGATGGCAGGAGAGAGATGAGGCCACAGGAGAGGTGGTGAAGACCTGAGATGGGGGAATGACAGAGATGATGAGGTAAAGGGGCTGGAGGGGTGACCTGGTGTGAAGAGGAAGAGAGGCAGAGCAGAGGTTTCTCCCAGGGGGCTGCCTTGGGTTACTGGGTAGATGCCCTTACTGTTGGTGGAAATATGGAAGGCTCAGAGAACAAAAGTAAGGATTACAGCTGATAAGTGTTAGAACTCTTATGGGTAACTGCAATCAATTGTTCAATGATTTCAATATAAACTTACCGATTAAACTATTTAAGAAATGGATTCATTGCCTGTCCCTATCAAAATACACCCTAGAGTCGAACGACATGGACTTGAATCGAAAGAAGCTGTTTCTCTTTCTGTTTAAAGCAGAAAAGTCCTCTGAGAGTGGTACTGACCTATATTTGAAACTACCTTGAACAGTTTGTACTAATCTTGAAAAAATATACAAATTTGAGCTAGGAAAGGATATTTAAGATATTCTTTGTCCATTCTCACTTGAGGAACGAAATTATCTTAGCCCAGCCAAGAGCATGAGTTTTGTCCAGAGTTATAAAATTGGCTGTTAGCAAAATTAGGACTAGAATCCAAGGCTCCAGACACCAGCTCAGGGGTTATAGTAGAGTCAAGTTTAATCAGTTGGAGAAGGGGACTGACCATGACCTGAAGGAGGCTGAATCCCTCCCACAACTGTACTGCCTCAAAGAAACCTCACCATTCAAATAAAAAAGAAAAGCAGATCTTAATATAGGCTTCGGATAAGAACATCCAGAAGTCTAGGGATTAGCTTCAAATTTGTGGTTTACACAACCACTTTGATAATGTTTGCCAATACTGACAATACACTAAGTGAAGTTAAAACCACTAAATCCATTCAAACCAACATTTTAAAAAATTATTCATTTTTTAAAATTTAAATCCAAGTTAGTTATTCTATAGTATAATAATGATTTCAGGAATAGAATTTAGTGGTTCATCACTTACATAAAACACCCAGTGCTCATCCCAACAAGTGTCCTCCTTAATGCCCATCACCTATTTAGCTCATCCCCCCCCCATCCCCTGCACCCCAGCAACCCTCAGTTTGTTCTCTGTATTTAAGAGTCTCTTATGGTTTGCCTCCCTCTCTGCTTTTATCTTATTTTTGCTTCCCTTCCCCTATGTTCATCTGTTCTGTTTCTTAAATTCCACATATGAGTGAATATCTAAGAAATATAATCATGAAGTTATCATAAATTATGCAAAAATACAAGTTCAGGCTATTTAATAACTCCTATTATAAAGGTGCTCTGGCTACAAAGGGACATTCAATGAGAGGAAGAGTGAAGAGGGATAGATATCACCATGTGTGGAGCCCAGAGCATCATCACAATCTCTGTTCATTTCTATTGTGTCCACAGAACACCCTCCCCCCCAACACACACATGTCAACAATGTCTGTACTTGGGGTTTAATGGCAAACTAGCCCAAACACTTAAAACAAGTGTGCTTGATTCAATATGTATATGTATATGTATATATATATATATATATATATATATATATATATATATATACATGCTATACAGTCCACTGGGAATACTGTAGAAGGCATTCTCCGTCATGGATTTTAAATTATTCTGATAGAATGCAAAGGATAGAGTGTAAAACTGTTTTTCTAACATTAAAAGAATAGCATCCCTGTACTTACTTGAGAAGAGTGAGTCAGAAGCACTTTGATGAATCAGGAATACTGTATAAGCTGTTGTGAGTGTGTGTGTGTGTGTGTGTGTGTGTGTGTGTGTGTGTGTGTATGTGAGGTCAGCACAGCTAAAACCCTCAGGCTATTCCTAGGAAGAAGCCTGAGCATTTATTTCCCTTTTGATTTGTTTGGTGAGTATTTTCAGTGCTCGCAGTAGGATTGTCTGACTGGGAAGGGCCCCTCACACAGCCACCCTATTTATTACTGTGTCCAGTTCAAAGGATCTTGATTCCATGTCTTCTTGACAGCTCTTTAAAAAGTGATCTACCTACTTTATTTTTTACATCGTAGGAAACTGAGTCTTACAAAAATCAGCTGGCAATGTTCATCACAAATTCTAAGGCAATTAGAACTGCTTTGTGCTATGCATATGGTAAAAGTGGCTCCTGGAGAAGAGTCTCTAGACTGTTGATTCAGTCAATTAAGAAGACCAAGTTGTGACATATGGCTACCACAGCCTGGCTATGCTATGTGTATTTCTGGTAAGATTTAGTTCCTCAAAGAAGGGTATAAAGTAAAGGACAGCTATCACTGGTTGAACAAAAGCCAGCCTTTTTATGACACTGCAGAGGAACTTTATGGATTTTCCAGTCCACTCACGTCATCATTTTGTATTTACTAATGGATGTATTTCATTTTCATTGTCTTTGTTCCCTTTTACCTTGGTAGTTGCTATGTATCAAGTGACTAAATTTAAACCAAGTAAAAACAGAGATAATGAGGTATAGTAAAAGAGCACTGATGTAGGAGCCTAGAGATCTAGTTTCTAACATAATACTGAAATAAGAAAATACAAAATTGTGGGATACAGGTGTGCTGTTTCGAAGGGACACATGCACCCCCATGTTTATAGCAGCACTATCAACAACAGCCAACGTATGGAAAGAGCCCAAATGTCCATCGACGGATGAATGGATAAAGAAGATGTGGTATATATATATATATATATATATATATATATATATGTATATATATATATATACATATATATATATATATATACAATGGAGTATTACTCGACAATCAAAAAGAATGAAATCTTGCCATTTGCAACTACGTGGATGGAACTGGACGGTATTATGCTAAGTGAAATTAGTCAGTCAGAGAAAGACAAAAATCACATGGCTTCACTCATATGAAGACTTTAAGAGACAAAACAGATGAACATAAGGGAAGGGAAACAAAAATAATATAAAAAAACAGGGAGGGGGATAAAACAGAAGAGATTCATAAATACGGAGAACAAACTGAGGGTTACTGGAGGGGTGGTGGGAGGGGGGGTGGGCTAAATGGGTAAGGAGCATTAAGGAATCTACTCCTGAAATCATTGTTTCACTATATGCTAACTAATTTGGACGTAATTTTTAAAAAATAAAAAATAAAATTAAAAGAAAAGAAAATACAAAATTGTAAAATGTAAAACATGTACAAAAAATTAAAAAAAAAACATTACTTAAATAGACAACAAGCTAATGCACTGGGAAACATTTTTTTTTTTTTCCAAATTAGGTCTATCATCCTTTTATAACTTTAATGAATGAGCCTCAGGCTTACCTACAAACATCAAAGCTATACAACTGCTAGGTAATTATAGAACTTAACTCTAGACAGAGTTAACACTTGGTTATTATATTTAAATTTTCTTTCAACTTCTACCCTACTGCTTCAATGTTTTTATAAAAATTCTAGTATGTGGGATGACATTATCAAAGTGATCTGGTAAATAAGTATTCCAGTCAGGCTGGTGCTCTAGTTTCTTCTATTTCACTTTAACATTAGAAATGTAGGGGAGCCTGGGTGGCTAAGTCGCTCAAACCTCCAAATCTTGATTTCAGCTTAGGTCATGATCTCAGGGTTCATGGGTTCAAGCCCCATGTCAGGCTCAGTGCTGACAGCATAAAGCTTGCTTGGGATTCTCTCTTTCTCTCTGTCCATTCCCTGCTGGCTCTCTCTCTCTCAAAAATAAATAAATAAACATCAAAAAAAAAAAAGAAATGTAAGTTTTAGTATTACTTGGGTTAAGAATTTTGTTCCGAGTCCAACACCGAGAGGAGCCTGGAGAAGAAGCTGGTCTACTGTCAGGCCTGGAGGAATGTCCACTTTCTGAAGGTGCTCAGCACTCCTGGGACACTCCAGCACTGGGCCTCACAGTGAGGAAGGCTCTTTACCACAGAGTAACCATGACAGAGAAAATGGACATGATCTAGAATAGGTGTCTACAGTGTCCTGTGTCCATGAGGCAGAAGTCAGAGAACTGCGTTTAGAGGAACGGCAGGCATTACAGGTAATTTGTACTACCCTCCTCTCTTTATTCTATTAATCTGTAGTTGTTCCAGGTCCTCTGTGCAGTATACAAAGGAGGGCCACAACCAGGTCTGTCATTCAGAATTTTCGCTGAATTGTGCTTGTTTGGGTTGCACGTATTATCAGAGGAGAATAAAAATGTGAGGGCCCTGCAGGCTGTGCATTGAGCATAATCAACCTCCTCACAGATAAAGCATGTTACTAACAGATAAGCAAAACAAACAAACTCAGTATTCCCAGATAAGAGTTCTCCAATGTTTGCTTTTTAGCTGTTTTTTAACAAGGGGTTCTAGAAGAAGTTGCCTTGAGCATTAAGAGAAAGCTCATAGACTCTAGCTGCGCTCCCCACCTTTCACCACCACTTACGTGCCCCCTCCACGCACAGACACGTGCGCGCGCGCACGCTTTCCCCAGTAAGGCTCTAAGTAGTTCATTTTTTAAACAGCCGCAGAGAAACTTTGTAAGACGGGCATGAGGCCGAAGTCGTTACCTCCAAGGAGTCACCTTCACAATCACCTTCCTCTGTGCTTCTTCCCTTCTCTTCGGTAATGGTGTTCACCATTTCAAAAAACCTACAATGAGAATTGGTATGTGGTCACTCGCAATACGTTTGACGTTAAATATAACCCAAGTATGTTCCAGCATGGCTTCGGAGCAAAACATGGGCGCTAAGAGACTTTCTAAAATCAGGCAGTGAACAAACTATTGGTATCAGTATGAAAAATGTGATTTTCCAAAAGGGAAAACACAGGTTGGTAGGACTGTCTAGAAATTTCTGACCTAATGCCTCACTTCAAGTAATAGTAATGTATTATAGAATTAGAACAATGAAGCTCGACAAACTCATAGAAATGTTAAGAATGTGGACTTGGATATCAGGCCAAGATTGCATCTGTGTGATTTGGGGTGGGCTCTTCCACCTCTCTGAGCCTCACCTCTTAATTACAAAGTGGGGACCTCAGAAGTGTCATATTAAAGGCTGTTATGAAGATGAGTTGATGTAGTACTTATAAAGTGCTTAGCAGACTTCACTCACTAAATATTAGCTATTATTGTTTTGCTGATGGTAATATTCTTATTTAAAATGGGACTTAACAAAAATACCCATATTCTGGAATAGTGTCTCTAAATTCTGAGGTGACTATTTGTTGTATCAACATTTCATCTGAGATATTGAACTCATTTTGCCTCCTTTATCGTAAATGTGGTGTCCCATAAAAACAACCTACAAAACACTGTCCCATAAAAACAACCTACAAAAGCTGGCTGGCTTATAGGTTTGTAAAAGAAGCCACCCCTCTTTTGGTGACATTTTCTTCAGGAGCTCTTCTTGTGAAGTTTTTTTTTTTTTTTTTTCTTGTAGACCATTTCAGAGGCAAGAAAAATAGTTATAGCAAGAAACAGATTAGCCTCTATAATGCTAGCTGTGTCTAGTCTATTTGAAGGAGATGCTAAGGGTTCATAGACTTAAAGCAAGGGAGGTACTATGAACAGGGGCTGATGATCTCACAGGCAGGTCATGCTCTGCACTGCCAACCCAAGAGAAGAGCAGGTTATGTGGGATAAGAAAAGTCTACCTACCACAACTCAGAACCTTTTTATCTCTGTACCTCTTTTTTAAACCATCCACCATCTAACCATCCAACCACCCATCCATCCATCCATCCATCCATCCATCCAACAAGTACTCCATACTTATAGAGTATCTACAAGGATCAAAAACTATTCTGGCCTTTGGAACTGTGACAAGGAACAAAATAGACAAAGCCCATTTGGGAGTTTGGAGTCTATCTCTGGAGTGCGACTCTTCCTTTCTCTCTACACATTTCTTGGCAGTCAATGACAAGAAAAAGAAGTTCCCAAGCGTGATCAGAATAACAGTATGCTCTGATGAAGATTAAACATCCTGATGAGTTAAAGATAAAAGCAAATTCAACCAAGAGGAAGAAGAAAGTTAAAGACCTAAAAAAAATTCTGGCTTTAAAGACAGACTTTTTAAAAAAAATTTTTAAATGTTTATTTATTTTTGAGAGAGACAGAGACAGAATGCGAGTGGCATAGGGGCAGAGAGAGAGGAAGACACAGAATCCGAAGCAGGCTCCAGGCTCCGAGCTGTCAGCACAGAGACCGATGCGGGGCTTGAACCCACGAGCTGTGAGATCATGATCTGAGCTGAAGTTGGACACTCAACCGACTGAGCCACCCAGGCTCCCCAAAAGACAGACTTTAAGATCTGGGGTGAAGACTTCCATCAGCTAGTCACACAGTTTTTCAACATGTACATCTCTAAGCAGAATATAATACAGTGGGATGGGAACACAATGTAATTTTTAGGAAACTAGATTCTAGAGTCACATGTGCTTGTCCAAATCCCAGATTTTACATTTTTTGGCTATATATGGTTTTAGGCTCTCCAAGATGCCATTTTTTTAAAAACTCTTTTCAATGAAGATATTAATATTACCTACCTAAGTTTTCATTTGAAGATTAAAATAGATATTAGGTCCAGAGTAAGTACTCCATAAATCTGAGCTATAATCATCATAGAAACAAATCAGTAGCCTTGAGAATTTAAGTAGAAAAGTAGACCATACATGTGCTAGGAATTATTTCTTATTTCCAAGTCTTTTTACTACATATTTTACAATAATAAAGATAAAACTATAGCCAAGAATTATGGATCAAACAAACATTTTTTCTTGTATCAAGATAAAAATGACTGACTATATACTGTAATCAGTATATTAGTCATTTACAATGGGGTCAAATAGTGATTATTTGAATAAGAAAAGCCCTAAGCAAAATTTTAAGTCCAAGCTGGCTTTTACCTGCACTTTGGTTTAAAAATTGTCACTCACTTTCCTAGATCCCCACCATCAGTCAACTGTGGTCCAAGGGAACATGAAGTCCTTAAGTATTAGCCCAAGGGAAATATACCCAGGGAGGTTCACAGAAACACAGTCCAGTCCAGTCCATGGATTTCTGGATTATCTTTTATTGGTGTATATCACATAACTAGCTCTTAACTCGAGCTGCACCCCCACCAGAAAATCCAACATAATTAGTCAGGGGTAGGGCCCAGGCAGTTTTTTAAGTGCATCAAGTGATTCCACTATGAACTAGGGTTAAGAGCCACTGTTGTAGACAATGGTGAGATTATCCAAAAGAATTCAAGAATGAAAATTTTGGTAATAATATATTGTAATAAGTGAACACTTTAAAAACGTGACAGAGTATCAGGCAATTAACTGGTAAGTCTTGGTTAATGTTTTGTCTTTGGAAAAATTAATTATGACTAAGAGAAAGCTTGATTTACTAAAGAGACTCCCCTCCTCCATTCTCTGATTGTTAAACATACCCCGTAATTATAAGATGTTAGCCTAAATGCAATATTTATATAACCAGATGGCCATGAATTCCTTACATGCTCGCTCATTAATTAAAAATAATGATCAGGTGAGAACAGTATTTTTTACACATAAACAATGACTAATACGTACTTTTTACAATGAAGTTCTGTACAGAAATAGATTTGGAAATCGTCAGAATTATGAAGCACATAAAGAAAACAGCATCGTTCTTCAAATTTAGAAATACTGAAACAAACAAAAAGAATTATTCAGGGAAATAGCTATGCTTCTTGCTTCTATGAACCTGTAATGAAAAATAAGTACATTTTATATCTAATCCCAGTTATAACACCATTGTTGTTTATAACAGACAGATATAAAGAGCACTTGAAGAAGTGATGTTCCCCATAGCACGATACTAAAATTACTTCATAGTCTGAGAATTGTCCTTTTACCTATATCAGCAGACAGGGCTGCTCTGGCATGCCTGAAGGACACCTAAGCTATTTGTCCCTGCAGCTTACAGGGGAAAGGCGTCCTGGCTGCCATGCCACTACCCTGCGTGATCGGAGGAAAAGCTAAGTATCAACTGGCTGGGTGGGCTCAGTGATTCTGGCGCTATGGCATCTGTAGAACAATGAAATGTTTCCAAAGCTAAGAAGGCAATGTGTGGAGGCAATAAAAGCACCTCATCAGTGTCGAGATTTTAGAGGCGTGAAGAAATGTGAAACAGCACTTGGTTTTGACTCAGCAAGTGATTTTATAGCAACTGAAATAATTCTGAGTTTACCATCAGGCCATGCTATTTTATGCCAAAGGTTAGCAAAATTTTTCTGACATGGGCCAGAGAGTAAATGTTTCAGATTTTGCAGGCCAAACTACTCAGTTTTGTTGTTGGAGCAGCCTTAGACAATACACAAATGAAATGAACGTGGCTGGGTTCCAATAAAACTTTACAAAAATGGGCAGCGGGCCATATTTGGCCTGTGGGCTGTAGGTTGCCAATCCCTATTTTATGCCTTTGCATTTGGGATGCACGTCATTTTTGACTCTGTAAAGAAATTCTATTCATCATTCAAGGCCCAGCTTAGATCTCACCCTCTCCCTTCCCTGTGTCTACCTTCAACAGAAAGACTTTCTCTTTCACCTCTGCTCCTTGAACATTTACATCTATCATTGCTCATCTCGAGGTCATCTCAGTAGTAGCTCTTGTCATTAGCTGTTAAATGTTATGAGGCTGGGTTGTGACCTCTTTGAGAGTGGGAGTTCATGTTGTGGTCACTGTTGTATTCTTAGCAGAATAGGACTCAACATTTGACAAACACCTGGTGTCTCAGTAAAATGCCCATTGACTGAGCTGAGCAAATCCCGAGGGGATGCAAGACCAACTGCTGACTAAGTTGGATTTTTCTCTGTAGTTTGTTATCTCTTTATCAAGAAGGAAGCCAAGAGTAGTTAGCTCTCTTTGAAGCCATAAACTACAGCTTGAGTTTCTCAACGCAGAAACCTGCAACAGCCACATAGAAAGAAGCATTCTACGTATATGCTGTAAGTCACAACAAAGGCGTATGTAGTGATGCCATACTTAAATTTAAAAAAAAAACGTTCGTTGGAAAATAGATACGATAAAATGGAATTTATATTACCATACTTTCATAAACTGCTTAAAAACGCAGCAATAAACGAGTGCCTTCCTGATGACTGGTTTTAAAAATTAAATATTAAGAGAGTAAAACTTTATTTGAGAAGGCTGGGTTGGAAAGATATATAATGAGTCAGTCTATTATCTTGCTTGCTTCTGTTCAGATCCTTCATGAGGTAACAGGTGGTTTTACCAGGCAAACTCCAATTATCAGTGACTCAGCCGGCTCTAGCAGTTCACGCTCCATCAAAACCAATTATTATTATGCCACAAGCAAAAGGGTATTGCATAACTGGCCTGCAGAAATCTGCTTCTTCTCATTTCTATTATGTGGAAATAAATAGTAAACACAACTAATTTGGCTTGAAATTTCCAAGAGCTGGTTTTTAGACTGAGCTTCTACATAACAAGTGTTTAAATGTTTAACCAGTGGTTCTTGCTTCTAAAAAAAAAAAAAATCTCATTTCTATATCCCAGGAACTGGTATTTCCTGAACCACTGGCATTATGATGGCAATGTCAGAACTGAACCACTGAAGTGAGCCACTAGAATTTCAGGAACACCTCATTAACAGCGACACCAGGAAAAGTTTTTTACAAATAAAATCCCTATAGTCTCTTTAACAGTCACATTAATGTTAACTACAGGATATGCAACCTGATAGATGGCATGTAGTTTTTTGGCTCCACCTAACAGGAGATTAACTCCTGAAACACCAAAAAGACCGGAAAACCATCCTATCACATACACCAACAGCTCAACCAGCTAGAGAGGACCCAAATAGCTCACTTTTATCTACACCTTGATTCTGGTCCACAGTCCACGTTTATCCCTCATTCTCCATATTTGGAGCAGGTGACAAGCAGAGTCAGTTCAACTAACAGTGAAAGTTTTGGTTGCAAATCTTTTTATAATAGAGATAGAAACGGTTGAGCATTTTCATCAATAGAGGATTCTTGAAGTTCTTTGCATTTTTTAAATTTTTTTTAACCTTTTATTTTTATTTTTGAGACAGAGAGAGACAGAGCATGAATGGGGGAGGGGCAGAGAGAGAGAGGGAGACACAGAATCGGAAGCAGGCTCCAGGCTCTGAGCTGTCAGCCCAGAGCCCCACGCGGGGCTCGAACCCACGGACTGCGAGATCGTGACCTGAGCTGAAGTCGGACGCTTAACCGACTGAGCCACCCAGGCGCCCCAGTTCTTTGCATTTTTAAATCCTGACTAAAAGTTCTATTGTCTTCTAAGTAAAAAAAAAAAACAAAAAAAAAAAAACAAAAAAAAAAAAACATGTACCAAGGAAACTTACCTCACTCCCCTGACAGAAGAAGCACTAAAATTCCACTCATGTATACCTTTCTAGAACACAGGGGAAGAACAACAAGAACAAGAAATGTTGAGTCATCATAATGAAAATAACATAATAATTTGGTTTCATTATTTTAAAATAATATACACAGTAATTTTTCCTAGTACATAATTCTTCATGAACAAATTATCTGGATGGAAATTGTAATTCATTTTCAAGCCACAAGGGTGATGTTTACTCTATTTAATAATTTCTGTGCTTCAATAAAATAGCTTCCAAGAGAATCTAGGAGAATTAGCCTCATTAAATTCTCAAACTTGATTTTTAGCAGATTAACCTAATAACTGCTGTGCCTTAATTTTTTTAAATAAAAAACCCAGTGATCAAGGTAATTCAATTACAGCTGAGTAATATTTCTTTTCTGAGAAATAAAAACATTAATTTGAGTCAGGTTCTGCAAGGTTTTAAAGATGATTATTTATGAATGATCTTTAGTTACATTTTCTAACTGAAATGGTGGTTCTATTTCTTCAGAAAATGAGGTTAGCCCTTTTCTCTTAAATTTTTTAATGTTTATTCATTTATGAGAGACAGGGCACAAGTGAGGGAGGGGCAGAGAGAAAGGGAGACACAGAAACTGAAGCAGGCTTCAGGCTCTGAGCTACCAGCACAGAGCCTGATGCGGGGCTCAAATCCACGAACCGTGAGATCATGACCTGAGCCAAAGCTGGACGCTTAACTGACTGAGCCACCCGGGCACCCCTATAGCAAGTATATATGTACACACATGTATATAGTATACATCTTAGCTACAGTGTGTTATCTAATTTTGCAAAATTCAATATACTAATAAAGTTTGCCCATTAAAAATTTGATTGTCATATGATAAACATGGATGATTTGGGGCCAAGGTGAAAAAAAGTTGTGGAAATTTATTTTTTGAGTTTATTACTAAAGCTAAGTCTGATGAGTATTAAATTCACGTCTTTAAATAAATTACATGATGGATCACATTCCCTGCAAAAACACATCTGATAACAATATGAAATTGACAACATAAATATTTTAATAGGAATAAAATAGTTGATACACATGTCCAAGTTTAGCAAGTGCTATGCAACAGTCAATTCAGATGGCAATTCAATTCTGTAAATGTGAAACAACCAGGAAAAGAAGCTCTTACCCACCCACTTAAAATACTGCCCGGAACTTGCGGTCTTGGCTGGGCTAGTGAAATGAGTAAGGAAGCTTGTGGTTCTGAGGTGGACCAGAACTCTCCTTTTGGCTGAAGCAAATCAAAAAGCCACAATTTATAACCACAGCACCTAGTGCTTTGCTACAACCATGCAACTTAAAATAAAAATAGATCCTCCCAAGCCCAAAGGAGATTTACTGAAAAAACTAGTTTCGATGCACACCAGCCGGGTCACGGGTAGGTGACCTGAATTAACACAGAGCAAATGTTGTGCATGAAGCCCAGGGAAGGAAGAGACCATAGGAAGGTGCTCATGGAATGCGGCTCTCTTAACCAGAGTACAGAGGGAGTTAAATTAAAATAGCAGCCTGCAGCTTCAGCTGGTAATTTGGAAAGTTGCTTCTAAATCCTGTTGGCCTCAGGTGACCTTCTAAATATATGTGACCCAGGAACTGCAGCTGTTACCTGCACACTACTTGCATACAATGCAGCCTTATCCTCAGATCCTGCAACTGAGCTGCTTTCCAAGGCCACGTCCAAGATCAGGAGGTGGGGGTTGAGTGCAAAACTAATACAGCAGTAGGTAAACTTGCAATTAAACAGGGCAACTGATCAACACCCATAGGACAGCACAGGTAAAACCTATCTTCTATCAGCCCTGTGCTGGGAACAGCCAAGGAGGGATTTCCCAGATTGATAGGGCGGGTTTTACAGGAAAGGAGAACAGAATTTCCAGAATGTTAGATTCCTGAAAGTTTCCAAGTGCTGCCAGTGAATGCTCCCTGTTAGCAGTGTAAAAAGTCCAGGGTCTGAGATGGAGTGATCTAGAATGAGGAGGCCTACCTCCCCAGCTCCCTCACTACTGGGACTCACCACATGGAGGCGCTGGTGAGTCACAAAGACAACCGGTGGATTTAACAGGTTCCTGGGACCTGTCTGGGAATCTAGGGAAAAGGACAGCCAGAGGCAGGGCTGGAATAATTAGCCTCCACAAGCCCTAAACCACACTCAATCTAATTTAAACAGCACAAGTACCATATTGTGGAACTGGTTTGCTTCAGATCCTATGCCCCAGCTAGGACAAGAGTAGGGACTGGGAATTAATTTTGAGCTACGGCGGCAGGAGTTACACATTGGCGGACACTGTTGGTTCCTTAGACAACGGACACGCTTTTCCTTCTTTGCTAACAAAAACTAAATTTTGTTCAAGTTCAGGTGGCAATGTTTAGGGATGGGGAAACTGATTGGTCTAAATTGGTGAGGTAAGTCCATTCTCCTTGTTCATGACTGGTCTAGGCATGAATACATGATGTAATTTTTGGTACAAAGGAGAGGGTCTGACCCTTTTCCTTTGCATGCTGTCAGTGTGAATTGATGCTTGGAACTGCTATTTGAGACCAGGAAAGAAAAACCGAGAGCATATAGAGAAGCCAATTCAGAATTCTGACACCATTAAGCCACTGAAATTACCCCCAGAATGACCTCCTACCTCCCAGAATTCTTGTTATGCAAGATAACGTTTCCTTATTACTCAAGCCACTATTAGTTGGGAGCTTTATAGCTAAAAGCATCCTTGATGGATGAGAATATTATATCATCGAAATCTAGAATCTGCCTAGGTGGCTCAGTTGGTTGAGTGTCTGACTCTTGATTTCAGTTTGGGTCATGATTTCAGCGTCCTGGGATAAAGCCCTGAATCGGGCTCCATGATGAGTGTGGAACCTGCTTGGGATTCTCTCTCCCTCTCCTTGTGCCCCTCCCCCCGCTCATGCTCTCTCTCGAAAAAAAAATTCTATAGAATCGTAAATTTTCCGGGTCTTCTCCGAGTGGCCATGGCCGGAGCTGGAGGAAGGTCAGCACTTCATATTCCACTGGGACCCTGATGCCTGATATCTTCTTCTGAGAAACCACCTGACAGGCCAGGAATGCTTAGACTTCAAAAAAGGAAAGGATTCTAGGGGGCCCCTGGGTGCCTCAGTTGGTTGGGTGTCCAACTTTGGCTCAGGTCACGATCTCACAGTTTGTGAGCTTGAGCCCCACGTTGGGCTCTGGGTGGACAGCTCAGAGCCTGGAGCCTGCTTTGGATTCTGTGTCGCCCTCTCTCTCTCTCCTCTCTCCCACTCCCATTCTGTCCCTCTCTCTGTCTCTCTCTCAAACATAAATAAACATTAAGAAAAATTTTAAATTTTTTTTTCAACGTTTATTTATTTTTGGGACAGAGAGAGACAGAGCATGAACAGGGGAGGGGCAGAGAGAGAGGGAGACACAGAATCGGAAACAGGCTCCAGGCTCTGAGCCATCAGCCCAGAGCCCGACGCGGGGCTCGAACTCCCGGACCGCGAGATCGTGACCTAGCTGAAGTCGGACGCTTAACCGACTGCGCCACCCAGGCACCCCAAGAAAAATTTTAATTAAAAAAACAAAAAAGGAAAGGATTCTAAATGACAACTGTTTTTTTTTTTTTACTTAAATTTTTTTTTTCAACGTTTATTTATTTTTGGGACAGAGAGAGACAGAGCATGAACAGGGGAGGGGCAGAGAGAGAGGGAGACACAGAATCGGAAACAGGCTCCAGGCTCTGAGCCATCAGCCCAGAGCCCGACGCGGGGCTCGAACTCCCGGACCGCGAGATCGTGACCTAGCTGAAGTCGGACGCTTAACCGACTGCGCCACCCAGGCACCCCAAGAAAAATTTTAATTAAAAAAACAAAAAAGGAAAGGATTCTAAATGACAACTGTTTTTTTTTTTTTACTTAAATTTTTTTTTTCAACGTTTATTTATTTTTGGGACAGAGAGAGACAGAGCATGAACAGGGGAGGGGCAGAGAGAGAGGGAAACACAGAATCGGAAACAGGCTCCAGGCTCTGAGCCATCAGCCCAGAGCCCGACGCGGGGCTCGAACTCGCGGACCACGAGATCGTGACCTGGCTGAAGTCAGACGCTCAACCGACTGCGCCACCCAGGCGCTCCGACAACTGTTTAAAATATCTCAGAAATAACTTTCCTCCTCAGTCTAAGCTTTTCTTTCCTGTGCACATCCAGACTTTCTTCAAGTACTAACTTGACTTTAAGCAGCAACCATCCATTGAACAAAGAGAACTGTTAAAAGATTAGGATCTCAATTTATTTGGTTCTTGACGGAGAGTAACCCTCTAAGAGTCCCTGAACTCTTAGGAATTGGTATAATGATCTTAACGTTTTGACAGTTGCAGTACAAAGTGTTTACCAGCTCATGTAACTGTTCACTCTGCATGTTAGAAAGAAAATACTGAGGGGAGTAAGGAAACATGATAAAGGAAAAGCAACACTCTCTATTCTACCCTTAGAAAAAAATTTAAAACATTCTGTGACAAAAAGAATCCGTTTCTTGTTTAACATCAGACCTATACCCCTGCTGTTTATCTGTTATTTAATTATAGTTATTACAGTTGCTTGAAACTCATATAATACTGAGTTATTGTATTGCGTATCCTCATTCCAGTGGCGTCACTTCTATTTTATTTGTTTTTAATTTTTTTAATTTATTTTTTTAAATTTACATGCAAGTTAGTTAGCATACAGTGCAACAATGATTTCAGGAGTAGATTCCTTAATGCCCCTGACCCATACTTCTATTTTAAATAGTAGCGAAATAACAGTAGTAATGAACACGCTATGGATAGAGCTAGGGTTTGCAAAGAAATCGACATACATTCAAACAGAAACTTATTTTAAAAAGCTTAAATTTTTGAACACGGAGAATTTTTAGCGCAGTGGGGACAATGCAAATGTCATTCTTCTTGATCAAAGGATGGTAAAAGTAGAAACTGGATAACTCACAGCCTAAATCCATAACTCTTCCTAACGCACTCTTTTACATCCTCATATATTGACTTCTTAGCATAATGCAAAAATCTCTACAAATGTCACAAAACATAAGAGAGTCAATACAAGGCTAACTGTACTCAACAAAGAACTTCCAGACAACTAGCTGGAAATAGTACTCATTTTCCAAAAATCTCTGGCTTACTTTCTGTTCTTTTTCTGTCTTCTGGCTGTCTACTCATTCTCCTGGCCCTGCTAATTGCTAATTCCTTTAGCCCCATTCTGTTTCCAAGTGTCCTTGGATAACCTTGCTCTTTCCAATCGAGCCTTTGAAAATCTCCTCTCCCAGATAATAATGTTCATGTTTCCTAACCTCTCTTTAGATTTTGTAGTTTCAACTGCAGGATTAAGTCTGCTTGTGAGAACACATAGGCATATACTTTAAAATAATGTGAATGACACACTATGTACTTTAAAACAACGTTAACAACATATATACATGGTTATTATTATTAGTTATTATTAGTTATTCTCAATTCTGTCTCTAAACAACTCCACCTGGAGTTACGTCATCATGCCAGCTATCAATTGGGGTTCCAAGGACCCCCCCCCCACTCCTTGTGTTTGATTAATTTGTTAGAGTGGCTCACAGATCTCAGGAAAACATTTTACTTATTAGATTACTGGTTTATTATAAAAGGATATGACTCAGGAAATAGCCAGATGGAAGAGTTACATGGGGCAAAGTATGGAGAAAGGGCTAAGAGCTTCCATGACCCCTCCAGGGGCGCCATTCTGTCCAAATCTCCACATGTTCACCCACCTGGAAGCTCTTTGAACCCTGCCCTTTTTGGTTTTTTTTACGGGGGCTTCATGACATAGGGATGACTGATTAAATCCACTGGCCATTGGAAATGGATTCAACCTCTCCCCTTTCCCCTCCCCAGAGGTCACGGGGTGGGACTGGAAGTTCTAACCCTCTAATCCTATAGTTGGTGCTCTTGGCATCCAGGTCTCATCCTTAGGTGGATCCAAAAGTCACCTTATTAACATAACAAAAAACAAAACAAAAAAACAGAGGTGGCTTTCAGCACTTAGGAAATTCTAAGGGTTTTAGGAAATCTGTGCCAGAAAGAGATGAAGACCAAATATTTATTTCTTACTATAAATCTCAATATCACGGTGCCCTAATATGATGCCAACAACCTCCCAAATGATTGCTGCTATTTCATCTAAAGAGCTAAGCCAGGTTAAGTTCTAAGGGATAGGTTAGGGATTAGCTCATATGTGTTTTGCCATAAATTTTATTGTTGTGAAAACAACACTTATTACATGTCAGGCTCTGTGCAATATACCCTACCTATACAATTTCATTTAATTTTAACAATAACCTTTTGAGATGGATATTACTACTATCCCATTCTAAAGATAAAGATACTGCAACATGCAGAAGCCATGTTGCCAAGGGCAGAGATAGGACTTAAACCCAGGACTGTTGACTCAAAGACATTTAAAAACATTGAAATTGACATTTCTAAAAATTGCAAGCCCATTTCCCTAACTGTACGTCCTAATTCCCCCTTTTGTGCTGTATCACATTCATCATTGAATACACTTCTATATTTATTTATTTACTGCCTGAGTGGAAAGGCAGAAATTTCGCTTATGTTGTACACATCTGTTTCCCTACTGCCTAACACAGTGCCTGGTAGTGCCTGTCACAGAGTAAGTGCTCTGTAAATATGTGTTGAGTGCATGGATGATTGGTAAGGAAAATTATAAGGGTATTTTGGAAAACAATTACCAAAAACCTCACAAAACTACTTCGCCACATGTCTTCCCTCATTTCTGCGGTTTATCCTATGAACTGGAATCAAGTCTTGAAATTTTTCTATTTTTAAAAAATAGTAGGATTTGTACACATATTAAAACTAATAAAATACAGAAGTGGAAAGGGTTATCCAAATGACTGTGAGGAGTGGAAATGAGAGCATTTCAGACCCTTCTGAAAGCCAAGGCAACACAGTCCTGCTCATATTGTGTCAGCACATGGAGCCAGTGACTAATGTGAAATTGAGCAGCTGCTTAGATAACCCAACAATGTCATGGAATGCTAACTATAATCATACTCGGGTAGGACTAGAGTGGCATTATTATGATAGGCTCCCTAGAATTATGATACACATCTTTTGGGGCGCCTGGGTGGCTTAGTTGAGTACCCAACTCTTGATTTCAGCTCAGGTTATGAGCTAATGGTTCATGGGTTTGAGCTGTGCGTTGGGCTCCATGCTGACAGTGCGGAGCCTGCTTGGGATTCTCTCTCTCCCTTTGCCTCTCTGTCCCTCTCCTGCTCATGCTCACTTGCTCTCTCTCTGTCAAAATAAATAAATATAACTTAGGGGCGCCTGGATGGCTCAGTCAGCTAAGTGTCTGCCTTCAGCTCAGGTCACGATCTTGCGGTTCATGGGTTGGAGCCTCGCGTCGGGCTCTGTGCTGACCGCTCAGAGACTGGAGCCTGCTTCAGATTCTGTGTCACTCTTGCCTTCTGCCATTCCCCTGCTTGTGCTGTCTCTCTCACACAAAAATAAACTTAAAAAAAATAAATAAATATAATTTCAAAAAAAGGCATCTTGTAAGTCATATATATTAAGATCAGTTCTCTGAAATATAATTTAATTTATAGCATGAGTTTACAAAACAAAACAATCTTCTAATTTCAGGCTTACTTTAGATGGTTATGCCATCTAAAATAAAAATGCAAATAGGTTCAGTTATTTTATTAAGTGAGTGAAATTCATAATCCATGTTTAACAAATTTTATATTATAGGATATAAGTATTTATGCCAAGATAAATACATGGTAAGCTATTTCTTCTTAACTAATACAGGTATTTGCTGGAATATATAAATGCTAGAAGGGAGTAAAGTCCTTTAATGCTTGTGTGTTAATAATTACACAATTTACCTTGTCATCAGGAAGCACATGCCAAATAGATATTGTCTTTTCCTCAACTTCATTGTTGATAGACAAATATGAAGGCTGATAGATTTTAGTTGGTTCTAATATTAACACCTTGAAAACATAAGGCAAAGAAACAAATATTAGTGACTTCAGATTTAAATCATTTAGAGCTGTAATAACAACACTGCACTGATGTGGGAGGTTATCAGATGAGGCTCTGGGTCCACTGCTGCAGTAAAACCATTTTAATTCTTAATTGTTGCCTTCCTTATGAGTCCTTTGAGCATTTTATGGTATTATTGTAAGTTCCCATGATGCATCACTTTTTTTTGCTAAAGAAATTGGAAATAAATTTTTAAAGTCCATATATTGGTTTCACTATTCCCAGGGAATCTACTCTAATGATGTATTTTAAAAAATTTTTTATGTTATTTATTTATTACTGAGATAGAGGGAGAGTGTGTGTGTAAGCAGGGGGAGGGGCAGAGAGAGAGGGAGACAGAGAATCCCAAGCAGGCTCCGTGCTGTCAGCGCAGAGCCCGACATGGGGCTCAAACTCATGAGTTGTGAGATCACAACCTGAGCCTAAACCGAGAGTCAGACACTTAAGTGACTGAACCACCCAGGTGCCCCTCTAATGATATATTTTTAAAGTCTTTTATTTTATCTTGCAATACATGCATAATCTATTTCTATAAATATAAATATGTCCAAAAAAGGGCAGAAGCGTGGTAAAGTAAATAATTCTGTACATAGAAAAGATTCTACATATAGAGTGCCACATACTATTTTAGGTTTTCTCCTGCCACACCTTACCATCAAGATGTGGTAGCATGTTTTTCATACCCATGTAAATAGAATGAGAAATGATTCTGGTTATTATTGAGTTTTATATATAAGGCAAAGGAAAGGACATAGCTATATGAAATAATAAAAATGTTTTTGCACTGCTTTAAGATAAAACTGGGATCTTCACTAATGATATATTTAGCCTTGTGAGAGAGAGAAATAAAACCGACTCCTGTTTTGGAGATGTATGAGGGATATGGAATAAGTGAGTTGAGAATCTCTCTCAAAGGATGTAGCATATTATTACTAATATCTGGTATTAGGTACAGATAACATCAAAATGCCACACATGCACTAATTTTAAAGGTACTTCAACTATTATCTGTTTGTACAGACGCTTAAAAGCACCTACTTAGCTCAAATTTCCCATGCAGTCTTAAGTAGGAATATTAAAAAAAAAAATTTTTTTTTAAGGTTTATTTATTTTTGAGACAGAGAGAGACAGAGCATGAATGGGGGAGGGTCAGAGAGAGGGAGACACAGAATCTGAAACAGTCTCCAGGCTCTGAGCTGTCAGCACAGAGCCCAACGCGGGGCTCGATCTCACAGACCACGAGATCATGACCTGAGCCGAAGTCGGCCGCTTAACCGACTGCGCCACCCAGGCGCCCTAAGTAGGAATATTTTAAAAGGAAAGGAAAGGGGCGCCTGGGTGGCGCAGTCGGTTAAGCATCTGACTTCAACCAGGTCACGATCTTGCGGTCCGGGAGTTCGAGCCCCGCGTCAGGCTCTGGGCTGATGGCTCAGAGCCTGGAGCCTGTTTCCGATTCTGTGTCTCCCTCTCTCTCTGCCCCTCCCCCGTTCATGCTCTGTCTCTCTCTGTCCTAAAAATAAATAAACGTTGAAAAAAAAAATTTAAAAAAAAAAAAAAAGGAAAGGAAAGCCAATACTAAACTATCAGAGAAACTAGAATAGTTCTTTCTACCCCACTGCTTAAAACTCAAGGAAAGTGGCTTTTAGAAAGAATCTTCTATCAAATAAGTTGACCAAATAAAAGTGGAGGAAAAACCCAAAAACCCTTCAGAAGATTCTATCAGCAAGGGATTATGGACTTACACTACACTGTGATCTAGTGTTCAGTCTGAGCAAGAAGGCACATGGATTAGCAACCTGACTCTTGGCCATGCACTGCAAACTTAGTACTGATTTTATGCTATCTTTGTTTTTCTAAATTTTTTTTAACATTTTATTCATTTTTTGAGAGACAGAGAGAGACAGAGCATGAGCAGGGGAGGGGCAGAGAGAGAGGGAGACACAGGATCTGCAGCAGGCTCCAGGCTCTGAGCTGTCAGCACAGAGCGCAACGTGGGGCTTGAACCCACGAACCTCAAGATCATGACCTGAGCTGAAGTCAGACACTTAACTGACTGAGCCACCAAAGCACCCCTGATTTTATGCTATATTTATCACAACAGTAAATTTCTTTAAATTAGAATACAGAGAACTACAGAAAGCAGATTAGGAAGACAAAATTTTCTTTACTCTTAAGTATAAAAAAATTGCAAGGGCTTAACTCTTGGTCAGGCTCTAGTTATGAAAATAAGATAGAACAGATTACAAATAAAGCACAGTAAGAGCCCACCAGGGAACATATTCTGATTTAGGAACATACCAGGTAAATCAAGGTCCAAATTCCAATCAACAGAGAGTGAAGTGGTACTGATTAATAATGGAAATAAATTTTCAATCTAAACTTGGCAGAATTAGTGCTTTCAAATCTGAGTATCCCAATGTTTGTGAAATGAAAATGAATAATAGGGAATAAAAGGTGGGTCTTCCAAAATAGCTTCCAAGTCACTATACCGACAAATGAGAATATACCTTTTTCTCTAATTATGTGGGCACAGAATTTAACATTACAAAAACACAACACCAGGTTATCTCCTCTCTTCTCAAATTATGTCTTTATTGTGTCTCAAATATTTCTAACAGATAAAATCCGACCTATGTTTTCCCATGTCGAGATACGGAAAAACATTGGTTGTAATTATCATCATCTAACATTTGTTGAGACCTTTGAAGTGTTCTACCCTTGAAATGACAAAATGGGAGGAATTTATGGCACACATTACAGAGGTAACAGAAAGACTGAGAAGGGAGAAGGAAAAAGGCAGTTTGACAAAACTGGCTAGACACAACTCACTTGGAATATAAACATGCTTCCTTTTAGTTTCTGATCTTTTATACTGGTTAACATTAAAATTAACTGCTAAACAAAATTTTTAAAAAAGTAAAATTAACTGTTAACTTCTTGCATCTGAAGTGGGAATGACAGCAGTATAAGGCCTATAAGCTATACAGAGTAGATTTTTAAAAAAATTGTTTAACGTTTATTTTTGAGAGAGAGACACACATACAGGGCACAAGAGGGGGAGGGGCATAGAGAGAGGGAGACATAGAATCTGAAGCAGGCTCCAGGCTCTGAGCTGTCAGCACAGAGCCTGACGTGGGACTCGAACCCATGAGCAGTGAGATCATGACCTGAGCCAAAGTCGGATGCTCAACCGAATGAGTCACCCAGGCACCCTATATATAGAGTAGATATTAAATAGAGGTACATGTCTCAGCTCCTATAAGAGTCCGTAAAAGCAGCATTCTCCTCTCCTCTCACCTAGCCTGGGGTGATGGGTTGATGGTTTCCTAACTGTTCAATGTAGGAAGAAAAGAAAATCTACATAGAAGAGAGGTGAGAAAAAAGAATCAACTGAACTGAACCCAAATAATAATAACTGATGGGACCATTCAAATCATTTTGCTAAGAAACTTTTGTCTGTTTTCTTTTACCCAGGGTCACTATTATTTCTTAGAGGAATGAGAATAGATATGGTGGTGAAATAAATGGAAACAATCAAATAAAATACTTCTAATATAAATCATCTTGATTTTAGTCAGATCCACACTAAAAGAAGGATAATGCTATCACCCCAATCGAGACCTACAGTGGCCTTCATAAGTGTGAACTAAGTAACATATAAAGTGTGAACTTTAGTGCTACTCTAAAGACATAATGAGTTAGTGACTGATATGACACCACAAGTACTAGAAACATGATTTTTTCTATGTGGTGATATAGGGGGAGCAAACTCCAATGGTTGCAGGGAGTGGGCCCAGTGGGAAAGGCAGAGGAGTGAAGCAGGAAGGATGGGACTGTAACCAGCATCTAACATGGCACCAGCTAGTTGACTTAGTAGGTTGTTGCTTGTAGAGAAGGCTAGTCACAGATTGTCAGTTCCTTTCACTTTTCAGTAGCTAAAAATCTTGATTTTTGTATTAACTGTCCTTATTTTCATTTGAATTTCTTATGAACTTTATTTTTCAGTTGACTGCCTTTTCATTTATTTTGTCTTTCTTTTTATCTTCTTTAACATAGTAATTACAGTTATTTGAAGTCTTATGTGGTCACTTTAATATGTGAATCACTTCTGGGCCTGCCTCTACTGGCTGTTTTAGCTCTTTGTTATCCATCACTTTTTTCTGCTTCTTAGAATGTCTAGTAATCTTTGATTGTGTCTGAATGACACAATGCAGAGGCTCTGGATCATATCCTCCCAGAAGTTTCCCCACCCCTGCTCCCTAGCTAGCAGTCAAATTATCAGTGCTTCATCTTGATCCTATCAAGGCTTAGTTTTATTACAGCTTTGTTAGGGTGGATCTGTTTTAGTTTCACCTTTTCTCCTAGGGCAAGGGCTTTCTATGTCACCACTAAATGCTTGGGGTGTTCAGCAAGGTCTCATCACCCAAAGTCCAACATCTTATCCCTGCACTGGTTAAGCTCTGGGATATGTGCTCAGCTCTCAACCTTCAAAAGAACGCTCTCTACCACTTCTGGTCCTGGTCCTCTGTATAGCAAAGGAATTTACCTTGATAAGGTTTACTTAATACACAGGTTTCATCTAAAATCCAATTTTAGTCAAATACTGGGACCAGCAATTGTGGTTACTTACACTGTGCGTACCCCCTGTTCACACTATCTAGAGGTTGTCCTAGGACTCAAGGGAAATACCCACACAGAATCCTGGGATTCATTCTTCAAGGCTCCCCCTTCTCCAACACCCTCTCCATCGTCTGAGAGTCCCAAACACTCCTTCCTGCCTGCTCTGCCCAGGGAGAATGCTATTCCCTGCTAGGGCTCCACCTCCTTGGGCTGCAGCCAGAAAAAGACCTTACAGAAAAAAAGCAGGTGAAGATGGGACTCAACTCCAGTACCTCCCTGCTCAAGGATCACAACCCTGCGATGACTGCTATTTAATGTCTACAAACAGTATTTTACATATTTTGTCCAGATTTTTATAGTTATTTATAGCAATAGCAATACCAATATTATTTACTCCATCATAGCTGGGACTAAAGAACCAACTCTCCTTATTTTTAAATGTTGGCAACAAATTATTATTATTATTATTATTATTATTATTATTATTTTAATCACTGAGTGGTCTTTTACTTAATGCTTATTTATTTTTGAGAGAGAGACAGAGAGCAAGCAGGGGAGGCGCAGAGAGAGAGGGAGACACAGAATCTGAAGCAGGCTCCAGGCTCTGGGCTGTCAGCACAGAGCCCAATGCAGGGTTCGAACCCACGAACCACAAGACCATAACCTGAGCCAAAGTCAGATGCTTAACTGACTGAGCCACCCAGGTGCCCTATCACTGAGTAGCTTTTTAAACATGAACTTAATCATATGCACAACCTGACACATAATAAGAGAAACACTAATTAAAACCATCCTAATATACCATTTTTTCATCTGTAAGTTTAAAAAAGTACAAATATGATAAACACACCTTTTAGGAGAGACTTTCGTAAAATAGTCAGTCTCGAATGTTGCCAGTGAGAATGTCAATTGATACAATTCCTATGGAGGGCAACAGGGCAATATCAATCAATTTCACTTCTGGGAATTTATCCTACAGACAGATGTGCACATGTGAAAAATGGCACAGGTACAATGTCTCATTTTAATTTGCATTTTTGACTAGCCAGTGAGGTTATTATCTTTTCATGTGATTTGCCCATTTTCTTTTTCTTTTGCTTACCAATTAGTAGGAGTTGTGTTTTTTTCTTTGTGCAATTAGGCAAATTGATCATTTTGCTGCATTAATATTAAATATTTTCTCCCTGTCTAGCATTTGCCATGTTTATGGTGTTCTTCACTGAACAAAAGTTAGAATTTTTAATGAAATCAAATTGGTCGATATTTGCCTTTAGGGCTTAAAGGTCCCTTTCTTGCTTAATTAAGAAAGCCTCTCTCACCAAAGTATATACCTATATTCTCCTAACGTCTCTCTTACTATTTTCGAGTTTTATTTTTTATATTCATATCATGACAGACAAATTCACATTAAACTAATTTAAATCAGCTCAGAATAGCTAATATGAGTGGTTTCTTTTCATAGCTGATTTTCTATTCAATCAAGTCAACAGTCAATTAGATACTTCAGTTCTGTGCTGTCTTCTTTCCCCACGTTTGCTATCATCAGAGCATCAGCTGAAGGCATGCTGCCAGCTCACTCTGAGATAAGTATTTTCCTAGGTTACACATTATCTAGGCTAGAAAACAAAGTGTTTTAGTTTGAAAGGCTTTTCAAATGAAGATCCTGAGGAGCTCAAGGCTTCATCGGAAAGGAAGAGTAAAGAAAGCGTGTTAATGCCAGCAATGGATTTAATGAAATGAAACAGATGATCCTACAAGCAAGAACTGGAGAACGAGAATTCGAGAAAAAGAATTGAGCGTGGTTACCACCTGAATAGGGAGGACTGGACTAGAGAGCTCAAACAGAGTTTTACGGCATCACTTTGACGTGGGAGGAGATTAGTGCACAAGTGACTTGGTAATTCTTGAATCAGATGCTAAGCTTATACTGCTCTGGATGGCATTCTGAGAGCCATCAGGATGGGAAAGGCAGCAGCTGAGAAGATGAGCAATATATTTTTAAAAGTGTGTGTGTCTACTATACATGTATCTATATCTATATCTGGCCAAAATAAGTTGCAAACTGGAACCTATGAGTCATCATTTCTCACGATCCAAGGCATTGTAAAAGGTGGCTAGGGACACTAAATCTAACTCTGACCCATGTGGGTAATGAGTGGTCGAGATGGAATAACGACCCAGGTGAGCTTGACACTTTTCACCACAATAATGGTAACGATACTGATGACAATGTTAACAAAACCGTAGTATGAATTAACAGCACCCTTGTGTCTGGTCGGAAGCGATATGTTGACTAACTGCGCTAAGCAAGAGACAATCTTTTCTTGGAAAGCACACTTTACAACTTATCACAAGAAATCACCCAATTTCATGGCAAAAACATAAAGATGTATCTCACTTCTCTGATTTTGAGAAGTTATTTTAAAAAAGTAACACTAGTACTATTAAAATCACAGTGCAAGATGTTCTTTAAATAAAAGAAACAAAATAGAAATGCACTTAAAGTTAAGTTAAATGAAGAGTACTCACCGGAAACCTAACTACAGTAACATCTGTCTTTGTGGCCTCCACCAGGAAATCCATCCAGAAGTCCACCAGCTCCTGTTTGGCCACAGGCTGCTCTGTAGTCAGTTTCACAAAATGCTTATATATCAAAATTGTCTCTACAATAGACTTGAGGTACCTAAAAATGAAAAGATATAAAACACACAATGGGCAAATTTAGAACCACCTGTTCCCATGTATCCTGGTTTTAATCTGTGGATGTAATTGAAATACAGCATTAATATTTAGGTATTCCGATTCACCACACATTACTCATTATTTGTTATATGCCATGTACTTTCACGTACGTTGTCTCCTCTGTATCCCACAAAAATTCAATAAAGTAGGCTGTTATAACATCATTTTAAAGATGAGGAAACTGAGGTGCAGAGGGCTTAAATAGCTTGGACTGACTGATACATCTGCTGAAAACATGACTTTTACAAAAATGCCTGTCTTCTATTCAAGGGAGTGGTTAATGCACATGTTTTAAAATATGCTTCCATGAGAAAGCTTTTCTAAATAGACCCTTCATAAGGGATCATTATTTTGCTTTGAAGCAACTCAGCCGATATATTATACAAATACCCTCCAACCTAACAAGACAGATGGCGCCTCAAAGGAAAAAGTTAGGAAAAAATGAGGAGCGAGATAATTACATGAATTAGTGGGTTTGCAAGTACTTCATAAGCTATAAACATGGACATTAACATTAAGTGAACGGACACTTAAGGCATTGTTTTGTGGTTATTACTGTTGCATAAAATAATGTCTGCTTTCTTGTCAACAGAAGCTGGGATACCTCACACCAAAGCTCTTTGGACCTGTGCTTCAGCCCCTTCTGGACCATCAGAATGATCACTGTAAAGAAATGACGGATTTGGCGGCATGTAACGCAGGCATTTATTGGTTCATTTATTTCATGTCATTTGCTAAACACCTACTGTTGACATCGCACTAATAGTACAGCCCTGTTCCTAAGTAGCAGCACACAGTGCCGAGGAGACAGGAATGTAAAAGGGATAGCACAGCAACCTAAATATCAGTAGGGCTACCAATACACAGAGATACAATTAACCAAAGTCAGGCTCTGAGCTGTCAGCACAGAGCCTGACTCAGGGCTCAAACCCATGAACCGCGAGATCATGACCTGAGCCAAAGTCAGCCACTTAACCAACTGAGCCACCCAGGCACCCCTAATTTAAAAATGACAAACACGAAAGAAGATTTCATGAGATGAACTAATCACATGTGTTTATGCAATAACACCCACATGCTTCTATCCGGATGCAGAAAAGGGTTTTAGGTGGGGGTCTGGTTTGTGGGCAGATTTAGGAAGGTCCCCAGGTAGATAAGATCCCCAGAAGAGGCCTTCTCAGTGTGTGCTGAGACACAAATGCATGAAGCCACAGTCTGGCACATTTCATGTGACTGGAGAGCAGTGTAACCGGGGGGTGTGACAAGATCAGAGGCTGGAATGACTAAAGGCAAACGTTGTTCACCAGCCAAGGAGGTGGGCTTTATCCCTTAGGCTGTGAAGAGCCATTCAACCATATTGATTTAAGGATTTCAGTGGAGGGGAAGGGTCAGACATGAATTTTCGGGAAGATCACTATAAGTGTGATACTGGGGAGGGTTTGCTAATGAGAAGACCTGAACGTGAGGAATTCTTTTAGGAAGCCATAGGGACCTACAGTGGTAAGCATCTCCTCAAGTGGTTCCTTTGATGAAAACAAGTCAGTGGTCCAGTCTCTGAGCCGCCCTGAGCCTTTCTTGATATCATGGTCAACCTTTGTGGCTTTACGTAAAGCCGTAAAAAGTCTTTACGGCTAGTGATCATCACACATGATATACAATAAAATCAGCATTGTTTTCCAAAATAGTCCTAAATGCACATGGAATTTTGCTTTCATCTCTTCAATTACCACATACATAATGATGAGACTTGGGGGCACTCCAGGAACAATTTGAAATGAGACAAATACACACATATAGGAAACATTCAAATGCATTAACAAGCCTTAGCATAAAGAAGTGAAAATCAACAATGAGAATCCCAAAACAGATTAGGTCATAAAGAGAACATAGGGTATACGTTTGGGGCAGAAACAGGGGAGGTTGGGATAAAAATCTGTCAATCTACTGATTCGATTTGCAGGTGCAAAATGTGAGGCCTCTGCATGATTCCTCTGGGTAACACTAGCCAACTTGGGCTAGCGGGTTGGTCAATGTCATGAAAAGGCTAAGCTGAAGGCAAGCAGACCTTACCTATGCCCAAAACCACCAGAACCTATATTCAACACATTTTATTTATGAACATGAGGTTTTCCTCTAAATTCTACATTTCGTTCTATAAGCAAATAAATTCAATCTAATCGTCAGTTCAACAAATAAAACAATTTGGAAATAAGTGATGAGTTGTTTATTAAAAGTAATTGCTTAAACACATAACACTTTACTATTACCATGCTGGCGTCTTCAGTTTAAAAAGCTTTTCAGATGCTTGGATGACTCTCATGTGGTCATTGGCCAGGACACTGGCACCCAGAAAAAATCCAACTTCCCAGTAGCTCTGGAGTTTTTCTAAGTTTCCCTTTTTACCAAGAAGGCTACTTAGCTTCACCCCTGGAAGATCAACAGGAAGTACAATGTTACAAACACACAGCACCCAGGCAGAGCCTTTTTAATTAAAAAAAAAAAAAAGCCAGACATTTTATTAAAATACAATAAGCTTTTATTTCCTCCTTTCAGATTCAAATAGCTTTAAGTGTCAATTATAAAAGGGGTTTAAGTTCATTTAAAAAAAATCACTTTAATTTGAAAGTCCAAAGATAACTGCCACTGTCACTTGGATGTGCATCATTCCAGAATTTTAATATATGCCTGCACTGTATATGCATAAATTAAAAGGTGGTAACACCTTGTTGTGTAACCACCTTGCTGCCCTTATAATAACAAGGATCCTTTAGTTACTTGAAAGGGAAATATGATGCAATTCTATCACTCATTGAATTGAGTATAATTGGGTCAATTCAATAATGATAAATAGTAACAAAAATAATAAAATAATACTTGAGTATAATTAGGCAATATTAATAATAATTTTATATGCAAAAACAATTATATACTTAGAAAGTTTAAGAAATAAGGAAAGTGGCAGATAACACTGTCTTGATCACTGTTGCTTTGTAGCAAGATTTGAAAATTAGGTAATGTAAATCCTCCAACTTTGTTCTTTTTCAACATTGTTTTGGTTCTTCTGGGTTTTTTTGCATTTCATTATACATTTTTGTCTCTACTTTGCCTTCTATTATTTTTGCATTTGCATTCCTTTGTTTAAAAAGAATATATCCTTGTAAAACTGTTAATTGCCACTGGTATTCACAACATTAAAGTATCAGGGAAATTATCTGAGATTTGGGACTAAGGTAAAAAACTGGGACATTTCATTTCAATATCCCACAGTGGCATCAGGTACCTCAAGGACTGTCCAGGGAAAGTGTGGCAAGTTCACTGTTTTAAAGGTTATTTTGTTTGGTTAAAGTATCGTTTTCCAAAAAAATTCATACCTCTCAGGAAATATAAAATAGAACACTTGTAAAACATTCACTGTTTACTATTTATTAAAGATCTCAGACTTAGATAAGTTTACTTGTTAACTTGCATGTTTTGTTCAGTAGAGATACAAATATTTTTTGTCTAGTAGTAAAACAGATAATCCCTAAGATTTATGACCTATTTGGCCTAATTTTGTTTTTTCAGTCAAACTCAGAAATCTCACCCTAACATTTCTTGTTAATTGATCTATGAACACCCTAGCTTCTTAAATGCACTTTGAACTGGACATATCCTCTTTTCCATACCAATGGAGTTAAATAAAATGTTTTACAAGTGTTCTATTTTATATTTCTTGAGAGGTATGAATTTTTTTGGAAAATGATACTTTAACCAAACAAAATAATCTTTAAAAAACGCTATGCCACTTTTTATGGTATAATTACACTTAAGCCCTGAGCATTTCAAGAAAAAGTCCATTTGTGGGAGCCTGGATGGCTCAGTTGGTTGGGCACCCAACTCTTGATGTCAGCTCAGGTCATGATCCCAGGGTCGTAGGATCAAGCCCCGTGTCAGACACCAAGCTGAGTGTGGAACCTACTTGGGATTCTCCCTTTCTCTCTCTTTCTCACACACACACACACACTCTCTCTCTCTCTCTCTCTCTCTCTCTCTCTCTCTCTCTCCCACTCACAATCTCTCTGTCTCTACAAAGAAAATAAAGAAAAAGAAAAAAAGAAAAAGAAGAAAAAGTCCATTTGGGAATCCTTCACATTTTGTGATAATAAGAAAGAGAATAGCTTTGCCTCCTTAAAATTTCATAAGATGAAAAAATTACACACAGGTATGGAACAACATGCACGATGTCCTATCTAGGTATGATAAAAAAATCCAATGAATACAAAGGAAAGAAGAAAGTGCATGGGGAAAATGAGATACTGAAAATAGGTGTCTCTACTAACCTCATTTGAAATGAGCTCTTTTTATTGTGTCATGCTTGCAGAACAGTGAACCGAGGATTGATCTAGCAGCAAATCTTGTTAAACATTTAAATAGGGCCTATGACAATGTGTAATAGGAAAATCACAGTACTAGTGTTAAAAGAAAATTTCTGATTTATGCTTACATGCCAGAAGTTGATATTATGAGAGGGACATTTAACTTTGACCTTGGCATGAATCTGACATGTTTGTGTTGTCTAACTCATTTTTATAGCCACTGCGATTCCTATTAACTGGACATTAGGTCTTAAAATCTGAGTGAGACTACTTTACAGGAACTGCTGCTTACTCCATGTTCATCACATGAAGAAGCACTCACTGTTGGGCCATCTCACTATTAGGGATTCTGGATGGCTTGCTGACAGCCGGATCCCCAGGGGCATAAACAGAATGGATTCTACAGGCACATTTGTCCTTTGTGGCTAACAAGCAATGTGTGAGTGAGCATCGGTATCACGTAAATATGGTGAAATGAAGTTCTTACAAAAATAAACATTTTCTGGGGCGCCTGGGTGGTTCAGGCTGTTAAGTGTCCAACTCTTAGTTTCGGCTCAGGTCATAATCTCAGAGTTCATGGGTTCAGGACCCACATCGGGTTCTGTGCTGGCAGTGCAGAGCCTGCTTGGGATTCCCCTCTCTACCTCTACTCCCTCATGTGTGCACTCTCTCTCTCTCTCTCTAAAATAAAGAAAATGAAACATGTTCACTTAATGGTTTTAGTTCTGATGATCATTATTGCAACATCACTATCGATGTCGGCCTTATCATTCCCTCCACTTCATTAACTAGAATTCTTTTGAAGACTACCCTCTCCCAGGGATTAATACATTTAGTATGCAACATACTTTATGAAGAGCTGTACCTCATCCGCTAGATGAGCTGTGGTATCTCTTAAAAAAGGAAGGAAGGGATGTCATTTCTTCCCTATAATTTCTAATTTTCTGAGAAACTGGTCATCCCTATACATGACAAATGAGTTGTGTCGTGGTGGGTGATGGATTTTGTTTTTGTTTTGACTTCCTTTTTTAAATTATCTTTATAGAATCATGGATTTTTATATTCAGTAATACAGATTTCATTTTGATTGCTCCCCGAAAATGAGATATGAAGAGTGGTTTGTCTCAATTCCAAGCACCCTGTTCTTTTATTACATCATCATTACATCACCAAACCCCTAATTCTGACTCTCTCCCATAAAATGTCTCATAGTTGATTGAAAAATTCCACAAAAATGGGGAAATCGTCTGTTACTTAGCTAAAATCTGAATATTAACTTTAAGTCTTGTGAAGCTGGAAATAGGAAGAACATGTAAGATGTGGTTCTGTGGCTTTTTTTTTTTTCTTTTTTCCTTAGAGAGAGAGAGAGAATGAGCAGGGGGAGAGGCAGAGACAGAGGGTGAGAGAGAATCCCAAGTAGGCTCCAGGCCCAGTGCAGAGTCCAACACAGGGCTCAATCTCAGGACTGTGACATCATGACCTGAACTGAAATCAAGAGTCAGACGTTTAACTGACTGAGCCACCCAGGCACCTTGTGGTTCTGTGTTTTATTTTATTTTTTTTAATTATTTTTTTTAATGTTTATTCCTTTTTGAGAGACAGAGAGAGGCAGAGCATGAACGGGGGAGGGTCAGAGAGAGAGGGAGACACAGCATCTGAAACAGGCTCCAGGCTCTGAGCTGTCAGCACAGAGCCCGACACGGGGCTCGAACTCACAGACCGTGCGCTCATGACCTGAGCTGAAGTCTGACGCTTAAGCGACTGAGCCACCCAGGTGCCCCTGTGGTTCTGTGTTTTAAATCCTAGTTCTAAGCAGTCTAAATATCAATGATTATTCAAAAACTGGGAAAGTGAAACACAGATCATGAAGCAGTTAGTCTTGATCTCAAATACACACATGACCAGAATTGAGAGTCTTTGGGCAATAGATTAGGACAGTTAAGAATAGTTTTACCTTAGAGATCTTAAATTTAAGATGATATGTTTAGACGCCTGCAATTTAGTGATTATCTTACGGTATCTTAAATTTTAATTGCTTACCTTTTATAAAAAAATCAAAATTTCAAAATGCACCTGAAGAAGAGATTTCATTAAAAAAAAAAAGTCTGATTACTAAGGGGAAGTCACTAATTCAGGCTAATCTGTACAACTGCAGGGGGTCAAGAGAAGAAATATAGGAAGATATAAATTACTGAGAAATTTGATTAGAATATTTAAAAATGCTTTTTAGGGGCGCCTGGGTGGCTCAGTCGGTTAAGCGGCCGACTTCGGCTCAGGTCATGATCTCGTGGTCCATGAGTTCGAGCCCCACGTCGGGCTCTGTGCTGACAGCTCAGAGCCTGGAGCCTGTTTCAGATTCTGTGTCTCCCTCTCTCTGACCCTCCCCTGTTCATGCTCTGTCTCTCTCTATCTCAAAAATAAATAAACGTTTAAAAAAATGCTTTTTAAAAGTATATCTTTAAAATATGCAAAATGTGGGGCGCCTGGGTGGCGTAGTCGGTTGGGCTTCCGACTTCAGCCAGGTCACGATCTCGCGGTCCAGGAGTTCGAGCCCCGCGTCGGGCTCTGGGCTGATGGCTCAGAGCCTGGAGCCTGTTTCCGATTCTGTGTCTCCCTCTCTCTCTGCCCCTCCCCCGTTCATGCTCTGTCTCTCTCTGTCCCAAAAATAAATAAACGTTGAAAAAAAAAAATTTTTTTTTAAAATATGCAAAATGTGTTATCAGTCTTCTTTTTCACATATAATTATTATTATATTAGACTAGTTAACTCTTGCTTTTCTTTGAAAACCCTTCTAATCCTATTGTGCCATAAAAAATCAACTTTAGGTCAGCCTATGATTATGAGCATAATTTATGATTGACTACAATCCAGTGAGTTTTAATTGCCTTTTAGTTATAAAGGACATACAATTTGGAGAGTGTATCACAGTATTTTAGAAACCTAAAATTTCATTCTTGAAGTGGCTAAAAATTCATTGTCAAGTCACATTTTAAGTCTGTGTATGTTCTGCACTTTCCAAAATTTAAAATTCAGCTTCATATGCTTTCAAATGCCTGTTCAACATATACTGTGAATGAGTTCTTGGGAAAAGAAATTAAAGTATGTTTTCTGTAGAGAGTTATATTAATTATAGTTCCTCAAACCTCCATTCTTTTTCTCCCTCAGCTTTATTGTGATATACAATTGACATATGATATCGTGTAAGTTTAAGATGTAAAATGTGTTCCTTTGATACACTTAAATATTGTAAAATGGCTACTATCATAGTGTTAGCTAACACTTCATTCATATCACATAATTATTTCTTTTTTGTGATGAGATCTATTCTCTTAGCAGAGTGCTGATCGTTTTAATCTATGTTTAACTTAAAAATGAGAATTTAGAAGAGATACACTTTCAAACCACTATGTTATTGTTCTATCAACACATGCAAATTAGTGTCAATTCCTGCAATGATCTGGAGGCTTCGATAAAACTTCTCCTTAAGTTTAAGAATACAGCAGTACAATTTATTTTTAGATCACTAGTATGTAAAGAATTTTAGCTAGTGTGGAGTTAGAAAATCAACCTTAGATACAAATTTGTTTATAATAATAATTTCTGAAAAGTACAAGTTGCAATGCATTTTCTCTGATTTCATTTACCAACTGAAAAATCATTTCAAATAAAGCTTTGTGCATTGAATACCAGTGCAATTCAGTAGCAAAAGCATTTTATCATTCTTTTAGTCTGGGCTCTTTCAAAAATTACTTAATACTCAAACTTTATTTGCCATCAAGGATTTCCCAGAACATTACACATGGCTATTTTATAAGCCCTTCCCTTGAATGTAAAAAAGTGCAGGACTCATTTTTCTTGAAGGAAAACTGAAGAAAAACCTTCTCCAGTTAAAAATCTTAAAGTGAAAGAATCTTCTGCAATTCATGGATTCACTAAGAATTTTTTCCGTCTGTGAAAAATATGGCATATTTCTAGGTCTGTAGTAATGACTCCTCCAAGAGTTGGAAAGATTCCCTGAAAGAGAATTGGTTAGACACTAGGAGAGAGCAAAATCTCATCACCATTCTAATATGGTATTCCAGTATGTAAAACCTTAAAAAATGCTACGAAAGCCAGAACCAAGAAAATCACACAGAACTTATTCACTAAGATGCCGTAATTCTTCAAATTTCAAAGAAGATGAGATGATGTCCACAGATAAGAGGGACAGAAGCACATCCTGTCAACGGCTATAATCCAGAGATGGTCTCTGAGGAGACTGGTCATTGCCAAGACTGCCATCTGCTTGGCCTGCCGGTCTGGGGGCTTAGGGAGGCTCCACCTCCAACACCACTGAAATCACAGCGCTTGAAGGTGTAGAGGGGAATCAGAAATAGAAACTGTCAGAAATCTTTTCTTCCTCTTCTCCTTCTTCCTCCTTCTCTAAATCTAAACTAGGAAATGTTTCTAATGCTCCAAACACTACCTTATTTAGGAGTTGAAGCTGACTGCAGAGCCCATATTTTCAATTTTAGTTTGTGCTGGAACAATAAACATTAACCAGGGGATTTTTAGAAACAGGTAAAATAAACTAAAAACCAAATTACATCCCAATATCAGGATTCGGCACAATAGTAGGAAACACTAAGCAAGGAGATATAGTAATTTTTTTTCAGAAAGACAGATAAGATAAAAGCAAAGGGTCTATCTATCAATGATTCTTTTTCTTTGTACCAAGTTGGGTCCAGTTTCTTGATTTCCATGTAAAATTATCAAGCTGTAATTACCAACTTTCCGGAGCTCAAAGGAAGATTCAAACTGGTGCCCAGCTGCCAGGAGAAGGACCGCATAATTAATTCCTGACTGTAGTGATGGCTCAGATTCAAATGCCTTTTTGAACCTATTAAAAAAAAAAAAACAAACAAATGTACAAGTTTACTTTCTCAATCAAGAATCTCTGGGTGTGCAATAGCTTCTGTTTGCATAACTTTAATGCCTGAGCAAGCAAAAATATTCCACTGGCCTTCACCCCAGAATCTAGTGTGCTGTTAGGATTTCATGCATAAGTATCTGCCTTTCCTAACCCTTAGCTCCACTGCATTCCCCTACTTAGCTCACCCTTATCATAGTAGCTTCTGTCTTTTAAAAGATCCTCTTTTCAACAATCTACCAGAAATGTGATAGAGTGTGTGTGTGTGTGTGTGTGTGTATATGTGTGTACACATGTGTAAGCAGTGGTAATTAAAAAATAAAAACCTCGTACCTATTTTTTTAAAGTAGTTTTTTTTTTTAATTTTTTTTTCAACGTTTATTTATTTTGGGGACAGAGAGAGACAGAGCATGAACGGGGGAGGGGCAGAGAGAGGGAGACACAGAATCGGAAACAGGCTCCAGGCTCTGAGCCATCAGCCCAGAGCCGGACGCGGGGCTCGAACTCCCGGACCGCGAGATCGTGACCTGGCTGAAGTCGGACGCTTAACCGACTGCGCCACCCAGGCGCCCCTAAAGTAGTTTTTAAAAAGCGTTCAAAATACACAAAGGAATGAGGGGATCATCTAGGGAACACACTGAAACAATCAGTTTCACATGAGTGATACAGAAACGAAATAAAGAACGTCAATTGCACTAAGAAATTAAGAAAAACAGAGATTGTGCCTGTGCATACTAATTTTGGCTCAAGAGAATAAGAACCCTTTTCTGAATATGCATGACACTAAATATCACCCTTGGAAAAACATTTCAACATCTGAAAAGACTTCAGTGTTTGCACATCCAATGTATTTTCAAGGTAACGCTTCTTAGATTTGGTCCAAGGGTTTCCTCACGTACATCATTTAACAGGCAACAATATTCAACATTATTACACTTGGGCGCATGAAGAAAAAGAAAATGAAAACAAACACCCTGGTGACCATTAGAAACTGCTTTAGACAAATCTGAAAAATGAAATCTTTACTTTTAATCAAATTGAGGAAATTTGAGGACTACATACTGAATAAATGACCATTGGGTGATATTAAAAAAAAAAGCTATGTAGAAAAAGTACATTACAATTCTAAGATAAAGGCATTCCCATTTAAATCATTAACTATCTTTTAACAAAAAGCATTTTATACATGCTTGAAATTTCCCATAACTTAAAATCATAAGTTAAACTTCAAAAGGAAAGAGAAAGTACATTTTTCTGGATATTGAGGATCATGTGCCCTTTTAAAGGGTCTTACTTTTTAAGTAGAACAAGTATCTCTGAACAAAAATCAAGTAAGTATTAATCTTAACTAGCTGGCTCAAGGAGTGACAGAAGTGGAATATCCAACTGTATCACTGTTGGTGATCAAAAAACACCATCCATCAAAAGAAATTCAAAATGGATGAAAGACCGAAATGTGAGATAGGAAACCATCAAACTCCTACAGGAGAAAACAGGCAGCAACCCCTTTGACCTCACTCACAGCAACTTCGTACTTGATATATCTCTGGAGACAAGGGAAACAAAAGCAAAAATGAACTACTGCCCCTCATCAAGATAAAAAGCTTCTGCACAGCAAAGTAAACAATCAACAAAACTAAAAGTCAACTGAAGGAATGGGAGAAGATATTTGAATATGATATATCAGATAAAGGGTTAGTACCTAAAATCTAAAAAGAAGTTATCAAACTCAGTACCCAAAAAAACAAATAATCCATTGAAGAAATGGGCAGAAAACATGAATAGACACATTTTCAAAGAAGACATCCAAATGGCTAACAGACACATGAAAATATACTCAACATCACTGTATTATCGGAGAAATACAATTCTCACTGTATTGTATTATCAGAGAAATACAATTCAAAATCACAATGAGATACCACCTCAACACTTGTCAGAATAGCTAAAATTAACAACTCAGGAAACAACAGATGTTGGCAAGGATGCGGAGTAGGGGGACCCTTTGGTGTGCTGGTGGGAATGCAAACTGGTGCAGACACTCTAGAAAATGACATAGAGCTTCCTCAAAAAATTAAAAATAGAACTACCCTACAACCCAGCAATTGCACTACTAGGTATTTGTCCAAAAGATATAAAAATGCTGACTCAAAGGGGCATATTCACTCCAATGTTTATAGCTGTGCTATCAACAATAGCCAAATTATGGAAATAGCCCAAATGTCCATCACCTGATGAAAAGTGTGTGTGTGGTGTGTGTGTGTGTGTGTGTGTGTGTGTGTACACCACACAATGGGTGTGATACACACACACACACACCACACACACACACACACACACACACACACACAACTCAGTATTACTTGACAATGAAAAAGAATGAAATCTTGCCATTTGCAAAAATGTGGATGGAACTGGAGTGCATTATGTTAAGTGAAATAAGTCAGAGAAAGACAAATATGATTTCACTCACTGTGGAATTTAAGAAACAAAACAGATGAACATAAGGGAAGGGAAGGAAAAATAAGATAAAAACAGAGAGGGAGGCAAACCATAAGAGACTCTTAAATACAGAGAAGAAACTAAGGGTTGCTGGAGGGGAGCTGGGTAGAGGGATGGGCTAAATGGGTGATGGGTTATTAAGAAGGGCACTTGTTGGGATGAGCACTGAGGAGCACTGGGTGTCATATGTAAGAGATGAATCCCTGCAGTCTTCTCCTGAAACCAACACTACACTGTATGTTAACTAACTTGAGTTTAACAACTAACTAACTAATTCATCAACATATAATCTGTTTTGGCAGAAGACACAATTCTGTAGTATAAACATAGCTTTTTAAAAAATAAAACAAGGGGCGGCTGGGTGGCTCAGTCGGTTAAGCGTCCGACTTCAGCCCAGGTCACGATCTCGCGGTCCGTGAGTTCGAGCCCCGCGTCGGGCTCTGGGCTGATGGCTCAGAGCCTGGAGCCTGCTTCCGATTCTGTGTCTCCCTCTCTCTCTCTCTGCGCCTCCCCTGTTCATGCTCTGTCTCTCTCTGTCTCAAAAATAAATAAACGTTAAAAAAATTTAAAAAATGAATAAAAAAAATAAAACAAATTTTATTGATAAGTGGTTAAAAAAAAAATAAACATTTGTATCTCTCCAGAAGTATAGGTGTTTCCCAATCCTAACATGAAAAAGCATGCACCCAGAGTGCTGATGTTCAAAGCTAGTCATATAAAGAAAAGACATGATTTTTAAGTCTTAGACTCATGTAAGTCTCAAAGGTTTCTGTGTTTTTTTGGAGTTAATAGAAGGTCCCAATAAAAAGAGTATAGGAGAAGAAACAAGTATACTTTCTTTTCTCCTGATTCATATCAAGACATGCAATATTTTCAACAGACAAGTCCTTTCACTTCCCTTGAAACCAAAGAGCATGGAATTTCTCTTAAAGATATTAAAGGAAAAATGTAAAAGGCAAGACATGTCCAAATTAATCAGTAAAAATTGACTAAAGGCTTCCTGTGTGCCAAAACCAACCAAAATGAAAAGTCTGGCTTACATCTGTTTTTCTGTTGCCATGAACAATATATATTTTTATGTTTTTAACCAAAATATACATGCCAATAAAATTAATAATGTATATTTTTCTAGGATTCATAGCATTCCATAACAATGAGTTCAGTATTTAGGAGAGTCAACATTTTCTGAATTCTCCTGGAGATTAAGATAACATGTACATGTTATTACAAAAGACATAAAATCTTGTCATATGTTATTAATATACCACCCACAGGAATTAAGAATTCTCACACACTGTGAAAGTAAATTACTACAGTATTTCTTGGCAGAAATTTCCCAATATATATCACAATCATAAAATTAAAAAAATGCATATCTGTTCACACAATTGCACATCTATAAATTTATACTAAGGAAAAGCATCAAATATGTAATCAGAAATTCAGATACAAGGATATTTGCTATAAAATAAAAAAGTACTCTAAATTTCCAACAATATTATAAGGTATAATATGGAATATATTCCAAATGTTTGAAAGCTATATAGCCATTTCAATCATAGAAGAATATTCAATGTCTAGGGAAAAACTTTAGCTTCAAAGCAGATGCAGTAGCCCATTTAGAAGCTATCACTTCTGCTACAGCAACTGTGGGGGGGAAAGGATACATATCAAAAAATATTTTTCACAGATACCAGAGATCTACAGAAGCAATGACAATTAAAACCAGCATTGAAATAAAACTCCAGAGAGAGAAATGCCTTCCCAAGGGAGCTGAACTGCCTTGTCTTCTATAAGGGTGTTTGCTCATTTGGACCATAAGATGGGGCTTGGGCTTGGCATAGGCATAGAAACTCTGTCTATCTGAAGCTCTACCAGGGAAAAGAGAAAAGAGTGGATTTCCTGATGGTTGCATGGGCTGGCATAACGAATGAAACTTGGAGGAGCCCCGAACATGCAGCCAGTTTTCTCCACAGGACATCCGTTGAATGCTGGGTCGTACGGAGGGCTGGGAGATGAGGTAGGGCTTGGAGAGCAGAACGAAATCCCCTGAAGTCTGGCAGTACTTCGACGTGAAGCGCCACCAGCAAGAGGAGCCTGCCACAGATACCAACAGTCTCAGGGCACCCGGGTGGCTCAGTCAGTTAAGCTCAGGTCACGATCTCAGTTTTGCGGGTTTGAGCCCTGCCTCTTCGGGCGCTGCCCTGGCATTGTGGAGACTGCCTGGGCTTCTCTCCCTCTCTGCCTCTCCCTCTCTGCCTCTCCCCAACTCGCATTGTTTTTTGTCTCTCAAAATAAGTAAACTTTATTTATTATTTTTTTGAGAGAGAGAGAGCACGAGCAGGGGAGGGGCAGAGAGAGAGAGAGAGAGAGAGGGCGGGAGAGAGAGTCCGAAGCAGGCTCCACCCTGTCAGCACACAGCCAGACACTGGGCTTGATCCCCAAACGATGAGATCATGATGAGAGCTGACAAGAGTCGGACACTCAACTGACTGACCCACCCAGGTGTCCCATTTATTTTTTTTTCTACTTTTTCTCAAAATAAATAAACTTAAAAAAAAATATATGACAGTCTCCTCCTTAAAAAAAAAAATTACCAAATTTAAGAACTGTATGATGTGGAAGAATAAAGAGTGAAACTCAAAACTTCACAGGGCAGATATGAAATCTCCCACAGTACTTAGGGATACGGAGCTAGAGACCTGCTTGTGTCTCAATCAAAAGCTGGGGGTGGGGGCACAGCCAAGAAGCAGAGACACTATCAAGAGAGACTGGGCCAACTAAAACTGAAACCGAGACGAACTCATTACATTTTTTGAAGTAATCAGCTTCTTCTCCTATCTCGCTAACAGAGGAAAGCAAGAACTTTCTGTGAGAGAAAATAAAATCATCTTCAATCTTAGTAATTCTGAAACACAAAACGTATAGGGTACAATAACTATGAGACAAGCAAAAAGCGAGGAAAATGTGACCAATAAACAAGAGAGCAAAAACAGACAAGAGGAGCTGACTCAGAGATAATTCAGATGTTGGAGTTTATAGACAAGGAGTTTGAAATAATTATTACAAATATAAGAAAATCAAGAAAAAGATGGACAAATGGATGAAGAAGAAAAACAATTTCAACACAGAGTTGGAATCTTAAAAAAAAAAAAGAAGAAGAATCTAGAACGAAGATATACAATACCTGAAAATAGGAATTCTTTGTACAGGTTTAATAGCAGACTAGACAGAGCAAAAGCCAGATTTGGTGAAATGAAGAACAGGTCAACATAAAGTATCGAAATGGAAGCAGAGAGAGAAAAAAGAAGGGGAAAACACAACAAAGCTTGAGACATACGGAACATAGTTAAATGGTCTAACATATGTATCACTGTAATTCCAGAAAGAAGAGAGAATACAGAACACAAGAAATATTTGAAGACATAATGGCCAAAAATATTCCCAAACTGTTGAAAACATTAACCCACAGATTCAGGAAGTTCGGCAAACTTCAAACAGGATAAAATAAAATAATCACAGTCTAAATGCTGAAACCAAAGACACAGAAAAATCTTAAAATCAGCCAGAGAGGAAAAGACACATTACCTTAAAGGAACAATAAAATTGATCGCTGACTTTGCAATACAAACTATGGGAGCCAAAAATAATGCAATGACATTCTTAGATTGACACAAGAAAAAAAAGAAAAGATGCAAGAAAGATGTTTCCAAACAAGCAAAACCTGGAAGGATTAATTGCCAGCAGGTCCACACTACAAACAATACTAAAAGTACTTGTTTAGACTATAGAAAAGTAATTCCAGATGAAACACTGAACTGTAGGAACAAAGAGAATAGAAAGGGTAAATAGGTGACTGTATATAAAATATGTTAACACTTTAAAAACTGTTGAATATTTAAACTCCCCTAAGTTTCTTTCCTTGCTCAGGATGTGGTAAAGTATAAATTTAAGGTAGACTAGAAAAGTCAAGGATGTAGATGGCAGTCCCTAGGAAACTACTAAAATAATATTATAAAAAGTATTAGTAAAGAGCTAATAGAGGCTAAAATATAATACTAAATTAATAGAAAGTAAGGAGGGTATGGAAGACTAAAAGAACAAACAAAAATGAAAGAGAAAATAAATACCAAGATGGTAACAAAGCTGCAAACACCAGTTATCACAGTAAATAAAAATGACCTGAATACTACAAATAATGAGATCTGTCAAGTTAGATTGCATAACAATAAGAAAGCAAGAAAGGAGGGAGGGAGGGAGGGAGGAAGGGAGGAAGAGAGGAAGGAAGGATAGAAGGGAGGAAGGAAGGAAGGGAGGAGGGAGAGAGGAAGGAAGGAAGGAAGGAAGGAAGGAAGGAAGGAAGGAAGGAGAGAGGGAGGGAGGAAGGAAGGAAGGGAGGAAGGAAGGAAGGAAGGAAGGAAGAAAGAAAGAAAGAAAGAAAGAAAGAAAGAAAGAATTATATTACATACATTTAAGAGACACACTTTAAATATAAGGACACAGTTAAGCTGAAAGTCAAATGATGCATAAAGATATGTCACTCAAATATTAACCCAAAGAAATCTGTTGTGATTATTTATTAGTATCAGATAAAACTGAATTTAAAGCAAAATTTATTACATGATATAAAGAGGGATGTTACATAATGATAAAAGAGTAAATTCAACAGAAAAATTTATAATCCCAAACATACCTATTAACATGGCTTCAAAATGCATAAAGAAAAACTGGGAAAAACTAAAAATCAGACAAATCTACATCCATAGCTGGAGATTTTAAAACTCTTCTCTCAGTGATCAAATAAGCAGACAAAAATGTCAATGAGGATATGGAAGACTTGAATAACAAGATTAACTAAGTTAATCTAAATGGCTTATGTAGAACACTACACCCAACAACAGTGGACCATATCCTGGACCATAAGACACTTCTCAACAAAGTTCAAAGAATTGAAATAATGCAGAGTGTGTTCTCTCACCACAATAGAATTAAACTCGTGAACAAGAAAGAAAGATACGTTTGGGCATTGGGCAACCTTCTTCTGAGTAACCTAGGGGCCTGAAAATGAAAAGATATTTTGAGCTGAACAGTATTCAAAGTTCACTATATCAAAATTTCTAGGATGCAGAATAATTTATACCTTTAAATGCATATGTTGGAAAAAGAGCAAGGTTGAGAAATCAATGCTGTAAGCTTCCATCTAGAAAAATAACAGCATATTATTCCCAAACAAAGTAGAAGGAGCAGAAATTAATGAAATAAAAAGTGCAATAAAGAAAATCAACAGTGCCAAAAGTTCGTTCTATGAGAAGATTAATAAAATTGATAAACTCCAAGGCAAACTGTTCATCAGACAACAAGAGAGAGAGAATACAAATTACTGTTATGCTACACTATCAGGATCAAAAAGGAGGACGTTAGTATAGATCCTATGAGCATTAAGAAGAAAGCAAAAGGATATTAGGAACAGCTTTATGCCAATAAATGTGGCAACCTAGGTGAAATGGAAAATTTTCTTGAAAACCACTAAGTAATATGACTTAAGGAAAAAATGTAATCTGTGTATAGTTCTGTATCTATTACAGAATTTATAATAATCTGAAATTACTTTTCTTTTATCACCTATCTTCCTCAGCAGAGTGCACGCTCCATGAGAGCAGGGACCTCCTCATCAGTCTTGTTGGCCACTGAATCTCCAATCCCTGAATCACTGGGATGCCTAACACATTGCAGGTGAATATGAAATGCTTGCTGAATGAAGAAAATCAGCATCCATTCCTTACCACGAACCAGGCTGAGACAAGTGATGAATATAGCAATTCACAGGAGATTCAAATAATCTCACTTTCTCGAGTAGTCTAAACCCTAATTTTGATAAAAGGCATATGACCAGAAAGCTGTATCCTTAGACCACATTAAATTAGTGGATTGCATATCACTTGCACCACATTACATTTTAATGTTGTTGGAATTCACTATTAAATAAAAATATTGAGGATATTGTTTACATAGCTTTCACTATGGCCTACTGAGAGTCTTATGTGAGAAATTATTTATTGCTAGGGATAGCACAGTTTCTTCTGAAGAAGAAGCATATGGTTCTTTTTCCATGCTACTGCTAAAATGCCTATTGGCTTGGAGGTCAGTTATACCAAGCACGTTGATCCTGATTACTGGCATATTTGATTTTCTAGTTCCTTGGTGCTAATTTTCTAAACACATTTTATCATGTCATTGTTTTTTTAAGACTCAAACTTGATAAATTAATGTTAAGATATAAATGCTAAAATAACATTAAAATAGAAATGTTAACATATAGATGTTAAAAGAATGAAACTATCCATTTTAGCTGCAGGTGATGTATCAGTTGTTTTAGGGTAAGTGTATCACAGTACCAAACAACTGCAAATCCCAGCAGCTGGCAATGCCTATTCATGCCGCATTTCTACGTTGGTTGGCTCAGCTTTGCTCCACATTGTTCTCTTTCTGGGACTCAGCCTGGAGGAGTAGTTTTCTCCAGAAAATGACCAAGGAAGAATACACACGGCACAATCACAACGGGGCTTTTAAAGCTTCTGCTGATAATGAGCATCGACCAAGAAATACACCCAAACCTGGTGTCACAGGTGGGATGTGTCACCTTCCTAAGAAGAGGGATAATGTATTTCTAACAAAAATACAACACAAATGATATTCTCCACTAAGGAAAGCTGTGATTAATACCAAATAGTAACAATACCAAACAGAAACAATAATGATAGCTGCCTCTCATTACTAAGCAACTACTAGGAATAGGCATTGCACTAGACACTTCAAGCATAATATTTCTAATTATGAAAACTCTTTAAGGTAGAGTGGATTATCTCAAGTTTACTGATCAGGACACTGAAGCATGGAAATATTAAGTCATGCACATTAGAAGTAGGAGAGTGGGAACTTTACCCAATTCTGCTCGATTCCAAACATGAGCCCTCTTTTCTGTATCACCCTGCCTACCCTTTGGTGTGCGTTAAAAACAATTTTTTTTAGTCCTTTTTCATTACATCCTGGTTTTTTGGTTTTTGTTTTTTAGTAAAAGGGAGTTGGGTTAAACAGGAAAAATTATGAGAAATAAATGCAGGAATAATTGCTTATTTATATTAAGAATGAAGTCTGTATTCTATATACAACAGAAACAGGTATTGCTATACTCCTCGAAAGAAAGGTGTTTGTCACAAGATATATTTGATCAATATTATTAGACTACAGGCTAATATTTTTAAAAGAACTCATATGGCAATACTGAATGTGCCCATAAAAATGCACCAAAGAAGAAGTTTCATGTTGTGGAAAACATCATCGTTTAACTAGCAAGAGGATAAATGAACATGAACAATGTTAGTCCTTACACAAAGAAATCTATAAGCAATGACTAATAGTGTAAAGCTATCTCTAAAGATAGGGAAATAAAATGGATAGAGGTGAGTAAGCTAATTAAAGAAGACTTTATGAAGGAAAGAAATCTTAATGATGAAACCAGATATTCACATCTTAAGAGAATTCTGGTGACTACATTCGAGTAACTGTATGAAGTTACATCCACTATTGTTGACTTTTTTCTATTTTAGTACTGAAATATTTATTGGAAAAAAGTAAATAATTTGCATTCTTCATTATTATATTGAAAAGATGCAAACTTCTTAGTCAAGCTTCCAAAGCAATAGATTTTTGTTCAAGGCTGCTTTATTATTAGCAATTTTATTTGTCACCTGAATGCAAGCTCGTTCTGAAAGAGGCAAGTACTTGATTATAAAGTGAGTGACGAAGTCTTTGTGTAACAAAGACAGTTCATTTTTTTTTGCCTCTGCACTGAGATGTTCAACAAAGTCAAGAATAAAAGAAATATTCTTGAATTCATTATTTCTAGCTAAAGAGAATCTACTTTCCATCAAAGAAGAAATTGAGCTCAAGTCAAGTTCTTTCTATTTAGCTGTCATTTTTCCTTCCTTGTGATATAACTGCTGTGATTCTTTCTGTGAGACACACAAGTAATTAAATTAGAATTCATGGTGCTTTGCATCTCTAGGGATATTTCTTAAATTATCACTGATAAAATAATTCACAAAGCAGGACAGCAGCAGAAGAAAAGGAGTGCCAAATCACTGTGTCAATTTGATCTGTAGAGGGGGGAAACCCTCTCTTCATCTCAAACTACTTATTTGTATATAATCCTTTTTATAACAGGAAAGTTAGAAAAATAAATAACCCACAATTCTAACCATCTTCTTCCAGTCCTTTTACTAGTCTCATACTTTTTTCCAAAAAAAAAAAAAAAAACAAAAAAACCCAGAGAGAGAGAGAGAGAGAGACAGACAGACAGAGAGAGACAAAGAGAGAATCATGTTAATTTTATACCGTTTTTTAAATTTTGATTGGATAACATAATACATGTTACTATCAAATATTTTTTTTAAAAACCACCATTTTCTTCTGGGTATATACCAAAAGGAATTGAAAGCAAGGGAGTCAGATATTTGTACACCAATGTGCATAGCAGCGTTATTCACAACGGCCAAAAAGGTGGAAACAACACAGAAGTCATCGACGGATGAATGGTTAAACACCAAATGGTGTATACATAAAATAAGAGTATTATTCAGCCTTAAAAAAGGAAATTGTGACCTTTTACAACATGGATGGACCACTGAGAATGTTACGCTAAGTGAAATAAGCCAGTTGCAAAAAAGACAACTACCATATGATTCCACCTATAGGAAATACCTGCTCAAATTAATAGAGATAGAACATAAAATGGTGGTTATCAGGGGATGGGAGGAGAGGAAAATGGGAAGTTGTCTAATGGGTATAGAGTTTGAGTTTTGTAAGATGAGAAGAGTCGTGGATGGATAGTGATGATAGTTGCACAACAGTGTGATTGTAATTTATGCCACTGAACTGTACACTTAAAAATGGTTAAAATGTAAGTTTTATGTTATGTGTATTTTTACCACTGAACTCCATCCCCGCAATTTTGAATGAATGATATTCCATCATATGGGGAGGTTATCCTTTGCTTGACATTTTCCCTACTGCTGGACATTTAGGTTCCTTCCAATTTTTTGTTGCCATAAAATTCAGTGTAGTGAACATTGTTGTAAACACAACTTTATTTCCATATCTGCTGTTTCTTTAGGATTAAGAAAAGGACATAACTGGATTAAGGAACATGAACTATTTCAAGGCTCTTGATACATAATGCCAAACTGCTTTCCAGAAAGGTCTTACCAATTCACTTTCTTAAGAGGAGTGTAGGAGAGAGACCTTCCCATTGCATTCATGCCAAAATAAAGTATTCTCACCTCTTTTCATCTTTGCCAATGGGTAAAAAGAAACCATAGTTTAGGATTGTAATGGGTACTTATTTGATTGCTCTGGAGAATGAACAGTTTTCATATGTTTATGGCCAATCTAAACTTATCCTTCCAATAACTGCCAATTCTCTCAAATTAAAATGTAAAACCCATATCCTAAGAAGGTAGGGAAGATGGGAAGAGATACGTTAGGAAAGCTCTGAAGGGCAGGTTAGGGTGGGGTCAGGGATTTGAACTTAACCTTTGAGGATATGAAGAACAGTAAAGATTTAGGAGGAAGGGAATGACGGCAAAATATGGGGAAAACCTAAATCTCTAATAAGAAGAACATAAGCATATTATCAATTGTGGTTTTCTAGTCAATAAAGTGGATTCACTAAGCAGAATCTCTAGGGGCAAAGAACTCCACCACATTGTTGAAAAACTCCCCAAATGATTATGATGTTCAGCCAGGCTTGGAAACAATTACTTAAATTCACTAAGTGAAATCACCCCTACTCTTCCATATTCTCCCTCCTTTTGAGCAAAATGCCTGGCAAACATCTAGTTTTCTCACTCATCCCTCTGAATTACATAAAGCAAGCCATAGTTGCCCTCCTTAGGTGCGCAATACTCATCAGCTGCCAATTAGGAAACCCCACAGTGACATACTGAGTATTACCACTCTTGGATTCTGACTTGGTCAGGCCATAACACAGGTTCATGCAATCTATCGTTTGCTGAGAGTGGCATTAAACCAAGGTCAAGGCATGCAACCAATTTATGAGGCTGCTTGTTTACAAAGCAACTGTGGGCACACCGTGCATTTTATCAGGGTCTCCAAGGCATCCTGGAACTGTTGGTCCCTCGGGAGCCAACTACATCTGGATATCAGTGAGCTGAGTGTCATGCTGAGTTACTACAAACTTTTCAGGCTCTGTGTTCTAAAAATAAAAATCATCTAAAATTTGGAAACTCACCTAATATACACAATAAAGGACTGAACAAAAATGATGTCAGTGGAATGATGGTAAGATAAAACTCTGGGGGGTATAGACGATAGTGGAAATAGAGATAACACACAGAAAGATATCTTGAAGCCAAGGAAAAGAAAAAAGGGCGAATCTGGAAAACGGAAAATAGGCATTAGTCTTTATTTGTGTGTTGACTGGTTGTTACATAACTCTCCCAAAGTAAAGCCAACCCCATTAATAATGTAAAAACTAAGTAGTTATTAGGCACACATTACTGTTTGAATAGCACTGCCACTGACGTAAAAGAAAATTAGTTGATAAGGTAAGGCTGTCTGTTCTTTCACAAGTTACTATGGAGAAATGAACACATTAATGCTAAAAACAGGCTTAATGATTTTAATTTCCTGGGTATGGATCTTTTTTTGGCTTTACAAGAGGAAAGACATGATTACACTAATACGGTATGGGCACCTGATTTCCTTTCAAAGTTGTGAAATGACTTCATATTTCCCCTTAAGAATGAGAATACCATCATGTCTAAAACCAAATACGATTTCAAACAGCATTGTCTACTCCTATTCTGCGTGACCCCACAACGGCTGTGGTGCGTGACATTCAAATAAAGCCCCTGTAAAAGGTATACAGACTCTGTAACTTTTCCCTCATCAGCTAAATGTTCAGCTAGATCCACAAAGAAGAGAAAGAAAACTTTTAGGGATATTTCAGGAAAAGGGAAATTTAATCTAGTTTGTGTTCATGTCAGTATATGAAGAAACACAAAATATCGTCACATATTATATACTAAAGATAGAACACAAAATGCCTACTATATTCCAGGACTTTAACATATGTTGCTTCACTCAATTCTCACCAGAGTATTTATTCCTCCTAAAATGATAAGTCTAAGCCAGTTGTAGTTGTAACGATCCCATCCTCCTTGCCAGTGACATGGGTTGACGATGAAATACCAGAAGCATAAAGAAATGTAAGGAAAGTCTGGGGTAGGTTTTTATGAGTGTGTTTTCCCAGTTCTAAGAAAAAGAGACAGAAAAAGATGGCCTCCTTTCCTCTCCAGACCTTGGTGAGGCTACATTGGATTGATGCCTGGAATGGCCACAGCCACGTTACCATCCTAAAAGCCAGCCTGAGGGCAGAGCCACCCACAGCAGTAATGAGGGAACAGACCTGGGCTGACACTGTTAGGCTGCCGACTCAACCTACTCCAGACCCAGCCCTGTTTCTGGACTTCATGTTTTAGAAAACATATTTTCTTACTGTTGAAGCTCAGTGGAGTAAGGTATTTTGCTACTTATAAGACTCTAAGAGTATTCTAATTCCCCCTAGGTAAGTAGTATTATTTTTTTCAAGTAAGAAAATGGAATTTTCTTAAGGTTCTCTTGCCTAAGATCACAGTTTCCAAGTATTGACTCAACATTTATTTCACATCAGTTTCCCAAAGGTCCTCTTCAACAGAATAGTATAGATGTTTCTGGAAATGTCTGTTCCTGGAAATTCTAGGAAAGAGAGTCATTAGGATGTAGTAAAAACAACACTGATCTGAAAAATTAGATTTGAAATTTTATTAATAACAGGACATCAAACATTGTAAAATGCGAGGAAAAATGTCAGCTTTGCCTTCTTCTACAAGGTACTTGTAAGTCTGCAACAGTGAACAGCATATACGAAAACCTTGTGTCAACTCTCAAGTTAAGGGATAATTATTTCCACTATTGAACAAATACTACGTGTAACAAAATGTTCTAAGTAAGCCACTCTGCATGTGAATTCAGCATCACTATTTCATGGTTATTTCTTTGTTAGATTAGGTTAACAAAGGAATCATGGAGATAACCTTTCCAATGGATTTTCCATGGTTCTCCAAGTCACAGTCCATAGTATTTCCTTGGGTCATTCCAGTTAAGTCATCATTTCAGAAACTGTGGCCTTTTTTAAGGATGTGAGTCTAGGCTTTTAGGTCACAGTTTTTCCCACACTGAAAGCTTGGTATGTGCCCAGCACCACTCTCTCATCTTGTGCTATATCTTCTAACAGCCCCAAACATCTAACCAGCTCCTGTGACAGACACCATCACCGCTTACTCTAACTTACATTTAACCTTATATTGAACAGCTATGATTAAAAAGCTGCAACCTCTTAATGACTAAAAGCTAAACTCAGTTCAATTATGTTAAGGTCAAAAGGGCATTTTTCATGCCTTAACTGGGATTAAAGAAATTTAAGTCTAAAAAAATAGCATGGTTTTGGCCATCCACAAGAGCTTCAATGGACAAAAATAACTAAGGAAGTGACAATGAAAAACATCAAATGTCAGAGAACTACTCTTTTTTTATACTTAAATCAGCAGGATGTGTTCATTCAAACCACTCGGCCCCTGTCCCAGATAAGATTTAACAGCCAAAGTATGTTCTAACAGAAGAAAAAAATATATATATTCTAACAACATATCGCAACTCAGCAAACTTAAAAAAAATCTAAACCATAAACTTTTTTCTTATTTCCTATCTTTGCATTCCAAACCCCCAAGTAAAGCTCTCAGAAAATAGACTTGCCTAGACGTAAAATGGTGCCTTGCTACAATGCCCGTAGCAGATACAGTGCTCAGAGAAAGGCAAGACTTTCTCCCTCTGATATGGAGGACATCGAACTCATTAAAGATGGTAAAGTGGGGAACTGAGAGAAACAGCTGGATGAGCCACTGAAATCACAACTGCTTGGGGCTCTTGTACTACTGAGTTAAAAGTTCTTCTCCTTAAATTTTCTGTGGTCAGTACATCACTGTCTCTGCAAGCCAAAAGAAAATGACTCAGGACATGGAAAATGTCCATGGAAAGAGGCCTGAGGGACTAACTACCTGCCATGACATCCCACTCCTTACCCCAACACCAGCACTTGACAAGTAAAAACCCAGAGAGGATGATGGCTCAGAAAAAGTCAGTTGAAATATCCCTTTGGGACCCATGACTCAGGACATACATAATTCTGACTAAATCTGGCAGGATGTCTAATAACCTCAGGGACACCCTCTTGTGTCAGCTGCTTGACAATGTGCTTTTCACTTCTCAGCTCTAACAGAAAGGGAGGTTCGGACCATGCCAACCCACCAACACAAATGAGTGTGTTTGCAGCACTGTGGGAGTTGGATCAAAACATTAAGAAATACCAAAGAAGCTTTACAAGTGTGAGGGCGTGAAAAAACACCTATTTAAAAAGGGTGGGGGAACTTCTTAGCAACCCTTAGGACAAATGGCAAATGGGTATATGGATATTCACGACAGTAATGGCAGGTTAAGGATAGGTAATCTATGGTGAAAGTGACATTCTTTCAATACTAAATAAGTCCGTGAGTGACACTCACAAGATCAACTCCTAGGGATCCTCCCATTAAAAGGCTTTGAGCTCTAACAGCCTTCCTTTCCTGTTCTTACTAGAAAATTAACGGACAGCTTAAAATGAAACCATAAAAATTCTGACATCTTCAATTTCACCTGAAGACCTTGAACACAAAGCTCTTTTGAGATAAAGTTAATAGTCCTCAGCTAAATGGAGCCAGAATCTGGAACTATAGAAAGTTAAAACAAAAACACAACCAGAAAAAAAAAAAACAAAAAACAAAAAACCCCTCTGTTCCTTTAACTGAACTTTATGTCACCTTGAAAGTTCTTGGTAGTCTAAACTGTTTGATTTTCAAATGGGGAAACGCTTTTATTTCTGTGCATGATACACACTAACTTCACAGAAGATGTTTTCTATTTGAATTCACTGACCATGGAAATTAGGCTTTTAAAGATTAGATTTTATTAACACTACTGTATCAAAGATTTATACAGGCACAATGCTTCCAAATATCAGATTCTAATTGTTCTACAAGTAAGAATTATTTTAAAGTGTACATCTTCTGGTAACAGTAAGGCTGCATAGGTACACTCCTCTTTTGTAACAGCAGGAAAAAAAAAAAAACCTGGGTTAAAAGAAACTGTAAAACTCTCTGGATTATACTAAAAACTTATAATACAAATTTAAAAGTCCAAACCAAAACATTCCATAAGGATATAGGAAATCATTGTCCCCAACTTTTCCTCCTTGGTTATAACCCATTATCTCCGTTTCAGTCCCTGGTTAAACTGCTAAAGTGATAGAAGATTTTGTAAAGTTAAGATTTCTGTTTTACAACTTGAAATGTTGTATGGCTATCATTGTGGAGCTCCTGATTTAAGTCAACCCCCTTTTATCTATCTATCTATCTATCTATCTATCTATCTAGATATATAAATAGAATTATATATTAATAATTCGAGCGGGGCTTGAACTCATGAACCGTGAGATCATGACCTGAGCCAAAGTTGGACACTCAACCGACTGAGCCACCCAGGCACCCCAAGAAATTAAAGGTTTTAAATATTCTTGCAGCTACATGTGACTAACTCCCTTTTGCTCCTTCACCCCCACTGGTATCCATTACACTGAGCTGGGAAGTTATGATGTGCATTCATGCATCTATACTTTTATTAGATGTGTATAATTGTTTTTAAAGCTTCCATAAATGATACTGTCATCCATGTATCATTCTGCCATTTGTTCATTTTGCTCAACTTTTTTTTTTTTGCTCATTTTTTTTTTTGCATGTCCTAAGTTTATACAGAGGAACTTCAAGAATTTCTCTAGAGTGTATAACTAGAGATAGATCTGCTGTATCCAGGGTAGGCTAGCTGTCAACTTTCCTTGATAATACCAAAATCTCTAAGTGGTCATAAAAATTTCTACCACAACCAGGAGAGACTCCCATTCTTCTAACATCCTTGACAACCCTTGATATTGTCACACTTAACTATTTCTTTATAAATCTAGTAATTTCTAATGGTGTACTAGACATTTTGGATGATATGTTGTACAGTTTGGATTCTGTTATATTCCTCTTAAGAATATTCAGTCTTGTTATAACAGGCAAATAAATTCTTGGCAGTTTACCTTGACCAAGTGGAAGCTTCGTTTTAGGTTTTATTAGGGTGGCTCTGTCTTGGAATCGCTCTTAATTTTTAGTGCACTTCCTTAGTCTTGAGATGCAGTTTTTTTATTGCTAAGGCTTGGCCTTTTTGGAGTTTCAGTGGAAAGTTTGGACTGTTTATGAAGCCCCTCTAACTTCAGGTTCAAAATCCAAAGTCTATCTCTATTGCATTAGGCAGCTGCTGAAATTTCTGTTCAGCTCTTTAAGACTTCTAGCAGGAGGGGCCTGGGTGGCTCAGGTGGTTAAGCATCCGACTTCAGCGAAATGTCCGACTTCAGTTCAGGTCATGATCTCACGGTTCATGAGTTCGAGCCCCGCGTTGGGCTCTGTGCTGACAGCTCAGGGCCTGGAGCCTGCCTCAGATTCTGTGTCTCCCTCTCTCTCTGCCCCTCCCCAACTCTGTCTCTCTCTCTCTCTCTCTCTCTCTCTCTCTCTCTCTCTCTCTCAAAAATAAATAAACATTAAAAAAATTAAAAAAAAAAAAACAAAAACGACTTCTAGCTGCTATTTTCCACATGGCCTTCTTTGAGTTTTACCTCACACATGCACGTGTCAGGGACCAGCTGAGAATGGAACTGAAGTCTGTATAAAGATTTTGGGGCTTTCTCTCTGTGGCATTTAAGGGGTATCTCACTCAATCTCCAGGTACTCTGGCAGCCTCAAACTGACTCCTCTGGCCATTAAGAGTGTGATCTTCTTCTTGAGTTCTATCTGTCCTGGGCCCTGCAGATCAGGGAATGCCCCCAAGGGAAAAAATCATTTAAATATGGATCTTACCCAATGTGGTACCCTTTATCCAAGAATCAAAACCTCTCCAGTTTCTGACTCCTTTTAGTCACTCTCCAGTACTTTCAAACTTTTTTCCTTCTTAAGTATTTTCCAATGTTTATAATTGTTATTGGCAAGAGTACCAGTGCAACAGAACCCACTCTGCCATTTCCAGAAGCCAAAGCCTTGCTGAGCAGAAGCAAATTTCGATGCACTCTCATTTCCCAATCTTTTCTTTTTATGAATAATGGTATTTTCAAGCTTCATTTAAGAAATTCTTTCCTATCCCAATGTCATCAATCCGGCTTGTATATTTTATTCTAAAAGTATTTTTCTAAAGTATTTAAAAATATTTTGGTCTTTAATTTACTTGGATTCCATTTCTTGTGCATGACTTAAAGTAGAAATCCAATTTTATTTTATTTTTACAAGCAGATGAACAAGTGTTCCCTGCACCATTCTTGAAGAGTCCACCATTTCCACTCTGGTTCATTAAGTTTGCTGTCATAATCTAGGCTTGTACATATCTTAGCTTGTTCTGGGCTCTCTCTTCTGTTTCAGTGTTTGTCCACGTCTACACTCATACTGCAATATCTTAATTATTACATCTTTATAGTAGGTCTTGCTATCTGGTAGAGCAAGTCTTTCCACTTTGTTCTCCAATATTGCTTTGCTTATTCTCGGCCCTTTATTTTTTCAAATAAATTTTAGAATCGATTTGCCAAATCCCAGTAAAGCCCTGCTCGGGAGGGTTAACATCTTTAAAATATCAATTCTTCACACCCACAAATTTTGTACATTTTTTCATTCATTGTAGTATTCTTTCATGTCTTTTTATAAACTTTTATAAATTTTCCACAAAATGATGCTTATTATACTGCATATTAAAATATCTTCATAAAATTATATTTTCTCAAATTATCTTCTCATCCAGTTTACCCCAATTTATTCTACCACATTAAATGAATTTCATCAAAAGTCTTCACTGAAGCTATAAATTCTAAGCTTTACTTCATAATATACAATCTAAAGGATAACACCCTCATTTGCAAACCATTTTTTTCATGTCATGATTTATCAAGTAATTACTTTATCCTATATACTTACCAAGAAGCTCCATAGTCTCTACTTTCAGTGTCCAGGAAATTAGAGTCCAAAAACATATCTTTGTAGATTCGGCCCACTAGGCAATACATATCTGAAGCAACTTGCCCTTCACTTTGCACCAGGGGAATCATAATATCAAGAGCTTTTGCTCTGTCTCCAGGGAGATTTCTCCTATGGTAGGGAAAGAAAACATCACTGTTTCAATATAGATTATAGGAGCAATGCAGGGTAATTACATTTTTAAAATTCTATTTGATGTATTGGTTCACAATAGTGAAGTTTGGCAGGGTAAAAGCAACAAGGAGATTTTGAGAGTCACCTGTAAACCTCTGTCCTAAGTCTTTTTGTCTTTTTCATCCTATCACACGTCTACTGGGCCTAACATGGGTCACTTCTGTGCTGCTTTCCGGATCCTGGCGATGGATTTGCACTTACTTATCCAGAGTCCCTCTAATTTCGTAGAACATACATTCATGATCCACAGGTTCAAGGGTGTGGAGTGAGATTAGGAATGGTCTGTGCCCTTAAAAGGGCCAGTCAAGTAATCCAAACACAGCCCAAACCCTGACTCTAGGTTTCAATGGCTTTTGCTCCAAAACACTGTGCAAACTCATTCACAGACAACACCAACAAACTGACTTTAACCCAAGAGTTGCCTGATGTCTTTGTATCACCAGTTGATCATCTAAGGAAGATGTTTATGTAGCTTATTTCAAAATAGCAAGTGTATGGGGCATCTGAGGAACTCAGTCACTTAAGCCTCTGACTCTCCATTTTGGCTTAAGTCATGATCTCACAGTTCATGAGATCAAGCCTTGCGTGGCGCTCTGTGCTGACAGTGTGAAGTCTGCTTGGGATTCTGCTCTCTCTGTCTCTCTGCCCCTCCCCCACGTGTGTGCATACACGCTCTCTCTCTCTCACTCTGTCTCCCAAAATAAATAAGTAAACATTAAAAAAATAAAATAGCAAGTATGTGTAGACTATTCTCAAGAACCAGATAAAAATCCTCTTAAAAATTATTCTTGGACCTTGAAAACATTATGCTAAGTAAAAGAAGCTAGTTACAAAAGATTACAAATAATATAATTCCATTTACATGAAATGTTCAGAATAGGCAAATCTGGAGACTAAAAGTAGATCAGTGATTGCCTAGGTCTGGGAGATTTTCAGAAGGAAAGGGAGAGTGACTGCTAATGGGTAGGGGGTTTCTTCGGGGGGACATAAAAAAGTCATAAAATTTATTGTGTTGATGGTCATACAATTCTGTTACTATATTAAAAACCACTGAATTGTACACCTGAAAGAGGTCAATTGTATGATACAAGAATTATCTTTCAATAAAGCTGCTATAAAAAAGTTATTTCTATTCTCCATTATGACTTTAAATAGATCTGTCTATGAATTTCTTTTTTTTTTTTACTTTGTTCTAAATACCTTGAGTTTATAATAACACTTCAAAAAATATGCTTATCAATTCATTATACTGTATTTTAGGAAAGGCAAAATTAAAACACAAATGAAGAAAAATATAAGAGGCTCTTATGGACTCCCATTTTTCATTTAAAAATAGAACACATTCCATTCCATCTTTCAAAAAAGATTCATTTGAGAGCCAGCTGGAGCTGGTAATCTCTGGAGGTCTCATCTCACTCTGTCAAAGCCAAAGAAATAGATATTTAATAAATGGGGAAATGAAATCTACTTTCATTCCACATTTACTGATAAAGTTAGCAAGTTCTACAGTTTGGGCAGATAAAGAAAGAAAGGAACTATCTGTGGCTGAATAGCATGCAGACATTTTTCTCTGTAGACAGAGGCAGGAAAACCCAGTGATGAAGAACACAGACATCAGAATCACTAGATCTCGGTTTGAGCCTCAGTTTTATGGTTGTTAACTACGGGCCATTCAACTCTTCCCAGCTTCAGTTTCCTCATCTATAAAATAAGCCTTAAGTGACACATGACAAGTGCTCTGGAGATGTAATGTCCCTCCTTTTTCTTTTTCTCATTCTCTTCAGTTGTAGTAACCACATATATATTCAACGTGCTATCATGGAAGAGAACAGCACAACTAACAGGCTTTGGACAGTTCAGTGCTTTAGGCTTCTCTGTGGCCAGAGCATGGATGGCCTCCCTGGTAACTGTAGAAAGTGGCACTGAGGTGTGTGCCACGATGTGGACAGAAGGCACAGAGGCAGGACTGGAAGCAGGAGTGTTCATGCTGTGTTAGCGGACTCATGGATACATGTCCTAAAATGTGGTCAATGGAGTTTTGATAATAATTGTGTTCAAAGCAGTGAAAACGAAAATATTCTTTGGTTAGCAATATGTTCACCTAAACATAAATGCCCTTACCCTAACCTAGTAAATTTTTTTTTCAATATATGAAATTTATTGTCAAATTGGTTTCCATACAACACCCAGTGCTCATCCCAACAGGTGCCCTCCTCAATACCCATCACCCACCTTCCCCTCCCTCCCACCCCCCATCAACCCTCAGTTTGTTCTCAGTTTTTAAGAGTCTCTTATGCTTTGGCTCTCTCCCACTCTAACCTCTTTTTTTTTTTTTCCCCTCCCCTCCCCCATGGGTTTCTGTTAAGTTTCTCAGGATCCACGTAAGAGTGAAAACATATGGTATCTGTCTTTCTCTGTATGGCTTATTTCACTTAGCATCACACTCTCCAGTTCCATCCACGTTGCTACAAAGGGCCAGATTTCATTCTTTCTCATTGCCACGTAGTACTCCATTGTGTATATAAACCACAATTTCTTTATCCATTCATCGGTTGATGGACATTTAGGCTCTTTCCATAATTTGGCTATTGTTGAGAGTGCTGCTATAAACATTGGGGTACAAGTGCCCCTATGCATCAGTACTCCTATATCCCTTGGGTAAATTCCTAGCAGTGCTATTGCTGGGTCATAGGGTACTAACCTAGTAAATTTTTAAGTGAATAATCATTTGGTGTTGAGGATATCTGCCTAAGAATAATAACATCATGTTCATGCAATTGAAAAAGATTCTGACCAAGTATAAATAGTAAATACAAACTCTGACAAAGAAGAAAAAGAATTTTAAGAATTTACATATACAAACTGTGAGGGACAAAAAAAATTAAAAATCAAAATGTATATGCTTCTTATACTTCATACAGTTGAAGTAGAAATATTAATATTACATTCTAATAGGGAGTGGCTGCAATGCTGTGGCGAAAACATACCCTAGAAAGAATACGCAGGTTATAAAACAGGATGTTAGCACTTTGTGGACAGAAAGGTTTTTTTCTTTTTTTTTAATTTTTTTTTTAACGTTTTTATTTATTTTTGGGACAGAGAGAGACAGAGAATGAACGGGGGAGGGGCAGAGAGAGAGGGAGACACAGAATGGGAAACAGGCTCCAGGCTCTGAGCCAATAGCCCAGAGCCTGATGCGGGGCTCGAACTCACGGACCGCGAGATCGTGACCTGGCTGAAGTCGGACGCTTAACCGACTGCGCCACCCAGGCGCCCCAGAAAGGTTTTTTCTTACCTATTCAGTGCAAATGCATAATGAAACTTCACATGGTGATGGGAAGCCAAATCAAAGGTTGGCAGCTTTTCTAATGTCTCTACCAGCTTCACAATAGAATCATAGTCCTTTAAACAAGAGGAGAGTAACACAGAATTAAACTATTAGGAGAAAGTTCTGACAATGAAATGCTTTTTGACAATCAGATATGTGAATCCGAGAAGGGTGTTAAAAAGAAAACTAAAATCCAGAGGAATCTGGAATCAAGAACCAAAAAGAATCTAGAACCATAAAGAAACTTTTTTTTCTTAAATAAGAAATTTGATTATATAGATAAAAACATTAAAATACAGTTACCACATCTGACGCCCCCCCCCCAAACAATAAATCATCTAGAATGACAATACTAACTGTCTAACTATGGATGGCTTACTTCTCCATGGAGCCAGATTCCTGGTATACAGTGTCTCATCAATTACTTTCAAAGAAATAATTTTTTTTTTTTTTAGAAATAATTTTCAAAACATCCAGGACATGGAGCAACTGACTGGGCTTCTGTCACATGTAACAAGATGATATTGTGTCAAGCTATCCTAGTCTTGGGACCCTAAGTACCACACCTCTACATGTATGTGAATCTCTGTTGTCTTCATGAAGCTTTACTTGGGCCTGAAAGCCTAGGAATAAGAAACCAGAAGTCACTTGCATTTTACTACAAAAATCTAATAGCAAATCCCCAACTCAGAGAGGATTTCATTCTATGTACCATATTAAAAAATTGTAAGACATATCAATAACACTAAATGGTATGTTGGTGTGTTTTACATGATATATTTTAAAGGTTATTCTAATAATTAATCAGTTACATATGTCTTGCTTCCAGCTAGTCAGATCTAGCACCATTAATTTTAAGCCACATGATTTCAAGGAGTAAGAGATATCACCAGAAAGCCCCCCACATTTCTGCTTTTGCTAACACAAAGTTTTCACAATATTGGCTGATGGGTGTGTCTGAATAGATTGTCCACAGATTAGCTATGCACGCAAACTTTTCTTTTTGTTCTTCTGGAGGAAAAAGACCTTTACCATACAAGTACCTCATTACACATCCCACAGATAGGAAACTCATAGGAGTTTTTTTTACTTATAGATTCTCAGGATGGCAGCTTAGAAAAGTCAACAAAAAATTACATGTAGTGACATGAATAACCTCTCAGCTCACTGAAATACGATGTTAACTCTCCCTTATTCCTCCAACAGGCTACATGATGAAGATTTTACTTTAAGCATCTTCTCACCTGGATATCTCTGTAGGAAAGTAACAGGTTTATGACAATATCTGCTGTCAAGACTTCAATATTATCTACTCGCTGCCGAATTCTTGCCAATTCAGCTGCCAATTCTTTACCAGTGTATAAATTACGAGCTTTCCTGATATCATTGAGTATAGATTCCCGGAAATACTGGCTGGTGGGAAAACACACATTTCAAAGAGTTAATACTAGAAAGGATTTCAATTAAAAGCAATGATTGTATAAGGAAACAAAATTTGCAGCACTGGTAGCTTTTAGTTCACAAGGTGCGCGGAATGAACACCTCAGAGATTGCGCATTATTAAGAAATTTGGGAGTCCTTTATTCCTTTTAGCTTTGCTTCAGAAAAAATTAGGTAAAGATACTGCATTTTAACGAATTTTCCAAGAACCTGACATGTACCTCTAGAAATGCCAAAACGTTTTCATTTTACCGTTTGGAATAGTTGTTCCAAATAAGTCAGGCGTGCCTAAGATTTGGTCATAATACGGCGTTTACTTTCTGACTCAGCATCATCATTTATTAACATAAGTGATTGTTCTTCACTAAAATATAATAATCCTGCCAGCAATTTTGGCAGAGTTCTTGCTCTTATACGAAACGTTCCCGGGACGTTTATTCTGATACTGTTTCTATACTTACTTTGAATATATATCTCTACCATTACTATAATGTACTTAGCAGTCTTTTTTTCTTCCTTTCTGATCTCAAGTTGTTCTGTGAATAAAGTGAACTATGTGGCATCTATTTTTATCTACTTGGAAGATACCATACTTTTATGTTCCTGGTTCTTGGCTGTGTGCCATCTCTAAGAAACCTCTGATAAGATGCACAGCACTCCATTATCATCATCAGGTGGCATTATTCCACCTTACCTGGAACTTGCTTGTGCTACCTTCAGAAGTTGAATGAAACGGTCCACAAGAGGTAAGCAAATGGGTCCAAGAAGCAGCTCGAAGTTCGGTTGCATGAGCTCTGTCAACCCCTTCATGAAGCTGCTATCGCAGCAGTAGACTTTATTATGTGGAGTGATCATGTAAGGAACGAATGTGTAGTTCCCAGTGCACATCTGTGGAAAGAGGAGAGTCCGGGAGGTGGTGAGGTGGGCCGGAGACCCCACATTCATGAAATCCCAAGTGCAGTGAGTCATTTTCAACAGTAATCCTGAATATGAAGCAAAATAGCAAACCTCATTTCTTATTTATGACCTATGAAAATGGAAATTCCCTCCAATTTCTTTAATTGCTTACTTTAAATAATTAGGGCTTACAGATGATGCAAAAAAAAAAAAAAACACCTCATAAAAAAACAGTATGGCACAGCTTCCATCCATCAGTTAAATATTTATTCACCATGTCTCATGGCTAAGGCATTTGTGATATATGCTGCAGGAAAAATAGGGTAGTTTAAAACACAGCCTTCAGCCTCTGGGGAGCTTAAAATTTAATCACAGAGACATAGTGTAAATACACGACAAGAATAAGAACTAACGTTAAGGGCTGCCCACCTGACAGGCTAGGCTGTTGAGTGATGTCAGAACAAAGCTGCTCCCTCCAGTCTGCTCGGTCACAGTCATGGCTCCGTTAGCCTCTCTGTTACTACAACTAGAGACCCAGAAGTTTTCCTTGACGCTTCCATTTCCTTCACCACCCATATCCTATCAAAGTCCAGTCTACTCTGCCTCCAGAATGGATCTCATATTTGTCCATTTCCCTCCATCTTCTCTGCCTGCATGGCAGGCCATGCGACCAACATACCTGGCCTGAGCCATTGTCACTGGCTTTTAGGTAGTCTCCCTGCTTTCACTCTTGTCCTCCAATCTATTGTCCACCCAGCCATCAAAGTGATCTTTTAACAACCTGTATCACATCACTTCCCTCACTTCGAAAGGCAGTGGGATGAGGATAAGGCATGTCCTTGTGGCCTACAGGGGCCTGATGATACAAATCCTGCTTCTCTCTCTGGCCTCAGCCCATGCCACTCTCCACTCACTCATCCCGACCTTCTACTGATTCCCAATGATGTCAAGTGAGGGAACACTAGCACAAACAAAAGTAGAGCTAAAGGAGAAAGAAGAAATTGGACTGGACACCCCTCAGGAAGCAAGTCTGACCAGATCTTAGAGCTCAGAGAAGGGAGAGAATGCTGAGCTAAGGGTTTTAAACTGTATGTGCTGGGCAGTGGGAATCATGGGCAGATTCAGGGCAAGAAAGAAAACATAATCACAGTCTTAAATGGGGCTACCTAAAAAGAGTGGTATCATTAACAACAACATCAATCAGACTGAATTATTTATGAATATATTATAGTCAGGGGTACTTATTATAGATCAGGTAATAAATCACAAACAGAACCTGACTTCCAGGTAATATGTGAGAGGAACTTCAAGAGTTTGGTATCTGATTTGGGGTGGGAAGGGTGAAATGTTCACTATTAGGAAGGCTATGATTTCAGGGGAGCTGAACCCCTAAAGTGAGAATGGCCAGAAGATAGTTGGAAATACATGATTGGAATGTCAAAGAGTTTCCAACAAAAGTACAGAGCTGAGAAGTATTTGGTGTGGTTGAATCTAAGGCAACATGAGAGACCTCTAAGAGAAAAGCCACAGAGAGAGAAAAAGAAAAAGGCAGAGAGCAGAGAAGTAGAATGAGCTATGTGGGAAACCCCATCACCGTTCTAGGGAGCACAGAGAGCCCAGATTGCCAGATCCTAGCCATTTCAGTATTACGGGGAACAACACATCACTTCTCTTACCCTTACAACTAAACAAACGAGAGCAAACAATGACTCACCACTTGCACATGCCAAGGGAGGTCATACACGCTCCCAACAACCCACTGAAGAAGGTGCTATCATCCCTGTTTTATAGGAGGATTCAGATTAGGCTTATGGAGGTCATGCAGCTGGTCTGTGATGTGTTTGGGACTCTAGCCTAGAGACTTCTCTGGAGGTTATGCCATAATCGTTAGAGGGTTCTGCATCCTCCTGAGTGGCCCCTGCATGCTGACGCACCAACGCTTTGCCTCAGGTCACTTTCATGGAACCCTGAATGAGCCAAGCCATAGCTTCACAGCAAACAGACGAGAAGTGACAATGCTCTTCCAGCCAGACTGAATTATTTATGAACGTATTCTTTGAGGCACCTGTTGTACGTCTGCTAGTGTTGAGCTGAAACAGGACCTGACTTCCACTTAAAGTATAGAAGAACTTCCAGAGGTTGAGATTTGATTTTTAAATTAAGTACATTAAATTGTTCCTTTCTTAAGTTCTCCTTCATGGAACAATAATTTGGAAGACTAGTCAGGAAGAAGAAAAATAAACATACCCTGTTTCTAAAATGTTTCTGAGTGGCACCTGGGTGGCTCAGTCGGTTAAGCATCTGACTTCGGCTCAGGTCGTGATCTCATGATTTGTGGGTTCGAGCCCCACGTCAGGCTCTGTGCTGAAAGCTCAGAGCCCGGAGCCTGCTTTGGAATCTGCGTCTCCCTATCTCTCTGCCCCTCCCTTGCTCATGCTTTGTCTCAAAAATAAATAAAACATTAAAAAAATTTTTTTAATGTTTCTGAGATCCTATAGCATATCCTCCAACGTAATCCTTTTCACCAGATCCACTGCCTAAGCAGAAAAGAAAGGCAAGTGTACCAAGAGGTTGCTCCCCAAGGTTTCTAGAGCTTTAACTATGAGTGGGTTATAAAAGAGCAACAGAATCAAATATTCCTGTTCTAAAGTTTTTTTTTCAACGTTTATTTATTTTTGGGACAGAGAGAGACAGAGCATGAACGGGGGAGGGGCAGAGAGAGAGGGAGACACAGAATCGGAAACAGGCTCCAGGCTCCGAGCCATCAGCCCAGAGCCCGATGTGGGGCTCGAACTCCCGGACGGCGAGATCGTGACCTGGCTGAAGTCGGACGCTTAACCGACTGCGCCACCCAGGCGCCCCAAATATTCCTGTTTTAGATAAGTTCTATAACTCAAAATTTAAAAAGAAATGCTCTGAATCTTCCAAATCAAAAATCAGAATAGATGAAAAGCCAGTAAGCCAGGAAAACACTATAAGCATTTCAAAACATTCTGCTGCTGCTGCACCAAGTTCTGTATCCTCAGAAGCCTTAATGCCACGTGTATTTGTGTACAAGACATGAAACAGCATACAGAACTATTGAAATACTGGGCACCGGGGAATAAAGCGTCTGCGTAAAACAATCCTGGGAGAGGACGACTCTCAGACATCTGGGTGTGCATCACCGCTGCAGGGGTGAAGAAAGTAAAATGAGTCTTGCAAACAGCAGAGAAAAATGTATTCCTGCAACTGTCTTCTTCAAACCCCGTGGAATAAGGCTTCAGAATCCTTGTTGAAAATAACCAGCATGCCAAGGTTTTCCTAAGTTCCTGGCCTCACTGCACTTTCTGGAGTCTCTTCCCTATAAAGGCAATAAATACATATTTTTTTCATTCCCCCTTGTTGGTGTCCAAACACAGTGGAGGGTGAGAAGCTGCAGGAGGCACATAGATGCTACCAGGCTTGAACTAAGACAACAGCACAGTGAGCCTGCAGTGGGGGCAAAGTGTGAGGTTTGGTTTTAACACTGTTTCTCTAAAAGATACCAACTGCAGAGAAAAGCACTTTTTTTTTTTTCAAAATGATGAAAACTAATAATATGGGAATATTTTTTTCCCCGGGTTGGCTCACTTAAAACTTAGAAACGTCATCGTTGCAATTTCTGTTTACAGATTGCTATTTCACCCAGAGTTTCAAATAACTGATAATCCAAAGCAAATTAAAAAAGAAAACACTATGTGATCAAGAACAGACACCTCAGGCACAACAACTGCCTTATTAATAAGGTACCAATTCTAAAATATTCAGACCTGCTTCTTGAAAAAGAAAGACCACATTTCCTTAAACTTCAAAGCACTAAGGCATGATCATAAAATGACAACAGCAATCTCTCTGGCCCGTGCCTGTGCTCAGGGCTATAAAAACCTGCAGTTCAAAATCTAGTCCTGTTCTATTATCTTCACTTAAAAAAACCATGCTGATTCTGTTTTTCAATTTTTAAAAGCTGCATAAAGGTGAACCAAAGCATTCAGACATATCGAAATATATGCTCAAAATACTCAACTTTTGATAAGGACACCCAGTAGCTGAAACCCCGCTGCTTACTCAGGTCAACAGGTGACCAGATCATAACGTGCAATATTCCAGTCATCTTGCAAGCCTGCTTTTCCACATGTCTGACCCATCAGTGGGCGTGGTTAGCAATTTCCTACCATTTAGGTCTCTGTAAATGCTACTTGCTCTGAAAGACCTCTCTGACCACTTGATACACGGCCACCCATTCTTCACATCGCCTTGCATTAATTTTCTTTCCTTTCTTTCTTTTCTTAAAATTCTTAAGCTTATTTGTTTTATTTTGAGAGAGACAGAGATAGCATGAGTTGGGGAGGGGCACAGAGAGAGGAATACAGAGAATCTCAAGCAGGCTCCATGCTGCCAGCATAGAGCCTGATGCGGGGCTCAAACCCACGAAGTTGAAAGATGATGATCTGAGTGGAAACCGAAAGTCGGACGCTTAACCGACTGAGCCACCCAGGCGCCCCTCCCTACGTTAATTTTCTAATTTGTGTCTTTGCTTATTTGTGTCCTGACCTTCTTCCCCAGCTAGACTCTGTCATTTGTCATTGGCTGTCTCACGGAGCAGTTAGGAATCTGCTTGCTTCCACTTTCAGTCTCCACAGTGAATCCCTGTGGCACGAGGCTCAAAGTCTGGCACACAATACATGATCAATATTTGTTTAATAAAACTGCTATGCTAAACAGATGCCTGAAGCAATAATTGCTCATTTCCTGTCCAGATGTGAAGAATAAAAGTGCATAATGACATTATGTTGCAATGAGTCTCTGACTTGGTGCAATCTTAACAGTAAGTTTTAAACTTTCAGATGGAAGGACAAACTACCAATTGTACTTTTAATCTTATCATCTTAAATCACGTGCAGATCTTTATGTAGGGTATTATTTCCAATCTAATTTATAGAGATACATTCTTTAAGGTTTTTAAATGCTGGCTTATTTTCTAAATGAAAAATACAACCACTAGCCTAACAAGGCTGATTCCCTAATATATATAAATTTTCTTCATGCACTTTTAAAATTTGAAATTTACTTTTATCATTTTTTAACTCTTGTTTTGTTTGTTTGTTTTTTTAACATTTATTTATTTCTGAGACAGAGAGAGACAGAGAATGAACGGGGGAGGGTAAGAGAGAGAGGGAGACACAGAATCCGAAACAGGCTCCAGGCTCTGAGCTGTCAGCACAGAGCCCGATGCAGGGCTTGAACTCATGGACCGTGAGATCATGACCTGAGCTGAAGTCGGACGCTTAACTGACTGAGCGACGTGGGCGCCCCTTAACTCTTGTTTAGTACTGTGTGGAAAGTAGGATTTCTGTAGTGTGGTCTCAAAGGCAGACTAGACTCAGGAACTTAAATCAACCTGTATAGATAAACAGATAATAGATTGACATGTATCTATATATGTATGTGTGTGTGTGTGTGTGTGTGTGTGTGTGTATATGTATATTCGTACTTATAATTTGTGTTATATAATTTATACACAGATACAGACATCTATATATGCGTATATATAAACATACGTAGACACACAGACACATATATGCACTCGTGCGTATATACGCTACAAAATTGGATATACTATGGAAACTTTTTTTTTCCCCAAAATATAAATATATATGCTAAAAAAAAACAGGCATTAGGGTACCTAGGTGACTCAGTTAAGCCTCTGGCTCTTGATCTCAGCTCAGGCCACAATTTCATGGTTTGTGGGATAAAGCCCCACGTCAGGCTCTGCGCTGACAAAGCAGAGCCTGCTTGGGATTCTCTCTTTCTCTCTCTCTCTCTGCCCCTTCCCTGCACTTATATGCATGTGTTCTCTCTCTCTCTCTCTCTCTCTCTCTCTCAAATAAAGAAAATTAAACAAAACAAAACAAAAACAAACGGATATCAGCATCATCTTCCACTATTTATAAATTTTCACTGTAAAGAAACATTTAGATAAAATAACCATATTTATATTGATACCTCAGAAACTCTAAAGAGGAAAAACAGAGATAGAAATTAATAATTTGTGGAGATTAAAAAAAACAACCAGAGATTAGTTGATAGAACAGAAATGATAAAAAATTTCTGGAAGAGTTAGGGAAAATACTCACAGTATTCTTCTGGCAAATGATTTCCTAAAAAATAAGAAAAGAAAAAAATAAAGCAGACGTTAATACAAAATTAATTTGATAATTAACTATTTGATGTATTTGTATTAACAATTTTATTAGCAATTAGAAATTTCAGGAAGTATACCATATGTTTCTGTATCTGAAAAACTTATAATCTGATGGAAACGAGAGAACACAAAGGTGTTGTCAATGGTTTAAAGGAAACAGTACAAATATGTAAAATCCAAAAACTGAATAATCTAAAAATCATTCTTGCAGAACACGTGTGAATTATCAGCCACGATCTCTCTGGGGAAAGGTTAAAAGGAGTTCACTTTCCCTACGTACAACCTCACTTACACCCTGGGAGGGGACCATGCAGATGCTGGCTCTTGGGAAATAAAGGGTATTGGCCACTTATCAGAGTGGGTAAACCCACACAGAGATGAGGACATCTGACAATGAACAGTCACAGATACAACTTACATATTGTTCAATAAAAAGTGGAGTGCAAGAAATACACTGCAGGCAGCATCTCTGTCCTCTAGGTTGTGAGGAGTGAGATCGTGTAAATAACGTAGCTATACTGTGTCAGGTGCATAGAAAGCTGTTGATAATGCAAGCTCTCATCATCGTTAGTTCCAGTCGTTTAAATGCCTAGAGACATGGAAGAGATAATCTGGAAAAGCCTATGGCATAAAGGCTTCACCGGGGTTGGAGAATCACGATTCAGAAAGAGAAATGGGACAGAATTTTGGAAATGATGGCATGTATGTTGTCATGGAAACAGAGAATGTGAGGCTTTTGTGGAGTCTCAAGGGTGGGTCCATCTGGCTAAGAAGAAGAGCCAGATCTGGTGAGGTAAGGAAGGAGCAGAGGAGCTATTCAAGTCCCAGCTGACCAGCTATCCTTCTTCATCCCAGGATCAACGTGGGGGCAAAGAGGGAACTGACAAGGATTTTGACTTAGAGCAGTACGTAAGATTTTTGAACGCTTAAGGATAACAGATGACTAAATAAAAATCTCAGGAAGGAACTGTAGAGGGTAATTTTGAAAGCCATAAAGCTGTGTATATAAAATACTAAACAAGCCCTTCAATACTTCACAATCTTGTGGGTCAAAAAAGGGGGGGAGGACAAAAAGGACACGTACACATTTAAAAAGAAACATCACATGCCTGGGTGCGCATGAGTGTATGTCCACACATACTAGGTCTAAAGAGCAATGCTACAGCAAGGGCTTACATTTCAAAGGGAAAGAAGATGTTCCTAAGATGTGAGGAAGTCTGGGAAGATCAGCAGAGAAGGTGGAACTCAAGATGAGTCAAAGAGGACAAGACAACTTTCAAAGGCAAAGCAGGAAGGTAGGGATCCAAGTTAGAGGACCAGGAACAGCAAAGACCCTTTTAGGGAATGACACAAATGATGACTGGGGGCTGGAGAAGACAGTTCATTTGAGGAAGTACAGAGAAGAGAGTTAAAGAGGTATTTGAAAAAGATCTTGAATTTGATCACTGGACTAAGAAGAAAGTTCACTTTGGCATGTACCAATAATATCAGAAAGTTATTTGGGGCCTTACTAAAGAAGGCCTTGAATGCCAAAATAAAGTGCTTTGTGAACAACTGGCAGTCAGCATGTTTTTTAAGGTGAGCAATATACATAAAGAAGTATCAGCATACATTGGGACACTGTAATAGCAAAGGCTGGGCACAACATCAATGTCTACCCATTAGAATCTGGTTAAATAAATGATGGTAACTCCATATAATGGAATATAATGCCACTAAACAAAGAATGAGGAAGCTCTTCATAGAGAAGTTCTTGATAGGGAAAGATCTCCAAGATATACTGCTAAGTGAAAAAAAAAAAAAGCAAAGAACAGAATGGTGTTCATCCTATGCTCCTATTTATGTATAAAAGGGAGAAAAAGAAAATTCTAATTTGTACATTTGTAAAATCTCCCTAGCAGAATATACAAGAAACCAATAATAGTGCTTGCCAATAAAGAGGGAAGCTGGCTGGGTGGGGGTCAAAGATGAGAGAATGACTTTTCACTATATATCCTGTTGCACTTTTATTTATTTATTTATTTTAACGTTTATTTATTTATTTATTTATTTATTTATTATTTTTTTTTAAAGCATTTTTCAACGTTTTTATTTATTTTTGGGACAGAGACAGCATGAACGGGGGAGGGGCAGAGAGAGAGGGAGACACAGAATTGGAAACAGGCTCCAGGCTCTGAGCCATTAGCCCAGAGCCTGACGCGGGGCTCGAACTCACGGACCGCAAGATCGTGACCTGGCTGAAGTCGGACGCTTAACCGACTGCGCCACCCAGGCGCCCCGACGTTTATTTATTTTTGAAAGAGAGAGAGAGAGAGACAAAGCACGAGCAAGGGCAGGACAGAGAGAGACAGAGAGACAGGATCCAAAGGAGGCTCCAGGCTCTGAGCTGTCAGCATAGAGCCCGACACGGGGCTTGAACCCACAAACCGTGAGATCATGACCTGAGCCGAAGTCAGACACTTAACCGACTGAGCCACCCACGTGCCCCAAATTGTGTTGCACTTTTAAATTTTTCTATCAGGTGAACATATTACCCAAGAATGACAAATACATAAAAGATAAACCTTGTTAAAACTTGAAAAAAAATACTAATGAGATGGTGGTATTTAGTATTGGAGGGGAAAAAGCATTTAGGTGGCATTGCAAATGTACAGGGACATCAAAATAAGGGCTTGGATGATAGCGGTGCCCAGAGGATGGAAACCAAGAGATAGATGAGTGACACTGTGGAGGAAGGTGGAAAGTGGCTCTTCCCACAGGTGTTTCACAGGTAGTTAGTGCATCCTTTTCCCTCTCTCTCTCTCACACACACATACACACACACACACACACACACACATCTACACACACAAACATACACATGCACACACAATGGTTCATGAAAAAATAAGTTGAAAATTTTAAAAACGCTGAATAATCACAAAGTCAGGAACACAGTATGCAGAATTTTCCAAACTTGATTTATAGAGCATCTCTTCAGAGTAGCAAACCACACTCTTTTGAACACAGCTCTCTTGTGATAGTAATATACCCTTCTCCTCCTTCTAAGTATCAAGGGAATGCCCTTCTCTTCATCCTCTATCACATAGCATCCTCTGGGCATTGCGTAAGAAACCTGTTCTCTTTGAAGCTGCCCTTGACTGTCTTCAATGACACCAAACTTCCCAACAGTAGATGATGTTCTTAATTTCTGCCACTATTACCCCCGTATAGACCTCTAAGATAGCAATACATGTACTCATTGTAAATGTGTCATTATACGATTCTCCTATCCCATATCACAAGCAACCCGAATGGTTTGTTCATCTTTTACCCCACTAATTGCCTAGAAAATTGAATGGCATATAGTAGGTACTCAATAAGAGCATGAATAAGTTAATGAATGTATAAAATATTGGGCTATGAATCACAGTAGAAATGTGTAAGTCCTGGCTCCACTCTTGACTAGCCAGATGTCATTTCTCCTCCCTCTACTGTAACACACTAAGAGTTGGGTTGAGTGATTGCTGGTCTCTTCCAACTCTGTTCTATCATTTGCTTTTGGCTAAAGGCCTATCCAGTGAGCACTCTGTCCTTGTGCCACGGGAAGGAGAGACACCTTCACGCCCAGGACTGGAGCTACCCTACCTCCTCCCTCTTCTGGTGCACCAGACACAGAAATGGAAGTAGTGACGAGGGGAACAGTGAGCAGGCTGAAGGGTCCCTCTGCTTGTCACTACAGAAAATAGGCTGCTATTGGCTTAGAGCCAATATGCGACACCTTCCTGAAGAATGGCTCATTAATAACAGCCCTCTTACATGTCTTCTTTGCTTTCATTTCATTTTGCATTATAACAAATTATGAAACTGTATTAAGGTCATCCCCATGAAAAACCTCCCCATAAAATAATAAGTGTGCGTGATGCCTATTTTGAACCAGAGAGAGTCCAGAGTGCCATGATTTACAAATCCGTGGTCAGTTATCAAGTAAGCAAGATGTTCGTGGGAATGTCCAGAGGTAGCACTTACTATTAAAAGGGCACAGGGTCAATGTTTCTGGTTCCCTACTAAACTGTGAAACTACTTTGTATGGTCATATTTTCAAATGACTCTTTCCCTAACGTTTACTGAGTGTATAATTTATACCACTGGCTAAGTTGGGTGTTGTTTAAAAGTGCTGTGGGCAACCTGGGTGGCTCAGTCAGTTAAACGTCAGCTCTTGATTTCGGCTCGGGTCACGATCTATCTCACAGTTTGTGAGATCGAGCCCCAAGTCGGACTCTGCTGACAGCATGGAGCCTGCTTAGGATTCTCTTTTTCCCTCTCTCTACGCCTCCCTCGCTCATGCACGCGTGCGCACTTTTCCTCTCAAAACAAGTAAACATTTAAAAACTAAATAAATAACAGTGCTGAAAAGAATCCAATAAAAAGTCACTGTTTAAAAAAAATCATAGGATCTGTTGAATTCTTATTAACTGTTGCTTATGTTTTGCAAAGGCTAAATGGATATAAATTGTTCTCTTGAAGGAGACAGTTTACTCACAGTTTATGATGTAATGTTAAATGAGGCATCAACTCTAAAGAAGAAAAGTACTATGTATGCATTGTAACTCAGTACAAATAAAGAGCAAACAAGACCTCACAAGGTAGCTACCTACTCAGGGAGACAAGTGAACGTTTAATCTGTACTGAACCCACTGAAGGAAAAAAAAGGAGGACACGAAATAAACTTAAGACACAACTGCTATGTTTCACATCACTGCATGGAAATTCCTCACCTAAACTGCTGAGAAATAAGATGGCAAAATAAACTCCAAATCCTTCCCAATGAAATGTTTTGAGGATGCATTACTTCCCTACAACTTCATACTTGTCTTAGGCTTTCTGGTTTGCACACCCCCTGGCTGTACCAGAAACACCCCAAATTGTTGTTTTTCCCATTTTCCAGTACCCTTTGATAACCAGATAGGGAAAGAAAACAGAAGAGACAATCTAGTCTGGGTCTCTTTGCAAGGGAAGACAAAGGCAACTTTTGATAGCTATTTGGGACAATACAACTTTGAAGAGGTCATTTTAAGGATAAATAAATGGAGCATCTCCAAAACTGGAAAGTGTGCCTAGAATTTAGGTAATCGCAGCCGGGGGAAGGAAGTGGGAGCAGCTGGTGTGGGGTTGCCAAGTTCAATTGATTCAGGCTGGGAGAAGCAGAACTAGCAAGCAGAACCTCAGCTTCCTGAAAGAAAAGGAGCAGGCTGGGAGTTCCTGGCTGGAGAGAACGTGGTCCCCAGCTGGTGACCTCTGGGTCTTCCCTTCTGATCCCGCTTCCTGTCCAAGGGGAAGTAGGCAAGGGTTCCACCCAAGTCGGGTAAAGGAGGGTTATTTCTTATACTCCCTAGCTCCATCCTCTTACCTAAGTTCAATACTTCAAAACACGACGAGACTAGGAAATATCAAATGGGCCGTTGTGAACATCCCGGGCCTCACCAAGAGGATACGATTCAACTTTACCCTTCAGCATGCTGCAAAAATAAAGCTGTACCAGCTCAGGAAGAACACTCCAACACAGGTGTCACAGAACTGGCCCATCTTTAAAGTTAGGAAACTAATTACGTTAGTGCTTCCATGTTAGGCTTGCATCAAAGCTCACGTTAAAAAAAAAAAAAAAAGCTCAATAATCTAACAAGAATCCAGAAATTCATATTTTATAGGACATAAAATCTGTGCACAGACTTAGAAGTATACGTGATGATAAGTCAGACAAGATGCAGTTTGCCCTTCTCTGACACTTACTGTGTGTGCCTCTAAGTCATTGTATCTCTCTGGGTTTATTTCTCATCTGTAAAGAAAGTATCTTTAATCTGCCTAATCTATGTAGAAAGTACCGAACTTGTCTATCTTGGATTGTTTTTCAAGAATAATTGAAATAAGCTCATAAAAGTATGTTAAGCATTTTAAAGACATATATAGTTTGAGTATTAATATTATCAAAGCAAACAACCCCAACTCAGTTCCTATTTTACCAGATCTAGACATATTTTATACCTTATTGTTTTGTGACCAGGGGTGAGAACATATCCTTCTCTTGACATGAACAGCTGTCGATTAAATCAACCTGTACCAAAAGTCAGGTTAAATTATAACAAAGCTGGAAAGTAATCCCAAAAGAAATTTTGACTCTCCTCTCATCCCTCTAAATTTTATTTTATGTTAAATAAATATGTCTTTGTGGGAGGACTCATAGTACTATAAGTAGAGATGTCTTTGAATGTGGCTGGGATGTTGAGGAGCGACATTCTACACATACAGGATTTGAAACAGCTTTTTTAAAAATATTAAAATGATAATTTTATAATCCAAAGTATTAAAAAAATCTGTGAATCCAGCTAATATAAGTAAATTCCTGAATACATATATAAATGGGAGAAAATGGACAAACCTCCAGTGCAGAAGTCCAAGTAATTTATGTATATGCTCTGATTGAAGAAAGTAGAGCATAATTCTTCCCTCCTTTTATTTATTTTTTTTAATAATTTACATCCAAATTAGCATCTAGTGCAACAATGATTTCAGGAGTAGATTCCTTTACCCATTTAGCTCATCCCCCCTCCCACAACCCCTCCAGTAACCCTCAGTTTGTTCTCCATATTTATGAGTCTCTTCTATTCTCTCCCCCTCCCTGTTTTTATATTATTTTTCTTTCCCTTCCCTTATGTTCATCTGTTTTGTGTCTTAAAGTCCCCATATGAGTGAAGTCATATGCTTTTTGTCTTTCTCTGACTGAAACAGCTTTTTAACACAAACTTCTCCTTATAATGTATTGCCATTACAATTAACTTCCTCTTCTTTGACACCAGCCATTTGTCTCAGCAACACCTAACTGGAACAAATTACTCAAATACAGGTATTTCTTATTAAAAAAAAAAACCTCTATTGTTATGTAGCTACGGGCATAATGAATTTCTGTACAGTAAATTACATTTTTTTGCATAAATTTCAGTAAACATTTCAAGGATGCATTCTACAAGGACCTAAATAGGATAATGGGTTTGTGTGCCACATAGATCAGCTTGCACAGCAAGAATCACTTATTTATAATGAACAAAAGGGAACAGAATTCAGGCAAGCCTTGCCCCACCTGGGTGGGAGTCAGGAGGCTTTCAGACTCGTATCTTCAGTGTGCAGACGTATTCCTTCTTGCTGTTTAACATATTCAGACTCATGGGCCTACAATGGAAGTCTCTACAAATGAAGAAAATATCTGGTGCCAACTCAGTGATATGATGACATTTTCCACTCGCAGTGTAGGATAGACTTCTTTCTCTCTTTGACAAAAATGGTAATTAGACACTAGAAAGAGTGGGTGTGGGTGGGGAGGTAAAGGAGGAATTAGATAGGAAAACAAAGGCGTACTCTATCCAGTATACAGGTAACTCCTCAGTAGATGTAAGATTGCTAATTGACATGAAAGAAAACTGGATTCTCCAATCTCAGGCCCTTTCCAAAAACTCAGGGATGGATTCTACACCTGGGAAATCAACTCATGCTAAATAAATCATTGATCTAGTTTGTCTGATCTTCAGAGAAAATCTTGATAAAGAGATGCTCCTATGTATTACTCGTCTGCTCCTCCCCAAGTTACCTTTTTTCCCTCCCAATTTGATGGGGAATGATTATAGCTCAGATAAAAGGTAGACCCTTCCTATAAGTAAAATAGAGAACACGACTGTTTCCTCTCTCAACAGAAAGAAAAATCTGTCCATGAAACAATATGAAGGTTTGTGACGCTATGTTAAACCAGGGAGAGTAGAGAGTGCCATGGCTTACAAATCAATGGTTGGTTATCAAGTAAGCAAGATATTTGAATCCAATAAAAATTCACTGTTAAACTAAAAAAATAAATAAATAAATAAACCATTGGAAAAATATAAATTTTAATTTCATACACAACTCAAAATCTAAAACTAGATTCCTCTGAGTAATTTACTTTGGTAAGGGAGGTAAGACTTTAAGAAGAGGAACTGGCAGTGTAAGAGGGGAAAAAAATGTACAGGTTTAAGAACACAGTGGGACCTGAGTAGATTCACCAGATCCAAGTAAAAATTCAATTTAAGTTCGAGGTATTTGTACCAAAAATGACCCTCATATCTTCACCAATTGACTAGAAGTTGGCAGAATCACTGAAATTGACAACAAGGATATCGCTGCTCTTTTCAAAACTATAACAATTTGCTTTAAGTGGAAATGAGTAAGTACCAGAAAAACAGACTTAATATCCAGTTTCTCACAATAAGCTCTAAAGGAGATTGGGTCCCTCTATACCTGCAAGCTAAAAGATCATCAGTACCATGGAGCTGTCTGAATGAGAAACTATGATAGTTGTCAACATTCATCATGTCAGAATTTCCTTCCTTTTCAAGACTGAATAATATTCCATTTTGTGTATATCCCACATTTTATTTTATCCATTCATCTCTTAATGGATATTTAAGTTACTTCCACCTTTTGGTTACTGTGAATAATGCTGCCAGGGACATGGGCAAACAAATATCTCCATGAGATCCTGCTTTCAAGTCTTTTGGATATTTTGTCCAGGAGTGAAATTGTTGGATCATATGGTAATTCGATTTTTATTTTTTATTTATTTACTTTTTAAAGGTTAATTTATTTTTGAGAAAGAGAGAGAAGGAGAGGGAGACAGCACAAGCAGGGTAGGGGCAGAGAGGGAGGGAGACTGAGGATCTGAAGCTGGTACTGCACTAACAGCAGAGAGCCCGATGCCGGGCTCGAACTCACCAACCCTGTGAGATCATGACCTGAGCTGAGGTCAAATGCTCAACTGACTGAGCCACCCAGGTGCCCCTGGTAATTCTATTTTTAATTTTGTGAGGAACTGTGTATTGTTAAAATGAAATAACTTTTCAAGCAATGATTAAAAAGAAAAATACAACTAAATTTCTTGAAAAGGGAATAATCTCACATAATCATTACTTTTCAACATAAGCTGTGTCACTACTAACTGATATGCATTTCAATCTCTAGAGAAACATTTATTCCGTAATAGGTAACATGGGAATAAAGCCTATCTTAGTGCAGAAAGAAAGGTCCAAATGCATCTGAGCCTTTTTAATCACAGTTAGAATGCAAGCAGAAAGAAATTAAACACTATTTGGGGATTTAAATGCCCAAAATATATGTAAATTATCCGGAAAGATACAAAGTACCGCAAACTTCTTCCTTAAGAAAACGATTGTGAGATATTTTAACTATAAGCAAAGCATAGAAATTATCACACACTCATGTATATACCACCTAGACTTAGAAATCAAAAATTGCAGATAAATGTGAAGACTTGTCTTTCCCCCCAGTCCTATTCTATTCCTATCTCCCAAAGAGATTAACTATTCTGAATTTGTTGTTTGTAATTCCCACGTGCACATCTATCCTTCAAAACGCAAAGACGTATGAAAGCACTGCCTTGCACGTGATTAGATTTTGTATGGATGGTATCATACCGCACATACGCTTCTGTGATTTGTTTTTTTTCTCTCCACACCGTTTCTGAGATATATTGATAGTGACACATAAGATTCTAGTTAATTCATTTGAGTGCTCTAGAATATTCCACTGAATGACTCTACCAGAAGGTATTTATTCATTCCCTTGTTGATAGGTATTTACCAATTCTCTGGGGAGAGGGGCTATTACAAACAATGGTCATATAACATTCTTGATTAGATCCCCTTCTGCATGCCAGAGACTCTTTTTACAGTACACATCCAGAGACAGAGTTGCTGAGCCTCTGTGCTATGCTCATCTGATAATACTAGGTGTTGCCAAATTGCTCTTTGGAAGTAGTGCCAATATACCCTCCCACCAGCAGTGCCCATCTCCTACTCTCCACAGCCTTGTGGTGGGCACTATAAGGGCTTCTAATTGTTGACTATCTGATGGTATGCAGGGGTATTTCCTTGTTTTGTTTTGCTTTGTTTTTATAAGCAGCACTGTTTAAAGTGAGTGGGGAGTGGCTTGCAGGGAAGAGAGGGAGCTGAAGAAAGGAAAAGGGGAATGAATCTCAAGAATTAGAGCTGAGAGCAGTTTCAAAAAGGAATTTCTGCCGATAGAAGAAATGGCTCATTAGAACAATTTCCACACTCTATACAACAGCCCTTTGTTTCCCTCAAGTCCTTTCTGATGTCAGATGCGTTTTGTGGGTCTGTCCCACGGCTCATTGGTTAGGCGTGTCCAGGCTTACTCCTCCATCTGCTGAGAGACCCCAAGTGGAGGTCTGATCATTTCTGTAATACATGAAATTAATCTGGAAAGAACTGTTACAGCCATTTCTTATTTTCAAGCAAGTGTTAAGTCTTAGCATAGAGTCTCATTAACACGCACATAAGAAGTTATTGTGATATTTATTTAAAGAAAACAGTGAAGATTGTGTTGTTAAAATGCTAAGGGAAAAAACTATCAACTTCTCTTTCTCAAACTGCTATGATCTCTTTCTGAAAAAAAATTCAATATTTCATTCTTACTACAGTAAGATAGTACTTGCAATTTCAAATGTATACAAATCTTATTGCAAGTATATGATTTGATTAGATCCTAAACATCCTTTCATATGGAAACCCAGACACAGATTGCAAGTATTTTTATGTTCCTATCAATTATTTTTTAGGAGCCTAAACTTAAATTTTTTTTCCTATGATTTTGCTGCCAAAGAGAAACTGCTCTCTTCAACAAAGAGCAGTAGATGAAAATAAAACTGGTGCAGCTGTACTTTCTAGATACCCAAAGAATCAATGTACGTGAGGCTCGATATGTGACCAGAATAGCATTCTCGTTCTGTCTGTTGCCTGTGAAAACAGGGAGATGGTTCATTTTTATTTTATTTGGCTAATCTATACATAATATATTTTTATAGTAACTCCTGTTCTGCCTTATTTCACAGATGTTTTCTTTTCTGTTGGTAAAAGGCAGGGATGACGCCTATAATGAACTACAATGGAAATTAATAAAATTAAACAAACACACACACACACACACACACACACACACACACACGCACACACACACACACACACTTTTTTCTCAGTAGCAGAGGACCAGAAAAATTTCTAGGGCTCAGAGGAAATTGTTAGACTGAAAAAAAATACTTTCTGTTCCAGAGAACTCGGTCCTTTGCAACCAGACACTTATTTGGACCAGGAACAAGTTAAACAAACAAACAAACAAAAAATGGCAAAAGCTTAAGCTAGTGGAAGGAGTAAGAGAAAAGACAGGATGGCTGTTGTACGGAACAATTCAGGGGGCAGACATAATTGATGGATTTTCTCAATGAACACACCGAACAGGAAAGTCAGATATCCTTCTAACTGGAAGAAACTGCAATGAAGTTTAGGGGTTAGGAGGGTGGGCTTCGGAGTTAGGCAGATGATTGAAATTATTTGAGTCTCAGTTTGCAATTCTATAAAATAATGGTATGACAGCATATAATATACCCCACAGGGATGTTTTTAGAATTATATGTGAAAATGTATGTGGGTGAAACACACAGTAAGTGCTCAGTTACAAGCAGCTATTAGGTACAAGATAAATGAGTATATTTTATTTTATTTTTTTTTTAATATTTTTTTTTAACGTTTATTTATTTTTGAGACAGAGAGAGACAGAGCATGAACGGGGGAGGGGCAGAGAGAGAGGGAGACACAGAATCTGAAACAGGCTCCAGGCTCTGAGCGGTCAGCACAGAGCCCGATGCGGGGCTCGAACTCACGGACTGTGAGATCGTGACCTGAGCCGAAGTCGGCCGCTTAACCGACTGTGCCACCCAGGCGCCCCTAAATGAGTATATTTTAGATAGATTAGCCTGTCTAAAGAACTATTGTATTCAAGTACCAATAACACTTCTAAACAAAGGCTGGCAAAAAGCAATGAAATCAATTTATTTGTTCCATAAACATTTCTGATGAGCTTCAACTCTTTCTCTCAAATGTCATTTTAATTCATTTTTTAAAAAATTTCCCCAGGAAAGAATAGTCATAAATGAAATCACAAAATAACCATAGGGCAAGAATAAAAGTAGGGTGAAGTGAAAAATGTCTAACACAACATTGCCTGCTTAGAATACTTAATGTAAATAAAATAAAGTAATGCAATAAAAATAAAAAATAAAATAATTTCATTCCTTTATTGACTACTGATATGTTATAAATGGTAGTACATCAAAATGTTTAATTAAAATACACCACCACAAAACTTTATGATGCATTAATTAGAGGGGTAAATCTAAGGTAAAATAAAGTAGGGGTAGCTTAAAGAATTTCTCTGGGTAAAAAAACAAAACAAAACAGATTCAGACAGAGTAGGGGCAAATCTCTAAGGACTATTGCAGAATATTCTGTAAAGGGATAGCCTATCAATGGCCAGCACAATGCCTGGCCTTCAGTAAATGTATATTTGCTAAATGAAACTACAGATTTTCAAAAAAGTCATACAAGCTTTAGATATTCAGATAAAAGAAAAATACGACTTTTTTTTTTTTCATGGGTTGGGGGTTAGAGATCTTCATATAGCAATTACTAAGTGGTTGGAAATATGGCTCTGGGTTTTAGGTCTCCATGTTCCCAGCTTGGCTTTGATTTGAAAACTGGAAGATACAGATAAGAATAAGTTGCATGAAGCTGGCTGGAAGTTTCACAAAGGAAATGGATGATATCAGACTCAGCACGCATTTCACAGAATTGTTAGATGCTTTTCAAAGAATCACATGGTGTAAAATCACTTGGCCTTGCAGAAGCATTTTAGACAATCTTTTTGGATGGAAGAAATACCTTCCTATCATTATGCCCCTATAATGGAGAGAATGACATGCTGAGTTTTGTAGACAAATATAGTAGGTTTTTATTTCTCCTTTCCCTAAGTTGTTGAGTTACTGAAATCATCTCCCAGGGAAGAGGATAGCAGTTTTCTGGTGATATTTGGAGAATTTCTCTTCCCGAGTACTTTCAGTAGAAAGCGTATTTCTAGGTGGAGACAGGGTGTGCCCAGTGAAACCCCCAATGGTGACACACCATAAGGCTTGACCATACTTCATGCCATCTCCATTTCCTTCTCCAGTGGGCTGGACGACTTCCTAGGAACGCAGTCTCCCCAGCTGCAACTCTAACTGCGGTTCAGAACTCAACACGACCATTTTTCTACATGTCATCGAATTTCTTCTCCACTGAATTCTAGATAAACCTCAAAGCTTCACTAGGAACTGCTGTGTAATTGTTAGACTGACAAAAACAACCTTTCACAAACATAAGCTACTTAAGGAGTTTTGGATGTCAGAGAGACCGAGAGGGATCCCTAAAACTCTAGTGCCTACAGTAAACATGGAGTAAACAAGTCAGGTACCTTCAGTGACTGCAGAGAGTCTGAATTATTATCACAGTAGAGGATGATGTTGTTGGCCATGCTGAAACTTTCTCTGACCCCAAGGTGGTAAAACAATGATGGCTGTCGGAAGGCGTCACTCATCTCCACCACAGCGATATCTGCAAACACAAAACAAAGCCCCCCAAAGATGACACCTAAATAATGCCCGGTAAGCACAGTTTGATTTCAACAACTTAGTATTCAAAGAGGAAATGAGGAGATGATAGGGATTTTCCCTCCTCACTTACTACTGAATTTTGAATTTGTAGTTCTACCTGGAAGTGGTTTTAGAAAATGCAGCAAACCTGCATTTTTTTTTTTTTAAACACAAATGAGATCATATAATTACTGGCAACTAAGCAAAGTCTGCCAACGGTGGGCTGCTGGGGCTACTTCTCTCTATGAAATTTCAACTTTAAAACAAGTGAACTCAGGTTCCAGAAGCAGATCCGCAGGAAACTGCCTTAAGTGATGAATGTAAAATAAGACTTAAAAAAGCAAATAGGTAAGGGGCACCCGGGTGGCTCAGTAGGTTAAGCCTTGGACTCCTGATTTCAGCTCAGGTTATGATCTCACTGTTGGTGAGACTGAGCCTCACGTCTGGCTTTGTGCTGACAGTACGGAATCTGCTTGGGATTCTCTCTCTCCCTCTGCCAGGCTCACATGTGCTCCCTCTCTTTCTCTCAAAATAAATAAATAAATATTAAAAAAAATCAAATAGGTAAGATTATGAATTAATCCAGAGCTGTATTTTATAACTAATTATTTATTGTTATCAATATCCAGCAAGTCCCCAGCAAGTATAATCAAGAAAAAAAAAGAAAACAAAGATATAGAAAATTATGACTAAGAAGGATAATATAACCAGATACAAATTCTACCAAAGCTCAGAGAAGACTAACACCAAGATAAGTATAAGCCTGACACCAAAATTTGATAATAATGTCCAAAAAATGAAATATATATTAGTTTCAAACTTACTTTGTATATGGACAAAAATATGAAAAAAACGAAGAAAATGCACCAAGCATTACAGTATAAGAAAACTAGATCACGGGTTTACAGTTTATTTTGGGAATGCAAGGATGGCTCAATGGAAAAAAAAAATTATCAGCATCTCCACAGGTGTTCCAAGTGCATAATTAAAATCCAAAACCCGGGGCGCCTGGGTGGCGCAGTCGGTTAAGCGTCCGACTTCAGCCAGGTCACGATCTCGCGGTCCGTGAGTTCGAGCCCCGCATCAGGCTCTGGGCTGATGGCTCAGAGCCTGGAGCCTGTTTCCAATTCTGTGTCTCCTTCTCTCTCTGCCCCTCCCCCGTTCATGCTCTGTCTCTCTCTGTCCCAAAAATAAATAAACGTTGAAAAAAATAAATAAATAAAATCCAAAACCCATTTCTCATTAAAAATAATTGCAAACCAAAAATAGAAGAGCATGCCTTTAACATGAAAATGATACATATTCACAACTGCCAACTTTGTTTATAGGTATTCCCAGGAAAATCAGTAAAAAGACAAGGCAGCCAATTATTCCCACCACTAGTTGGCTTTCTGAAAATCCCAGATAATGCAATAAGATTTCACAAAGAGATATAATATTATAAAATAAAATACACAATTATCATTACTTGGAGATGTTTTGGCTATCAACCAAAAAAAAAAAATCTCAATAGAATCAACTAAATAACTATTATAAGCTATAAAATAATTTAATAAGGTGTTGAGATGCAAAATCATTATGATAACCAAGAGCTCCCTTTGTAATCCTAACTAGTAATATTTGGAAAATATAATGGTGAAACAAATTCTAATCACACTTAAAATGAAAATGTTAACATACCTTGTGACAAATTTAACAGATGTTGCTAACTTGTAAAAAATATTTGCAATATATGAGAGATGAAAGGTTAATATCACTATAAATCATCTCTTATTGTTCAATTTAGAATAAGCAACCATAAAGACATCACAATAGAAAATTAGGCTATGGATACAGGCAGGCAAATTCACAAAAGAGAAACTAAAATGGCAAACAAATACACAAATAATATTCTATACCTCACTATGAATAAGTGCACATTAAGCAAACTGTAAAATGCCACTTTTTTTTGTCTAACAAGTGGTCAAAAATATTAAAGAGTGCCAGTGAAGATGCAGAGAAATGATACTCATATGCCAAGGAGAAGTTTAAACTTCCCGGGAGACTTAAATACTTAAAATTATTTACACTTTTTGATCGAATACCTCCATTCCTAAGAATTTACTCCAAGAAAATTCCTATAAATGTGGCAGGTTTACTTGTAAGGATGTCCACGGAATTTTTTTTTTTTTGCAATAAAATGGAAAACACCATTAATAGGAAAATAGGTATGTGGGTGAGTAGATACATAGATAGATTCAAATAGTGGCTTATGCAACCATTGAAAGCTACATTTTTGAATCGCTATATTGTACACCTGAAACTAAATATAACACTGTATGTTAACTACACTGGAATTAAAATAAAAACTTAATAAAAAAAACAATATTGCATAAGAATATTTAGCAACAGAGGTAAGTTCAAGCTATAGTAAGTAAAAAAAAAGTATTAAATATAATACATTATAATGTATACATTATATGTGAATATATGCATGTGAATAAAAAAAATGTCTGGAAAGTTGTACACCAAAATAACAGCTGCGTATTGCGATCGTGCATTATTTTTTCTTCTTTATTCCTTCTATATATTTTTTACAATTTTTCTTACGAACATTGATTACTTTTAAAATTTAAAAACCCACCAAAACACAAGAAAAACAATACTGAAAACCTGTGTGACTGAACGTAAAACTGAACCGCAGCACAAAAAAATAATGCAGACTCTTAAGCTGTTTGATGCAATCGACCTTGTCTAATGAACGTGAGATTAGAATTCACATTCTGTGGAGGAGAAATAAATCAGATCAAACGGAGGCTGAAGACAGAGAGGATTTAGTGAGGTTATGAAAGAGGCAGCCAGGTCACAGGAGCTTCAAAAGATTTTTTTTCAAGGCTAAAATGACTTACGGGCTCTTTAATACAAATAAAGAGTTTTCTTTTGGGGTCCTTCACATTTCTACATCAAAAATCAACACATGAGAAAATGAGTCAGTGCATCCCACCTACACGCCCCATCTGCCTCCTGCACCCACACTGTTTCCTCCTCCCACAGATGCCAGCCACTCGCAGTCAGTCGCAGGGCTCTAAAATCAAGAGACAGCGTAACATGGGGCTGAAAGAAACCAAATGAAGCAGTGGCTGATGAGAAACAAACGAGAGATGTGCAAAGAAAAATACTAGCTAAGTTAAAGCAGTCACAAGAAGAAGGGAGATGGGTTATTTCCAGAGAACTGCCTCCTGGGACTTGATGCTAAAATAAAATAGAAACACTGCAGAAGGCTTTTAGATTAAGAGTGAAACTAGATATTCAAAATAAATGGTACAGGCAAAATGGAGCATACTCATCAGGTCTGAATGTCTAAGCAGGAACTGATACATTTTTTTGGATGCTGTATAGAACATTAAAAATGCTTGTTTGTATAATTTTAATACACTGAATAGAGTACAACTCAGAAAAAGAGGCACTTTTTTCTACTTCAGGTCCAGATGACTGATATATTTATGTTCTTTTCTAAATTTATTTTTTCATTTCCATGGAGTAAAGTGTACTCTTCTTTCTTCTCTGATGAAGTGATCAGAGCCTGTGCCCCATTTTCTTAAATTGTTGAATTTGTTTTCTTCTTGTTGAGGTTTGTGGGTTCTTTATATTATCTGGATATTTTTCCTTTGTCAGACAATGGGATTTGCAAATATTTTCTCCCAGTTTGTGACTTGTCTTTCCAGTCTGTTGACAGGATTTTCTTTTTTTTTTTTTAAACAATTTAACGTTTTTTTATTTTTATTTTTGAGACAGGGAGAGACAGAGCATGAACAGGGGAGGGCCAGAGAGACAGAGACACAGAATCTGAAACAGGCTGCAGGCTCTGAGCTGTCAGCACAGAGCCCGACGCGGGGCTCGAACCCACAGACCGGGAGATCATGACCTGAGCTGAAGTCGGACGCTTGACCGACTGAGCCACCCAGGCACCCCTGTTGACAGGATTTTCAAAGAGCAGAAATTTCTAACGGTAAGTCCAATTTATCAATTTTTTTCTTCTATGGATTGTGCTTTAGGTGTGGTATCTTGCCTAACCCAAAGTCACAAAAGTTTTCTCCCATGTTTTCTTCTAGAAATTTTGTAGCTTTACATTTTACATTCTGATCTATGATCCATGTTAAGTTAATTTTTGTCAATGACATGGGATATGGGTCAAGATTCATATTCGTTGTAAAGACTCTCCTTTCTCAGGCGAACTGCCTCTGCTTCTTTGTCAAACACTAAATGGCTACATTTGTGTGGGTCTGTTGTTGAGTTTTCTGTTCTATCTTTTGCCAACACTACACTGTTCTTATACTTGGGGCTTTATGGTAGGTATTGAAATCAACTGTGAGCCTTCCAACTCTATTCTTCAGTTTTCAAAATTGTTTTAGCTAATTTAGTTGTTCTATTTGCTTTCCTGTGTAAGTTTCCTGTGTAATTGGTAGCTGAGAGCTATCAGTTGATAACTACAAAAAAAAAAAATTCCTCCTGGGATTCTGACTGATATTGTGTTGGATCTACAGATAGATCACTTTGGGGGGAACTGACATCTTCATACATGGAGTCTTTCCATGCATGAATATAGTGTATCTCTCTATTTATTTAGGTCTTCTTTGATTTCTTTCCTAAGTATTTTGTAATTTTCTTTTTTATTTTAATTCCCTAAAATATAATTTATTGTCAAGTTGGCTAACATATGGTGTATACAGTGTGCTTTTGGTTTTGGGGGTACATTCCGTGATTCATTGCTTACATACAACACCCAGTGCTCATCCCGACAAGTGCCATCCTCAATGTCCATCAATAGACAGTTCCTACATGTATTTTGTTAGATTTATACCTAAGTGTTTCATTTTTTTTGGTGCTATTATAGATGATGTTCTTTCAAATTTCCTCGTTTTTCATAGCTAGTATGTAAAAATACAGTTGACTTTTGTATATTGACCTTCTATCCTGAGACTTTGCTAAACTCACTTATTAGTTCCAGGAGCTTTTTTTTTATTTGCACACGTTCTGGGATTTTCTACATGGATAATCATGTCATTTGAAACTAGAAATGGTTTTATGTCTTCCTTTCTAACCTGTATGTCTTTTATGGTTTGGGGTTTTTGTTGTTGTGTGCTTTGTTTTGCCTGGTTACACTGGCTGAGGCTTCCAGTAACACAGGATTTTTAAAAATAGTTAACATTTCATTATTTAACAAAAATATCATCTTATGACTATCTTCTCAAAAGCAGTAAAATAGGTGAAAATTATCTTCCTTGTGAGGTGATCTTAAATCATGTCTAAAATGCAAAAAAAAAAAAAGATGTAATTATAATAAACACTTGTTACTCCACAATTCTTAAAACTCACTTCTATGAGTTGCAGTTTACCCACTTTATTTCACAAACATGTATTTATAATTATTATGTGCCAGGCACTATTTGCTTATCAAAAATTAACTCAATCTTCATAAAACCCCTTTTTGGAGGCAATATTATTATCATTACTTTAGGACACTGAGGCAGAGAATGTATAAATAATCTGCCCATCATCAGCTAGGAAGTGATGGCACCCTGCCATCCTTGGAAGGATTCAAACTCAAGCAATCTAGGGGTGCCTGGGTGGCTCAGTTGGTTGAGCAACCAACTCTTAATTTTGGTTCAGGTCATGATCTCAGTCATGAGATCGAGAGTCTCACGTTGGGCTCTGTACTGAGTGTGAATGAAGCCTGCCTGAGATTATAGCTCTTGCCCTCTCTCTCTCTCTCTCTCTCTCTCTCTCTGCCCCTCCCTACTCACACTCTCTCTAAAATTAAAAACAAAAAACAAGCAGGCTAGCTGGAGAGTCCATGCTCCTAGTTCTTCACTGAGCCACACCCTACACTTACAGGTTATAGAGGTTCTCAAGATCAGAACATAAATTTAGAGATGCAAAAAAGATTTGAGGACCAAAGCATATATTCCTTTCATATGTTTCATGACCAAGTGCACTTAATAATTTTCTGATTGAGTTTCTGTAGTAATATTGTGAGTAAAACTGCTATACTTAAAAACTAAAGTTTAAATACTTAAAAATTAAGTCTGTTTAAAAATATAGACAAAGGTACAAAAATCTCTTACATTTTTAGCTAAAGTGCCATGTCTTTCCTTTCCCCCAATTGTGTTAATGTTAAATGGAGCACAAAATTAGATTTACCCAGGGTTTATTAAAGCATAATAAATTTTTAGGGCAATAACATAAAACTGTTGTGCCTAATTGCATTTTGGTCATTAAATGGCAGTGGTTCGTGGTCTGTGTTACTTTTTTTTTATTTAATTTTTCCTTCATAATACCCTATCTGTTAGTTAAATATCTCACATGAGCTTCTGTTGCTTGTAAAAAGCAGAGTTGAAGCAAAACATTAATGTTCAGTTACTTTTTATCTATTCAATGTTTTCCTTCCGCATTAGATCACTGATGACAAGGCAAGAGCCCAGTAGTGATTTGGCTTGTAGTCTGGTCTAGAAGATACTCCGAAACTCCATTATCAATGGAAACTTCCCAAGTTATCACACAGAACTACCCATTCAATCATACCCATCCCCCAAGATGACCCACTGGTGCCAATTTAATTCTACAAACGTCCTGGGCACTTATTACATAAAAGTTGTATTATTTGCTGTTATGAAAGTTAAAGCAAAAAATTAACTAGATATGATTTTTGCCATCTCTTGTGGGGCAGAAACATGAGTTGGCAAATACCGACACAGAATGTGTACCGGGCAGAATGTGGCTGGTGCTGGTGAAGTACAAATGGTGACATTCAGAGGCCAGGGAGGCCAGTCCTGGTAGAAGGAATGACTGAAGCAAATGTGAATGAGGCATCAGCAGGCAGAGGAGTTGGGGTGGAGCACCTCAAAGAGCAGACTAAAAAAACAGAAGCCCTGCACATCAAAGGCACCACAGAAAAAGGAAAGGCACAAAGTGCCTGGGGCTTGGTCTGAGCAATGAAGCAAACCTCAGTAGGAAACAACGTCAATTCCCAATGGAATTCTAGAGATTCCCCTAAAGAGCAGACACTAACCCCCAAATGCCCATACCATCTTAGATTCTTGTTGTTTTTTTAATTTTTTTAATGTTTATTTTTGAAAGAGGGAGAGAGAGACCCAAAGCATCAGCAGGGGAGGGGCAGAGAGAGAGAGAGAGAGAGGGAGACACAGAATCTGAAGCAGGCTCCAGGTTCTGAGCTGTCAGCACAGAGCCCGATGCGGGGCTCCAACTCACAAACTGTGAGCTCATGACCTGAGCTGAAGTCGGACGCTTAACCGACTGAGCCACCCAGGCACCCCTAGATTCTTAAGGGAAGTATAGCTTGCATTCCATTGATTTTTCTATATTATGAATAAATAAGGGTTATTTACAACAAATCTACTATGTGTAAATTACTAAAATGTTACTCATGACCTAGCAGTGTCCTGGTAGAGCGTCCTAGAGACTCTGAGTCAGGTTACTAAAGTTTGGCAGATATGCAATGTTGGGACATTGCAAACCTCCCATATTAATAGAGGTAAAATTGTTGAGATTTTCACGAAGGACAGAATAATCTACCATCATTGTTGTCTTGAATTGGTCATGGTTTGGCAATTCCTGCTATGAATTACTATTCATGTAGCTTCATCAGTATCATTTTATTTTCCTGTATGTATTTAGCTAACACTGTCATGTATAATGATACATATTTATGTCAACAATAAACATTTTGGCCCATAATTTCCTCATCACTAAACTCCAATAAATGTATGCCTAGTGATTCAAACATGAATCATTCTTATATTGCTAAAGCAAATGTATACATAATGTCCCCACCCCAGCCTTAATTTGCTTGTTTAATGCTTGTTTGATTATTACACTGGGGAGTTAATTTTTTTTTTTTTTGAACCTGGAAAGTGAGGACTAGGAGCAGGTGATCAGAGGCAATCAACCTCCACAAGTTGGATTTTAAAAATGTTGAGAGCCAAGGCATCTACAGAAGGAAGGGGGGGAAGAAAAGGGAGAAGCCTAGGGAGGGAAAGGGAAAAAGAGGGAAGAAGGGAGAAGAGAGAAGGAGGGAGAGAAAGAGGAAGCAGAACCAAACAAGATTGGTATAAAAACGGATGTCTCCTTGTCTGGACAGTAGCCGCAGGAGTCCGGTTCCTGATGCTCCAGCTTTAGAGAAGTGAGGGGGAAATTAGCACACATCCATAAAAGGTACCCATCCCACAGTGAAAGGACCCAGAACCACAGCTCTCTGACAGGAGGAAATGCAGCCTCAGAAAAGCACACCACAGGGTGAAAAGCTGGAAGGGGAATCTTCTCTCCATCTCCAGGGGCCTTGAGACGAGGGATAAGCATGCAGATGACAGACAAGCTATTTCATGACTTCCCAGTGTTTGAATCCTAATTAAGTTTCTGGATGGATGACCTTGGACACTACCTTAAGTTCACTGAGCTTTGGTTTCCTTAACCATAAATCAAGAACAATAATACCAGTATTTACAGCACAAAGCTGTTAGGATTACATGTGCATGAGACACAGCAAACTCTCAATATATGATTATTATAAGGAGCCATCATAAGAAATGTTAACAGGAAGCCCTTTGAACAATTTATCATAAAAATGGTATCGAAGACAATGCTAAAATGTAAGTCAATACCCCTGATGAAATCTCATATGAATAATTACTCATAGAAATGAGGCTGAAATCAAATTATGAAAACACACAAAGCCAGCACAAAGAATTTTGACTTGATTCTATAGTCAATGGTGATCCATCTATATCTATGTTTTGAGAAGGGGTATGGCAGATCAAAGTTTGGGGAAGATAAACCTAGATTTTATGCACGGATGATAGACAAAACAGACTGGAAGCTGGGAGGTCAGTTAGGAGTCATTCACTAAACTAATACAGAGATAACATGGTAGGGAATTCAAGAGGCTTTAGGGATTTGGTGGATACAGGATAAAGAATTAAAGATGATTCTATTTCAAACTTGAATGGTTAACACTTATGGCTTGCCATTAACACAAGTGACATAAGAAAATATACTATTTTTTTGGTAGGAACTTGAGTTTGGACTGAGATACTTTAAATATCGTGTGTGTGTGTGTGTGTGTGTGTGTGTGTGGTATCTAACTGACAGGTATCATTCTGAATCACAGCAGAAATCAGAATCAGATATCCAGACTTCAAGCTATATTCAAGAAAGTATGGTACTGGGTACAAAAACATACATATAGATCAATGGAACAGAATAGAAAACCCAGAAATGGACCCACAACTATGGTCCACTAATCTTTGACAGAGCAGGAAAGAATATACAATGGAAGAAAGCCAGTCTCTTCAACAAATACTGTTGGGAAAATGGACAGCAACATGCAGAAGAATGAAACTGGACAACTTTCTTATACCAGACACAAAAATAAATTCAAAATGGATAAAAGACCTGAATTTTAGATAGGAAACCACAAAAATCCTAGAGAACACAGGTAGGAACCTCTTTGACCTTGGCCGTAACAACTTCTTACTAAGCACATCACCAGAGACAGAGGAAACAAAAGCAAAAATGAACTATGGGACTTCATCAAGATAAAAAGCTTCTGCACAGCAAAGGAAACAATCAATAAAACTAAAAGGCAGCCCATCGAATGGGAGAAGAGATTTGCAAATTACATGTGTGATAAAGGGTTAGTATCCAAAATCTATAAAGAACTTACACAACTCAACACCCAAAAAGCCAAAGAATCAGACCGATTTAAGAGTCATGGTGCTGTTAGTAGCTGAAGTGGCAGGTGTGTATGAGATTGAACAACTTAGACAATATAGAGAAAAATGAAAAGGTATCTATGATTCAGGAAACCCTTTCTTCATCAAATACCCCACAGAAACATAGTTCATCAACATGCATGTGTAATAAATGTTCATAACAGCACTATTTGTAAACCATCAACAATAGAAGAAATAAAGTATGCTATATAGAGACAATGGATACCACATAGCAATAGATTTTTAAAAATCTACAACTACATGTGACAACATGAATGAATCTCACAGACTGTTAAAAGAATCTGGATACAAAGGAGTAGGTATCTTATGATTTTGTTCCTATGATGCTCAAAAATTTGATATTAAAAGTAAAAAAAACTAGCAGATACTTTGGTGGAGGACAGTGGCTGAAAGGGGACTCAGGGAGGTCTTCTGGAGGGCTGGTAAGGTTCTGCCTCTTGATCTGGGTATTCAGGCACGTTCACGTTGTGAAAATCAATTCATCTCTGGTTAATGATTTTGTCAAGAATGGTAAAAGAGGGCTGTATTTAGTTTCCTGTAGTCATTATAACAAAGTACCATGAACTTAGTCCCTAAAAACAACACTGTAATTCTTTCACAATTTTTTTAATGTGTACTCATTTCTGAGAGGGGGGGAAGGGGCAGAGAGAGAGGGGACAGAGGATCTGAAGTGGGCTCTGTGCTGACAGCAAAGAGCCTGATGTGGGGCTTGAACTCAGGTCACATGAGATCATGACCTGAACCAAAGTCGGGCACTTAACCGACTGAGCCACCCAGGCACCCCTCACAGTTTTTTTTTTAAGTTTATTTATTTTGAGAGAGACAAAGAGAGAACAGGAGAGGGAAGAGATAGAGAGAGAGAGGGAGAGAGAGAGAGAGAGAATCCTAAGCACACTCTGTGCTGTCAGCATGGAGCCGGATGGGGGGCTCGAACTCATGAACTGCAAGATCATGACCAGAGCTGAAATCATGAGTCTGAAGCTTAACTGACTGGGCCAGCCAGGAGCCCCTCTTTCATAGTTTGGATGTCCAAAATCAAGGTGTCAGCAAGGCCAAGACTGTGGTATCTCTACAGGCTTTAGAGGAGAATCTATTCTTTGCCTCTTCTACAATCTAGCAGTTTCTAGCATCCCTTGGCCTGTCGTGTGTGTGCCTATGGTATTAAACTGCCTTTTGCCTCTCTCTTGGAAAGACACTTGTGATGGCAGTTAGGGCCCATCCTGAATTTGAGATCATCTCCTAATCAAGACCCTCAATTCAATCATATCTGCAAAGACCCTTTTTCCAAATAAGGCAGCATTCACCAGTCCCAGGGTTTTGGCATAGACATTGGAGCATAGGAGTAAGGATCAGTTTTCAGCCTACCACAAGGATTTGGAAGGTGAGTACAGCAAAACTCAAAGTGTTGAATAAGAGGTGAAGGAATGGAGGTAATGAGCACAGACAACTCCCCAGAAGAGGAAGAGGAAGGAAGACGAATAACATTTACTGAAATCTACAGTAGAGATCTTTTACATTCAGTAAGGAAACCAAGAGATCAGACAATACTTTAAAGGGATAGAAAGATCTAAAGGTTTTTAATTTTAAGGTGGAGTACTTGAACATTAGTAGAAAGATGAAGATGTTAAAGGGAGAGGTGGCTAATTAATAGGGACAATTTCTAGATTCTCAGATGAGAAAGACAGGTTTGGGTGTGAGGTAGAGGAGAATAGTCAGCCTTGAAAAAGCAGTCCTCAATATAGTTTGTTTTTTTTTAATTTTATTTTAGAGGAAGAGACTGCATGCAAGCAGAGGAGAGGGGCGGGGCGGGGGGAGACAGAGGGAGAGGGAGAGAGAGAGAGAGAGAGAGAGAGAGAGAGAGAGAGAGAGAGAACCTTAAGCAGGCTCCATGCTCAGTGCAGTGCCTGATGCAGGGCTCAATCCCATGGCCCTGGGATCATGACCTGAACAGAAATCAAGAGTCAGACACTCAACCAACTGAGACACCCAGGCACCCCAATATAATTTTTCTTATTAAACAAATATAAGTAGGTCCTACATCAAAAAGTGTTACTCTTTTTACAAGTTAAAATAGGGTCCAGTTTATACCTTAAGAATTTATTCTTCAATGTAATGGCAATAACAACAGACCTGGTCAATAATCTATAAAGAGTAGGTAATATAAGAAAAGCATAAGTCAAAATTAACTCTAAAGTTTATTATGTGACAGGGCCATGCTGACATTATAAGCAGAAATAGGATATCGAGCAGCTTTGATGTTAAAATTTATTTTATTTATTTTGAAAGAGAGAGAGAGTGAGTGGGAGTAGGGGAGGAGCAGAGAAAGAGGGAGAGAGAATTCCAAGCAGGCTTTTCACTGTCAGCATGGAGCCCAGCATAGGGCTTGAACTCACAAACTGTGAGATCATGACCTGAGCTCAACTCAAGAGTCAGATGCTTAACTGACTGAGCCACCGAGGTGCCCCTGATGTTAAAAATTTCTATGTCACCATTGAAAGCTATGTTTCTCTCTGAAATTATTATATTTCCTAAAGGTATACTGGGTTTAAGAGTCCATAATCATAAATTTAGATCTCTATAAACTCATTTTATGTAATCAATTTCAGTACTTAAGTAATCAATCTATTTTCATCAGATGCTGAAAAAGCAATTCATAAAATTTTGAACAGGCTATTTTAGAGTTTACTATAGCTTTTACTGCAGTTAAAGTGGATGCCATTTGCGGGCGGAGGGGTCTCTCACATTTAATTTCAATTAAATCTGCAAAGCTGTTCATGCTTCAGTGAAGTTTCTGACACACAGCATAGCTCTTTGTAGAAGAATCTTACACAAGAGTCCTCCTTACCAGTTGGAACCAATAATCGGCCTCATTCAATTGGCACTGGTATTAAGTTCTGTAAGGTTACAAGAGTTGATTTGAGATCATTTTTTTGAAGAAAATCTGATTGTTCCTCATGGATGGGCATCCTGTTTTATACATTTACAACTTATCTACACAGAGACAGTAGGAAGAGGCCGGCCAATCCTGGAAAATTATCTGATGGTGCTCCCTAATAAAATGGCCATGGCAATTTCATTCATGTCTGAGGTTGTTCTGATTGAGATTTTCACACTCTGTCTAGGGAAACGGCTACAGCATATACGCGTTATAGCTACATAAACGATAATAGTTACTAAAACAGTGTAGCGGGGTGCCTGGGTGGCTCAGTCGGTTAAGTGGCCGACTTCAGCTCAGGTCGTGATCTCGCGGTCCGTGGGTTCGAGCCCCGCATTGGGCTCTGTGCTGACAGCTCGGAGCCTGGAGCCCGTTTCGGATTCTGTGTCTCCCTCTCTCTCTGCCCCTTCCCCCGTTTGCACTCTGTCTCTCTCTGCCTTTCAAAAATGAATAAATGTTAAAAAAAAAAATTAAAAAAAAACCAAAAAACAAACAAAAAAAAAACCCACAGTGTAGCACGGGGATACAATCAACAAAATTCAGATAATGGAAAATCCTTCAGGAAAAAGGACCAGGTTTCCTCAAAGAAACGTTAGAGGGAGTGGGACAGCAAGATGGAGAGAGAAATCAGATAGTAAAGACTTTAGGGACACCGTCAATTACCACGCATATACCTGATTTGGACTCTTGACTAAAAACAAACTTTAAAAAATATGAAATGCATGAGAAAATTTGGCAACTGACAAGATTTTTTATTTGTTCACGTATTTTTTAAATGTCTCTTTTTTTAATTTTAAGAGGTGGGGGCACACGTGCAAGCAGGGGAGGGATAGAGAGAGAGAGAGAAAGAGAGAGAGACAGAGAGAGAGAGAAAGGGAGAGAATCCCAAGCAGGCTCCCCGCTCAACACAGAGACACGGGGCCTGGCACAGGGCTTGATTCCATGACCCTGGGATCATGACCTGAGCCGAAATCAAGAGTCGGACGCTTAACCTACTGAGCCACCCAAGTGCCCCAAAAACTGACAAGGTTTTTGATGCCATTAAGACATTACTTTAAATGTGATTAAGAGACTGTGGTAGGAGCCCTTATGGTTTAGAGATTTTAAAAAGTGAACTGTTGGTGTATAGTGTCTCGGAATGTGTGTATTCTTTATCAAAGACTGTTATTCCTCATGCAATAAGCAATTGAACTGCAAGCAAGAATCGCTAAACTTGTTCCTGCTGCAGGAAGAACATAGGTAGTAAAATGAAAGACACTCAGCTCGCATGCAACTTGTTTGGCAGAAACAGTTACTCACTCTGATGAACAGGCCAGTTTGAAAGGTTGTTTTTTTTTCCCCCCCTTCTTGCATTTACAGCTGTCATCTCTTGTCCTCATAAACCCAGTCAGATCTAAGCAGTGTGGGTGAGTGCCCGGGAGATCCACTGTGCTCCAGGATTCGCAAAGTGTGAACAAGTGGAAACCTCTGAGTCAGAATTCACCAACAGGTCAAAAGATGTTATGCTTTTCCGTTCTCTGTATTCTCTCAAAGGCACTTGCAACACCTAATAAATAATCCGCATCTAGTCAAAATGGGAACTGTTTTTGTTCAAATTTCTACATCTTCTTCAAAGAGTATCCGTAATTCTATTAACACAGCAGATGTGTAAATATGATTCTGCCAGGAATGATGTCACTCCACGGCTTACATGTTGACAATGCATTTGAATTCAACAATTCATTTTGGGGGCTTTAAAGCTTCCTTCTTGAGGAAGACCTAATGGAGAGAGTGCGTTGGAATTACAACTATTCGTTGTTAAAGAATCTGTTTATTGCTGACAGACTTAGGCGGCTGACCTAAGAGTCTGGGTTCTTTTTTTTTTTCTCTTCCAATTAAAATTAAATATCAGGGATTCACATTCACTTAACTCTCTAGGAAAGTAAAGATTCGTTTAAATGTGACGGATTAATGTGATCACAAAAACGTCACTTAAAACAGGAGCTATCATTATACCTAAAAGGCCAGTCACACTAAGGTGAAGACTAGGAAGAACATACCCCTTAGAAGCCCTCCAATGGGGGCAGTGGGGGGGGAGGGGAGGGGAGCACCTGGGTGGCTCAGACAGTTAAGCGTCTGACTTCAGCCCACTTCAGTCATGAAGAGATCATCCGTCATGAGCTCACGGTTCCTGAGTTCAAGCCCCACATCAGGCTCTGTGCTGACAGCTCAGAGCCTAGAGCCTGCTTCAGATTCTGTGTCTCCCTCTCTCTGCCCCTCCCCCGCTCAACTCTGTGTCTCTCTCTAAAATAAATAAACATTAAAAATTAAAAAAAAAAAAAAGCGTCCCTTCAATGGGGAATGTGGAACAAGCCTGTTCCACAGACACAGCAATAGACCAGAGAGGAATGGACCTGGCCACAGCCCCCTTCAGTGTATTAGCCACTAAGTGATGCCCTCATTCATGTCTTTCAATAGCCTCCTATCACATCACACTGGAGGCTCCGGTTTCTTAACCTTGCTTCAATCCCATCAGGCACTTTGGAAATGCCTCCTTGGCTCTCACACTTGTTTAGCAAGCATCAATTATCTATTCTGTACAAGGTTCTGTGAAGGGGTCAAAGAAATAAGCACCCTTTGAGGAGCTTATCATCTTCAAGTGCTTATGAGCTACAGAAGTCCAAGGTCAAATGAAGTGTATGTAATTGTTCAATGGGGGCACAGAACAAGGAGTGATTAATTCTGACGGAGGGGGTCTTAGAGAAGGCACTGCAGGGGCAACACCTGCAAAGGGAGCCTTGAGAAATGGTCATCTTTCAGTACATGGACTGGGAAGGAGGGGCATTTCTGGCTGCTCATGATTGCATAATATAGGAGTTTCTCTCTGCCAGAAAAAATTGCTCCACCACCGATGAATGGACGTGTGCACAATCTCCCTATGAGGGAGGAAAGGCTTATCATTCTGTCTATCCAGGCTTCCTGCAGGAAGTGTACAAGCAGTGAAACAAATTGCACAATCATTTCTTAGGAGCGCTTTTCAGTAAAAACATTTTTCTTACTCGGAAGAGAGAGATTTCATTTGGCTTCTGCTTTCACACATCCTAAACTGCATGACTAAATACACCCCTTTCTCTTAGGTACCGCTGGGCTGCCCTGTTATCTATCCTCTTTACTCCTTGGTCCCAGCAGAGTTTTGGCTCCCTTCCCTTTTCTCGGCTCCTCTTGCAAGCCTACAGCTAAGGACACGTTGGTCGGTGCGCTAGAAGCCAAGAGGTGCCTACTCGCTGAACAGAAAACTCTGCAGCGGAGGCGTTTGATGGTAAAGAGACAGCTTTTAATTCACGTTGCTGAAGCAGGGGAGGCAAAAAGAAAAACTCACCTCCAGGAAAGATGAAAAAATAAAGGGCACCTGGACAGATACAACTGTGAGAACTGATTCGTTGGGAGGGACCCCTGACAAAGCGATGGGACCTGAGGGAGGTAGAGAAATAAAGGGAGGTCGAAATATACGTGGCCCATCCGTAGTCAGTACTGACCGGGCATGACAAATAGCAAGCGGTTCCTCCCATCAGGGAGTGTGTGGCTGGTTGGATCAGGCGACCCAGGTCTGCACTTTGGTTGTGCAGCAAACATTACTGGGGACCCTAGGCCTAAAACCCCTGTTCCCCCAGCCTGTTTCTGTCAAATGACAACGATAGTAGTCCCTGTCACAGAAAGGACTGAACAACAATGAGCCCTTAAGAAATACTAGCCATCATGGGGCGCCTGGATGGCTCAGTCGGTTAGGCGTCCGACTTCGGTTCAGGTCATGATCTCGCGGTCCATGGGTTCGAGCCCCGCGTCGGGCTCTGTGCTGACAGCTCAGAGCCTAGAGCCTGTTTCAGATCCCGCGTCTCCCTCTTTCTCTGACCCTCCCCTGTTCATGCTCTGTCTCTCTCTGTCTCAAAAATAAATAAATGTTAAAAAAAAATTAAAAAAAAAAAAGAAATAATAGCCATCATTAGAGAGTGACCCACGGATTAGAAGGTACCTTCACACCTTATTCCTACCACAGAGAACTGTCAATAATTTAGAGATAGGTTTCTATACTTTTCTGGTTTAGTAACCAGGAGCTATGCAATCCATACATTGGGGTTCACTCTTCTCAAGGGATTCTTTTGCAATCTGGACAAAACCACTAGCTGGAGAACATCTTCCAGAAAAGCCTTAGACCGTATCGAAACAACCAGTATCTAGAGTTACTCTTTTGGGGTTGAAGGGGACAGCAGGGTAAATAACTGCAAGCCCCTCAGAAGGTGCTGGAACCAGTTCAGTAGGTATCTTGGTTTGCTTCAGAGTCCCTGATTCTGTCCACTGCCCCACTGTCATGTCTAGTAGAGACCGCTTCACTCTGTTACCCTCAGCAGCAGAGCAGTCCCGTCCCGCTGTGTTGTCACCTCCCATGGGGCAGTGGCAGCCGGGGGCTGGAGCTGCCAAAAAAGCTCAGTGAGAACCACCCCTATGCTGTTACCACCTCATTAAGCTCGGCCCTGGGGCTTTCACCAGATGAAGACCTCAAACTGCTTTTAGAAGAGGAGCTGCTTTTTCCAAATTTCCCAGACCAAAGTAATGAGGGAGACTTTATAAATGGCATGAAGCAGAATCAGACAGCATCTGAACTCCAGCCCAGCATTTCATTTTACTGGTGTTTTTCATCTTTTCTTTTTTTTTTTTTTAAGCTGTTTTTTTAAAAAAATTTTTTTTAACATTTATTTATTTTTGAGACAGAGAGAGACAGAGCATGAATGGGGGAGGGTCAGAGAGAGGGAGACACAGAATCCGAAACAGGCTCCAGGCTCTGAGCTGTCAGCACAGAGCCCGATGCGGGGCTTGAACCCACGGACCGCAAGATCATGACCTGAGCCGAAGTCGGCCGCTTAACCGACTGAGCCACCCAGGCGCCCCTTTTAAGCTGTTTTTAAAAATTATTTATTTATTTGAGAGAAACAGTGTGAGGGGGGTGGGGGTGGGAGAGAGAGAGAGAGAGAGAGAGAGAGAGAGAGAGAGAGAATCCCAAAGCAGGCTCTGCACTGCATGGTCAGTGCGCAGAGCCCAATGAGGGGCTCGAACCCACAAAACTGTGAGACCATGACCTGAGCCAAAGTCCAACGCTTAACTGGCTGAGCCACCTGGGTGCCCCAAATTTTCAACTTTTCTTTGGTCATTTTCTGTGTGTGTATGTGTGTGTGCATGTATGTGCATGTGAGCATTTCCCTCTTTTTACCTGGTGCCTCCTTCACCTTTAATCTTGGTTTCCTTTTTTTGGAATCTACATCTTCCTCTAAGGGCCTATCCTTGTCCTCTTGTGTTTCTGTTGTTTACCCACCATTTCTTACTGAAAATACCCATGCCACGGTCAAGTCTCTTTCAGACACCAACAAGCCAGAGCTGGTTTTGCAGCAGCCGACGTGTCTCTTGAGTCTTAGACTAAAAGTCCCAAATGCTCTTTGGGAACTGGTTTAAACCAAGCAGCCAAACCTAAAGATTCTCCCCAGTCATCTCTACTCCCTGTGATTTCTTTAAGAGCAAGATGGAGACCAAAAAAGATTGCCTGAGATTCCATCATCCATAATCTCACTACCAGGAACCCAGATGCTATTGTTATTCCAATTCCTGATTCGTTTTTTATGTTAGCTTGCTTTTAGAGAAAGTGTTACACAAATTATTTTCTTAAACTGCCCACACTTGCGAAAAGGAGCTTGCGTGCTGCAGAACAACGGAGCCATTTTCTGCCACTTATTTAGATCCTATCACTCTGACACAGAGCCACATTTTTTTACTTCTCTTAGAAATGAGAGTTAGATTAAAACGGTGATTCTTTTTCACTCCTGGAACCACTTTTTACTTCTTCATGTTGTATCCCCATCACATGAACCATCATCACATCTCATTATAACATGTACACTTGCTTTTCTATAAATAAGCCTGCCTTGGTTAAAGCTAAATGGGCTACCATCATGACCCCAGCAATGTCACCCTCTTTACTAAATTTATGGAACCACAAGTCTACATCCAGGTGACTGAGAGAAATTTAAATGTCAATTCTTAAAAAAAAATGTATTCCTCGGTATCAAGGAAGTAAATTATTATACATATTTAAATGATCTATTATTAAAATGTATCACCTGGAGATACTAAGCATTTTGGTTTATTTCCTCCCTTTCTCACACAATTACATATACACACACCTACATGCACACTTATATGGTATGGGGGCAAAACTACAATTACTCTATATATGATATTCTAATCGTAACCACTTCTCATTGCTAACTTTACACTTGGGGAAATCTGAATACAGTGTTCACAATTTGCTCTTGAATTAAGACACTAAAAGTCTGCACTCAAACATTTACAAAGCCCCTACAGCCACAGCTAACATCATACTTAGGGGTGAGAAACAAAAAGGTATCCTGCTAAGATCAGAAACAGGGCAAAAAGATTCCCTCTCATCACTCCTTTTCAACATCAATGAGAAGTCCTAATTAATACAAGAAAAGGAAATAAAAGATATACTGATTGGGAAGGAAGAAATAAAACTGTCTTTCTTCACAGATGACATGGTGATCTACATAGAAAACCTGAAAGAAGTGGCAAAAAAATTCTTAGAACTTACAAGTGATTATAGCAAGGTTACAGGATTCAAGGTTAACATAACAAATGTCATTTGCTTTCCTATATGCCAACGGTGAACAAGTGGAATTTAAAAGTAGAAACACATTACCATTTACATTAGGATCCCCAAAATGAAACACTTAGGTATAAATATAACAAAATACGTACTAGATCTACATGAGCAAAATTACAGAACTGATAAGCATCAAAGAACTAAACAGATATTCCATGTTCATGAATAGAAAGACTCACTATGGTCAAGGTGTCAGCTCTTTCCAACTTGACCTATAGGTTCAGTGGAATCCCAGTTAAAGTCCTGAAAAGTTATTCTGTGGAGAAAAACTGATTCCAAAGTTTATATGGAAAAGGAAAAGATCAACAATAGCCAACACAATATCGAAGAACAAAGTTGGATATCTGACAATGCCCGACTTTAAGACTTACTGTAAAGCTACAGCAACCAAGACAATGTGATATTGGTGAAAAAAACAGGCAAATAGATTGATGGAATAGAATGGAGGACCCAGAAATAGACCCACATAAATACAGTCAACTGATCTTTAATAAAGGCACAAAGGCAATACAATAGAGCCAAGAGAGCCTTTTCAACAAACAGTGCTGGAACAACTGGACACACACACACACACACACACACACACACACACACACACAATGAATCTACATATAGACCTTATGCCCTTCACAAAAACTAACTCAAAATGGATCACAGACCTAAATGTAAAATGCAAATCTATAAAACTACTAGAAGATAACACAGGAGAAAATCTAGATGATTTGGATATGGCAATGACTTTTTAGATATAACACCATGATATAAAAGCACGATCCATAAAAGAAGTAATTGATAAATTGGACTTCATTAAAATTAAAAAGTTGTGCTCTGCAAAAGACACTGTTAAGAGAATGAGAAGACAAGCCACAGACTGGGAGAAAATATTTGTCAAACACATGCCTGATAAAGGACTGTTACCCAAAATATACAAAGAATGCAAACTCAAAAATAAGAAAATACACGTTTAGATTAAAAAATGGGTCAAAAAAAATCTGAACAGACACCTCACCGAAGAAGATAAATGGATGGCAAGTAAGCATATGAAAAGATGCTTAACATCATGTATGTCATTAGGGAACTGTAAATTATAACAACAATAAGATACCACTACATACCCATTAGAATGGCTAAAATTCAAAACACTGGAAACACCAATGCTGGCAAGAATGCAGAGCAACAATAACTCATTTATTGCTGGTGGAAAGGGGGAAACTGGTACAGCCACTGTGAAAGAAGCTGGGTAGTTCATAGAAAATCAAAGATACTCTTACCCTATGATTCAGCCATCACGCTGCCTCGTATTTACCCAAAGGACCTTATGTCCACACAAAAACTTGTACACAGATGCCTACAGCGGCTTTATTTATAACTGCCCAAACTTGGAAGCAACCAAGATGTTTTTCAGCACGCGAATGGATAAACAAACTGTGGTCCAGACAATGGAGTACTATTCAGCACTGAACAGAAATGAGCTATCAAGCCATAAGCAGACATGGAAGGACATTAAATGCATTTTACTGGTGAAAGAAGTCCATTTGAAAAAACTATGCACCAACTATATGACACTATGGAAAAGGCAAAATTATGGAAACAGTAAACAGGTCAGTGGTTGCCAGCAGTTAGGGAGGACAGAGGGATGAACAGAGCACAGAGGATTTCTTGGAGCACCGAAAATACGCTGCATGATACTATAATTGTGGATACCTGTCATTATACTTTCCTCAAAACTCACAGAATGGACAATATCAAGAATGAAACCTAATGTTAACTATGGACTTTGAGTGATGGTGTGTCAGTGTAGGTTCATCAACTGAACAAACATACCACTCCGGTAGGAGATTCTGATTACGGGGGAGGCTATGCTTGTGTGGTGGCAGAGGGTATATGGGACATCTCTGTATCTTCTCTATTTTGCTGTGAACCTAAAACTTCTCTGAAAAAAATAAAGCCTATTTAAACAAAAAAGAATCCTGGATGTCCCTCCCCCCAAAAAGGCTGTGTTCATAACGTCAGAGTTTATAAAGAGGGTCCTTTGGCGCAAGCCACGGCGCTCCCGCGGACATCCTGAGATTGTGCTGGAAGGAGGAGCTGGTCCTCATCAAGTCTGGAACTCAGCAGCTCCACTCTGGTAGCAGAAAACAGATCCCTTCAATCCCATCTGCCCCAAAGTGCACAACATCCACACCCTGCACAGCCCTCGCCAAGCCCACACCTGGAGCCTGGCTGGATAAAGTACAGCCACCAGGCCTCGTCATTTAAAGGATGATTCACAGCCTTGGCTGCAGGTTGTAATCACCTAGGAGCTTCGAAACACACTGAGAGCCTGCAAACTCATTCCAAGAGACCCTGATGCACTTGATGGGGGTGTGGTGTGGGCATTAGGATTTTTAGAATCAGGTGATTCTAATTTTCAACAGGGCTCAGGATCGCTAATTTGGCAGCTGATAAAAAGACGCTCCCTCATCCATCAACCCGGCAACTTGTCTAGAAGCAAGGCACAGACTGCTTCTTTCAGCATTTTGACCCATTACTGTGCTCCTTACAAATTCTGGCAAGAAACACTCATTTGCATAATAATGGAAATAAATGGCTCTCACAATGAAGACCAGTGTAAGCAATGTTTGGATGGAACCCAATTTTTCCTGTTCAGAATGCTGACAGGGCAGCAGCTGGCCTCCAGTTGGCAGTTATTAAATATTTTTATTTTTTGAGCAATTTAATTGGGCCTTTTGCATCTGGTATGTGCGTTGTTTAGAAAAGTTCCTTCAAAGTGGCCGAACAGTGACTACTTTTCCTTTTTTCCTATATCAAATTATTTTTAAAAAGGGTTAAACATAGTTGGAATCATGTCTTTCACCAAGACACATACTTGGGGGAAGAAAACTGGTTTCCTTGCATTTTCAACTCCCCACACTCAACTCATAAAATGAAGTAACACCGATGTGGTCTAGAAAAGAGGTTTTATCCAGGCACATAAAGAGTTAAATGAAAGGCCAGCCGTCAGTTGTGTAGGGAGAGAGGGAGGGTGCTGGAACTCTCCCAGCAAGGCTCTTTCCCACTCCCTTCCCCCTCCTCTCCCATCTGGGAGTACAGAGATGCCCTGATTCCCGGAATACCTACAATCCTGACGGTGAAAATCACAACACCCTATTCACAAGGTAGACTTTGAAGATAAAATCCCTTTATTCATGAGCTTGGCTCTTGCCATAGTCTCAGTGTTCCTGCAGGTGTTCTGCCTGTTCCCACCGTTTCTTTGCTCGATGCTTTCCAGCTACACGCAGAGAGAAAGAGGCCCACACACCTGAGAAAGAGGTCAAACCTGTGTGTGCTGTTTTGCAATGACATTTTCAATAAAGGCATGTATTATCTATCCTTTTTTGCAGCAGGTAATCTAGGTAATTTCAAGGATGGTCTAGTGATTTCTTAGTCACATTCAAAGTTAATAACTTAAGGGGCACCTGAGTGGCTCAGTCCGTTGAGCATCTGACTTCGGCTCAGGTCATGATCTCACAGTTCATGCGTTTAAGCCCCGGATCAGGCTCTGTGCGGACAGCTCAGAGCCTGGAGCCTGCTTCAGATTCTGTGTCTCCCTCTCTCTCTGCCCCTCCCCTGTTCGTACTGTCTCTCTCTGTCTCTCTCAAAAATAAACAAACATTAAAAACAGATTCAAAGGGAATGCAAGCTGGTGCAGCCACTCTGGGAAACAGTATGGAGGTTCCTCAAAAAACTAAAAAGAGAACTACCCTACGACCCAGCAATTGCACTACTAGGCATTTAGCCACAGGACACAGGTGTGCTGTTTCGAAGGGACACATGCACCCCCATGTTTATAGCAGCACTATCGACAATAGCCAAAGTATGGAAAGAGCTCAAATATCCATCGATGGATGAATGGATAAAGAAGATGTGGTGTATACATATATACAATGGAGTATTAGCAATCAAAAAGAATGAAATCTTGCCATTTGCAACTACTGGATGCAACTGGAGGGTATTATGTTAAGTGAAATTAGTCAGAGAAAGACAAATATCATAGGACTTCATTCATATGAGGACTTTAAGGGACAAAACAGATGAACATAAGGGAAGGGAAAGAAAAATAATATAAAAACAGGGAGGGGGACAAAACAGAAGAGACTCATAAGTATGGAGAACAAACTGAGGGTTACTGGAGGGGTTGTGGGAGGGGGGAATGGGCTAAATGGGTCAGGGACACTAAGGAATCTACTCCTGAAATCATTGTTGCACTAGATGCTAACTAATTTGGATGTAAATTTTAAAAAATAAAAAATAGGGGCGCCTGGGTGGCGCAGTCGGTTGAGCGTCCGACTTCAGCCAGGTCACGATCTCGCGGTCCGGGAGTTCGAGCCCCGCGTCAGGCTCTGGGCTGATGGCTCAGGGCCTGGAGCCTGTTTCCGATTCTGTGTCTCCCTCTCTCTCTGCCCCTCCCCCGTTCATGCTCTGTCTCTCTCTGTCCCAAAAATAAATAAACGTTGAAAAAAATAAAAAATAAAATTAAAAAAAATTAATTAATTAAAAAAAGATCCAAAGTTAATAACTTAAAATTGGGTTGATCTCTAAGGCTTCTTCTTGCTAACCCTGGACAGACTCTGGGTAGCCTGCTAGTGGGTTTGAATTTGCAGTGAATCATGCAGGCCTGTGGGAGCAGAGCCTCCGGGGAGGGAAGAAGCAGAGAAACAGGTCAGGCAGTGACTGAGTAGGTAGGTAGGTCCAGGTGTGAGCTGAGGATGTTCAAGCAGGGAGGTAGCAGTCACGGTGGAAAGAGGTAAATAGGTTCTAGACACATTTTGGAGGATCATCTGAGACTTAAAATGATTTGGTATCTACATTACTTTTTTAATCTCCAAAATACAGTAAGTGAAAAGACAAACAAAAAAAAGATATTCAGGAAAGTATGCTATCATTTGCTGTAAAAAGACATGAATTCCTTGCTCACCCTTTAGAATTATCTAAAGGATGATTTGGTATCTAAATTATTTTTTTTTAATCTCCAAAATACAGTAAGTGAAAAAACAAACAAAAAAAGATATTCAGGAAAGTATGCTATCATTTGCTGTAAAAAGACATGAATTCCTTGCTCACCCATTATCTAAAGGATACAAAAGAGATTAATATCATTGGCTGAATCTAGAGAGAATGATTAGGTGGAAGGGAGACAAGGGTCGGAGGGTAACTCTTCACTGGATATACTTTTGTACCTTTTAAACTTTCAATCTTATACATTACCTATTCAAAAAATAAAAATAATTTTTAGAAGAGGAATATAATAGTGAGATGTCATCAGTTTCAAAAAGCCTCATCTGGGGGCGCCTGGGTGGCTCAGTTGGTTGGGCGTCCGACTTCGGCTCAGGTCATGATCTCACGGTCCGTGAGTTCGAGCCCCGCGTTGGGCTCTGTGCTGACAGCTCAGAGCCTGGAGCCCGTTTCGGATTCTGTGTCTCCCTCTCTCTCTGCCCCTCCCCTGTTCATGCTCTGTCTCTCTCTGTCTCAAAAATAAATAAACATTAAAAAAAAAAAAAACAAAAAGCCTCATCTGTTTGCATTTTCTACACCTCTATCAAAGCTCAACTGGCATCCCAATAAAATCTCAAAATTTAGCTTTAGTATCTAAATTCGTGACTTCCCCAATAGAACAAATATCTTCCATGGTAAATACAGCACATTTATGGCCTAGGTCTGTATTATAAAAAACTAGGGATAAGAGAATCAAATGTAAAAGTAAAAAATTTGGGGTGGGCAGAAAAATACAAATATGTTCATTTACAGTCTGTGAAAAATGATACACATAGGAGAAGATAATCTAAACTGTAATGAGATATCTGACTGTGAGTGCCTCGTTACAACATGAGTTGCAACTTAATTAGAACTCTAGGAGCTCCCAAATATTATTCCCTGAAGATACTGGCCCAATGGTCTCGTCAGAATAAAATGACCAGCGAAGCACTAAACATCACAGAAAGAATCCTAGATATACAAAGAGGTATGTATCTTGAAAGAAGCATATATCCTAATAACTATCCCAGTAGAAAGGCATGGCACATTCATACAGAGAAAGCCATAAAGGGTTCTAATCCCCAAGAAAGGGAGACAAAATCTATGTATAATCAATAAGAGGAAAAAAATAGCAGAAATATTTGGAGAATGAACACTAATATTCTTTCTCTTTTGCAACAACAAAAAACGAAGATGAGAAGAATTGGCAGAATCCACTCCGTTCGTTGTCTGTCTCACCGGCAGCCTTGGGTGAGTACCTCTATGCTCCAAGGATGGTCAGCTTGCCATGTGCAGCTGGAAGACGTATGCTCCACTACTGGAATATTCAATTAGTTTTTAAAATCCTTCTGTGTTTGAGTGCAAAATACTCTCCTCAGCTTCTACTCATTCATTGTTTCTATTTCTGCTTTCCTAAAGCTACACTGAACAACAACAACAACAAAAAACCCTACTTTTCCTCCAAAAGACTTCAGACATTTAAGAACAACATTCTTGAAATCCCTGACATTTCTTCTCCAGGTTACACATCCTTAATCTCTTCATATGGCAACGGGAGTTCCAGTTCTAGTAACATGCCTGCTCTCTGGATATACTCTGGTTGAGGAATGTATGGGGAGCAAATGACCAATAAACGGGTTTTCTGAGGTGAAATGAGGTAGAACTACTTTTTAAAAGTGTAACTCCCAATGGACTTACAAAACTGGTTGACCATGGAGATGGTATGTCCTGAAAATGCATGACAAATGCTGAGAAGTGGTGAACGTGTTCAGCTATTAAAAGGTCATTAGTGTCTTAGGGCGCCTGGGTGGCTCAGTCGGCTAAATGTCCGACTTCAGTTCAGGTTGTGATCTCGTGGTTCACGGGTTCGAGCCCCGCGTCGGGCTCTGTGCTGACAGCTCAGAGCCTGGAGCCTGCTTCAGATTCTGTGTCTCCCCCTCTCTCTCCGCCCCTCCCCCCACTCATGCCCTGTCTCTCCCTCTCTCAAAAATAAATAAATATTTTTTTAAAAATTAAAACAAAAAGACAACACACGTTTACAACAAAAAAGGTCATTAGCATCTTTCGTAAGACTAGCAGATTAAAAACAATGAATTGGGGAGTAAGTGGGAGGTTTTGAAGTAACAATAGTGAGTGCAGACTGGTGTTCTCCAATTTCATGAGTACACGAATCACAAGGAGATCTTGTAAAACAACAGATTTTGATTCCACTGTGGAAGAAAGAAGTGAGGAGACTCTGTTTCTCACAAGCACCCAGGTGATGCCCATGCTGCTAGTACAGGGACCACACATTGAAGCAACAGCCATATTGTAAATCCATAAGCAAGACCGAAGGAATGTGTTAAGCATACAACGAAATAGATTTTCGCCAGCATGGCAAATACTGTTACATAAAAAAAACTCCAGGTCTATCAAATATATGGTGGCTCTTTTCAGGGAATAACAGCTATTAACTATGATCTCAGAGAGAGATTTCAAAATGCCAAGTTTCTGAAAGAAGCCCATTTCCATTTTCTGTCTCAAAGTGAGAAATCCCAAATAAAGCCGTACGTACTCCTCGAAGTGAATGGATACGCGTAGGTGCAGCGTATGCAACACTATCCATTTCACACCCTTACCCAGCTGCCTTTAGCCCGCCTTTCTGCATGAATATCTTAGTTGATAAGCTTCCTGAAGTGTATTCAGACAAAGGAAGCACTTGGGGAAAATGTCCATATTTATAGCTAAATATCCACATCTGGACCCTGTAACTCTCCGTTATGAATCCCAAGTATGTTAATTTATGTACATTTACACAAATATTTATTTGGAAAAGTTGAAGCTGAAAATCTATTTTGAAAAAAAAAACAGGGTGGGATTCTTTATAAAACATACACAAAGAAAAGGCATAGGGTAGCCAAAATCTGATGAAATACAGAAGACTACAGGATAGCAATGCAGTGTTTGTTTTGTTTTTTTAAGAATGAAGGTGAAATTAAGCTACAGAATTTAACACTTGGCATAGGACAATAAAAAATACCTTTGAGATTAAGAATCAAAAGTTGGAGGCAAATTTAAGGAAGTTAAAAGTTGAAGTAGATATTTGTAGAAACTGTGGTCAAAAATGAGAGAACTGCTTCCAAGGAAAGGGTGTAGATACTTTAACAGCTTTAAATAAATCAACACCAATTAAGGCTCTTGGACACCTGTGTATATACATATTTACAATTAAGGAAGAAAGATTCAGCCAGTGGAAGAGGTTTAACTTTCATATACGGTTAGAGGCAAATCACTGATCTTAGGAAATAAAAGTAGAACAATAAAGAAGATTATACGATATGGCTGAAAAGTTTTAAAATATTAAAATTGACTTAATTATAGGGGCCTCTTTTTACATTTTTTTAAACGTTTATTTATTATTGAGAGACAGAGAGACACAGAGGGCGAGCAGGGGAGGGGTAGACACAGAATCTGAAGCAGGTTCCAGGCTCTGAGCTGTCGGCACAGAGTCCGATGCGGGGCTCGAACTCACAAACTGCGAGATCATGACCTGAGCTGAAGTAGGTCACCCAACCAACTGAGCCACCCAGGTGCCCCTATAGGGGCCTCTTTAAGGTACATGTTAAGGTCACCGGCGAAAATATCACTCCATGATAGCTGGTTGGCAGGTGCTACTTTCTCATGTGAATCTCAACCTTGATGTGTCAGGACCATTGACTGTCATACAGCTAGAGGACCCTCGTTAGCACCCACAGAATGCTCCCTCATCTTCCAACAGGCTGAGCCCAAACATGACCTCCTATGAGACCTGCCCACCACACAAAGTGTAGTTTGCAGACACCATGAATTTAGAATCTGTCACTTATTTACCAGTCTTCTCCAAGTTACAGGGTAAAAAACACTGAAATTCAGAGACCAAGGAAGAAGGAGGCTCGCGAAGGTCCCGGGACAGGCTGCCCTCTGTAGCATTCCTCCATCTGGTGTTTATGGAGCTACCCAACACTGTTCTTCGTGAGCAACTATGTTGGTAAACCACCTACCGGTGCTCCTTTCAAATTCATCCTCTTCCAACTTACAAACACGCCAACAACCAGTCATTATACCAGCACCCCTGCCCCAATATACTAATCAAAGCAGAAAGTAGAGACAAGGTATGGCTCCCTTTTCTCCATACCCCATTGACTTGGGAAAGTTGCAGCCCACTTCCCTTCCAGTTTTTCATTAGCCAATACAGAATGGTTCCAGAACATTTCTGGGGACCTCTGAAATACAGCAAATATGTGCCAATTAGGTGTTGGAAAGAACTTCAGAAGAAAATAGTACCCAGTGATGAAGGGGCTGAATTGTTAGAGTTCATGATTGCATTTGAGTATTTTTGTTGTTAAAAACAATTTGTCAAATTACTTCTTCAACAAGATCATGTGTCACCTTTAGACAGATTTAAAACATACTGCTCTTAAAAGGTAATTCAGAATCTAGATTAAAAAAAAAAAACCTTCCCCAATTTATCTGTGGTTTCAATTGATGGGTAAAAAAAAAGTCTTGAGCTTGTCAAAATCTGTCATTCTCACACATTTCATTTTCTTCTCCTTTCTAAAGAAAGCAGTCCAAGGTCCCACTCCAGCAGTGTGTTTACACAATTGTCTCCTGCTTCTGAGAAGTAATTACCAAATGCAAAACTTTCCACTAATTCTGTTACTTAGTATTTCAGGGATGTTAAAAGTTTAGGATTTTCTGATGTCACTTTTCCACTTTCCTTCTCAGAATAACTAAATGAAGAATTTGCTCCTCTCTTTGGGGACCCTTGGTAGGTCAAATCTTCTCATGACTTCTTGCCCCAGTTGAGTGCATTTCATTTTCTTTCTCCACCCTCTTTTTCACTGCTTAGTCCTTCCAGACCAGCATTACTTTGCTCCAAGTCAAGAGTTGTGCAAAACTCTGCTCATCACCTTTGCTTCTCTTTCGGCCCTGTCTGTTCTTTTGGCTAATGATTCTACCACCTTCATTTTGGATTCCGTCGCCAAAAGTCCTGTCATCCTGAATCTTCCCACATGTTAAGTGTTTATTTGGGGATTACAGCAATATCTTTCTGAAATTTAAATCACAGATTAGTAAGAGGAACCGAATCCCAGATAGCATTACGATGGCCCATGGGAATGTGTGAGAGGTAGAGTTTACCAGAATTAAAGAAACACAAAAGCAAACATTAAGAGAATGTTAAATATAGTTATGAGGACTTTGGCCAAATATAGTAATGATTTCCACGAAGAAACATACTGGTAGATAAAGACCTGCTTATTTCGCCCTTCTAGCCAATGAACATAAAAAGACCAAAATACCTCTAATGTCGAAATCTGTTGGCAGTTACAGCCCACAGGTAGGAATTAAACCCACCTTCCCCACCCCACTCAATAGTCGGCTATGTTTTATGAAGTTTAAAAATGTGACCTCAGCCTAGAAAAGTCGTGAGCACTGCTCGGGAAGAAGACAGCACGTTGCTATTTCTTGTTTTCTGGCGTGGAGTATTATTTCCCAGGCCAGGCTGCTGAAGAGGGGATGTGGTTACACAGAAAGTAGATTTTGGCTTGCATTCTTGTAATCCCACCCACCAAACATGTAAAATATCAAAAACACACCAACTTAAAAGAAAAAAAAACTAACCCACTCCTACTTTCAGAAGGTTACCACCCTAGAAATATTGGTGAAACCTCTAGTTTGATTATGCCTCAGCTGGAATCCCAATGACCACAGCAAACACTTGGGCTCTCACTAAAATTGTGAAAACATCTCTGGCATTATTTTAAAGTCACGTCCATTTAATTTTAGTTCATCTTTTTCAGTGCGCTTCATACCTTCAAAGAAGGACTTTTACATTCATTCCCTGCCTCCCTTTATCCTTCCTTCTCCCTCCCTCCTTCCATCCCTTCTTCTCCCCTTCCCTCTCTCCCTCATTCACTCAAATACTCTGCAATTATTTAGCACCTGCCATGTTCCAGGCACGGTTCTAGACACTGGTGATTCAGCCACGGTCTGTGTTTTCAAAGGCTTACAGTCTAGGTGGAGAAGAAGAGCAAAGGAAACAATAAGGTAAGAGAGACCAGCTCTTCCTGAGGAGGAGGAAGGAGAGAGAGGTGTGAGGCTGGGAACCTCGTGGGTATATAGGTCACACAGGACATTTCAGCTGTGTTCAGAAGTGTGACATCACCCAAGGAAGAAGAAGAAGGGCATGCTAGACAGAGGAGGTGAGGCACAGACATAGAGCTGTGAGAGGGCAGAACATCAGGGTGGCTGAGATAGTGGCTGGAGACAAGGGAGGCAGAGGTCAAGCTAGGGTTCAAGGGTTCAAGGACTTGGAGTCAAGTCCCAATGTAGGGTTTGAAAAGTCCGGCCCCACTTCCTCTGCCTTGAACATGCCCCTCCCAGCGCTAAGTGCTTCCTTCCTATCACTCAGGCTCTGTTTCGACACCACCTCCTCAGAATTCTTGCCACTCCATGTACAGTTCCTGGCTCTAGCTGACCTCTGCCCTATGACGTCTTATGTTTTCTTCATGGTACTTGTTCTAACAGGGAGTCAGTATTTGTTTTGTTGTCTGCTTGTTTATTGAGTGACATTCTTCTAAGACAGCCTAAAAGACCAACAGATGCTATACAAAAGAATGTCTATATTTTAAGTATTTTTCTCTGATGGTGGGAGGCCTGTATTTCAATAAATCTGAGTCATCAACCCATTAAAACAATAATAGAGGCCTTATTGCCTTTTATTTCCTTCCTGTGAACACTGAATTCCCCATCTTTTCTTCCCACGAACCTATATGACCCCCGTGTTAAGCAACAAAGCTTACTGTCGGCAAGTGGGTCACCATCCTGTGGGTGAAAACATCTTAGGTACAGCATGCAGGATGGTAAGGACAGGGCAAGGATCTTTCTTGGCTTTAAGAGGTTATAAACTATAGAAAGGGAAATTCGGTAGCAAGAAGGGAACATCATTGCAGATATATTTTCCCCTTGAATCTAGAAGTATTTAAAATCATTTTGAAAAAAAGAATAACTCATTTTGATAATCTTGGTAAAATACTATAAAAAGCAAGACACTATATTTTTAAAGCAGTTGTTTAAAAGTTTATTATTATTATTTTTTTTTTTTGAGAAAGAGAGAAAGAGAGAAGATCCCAAGGAGACTGTCAACACGGAGCCTGATGAGGGGCTTGAACTCATGAACCCTGAGATCACAACCTGAGCTGAAATCAAGAGTTGGACGTTTAACCTAGCCCCACCCAGGAGCCCCAGCAAGGCACTGTATTTACACGATGATGTATAGTAAATTACCTGAACATTAATTATTCCTGGGTCAAGTGCAAAAGTACCTACTGAGTGCTTCTTCAGTCTTCCACAAATATTCTATTAAGTTTTGTTCAGGCATCTGTGCTAGGTCTGAGTGGAATATAAAGATGAACCGGGGCCTCAGGTAGCTTATAATCATAAATAATGCTGAGGCCCGTCTGAAAGTCTGAAATGCCACAAAAGAGCCAAATAAAAGGTGTTTGCAGGTAGACGGCCCTTCCTTGTAGAGCAGGGATGTTGGAGTGGGCTTTGAAGGAAAGGGGGAATGAGGCCCAGCAGAAGTGGCAGGGGTGGCTTCAGGCAGGTGAAACCAAGGGCACAGAGGCAGAGATACAGGGAAGGGAACAACGCTTATCAGAAGCAGCAAGGAGACTAACTTGGTGGATGAGAAAGGTTATTAGAAGATTCGGCTTGATCTTAGAGCCCCATTATTCAGGAAGAATAGCCAGGCACCAGCCCAGAGGGCAGCAAGTTGACAAATGGAGACACCAACAGGAAGGTCTTCAACATAGGAAAGGAAGGTGGATAATGCAGTGCAAACATGACGGAGGGAACAGGGTTGAGACATATTCCTGAGGTCCATTTATACGATCTGGAATTCTCAGGATGTTGGGAAAACATTATTCCATTCATTCAGTTCCTCATGAAAGAAATCTGAGGGTATCCTTAGAATCTCCGTTTCCTCCTCTAATCTATTCAATCATGAGATCCTGCCAATTCTACTTCCTGTTTTGAGTGCATTTACTTCTTTCTATGTATACTGCCCATCTGGCCTCCTAATGCGTTCTTATCCACTTCATTTGCCACACAATATTCATGTTGATCTTTTTTAAAAAAAAAATGCTGATAATGGCATTTTCTGGCATGGAAAAAAAACTTTCATGGCTTAGAAAACTTGAAACCCCTCATTTTAGTCTCTCATGCCCTGCTTAACTTTGCTCCTGCCTCCTTCACCAGCCTCATCTAGCTCCTCTCTGTTCCAGCAGAAAAGGACTTCCTAGGTCCTCATGCACAGCTCTGTTCTTTCCTGTTCATTCCTCCATATGAGAAATGCTTGTTCCCTGGATTTTCATACTCGGAGCCCCCTCTCATAGCCCTGTATACTTTCTTTGGAGCATTTAATTTGTAATAATTGAAAAGATATTTCTTAATGACTTCCTTCTTGGATAAGCCCTCCTATCTCCCACTCACACCCTAAAGCTGGGACTGTATGACTTACTGTATCCATAGAGGCTAGGATTAAGTGCTCATTAGATGAAGGGATGGATAAGGAGCAAGGAATCAAAGATGACACTTAGGTTTCCCATCTGGTGACTGGAGAGAAAATGCTACCACTGGTAAGCAAAGGGACACTGGTTTCAGAGTGAAGATGATGACATTAAATTCAAGGCTGAAAAAGATTCATTCAGTAGATTGTTGGACACATACAAATGAAGCTAAGGAAGGAAGAATGGGCTGGAAATAAATGGGGCTTAGACCATAAGCTCCTTAAGGGTACTGCCCATGGTGTACCCATCTGCTATAGACTGAATGTTTGTGTTCCCCCCCTAAATTCATATGTTGAAACCTAATCCCCAATGAGATAATATTTGGAGATGCAGACCTTGAGAGGGGATTAGGTCATAAGGATGAAGCCCACATGAATGGAATTAGAACCCTTACAAAAGAGATCTCAAAAAGCTCCCTCACCTCTTCCACCATTGTGAAGACATGGCAAGAAAACAGCCATCTATGAACTAGGAAGCAGGCTCTTATCATACACCAAATCTTCTAGCAGCTTGATCATGGACTATCCAGCCTCCAGAACTATAACAAATGTTTGTGTTTAAGCTACCCAATCTACGGTATTCTGTTACAGCAGCCAGACTGACTAAGGCACCATGTTTTTATCCCAGGTAACCTACACAATGAGAGAAGAGAACTTCAAGGAAAAGGGAGTTGTCAGCCCTATCTGCTTTCCTGTTAAGGAGAATGGAAACACGTAGATCAATGGAACGGAATACAGAACCCAGAAAAGGACCCACAAATGTACGGCCTACTAATAATCTTCGACAAGGCAGGAAAGACCATTCAGTGGAAAAGAGACAGTCTCTTCAGTAAATGGCGCTGGGAACACTGGACAGCAACAAGAATGAAACTGGATTACTTTCTTACACCATACACAGAAATTAAATCAAAATGAATGAAAGATCTAGATATGATACAGGAAACCATCAAAATCCTACAGGAGAAAACAGGTCTTTGACCTCGGCCACAGCAACTTCTTACTAGACGTATCTCCAGAGGCAAGGGAAAGGAAAGCAAAAATGAACTACTGGGACCTCATCAAGATAATTCTGCACAGCAAAGGAAACAACAAACAAAACTAAAAGGCAACTGACAGAATGGGAGAATATATTTGCAAATGACATATCAGATAAAGAGTATCCAAAATCTATAAAGAACTTATCAAACTCAACACTGCCCCCCCCCAAAATAATAATCCAGTGAAGAAATGGACATAAGATATAAATAAATAGACACTTTTGCAAAGAAGACATTCAGATGGGTAACAGACACATGAAAAGATGCTCAACATCATTCATCATCAGGGAAATACAAATCAAAACCACAATGAGATATCACCTCACACCTGTCAGAATGGCTAAAATTAACAGCTCAGGAAACAACAGATGTTGGCAAGGATACCGAGAAAGGGGAACCCTGTTGCACTGTTGGTGGGAATGCAAACTGGTGCAGCCACTCTGGAAAACAGTATAGCGATTCCTCAAAAATTAAAAATAGAACTACCCTGTAACCCAGCAATTGCACTACTGGACCGTTCAAGCTACCTGGCCCACAGAAGGTGATCTTCTAGGGCTCCAGCTCACCAGAGTTTAATACTGGGCCCCTTGATCCGTGTCCCATCTAATAGTCAAGAGATGCCCTGTCTTGTTTCTTCTGACTACATACCTACCTCTGGGACCTCTCAAGAAAATAAGCTCCAGGGCAGGACTGTGGCACTCCTTAGGAACGCAGCCAAATCCAACTATAACAGAATTTCAGTTTCAACACAACTCACAGGAAGAAAGAGAGTCAGGGCTGGGTGTGTGGAGAAGGAAGTTCAAGGGAGCTGTTTTAACACCGGGAAGCAATAATTTATACAAGAGTTTTCAATCTAGTCAGCACCCCATATGTGCGCAATGTTCATATATTAATTATCAACAAGATTCCCTTTTGCTACTATCTTTTCCTATCAGAAAAAGTAAAACTTCACTAGACATATTAATCAGAGAACTCATTTAAAATTTTTTTTTTCAACGTTTATTTATTTTTGGGACAGAGAGAGACAGAGCATGAATGGGGGAGGGGCAGAGAGAGGGAGACACAGAATCAGAAACAGGCTCCAGGCTCTGAGCCATCAGCCCAGAGCCCGACGCGGGGCTCGAACTCACGGACCGCGAGATCGTGACCTGGCTGAAGTCGGACTCTTAACCGACTGCGCCACCCAGGCGCCCCCAGAGAACTCATTTTATAGATCATCTTTGCATACTTTGAAGTATCTGAATATATTTTAGATATGAAATAGACAACATAAAAATGAAACCATCTAAAGTGGTAGAGTAGTAATGAGTACTCTAGGAAAGGATTACATCTAAAGTAATAGTCTTTATATCAATAACTGAAGCCTATTTTAAAGGTTTCAGTGTAAGACCTTTATTTAAGTATTCGATTCTAGTACATTAGGTTCTTTAGTAATTTAACAGCAAATATCATTTTGATTTTACTTTCACTTATACTGTAAATTAGTGTCATTATATCATACTAAAATTTAAAATTCATTAATCTTCCTGCATTTTAAAAGTTTCTTTGCCCTGGAAAAGTTTACTCTTATGTAACATTTGAAAGACCTACAAAAAGAAATCATTATGTAATGGAGCCTTGTAATTTGTCAGTCATCTTTATTATTTTAATTTTTATCATTAATGATATTCCTATTTGTTTTTTAAGAGCCTTATAACTTTATGTTTGATGAAAACTGAACCAAAACGAAAATTCTCTGAATTTACTCTGCATTTATAGCCCTCTGAAACATTCTTCCAGGAATCTAAGCTCCTAATAACAATAATACCTTTCTGGCTTTTCAAAAAAACCCCACAGGTTCTGTCCATCCTCCCAATCATTTTCAATTAGCATAGCAAATCATTTTTTGTAGTTTGGGCAGCCAGTCCAGATCCAGTCCGGATTTTAGAAGCAACACATTTGTACCCCCTCTTATCTGAACTTTATAAAAGTCTATAAAATAAAGACAGACTAGTTGGAAGCAATCGGCAAATTCATAAGTTAAGAATCTGTGTAAAGTTTAATAATGTATAAATGATCAATTGTTAGATTTAAGTGTATTTTGCCTTGATTAACATTGTTCATCCTTCTGAGAAAAAAGCATGCTTTGAGTTTTTGCACATCTTACATTCGCAGTAGGAATCCTGTTTTTGTCTGTGTTTCTATGAGCCAAATCTTTATTAGGTACAGCCTTTAGAAAGTAAATTGTTCTTGGGGTGCCTGGGTGGCTCAGTCGGTTGAGTGTCCGACTTCAGCTCAGGTCATGATCTCACGGTTTGTGAGTTTGAGCCCCGTGTCAGGTTCTGTGCTGACAGCTCAGAGCCTGGAGCCTGCTTCAGATTCTGTGTCTTCCACTCACTCTGCCCCTCCCCAGCTCATGCTCTGTCTCTCTCTGTCTCTCTCTGTCTTTCTCTCTCTCAAAAATAAAAATAAACATTAAAAAAAATTTAAAAAGAAAGTAAATTGTTCTCTGCAGCCTTATTGACTTGTTCATTCAATAAATATTTATTGAACTGAATATTATACAGCAGCCTATATAGTATAGGCTATACTAGGCTGAACCATAGGGACAAAGATGGGTAAGAAGTTGGTTGCTAAATGTGCTATATCTCCCACTGCTGATGGTAGGCAGGAATCAGTACCAAAAATCCATATTATAACCTAAGAATAACATAGCCCTGAATAGATCTTTAAGGAAGAGAGTTTCTTGATTATATTAATAAAATAAAAAATAAGTAAGTAAATAAATAAATAAACCCTGCAAAAAAAAAAAAAAGGAAGAGAGTTTCTTAAAGTAGCCTTTATACTAAAACTATACTTAAAAGTTTGAAACATAAAAAACTATCCATACACAAACTATCCCCCATTTTCAAAGAACAGGTTCTACCTACTATTATCATGGGAAAAGCCCACAGAACTTAGGAGGGAAAGTAACAATTTTACACACATTTTAAGTTACAGAGGCTGGGTTTTTAAAGTCTTCAGCTAATGTTTTATATACATGAAAGTGCTAAACAGATGCCATACGCAAGGAGAGGGGGCTACCATCACTGCCTGACTGTTGAACCTGTTCTGACAGACACCAACGCCAGTAGGACAGAATGCACCTGGGACTCTTCCACTGACCCTCTGTCACCTTGTGGAAAAGCAAGACAGTATTTCTAAAAACTTGGCCAGCTGGGATATTTTTAATTGCCGTATGATGGCATGAACATGCCTAAAGAGCAAAGCATAGTCAGTAGTCAATAATATACGTGATTCAGGGCCTCTGGGTGGATTCAGCTGGTTAATCGTGCGACCCTTGATTTCAGCTCAGGTCATGAGTTCAGTCGTTAAGTTTGATCCCCCCATCAGGCTCTGTGCTGACAGCATGGAGCCTACGTGGGATTCTGTCTCCCTCCCTGCCCCTCCCCACTTGTGCTCGCCCTCTCTCTCTCAAAAATAAATAAACATTTAAATACATGTGTGTGTGTGTGTTTGTATATATATATATATGTATGTATGTATATATATATATATATATGTATGTGTGTGTGTGTGTGTGTGTATATATATATATATGGCTGTCATCAGACCAATTTTCTCCAAAAAACAATAAAAGACTTAAAGCCAGTTAAGACTAGTAAATCCTATACTAAATGTCAAAGCACATATCATTTTATATATTGATTAGCTTTCTTTTTTAGCCACGAGCAACACCTATATTTGCCCAATATAAAAGGCAAAAGATTTTCTGAATGAAGCTCTTACATGAGATGAGGTTTTGCTTATGAAAATGATCAAATCGTTAACACATGTATGTTCAATGAATTTAAGTAATGGCATTATTTACTAATTTATTTATTCAGGAAACACTTATTGAGCGTTTATTACATGTGAGCACTAGAGACACAAGGGTGAAAACAACAGATCTTAATCTAACTTTAAACACTAACACTCCAACTGAGAAGCCAATCGTTGAAATGAAGAAGCAAGTAGATGGCACTATGGGGGAGACGGAAGAGGGAATTAGTAAATGCCTGGGTGGGATACTCTGAGGAGAGAAGGTTCACAGAGCTGACCTGGAAGATGCCAGGGAATTCCCCAGGAAGTGTGAGAAGTGAATTCCAGGCAGGAAGGGGAAGGAGCTTAGAAGAATCAGTCCATTTCCCCAAATCATTGGGTCCTGCAACTATCAAAACAGTAAAATTATAGAACCTAATAGGGGAAAATGCGAAAACACTGAATGGCATTTACACACAAGAATGGAGAGATCCCTGAGCTAGATTTATTAGGGAAACAGCCATGAGTATGGGTCTAATCACAGGGCTTGTGAGAGAGAGTTGCCTGGAGGCTGACTTTGCATCCTGTGCTAACGAGTTGAGTTTCCTCTTATAGTTTGGTCGAGTTTCTCCCCAAAATTGTGCTCATTAATTAGAAAGCCATTTCTTAGCAACTACAGCAACTACTCAGGACAAAAGAGAAGTGATAGAAAAGGAGGTAAGAAAGGTGAGCCACCAAATGGCTCTCTTAAGAAATAAAAGCAGATATAATGAATGCTTTGGGGAAAGACTGACTCAGTCAGCAGCAATTCAACTAAAACTTAAAAGATTAACAGAGTGTCTTCCTTCCCCAATACGTTAGAAAAGGAAACAAAAGAATTTAAAAATTAGCTCCTTTACCTCTTTAAATTTAAAATCCATGACCTTAAAAATAGTCACACAAATATTTTTTGCTCCCAATTTTAACAGACAAGGCTGTTCGTTTGCAGCAAGAAACAAAAGTAAGAAAGAAAAATCTATACTGATGCTCCAGCCAGAGAGAAGTTAGAAGAAACAGAGCAGTGAGTGGGGTATGGGGATAAGCAAACAGAACAACAGAGCTCCTGACTCTGTGCATTTAAAGTTGGAAACTTTTTGTTTGCCAAGTAGAAGAACCAATGCTTTTTCCAAATATAAACATTTGATGGGACACCCAGCCAAGAACTGTCTGCTGATGTTTGCACATGACTCTCAGGTGCTCTCTGGGCAAAGTTTAGGGAGAGAGGTTGGCTCATGTTCCTCATTGGTTCAACCATCCATGAACAGCAGCAGAAATGAGACAGAGAGAGTATGCAGGTAAGGTGGGAGGAAGGCTTAGATTAGGAAAAGTACAAAAAGAAAAGTAAACTTCTAGTCGAGTTTCTAAAGTCAAGTAGAATTAAACAGTGGGGAGGGAGCAAGGGGAATTATATAAGAGAAAGTACCTTCTGTACTCTGTCTTTATCTCTCAGCAAACTTGAATGCTGGCTGCAAACCCCTCTAGGGATAGGCAGGTTGCCTACAGATTAAACCAGTCCATAAGCCACATGTTCCTATTTTTACTTGGCCCCGGGGGAGGCTACTGCCCCATCCCCCTCCCAGCCTCCTGAGGTCTCTTGGCTAACCCCCATTGCTACCACCTGGCCCTCTCTGTAGACCTACTCCTTTGCTGCCTCGCCCTCTACACGCTAGAGGGAAAAAATGTCACAAGACCATCCATTCCCAAGGCTGAGATGGGGTATTGAGTCTTGGATGCATGTTAATTTGTATAGCTTTTAAAAAAGCAATCTCCACTTCTTTGCATAACTAGTCAGTTAAGAAGAAGTCTTTGACGTATAAATAGGATTTCCACAAAATTGTTCATTGCTTTCTCCACTTCAAGCACCAGCCAGGACAAATCTTTAGCTATCCTGTCTCTGTTTAACCATCTAATCCCAATGGGCCCAAAGGTGTGGGGACACAGGTCAGCTTTCGGGCACACGTTCTTCTGAGAGCAAAAAATCTCACGGCAGTATTTGGATAGTAAATTTCTACCAGCCCTATCTGTGGAAACTGAAAATTTATAGAGGAAGACACTTTTTTCATGTAAGGTATACTCTTGCTGACTCTATTGAGATACCTTCCATTTTGAGTTTTAATTGCACCCTTCTCAAAATCTAATGGCTCTCCTCAGGGCCCAGGCCTCAGTCTCTCTCCACAACTTAGCTACTAGATGGGAGGGAAGCAGGCAGAAAGCTACTGATTCGTTGGCAGGTCCCTCCGACACGTGCACACCCATATGATGTAGAGAAGCATGCAAGAACATCCAGACTGTGGCAGATGTTTCCAAAGACGGTCATCACCCATTCCTTACCTCTCTGTATGCACTTGCCTACTTTGCCCATTGAGTCATCCACCTCCCCTTGAGTCTAGGTTGGCTCTGACCAATAAAATACTGCAAAAGTAATGTTCTCAGAACTTTGAAAGCAAAATGCATGAGAACTGAGAGCTTCTACTCTTACCGTAGACATTCTCTCTCAGAATGCAAACACCATGTGAGAAGTCCAACTTGGCCATGTGGAGAGGCCGCAGGAGAAGAACTGAGGCTCCCATAGATAGCTCACACCAACATCCGGTGATGGGAATGAGCCTTCCGGGACATTCCAACCCAGCCTAAGAGCCTAGATGACTACAGACCCAACCAAATTCACGTGAAATGGAAGAACCACCCAGCTGAATACAGTCGACGCACTGAATTGTGAGAGATTATAACAGGTTCTTTCAAGCCCCCTGGGTTTTGCACAGTTAGCAGCAATAGAGAAATGAATTACAGACCTCTTTAAAAAGGCAGGCAATGCTGTGAATATATAAATGTTGCCCAAGCACCTACTATGTGCCTGCTCCTTTCATATATGTTTTCTCAGTTAATCCTCAAAACAGTGGTAAAACACAGGCTTTCTCAATCCAGAGAGGACACGTGAGGCAGAACTGAAACACCAAGTAGGCCTCCTGACTCTAAAGCATGTGTTCGACCCTCTGCACCCCAGAAGCTGAGACACATGAGCTCTGTGGGGTCACACCCTCACTCCAAATCTGTCTCTTTGGGCACCACTATTGCCACATACCTGCTTCCAGGATCATGTGCTATCTTTCCTGCCACGAAATGCCCAGGCAGTGGAGCGCTTTTTAAACAGTATCTTAACAAAAGGTCAGAATTTATCTTTTTTTTTTTTTTTCAGATTTCATCATTTGATTCCTCCCTTTAAAAATCAAATTTACGTGGCAATTTGGCAACATAATAAAAGCACATCTAAAAACCTCTTGGTAGATTCCTGCATCAGATAAAGTGCTGGATTAAACAGCCTCTAAAGTCCTTTTCACTCCAACAGCCGAAAACCTGCCAGGCACTGTACAAAGCTCCTTACATGCACGACCCCATTTAACCCTCTCAACGGGCCCATAAGGCAATGACTGCTTTGCTCTCCATCTTACACATGGGAAAACTAAGGCTGAGAGAAGAACACAGATTCAGTAAGTGGGCAGGGCCAAGAATCAAACACAGAGGTGTGTCGGATCCACGGTCCATATCTTGATCATCCCAACATATGCCTTCCCTTCCTTCCCTAGGAAGATTTTATTTTATTTTTTCTGGTTCTCTGAGCAGTAGAGATATAAATCCTCAGTGCGAACAAGCTCAGATTATTCACATTCCAAGAAACATTCCCTCTCCCATAGAGCCATCCCAGCTGCACCGCCGGTCATGAGAGAGGGCAAGAATCTTTCTGGTCTAGCATAAAACCATGGAAGCTGCAGGTGAAGCCAAGACCCGAGCCACCCCTACCCCCAACCCCAACTCCCCACACTGGAGAGTGGGAGCAGTCAGAGACTGGCCCCATGAACACCTCAATTGCAAATTGGACTGTTCTGCGGGACACATTTCTGAGTTGAAGCTCTAGTTTCTCTTTCGCAACAAGACCAAGCAATAACTTGGCAAAGAACTGCCCATAGGATGACGTCTGGGATCACTTCATAATTTACAAGCAAAAATAGCTGGGGACCACTGATCTCATAGCCTAGTGGGTCAGTGCTGTGCTCCTGTTGTTCCAAACCTCCACACCTGCCATCCTTCGATTCACCTGTGGTAATGGACAGACTGGTAGATTATCTGGGGGTTTGATTCATTTCTTCATTACCAGACATGGCAGCCAGCAGCTAGGTTTTAGGGCACTGGGTTGTAGGATAACTGGCTCAACAAGACTGAACAGGTCAGAATTTGTGATTGGGAACAGAGGTCATTAAAATATCTGTAGAGGAAAGAGGATGTCAATGTGATGACTCAAGTAAGGGTAACATTTCTGAGGTTTCAAATCAAATCATGAGCATAGCGGAAAATTTCAATCTATGATAAACTCCATTTCCTCATCTAATATCTTAACACCGAGATGTTGAACCTGCAAAACAGAGTGCTAACCCACTCTTGCCCTAGAAATATTGACACACACGAGACTATTTTCAGAAAGAACATGAACTGTTAAGTAGGTTATAGACAAATTAACTTTCTGGGAAGTTTTTTCTCTCGTAAAAATCCGATTTTCCATATTTTGTATAAGAAACCAAATCACAAAGGACAAGTTTATCACCATAATAACCCTTTCAAGAAATATTTTGACTTTTCATATTTAAATACTTAAATTTCAGGTAATAAGCAGACAAAAGTAAGTAGGGATTCTCGTTTATTCTGGTCAGACTCTGTGAACATTGGTAATTCTAATAAGGATCAAACCCACTAGAAGGGAGGAAGAAAGGTAGGAAGGGAGCAAGGAAAAAAAGGAGAGAAAGGAAGGAAGGGAGGGAGGGAGGGGGAGAGGGAGGGAGGAAGTGATATCTATTTGCTCCTAAGTGTGATAAATGACAATAAATGCTCAAAACCTAAAAACCCTGAAGTCATGGTTCACTGTTCAATAGCCAAAAAATAAGAACCAGAAGTCAAGGCCAGTTGTCACGAAACCCAAGAAATGCAAAAGAAATAGAAAGAAAAGAATATCGGGGACAGTTAAAAATAGGAAGAAGACCCAACTGTCTTTTTTGCAGAAATCACAAGCCAAAAATCCGTACAAAAATACAAGGGGAACAAAATAGCCAAAACAGTCTTTAAAAAGAACAAAGTTGGAGATCTCATATTTCCTTTACTTCCTTTTCAAACTTAATACAAAGCTGAAGTAATCAAGACTATGTGGTACTGGCATAAGGATAAACATATAACAAAATGGAACAGAATTGAGAAATAAACTCATACATTTATAGTCAACTGATTTTTGGCAAGGGTGCCAAAGAAAATTCAGTAATGAAAAAAGGAATGGTCTTTCCAACAAATGGTGCAGATACAACTGGAGATCCACATGCAAAAGAATTGAAGTTGGACCCCTACCACACAGGATATATTAAAAATCAACTCAAAATGGATGAATGTCCTATATTCAAGAGAGAAAACTATAAAACTCTTAGAAGAAAGCATAGGTATAAGTCATCATGACTTCACACTGGGCAGTAGTTTTTTATATAAGACATCAAAAGTATAAGCAACCAAAGAAAACATAGATAAGGTAGATTTCATCAGAATTAAAACTTCATGCTTCAAAGGGCACTAGTGCAGAAAATGGGGGGAAAAAAACCCAAAATAGAAGGAACTATTTACAAATCAAGTACCTGATAAGGGATATATATGCAGAATATGTAAAGAACTATTACAACTCAACAATAAAAACACAAATTTGAGGGGCACCTGGGTGGCTCAGTTGGTTAAGTGTCTGACGTTGACTTAGGTCATGATCTCATGGTTCATGAGTTTGAGCCCCATGTCAGGCTCTGTACTAACAGCACAGAGCCTGCTTGGGATTCTCTCTCTCTCTCCCTCTCTCTCTGCCCCACCCCTGCTCACTCTCTCTCTCTCTTTCAAAATAAATAAATAAACTTTTTAAAAAAAGACAAAGTTTAAAATGGTCAAAAGATCTTAATACATAGTTCCCCAAAGATGTACAAATGGCCAATAAGCCCATGAAAAGATGCTCAACATCATTAGTTATCGGGGGAATACAAATGAAAACCACAAAGAGGTACCACTTCATACCCCCTAGAATATCTAGAATCAAAAAGCCAAGAACAAACATTAGTAAGAATGTGAATAAATGGAGCCTTAATTCATTATCGGTGGTACCAGAAAATGCTACAGACACTTTAGAAAATGGCTTAGTGATTCCTCAAAATATAAGCATAGAGTCAATATGTGAATCAGCAATCCCACTCCTCGGTATATAATCAAGAGAATGAAAAACATATGTCCACCCCAAATCACGTACATTGTAGCTTTATTCATTACAGCCCAAAAGTAGAAACAAGCTAAATGCCCATCAACTGATGAATGGATAAACTAAATGTGTTAAATACCCATGCAAAAAAATAGAATTCAGCCAAAGAGTGAAGGATTGACACTTGTTACAACATGAGTAACACTTGAAAACATTATGCTAAGGGAAGGAAGCCAGGCACAAAATGCCACATATTGTATGATTCTTCTTCTGTGACATATCTAGAATAGGCAATTCATACAGAGAGAAAGTGGAATAGCAGTTGCTAGTGGCTGGGAGGGGAACGTGGGAGTGACTGCTAAGGGGTGCAAGGTTTATATCTGAGGTGATGAAAATGTTCTGGAATTAAATATTGGTGATGGTTGCACACTTCGTAAATCTACTAAAAGCACTGAATTTGGGGTGCCTCAGTTGCTTAAGTGTCCGACTCTTGATTTTGGCTCAGGTCATGATCTTGTGGCTGGTGAGTTCAAGCCCAGCACCGGGCTCTGCACTGACAGTGCAGAGCCTGTTTGGGATTCTCTCTCTCCTGCTCTCTCTGCCTCTCCCCTGTGCATGCTTGCTCTCGCTCTCTCTCTCTCTCTCAATCTGCGTCAAAAATAAATAAATAAATAACATAAAAGAAATAACTAACGTAGTTCTGACTATGCCATGAGCAAATATTAAGTGATATTTAAAGAAATATTATGGTTGTAAATTTCACTTAGCTCACATACTGTTTCCTCATATCAATCATAGTACATTGGAATTCAGATACATTGCTTTTCCTACTTCATACAACAAAATAAATTCAAGATGGAGGAAGGAGTCAAGAGTAAAAAGAAAATCTATTAAACTTTCTGTAAGAACAGACAAATGCATAATCCTCAGATCTATGTATGAAGCAAGAACTTGCACTTAAAAGCAATAGCAGGGGGCACCTGGGTGGCTCAGTCGGTTAAGCATCCGACTTCAGCTCAGGTCATGATCTCATGGTTCGTGGGTTCGAGCCCTGCATCAGGCTTCATGCTAATGGTATTCTCTCTCTGCTTGGGATTCTCTCTCTCTCCCTCTCTTTCTGCTCCTTCTCCCCACCTCTGTCTCAAAATAAACAAATAACATTTAAAAAAAGAAAGAAAGAAATCTAGCGCAGGATTTTGGTTCTGAAAACTGAGTGCAATGTAGTAAAATGTTAGGAAGGAGAAGAGGAGCCCAGTTTCTAAGGGAAATGAGTTAGAGGTACCTGTGTGACAGCAGGTGTGTGCTGTGCACCAGATGGTTAAACCTACAGCTTTCCAGGGGCAGGGGGGTAGGGCCTGGGCTAAAAAAGACATACTCAGGAGACATCTGACACCAAAAAAGGGCATTTTCGTTCATTTCGCATGAACAAAGGAAAGAAACCTAGCTGGTCTGCTGCTGGAAAACTATATAATTAATCTTTCCACCCTAATCTTTTTATTGTTACAATTACCACTGTTACTACTATTATCAAAAAAGATTCTGTACTATCTCAACAACTCAGTATTTAAAAATATGTTCTCTCTGGAAATGCTCCTTTAGAAAATTCAAGTTTCACTCTCAGAACTGATTTTCAAGATAGGTTATCAAAGGTTTGGCTCTGTAATGGTCTCCTATTATAAAAAAAAAGGGGGGGGGGGGCAGGGAGACCTCAGTCCTTAAAGTTATTCTTTATTTTTAATGTTTATTTATTTTGAGAGAGAGAGACAGAGTGCAAGCGGGGGATGGGCAGAAAGAGAGGAAGACACAGAATCCAAAGCAGGCTCCGGGCTCTGAGCTGTCAGCGCAGAGCCCAATGCAGGGCTTGAACCCATGAACCATGAGATCATGACCTGAGCCAAAGTTGGACACTTAACTGACTGAGCCACCCAGGCACCCCTCCTTAGAGTTATTCTTAAATATACAAAAGTTTTCTAACCAAATGTGTCCCTTCCCTCTCCCATTTTGGTAAGTGTGGCACCTAAGGCTCCCTCTGAAAGGGAGTGTCATCAAAAACATCAGCCAACACTGTGTTCCTCTCTGTATGCAGGAGGTATGAAAGATAAGGCTTGGGGCCCCTGGGTGGCTCAGTCCGTTGAGCATCCGACTCTTGATTTCAGCTCAGGTCATGATCTCGCAGTCTGTGGGATCGAGCCCCACGTCAGGCTCCGTGCTGACAGCACAGAACTTACTTGAGATTCTCTCTCTCCCTCTGTCTCTCTGCCCCACCCCTGCTTGTGAGTGCACTTTCTCTCTCGCTCTCAAAATAAATAAATAATTTCAAAAAAAGAGATACAGTTCAAGGGAGGTGATTCCAAGTTAAGCCACTAAAAAAGCAGCAGTAAATATTCAGATAATATTGCTTTTGAGGAGGAGGGAGCTTCTTTGGGAATGGATGATGAGTACAAATGAGCATACACGTATGGAGCGAGAGTAACTTCAGGCCAACCCAGGGTTTACTGTAGTGATCTAGTCAGAGCAGCCTCCCCTCCACGAGTGGTTTGGAACCTAACAAGGAGAAAGCCACAAAAGTAATCGGAGTTTTGTGGGGCACCTGGGTGGCTCAGTCGGTTAACCATCCGACTTCAGGTCAGGTAATGATCTCACGGTTAGTGGGTTCCAGCCCCACATCAGGCTCTGTGCTGACTGCTCAGAACCTGGAGCCTGCTTCAGATCCTGTCTCTGTCTCCCCTACTCGTTTTTTCTCTCTCTCCAGAATAAAATAAACACTAGAAAAAAAGTTTTTTTCAAGTTTTCAGAGTTTTTTAAAAGAGTGTTTCTACTGGAAGTTCACAAAGTGAGATGGCATTCAGCAAAAAGGTCTCCTTTTAAAAAGGAATCATTTTTCTTATAAGCAGCCAGTGTTACAAGCAATGAAGTGTTTCAAGTGGCTGAGAAAACAGTTGGTCCCAATTCTTATTTTTTAGTTTCAAAAGCCTGTGAAGAGGTGCCTGGGTGGCTCAGTTGCTCTTGATTTTGGCTCAAGGTCATGATCCCAGGATCATGGGATCGAGCCTCACTCGTGTCAGGCTCCACACTGGGCTTGGAGTCTGCTTGATTCCCTTTTTTCCTTTCTTTTCTTTCCTTTCTCTCTCTTTCTCTGCCCCTCTCCCATGCTCATTCTCTCTCTCCTTAAAGATTAAAAAAAAAAAAAAAAAAAAAAAGCCTGTGAAATCTGCCCACTGGAAACAGATGAATGAAAAACTTCCCTAGCCTAAGCATATCCATTTTCTTAGTGAACACCTTCACTTCCTCAACCAGTCCTCCACTTCTGTAAACTGAGTTCAACTGGTAAAGAACCCCTAACACAGCTCTATCACTGTGAATTCAAATTTATCTAAGTTACAGAACAAGGAAAAGCAATTCTATTTTCAGCTAATTCCAATTAGCAAGAAAGCAAGCACATTTACAAAAGGCCAGGCTCTGAAGTTCTTTCTCAAAGAAAGGGGTTAGGAATCTGTATTCCACACTCCCACAGGAACAATGGTAAATGATTCCTGAGCACCTAAAGGCTACCTGAGCATGTTCTGTCCCTGAGGCACAAACCTCTACAGCGGGACCAGGCCGGGCGCCTCCTCCCTGAGCAGAGTTCTGGCTTCCAGAGACCTATACTGCCTTCTCTTTCTGCTTCTCTTCCCAACACATTTCTCTAAATAATGCTTTTCATTATGTGCCTCCCATTGTCCACTCCAGACGCTATCCTGACAGTTACCAGCACCTGCTTTCCTGAAACCGCTCTGACAAAAGTCATCTGGGATTTTCTAGCCTTGTTCAGTTATTTCTCTGGAACAGTCCCTTTACTAGCTCTCTCTCCTCTCTCTCTTCCTCTCTCTGAACTCTCCCCAATCCATTGTCCTACCTCCTGACTACTTCTCTTTCTCACTAGTTGATGCCTTCTTCTGTCCATTTTTAATGTTGGTGGTTTTTGGGGTTCCATAATAGGCTCTCTTTTTAGTCTACCTCTTTCTTATGGGAAGACTCGCTTGTTCCCGTAATTTAACAAGCCTGACACATAATAAGTGGTTTCAGCGTTACCCCTCAAACTCAACTTAAATATCACCTCCTGTCCAAAGCCTGAGCCAACACTCTTTTCTTCCCTAGAAGAATCCTGTCATTTGTGTTCTCAAAGCACTTTATACAAACCTCCAGTGTAGCGATCAGCGCAACCAACGGGTTTGATAGGCTGGTCTCCTGCACTAGATTGTGAGTTCCTCAGGGAAGAGTTGATTTCATTGAATTCTATTCTATGGAGTCGTTAAGTGTGATCAAGCACATATCTACAGCTCAAGCTCAGACACTGAAGGCCTAGGGGATGTCAGGATCCATAAAAGGTGATCTTTGCCATTTAGGAGTTTAACTCACAGTTAACTAGGAAAGGCAGACATCAAAACCAGGAAGTAAACACGAGGAGGGGAAAGTGCAATATTCATTCATTCGACCCATCAATATGTATCAAGCGTATCAAGTGCCTACTATGTGCCAAGTACTGTATTAGGTACAAGAAATACAGGATAAACAAGACAGATAAGGAAAAGGGAGGTGGAATCATATTATAACCATCCCTTAAATATCCTAACACTCACTGTTCCTTCTATGTCAGACCTTCCGAACAAAGGCTTTTTCCTTATCCTGTAACACTGGACTTGATTTTTTCAGTTGTTCCTTCTCAGTCACTTCACCTATGAGGCAAAATTTATGGAGCAAGAGCCTTTTTTTTAATATCCCTCAAAGAATCAAGTGTGCATTGGATACTGAATCTTTAATATCCTTCAAAGAATCAAGTATGCATTGGATACTGAATCGGAGCTTAGGCTTTTAAGAAATTATTTTAGGGGCGCCTGGGTGGCGCAGTCGGTTAAGTGTCCGACTTCAGCCAGGTCACGATCTCGCGGTCTGTGAGTTCGAGCCCCGCGTCGGGCTCTGGGCTGATGGCTCGGAGCCTGGAGCCTGTTTCCGATTCTGTGTCTCCCTCTCTCTCTGCCCCTCCCCCGTTCATGCTCTGTCTCTCTCTGTCCCAAAAATAAATAAACGTTGGAAAAAAAAAATTTTTTTTTAAAAATTATTTTAAGAGATAAAAGATAGGGGCTAACATAAACATGCAATAAAAATATTACACAGATTTTTAAAAAATTTTAATGTTTATTCATTTTTGAGAGACTGAGAGAGACAGAGTGCAAGCGGGGAAGGGGCAGAGAGAAAGGGAGACACAGAATCCGAAGCAGGCTCCAGGCTCTGAGCTGTCAGCACAGAGCCCAACACGGGGCTCGAACTCACAAACCGTGAGACCATGACCTGAGCCAAAGTCAGACGCTTAACTAACTGAGCCACCCAGGAGCCCCGTAATATTACACAGATCTTAAAGAAAGAATAAAAATAGAAAGATAATAGTTCCAGGACTATTCTTAGCTTAAATGAATAAGAATGTGAAGCTTAGGGGCGCCTGGGTGGCGCAGTCGGTTAAGCGTCCAACTTCAGCCAGGTCACGATCTCGCGGTCCGGGAGTTCGAGCCCCGCATCAGGCTCTGGGCTGATGGCTCAGAGCCTGGAGCCTGTTTCCTATTCTGTGTCTCCCTCTCTCTCTGCCCCTCCCCCGTTCATGCTCTGTCTCTCTCTGTCCCAAAAATAAATAAACGTTGAAAAAAAAAAAATTTAAAAAAAGAAAAAAAGAATGTGAAGCTTAAACTCATAAATAACCAAGCAATATTCTGGATTCGGGAAGGAATTTCTCGGGTGAGCACATATTAGGTACATATTTTGGTTCAAAAGTTGGGCAATACTTCCTTCTATGGCTAAAGGAAACAATTACAAGTCTTGAAAAGTTAATTCTCATAGACTAACCGGAAGGTCATCAGAAGCTTATCAGCCAGTCCAGATCTTAAATTGAGCTTCTAGCATTTAGATCAGGTAACTGAAAACTGAAAGCAGATTAAGGCCTTGGACTCTCCAATCGTAGCCTATTTCTCCTTTAATGCTCTCAGAAAATCTTCTCAAATTAAATGTGGCTTATCCTCTGACACAGCAGTCCGTTTAGGTAACATGCTTTTACTCCCTTGACAAACCAACAAGAACAAACCCCAAAAAGTGGAATTTGAAGATAGAAAAATCATGGCTGCATAACACATCTGCCTCTGCAAACTTATTCCAATATATCTAATGGTATTTTCAGAGGAAAGCCCAAATCTATGATGTAGCAGTGATCTGGGAAAATCAAGGCATGAGAAGATATAAATACACAGTACAGGGGCCCCTGGGTGGTTCAGTCGATTAAGCGTCCGACTTCAGTTAGGGTCATGATCTCACGGTTCATGAGTTCAAGCCCCATACGGGATTCTGTGCTGACAGCTCAGAGCCTGGAGCCTGCTTCAGATCCTGTGTTCCCCTCTCTCTCTGCCCCTCCCCTGCTCATGCTCTGTCTCTTTCTCTTTCAAAAACAAATAAACTTAAAAAATATATATTAAAAAAATAAGTAAATGCCACAGTACAATTTTCCTTCAAAATTTCCAAGCAGCTTCACAACACAGTACCAGTAGCTTTTTCATGAACAGCTCTCTTGCTTCTGGGACCACCCGAGAATGGCATCTGGCCCTTCTGGGCCTACTTCAGATTAAAAATGAATGGAAATACATAATAAGAATGAGCTATAAGACTGGATAATCAAAAGATTATCCATCAAGAAGAATGTTCACTATATACTTAACAAGGTGAAACCTGCTTCTTTACTAAAACCTGACTAAATGCAGAGTTCTGAGCTCCATGCAGCTTGCAAAGTGTGAGGCAGTGCTTCCCTGCGAGTTTACCTACATTTCAGCAGTTAATGTGTCAATGTTGGAGGTAAACCAGAAAGATATAGCACTATCCTAATTTTAGTTCTAAGTGCATAAGAGATTTGGCTGAAGTAGAAGAGTGTCACCCTTACGTTATCAAGGTTTTACCTTCTCAACGATTTCATAAATGGGTACAAATGAGCCACAGGTAACGACAGTTACAAATGTAGCCGTAAAACTCCATGAAGGTTACTTAAGCTCAGTCACCTACAAATTCTTGTTGGGAGTTGTCTGCCTTTTTCCTTCCTTAATGCCGTCTTCAACAAAGAATCAAGAACAGAAGGATCCTAGGAGCACCTGGGTGACTCAGTCAGTTAAGCGGCTGACTTCGGCTCAGGTCATGATCTCGCGGTCCGTGAGTTCGAGCCCCGCATCGGGCTCTGTGCTGACAGCTCAGAGCCTGGAGCCTGTTTCGGATTCTCTGTCTCCCTCTCTCTGACCCTCCCCCATTCATGCTCTGTCTCTCTCTGTCTCAAAAATAAACATTAAAAAAATTAAAATAAAAAACAAGAACAGAAGGATCCTGTCTAAACTTTTAAACTTCCCATAAATCCAGGCAAGACAATTCCTAACCCTGTCATTAATAAACCCTGATGAATGTTAGAGGCTTTTTTTTAATGTTTATTTATTTTTGAGAGAGACAGAGTGTGAGAGGGGGAGGGGCAGAGACAGAGAGGGAGACACAGAATCCGAAGGAGGCTGCAGGTTCTGAGCTGTCAGCACAGAGCCCGATGTGGAGCTTGAACCCACAAACTGTGAGATCATGACCTGAGCCAAAGTCGGACACTTAACTGACTGAGCCACCCAGATGCCCCAAATGTTAGCAGCTTCTAAATGCTCCTGCAGTCTGTCTTCTTAATTAGGGTATCTTGGCACCTAATTCATTTCTTCAAAAGAATCTAAAAGTGAACTTTGTAAATATACTATATTTATGATAAGTATGAGTCTTTGTCACTTATACCTTAGTGGGACACAAATTAATCAAAATACTTCCAACTCTGCCACTCATTTGAATATATGTTGAATGGACTATTAAACACTAACAGAATATTCTCAGAAATTAAATGTTAAGTCAAAGGCATAAATGACTGCAGAGATTTCGCAATGCTGACAACCCTTAATTTCAGACTTTGGGAACAATGCAAGTCTGCTGGCAGACATTCCAATAACCTCAGCAGCATCAGTGCTCGGGTAACTGACTCGTATATCATAGTTAGCGATTAAATGAATTTTCTATATTACTGATTTTATAAAGGAAGAGAAGAGTCTAAGGCTTTGTTAAAAGTCTATGCTAGCATTTCCTTTCCAATTTTATTTCATATTTATCAACTGCCAAGTGTACTTCAGGCACCTAAAATATTGGCAGTGCTAAGTTGCTTGGCAAGAAACGTCAAGCCAACTATTCTTGTCATAACTCACGTGCAAGATACAACATTGTTCTCTAATTTCACTAGATCAAGCCAAGCAACTTGTACCCCAACCGTGCTTTGCAACTAATTATACACACAGACACACATAAAGTTTTAAAGCTAGACTCCCTACCCCTTCCAATTGCCTACAAACCTTTTCTTCCTCTGATGGCACATAAACAGTAAACACTGGGCCAGTCAGTATATCTGGGAAACTGTCCAGGACTTAATTTTGAAAAACTAAAATCCTATTGCCCATACCTACAAGTATCTGAATTTTCACTCAATCAACCAAAGCTAGGTTCCCAAGACCCAATTCCTAAAAATCTAGGAACTGTTGTCTTGGTGGAGCTAACAAATAGCAACTGCATGAATGCGACTCAAAAATAATTACAAATGTTATGTAAAGTATAATTCATAAACATTGTTTAGAACCTTCAAAGGTAGCCCAGATTTCAACTTTTGTGATTTTTTTGTATATACCACAATACAGACATCGGTCTGAATCAACAGTGTATCCAATACATGCCTGCCTTTATTATCTAAATGAAATTTTGTCTGTTTATTATTCTCATTCTGGCCCATCCATTCAATAGCTTGGCATTAAGGTTGATTATTTTCTGTCAACCAAGGGCCATATACCCTAGGCACCAACAATAAGCAAGTAGCACAATTTTATTATGAACTATAGGCCTAAAGAATATTAAGTTGAAAATGCTTCTGGCATATTTTAACGATCTAAAATAGCCTACATTTTTCTTCACAAAATGAAAAAACTAATACAAGAGAATTTACATATTGATCAAATTCCACTACTAGAAAAACAATATATAAGAAAAAAGGCTCCAAGTCTCAGGCAATAAGTCTACTTCCATAAAAGTCAGTATAAAAAAATTCTTCTTCATTAAAGAATTCTAAACACTCCCTTGGAATTCAATTTAATAAGATTTTTATCAATATTTACAAAAGATCTTAAAGGTGTTTAATAAAATCTGGGAATTTACCTAAATAATTTTCAGTATGATACTGATTTCATAGAAAAATAGAGAACCTAACTCATAGTTTACAGGTGTGTAAGATTTTTATTTCCAATGCATTCTCACACCTGTTATAGTAGTAATAAACATCATTCTCATGTGCACTGTTCAGTGAAATCACCCACATTATGAAGTCCTCAAAAATATTCTCTTGGGTGTTTTACTTACTTACTACGTAGAGCACCACTGTGCATCTGATAGGTTCCCAATAATTCTTTATTAAATTGTTGAATTTGGTGTAAGATCATAAAAGGCAAAAATTACACTATCTTAGCCTAATTTTGTGCGGACCTTAGAATGAAATCTTGCAGATTTTAAGCAGTCAACAAATGATTGCTGATAAGAAGACTGTAACAATGGGATTAACCATAATTTAAGTGTTTCCAAACAGTTTATTTCTGAGAGAGACAAGAGCAGAATTACAAATGAATGGACTCTGGAATCAGTCTTAGGTTCAAACCTGGGTTCTGCCCCTGAGTGGCCATGTGACACGGGGCAAGGTGATAACCCTTGCAGGGTCTCAGTTTTCCCATATCTAAAATCACTCCCCTGATGCCGTTTGCCTCATAAAGCTTTTTAAAGATTGAAAATGATCCAGCATGTGGTGACTGACAGCACCTAGTACAACATAGCACATGATGTTCATTTGGGTATGACTTGCCTTAAATTACAAGACCAAAGTGGACTATTTGGCCTGTGGAATTCTACAGCGATTTTCCAGCCCTCTAAAATATTATAAGTATTTTTTTCCCTCCAAAAACTAAACCCATTTGGAGCAGTCTACATGACCGAAGTTCACATTAGTAACGATGACGATTTCCTAACAGGAGAGGGAAGCTGAGTTTGCAGACACTGCAGGCATCACCCTGGTGTATTTGTGATGTGGTTCTGGCCACAGGGTGTGTACCTCTTTTCACATCCAAAACCTAGGTGACTGACACCCTAATATACAATTTTTACATGTTTCCTGACCTGAAATAACCATGATTAGGAGCCTTAGGTTAAAAGGGGGATTCTGAGGCTTTCTCAGGGCAATCACAGCTTCAGATGGCAGAGCAGCTGAGAAGAGAAAAGAACAGACCCTTAAGAAAACCACAGGTATAGAGCCTGCTGAGAATGACCAACCTTCTGTGAAAAAAAGTCGTCAAATGGACTTTTGGAAATGGGTAAAAGAGAATACTGGGTATCCTTTCAATGGAGGGCTGGCTTTGTACAGCCCATTTGCTGGGAACGATCTGATTTTTTTAATGATTATTTTTGAGAGACAGAGAGACAGAGCATGAACAGGGGAGGGACAGAGGGGGGGGGGGGGACAAAGAATCTGAAGCAGGCCCCAGGCTTTGATCTGTCAGCATTGAGCCTGACGTGGGGCTTGAACTCACTAGCCATGAGATCATGACCTCAGCCGAAGTCGGACGTTTAACCGGCTGAGCCACCCAGGTACCCCAGAACTATCTGATTTTAAAAGGATGTGTACCTTTGATTGTCCTGCTAGTCATGAGAGTACATTTTACAATGCTTTTGGGATAAACATTAAATTGTGCAAAACTGATAGCAATGAGAATAATCCTTGTCCACAGCAATGTAAAGTGATTCCTGTTTGATAGAGATACAATTGATTTCCATTCTGTAGAAAAATAACTCCCAACATTTACACTTACTGATTTGCCTTACAGAACATTAGTCAGTTTTGCGTCTATTAGCAAATTCATTTCAGCATTCCTGACTCTGTGTGTGTGTGTGTGCGTGTGTGTGTGTGTGCATGCATAATATCCACTCTTCAAAGTCTCCTTTAACTGACTTTAGTATCTTACTGGTTTTCTCATTAAATAATGAGTTAATTAAATATTTAACATAGATTTACATTTGCAGAAAGCCACGATTTCAGATTTTTGAAAATCATAATTTAGCACTTCTGATGAAGAAAGCGTTTTTCCCAGGACGTGAAATTTATGTGGCAGAAAGAGGCTTTTAGTTTTGTCCAGAATGATCTGTTTCTTTAAAAGGGAGCAAAAGAGGGGCGCCTGGGTGGCGCAGTCGGTTAAGCGTCCAACTTCAGCCAGGTCACGATCTTGCGGTCCCGGAGTTCGAGCCCCGCGTCGGGCTCTGGGCTGATGGCTCAGAGCCTGGAGCCTGTTTCCGATTCTGTGTCTCCCTCTCTCTCTGCCCCTCCCCTGTTCATGCTCTGTCTCTCTCTGTCCCAAAAATAAATAAAAAACGTTGAAAAAAAAATTTTAAATAAAAGGGAGCAAAAGAGAAGTGAAACAAATGTCAAAACATTTTAACAGCTATTGTATTTAGGTAATGAATGAATGAGCGTAAACTATTTTATGTACTTTCTTTATGACTGAAATGTTTCGTAACTTAATATTTTTAAATATTTTGTAAAAATCAGTTGGAAGGTGCGTGGGTAGCTCAGTCAGTTAAACGTCCAACTCTTGATTTCGGCTCAGGTCATGATCTCAGGGTTTGTGGGATCCAGCCCCATGTCAGGCCCCTTGCTGAGAGGGAGGAGCCTGGGATTCTTTCTCCCTCTTTGCCCCTCTCCCACTCATTCGCTCTCTCTCTCTCTCTCTCTCTCTCTCTCTCTCTCTCACACACACACACACACACAAAATAAATAAACATTAAAAAAAAAAAGAACTAGTTGGGTGGAAAGAATGGGAGTGCATGTAACTTCTGACTTCTTTAGCATCAGTTTTTCCCATGGAAACAGATACATGTGATAAGCTTCTATTTTTCTGCAGATCTACGCCTGCTTCTCTTTCATGACTCTTCACGCATCCATCACAGTAAGGAGGCATATCAAAGGCAACTGATAAGCGCTTATGGAATTGAATTACTGAGAATACATGCTCTAACATTAGAGGAAAGTGACTCAAACTCAGGAGGCAGAATTTCTTAGGGAACCATGGAAAGAAACTCTCCCCAGGCTATGTTGTAAACCAAGCTCTTGGGTTCCCTCGAGAGAAAGGTTTGTTTTGGTCTACCCCTTGGCAGTCCTTCTGATGAACCATGTCCAGAAAATAGCCTACAATTTGCCTGGAGACAGCCCATTTATAGCTGCAGTCCAAGCAACTGGCAACCAGGACTCAGCCCAGGCTAGAAGCTCCCTCTTTGGTACTCATAGAGAAATGTCAAAGGGAGCTTTCTGATGGGCTATTTTATAAGATTATTAACTAGAAGTCACTGAAATTTGTTAGCAAGAGGAGACCAGAAGTCAAGTCTCGAGTCTCATGACCATGACTCTTCCTCATAATAATCCTACCACCATGGACTGAGATGTTAGCGCTGATCCTCTTAAATAGCAAATGTGCTTGGAAATGCTTTTCATGCAGGGGAAAGTGTGACATAGTGGAAAAACCACCTCAATCTAGAAGTCAGAAGACCTGAGTTCAACTCCTACTCAGCCATATGATTTATTCTGGCCAAATCACATATCCTCTCTAAGTAAGTGCTTCCTCAACTGTAAAATATAGATAGTTACTTGGCCACATCTATTTATTTTATAGAGCTAATAAGATTAGCAAAAGAGGATGACATTGCACAGGACAACATATATTTATATTATCATTCTGATCTAGCCAAATAAAATCACCCGCACCCCAACATAACCAAACTATAAATTGAAAAATACCTAGCTGAAGGTAAAAGCATGGCCCCTGTCCAGCAGGAACCACACTCCTTGCCCTGGCTGCCCTGGATGTAAGCTGATATTTATCACAATAAACACATGTAAAACCTTGGGTTGTGAGTAACGTGTTATGCAAGTTTTCCACAAGATGAGTAAACATTTCTAATAAAGTTTAACTCGATAAACAAGCGATGTCTCGTAACACAAGTAGTACGTGATGCCAAATGTCACATGATCACAACTGAGCCAATGGTTCTTGAAATTCACTTTGTTATACAAGTGCTTTGGATTACAAGCATGTTTCTGGGATGAATTATGCTCGCAAACCAAGGCTTTACTGTATTAGAAAAATTAATTGTGACACAAAGACGTATTTGACATGTAATAGTCTGGGTTTACGTCTCCTTAGATGACTTTTTTTTATTATTTAAAAAAATTTTTTTTAATGTTTTTATTTGTTTTTGAGACAGAGAGAGACAGAGCATGAGTGGGGGAGGGGCAGAGAGAAAGGGAGACACAGAATCTGAAGCAGGCTCCAGGCTCTGAGCTGTCAGCACAGAGCCTGACGCGGGGCTCGAACTCATGGACTGTGATCATGACCTGAGCTGAAGTCGGACACTTAACCGACTGCGCCACCCAGGCGCCCCCTCCTTAGATGACTTTTTAATAAGAAATAGGGGTGGGGCGCCTGGGTGGCGCAGTCGGTTAAGCGTCCGACTTCAGCCAGGTCACGATCTCGCGGTCCGGGAGTTCAAGCCCCGCGTCAGGCTCTGGGCTGACGGCTCGGAGCCTGGAGCCTGTTTCCGATTCTGTGTCTCCCTCTCTCTCTGCCCCTCCCCCGTTCATGCTCTGTCTCTCTCTGTCCCCCCAAAAAAATAAATTAAAAAAAAAAAAAAAAAAAGAAATAGGGGTAACCAAGATTTCTAAAGGAGAATGAAATCTTTGGCTTAGGCAAATACCTGGTTTGACATGGTTTGGAGTCAAAGAACACATGGCCTGAAGTTCATGGATATTCATGCGGGTGGCTCTCCTAGGAGTTCTTAGAAGCAACTAAAAGTGTTGGAGAATAGTGATTGGCCACAACCATTTTAAGAGACTTGCTGTACAAAGAAATATAACTTCCTTTCTGTATGAATCATGTACCAAAGGCAACTGCTTTCCTCATTGTTGATGACCTACCATAACAGAAAATGTTTGCTTGTAATGGAATGTTTTCTGTCACCTTGTACAACCTGTGGCATTTAAGTGACACAGATCAGCTCTGCTATGAATTTTAGCAGGAGATGCTGTTAACATTTAAATTTTCTCTTCTCCCTTCTGTCTCCCCTAAGAAAATTACCACGATGTAGCCTGCATTATGTATCTCTTCGTTTTTGTTTTCTTTTGAAAAAAAAAAAAAAACCACTATAAAATAAAACTTACATAAGATGCAAGTACTCACTTTAAAAATTTTTTGGAATAATTAGATAAGACCTTAAGAATCAGCACTGTCTTATACCCTTCCTCCTTTTCCAATAATCTGGCACATATTTTGATCAGTTTCTTTAACATCGCCAGCCAGAGAGAAAAGCTAATACATTAAAACAGCTAAGGAAACCAATGTATTAGTATCGCCAGTGGATTTTTTAAGTTTTGCAATTTTGCTTTGCTTTCCTTTTTTGTTCTTATATACCGCTAATAAAATTTACTAATTTAATTTTGCTCCCTGATAATGATGGTATCTTTCTTAAATATGGCCTGTCTCCCCACTTACCTATATCCAAATTACGGGACGACAAGGCTGTTTTCAAGAAGCACCTTCCCAAGGCTGTGGGTTCCGGATTTCTTCCCGCCATCCACAGAGCTGTGGGTTCCTGCAACACTGCTCCCCCGCCCCTCCATTTACCACACTCTCAACTTCCATCTCGGCCCACGCAGAGTGGAGTGGGGTCTGAAGGGACTACTTGGGGCAACAACTTGGAAAGCAGAAACAACTGATACCTGTTGGTGGAGATTTGCACATTCATTGGGCTTTGAGCGTGTCAATCCCCCACTGCTTCACAAAGAAGCCCTGAACCAATTTTATCCTGCAAGCCTGAAACGGGAACTGAACGGTCCTCTACCCAGGCCTCTGAAACAGGAAGCAGGGGACAGTCCCTGTAGCCACCAGAGGGGAACTGACCTGTAGCAGAAAACTCCCAGAAGCCCGGCGGGAGCCAGCGCCACTGGTGAGACAAGGCTACACTCTACACTTATAATTAGGCTTCACCTAGAGGTACAACCCACTCAAACTACCAACTGATGAATGTCTCAAGCAGACCAAAGGTGACCACGCTGAGGAAAGAAATCAGGATCCCAAGAACCTGGAAAGCAGGGCAGTCACGACAATCGGCAGTTGGCAACGTGGGGTAAGAAAAAAGTGCTCTAAAAACATTTACTTTTGTGCTTCGGGATTTTCTTTTTAATTTCACTTTTTTCCAATTTTCTAGTAATACCCTTTTTGGAAAATTATAACTGACCAGTCATCCAAAAACAAAACAAAACAAAAGAGGAAGCCTGGGGCTCTGCATTCATAGTGGGCAGTCAGCAACTGTCCTAGTAATATGCCAGCAAAAAGTTAAAAGCCCAGAGAACAGCCATGTATGGAGGACCACCAGGATTTTTTTTTTTAAATACCTTCTTAACCAGAGGTTTTCCTTATGAGTTTGTCTCTGTTTGCTCTACTGATAGTTTTGCTAAGGCTTATTTCTTGCACAAAGAAGCAGTGACTTAGTATGAAGGGACTAAAAGGTGGTTTAGATCAGAGGTTGCCAAAACATTGCTCTGTTGATTGGTAACATCAAGTTTTCACTCATCCTTGGGGAAATGGAGAAAGAAGAATAATAGTGAGTTTTCTCATACATTTACTATATGTAAAGAACTGTTCTTTATTCTAAGGTTATGCCTTTCCTAATTGAATACAAAAATGTCTTTTCTCTTTAAGAAATCGTAGCAGTAAGTGACTGGTTGCCGACTTTTCTGTCCTTCTCTATTCAATATCCTTACTTGGGAACATTAAAGGTCGACAAACACATGTCAGTTTTCCAATTTTTTTTAACTGGTCCGTGGGAACCACTATTTAAGAAATGCACTGACAGGGCAGAGCCAGCTTCAGATCTTCTGTCTCCCTGTCTCTGCCCCTCCCCTCTCTGTGTCTCTCAAAAACAGTAAAACATAAAAATCAGTTATATATAAAAAAGAAATACAGATTTCACCCTCTCCCTCTAAGTATATGAGGCTATGTATACCAAAGCATCCCTGGATTTAAAAGTAGAAAATGCAGATTGGGCTAGAAGTCTTCTCAGTCTGGGGTAGACAGGAGACAAAGGTTATGTTTGTTTTGCTTTTTTTTTTTTTTAAACTTTTTTTTTTTTTTCAACGTTTATTCATTTTTGGGACAGAGAGAGACAGAGCATGAACGGGGGAGGGGCAGAGAGAGAGGGAGACACAGAATCGGAAACAGGCTCCAGGCTCCGAGCCATCAGCCCAGAGCCCGACGCGGGGCTCGAACTCCGAGACCGCGAGATCGTGACCTGGCTGAAGTCGGACGCTTAACCGACTGCGCCACCCAGGCGCCCCTGTTTTGCTTTTTATCAAATAAGACTGGAAGTCTTGCTGGGAGCAAGTGGAACCAAAGCCCAGAAAGTTCAGATGCCTCTCCAATGACATAACCTAAATGGGTAACTTTCATCCTGACCCGAGCAAAGCAGAAACATAATACACATGAGAATATTAAAACTAAGTCTTACCATTTCAACCAGCATGTCTTTCCTTCCTGTTTTCCATGGGTACTACCGGGTGAAGGGCTGAGGAAGAGACTGCCATCTGTAGTAAGCCTGGTGAGGACCCCGGTGGATGAGGGAGTGAAAAGCCTTGAGCAGAGCAATGGTCCTGGGTCTCACATCAACAGGACATTGACAGCCGTAATTATAAGGTCAGGAGGGCGAGAAGCTTGAAAGAGGTGAAAGTGTTAATGCATCCCCTGCTGGCATTACTTCTTGGCCAAGTCACCAAGGGTCAAGTCCCCTACTCAGTCTCCCTCCTCTCCCTGCAGCCTTCCGAGCCTTCCTTTGTCCTCTGTGTCACCATATTGCCTCCTCTCATCCTCACCAATCCAAAGAGATGTTCCTACATCTGGCCAGATGCTACCAGAAACTAGATGAAAGCAAAAGTGACTGGGTCTAACATAAGGAAAGGTATGTTCAAAGTCCCAGTTTTCAGTCCTAGGAACATAATTTTCCAGAATGTTTAAAGTGGTGAGTAGGTTTTGGGGTGTCTGGATGGCTCAGTTAGTTAAGCATCCAACTTTGGCTCAGGTCATAATCTCACAGTTTGTGGGTTCGAGCCCCACGTCGGGCTCTGTGCTGACAGCTCAGAGCTTGGAGCCTGCTTCAGATTCTGTGTCTCCCTCTCTCTCTGCCCCTCCTCCTCTCAAGGTCTGTCTCTCTCTGTCTCAAAAATAAGAAATAATTCTTCTTTAAGAAAAATAAAAAAATAACATGGTGAGTGGGTTTCATATTTCAAGTACACTGAGTTAACAAGGCTTCCCATAGGCTAGTCCCAGAATCTAAGCAACACCTCTAAGCCTGTTTCTAAACAAAGTGTGCTCCGGGTTCCAAGCAGCAACTTTACGTCACTTCACCTGAATGAATGAATATAATCTCTTTATGGTTCAGTTTCCTTACAAGCAAAAAGGGGGGGAACAATAAAGCCTACTCTAGCTATACTTCACAGAACTGATGTTCATTAAAAAAAATTTTTTTTGAGATGCTGTCAGATGGAACGGTCTACCTGAACGGAGTAGCTCTGTATCACTAACGTATCACTGCCATCTCTTCACTTTTATAGAAACTGACTGCCTACGATGCAGGGGGCTGGGAAGGGGTGTTGTTAGCTTGCCATTTGCCATCTGTGAGTAATAGTCTCATACACGTAAATATGACGATTTTCACAAAAGCTTCGGTAGAACATTAGTTTCCTCTCAGAACAGGAATGAAAGAGAATGACAAGTGTAGTCAAAGAACGAACTAGATTATGGTTAAACAATAATCAAATAGGGAAAAGCTTCAACTGCCATCTATTCTTTAAAAAGACCCTGGTACACACAGATAGGGAGAAGCTGATAAAAATGTAACCCAGCTTTAAGTTCTTGTCCAGTCCAGTAAACTGAGCTGTTCCAAGTTAAGTAGCCCTTATTCACCCTTCCAACTCAGTTCAGCTGTCACCTCTGAACCTGCCCTCCCCCTAGTTTGACTCTAGAATGTCTCCTGGGACCCAAGGCATTCTGTAAGGATCTTCGCAGAGGCCTGCTGCAGCCAGGCTTGATGTCTGCCCTTTCCACTCACCCTGAACTCCTTGAGGGGCCGAGGACATGATATATACAAGCAGTTGATTTCACCTCTAAGGACTGAAATAAGTCATTTGGTATTAATGTAATTTATATATATAAATGTATGTATTTATATATAACATATAATGTAATTCATTTTGTATTAATGTAATTTTAAAGTACAGAATTTAACAGAGCAATTATTCTAACCTTCCACTCTTTTTGGAGATTTAAAAAAAACTTGTAACATTTATTTATTTTTTAATGTTTATTTATTTTTTGAGGTGGGGGGGCACTAGTGGAGAAGGGGCAGAGAGAGAAGGACAGAATCTGAAGCAGGCCCCAGAGGCTCTGGGCTGTCAGCACAGAGGCCGACACAGGCTCTAACTCACCAACCAAGAGATCATGATCTGAGCCAAAGTCAGACGCTTAACCAACTGAGCCACCCAGGTGCCCCTATTCATTTAGTTTTGAGAGACAGAGAGAGAGAGTCTGAGCAGGGGAGGGACAGAGAAAGAAACAGAGAGACAGAATCTAAAGCAGGCTCTGGGCTCCAAGCTGTCAGCAAAGGGCCCAATGCGGAGGTTGAAGCCATAAACCATAAGATCGTGACCTGAGCCAGAGTTGGACGCTTAACCAACTGAGCCACCCAGCATCCCACTTTGCTCCAAATTAGAGAAGAACCAAAGGCCAGAATCCAGATCTGGACACTCTTGTTCTGATGCTCTGTCCCAGCATACCATGCTGCCCTACCTTTGCCAACTCACGGGATTAAATGGGGGAATCTTGGAAATGTAGTTCTGGGCTCCTGGGTAGCTCAGTCAGCTGAGTGACCGACTGTGACTCAGGTCATGATTTCACGTTTTGAGTTTGAGCCCCACACTGGGCTCTCCGCTGTCAGTGCAGGATCCTCTGACCCCTCTCTCTCCACCCTCCCCTCCTTGTGCTCTCTCCCTCAAAGATAAATAAACATCTAAAAAAATACTTAAAAAAAAAAAAAAGAAAGAAAGAAATTTAGTTCGATTTTCCCCTCCGCATCAGACCCTTGTCAAGGCTACCGGCTTTCGGAGGAGATGAAGGGCTCTGTTCATAATTCCACACTTTGGAGAAGAGCCAGGATGAAAACTCAGATCTAACTTGAGGGACACTGCTCTTCTGAGTATATCTTGGGGATTCAATTTCCAAATGAAGGTAGTAAATGTAGGTAGAACAAAAGATAGAGTGGCACAGGGGCCAAAAATCTTGCCAGGCCTGTTTCTGTACAGCTTGCAACCTGAGAATGTTGTTGTTGTTTTTTTTTTTTACGTTTTTAAATGGTTGAAAAATAATCGAAAGAATAATTATTTTGTGAAGTAAATGAAATTGAAATCTCAGGATTCACTAATAAAATTTTACTGGAACCCAGCCACAATCACTTGTTTAGGTACTGAGCTGGCTGCTGTCGTAACAACTACAGAGTTGAGTAGCTGTGAGAGAGACCTCCTGCAAAGTCTAAAATATTTGCCATCTGGCCCTTTACAGAAAAACGTGTCCCTGGTGGAGGAGGAGTAAGTGCTCTCTCAGAAATCAGAAGACAAGTTCGACCACCCTCAGACTCTCGGCAGCTCTCAGCTGAGAAAACCAAAGGGTTTGGCCAAAATTGCTACCATCATCATTCTGTCACATCTTCGGTGCCGAATGAGAGGGCTCAGAGTTCGTGTCACGCACACGGGAAAGGGTGAAACTGAGGCCTGTCTGGGTTGAATGAAGCAGCAGATGAGATAGAGCTGGCTTGGAAACATAGGTCTTCCCACAGGGTGTCCTCCTCACTATTCCACACTGCCCCTGGACGGCTTGTGAGGTCCCTGGCAGCTCTCCATCACATGATTCCCAGATAGGGAGCTTCCTTTGACCCTGGGAGTAAGTCAGCCCAGCTAAATGGGGGCAGCAAGGGCAAAGATGACCTTCGAGGGTCAGCCACCTGAAGTAGACTCCTGCGTTGACCAGTTACCACCTCCGAGTCCAGGCCAGTCATGGAGCCCTTGGTTTTCTCCTCTAAGAAGGATAGGAAGTATTTCCTTCTCAGGCTTGTTTGCAGAATTTAGCAAGATACAGTTCAAGTGTCGGTTCCCTTGTAATCTTCCTCTCTCCCTTTCCCACAAACAGTATTTGGAGAATAAACAGTAAGTGAGCCTTGTTAGGAAACTTTCTTTCAAATTAGCTTAGAGTTTAAGATTTGTTTTGTTTTTTTTTTTTTACAGAGTCATAAAAAATACTGAATCTATCTGTGCAATAAAAATAGGCTCAGTATTTGCTTGGGTGTTTTCCTCACATATCTTTCAGTTCTTTGAAGCTTCTTCCAAATTATAAGCCAAAAATAAGAGTGCTGTAATTTTTAGAAAAAGTTACGTGTATGCAATTTTTATAGCAAGTCACACAAAGAACTAAGCCATAATACATCATACTCATGTTCAGTTATGAAGACCAAGACTGTAAAAAAAATACCAGCACCAGAAAGCCCTAGTTTATTTAGTCTGGTTTCCTTAACATGAAGTTCTTCTTGTTCTTAAAATATTCAGCTTTGGCTGAATTCCAAAGCTGACATAAGCCTACTTCAGGTGTTTTGAAGAGACTAAAGAGAATCAGAACTGAAAGCAAAATTGGAGAATAAAACCTTTTATGTGATCACAAATGCAAGAACCTTATTGTTTGAAACCACCATTAAATCAAATTTTCCGCCCACACTTACAAAAATAAATATGTATATATTCTCATATTTGGTTGCACAGGGTACTGAAGGTTAATTTCAATAGCATGTTACTATTCCTAACATTAGCCAACAGATAGCTAATTGCATCAGTCACTAGAACTGCAATGACACTTTCTGAAATCGGTGATAGGTTGAGAAGATTTTTATGGACTTTTTATGGATTATACTAGCAATCACTTTAACAGCCAAGCTAATCTTAGTTATGAAAATAGCATATAGGATTTTAAACAGTGTTAAATTATGTACTTTCCAACCCATCATGGTATATATGCGGTAATGAAAAAAAAAATCCTCTCAAAAGATACCACATAAGTTTAGTGCAAGCTACAAGCTTATGGCTTTTGGAAGTAATTCCTTGGAAGTTCAAATTGGTAAGACTGGAACATTCAAGCCACTAAACTTGTTAAAGTAAAATGACTTGGGAAGATCACGACACGTCATGCAAATTCGTATGGATACACTCTGTGAGCAGCGGGCTGCGTGGTTTCTGTACTTCCAAAACTACACAGAAAGAAACAAATGAGAGCGTCATCTAAAAGTCACAGGTATATATAGAAGGAAAATATGGGCCAAAAGTAACAGAAGAGAAACCAGAACACCAAATGCTGAAGGCCTGATTGGAGTAATATCTCGCCCTGTTGAAGAACCGAAAAGTTCTTTATTAGGACCGCAGGGACCCAGAGCTCCAGCGCGGGCCAGTGGGTGAGCCTGGCACAAACACACAGGATCTTGCACCAGCACCCACTCTCTCCCAGAAGCGGCGAGGGCTAGGAGCGGTCACGCAGCGCCGCTCGCTGCCCTTAAGGTGGGGCAAGAAGTAAATGAGTAGGAAGCACGCTTGGAGCCTAGTAAACCGTTTCCCCCCCTGCTGCGGCCAGGGAAAACGTGGCCCCTGGCCGTGGAAGACGGGGAAGGGGTTGCACACGCACCTGCATTGTAGAAACGATCCAGCACCGCGGTTTCCCCAAAGTCCAGTTTACCAAAATGCACGGTCTCCAGGGTGGCGCCCACCGTCTCGCACGCCTCCCGCAGGCTCTGCAGGGCCTCGCTCTCGGCCATCACCAGCTGCCCCTGGCTCGCTTCGTTGATCACATATGCCACCGTGGTCCGTCGGCCGCCTCCGCCACCAGAGTTGCCCCGGCACCGGGTGGCGCTGCTCCCAGAGGTGGCAGCGGGGCACCCGGTGCCCGGGGCGGCGGCACTCTCCACGTTCCAGAAGCTGCCCGGCGGCGGCGGTGGTAGCTGGCTCTCCTCGCCCTCGGCCGCCGCCGCCGCTGCTCCCCTCCGGCAGCTGCCGCCCTCGGCGAAGGGTGGCACGGAGAAAGTGATGCCCTCGCCCGCCTCCGCGCTCATCTCTCCCGGCCGGGCTGCGGCGGCGTCCCCAGCCCAGCCGCACCGTCTGGCCAGCCACAGCTCGGGGCTGCTCCGTGCGCGCCGGGCTAAGCAGCTGCCATCGCGAGTCGCGCCTTCCGCGCCGCGCCGCCGCCTCCTCTCAGGCGCCCTTTCCCCCGAAGGGACGCCGCTGCCCGGCGGCGGCTCGCCCCTCCTCGGCGCCTCCGTGGCCGCGCCGCTCGTCCGAGGCAGGGTGTAGAGTACAAGGGGTGGAGACGCCAGGTTGAGCGGGAAGGGACAGCGCTTCCTTCTCTTGGCGGGCAGACAAGTCGGCTCGCAAACCTGCGCCGCGGTGCAGCTCAAGGGCGCCGCGCTCGGGGTGCGGTGCGCCCTGGCCACCGGGCGCGCGGCCCCGGCTCCTTTGGTGCCGGGCGCTGGGAGGAGCCGGGGAGGGTGCCCGCTGGGTGGGGAGCTACCTGGCCAGCACCTCACGGGCGGGCAGGCTCTCCAGGCTGCGTCCCGGAACAGCAGCAGCCGCAGCCGCAAGGACCCGCCTCCCTCCTCGGCGGCAGCTCCCCTTCATCTGCTCTATTTCCTCCTCCTCCCCTGGCCTCGTTTCTCCACCGAGCGCGCCGGGGCCGCTGCGTCCGAGCGCCAACCTCGCCGCGGGAGTCTCGCCGCTCTGGCAGCCGCTCGCCCTGTCGGCCACCGGCTTCTGCCGCCCACTCGTCGCGGCACCGGAGAGTCAGGGCCCGCCCCGGGGGAGGGCGCTGCTGGGAAGCTCGAGCCCGGACGAAGTCGACCGCGCAGTGGCTCGCGGACTTCGACTGGGCCCGGAGCGCTGCGCCGGACCGGGTTTCTTCGCCGTCACCCACCCGACGCGCACCTAAAAAGACCCGTAGTGAGCCAAAGGCCGAAACGCATGCGACGGCAGCGCAAAGAAAGTCTCTCCTGCGAACACTCGGGGCTCCGGAGCTAGTCCGCGAGGCGTTTGCAGCGGTCCCCGCGGCCACGGCGCCCCCCTCCGGCGCCTGCCGGGCTAGCTCTGCGCGCGGTCTGGTACAGCGCGGGGAGGCCCGCGTTGAGCAAGGCTGGAGGATTTCGACTAGCGTCCCGCAGCCGGGGCCTAAAGTGGACGAGGGTTCCTGACCGTGGCGCTGCGGAAGTGGCCGGCATAATTGATCAGGTCTGCCTCTGCTACTTTTCATGTAAAAAATTCGAGTAGCTATGTTAGCAGTAATGAGAAATTGATTAGTTCCAACTGCTGAAGCACTTAGCATTCTCATTTAGGGTTTTAAAGCGCCCCCTCGCCCCCCCGCCCCCCACGGCCCCTGCTCGCCGCATATACTTTCTGGAGCTAGAATAAGGGGTTTGTATCCCACTCCGCAAAGCATCATCCAATGAAAGGAGGAAATTAAGTGACATTCTTTTTTTTTTTTTTTTAATTGCACCACGGCGGGGGAGGGGGAAGGATACCTGGATTGCTTAAAAGCGATGAAAAGGAAGAAATCTACTTATTTGGAGAGCAAATAAGTTTTCAGAGAACTTCTCCAAAATGTTCTATGTGTTAGGAAAACTGGTGAAAGCTGCAGTGAAGTAACAATTTTGGACTTCCCATCTCAGAGGTGGGAACCAAGATAAGTGAGGTCTCTGAATAAAGTAGAGTAATGCAAATTATCAATGCAAATTCAAGCGGAGAAGAAAAGGAAGGATGAAACAGTTGAGTAGTAGAGTTAAAAGAGGGAAGGAAATAGTAATGAGGAAAAACACCTCGCAGCTACACAAATGTAGTCTTAACGAAGCCATGTGACCTTAGCTTTTTCTAAAGGTGTGTAAAATGATAAAAGTAAATTTGTAGTAAGGAAGTTACATGTCACCTGGGATCTATATGACCCTCGTCTGCTTTAGGACTCGATCTCATTAGGAAAGTATGTGTTTAGTGAAGCAAAATACTGACAGGCTACTAATAGTTACATACCTTCTTTATTTCCAACAACTTGTCAAACCTCCAAACTCCTGTGGGAGTAGATAATCCTCCACCCCATCCTAGCCTGAAACAATACATACTAGAAGTTCATTAGGACCATGTCTGGAAAACTAAAATACCTAAATTCTCAAATTGCATTCTGTTACACAAATAAGGTGAGGTCTAACGTTATGTATAAAACTGTCTTTTAAAGCCCATACCTTTTTAGATCACTTAGCCTTTGCTAAGCCCTTCCAGATCTTTTCAGAGCCATTTTTCATACACACAATTTTTGTCTTTGTTTTACCTTGTTTTGTTTTACTTTGAATTAATTTAATAACTTGAAAGATGTTAGGGATTGCTGGCACCCAAACTCCAGTGCAATGATGAAAGACTGCTTCTAGTTGGTACTAAGGCCGTCTCACTACCTAAATATGGCAAGGTTTAACTAATGTAAGTTACATATCGTGTATTGGATTGAACCATATGAATTTACATTTTTATAGCTGATAAACAGTCAAATATGCCCAAACTCAGATGGCTCAACTTATAACTGAGATTTGGGGCCTGTGTGGAGGCAGAAAGGACAGGTGTAGCACTGAGTCTCAGTCTACTCTTAGCTTGCCAAGCCTGGCTCAGAGTGTCCTGAAGGAATGAAAGCCTTCTTGTAATTGGATTACCCAGAAGTTGCAATTTGTGGTTTTGCAATTTGTCTCTAAAGAAGGAGCACTTTTTCTAATCCAAAAGGACAACTAATGTGGTAATGGTGAACAGCAGAAAAATTGTCCATCTTGGGTTTTCAGGTTTGTTCTTGAAGAGGCAAAATGGCGAATTTTAAGCCTAAAATGGACGAGGGTCTCCTAGCTAGCTAGCTTTTGTTTTAGACAAGTTTACCTTTCTCTGTATCCTCAGGTAAGATAAATGGGAATACAATATAGTCTTAATTACAAAAAGTATTTAAATATCAGAGAATCACTAATTTAAGTATCAGAAAATCAAAAGTAAGAAAAGTATCAGAAATCAATAAGGAAGCCAGTAAGAAGTATCAAGCAACTGGGATGAATACATAATTTAATTGATTGCTAAATTTAACTCTGTGTATTTGGCTGCCCAAATAAAAAGAAAACACATAAAGAGTACATATATTCATTCATATGAAGAGTCAAGTCTTGTGCTAGCATTGAACTCTATAAAGACTTTATTACTTATATAGAATCTGATATAGAGTACATTGAGCAATACAATTGAATATGGATTTCTAAAAAGTTATATATGTTCTTCAAATTTATATTTAATATTGTTAGAAACCAAGAACATAATATTAAATATTAATTCAATGAAACCTAAAATAAGAGGAACCTAAAATAATATAAATCAGATGCAATACTTTCTGGTTATATTACCTTAATAAATTGGCAGAATTGAGGGTGTTATGTAACTCACTGAAGCTCATAACTTAGCATTCTGTATCAAGGAAAGAAGGAACCCAAGGTGGGGTACCTCCTGGCTCAGTCAGTTAAGCATCTGACTCTATTTTAGCTCAGGTCATGATTTCACTGTCCTGAGTTCAAGCCCCATATTGGGCTCTATGCTAAGGGTAGAGCCTGCTTGGGATTCTCTCTCTCTGCCCCTCTTCCCACTCATGCTGGTTTGAGCTTGTGCATTTTTTTTTCTCTCTCTCAAAATAAATAAATAAACATTTAAAAAAGAAGAAAAAGGAGCCCAACAGAAAAGAGAAGTAACATTGCTTAGATCCTAGCACAAATAGCAGCTTCTTTACAAGCTTTTCAGGGATTGAATCACAGTTAGTGAATACTAGAATCATAATATCATAAAGATTCTATGACAGGTACCGGATGGCTCAGTCAGTTGAGCGTCCGACTTTGGCCCAGGTCATGATCTCACAGTTTGTGAGTTCAAGCCCCACATAGGGCTAGCTGCTATCAGCCTGTCAGCAGAGCCTGCTTTGTATCTATTCTCTGCCCCCCCCCCCACTTGCACTCGCCCAAAACTAAACTTTTTTAAAAAATTTTTTTAATGTTTATTTATTTTTGAGAGACAGACACAGCATGAGCAGAAGAGGGGCAGAGAGAGAGAAGGAGACCCAGAATATGAAACAGGTTCCAGGCTCTGAGCTGTCAGCACAGAGCCCAATGTGGGGCTTGAACTCACGAGCTGTAAGATCATGACCCAAGACAAAGTTGGACGCTCAACCGACTGAGCCACCCAGGCGCCCCAAAAAACTAAAAAATTTTTTTAAAAGATTCTATGATATCTTTATACCTTTAAAAGGCACGGCACCAAACTGAGACTCATGTTGTCACTCAGAGTCTATTCTACTGCTGCTTAAAACTGGGTCTTGGGATATATCTGAGAACACAACAGGTAGAGCAAAGAATTTTCCTAATAAAGAGCTAGAGAAATACAAGGGAGAAATTTCTGCTTCTGATGATGACAGATTAGACATTTGAATAAGCCTAAGAATGCTGAACAAAATTTGAAATTTAAAATAAAGTGATGAAAACACTAATGAGGTAATGAGGAACTATCTGACCAGATTCTGGAAGAGAGGCCAGAGATCCACATGGTATTTTCACAGTTGGGACTGCTTTTGGCCTGGCAGTTTGTTTGTTTGTTTGTTTGTTTTTTGCGAGTGTGAATTAGGCAGCTAAAAGGCTGAACTACATTTTTGACAACATCTGGAAGGACAAAAGCCAAGGATGATATAGTCAAGAAGTAGGGATGAGTTAAAAGTAAAATGACCTTTCCAGAGACAACACCCTGTCTCCAGATATCAGAGTAACCCACACAAAAAAAAGTCTCAAACCCTGAAATTGGATTAAGGTAATTCCAGGCATTCCACAAACAAAATTCACTCCAGAGAAAGATAACATCATCCTGGGACTTTATGAGTCACCTCAGGCTGGCTTTGTTCCTCAACAGGAAGTCATTGTTCTTCTCAAAAGGGGGGTGGGCGGGGGAACGGATCCTATAGGATCCACTTACCTACAGGGCCTTGTAACTAACTGTCTCTCACCTTGTCCTCTGGCACCTAGAAATGATGAAACCACTAGCCCCGCATTCCTGCACAATCCTTAGAAGCTTCCCTTGTACCTCTTCCATACCTTTGTAATTCATTCGTCTCTCTGCAAATAAACCCAGCTCAAATTATCTTGTTTCCTGTTGACTCTGATAACTACTAATGAGCTTTTAGAAATGAGAAAGCTAACTTTACCTCTTTGGGCCTGTTTTCTCACTGTGTTGAATTGGATTAAATTGAAAATCCTTTGAAGCTCTAATGTGCTGTGTTTTCAGTTGAAATACCGGTGCTTACACTGAGTTGAAATGTGTAAAGAACAAAAATACCACTGGGTCACAAAGTAGTAGTTGGGGGAACTTTCTCTTTATAGAAATACTTTAGCTAATACACATAACAAGCCTGAGGTAGTTAGAACATCACCAGTGTGAAACTTTTAATGAATTTGGATCCAGGTACGGATCATCAATAGTCACTAACATCACTAAAAGAGAGAACCAGATATTTGCTTCCTGATGGAAAAACACACCACCAGTTATGACGTAGTCAGACCAAAAAAAACGGGTGTGAATCTCATCTCCTCAAAGTCCTAAAATCCAAGGCTGAGATTCTACAACTAATGCCCAGAAATACAGAGGACCAAAATGGGTTAAAATATTCTGGAAATGCGGGGTGCCTGGGTGGCTCAGTCGGTTAAGCGTCCGACTTGGGCTCAGGTCGTGATCTCGCAGTCTGTGAGTTCGAGCCCCGCATCAGGCTCTGTGTTGACCACTCGGAGCCTGGAGCCTGTTTCAGATTCTGTGTGTCTCTCTCTCTGACCCTCCCCTGTTCATGCTCTGTCTCTCTCTGTCTCAAAAATAAATAAAGGTTAAAAAATTAAAAAAAAAATTCTGGAAATGCAACTTGTAGAATCTAAACTGTAGGAAACTCTGTAAGACAAACGGCTCATTTTCTTACACTAATAAGTTACTATCACTGTAACTGATGCTTGAGTTCCTTTTCTAGTGATGATGCGGTCGAATGTGTGTTAGGGCCACTTCCAGTTGAAAAAGTAAGTGACCGTCACCACACTAACGGCTTTACATGCATATCTCAAGTCTCCCATTAGATAAGTCCAGAGGAAAAAGGTTACCCAATGTCAGACGAGGAGTTAGTAATAAAACCACGGTTTCAATCCAGAACCTTTGCTATTATCTGCTGCTCCTTGTCATAATGAAAGGATAAGATCATCGCTTCAGAAAATATCAAACAGCCTGCTTTTTTGTTGTTGTTGTTCTGGGGTGAAGATAACGCAACCGTTTCATTTCACAGCATGATAAAGTTTCAAAGACGGGCGATGAAAAGTTGAAACAGTCTATTTGCCAAATTCGGAATTAAAATATCGTGTCAAAAGACCATTCTTGTTATTCTGGAAGTTGTGAATAGTAGTTGTGTTTTCCAAGCTCTTTGATCAGAAGCCAGGGAGAGTGAAGTCCTGGGGAATAAGCTGAGACTAGAGTCAACAGGGGTGGGTGCTGTTTGTGTTTATGGTTATACCATCATCACCACTACTACCTCTTTACTGCTACTCTTTTTTTTTTTAATTTTTTTTAATGTTTTTATTTTTGAGACAGAGAGAGAGCATGCGCAGGGGAGGGGCAGAGAGAGAGGGAGACACAGAATCCAAAGCAGGCTCCAGGCTCTGAGCCATCAGCACAGAGCCTGACGCGGGGCTCCAACTCACAGACTGTGAGATCATGACCCAAGCCGAAGTCGGACGCTCAACCGACTGAGCCACCCAGGCGCCCCTCTTTACTGCTACTCTTATTATTACTTTAAAACTACTCTTATTACTACTACTGTACTCCATGTTTGGTGTGGTAGTTGCTAAAAAACAAGTTTGGAAACCAAGGCCGAGGTCAGGCTTTGAAGCATCTTCATGAAAGATAAATTTAACTTCATCCTCCAAGAAAAAGAGACATTCAAGGATTTTGAGCAGAGGAGTAATATGATCCAATCTATATATTAGAAAGAAAACTCTTGCTGATGTAGAAGTCTGGGCCTACAGCTAAATGCGAAAAGAAGGTGAGAAGCTTCTACAATATTCCAAGCCTGGACTAGGGAAGGAGCAGTGATCTTGTTGCATCTCAAGTCTCCTTGAGTGGGAATGATATTTGGTGGAATCTTTGATGTGCTTCTTCTAAAAGCATACTTGCCATTTTAATTTCTCTTTATGTCCTAGTAAGTTAAAGCAATTTTAATACAGAGAAGTAGTTCTCTTCATGGTTTGTTAAAGGAAGACCAAAGCTTCCTCTATTTAAAATTGCCCCGTGCTGCCGCTGTTCCAACCACATACTTACCATCTCCAGTTTGTCCAAGTCTTGCCTTCCTCTCCCCCTACCCACTTTGACTAAAGTTCTTACTATTAAAGCCATCCCTTTAATTTAGATAAACATGTCATGAAAAATATATACACAGGGCCACAGCCACAGTAAGAGTGAGCAACAGAAGCCAACTCTGACTACCAAAACTAAAACAAAATCAATTTTTTTTTTTTTTGCAAACATATCAGGGCTTAAGGCATCAAAGCAAGCCTGCGGCCCAGGCTCGAAAATACAGAACCCAAGAGCCCTCAAAGACCAGAAGCTATAGCTAAGGTCACTCTACAGGACCAGTACCTCTGCCTTTGTCACAGCTTTTTTTTTTTTTTTTTTTTTTTATAACACTACAATTGTTAAAGATGTAAGTCCTCTAAATTAATAGTGCTGGTTCATGGATAAATATCAATGAGACAGAATAGAAAATCTGAAATGGATCCAATTCCATGCGAAAATTTAGTATAAGATAAAAACAGCCTTTTAGATGATTGCAAAAGAAGGACTTTAAAAAGTCATGTTGGAATAAATGCAAAGCCATATGGAAAAGATAAAATTGGATTCATTCCCCACACCACACACCAAGAAAAATCCCAAATGGCTAGGAGATTTAATTATAAAAAATGAAACTATATTGGGGCTCCTGGATGGCACTGCTCAGTGTGCATCTGACTCTTGATTTCTGCTCAGGTCATGATCCCAGGTTATGGGATTGAGCCCTGTGTCGGGAGCCTGCTTAAGATCCCCCCCCCCCCCCTCACTCTGCCCTTCTCCCCGCATCGTGTGCTCTCTCTCTCTAAAATTAAAAAAAAAAAAAATGAAACTGTATGAGTACTCAGTAAATATATGGGTACATTCTTTTCTACCTAGGAGCAAGGAACACTTTCAGGACCGTGACTCAAAATCCAAAAGCAAGAAAGGAAAAAATAGATAAACTTGATAATATAAAAATCTTTACATAGCAGAAGATAACAAGCAAACTAGACAAATAGAAAACTGGGAAAAAAATATCTACAACTGATTCACAGCTCATAAAATGAATTTCTAAAAATAGAGAAGTAAGAGACCAAAAACCTATAGAAAAATGAGCTAAAGGAGGCCATAGGCAATTCATAAAGATGGAAGTACAGGCGTCTTTTACCCACATAAAAAGATGTTCAGTGGAGCACCTGGGTGGCTCAGTCATTTAAGTGTCTGACTTCGGCTCAGGTCATGAACTCACAGTTGGTGAGTTCGAGCCCCATATCGGGCTCTGTGCTGACAGCTCAGAGCCTGGAGCCTGCTTCAGATTCTGTGTCTCCCTCTCTCTCTCTCTGTTCCACCCCCACTGGAGCTCTGCCTCTCTCTCTCTCTGTCTCTCTCTCTCAAAAATAAAGATTAAAAACTACTAATAAAAATTAATTTAAAAAGATGCTCAGTGAGAAACAATTTATAATGAGAACTGCAAATTAAAATTACACTAGCATATCACCTTGTACCTAATAATGTTGGCAAAAATCCAGAAGTTTGACAACACACTCTATAAGAAAATGGGCATTCGTTCATTTCTGGTGGAATAAAAAAAAATGATAAAATACCTGCAAAGGGAAATTTGTCAATATCTAGCAAAATCATATAGACACTTACCCTTTGATCCAGCAATTCCACTTCTAAAAATATATTTCAGGGGTGCCTGGGCGACCCTGTCAGTTAAGCATCTGACTGTTGATTTCTGCTCGGGTCATGACCTCATGGTTCATGAGATCAAGACCTCCTGCCAGGCTCTATGCTGACAGCATGGAGCCTGCTTGGGACTCTCTCTCTCTCTCTCTCTCTCTCTCTCTCTCTCTCTGCCTGTCCCTTGCTTATGTACTTTCTCTCTCTCTCTCTCTCTCTCTCTCTCTCTCTTTCTCTCTCTCTCAAAATAAATAAACTTAAAAAAATAATAATACAAATATATTTCAAAGATAATTGGTAGAATAGTGAAAGACATTTTTAAAAGTCTATTAATTTCAGTTCTATTTATAATAGCAAAAAATTGAAAATCACCCAAGTGTTCACCCATCAGGAACTGGTTTAATGAACTCTGATACATCCACTAAATGGAGTACTTACTATGCAGCCATAAAAAGGAATGTTGACTATTCTATACATAACCATTTTTTCCCCTAGTTTTCTAGGGATTTACACTGAGAAGAGAATTCTAGGTCCAATTTTTCTTTTATGGCTGGAATCAAAGTCCAGGTAACTTTTCTTAAAGTAATATATTATATTTTCACTGAGTTTTGTAACACAAATTCACATACATAAGTATATGTCTCACTCTCTTAATGAAATGTTAACACATTATATACAACTTTCTACTCCTTGTATTTTTGGATACTGGACAACACGCAGTGCATGACTGGGAACCTCGAAAGAAGATAAAGGAGTGGGGTGATTCCTCTGTCAAAAGGCAATTTCTGGACAGTGATGCAGGGAAGGAAAACTCCAACAAGAAGCCAGATATCTTTGGTTGAAGATAAAAGATTGGAATATGGGGAGGCTGAGGCCATTAGAACTTAAGGACATACTATACAAAAGGAAGCTTTGCAGAGAAAGAATTCCAGAAATTTGTATATAAGACCTTTGATACCACACTGCATGTGCAGATAATAAAACCTCATAAGCCCAGGAGGGACCCATGGATGGCTCAGTCGGTTAAGCCTCAGACTTTGGGTCAAGTCATGATCCCATGGTTCATGGGTTTGAGCCCCGTGTCGGGCTCTGTGCTGACAGCTCAGAGCCTGGAGCCTGCTTTGGATTTTGTGTCTCCCTCTCTCTCTCCCCCTCCTCCGTTCACACTCCATCTCTTTCTCCCTCAAAATAAGTAAACATTAAAAAAAAATTTAGACCTCATAGGCCAGGAAAGAACACCCTCTGAGGAAAAAGTATCAGCACTCTCTGACATAAACAATTTCCTGAGCTCACACTGGACTGAGGATAATTTGGGTTTTCCCCAGCCAGAACAGAGAGAATTCATTGAGTAATGAAGTATTTAGAAGTGATTCCAGAAGATCCACAACTAAGAAGTGCGCTAAATTGTCTCTACAGTAAAGACCATCTAGGCCTGCCTTGAATGAGCTTAGAAACAAGAAAGTTCTCCCATAAATCAATAACTTCTTGCTAGAAAAAAATCTGATACCCTTTAAAGAAATATAACAAAAATATAGCATTCAATAAATTAAAACACAAAACACCTACCATTCTGTCAAAACGTAATAGACAAAGGAGGGGGAAAAAATGCAACTTTTAACAAGGACAAAGATCAGCTGTAGAAACAGGCCCAGAAGTGACAGAGATGATGCAATTTGTAGACAAAAACATTGTAACAGCTATGATAAAATATGCATAAATGCTCAAGGATGCAAAAGAACACAAGAACAAAATGAGAAAAGAAATGGAAGATGTAACAAAGAGCCAAATGGCCTTTCTAGATATGAAAACTATAGTAGCTTAAATTAAAGGTTACTTGCATGGGATTAATAGCAAATTAGACATTACAGAAGAAATCATCAGTGACACTGCAGTAATAGAAACACACAGAAAAAAAACACAGAAAAAAAATGAGAGCCTAATGATCTGTGGGATAATATCAAGTGATCAAAAATACATGTAATTTGAGTTTCATGAATGTTACAAGGAGATTCTTCAGGTAAAAGCCTTTAAATTTACTGTGCCCCCTTTCCTGAGCTTCACATTTTTCTTCTTTAAAAAGACAAACATTTCCCTATCAGCTTTATATCATGTTATGTATCATTATTATATTAAAATGGAATGCTTGTATAAATCCAAATGATTCTCCCAGTTCGTAAATATCTTGACCCAATATCAGTTATAGTCTTTACATTTTCCAGTGGGATGATCAAAGATTATCTTGGTATCTTGAAATTCCACGTGAACAGCAAAGATTTATACGTGTAAATATAAGCTGCCTTTGAGATTGTCTGAAATCCTCTTTTGATGTATTGGCCAAAATGTCATATTTATTTCTCCTTTATTTTAATCACAGTTATCTCTAATCTCTACTATAGAATTCCAATGTATAAGAGACCTTTGAATAAATGTAAGTATTTATTGTCTTGATAGTTTGTGAACTAAAATCTCCAAAAGCCAACCAAGAAAAAATTTTTAAATCACAATTTACTTGAATAGTATCGATTAATTAATTTGATCACTGGTTATTTTTTTAAATTTTAATTCCAGTATAGTTAACATACAGTGTTATATTAGTTTCAGGTGTACAATATAGTGATTCAACAATTCTATACATTACTCAGTGCTCATCATGGTAAGTGTACCCTTAATCTTCACCTATTTCACCCATTCTCCTACCCACCACCCCTCTGGTAGCCATCAGTTTGTTCTCCAAGAGTCTGTTTTTTGGGTTGTCTCTTTTTTCTTTATTCATTTGTTTTATTTCTTAAATTCCACATGGGAATGAAATCATATGATATTTGTCTTTCTCCGACTGATTTCACTTAGCGTCATACTCTCTAGGTCCATCCATGTCGTTGCAAATGGCAAGATTTCATTCTTTTTGTGACTCAGTAATATCCCATTCTTCCATTCTGTCTATATACCACTTCTTCTTTATCCATTCATCTATTGATGGACACTTAGGCTGCTTCCATAATTTTGCTATTGTAAATAATGCTGAGGTAAACATAGGGATGCATATATCCTTTCAAATTAGTGTTCTCATGTTCTTTGGGTGAATACTCAGTATTTCCAGGAATTACTGGATTATATGGTGATTCTATTTTTATTTTTGAGGAACCCCCATACTCTTTCCCACAGTGGCCACACCAGTTGGCATTCCCCCCAACAATGCGAGCGTTCTTTTTTCTCCACATCCTTGCCAACACATGTTGTTTCTTATGTTTTGGATTTTAGCCATTCTGACAAGTGTGAGGTGATATCTCATTGTGGTTCTGATTTGCCTTTCCCTGATGATTAATGATATTGAGCATCTTTCCATGTGTCTGTTGCCCATGTGGTTAATTTTATGTCAACTTGGCTAGACTATATTGCCCAGTTTGTGCAAACCCTAGTCTAGATATTGCTATGAAGGTATTTTGCAGAATGATTAAAATTTATAACAGTTAACTTTAAGTAAAGTGGATTACCCTCCATAGTGTACAATCCCATGAGCCAGTTCTTTAAAATTTGTCTCTTGGGGCGCCTGGGTGGCGCAGTCGGTTAAGCGTCCGACTTCTGCCAGGTCACGATCTCGCGGTCCGTGAGTTCGAGCCCCGCGTCAGGCTCTGGGCTGATGGCTCAGAGCCTGGAGCCTGTTTCTGATTCTGTGTCTCCCTCTCTCTCTGCCCCTGCCCCGTTCATGCTCTGTCTCTCTCTGTCCCAAAAATAAATAAACGTTGAAAAAAAAATTAAAAAAATAAATAAATTAAAAAAATAAAATAAAATTTGTCTCTTGCTCTCTCTCTCTCTCTCTCTCACACACACACACACATCACACGCACACACCCTGACTGATACAATCACTAAAAAAAAAATGTGTCAAATGCTAAACATTTAAACTTTACCCAGCCTTTTAAAGCAGAAACTTCTTTATAGGTTCTGGAAATTTTCAGTTTTCCTAACTCATACTAGAACTAATCACCACACACTTCAAGCACAATATATTTCATTTGAAATTCCATGCTTTCATTACGTTTACATAAATATAATTATTTAACTTTAGAACACAATTCTAAATTTGTGCATGCAATCAAACATGCCATATCCCAATTCCCAATTTGGTATTCTTTAGTAACTGTACTCATCATTACTAAGAAAACCAGTCAAACTATATTCTTTAAAAATTAAGGTAAAAACCTAAATCTCCCAGATTCATTGTAGAATATCTTATCCTTTTAGATAATTAAAATATATTTAATACAAAATGCCCAAATTTGGAATGTTTTTAAGAGTCCTGAAATTTACAAATCATTCTTCTACTTCTAAAAAGGGGGGAGGTAGTTGCTTCAATCTCCATATGTGTAGTTCTGGAACCACACTGCCTGTAGATCGGGGTACTGTGAGAGGCTCAGCCTTGCTTTTAAACCCACACCTGCCAAGTGAGAGGCAGAGAGACAAGAAAGGGGTAAGGAGTGCTGGACAGATGGAATCAATAACTGCAAAGCTTTAAAATTATCACTCAGAGACTGAAAGGAATTACCTAGTCTAACCTGCTTTTGCATGAATTCCGTAACGTTATTCCCATCAGCTCTTACTGTGTCCTTAGCTTTGTGACACAAATAATACGTCGTAAGTATTCAAGCATCATAGTCACACGAAAAAGCCCATGTCTTTACCAAGAGTCCTGCTACCCAGAAAGAAGGGGATTTGGTAAGAAATAGTCGTTGGCAATAATTGGAAAATAAAAACATTCCATGCTTACTCTCAAATGAGACATCTTTACCATGCCAGTCACGGCCGTTACAACCAAAGGCAGAAATTATGTGTGAACATGATGCTTATTGCGTCATTTTCTAGGGTCTGTGTGGTTCGGCCAGAGGAGCCCCTCTTACCTTTTACACGGAGCCAAAGCGTGTGATTTCAGTGGAGAAGAGCCATGAAAATAATGTACTTTCTATTATGTTGATCATTTCTATTCCTCCTGGTTATTGCAAATGTCTGGAGGAAAAGAGAGTAACTCTGAAATGTAGGTTTCTTCTATCACACACTTTCTTTTCTGTGTCCTTCACAAACACATCTTTGTTGGGCTGCCAGGGTGGAGGGAAGGTTTTCAGAATATTTATCATTTTAGGAAGTAAGTGGATGTTTTCCATTTACATGAATATTTAGTCAGACTTGCTGACGAAACATTTTTGTTAACTTTTCCCAAAAGTTTGCTACATACTCTAAATTCATATTAGCTTTTACTTAGGTTCACTATCATTGATCAAGCATGTCTCTGCTCATTAATTATTTGTCCCATGTACCTATTAAGTTTAGAGTGGTTTAATGGGAATTCATTCCTCTAAAAATAAGACATTTAACAGCTATCATTAATGAACATTATTAGCTCCTCATTTACTAGTGACCCTGACTCATTCAAAGAGTAATTCATATTCAAGAAAGGATAAATGAACTAACTGAAAAAATTAACAATCTTATTGCATTAAGCAATTTACTTCCAATGACATTTCACTTTTTGTATTTAATAATTATCAAATCTTATCAGATGTTTATAATTTTGATCTATTTGATAATATTAATCATAATGCTAGTACTACAAGAACTACTAATAAATAAATGATAGCACATTGTTGGGAAAAAGTAATCCCTAAAGCCATCTGATTATAGGAAACTTCTTTTTTTTTTTTTAATTTTTTTTTTTGCAACGTTTATTTATTTTTGGGACAGAGAGAGACAGAGCATGAACAGGGGAGGGGCAGAGAGAGAGGGAGACACAGAATCGGAAACAGGCTCCAGGCTCTGAGCCATCAGCCCAGAGCCCGACGCGGGGCTCGAACTCACTGACCGCGAGATCGTGACCTGGCTGAAGTCGGACGCTTAACCGACTGTGCCACCCAGGCGCCCCTAGGAAACTTCTTAAAATTTCAATTTATAGGGGCGCCTGGGTGGCGCAGTCGGTTAAGCGTCCGACTTCAGCCAGGTCACGATCTCGCAGTCCGGGAGTTCGAGCCCCGCGTCGGGCTCTGGGCTGATGGCTCAGAGCCTGGAGCCTGTTTCCGATTCTGTGTCTCCCTCTCTCTCTGCCCCTCCCCCGTTCATGCTCTGTCTCTCTCTGTCCCAAAAATAAATGAACGTTGAAAAAAAAATTTTTTTTTTAAATTAAAAAAAAAAAAATTTCAATTTATATACATAATTTTCTTATAGTGATGTATATAGTGATAAGGAAATCAATAAAATAATTCCAAGCATAAACATATATTACATTAAAACAAAACCCAGGGGAAAATAGTAGAATAGAATTATGAGTTCAAGGACAAAAAGAAATGATAAATTCTCTAACAGTTAAAGATGACCTTGTACAAACACTTTTTAAAAAGTGATAAAGGTAGTAAAAAGGTAGGCAGTCCCTATGAGATGGCCTGCAGTGATTCCTTCCTCCTGGTATTCACGGCCTGTGTAATCCTATCACCTTGAGGATGCGCTTGGCCTACTGACTTGCTTTTAACAAGAGAATATAGCAGAAGTGATGGGATGCAGCTTCTAAGATTACATTACAAAAAGTGTGATTTCCATCTTGCTCATCCTCTTTTGTTTTCTTTCTCTCTCTTTTACACACACACACACACACACACACACGCACACGCACACACACATGCATGTGTCAGATAATGAATGGCCTTATGGAGGGCCCCATGTAACAAGGAACGGAGGGAGGAATGTTGCCATTGGCCAGCAAAGAACCAGACCCTCAGTCCAACAGTCCGCAAGAAACTGACTCTCGCTAACAATTATGTGAGTGAACATGGAAGCAAACTCTAGTCAAGTCCTCAGATGAGAATGAAGCCCTGGCCCTTGACTGCAGACTTGTAAGAGATTTAGAGTGACCTGACCCAGAGAAACTGTGAGAAAATTAATGGTTGTTTTCAACTGCTAAGTATAGGGACAATGTGTTACATGGCACTAGATAACTAATACAGTAGTTGTGTCAAATGGCTATTGTTTCTAGAATCCATTGGAGACATTTAAGAGTGACAAAATATTTTGAATTTAAAAAGGACACTATTGGGGCGCCTGGGTGGCTCAGTCGATTGAGCTCCGACTTCGGCTCAGGTCATGATCTCGCAGTCTGTGAATTCGAGCCCTGCGTCGGGCTCTGTGCAGACAGCTGGAAGCCTGGAGCCTGCTTCAGATTCTGTGTCTCCCTCTCTCTCTGCCCCTTCCCTGCTCATGCTCTGTCTCTCTCTCTCTCTCTGTCAAAAATAAATAAACATTTAAAAAAAAAAGGACACTATTTTTCAATAATCATAACATTACATCATTTACAGCTATTTAAACTTATGAGAAAACATTTTAGAGAGCTTACAGGGTTTGGGGGGCTTCATAATTTTTCTAAATCCTTTTGGAGAGTACATGAACAAAAAAATTAGCAAAGTCCTAACAGCATTGGGAAACCCTTATTCCTTAGTGATAGTGAAAGAGGTTAAAGCAGAGAATTAAGAGTGAAATAGGAACGAGAGGATTAAATGTTCTGCTTTGAAGAAGTAAGTTTAGTATTTGAACAGAGTAGGAAAGTACAACAAAAATAAGGGCCTCCAGCAATTGAGAGCTTACAGTTACAGTACAACAAAAATAAGGGCCTCCAGCAATTGAGAGCTTACAGTTACACATGTATCTAATTTAATCGTCACTACACCTTTGAAGGAGATTTTATTATTGAGGGGGCCATACTCCATTTTATTATCATACCCTATCTCCTTTTGTTGAGTTGAGCTTACAGATGAAGCACCCATTTATTTATCTAGCCATTTATCCATTGGAGCCAATATCCATTTAAGGGATACATCCACCCATTTGTCCAATTTATCCAATACACAATTGAGGCACTGTGAGTACCTTTACAGCATCACATAAATATTAATCCTACCCAAGGGCTAAAAGGACACATAGATGTCAGATTCTCCTCATCACAAAACTAAAACGCACGAGGCCTAGGTCTACCCCCAAGACTCTGATTCCCAAGACCTGTGCTTTTAACAGCTCTGTCTTCCCAGGACATAAGGAAAATGATTCAGTGCATTTTATGCTGTTCAGATAATATCAATCACTCACAGATTTTTGTTTCTCCTTTTACATAGAAGCATAGTAAATATGTATCCTAGACTAAACACTCTAGTTAAGCTTCAAAAACTTTTTTGTTGTGCCAAAATATACATATCATAAAACTTACCATTTCAACCATTTTTAAAATAATTTTTCTTTTTTCTTCTTTTTCTTTTCTTTTAATTTTTTTTTTAATTTACATCCAAATTAGTTAGCATATAGTGCAACAATGATTTCAGGAGTAGATTCCTTAGTGACTCTTACCCATTTAGCCCATCCCCCTCCCACAACCTCTCCAGTAACCCTCAGTTTGTTCTCCATATTTATGAGTCTCTTACATTTTGTCCTCCTCCCTGTTTTGATATTATTTTTGTTTCCCTTCCCTTATGTTCATCTGTTTTGTCTCTTAAAGTCCTAATATGAGTAAATATGACATTTGTCTTTCTCTGACTAATTTCACTTAGCATAATACCCTCCAGTTCCATCCACATAGTTGCAAATGGCAACATTTCATTCTTTTTGATTGCTGAGTAATACTCCATTGTATATATATACCACGTCTTCTTTATCCATTCACCCATCGATGGACATTTGGGCTCTTTCCATACTTCAGCTATTGTCGATAGTGCTGCTATAAACGTTGGGGTGTATGTGTCCCTTCAAAACAGTACACCTGTATCCCTTGGATAAATGCCTAGTAGTACAATTACTGGGTCGTAAGGTAGTTCTCTTTTTAGTTTTTTGAGGAGCCTCCATACTGTTTTCCAGAGTGGCTGCACCAGCTTGCATTCCCATTTAATTAATTTTTTTTAATGTTTATTTATTTTTGAGAGAGACAGACAGACCATGAGTGGGGGAGGGGCAGAGAGCTAGGGAGACACAGAATCTGAAGCAGGCTCCAGGCTTTGAGCTCTCAGCACAGAGCCTGAAATGGGGCTCGAACCCAGGAACTATGAGATCATGACCTGAGCTGAAGTTGGATGCTTAACCGACTGAGCCACCCAGGTGCCCCAAAAATTATATTTTTAAATTTTAAATATATAATTATAGAGCCTTACCCATGCCTGCCTACATTATTTTAATTAAATGGCCTTTCACAGATTGGCCAAGTTTAGATATTGTACAACTCTGAGGTTTAATGAATGTTTAGATGAAAACAGCTTCTAAGTTAGGAAAAAAACCAAGTACCCCCATATGATGAGGAGGACAGGACAAGCATATTATAATAAGAAAGGGGGCCCTTTGTAAGTGCAGCTGCTGCTGTATGTGCTGTAAGCACTCTGGAAATTGTCTCTCTACAGGGCTTTGAATTACTTAGTATTTTCCCTTTTTTTCAAGGCTTCTGCTAAAAGTCACAGTAAGGGAATATTTTGCAGCCTTAAAAAAAGGAAGAAAATCTTATGATTTGTTACATTATCTAACTGAAATAAACTAGGCACAGAAAGATAAATACACATGATCTTGCTTATATGTAGACTCTAAAATAGTTGAACTCATAGAAGCAGAATAGAATGGTGGTTGCAGTTAAGGTGGGGAAAATGAGGAAATGTTGGTCAAAGGATACAAAGTTTCAATTATGCAAGATAAATAAGTGCTGGAAATCTAATGTACAGCATGATGACTGGTAGTTAACAATATTGTGTTGTATACTTGAAATTGACTAAGAGGGTAGATTTTAAATGCCCTTACCACCTACCCTCATCTACCCCATACCCACACACAAGGTAACTATGTTAAGTTTGATTGTATTTATCCTTTCACAATATATACATATATCAAAGCATGTATAAGTGTATACAGCATCTGTTTATCACTTACAGTCCAATAAAGCTAAAGAAAAGACTCATGCACAATAAGGTATGAATAATAGACAATAACTCTGTGCCTTAGTCCTCTTGGCTGTGCAGAACCTTAAGGACCAACTTTATAAAACTTATAAACTTGTTCAAATATTTTTCCTCCATAAACTCAGAAGTGTCTTGATTTCCTAAGTGGTCATTCAGAAATTAATATCAATAGCAGAGAACCAGTTTATAACCATATAATTTTAACAACCTTGCATCCCTATAATTTCAGCCTGAAAACAAAGAGATGTAGAATTTTAGGCTGGCCTCTGCTGCAGAATTATGAATGTGCAATTCTTGTTTGGCTTTTGAAATATTTAGACTACTTTATCTAATCTTGTTATAGTCTCCCTCCCTGCCCCCCCCCCCCCCCGCTCCCCCGCAGCTAGAAATGATTGATGTAGTGGAAACTTCCCGTTTACATAGGAAGAAACAAAATTCCAGGGAAAGTACAGAACTGAGAAGTAAAAGGCAAATTGAAATTAAAATTCAGTATTCTTTGTTATATAGCCTACTTGCATTTAAGAGAAGAATTTTCAAGGAATCATGTACAAAATTCACTGGGAATAAATTTCTTGTACTGGAATTTCAGGCAGTCCTTAACTCAACTTCCACTGACACTTTTAGCAAACCTGGATTCCACTTGAATGGGGAGGGGTATAAAGAAAGGGAAGGGGTGGGATAGGAGAAGATAAGTATTTTACGTTTCCTATTCCACTTCTCCAATTCAACTTGAGTTGTCAACATTTATAGAAGGTTTATTATGTATTGGGCATTCTTTAAGGTGCTGGAGATCAAGCAAATTAGGCCTGGATTTTATTTCAAAACACCCAAAATCCGGTATTGGAGTGCGGTTTGTTGATTGATTGATAAACATTTTTAAATGTTTTATTTTATTTTTGAGAGAGAGAGACAGCGCGAGTGGAGCATGGGCAGAGAGAGAGACACACAGAATCCAAAGCAGGCTCCAGGCTCTGAGCTGTCAGCACAAAGCCCAACGCTGGGCTCGAACTCACAGAGGGCGAGATCGCGACCCGAGCCAAAGCCCGACGCTTAACTAACTGAGCCACCCAGGTGCCCCTTCATCATTCTTGAAAACCTCACTGGTGGGATGAAATATTTTTATAATATTATAGTCTTGTAATGCAAGGTAAGGAGTGGCTAATATCTCAGAGCCCCTGAGATTTTTTTCTGTGGTCAGGATCACCATAAACAGTTTACCCCAGCTGGAACCAGCCTCTGTCCTTCCCAGAGAGACCACACTATTTTTAGCTTACATTGGAAAAATCTTCTTGCACCACTCTTTGTCAAGGTTCCAGCTGCTTTGTGTTTGCTAATCTCTATTTAGCATTGCAAAAACTCCAGAATTTTCTCAGCTTACCCTTTACAATATTACAAAAAATACAGTGAGAGTTTAGGTTTGTATTATATTGCATTCACTCAATAGTATTTTTTGAATGCCTATTTCAGGTTCCTGGGATATAACAGTGAACATAACAGGCAACGATTCTTGCCCTTATGGAATGTATACTCCAGTTAGTACGTATAATAAAAATCCGAAATTATTGAGGTTCAAAAAAGATAGTACATTTTTCTTGCCTGTAAAATAAGTCCGGATTTAGTTGGTCCAGGACTTGATTGGTGGCTTCACTGTCACCAAGGATCTAAACTCCTTCCCTGTTTCTCCTTTCTAACCCCCACCTCATAGCTAACACCTTCATGATTAGAAGAAAATGGCTGTTGTAATCCAGCCATCACATCCATATTCCAGGCAGCAGGAAGGAGGGGAATGCCTGATTGCTAATTAGCTGTTTTAAAACAGCTTTCCTCAAATCCTCACCCATTTATGTCCCCTTAGAGAAAGGATATCTACCAGGGAGGCTGGAAACGGTAACTTTAAACCCGGGCACATATATGCAACCACCATTTTAGTAGTTTTATTACCAGGGAAGAAGGGGAAAATGGATACTGGATAGGCAACAGTCTTTGTCACAGATATCTTAATATTCAATATGAATTATGGGGGCGCCTGGGTGGCGCAGTCGGTTAAGCGTCCGACTTCAGCCAGGTCACGATCTCGCGGTCCGTGAGTTCGAGCCCCGCGTCAGGCTCTGGGCTGATGGCTCGGAGCCTGGAGCCTGCTTCCGATTCTGTGTCTCCCTCTCTCTCTGCCCCTCCCCCGTTCATGCTCTGTCTCTCTCTGTCCCAAAAATAAATAAACGTTGAAAAAAAATTAAAAAAAAAAAAAAAAAAGAATTATGTATGCATGTATGTGTATCTATAAATGGATGATAGATTTATAAGGAGAAATTTCAGATTATCACATGGAGGAATTATATATATGCATACATATATATACATGTAATATATACATGCATATGCATGCATATGCATGCATGCACACATGTATGCATGCATATACGTGCATATGCATGTATATACTACATATATATATGTATGCATATATATGATAATTCCTCCATGTATATATATATGCGTATATATGTATATATGTATGTATATATATGTGTATATATATGTGTGTGTGGGGGGTTTAAGCTTTTAAAAAAAATCATATATTAAACTTTTACCCATCTATAAATTTGTAGAGTGCTGAGTACCCCACCTAGATAGTTATTATTTAAGGAGTATGGGTTATGGGCTGTCACCCATTTCATTTAGTAAAATGCACCATTCTTGGTTCTCAAAATAATCTGCAAATTCCTTAATGTATTTATAATTAAAATAAAAGAGATCTCCACTGATCTCCTAAATAAGAAAAAAAAACCCTTCTCTGAGGGGTTCTATTTTGGGTTCAGGGAAGATAGTGTGTGTCCCTAAGTCCTTGGCCTCTTAGTGGTATGACTGGGCATGAAACTGTAGTCAGTTGTCCCCTGCCCCCCTCTTTGCCACGCCCTGAAGCCCCAGGAATGAACAAGGCCTGTGACTTTAAAGCAGCAGGTGTAATGGGAAGAGCTCTGGGCACCTGATTAAACTCAGTTCTGGCTGAGTTGTGAAGGAGCTGACTTCCCTTCTTTTGGTCTCAGTTTCCTGATTTGTAAAATGAAGTTGATTAAATCAGTGAGCGTGAGAGCGATTTATTTCACTGCTAGAGTAATCACTAACTTCTTGAAAGGTTTCTGAATTTGTACTGTCCCTGTCTTTTTTTTTTTGTCTTAGAAATAATTTTGAGTGAAGATAGGCATATATATCAACAAAAGCAAAAGCACATTTTCCAGTTGTCCTGACAAAGAGGAAATTCCTTCGGTAGCGTATGCATCTACTCTGGCTGCCGTAACAAAATACCTATAGTTAGGTGGCTTAAACAACAGACATTGGTTTTCCCACAGTTCTGGAGGCTAGATATCCATGATGAAGGTGCCAGCAAATTCAGTTTCTGGGAGAGGTCTCTTTTTGTCTTGTGGACAGTCACCTTCTTCTTCTGGCCTTTCTTCTGTGTATGCACAGGAAAGAGAGAAAAAGGTCTGGGGTCTCTTCCTCTTCTTATAAGGACTCCAGTCTTATTGGATTAGGGTCCCACCTTTATGAATTCATGTAATCTTAATTACCTCCCTAAAGGCTCTGTCTCCAAATATAGTCACGTTGGGGCTTGGGGTTTCCACATACAAGTTCAGGGAGAGAACATGACCCGGACAATCTATCACAAGTTATAACAGGAAGAGCGGTGTTCTACAATCATTTCTGTGTGATCGTGGTGACATAGGCAATAAACTACCTGTGTTGTATGTTAAAGTCTCGGGTAGCTTCCTCATTTTTGGCCTAACTTATTCAAATTGTATAGCTTAGCTGACAATAAGACTGGATAATTTCTCCATGGCTCTTTCATTTTCCTCATTTAACTGCCTGAGAAAGAAAAGACCAGCTTCCTTTCAAAGGGTACACATTTATTTTAACATTTACTCTTCAGTGTCTATGTCTTCAGAGCAGAAGTCTACTGCAAACAACATAATTATAATTAGTAACAACAACAAAACACACCTTTGTCTTTCTATTTTAGGCATTTAATCAATTTTTTTTTTCCAGTAAGCCCAGAGAGAAAAAAACCTAAACTTCACTGCGTGCTTGCTCTGTGTTGGACATAATACTGGACGCTTTGCATAATTTGCTAGTTAAATCCTCACAACGGCCCTAAAGACTATTACTATATCCACTTACAGAGAAGGAAATGAAAAGTAACTTGCCCACGGTTATATTCATAGTTAGTAATGGAGCCTGAACTTCAATCCCGATCTGCTTAGTGCCAAAGCCTGTTCTCAGCAATATTATTTTGGGTAAAGCTGAATATATATGATTCCAAGTAGATTAAGAATCCCCTCTATTGTTAAAAAGCATGAACTAGAACTATGTGTGGATATGGAATGATTTCCAAGACGTATTGTGGGGACTTTGAATTGATACTTGCATATGGTATAAAGTTAGAAGTTAATAAAAGTATAATAGTGACTAGTAAGTCTTGATTCCATCTTATTGCTTTAGGGTCTCCATTTTTCTTCCCAGTGGCAACCACTATTAGCAGTCTCCTTGTATTTTGTTCTAGAGATATTCTATGAATTTACAGGCAGGAGATAGACACGCATACACGTATTCTGAAAACACAAATGGTGGCTTATTATAAGCACTGTTCTGTACTACCCCCCCCCCCCAGTAAACAATATATTCTCTCTGAGGAAAGAAATTGAAAAATTAAAGGGTCTGGAGTGAGAAGGAGACTCACTTCTCGCTGTGCACTCTATGAATAATTCTTTAACCATGTGCATGTGTTAATTTTTTTCAATTATAAAGTACACAGCAAGAAAACTTTTGCATATTCTTTTTTTAATTTTTTAAATTAAAAAAAAATTTTTTTAACGTTTTATTTATTTTTGAGACAGAGAGAGACAGAGCATGAACAGGGCAGGGGCAGAGAGAGAGGGAGACACAGAATCGGAAGCAGGCTCCAGGCTCTGAGCCATCAGCCCAGAGCCCGACGCGGGGCTCGAACTCACGGACCGCGAGATCGTGACCTGAGCTGAAGTCGGACGCTTAACCCACTGAGCCACCCAGGCGCCCCAGCTTTTGCATATTCTTAATCTTTGGATGAAGATCTTAAAAACAAGTGGTGAAATTTTAAAGAAAACCAATTTGTTGTCCTTTTATTTCTTTTAATTTTGTGGCACCATTAACTTTCTTGTTGAGGAGCATGATTTTCAGCAACATTTACTTTCTGAATTAAGCTTTGGCTTGTGATGCTACCGAAACTCACTACGAAAAGGAAATGTTGTTGTGTGTGAAATACAGAATCCAGGTTTTGGGATAAAGCCTGGCCACCCTCTGGTGGTCTTAGTTCGAATAAAAATAGCTTTCAACTATAATAACTTTTCTTTATAGCAAGTCTTAAAGTCATGATATTAAGAGATAAAAAGGATCAGAATCTATCATACTTACTTTACAGATGAGAAAATAGAGTACCAAAGTGGTAAAGCAATATGCCTCAAAACATAAAGCAGAGTCCTGACATTCAGTCTGCTGCTTTCTGCGTTAAAAAAATAACCTTAAGACTGGGGCGCCTGGGTGGCTCAGTTGGTTAAGTGTCCAACTTCGGCTCAGGTCACCATCTTGTGGTTTGTGAGTTTGAGCCCCATGTAGGGCTCTGAGCTGTCAGCACTGGAGCCTGCTTCAGATTCTGTCTCCCTCTCTTTCTGCCCCTCCACCGATGTCTCTCTCTCTCTCTCTGTCTCTTATTCTTTCTCTCTTTGAAAAATAAAAAGCATTAAAAATTTTTTAAATACCTTAATAAGTACCTTACAAATATTTTATTCACTAAATTTGTAACAAAAAAGATATGACCTGTATAACAAGAAAACAAGAAAAGCAATTATAATTCTTGCAAATTATATTAAATGCCAGCTCCTTTCAAATTTGGAAGTTAAATTTTAGAGATGAGTTAGAATTTCTGAAAGAAGTCAAGTTTTAGAGATGAGTTAGGATTTCTGGAAGAAGTCAACCTTAATGGAGAATTTGAGAGAGGACAGAGAGTTGGCTTGTGGGATAAGAAGGTAAAGATTTTTCTTGCGTAGGGGCAGCATTAAAGAACACCCAGAAATGTCAGTGAGTGTAGGGAACAAAAGAATCTTTCAAAAGAAATCTGTAGGCAATGCATGTTAGTGAGATGAGGAAGGGGAGATTTTTCTTTGTTATCTTCTTGAAAGTTTTCTCTTTGAAGGATAGTCAAGAAAAAACCAAATTCTAAAACTTTTCAATTTATTTAAGAACATTAACTACTCTTAAGGTTTGTTTTTAATGCATCAGACTTTTTTTTTATTAAGACCATTTTTTAAGAGCAGTTTTAGGTTTGCAGAAAAATTGAGGGGAAGGTACAGATCCCATACCTACCCTGTCCCCACACATGCATAGCCTCCCCCATTATCACCTGCCCCCACCAGGGTGGTACATTTGTTACAATTGATGAACCTACATTGACACATCGTAATCACCCAAAGTTAGAGCTTACATTAGGACTCATTCTTGGTGTTGTACATTCTATGGGTTTAGTCAAATGTATAAATGACATGTATCCATCATTCTGGTATACTGAATATTTTCACTGCCCTAAAATCCTTTGCGCTCTGCCTATTCATCTCTCCCAACCCCCACCATCCCCACCACCACCACCATTCAATCCCAGGCAACCACTGGTCTTTTTACTTTCTCCGTAATTTTGCCTTTTCCAGAATGTCATATAGTTCAAATCATACAGTATGTAGCCTTTTCAGATTGGCTTTTGTCACTTGGTAATATGCATTTAGTTTCTTCCATGTCTTTTCATGGCTTGATAGCTCTTTCTTGTTAGTTCTGAATTATATCCCATTGTCTGGATGTACCACAGTTTATCCATTCACCTTCTGAAGGACAACTTGCTTCCAAGTTTCGGCAGTTATGAATAAAGCTGCTATAAACATCCATATGCAGGTTTTTGTGTGGACATAAGTTTTCAACTCCTGTGGGTAAGTATCAGGAAGCAAGATTGCTGGATCATATGGTGAGTGTATGTTTGATTTTATAAGAAGTCACCAACTGTCTTCCTAAGTGGCTCCACCAGTTGCTATCCCACCAGCAATGAATTAAGATTTCTTGTTGTTCCCTATTCTCCCCAGCATGTGGTGGTGTAGGTGTTCCAGATTTTGGCCATTTTAATAGGTGTGTGATGATACCCCAGTTCTCCTAAACAATTCTCTCAGTAATGTGGTTTCTAGATCCCTCACTGTTGTGCTTGCCCTTCATAGAAAGCTCTATTTATGAGGAAACTGAGGCTCAAAGAGATAAATTATTTGCTGAAAGTCACATAGTCAGCAACACTAGAGCTGAAATTTCTATTCATCATTACTTATAGTGAATTGACTCATAATATAGTGACTTCTTTTTTACTGTGAATAATGCTGTATTACAAACTATAATAAAGAAAGGAAAGGAAAGGCAAAGAAAAGAAAAGAAAAGAAAAGAAAAGAAAAGAAAAGAAAAGAAAAGAAATTCAAACAACACCATAGCAAGTGCAAAGACCCTGAGGCTGGAGACTGATTGGGTGTTTGAGGAACAGCACAGCAAAGAAACAAACAAAAGAAAAAATACTGTATTAGAAAATATCAAGGATCTCAGGGACTCTGAGAAAAAAGCCAGACAACTTGTAAGATTTCATTTTTCGGGTGAAAGCATTCCTGCCTTTCTGACTAAGAGGACTGAACAGGTTTGAAGGAAGCCAGTATTATTTTTATTTCTTAGTCAATGAAAATGAAATGATAGCTTTTGAAGAATATGCTGTCTTCCAGAGCTAAGAAATTCAAGGCGCATAATGAGCATACTAGATTTTTAATGTCTGGTGTTCAGATTTAAGATGATCATACATATTCCCTATATACCTGGCAACTTGTTTCTCTAGCTAAACTTCTCTTTCTTAAGAATATATAAACAACATGGGGCACCTGGGTGACTCTGTAGGTTAAGCATTGGATTCTTGATTTCGCCTCAAGGTCACGATCTCACAATTGTGAGTTTGAGCCCTGCATAGGGCTCTGTGCTACTAACACAGAGCCTACTGGGGATTCTGTCTCTCCCTGTCTCTCTGCCTCTCCCCTGCTTGTGTACTCTCTCTCTCTCTCTCTCTCAAAATAAATAAATAAAAAGTAAAAATCCAAATATATAAACAACATATATAGTTCACAGAAATACCTTGTACTCTATTGCATATTTATTCAAAAGTGAAATATATGTACTGATCTTAGAGGTTTATGCTTATTGTAAATGGTAAGATTTATGAATTGCTGAGTAAACCTTACCAAGAATCCTAGAAATGAGTGATCCTGCTTTGATTTCTCTCTCGGGTCATTTCTAGGTCACTGTAGTCAGAGTCTTTAACACTGCTTAGTCATGATGGGAATTATAGTTGACCTGGATTTCCCCATTGACTTTTCTGCTTGATGACCTCTGAAATATAGTGTGAGCTCTGTTTCAGTCTCGACTTCAGTAGCAGGAAACTTCTGCTTTTTTTCCCAAACATACTCCCTCAAACTTATACAAGTCAGAAGTCACAGTAAAATCACACAACAGATGTTTCTGGCATATGATTCACCAATAGAGACTCTGTGGGCACCAGTCTAGAATTTTTCACCCGCTCCCGGGTACCACTTAACACATTAGAACCATTTCCTACTAATTCAAACTAATTAGACAAGAACAATCTGAATGAGTAAAATATTTAGTCATATACTTAAGAAAACCTTTCCATTATAATGATTTTACACTTATAGAAATATTACAAGAATAATTCATAAAATTCCCATATATCTCTTGCCAAGATTCCCAAGTCCTTTACATTTTTACCATATTTGTTTTATCAATCTATTTGTACATGTCCATATTCCTTTCTTTTTTCTGAACCATTTGAAAGGTCATTCTTTTATAATTCCCTTTACCTTACATTATTTCCTATGTATTTCCTAAGAATAAGGGCATTTTCGTACATAACCACAGCATAGTCATAAAATTTGAGACACTTAAATTTTGCACTTAATTTTATCCAATCAACCGTTCATATGTTTTCAGTGATCCCAATAATGTGTGTATAACAGCCAGCAACTCTATGCCTTGCAACTCCTCTTGGGCTTGGTAAACTCCTGTTGCAGAACCTTAAAGATCAACCCATTTAAAACCTACAAACCTTTTCACATTTTTCCATTCATGCACCCCCGAAATGTTATGATTTCATAAGCAATCAGAAGTTAACATCAACACCAGAGAACAAGCATAAGCACCTTGCATCCATATAATTTCCGGCTAAAAACAAACAAAAAAGTTAGAATTTTAGGCTGGCTTCTGCTGCAGAATTACAAATGTGCAGGTCCAGTTTGGCTTTTGAAATGTTTGGAATTCTTCATTTCACCCTGTTATAGTCTATAAGGCCTCCTAGCTAGAAATGATTGATGATAGTCGAATGATAGTCAAAACTCTTCTGTTTTCCACAACTTTAGGGAAAGTATTGTAAAAGTCCAAGTGTTGTGTGACCTACTTGCATTTAAAAGATTAATATTCCAAGTAATCAATTAAAAAACCCACAAGGAATACATTTCTAGTCCTGGAATACAGGCAGTTCTTAACAGGCAAAACATCAGATCAGTGGTTGATTGCGGACAGGGATAGGGATGAGTTTGACTAGGAAGGAGCACAGAATTTTTCTGGAAGGATTGAAATGTTCTATATGTTGATAGGGGTGTTAGTTCCATGGATATACGCACTCGTCAAAATAGACTGAACTACATACTTAAGGTCTGCTATGAATAGGCCTTTAGTAATGTAGTAGTAAGGTGTGGCGACAGGGGAAGCATTCTATATTCTTACAATTACATCTCGGTCTTAGCCTAGTTTGTGTCTCTGGAGTGTGAACCTCCCCAGTGTTCCTCAGTATTTTTCTCCCTTAAGTAGGACAGGATGTCTAGAATGGGCTGGGATTGGCTATTTCCCTTCTTTCAGGTCACTTAGTAATCAGCCTAAGTTAGGCTAATTAGAATTAGCCTAAAATTCTAATGTGGTTAACTAGTTTTCTCTGAGGTCAGGCCTTGTTAAGAACAGAGTGCTCTGGCATGTTTCAAAATGGTTCCTTTACCTTCCACCTACCAGAAGCACAAGATGATTTTTCTCTGATATTTACTGTGGGAACCTAGTTGGCCTCATGGAGGTAACACTCACAATATTTTGGGTCCCTCCCTATGACTAGGTCCCCCCTGGGGTTTTTAACTCTAAGATTTCACCACACTGTGCCTCCAGTAATTTATTAATCCTAGTTCATGATTTCCTACCTAGGCGCTGGTTCCTCTGGTAGTCTCCACTGTTGAGGCTTGACTCTGATAAGTCATGTCTCCCTGTATTCATCTGTCTATCTCTTCAATCTGAGATTGGACAGAGGTTTGCTATGTGTCTTCCCCTCTCTTAAAAGTCCAAGAAGATTAGTTAATTTACAGATTTTTAGGACAGAGTAGTAACTTCCAAGCTCCTTACAGGTAAAACCAGAAACCAGAAGTTCAGGCTTTTTTTCTTTTTTCTTTTTTTTTTTTTTAATTTTGAGAGAGAGAACAAGAGAGAATGTGCAAGTGCACATGCACACGCAGGAGAGGGGCAGAGAGAGAGGGAGAGAGAGTATCCCAAGCAGGCTCCACACTCAGCGTGCAGCCCGACATGGGGCTTGATCTCAACAACCCTGTGATCACGACTTGAGCCGAAATGAAGAGTCCAATGCTCAACCACCTGAGCCACCCAGGTGTGCACCCACATTCAGTATTTTTTTTAATGTTTATTTATTTTTGAGAGAGAGAGAGAGAGAGAGAGAGAGAGAGAGAGTGCAAGGAGGGGAGGGGCAGAGAGAGAGGGAGACACAGAATCTGAAGCAGGCTCCAGGCTCTGAACTGTCAGCACAGAGCCCAACGTGGGGCTTGAACTCATGAACTGAACCGTGAGATCCTGACCTGAGTGGAAGTCCGATGCTTAACCAGCTGGGCCACCCAGGCACCCATTATAATACTCTGGAAATTTATCCAGAAAACCTTTTGATACAGAAGATCTTTTAGAATGAAAATTTGGTCATTTAATTTATCACACTGGAAAATTCTGATGGTTCCCCATTGTTTAAATTACAGTCGAAATCCAATTCCATTGGTATGGCAGACAAGACTCTTCAGGATCCAGCCCCAGTAGGACACTCTAGTCCCTCCACTCAGTATCCTTCACCATACCCCTTCTATCTGGTCAGGCTGAGTCCTGGCAGCTACGACCTCCTATGGATCATGCTTTTTCTTGTCTCTTGGGTTGCTCATGTTATTGCTGACCCTACAATGACCTCCACCTCCTTTTCTATTTAAATAAAACGTCATCATTTACACACCACAAACATTACCTTCCTTCTGAAGTTTTTCCTTCCATTCTTCCAATCCTCCTGAAAGCAGTGACAACTTTCTTTTTAAACACACACATATACTTATTTATTTATTTATTTATTTATTTATTTATAATAGCACCTACAGTATTTTCATTACACTTAATTGTTGACAAGTTTATTACACTAATCTCTTGAGGGCATGGACTACATCTCATTGCTTTTGAAATCCACATGCCTAAAATTGTACAGTTAAGCTGGCCATATGACAAGGTTTGTGCTGGTTTACCTGGCTTCATTATTAACTGCACTCCCTTTCACTCTCAAAAGTGTCATATTTGACAAATTATATATAATTTGCATAGTATATGTTTGGTAAAGTTTTGAATACATAGTATATGTTTGGTATAAACATACTTCTGCGTAGTATATGTTTGGTAAAGTTTTGAATGAACGGATGAGATTTAATTTGTCTTAATTAGCCCCATATCTGAACACTAGTATATACAATAGACTACATATAGACAATATATGTAGTGAGAATTTTTAAAAAGTTAATTGCTTATGATGTCTTTTTTCCTTAAGCTTCACTCCCACCTGATTTAATATTGCTTCAAGTTACCTTGGGCAACACAGCATCAATTGCCTGCTTGGCTCGCTGCTTGGTTTCAGAGTTGCTGTAACTTGTCTTATTTTTTTTATTTAAAAAAAAATTTTTTTTTAACATTTATTTATTTTTGAGACAGAAAGAGACAGAGCATGAAAGGGGGAGGGTCAGAGAGAGGGATACACAGAATCTGAAACAAGCTCCAGGCTCTGAGCTGTCAGCACAGAGCCCCACGCGGGGCTCGAACTCACTGACCGCAAGATCATGACCTGAGCCGAAGCCGGCCGCCTAACCGACTGAGCCACCCAGGCGGCCCTAACTTGTCTTATTTTATTTTATTTATTAAAAAAAATTTTTTTTTCAACGTTTATTTATTTTTTTGGGGACAGAGAGAGACAGAGCATGAACGGGGGAGGGGCAGAGAGAGAGGGAGACACAGAATCGGAAACAGGCTCCAGGCTCTGAGCCATCAGCCCAGAGCCTGACGCGGGGCTCGAACCCACGGACCGCGAGATCGTGACCTGGCTGAAGTCGGACGCTTAACCGACTGCGCCACCCAGGCGCCCCTTATTTTATAATCATCAGAAATACCTCCTGATGCCAGTCTTCCAAAATCACAACGAATAAATAAAACCCCCAAAACGCGCAGTAAAGGCTAACATGCTAAAACAAAAGTTGTCACCTAACCCTAGAATCACACTGCCTCGTTAGGTCTAACACAAGATAGGTGGCGCAAATCACTTTGTTTTGCCCAAAACAAAGATGGACTCCGTAGCAGTCAGAGCCCTTTCCTTTCCGGACCAATCGAAATCCAGCATTCAGGGCACCGGGTGTCCTCACTTCCTCCTCGTCTTCCTGGGTCTCTAATTTGGCGAGTCGGGACTATCCGCCTCTGATCCGAAACGGCTGTGGCAGCGCCAGGGCGGCGAGGCCCAGAAGCGGCGGGCGGGATGAGCGGGGCGCGCGTCGGAGCGGTGCGGACGCTGCGGGTGCCGGGCCGCCATGGCTATGCGGCCGAGTTTTCCCCGTACCTGCCGGGCCGGCTGGCCTGCGCCGCCGCGCAGCACTATGGCATCGCGGGTGAGGCCGCGCAGCGCCCGGGGCGGGGGCGGGTTCCATCCGAACCCCAGCTTCACCCTGCGGTGGGAAAGCACTTCCGACAGTAGACAGTGCCACACGTGTACACCAGGGGGAGCCGAGGAGCGCGCGAATTCTGGCTTCCTCCTTTGTCCATTGTGGGGAGTGGGTCTGGGTCTATGATCCTTTTCAGTTACGTTGCGGAAGTAGCATCTGGGAGGTGCCTGCTGGCCCATACTCTTATTCCTTAGGGCACCTCCTCCACCTCCACCTGACCACCCAATCCCACCCCCAGGCACACGCTTCCTGCCTTGAGCGGGCTCAGCGGATGTGACCCCTCTGGCCGTTCGGACGGGACCGACAGCACTTGTAAAGGGGACAGTCCGCAGGGTCACCTGAGTACCTGCTAATGGGTCCACCTTCCTCACAGTCTGCATCCGGGCTGTGGGTCGTAAGAAGGATGGCCTTGAGCGGACGCTTGGAGTCTCCCCACAGTTGCCATCATGAAATTGATCAAGTTCTGCCCCTACCTCTTGTTGTCTCAGGAGGAATACACACGTTTGCAAGTAGTTGGAGGTTCAAGTTAACTCGTGCGCGCTCTCTTTCTGTCTCTCTCTTTTGTAATGTTTATTTTCGAGAGAGAGAGAGAGAGAGAGAGAGAGGGAGAGAGAGAGAGCCCCTGAGCAGGGGTGGGGGCAGAGAGAGAGAGGGAGACTGAGGATCCTATAAGCAGGTACTGTGCTGTCAGTGCAGAGCCCCATATAGGGCATAAACCGGGAGATCATGACCTCAGTGGGATGCTTAACCAACTGAGCCACCCAGGGACCCCAAGTTCACTGTCTCTTTTCAAGGACTAGATTGGAAGGTGGGATTCCATTCTTAAAATTTCTTCTTTTAACTTAAAGCTTACCTGTTATTTATGCACAGAAGCTCTGTGAAATAATTCATTGCATAACGTCAGCTTTTGATAGTTGTTTTTCTTCGGCCCTAGGGCGGAAAAAAAATGGTATGATTTCTAAAATTCAGAAGGCAAGAAATATTTACTTATATTTTCACCACTTAGCTCTTACTGCTTGCACTGTTACATTCAAGTTTACAATACTTACCCACCAGTTAGGTTGAAACTCAGGAGTTTGATACTTTAAATTAAATCCTTTGTAAAAATGTACAAGGAGGTGTTTTTTTTTTTTAAATCCTGTTTAAATTGAGTGTTTTTCCTCCCTCAGTCTATATAACAAATACATCTTTTAAAATATGCTTGTCCCTTAGAAAAATAATTCATTTTGGGTAGATGACTAACCTACTCAGCACTTTACCATCTAGTATGTGGTACATTCCACCAGGTATTTTGTTTTAAAATCCCATGCTGAGTGTATTTCAGATTTTTTAGCAAGGCAGTGTGATGCAGTAGAAGAAGCAGAGCTTCTGGAATCTGTCGGCCAAAGGTTTCTTGCCTGGAAATAGGGATTATGACACCCATTTGGGAGGTTTATGTGCCTGGCAGCCTGTCTGGCCATACAATATTAATTCAGATATCTCTCCCCGCCCCCCCCCCCCCCCCCCGCTTTAGGGCTGTGTCTGGATCCCAGGCATAGGTGAGATAAGTTTAATATTTCACGGTTGAGGTGCAATATAGAAAAACAGGAATGGAGCGCACAGTCCTGATCAGTTTGTATACACGGTCTCAATAACTTGAGGGAGAAATTTGTGGTAGTAAAATTAAGTACTCATTCCTCAGCAACCTCCCCCCCGCCCCTTCACCTTAGCTGTTCCCCTGGGCAAGTTCAAAAGCATGATCTTGATTTTTTTTTTTTCTCCTTAGGCTGTGGAACCCTTCTGATATTGGATCAAAATGAATCTGGGCTTAGACTTTTTAGAAGGTAAGGTGGCTCTAATGATTAAACTTACAGGTATCCTCTTTTGCTACCAAAGCCTTAATGTAATTAGATTTTGAATCTTTTTGATCGGTAAAATATTTTTTCATTTTTAAATTTGTGGTAGAAAAGAAACTTCAGCATTTGCATATATAGAACTTATTTTTGCCAGTAAACTGTGATTATGTCACTTTTCTTCTAAAGCCCTTGTCTCTTAGTGTTCATTTATAAAGTAGAAAACTTAAACATAAAAAAATGTAAACTAGTTAGTATACTGTGTGACGTTTCTAACTTTGCTGTCTTCTTCACATAGTTGGGGTTAATTCATTCAGGAGCTAATTATCCATTTTGTGAGTTATCTAGCACTGCTTTCCGTTTCTTGTTTCTATGGCTGTCTTGACTGTTGGACTCATTAACACCTCCATCTGGGTTAGTCAATGTCAGAGAAAGGACAGGAAACTCTGTCATGAGATCATGACCTGCTCACAGCTCAGGCGAAATTTTATGTGGGAAGTTGAAATTCTTGGTCTAAATTAGTATTGTGAAGTGCTTGCTGCTCCCTCCTGTGAACCACACAACCCAAAAAAACGCAAAACAGTGAGCATCCAGGTATGGCGTCCTGCCCTCATGAATAGCACCAAATTTCTAAATGGGAGACCGAATTTTAATCCAGCTCCACAGTTTTCTTGCTGTGTGACCTGGGATGTTCCTGTCACATCTCTGAACTCATTTCTGGGTCTGTCAAGTTCTAGCTCTGTTTCTCTTCCATAGTTGTGAAGACCATGTGAGATAATGGGTGTTAAAATATGTGATAAACTTGAAAGACTGTAAAATTGTGGTTCCTATTTTATGTTCAGCTGCCTGTGCAACCAGATTTTTTTTATTTTACTTTTCCTGGTGTAGCTTTGACTGGAACGATGGTTTGTTTGACGTGACCTGGAGTGAGAACAATGAACACATCCTGGTCACCTGTAGTGGCGATGGCTCGCTGCAACTCTGGGACACGGCCAAAGCCGCAGGACCACTGCAGGTCTACAAGGAACACACTCAGGAGGTAGGAAGGCAGGTCTTTCTGGGCTGATTGGTTTTGTTTTAGATGAAATCCATTTGGGGATGGAAACAAGGGGACTGGAAGTTTAAGCTTTAGTATTTCTTGCATATGTTAGATGTCATTTGTTATTTGATTATTCCGACATTAAGTACATCTTGCCCTAAGGAGCTAAGAAAGAAGGAAAGGTCAAGCTTCTTCTTAGGCAGTAAAAACGCCCCCAGTGGTAGGTATGCTGTAGCGCTGTTTCCTCTAGAAGAGGCCCATCTCTTTCTTCCCGCTGTAGGGTATGCTTGCCCTATCCCGCCTTAAGGCGGAAGTAGGCAGACTTTTCACCAAGGCGTCACAAGATTGCCTTTAGGGCCGCAGTAAGGTTCCTAGGGATTTTCAGAATATAGTGGAGCAAGAGCATCAAATGCAGATTATGAGACAGAGCTTACTGAAGAAATTTGAAATCTAAACCAGTTCATGTATCTAGGTTCTGTGTGTATGTATACAGGTAGCACAGAAGATAGTTTGGTTTTCATATCCTTTAGATAAATACCTAGTAGTGCCATTGCTGGGTCGCAGGGTAGTTCTAGGTTTCATTTTCTTGAGGAACCTCCATACTGTTTTCCAGAGCGGCTGCACCAGTCTGCTCTCGAACCAACAGTGCAAAAGGGTTCCCCTTTCTCTGCATCCTCGCCAACATCTGTCGTTGCCTGAGTTGTTAATTTTAGCCATTCTGACAGATGTGAGGTGATGAACCGCTGGGTTCTGCTCCTGAAACCAGTACTACACAGTATGTTAACTAACTTGAATGTAAATAAGTAAATTAAAAAAAAAGAAAATAGTTTGGTTCTCAGTCATATAAAACTACAAAGGTATTTTTAATGAATGTGATGGGAAAGACATTCCCTTACGGTGTTTTGCCTACAATGTTTCAAAATTTCCCTCAAGGTAGCCGTAGATCTTTCAATTTTACTTTCAGATTTGTGTCTAGCACAGTACCTGGCCCATAGAAGGCCTTCAAAGGATGCCTGTTAAATGCAAGAATATTAGTCGTTTGTGCTAAAAAGATTAGTTGTGTGAAGATTCCAGAGTGTTAAGAGAGTGGGTTAGGAGTGACATTCAAGGTGACATATACTGAATTTAAGGTTTACATCAACATCTAGTTCCCAATGGGCTCATTACAATTTTTGAAAAATAGTTAACATTTGTCTTCATTGTCAAATAATAGGCTTATCAATTTGCTTAAATTTTTGGAAAAAGATTGGACCCACTTCAAGTTCTTGGTTATGAAAACTTACCTTTGAACTAAGTATGCAGCTATTCGTATTTCATTGTGGAGGAAGTGTATTTAGCTATACATTTTGTAGTAAAAATGTGCCATGTGGTTAAGACCTTGCTTACTTTAAGAAAATCAATGAATGGAGTGCCTGGGTGGCTCAATTGGTTAAGTGTCCAACTTTGGCCCAGATCGTGATCTCACGGTTCGTGAGTTTGAGCCTCGCATCGGGCTGTGTGCTGACAGCTCAGAGCTTGGAGCCTGCCTTGCATTCTGTGTCTCCTACTCTCTCTGCCCCTCCTCGCCACCCCCCTCAAAAATAAATAAACATTAAAGAAATTTTTAAAAAAAATTTAAAAAATCAATGATTGACTCTTGTGATATGATAGAAGCTGAAAAGTTTACAATGATGGATGCCCATAAAAAATATTAATGCAGAATGACAATGAGTCATGCATTTGATACCAGTTTGTTCCCTTTAGAAATTGCATTTATGTTTAAAATGGAACAACAGACTTGTCAGCTGAAGGGATCTATCTTTCTTTCCTTTTTCCCTCCCTCCCTCCCCCCCCCGTTCCTTCGTTTCTTCCTTTCTTCCGGGGCACAATTGAACTTGATATATTTCCTTGTGTGTATTTAGTCATGCTTAGCCATTTTTTTCTGGATTAGGTTACTGCAATAAGATTTTTCTTAAAATCTAGAATAAATTTAAAGCATCCCCTCCCCCATAGAATTGTGATTATGGGGAAAAATAATTTCCAGTTATGTGTCAGTGAGTCTTGTTGGATTTTACTATGAGTAGGATGTAATATCCTTCACTACTTTTCACTACTATGTTTGAAAAGCATTCACTTTTTTTTTCTTTTTCTTTCTGGTTTTTTTTTTTTTTTTTTTACTTTGTTTAGTATTTTAAAGTTTTAACTTGTATTTAAAAAGCTAGATCTGTCCGTACTGGTAGCACATGTTTTGTGCCAGGCATATGCTAGTCTTCAAAGTTGCAAATATGAATAAGACTCAGGTGCTAATCTCTGGTAGTAGATCTGGGACATGCAAGCAAACTAATACAATGTGATCATGTTGAAAAGAAGTGTCTAGAAGGTGCAGATAGAGAAACCAAGGACCGTCACGAAAGAGATGCCATTTGAGCTGAGTCTTGGACAGTTAGCAGGAATTCACTGGCAGCCCAAGGGGAAGAGGGCAGTTTTAGTAGAAAAGAGCATCTCACAGGTGCAGATGTGTGAGAGAGCATGACATGTTCAAGGCAGTCACAGGTCCTTTGGTGTGACTAGAGCAGAGTGTCTGTGTGGGAATGGTGGGAGATGAGGCGGGAAAGGTAGGGAAGGGCTATATCCTGATGGGCCTTAAATGCCTAGTTGGGGTTGCACTGGATGCTTTGAATATTCAGGAGAGAGATGGATTAATTTTGTAGATTTGGGGCCACACAGTATGGGCAGACAACAGGATATACACGGATGTGTAAGTATTAGCCATTTTCCACTTAATCCAACTTTTCCAGATGCTAGGTATGACTAGACTCTAATTTAGGTACTAAATTTTACTATTTGAAATGAAAACAAAGTAGAAAGTGCTTGTCTTAACTCAGTGGTTTTCAAACTTTGCCACATATAGAATCACGTAGGGACCTTTTAAAAATCTTCATGGTGGTTGGAGCCAGCCATCAATCAGCATGATTTAGATTCCCAGATGATTCCAATGTACGGTAGTGTTTAGAAGCCACTGCTTTAACTTCATAGGCATTCAGTTCTGATGACCTTATTATGTGTATTGTCTAATGTTTTGAGGGTTGTAGATTCAAAATGTAGATTTTAAAAACTACGTAATAAAATGCATCTTTTGATTTACCTTGTGAAGTGGTAACCTCAAAGCTTTAAAACTTTTTAACGAAGAGAAAGTGATAGTTTTAAATAGATGGAAACTGTGATGGAATATTTTTGGGTCAAGAATGACCTTCACGCATGAATATGGCTACTATATATGTAGTGTCTCTGTCATACACTCATTGTGGGTCTCAAACACTGTGCCTGTCTCTAAAGCAGGTTGGTGAGTGAATCATATCTAGAAATTAGAATCCCATATCTCCTAATTTAGATCTAGTAGGAAACTTATGTAGGAGAATGATGCAATCTTATTTAATAATTTTAAATCATGTGAAACTAGAAATTTTTTTTTAGTTTAGCTATAATCTGATAGTCTATGAAATTATCCTATTGAATTATTGTCAGAGCTGTTTAAATATATGTAGAATTTACATTTTATGTAAATGTAACGTGAGACAGGGAGGAATTTTATATATATATATCTGCATATATTTCAAAAAGAAACAATGGAAAGAGAATCCAAAAGCCAATAAAAATGGTTACCTTTAAAAAGGGTGGGGAAGATATCAGGGGAGGCAGGGGACAAGGATGGCTAATTTTCCAAATATAATTTATATCACAGTTTTGGCCTTGGAAAAGTTGAAATATTTTACGAAGTTAAAAATCACTGTTTAATTAAAAAGGAAAAAAAATTGCTGAAAATTGAAAACAAGCAGAAAACACATTCATCTAGTGATGTATCAAATTGGCATTATAACCAGGTATTGAAAATAATGATTTCAAGTGACTTTAGAAATACAGTTTAGTAATTGTCCATGCCTAATAAGATATTTCTGATAAACAAAAAGAGTTGCAAGAAAGTTTTAAACTGCATTCAGAAAGATAAGTATTGTTATTTTGAAACTCTCATATCATGTAGGTTCACATATACCAGTAATTATGTTATTAGAAACCAAAAATTTTTATGTAAGAGAAAAGTAATATGAGAATAAAGAAGTTAAATAGAGACATTTAATCCTAAAACTGGGAAGTATCTGCACAGACTCATGATTTATTTTTCTCTGTTTAAAAAAGTCCATTTGTTCTGGTTCTTTGGACTGGAAAGACTGAGCTGCATTGACAACTCAGTCTCAGTGATATCCCTAGTGCCCAGATTGTTGCCTCTAAATACCATTTCCCACTAAAAGGATCTGGGGATCTTTGGAGAAATAGTTGATTCCAGGACTGGCAGGAAATGTACAAGGTGAATCCAAAACATCTTCTTGTGTCAGAAGACTGTGAAAGTCCACTGGGATCACATTAGACGTTTGGAACAGATAACCTGAAAAGGCTCTCAGTGGCCAATGATGGACAATTTCAACATCAAAAAGAATGACAGCAATGAGTTGGAACACTATACACACACAGAGATACGCACTTATATGTATATTTCTACCCACTACATGGAGTTGTAAACATTAAAAAACAACAGCTGGTCATCACTGAAGATTACTAGGACAATGGCCTCATTCTGAAAATTGATAAGTAAATATGAAGAATCAAGGCATTTATCCTGCCTTTCTGATATGAATTTTATTGTGGGGTAATTGAGTGGTTGATGTGGAAAATTTCTCATAACTGAATCCTGACTATTAAATGCAGAAGGAATAGCACAATTATAGAGTCGCCATTTAGTAGCCCATAATGAAATAATGAGTGTAGGCAAAGATTATCTATGAATGCTAAAACATTAATTTAATATTTATATATCTTTTGAACAATTTTGAGATCACTAAAAGTGGGTCAACCAGCCATTATACACCTAATGCAATAGGAAGCTTAAAAAAGATTGAACTGAATTGAACCAAACCTCTAGACCTAACTTCTAACTTGAAGGAAATGGGAGGAGTAGAGGAAAATGTTGACACCAGGAGAGACAATTAGCCAAATCCAGAATGCAGAAGATTCTATGGGACCATTAACTTTGTTTCTTCAACAATTATAAATGTCATGGGAAGGGTGGGTGGGGAAAACAAGATGGGAGAGGAGGACTTTCCTAGATTAGATCTAAGAGACATAACAACTAAGTGTAAAATATGGATTTTGTTTAGTTTTTGATTCAAATAAACCACCTGTAAAAAGACATTTTTGAGACAGTCAGGGAAATAAGAATGTGGACTGAGTTTTAGATGATATTAAGGAACTGTTATTCATCTTGTTAGGTGTGAAAATGGCCTTCTGCTTATATAAACAAGAAAAATATCCTTATCTGCGTAAGTATTTATGAGTGAAGTGGTCTGATGTTAAAATACTCCAGCAGTCAGTCAGTCAGTCAGTCAGTCAGTCAGTCAGTCAGTAACAGGACAGATGAAGCAAGGTGGCAAAATGTTGATAATTCTGGAAAGTATGTGATAGATACCTGGGGATTTATTATGATATTTTTTCTTTTATGCACATTTTAATATTTCTATAATGATAAATTTAAAAAATTGTTTCACATTAAAAGAAATATGTAGCCTTTTCTAATCGCTCAGTAATTAAAAGTCAGTGTCCCTTTCCTTTGTATTGATACAGATAAGTATGAACATTCTGGACATAGTTTTTATTTGATGATTTTTAATTAAATAGACCAACTTAAAAAGGGCAGCACTATACAGTAGATTAAAAGCGAGCTCTTTGGGAATTGATTTCAGTAATAAAATTTGTCCTCTCAAACTGTGGTTTTGATGAGGTTCAGATTTCATAAAGCAACGCAAAATACTGTTCAGTGTGTTTTTTTTTTTCTTTTTGCAGTTTCTCAATTTTCTTCATCACTGCTGAGAGTAATTAGTTAAGATAGGCCTTTAGAGGACCCTGCTTTTAAAGCACAACTGCATTCCTCTCTTCTTTTTTATGCTTAATTGGACCATTAAGTCATGTCCACTGTTTGAGTGGGAGTGGACAGGGGAATTGGAAATAGGGAAAGGTTGGAGGACTGGACTGATGTGAGGTGTGCTCTTCATGCAGATTTCTCTGCCCCTTCATTCATTCTAGAAACTTTGATTAACCCTACCGTCTGCAAGGGACTGTGTGAAGCCTAGTGGGGAAGATGAGTGAATTGGGAATGGTGCTTGCCCTGCTGGAGTCCTTGTCCTCTCTAGGGAGGGAGGCTTACGCTGCTGGTTATCTAATTTATAATGTGATAAGTGCTGTGAATGTATGGAGTGCTACAAGAGGAGAGGATCTTCTCTGCAGGAAGGGACCAGGATGGCATCCTTAAGTCTGAAGGGAGAGTAGGATTTAACTATTCAAGTGGAGGGGCGCCTGGGTGGCTCAGTCAGTGGAGCATCTGACTCTTGATTTCTGCTCAGGTCATGATCTTACAGGTTAGAGAGTTCGAGCCTCACATCTGTCTCTGCTCTGGCAGCACGGAGCCTACCTGGGATTCTCTCTCTCTCTCTCTCTCTCTTTCTCTCTCTCTCTCTCTCTCTCAAAATAAGTAAATAAATAAACTTTAAAAGATAACTATTCAGGTAGAGAGAGTCCAGAGGAATAGGGTTAGAGGCAAAGGAAAGTGCCCTCTTGAAGGGCGGGTACTGAGCCTGTGTGCCTGGAAAAGTCAGCATTTTGGCTGTTATGCTAAGACCAGTGGGAAGACATTGAAGATTTTTAAAAACTCACCATGAAAGATTTCATGTTTACATGAATATATGTAAGAAGTAAACATGTATAATGAATGCTTGCATATTCATCATCTAACTTAAGAAATAAAACATTATCTATGCTTTTGGAGCCCCTGCTTACAGATGCTATCTTCTGTCTACTTTTTTCTGATTCTACCCTTCTTCCTCCTCTTTTCTTTCCTCCCCTCTTCCCAGAAGTAACCACTATTTATGAATTTCTATTTCTGTTTTCTTTTCTTTTTCGTTTTACTACACATGTGTGTATCCCTAAATCACTCATAGTTTTGCATGATTTCGACCTTTGGGTAATAAGCAGCAGCGTGGATGAATGTCAGTGTGGGAGTGAAGATGGTAAGTTGCAGGAGCCACAGAGCATGATACCATTGAGGGGCTTTCTGGGGGGGAATGACGTTTGTGTTTTTATGCAATGCAGATAATGGATTGGAGGTGAGCCAGGATGCACAGGAAGAGCAGTTGAAGGATGCTACAGTCTAGGTGGTAGGTAGCTTAGGAGTTGATGGCTGTAGCCTCTTAAGAGAAATTATGTACAAACTTGGAACTATGGTCTTTTGGGATCCTGTCTCTCCTAATTAGTTGGCCTTTCTGTTCCTCAGACGTGACAAGCTTGTTTCCTGCTTCAGGGTCTTTTCCTAGTCTTCTGCCAGAGCCTTTCCTCTCAAACGTGCAGAGTTCTGTCTTTCCTGCACGCAGGTCCCTGCTCAGAGAGATCTTCCCTAACCACTCTACTGAGAAGTGACCTCTTAATTCTACATTGTTTTCCAGTCTCCTTCCTTTGCTTTACTTTGCTCTGTAGCTTTCCTTTAACATCGCATTCTGAAATTATTTATTTATAGTCTGTCTTCCTCTGCTAAAATGTATGACCCATCTGGACTGAGGCTTTGTCTTGTCTAACATTGTACTCCCCTTCCCCTTGTGCCTTGTACACAGTAGGTGCTTAAGAAATACTTGTTGAATAGATCAGTGAGGTAACTTGAAGTTGGGATATTGGAATCTACTCATCCTTTTTCAACTCTCTCTCAAACATCTCTCTGACTGTAAACTTTTTTCAGGGTTAATGCCCAAACCCTGCTCCCACTAGACATTTCCACTTGACTATCTTGCTGTCACTTCAAAGTCAGTATGTCTAAAATTACACATTATCTTCTTTCCTCCAGTCTTCCCATTTTGTTAATGCCACCACCACTGATAGTCCCCAGGCACAAACCCTTGGTGTTATCCGGTAGTATTCCCTAGTCCTGATCCCTTGGGTGCTGTCTATGCCTGTATATGACTTTGTGGAGGCGGGGGAGGTGCAGTTCTGATCACTGTTTTCACTTCTGCTTTCTGCTATTGACATTTTAGCCAGGCCTCAAGGTCCTGCTTGGATCCTCTCTTCTGGGCATCAAGCTGAATTTTCCATCCCAGCACCCATTTTGTACTTATGTCTGTAGTTTTATTATTATTATTTTTAATATTTATTTATTTATTTTGAGAAACAGAGAGAGAGAAAGAGAGAGAGTGAGCAAAGTGGGGGGGGGGGGCAGAGAGAGAGGGAGAGAGAATCCAAAGCAGGTTTGTGCTGTCAGCACAGAGCCCGATGTGGGGCTCCATCTCATGAACCGTGAGATCATGATCTGAGCCAAACAACTGGGCCACTCAGGCACCCCCCCCCACTGTAGTTTGTTTGTTTGTTTGTTTATTTGTTTTTTTAAGTTACTTTCCTGTATCCTAATATTTTAAATACAGTCAAATAAAATATTTTTTGAGTTGCCTTTTTAAAAAATGTTTTTAAACATTTATTATTTTTGAGAGAGAGAGACAGAGATAGAGCACGAGCAGGGGAGGGTCAGAGAGAGGGAAACACAGAATCCAAAGCAGGCTCCAGGCTCCGAGCTATCAGCACAGAGCCCGACGTGGGGCCTGAACCCACAAACCATGAGATCATGACCTGAGCCAAAGTCAGACGCCCAACTGACTGAGCTACCCAGGCGCCCCTTGAGGTTGCCTTTATTTCGTTTTGTGTTATCCCACTTTCAACATCACCCTGGGGATCCTGTCCCTAGTTTTGTCCTAGAGTCCTACTGCTTGCACTTCGTTGTGTGACTGATAAGACAGCTGGCAGCAACACCGCCGTCAGCGTGGTTACCTTCTATCTTTTGTTCTCATTAGGGCTGGGTTCCCCTATGGGGGCTTTTGCAGTTTTAAAAGGTAAGAAGTCATAAGGTTTCGAATCCCGTGTCATACTGGACATGTGTAGAGGCAGTGGAGTGTGAGATGTTGATCTTAGTTTTTAGTTATATTCAGTTATCCTCTGAAATGAAAACAGTGGCTCTTTATAACTACTTAGCAGTGATGCAGATTGTGAAGGTAAATTCAGATGGATAAACTATTTTAACTCCCATTTGTTGAGTGCTTATTATATTGCAACAAGCATAGGCATACAAGGTGGTTTTTGCTCACATGACGGATCTTCCAGAATCTAGTAGGTATTTAACACAAGTTGTCGTAAAATATGGTAAATGTTGAATTACAAGTAGGTGCAAGGTGCTGTTGGAGTGCATGGAAGGAAACATTTAAATCATGAAGGGTTTTATCGAGGTGAGGCTTATTTCATAAAGGCTGTGGTGGAGCCCAGTCTTGACAAATGAGCGGGAGGTCACCAAGTGGACAGTGGACAAGGGCTTTACGTTCTTGGATAATTCACGGAAACAAAGTGGGATCAGTTTGGGCTCCCACGAAGGGCGATACTAGTAAGGGCAGGCTTTTACTTCCCTAATGTTGCAGCCCCAGGTCATTCCAGTTCAACAGTGCCCTCAGGTAGCATGATGTAGAGTCAGCCTCACGTAGTGATTAAGGGTGGACTCTGCAGTTAGGCTGCTGAGGTTCAGAGTTCAGCTCTGTCACTTAACTAGCTTTAGGAATTTGAAGAGTTTATTTATACATTTTGGGTCTTGTTATAGTATCTATTTCATAGAAGGGAAGATTAAATGAGATAAAATAGGGGCACCTGGGTGACTCAGTAAGTTAGGTGTCCGACTTCGGCTCAGGTCTTGATCTCACAGTCCGTGGGTTCGAGCCCCGCGTCGGGCTCTGTGCTGACAGCTCTGAGCCTGGAGTCTGCTTCAGATTCTGTCTCCCTCTCTCTCTGCCCCTCCCCTGCTCACGCTCTGTCTCTCTCTCTCTCAAAAAGAAATAAACATTAAAAAAATTAAATGAGATAAAATAGGTAAAATGCTTATGACAACATGTGGCACATAACAGGTGCTAAATAAAGGTTTGCTATTGTGGTTATTTTTGACTGTTCACATCAGCCTAGAGTAGGAGTTGGCAAACTACTACTCATGGGACAGGGCCCAACCTAGCCTGCTATCTGATTTGTAAATAAAGTTTTATTGGAACACAGCTATGCCCACTCATCAAGTATCAGCTATGGCTACTTTTGTGCTCTACTGGGGCTGAAAGACAGACCAAATGGGCCATAAAGCCCAATGTGTGTGTGTGTGTGTGTGTGTGTGTGTGTGTGTGTATACACTCTATATATACTCTCTCTATATATATATTACTCTACAGAAGAAATGTGCCATGCCCTGGCCTAGAGGATAAAAGCAAACTCTTCAGCTCACAATGACTGCTTCCAAGCCTGTCTTTTTCCATCCATAACTAACAGATGGCCATGGCAGCTCTTTGGTTTTTGTTGCCCCTTCTTTATGAGCTGCTTCTGTTGCTGGATTGTGGTTTCTTCAGTGTTCCAACTGATTTTCTCTCTTTTTCATGAATATGGACAGCAGCAGGGCCAGGACTAGAATAGGGTGGGTGAAGCACTCACTTTAGGTACATGATTAAGGAGGACCCCAACAACTCAATAGTCAAATAATATCTTAATGCAGTAATTTAAAAAATCAGAAATACTGCAGAAAAATCTGTGATGAGAAAAATATTAAAGTTTTAAACAAAGACAGGATCAGTATTACCAATTTTGTTTTCTGAAACTAAGGTGCCAACATGGCTAGGCATAGTGCCAGACAGCAGAGAATTGGTAACCCATATTTAAACCCCAGCAAACTGCATATCCTGCTTCCTACATAAATATGGTAGCTAGAATTTTTAAGACTCAGAAGGATCTGCTGGCTGGTCACTTTTAGTGCTATGTACTCGGGTGTATGTCAGGACTATTTTAATGGAGAATAATTATGCATATATGTTGTTGAACTTAGCTTACAGTAGTGATCTGTATATAGTCTGTTGTATAAAATGACAGAGTGAAAAATATTTCCATAAGTTTTCAAATGGTTCATTTGAAATGGTTCACTGAAAGCAGTAATGCCTAGATTAGAATAGCAGCACTGGGTAACTTCAGCTGTTTACCAAGAGATTGGAAAGGATTACCTGGTTCCTCTAAGCTTTTTCTAAGAAAGGCCAGATAGCGTTATTAACTGAATTTTAATGCTATCTGATGGACACTGACCTGGCAAGCTTTTTTAGATGACTAGCTTTCTAATCTGCTTTGACATTTCTACAAGGTGCTGCAAACAGTGATTTGTCGATAGGTTAAAAATATATATAATTTGTTTTAGTGAAGGAGGTTGGGAAATAATCTGTAGAACTCTGTTAGAATGGAATCTTATCATAAGGAATATGTCTGGAGGAATGGACAAAATGGCCTTTCCATTTCTCAGACACCATGGTGGAGATTTGTAGGACTTTATTTGATGTTTCAATGAAGTAAATTGGTTGTTCTAACTGGCTATGGCTGTTCTAAAGAGATACAATGTAATATTTAACTTGATGCTCTTTTGCTTTCTGAATGACACATTAAAATGTTTTTAGGTCTATAGTGTTGACTGGAGCCAGACCAGAGGTGAACAGCTCGTGGTGTCTGGCTCATGGGATCAAACTGTCAAACTGGTATGTCAGAATCATTGTATTTAAAACCAATATTCTCTTCCCCAAAGTTTCCGTTGAATTTTTTTTCTTCTCTTGAACATACTTCTATATCTTTTCAATTGCACAGCTAATTTCTTTTCAAAAAACTGTATTAAAGCCTTTGTTAGAATTTAAAAATTTTTAATTTTTTGTCTGTGAACTAACAACAATTAACTCAGCATTAATTATTTTAGCCCCTTAAATACCATTTTGCTTTATATAAAAATAGACTGTAAAAAATCTTTGAGGGGTGCCTAGACGGCTCAGTCAGTTAAGTGTCTCACTTAGGCTTAGGTCATGATCTCATGGTTCACAGTGCAGAGCCTGCTTGGGATTCTCTCTCTCTCCCTCTGTTCTCTCCCCTGTATGCGCGCTCTCTCTCTCTCTCTCTCAAAATAAATAAACTTAAAAAAATTGAAATATGAATGTATATTACATGTGTATATGTAAATACATTTATAGAGGGATGCCTGGGTAGCTCAGTCGGTTAAGCATCTGACTTTGGCTCAGATCATGATCTCACAGTCTGTGGGTTCGAGCCCCGCATTGGTCTCCGTGCTGACAGCTGGGAGCCTGGAGCCTGCTTCAGATTCTGTGTCTCCTCTCCCTCTGCCCCTCCCCACTTGCACTCTGTCTCTTTCAAAAATAAATAAACGCGGGGCGCCTGGGTGGCTTGGTTGGTTGAGCGTCCGACTTCAGCTCAGGTCATGATCTCACGGTCTGTGAGTTCGAGCCCCGCGTCGGGCTCTGTGCTGACAGCTCAGAGCCTGGAGCCTGTATCAGATTCTGTGTCTCCCTCTCTCTCTCTGCCCCTTCACTGTTCATTCTCTGTCTCTCTCTGTCTCAGAAATAAATAAATGTTAAAAAAAAATTAAAAAAAAAGAAACAAAAATAAATAAACGTTAATAAAAAAATACATATATGCTGTATTGTATATTATATATATGTATATATAAACATAAACTTGAATTTACGTCTAAGTAAATTGATCTGTTAATTTATTTGTAGTGGGATCCAACTGTTGGAAAGTCTCTGTGCACCTTTAGAGGCCACGAAAGTGTCATTTATAGCACCATCTGGTCTCCCCACATCCCTGGTTGCTTTGCTTCAGCCTCAGGTAAATAATTCATTTACCAAAAAAGCCTTGTCGTGAATGGTGGCCTTACTCTCCCCAGTAGGTGGCACTGTGTACTTGAGATTCGCAGGGAAAAGGGACTTTATTACTATTCTTTGTGCTCTTTAGGATTGTTTCATTCTTTATCAACCTCTAGACAAGAATTAGCCAGGCCTGGATTACTTTTCAACTCCTAGTGAACAAATGTGGTTTGTCTTAGGCATATTATAACTTGTTATAAATCTGCCAAAATTGGGAAACATTCTAGTTCTTTTTATTAGCCACTGAGCTCCTTTGCTTAGATGGCATTATCCTTGGTTTGTTTATCAGAATAAAGGTTGCTAAGTCTGAGTAACAGTTACAAGAGGGTGTAGTATGTGCTAATTAATGACAAATATTTGTGGTGATTGACAAAGTAAGACAATGACTCTTTATTTTTTACTTCTTTTATAACTTTCAAAAAATAAATTTATAAAGGAAAAACAAAAATGGTATCCTAGATAATCCCTATTCTGACCATATTACATAGTAAGGAAATTCAAACAATGCAGAAACATGCCAAATAAAAAATAAGCCCTCATCCCTCCCCCTCCATAGAACCACTGTTAATATTTTCTTGTATTCCTTTCTTATATTCCTCCATAAAAATTCTTATTCTTATTTCAGAACATATGGTATAAAAATGAAAAATATATATGGGGAGTATTCTTGAGGAAAATGTCAGATGTCTTTTGCTTAGTGGTGTTAGGTTTTGTATGCTTATAGCTATAAAACTTTTGTTGTTGAAATTGTACAGGAAAATAATTTTATTTATTTTTTTAAAGTTTATTTAATTTCAGAGAGAGAAAGAGATTAAGTGAGCATGAGCGGGGGAGGGGCAGAGAGAGAATCCCAAACAGACCCTGTGCTGTCAGCACAGAGCCCTGCGTGGAACTTGAGCCATGACCTGTGAGATCATGACCTGAGCTGAAACCAAGAGTCAGACACTTAACCGACTGAGCTATCCAGCCCCTCAGGAAAATAATTTTATTATTGTGAGATTGTGAGTCAGAAAATCTCCTTCCCTGGGACACCTGGGTGGCTCAGTTGGTTGAACATCCTGCTCTTGATTTCAGCTCAGGTCATGATACCAAGGTTGTGGGATTGAGCCCTGTATTGGGCTCTGCATTGGAGCCTGCTTGAGATTCTCTCTCTCTCTTTCTCTCCATCTGCTTCTGTCCCCTGCTCGCTCACTCACTCTCTCAAAAAAAAAAAAAAAAGAAGAAGAAAAGAAAAGAAAAGAAAATCTCCTGTCCCAAATTCATTTTCCCCATTGAAAACATTGCTGTTATAAAACAGTTTTTGATTGTGGAGATTTCTTAGTCGGCTTAGTCCAGTATTATAGTTGAACTGAGTGAATCAGAACACCATTCAGAAGGAGTTCTTAGACTCTAGTTTTAAATAAACTTGATGGAAAAGAACATTCTCCAATTATATTTTATGAATTATACGCATAAATTTATATTATATACTTAAAGTTATGAAATTAAAACAAATTTAAGATAGAAAAAGAGGTACACTACGTTTTTTTTTTTTTTCATTTGATCTACTACCAATAAACATTTGGCTAAAGAATTTTCTGAATACTTTTTCCTTCCTAAAATCCCTGACACTTTAATATACATTGCTTCATTTTTCTTTTAGATAATTTGTGTAATGTATTGAGTGCCATTAAAGCTGTAAAAAGTGTAGAAATGAAACAAAGGTGAACAATTAATTGGCATAGGCAACACAGGGTTGCTCTGCCAGGCTGCCTCCTTGAGTCACTTCGCCCTTGACTCAGAGAACAAGAAGTAGGAAGGAGAAACTGGTGTCTGCTCAGAGCATTCCAATGTGAGGCATGATTAAATTAGACCATTTGGGGGAATATATTCATAAACATAATCTATATGACACTAATTACTTTCAAAAGTGTTTGTTTTAGAGCAGCAACACCTTATAGATTAATGGAAACAATAACAACAACTTTCCCAGTCTAGGTGATAGTGAGAATCTGATAATGTTAAGGTTAATAGTTACTTTAACATTTGGACCTTGAAATGATAAATAAATGCACCTTAATTTTTTAAATGTTTTCCAATTTGATGAGTGAACAATGATACCTAATTTTTGTTTTGATTTGCATATTTGGTTATGAGGGATAGTGAATATTCTTTATATGTCAGTTGACCACCAGAGTTTTTCTTTTGTGAACTGCATGTTCATGTTTTGGGCCCATTTTTCTACTGAGAGATGTTGCTGCTTTTCTGTATTGATGCATGAGCTCTTTTTTTATATTTAGGAATTAGTCTTCTGTATCTTACATGTATTTTCCCAACTTTTTGTTTGTTTTTAAACACTTTATTTTATTTGGATGATTTTTTTATATATAATTTGAGAGAGAGAGAGCAGGGGAGGGGAAGAGGGAGAGAGAGAAAATCTCAAGCAGGCTCTACGCTCAGTGCACAGCCTGACATGGGGCTCGATCCCATGACCCTGGGATCATGACCTGAGCCACCCAGGCACCCCTATTTTCTTTGTATATATATATTTTACTGTATATGCATTTGAATTTCTTGGTAGTCAAAGCTATCAATTTTTTGCCTGGTAAGCTTCTGGCTTCCACTTAGGATGAATAAGGAGTTGGCTCAGTGAAAAGTGGGAGGCCTTGGCAGGCAAAGAAAGAGCATTCCAGGCAGAGAGAATAAGATGTCCACAAGTAAGAACTTGGTGCATTTGAGATACTGAAAGAAGGCCAGGGAGACCATCGCTTAAGAGGAAAGGGTAGTAAAAATGAGGTTGGGCAGCAGATAGGCACCCAGATCACACCTTACCGACTGGATTCAAGATTTTAGATTTTATCTATGGACATGGGAAAGGTACTGAAGAGGTTCCAGCAAGTGATTTGATTAGGCTTGCATTTTTAAAAACTCATTCTGGTCATGTGTAGAGAATAGTTGGGAGATGAGCAGGTGTGAATGCAGGAAGATAGAGAGATGAAGGCAAGGATAATAATGGTGGCAGAAGGGCTGGAAGGAATTGGGCTGACTGGAGTGGTATTTAGAGATGGTTGTATAAGATGTAGAAGAGGGGAAGAGAGAAGGATAAGTAAAGAGTAACTCCTAGATTCCTGCAAACGATAAAGTAGTGGGTGGTTAATGTCATAACTGAGGTAAGAAATACATTTGAAAGAAAAGATCTTGAGTTTGTTTTAGAGCACATTGAACTGATGGGACACATGGGGTTGAAATGATGGGGGTTGACTTTGGAGCTGAGAAGTCTAGCCTTGTGAATAAATTGTGTCATTGGCTCATAAATGGTAACTAAAGCCATTGCGGTATGTCAGAGCACCCAGGAAAGACTAAATAGAAGAAAACTTAGACTAGAGCCTAGGTTGACAAACTACTGCCCTCAGATCAAAAGGACCCACTGACAGGTTTCATAAATAAAGTTTTATTGGAACACAGCTATGTCCATTCTTTTACAGATTGTATGTCTTTGTTTTGTAATGTTTATTTATTTTTGAGAGATAGAGAGACAGAGTAGGAGCAGGGGAGGGGCAGAGAGAGAGAGAGAGAGAGAGGGAGACACAGAATCTGGAGCAGGCTCCAGGCTCTGAGCTGTCAGCAGAAAGCCCGATGTGGGGGTGGAAGCCACAAACTGAGATCATGACCTGAGCCGAAGTGGGACCCCCAACCGACTGAGCCACTTAACCTCCCAGACATAGATTGTATGTCTATAGCTGCTCTCGTGCTATTGTGGCAGAGTTGAGTAGCTATGGCAGAAATGGAATGGCCCTTCAAGCCTAAAATATTTACTGCTGGGTCCTTCACAGAAAATTTTTGCTCACACTTTGTATACAGTCTTGAGGGGAAATAAATAAATGGAAGCTCTTTTGTGCAGTCTGGTTGTTTAGGGGAAGAGAGAAGAAAATAGCTAGGGGAAGATATAAAATGTGTCCAATATTGTCTCCTCATTTAATTATCCAGCATCTCCAAATAGGCAATTAGTAGGATAAATTTCTTGCTAATAAACTATATCAGTGCCCTGAGTTGTTGAATTATGTTGAGTGGTTTCCATAGCAAATATAATGTCACAGAAATCCTTTTCTTTTATTTCTTTTCTTTTCTTTTCTTCTAAAAACTTAACAAATGTCCCTGAATTCTAAAATATTGTTAGGTTAAAGACACTTGGAGCTGAAAATCTTCAGGTAAATTGTATATTGACAAATATGTCCATTAGATTAAGCAATTTCTTAGATCCTAAGATAATAGCAAATGATAGTAAATTCTGTGTATTGAGGTTAAGTCAAAAAATGTGCAATGATTAAAGTTAACGGCATTGTTTTCTAGAATGAAGAACAGCATACTTATAAAGTTATTACTATTATTTAAAAAATTTCTAGGTTGTCTGAGTCATAGTGTTTTGTCCATATCTGAGTTAGATCTTTTCCAAGATACCAAGTCTTTTGGGATGGGGCCAGTAATATATTTTTCATTGGCACATTTCCTTTTCCAAACCTGAATTCCTTCTTTGATTTTTAAAATTTTTCTGTGGCGCAGCTAACTATAAGGTTGAGTGTATATTAATAAGTAATAGCAATATTGATATGCTTGTTTGAATTAACTAACCCGTTAGCCTGCCTGTATATCTGGAGTTAGTCATCTTTATGCTTTTAATTTAGTGTAAATGCTAATGAGTTTCGTGCTGATGGTTAATCAAGTCTGAAGATGACCATAGTTCAGCATAATGGTTATAATATTACTATTGGTGAAAAGCCCTAATGCAGAGTTCAATTAAAATTCTTTAAGGATGTGAATTAGATTGACATTAGCATTATTTTCTTCGAATAGGGTTGCCCTTTGGCCTTATGTCCTATAGTTTCAAAAGATTCATTTCAAACCTTGGATGAAATGAGTGATGTAAAATAGATCTGTCTTCAAAATGAACTGGAACATACTTCCTTTCTAGTGAAGCAGTGAAGACATGTCTACTGGGAGCTCTAATTGGCAGCATTCATAATAAACTGGAATTAATAATGAGTATAGTTTCACATGTTTGAAAAAGTATTAGTAAGTAAAACTCCTCCAACTGATATATTTTTGAAAAAATTCCTTTACCTTACTATTGTATGTAATTTTGTTAATGTATACTATTATTAAGGTTCTAAAATTGTCTTTGTTTTTAATCATTGCTTTTTTTATGACCGTGACAAAATATGATGGTGACAAAATCTTGAACTAATATAACTGAATTTATTTAAGTGTCAGGTCAAATTGTGGATATTAGCCTTTTATTTAGGCTGAATCACACACACCTCTTCCTTCTACAATGGCCTTTTGTATGGTATGGTATACATAATATTAACTCTGGATGTTGCATATAGAATATTCAGTGTATGAGACTGAATAGAAGAAAAAGACTAATTGTGTATAGACAGTTACCAATATAACCACAAAACTTAACTATCTGCACATCGTAGATAGGTAATACATAAAACAGTGTTTTGTCATCACAAAGTCCATTTGGTTTAATAGAAAAAAGATTATCTGTTTAAAGACATTGCCTTCATGTGTTATATTAGAAATAAATGTAAGCAGTGTTCATATCAGCCAGGACTTCTTTGGTTGAAAGTCAAAGAAATTCTGAACCAAACCCCCTTAAGTAAGAAGCTAATTTATTTGCTCACATAGTTGAAATGTCCAGAATCCCATCTGGCTTTATATACATGGCTGGATGCAGGCCTTAATGGATGTTCTTGCCATCTCTTGTTCTGTGCTCTCTTGAGTTGAGTTGTATCAGGCATCATGTGAAAGGAAGATGGCAGCAGTTCTGAACCCTGTATTATTTCTGGTTTCTGTCCAGTAGGAAAAATCATGAGTCTCCTTCTCAGACATCTAGGAAGTTTCATTTTCTCTCATCTGATGGTCCATGTGAATGTTTCTAAACTAATCACTGTGCCTAGGAGAGGCGAGCGTGGCGGGGGGCGGGGGGGGGGGGAGTGTAATATGTTGACTGGCTTGGGCCCAGCTTAGCTCCTGCAATTGGGAATGAGAAATGAGAGAGAGAGAGTGGTACTCAAAGTACATACAGCAAGAATAAAGAGTGAACAGTGATTAGGTTGAAGTGGCTGGATACATTCTAGGAGGCCGATACTCACTGAATTGTATGCACATCCAACACTTAAATCAGAAGGGATTTCATGAAAACCAAGCACTGGACATATAAGCTATAAAATAGGTTTCTTTTTTTAAAAAATTGGATAAAGTAAAGGCATTTTTTCTGCCATTTTTATGGTTTTAGAAACTCATTGGAAGGTTTATTAAGCATTTGCCATTTTCCTGAAATATTCCTTCATAATGATTTTCAAATAGTAACCTATTTAATAAGGTTGAAAAAATTTATAGTTTTTCTTCCACTCTCTTAAGAGGAGGGTCTATGGTACAGTAAAAGTTGGGGCAAGCTCTGAAGCTCTCACTGTTGCTTTTGCTCTTTCATGTGAGATGAGACAATGTGTTTACCAACCTATGCACAGTGTATTAGGAGGTAGATGAATTTCTTTGCATATTTTCTTTACTTGACTTGTTTTCATATGTTTCCTATAGGGCATGTGTATTCTTTTACATAGCTGAGTCCCTTACACAGGCAAACAGTAAAATAGCTTTTATTACTATTATATAAGATATGGGAGTAATGAGGGTGCCTGGGTGGCTCAGTTGGTTAAGCGTCCGACTTCGGCTCAGGTCATGATCTCGCAGTTCGTGGGTTTGAGCCCCGCATCAGGCTGTGTACTGACAGCTCAGAGCCTGGAGCCTGTTTCATATTCTGTGTCTCCCTCTCTCTCTCTGACCCACCCCTGTTCATGCTCTGTCTCTGTCTCAAAAATCAATAAACATTAAAAAAAAATCTTTAAAAAGATATGGGAGTAATGAAATTATTAGAAGTCTAAAAACATATCTAAGGTTAATTTTGATTGTTGAGAGGGACATTGACAGTGAGTCCATCAGATATTAAGTGAATGTTCACTGTTTTCTAAAAGATACATTGAAAGGCACTGAAGATACATTGAGGAAGAAAACAAGACAGGGTTCCTGTCTTCTTAGAGCCACAATCCAGTGGAAAAGAGAGATGCTAAGAAACAAAAACTAGCAATGGACAATGTTAAGGAGTGTGAAGTTCTTTGGAGAGGTAACACAGTAAGTATAGTGGTTACCAACATGGACTAGAGCTGGGATGCCTGAGACAAAATTCTTTACCACTATTACCTGACTTTAGTCATGCTGCTTAACTCCTGTCTCCCTTCGTTCCTCATTTCGAAAATAAGGGTGATAATAATACCTACATCATGGAGTTTTGAGGAGCATTAAGTGAGCGAATGTGTGTAAAAGGCTAAGAACAGTACCTGGCACAGAGTAAGGGCTCTATACATGCTGCCTTCTATTACCAACATGTGTGCTCAGAATTCTGTGGAAACACAGCTAAGGATTCTTGAGCTTGTCAAAGTTGACTGGTCAGGGAAGCTTCCCTGAGGAAATAGTGTTCACGCTGTTACCTGTGAACAACCAAGAGTCCAGAGATGAGAGCTGGAAAGCAAAGGAACAGGAGGTGGCGAGAAAAGAGCATATTTGAGGAGCATTGGAATGGCCATGGAATGTGTATGCACCATAAGAATTACCGGTGCTTATCTGAAGAGCTTGCTCCAGGTCGACTCTAGAATGCATGGCTGTGTAATAACATACTAGGCCGGTGATGCCGAAACCTGGTTAACCATCAGAATTATCGGGGAGGCTTTAAAAAGAAACAACAAAATTCTGAGCGTCATCTTAGTCCTACTGAATAAAGTACCTCTGGGAGGCATATTTTTTTTTAATTTTTATTAAAAGAATTTTTTTAATGTTTGTTTATTTTTGAGACAGAGAGAGACAGAGCATGAACGGGGGAGGGTCAGAGAGAGAGAGGGAGACACAGAATCCGAAGCAGGCTCCAGGCTCTGAGCCCTCAGCACAGAGCCCGATGTAGGGCTCGAACTCACGGACCATGAGATCATGACCTGAGCCAAAGTCGGACGCTTGACTGACTGAGCCACCCAGGCGACCCTGGGAGGCATATTTTTTAATTGCCCCAGCTGAATCTAGTGATCAGCCTCATCTGGAAAGCACTGTTCTAGTCTATGGTACAGCTTTGTTTGAGATGCCAGATTAATGGTTTGTTTCTGTTGGTGTAATGGGAATTTCATGTTTCTTTTAATGTTCATCTCTTTTTTATTTATTTTTTTTCTTTTTTAATGTTTATTTATTTTTGAGGCAGGGAGAGACAGAACATGAACGGGGGAGGGTCAGAGACAGAGGGAGACACAGAATCGGAAACAGGCTCCAGGCTCTGAGCCATCAGCCCAGAGCCCAACGCGGGGCTCGAACTCACGCACCGCGAGATCGTGACCTGGCTGAAGTCGGACGCTTAACCAACTGCGCCACCCAGGCGCCCCTCATCTCTTTTTTAAAAACCCACAGAATGGTTTCGGTGCTAAATTCGGAGAGGAAGTGGTTTCTATAGTTTGAGAACGCCTTAGCTTTTTTTTTTTTTCTTCTCAGTTTTGTTAGTGATAGTTGAGTCTTCATCAATTTTCTTACTTTGTCTTCTTGCTTACAGACAGGAGCTTGTTGTAAAACATGCTATAGTCTTTGCATCAAAAAAACCCTCAAATGTAAATTTCATGGTGGTGGAGCCCAAAGTTGCAAAATCTTTGTTTTTACAAATATCGCAAATAGTAGAAGCTTATATGATAGGTCGTCAAGATGTATTTTATGTCTAATCCTGTGGCACACATATGATTAACTGTGCCACTCAACTGCTTATAGCAGTTTGCATTTTAGGATAATATATAAGAGTATAGCATCTAGATCATTCTAAGAATTTAGTCACCTTCAAAGTTAAATGGCATTTGCAAATCTAGAACTAAACTTGTTATCATTGGCTAAGTTAGCACAGGCCAAAGAGGAGAGTTCTTAGAGATTGAGATCTAGATTTCCCTTCCAAAGCAGAGTTCTCTAAAGACATCGCATTCTGTCTAGTTCATGATATGAGATAGAAGGGAAGAATATTTACGTCTTTACATAAAGAACATTAACATGAAGTAAACTTTCTTTTGAACCATGAAAACTAAGTTATTGCTATTACAGACTCCACATAATTGCATAAGTCATAGTCATGCCTGAATGAAGGGGTCCAGTAGTTAAAAAAATACAAATAAAAATGAAAGAAAAAAACCCACCCTCATTCTACTCTTAGAAAAAAGTCCTGTCACATCTGATAAGCATCTGGCATTTCAATTCAATTCAATTATTTGGGCCCAGTATGCACTTTTTGCTGCTCCGTTCTTCACAGTGTCAGATTCAGCATTTACGCTCATTCTCCTTACTCAACTTCCTCTTACCTGATGCAGTTTGAAAGTAGACGTAGCCATAGGCAGCATTTCCTACTCCATACTGTGCACTTAAACTCACTGGTTCTGCTGCCAGTGGTGGGTCTGCAACTGATAAGAGAAGCTGGTAATTCAGGTGGGTCCATGGCACTATCACAGGGCCCTGGGAAACGTCTGGCTGGCAATGAAAGGCCAGTTGTCTGGAAAATGCAATTAAAACAAAACAAAACAAAACAATATAGATACAGATATCCTGGTGGCTAAGGGTTGAGTGAGTCATGGTACCATTTGGCCAGAAGCTGTCTCTCCTACCTGGAAAACAAAGGAGGATGAAGTAAGTAAGTGGAATTCTTAGCTCCTTCAGAACGGTTTCCATCTTTTTGTGTCCCTTGAGTTAGCTGCAAGAAGGGACACCCTAGACCGGGGCTTATTTTGCGTGTGCGTGAATGTTGCTTGCATATGGTAGTGAGGAACCAAAATATTGTCCCAGAGAAATTGGGAGTAGCCACGCACCCAGTCTTTGTTGTTGTTTTGTTAAATCTTTTAGTGAAGTATAATACACTCATGGAGCAGTGCATGATCTTAAGTGTATGACACAAAGAATTTCCACAGTGAGCCCATCTGTGTACCAGCAGCCAGATCAAGAAACAGAACATTCTGAGAGGCTCCCCTACCCCATTCCAGGATGACCACTGTCCTGCCTTCTAATAGCATAGATTCATTTCGCCTCTTCTTATACTACTCCTTCAGGTTTCTTTCATTCAACATTATGTTTTGTGAGACTCATCTATAATGTTGCTAGAATAAGTTACCTCTTGATGGCCTAGTCCACACTCACTGTAAGGCTTTGGTACTCTAAACCATTCACTTACCCATAAAATGTAATTATTAGGATGAACACAGCACATTCAACTTTCAACAGTGCTTTAGTTGTAGCTGTAGCAGACTTTAGAGTTTCAGACCTGATATTAAATATAAATTTTTGAAAGCTTCTGTACATCATTTAGGTATTTCCTATGTTTTAGTGGAAGCCTTGTGCTCAACCAAATGTTCTTCTCTGGGGCTAGGCTTTTTCCAGACTGAAGCTTTAGGGGATTCCATTTACTCCCTCCATGATGGTAAGGGGTCTCCTTTGCCTACAGGTGTTAGAACTTGAGCTCTCTTAGGTCTTTGTAGAATTTATTGAAAGGCAACCCCAGAAACGGAAGGGATGCTTGAACAGTCCCAGTACATATTTTCTGTCTTTAATCTGGACTTTTCTCTGCTTGTTAACTTCATTCTGCAAGCTGGCTTTCCCCAAACAGTGAGACATGTGGCCGTCAGCAGCTCCTCAATTTAATAATCTATGAATCCTAAGGGAGGGACTGCCATTTTTCCCCAAGTACCTACCTTTCACCTGTCATCTGTGGTCAGGACAGGGAATAAGATACTATGACTGGCCTTGCTTGGACCTGTCCGTGGGTGGTCAGCTGTGTTGAGCCATAGGTCTTTCTGGAGTCACATGGTGAGAAAAGGATGCTTGTCCTATAAGAAGTGTATTGCTAGGAAGTCCAAACACTAGATACCCACGCCACCTTGCTTTATACTCAGAAGGCTGGGGAGAGCCTAAAGATAATTTTACCAAAGGTATTTAGAATTTACAAATTCTACTGACTGGTGGCTAGACATTGACTATGACTAGGGCTCCTGAAGATATCTGAAGCTCTAGTCTATATCGATTCTGAACAGTTTCCATTTGGTACTTTCAAACTCATCATTCCTTTCCATCCCCGTCATATTTACCTAGATCCAAAAATGTAAGTTCCTTTCTTTTATCAGAGTGGTTTTCAATCTTTTTTAAAATAAGAAGAAAGGGGTGCCTGGGTGGTTCAGTCGGTTGGGCATCCGACTTCAGCTCTGGTCATGATCTCACAGCTCATGAGTTCAAGCCCCTCATCAGGCTCTGTGCTGACGGCTCAGAGCCTGGAGCCTGCTTGAGATTCTGTGTCTCCTGCTCTCTCTGCCCCTAACCCACTCGCGTTCTGTCTCTGTCTCTCTCAAAAATAAGTAAACATTTAAAAAAAAGAAAAGTAAGAAGATGGGAAGAGGGATGGGCGATGGGCAAAATGGGTGAAGGGGAGTGGGACATGCAGTCTTCCCGTTACGGAATGAATGAGTCATGGAAATAAAAGGTACAGCACGGGGAATACAGTCAATGGTAGTATAGTGGCATTGTGTGGTGACAGATTGGTAGCTATACTGTGGCGAGCACAGCATACCATATAGAGATATTGAATCACTATGTTGTACACCTGAAACTAATATGGCAACTATACTCAAATTTGAAAAGAGTATGAAGATGGTATTTTATTTTTATTTATTTGAAAAAAAATTTTTTGAGAGAAAGAGCATGCATGAACACATGGTGGGGGGGTAGGGGGGGAAGGGAGAGGGAGGAGGAGAGACAGAAAGAGAATCTCAAGCAGGCTCAACACCCAGTGCAGAGCCCGACGCAGGGCTCAATCTTATGACCATGAAGTCATGACCTGAGCTGAAATCAAGAGTTGGACACCCAACCAACTGAGCCACCCAGACGCCCCTGAAGATGGTATTTTTAAATAAAAAACTGCAAAGCCCACACACAAAGCAATGATACATATATGTGGATCCATAAAAATATAGTGGAAGTATTACAAAAACACAGACTGAAGGGATGCCAAATTCGTGATCGTGATGACCTCTGAGCAAGGACGATGAGGAATGGGATTGAAACTACAATAGAGGTTTCAACCTTTATTTGTGTTACTACTTTTATTTCTAAAATAACCGTGGGGCAAATATGGTAGAATGGTGTGTGTGTGTGTGTGTGTGTGTGTGTGTGTGTGTGTGATTAAATGTTTTTTCTCCAATTTATTGGAAAAGCATAGAAGTTAAAAGAATAATTCCTCAAGATTCAGCCAATATTGGCCATATGGCAGTTCCCCTCCAGTAGCATTAAGAAGCAGTGCAGGGTGGGTGTGGTGCACACAGGCTGGGGAGCCTGCCCGCCTAGGCTCTTGGTCCAATCCTGGTTCCATTGCTTGCTCTCTTGCGGGCATTATTTCACTTCCATGAGCCTCAGTTTCCCCATTTGTAAATTACTACAAAAATTACTTTTTATATGATCAAAATTTCTATCTCACTTGTTATGTTTTTAAAAAGTTAAGGCATATAAAATGTTTAGACCACCACCTGGTATATAGTAAACACTCAATAAATATTCGCTGTTATTCATGTTATTGTAAATAGGGGTGGGAGTGACTTCTAATCATGGGTATATTTTCTGATTTTATTTTTAAAAACATTATCTCATTTAAACTTTATAAAGTAAATATTTTATCACAGGTAAGGAAAATGAGAATCAGGGAAGTTAAGTAATTTGATTAAACATCAGCAGGGAGGGGCGCCTGGGTGGTTCAGTGGGTTAAGTGTCTGATGACTTCCGCTCAGGTCATGACCTTGAGGTTCAGGAGTTCAACTCTGTGCTGACAGCTCAGAGCCTGTTTCGGATACTGTGTCTCTCTCTCTCTCTGTCCCTCCCTGCTTGTGCTTTGTCGCTCTCAAAAATAAATAAACATTGAATTTTTTTTTTTTTAAACATCATCAGGGAGCAAATGACTGAGCTGGATTAGAATTAAGCCCTAGAACTCCAGAGCCCCATTGTTAATCCTTACCTTTCATTACCACCAACAATGCAATTCTTACATTTCTTAAACAACTTCCAAAGAAATCAGAAAAAAACCCATTGCCTAAAATTGCTATATTTAGATACATGACATATGATTTAGAATTGGGAATGTAGGAAAACATATATAAGTAAAAGACAATTTAAAATTTTAGCATTATTGTATACCATATATTAAAATATCTACTATGTGCTAGAGATCATGCTAAGTGCTTTACAGACACTTTATTACACTAAATTCTTGTACAGCCCTACATGTAGGCATTCTGTTTCTTTTTGGAAATGAAGAATCGGTCTGAGATACTATGTAGCTTGTTCCGGGTGGCACAACTTCTAATGGAATTCAAGCTGCCTGCCATCACACCATAGACTGTGTTCTTTCATCAGGCCTTACCAGCTTTCTCTTTGCATCAGTTATTGTTTATAATTTACCGTTGATATAGATATATAGATCCTGAGTTTTGTTCATCTGGTCATTTTGTGTTTCCTAATAGTTTATAAAAATTGAAGGCAAACAGTATATAAAACATTTAATCAGGGATAACTTTGTGGAACTAAGCAATGTAAACCATTTGTGTAAAAATGCAAAATATAATCCTTAAATTCTTTCAACTTGTTTTTTTCCAAGGAGAAAAATATACCTCCGCCTGGCCCATTAAAATGTAGTAAACATAAAAGCTAACTTTAAAATTTCTCTATTTTGGTAGACTGCCCACATTTAACAGTAAAACTGTTAGCATTTTGTTTTTATAGATTGTACTGGTATAGGGTGCTACAGGGTTATTTACTGGAAGCTGAGGATTTTCAGGGCCTTTTCCTATCCTAAAGAGAAATGCACTCTTAGTTGCTACTGTGTTTGTGTCAGTGTGAAATTCAGATTTCCTGCTTTAAGTAGATCTAAAAACATTGTCATGGCACATTACTTTTTGTAGTTCATCACTTTTAGTAGTTCCTATGCATTATAATAGTTAAAAACCTTGTGTGTGTTGTGTGTGTGTGTGTGTGTGTGTGTGTGTGTGTGAGAGAGAGAGAGAGAGAGAGAGAGGAAGACAGCAGTATCCTAACAGTAAAACAGTGTATTTTTCCTCAATTTATCATCATGAGTACAATGTCACTGTGCATCCAAGTGGTGTGATGGAAAGTGATCAAGTCTTTATCTTTCATCAGGTGATCAGACGCTGAGAATCTGGGATGTGAAGTCAACAGGAGTCAGAATTGTGGTTCCAGCACATCAGGCAGAAATTTTGAGTTGTGACTGGTGTAAATACAATGAGGTACCCTGTCTGGATCTGTCCTGAGCTGCTGAGCCCTTGCTAATGTTGAAATGCTTTAGATTTTATTTTATCCTTGTTTGTGTGGACTTTGATGGTGTTTATGGACCATTAGGTTAAAGGCAGTCCCTCTTCATTTGTAATTGATGACTGTGAGCGACCCACATTAGCATTAATTGGATTTAAGTGCACATAAAACAGGCACAATAAGAAATAGAAATTCTCAAAGTTCAACAGTGCAGCCTTACTTGCGTGTTTGGGAAACTGCTTTACAATTTATGTAATTTTTTTTCCTTTATTGCTCTTAACCCCACCAATTTTTATCATCTGCTATTATTTCTTGTTCGCTTTGCTGGTTAGGCTGCTGAACTGTTTTTTACTTGATTTTTAGTTTGAAAGTCCATCAGTTTTTAAATTTTGTTTCATCTTCCCATATAAGCCTGACCAAACTTGATGCTTCAATAAGTGTCCGTTTGTGCCTTTTTGCAAAGCTTCAGTTAACCACATGAACATACGAATTCAGAACAGAAGTGGATTAAACATGAATTGATACACTGTTTATGTCCTAAAGTGGTCTGTTGACTGTGACAGATGGAGAAAACATACGCCTGTTTTTTCTCAGTTTTAAATTTATTAATGAAAGTTAAGAGGGCATTGTATTGGCAGAGTTCTTTAAAAAGAAATAAAATAGATTAAAAGAAAATAGAGTACACGTTCAATAATAATACTTGATCTAAATAAAAATTTCAGTGCTGATAACTGCAGTTCAAATTTCTGTCATCATAAATGAGTTTTCCATATAGGAAAATGAATTGTAGACTATATGTTATACTTTGGGGAATTCTAAAAAAGGTGCTGATACATAGTTGAGAGTTGTTAAATTTTTTTTTTTTTCTGCTTTAAATCACTGAAATTTTTTCCTCAAATGAGCTTACACTGGAACCCAGCACATTCAGACAATGAATTGCTGCTTTGGTTGACATGGGATGGGGCTGACTTTGGAGCCAGCACGTGGCCCAATTCACCCAGGAATTGTGAGTTCACTGAGGACTCTAGATGGAAGGATTGGTAAAACCTGACTAGACAGAAGAATCACCACTTTTTACAAAAGGTCTCAGTTATGATTAGATATTATGTTAAGACATGGCTCATGAGAGTGGGGCACAATGATTGAATTAGATTTAGAAAAACATAACCTAATTTGTACCCTTTGCCCTTCCCCCATATTCCTAAGTTAGCAGGCCTCTTGCCCTTTAACACCTGGTGAAGCCTCAGAATACACTGAAGAGAAAGGTGGGCTCATTTGTCAGGCATGATTTTTAACCCCTTATGTCCTTATTGATACTACTAAAGGTAGAATGAAGACTCCACAGTGCTTTTGAGACTACACCTTGTTCTGACGTGTGCACTGCTCACCTTTTTGTGAATCATTTTGCAGAATTTGCTGGTGACGGGGGCAGTTGATTGTAGTTTGAGGGGCTGGGACCTGCGGAACATACGACAACCAGTATTCGAACTTCTGGGTCACACGTATGCTATTAGGAGAGTAAAAGTAAGTGCTCATCTTTCTATGGGTAGAGCATAAACAGAAACATTATCAATGAAGCGTATATAAAAGGTGTTTAGAGGTTGGGAATATTGATTCTTTTTGTGCATATTTTTGTTAGCCAATTAATGATGATAAAAAATGAAAGCTAAAATTAGTTAAAATACTTGAATAATTACTGAATAAATTGGGACAATGTAGCCAATCAGTGCTTAAGTTTAATTGCAAATGTATTTTTATTCTGTCATTTCCATTCTACTATTCCTTTTCATGTGTTTTTAACTAGGTAATTCTTGGTATTTTTGTTGAAGTTTATAGAGAGGTGGCTAATTCCTTTCTTTAACAGGGTAATACGTATGGATATTCACAAACATTTGGGGTATAGAAAATTTTCCACTCTGCAAACAGCAGAGGATGAGATAAAGATAATTTTTTTCTGCTACTCCCAAGCAATTTGCCTGGTTATAAGGTGGCTTATGTTAGTTTCCCAGCTTTTATTGGTAGGTTTTGCTAAGTCACTGCGGAAAATATCTTGTTAAGTGACATCTCCCAATTTCATTTTTTGTTTTGTTACATTATGGGTAAAGAAGTACTTTATTGATCTTTTAAATAATTGGGTTATTCCTATTTGAAAAATTCTAAATTTTAGTTAAATTAGTATTTTAATTTTTATTGGCTGCAACCCAACATATGAGATGCAGCGCCATGTTGTTTTAATGGTACACAGGTTTTCGTAGTTGGGAAATACTGTCAGTATTTACTTCACAATGCTTTTGAGAATGAAACTCCGTATTCTGCAAGTATTTTGTAAACTATAAAGTATATTTGAAAGTAGTTTTATTTATATATATAACCATTAAAATACTGGAGAGAAAAAAACTGAAGAAATATAATTACATTGGGAAGCCTGTTAAAGTATGTTGATTATTTGTCTAAAAGATATTCCTCTTTAAATTTGCAGTTTTTGTCCTTGTTATCCTTTTCATTAGCTGTGTTGTATGAATAACATAAAAATTCTTTTAAAGATGTTTTTATTTAACATTTAAATGATTATTTGATACTTGTGCCAATAGCAATCATAATATGTATTTGTAACATTGGTAAATTATATAATTATATATTTGTACTGTCACATACTTAAATCCCTTATATTTGTAGGAGTTATTTTTGGATAGGCATTATGAAATGTATTTAATTTTTCCAGAATAGCCACCCTTTGGGAATATTTTATTCTAAATAAGTGCTAAAAAGCTTAAAGAATGATTTTTCTTTGGAGAATATAAAAGTAAATGTTTTTCCTGCAGATGATACTTAAGAGACTAGAAGATTTTTGCCTTGAATTAAGGCATGGAAGGTTTGGGAAAGCAGAATTTTAAGTGACAGTCTTGACTAAACTTTAATTTATTGTAATGCTTGTGGGAATAACCTTATGAAGCAGCAAGTTATAATGACAGCTAACTTGAGAAAGTTTTGTTTTGTTTTTGTAGTTTTCACCGAAAGTTTTGTTTTGTTTTTGTAGTTTTCACCGTTTCATGCTTCCGTTCTGGCCTCTTGCTCCTATGATTTTACTGTAAGGTACAGTGGTTTTTATAAGTTACATTGTGAAATACTAAGTAGCATTTGTATCTTTTCAACTTTTATGAAAGATAATGTGTTTATCGTACTAATAAAATGATCTGAGCTGGGCACATTTGAATTTATGCCACTGGGATTAATACTGTACTTTTTCTGTTTTTATAACTGCCGCATACATAAATTCTTTGCTATTTAAAGATAGCCTTGCTGCTCCATTTAAAAGCCTTTGTCCTGATAGTTATTCCTGTAATGACACCTTTCTACACAGTAGGTTGTGTAGCCAATTTCTTTTAAATTTAGATTTTAAAAATTGTGAAATTCCATTTCTTCAGGGTTAATTATATGAATCTTAAGACTGAGATTGTTATAGTTGAAAGAATCAGTATAAGTATATGTATGTTTGTGAATGTATGTAGATGAGTGTGTATATGTGTGTGTGCACATATGCATCTATGTATGAATATATATGTGTGTGTATGTGTGTCTCCAGACATACATCCCAGTTCCAATTCTACACTACACAGTATTTATTCTATTTTTCTCCTTTTCCAAATTTGTAACTCCTAATTCCCATTATCCACAATATATGGACTTATTTGCAAACCCTAGAATGCTCAGAAAGTAGTTTCAGAATTGCAAAGCCATGTCTCTGTGAAACAGAATCTCACTAATTGGAGTTTTTTGCATCCCTAACGGTTTTAATTGGGTCTTTCTGATTTGGGAATCCTATGAAGGGACATATTAAATCCATTTCTGTCCTGTTTAAAGGGAGAAGCCTAGTGACTACCTATATTTTCTTTTCAGAATTGTCATCATGATCTTAACCCTACTGGCCATTCCCTGTTTTATCCGTATACTTAAGTATCCTTGAAGACTCAGTTGGGAAATGCCTGACTTTTGTAGATGTAGATTTGTCGCAGGAATATTTGTTAAGACTGGGCTTTTGAATATGAACTGTATTACTCTAAAATCTTGTAGGCAACTAAACACGCTCAAAAATGATCACAATGTGAGGCTCACGGCCTTACTTTTCTCTCCATTTTTAAGAAATAGGCTTTGCTTCTTTCCTGAATCCTGAGCAAGACAGAGATTGGAAGATAGATGTTTAGTGCTTCTGGGGAGAGGAATGACTTAGGTCATGATTCTGTGAAGTGCTATAAGATCAAAAGTGTCACAGCTGTATCTGTAAGCATTTGGAAAAAGTGAAATTATAATTAAATAATATGAGATCCTTAACATATAGGTGGAAACGACATTTAATAGGTATTTTCCTATATAACTTAGAGTCCAGGTTTCTTTATATGTAAAATGGAATTAATATTGTCTATCCTCACAAGATGATTATAAGAATTATAGAACAAGACATGCTTAAAAATACTGTGCTAATTTTAAACTGTTTCCAGCCTTTGCTTCGCTTCTCAAGACACCTCACCAACCCTATTCAGTAAAAGACCTTGTTTTTCTTTTTTCAAAAAAAAAAACAACAGAAAACTATAGGGCTCAAGCACAAATTATCTCAGTTTCTACCGCAAGCCTGCAGATTATCTAAATCTGTACTAATCCATTCCTCTGCTACCACTGGACATGAGTACTCTTAATCCCATATGCTCTTGTTTTTTTCAGAACTTTACTCCTTGAAATCACCCCTTCTCCCTCCTACATCATTAATCTTCAATTCCCCGTTGACTTCCTCCTTAGCCTGTACCTTGTTCCTTTATCCTGTATTTTCCTTTAACTCTTCTCTTATATTTCTCTTGCCTTCCCAGCCAAGCTTTTAGTGTCCCCTAAGCTTCCATTCACCAGGGCCATTTTAAGGTCTTTGGGACTATTATCCCTCGTCAAGCCTGAAGCCTGGTATTCTTTTTATTTTTCCTCTGTAAAAATGGTATTTTCTCAATAGGAAGTGGATTAAAAACTTAAACCAACTTCCATCAAAGGCAGTATGTAGAAGCAACATCCTCTTTTTTCCAGAAAGAGAATTTTAATTTTAACATACATTGTGGCTACTAAATTACTGTTCTACCTTCAGACTAAATGTAACTGGAGGTTAATAGTTGTGTATTTCAATATAGGACTGTCAAAGACTTTATTATGAGAAGGTGAATAAACAGAAGAAGAAAAAATCATTTTTTTAAAATTTCAGTTTTGAATATAGGTACTATATCTTGTAATTCTCAAAACATGCTGAGAATGTGGCTTTAACTATACTCTAATAATGTCTCGCATTATTTGTGTGTGGTGACCACTCACTGGAAAGGTCAGAAAAGATATGTTTTTGGTAGATTTTCTTACCCCATGTGATATGAGTTAAATTTATCCTCTGAAGAATTTTAAATCTCATTGGATTGATGATATTTTTAGTGCCAGAACATTCATTTTAATAAAAAAAGATTTAAGACAAAAGACCACCCGTAACTTGTTTAATTTTTAGCACTGATAATTATACAGTTATTGCCTCTAGGTTGGGTGTGGCCAGTTTTTGTAACATAAACTCTTAAAATATAAGATTTCATCTATTTGCTCATTTTTATATTTTATTTAGTTTTTTAAGGCCTTAAAAATTCATTTTAAAATAGTTCCTATTGGGGCACCTGGGTGGCTCAGTCGGTTAAGTGTCTGACATCCAGGTCATGATCTCACGGTGTATGAGTTTGAGCCCCACGTCAGCACTGCGTGAACAGCTTGGAGCCTGAACTCTGCTTTGATTCTCTGTCTCCTTCTCTCTCCCTTGCCCTACCTTGTTTGCTCTCTCTCTCTCTCAAAAATAAATAAATATTTTAAAAATAAATAAATAAAATAATTTATATTGTAGACATTATATCCAAACTGACAATGTGATTTAGTAACATAAAATTCAAGTTCCATATTTTTGTTTTATGGAGATATACTATCATATCTAATAGAAAGAGCTTTAAGTAGTTTACCTATATAGTAGCTCATTATGTTTCACTGAGTAAATAATAGAAATCTAAAAAGTAGTATGCAACATAGCATATGAAATTAGTGTGTTTAGATTAAATAAAAACTCCAGCCTTTATGAAAATACCAGAATTCCCATTAGCTGATGGGCAATATGCTCGGTAACAGTACATGTTGGTTCTTTCTAAACTTCACTCAAGATAATAGTACTAAATCTATAATATTTTGTAGTGAATTATTTCCATTCTTCTGTGAATGTTATCACCGTAGATTTTAGCATATTATCTTCCTCTGATGTGCTGTCCATTAGGTTACTTCTTTTTCTGCTGAGCCATGTTTTGCCCTGCAATCATGCATGAGCGTGATTTGAATTCGGAGTGCTTGTTTTTGGTTTCATACTAAGTAGATTGTTGCGTAATCCCAGTCAGAAATCAAAAGATCTGCTATGTATGACAGCCAAGGAAAAGTAAAAGCTTCTGTAATTACATTTTTTCATTAGGAAAGGCAACATTTTGTCTCTTCCAGGGGTAGCAAACCTCGGATATTTAAAGATAGAACTTTCATAAATTAATAAAAGCTAAAATGATCAAATTAGCCTTAGACGAATACTCTTCAGTTTCATGATACTTTTATAAATACTCTAACCTTCCAAACATTTTGTTGTCGATGGTCTTTGGTAGCAAGATACCAAATAACAGTGTTTCTTTTAGACTTACAGAATTTTTGGCAAGAAAAATATGAAGTGAGTTTTAATTCCAGTGTTTTCAAACTGTGCTCATCCAAGCATGTATGATGTGAAACTCACTCTGCCTATACCAACAATGTTAATGTTTCCAACTCAACTGTTAAGCTCCTTTTTGGTTACAAAATGGTACAGCTGTACTCTGTTCTATGATTCAGGCATTTTTATAGAATGTCTGTTATCTGACAGCCCTTGTAATAGAAGGTTCAGAATATCTTGCTGAGGAAACGATAAAAGTAAAGGCCTGCAGAGAAGTAGAAACACACTAAAGGGAGTCCTAAGCATGTCGTTTGCGTTGGGGTTAGTGGGAGTAGCCGGGAGCTATGTAGTCACAAATACAGATTTGGGATAGCGGAAAGTCCAAGTTGCATGGACTAATTGTGGGCTGGCACATTCCCTGATAACATAGGAGTCAGGACCACGGACTATGGAGCCCAGCTGCCTTTTACTTTCTGTATAAACTTGAGCACACTATTTTAAAATGGCATAGCTCGAAGTCCTCTTCCTTAAAATGGAGAGGATAATCGTACCTACCATATAGGCTTGTTATGAGGATTAGATGAGTAATATACACATATGCTGGCACAGAGTAAGTGCTATGTAAGTGTTTGCTACTATGGTCAGTATTACTACTACCAGAATGGATGACGACAGAAGACCCTCCCTTTGGGGTTGAGGCCCATTTCAGCTCTAGTCTCCAGGGGTGAGATAATAATTTGTATTTCATGGCAACAGAAGCAGGCAGCCTCAACCTGGCCTTTTGTTGTCCTCTGCCACCTTGGAGTTCAGTTTCTTGGTGACAGTGTGAACCTTTTTTGTCAACGTGTTCTCCAAGTACATAACTTTTAAATTTAGTGTCATTTATGAGCTCTGAAATTATAAATACAAGACACTAGCATTTTTAGCAGTCCTTTTCTTCTTTATAAGGCCTGATAATGATACAATTTAAATTTATTCACAGTTTGTTAATTCAACATAAAACAGTAAGGGCTGACCAGCGGTTTCCTGATAAATGTTTAACAGCTGGCTCTCTAGGTAGGTGGGGGCAACCTGATTTGTGGTGTTGGAAATAGAAGTTTAGTGGCGTAAGCCTTCCCACCGTGGCCAATATCAAGCACTCCACTGGGGCTGGGCTAGACCTAGGTGATTGCGATCTTAATGATTATTGATTCTACAAAGCTTTTATGATTGTAATGTGTGTGTAGATGTACATTTTCATTGAAAAGTGTCTGGAAAGGTATATACCAGATAAACTTGACTTAAGCATTCTTTACCTCCTGTCCTCTCCGTGACTTTTACCCCCTTGGAAGAACACTTTTATCCACTTACTTGTATGGAGGTGAAAGGACCTGAGGCTTAATGTGTGTGTTTCCCTAGTTACATTGACACTTTAAATTAAACCCGCAGTAATTCTTAGTAGGGGCATACTTGGTTTTGTGGCAGTGCTGGGGGTCCCGGGTCAGTAGCGCCCTACTGAATGGATTTCAGGCAGTAGGAATGCTGAGCAGGATAGGTCCAAGAGGAGAAGAGTCTTAGGCCTCCACTTCTGCCACATCGATATCTGTTCTTATATTTAACTTCTTATTTTTGATTAGCTATGTCCAGTTTACAAAGTATGTTCACATACAGTATTTACTTTAATCCGTACAATGCTACCGTGGGTGTGTACTCCCATATCCAGAAGGCAGTTGTCCCAGGGAGGCGGAGGGGTGGGCCATTATCACACGGCTGGCGAGTAATGGAGCCCAACTTGAACCTAGATCTTTTATTTCCAGATCTGGTACTTTTTATATTCCTCAATACCTGAGCACGTCTTGTATGTCCAGGCCTTTATGTATTTCCAAATAACATAATTTTCCCCTGTTACGTAAACATTATCTCCTTAGGGACTAAATTGCCAAAATACAGTATTGTTTCTAATACCTATAGCTGTTTCAGAGTTGAAGTATTCAACATAATTGCGTCTTGACAGTGGTGGACACATAAAACAAGCATGGATTTAAAAACCTTTCAGAATTATGAAATATGTGTATACAGATACACATGTAACTGTATATACAACCGAGCATACACATATGTGTACACATTTTTGTTGAAAAGCGTTTGGAAAGATCTAACCAGAATTTAAAGAAGATTACTGATAGGTGGGATTTCAGGTATCCTTACCTTAAATTTTTTTCACTTCTTTAATTGGAGTATAACTTAGGTATGTTTACAATCTTGAATCTTTCTCAACAAAAGTCTAACCTTCTCTGACCAAGGCTGACTGTGTGTAAGTTATTGAACTGCCTGTGTAATGTAGAACTGTCCTGAGAAACCGTGGCCCCAGAAAGTTTTACTTTATAGTTTCTTTTACTTTTTATGTTTCTCTCTGCTTCTTCACTTGCAGATGGCATGTTATTCTGCTTTTATATGTACTATTTTTAATCTCACTTAATATAATTCACATAACTTAAAAATAGCCATTTTTCACACACACTCACTTTTCTGTGTTTTTTTTTTCTTTATTTTGGGTTCTTGTTCCTCTCAAAAGTCAGATTCCTAAACACGTGCAGTGTTACTAGGGTAAGTACATATCAGATGTCCTTGTGTGAACTATATTACTATGTTATTGAAATATATTTAAGTCCCAAGTTACAAATAGGATCTATTCCTGGACATAGAACATAGTTAAACTTATATAATCTTAAGTTTTTATTGGGAGAGATTAGATTAGACAGTCTAGGACCAAGGCTTCGTAACTATTTCATTCAGAAAGAATATTTAAGTTCAAGATACAACAGAATTGCTAACTTTTTCTAAATTATCTACTCATAGATTATAAGTTAATAAAATTCCAAATTTTGAGAAAGAAGTACTAAGTGGGAGTAGGAAATTATCTAGAACCAGCACTATGTCTCCCCATTCTTTGCCCCCTGGAGACGTATGGGAAAGCTCTATGGGTTCAAAATCCTTTATGTGGTGGGGTAAACATAGGTTCTTTTGAGTCCATTAGACTTGGTGATAGGCCATTTCCTCCATTTAGTAGCTGTGAAAAACACGAAATGATACCTGCTTTGCAGAATGTTCAGAATGTTAAATGAAACTATAAACACTCTTGGCACATAACAAGTGCTTAAAGAAATAGCAGATACCTTGAGAATTGTTATAATAAGTTTCCTATTTTAAAATGTAAGTACTGTAGGGAGAGTTAAGGTATTCATCATTCATGCCTTACCTCGCCTTACTTTAATAAGATAATTATGGTGCTTAAACCTTGGAGGAGCTCTGTGAACGGCAGTTCTCGTCACATTGTGGAGATGGGATGGGGGAAGCACACTGTGTGAAGGTGCAGCATGAGCCAGATCAGTGCACGCTGGGCACAAATACAAAGTTGAGCATGTGTGGACCATTGTATTCAAATCCATGACCACCTGACCAGTTCTGCTTCAATTCAGCCTGTATTTTTCTCTAAATTATTATATATTTGTTTAAAAATTATTGCTTAGAGAAGCAGCATGTTGTAATAGAAAAATAGATCTGGTTTAAAATCCTGGATTTGCCATTACTAGGTATTCTTATATTTAATCTCTTATAAAGACACTTGACCTCCCATTGTTTCCTCAGTCATAAAACAAATTATTATGAGATTTAAATATCAGTGTATGCAAGCCTGTTCCCATAGTGCCAAGCCCATATCAAGCACTCAATAAATTTTAGTTCCTTCTCTTTTTCATTCACATATTTATAAGCCTCAAACTTTGTACTTAGTACTGTATCACTCACTGTAAATATATGCTCTTATATTTCTGATCACAGTTGTTAAAAACAGGAGCGCCTGGGTGGCTCACTCGGTTGAGCGTCAGTTCTTGATTTCAGTTCAGGTCATGATCTTTTTCTTGGGATTGAGCCCCGTATCGGACACTGAGCTGAAAATGCACAGCCTGCTTGGCATTCTCTCTCTCCTTCTCTCTCTGCCCCTCCACTGCTCTCTCTCTCTCTCTAAATAAATTAAAAAAAAATTGTTAAAAAACAAGCAGACTCACAAAAAGACACTCAAGTTCTGATTTCTTCAATTTATGTTTAAAATGTTCAGCAAAAGTATTCTTTTATATGTGTATGTATAAAGATAGAAAAATGTAAAATTTTAATAATTGGTGAGTCTAGACAAAGAATAGATGAGTGTTCACTATGTTCTTTGTAATTTTTTTGTGGGTTGGTAATTTTTAAAATAAAAACACTTGAGAAAAATAAGCTGTATTTGCTCACGTAAAATAAGACACTGAAAATGTTTCTTACTAATACCTTCTCATAAATGTGATATTTAGTGATACTGTTTAATTGTGAAATAAGATAAATAGCTTTATTATGTTGCATGAGCAGGAAAATGGTCTTTAATCATATTGTAGTAAACTTAGAATCTTAACAAAGCAGCAGATGCAGAAATGCCTTTTATCTTTGTCGCATTGACTCTCATGGGACTTGCCTTTATATAGTGTCTTAACTTTGGTGTGGTTGATGGGCTTTTTTGATCCTTATGTTTATTAGCACAGAGATTTCCACAGGCAGACACTTCTCTTTCTTCCCCTTCCCCATAAAAAAAGGTCAGCCAAAGTCAACAGATAGTATAGCTGAATATGTACTCTGCCTTGCAAACCTTTCATTTCAACTTTACCTAGTCCCCCTTACCCACAAAAAAAGGTCAGTGAAAGTAAATAGGTAAGAAACGCGGCTGAGCGGGAGCTCGTATGCAGTTTCAAATGATCATTTTACCTCATCTTTAATTTTTTTTTTAATGTTTATTTATTTTTGAGAGAGAGAGAGAGAGACAGGACGCGAGCAGGGGAGGGGCAGAGAGAGAGGGAGACACAAGATCTGAAGCAGGCTCCAGGCTCCAAGCTGTCAGCACAGAACCCACAAACAGCGAGATCATGACCTGAGACGAAGTCAGATGCTTAATCTTAACTGAGCCACCCAGGTGCCCTTACCTCATCCTTTAAGATAGTTCTTAATTCCTCTACATTTGTTTATCAAATCACAAGAAATTATGTGGCTAATGATATGACACTATTTACATCTGAGGAATGGTGATTGAATCCTTAATGTGGTCAAAGAGTTGTTTAATATTCTGTGCCTGTCAGATATCTTAGATGGGTCTTTGTAACTCTATCACAGGTTTTGCTTCGTGGCAAAGGTTCACTAAACTTCACCACTGATGTTAGGAAAGCATCTTAACGTAGTTGTCTCTGGTTTACTTTTCAAGAATGAGAATATTTGCATTCATATATTTGCTTGATTCTTCTAAGGATATTTTGGTACTGAATATATTTTGTGTTAATAAAGCACATTGCTTGTTTACAGGGTAGGTAAGATTGTCTGTTTTGTTATTTTGTCCCTAGTACCTGGGACATGTATATACTAAACTTTTAGATGTAAGTGAATTTATGTTGCATGAAAAGTTAAATTACTCTTTGCTTACTCTGGATGTAAAAGCCTACAATAGTTGCATTTTGATATGGCTTTCCCTTTAATTATATTTGAGGTAGTCATTAATAAAACTGAATTTAAGGTGGAAAGTTCTGTTGGGATAAGAAAGTGATATTTTTGCAGGATAAATCTTGCAGCTCTATTGCATTTAAGTCAGCACTGACTAGATCACAAAATTTTGCTACTTAACAAATTCAGGGCCATTGTATTGGTATCCTGATTGTCACTTAAATTTACAAATTGATATTTTTTATTTTTCCTCCTACAGTCAATTATAATATGCAATTTGATAATCTCTTTAATAAATAATGATCAATTTAATAACTCTCTTTGAGCTTCGTATAACTAGCGGTTAAGGTATTTCTATGTGTGAAGCAGTAACTCCCAAGTTTGTTGATAGATTGATGTTTTTATATGTCCCAAAGGGTTTTTCCATTTGACTTGTTTAAATTAGAAAAGTCTTGTGTTGATTATTGTTTATACTGGAAAGATCTCTTGATGAAATGAAGCATAATTTTACAAGTTAAATGCCAGGTGAAAAATGAAAGTAATTTTCTGTAAAATGAAACAATATACATTAATTAGAAAGAAACATATATAAGACTTTCTGATTTTAAATATCTTGATTTATAACTGCAGAACATTTTCAGAATTATTTAGTACTAAAATGTTTCATGAAGAATCAACCCAAATCCGTGTCTAATTCATAACCTAATGCAAGCACATGAAGAGACACTTAGATCTAAAAGGAGTGAGGAATGTTAAGCCTTAGCTTTATACACTATAAGTCACTGCTTTGAACTTTAAATTGTGTTGATTAGTTCCAACAGAAAATTTGTGGAGTTTGCCAGTTCATTTGCATTATAATTTTTAAAAACTTCTGTTGTGCGTTTTCAATACGCAACTGAGTGGCTTTTGTTGTGTATGTTTACATTTTCTAATGCAGATAATGCGTTGTCTCATCTTCCGTAGCAGGAGGTCAAAGGATAATATGTGAAAATGAAAATAATCAATGAATTCTGTGAGCATGTTATTTGGAAATATAGAGCAAGTAAGTACAGAGTATCAGAAGAAACAGCTAAAAGAATGTAAAGTGCTTGCCTCTGAGGTGAAGGGTTGAGAGACTGTTCAGGAAGCTGCTGTTCTCTGTCATAAGCCTTGTAGAATTAGTGGACTCTAATCCGTGCGATTACAGTTTTTAAGAAAAAGGTAATTGGGCAGAAAGCCTCAGTGTTCCCTGCTCTGAGTTATCTGTGCACATAGTGAGCCTGTTTATTTAGATCAACCGGGTACTACTCGTCAGTAAGTAGTAGTTTATTCTGTCTCCTAAAAACTCAAGGATAAATAATTCACCCTTGAGGTCTGTCCTGAATCCCCAGTCTGGATTGCAGCAACACTAAATATTCTAAAATTGAATCTTAGAGATTTGACCTAATGGAATGAACCATACAGAGAATAAACACCAATAATTACTAATCTAATTGTCTCTTATAATTCAGCAACATCCCTTATGTTTCTGCACTATTAGGGCAAGTTATGCGTGTGTGCATGTGTCAAACAGAGACTATCTGGAGCTAGCTTATATAGAAAAGGTGAGATGTTTCCCGGGGTCTGGGGTCCCTCGGAGCGCCAGGGCAAGAGTGCAGCAAGGGGCAAAGGAAGGTACTGAAACTGCTTTGCTCAGGTGCCTGCTTCTCATTTCTCCTCTTTCCGCACTGAGTTTTTTTCCTCAAGCTTTCATGTCCAGTCACCAGAAAACGAACAGAATTATTTGGTCTGCTCCGTGTGTTTTTCTCTTTCCCACATTTATCCCCTGTATCTGTCCTCTGCTGACAAAGGAGTTGTTCAGTAAAGGAGATCCTTGAAAGCTGTGGAGACATCCCGCAACCCGACAGCCTGAGTGGTCTTACTCATAAATGCTTAGCTGCAGAGATGAGGATGTTAACAATTTCGTAGCGATAACAGTTTCATAGCTAGTGAAGGACCGAAGCCCAGGCAAGCAGCTGCTGTCAGTTTGGCTCTTCAGCATTTAGGTACACAGTTCTCCTGCAGCCTCATCCAGTCACACTAGGGTCTGTGCTTCTGTGAAATAACCTTTTGCCACATTTTCGTAGGTAGTTAACCTAGGTAGCCACGTTTTGGTGCCAGTTACAGTTCAGTTTAACATAGGCTAATCTCATCCCCGGGATACTGATAATATTTCATGCTATATAGGGTTCTTCCCATTTTTTTTCCTCTTTTAGATAGATACTTGTTTGAAACTTTATTGCAAAATTATTGCATGGCCCTTCAGTTTGTACCAGTAAGCAGTAAACAAAGCCTGTAAGAGTTTTGTTTTTTTCTTTTTTCTCCTCTTGTTGAGATGTGCCATTTTCCAGAAAATCATCCTGTATTCCTGCAGATTGCAACCATGAATACTTTCAGAGCAAGCTTTCCATCAGCTAATGGTTTTCTTTAATTTGTCAGAATACACTAGGCTTTGTGTTATATATAGCTCCTGGACTTAAAGGTTTTTTTGTGATCAAGTGGTATACTCTAAAATACTGATCTAATGAAAGATTTAATTGAAATACAATGAATTTATTTTGATAGAGAATCTCAATTCTAGAATTTTGTAATTAACCTTGAAAGTTTGTAAATATGGTTTGTGGATATTTGTGAATGAGTTGTTCTAAAAGTCACCTCTAAGGGGTGCCTGGGTGGCTCAGTCAGTTAAGCGTCCAACTGCAGCTCAGGTCATGATCTCGGGGCTGGTGGGTTTGAGCCCTCTGTAGGGCTCTGTGCTGATGGCTCAGAGCCTGGAATCTGCTTCTGATTCTGTGTCTCCCTGTCTCTCTGCCCCTCCCCTGCTTGCTCTCTCTCTCTCTCTCTCTCTCTCTCTCAAAAGTAAACATTAAAAAAATTAAAAGTCACCTTGAAAATTGTTCAATAATTCTTCAAAGTTAATCATTTTTCATTTAGCAGACAGTATTTTTCAGTTTTAAATTTTATGTTATTACAAGTTCAAAAAATAAACAACTCTCCAATCTAGTCATGCAAACAAATGAGCATTAGCACTCAGTAAATATTCTTTAGTTAATGAATGAAAGTTTAACTCTTTACAAAATTGTTTTGCTAGTGTACAATTTCTATGTTTTAATCCCCTTCAACAGCAATACAGACGATAAAATAATAAGCCCATGATGCCATGTGTTCTACTCAGGTTCACTTCAAAAAGATGGGAATCTGTGAGGTTACAAAAAGATCTGATGGGTTGAGTGATACAAAAGTCAGGAAGGGACAGCAAAGTAGATGAGAGATGCAGTAGGTCCATATAAAAAATATTAGGACAAAGGAAAATTTCTGAACTCTTTGCCATAGGAGTTCAGATTTATTATAGCTTGTAATTTTCTTAGGGTATTGGTTTTGAAAGTAAGCTGGCAGACTAAAGGAGTCTTGGCATGGGCTTTGGCTAATGGAATTTTCTATGTAGTTTGAGGAGTATGGGGAAAGCCTGACTTGGTCTAGGTCCATTTGAACTTTCAGGGCATTAATCAGAATTACCTGAAGAGCCCCAGATCCTGTCCACCTACATTCCAGATTCCTTGGCACAGCCCAGAGAAAAAGTGAATGGCAGTATCTTTCAGTAGAAAAAATACCGGCTGTAGTGCCAGTAGAGTCGTACATTGGGTCTGCCATTTATTAGCTGCGTCACAGTGGTTTGCTTAATTTCTAAAGCAAATTCTTGAGCCTCACTCCATACCTTCTAAATCCGTTTTTCACAAGCACTCCAGGTGATTCTGATGCAAAGGTTAAGTTTGAGAACTGTGGGTCTAGATCAGTGATTCTCAATTAATGGGTAATATCTGCTCTCCCCACTCCAACAGAGGTTCTCAACCTTGGCTGTGTATTACAATCATCTGGAGAATGTTTGAACCTCCCAATGCCTTTGACATACCCAATTAAATTAGAATTTCTAGAGATAGCATTCACACGAGTAGTTTTTTAAAGTTTCTCAGTTGATTTCATTTAGTGGAGGTTGAGAACCACTGCCCTGTTGGTTTTTCCCTTGCCTCACCTTCTGCCTGATATCAGTGCTGTTTCTTTTTTTTTTTTTAATTTTTATTTATTTATTTTGAGAGATGGGGGACAGCGTGAGTGGGGATGGGACGGAGAGAGAATCCCATGTAGGCTCCATGCTGTCAGCGCAGAACCCAACACAGGACTTGATCTCACGAACCATGAGATCATGACCTAAGCCCAAATCAGGAGTCTGATGCTCAACTGACTGAGCCAGTGAGGCACCCCTCACTGTTGTTTCTGATGGGAATTTTTCAAATCTGTATCTGGGGAAGTGCTGTTTTAGGTGGTGATTCCCAAACCTAGTTGGTTGAGTATCACCATTTCCTGGGAAGAGATTTTTGGATTCCATACAGATCTACTCAACTGGAATTTTCAGAAAAAATTCGTCAGCAAAGAGGAGGAACAAGTCTCTGGTCCATCATTTGGAGACCACATCTATAGGTGATTAAAAAGTTACCTCATTTTTGAGGTTGGCCATTGTCATTTGTTTATCTTGTCCTTAATATACTCATTTAATTTATTTTTTATTCTTTAGTTCAAGAAATGTTCTTTGGGTGTCTGTGTGTCAGACACTTTTTATGTGCAAGAAATACAAAGAAGAATAGGACACTGTCCCTGAATTCGAAGAGGTTTGGTGCCTTTGAGAGGAAAATAGATCTATAAATAAACAAATGCATTGCTATTATCAGTACAATGATAGAAGCCAGAAACATAGGAATCATTATTTTTTCTGTCCCATCAGTCATTATTGTTTTTTCTGTCCTATGAATTCTTCTGCCTGAATGCATCTGCAGTCCATTAACCCTTCATCATCACTCTTGCCACCTTAAATTCAAGCCACTATTTTCTCCTTTTGGACCCATATATGGGAACTCTCTGCTTTGTTCACAATTTTTCTGCAAATTTAAAACTATTATAAAATTTAAAAGTTTACTAAGAAAATGTTTTTAAAGAATGTAAAGCCCAGTAGATAAATCTCCTTCAGTGTTTTGTTTTGTTTTTTATACTTCAGAGAAAATCCCAAATTCTTCACGTGGGCTAAAAGACCTTTGTGATACGACTCTGCTTACCCTGTGTGACACCCTTGCCCTTTCCTTGTCCCAGCCTCATGGGCCCTCTGTGTCACACACCTTTTTGCCCCTTGCTTTCTACCTGCCTAACTCCTCAACCTTCAGATTTCAGCTCAGTGTCAGTTCTTGAGGATGTCATTTGTCCACCGTCCGGCGTTGCCTTTTGGGGCACTTGTCAGTTGCAGTTACATTTATACCTCGGTGGTCCTTTAAAAAATGTCTGTCTGTCCCATCAAACTCAGAGCTGCTGGAGTGAGGTCATATCTCTCTTGCTTTTGGTGCCCAGCATGGTACCTGGCACACACGAGGACTCATAAATTGTTGAATGGATGAGTAATTCAGTGATGAGAAAAGAAGCTTCTGTGACGAAAATATTTTGCTCATCACCCTAGAGATCACGAGACCCAAGCAGTGCAAACAGGGAATTATATTTGTTCTGTTTGCTTAGAATTTTAAAAACACCACTAAAATTAATGTAACTAAAATTAATTGAAATTCAGCTTGACTAAAATTAATGTACATGTAAGGCATGGAAAAGTAGCCTAAAGCTTTACCCATCTCTTTATTTGTAGGTAGGAAAGACTCACAAAGTATTATGGACTAACTCGTAAGTTGAGAACAGGGAAAGAAAAAGAAGAATTTTGAAAAGTATTATCAACCTTCCACTGAACTCATATGTTGGCAAAATTTCATGAGTGTTAGTATAGGGATTTCAGATTCCATTGAGTAAAGTAAAAAATAATTTCAATTTAATTTTTTTTTTTTTAGAACCATTTGCTTTTTATTTATTTATTTATTTTTAAAAATTTTTTTTTTTCAACGTTTATTTATTTTTGGGACAGAGAGAGACAGAGCATGAACGGGGGAAGGGCAGAGAGAGAGGGAGACACAGAATCGGAAACAGGCTCCAGGCTCCGAGCCATCAGCCCAGAGCCTGACGCGGGGCTCGAACTCCCGGACCGCGAGATCGTGACCTGGCTGAAGTCGGACGCTTAACCGACTGCGCCACCCAGGTGCCCCTCAATTTAATTTTTGAAAGAGTTTAGATATTTTATTTAACACAGTGCTACATACTTGCTTTGTTAAAGAATTGTGGAATCAAAAGGCAAAAAGGAACTCAACCAAGACATTTTACTGTGATGAATTTTTCTCTCTCTCCATTTCCAATTTAAATGAAAAATGTTCCTACAGTTCTGTAATATTTTGAATCATTGGAGGCCTGTCCAGTAGATTTACTTCCCAAGAGAGAGCTTAAATAGTCAGTGATTTCATCAGCAAAGAGACAAAAAGGCACCAAGTAGTATATGTGCTGGACCAAAACAAACATTACACTTAACGATAATATGCCTTATTTGACCAAGTAGTGATATATGTAGCCCGACATCTCCAAATAAAAGGAGCCTATTTTGCTTATGCGATAGGCACATGAGGGCCCTCAGATCTATGGAAATGTACTGGACCTCTGAATCCAGAAAAGATCGCAAGGATTGCACGCCCCCTGAGTTGCAAATATGAGAAAATGTGGAGAAACGCTCACCTCCCTCTTACTGCTCGCCCCTTCTTGGTGGAACTGGAATGGAGAAACCTAGAACAGTCCTGGAAGTGGCCACGTCAACGCATTAACAATGTTGGAGGGTGGGAATGAGGAAATGAATTGTATATTTCTTTTGTAATTCAAAAAACCATTAGCAACGGAAAAATGAATTATTATTGTGTGTAAACACATTGCTTAGCTTTTGATTTTCTCAACTTATTTAGCTTGTGCCATTTACTGTATTTAACTTGATAGCATTGATATTTTAGCTTACTGAAAATTATTTTTAAATTATAAATATTAATATTAATCTTCCTGATTGTTCTGGCTCCTGATCCCCTCGAGGTTAAGAAAGTCCAAGCCCAGGTCCTCCCTGTTCAGCAGACCCTCTCAAGGCAAAAGCTGGCTCACTTGTTGATGTGCTGCTCTGGGTTCAGTCTAGTTTTTACTGGAGTGTTCTTCACTGATGCTCTTAGTTTTTGTGGTGATGTTTGTTTTTAGGTGTTACCTAGGATTTTTTTTTTCAGTGAGAATGTTGATCTAGACATCTAGGTAGCCATTCAACTGGAAATGAACCTCTCATAAGTTTTGTACCATAATTTTTGTACACTTTGTGTATTACATAATTTCTATCTGAGCTGTGAACTGGATGTAATAAACTGATAGCACTTTTATGACTTTTGCTGGACTAACACTCCCTTCACCAAATTGTATCCTTAGAGTTTTAGCATGCATCTCGTTTGATGAATTTTTTGCAGATTGCAGGTAGATACCAGATAGTTTTTCCCAGGTTAAAGTTATGATGGGTGTGACTTTGTAGTGTGGAACTGTGTGATGCCATGACTGCCCGTCAAGCTATGTATTAGAGCAAATTCAGCTTGACTTTTTTTTTTTTAAGTTTTATTTATTTAAGTAATTCCTACACCCAACATGGGGCTCAAACTCATGACCCAAACAAAGATCCAGAGTCACTCCCTCTACTGAGTGAGCCAGCTGCGTGTCCCTAGCTTCAGTTTTTGAATAGAGTTCCAGCCCTTCTGTATATGGGACTTCCCTTTTTCATACTTTCAAGCTGAAGTTGGATGGTTTCACACATGCATCCTTATTGGGCATCCTCATTTTCTTAAGGCCCACCTGTCTTGCCCTGGGTGCAGCCTTTGCGTCAGCTGGTTCAAAACAACAAAAATAGTAACAAAAGCTGCATCCCAGGAATTTGTCAGGAGGGTACAAATGAATCCTTTTGCTTTTTTTTATCCTTAAAAAGTTCTACTGAAATTTAGAAACTAATTTTCATGCTTTGTCTAAAGACAAATGCCCATCCATTCTATTGAAATGAAACCTAAATCCCAAATGAAGTCAGAAAGCTAAATACTCTAGATTAAGATGACCTTCCCTTAGAATGATTCTACTAACCTGTCCTTTGGGGTAAGGGCATTGACTCGTGAGTAGCAGCCTGTGAAACAACGTCTCTGTGTTTCCTTAAGAGATGTCGAGGATGCTTTTCATTTTTGTTTATCAATCTCCTTGCCAGTGCAAATTCACTTCCCTGTCCTCTTCCTCTAACTCTTTTTTTTTTGCCATATTAAATACATATTTTTAAAACCATTTTGAATATTTTTTGGAACATAGTGGGCATATACAAAATCATTTGATTACTGTATCAAATAATGCAAATCAGTGAATAACCATGTTTTAGAAACCAAATTACATGATGACTTATTTACTCTTGCTTATATAAACATTATAAAAATCTAGAAAATTAGATTTCAGTACAATATCTATCTCTTGACCCAAAGGAACAAATATGCAAAGACAGTGGCAGCTGCTATCATGATTTCTGAGAAGGACTGCAGCTTGTTCCCTCATTTATTTGAACAGGAAATTTTCAAAAGTAAAATCACTCTCCTTCAATATTTTGTAGATTTCAGTAATCTGATAAATGAGCTATTTATTCATTGTCTCTCTGGTACCCACACAGTGGTTTATCCATAGCAACAATCCTTTTCAAACTTAATAAGACCAACCCTGTATTTATTAGGGAAATAATACGACCAGGTAAAACAAACTATGGCTGTTGGTTCTGTGTATTTACTCTCTTTCAAAGAGATCCGCTAAACCTTCAGTGTGTTCCAGGTTACAGATCATTAGGGAGGCTGCATTGGAGTATGACTCTATGATTCTGAATGTGACATTTTTATGGAGTGTTTAGAGTCAAATAAGAAAGATGATGAGCAAATAAAGCTTTAGAAATAAAGTACTATTTTGTGTATTGAAAATAGGGCCAAGTTCCTCTGTACAGTAGAAATCAGAGACATATTATGGTAAATATTACCACTCCCCGTCTATAGAGGATAAATAGGATACTTAATATTGGCCCAGGAGAACACATTTCAGTTTTTCTTGACTCTAGAAATTACACTGATGTGGAATTTATAAGAAAGGCTGCACCTCAAAAAGAAACAGTTTCAGAATTACAGAGAACAGATTCTTCTTAAAGAATCTGAATTGCTGTTGAAATGTAAATTAAACCTAAGATCTTTTCATGTCAGTTGTTGAGAAATGAAGTAGCATTTAAAATCATAAAATGTTAGCGTTCATGTAATCCAATAGCCTTATTTTACAGTCATGAATGCTTTTAGAAATTGCTACAAAAGCCTAGTGTCTCTCATCTTAAATGTCCTTGTGCAATATAAAAAAAAAATGTTTTAACTAAAATTTGTTAAGCTTCTATCCTTCAAGGTATACTAATGGAAATATAATAATCTTTTACAAGGGTAGGTTGATTAATAATTTCAGTTCTTTATGTAATAGAATGGAGTACATTTTTTCTTTATTAGATTTTTTAAAGTAGATCAGTAGTGGGGCTCTGTATTTATGAATTGGTTGAAACTGTTTTGATCAAAACTCTGCTATGGTAAATGTTTGTTTTTTCTTAGATACGCTTTTTGGTAGTTTTAGCACTTAAATTATTTCCTTCTGTTTATATTCACAGATTCTGGAACTTTTCAAAGCCTGATCCTCTTCTTGAAACAGTAGAACATCATACAGAGTTTACCTGTGGTTTAGATTTAAGTCTTCAGAGTCCTACTCAGGTAATGGATGCAGTCTCTGGATTTTTTTCTACCCGTACAGTTCACAAATAGTTCTATGTGTGGCCTGTGTTGCTTTTAGGAACACACTTTTGCCTTTAGGGCAGTACAAAGTACATTTACTTAATTAACCTGATCTTTTTGTTCGATAAATATGAGCCTTTGAGTAGGCCTCTCCCAATGGAAAGTGTGACAAGAGAAGAATGAAATGGGGAAGGATTGTCCTCAGAGGTTGGTGGGAGTCAAGACTGTCCCACTAAGCATTTGAGATGGTGGGTGGGTCATTTTTCTGTGGGGACTGTCACCCTCTTCTCCACATGTCAAAAGAGAGGCTTCTGGTGGGGGAACCAAGTAGAGTAGAATGGCTACTGTTTTAATTAATAAACTTTATATTTTCCCCCTTTTGTTCTCTTAAGGACTTGAGAGTCAATATTTTGGACTTTAAATATTCTTCAGGGTTTTCTTATGCTGTGTCAGTTTTGGAAATTACAAACTTAGGTCAGAAACACAATAGTATTTTGAGTGATTAGGTGCTTTATAACACAGACTATGTGAAAACACCAACATATTCATGAAACAAAATATTATGTGGAAAATGTAGAATATGACAAAGAAATTATGTTTTTATGATGAATTTTATAACTTCGACAAGAAGCAAATCCAATTTCTTATTACTGTATTCTTAAATTTAAATGGATACTTGTTTTTTTTTTTAATTTTAGGAACTTAAGACATAATTCTCATTTTAAAATATTCTCAGATAAATAAAATAATCTCATTAGACATTAGAATATTCTCATTAACATTAGAATAATTATTTTTACTGACTTAATGGCATCTAAGAAGAAAAGAAACTGAAGTAGTGATGGGCAAAATAGCATTATCTTTAATTTAAATACAATGTGCTTCAAATTAACTAGTTGCTTTCCTGAGAAATACATTTTTATAGGTGACTTTTAATAAAATAACCATACCTGTTTGCTGTCCCAGTTAAAACAGTTGTAATGTATGTATTGAAATGTGGCAATACCAAACAAAGGATCCTGAGTAAATACTTTCCTTTTCATATGTTTCTGTGAACCCATGCCACAGAAGTCCCCAACGGTGGCCTCCTTGACCTACACAGTCACGGCAGTTCCTCCCCCAGAGTGCCAAGTATTTTCCAAATTCTCCACACATGAACCACCTTATTAAAAGGAACTTTGTTTTCAGAGGATATATTAACCGTACTTCTTAATCATTTCATGTTTATTAATCATATTTTAAAATCACTTAAATAATAAGAGATTTATTGCATGGCCATATTTGTGTGTGTGTGTGTGTGTGTGTATGTGTAGGCTGGTGACTGCCACCCATTTCTTCCAATTGAATGACCAAATTCCATTTGTGCTAAAGAAATAGTTGCTATTGAGAGCAAACAGGAATGGAGAAGCAGTCGTCTTTTAGCTCTAAATAAGCATCAGGTTCAATGCCATAATATACAGTTCGATTGTACTAGAAATTTCCACTGAGTTAATTCATAGTGGCTCAGAATCTTGGGATTAGAAGGGACCTTAAAAATAAGACCACTCCTTCTCATTCATTTATTCTTTGTACAGATATTATCATGTCAGACCTTGTAGTAGGTACTGGGGATTCAGTGAGGAATGAAAATAAACATGGGCCCTGTCTTTATAAAGCATTTAGTCCACCATTGTATCAACTACTCTCACAAATGAATGTGAACAGACAGCTATGACAAGCCTATGAAGGAGAAGTACATTGTACCTCAAAGGTTCATAATTAGCGTAGATATTTAACTTATATAAAAAATCTGTAAGGAAGTGAGGCTCATCTTAGACCTGTTGGATGAGCAGGCATTAACTAATGAAGAGACAGAAGGGATATCCTAAATAGGCAGAAGGAATATTATATCATAGACCCTGTGACAGGGCAGCAGGGTAGGGGGGAGCATGGCTAGTACTTGAGAATGGAAGAAATTATTTCTTCCTGATTTATGGCATATTTCTCAACATTAGAATTTAAGAAAAATATGTCTGTTTACTTGTCATATTTTTTAAAATTGAGCGTTAAGATTATCAACTAAAGTTTATGTTTCTCCCTATTCTTCAAGGTCAGTCAACTTTGCTTTATATAATTTTTGCTATATATTGTAGGTCACACAAATTAAATATTGAAGGGTTTTTATTAATAGATCTTTTATTATTACTGTATTTTTAATGTTTTGAAAATATTACATTACTATTTTTCTGTTTCCCTTGATTTTCTTTGACATTCATTGATTCTGTCTTTTATTCTGTCACATTTATTGAGTATCTACTACAGCTGTGCAGGACTTAATTACAGTGTAGTGTGATAGGTGCTAAAACAGAGGGAGGCAAAGGATGCCTTGGGAACATATGCCTTCATTCATATTTGTCAGGTGCCTACTAAATGCTGGGTCTTGTCCTAGGCACTAAGAATAAACCAGTGAACAAAGCAGACTAGATTCCTGCTGTCATGGAGCTTCCATATTATGGGAAAAATCAAATAATAAAGATGATTCAGAATGGGAGCAATTTGATAGAGAATGATGGGGTACTTTTGCTTGAATGGTCTGGGGAAGACTCTCCAAGAAAAGTGAAAAGTGAGCTGATAACTGAACAGTGAAATGAAGCCAGCCAGCCACAAATCTAAAGCAAGAATGTTTTTCACAGGGGAAACAACTGTCAAGTCCTTGAGATGCCAATGGGTTTGTTATTATTAAGGGACAGAAAGAAGGCCATGGTGGCTGGATCCTACTGAATGAAGGGGAAACTGTTAGGAACTAAGTAGGAGCCAAATTGTGTGAGGACTTTTAGGCCACACTGTGTTTGATTTTCTTTGTTATTGCCATTAGAGATTGAAAAGCAGAAGAATTCTAGAAATTGATTTGTGGGTTTTCTTTATTGAGGTATAACTGACATTTCAGATGTACAGCATAATGATTTGACATTTATACATGTTGAAAAATAATCAGATCTAGTTAACACCTGTCACCATGCACAGTTACAAAAAAAGTTTTTCTTGTGATGAGGACTTTAAAGGTCTCTCTTAGAAACTTTCAGGGGCGCCTGGGTGGCTCAGTCGGTTCAGCGGCCGGCTTCGGCTCAGGTCACGATCTTGCAGTCCTTGAGTTCGAGCCCTGCGTTGGGCTCTGGGCTGACAGCTCAGAGCCTGGAGCCCGTTTCAGATTCTGTGTCTCCCTCTCTCTCTCTGACCCTCCCCCGTTCACGCTCTGTCTCTCTGTGTCTCAAAAATAAATAAACGTTAACAAAAATTTTTTTTAAAAGAAACTTTCAAATATATAGTACAGTGTTATTAACTATAGTCACCATGCTGTATATTATATACCCAGGATTTATTTATTTTATAAGTGGAAGTTTGCAACTTTTGACCCCTTTCACCCATTTCTCCTACTCCTCACTCCTTGCTTTCTGGTAACCACCAATCTGTTCTCTGTATCTATGAGCTTGGTTGTTTTGTTTTTTTGGTTTTTGAGTTTTTTAAGATTCCACATGTAGCAAGATCATATGGTATTTGCCTTTCTCTGTCTGATTTCTCTTAACGTTAGGAGTTCAAGGTCCATCCATATTATCAAAAGTGATAAGATTTCATTCTTTTTTATAGCTTAATAGTTCTGTATATATGCTTTACTTTCTTTATCCATTCACCCATTGACAGACATTTAGTTATTTTTATATTGTGGCTATTATAAATAATGTTGCAATGAACATAGGGGTACCTGTATCTTTTGAAATTAGTGTTTTCATTTTCTTTTGATAAATACCAAGAAGTAAAATCACTGGAGGGGTGCCTGGGTGACTCAGTCAGTTGGGCGTCCAACTTTGGCTCGGGTCATGATCTCACAGACCGTGAGTTCGAGCCCCGCGTCGGGCTCTGTGCTAACAGCTCAGAGCCTGGAGCCTGCTTTGGATTCTGTGCCTCCCTCTTTCTCTGCCCCCTCCCCTGTTCATGCTCTGTCTCTCTCTGTCTCAAAAATAAATAAAAACATTAAAAAAATTTTTTTTAAATCGCTGGATTGTATGGTAGTTCTATTTTTAATTCTTTAAGGAACTTCCATACTGTTTTCTATAGCAGTTGCACCTATGTACATTCCTACCAATAGTTTACAGCGGTTCCCTTTTCTCCACACTTATTGCCAACACTTACCATTTCTTGTAATTTTGATAATTGCCGTCTTTCTTTTTCAGAAAAATGTCTATTCAGAGCTTCTGCCTGTTTTTTAATTGAATTATTGGTGGTTTTGCTATTGAGTTGTAGGAGTTCATTGTTTATCTTGGATATTAACCCCTTATCGCATATGATTTGCAAATACTTTCTCCCATTCTGCCTTTCATTTTGTTGATGATTTCCTTTACTGTGCAGAAGCTTTTTAGTTAGATGTCGTTCCCCTTGTTTATTTTTACTTTTGTTGTCTTTCCTTTCAGAATCAAATCCAAATTCTTGTTGCCAAGACTGATGTCAAGGAGCTTACTGCCTATGTTTTTTTCTTGGAGTTTTATGGCTTCAAGTCTTTAATCCATGTTGAGTTAATTTTCGTATATGGGATAAGATAGTATCAGGTTTCATTCTTTTATATGTGGCTGTCCAGTGATTTGTGTTCTAATTTTATTTTATTTTTTATTTTTTTAAATGTTTATTTAATTTTGAGAAAGAAAGCAAGTGGGGGAGGGGAAGAGGGAGAGGGAGACAGAAGATCCAAAGTAGGCTCTGTGCTGATAGCAGAGAGCCCAATATGGGGCTCAAATCCACAAACTGTAAGATCATGACCTGAGCTGAAATTGGACGCTTAACTGACTGAGCCAGCCAGGCACCCCTGATTTGTGTTTTTAGGAGATCGTTCTGTCTGCTATGGGAGAATAGACGACAGGCAAAGCTGGGAGGGCAGCTTAGAGTGACTTGATGTAATCCAGGCCAAAGATAATGGTGACTTAAAATCTAAGAGATTTTGAGATGGAAAGTTTCAGCATATATTAGCTTGAACCTTATAAAATTGCTGGAAATTTCACATGGTTTACTTTGGAGATAGTGAGTAGGATTTGTTGATAGATTACAAATGGCCATCAAAGAAACAGGAAAATCAGTGATTACTCCTAGAAAACAAGGATCTAGAAAACAAGGTGGACAATGGCTTAATTTGCTGAGATAAGGGAAGAAGAGGTAGCTGAGATAAGGGAAGAAGAGGTAATTTGAGATAGGAAACAATCTGGAGTTATATTGGAGATGTCTCCTGTTAGACATTCAAATGGAGATGTTAGGTAAATAGATTTAGGCTTGTCTACCTCAGGGAAGAGTTTAGGGTAACAGATACAAATTTGGGAGCTTTTGGCATAAAAATGATATTAAGAGTCGGGGGCAGATTAAAATTCTCTAGAAAGAGTATATAAATAAAGAAGAAGCTCAGAAGGAATTCTAGAAGTTTGAAAGAAGAGAATCCAGTAAAGGGGATTGAGAAGGAATGGCCAGTAAGATAAAAGAAAAACTAGAAAAGTATAGTATCTTTGAAGTTGAAAGAAGAAAGTAATTCAAGAAGGAAGACACTTCCACGTATTGCTGGTAGAAATATAAAATGTTGCAGTCGCTTTGGAAAAGTTGACAGTTTCTTAAAAAGTTAAATGTAAATTTACCATACATTTCAGCAATTACACTCTTAGATAACTAACAAAAAGAGATGAAAAATAGGTCTGCACAAAGACTTGTGTGTGAATGTTCCTAGGCAAAAAGTGGGAGCAATCCAAATGTTAATCAACTGCTGAAAGGATAAACAATGTGGTATATCAATACAATGGAATACTATTCAGGAGTAAAAAAGGAACAGTTTGATACGTGCTACAACATAGATTAATCTCTGAAGCATTATGCTAATGAAAGAAGCTAGATGCAAAGACCATATGATGTATAATTTCATTTATAGAAAATGTCCAGAATAGGTAAATCTGTAGAGATAGAAAGGAGATTAGTGGGTTATTTGGGGTAGGGGATGAGAATGGGAATTGTCTGCAGACGGACACAGAGGATTTTGGGGGGAATGATGGAAATGTTCTAGAACTGAATTGTGGTGATAACTGAACAGCCCTGTAAAGGCACTAAAAATCATTGACTCGTACACCTAAAATGGGTAAATTTTATGGTATTTAAGTTTCACCTTGGTGAAGATGTTTAAGAAAAAAAGAAATGGACATTCTGATATTCCCTAAGATATAAAAAGATGAAAAAGCATTCTTCCACTGTAAAAATAAGAAAAAGTCAGACAAACTACAAAATCAGACTTTGAACCCATCAGAGACCTGAGGTGGTAGGGCAAACAAGTGGCCTGAAGTCCAAGGAGGGATAGACCCCTCCTTCCAAGGAGAGATGGGACACCAGGACTGCTTTACTTGTGGCAGAGCACAGGAAGAAGATACAGCTGCTATACAAATATGAGATCCAGTGGGACAAGAGGACATTGTGTGAACAGATGAGGGATTTCAGCTGAGAGATAAAAATATAAGAAAGAGTCAAATGAAAGAAGTAGTTTATTTATAGTATCAGAGATGCAGTCCTTCAGTGTTCCCATCAGAAGACTCATCAACGAATTTAGAGACAGATAGGTCACTAGAAACTAGCCAAGCTGAAACAATATGAGAAAACAAGAATGAGGGAAATAAAAGAAATAAAAGAGAGCGTCTGGCATCTGTGGGATAATATCACATGTTCTTACATGTACGTAATTGGAGTCCCGAAGGGGAGAAAGCAAAGAGGGAAGAAGAAATATTTAAAAACAATTTTCCAAAAATAATAAAAGTCAAACTACACATTTGAGAGTCCCAGAGAGGATTTAAACAAACAAACAAACAAACAAACAAACAAAACAACACATCAAGGTATACCCATATTCCAGCTGCTAAAAACCAAAGATAAAAAGAAATTTTTAAAGGCAGTCAGAAAAAAGAAATATCCAGGAGAATCTAGATAAGAATTACAGCAGACTTCATGTCAGAAACTATGTAAGCCACAAGACAGAGGAATGTCTTTTTAAAGTACTGAATGAAGGATGTAAAGAGGGATCTTTTGACTATAAAGAGGAAATTTCAGACAAAAGCTGAGAGCACATCTGTGTTACAAGCAATGTTAAAGGAAGTTCTGTCAGAAGAAATATACTCAGACCAAATGAAAAGAAAGAGGCAGACAGAGGGAAGAGGGGAAGAAGGAAGGATAAAAGAAAGAAGGGAAGGCAGAAACGATGAGAGGGAAGGAAAGGAAGAAGAAAAAAAGAAAATACAGTAAAACCTTGGTTTATGAGCATAATTCGTTCCAGAAATGTGCTTGTTAATCCAAAGCACTTGTATATCAAAGCAAATTTCCCCATAAGAAATAATGGAAACTCAAGATGATTCATTCCACAACCCAAAAATATTCATATAAAAATTGTTACAATGTTGTAATATAATACATAAAAAATACAAAATATAAAGAAAAATAAATTAACCTGTGCTTCCCTTTGAAAACCTTTGTGGCTGGTGTGATGGAGACAGAGAGGAGGGTTATTGTGTAGGATAACTTTCACTATCACTGACAGAATCACTGCAATCTATTGGCTCAGTGGAATCTTTTTCCTTTCATGCAGCTTTAACAAGGAACCTATCCAATGACACTTGCTTTTGCCTTCTTTTGAGGATTTCACAGGAATGTGACATTGCATTGTCATTAAACAGATTTATTGTTTGCACTGTCACAGCCTTATTCAGGTGGTGCTTTTCTACAAAATTTTGCACTGTTTCCCACATTTTCTACATCTCCCTAATATCATTTAAAGTGAGGGATTCCTCCACCTTTTTCTCCTCCTCCTCTGCAGACAAGATGCAGACATAGACTTCTTACAAAATCTTGCAGTTTCGGCCATCGCATACCTCATTTGTACTTCTCGATGATTTCCTTCTTAGCTTCCACTGTAATCGTCTCCTTCTTCTTACTGCCTTTCCTTTCAACCTTTTTCTGCATGGGGGCCATTGTATTTGCTAGCACAGATGTTGGCTACAGTACAGTATTAATAAACTCTTGTCATATACTGGATTTAATGTAATTGGCAATAAGGCAGCAGAGGAAAGGGCCTATATCTGCAGGCAGCCTGACCTAGAGTGAAGCAAAGCATTCCTAAGCTTATTCTTGTATGGAAAAGCAAAGGACTGTCCATAGGTACTTCAAAGTGACAAAAAATACACTAATGCCAGTTGTGGGCACCTTCCAATGTTCTGAAAAGTCACTGATTTCTGCCAAACACCATGGCCTGAGACCAAGCATCTGAGCATGGGAGATGATCACCCACAATCCCACAACGAGAGAGAGAGAAGAACCATTGACTCAGTTGTGATCATGTGATAATACTACTCATATCGCAAGACATAGCTTGTTTATCAAGTTAAAAATTTATTAGAAATATTTGCTCGTCTTGTGGAACACTCACAGAACATTACTCGTAATCCAAGGTTTTACTATAACTGGAAATGGCAAAAAGTAAGTAAATATACAAGACAGTTTTAAACTTAACATTAAGTTTTGACCTAAAACAAAAATAGGATTGTATGCAATATATTTGCATACAGTATATTATATAATTCATAGTATATGCAAAAGTTAAATGTATGACAACAATAAAACAAGAAAGAGGAATTGGAAGTACACTATTATAAAGTTATTACTATATATAAAGTCATATAATATTTGAAGGTAGATTGTGATAAATTCAAGATGTATATTGTAAACCCCACGTTAACCTCTAAGAAGTTTTAGAGAAGGAGCTATAACTATTAAGCTAAGAGTGGAGATAATTATGAAAAATATCAATTATCTCAGCATAATGAAGGCCATATAGAAAAACCTACATCCAACATCGTGGTGAAAAACTGAAAGCTTTTCCTCTAAGATCAGGAATAAGACAAGGATGCTTGCTTTCACCATTTCTATTAAACACAGTATTGGAAGTTTTAGTTAGAACAATCAATCGAGAAAAAGAAAAAAAATGCATCTAAATTGAAAAGGAAGAAGTAAAATTAATTTCTTTTTGCCAAGGACATGATCTTATATGTGGAAGCCTTTAAATCAAAGTATTCAAAATTATACTAAATGTAAATGTTCTAGGTGTGCCTGGATGACTCAGTGAGTTCAGGCACCATGTTGGGAATTGAACTTACTTAAGTAAAAAAGGAAGGAAGGAAGGAAGGAAGGAAGGAAGGAAGGAAGGAAGGAAGGAAGGGGGGGAGGAAGGAAAGAAGGAAGAAAGGAAGGAAGAAAAAAGAAAAGAAAGGTAAATGATCTAAACATCCAAATTAAAAGACATATTAAAAGTGGTAGATATGTGAGAGATTTTGAGAAACTCACTAGGTCCAGACTATTGGATTTGGGATTCAAAGAAGTTTTCTAACTCCCAAGTTCTAGGATCTAGTTACTTTCTGTATATTTTCAGTGATGAATTTATCTATGCTTCTCCCTGTGAATTTGTCTTTAAAAATTTATTATTCTTTTCTTCAAACTAAGATGATGACCTCAACCAATATATTTTTTACATATCTAGCATGAGCACATTTTAACACAAATATTTGTATTGTTTATATTATTAATTTATGCTTTTGCCAAGTAGAATTTAACTCCTTTGTAGGGAGATACTAGTTAAGTTCTTGGTGCATGTCCCTATTTTTCTCACACTTACTTTATCTCAGTTATCTATTGCTATAAAACAAACTCTCCCACAACTTAATGCCTTAAACAGTAATTTTCTTTGCTTACAATTCTGTGAGTCAGCAAGTTGGGCTGGGCTCAGCCAGGCAGTTCTGTTGGTCTCACCTTGGGTCCCTCATGTGACTCCGGTCACCTGGTGACTTAACTAGAGCTGAATGGTCTAAGGTGGCCACACTCACGTGTCTAAGGTGTAGTGCTGGTTGTCATCTGCGTCACATGTCCCCAGATGAGCTCAGGCTTCTTCACTTAGCAGGTGTAGATTTCCAACAGGGCAAGAGTAAAAGCTGCCAGGTATCTCCAGCACTAGATTTAGAAGTTCACACAGCAGTCCACCTGTTGCAAAGCAAGTCACGAGGCCAGCTCAGAGTCAGAGAGTAAGAAAAATAGACTCCATTTCTTGGTGGGAGTAGCTGCAATGAATTTGTAGCCATTTAAAAATCCATCACATTAACCTTTTGTTGGTATAGTTGGCAGTTTAAGTTATTTTTGACATATTTATCCTTTATTCTCACAATATGTGGTCAGGTTTACCGATTGCATGTTAATTTCACCCTTTGTTCATATTTTATTCCCTTAGAAAGTATCTTTCACCTTTTACAAAGTACCTTCCCATCTGTTTTTAAAAATTTGTTGTCTCTTGTGATCTTAACAGCCATAGGACTTTGCTGACGTTATTTTAGGTCTTTGTGTCTTAATATATTCTTTATCTTAAAAGAGATTTATCTGAGTTCTTGTATTTCTAATGCCTTTTTCTTTTTTTAGCGTCTCTTTTCTTAGAGATCTGAAAAATGAGATCCAAAAGCATTCTTGCGTTATACCTCCTTTCTTCTTGACAGACGTAAGATCTTGTCTTTAAAGGTTTAAAACTTGACAAATAAGTACCTAGGGTCATTCTTTGAGGATAATTGCTGAAAAATGCTCTGTGCCCCCTCTTGTTAACCAGGCTGAAGTTATCTTTCAGTTCAGAAAATTTTTCTTTGATTTTTTCCCCTCTGATCATGATTTGTACAGCTCTGGCATTTTCTCTTTTCTCTCTTATCCTTATTACTTCTAAATTAGATACCCTTTTTCTGTTTTTAGACATATGATCCTAGACCTGTAATATTCCCGTTTGTATAATTAGAATTTTCTGTATTAATATATTTTTAGAATTCCTGACTTTGTGCTCTGCAGTATCAACCTTGCTCCTTTGAATGCTCATTGACATTTAATTTAGTACTTATAATCTGAGAATAGGTTTACATATTGTTACACATTCCTTTTGGGTGACAGTTATTTCTCTTTTTAATGTCTTTTAAGGTAGACATTATTAGTTCATTCCAAAATATAATCTCTATGTTTCATGAAGTTGATCTTTTTTTCTCATGATGAAATTGGGAAATAACATTCAGAAGAAAGAGAAAAGATTTCCATAATCATGCGCTTTAGAAAGAATCTCTGTGATACCATATTAGTATGTTTCTTTCCAGTCTTTTTTTTTTTTTTTTTTTTTTTTTTAGAAATTTTTATTTGAAGTGTAACATCCCTGTTGGAAAATGCATTTATTTATTTATTTATTTATTTATTTATTTATTGAAAATGCACATATTTTAAGTAAGCAGCTCAATTAAGTTATCAAGAAAGGACCACACCTGTGTAACCTCATTCAGGTGAAGATATAGAGCACTACCAGCATCCTAGAAAGCTCTCTTGTGTTTCCTCCCACATCTTGCCCCCTTATCCTTCCCCAAAGTAACTACTCTTCCAGTCATTTTCCATATATATGCATATTTTTCATAGTTGTGGTTATATAGGTAGATTTATCTTCTGGGACTCCTAAAATTCTTGATAAATATAATCTCAATTGAGTGGATACCCTAGGCTATCCATGATAGGAACATGTATGCACTAAAAAAAATTTTGTTTAATTGGGCAAAGGAAATTTTGTATATTTTCATTTTGTTTCAGTGGAAGATGCTTAGATTTGGTTCTGATTTAAACTAGTTCTATAGATGTGTTTTTAAAAGTACCTTTGACTTTGTTGACATTTTAGTAAGAAAATATTAGGAATACATACATATATTGAAACATTATATTGTACACCTAAAACTAACATAATGTTATATGTCAGTTAATCTCAATTAAAAAATAAAATTGTAATGAAATTTTTAAAAATTAGGTGTCATTTAAAAATTCAGCTCAGGAGCGCCTGGGTGGTTCAGTCAGTTGAGCGTCCGACTTCGGCTCAGGTCATGATCTCACGGTTTGTGAGTCCAAGCCCCACATCAGGCTCTGTGCTGATATCTTAGAGCCTGGAGCCTGCTTTAGACTCTGTGTCTCCCTCTCTCTTTGCCCCTCCCCCACTCACACTTCTCTCTCTCTCTCTCTCTCTCTCTCTCTTTCTAAAAAATAAACATTTTTAACAATTAAAAAAAAGATTTTCTCCCCTTCCCTCAGCCCCTCTCTCCTACTCACATGCTCTCTCTAAAATAAAATTTTAAAAAAATTAAAAAAAATATTCTTTCTCTCTCCCTCTGCCCCTCTCCCCCACTCCCCAGCTCTCACTCTCTCTCTCTCTTAAAACTAAAAATAAATTTAAAAAAATTCAGCTCATATTTTGATTCAAACTTTTATGTCTACAATCTTAGATGTAGGTTGGTAGTGCATAAAAATATTTTGGAATTCTCAGTATGAGGTTGGAAAATTTGATTTTAGAAGACCAGCATTATTGGTAGTAGGATAACCATATCTTTTTCACTTTTTATCTGAGGTGATATTTTCTACATTTGTCACAGACTGGCTTTAGAGTTGAAAAAGAACATGGCCAGAAGCATCCAGTGTCCTCAGGCATTCGTCTCTGTTGTTTCCTTTTTGATGCTTTCATAGTTGTGTGACTTTTAGCTTAAAATTCTGGGGGCGCCTGGGTGGCTTGGTCGGTTGAGCGTCCGACTTCGGCTCAGGTCGTGATCTCACGGCCCGTGAGTTCGAGCCCCGCGTCGGGCTCTGTGCTGACAGCTCAGAGCCTGCAGCCTGTTTCCGATTCTGTGTCTCCCTCTCTCTCTGCCCGTCCCCTGTTCATGCTCTGTCTCTCTCTGTCTCAAAAATGAATAAACGTTGAAAAAAAATTAAAAAAAAAAATTCTGTAACAAGGGCCAGTTTTCCCCCAGGTGTAAAGCATTCCCAGGCTCAGCTTTGTAGGTTCTTGGATGTGTTCCTAAGTCGGATGTGTTACCCTGTGTCTACAGCCTACGGTGCTTCATAGACAACCCTTAGCAGTTGTCTATGAAGACAACCCTTAGCAGTGAGAACTTCCGAATTGTTCCCACCTTTGTCTCTGCTGCCTCTGGGATCCCAATCCTGAATCATGCACTTTTCTTACCTCCTTGTCATTGTTTCTGAAAAACCAGGCAAAATTGCTGACTTGGCACACTACAGTTTACTTTTTCAGAAAAAAATGTCATCTGGGTTCTTGGTCCTACTCAACTTACCTTTGAAGTCGCTTTGATTTTTTTCAAAAATCACATGTTTTGTGCGCATTCTCCACGTCTTTTCTCAGCCTACCACAGTATCATGAACACTCTGAACATTTGACTTTACTTCCTACTTGATTGTAAAAATAGACAAGAATGAATAAATATCTTCTTCCATCTCTATGACCTCACAATATTTATGTTCTATCTCTGTTTTCCCTTCTCTCCAGCGGATGCCTGATTTTCTCACTGGCTTCCTCATCCAGGTCTTTCCTCCCTCAGTTGTACACTGTGTTTCAGATCTTCATTCAGTTCTGTTGTCTATTTTCAAAACTCACTTGGCCTCACTGTCATATCTCCCTACCAGTAAATTTGGGTTTTCTTCCATTATTAGACATCAAGAATTAGTAGGTTTACCTGCTGCTTTTAGTTTCTCAAAATCATCATTCTCTTTTTAAGCCCCTATGTCAGTCTGCCTCTCATCATTCAATTGAAGTTAAGCCCAAAGAGGCCACCAGTAAACTCCTAAAAACCAAGTTAGCCTTTTCTCACACTTCTTTCTTCTTTATCTATTAAAGAAAAATCTTCCCCTCCTATTACTTTAATGCTAATTGTGCTAACCTCATCTTCCTAACCCCTTTGCCAAATGTCTTTATCTCCTTTGCCAGTTTCTTCCTTACAATCCTTACAAAAGTAGACATTCTTCAATATCCAATTCTTAGTCCTCTTACTTGTATGTACCTTTTCCTTGACGCTGTCATTTTATTATATGCTAGTGATTCTTGTCCCATTTATCCAGTCGTGTTTACTGTATGATCTCAATAGATGTCTTACTTTTTTTCCTCTGGTATTCTTAATTGATTGCGTGATGGGCTAGACCTGAGAGTCATTCTAGTTTTCTTGCCTCCCTAAATTCAAGTGTGCATCAAGTTGATGAATTTTTCCTCACCAATATCTCTGAAATCTGGACCATTCGTTCCCTTCTAGCTCTACTGCCTTAGGTAAGCATTTATTAGTACTTCTGCTGTGGTTACCACAATAATCTCCTAACTGGTCCCTAAACTCTTTTCATCATTCCATTGATTCTCAACACTGCTTCAGGGGAGAGCTTTCCATAATGCAAATCTGTCCTTTGTCGGTGGCTTCATTAAAGGTAGGAACAAGACGAGAATCACCATCTTTACTACTGATCGTCAACATGGTTCTAAAAGGTATAGCCAGTCAGTAACAGAAGAAAACAAGATAGGATATAAATATCTTTAAAAGGTAGAAATATTGACATGGCGTTCTTCATATTGACTCCATATGATTGTCAGTGTTATAATCCAGAACATCAGCTTTGAGCCTATTAAAAACAATGAGAGAGTTCAATAAGATCAGTAAAAATAAATGTACAAAAATGAATACTGTGTAGATGTCAATAATCATCAGTTAGAAAATCAAATGGTAAAAATTACTTTTGCGGGGCGACAACTGTGTGTGCATGTGTGTGCATTTGTGTGATGATATGCAGAGGAAAACAAATTTTAAATGTGCAGGATTCTAGGTAAAGAAATTATGTGTATTTATCAAGAGACCTTTAAAAAGGTTAGAATAAGTGAACAGACCTACCATGTTCCTGCAACAGAGTACTTTTTTTTTTTTTTTCCCCTCGTCACTGTCCTGTTTTATGTGTTTCTCATCTCGTAAAGATACTGCATTTGCCTCCCAGCAGGTCTTTCTCATTTTGGCACTCATGATCAGCCCCTCCTGCGACGCTCTTAGCTACTCTGACTGTTATCCTTCTGCCACCCTACTTACATGCCTGCTTTAATTTACAAATCAGCACAGTTAAATTATCACCTTTAGCATGTCATCTAGAAACCTGCAAGAGGCAGCCCATTACCTTCAAGATAGAGTCTGAATTTCTAATCTTGCTTTTAAGATTCACTATAATCTGTATTGCTTTCTGTTTTTTTTTTAATGTTTATTTTTGAGAGAGAGAACGCATGTGGGGTAGGGCCAGAGAGAGAGGGGGACAGAGGATCCAAAGCGGGCTCTGCGCTGACAGCAGAGAGCCTGCTGCAGGGCTTGACCGTATGGACCATGAGATCATGACCTAAGCGAAAGTGGGATGCCTAATGGACTGAGCCACCCGGGTGCCCCATATAATCTCTATTGCTTTCTAATTTTATTTCCCACTATCCTATGTAATCCCTCTATTACCTACCAGTTGTATTTTGTTATTTGTCATCTCCATATTTCTTCTGCCGGTACAAAGTATTTCTGCCTTTCAAAGTCCAGAACAAGTTGTTCTCTTCCTTCTCTTCTTTCCTTTTTTGCTTCAGTAAATATTTGCGCGCCAACTCTCTACCAGGAGATACATAGTAGATTAATGCAAACTACTTGGTGTATATGTACTAAATAACTATTGAACGAATGAGCGAGTGAGTGAATGAATGAATGAATGAATGAAAAGAATTTGTTTTAGTATCTCCATCAACTCTTTCCTTACTTTTACTTAAACTCCATAATCATTAACATGATAAACTATGTTCTTCTCTATAGTCACTTCCTACTATAAGTTGGTAGAGTAGGTAAAACATGTTCTTTCTCTAGCTCATAATTTAATACACTTCAACATAATAACCAGTCTGCCTTTTCCAAATTTAGAATTGACCGTTAGAGATTTTTTTTCATTCTCTCTATATCCTTCTGCCTGTTTCTTTTGTTCGTTTTTACTAAAGAGGCCATATGTCATACAGATAATTACAATAAATTGAACACGTTTCCCAAGGGCAAAAGCAATTGTCCACAAAATTGAGAGAAAAGAGTATAATGAGAGAAAAGAGTATAAATAGGAAATGGGAAACTTGTCAGTTTGTCAGTACACTAAATCTCTTACTGGGACAGTAGGAATTCTTTCTTATATTAACAGCCATATTAAATCATTTGAAATAAGTTACCTTATCAGTGGCCTGTGTAAACATTTGAATACAATGGAAAGAATTGATAACATTAAGGACTATAAATGCATTTTCTAAATTATACATGTATTTAAAGCTATTTTCATTACACGCTTTCCTTTTCCAAAATTTGCATTTCTATAACCATTATTATTCTGGATGTTCTATAAGAGGTCTTATTTGATCCACCAGTGGTATATTTTTATTATAAACTTTCTATCGACTGGATTTGTTTATTTAATATCCTTGGGCCTGCTGTAGAATCTAGCCAGTACTTTGCACATAGGAAATGCTGAAATATTTGTATAATACAGTTGCTCCCAAGCATTCTGTGTGTGACATTGTCATGATGTGTATGCCATAGCTGTATTTAGAAATTAATAGGCTATATTGATAATACATTTCTATTCCATTTTTAAAGAAGCCTTCATTATATGGTTTAAAGAATTGACATAGCAGGAAATTCGTATTTCTAATTAGTGTGCTTATTCCTCAAACTTAGAGATACTTGTTTTGCTATCAGAAGTGAAAATAAAATAACTAAAAATATAACTTATATAGAACTTTATCCTATTAGTTATTCATTATGTAGAAGATAGAAGATTTTAAAAATAATGATGAAGAAGATTCTGTCTTCAAGTTTCACATTAAGTAAAGAAATATAACATTTTGACAGACTACTTTTCTTCTAACGTTGATAACTATAATTTTGAGTTTTAACGAGAAGATGTGCGTTTTGATGTCAGATGAAAGGGAATTCAGACAGCCTAGGGATGACACATACTACGGTAGAGGCTTGCAGGTTAAGGAATCAATTTTCCGCTTGAATATCCTTGGGCAGAAGGGGCTGAGTCCGCAGGCTCCGACCCCGTGGTGTCCACATACACACTCACCGTCAGGGGAGAGGGTCAAACGAGATAGGCCTTGGCAGCCAGCCTTCATGAAACCCTAGATGGGAGTCAGACATGAGTCAGAAAAAAGCCTATCTCAAAAGATTAAGAGTTTCATCTGAGAAGTTACAATGCAATTTAGCTATCTTAAAGCTAGAACTTTTAGTCCTTCATTTATTTGTATTTATTCCACTGCCTAGAACACGTCCCTTCTCTCCAGTGTGTCCCCACCCCCACAAACAACAGCAACAACAAATGCTGTCTGTCTGAGGTACACTTCTCCTGGAAGCCGCAGCTTAGATGATGTTTCTCCCTGAATACATACACTTTCCTTACATTTGGTTATAGTGACCCCTTCCCTACTTGTCCTGGATGCTATAATTCCTCTATCGTTGCCCATATCTCGCTGCATTGTCGGTGTCTGTTTACTTATTCATTTCTCTGCTGGACTCCAGACCTGTGGAGTCAGAGATCAGGACCATCTTGTTTACTGTAGTGTCCTCAGCATACTTCTGATGGAGGACATGCTCAATAAATATTTGTTAAATAAATGAATATATGTGTGTGTGTGTGTGTGTGTGTGTGTGTGTGTGTGTGTATATGAATTATGTTTTTTATGGCTTTGTAATGCAGAGGAATAGTTGACGAACAGTTCCTGGGACATAAAAGAAAGCTGTCTGTGAAGTCTCTTTAAATAATATTCATGACACTCAAAAATCCTGTAAAACCTATACAACCTATTGCCTTCACTGAGATCTCTAACCTCATACCTGACTAGGTGCTCCTCCCCATGAATGAGACTCTACCCCAGAAAGTCCTTGGAGGAGGAAAACCAGTGCTCAAACCTGCATTCATTCATTCATTAATTCATTCATTCAACAGGATTTACTAGTTTTACCATATATAAAACGTAAGGAATACAGATTTGGTCAAGATAGATAATTGCTAACTCTAAAAAAAGAAAACCCTCTTCAGGTTTAATTACACAGAAAACCCTACTCAGATTTAATTACACAAAAATGTTTACATCCATATGTGAATGTTGTTAGAAAACAGAAACCGTATTACCCAGCACGCTTTCATTTTCTTCCTGGTCATCATAAAGCAACAGGGCCGGGGCGCCTGGGTGGCGCAGTCGGTTAAGCGTCCGACTTCAGCCAGGTCACGATCTCGCGGCCCGTGAGTTTGAGCCCCGCGTCAGGCTCTGGGCTGATGGCTCAGAGCCTGGAGCCTGTTTCCAATCCTGTGTCTCCCTCTCTCTCTGCCCCTCCCCCGTTCATGCTGTCTCTCTCTGTCCCAAAAATAAATAAACGTTGAAAAAAAAAATTAAAAAAAAAAAAATAAAGCAACAGGGCCTGATTTATTGTACAAGTGTTGTAATGTGTTCAGCTCTAATGCCTGAAAGCTTTTGCTCTATTTGTCCCTTTTATAACAGACTTTTTCCCGCTAAATCTGTATTTTATTTTGTCCTGTGCATTAATCTCTAAACCACTTCAGTCCATTTAGAACTCAACAGGATGGGGTGTCTGGGTGGCTCAGTTGGTTAAGTGTCCCACTCTTGGTTTCGACTCAGGTCATGATCTCAGGGTTCACGGGATCAAGCCCGGCTTGAGGTTCTGCCCTGGACGTGGAACCTGCTTAGGATTGTCTCTCTCCCTGTCTGTGCCCTCCTCACTCACACATTCTCTCTCTCTCAAAATAAATAAGCTTTAAAAAAAAAAAAAAAACCTCAACAGAGTGCAAATACCAAATAAAATAAATAAAAATATTGGTTTTAACCATAGCTTATATGATTAATACAATTTTCTCATGTTTTTAAGTAGAAATTCTGGAATCTGGCTCATGTAGAACAGGATCACGAAGCTACATAAACTCTGGGTGTAGGAATGCTTCAGGGAGGGCTGGTGTTTTTCTTCAAAGATAGTTTAGTCGTGTTTCTTTTTCCTTAGTTCTCCTCCCAATTCGCTATCTTCCTACCACATATCAACCTACCAGATTTGAACCTTTAATTTTAAATAAATGTGAAAACATGGCACAAGATGTTTTCCATTATATTAGTGGCAGATGAACTTTTTCTTTCTCAAGAAAGGAAGAGAATTCTCCCTCAAGAATATTTGAATCTGGGGCGCCTGGATGGCTCGCTCAGTTAAGCATCTAACTCTTGATTTCGGCGCAGGTCATGATCTCATGGTTGATGGGTTTGAACCCTGAATCAGGCTCTAGGTTGACAGTGTGGAGCCTGCTTGGGATTCTCTCTCTTTCCCTCTCTCTCTGCCCCTCCCCTGCTCGCTCACTCATGCTGTCTGTCTCTCTCTCTCAAAATAAATAAACTAAAAAAAAAAAAAAGAAGAAGAAGAATATTTGAATCCTACAAAATTTGGGATTTTTTTTTAATCAGCAGCAAAAAAATTCCTGCACTTGACAAAAGCCCAGTTAAGAAAATTGATATACATCAGGCATTCTCTATCTAGGGTTCTCCATTCTGGCTGCATTTTAGAATGTTCCCTAGGTGATTATAATACTCAGCTGGGGAATGCTCTGGATTAACTTCTTTTGAGAATCTGAAGAAAATGATTGATTCTTTCTACCCTCCCACCAAAATATATATACACACAAAATGTTGCATTTACAGACTCTCTGAATTCCCTCTGTGAGCTTGATTTGGAAATCCCAGGCTGTACATCAGCCCTGGGTGATACCAATGAAGCTGACCCCCAGTACCACACTTTGAGAACCAGTGCTTTGAGGATAGGGACCAGCCCTCTGTGTTTTCACAAGTCTCCCAGGTGATTTAGTGTGCTTTAGCACACTAAAGCTTGAGAACCACTGCCCTAAAGAAAGACTTCCAGAAAACGACAGTTGAATAGAATGCTTTTGGCTTATTTCAGGGTTAGATGTTTGAAAAAACAGCCATATGAAGAATGACTTTGTATGTTTTGTAAAACCACTCTTTCGGCACTGAATGACTTTTGTGATGGGAGCATGTTATATATTTCTCTTATAGCCAGTCAAGTGGTAGGAAAAATTTTATCTCTTCCAATGAACTCGTAAAATGATCATGATATTTGCATATCTTACATTATCGTTTGCTTTTTTTTTTTTTTCTGCCTTTGCTGCCAGGAGATGTAGAGCTCAATTTCATGCCCAATTTTAGCAATTATTCTTAGCTTTGTTTTCTAGCATAATTATCTGCCTATTCTTTCATTTCATGTTTGTTCTTTTAATGAAATGGCTTTTCTGTTACCGTGTTATCTCCTGTGAGAAAGCAAGGGTCGTTACGTTCTATAGAAATAAATAATGGTTACTCTGTCGAGGCAAATAAGCTATATTCCTGTCTGTGGCCATGTTAAAGAATAATTTCAAAACAGCGATCATGACTCTCACACAGATGTATTATGAACATGGGTTAAAGATTTATGCAACTCATGATAGATTTTACAACTAGCTCAGAAGAACCAAAGAACAGACATATATAGACAATCACTGAATGCTGAGATGCACCTACTAATAGGTGCAAAACTGGTCGATATCCACAGGGCAATAAAGTGTAATGGTTGGAATTCACTCTGGGGGGTAGGAAGAAGAAGCATCAGTTGCAGGTCCACAGGACAACATTCACTTGCAACTTTAATGGATGAGAATCATTTGATTACTATCAGTTTTCTATGACTTTCAGAGCTGTAAAATAATCCAGTCAAAGACAGTGAAAGGCATAGACCCCTATAGAATCAGGAATCCTGTGGGGCCCTAGGACAATGCCAGCATTTCCCCAAAACAACACCTAGCAATCTTTTTGCTGATGGCCGGCTTTCAGTTTTCCTGACAGCAAGGTAATGGGCGAGGAAGTGAGTCCTCATATCGGAGACTGAAACTGAGAAAGAGGATCTTTAGTAGATGAGAAAGGAGATACCCTATTATCGTCTTCTTCTCATTCTGTATCCCGGGTGTGGCCTTGAAGGAGTCATCATAGCCAAGAGTGCCTTCCTGGAGACGGGAGGGAAAGATGGCTTTTGTCGTGAAAAAGCAGGATAGGAGCTAGGAAAGATTCCTCACTTTGTGTGACCGGCTAAAGAATGAGTCAGTCTCTTCCTGTAAAGCAGATTGTGTATTTTCATGGCATTCGCTCTACTTTTCTATCTTTTGGTCTTTTTGTTAACCCTTATTTTTAGCAAAGTATTTTTTTTTTTAATGTCTTTCAGGCTGGCCTCAGATGGGTAATCAGGGACATTAAGAAAGAGCCTGTGTTTCCTCTCAGTCACAGAATTAAGTGGGAAGCAGAGCTTCCAGAGGCCATTGAGGTGGTGGTGGTCATTAATGAGAGCCCTACCCACCACCACCAGGAACCACACCATCATCTTTCCTTACCAGGAAATCTGCTGTGCCTGCCTACCTCAGAGAGTCAGGAGCCTCTTTGTTGGTTTAGTAAAGTGTTTTTCTTCTTACATCATTATTATTATTATTATTATTATTATTTTAAGTAGGCTTCACACCCAGCGTGGAGCCCATTGCTGGGCTTGAACTCACAGCCACCCACGCATCCCAGTATTGTTTTTTATTGTAAGCTTTTTTAAACTTGTAGCTGGGGGCTAATTAATCAGTTAATGGAGAAATATTATTTGCATTAATTTGAATCAACTATTCATAATTCTGTATCATTGCAGTTTGGGGTCTTTTTGATATACCAATTAACTTATAGATTTGTGAACATTTACTGATTCATTGGCCTTGACATTTTTTAGTTATTGTAAGTTGAGTAAATAACATATGGAAAGGTCTAGCACTTGAAAAAGTATACATAGATCAGATAGGGGTAAATTAATATAATGATCTTTGTATCCCATGATATAAAAACTTATAATTGCAGGATTAGACAGATGAGAAATGTCAGTTTGCCTTTTATGAAGCACTGTTTATAGTGGACAGACTCCATTGATTGAGGTTCTGGTTCCAGCTCTGCTACTGTAGTATGAACATGAGAACACGATAATCTCTATAATCTTAATCTGTAAAATACATTGAGCTAGTATCTATTGAGTCACTATTGTTATACCCAGACATGATCTATGCCCTCAAAGAGCTGAAGACACATAGCAATAAATACATACAGCCGAATAGTGCAGGTGCTATGGATGACAGAGAAAGTGATGCTTAAATGATTCTTCAGAAGAGAGGTATCATCTCCAGGCAGAACAAGGCAAGGAGGAGACAGAAGGAGAGGGAGAAGAGAGGTTACTCAGGAGGGGATTGGGAAAAGGACAAGAGCACAAGGACAAGAGGCCCAGACTTGACTGTAGGGTCTGCAATAAGAAACAAAAGAAGTAGGTAGCAACCAAATGTTGAAGAGTCTGGTATTTAATGCTAAAATTAAAAAGTTTGACTAAAAGGTCTCTACTATTCTCTATAGTTGGGATTCTGATCTAAAATACTGTTATTGAGTGATAAGGAGTTAATATATTCAGATTAATCTGAGGGGTTCTTGGACGCAGTCAGTTGACAGCCAGATGATTAGACTGTCCACTAAGACTTTGAGTTCCCTTGTGAAACTTGTAGCCTTTGTAACCATTAAAGGATGGGAAATTGAGTGAAAATACCTTTAGTCAAAATCTCTCTCATGCCACTTCATCCTTCATGTCACTGTCTACATTTTTTCTTGTATTGTTTTTTTTATTGTGAAAAATTTCAAGTGCCTAAAAAGTAAACAGAATAGGATAATGAACTTCCATTACCCAGCATAACGATGATCAACATTCTTGTTTTATTTATTCCACCACTCATGTCCCATCCCCATTTAGTTATTATTATTATTGTCATTATTATTCTTACTACTTCTAGGTATCACTCATATACATCAAAATGTACAAGTCTTAGATATATGTTTTGACAGATGCACTCTGTAATCTACATCCCAATGCAATAGAGAACATTTACATCTTCCTCCAAAATTCCCTTTTATCTCTTTCCAGTCTCTCCCTATCCCCATATCCACCTCCAACTAAAACAAAACAAAACAAAACAAAACATGACCCTATTTTTTTTTACCTTAGATTAAATTCTGCCTGTTATAGAATATATAAGATATATATATATATATATATATATATATATATATATAATGATATATATTATGTTTTCTTCTTAAAGGTTTATATGTTTAGCTTTTATGTTTAGGTTTATGGCCCACCCACCGGAAATTATTTTTTGTTTATGGTGTGAAGTTGGGACTGAGGTTCATTTTTTTTTTTTTCCCATATGGATATCCACTTCTAGCACCGTTAGTTGTAGCGACTTTCCTTTCTCTATTGAATTGTTTTGGTACATTGGTTGAAAAGGTATTTTCCAAGTCTGGAGTCTATTCCTGAACTCTCTTCTGTTCCTTGATCTACTTGTATATCCTTATACCTATATTGCACTGTTCTGATTACTATAATTTTATGGTAAGTCTTGAGTCAGGTAGTGTAAATAGTACAGTTTTGTTGTTCTTTTTCAAGATTCTTTTGGCTCCTCTGGGTCCTCTACATATCCACATAAGCTTTAAAATTCATCTTGTCCGTTTTCATTAAAAAAAACCTGAGATAATGAATTATTTACAAATTATTGGGGGGGGGGTAGAATTAAATTGTTAATGATATGGAATCCATGAACATAGTTCCTCATTTATTTAGGCCTTCTTCAATTTCTCCTAGCAGTGTTTTCATTTTCAGTGTGGCTGTTTTGCACGTCTTTTGTTAAATGTGGTATTTTGTTATTTGATACTATTGCAAATGACTTTTTCAATTCTGTCCTGCTAGTATATAGAAATACGGTTGATTTTGTATGTTAATCTTATACTCTGATACATTGTGATACTCACAAGGTTTTTAACACAGTTCCTGAGCACCATGGACTTTCTTCCCTTCAGTTTTTATGATTTTTTAGACCTAAATTTCCTTGTCTCCCGTGTCTGCCCCTAAAGAGGGCCAGTGTGAATGCCACAGCATTTGTGAAGTCTTCTGACACCACCCCACTTGGATTCAGATAGTTCCTCCTCTGAGAGTCTCTATTAGAGGACTTTCCACTTTGGGTCTTGTGTGAACCATTCTGTGAAGGCAAGAGCCATACTTTATCTCCTTTCTATCCCCATAATACCTAGCATGGTGCTTTGGTTCCCAGTTTACGAGTGGGTTTTTTCAACATTTACCTTGGGACACAGAGGGGATTATTTGGTTCGGAGGTGAGGTGGGGCCCAGGTAAGGTCATAGGGGACAGAAAATCCTTACAGGCAACTTCTATCAATTGGAAACAATCCGTGAAGTGTATCTGAAAAAGGGAAAATAGACCTTCCTATTTAAAATAATGGTTACCAGTGGGTGAATCTACTCCCACTTTAAATGACTTCCGCATTTGCTGCCTATCTGGAACATTTGTAGATTATGTTTCTTTTCTTTCTTTTTTTATTTTTTTTTTATTTATTCTCAAGTCAGCTAACATACAGTGTAGTCTTGGCTTCAGGAGTAGATTCCAGTGATTCATCACTTATATACAACACCCAGTGCTCATCCCAACAAGTGCCCTCTTCAGTGCCCATCACCCATTTTCCTCACCCCCATCGACCCTCAGTTTGTCCTCTGTATTTAAGAGTCTCTTATGGTTTGCCTCCCTCTCTGTTTTTATCTTATTTTTCCTACGCTTCCCTTATGATCATCTGTTACGTTTCTCAGATTCCACATATGAGTGAAATCAAATGATTTCTCTGACTTATTTCGCTTAGCATAATACCCTCCAGTTCTATCCACGTTGTTGCAAATGGCAAGATTTCTTCTTACTTCCTTTTTGTCTTCTAGGTGGCTGATTGTGCTTGGGATGAAACGATAAAGATATATGATCCTGTTTGCCTTACTATGCCTGCTTGAGATATACTCCTCCAGTCAGAAACAAAGGAGATTGTCTGAGAACTACTTAACAGGGAATAAATGAACTATTAATGACATAGATATGCTTTTATATGCTATGCAGATTTCAAATTTTAAAAATTGACCCTGGAATCAGTTTTGAGGCAGCTGACAAAGACTTTGGCTCACCATATAAGCCTGGTACATAAGCCATATTTCTTAAAATCCTAAGAAATAATTGATGTGATAGAATATCTTGTAGTATCCATTAAACTGTAATCTCTGTGTTATAAAGTGGATTAAAATATGGGAGATCTGTAGATTATATTGTTAGTGATATATTTCATTTTTAATTTGCCACTTTTGATGTAAAATATAATCACTGCTGTTGGTAAAAATCAAAATAAACTACATCTCTTGATTACTTATGATTTTATGACATCCTATCAAGGTTGCTTTTTCTAACATAGTATACATATGAATATAGTGCTATATGTAATATAGAGGTATCTGTGGTTCAATAACAGGGCTCTAATATAGATCTGATTTATTCAGCAATATTTATTGAGTGTCTACTGTGTTCTTGACATAGAGACTGAACGAGACTGTCTCAAGGATGGGTGGCATGCTTTAAGAACATGGAATGCTATGAGTTAAGAGCTTACATGTTTTTTATATTTATTCACATCTTTTTAGGTAGTATAAGCTTTGCTCTATATTTCTCTTTCCTACTTTTCTACCGTCAAATTTAAAAAAAAAATTGGTCACTGGGAAAAAAGTGTTAGGTCCTAATAAGTTTCAAGCAGTTGCCCTTGAAAGTAGCCCTAGGTAATACTATAAACCCTCCTTAGTACCGCCCTAAATCTCCTTGAAAAATCCCTAAGTGCAGATGACCTGTAAAAACAAAATGTGTGGAAAGGGAAAAATTGGTAAAACAAGCAACTATATAATATGATATTTTGTCATTAAATTTTTAACAAGGTTTTGAGGATTCTTAATTTTTTTAATGTTTATTCATTTTTGAGAGAGCACAAGCAGGGGAGGGGCAGAGAGAGCAAGACAGAATCCCAAGCCGGCTCCAGGCTCTGAGCTGTCAGCACAGAGCTTGATGCAGGGCTCGAACTCACAACTATGAGATCATGACCTGAGTAGCAGTCAAAGCCCAACCCACTGAGCCACCCAGGTGCCTCACTGAGGATTTTTAAAAAGCAAAATATACTTGCAGTAATCACAACAAAAATAAATTAGAACCTATGTATGTTGCCTAATTAACATATTTACATTGCACATTTACTTGTTCCAGAAAAAAAATGACAGCTTACAACATACAAAAACAAGATGACACAAAAGATAGAAGAAAAGGAGACAAAGTGAAGCCATGAGTGGAGCTTAAAAATCTATGCATTGGGGCGCCTGGGTGGCTCAGTCAGTTAAGCATCTGATTTTGGCTAAGGTCATGATCTCACAGTCTGTGAGTTTGAGCCCCACATGGGGCTGTGTGCTGACAGCTGAGAGCCTGGAGCCTGCTTCAGATTCTGTGTCTCCCTCTCTCTCTGCCCCTCCTCCGTTCACTCTCTCTTTCTCTCTCTCAAAAATAAATAAACATTAAAAAAAAATTATTTTTAAAATCTATGCCTCAAAGTGCTTTAGAAAGTTGCTCCTTGGAGCACCTGGGTGGCTCAGTCAGTTAAGTGTGTCTTGATTTCAGCTGGGGTCATGATCTCCCAGTTCATGAGTTTGAACCCTGCCCCGGGTTCCTCGCTGATGGTGTAGAGCCTGCTTGGGATTCTGTCTCTGCTCTGCCCCTCCCCTGCTAGCTCTCGTATCTCTTTCTCTCAAAATAAATAAATAAACATTAAAAAGAAAAAAAGAGAAAGAAAAAAAGAAAGAAAGAAAGAAAGAAAGAAAGAAAGAAAGAGAAAGAAAGAAGAAAGAGAAAGAAAGAAAGAGGGAGGGAGGGAGGAGGGAAGGAAGGAAGGAAGGAAGAAAAAAAGAAAGAAAGGGAGGGAGGGAGGAGGGAAGGAAGGAAGAAAGAAAAAGAAAGAAAGAAAGAAAGAAAGAAAGAAAGAAAGAAAGAAAAGAAAAAGAGAGAGAGAAAGAAAGAAAGAAAGAAAGAAAGAAAGAAAGAAAGAAAGAAAGAAAGAAAGAAAAGAAAGAAAGTTGTTCCTAGAAACATAAATAGGAAGCCTGGTTGAGTACACAGTTCAGTGCCCAAGACCTAAGGCAAGGACTTCATCCTAGTACCATGCCTGGTACCTAGAAGGTGCTCTGTAAATATTTGTTAAATGAATTAATGGTCTGGGGGAACAGTACAACTTTTTTTTAAATGTTTTATTTATTTATTTATTTATTTATTTATTTATTTATTTGAGAGAGAGAGAGAGACAGAGAGAGAGCAAGTGAGCAGGGGAGGAGCAGAGAGAGAGGGAGAGACAGAATCCCAAGCAGGCTCCATGCTGAGTGAGAGTGCAGAGCTCGACTCTGGGCTCTGTCTCACGACCTTGAGATCATGACCTGAGCCGAAATCAAGAGTCGAAAGCTTAACCAGCTGAGCCACCCAGGGATCCCAACTCTTTTTAGTCTTAAATTGTTTTTGAGAAGCCCCCTAACGAGGACACTGCTTTCTTAACATGAATACAATGTAAGGAACAAGGAGCTCAGACACATCCTTACAGCTGTCGCGATGATGAGGCTCGTCAATCTGTTTCACGCTTCCCTCCAGAACTAGTGACATCACACTAAGTACAGTTCAGTAAAAGCAGGTTCACAGTGGGCGCTCTCTGTATCAGCCAAATTTTAAATAGACCTTTAAAAACACCTAACCAGATCACATTTACTGTGTGAATTTACGTTTACAATGAAATAAATTACTTATTTATTTTCCTTGTAGAATGCGAGAGAGTTTATTAAAATAATCTGTCATGTATCTTTTGAAGCAGATACTTGTGATTTAAAAACTACCATCTCTCTTGATCTTCCCCCCTCAATTTGTAGGATGTTAGAGATGTGTGGAACAGTAACTCTGTAATACTGAACTCAGATTCTTAGAGTCTCACAATATGAGAGAGTTTGGGTTTATCCAGTGGGTGCCCTGGAGCTAAGATTGGAAAACTAGAAGGAAAGGGGCTGGATTCTCTCCTGAAAGAGAATTCCCGAGATTTTTAACTTCTTGGTAGTTCACAAGCCGGGCAGTATCTGGACAGCATTTGTGTCTTAGCTGTTGAGCTCTTAGCTTTCATCCCTCCTGCCTCCCCAACTTCTTCTGTGATCTGGGCACAATGTGAGATGATTTCTGTATGTTATTTCTTTGATTTTTATAATGTCCCTGAAAGGAAGCCCTCCCAGTTTTCCAGACAAAGAAATGAAGGCCCTCAGGAGTCCTAAGAGCCAACAGGTATGAAGCTGGAATGTGAAACTTGCTCTGACTGGATCCGAACCCGTGGTCCTGCCACCTAGCCTTCCTTTCCTAGGAATAACAGAAATTGGCCCACAGAGAAGTAGTAAACGTGTGGAACTCTCTGGTGACTAGCTCTTGAGAGAGCTTCTCTGAGAGAAGCGACAAAATGGAGTTTTCCAAGTCAAAATTGCTAAGAACGTGCCCCAGGGTTTGGAGTGACCCTACCAAGGTATGTCACCCCCAGGGACATCCAGGCTGAGAGCCTACTGTCTCTTCTGCCCATGGCACTTTTTTTTTTGTTGTTAATTTTTTTTTCAACGTTTATTTATTTTTGGGACAGAGAGAGACAGAGCACGAACGGGGGAGGGGCAGAGAGAGAGGGAGACACAGAATCGGAAACAGGCTCCAGGCTCTGAGCCATCAGCCCAGAGCCTGACGCGGGGCTCGAACTCACGGACCGCGAGATCGTGACCTGGCTGAAGTCGGACACTTAACCGACTGCGCCACCCAGGCGCCCCTGCCCATGGCACTTTTTAACTGACCAACTTGGCTATCCTTTGGCTTCTCCCAAAATGAACTCAATGATTTCTTAGCAGGCCTCTTGTTGAGTGAGATAATCCACTTAAATATTTTTTTGCTTCAGAGATATGCTGAAGTCTATGTCTCCTGCCTCCCCCAGCCAGGTCTCCCCACAGCTCAGTTTCTTCTAACCAAACCCAACTTTCTCGTTAATGGGCTCCTCTGGCACATGCTTTCCCACGTGCCAATACTCTCCACCCAGGCGCTCAAGCTAAAGACCTAAATCCCATTCTTGTGCCTTCCCTTTTCCCCACCTCTCCACTCGAAGATGCATCACATAAGTCCTGCCCCTTTTCTCCCCTAAAATACTTCTCCATTCTGTCCCCGGCCTTCAATCCAACCACTGCTGCCCTGGTTCATGCCATTGTTAAGTTTTCTCTGGACAACCCCAGCAGATGATCCAATCCCTTCCCAAATGAGGTATCTGTTTCTAGTTTTGTGCCCTTGGAGCAATCCTCCCCAACACAGCTGCTGGAGATGGATCTAGAAATGCAATCTGATGACATCAATCAGAGTGTAAAACCTTTCTCTGCCTATAGGATTGCCCTCAGGAAAAAGTTCAAGCTCACTCGTCAGACTGTGGTCCTTTGGGGCTGGCCCCTGCCCCTCTGCAGCATCGCATCTGTCCTTGTGGTCACCAACTTTGTGCTCCACACCCGTGGGCTCACAGGCTCCCCTAAATAAATAATGCAAGTTTTCATTTCTGCCTTTGTTCAAGGCAGTGTATGTGCCTGGATTGCCCTGTTCTTGGCTCAGTGAATCATTTTTTATTATAGTTGATACGTGATATTACATTAGTTTTTAGGTATATATTGGTTTGACAAATTCTTATCCATCATTTGAAAGTCATGTGAAATGACTAAAGAAAAGGACTGATAACATACAAAAATTAAAATAACAAAAGGTATTTGTAACATATGTAACAAATGGTTTAATACCCACAATTTAAAGAGCTCTCAAAACTCACTGAGACAGCCAAACATAAAAGTGGACAAAGGATATCAATAGATAATTGACAGATGTAAAAATGCAAATGTTTAATACAATTAAAAAAAAATACCCAAACTTTGTCTAATTTGATGATAAAGAAATGCAAATTAAAAGATTTGATTCTATTTTTTTGCTTTTCAGTTTGGCAAACAATAAAATATTGCTAATATCCAATATTAGTGAAAGTGAGAGCACTGTTACATACCTTTTTGGAAGGCAATTTGGCAATAAAAAATTTAATTTTTTTCAACTTTTTTACTTAAATTCTAGTTAGTTAACATAGTGTAATATTCTTTTCAGGAGTAGATTTTAGTAATTCATCACTTAATATGACATCCAGTGCTCAACACAAATGCCTTCCTTAATGCCCCACACCCATTTAGCCCATCCCCCCCCCCCCATCAACCCTCGGTTCTCTATCATGAAGAGGCTCTTATGGTTTGTTTCTCTCTCTTTCTTTTTCTCCCTTCTTCCTATATGTTCATCTGTTTTGTGTCCTAAATTCCACATATGGGTGAAATCATATGGTTTTTGTCATTCTCTGTCTGACTTATTTCACTGAGCGTAATATCCTCTAGCTCCATCCACATCATCGCAAATGGCAAGATTTCATTCCTTTTGATGGCTGAGAAGTATTCCATTGTGGGTATATATGCCACATCTTTATCCATTCATCAGTCGGTGGACATTTGGACTCTCTCCATAGTTTGGCTATTGTGTTTGTTTATTTTTGAATTTTTTTTTAATGTTTTTATTTATTTTTGAAGGAGAGAGAGAGACAGAGCATGAGTGGGGGAGGAGCAGACAGAGAGGGAGACACAGAATTCGAAGCAGGCTCCAGGCTCTAAGCTGTCAGCACAGAGCCAGATGCAGGGCTCGAACCCACAAACTGTGAGATCATGACCTGAGCCGAAGCTGGATGCTCAACCGACTGAGCCACCCAGGCGCCCCAATGTTTGTTTACTTTTGAGAGAGAGAGAAAGAGACAGTGCGAGTGGGAGACGGACAGAGAGAGAGGGAGACATAGCATCTGAAGCAGGTTCCAGCACAGAGCTCGTCATCGCATGGCTGTGAGATCATGACCTGAGCCGAAGCTGGATGCTTAACCAACTGAGCCACCCAGGCGCCCTGGCTATTGTTGATAATGCTGCTATAAACATTGGGGTGCAGGTACCCTTCGAATCTTCATTTTTGTATCCTTTCAGTAAATATCTAGCAGTGCAATTGCTGGATCATAGGTTAGTTCTATTTTTAACTTTTCGAGGCACCTCCACACAGTTTTCCAGAGCAGCTGCACCAGTTTGCATTCCCACCAACAATGCAAGAGGGTTCCCCTTTCTCTGCATCCTTACCAACACTTGTTGTTTCTTGTGTTGTTAATTGTAGCCATTCTAACAGGTGTGAGGTGGTATCTCATTGTGGTTTTGATTTGTATTTCCCTGAGGATGAGTGATGTTGAGCATCTTTCATGTGTCAATTAGCCATCTGGATTTCTTCTTTGGGAAGATGTCTATTCATGTCTTCTGCCCATTTCTTAACTGGATTATTTGCTTTTTGGGTGTTAATAAGTTCTTTATAGATTTTGGATGGCAATAAAGATTTTAAGTTACAGACTCAGCTGTTCCAGTCCTAGGATTCCCTGTCTGTACCCTGACACCCCAAATACTCACAGAGTATGTAAGAACAAATGCCCAAGAGTATCCATTACATCATTGTTGGGTAAAATCTAGATGCCTGTCTACAGAGGAAAGGTTATACTATAGAACAGTCATTTAAAAGAATAAGATAGAACTATGGAAAGACACCCTGCTATTAATATGTGTATTAGTTATCTATTTCTGTGTAACAGATCACCCCAAAACATAGCAGCTTAAAACAAACATTTATTTATCTTAGAATTTCTATAGGTCAGGAATCCAAGCGTAGCTTAGCTGCGTTGTTCTGGCTCAGACTGTCTCAGGACAGTGCAGTTAAGCTGTCACCTGGGTCTGCAGGTATCAGAAGCTCAATAGGGGCTGAAGGATCAGCCTGGATCAACCTGGTCGTTAGCAGGCCTCACATACTCACCAGGTGGGACCCTCCACAGGTGGCCTGAGTGTCCCTATAACATGGCATCTGGCTTCCTCCAGACTGAATGATAAAAGAGAAAGAAAATTCAAGACAGAAGCTTCAGTCTTTTATAACCGAGCCTCGGGGAGTGACACCATCACTTCTGCTGTGTCCTATTGGTCACACAGACCAGCCCTGGTAAAAAGTAAAAGGGTTAACCAAAGGTGTGAATGCGAGGAAGCAGAGATCTTAGGGGCTTGTTATCACAGTATCTTAAAAAAAATTTTTTAATGTTTATTTTTGAGAAGAGAGAGAGAGAGCGTGCACGAGCTAGCGGGGGAGGGGCAGAGAGAGAGAGGGAGACACAGATTCCGAAGCAGGCTCCAGGCTCTGAGCTCTCAGCACAGAGCCCGATGTGGGGCTCGAACTGATGAACCTCGAGATCGTGCCCTGAACCGAAGTAGGATGCTTAACCAACTGAGCCACCCAGGTGCCCCACAATATGCTTTTTAAAATAGCAAATTATAGACAAATATGTAAAAGTCCTAATTTTATTATTTTTTAAAAGGGGATTCTGTTTGTGTAAATATATATACATAAAAAACTTAAAGGTTTACACCAGTACCCCCCAGCTCTGTGCAGTGGGGTTGGTGTGGGGTTGGTGGTGGGGAATATTGAAGATAGCATTTTAGTTATTGTTATAAAGTTTGTTTTCCTTTTACATACTATAATGTGAATGGGTTACTTTTTAAAAATTTATTTATTTATTTATTTTGAGAGAGAGAAGGTGCACAGGGGAGGAGAAGAGAGAGAGGGAGAGAGAGAATCGCAAACAGGCTCTGAGTGGAGCTCGATCTCACGAATTGTGAGATCATGACCTGAGCGAAAATCAAGAGTCTGATGCTTTAACCGACTGAGTCACCCAGGCGTCCTGAGAATGGGTTACTTTTACAATTAAAAATAATGAAATAAGAACATATTTCCTCCTCCAGGAAGTCTTCTCTGATACCCCCTTCTAAAGCTGATATTGTTTCCCTCCTTAGCCGTCTCTTGTTTCTGCCACACGACCCCACTGTTGCATACGCATCATTGTGTTGCCTCACCTGCACCTGCGAATTCCTGAGAACTAAGATGAGCGCTCATCTTTAAATCCTCTGTGGCTAACCAAGTGCCTGGCCCAAAATACTTGCTCTGTATGTTTGCCAAATCAATGAACTGAAGGATTTATTTAATGCCATCAGTATGTATTAGGTAGCTCCAAAGATAATGGAGCTTGAGTCTAGACCCTTGGTACCAGTAGGTCAAATAGCTTTTTGACCTTCAGATCTACATTCTCGTTCAATTAACCTTGCTAAACATAGTATTCTTGTTTTTCCCATTTTTCTTTAGGAGATATCTAGTAATTGGTGTGGCTGATGGTATTAATTTTTTTTAAATGAAAGCCCTAATGGAAAAGAATTATATGCAATAAAGTGGAGAAAATGAACTGTTTCATGCCAATGTAGGTTTCAAATATTAAGCAAAATTTTCTTGCCTAAATGAGAAGGGTGAGATAGCTGAATCAGCCCCAAATCTTTTACCTAATGTTAGTATCACAAATGGAAGCAATTATAATTGCTGGCAGAAATGAATCATTCCCAAACTAGGTCTACGCAGACAGGTCTTTATTATGTTCACTTAAGATGGCTTAAAGAAACCATCCTTTAATTGGAATGGTCCCCAGAAGCAGAGATCTGGTATTCGCTGATTTCTTTAAAGAGTTAATCTTCAAAGTTTTTTTTTTTTTTAAATCTGAGTATACTTTGTATGTTTTGTATATATGCTTATACTACACACATGGGGTCCCTTGCTTCAGACCCGGTTTCCTCAAGAAAAGAACATCTCATGAAAAACAGAATCCGTGAAGCAGCCACTAGTGTGTAACCATAGCTATTAGCAACAGAAACAAAGAATTTCCCAGGGAACCGGAAGCATAGGTTTCAGTACATTGCTTTCCAGAGGTATTCCTGGAAAGTTGACACACTGAGCCATTTGTAAGCATTTTCTTGAGTGTCCACTTGAAGGGGGGGGGGGGCGGGAAAGTGGCCCTACCAGGCGCTGGGCACGTGAGCTGGAGGACTGGTTGAGACCTAGGTCTCTCCCACCAAAGTGAGCTCCCAGCTCCTGGAAAGCTGGCCCAGAATAAGGACTGTGGTCATGCTGCCAATACCGGATGTAAATTATTTTTCTGCTCTGGTAAAAATTGTCGCGGCTTCAACATCTGGGCTGGAAGTGTCTCCTTCAGCACAGAGGTGGAAGTGTGGAGGAGAAGAAAGAATCACCAAGGAAATGGTTCGTGCATAATAGTTCGTGCAGCAGTTCAGGGTTAGGAGGTTGGGATCCTGCTGCAGGTGGGTGGTTAAGAAAAGTGAACGAAAGGGAGGGGTGGTTCGAAGCAATTTGGAGCTCTCTTCCTCGCTCCCAAACCCTAGCCAAGTCCATAATTTTTAAGCAGCGCGAAAACTCTGCCTGGCTCTTGGCTGTGATCTGGGCTGAGCGAACCGCTTTGCTGCTCCTGAGTTTCCGGGTCTAGGAGTTACTTTCCAGGGAGCGAAATTCAGATCAAAGGGTCACAGAAGCTTTGTACCCGCAGCAATTGAGAATTCCCTTTTTCTTCCGGCCGGACGAGACAAGTAAATAGTTCTCAAGTCCTGCCGGGAAGCCGACCTGCCCTGGCCGGGGGTGGGGGAGGTAGGAGGTAGGGGTTGTCCTGCTCTCCAAAGCAGTCAGTCAATGACTACCCGCTAGGCTGCGTTCGGTTCCCGGGGATCCAGAGAAAGCTACGTCCAGTCTCGGCTCTGTCTTGGTCCTGGGTTCCTGCCCCCGCTACGCCCTCTCTCCCCTGCCAACACACCCCCTCCACCTCCGAGCGAGGCCAGTGGCTCCCGCCCACCCTGGGGCACCGTCGCCCCCGCGATCCACCAAAACGGTGGATGGTTCTCCCTCCCGAGACTTAGTTTCTGCTTTTACGCTCATTTCACGGCTTTGCCCCTCTTGGAACGTGTGCCCTTGCCTCCGCCCCAGACTACGCAGACCTGCGAGGCCACGGACCCTCCCCCCTAAAAAAAAAAAAACACCTCCTCCCCCACCCCGAGCCACTGGAGTAATCCCAGGTCCCTCCCTGGAAGGCGCACTGACTGGGGAGCGCGTTGCCCGCGCCGGGAAGAAGCCAGCCCTAGCGCCCTAAAGCACTCCGGGGCGGCGTCCTGGGGCCGTGGGTTTCTTCAATGTGGGGGCGTTGGCGCCCGAGCACCGGGAAGCCCCGCAGCCAGCTGGCACCGACTTTTTTCCATTTCCTGGCCGACAGTTGGACATGGTCCGGCGGCTGCGCCGGGAGGGACCGTGGATAGAAAAGCGGCTGTGCTGCGGGTGTGGGGACGGGGGAGGGTTCCTGGGGGTGCTGTCACTTGTTGCGGTTCTCGAAAACAGTGCTAGACCCTGGAGGGCTGTTGTTTCTAAAATCTTCTTTGGCTGTGCCTGGGATCCCCCAACCCGCGCTCCTGGGTTCGGGGCTGGAAAGAAGAGGCGAGCGGGAGCCTCTGGCTTTTGCGGAGGCGGGACGAGGGGGGGGGCGGCGCCCAGGGGTGGGCGCTGGGGTGCCCGAGAGGTGCGTGTCCGGTCCCGCGTGCGGCAGCGGCGGGGGCTTCCAGGCGCAGAGCGTCCGCCCTGACTGTGAAACGGCGCGGGACACAACCCATTGCAGCTCGTCACATACTTACAAATCGCTGTCGCTAGGGTTCCCGCCACTCCTCTCAGACCAGCCCCCCCACCCCTGCCACTTTTCGGAGTCCCCCGCCCCCGTCACTGCCTCCCGGGAGCTGCGGGGCAGTCGGACGCGGAGCGGTGGAGCGGCGAGGACGCCTGGCTGGAGCTGCCCTCTGCGGGGAGCCGGCGCCCCCTGCCCTTGGCCGCGGCGTTGGGCGGGCACCCCCGCCGCCCTCGCTCCGCTGCTCCCGGCTCTCTTCTCCGCTCTCCTTCCGCAGGTCCCGGAGCTCCGCCACCGCCGGGTGCGGCGCGGCAGGCGCGATGCGGCAGCTCTGCCGGGGCCGCGTGCTGGGCATCTCGGTGGCCATCGCGCACGGGGTCTTCTCGGGCTCCCTCAACATCCTGCTCAAGTTCCTCATCAGCCGCTACCAGTTCTCCTTCCTGACCCTGGTGCAGTGCCTGACCAGCTCCACGGCGGCGCTGAGCCTGGAGCTGCTGCGGCGCCTCGGGCTCATCGCCGTGCCCCCCTTCGGCTGGAGTCTGGCGCGCTCCTTCGCGGGGGTCGCCGTGCTCTCCACGCTGCAGTCGAGCCTCACGCTCTGGTCCCTGCGCGGCCTCAGCCTGCCCATGTACGTGGTCTTCAAGCGCTGCCTGCCCCTGGTCACCATGCTCATCGGCGTCCTGGTGCTCAAGAACGGCGCGCCCTCGCCCGGGGTGCTCGCCGCGGTGCTCATCACCACCTGCGGCGCCGCCCTGGCAGGTGAGCCCGACCCCCGCCCGCCCCGGCCCACCCTACCCCACCAGACCGAGGCTACGAGGATCGCTTAGTGCCAGGCCCGCACTTCCAGTGGGGAGACCGAGGCAGAGAGAGACTTTGAATGTGGTTGCTCGGCTCGCGCACGGGACTTCTGGGACCCCGCCGAGCCTTTCCCGGCGCTCCGACTTCCTCCTTCAGAGCGTACCCCTCCCCCCAGTCCTGGCTTCCGACCCCCGCCCCTGCCTAACTAGCTATCGCCCTCTCCGCTTTCCCAGCTCACCGCCTCCCCTCTCCACCCTCCCCTCTCCTCCGCCCCGCACCCCTTCCTTCCTCCGGGAAGGGTCGAGAGCCTCCGGAGCCGGGGCAGACTGGGTTTGCAGGAGGCGGGGGCGGTGAACTTCCCTGGGTCACGCGGGGCTGGAGTGGTGGGGGGCGGGGGACGATGGAAACCAAGCTTGAGCCGCCTGAGCTAGTTTAGGGTCTCTGGCCCCGCGCGAGGCGCTCCCGGCGCCAGGAGGGGTGGGGGCGGGGGTGGGTGGATTAAGACCCACGTGAGGGCCGAGCTTGAAGGACTGAGCCGGGTGGGAGCCGGCGGGAACCGGGAACCTTCACACGGAGGTCGAGAGGGAGGCGTTCGCTCGGCGACCAGCCCGCCTGGGGTTGGAAGACACTGGCTGGGGATCCGTCTTCCTTCCGCGGCCCAACAGAGCGGGGGCAGCGTACGACGCTCCTGGGTGACCTCCGTGCCTACCCCGAGGGTATCTGCTCCCTCCCGGTCCTTTGTCGTGCACAGCACTAGACAGGGTGCCCCCCCACCCCCGCCCCGGATATGCAGGAAGGCGCCTCCGCTCACGCTTGGAACTGGGCATTGGCTGAGCCTGGCCTCTCCGATTTATGCCCGTGGGCAGACCTGGGACGCGAACCCTATTCACTCTCCAAGGCTAAGCGTTGCCCCAGTGAATACCGACCCGCGCCAACCCGGTGTCTTCTCTTTTTCCTTCCTGCCCTGGCTCCGTGGTTCTCTGGGGCGCTCCAGGAGCCGGCGACCTGACGGGCGACCCCATCGGGTACGTAACGGGCGTGCTGGCAGTCCTGGTGCACGCAGCCTATCTGGTGCTCATCCAGAAGGCCAGCGCCGACACGGAGCACGGGCCGCTCACCGCGCAGTACGTCATCGCTGTGTCCGCCACCCCACTGCTGGTTGTCTGCTCCTTCGCCAGCACCGATTCCATCCGCGCCTGGACCTTCCCCGGCTGGAAGGACCCGACCATGGTCTGCATCTTCGCGGCCTGCATCTTGATCGGCTGCGCCATGAACTTCACCACGCTGCACTGCACCTACATCAACTCGGCGGTGACCACTAGCTTCGTGGGCGTGGTGAAGAGCATCGCCACCATCACAGTGGGCATGGTGGCCTTCAGCGACGTGGAGCCCACCTCTCTGTTCATTGCCGGCGTGGTGGTGAACACCCTGGGCTCCATCATTTACTGTGTGGCCAAATTCTTGGAGACCAGAAAGCAAAGCAACTACGAGGACCTAGAGACGCGGCCCAGGGGAGAGGAGGCACAGCCAAGTGGAGATCAGCTGCCATTCGTCATGGAGGAGCTGCCCACGGAGGATGGAAATGGAGGGTCAGAAGGGGGCAAGGCAGCAGGTGGCTCCTCTCAGAAGAGTGGGCCAGAGGCAAGGGGTGGCCCCAGAGGAGTCCCGCTGGTGGCTCGGAGTTCGCAGATCACACGCGGCCCGGAGGAAGTGAGCAAGAGGTCACTGAAGGATGCTTACCTCGAAGTGTGGCGGTTAGTCAGGGGAACCAAGTATATGAAGAAGGATTACTTGATAGAAAATGAGGAGTTATCCAGTCCTTGAAAAGGAAACGCATGTATGTATATATGTACATACGCTTATTTTGTATGTTCGAGATACCATATTTTAATGAGGGGCCGCACAGTTTTATTCTTTGAGGAGTGGGGAAGGGAAGCAAAGAAAGAAGCTGAAACGCACTGGCAGCAACAGAATTAGCAGCTGCGTGAATTATTTAGCCTGAGTTTACCTGAGGCATCACAGAGACAAAGGAATGTGAAGGTGCTGAACAAAGTGAGGCGGCGGTCTCAGCTGCAGACGGGATATGTTCAGTGCAGGCTGCACGTGAATTTTCTGTCTTTATAACCATAACCGAAGGGCAGCATGCACTAGGAGTTCCTCAACCCACCCCCTCCAGAGATGGAGTGTAGACAGGATGACAGCACTTAATAAGCTCAAAGAGGACATACGGGGATACATCTTCAGTGATAGAACTGCAGTGTTCATGGCCAGCTGAGCAAGAGTATATTACTGAAGTTATTATGCACATGCGTATATACGTACGTATATACGTATACGTACATATATACACACGTATATATTGAGTTGACGTTTACTGTTTATAGTCATCTGAAATATCAGGTTTACTCTCATTTTTCTTCACTCAAAAAAACAATTAAGTGCTCTGTTACTCTATTATATATTGGTAGAAAATGTTAAAGCTGTTTTGAATATATGAGTTCATAGCTTCAAACCCGAAGGTCGAAGTTGGCTTTTAGTAATTATAAAAATCTTTTAAAGGTTGTTTGGGTTCATTGCTTCATAATATCTATTATTGAATGCCATAACCTTTTGAGAAGCCAGTCTTACTGTGTCCTGTATTCTTTCAAGCAAATGCAAAGGCTGAGAAATAATTCGGTGTTCACTGAAGCCCAAGCAGAAGTGAGACCATCCAGTTAAGCCGGCTCTCCCCAGTCACCCTGCACATCCCAGACCCTGTGACAAAAACAGCAACTGCTATATTCACTTTATGATATTTTTCTATCTTAAATTTGTCAAAATAAAGTATGAGTCTCTCTGCTAAAAGATACATTGTTATATATTTGTTTTAGACACATTTGGGCTCTATTGTTGTGGTGTAGTTTGTGTGTGTCTTCAATGTGTGTGGTGTCTGATATCCTGTGTAGGGGCCACCCCATGGAGAAGTTCCTAAATTAGCTTGGCAGTCCACTGTAAAAGTAACAACAACAACCACCACCAGGAAAACATTCTCATTTTCCAGTCAAGGGAACTGTTACAAAGTAAAATAAAATACTGTCTCCACCCGAGGTCGGAAAAGTCCTCCACGGCCAACATCAGTTAATATGGAACCTGGGTTGTAATGGTAAAGAGCGCACCCAGAGGGAAGTCTTTCTTTCAGCTCCCTCCAGAGAGGTAATTTGAGAGAAGGCACTTTCATTATTTGCCAGCATGTTCCTGAGGCTCTCAGATGGCAGTATCCTCTATGTTTCGTGATTTTCCAAAACATCCCAACAAAACGCAAAGCAGACTCAAAAACGGAAGTCTCAGCTTCATCAGTTTGGATCCACGCGCTGGGTAAGCAAGTGGGAACTATGGCGGTTTGTGATTGGTGCTGGTTTATTGGTTGTTACAGTCCTCATTTCCATAGGTACCTCTACAAGCCATTTAAGATGTGAGAGCCCTCATATGTCTGCCGTTAAAGACGGTTGGCTAGGGTTAGAATGACTTCTTTTTTTTTTTTAATTTTTTTTTTAACGTTTATTTATTTTTGAGACAGAGAGAGACAGAGCATGAACGGGGGAGGGGCAGAGAGAGAGAGGGAGGCACAGAATCAGAAGCAGGCTCCAGGCTCCCAGCCATCAGCCCAGAGCCCGATGCGGGGCTCGAACTCACGGACCGTGAGATCGTGACCTGAGCTGAAGTCGGAGGGTTAACCGACTGAGCCACCCAGGCGCCCCTAGAATGACTTCTTTAAGACGAAGCATGAATTTTAATGTCAACATGCCACAAGACCATATCCTGTTGCATTTCTGTGAAGTAGAGAATTAATGAAAAGCCCCAAAGTTGAATGAAATATGTGTATACACACACACACACACATATATATATACATTTAATACTATTAAAATGCCATTCTCAGAGAAAAAGATAGCATGATTGGTTTTCACTGAAAAAAAATTCCCTTTTGGTCAAAACTGTTGATTTGCATTTATTGCAGAAAGATGAACTCTTTCCTGTCAACAAACTTGAAGAAATACTCTATCAGTTAAGAGTTCTCCGGGGGCGCCTGGGTGGCGCAGTCGGTTAAGCATCTGACTTCAGCCAGGTCACGATCTTGCGGTCCGGGAGTTCGAGCCCCGAGTCAGGCTCTGGGCTGATGGCTCAGAGCCTGGAGCCTGTTTCCGATTCTGTGTCTCCCTCTCTCTCTGCCCCTCGCCCGTTCATGCTCTGTCTGTCTCTGTCCCAAAAATAAATAAACGTTGAAAAAAAAAATTTAAAAAAAAGAGTTCTCCAGAGAAACAGGACCAAGAATAGATACATACATCTACAAACACATACACATGTACATATATACATATATTTATATATTCATATACAAATGTATCTGTAGATAAACAGAACCATGAAGATTATATCTGTATCTCTCATATCTATCTATCATCTGTCTCAGAGAGGGAGAACAGGGAATTGGCAGTTGTGGGGATTGGCAAATCTAAAATCTGTGGGGCAGGTTGGCAGGCGGGAAACTCGGGTAGGGTGTTTATGTTGCAGTCTTGAGGCAGAATTGTTTCTTCTGCAAACCTGATTCTTTGCTCTTAAGGTCTTCCGCTGATTAGATGAGGCTAACTCACATTATGGAGGGTTTATCTTCTTTATTCAAAATCTACAGACTGTAAATATTAATCACATCTAAAAGATGTCTTCCTAGCAACAACTAGATTATTGTCTGAGCAAACAACTGGCCCCACAGCCTGGCCAGGTGGTTATATAAAAGTAACCATCACAGGCACTTATACTGGGAGAGGACAGTGGGGAGTGTGCAAGGATAGGAAAAGCCCAGGAAGATCAAAGGTGGACGTTCTGTCACATCCATTAGTTTGGGCGAAGCTTGGGAGTCTCTATGTGATCAAAAAAGTAAGCCATAGCACAGGGCAGAATGTGAGTCAGTGCTTGGAGATCAGCCACAGGAGGGCATGAGCAGGTGACATGCCTTGCCTGGCTTCTGAATCCTTCTTCTATTGACAGTAACACTTGCGCCCACCTACAGTCTCAGGTCCACTCTGACCTTCGGGCTCTGGCAAGGCCTTGAGTCAGGCAGGAACAATTCTGAGTAGCACTCTAGGATATTGCCGTGGGACGGACCCAACTGGAAATCCCCACCGTTGCTCGGCTAACCCAGTCTTTGTGCCCCATTTTGGACAACTCGGAGTCTCCTCTTCTCTGAGATTATGCCCGTAGTTTGCATGTATTTGGGTGTCTGGTCTCTGCCTTGACAATCTGTTCCTCTCTCAGTTCTTCAGGATGGAGACCCTGCCTCACACTCACCTGCCATTTATCAACTGGAATCTGTCTGTGGACTATATACCATGATGTCAGACAGGCGTTCTCAATGCTCACCCCACTGCTGGCCTCGCCCCCTACTTGCTGTCTAGCCATCTATTATTGAGGCACAGATCGTCCAAAACACTGGGGGAATGATTGCCCAGAATGTGCAGGTGAGAGGGTGTGTATGTGTGTGCTACTGTGGGTGGCTGAGCAGAGCTGAAATAGTGGCCTAAACTTCTGGAAGACTAGCCATCCCACAAAAGTGGTCATGTGTTGTCAGAGTGCCTAATAGCCTGTGTGATTAATTGCAACACTTCAGGGAGCTGAAGGTAGGTGAAACTTACGAGTCCTCGACTGACAGAAGACTTTTTTTGCACTGTAGTTTGGGAAGATTCTATTGACCTATCTTTAACCTCACTGGTTCTTTTGGGGGGCATGTCCAGTCTGCTGATGGACCCACCAAAGGCATTCTTCATGTCCGTCGCAGTGTTTCAGTTTTTGAAACTCCTAGCATTTCCTTTTGATCCTAAGAATTTCCATCTCCCTGCTTAAAGTTTTTTGTTTTTTTTTTTAACATTTATTTATTTTTAAGAGAGAGAGAGAGAGAGCTGGAGAGGGGCAGAGAGACAGAGAGACAGAGAATCTGAGGCAGGCTCTAGACTCTGAGCTGTCAGCACAGAGCCTGACATGGGGCTCAAACTCATGAACCACAAGAGTATGACCTGAGCCCAAGTCTGATGTTTAACACACTGAACCCCCCGGGGGCCCCTCCATCTCTCTGGTTAAACTACCCATCTGCTCTTGCATATTGTCTACTTTTTCCATTAGATCCATTAGCATATTAATCATAGTTATTTTAAATTCCCCGTCTGATCATTCCAAAGCCTGTGTCATATCTGAGTGTGATTCTGATGCTTGCTTTGTCTATTTAGGCATATTTTATCTTTGCTATTTAACATGCCTTATGAATTTTTTTTTTGAAAGCCGGATGATGTGTGGGATAACAGAACCTGAGGTAAATCAGCTTCTAGTGTGAGATTTCATGTTAATAGGGCTACAAGGTGGGCTCTGTTTAAAGTTTGCCGCCCGCGTGGATGCTTCTAGTGTCCTTGCTTTTATCTCCCTGTTTTCTTTGGGCTTCCTCCTTAGATAGAGTTTGATGCACCTCAGATCTTTCAGCTGTAAACTACTCTTATCCTGGAGCATTGTTGGTATACGGTAAATGATACAGGAAAGGTGTTCTTATTATTGTCTTTTAGTGACCTGTGTCCCTGGATTGTGACCAGTGTTTCTTAGTCGTTTCTTTTTTTTTTTCTCCTCTTAGATGAGAAAGGTGGGCCAGAGGGGCCTGCGATGGGAGAAAGCAGAAAACCTTTCCCGGGGGTGGGATAAAGCTCTGGTAAGTCTTTGCATCCGGAGAGTAGGCCTTCTATGAGAACCTTCTGGGCATATTTCACAAGGATTTCTCTTTCCCTCCCTCTGCCGGAGTGCCAAGGTTCCTGGAAGTCAAACCCATGAAAATGTGGGTATCCTGCTAACACTTGGCCCCAGGAGTTTCTCACTCTCAAGATAGTTCATATTCAGCCTGCAGGAATTTATAAAATTTACTATTTAAGCGTTCCTACCAAATCTACAGCTCCAGTGGCTTCTGCTCCGGGTCAAGACTCCACTGTAATGTTCTGGATTCATCTGTCTGTCCAGATTCCGGGTCTGGCAGCATTGCCTGCAACCTCAGTTCTCCAATGGGGCCTAGAAAAGCCATTTATTTTCAGTTTGTTCGTGTTTTTCTCATCGTAGCAATGGTAGTTACAACCTCCCAACTCTTTACATGTTGGAGCTGGACCCAGAAGTCCTGCCTAATGACTTTTGGCGAGCTTGCTCAATTTCTGTAGAGACACAGGTTGTGAAGGGGAAGCTGGACATTCCTAAGGAAGGCTCCTAAAGAAATGAAAACGTCCACAGCTGCTGGTCCTTCTTATAACTCCAGGCCTCCTGCCCCTTGTGTTGAGTGTTGACCGCTCCTGCGCTTAAGCTGTGGTGGTTTCTGCATGTGAGTGTGGGAAACTTTTGAGTCCAAGTGCATTGTGAGCAAGAGTCAATGCACATTCAGATTGGTGCATCGTGGTAGTTGTCATTAGTATCACTCCCCCTTTCTCTGTCTTGGGGTCCCTTGCTTCTGCACGACAGAAATTTCTTCTACTTCTAGTTTGTATTTTACCATGTTTCAACTACCTACTATGATATCTGAAACCTCCACGTTAGCCTCCGAGTGATAATTGCTGACCTGACTCGTCTGTTGCCTTTGTCTCTAGATACCATGGTACGTCTGCCAAGCTGAACGTCACTATAGCATCTGCTGAAATGGTCCCTTCTCCCTGGCCACGGCCCTCACCACCCCTTACACACATAACAAGTACTTCTGATTCTGCATATATGCCTCTCTGAATCTGCTTCGTTTTGTTCCCGAGATCCAACAGCAGGGTTTGGAAGAAAGCCTACGAGCAGAACAGGCTAGAACATAGAATAGATGCACAACTAGTAAAATGAACTCGCAAATCTCCCCCGGGGAACCATCCCCTCTCCACTTCTGGGTTCATGTAATTCAGATAGTGTCGAGCCCATCCTTCTACCCTCGGTGTGTGACTCCAGCCAATGCAGTCAAAGCGTTTCTTGGAAGCACAATTAGTTCAGGATGGTCATGGGACCTAGTCAGAGCCAAGGAGATGCAAGGATACTTTTGGCAAGACTTAAGTAGCGTGTTTTTGTTTTGTTTTGTTTTGTTTTTTTAACGTCTATTTATTTTTGGGACAGAGAGAGACAGAGCATGAACGGGGGAGGGGCAGAGAGAGAGGGAGACACAGAATCGGAAACAGGCTCCAGGCTCTGAGCCATCAGCCCAGAGCCCAACGCGGGGCTCGAACTCCCGGACCGCGAGATCGTGACCTGGCTGAAGTCGGACGCTTAACCGACTGCGCCACCCAGGCGCCCCTGTTTTGTTTTGTTTTGTTTTGTTTCTTACTGGACTTGAACCTGGGAGGATGGGGTGGGGCGGGGCAGATGTGCTGTTGCCACTTCCCCACCAAGAAAAGATATAATAGAAAGGAAACAATACAGAGTCCAAGTAGACCAGGGAGGTAGAAAGAGAAAGAAAAAAACTGAGTTTTGGTGACCCCATGTGGCCCTGGAATTAGGCTTTAACTTAACACTGACCCTCAGGTTGTCAGCCACATACTACAAAACCTTTTGTTATGATTTGCTGACATCATTTCAAGTTGGGATTTTTGCCACTTGTATCCCAAAGAGTCCCAAGTGGCACAAACATAAATTAATGGTTCCCAGCCAACAGGGAGAGTAAAGGACCCAAAGAGGTTTTTTGTTTGTTGCTTTGGTTTTCGTTTCTGATTTCTCACCGCACAAGCTATGATGCCCTGAGCCCAACTAAGGATTAGACATACCTCTCTGGTCTCCTGCTAATTACCATCTAGCATATGCACGTATCACCCGTGGTCTTAAACAGCCATGGTTGTATCTACCGTCTTTCTCTTCAGTTTACAATTCAGTTGATTCCTACATTCACGCTTCACGAAGTCACTGGATATTGGAAGAATTTGTGTATTGCAGACTGTTAGAAATACTACTACTTGATGCTTTTGTTATAGTGCTTCCTATTTCCTAAGTGTTTTACATGTACTAATTCATTCAGTTCTCACAACATCCCTATAAGTTGGCATGGATATTATCCCATTCTTACAAAGGGTGAACTGAGGAATGGAGAGGCTGAGTAACTTACCCTGGTCTCATAGCTGGTAACCTGTAGATCTGGGTTCAGATTTGAACCCAGAGAGTCTGGTGCCAGTGCCTGTAAATTTCACGGACATGCTATTCTCAGTGACAAGCTTTCAATCTGACATCATAAGGCTGGAAATGGTGGGAGTTCTGGTGAGCGGCCACAGCATTTGTTGATTCTACTGCTCAGTGGGGATCCTGACTCTACCCATAATTCTTTTCTGCTGTTCTCAAAAAGGAGAAAGATACAACTTTATTTCTAGAACAACCTATACGTGTGTGTATGTATACATCATCTTCTGCTTGTGAGCGCTAAGGGACCCAGGGAGGCCCCATGAAAAGCAGAGTAAAGAAAGGGGCTCAGATGCTATTACAACAAAGCATCCCCAAGCTACCCAGCCTTTTGGGCCAATCTCTTTCTTCATAGTCAAATATCCTTTATATATAACCTTGGAAAGTACAGACCTTTACTAGTGTTTCCGAGGATTCATTGAACATGATCAGTGTAGCTGATTGCTTCTTGCTCCCTGCTGCTGTGTTGATCACTTAAAAAAAATACTTTATTGAAATATAATTTACATATCATCGAATTTGCTCATTTTAAGTACACAATGGTCTTTAGTATATTTATAGAATTGTACAACCGTTACCACCGTCTAATTTTGAAACATTTTCATCATTCCAAAAAAAGAAATCCTGTACCCGTTAGAAGGCATTAGCCATTCTTCCCCAATCTCCCCAGCCCTTGGCAATCACCAATTTACTTTCAGCCTCTGTGGATTTGCCTCTTCTGGATGGCTGCTTCTTACCATCCTGAAAGTGTTTCTTCAGACCGCTTTTCCTAACTGGCCCCTGCACTCCTGTTTTTACACAAGGTATTGTTAATATAAAGCTGACATTGAGATGCAGTTGACAAGATTTACTGAAAGCTTGAAACTACCCATCATAAGGGCATTTCAGTGTAAAAAGGAACATTTGAAAGTCAATATCAGAAGTCCCCAGTCTTGGAGTCTCTGAGCGCCCCTCTCTCTCCTTGGGCACAGCCTGCTGCTATGTGGCAAGGCCTTCTTCTCTCAAAACAGTCCCTTTTCCCATAGGCACCCCTACCCCACATTTAAGCCCCCTCGGTTCCTTATTTGCTCAATATGTTTCTCCAGAAGTAACTGGAAGAGCTGTAACACTGTCTAGAAAACAAAAGGGCAATCATTCTCCAATATACTTTACCACCTCCTAGAATGTGGAAAAGCCATAGTTATTAAAACATCCCTCCCTTTCATTCCACTCCAGAGAGAGAGGGAGAGGGAGAAATTATTCTGGAAAATTTTGTTAACTAGTGCAAAGCTGGTTGCCTGCCCACCTATCATTCCCCCGTCCCTCCCCCATTCTTCCTTACACAGAGAACTCTAACTTTGGTCAGATAAAAGCAATAGTGCGCTCAGAGAGGGTGGGTCAGTCCCCTAGTACATTAATCATCATTCTTCGAAAGCCATCATGGTCGACCCACATCTCTTTGCCAATCATCGGTCAGGGCTGGGCCTGTGACCCAGCGAGCAAATGAGATGAGTAAGTGTGCTAGGGAGGGGTTCTGGGCAAGTTCACCCGGAAGGAGAAACTCCCTTTATCCTGCCTGAGCACGCAGTTAGTGAGGATGTGATGTCTGAAAGCACAGTAGTCATTTTGCAACCAGAGGGGACACAAACCTCAAGATGAATGGCAATGTGCTGAGGAAACCAAAAAAAATGAGAGAAAGAGCCTGTTCATTGATGCCTTCCTTGTATTGCTGGATTAACAACACAGAACTGCCTGTGTCTGCATTTCTTGTTATAGGAGAGAATAAATTCCTATTCTAAAGTGCCTTTTAGTTGGGCATTCTTTTTCTTTCAGTCAAAAGCTTCCCAGCTGATATAATATCAATTTGATAATGAATCTTGCTTCAAAAAGAAAATATACTTGAAAAGTCAAACTTTTTTTTCCCATTGCAACACTAGTTTTCAGCCATCCATCTATCCATTATCTATTCCTTGATTCAACAAACATTTATTAGGGATTATTATATACCAATTTCTGAACCGTCTATTTCCTTTTTTTTAAAAAATTTTTTTTTCAACGTTTTTTATTTATTTTTGGGACAGAGAGAGACAGAGCATGAACGGGGGAGGGGCAGAGAGAGAGGGAGACACAGAATTGGAAACAGGCTCCAGGCTCTGAGCCATCAGCCCAGAGCCTGACGCGGGGCTCGAACTCACAGACCGCGAGATCGTGACCTGGCTGAAGTCGGATGCTTAACCGACTGCGCCACCCAGGCGCCCCTCTATTTCCTTTTTAATATTTCTGTATAGTAAATGTAATTAGTGGTTTTATATACATGAAGAATTATGTCTAAAAAGGCTAGTTTGATAAAGACTCATCGAACATTCTTTGAAAGGGCAATACAAACCCTAAAGATTATCTTCAGAAGTTTATCCGAAAGACCAAAATGGACCATTTCTTCCCATATTCACCAAAATTTTAGAAGTGAACCAGAAGCCCTATCAAAATTGTCAAAAGATATGGACAGAAAACTTTTAGCAAAAGAGATCCAATGGCTCTTGCATGCCTGAGAAGATCCTGAACTTCATCTAAATAGGAGGAAAACAAATTAAACTACAATGAAAATATGTTTGTCAGTGAGGGTGTAGGGACGTTTACAATCTCATAGGTTGCTCATGAGTGGGCATGTCTGTGGGGCCTCTATAGAAAGTAGAGCACTTGTTATGGCTCAGTGTTTGACTTCCCCTCCCCATTCATATGAAATCCTAACCACCTCCCCCCACCCCGCTCCCATGTGCTGGATATTGGGGCCTTTGGGAAATAGATAGGTCATGAAGGTGAAGCCCTCATAAGTGGGATAAGTGCCTTTATAAGAAGAGACAGGTGAGCTTGCCTCCTCTCTCTGCTCCGCCAAGTGAGGATACAAAGAGGCAATGGCCATTTGCAAACAAGGAATCAAGCTCATGCCAGACACTGGATCTGCCAACACCTTGATCTTGGACTTCCAGCCTCCAGAATCATGAAAATCTTCTTCAGTTTTTTTTTTTCTTAATGTTTATTTATTTTTGAGAGTGAGAGTAAAAGGATGAGCAGGGGAGGGGATGCAGGGAGAGAGGGGGACAGAGGATCCCAGGTGGGTTCCATGTTGACAGCAGAGAACCCATTATGGGACTGGAACTCATGAACCCTGAGATAATGACCTGAGCTGAAGTCGGATGCTCAACTGACTGAGCCACCCAGGTGCCCCAAATTTTGGTAGGTTTTATTTTTTTAATTTTTTTTTAACATTTATTTATTTTTGAGACAGAGAGAGACAGAGCATGAACGGGGGAGGGGCAGAGAGAGAGGGAGACACAGAATCGGAAACAGGCTCCAGGCTCCGAGCCATCAGCCCAGAGCCTGACACGGGGCTCAAACTCACGGACCGCGAGATCGTGACCTGGCTGAAGTCGGATGCTTAACCGACTGCGCCACCCAGGCGCCCCAAATTTTGGTAGTTTTTAAGCTACCCAATCTGTGGTATTTCGTTATGACAGCCCAAAGAGATGAAGACAACGATTTTGTTTTAGATGAATATCTTCGATGGGAAGTGCATTTTCCCCGGGCGGGCGGCGGTGGGCGGGGGGGTGGGGGGTTTCCTACTTCCTTCTTCCTTTCAGTACTAGAGCACCCTGTGCTTTAGCTGAGCACCTGCTGCTGACCTTGGACTACTCTCCTGTCTCTGCCATGAACTGCAGCCAATGGAAAGGGAAGGGAAGGGACGTGGACAATGCCCACATCAGTTGGTTACAAGAAACTTGCTTGTTGATGAAAAAGTTTTGGAACAGACAGAAGTGATGGTTGCACAAAATTGTGAATGCGATTAGTGCCATTGCACTACACTTAAAACAAGTTAAAATGGCGAACTTTTATATCCTATATATGTGTTAGTCTGCTCAAGCTGCTGTAACAAAACACCATAATAGTGGCTCAAACAGCAAACATTTCTCTCTCATTGTCCTGGAGTCTGCACATTCCAGATCAAAGTGCCGGCATGATGAGAACCTGCTTGCTGGCTTGTAGACAGTCACCTTCTCACTGTGTCCTTACACAGCCAAGAGAAAGTTCTGGGCTCCTCATCCCCTTATATGGGCACCAGTCCCACTTGGGGCCTTCAACCCATGACCTCATCCAAATCCAACCACCTCCCAAAAGTCCCACCTCCAAACATTGCCACATCAGCGATTAAGATCTCAACATATAAAGTGTGGGAGGACACCCTCAGACCACAGTGATATATTTTAATCACAATTTGACAAAGTAATAATGCATAATGAATTATACCAAAACCCATTGAAATATGTGCTACGTGGGTGGATTGTGTGGAATGTGAATTATGTCTCAATAAATTTGTTTTTTAAAAAGTCCAAAGAAACCTGCTTGTCCCTACCTCCCTCTCTTTCCAGTCTCACAGCTCCACTGTGGCTGCAGCACGAACTCAGCTATGACAAAACGTGGGGATGTCAGAGCATGCACAGAAGAAAACCAGGGCGCTGAATAATCCTGCGCATGAGGCTTTCTGCCACTGCAGCCCTACCCTTCACACTATTACAGGAGAGAAGTACACCTGTTTGTTGAGCTTTTGTACTCAGAGTTCTTTGTGGTTCGGCAGCTTAGCTGGTATTCGAACCAAAACACTGGCACCTCACTTCACTTACGGAGAAAGACAATGGTTCACTTAAAAAGAGAGAAAGAGAGAGAGAGAGAGAGAGAGAGACTGAAGGCCTTTTCCTGCTCTCTTTCTTCTACTGCTCCCCCAGGGTTCCAACTTCCTCTATCTGATAGGTAACTTTGCTCTTAATTTCCAGAACTTCTGAAGGCACGGTACTGTATATAAGAATGAACTACACTATTCAATATTTTTTTTATTGATTTCATTAAGAGCTGAAGAGAGTTTCAGTGAGGACAATATTCTACGGCAGAAATCAAATAAGAATTAGTTTGTGGGTTATGCCAATAGTCAACTGATGATATCAGCTATGTTCCAGAGAGCAAAAACAACTTTTTTCCCTAGCTATCTGAGGAATGCCTATTTGTCATTTGTTTCTTTTATTGCACCACGGAAAAGATTTTAGAAGATGGAAACAAAAGGAAAGAAGCCATCATTTTCATCAAATCCCTCCTTTACACTGTAAACTAGTTCAGTAGGTCTATAAAGCTTGCAAATTGTAGCAATGGATTAACCTCAGTGATATGTTCGGAAAATAATTCATGAAATAAACATGATGCAACAGAAAGAACAATTACCTCTTAGCAAAGGGCATGCCTTTGATTTTGTCCTGTCACGTGATGTAATTCCAAATGTGTCTGACCCGTACCTGCCTCTGAATCAACCTTCTCATTTGGTGTGATGGAAGAGAGAACGCTTGACTTTAATCATTTGATGTTGAAGTACCTGGTTGAAAAAAAAAAAAAAAACACAAAAAACCAATCATCTGGATGCTTTTGTGCCTGGATGCAGAGCACCTAATCTAGAGTTATGCAGGCAGTGGAGCAAATTTCTTGCTTTTTGTTTGGCTCTTTGGCTTCACAGAGAGAGAGAGAGAGAGAGAGAGCGCGCGAGAGAGAGGGTTTCCTTGTATCAAAGATCTCTTCATGAATAAGAGGTGCTGTTAGTCTTGGAGCTGGCTTTCCATTGCAATTATGGTGAGTCTAGAGTGCTAATCTATTGTGTGATATAATACAACACTAGCAGTTATAAATCTCTGCTGTATGGCATCCCTGTCTGGGATTAGTGGGAGTTAACACTACAAGTCAAAAGTCCCGGCCGTCTGTGGAGGGCTTTCACACTGATTGCCCAATTCTCCAGAGGGCTACCATTCTTTCTCACCAATAATTTCTATATCCAGTTGCCTTTAAACAGCCCATAAGCAGCAACCCAACTCAAATAGCTAGGTCCCTATTTTCCTTTAAGGGGTAACGGCCAATGTTCAAATGAATTGAGTAGGCAAATAGGGAAAAGTTTTATATTTTGCAATTCACCTAGTGGCTGTCTTCCAAAATGTGCAATATATTTTATAAATGTTATTACCCACTTGGTGAGTGGCCATTTCCAGAGACACTTCCAGTCATTGCGGTGGTATGAAGGGACATTCACTTTGCCCAGTGTTACCTACGCTTTCCAGAGGGCTGCTCTAATCATAGGATGGCACTACGTCTTTCATTTGCTGAATGACTTGGGAGGCAAATACCATCCCCTTCAATTCCACAACCACATGGAGGGATGATTGCAGGAAGGGAGACAGTCGGCCAGACGGCTCACCGCACAAAGGCAGGCATTCCACTGCCTTATCTGCCCTCCTCCTTCCCACTGCCCAACACGGTGCCTGCAACGTGGACCAGCACTCAGAAAGTATTTTTTGACTGACTGACAAAAGAAATCCGAGTCATGAAATCAAAGTATAACTTCAGTATCCTCATTCGATTGGAAACTACAGTGGATTATAAACTCCTTTTAAGATGGTCTGATAGGTAAGCCTGATTTCCCTATAGTGCCATTCTTGGAAAATAAAATGCTGCAAATTGAATCTGCCAGATAAGGAATAAAAGGCAGAGAGGCAGGATGGCTTGGTGCAGGCTGTTCGGAAGCCTGCTCAGCTTGGACAAGAGCAGTTGCCTGGCATTCTTGGTGCCCCGGGGCTCCAGGCAGGCAGGTTTTTAGGAGACCTGCCTCTGCTCAATCCAATAAAAATGTTCATAAAGAAACTTTCTTCTGTTTTTTTTTTTTTTTTTTTTTTTGGTGGGCGGGGGCTAGGATACTTGTCTTGAAAAATAATATGGAACATTTTTAACAATTCAGACAGGGAAAGTAGAAATAGGTCAGACAAAAAATGGAGGGTGAAGTTGTCCTGCCCTTTCTTTAATCTTTTGAACAGTGTTTGAAAGAGCTCTTGGCAGATGAACAAATTTGTTCTGTATTGTGGAGTTAATATCTGTGCCAGGATTTCTGTCATCCCTCTGGGGGTGGTGATCAATATAACTAATAAATAGCAAATGACTAGACGGAGCCCACTGGAGGCCAGCAGTCTCCCTAATGGGGTAATATAATAGATGACGCCCTGGGATACTAGTCATGCTGAGTTTGGAGAAATGTGGGCCTTAATGGAACAGTTAGCAGTTACTAAGTTAGCAGTGAGTTGTGTTAGTGAAGTTTGGCAACAGACAAGAATAACAAGGAAAAGAGACAGCAAGAAAGTAAACCAAGTGAATCAGGAAAGAAGAAGCCATAGAAGAGGGTGAATGAGCGGCAAACAAGAGACTCCCCCGCTTTTTAGGCTAATTTTTAGAGCAGCTTTAGGTTCACAGTGAAATTGAGAGGAAGTTATAGAGATTTCCTAAGTTCTCCCTGCCCCCCACCACATGCACAGCCTTCCCTATTATCAACATACCCCACCAGTGGTACAGATGTTACAATTGATGACCCTACACTGACACATCATGATCACCCAAAGTCCATAGTTTACATTAGGGTTTCACTCATAGTTGTTCTAAGTGCTGTGGGTTTGCACACAGGTATCCATCATTATGGAATCATACAGAGTATTTTCATGGCCCTAAAAATCCTCTGTTCTCTCACTATTCATCCCTCTTCCTCCCATCCCCCAACCTTTGGCAACCACTGATCTTTTTATCGTCTCCGTAGTTTCACCTTTTCCAGAATGTCATATAACTGGAATCATTCAGCGTGTATATCATACGGATTGGCTTCTTTCACATCGTAATATGCCTTGAAGTTTCCATGTCTTTTCATGGCTTTCATAGCTCCTTTCTTTTTAGTGCTGAATAATATTCCATTGTCTGGATGTACCAGTTTATCCCTCACCTACTGAAGGACACCTTGGTTGCTTCCAAATTTGGGCAATTATGAATAAAGCCGTTATAAACGGCTATCTGTGTGTAGGGTTTTGGGCGGACACAAGTTTTCAACTTCTTCGGGTAACTGCCAAGCAGTGCAATTGCTGGATTATGTGGTGAGAGTATGTTTATTTTTGTAAGAAACTGCTGAATTGCCGTCCAAAGGGGCTGTAGCATTTTGCATTTCCACTAGCGATGGTTGAGCATTTCCGTCCTCCCCATCCTTGCCAGCATTTGATGTTGTCAGTGTCCTAGATTTTGGCCATTCTAATAGGTGTGCTGTGGTATCTCACTGTTGTCTTAATTTGCATTTCCCCGATGACACATGATGTGGAGTGTCTTTGCATATGCTTACTCTCCTTGCATATGCATATCTTCCTTGGTGTCTGTTAAGGTCTTTAGTCCATGTTTAAATGGGGTTGTTTGTTTTCTTATTGTTGAGAAAGTAAACTTTTTTTAAAGGACAACCGAAGAGTTTGTTGAGTTGGGGGGCATGAACCAGTGACCTGAAAGATGTCTAAGATGCCTTACAATGCACCAGTGCTACAGAGTGTGTATCCGGTGCTAACAAAATTCTAAGTCCTACCGGAGAGAACCTCTGATTAAAACACAATGATAAAGAAAAAATATGTAGTCACTAACTCAAATGCAAGGAGAAAAGATGCATATGGCTAGAGATGTTATTGGAGGATCCAAAAGAAGTTCTGGGTGCAGGCAAAATTTTTTTTTTAATTTTTAATGTTTATTCATTTTTGAGAGAGGGTGTGCACGCACGGGGAGGGGGGGCAGAGAGCAAGGGAAACCCAGAATGGGAAGCAGTCTCCAGGCTCTGAGCTGTCAGCCCAGAGCCTGACATGGGGCTCAACTGATTTTTTTCTCAACCAGAAAAATTAAGGAGATCTTTTCCTTTAGAAGACAATTGACTAATTGCTGAAATAGGAACCAGACCTGATTACCAAGTCCTCCAGTGGTGTTAGCAGGAATTTCAAGAATTGTATGGAGAACTGCAGGCCATGAGTATATGCTTTGCAACAGGTTCACACTATTACCCAAGTGGGCCTCAGTTTTTCTCTTTGAAAATTGGCATGACTAAAGAGCCTCAGAAGAAGGTTGCTTTGTTTTAAAAGTAATGAGTACACCTCTGTTAATTTTTAAAACTTAATATATGAAAATGTGACTAATGAAAGAAGTAAATGATTTGCTTTATAGGGGTGTTCTGGACACAGTTTCTTTTATTTGAATAGCCTGTCCAGCTGCCTCAAGCCTATCCTAGAAGGGTCTGCCTCAACACCTGTTATAGGACTTTCACGCTGTGTTGTATTTTTATCTATGTTTGTGTCCCCACTAGGCTGAGCTGCCACAGAGCAGGGCTTGGATTTGTCCATCTTTGTATTCCCAGGGACTGTGATTTCTAGTACCTAGTGAGCATTTATTTAGTACGTGCTCGCTCAATGCATGAACCCCTTCTGGCTCAGTAATAATATGTTCTGGCTTACTGAAACTATTTGTTTAAACCAATCTAAATTTCAACAACACATTTACCATGAAAATCAAAGAAACACCTGTAATGAAGAAATTCACAGGTCCTTTAGTGGCAAACCTTGAAAAAAGGTGATGCACTGAAAATCCGTCCTGAATTTCCTGCTATTGTATTGTCAAATATCAAAGCCAAATTATACTGCAGACATCCAGTTAATGCTTTTTTCTCTTTTGATTAAGTTGGCCTTTTATCTGTTACTTGCAAATTATGTTGTCCTCAATCCTGGGCAAGTCATTGTTATGTAAGCTGGCCAGTTAGGGACAAAAAACTTTGTTGTGTTTTCAGGTTCAGTAATGGAAAAAAGATCCTTGGGGAGACTAGCATAGCTGGACAAGTAGGGATAATCCAGCTACGGAAGGATAGTAAAGGTGGCTTTCTAACAGTGGCCTATTTGATGGAGCTACTTTTGTGTGGCTGAGGATGCATTCAGATGCCTGCCAAAGCATGCCATTAGTTCTGGATGAACAATAAGACCCGTAATTTTTATTGGCTTAATTTTGGGGATTTTCCCAAAGCTGGAGGTACTCCATTTAAATCTCCAAATCTTTTAATTAGCCAACATTCCTAAGCAGGCTACAATTTCTCCTGACTGAACGCTCTGAATATACAACATGGAATTGCAATATACCTTATTAGATAATTACTTAAATGAGACGCCCATACTTGTGTTGAACAGACATCTTAATTAGCAAAACAGATATGTCCATATTTTGCATCTAAAATAACTTAATAATACCACTGTTCAAGCTTTATAAAGACTTTCGTCTCTGAGAAGGTCAGTGAAATCCTTACATTGTTCATTTGCACACATCCCAGAGTACATTTCTTATTCCTTCTACTCATGTCATTCTTAGGGGTTTGCTTAAGAGAGGTGTTGTACTTTGCTGAGAGGATAATTTTCATTGTCAGATACATAAAATGATGTCTTTCTGAGACAGTGCAAATTAGTAAAGCTGAGAATAAGAATTTGCTCTAAAATATTTTGTAGAGAAGCGTTTAGCCTGGTTGTGATGGTTTTGATAGCTGCCCACAGGAGAAAAGTCTTACCTTTTCTAAGATGGATTATGATTGATCCTTGTCTGAAGCTATCAGTAGAATTATTAAGGGAGAGTTGTTGACCTCTCTGAATATACTCAACTTTACAGAATGGTTGGTTCATTTATTGTCTGCAACAGTGGTTTAAATTTGAAAAAGACTATTTGAATTTAGGTAAATACATAGTAAACTTCAGAATGATTTACTGTTGTAAAGGTAGGTAGTTAATCACTTCTAAAGCTAATATGAAGATTGACATACAAAAGTTGTACAAATAGGTGAAAAGACAACGATTTGTTAAAGGACACGCAATATAAAAAAGCTTCTTTGAATTTATATAAGTACTATGACAGATCAAAATTAGGTGGTATATTCCTAAATGTAAAAAAAAATTAATATGGTCTATTAGGCTTTTCCCTTTTCTTGGACCAAACATCCAATTAATAAATATTTCTGCTGCATTATGTTGTGTACGGCACTTTGGACAAGCAAAGAAGTGTAAGACTTAGTTCCTGCCCTCAAGGAGCCAACATTCTCCTTGGGAAGATAAGACATATGCACGTGGCAAGTCGCCTACCAAATCCAAAATGCCACATAAACCAGTATCAAAAGCAAAACAAAACGGAACAGCCCTTTAATTTGCTAACTACAGATGTTTGCTCCAAGGCAGGATAAAGTTAGTAACTACCAAAGCTGGGCTAATTTCACTCCCTCGGTAAGTCTCTAAGCTTGAAAGGTTGGAGGCATGTAATTTGGGAATGAGAACTATCTGTCTACAGATAGCACCAATCTAGATTGGGAGCCGGATCTTTCAGATAGGTAGCTGAGAATAAGCTTTTACTTGCATAGAAGAAAAACTAATTTCCCAGAGATTACCTATAATGACTAGATTTATCAAAATGACTCTTGGAAAGAGAACAAATCATTGCAGCAATTCCCAGGCATGCTGGAATGGTTGGCTACAAAGCATGGGTAAATATAAATAACAAAAATGAGACCACTTTCCACATGCCCAAGATGCAGTATTATTGGTTTATATCATTGTGACCTAACCGCCGTGGCTGATGTGCTATAGACTTTCTGGGACCAAAGTCTTGTTAATCTTTCTTCTTTCTTTCTTTCTTTCTTTCTTTCTTTCTTTCTTTCTTTCTTTCTTTCTTTCTTTCTCTTCCTTCCTTCCTTCCTTCCTTCCTTCCTTCCTTCCTTCCTTCCTTCCTTCACTTTCTTCTTAATGTTCACTCGGGGATTCTCTGGATTTCGCCATCAGAGTCCTACTCACATAGAGGGTCCTCTATTAACATCATTACTAATGCCTGAAAACCAAGAATTGAGGCTAAGGGCCAGAGGTGGCTAACCATACGACCAGTACAGAACACATAGAGGTATTGGGGACCACTGTTACTTTCAAACACAAAATTTCCTATTGTTACAGAAAAAGGAATGCAGAAAAAGTTATGGGAAGGGAATGAGGCTGCCTCAGAGAACTTAAACAGTATTTCAGGTTCCAAGCCACCAACAGTTTTAAAAACTCACGAGTCTCCACTAAATTGAATTTCAAACATATCTCTACCCTGATCTATTAATGAGGACAGTTTGACATTCGCTCAGGTGAAATAATTTAAGTAGAAGCCATGTGACATTATAATCAATTTAAGCAGCTCTTTAACTGCTTCAAGTTTGTCAAAGTGTTTTACAGTTAAGCTATAATTAGCTAGCCCTTCTAAATTCACTGTGAGGCAGAGAGTTGAATCTCCAAGCAAGCTTTATATCTGTGGAAACGAAGAGCAAATAATTTTCAAAAGGAGGCAACCACTTGGGCCCTGGTTTCAGGCATGTGTTCGTCTTATGAAATTCATCAAAGCTAAATATTTAGGGTGTGTGCACGACCGTGAATGTGCATTGCATATCAATGAAAAGTTAAAATAAAAAAAAAAATATCTGAAGAAACCTGGTGTAAAGAGAACGAAGAAAAATCTCCTTAGCAGACTAGCTTTTCTGAAACTACCCAGGAAGGGCCTTTGTGTAATGGGCCTTCAGGGTGCTGAGCCAGGCACTAAAGGTGCTAAAGTGAACTCAATTCCTCCTATACTTAAATTAGAGTTTGAAAATAATAGAATTGTGTGCTCAGGTGTGTAGATGAGATTAAAGTGGCAGGAAGAGAAATAGATGGATTTTCACATGGCTTACTTACCAAGTGGTTTGCTTCTTCAGTGGAACCATGGGGTCCTGACTACGTGTTGCTCCAGAGGGAGTAAGCGAGCCATGACCCTGACCTCCCAGACGGCAGCTTTCATTTCCGAGGAGGAAATAGGCTCCACAGGTGAAACTACAGGAGGGTTGCAGGCTTTCTCACTCCCCAGGCCTCAGCGCTTTGGATCAGATAGACCTGGAAGCAAAGTCCAGCTCTACTGTTTACGTACCATGGGCAGTGGGCAAACCAGTGAACCTTCCTGACTCAGTTTGCTCAGTTGTTCAAAGGAAGAAAATGCAATAATGTCTGTGTTGTAGAACTTCTGGGGTGATGAAAGAAAAAACACATAAAACTACTGATATGTAGTAAACATTCCATAAATTTCTATATGACACACACCATTCTTTTGTTTTTTCTTTTTTTCTTTTTTTTTTTTTTTAGGTAGGCTTCACACCCAGAGAGGAGCCCAACCTGGGGTTTGAACTCATGATCCTGAGATCAAGACCTGAGCTGAGGTCAAGAGTCAGACACTCAACCGACTGAGCCATGCGGGCACCCCAACAGACACCACTCTTTTTATTTAAAACCTGAGAATTGGGCTAGATTAATTCCAGAGTTCTTATGGGGCAGGAAGTAGGAGATGGCACATTCTTGAAGCAAAGTTCAAGTCTCTTCCTCTCTCTCTCTCTCTCTCTCTCTCACACACACACACACACATACACACACACTCTCTCTCTCTTCCTTTGAACTAGATCTCCTAACGATTTTCTGTCCTTTCTTCCTACTTGTTTCAGTGTCGAGTGTCTTGAAATTCAAGTCTACATTGCTGTTTCTGCCTTCCCTTCTCCCACTGGGCGTTCAGTCTTTGAGACCAGGGTTCTACCCAGACCACTCCACTAAAGACTTCTCTGCCAGGATCCTCAAAGATGCCATGCTTACCAAAGCCAAGTCCCTCCTTTAGTTCCTGTTGATCACTCTCTTTTAAAACACACTTCTCCCCTTGGCTTTTACATGGCTCTCCTGGCTTTCATTCTGCCCCCATCTGCCCATTCCTTCTTGGTCCGGTCTCTTCCTCAGGGACCCTTACAGGCAGGTGTTCTCCAGGGCTCCGTATCTTTCCTCAACCACCTCTTTCCCACCTGTGACTTCTCCTATCCACTGGATGGCACCCGAATGTGTCTTTCTACCTTGCCCTGTCTCTGGAGCTCTAACTCTAGATTAATTGCCCATGGGATGTTTCCAGTGATTGAACTCACCTCATTTCACCTGTGCCCACCATTGTGGCTCCCTCCACTGCCTCCTACTCTGCCAGGAGACCCCCTGTTCCTGAGCCCCGAGTGGCACCAGAATCTATGCTGCTGCCTTAGCTGTCACTCACTTCCGGCATCCGATCCATTGAAATGTTTGGTACCCTCCTTTCTTATAAATACTTTTGAATCACATGTGTTTCTTTGTCCTCACACTCACTGCTCCAGCTGTACCTTTTATCCTAGTTGGTTTTCCTGATTTGAGTTACTTAGAGAGGAGGTGGCAGTCTATGCACAACACTGACGCCACGGATGCGAATCCGAGTACTGCCTTCTTAACATTTCTAGTATTCACTTCCCATCTACTTCAGAATGAAATGCAAACTCTTAGCATAGCCTCCAAGACCTTCTGTGACTGGCCCTGCTTTCACTTTCAAACTCGACTTTTCTGTTCTATGTCTTCTGTCCAGAAAAGTCCTTCCTCTTTCCTGGACAGCTCCCATCCACCCTTCCAAACACAGTCAGCTGTCAGCCCCTCTGGGGAGGCTTCCTTCACCCTCCACACCCCATCCGCAGCTGGGTCGGGTGCCTGGCTCATGGCATCATAGACATTCTGCTCTGTGTTGTGATTGTCTATGTGTCTGAATTTTTCATCAGACACAAGGAATGTGTTCCTTCATTGGTCTTCCCAGGGCGTAGCACGATGGGCCAGTCCCTCCTCAAATGCAATCTGAGTGACGAGTGGTTACGGCGAGTCTCTGGAAAACTTCCGAGTGGCTGTGGAGATAGATGTAGGGAGGTATGAGTGTGTGTGACCAAGGTGGCTTATCGACTCCTCCACAGTCTAGAACTAGCTCCAAAGTCATTTAAATAAAAAAAAAAAAAACATGAGAAGTTCATTTTCCCCCTTATCCACCCACATTAACATTTCACTGCGACCTGAAGACTAAAAATCATATAACTTTCTGTTGCTTGCGTGACCGTGTCAAATGATCTGAAACATGTCACGCGTGAGCAGTCTCTCCGGTGGGTCTGACACCCACGGGATCAGATTCCTCCTCCCCTTTGCTTTCCCCTCCTTAATTTTTCTGAAACATGTTATCTATTCCTGCGAGCTTTTTCATCCTGGAACAATTCTCTGATGAAAACATCCCCTTCGTCTTGTTCCAAACCTCCCTCTCCTCAATAAACCTCCGCAGGGAGAACAAAGGTGATGACTTTTTAAAAATGTTAATGAGGCACCTAGAGGAGTGACATAGAATGAGATTTTAATATTACTCTTGAAAGAAAAAAAAAACCAGACAACCCGTCTGAAGCTTCCTCTGGAAATGCATCAAAGGAAACTGTTTGGGATTTAAATGTAAATTGTGAAACAGAAGACAGTGTCCATTAGGATGAAGTGCTCCCGAACAGGAGCCCAACAATCCCATCGAAACAAAGAGTTTTGTTCCTTTGAAGTTAACTGAAGGCTAGTTATATTTTTCACCTCATCTGTTTTCCCTCAGTAATACTAATATAGAATGGAGGGTAAAAATCCAAAGGCAAATGATAAAACGTAATCTTATCTTTATTACTCAGTCTATTTATTGTTGTCTTACATCAAAGTCTAGATCGATTTAATTTCCATGGAAAATGATGTTCATTTCATGACCGGGCTATGAAGGAACTCACTGAATGAGAGAAACAGATAACGGCAGAGGAACATGCAATGCTAAGGAGATTCTGTACCTTTTGTGGAAATCAATGTCTGTAAGCAGCTTCCACACAATTATAAAATTCATTTTGCCCAGATGAGAGAAAGCCTTTGGGAGCTTCTATTCAGTCACAGAATTCCTCCATGTTTAGTGGGTGTTTACTAATAAAATGGGAATGAGACAGTGATTATTGGCATCCAATGTGTTTTACTGCTGATTGTCAAAAGCCCAGTTTTCTCTACAGAATTAAGATCTCTTCAAGTTCTCTCTCTCTCTCTCTTTTGTTTTCAGTAAGCATGGCCATTAATGCCTCAGCTGCTGTGACCAGGCCCTCTGTCACCTGCTGCTGTGGCCAGTACTGTTGAGATCATTTGCCAGGGAGGAAATAATGCAGAAGAGAATTGAGAGTGGGCAAAGTGTCTCTTTGGGAGATATATTTGACAGGGTCTCTTCCCTGTCCCTTCTTCTTCTTTTTTTTTTTTTTTAAATTTTGTCTTTTAATGTCTGTTTATTTTAGAGACAGAGAGACAGAGCACAAGTGGGGGGAGAGGCATACAGAGCCAGAGACAGAATCTGAAGCAGGCTCCAGGCTCTGAGCTGTCAGCACAGAGCCTGATGCGGGGCTCGAACCCACGAACCATAAGATTATGACCTGAGCTGAAGTCGGACACTCTACCGACTGAGCCACCCAGTCGCTCCTTCCCTGTCCCTTCTTATTTCACATTTGCCCAAGTTCCAGTCCTCCAAAGAGGCCTTCCTTGCCTCTCCCTCTGAACGTGCTTTGGTTCTACAGCCCTCAGCAGCTGCATCTATACCGGTACTTACCGGTGGACTTTTCTTTTGTTGTTCTCAGATGATTGACCATCGGTAGATTTGATTTCCTCAGGTTACTTATATATTCTCTGGGAGATTGGGTTTCTTAAGTTGGGAGCGGAGAACAGATAAAATCACCTCTCTATGGACCATCATTCTCTATCAGTTAAAGTGACCCTTGCATTGGGATAGTGTATTTATCATGAGTTTTTATACTATTGGTTTTGTGGTCTAGACAACACCATTTTCTGGAGGATGAGGTCATTGATGGGATCAGTCATTAGAGGAAAGTCTGTAGCATGTGAATGTTCGTGGGAAGTGTAGAGAAAAGAGTCACAGGAAAACTGTGGAATTGGGAGTTGGTTGGGGTTTTGACCAGTAGGTCTTAAGGTGTCCAGGAAGTAGCTCCCAAATGGAGGATCACAAGATGGCAGTCTCCGCACACAGCTAGGCTGGAAGGAGAGGAGATTATGAGTTTGCAGCTCTGGGTTTGCCTTTGGGGTTAGGTTAGATTATAGAGACTAAGGTCATGAAGAGCATGCAATGCTAAGTCAACTAGGACAGGGTCAGATATCAAAGTCCAGGGGCAGAATGTTTGTATGCTTAGTCTCTTCTCTGTTTTCATTTCCATTTTGTTTTCTGAAAATCCTTAGTAAATTTTTTGAAGGTTTGAGCCTATTTCAGATGTGCTAGGGGGAGCTAAGAAAAGTTACAAGCTTGGGTTACCACACTAGGCTAGAAGTTAATCTTTTCTCCTAAAGGGTCAGAGAGTAAATATTTTAGGGTATGTGGACCTGTCAAAAATGGTCTCTGTCACACCTACTCAACTCTGCTATTTTAGTGCAAAAGCAGCCCCAGAAAACACATACATGAATGAACATGGCTGTGTTCCAATAAAACTTTATTTACAAAAACAGGCAGCAGGCTGGCTTTGGTCTATTCGTCTTATGATGCTATAGACCGATAAAGGGGGTATAACCCATCCCTGGGGCCAGGGTAAATGGTGGTTGAAGTAACAGAAGAGAAACATAAGGCCCAATAGCTCAGGAGACAGGCTGGGATCTCCCTCGCTGCCAAAGCCTTGACGGTTTGAGTTTTAATTTTATTAAGACTCCATCCCTCTCAAAACAAAAATAATAATATTGAGGTCAGGAATTTGTTTTCCTATTTGGTTTCTGCTTTATCCCCTGCATCTACATAGTTGCCTGGCATATAGTAGGTACTCCAAACATTTGTTAATAATGAATATTTGAGTCAATAGAATTCTTTTACACCGCGGGGCTGAGTGAACATTTAGCATCTCTGCGACTCTGAGCATGACTCAGGACTTTATCTTTTGTCGTTAATAACAAGCAAATAAACAAAAATACCAGGTTTGGTGTTGTGAGACTGGAGAAAATACGCAGAATAAGAGAGGAAGAGAAGAAATCAAATATATCTTCTTAATTTTAAGCTAATTAAACGTGAGCATTGTGTTTATTCATCTCTGCATCTTGTACGGAACTGTGCCCTGTGTAATCCACACTCAGTGTCAGTAACTGGATGCTTGGGGGGCAGAACTAAATCTCGCAGACAGACCCGAACAGGGGGCAGTGCATGGTCTGAAGGTTTGTCCCCCAGAATTTGGATGTTGAAACTTAATGCCCAATGCAATAGTATTAGAGGTGGAGGTCTGGGGAGGTGTTTAGGTCACAAGAGTAGAGCTCTTATGAGTGAGACTAATTATCTCATAAAAGAAACCACAGAGAGCTTGCTTTTTTTTCCTTTTACCATGTGAGGTGACAGCAAGAAGGTAGCCATCTATGGACCAAGAAGCAGATCCTCGTCAGACACCAAATCTGCCAGTGCCTTGACCTAGGACCTTCCAGCCTCCAGAACTGTGAGAAATAAATTTTCATTGTTTATGACCCCACCCCTGCCAGCCAGTCTGTGGTATTTTTGTGGTAGCAGCCCCAACGGATGAAGACAGGCTGGGGAGGAAAAGGAGATCTTCACTAGGTTTCTCACAGAATTATCCATCGCACTCATGTGGAAGCCAGCCTTCCTGCACATTTTAATATTGTCACTAATGATGCCCTTCTGGAGGCCATGCTGTTAGGTCACATTGTACTGCGTTCAAAGTATTCTGGGGACCAAGGACTTCTCTCCGTGCTTATTGTCTTGGAAGGCAAGGTCACTGCCCTTCTCAGGTTGGTTTTGGAAAATAGGGCCATTCCTGAGCACAGAAAGGGCACATCGCAGTGTAGGTAGAGGCAAGAGGGCGGCAGGAGAGGACAGACAGGAGGAGAGGTAAAGCGTCTGCCCCAGCTGTGTGCACTTGCACACGTGTGTGCTTGCGTGTGTGCCTGCATGTCTGAGTTCACGTGTGTGCACATAAGCTAGACGATATGAATGCGTGTGAAAATCCTGCCTCTCCTTCTCACATCCGACCTCTGGGACTGATAATGTGTTTCAGTGACTACTGCCTTATTATGAATTGGTTTATCAGGTTCCCTCTTCGGTGTCTGAACATAGCAGTGATTCGATTGGCGACGGTTTTGCCAAATACTTCACGTGTTCCCTACTTTAACCTCCCCGTGCACCTCTGTAAAGCAGCATTATTTTTTGCTGTTTATTACTGGGAACACAGGCTCAGAGAAATAAAATAGTTTACTGAGATGACTAAGTAATAAGTGGAAAGGACTAGGGTGAGGCACCTGAGGCACAGGGCAGCAGACTTGAAGGAGGCAAACTCTCCGGTCTGTGCAAGCACAGGTGGACGCACTTAAACCTGGGGGTGAGTGTCTCAAGTATTTGCACCCTGACCATCCCAGGAATTATGCTTAGTTCTTTCTGAATGCAGAACATGTGTTTCTGACCACCGCACCATAGCTGAAGGCAGACATTCTGGATGGTAACACTAGGGATGGAAGAGGTGTAGGTTGGAATAAGGCAATCCAGTGGTCTTGGAGCTTTTTGCTTATATGTCCCCAAAGGGAATTTTCAAAAGCTATGTGTTCTTTGCATCTGTTTAAGTTGATATCTAAACACTTTCAGCTTACGTTTACGTAGTTGCAATGAATGTAATTTCCACTTTTATTTTATTTGAAATAAACTTGACATGTAATTTTCAATGCATTTAACTGAGCCCAAATTCCACAGTGATAAGAAAGACATGGGCATATGTGAGGGGAAATTTTATATCATCCCTTTTTCCCCCTTAGCCCTTTTGAAATCGTATTTCTATTCTATTCTTCATAGAAATTTTATCCTAGTGTTTTCTATGCTTGACAATGTCAAATATATTTCTGAAACAAACGTATGTATGTAAATTGAAATTAATTTTTTATAAGATGTTTTTAAGTTTATTTATTTATTTTGAGAGAGAGAGAGAGAGAGAGAGAGAGTGCATGAGCATGAGCTGGAAAGGGGTAGAGAGAGAGGGAGAGAGAGAATCCCAAGCAGGCTCCATATTGCCAGCACAGAGCCCTATGCAGGGTTCAAACTCATGAACCATGAGATCACAATCTGAGCCGAAATCAAGAGTCAGACCCTTAACTGACCGAGCCATCCAGGAGCCCCAGAATTAATTTTTTGACCCCAGAACCCTAAGTGTAAAGACTTTCTTCTGCATTTATGGCAATTGCTATTAGTACGCAATAGGTCCTCAGCATCCTTATATTACAAAATAGTTACTAAATATGAAAGTAAGATGCTATTAGAACTATCTCTTAATGAGATAGATGGGCATTTATAAAGTTATTTCATGTGTTCATAGATGATTACTTATGGTAGAAAAAGATAGGGTTCAGTTCCAATTCTCAGGACATTTATTATTTGTATAGATGTGTTGAGAAATAAGTAGATGGTAATGGAAAGATTTTTGTTGCAGGAAAGTCACTCGCTTCTCCAAGATATGTCCTAACAAAATCATAGAGTGATCTATCATGAAAATGATTTTTTTTCTGAAAGAGAGAGAGACAGTGCAGGCATGAGCTGGGGAGGGACAGAAGGAGAGGGAGAGAGAAAGAGAATCTCAAGTAGGCTCCAGGCTCGGCGAGGGGCCTGAAGCAGGGCTCAATCTCATGACGGTGAGATCGTGACCTTGGAGAAAATTATGACCTGAGCTGCAATCAGGAGTCAGATGCTTAACTGACTGAGCCACTGAGGTGCCCCTATCGTGAAAATGATTTTTAATGATTTATCAGCTCTTCTTTTAAAAGAATCAGAAGCCACTTGACTTGCAAAAAAAGGATTTGTTAGTCGGCCATCAGAGTCTCAGCACCGACACTACTATTTCAAATTGATTTTATCTTTCTTGCCTCAGAGTGTTAAGCCCACAACTACATTGAGTCCTGATAAATGAGAGATGTGCCTTCGTTCTTTCAGGTGAGAGAAGGGTGCCTGTGAAAGGGGAGATGGGAACAGAGAATCAGAGGACATGTGGACCACAGGCTCTTTCTTTTTTTAAAAAAAAATTTTTTTTTTCAACGTTTATTTATTTTTGGGACAGAGAGAGACAGAGCATGAACGGGGGAGGGGCAGAGAGAGAGGGAGACACAGAATCGGAAACAGGCTCCAGGCTCTGAGCCATCAGCCCAGAGCCCGACGCGGGGCTCGAACTCACGGACCGTGAGATGTGACCTGGCTGAAGTTGGATGCTCAACCGACTGCGCCACCCAGGCGCCCCTCACAGGCTCTTTCTCAGGTGGTAAGCTTTTAATAAAAAACCCATATGGCTGCTGAGGATCTGGGAACTGATTCCCACAATACTACCTGTGCCCATTTTGAGGACCACTGGGAATAGGGCATGATGAACATCAGATGAAGGATGAAGGGGAGGTGTGTAGGGCATATAAGTAGGGTATAGAAAGGACAGTATCGGGGGAGGAAGGAAGCACCAGTCAAGTGGGAAAATAGGGGGGAACTCAAAGGGCACGAAAGAATTCACATTATGGGCGCCTGGGTGACTCAGTTGGTTAAGCGTTGGACTTTGGCTCAGGTCATGATCTCACAGCTTGTGAGTTCGAGCTCCGCGTCGGACTCTGTGCTGACAGCTCAGAGCCCGGAGCCTGCTTTGGATTCTGTGTTTCCCTCTTTCTCTGCTCCTCCCCCTCTCGTGCTCTTGTCTCTCTCTCTCTCTCAAAAATAAATAAGCATTAAAAAAAGAAAAAAGAATTCACATTTTGATGGCAACTGGCCCCAGTGTGTCATAAATTGGGCATTGACTCACCCTCACCCGCATGTTTAGAACCTAGTGTTTTATGTCTTGTGTGCATTGGACAGGCTGATTTATTCTGGGTTTCAATCAAAAAAGGAATAAAGATTAAAATTAGAATGAGAGGTCTACAAAATAGGTCAAGATTAGAAGATAGAAAGGGTACAATTTGGAAGGAGGAAAAGGACTTAAGATAAAGACCAGGGAGGTTGCTGCTCTGTCCCTGGTTTCTGTTTGCACTGCTCTAGCAGCAGATGTTGCTTTATGCGTCTCAAATTAAATTAAAGTGTCCTTAGAGCCGGAATAATGCAGTTCAGTTATCTTTCAACCAGAGCCTACCATCTCTCGACACTTTCAAAACTGCTAAGTGTCTTTATTTTGTGCGTAATACACACGAAAATTTCAAGTGTCATTCAGCAACAGGCCATTTCTGTGATCAGTCTATTCATTGGCAAATTGACAGGTCTGTACAAATTCAGGGCAATGTTTGCTATGGAGCTTATTATACATTATTATCAATGTAATTCAAAATAATCTGTGTTAAGATTAGGCTCTTTAGGTGGAACAGCAATGAAGCTAATTTTTAAAAACCATCTTTGAATAGATAAAAAAATAATAAAATTAAGTTTTGAAATCTTGCTGTAATTCAAAGTTTATGAAAGCCGTTAACTTATTTGGATACTTAACTTTAAAACTGAAGGAAATATCTAAAATTAGTCTCATGTTGTTGAGCACACTGCTTTCAGCTGTGTCCACTGGCGTTGTGAAACTCATCTGCCTGTTTGCAGAAACGCTGCTTTCTCCTAAGCATAGGTGTTTATCTGGCCATCATATCTTCATGAAGGAAAAAGCAAATGTTATATTCACACAATTATAAAAGTATCCTGCGTATAGGATTTCTACTTAAATGAGAAGTCAAAAAAAGTCCTGAGACAGAGCCTTCCCTTATTAAATTCTATAACCTGCTCCTTGCTGATGCCAGTTATCCAAACTGATAAACCAGCTCTTAATTCATAAAATACAGTAGATGGGGAGAAGGTTTCTATTTTGGCTTTACGTTCATTACTTTAACAACTTTTTTCTTTCTCTCCCCAAATACAACTCATTAGCAAATGGCACCTAAATGGTACTTCCTTTGTGACTTTGCAGCTGTCATTGTTAATGCATTCATCAGCCCCGAAGTGCTCTTGTGTATTTCTGGAAAGCTTTTCATCTGTTTAAGCTTAGCAAATGGAGCTGTTTAAGCTATGAAAATACAGTAGCATAGTTACTTGTTTTTTTTTTGTTTTGTTTTGTTTTGTTTGTTTTTTCCATCTTTAAGTTGCATCTAAATGAAAGGTTCTGGCTAATTGGTTCTAGGAACAGTATGAAAAGCAGTTCTAGAGAATTTCTCCCGGTAATTAAGCGGAATGCACTTCAGGCGCTCTCGCCGACCTCCAACAAAAGGCATGCCTTTCCTTGTGGCCGCCTCTGCTTATCTCAACCAGCTTGGTGGTAAAGGGCCAGGGCGGTGAGGGGAGGAGGAAAAAAGATAAATGTGGCACAGAACACGCCGACCCGTGCTCAGGGAGGAAGGAGGTGCTCCAACAGAAAGCGGAGCCAGGGCAGGGCTGTCTTCGTGGCCGTCGTGCGATTCTGATTTATCTTCGAATTTGTGTCTTTTAAGGGAACTCCAGTGGGACAACAGATCATAGCCCGGGAGCCCGGAGCCTCTCACCGCCTCCCGCCTCCGGGAGCGGGAGCGGCCGGAGGCCAGCTGTCTGGGGCGGGCGCACCCTCCGCAGGCCGCCCCCTCCCCTCGGGCCCTGGCCTGGGAGCTGGGGGGCGGGGCGCGCGCATGCTCCGTGCGTGCGTGGAGCCCCCGCAGGGTCCCTGGGGCCACCGAGGGTTTGCAGTCGCCCTGCGAGTATTCCTGTGCTCTGGGAGTGTGGTGTCAAGTAGCAAAAACAAAAAACAAAAAAACACAGCATCGCGAAGGGGCAATAGAGAAACTGTGGGGAAAAGGGAAAAGCCTTTTTGTCTGTAATTTTGTTTTGGTTTTTCCTTTCTTTCTTCCGTAAGGGGCCCGCATTTTCATTTTGCACTGGGCCCTGCAATAGGTGGCTGGCCCTGAGCCAGGGTATTGAGACGCCACCAAAGCCGACTGCTCATCGCAAAGCCCAGGGTAAAACAAGCTAACCAACGACCATAACGCTCTGCCTGCCTTCCGGGAGGCTGGCATCCGCTGGTGAATTCAAAGTTTCCTTGGCCAGAGTCAGAGACAGTGAGGGAATCATCTAGATGTTAAACCAAAGCGACAAACTGAGTGAGGATCAGAGCCACGGAGGTGCGGGGATGGAAGACGTGAAGTTCGGTTATGCTGAGCTCGGACTTTGAAGCCAGGTGGTCGGGGTTCAAATTCGTTTCATCAATTAATTATACTGATACTCTAGCCAAGTCACTCAATTACTCCGAGCCTCCGGTTCCTCATCTGGGAAATTGTTTCTCTACCGGTCTGATATTTTGCTTTCCCCCATATCTTTAAAATTATTATAAACATGGGTCTTCAACTTAGGAGTCTTTTTATCTGGTTTTGGTTAAGGTAGGCCTTCCTTAATCGGTGTCAGGTCTTCTTAGACACACCTGTAGTGGTTGTATGAAAATCTTAAGTTTCAAAAAGCCACTTCCTGAAAAGACCAAAAGAATATATAAGTGGACGGGGCTCCTGGGTGGCTGAGTGGGTTAACCGTCTGACTTCGGCCCAGGTCATGATCTCCCCGTTCGTGAGTTCGAGCCCCCCGTCGGGCTCTGTGCTGACAGCTCAGAGCCTGGAGCCTGTTTCAGATTCTGTCTCCCTCTCTCTCTGCCCCTCCCCTGCTTGTGCTCTCTCTCTCTCTCTCTTTCTCAAAAATAAATAAACCTTAAAAAAAAAAAGAATATATAAGTGAAAATATAAGTCCTTTAGAACTGAGGCATCTGATATTAGACAAATTTGAATACATAAATACAAATTACAGTCAATAAGAAAATTTTGAAAACTACCTTAGAAAAAGGCAATTTTCAAAAGAATGATTAATGGTAACTAACTAATAAATAGTCAATTATTAATCAAAGAAATAGAAATTTGAAAAGCGATGATATTTTCACTTAGCCTGAGGAATATTTTATCAGTGTTGGCAAAAGTGTGAGGAAATAGACACTCTCATACCCTGCTGGCTGGAAGCCTCTTGGAGGGCAACTTGGCATCAACCTTTGAAAGTATCAAAAAATGACTCTTCGACCTGGCATTTTACTTACAGGAATTTATCCTGAGGAAGTAATTAGACTTGGATATATCTGTTTATAAGGATGATGGTCACTGTTTACAATGATAAATGGCCTAGGGGCGCCTGGGTGGCGCAGTCGGTTAAGCGTCCGACTTCAGCCAGGTCACGATCTCGAGGTCCGTGAGTTCGAGCCCCGCGTCGGGCTCTGGGCTGATGGCTCAGAGCCTGGAGCCTGTTTCCGATTCTGTGTCTCCCTCTCTCTCCGCCCCTCCCCCGTTCATGCTCTGTCTCTCTCTGTCCCAAAAATAAATAAATGTTGAAAAAAAAAAAAAAAACAATGGTAAATGGCCTAAATGTTCAACAATAGGAGACTGTTAAATATGTAAATATATATGTACATATATATTTTTTAAATGTTTTATTTCTTTTTTCAGAGAGAGGGCAAGTGGGGGAGGGGCACCTGGGTGGCTCAGTCGGGTAAGTGTCCAACTTCGGCTCAGGTCATGATCTCATGGTTTGTGGGTTTGAGCTGCTCATCGGGCTCTGTGCTGACAGCTCAGAGCCTGGAGCCTCCTTTGGATTCTTTGTCTCCCTTCTCTGCCCTTCCCCCGCTCTCTCTCTCTCTCTCTCTGTCTCTCTCTTAAAATAAATGTAAAACAATTTTTAAAAAGATATAAATAATAAATACTATTCTATAATAAATAACATAAAAACATATGAGTATATATGTGATGAAATATTACAAGGATTATTAAATTGTAAATATATATTAAGAACCTGGAAAGAATTTTTCATTATATTTTTAGGTGAAAATAGCATGTGTAGTTTGGAAAAGCAGTGCAGCATAGTGGTTTCATGCATGAATTCAGAAGCCAGACTGGTTGGGTTTGACTCATGGCTCTGCCCTTTCCTGGTTCTGCCCCTAAATCAAGCTATGAGTAAATTACTTAATATCTCTGTGGCTTGGTTTCCTCAGCTGTAAAATGAGATACTATTGGCAGCCTATTTCACAGGGTTATTTTGAAAATTAAGTTAGTACATGTACAGCACTTAGTATAGTGTCTGGCGTATGATAAGTTCTCATTGTTAACTTATATTTTACCATTTTATCAATTATATATGCATAAAAATGCATGGAGGGATATATATGAAAGTGTTCCTAGTTGTTATTTGAATTGGAATTTTGAGTTATTTTTTTTTTTGCCTTGCTATATATACTGTATTTTCCAAAAACTGTATAATGAACATGACTTATGATCAGAGGGAATAACGAAGGTGATTCCAGTTTTTTTTTTAAGACAGTGCAAGCTTCCTTGTCTCTAAAAAAGACAAAATGAGGTTGCCTGGATATCTACAAAAGTAGGATAGGAAACACCCACCTCCAAGGACTCAGAAAATCTCCTGACACAAGGGATAATAAATGTGTAAAGAAACATTCAACTTCTCTATTAGTTAAAGCAAATATCAGAATTCCAACCAATGTGTTTCAGTTACCTTCTGACATCGTATGATTGTTCCAATGTTGCCCTTCGAATCTCAGTTATACGTTTCTAATGAAGATGAAATGTAAGATAATGCCATTGGTGATAGCACAAGAGAACATGGATTGTTAATAAGAATAGCTAACACATCGCATTCATTTAACATCTTGTAAGCACCTTGACAAAGTAGGAGCTATCATTTCCCCTACTTTGCATATGAGGAAACCGAGGCCCAGAAATATTAAGTAACTTGCTAAGTAACATGCTCAGAAAAAGTAGAGGTAGGATTCAAATCCAGTCTGAGCCCAGAGCTATATGATAAAAAATTCAAAAATAAGTGGGAAAAAAAGAAAGGTAGACCTGGAATACTGGGGAGGGACTATCGAATCAGCTGTTTTAAGGGCTTTCAGGGCAAAATTTTATCTTAGTTGTCTTAAATTCTCAGAATTTTACTCCACATCTGATGCATAACAGACACTTACAAATGAATGCCTGAATAGTTCGTAGGCCTGACACAGAGCAGATATTCTTAGGTTCTTAATAATAGGGACATGGTTGGACACTCAGATTTGTAATTAAAACAAACAAAAAAGCTAAAGACTCTTCTAAAATCAAAGGAAGACACTAACAGAGAATGTAGAATATGGCACATGAAGGGATCACTTCTTCCAGACCCATACTCTCTTCTCTTTGAGACTGCTTAAACTATTTATTAGTGGTTCCTGGGTCTCTAATTAGAGTCCCAAGCATTTCCTTCTGTTTCCCAAAGGGTTGGAGTAATGCCCTGAGGGCTTGTCACCATAGTCCTCTACCCCTTCTAATCAGCCAGATGGCAGCTGCAGGAAGCGGCCACTAACGCAACAATCCAACAATCGCAGGGTTGTGTTGACAGTGGAGGTCTTCAACTGAATGGGGACTTGAGGAAGCATATGCCCTGTTTCTGAGCCTGGGATGTTAGGATTTGCTTTTGTCAGTTGGGCTTTATATATTAGTTGTGAATATTTGCTATTTGATTATGCTAATTTATTAGGCTGAAATTGAACACCGCTTTCAAAATAATCCTTCTAGATGATAATTTCATGTTAGGAACATTGATAATTTGTCACTACTCTAAGTATTCTAAAAATTTTACTCACTTTATTTTTAAAGTTTATTTATTTTGAGAGAGAGAGAAAGTGCAAGCTGGGGAGGGGCAGAGAGAGAGAGAGAGAGAGAGAGGAGGACAGAGGATCTAAAGTGGGCTCTATGCTGACAGCAGAGACCCTGATGCGGGGCTCAAACTCACAAACTTGAGAGATTATGACCAGAGCCGAGGTCAGATGCTTAACTGACTGAGCCACCCAGGTGCCCCATAAAAATTTTTACTGACTTTATAAGTGGCTCAAGGTGTGGGTATATTTGTGCTTGTATATTTATTTATTATTCTTATGTGGGAAATTGCATAAAAAGAAAACGCACTCAGACTCTTTAGTAGCAACTTGTAAATCTTATAACCCTTAAGGGAAAAGTGACCAGAGAAATGTGACTACCCCCAGAGATTTTCCTGGCCGTTGTAGACCTCAGTGTGGTCTTGGCTTCCCTCAGCAAAGGGGCAACATACTGTTGAGATGTGTTAATAAAGAGCAGACAGTCTGATGAAAATGCCAGTAGGCTCTTTGGGAAGCTGGCAAATAGAGTATGTTGTGAATGTGGACACAAGCGGAAGAGGTATCCACAGGTCTATTATTAGAATAGGGACAATATCCAGTGTCTTTAATTGCTGAAAGACATACACCTGCCGCTTAATTTCCTCAGTGTCACCAGTGAATTATACCTAATATTAGACAGCAAGAACATTTGTTCATTAGTTGCCTGTTTGTTCATTCATCTGTCTATCCATCATCCATCCATCCATCCACCCATCCATCTATCCATTCATCCATCTATCCATCCATCCAAACAGTTGAACAATTGAATGTGATCATTTAAAACTGTTTCCAACAGGCTTCTTTTGTTACTACAAATATTCCCTCTTGGAAACCATGATGTGACATGATTTATGGTTAAATGGATTCTATTTTCCTATTAAAACAGCATTATAATTGAGAGCTTGCTTCTGTTCACAATGTCAAAAAATTATAAACAGGACTTAGAATACTTAGCAAAAGCACTGATATAATAAGTAAAACCCTACAAACCTCTATAATCTATTATATAGTAGAAGTATATTCCAAGATGTTGAATCTTCGGGACGGAAGAGACTTCGGTAATCTTTATTGCCAAGAAAACCAAAGTTCAGAGAGAGAAAAGAACTTTCTGGGTGTCACCCACTTAACTCAGAAATGTTAAAAATATAACCCATGGTTCTCAGATCCATGTTCTTTTTCTGATACCATATGCCCTCCCTCAGAAAAATCCCAAGATTTATTTAAGGTTGCTTAAATAAGGGACCACAATATATTGCAAAATATGTATATAACATGTAACATGTAAACATATAACATAGTTATATATCATATATTTCATGTGTCTAAATTAAATATCTAGCCAAAATAAATATGATCAAAATAATTAATTTATAAATTGTGTGCTTTGTTAAGATCCATTAAAATATGGAGGGAACATTGTGGTAGCCCATTTCTCTTAATAAACTACTCAGGAATATCTGAGTCAGTAGTTAAGTGAACTCCATAGTCTGTCTGACTAGCGTCCATCGGTTCTCTCTTCCTCCCTCACAGATGTGGGCCCCTTCCACTCCTATGCACCCGTAGATTAATAATATAGGGAGCAAGAAAGGGAGGGAAAGAGGGAGGGATGAACTCTAGGGCTGGTCAGGTCAGGACAGGTCTAAGGAGGAGTGTACCCCTTTGCCTGAGGTGGCTCTGGAAAAGTCATGTAACTCAGGCAAGTTGGTCAAGAGGGGAAGGCTGTTGGAGGCCCTAGGGGAGCTTCTAGAAGATGCCCTCTCTCTTGAGATTATTTTTTTTTTTTAATTTTTTTTTTTCAACGTTTATTTATTTTTGGGACAGAGAGAGACAGAGCATGAACGGGGGAGGGGCAGAGAGAGAGGGAGACACAGAATCGGAAACTGGCTCCAGGCTCCGAGCCATCAGCCCAGAGCCTGACGTGGGACTCGAACTCCCGGACCGCGAGATCGTGACCTGGCTGAAGTCGGACGCTTAACCGACTGCGCCACCCAGGCGCCCCTCTTGAGATTATTTTTGTCAGGACTGAGGTTTGCTGAAGCATCTCATTACCAACCCAATGAACTAACAGTGAAGTGAGCCAATGGTGTTTATTATTTAAGCCCACTGAATGTTGTCCCTTGTTTGTAGCTCCAGATGGATGCAAAATGCAGGTGCTTCCCTCTTTCCTCCCTCTCTCCTTCCAGCCAGTATATTGTTATTAATGCTTACTATGCACGTGCATTCTTCTTAGCCTGAAGGATATCACAGTGAAGTTCAGAATCCTTGTCCCCAAAGTGCTTACAAGTGTAGAGCAGGATTTAAACTTTTTTTTTTCTCATTACCATCCTCTCTAAGGAGCCTTTTGAGATGTATTTTTATAATGCCATTTCATGAAAATTAAAAACTTTTAATGCTTATTTATTTTTGAGAGAGAGAGAAAGAGAGAGAGAGAGAGCATGAGTGGGGATAGGTGGAGAGAGACGAAGACACAGAATCCGAAGTAGGCTCCAGGCTGTGAGCTGTCAGCGCAGAGCCTGACGTGGGGCTTGAACCCACAAACTGTGATCATGACCTGAGCCAAAGTCAGATGCTTGCTTATGCTCATGACTGAGCCACCTGGGCACCCCATTTCATGAAAATTTGATGTTACAGATACACTCTATATCTCTGTGTGTAATATATATATGCCTTATATATTAAAATAGTAAGATTGTTTTTGTTCCCCAAGAAGCAATTGTTGCCTCCTTGGGGTGGTATACCTCCATGAAGAATGATTTAGAGGGAGAGATGGAAGAAGGCCATCACAATGAGATATATTATGAGTAGAATGTCTCCAGGATGGGGACGCCTACTCATTCACGGAAAGGAGGGACTTTGCAGGTTCTTTTAGAAAATAGCCATTGCAACAGAGAAGTATTTAAAAGAATCAGCATGCACTTTCTTTGGTCTTAAATTCATTCTGTTCCATTTGTTCCTTTCCTTTCCCTTCAGATTCTCCGGCAGCGGCAGCTTCTGACATCCCGAGAGGAGAAAGCAGAACAAAAGGGCAGCCAGGGAAGGTGAGCCGGTGCAGGCAAGGAGGCTTCGGGTCGGGAGCCTCAGTTTTGGTGGCAAATCATCTTTCTGTCATGTCTCTGAAAGGTCTTTCCTATCTTTCTCTTGGTTTTCTCCGCTACCATGTTTATAAGCCTGCGGTACCTCTGGCCTGGGCAACCATCTTTCTATTTTTTTATTTATTTAGGACCAACTGAATTTCAAGTACTTCCTATTACAGTCTCAATCAACACAATAACTCTGCCAGTTACATATTAATGCCTCATTTTATAGACAAGGAAACTAAGGCTCAAGGGTTTTAGTGACTTGCCCAAAGCTAGACATTGGTAGGAAGAAATAGAGCTGATACCTAAACCCAATTGGGCAACCTATGCTCCTGCTCCTTCTACTGGAGCGAAAATACTGTATATTTTTGCAATATGCAGTAAAACCTTGGATTGCAACTTGTTCTATGAGTGTTCTGCAGGATGAACAAACATTCCTAATACATTTTAACTTGATAAATGAATGCTATCTTGCAATCCCAGTAGTACGTGGCACTGAATGTCACATGATCACAACAGAGCCAATGGTTTTTGAAATTCGCTTTGATAGACGAGTGCTTTGGATTACAAGCATGTTTCTGGAACGAAATACGCTGGCAAACCAAGGTTTTACTGTATTTTAATGCATTTAAAAAGTATGCATGTGATAAATGAATACTTTCTTTTTGCAAAAAAATATATATTACAGGTTAATATTCCCATTAATCACTCTTCTCTATTCCTATTCTCCCTGCCCCTATGCCCCAAAGGTAACCACAGTCACAGTTTGCATGGATCATTCCAGTTCTCACTCTAGGTATTTCATATGGCTGTTTGTGCCCCACCACACTGGAGGGACCAATAAAGTGCTCTCAGACATGGGACCCACTGCATGGGTCACCTCCTGTGACGCGCGCCAGCTCCTCATGTGGCTGAGGAGCTCTGCTTGGTAACTGGTTGGTTTGCAAATCCTTCTCATTAAACTACAAGTTTATAACGTGCAGGAGGTTCTAGCCTCTACTCCAGACCAGGCAGTGAATTTTCGGTGTGTTCCATTTGGTTTGTGTTTCCATCTCTCCCCTCTTTACACGATTTCTCCTCATCACCTTTTAACCAGAACACTTGGGTCCATTTCTCTAAGATAGCTGTAGTTCTCTTTGTAGAAGATACTTCAGTAAATATCACTTTGTGCTGTAAAATAAGCTTACTATAGCACTTTTGTACTACTGATTAATTTACTACCTTCTATTTTTGCACCTTTTTTTTCAGTTAGTAGAACTTGTGAGCTAGCAATGGGGAAAATAAGTTATTTTGAGGTTGCCAAACTTCCTGAAATCAGCCCTGGGGATTATCACTAGACTAGATATACACGTTCACCCCTGCTCCCTGTATTCTGAGTCTCCAGCCCCCTCATGGTCCTGAAGTAGGACGTTCAAGAAGGAAAGGGACACATTTATAAGGGGAGAGGCTGGCGTTGCTGACCCTCATGGAGATAAGCACTTGGGGCTTGAAATCTGGACAGCCCAACCTGGGAATATGTGGCTGTGTGCCCCAGAGTCCCCAGCCAGCGTGCAGATCTTTAGGTAGAGTTCCCATGCAGACCCTACGTGACACGGATTCCATGGCCATAATGCTAAGGTGGGGGGTGGCTCATCTTGGCTGCACAGATGGAAGTCAGACTCCAAGGGGCTTCCTTGTCGCACTTAGCAGACTATGGGCAAAGACATTTGCTCTACATTAGCGTTATTTGAGACACCTGGCCAGAGGGTTAAACTAACTTGACGAATGTGGAGAATAATGGAAAAAACTGCTACTGCTTACCCCTCCTTCAAGTAGGGGCAGGGAGATGAGAGCAAGCAAGCCACTGTGGTCTGAAATTGCCCCACACTCTGGGAGTCAGAGGTGGGCAGTCACAGATGTGTCGCCCTCTACCACAGGGGTAGACACCACACTTTGGGGGCTTGTCAGAGCGCATCTGGTTCCTGAGGAAGGAGGGCCGAGAGGAAGGTGAGTGGTCTGAGAGATGAGAAGAATAGAGTATCTGGGGGTGCCTGGGTGGCTCAGTCGGTTAAGCGACTGACTTTGGCTCAGGTCATGGTCTCGCAGTTTGTGAGTTCGAGCCCCACGTCGGGCTCTGTGCTGACAGCTTGGAGCCTAGAGCCTGCTTCGGATTCTGTGTCTCCCTCTCTCTTCTGCCCCTTCCCTGCTCACACTCTGTCTGTCTGTCTGTCTCTCTCTCAAAAAGGGGACAAGAAGAAGAAGAAGAAGAAGAAGAATGGGGTATCTGGATGCAGCTTTGGTCAAGTGTGCTATCTCCATTAATTTTCTCTGTCTCAGGGCTGCTCGTAGTAAAACCAGCCAGTATATATTTTATTCAGCGATTGATCATGAAGTCCAGTTTATAGACAGAGATGTGCTATAAATAGCTGCTGCCACAAGGTGGCAGCAACATCTTCTCGGCTGCGTTCACTAGCCTAGTGGGTGCTTTTTCTTTAACTGCGAAGAAATGGTTTTCTCCCAGCTTGTACTTCTAGAGACAAGTTGCTCTTTGAGAAGCTTAGAAGCTTTACAATACTTATTGCAGGAGTTTTCTTAAAGTTTCTCTTTTCTTAAATCAATGTCTGGGAAAATGTGAGGCTATGCATTAGTGGGTAGCTTTTCTGTCTTTTCCTAATGGCAAATATTTTAAATCTAACTCCTTGTGTCTGTGAAGCCAGTGGTTTTGCAACAGGAATAGGGGACAAGGGAAGGTGACCAGATATTCTAATTGAGACAGACAGCCTTGGTTCTGGCAGTGAGCTGGTGGCTCTGGAAAAAGTCCCAGGCAGGCTCTGCTCTGCCCCTTATCTGAACCGAGTTGATGAGCTGGCCCCCTTCCAGAGGAGGGTGACCAGAGCAGAGAGGGATCTGGAAACCAGGCACGATGGGGACATGTGGAAGAGAAGGGGCATGTTTGCTACAGAAAAGATGATGTGAACATTGCCGTCAAATATTTGAAGGGCTATCATGGAAAAGAGGTGGTTGGAATCAGACTGGTTAAATGCTGGCTATGGAAGTGACCTTCAAAATCCCATCAGACACACCCCTCTATTTCCAAAAGGGGGAAATAAGGTTAAGAGGGTGACACTTGTCCAGTGTCACACAACCAGCTGGTAACAGACCAGCTAGGACTACAATACAGATCCTTGAACGACACCCACATATGGTCACCAATCGTGTTGGAACTGTACCTGGTTGGGAAAGGCCTCTGTTTAGTGTTGAAACAGAAACTGGATGTCCATAGAGAGAGTTCCTGAATCACTCAGAGAGCTGGCCACAGCCCAGTCACCAGAAAACTGTTTTCAATATAGAAAACTTCTAATATTTTCTACTTCTGTGTGGTCGCCATAGGATTCTCAATAACTGGCAGGTAACTCAGGGTAACGGAAAGTTAGTGTGTGGTTGGACAAGGTGGAGGGGGTGGTCCGACAGGAGGCTAGCAAGATCTCTCGCCCAGGGTTCCCTGGCGTCTGCCCTTGCTGAGTCCCTAGCCTCTGTCTTGGGGGAAAGAGGACAGCAGAAAGGGGCACTGCAGCCTTCTCTAGACAGCACCCAGGCCCTTGGGGAGGGAACTTGTGATGTGAACTTGGAGCTCCCGTAGTCAACTTCACAAACTCCACTCTTGTCTCTACCCCTGAAAAATCCGTCGTAAGCAATATATGATATACATGTTTTATCATCTTTCCATTTATTGGTTTATTGTCTTTGTTGAGGTGTCTGGATGACCTAGTAATGTGGTTTCATCACACCTGGTGTGGCTTTATCACCTGGATGATGAAGAAATGGGTGCAGGCTATTTCCTAAATACAAAACACACAATAATTAAGCGCCTAATGACTGTTTTCTTGGCATGGAGAGGAGTGGCAGCAGCACACTAAGAAAAATGAGGTCCTTCCACCACATTTAGCCAGAGAATGAACTGGCCGTGCCAGAAGAAATCAGGCGACCATGCTTCCCAAATGTGTCACACATTAGGGGGACCGAAATGACTTTTGGTGGGAAGAACATTTTAAAGGGAATTGTGTATATATCTTTAAGTGTGTTAGAAATGTACAATTAGTATGTTAAATTCTTTTGCTTAGGATGGGGCTAAAGAAATTGCTGAAGTTAAAGAGGTAAGTAGATTAGCAAAATAACGGCTATTACGAAGTGCTGTGTGCCAAGTCACATACCGAGTGTTTCCAACGTGGCGCTTCATTTATTCCTTTCCAGCCACCGTAGGAGTTGGATTCCATTTTACGCGGAACCAACCTAAAGCAAAGAAAATTTTCTTAACTTGTTCCAATTCAAACAGTTGGAAGGGGCAGACCTGTCTGAATCCAAAAAACCCCAGATCTGCTTGAATTTGGGATATGGATTCCTCACCCCATGAGGTAGGACTCTATAGAATGTAATCGCCACCCCACCCTCAACAGAGGGGCTTTGTTTTGGCTGTAACCCAGCACAGAGTAGGGCCTCAATAAGTTTTCCTTGAATGGATGAATGAATGAAGGAATGAATAACCTATAGTAGATGCTGATTCTGGCAAACAGCCTCAATTGGTATGGGTATGCCCGATGCTTAGGAAACCCTGACCTAGTTTAATGGTTTTAAAGTGTGTCCTCAGGAACTACCCTGGGGTTCAAGCCACAGAAGAATTGCCCTGGGGGGTGCTGTGAGGGGAGGGGAAGGCCAGGAGGCTGGCTTCCATCCGTTCTCCCAACTCCCTCCAGGGCAGCTCCCTTTTATCTATTATGGCCCCCCTTCCTACTTCAGTTTTTTAAGAAGTCTTTACTGCTACCACAATTAAAAAAACAAAAGAAACGAGAAAGCCCAAAACAAAACAAAATGCAAAACCTCCCAGGGACCTAGAGCAATAACATCACCAAACCCATGAAGAAACCAGGGTGGGGGTGGAGGGGTTGCCTGGGGCTCAGTCAGTTAAGCCTCTGACTTTGGCTCAGGTCCTGGTGCTGAGCCCGGTGTTGGGCTCTGTGCTGACAGCTCAAAGCCGGGAGCCTGCTTCAGATTCTGTGTCTCCCTCCCCCTCTCTCTGCCCCTTCCCCACTTATGCTCTGTCTCTCTCAAAAATAAAGAAATAAACATTAAAAAACAAAACAAAACAAAACCGGGGTCCAGAGAAGTAAAAGATTAGAAGGAAGTTAGAACTTGAATCCTATCTTTCTGACCCTTTGCCCAGTGCTTATTTCATAACACTTAGAAAATTATGTTTGAAGCACATTGGAAAACACTGCTGTAATTGTGATGCTATTTCTTGTACGTAGAGAAATAGCTGTAGGGATCAACCCTGGCCTACATAAAGATGCATTTTAAATGCTGGGTGTTTCTCTCTTTACACAAATGTCTTAGGCGAGCCCAGTTCTCATCATTTATTCCTGCATAAAGCACAGCTAATTTGGAAGTACAAATTTAGGAGGAGTAGATGGAATTAGCCCATCTTATTCAAAAAAAGTTTTAGGACACGATGTAATAAAATATATTGCTCAAACGAATGTAATTTAATAAATCATCATTCAAACCTTGAGCATAGATAAAAGATAACATTATTATACAAGCCATGGTAAGTGCAAGATGAACTATAGATAAAAAGAGGCAAGTTCAGTGGTTGGGGGGAGGGTGGCCAGAAATTATTTCTAACTGGGGTGGCTTCAAGGTTTCAAGGTGTCAGCAACACTTGAGGGGGCCTTGAAGGATTGTTGGGGTCCATCCATTCAAGATATGGTGGGGAAGACTTTGGGTGGGGTGGGTAAAGATTTTGGGAAAACATTTATGATTGGAGCTGGGGCACTAGGCTGGTGGGTGGGGAATGTGTCCTCGGGGCAGAATGTCTGTTACGTCATTTATTTGAAGTGAATGATGGGAAAGAATTTGTAAACATTTTTAATAATGTGGGAATCAAAGACAAGCATTATCAACAATAACCTTATTATTTTTTTGAAAATACAGTTTCCTTCAACTACATGCAATAGAAGATTTTTATTATTCTTTAAGATCTATAATTGTTTTTTTTTTTTTTTAATTTTTTTTTTCAACGTTTTTATTTATTTTTGGGACAGAGAGAGACAGAGCATGAACGGGGGAGGGGCAGAGAGAGAGGGAGACACAGAATCGGAAGCAGGCTCCAGGCTCCGAGCCATCAGCCCAGAGCCTGACGCGGGGCTCGAACTCACGGACCGCGAGATCGTGACCTGGCTTAAGTCGGACGCTTAACCGACTGCGCCACCCAGGCGCCCCTATAATTGTTTTTAAAACACACTTTTGTCTAGTTTTCTGGAATAAATGTAAATTGTGAAATGCAAATCATTTTTAAAAAGCTAAATTGTATTTTAAATGAATGAGATTTTATGATTTAATGTGATCATATTGGAAACTTTTGTTGTTAAGTAATAAGTCACTGTATGTGTGGGAATTACTATGTTTGCGTTTTGGAGGAAACAGGACTTGACATATTCTTTCTAAAAATAAAACTTTGTGAAGAACAACTTGGGGGGGTTACTAAGAAAATTCAGAAAAGGTAAGTAATGAGGGAAAAGTATTAAATATTAAAATAAATGTAAAAAGCTTAATAAATAGCATTATACTGGTGTAATATTAGATATAAATCAGTGGAACCAAGAAGCAAGGATTTTATATGTAATGAAGAGGGTGTATTAGTTTTCTAGGGCTGCTGTACCCCAGTACCATCAACTGGATGGCTTAAAACAACAGAAATTTATTCTCTCCCAGTTCTGGAGGCTAGAAGTCTGAAACTGAGATGTCAGCAGGGCACTCCCCCTTGTGAAGATTCTGGGGAAGAATCCGGCCTTGCCCTCTTCCTAGGTTCTCATGGTTGCCAGCCACCCTTGGTGATCTGTGGCTTGCGGTGGCATGACCCCAATCTCTGCCACCAGGTTTACATGGCCATCTTCTCCCTTTGTTTCTCAGTCTTCAGGTGGCGTTCTGTCTGCATCTGTTTCTTTTCTTCTTCTAATAAGTACACAAGTCATATTGGAAAAGGGCCCACCCCAGCATAATCTCATCTTAACTAATTACGTCTGTAATGATGTAATTAGTTCATTATGAGGTCCTGGGTGTTAGGGCTTCAACATATCTTTCTGGGGGACACCTTTCAATCCATAACATATGTCATCATAAAATAGTAGGGAAAGAAATAATTGCTCAATAAATGACAATGAACTCTTTGGGGGAAAAAAATAAACTTAGATGGATACTTTATACTTTAGCCCCAGATAACTTAAAATGGATTCAAATTACACATAAAATAAGAAAAAATAAAAGAAAAACAGAAGAAAAATGTAGGTGCATTTTTATTGTATCATAGAGTCAAAGACTATAAAAGCAGCCATAAATGTTTGTAAACATCTCAATCTGTCAAAAAAATTGAAAAAATTAAAATATCAAAATAAATTATAAACCAGGGAAAACATTTACCGTAAGTATGACAAACGAACTCAATAAGAAAACAATATTAAAGCATCAATAGAAAAAAATAGGACAAAATTATGAACAGTTAACATTTCCAATCAGACTTTTAAAAAAAAAATTTTTTTTTAATTTTTTTTTTTCGACGTTTATTTATTTTTGGGACAGAGAGAGACAGAGCATGAACGGGCGAGGGGCAGAGAGAGAGGGAGACACAGAATCAGAAACAGGCTCCCGGCTCTGAGCCATCAGCCCAGAGCCCGACGCGGGGCTCGAACTCACAGACCGCGAGATCGTGACCTGGCTGAAGTCGGACGCTTAACCGACTGCGCCACCCAGGCGCCCCCCAAAAAAATTTTTTTTAACGTTTATTCATTTTTGAGACACAGAGAGACAGAGCATGAATGGGGGAAAGTCAGAGAGAGAGGGAGACACAGAATCTGAAACAGGCTCCAGGCTCTGAGCTGTCAGCACAGAGCCCGACGCAGGGCTAGAACTCATGGACCGCGAGATCATGACCTGAGCCGAAGTCGGACGCCCAACTGACTGAGCCACCCAGGCGCCCCTCCAATCAGACTTTTGTCTCCAACTGTCCATTGAGACTGCTCCTGTTGGGGCGCCTGGGTTGGCTCAGTTGGTTAAGCAAGCATCTGACTCTTGATCTAGGCTTAAGTCATGATCTTGCAGTTTGTGGGATCGAGCCCTGAACTGGGCTCTGCACTGACAGCACAGAGACGGCTTGGGATTTTCTCTCACCCTTTCTCTGCCCCTCGCCCACTCTCTCTCTTTCCCAAAATAAATAAATAAACTTAAAAAAAAACCCAAAAACGCTCTTGTCAAAGTGACCAGTGCCCTTCATCTGGCTAAATCAGTCCTCAGCTCTCACCTCATTTGATCTATCTGTAGCATTTGATGTTGATCCCACATTCTTTGAAATGTTCTCTTCCCTTGGTTCTGGAACTCTGTCCCTTCTTGGTTTGTACCCTGGCCACCCACTATCCCTCATCCTTCTCAAGTCTGCCCTATCTCTCGCCAAGGTGCCATCTTCCACATGGTTTGCTCTGGCCCCAAACCTGAGGGGTCATTGTTGGCTTCTCTACTTTCTGAGCAACCACATCCAGTCTGTGGGCGAGTTGTCTGTCTTCAAAATATATCCTGAGTCCCATCTCTTCTCCATACTTTTACCACCGTTATCCCAGGTCAGGCTTCCATCTTCTCTCCTGGGCTGCTCTAACAGCCTCCTGTCTTGTCTTCTTGCTTTGTCTTGTTCCCTACAGGTAAGTCTTCACAGAGCGGCCAGAGGTTGTTTCTCTGCGATAGGAAATACAAACACAGGGTAAAATATTTTTTAATTAAAAATAAGTTAAAGCTTTCAATTGAAAAATTATCCGAAGAGAATTAATAATGTGAACACCAAGTCGAACCCTCTCCCGTCCCCCATCCCATCCAGTTCCTTTTCCCAGAGGCAACCAGTTTCTTGCATTTCCTTCCAGAGTTATCCTGTGAACTCACCACCATATTCATTTCTTTTCATAGATCGCAGAATACTGTGTACAATGTTCTGCATCCTGCTTTTTTAGAATGACCTGCCGAAAATCTAAGTCAGATCAGATTATTCTAAAGCTTAAAACTGTCTAACGGCTTCCTGTTACACTTACAACAAAATTCACATGGTCTACAAGGCCCTACATGCCTTGTCCCTGCTGCACTCTGCCTCTTACCCTCACCGACTTTACACTAGCCCATTGGCCTTCCTGGTGCTCTTCAACCAGAACAGGCTGGATCTCTCCTCTGGGCCTCTATCCTCTATGTTTGGAGTGCTCTCTCCCCATTTTCCTTTCCTTCATTTCATGGAGGTTTCTGCTGGGATGTGACCTGCACAGAGAGGTTCTCCCTGATCCCTTATTCAAAATAGGCATCCTTACCTCTATCCCTTAGCACTGTTCTTCCTTGCCTTGCTGTCTTTTTCCTCACAGCTTTTCTTCTTCTTTGTTGAGATTCTGTTAACTCAGTTATTATGTTTCCCTACCATGAATGAAAGCTCCATAAGGAAGGTACTTTGCTCACTACTGTATGTCCAGAGCTGACAGCTGTCCATGCCGTGTGGTGGCATTTGATTAATATTAACTGAAATGAATGATGAAAACAAGATATTTTCACATATGCTATTGGCAGAACTAAAAGTTAAAAAAAAATGCTAATAGTACTGATAGGGACTGCTGGTAGGATTCTAGATTGGCATCATTTTTACCCTGAAAATAATTAGAAAATATTGGTAAGAACATTAATAGTTATGCATCCTTTGGGCACATGTCTAGTAATCTATCACAAAGAAACATTTTGAGCAAGATGGGAGGAAATTGTTGTACAGAAGGACGATCATTACCCACCAGGGATTAAAGAAATAAATTACTATAAATACATAAAATTTGGTATTATGTAATTTATTAAACTCTTAAATGTAAAATGTGTATAATGACATGGGGAAATTGAACTCTATAATACTAGGGAAAAATACATATGATATATAAAAAGTTTGGAATCCGTGTAATTTTTTTTAAAGTTTGTTCTATCCATTTTGAGAGAGAGAGAGAGAGAGAGAGAATCCCAAGCAGCCTCTGCACTGTCAGCACAGCTTGATGAAGGGCTCCAACACATGAACCTTGAGATCATGATCTCAGTTGCAACCAAGAGTTGGACACTTAAGTGAGTGAGCTGGTGCCCCAGCATAAATATTTATTAATAGGAGACTGATGAGGTAATATGCAATGTCGAGGCAATGGAACATTATATAGCTTTATATCCTTGTTTTTTTTTTTTTGTTTTTTTTTTGTTTTTTTAATGTTCATTCATTTTTGAGAGCAAGGGTGGGACAGAGGATCCGAAGAAGGCTCTGAGCTGAGAGCAGCTATCCCGGTGTGGGGCTTGAACTCATGAACTGTGAGATCATGACTTGAGCCGAAGCTGGATGCTCAACCGGCTGAGCCACCCAGGTGCCCTTTATGTAGCTTTTAAAAAGGATCTTTCTCTAGTGATATTGTGGGACTATATTTATAGCAATCAAATAAAACAGGGTGCAAAGCAGTGTGGATAAGAGGCTCTAATTTATACTAAAATTACATACACATATGTATATATGTATTACTTTCTGAAAGAATTTCAAAATAAATTCCTTATTTTTATTTTATTTTTATTTTTTTTATTTATTTATTTAAAAAAATTTTTTTTTTCAACGTTTATTTATTTTTGGGACAGAGAGAGACAGAGCATGAACGGGGGAGGGGCAGAGAGAGAGGGAGACACAGAATCGGAAACAGGCTCCAGGCTCTGAGCCATCAGCCCAGAGCCTGACACGGGGCTCGAACTCCCGGACCGTGAGATCGTGACCTGGCTGAAGTCGGACGCTTAACCGACTGCGCCACCCAGGCGCCCCTATTTTTATTTTAAAAATAAATGTAAGATAAACTGGCAACTAGTTGCCTCTGGTGAATGCACCTGGGTATCTGGAGTCTTTTATTTTTGCTATGGCCTTTTGAATTTAATGCCACATGTATGTTTTACCTATCCCAAAACATATTTAAATGTAAAATCTGTATATACAATGGGATAACAATAAAAAGCATGTCTAAATATATGAATAAAGAGACACGAGGATAAATAATCTCAAAATGTTAGCAAGGATTTTCCCTTGATGCTGGATTTACTGTTGATTTTTATTTTCTTCTTGTAGTTTCTGCATTTACCCAATACGCATGGATTGTTTTTATAGATAACAATATGTTGTTAAAAACCTACTCATTTCAATTTTTTTTTTGCAACTATAAATTGTTAAAACTGAATTGGCTTTATGTAGACTTATGCTCCTAGTATGCTAAATTAGTTTTCTAAACTGATGTAACGTAAGTCCAAAAATGCACAAAGTTAGCTCAAGAGACTGTTTATATGTTGGAGATATATGAACATAATCTCTTTTTTGTCTTATTGCATATCTCAATTTTCTGAATTTCCTCTTCACAACGAATAACAACACATCCAGCGTTAGCTTTGACGTCTTCAGTGGGATCTCTACGTGGCTCAGCTCCCCACGGAGAGATCCCCTTTGAGAATCTTCAGATCCTGGGAACGAGGGTCAAAAGTGTGTAGACAGAGACGCCAGGCCTTTAGAGAACTTCCGCCAACTTGGGGTGCCTTTTCACGTGTTCCGCAGTGTTCTTCTCTTCCTGCCTTTACTCAAACTCCAGTTCGTGTCTTTCCAGTGCATCTGGCTGGAGTGTAAAAGCACCGAGGCTAATCACCTAACCACAGGTGTGGATCACCGATAGGATCTTAAATGAGGGCTCGGGAATTTGGCTGCGTGGAGCTGTGCCTGTGTTGGTTCTGGAGAGGGTGGGGAGAGACTTTTTTCTTTTTGAGGTGAAAGCAATTTCCAGTAATCTTCATTGCCGTTGTATTTAATTTTTCTCCTCAGAAAAGGTAAGTAACTTTTTGAACCGAGTCACCCCAGTTCACAGTGCCCGCGCCTGGGAAGTGACCAGGGGGAGTGAAGTAGGCATGTCAATTACAGAGCGGCCAGTGTAGAGTAAGATAGACTCCGGGCTTCCAGGCTCTTCCGGTTCGCAGTCTCTGATTTGTGACTCGGTTGGAGCAGATCTTAATTTTACCTGCAGATGGTCTACTTAATATCTGTCCCATGAGTCTCAACGTTTTTGCCTTGATGGAATCTGATTAATATAGTCAAATGGCCATCGCTAGGCCAGTTGAGCCTGTATAAATTGTTAAATATAAACTGATAAACAGGGGCTCATTTTTCCCAACTGGCCCTACTGCTATGGCAAGAGAAGGGGAACTACCAGATTCCAAGCCTGTGCTCTGAAATCAAGTAAGTATTCTGAGGTAGAGAAACTGAGCCGGGGGGGGGGGGGGGGGGTGTGCATAGGCGCAAGCCAGTTGTACCCCAGAACGGTGGAGTATGTGGACACGTCAAGTTGTCTTAATTTCTCTAAAGAGACAGGGCTCTCTGGGAGGCTGAAAACAAAAATGTCAGGGGAAGTGCTGAGTCAACATATATTGGCCATCTCTGTTTGGAAGTGGGTATTTTAAGCCAGTCCCCTTCTCATTCCAGTGCTTCACAGCTCACGTTGCCTCATCAGTTTTTCTGGGCACGTGACCGGGTTGATTGGCCAGCTTCTAGACTACAAGAAATTGTGCATTCACCTCTGGCATTTGTCCCTCTGGAAAATGAGTGAACTGCACAAAACTATGTAAAAATCCTTCCTAAAATCCCCAGAGGAGATGATTTTCTCCTAGACTAGACAACATAGCCATGGACACCCTCTCCTTGTGTTGTCTGCCTGATTAGTTAACCTGGGCATGAAATTCTGGAGTTTCTCTCTCGCTTTCTTTATTCCCTCTCTCAGCCTCCCATTTTGCTTTTCTCCTTTTCTCGTCCTTCTTCCTCAGAATCTAAACAAACTACTCAACTTGCCTCTTGAGCCTCCATTTAGGATATTTTTCAACTGAAGCATGGTCTTGGGGCGCTAACCCTCAATTCCAAGCAGTTTATCAAAATATTTCAGTATTTTCAAATAAAAATAGAGCACTTCTGCAGAGGAATCCTAGTGAGTGAAAGTTTCTCTAGCTCATTCCATGTACTTTATAACTGTTAGTGATGTTATGGAGCTTGCAAAGTATAATGTTAAAAACAAAACATTATTTCACTGAAAAAAAAAAACAACCCACCATTTATGGTGCAATCATTATGTGTTGAGCTCTCCCCAAATGATTTCCTTGCCCTATCTTACTTACTTTTCTGGCAACCCTATAAATAAATGTTTTACTCCTTATTTTGAAGAAAATGAGTCACAAAGAAGTTAAACAGTCTTGGATATCATACAGGTTGGTGATGGGGCTGGGGTTTGAACTTAGTAGTTTGGTTTTTACTACATAGATCTAAGGAAGCATGAAGGAAATTGAGTTTTGAGCCAGATGTTGATGGAGAAACAGAAGAGAGTATTAGATAAGTAAAAGACATTTGGGAATAGGTACTCAGATACTGTTTTATTAATTTAGTAATAATTCTCTGTTTCAGAATTGCTTTTTATTTGGTGTGTGTTAGTTCAGGCTCAAAACAGTTCTTGACTTCAGGTTTGAGTTTTTGTCTTCCAACCAATTCAGAACCCGAGGAGGACATTGGGGTGGGCAAGGGGGGTGGTTAGGCTCCTATACACTGTCTAACCCATCTTTCAGCTCCTAAATGAGGGACGGTCCTTCAGTCTTGGCCCTTAGACCAAGGACCCACATTACCCTCTTGGATACCACTTTCTATTTAGACACTCTCATCTCTACCTGCACCCTCTGCCTCCTCCCTGTCATGCCTTCTAGCCCCTCTGACCTCTGCTGCCTCTAGAAAAGAAGACCACTCCCTCACCTGTTCTGGTGGGGGGTGGGCTGGAAATAACCTTGGGTATTGTATGTGTAGCATCTGGAAGACAATCACATCACATACACTCCTAGTGGATTTTCTGTGCAGTGCTGACGTCTTCCGTCTAGAACTGCACACCCCAATGCCCTCTATGTTTTGACTTCTCTAAGTGCCAAGCCCAGGAGGGTGCAGGGTGGCGAGAGCCAGGAGGGGATAGAAACCGTTTTTCTGCTATAAGCCACTCATTGTACATCTCTGTTCTCCTGGGTATCAGCAATGGGTACACATTAATATAAAATCTATTTTTTGGCAAGTGGGAGAATAGTGACTATTGCTTGGAAGGGATCACATAATTTTATATATATTTCTTGTTTAAAACAACACATCCAGAGAATTATTATTACTACCATCACACCATTTTTTAAAATGTAAGAAGGGTTTCAAATCTATTATTTTACTTATTTATTATTTTCCTTACATGAATCCTCATAACAATATTTTAGAAGGTAAATTAGACATGAATATCCTTTGGGAATCACAAGTTTGTATATTGTCCTCTTTGCTACTTAACGTTTTCTGACCCGTGATTGCTATTTTAAAGAAGGCTATCTTACTGTATCTGGCTAGTTTTTCTAACGTGTTTTCCAAGGATTAACCTCTGTCCTATTCTTTTTTATTTCTTGGATTGATGGGATAGAAAAATATTAAATAATAGTTTTACATCTGACATTTTTTTATTGGTACTTATTTTATTTTTTAAAAATATTTCATTTTTAAATTTAATTTTATTGTTTTTGGTATTGATTTTAAAGACAATGGCTCCAATATGTCCCCATTTTTTCTATTTCCAAATTTTATTTTCCTTTTGCATTTTTGTGAATGCTTACCTTTTTTCCTCTTTTTGATAGCAAAATTATTATATGTTATAAAAGTTTTGGAGAATATAAAAAGGTATAAAGACAAAAATACAAATCACAGCTAAAAAAAAAAATTCCACCTAGAAGTAAGCCTATAAACAATTTTGTGTATATTCTTTTCTATCTTCTCATGTTATCTCTATTTTTATAGCATCATAAATTGTTAAAATTCCTAATTGTTATACATTTTTAATGTTTATAGTTTTCCTGTATTTTAAATGGTGTAATGTTAAGCATCTACTTACATAAATATTGAGTACATCTGAAATTTCTACTAAAATTACCTAATCAGTTTTAAGGCTTTTGATGAATAATTCCAGAAGGTTATCCAGAAAGTTTTACCAATATATGCTTCCAAAAACATTGCATGAGACTGTATATTTTACCAACCCCTAAACAACCTTAGGTGTAAACACTATTTCAATCTTTGCCTACTTGATGAGTAACAATAGTACTCTAGCACTGTTTTATTTTGTATTTTAATCTTTCATGAGGCTGAGTATTTTGTGTGTATGAATTGCCTTTTCACATTCTTTGTTCATTTCTTCTTACTGAGCAGCTAATTAAAAATAATTCTTATAAGGTCTCTTTCTATTCTAAAGATATTAACCTCTTTTCTATTACATATTATTATTGGTTTGTCATTTGCTTGTTTTTGGTTGTTTGTTTCTTTTTGAGAGAAAGAGAGTGCAAGTGAGAGAGGGGCAGAGGGAGAAAGAAAGAGAATCTTAAGCAGGCCTTACACTCAGCACAGAGCCTGATGTGGGGCTTAATCTCACGACTGTAAGATCGTGACCTGAGCCGAAATCAAGAGTCAAATGCTTAACTGACTGAACTCGCCAGGCACCCCTCATTTGCCTTTTTAATGATATTTTAACAATTTTTTTTAAGTTTAAATATTATGGATGGTTATCAAATTTTACCAAATCTCTACTGATACCTATTGATAATTTTCCTATTTTAAAATATATAGATGTGATATATTGCAGTAATAAAGATAAGCCATATGGACTACACTTGTGTTCCATAAACTCTACTTAAGCATTATATAATTTCTTTGAATTTTACAGTACTTTCCAGGAGAACAAATCATGTCATGTTATTAGAGATACCAATTGTTTTCTTTCTTTCTTCTTTCTTCCTTTCTTTCTTTCCTTCCTTCCTTCCTTCCTTCCTTCCTTCCTTCCTTCCTTCCTCTTTCTTTCTTTCTTTCTTTCTTTCTTTCTTTCTTTCTTTCTTTCTTTCTTTCTTTCTTTCTTTCTTTCTTTCTTTCTTCCTTTTCTCTTTCCTCCACATCCAGAATGGAGCCCAATGCAGGGCTGGAATTCACAACCCTGAGATTAAAACCTGGGCTGAGATCAAGAGTCAGATGCTTAACTGACTGAGCCACCCAGGTGTCCTGATTCCAACTGTTTTCTGCCTTGGGATTCTTCTATAGTTGAACAACCAACCCGGCCTCCCCACTTTCAAGCATCAGGTGACTGCACTAGAATTGGCCCCCCGGTCAGAGGTCCCTCAGTACACTCCCAAATGTCCAGGCTGTCACGACTGTGAGTCGTGCCAATTAGATTTTCCTGTCGGGGACTTGGGACACTGAGTCAGTCAGTGGTGGGTATGTGATCTGAAGTGTGTTGAGTCACATGCCAGATGAACAACAGATATCCAGGAAACCTTGTGGTTTCTGAGAAGTAGAAGGCATAGGGTGGGATCCTGAGGGCTTTTGAGTTTCTCATGTTTCCAATGAGTCTTATTTATACTCTCCGCCCCTGGATTTTGTGAGAACCTCCAGAGTTTTTTCAACCATATACCTTCTCCTTTACTTAAGGAAGTTGGAGGTTCTTGATTTACGCTGCCAAAAGCTAACACGCACACATCATCTTGCTGGGTTGAAGTTCGTGACTATGTAATACCAGAACTCCAGGAGGTCACTGGCCTCCTAAAAAACAAAAAGGGTTGAACTCAGCACTGAATGATCCAGACGTTTCCTTCCAGCCCTATGCTTCTATTTGTTTATGAAATTAATGGTGCTTTTTATTGGGGCATTTTGTAAATTTAGCTTGGTAGAACTCTAGAATGACAGAGATTCAGTTGAAACCAATGGTCAAGAGGGAATATGTTGAGACAGACCTCTTAAGATAGGAGGACGTTTCCCATTTTCAAAAAATTGTATTTCCTTAAAACCTGAAGGCATATTTTGCTTTTCAGTCTTTGAATTGAAGCGGTACCTCTGCTTCCTAAACAGTGGAACTGTAGCTGTCTGTCTGTGCTTCTCTTCACGTACCTCAGACTGGGCATCTGGCAGTGACAGGTAATCAAATCATATCAAGGGACACTGAGCCAGCCGTCTGTCCTAATTTCAGCCCTCAGAAGTGAGCTATTGGAAAGGGATTCAGCTTTTCATCTTGAGCTTACAAGCCAGCACGGCTCAATTTCCTCAATGAAAGTATTGATTTAGTCGTTTAAAAATAATTCCCAACCCTGCTGACATCAAGGAGATATGCCTCATAGCACCGAGATAAAAGATAATCATGCTGTGAATAAAGCTGTTAAATTTTCTTTCACACACAAAACAAAACTCTCAAATGCATGTCTTAAATGGCCAACAGAAAAGAGCAGCAAGCTAATTACGACTTGAGGATTAGGAAAGTACAGTGCTGGGAGGTGATGAGGGGGTTGAAGGTGACAAACTGTGGTCCCCCTGAAGCCAGTGCCATACTGGAGCGTTCCTCCTACTGATGTTGTGAGATGTGAAAGACAGCCCTAAATCAACACTTTGGCCGACATATATTTCATATTTTGTTCGTCTTTTTGCTATCGAGATAGTGGCATTCTCTTCTTATGGTGATTATATTTGTGTGACGTTTAAACTAATAAGTGTATTTTTATTTGAAGTATCACATTGTATTTGAACTATCGTACAACCAGTGTCAAAACTGATTGGCTTTTACTTTTAAATCCCTAATATCTTAGTCAGTTTGGGCTGCTATATCAAATTATCATAGTCTGAGTGCCTTAATGCGCATTTATTTCTCATGCTTCTGGAAGCTATAAGTCTGAGATCAGAGTGCCAGCAAGCCCAGGTTCTTAGTGAGGGTCCCTCTTCCTGATTATGTCCTCACATGGCCTTTCGTTGGTGCATGCATAAAAATGGGGGGGGTATTAACAAAGGAATTTTAAGGGACACAAGCATTCAGTTTATAGCACCTGGTGGTACCTATTCTATTCAGGGATCTGTGCATTGCATCTTAGGTTGGATTTCCCAGAAGTGGACCCTGAGATTTCCCAGCGCTGGAGAGAGGAGGGACCCCATGTGAAAGTAGTTTGTTAGGACATGAAACCGGTGGGGAATGGGGATTGGCACGTGTGTCATATCAAAGTCCCGCAGGGAATAACCCTTACTCAATCCTGCAGTAAAACCGTCCTGATTAGGGCAAGGGTTACAAAGAGCACCCAGGGGGTGCACATTCTTATGAAATTGTGGCTCTTAAACCCAACAGGCTGGGAAATCTGAGGGCAGCCCCCTAAAGATCTGGTTGGTAGGCGTGAAAGTCCCGTTGAGAGAAGGCTTGTGCAGGAAAGGGATCCCACAGCACATGCGTGGAGCACAAACAGCGGATTCCAAGAAACGAAAACGGACTCGAGCTAACGTCAGTAAAAGGGTCTCGATTAAGATTGCATTTGGCTGCATGTGTTAGAAGCCGGACTCGGTACTAAGGAGAAGAGTTTGTGTTTCTAATTAACAGGAAGTTTAGAGATGGGCAGTGTGGGATTGGTGTAGCTGCTTCCTGATGTTCTGAGTGATCCGTGTTCCTACTCTGTCTTCTTGCTTGTTGCTTCAGGATGGCCAGATACCTCTTCTTACTTCCAGCCTCATGCCTGCACTCCTGGCAGGAAGAAGAAGGGGACAGAATGAAGCCTACGTGTATCAGGAAAGCAACCATTTCCCAGAAATCTCTGGAAGACTTTCCGATTATTTTTCATCGGCTCTGAATTCTGTACTTCCCTTTAGATGTAAGGAATTTTGGGAAGGTGGCACATGGTGTCCCTGAAAAGAACGATTTTTCTTTTAGTAAAGGATGGGCAGTGACTGGGTATCCGGCAGTGTCCATCCAGCAGAGGTTTTTGTTTTGTTTTGTTTTGTTTTGTTTTTGCAAAAATACAACCGGCCATCTTAAGGGCATCCCAGGCCAAGATGCAGGCACCCCTTGAATTCCTGGGATTGTGCCAGAACTGGCCGATGAGGAGCTTGTGTTCTGTAACTTAAGTTTGAATGGACAATGGAACATGCACCTGCGCAGAGGAGATATGTGAAAAAGCATGCTTTCACGTTGACCTGTAGCTGGTGAGCAGTGGGCGGAGCGCCGTTAGCGTGGCTCTACACGCCATGCCCGGGACCTGAGTTGGGCTGGGTGTGGTGGTGGTGAAGGTGATGGTGAGGGCAGCCACAGCAGCAGCAGCAGTGGCAGCAGTAGTCACAGCCCTGGAGAGAGGGGGGACCCCAGTGCCAGGATCCATGGCAGGAGGCCAGTTTGCCAGTGTGTCTCTGGAGCCCGTGTCTGGGGCATTGGCACAGATCTTAACTCTTTGGCCAGGAACTCTTAGAGTCAGGTGGCAAAACTTCGTCAGCAAAATTATTACAGAATGAAAACGTACACATGGACACTTCAACAAAACCTGTTAAGGAGGAATTAGAATTCTTCATAGTTTAAAACCTCTGTTTTCGCTAACTGCTGCAGCACCAGTAAAACAAATATCCATAAACTTAGAAACAGAAATTAAATGTAACGATGATCACACTTCATGAAATAGAACGCTATTTTCCTATGAAGCATCAGATGAAACCGTTTTAGTGAAGATAATTTTGAAATTAGTTTTCCTTTGTAATTGAATATACAGTGATAGAATGCATAAACAAGTATTTGAATTATATATAAATCATGAAGTCCACTTCTTGTATAACCTCCACAAATTACAGGAAATGTAAGAGGAAATGTTAAAATGCCATGGTATAAATTTACATTTAAAATTAAATTTAGACTGACATGAAAATGATCTGTATGAAGACAAGTTTTTTTCAGAAAAATTGTTCTGCAAGAATCATCAGCTTTAGATGTACTAATATTTATATATATATTTCTAATATTTATATTTTAATATAATTAATTGGAAATTTATCCCAATGTTTTCATAGCCTATAAAATACTTTTTTATGTAAAGTTTATTTATTTATTTTGAGAGAGAAAGAGAGAGAGTGAGAGTGGGGGAGAGGCTGAGAGAGAGAGAGAGAGAGAGAGAGAGAGAGAACTTCAAGCAGGCTCCAGGCTCAGCAAGGAGCCTGACAGGGGGCTCAATCCCAAGACTGTGAAATCATGACCTGAGCAGAAATCAAGAGTTGAATGTTTAACTGACTGAGGCACCCAGGCACCCCACCTATAAGATAATCTTAACAGCTTCAGTAACTGTGGCATCAGCAGACAGATCCTCCTAAATATTGAAAATCATCAAAAATTGTTTGCAATCTTGAATTTTCCAAGAGCAACTCACATTGCTTTCAATAACATAGATTGAAAATGAAGTTGTGGGGCACCTGGGTGGCTCAGTCGGTTGGGCATCCAACTTCGGCTCAGGTCATGATCTCGAGGTCTGTGAGTTTGAGCCCCGCGTCGGGCTCTGTGCTGACAGCTCAGAGCCTGGAGCCTGTTTCCGATTCTGTGTCTCCCTCTCTCTCTGCTCCTCCCCTGTTCATGCTCTGTCTCTCTCTGTCTCAAAAATAAATAAACGTTAAAAATAAAAAAAAAAAAGAAAATGAAGTTGCTAAAAGTAAAAATGTTGATGATTTAATAAATATATTTGCAGAAATGAGCCAGAAGAGTCTTACAATCAATCAAGCTATCACACTAATGAAGCCTTAATTATTATATTATAAAGATTATGACACCAAAGATATTTTCTTCAGTTTGTAAGTTTATACTGTTACCTATGTATCACAATTACCCCTACTTATGGACTGAATTGTATCCCCCTGCCAAATCCATATGTTGAAGTCCTAACCTATGTGACTCTATTTGGAGACAGGGCCATTAAAGAGGTAATTAAGGTTAAGTAGGGTGATGAGGGCTGGGCTCTAATCCTGTAAGACTAGTATCCTTATGAGAAGACACTAGACATCTCTCTCACTCTGTGTGTGTGTGGGTGTGCGTGTGCATGTGTGCATGCAGAAGAAAGGTTATGTGAGACATGGCAAGAAGGCAGCTGTGTGCCAGCCAGGAAGAGGTATCTTATCAGAAACCCTGACAGCACCTTGATCATACTTAAGACTTCTAGCCTCCACAGCTGTGAGAAAATAAATTTCTGGGTTGCATAAGCAACCCAGTCTGTAGAGTTCTGTTAAGGCAGCCTGAGATAATATGCCCGTATACATTTTATAAATAATAAAATATTTTAAAGGAAAAGCCTTCATATTTTAGTACCTTTAATGGCATTTTCCCCTTGCTTTCGAACAAAGGGCTCCACATTTTCATTTTGCACTGGGTCCTGAATTATACAGCTGGCTTTTCTCTGAGTTGAAGTCACACTTTGTGCATCTCCCAAGGGTTTCAAAATGGTTCTTCTCTCTGCTTCCTCTCTCCCCACATCAGCTTCTCCTGGTCGCATATAGCCCAACAAGGCCATTTTCATCCTGACTATATGACCTTTTGTCAAGTGTTCAACAATAACCCATTAATTCTGCCTCAGAGCCCTGACTCTCCATTTCTGAGAGAAAGAATATAATTGGCTTAGCCCAATTTATGGATTGTTTGGTCTCGTATTGGTTGTCCATCTGTTCCAACTGGCTGGGGCCACGCACACGTACCTGGCTGGCCTGGCCTACATTTGCAGGGTCTAGGTGGCCGGCAATTTCAAAGGAAGTGCTGTGGGCTGGGCTTGTGTTCTCAATTGAGGCAATTAAAATGCTTACATGGAGGCTAACCTGGCCTCACTTCCAGGCTTAACTTATTTTTCCAAGGGTGTTCAGAATCTCCACTCCTAAACATAACCAACCACAGTTTATAAAGGAAAAGCAGAAACCAGTACTGTGTTCTGAGAAGTATTTCAGGGTTGCGTGGCTCAGCTCTCATTGACAAAAAACACATTAAGAGTAGGATTAGATAGAGGGGCACCTGGGTGGCCCCACTGGTTAAGCATCTGCCTTGCACTCAGGTCATGATCTCCCAGTTTGTGAGTTTGAGCCCCATGTTAGGCTCTGGGCTGACAACTCGGAGCCTGGAGCCTGCTTCAGAGTCTGTGTCTCCCTCTCTCTCTGCCCCTCCCCTGCTCATGTTCTCCCTAGATAAATAAACATTAAAAAAAAACAAATTAAAAAAAAAGAATAGAATTAGGTGGAGATTTTCAACAGAATAATGCAATGTCCATGCATTTGAGGATCCTCTAAATTTATTTAACATGGATTTTTTTTGCTAACTCATTTCACATTAAACTGTGTGTAAAAAAATTAAACAGAAAATGTATAAATAAAGGTAGCAACATAAAATATTTTCCAGTGAGATAAATTTTAATAACATTTTCTGGCAAGATTCATATTTATCATTTAAAAGATGTGGTAAAATCACAGGGCACCTGGGTGGCTCAGTTGGTGAAGTGTCAACTCTTAATCTTAGCTCGGGTCATGAGCTCACGACGGTTTGTGGGATTGAGTCCCGCGTGGGGCTCTGTGCTGACAGGGTGGAGCCTGCTTGGGATTCTCTGTTTCCCTCTCTCTCTGCCCCTTCCCTGCTTGTGCACATGCTCTCAAGATAAATAAGCATTAAAAATTTGCAGTAAAACCAAGAGTTTCTATACATTTCCAGAAGCAAACCTGAAAGATTCTGTTGAAATCAAAGGACAAATTAAAATCACTGATTACAGGGGCGCCTGGGTGGCGCAGTCGGTTAAGCGTCCGACTTCAGCCAGGTCACGATCTCGCGGTCCGTGAGTTCGAGCCCCGCATCAGGCTCTGGGCTGATGGCTCGGAGCCTGGAGCCTGTTTCCGATTCTGTGTCTCCCTCTCTCTCTGCCCCTCCCCCGTTCATGCTCTGTCTCTCTCTGTCCCCAAAATAAATAAACTTTGAAAAAAAAAAATCACTGATTACAAAATATTTGAATATAGCAGCACCTTAGTTACTTGGAATTCAGGCTTATGTACAGCTCCTACGATCTGGAACACAGCGATGGAACAAAGTTCCCCGAAGTGTTGAGACAGCTCTTGCAAAACCAGTGCACGGAAGCTCATTTGCTTTAATTGCAGAAGAGGGACCCAGGCAGAGCCTTTTCACCTTACTTTATACGATTCTGAATAACTTTGACGGTCTGGTTTGGCAGACCACAGCAGAGTAAAACAACAATTTTTTAGGGGAGAAGAAATGAGTGAACGAAAGGCAGATCTGCTGCCCAAACACAAAGTGTTTATTGACATCAGAGAGGAAACTGAAAAGGAGAAACTGTAAAATGTGTCGTGTGGAGACATTCGGTACACACGTATTTGACCTACCATTCTTGCATACATTTAATGAGCACGCATTTAATAATGCCTGTTGTTAGCCTTTTGCTACGCTAGGTGCCCAGGACACAGAGATTGAAATCTCGGCGCCTGCCCTCAAGGGTTTATAATCTAGCGGAAAGGTTGACAGATATAAAGGCAGTGATGATACAGTATGGAGAATGGTTAAGGGCTAGATAGAACTGAAGCCTGGGTGACGGGCCAGAACGCGTTTAAAATATTACAGGCACGACGCAATGAAGCCCTAATTGAGACAGCAGCAGTGGAAATGCAGAAATGTGTACGATGTGAAAGATCAAGAAGGTAGACTTTCCAGGTCAGGATGACTGATTGGATCTGAGGGATGAGGGAGAAGGAAACGTCAGGGATGTCTCTCAGATTTCTGGCTGCTCCAGTCTCTCTAGGGGGCTTCCTCTTATTAGGGCTGACATTTTAAAAGAAGACTTGGGAGGGGCGCCTGGGTGGCTCAGTCGGTTAAGCATCCGGCTTTGGCTCGGGTCATGATGTCACGGTTTGTGGGTTCGAGCCCGCCATTGGGCTCTGTGCTGACAGTTCAGAGCCCGGAGCCTGTTTCAGATTCTGTGTCTCCCTCTCTCTATGCCCCTCCCCAACTCATGTTCTGTCTCCCTCTGTCTCAAAAATAAATAAACATTTAAAAAATAAAAAAAAAAAAATAAAAGAAGACTTGGGAGTCACTGGCAAAAGGTCAGAGAAGTGTGAAATCCATTTAGCAGTGATTTTTTTCTGTTGGGGAATAAAACACCCCATTCTAAATGAACGGTATGCAGAGAAGTCCTTGTAAGTTCCTTGAGGGCAGGGCACATGCCATTTATCCTTGTATCCCCAGTGCCCAAATATGGTGGATGCTTAATGGTAATTTATTTATTTGACTTATAGAAACCAATTAAAATCACTTTGACCTTTTCTAATCATCTCCCTTGAGGGAGTCGGATAAGACTGAGGAAATTTATAGAGGTCTTTTGTCCTTGAGCAGATAGCTATTGGCTTCAGACGTATTTCTTCTCTTTCAAACAGAATTTTTCTTAAGGGAATCGAAAGGTCCATGTTGTCTCATTGGATCAGATCTTCTGAAGATCCTGACAAGCAGCCTTTCCATCTCCTCAGGTTTCCCGAGGCTTTTACAAAAATCTCGGACACTAGTTGGCTCCCTGACACTGACACTGTGAGGTACAGAGGGGGGCAGGCCGTGGCATCTCAGGGAACTGGGGGTGGCCTTGTGTACTCCCAGGCACTGTATGCTTACAGGTTTAGGGACGGGTGTGCAGAAGCCTGTCATTCCCTAAAAGAAAGGAGGCCTTATTCAGCCGACCTCAGAGACCGAAAGGTCCCCTGGAACCTTCCTTACCCCCAGAAGTTTCCCCAGGGGTTTCTGTTCAGAAAAGAAGCTCATCTCTGAGAGGCAACTTTGGAAACAATGAAGTCAAGATGCACTTAAAAGAGAAGCTCAGAATTGGGTCAGATTAGGATGAAGGGAAGAAATACTCCAGATGCATTATGAAGCTTCTCTGAAAAGAACTGTTTTCATGAGTTTAATCACTGACATCTACTGAAGCAATGTTATTTTTTCATTTGAATGTTTAATTTTGAAAGCTAAGCTTGAGAAATAGAAGCATTTTATCCTTTATCAAATAGCTGTGAGTCACGGCTGATATGTCTGAAAAAATCAGCTATAAAATCTCAGTTGGCTTTGAAGCAGGAACAAAAACAAAATAAAACAAGAATCAAATCGCACAAGGGAACCCAGCTTCCAAAAACACTCCCAAGAATGCTCACCCGTGCCTATGGAATATAACATTCTATCAGATGCCAAATGTGTGAATTTACATAGATGTTGTCATTATAAAATCTGTGGTTGGATGAGCATCGTGCCTCAAGGGCACTGGTATTTAAACGAAAGCCACACTGGGCAGTGGGTGTTCTCGGTCCAGTTTTGTGTCCCTTGGTTGCAGAAGGCATGTTTTTAAAAATTTCTTTTGAATCTTCCTAAAGCAGCCATGATTTTCTGCAAGCCTGAAAGTTGTTCCGTGTTACTGGCTAGTTGCCTAGAAAGCCTCCTTGGAGGTGAGCCTTTCCCATTCCAGCCACCTCTTTGTGGGGAGATCATTCTGGATGCATTTAGCTGGAGGGGAGCCACCAAGGAAAAGGTGCACAGCCTAGCTCCCGGGGTGGGGCAGAGGGAGGCCATGGAGGGACAGGGCGCTCATCACCCCAGCCAGGGGGCAGGCAACCGGGAGAAGACGTGGTCAGCCCAAAGCCAGCCCTGGGAGCAGGTGTGGCCTGGAAATAGGCAGGCAGAGGAGGTGGGTGGGGGGCGGCAGGATACGGGTGGGCAGCCCCGAACCTAGTGACTAACCCCATTCCATTTCTGAATGCGAGGCCACGGTCACTGCTCACGCACTCTCCTGTTAGGAACCATCCTTGCCCTCAGCAGAGGGTGATGAAGACATGACAGGCTTTCCTCTGGGAAGCCCGTGGGATCAGAACGAGCCATTTTTGGATACAAATGTCAGTGGCTTTGCCTGCGGCAGTTCACGGAAGACATAATTGCTGTGAGCTGCCTCCCTCCACCCCTCTTCCTGCACTCAGCCACCCACCTCCCCTGAAGCTGATCACAGACTCCAGGGAGCAGAGGGAAGGGCAGGCGGTAGAGGCTGCTCCTTCTGGTTCTTTCCCACTCCCTCAGCGGGAGGCTCTGACGTTTCCAGAATTCAGACCCCAGAGCTGAGCGGGACTCTAGTGGGCAGAGGGGAGACCGTCTCCCATGGATGTGAAGGCCGCGCGGGCAGTTCTGGAAGTGAGGGCAGTGTGTGAACCAAACCCCAGAGCCTTCTCTGTCAACCACGTGCTGAGTTTATGCATTCTGAGGGAAATTCTGGGCTTCTCTGAAATGTGGCCAGGGGAAGAGAAGGCGTCTCCAAGTTTAATTCTTGGGTGCTGCCTTCTATACCTCCTTTGGAAATACAGACTCAACGCAGAGAGATTTATGTTTACCAACTACCCCCATCAGATATGTGGGGTCTTTACTAAATCCTCATAAACTTTGTAACTTTAATAATTCGTTTCTAGCATATCTACCACCTAGCCTCAACTGGTATTTAACAGGCAGACTTCTTGAAGGGCAGGACACTGGCTTATGCAGTTGTATATTCTTAATAATTTCAGATTCTGTACAAACCGAACGTGGCTTTTGTAAGTGAGCATCGTTCTATTAAAATACTGAGCATTAAAATACTCAGAAAATTCATCCCACTGACAACTAGAGTTTACTTTGATCCTTGTGGGTTTTTTTTTTTTTTTTTTTTTTTTAAGGCTTTATGCCCAGCATGGAGCCCAATTACAGGGCTTGAACTCATGGCCCTGAGATCAAGAGTCCCATGCTTAACAGACTGAGCCACCCAGGCACCCTTACTTTGTTGTTGTTGTTTTAAATAATTTAAAGCATAAGTGTTCACAAGGTTGTAAATGCTTCTTTTTTGTGACTGAGTTGAAGAGCTATCATAATTCTATGGTCATAGACTCTACTATTGCCTAATTTTAGGCTAGTCCACAGCTCAGGGGACTACTCACCTTCAGCAGTATTCATCTGGTTTTATTCCCTTATTTCAAATACAAATACGTTTTTGACTGTTCCTGTCTGATCTTATATACTGTGCCTGTACTCATAACATGAGTGGAAAGATACCATTAATTTAATTTTCATCATTCCATCCTAATTACTTTTTCTATGAGGCTTTGGTCTTTAAAATTCAATAGCCTACAGGCCTCTCTGTTCCTGAGGGTGGTGCTGATAACAGAGAAAGTAAATGTGCTCCTAATAAAATTTCCACACTTTTCTTTTTAAAGTGTCACAAGTAATACATGTCCATGATGAAAATGAAGAAGCATGTAAGCAGAAAGAAAAACTATGCACTTATATGTATTTATAAATATAAATTTTTAAGGATGTCCATGTATATTTGTAAAAATGTGATGCTTTTCATCACTTTTTAATATTTTCCTGTTTAACATGAACACGTGTCTATTCTAACGGCTGCCCAATTTTGTCTTGTATGGATGTAATACAACTAATTTAATTAATCTCTTATTGTTGGAGATTCAAATTATTTAAAAAAATTTGCTATGGCAGGGGCGCCTGGGTGGCTCAGTCGGTTAAGCGTCCGACTTCGGCTCAGGTCTCGATCTCGCGGTCCGTGAGTTCGAGCCCCGCGTCGGGCTCTGGGCTGATGGCTCAGAGCCTGGAGCCTGTTTCCGATTCTGTGTCTCCCTCTCTCTCTGCCCCTCCCCCGTTCATGCTCTGTCTCTCTCTGTCTCAAAAATAAATAAACGTTAAAAAAAAATTTTTAAAAAATTTGCTATGGTAATGAACATCGTGTTGCTACATTCTTGTGCATTTGCTCGAGTATTTTTGGAGGATAAATGGACCCTAATTTTCTTTTTGATCGTACTCCCCTCATGGCCTTAACTTGTCCCCTTTCAATGGGACCTGATTGTGCCAACACAGAAGATGGTACTGCCTCTACTGGATTCTTCATATTAGTTCCTTGACCTTGATTCTTCATTTTAGTTGCTTTATCTCCAGAAATGTCTCATTTTGGGTTTTTTATTCCTTTGCTAGAGATTATATGGAGCTTGGTCAAAGTTACAGTTAAAATTTCTCTGTTGCCTCCTGTCTCTCAACATTGTTCCTCTGCTCTCTATTTCTTTTAAGTTTACTTATTTTCGAAAAGAGGGAGAGAGAGAAAGAGTATGAACGAGGGAAGGGCAGAGAGAGAGGGAGAGAGAGAATCCCAAGCAGGCCCCGTGCTGCCAGTGTGGAGCCCTGTGTGTGGCTCGAACCCACGGACCGTGAGATCATAACCTGAGCTGAAACCAAGAGTCAGATGCTTAACTGACTCTTGCCACCCAGGTGACCCCCTCTGCTCTCTCTAAGTGCCCGCATTTCCCGAGATTCTATCCTTGGTTTCCCTTTGCAGCCCACACACCTCCTCAGCCAATTCTTCCCCTCATTCTAATTTGTGAGAAGGGTTAATTCTTGAGTTCTAGCCTTTCCCCCAATTCTTCAACATATACTCCCAACCACCACCTTGGCATCTCCATATGTACAGGTATCTTAAAGTTAGTATTCCCCAGACTAAACTCATGCTTTACTCCAAAATCCTAGCAAAACAAAAACAAATACAAAATAAAAAATAAAAGCAGCCCCTCCCCTCTAAAACCCAAACAACTCACTTTCTCCTTCCATGCTCTCTCTTTTAAAGTAAAGGTGCCCCTTATTCACCATCACACAGTCATCCAGATTCAGTCAATTGGCATTTATTGGTTGCATCAAATCATGTCACTCTCCTGCATAAAACTCTCTAGCGGCTTCCCACTGTCATTAAAATGTTCCCCAAACTCCTTACGGCCACCACAAGGCTCCTGGTCTTTACCTGCCCCCACCCTCATCTCCTTCCAGGCCCCTCCAGGTTCACTACACCCTGGCTGCCTTCTTTTTGACCTTCCCTTCCAAGTGCAAGTGTTTGTACATCTCAGAGACTTAGCACTTGCCCTCCCCTCAGCCAAGAACTCTTTTCTGTATTGTGCCATTCGTGTTATAACTAAAAGCTTATTGCTAAACCCAAGATCACCTATTCTATGTTTTCTTCCGGAGGTTTTATAGTTTTGCATTTTTAAAGTTAGGTCCATGATCCATTTTAATTTTTGTGAAGATCTCTGTCTAGAATCTTTTTTTTTTTTTGCATACAAATATCTAATTGTTTCAATGCCATTTGTTGAATATATTATCCTTTCTCCATTGATCACTTTTATGTCTTGATCAAAGATCCGTTGATATATTTGAATGGGTCTTTTTTTGGGCACTAATTCATATAATTCTTTAAAAAAAATTTTTTTTAATGTTTATTTATTTTTGCGACAGAGAGAGACAGAGCATGAGCAGGGGAGGGGCAGAGAGAGAGGGAGACACAGAATCTGAAGCAGGCTCCAGGCTCAGAGCTGTCAGCACAGAGCCCAACACTGGGCTCGAACTCATGAACTGGGAGATCATGACCTGAACCGAAGTTGGACGCTTAACCGGCTGAGCCACCCAGGCGCCCCACTAATTCATATAATTCTTAAGATTCATATGTCCCATCAGGAAATATTTATTGAGCAACTATTATATGATAGACACTGTTGTAGGTGCTGGAAGCATATCAGTAAAAATTAAATAAATAAATAAATAAATATCCTAGCATTAAAAAAATCCCTGCCTTCATGGAGTTTGTATTCTAGAAGTCAAGTAATATATAACATATGAGAATATTTTTATTTTATTTATTTAATTTTTTAAGTTTTTTATTTCATTATTTATTTTTAAGTTTGTTTATTTTGAGAGAGAGTGACAGAGCAAGAGAGAGAAAGAGAGAGAGCATGTGCCTGTGGGAAAGGGCAGAGACAGAGAGAGGAGGAGAGAGAATCCCAAGCAGTCTCCACACCATCAGCATGGAGTCCACTGAGGGCTCAGTCCACAAACCCATGAGATCATGACCTGAGCTGAAATCAAGAGTCAGACACTCAACTGACTGAGCCCCCGACGGGCCCCCGAGAATAGTTTTAGTTATTCACATTTCTTTCCCAAGTAAGTACAGCACGCGCTTAAATGCCTGTATCTCCGTTTATATTTCTCAAAGCATTTGTTCATCACAAATTTGAGCTAAGTGCTGCTCCCTGTGCAAGGTGCTGGGTATTTGCAGATGTGCCCTTCCCTCCCGCCTCTCATTCCGTGCTCATTTCTTCTATCTGTTGGAAAAGCACAATGCAGTTAACCCTTGAACAACCCCAGCGTTAGGGGCACCAGCTCCCTGCACAGTTGAAAATCCAAGTACAACTTTTGATCCTCCCAAAATGTAACTGCTAATAGCCTACCATTGATTAGAGGCCTTACCAATAACATAAGCAGTTGATGAACACGTATTTTGAATGTTCTATGCATTGTATACTGTATTCTTACAACAAAGTAAGCTAGAGGAAAGAAAATGTTATTAATATCACAAGGAAAATACATTTACACTACTGTACTCTATTTACTGAAAAAAATATGAATCTAAGTGGACTCATACAGTTCAGACCTGTGTTGTTCAAGGGTCAAATGTAATATAATTTTTAGATTTAGGCATATCTGAGATGTCGAGTGCAGTAAGACATGAAATACAGGCTGAATTATACTTCACGGCTCACTGTGATATTTCCAGCACAGAAACTCCATTCCAATGTTAATGGCCTTGGGGTTTTCTGGATAACTGGGATGAGAACAGATACTATTTATTCAGATTGAAGGGTCATATAGACAATGTCTTCAAAATGTGAATTGCTCTTTCTTGATCACTTATTTGTACTTCACGGATATATATCTGTCCTAGTAATATCTAGTCCTCGTCCAGGAGTCAGAAAGAGATTTACAGAAACAAGTTGCCTTCTAAGCCTTGTTTGTGTATAATAATCTTCTGACAACCCAAAAACCTAAGAAAAAAAAAATAATGAAAGAGGCTTGCTAAGCAGGAGAGCAGTGAAAAGGGAAAATTAAAAAAAAGATGACATTTCTAGGCTCAACCTAATTTGGGGGAAAAGTGAAGGCTCAGAACCGTCTGTCTGGCTGAGAATTTCTAAGCTCCTAAGTATCACATTGAAGGAAAGCTTGGTTCCCCTTAGCTACACAAAAAAGGCACGTGTATGGCGATTTTTGGAAAAGAATGAGTTACTAGCTAGTGAACTACTTAGAAGAAAAAGGAGAAAAGAAATGGAGCAAATAAAGATGATTCTAAATATTGTTTTTTCATAGTAGATATTTGGAAGGTGGAAGAGACCTTAGAGACCATCTCTTCCAAACCCTTAGTTCCACGGAGGAATTCCCTCTGCAGAAGTCTTAGCAGCAACGAGCCTGTGTTGGAACGTTTCCTGTAACAGGGAACTTAGTGCTTCATCTGGTCAAGAATTAAGAGCTGCCCATTAATTATGGAAAGCAGTGAACTGAGTTCTAACTTGTAGCAACTCCCAGACAGGTGTTTTAATTCCATTCTCTGAAGCCACAAATGCATGTCTAATGTCCTCATTCATAGGAGGTCCTTTGCATATGGCAGCAATCTAGGCTTCACTAAGTTCTGGATTCCCCCCACCCTTCCCCTTATGTCCTGCCTACTATGCCCCACCCTTCCCCTTATGTCCTTCCCCTTATGTCCTGCCTACTATGAGATGTTTTCTGTTGGTTAAAGACTTTGTTAAAACACGATGCTCGGAATGAACATATGTTCCAGAATTTTGAGGGTTTAAACGATGGAGGTTTCTAAGAAGAAAGATCAACAAATGTCTTTATTGTACTTCTGTTAAATTTTGGGGGGGAGTAAAGTTAAATGTTTAAAGTTTATCATTATGCCTGAATTAAAGGTGTTCCACTTATAGGTGTTGTTGAGCCTCTGACTCATGACCTCAGGGTGGAGAGTTCAAGCCCTGCACTGGGTTTGAAGATTACAGGAAAACAACAACAACAACAAACAGTCTGTAACTTCACAAATCTATCACTTTGGAAGCTGGTGGCAACAAGCTGGCAGGAAATATGGGACTTAGGAAAAGCAAACACACTCTATTTGCTAATGATCACTAAACATTTGTAACCAAGGTAAGCTTATTACAGAAAGGAGGAGTTAGCTCAAGTGTAAGGGCAGAGCATTTAAAAATCCTAACCTTCTTTCTTGCATGCTAAAATAAGTTAACAGAGATCAACTATTAGCTGCTACAGAAGGAAGGGAATTGTTCACACTATGTGATTTTTGTCAGAGTGACTGCTTGACTGCCTGCCTGTCCGAGATTTTATTACTTATTAACTCATGATTCCCAGTGAGTAGGAGAAGGCGCTTGGATTTCTAAGGTTTGTGTGAGGCTGGTGTCCTCATTTTTCTGCCAGGGCTCTGGTATTCGCTCTTTGAATAATGGCAGTTCTCAGCAAAGCCAAGGTTTTCCACGCATGCCCTTCACTGTGCACACCCAATTAACGAACGGTTAATTTCTGGTTTCAGATTTTGGACATAATCAAAACGTTGGATACTGAGAAGCTTGGTAAACAGAATATGACCGTACGTGTACTTGTTTCTGACTTCCAAGGGAGGACGTCTAACAGCTCTCAGCTTCCAAATGCCTGGACCAATGGCACAAAGCTGACACTGATTATGGAACCCATGAGAATGCACAAAATTCAGGAACGCTGGGGGTCTGTTATTGGTTTTTTTTTTTTAAACAAAATATTCATACATTAGTGTTTGTGGAACATATATACTCAGTTTAAAGGAGAATAACCAAAGAAATACCCAGTTTCTTCCCATGTTTAAAGAGAACATTGGGGCGCCTGGGTGGCTCAGTCGGTTAAGCGTCCGACTTCGGCTCAGGTCACGATCTCACGGTCCGTGAGTTCGAGCCCCGTGTCGGGCTCTGGGCTGATGGCTCAGAGCCTGGAGCCTGCTTCTGATTCTGTGCCTCCCTCTCTCTCTGCCCCTCCCCTGTTCATGCTCTGTCTCTCTCTGTCTCAAAAATAAATAAACGTTAAAAAAAAAAATTAAAAAAAAAAAAGAGAACATTGAACCAATTCCACCAAAGCTCTGTGAGCCCCATGTGCACCCCCAGTCCGCGGGGGAACTGTGGTCCTGCACTTCCACGTTAATCATTTCCTTGCCTTGCTTTTCTTTTCTTTTCTTTTCTTTTCTTTTCTTTTCTTTCCTTTCTTCCTTCCATCCTCCCTTCCTTCCTTCCTTTCTTTTTTTTAAGCCCTACCCCAACCTGGGGTTTGAACTCCCCTCCCTGAGATCAAGAGTCGCAGGCTTTCCCTGCTGAGCCAGCCAGGCTCACCCCGTCTTTGCCTTTCTTTATATACTTTTTACCACATATATATGAATAGTGTTTAATTTTGTAAGTTTTGGGACTTTATGTAGATGGATTTATCCTCTGTATAGTCTTCTAGGAATCACTGTTTTTTTTTTTTAATTTTTTTTTTTAACATTTATTTATTTTTGAGACAGAGAGAGAGCATGAACAGGGGAGGGTCAGAGAGAGAGGGAGACACAGAATCTGAAACAGGCTCCAGGCTCTGAACTGTCAGCCCAGAGCCCGACACGGGGCTCGAACCCACCGACCGCGAGATCATGACCTGAGCCGAAGTCAGACGCTTAACCGACTGAGCCACCCAGGCGCCCCTAGGAATCACTGTTTTTGTTCAACATGTTTGTGAGAATCATTCATGTTTCATGCATAGGTATACTTGATTCCTTTTCATTGCTTTCTCCTGATGATAAATATTAGTGTTTCTTCAAGGTTTCTTTTTTTTTTCTTCAATGAATAATACTTCTATGCAAATTTTTGCATACGTCTCCTGGCGCTCTGTCCATTGCTGACATTTATCAAGCACTTATTTTTGCGTCAGGCACTGTTCCAAGCACTTTCAATGTATTGATTTATTTAAACCTTCCACAACCCTATGTGGTAGGTATAATTATTATCCTCATTTCACAGATGAGGGAATTTGGTCCAAAGAGGTTAAGTAACCTGCCTGAGGTGAGAAGCCTGAGAAGAGACAGGGCTGGACTTTGGACCGAGCTTCTTAGCTACAGAGTCTATCCTAGTCAGTACAACATCCTGATCCTTGTGCTAATCAATCACTCAGGTAATTTGAAAAATTCTAGGGTTTTGTTTTGTTTTTGTTTTCATTTGTTCACGTGTATCTTTGTTAGTCAAATTGTTAGTAAGATGAGTCCATTGTTAGTCAATTTTGTTAGTAAATTCTTTTAGAAGCACAAAGTCAACGAATTTAATAAAGACCCCATGCCTCCCTTTTGGGGGTTGGGATTAAAATTCTCATTGTTTCTCTCCCCCTGAAGTATCTGCATTTTGAATCAATTTCAGAATGGGGAAGAATGTACTTCACGAAAAGAAAGATTACTATGTAAACTATCTTCACTGTATGAGGCTTTGAAGACCAGTGGCTAATTTATATGTCCCACAGATATCAGTTTCAGTGGCAGGCAAATGGTGGATGGTATTTATTCCCATCAGTGTTCATTATCTCAATGGCCTGCGTATGAAAACATAAACATGAGCCATGTGTACGTCTTCTGAGTTGGTGGGAAGCCTCCAAGTACCACCTAATCCAGAAAATAACAGGTTGAGAATTCAAAAGAAATCTGCTGAGGAAGTAAGGGAGAAAATACATTTGCTTCCAAATTTAGCAAAGAGTCAGAGACAGGTCTTAGAAACATGGACAGTCATTCCTGAGGACAGAAGGAGCCTCCCTCTACCTGCACAAAGACAGCATAACACAACAGCCCTCACCTCTTTCTGAAGCCTCGGATGTAGCAATATGAACCTTAACCTGGCATCTTTACTGGCATTCAGAAAGGAAAATCAACTGGAAAATCTGTTGCAGGCTAAAACTAGCAAAGCAAGAAAGAAATCTCGCAGCTTCTACAGGTAAAGGAGACTGGAGAAATATCAGTGAGAAACATGCGTGTTTATCCAGGCTTAATAGTGCAAGCAAGGTTGTCTTCAACCACTTTCACCGAAGGTCCTGAAGACTTCAGGAAGAGAGTGGTAGGAGCCAAGCGCAGAGGAGCCCAATACCTCAAAGGGCAGATAAATGACCACCTAATAATCAACCAGCCGCTCTGCAGAGGTAGTGATTTTCAGGAAATGACATTTTGGAAAGGTTCAGTTATCTCTAAAGGACTCACGGCACTTTGCTCTTAACAACTCCAATTTTTGGTTGCTGTTTGAGTAAAACAATTTTAAAGCGTTAAATTTAGAAAAAAGAGTTCACAATCTGCCATTTCAACAGTTTCTAGTTTGATTAAGACTGATGCTTCATAAAGGTAATCCAAGCATAGTTAAAATAAGATTGTTATATTTTTTGAGTGAAAAGAGCAAGTTATAAAAGAGTTCAATATGATCCCTCTTTTTGGGAAAAGCATATACCTATAAACATGGAGAGTATCTGGAAAATTCTACACCAAGATTCATCAACCTAGGCACTATTGACATTCTGTACAAGAGAACTCTCTGCTCCAGGGGACTCCCCTGTGCATGGGAGGAAAGTTAGCAGTATTCCCGGCTTCTCCCCTGCCCCTGACATTAACAGCACCTTCCCCCTGAGTCCTGAGGATCAAAAATGTCTCCAGCCATTGCCAAATGTCCCCTGGGGGGTGAAATCATTCCCAGGTGAGCGTCATTTCTCTACCTTAATGTGTTTACAGCAGTTAGACCCGGGATGGTAGATCATAGGTAACTTTTATCCTTCTCCCCTTTATTTCTAGTGACTGCACACTGAATATGTGTATTTATCTTCTATAGTGAAAAATAAGAACTACCATTAAAATACCTTTCACCATGGCACTCTTTGGTAAAAAAATTACGGGCACATGCTTTGGAGCAAGGTCTTTGGAAAAAAAGAAAAAAAAAGACATAAAGCTAGAAGATTTATGGAAGATTTCATGAAGGGAACCACAAAGAAAATAGAGAAAAACAGTTCTTCCAAGAATTCTTCTGCAAAAATTCATCTCCAGACAGGAGGGTGGTAATGTGTGGGCCAGAAAGAATTTGATTTGTGATCTGGGTATACTGATTCACGCTGATGGAGCTCTTTCTTCAATGTTCTCATTAGATTTACCATGCTGGACAGACTTGCGCTCTGGGCTGTACAACTCGTTTTTCTCTGCATTAATTTCCTTGAGTTGAGCTCAGCCCGGGAGCACCAGATCTTTCCCATGTTGTCAGCTGAGGGGTAAGTGTCCCTCTTCACGTCCTTCCTTCCCATACACATGATGTGGCACTAGATTTCACTCACTTTGTAGCAGGTGTATTTTCATTCACCCAATTTAGAATTTATGGCGTGCGGAAATAGAGCCTCTAGTTGTTTTCACGAGGAAAACTTACCCAATGTGGAAGAGGTAGAAGCAACACAATTTTTAAAATGCTCACTACTTCTGACACGCTTAGGATGGCAAGAGATGGTGTAAACGCTACTCAGAATTAGATTCCCTTTTATAAAACCATTGACGATTTCACTCTGAAGGCATAAAGGAGGGAGCAAGTTAATGATTGTGCTTTTAGGTAAGAAAAACAGGGTGAGGCAAACTTTGCCTTGGAGTTGAAATAGTCATGTCTAAATGGCCTTTCTGGAGCCGAGCACACGCTCTGGCAGTTAACAGTAAGTACACAGTGCTCCCTACACACCAGACACTGTTCTAGGTGCTTCTATGGTCCCCTCTTTTCATCTCAAAACAGCCCTAAGGGAGTTGTTATCCTGATTTCATAGACGAGGACACTGTAGGACACAGCAGGTACTCAAATAAATCTTCTGTGAATAAAACCAATAAGCCAAGCCATCATCAATCACTTTGTTCTTTTTCTGCTTTTAATAACGACTCATTCTTTCCTACTCCTGAAACTCTTTTACAGTTAGTGTTAGAAATTTGGTCTTCAAAACCAGCAGAATCATGTCTACAGGGGTTGAGAGGAACAGGACACTCTAGTTAATAGGATTATGGTCTAAATTAAATCATGAGCTCAGAAACTGTTTGGATTTGTGGGCAATCTCAAAAGACCACGACTCCAGAACTCACCTCTCCTCCCAGGGTTGTCTGCCTGTGCCAAAAATATAAATAGGCAAATATGGATGATACCTGTTTTCCTGCGAGAGCATCAGTGGATTAGGAGTTCATGATTAAAACAAATATTTATTAAGGTAAAATAATATGATATTGCTGTTCCTCAGGTCAAAAACTGTCAAATGTCTATAATTTTATATGGTTCAACTTCAGAGATTCTGTCATATTTTAATGCATTGGCTGCAGAGTTTAATTTTCTAGGTGAATGGTAAAGGAGAGGAAACTGGTTACTGGAAATTAACTAGGTTGGTAGTGTTTTATAGTATATTTTATTTTTCTTACAGTAAATTGTGTCAAATTTTAATACGTTCTCCTTTACATATTTATTTAACTTCTTTCTTTTGTATATCCTTGTTTGTTTATTGATTTTAAAATTATGTAGATAGGGGATAGTCATTCATACATATTCCAAGGAACCTTTGAGGCATTGCTCATTCAAATAGAATATTTCATATTATAATAGTAACGTAGTGTTTCAGCTGCTAAACATGTTTCAATTTATAGACTACGTAAATATCTTTTTAAGGGCACATTTCCAAGGGCACCTGGGTGACTTAATTGGTTAAGTGCTCAACTCTTGACCTCAACTCAGGTCGTAATCTCAGGGTCATGAGTTCAAGCCCTGCGCTGGGCTCTGCACTAGATGTGAAACCTGATTAAAAAAAAAAAAAGAAAGAAAAAGAATAAAAAAGAAAAAGAGAAAAGGCACATTTCTAGAAATTCTATCACAAAAGGTGGCATTTTCTTTCAGGTTAGTCCCCTACTAAAAAGTGCCTATTAAGTTACTGAGAGGACATTTTCTGACTACAAAATCATAACAATTTATCTTTACTCTCCAGGAGTTCTCACAAAATATGAATATGGCCACTTAAAGTAGCCGAAAGCGTGTAATTTCAAGGTCTGTGCCTGATTTGCTCACTCTGAACTCAGATTATTACGACTGAATAGGGGGTTGGTGTCCTTAAATGTGACCAACTGACCACCAACTTAGTGGTATTTGTATGTTTTCAGTACTTCCTCGCTCTGACAATAATCCAAATTCTAAAAGAAGAGTCATATTTATAAAATGAATGGTCTTCATGAGATATTTTTCTACAGTGCTATATGCTTGTCAAGTGCCCGGAAAAATAATTGCAGAAGGAGGCTTGTTACACAATAATAAACAGAGAGGCCATACATAGCACACTCACCTGCAGGAATTCTTTATCCGATTTGGCAAACATTTTTGAATGCACACAAAAAATGAGCCGGCCACTGCATTCCAGATACCGGCCCCCCCATCACTATAAGAGACCCCCATGCATGACCCAACTCCCTTATGAGGCAGGATGAAACCAGTCCTGTGAGAGCAGAGAAGAAATAAGTACTTCTCACTGACAAATCTGAGTCACATTTCTTTTAGCCCGCATACTTTATTTTTCAGTCCCTTATACGTTTGCACCCATGTGCCTTGTAACAGTAGGGGTGTGGCAAAGGGAAGTTTGGGTGTCAGTCTTCCATCTGCACATAGAGTCCCCATTCCTCCATAAATTTCAGGAGGTCGGTTTCGTTGTCTTCCGACGGCTTGTCTGGAGCCTGCTCCTCATACAGTCTAGACAAAAGGCCCTCCTCCACGAGCTCCTTGGACTCAGGCTGCTTGCCTCCCTCTGAGCCATGTTCAAAGCCAGGGAAGGACGGTATGCACAGCCTGCCGGTCCGAGGGTCCCAATCCACCAGTGTGGTCGACGGCTCTTCCTCTCGCTCCTCTTCTGTGCCCACGTGCTCCTGCAGCAACTGGTCCAGGTGTCGGAGCTGAGGGGCATACGAATACAGTGGTGCCTGGGGGCTCACATCTGCCAAAGCAGCCTGTTGCTCAAAGAACGTTCCTTGTAGGGACACCTTTTCCTGCAAATTGAGCTCAGGGCCGCCAGGCCCCACACAAACGTCTGCAGCTCTGACATCATATTCGTATTCAACAACTGCCTTCTCGGTGGGTATTGCTCTGCCTGGTGACCCTTGCTGGGTTAGGGAAGTGCCCTGGGTGCTTTCCCCAGAGTCACAGGAAATGTCCACCAGATGTGAAGCATACCCTAAGTGTTTCACCTCCATTTCCGCCTGACGCGGCCGCTGGTCCCCGCCGGGCTCATCCCCGTCCGACCCGTCGTCGCTTTTTTCCACTACGTGTCTCATATCCTTATGAGAAATTTTAGAATCCTCCAAAATATTGAGGGTGATAAAATTAATCACAATTTTTTCAGCAGGTACAAAGAATCTTTTGTCAAATTCATTTCCATAAATCAAAATCTATAAAGAGAGAAGAGAATGGTTTTCACCTTTTCACTTGAGAAAGACATGAAAAACAGCTGTTAAGTAGAACTTATACTGTCATCAGATAGTTTTAAAGACCTATTCTTACCCACTCATGGAAGTGAAAGTTATTCTTGGAATAAACAGAAAGCCTCATCCATGGAGGCAAGAGACCCAAGACACGAAAAAGGCATTGGAAGTGAAAAGTGGCTCCCTGGGTGAGTGTTTATCCGTCCCAAGGATCAGGGTGAGGGAGTTCAGGGGAATTATTTAATTTCTTGAGTCTCAGTTGTTAATTCTGTAAAATCTGGATTTCTGCCACGTGAGAAGTGGTGAGGACCGAGTGAGCTAGTTTTGAAACTGCTTTGTTAATTATGGGTGATGACGTATTTCTTAGTTAGCTATGGTTCCCCAGGTTACCAGCCCTGTGTTGGATATACTCCGGACATGAGATGTGGGCGGGCATGAAAACTGCATGTAAAAAAAGAAATACGCACATGAGTAGGGATGGTTTTACTCATTCCCCGGATACCACTCTAATCACGGTATAATGAAGCCAAAAAGGGAAATTCATCTGCCTGTTTATGGCAGATAGAGAAGCTCTAAATCGTGTCAGGGAAACTGGTTTGAGATTAAAATTGTGCTGGGGCTATGTGGAAGGTGACTGTTTAGATGGCAAGTCACGAATTATGTGACAATCCTCATTGTCCACCCCATGAAGTGATTCCATTCAACACTACAAAATATGACATTCAGGGGCGCCTGGGTGGCTCAGTGGGTTGAGCATCCAACTCTTGATTTTGGCTCAGGTCATGATCCCAGGGTTGTGGGATTGAGCCCCATGTTGGGCTCTGCACTGAGCTTGGAGCCTGCTTAAGGTCCCCCACCTCTCTCCCTCTGCCCTTCCCCGACTCCCTTGAATGCAAGCGCGCGCACTCTCTCTCTCTTAAAAAAAAAGACAAAATACGACATTCAGCCTCATTCCTTTACAAAATTTTGGTTCCAGAAAGCCACTTGTGATCAATTCTCTTATGAATTTTCCTCCCAGGAAGGGTCTCCCTGTGCCATTAGGAAGCTAGCTCTAAAGCCTAAAAGCAGGCAGAATAATAGAAACGTTTAAATGCCAAACTAACAGCTTGCATTGCGTACATGGATGCATTGTGCATATGTGAACATATATTTTAATAACAGGCAAAGAACCCATTTTCTCATTGAAATATGCCCAGCCCTTCAGAACCCTTCAGTGCGCAGTCCAGAAGCATAAGGGTTACTCCTTCTTCTTCTATTTTCTTGCTCTCCTTGCTGTGAATGATTGTCCTGGCCGTTTTCCTCCTATGTTTTCCACTCCATGCCTGTCTCTGGCCCTACATCCCACCCTCCTCTTTTAGACTCTCCCCTTGGCTCCCCTGGACAACTGCCACAGTCTCCTAGCTGCTCTTCTTGTTTCCAGTCTTACTCCCTCCAAAGCTGTCTGAGACCCACCATCCAGTTGGGTCTAGAACCCGATATTGACCATGAAGCTTCCTACTCAAAACCCCACAGAGATTTCTCCTTGCCAGCAGAATGTAAAATCGAAGCCCCTTAGAATAACATCCCGATTCTCCTGCCCCCCGGCCCTAACACCCCCTCTCCACTTTCGCTTCTGTAGCTCCTCATCAGCAACCGTACGGTTCAGCAAGACCATGTGGTTTTCCAAACATCTGCTCACCTTGGTCCCTGCTGGTTTCTCTGCCAGCAGTAAGTGCCCTCTTACTCCCCTTTCATAACCAAGGCAGGGCATAAAGCTTCTTCTGGACCCAATGTGGGGTTCAGTGCCCTGCCTGTGTCCCCAGAGTCCTCAGTGCCTGCTTTCATCTTAACCTTCACATATCATTTTGAAGTTCGAGTCCTCAACTGAACTTGAACGTCTGGAAGGGCATAGATCGTGACTTAATTTATTTGTGTACCTCAAGACCCGGTCTAATCTGCTCATTAAACCTAAAATCTTTGTCAAAGCTGAGGAATCTTTCTCTTTCGTTATGTTAGTGAGTTAACCTAGTGCCAAAGTGTTTCTTTTTTAATTAATTAACTCTTTAAACTCACCCTGCTTATCAAAGGAATGTGTCTGTTCTAGAGCCTCATTTTCTACTCTGCTGAAAGTGAGTGGTTATAATGACTCCCGTCACACTGAGCACTCACCAAATTTGCTGGGTGTTTCTCTTTGCCAACATGGATATATCTGTACATGGAGTAGCCCATCACAGAAAAAATAAACACGGCAACAGATATGGGCAAAACATACCAGAAGATGATTTTAACCTTCAATGCTGATGTTTGATCTGTAAAAAAAAGAAGAGGGATAGATAGTTGTGATGCGGTATGGTGGGAAAACATTGGCAATGTCATGAGGCTTTGCGCCGGTTACTTACACTTAGGAATTCAGTCTTATTTATTAATTGAGAAGCTTGAACTAAACGTGATAAGGGGTTTCAGAATTCTTACTCTTTGACAATAGCTGGTCTTAGGGAATCATCTGGACTTACGGATGCCTTAACAACCCCATCAGCCGACATTCCAACATTTTATGTCTGGCTATGAGATCGATGCTGGGTCTTATATATCTGAAGCTAAGTGTGTCTAACATTCAGACAACTCATACACTTTAAGCCAACCCACAAAACCCTCTTGATAGGATCCCATTAAGCTGCCCCACTTTTCCATGTACTCATTGGACTCAATCTTTTCCATAGACTCAGCAGAAGACAGGAATGTATGGCATCGCCTTGTGTGTTATTAATAGAACCATCCTCGAGTGGGTTGGCTAGACTTTCTGGGTAGGGAGCTTGGGATATGTGTAGGGAGGTGGCTGAGCTGCTGTGTGTGAGGATGGGCAGTTACTCCTTTCCAGGTCCTGTTGCACTGTCGGTTCATGATGGATGAAAGTCCAGAGGGGACTGGAAAGACCTGGTGAATAGCTTTTGAGAAAGCAGTCCTGGCCCACCATCAATCAGACTATACAGTTGTGAATAGGGCTTATTGTGACTCACTTATATTTGTTGCACTCCTGTAGAATACTAGAAGTTGTGATGGATATTTTTCTGTCCCCAGTTGGCTAATCCATGGTACCCAGCTCTTTGGTGAGATATTCTAGATGTTTCTGTGAAGGCATTTTTAGGTGTTATTAGCATTTAAATTAATAGACTTGAGTAAAGCAGATTAATGTAAAGATGAAATCTTTATCATGTGGGTGGGCCTTATCCAATCAGTTGAAGGCTTTAATAGAAAAAGTAGTGACCACCTCAAGAAAGAGAGAATTCTTTCAGCAGATTACCTTCAGACAAGAAGCATAACATCAACTCTTTCTTGGCTATCCAGCCTGCTGGATTGCCCAACATATTTTGAGCTTATCTGCCTCTACAATCATGTGAGCCAACTCCCTAAAGTAAATGTCTCCATATATATATATATATATATGAGAGAGAGAAAGAGAGATGGGTTCTGATTAATAAAATCAGAGTGTCATAGGAGCTCTCTAATCTATACAGATGTTTGGATACTCTTGATGCCTAGGCCTGAGACAAAGTAGCAAAGTCACAATCCAGTTAAATACCTAGTTAAAGATTGGAAATAGAAGTGTCATGGACAATGAGGGTGGTTGACAATAGCCAGTGGGAAAAGTCCAGGACCAGGTGTCCAAATGCAGGCTCTTCCACCCCAAACAATTCCTGACGAGCACATCTGTCCTCAGGTTCCACACAGAAAGGTGCCAACAGCACAGCGCAGATGTTCAGGTAGCCAAGCGTTACCTGCCCCTACATCAGACTACAATTCAGTCTAGCCCTCTTAATGCCACCTCTGGTCTCGGGACTGAACTTGCCCTAACTGAAAACCGCCATGACGACATTGACGGATGGCACTTAGTAGGTAACAGCACATGTTTGCCACAAAAAAACTAATAAAATGTGTCTATATTTTAGGGATTGGGGGACTGTGGAGAGCAGAAATATTTTTCAAAGAACAGTCCCCAAAGAGGTAGTATGGCTGGGATACCATGGAAAGGTCGGAACCTGAAATGATGCCTCCTTATTTTGTGACCTTTCTCAGACTAGTGAGACAGGTGGTTCCACCTGTTCCCGGGAAGGATTTAATTGAACCTGTACTTGGAGCTGCTCTCAATCTGCCAAGTGCTCAAACGATCTCCACTGGAAATGCATCCCTACCTCCTGGCCACTGATCAAGCTCTTCGTAAACGGAGCGCTTTTTCCAAATACAAAGATGATCTCTTCAATCTGCTTTGTTTTGCCTTTTGCTTGCTTAGCATTTCCGTTTTATTGGCCACACGGCAGAGCCCCCTTCATTTTAAAGGGGAAGGTATGGTAAGGATAGAGATTCAAAAATAAAGCCTTTCACTTTTGATACGTACTCACAAAATCCCCTTTTTATTCCTTGGGACAGTTTCATCTTGCAATGCGGGCGGTGGGAGGGAGGATGGAAGCGGGGCTCCTGTCACCATTGTGATCCCAGAGCTGGCGATGGGACCGGGTTGGGGGAAGAGGTGTGGCACTTGTCGTAGGCCAGCATGTTTGGAAGGAGGAAATGGAAGAATAATGGGTGAAGAGCCATTCGATGAGGGTAAACTTGAGGGTTTATTTTCAACGTTCAGGCTTTGAGTTCAAGCTCCTCACAACTGTGGGGAACAGGTAGACAAACACCACGCTCTGAACTCTGTGTCTCCTAACGGGAATGAGAATCTTCAGGCAAGTTCAGAAAACAGGAGGAGAAGACAAGAGGAAGGAGAGAGAGGCGATGGCGGGGGGAGTAACTGCTGATCTGCTGACCCCCAGACCCTCCTGCAGCCAGTGAGTGACATCTGAATACAACTTGCAGAGCCTGTCATCTGCATTCCCGAGGGAGAGCAACAACTGCTGTCTTCAAGTATTTCTAGGATGACGTTTTGTTTCTAGCAGTGCAATTTGATGTTGAAGACCACAGAACTTCTATTGACAAAAGTGATTACAATGAAAAAAGAATAGACGTGCGTAAAAATTCTCAATTGTTATTTTCCCACGGAAGAGGTTTGTTGGCATTGGACACCAAGGGACGGGTGCTGACAGTTCCCCAGGGGGAGCAAACACACCCTTCACGTTGGCCAAGTTCAATGGCCAAGTTTCAATTCCAGGCTGCGCCACGCATTTCTGGTGATGGTTGTGTCTGCCTCTGCCTCAACTTGTTTCTGGTAGACATGGGTTTGTCAAAATCTTGTTTAGAACCGCCATCCTTCTACTTTGATCAGATCTCCTTCGCAGACCAGCTGAGATTTTTTTAAGCTTACCTTTCTGCGTACGGACACACTGCTTCTCAGAAGGCTGAGCAAGGCGAGGGGGCCCTGGGACAAAGGTCTCCACACGCACGCAGTACAGGGTGTCTGGCTCCAGCCAGCTGAGCACCAGCGTGCGGTTGGTCACACACTGGGACCACTAGGGCAGAGGATTGCAAACAGCAGTTAGTGCCACAGAATCCCAGCACCATCCCAGGCAGATAGCTCTAGAAGGAAATAAAACGCTAAGATACCCCTAAATCCTTTGTAATCACTACAACAGTTTTAAAACATCCCTTTCCTTGAGCTCGGCAGAGCATGATCAGGAAATGGACCCATTCTGGGAACAATTCTAAATAATAACACATGGATGGATTTCTTAATCTGCCTTGTCCCATGTTCTCGCTGACATCTTTTTTCCTGCGTGGAATGTGACCGACAGATGTTATGCAAGTAAAAGCTCTCCATCAAAGTGACGTGGACAGTGGTTCTCCATCTAATAGCAACATCAGATCCCATTAACAGAGACTCTGTAAGGGAAACCTGAAGGGAGTTCTCGAGTTTTCTACGTATTGGCTTCAACTGCTTCTTGTATGGCATCTCTTTTGAATATCGTATCTTCTCAGGTTCACATGCGTCAGGCTGCCTGTTCCAGCACTAGCTGCAAAAAGTAATGCCGATGATATGTCCCCATTCCAGGCTTACCGTTCTATTAGACTTAGCATTATATACGGACACGTTGTACTTCAGGTTAGAGTAAATTTGTTGCATGGAAATAGAACTTTCTTCTGGATTTCTCTTCCACTTCTCTGGAGCCGTCAGAACAATAGAAATGGATTTCTCATCTGTAGATAAAGCAACTTCTGGCGGGCCAATTTGTGCTTAAAGGGGAGGGGAGAGAGGGAATGATCATGTTCAGAGGTAGAAATCACCATGGATAAAAACTACAATATAATCCTACGGGGATGAAAGCCCTACAGCCCACCTCTTAGTTGAGATGCCTCAGAATGCTCTAAGGTGGGCCCAAGTTACGCTACATCTTGAAACGATCCTTTCACGCACCCTGACACAATATTAAAACAGAACATTCAAGTGTTGTATTTACCTAGTTCCTAGTCACATGGGTAAACAGATGGAAAATAGAATTAAAAGTGTTTATGGCACTCCTATGACATCAAATGAAAAGTTGGTGATAAATTGCATTAATACGAACTGTAAGTGGTGAAAATCAGACATGGAGGAATGAACCACTATTAAAAGACCTCTGAAGAAGCACCTGGGGGGCTCAGTCAGTTGATGTCTTGATTTTGGCTCAGGTCACGATCTCATAATTTGTGAGACAGAGCCCTGTATTAGGCTCAGCACTGACAGCGGGGAGCCTGCTTGGGATTCTCTCTCTCCCTCTCCCTCTGCCCCTCCCCCACCCATTCTCTCTCCTCTCTCTCTCTTTCTCTCTCTCAAAATAAATAAATAAACTTAAAAAAAGACCTTTGAAGATGTGATTGGAATGACCTATAACAAAGATTCCCAAACTTTTACCACAAAGGTCCATACAGGAAATGTTTTAGGCTTTACAAGCCATGTGACCTTTGTTGCAATTATTACTTATATAAATGTAAAAATCATTCTAAGCTCTTGGTCTGTAGAAAACTGGAGAGGTGGTAGTGCTTCATTTGCCCTCATAGTTTGCTGATTTCTGATCAGAGGACGGGCTCTGGCCCCAGGACTCGAGGGACACTTATAAATTTCATGATGTCAGCTCTGAGTGGGTCCTCTACACCCGAGTCAGCCACAGGATAGGAGATGGGAAAATTTAAAAAGCAAATATCAGGATGCTGCTGCCTTAATTCTGAGTTACACCTACAAATTACATCATCACACTACCAAGTGTCTAACAAAAAGAGACTTAGTTTGGTAATCAGAGCACCTTGAATCAATCTTGTGGACTTAATGCCATGGTTTATAAACCCACAGCAATTAAAAAAAAAACCTGTCAGTTCCTCAAATTTCATAGTCCCCACTAAATAACCAAACAAAATTGAACTTGGATAATATTGGCATCTAGTGTTAATTTTGGACCTGGGAGAGATCCTAGTGATGACTCAACCAAGCTTCTCATTCTATAGATGAAACTGCGATCCAGTGAGATGAAGCCCCTTGGGCTGGTCATTCTTGGAGCTGAGGGACAGAATGAGAACAGAGCCATGCAGAGCACTGGTCTCAGGCGAGGCTGTCCATGAGTCTAAGACTGTATACTCGACGGTCAGATGAACTTGATATTATACGTGTTTATAGACAATTGTGTTACTTACTCTCTAAGAATGGATAGAATCGTCCGGTTTCTGCCCATTTGGAACAATTCGTTTCCCAAATGGCCTTAACTTTGGCATAATATTGATGTTCATAATCGGAAGTTTCCACAGAGAGATCACAGCAGGTCCTATTGATATTTCTACATTCGGATTTATTCAGCCATTTTTTTTGCCCATATCTGCTGAGAAAGAAACTGAATTAATAACGAAGTGCCCTCTGTGCTTTACAATAGAGAAAAAAAAAACAGTCCTTATGCAAAACTGAATGGAAGTTAAGGCCTTCTCTGCAGAACAACAAATGTGCCTGTCATTGAGATAAAAAGGAATCCACATTTGCTGCTGGCAATTTTTTTCATGAGCTGTCAGGAACATGAGTCAGAGTTTCTGCAAACACCTTTCTTTTCTGTGAATTATAATGTGGATCGTACATTTTGAAAGCATGTATTTTATTATTATTCTTGGGCTACAGTAAAAATTCTACGTATTGTGTGATCAATTCTTCTAGTAATTATCCACGTAAGTTTTTAGTCCGCCATGCCTACAAAGGTCAATTTGATGGGTTGTTTTAAGAAAAATTAGTCATTTTTTTTCTTGGAAGAAAAATTACCTTGACATTCTCATAAAACTTAAAAATCGACTTGCTATCAAGGGTTCTAGGGAAAATTCACTAGGTAGAAGTGTATGCCACAGTAATTACAGTGATGATGATGACAGTGACTAGGCTGTTTATATTATTTCTCCTTTCCTTTGTTGAAAACACAAAACCCATAGCAAGGAGGGAGGGGGAAATACTTTTAGAACTTTTCAGGTGGGGGAGACTGAGGGATAGAGAGATTAAGTGACACCGGATGAGCCAGTGTGAGAGACCGGGTTGCATGGGAGGCAATGAAGGGATTAATGCAGGTGTGTTGGGGTTCTAGAAAGCTAACTGGTGTAGCATGGAGAATGCAGTGGGTTAGGAGTGGCAGCCTGGGGAGCAGCTGAGAGGATACTGCAGTGGTCCAGGTGGAAGATGTAGGTGGCTTGGACAAGGAGAGTGGTGGCAGAAGAAATGACAGGAGAAAAGGAAGAAATGTTGGGAGCCAAGACTTGGTAATTGAGGTGAGCAGGTGAGAGATGAGGGAGATAACGATGTTCAGGATGATGTTTCTTTTCTGTCTGGGACAGTGGTCATGTTTGCCAAGATAAGCAATGCCAAAGAATGGGTTTGGGAAATGTGGAGGACAGATGGGAGGAAGGAAAGGTAACAAGTTGTGTTTCTGCCATGTTGAACTTCAGGTATGTGAAAGCCATCCAGATGCAGATGCCCAGTAGGCCCTGGGGCTCAGCAAAGGGGTGGGAGTGGGAGGCAGTGATTTTGAAACCAATGGCACAAAACTGCTCATTGAAGGCACAGGCGCGAATGAAATTTTCATGGAGACAAAGCAAAGCCTAGGATAAAATTCCAGGCTCATCAGGGTTTAAAGGTTGGATACAAAGTACCGTTGGAAATAGCAGCTAAAGAGGCAGAAGGAGAAAGAGAGATCACAGAAGTCAAGACAAGAGTATGTCTTGAGAACAAGGAAATGTCAACTTTATTAAGTGTTGACAAAGTTTAAGGGTATCCTCTCTTTTCAGAATATGGCAACAGATTCGTGAAAGCAAATGTCTCCTGTTTCATAAAGTACCATACATTCCAGAAGGCACTAGAAATACAGGTAAGATCCTGTTGACCAACTTCTCCATCAAGTGGTTACCATTGCCTAAGGGCTTTCAAAACTTTTTGTGGCTGTGAGCCACAAAAACAAATCTGTTTTATGGGGCACCTGGATGGCTCAGTCGCTTAAACATCTGACTCTTGATTTCAGCTCAGGTCATGATCTGACAGTTCATGGGATTGTGTCCTGCGTCCGGCCCTGTGCTGACAGTGCGGAGCCTGCTTGGGATTCTCTCTCTCCCTCTCTCTCTGCCCCTCCCCTGCAGGTGCACACTCTTTCTCTCTTGCTTTCTGAAAATAAATAAAGAAATATTAAAAAAAATTTTTACACTGGGACACGGCTCCCATAAACACACATATATTTAACATACTAAAAACAAAGGTTTTATAAGATAATATTTAAACTTGACTACATGCCATGAATTCCGTTATTTTCCACTCCAATCCTGTTCACGCCATTCCAGTCCCTTCTATTAAAAAAAATGCTAGTTATATCCCTCAAAATTGATTTCATGGTCCATCAACAAGTCTTGACTTATGTGTGGTTTGAAAAATACTGCCATCACTGATTTGATGCTATCTCCTCAAACTTCCTTATTCTGCCAAGGGCAGGGCAACTTCCCATGACAGAGGTGGGTGGAGGAGAAAATATTCTTTCCCAGATTCTGGACAGTATGCTTTGTAAGTCTTACAAACTGATAGACCTCAACTATTCAATGAGTACTCCAGTAATGATGTTTATGCAGGGCAGAAAGTCCTCTGGAGCCCTCAGTGGTCTCTGACTGGTTTCTAGTAATGGCAGTAAGTGCTTATTAAGTGCTGGGACCCATGCTTAGGATTTGCATGCTTTATCTCATTTAATTATCCTAATGACCCTAGCAGGTAGGTGCCATTATTTTCACCCTCTTGTACAGATGAGGAAACTGAGGCCCATGGAGACAAATTCATACGACTAATAACAGGCATATCTGGGATTTGAACCACTCTTCCCTAATGCCAAAGCTCGTGCTTTTAGAACTACACGATATTTTTTCGGCATTAAATTCTTTTGGCAGATATAATTTAAACTTTTGTTAAAATTTCATCTTTTACTTGGAAACAAGCTTCACTCCAAAGGGTAAAAAGCATAATATGTAACTTGCCCAAGGATACCTGGGTAGGTTCATAGGCTAGCTACAAACCACGGACTGTTGACCGTGCTGCTGCGCTTGGGAGCCTTGTCGGTGACATATGCTACTCTGTATTCCTGTCATCTCACACGTGCACAGGCATGTAAGGCCTCTAACATGGCAAGTTTCTTTTAAAATACTCACTTCTGGAAGTTGTACCATCTAAACTATTTGCTCTCCCAGAGCAGTGATGACTCTGCCTCTTTTCTCGTTATCCTTTTCTGAATCAAAGGAACATGTAAAGGACAGAGCAAGCTCTTTGCTCCACCTAATAGAAAAGGAGGCCAGGGCATAGTCAAGAGCCATTTCTCTTTGCAGGATGATGTCTTCTTTGCTAAAACACCAGCTTCCAGAGAAACTCTTTGAACATGAAAGTGAGATTCTGGATAAACGAGGTCGTTGTGAATAGCAGCTGAAATATTTCACCGCCTTTAGTGGCCAGAATTTTTTTTTTCAAAGACAAAAATGGCTTTCTTTCTTTTCAAATGTGGTATTTTTTAACTCAATCAGAAAAATATAATCAAGAGAGAGAAAGAAATCACCCTAAAACCTATTAGGCCAAAAGCAGTTGGCATACCTGATTCTGGACGTCTCACGCTTCCCTATACACACGGGAATGATTATATGACTGCACATAACTAGAGGCAATAACTAGATTATACCACACATATCGTTTTAATCAAAGCTGTAAATTTAACTTGATTTGAACTTGAATAGAAAAAAATTGAAGCGAAGGTAAAGGAATTGCTGTGGTTCATGTGTTTCATCACCACAAGAGACACTAGTTCCTAAAAGATATTTTAAAATAAGAAAATAGTTTATGAAAAATGTTGGGAGTTTAGTTATTAAGATGATGAAATATTTTCAGTTTAGATCACATTTAATGGCTTCCTGCTATGAAAGTCTGTACATTTAAAGTTTTCCCCTACCTCCTCAAGTTCCATAAGCACATTTCCCATCACTGTTTACTCTTAGCTCTTCACTCAGATGGTTTCGGTGTGTTTACCACTCTTTTCACAGTGACAAATAATGTTGTCAGTACTAAATTCTTCATCCAGGTTCATCTTTATCTCTGTCGGACAGATATCATCTTTAGTGAGTGTTTTTCTCCCCCTCAAGAAGGTCTCAAGGGAGTACCATCCTGAGATCTCTCACTTGCTTGAAAATACATCTGGTGAACTTGACAAGAATCCCAGATCACATCTATTTCTCCCTTAGAAGATGTATCGCTGTCTTCTGTTGAGTTTTGCCAGACAGAAATCACCCCACTCCCCCTGTTCCGTCCCACTTGTGTCCTGCCCTTGCTATGATCATCATAAAGTACTTCATTTTCTTAAAGTTCAATAACCTCACCAGGATATGTCTTCCAATGCTTTTATTACCTTTTCCTAGACAGAGCATGCATTTATGATGTGTAATTCCAGACAGTAATTATCACTTTTCAATTATTACTATCAGCTATAGGTTTTTCATCTCTGTAACATTTTTATTTTCCATCTTTTCCCTAAGTTCTGCCCACTTGCCTTAAAAAAAATCTTCCTTTTGTTTTAGAATCTCTTCTTTGTTTGCTTTTTCCTTCCTCCTTTCCCTTCTCCCTTCCCTTCCCTTCCCTTCCTTTCCCTTCCCTCCCCTTCCTTCCTTTTTCCTCCCTCCCTCCCTTTCTCTATCCTCCTTCCTTCCTCCCTCTCTTCCTTCCTTCCTTCCTTCTTCCCTCCCTCCTTCCCTTTCTCTATCTTCCTTCCTTCCTTCCTTCCTTTCTGACTTACCATCAGAGATCATGTTATGTATGATTCAAACTATGAACACTTATTTGTCTGAATTTTTCTCCTTTTTCCATAAGAAAGCTTTTCAGGATCTTTTCACTGTTGTCATCTCCCTCCCCCTCTCCCTCTCTGTCTCCCTCTCCTCTTCCTCTTCCTCCTCTTCCTTCTTTTTGTCTTTCTCCTTTGCCAATAATTATGGAGAAATGCTGTGCCAGGTTCTGTGGGACTATTACTCTTTGAACAGGGCCAGCTATTGACTGAATATTAAGTGAATGGGTATAGGAGTGTGGGAAGTCAGACACCTGTTCTCTAAATCAGATCATTCCCTTTGCTGGAGAGCCTGCTCACCCTCAAGTTTTGGAATTACAGGAGGCTGATGTGCCCCATGGCACATCAGTAAGTCACGGTCCCCCTAGGCTGCCTCCCAGCCATCGTCACCTCCCCTCCCTTCTGCACCCACCTCACTAGGGTGACTGGGCCTACACAGTGGATATGTCATTTGAATCCCTTTCAGCTCCTCTGTCTCTGACATTCTGTGGCACTAACTGGGGCTCATGGGGACACTTCCTCAATTTCTGGTGGTGGAAATCCTTAGATTCCACATCCTAAGACTGTTACGTAAGCCTCTTAGTACTATGACATTGATTCTTGTATAAAATTATTTTCTACTGTTGAAGTTCAAGAAGATTAGACACTGTCAGTGTCTGTGGTTGTTTTCCTTCAGATTTCACTTATTCCTTCAGTATTTGGCTTATATCCTTCATAGTTTATGGCTTGGGTTGGCCATTTCCTCTGTTTCTTTGAAGATGGGCATAGTCTATCTGTTTTGCATTCTTTCTCGCTTTCAATGACTTTTGAGGGAGGGATACGATGTGAAAATGTCCGTTGCACTACTATTTTTAATAGGAAGAGCTAGTGGCACAGAATTCTGTACTCAGTTTCACTTAAAATTGTCTGTTAGTAACCGTAAGTTTAGACATTTCAGAGATGATGGGTTTCCTTGTTTGCTCAGCTGCAGAATAACATTTTGACCAACTTCTTTCCTCCATTTAAGTAATTTTCCCTCACCTGAGCACCCAATGCTTCTGTCTCCACAAAGAAGTGTTTTTCTTTATTAAAAATTTTTTTTTAATGTTTATTAATTTTTCACAGATAGAGAGAGAGAGCATGAGCGGGGGAGGGGCAGCGAGAGAGGGAAACGCAGAATCCGAAGCGGGCTCCAGGCTCTGAGCTGTCAGCACAGAGCCCGACGCGGGGCTTGAACTCACGGACCGCGAGATCATGACCTGAGCCGAAGTCGGACGCTCAACCGACTGAGCCACCCAGGCGCCCCAAAGAAGTGTTTACCTAATTTAATCTAGCAGAACGTCCCAAGAGAATTTAGTATGAAATATCTAAAACTTTTCTTTTTTCCAAATGCTTACTTAATACAACAGACGGTTTATCTTTGCACCATTAATAGGTGTCTGAGTCTTATGTGTATAAACTATCAAAAAGGAAAAGAACTAACTTACATGAAATACTGCACAGTGTAAGTAAGTTCAGCTTCTTGTAGACCCTCTGGCGGACTCCACTGTAGGATATTCCTCATGTTTATGGAAAAGAAGGTGATATTCGTAGGCTTAGGTAAACCACCAGAGACGCAGGGAACTGCAAGAGGAGAGAAGATCTGAGGTCTTAATGGAGAAAAAAGAAAACAAAGTCCCTGTAGTAGATGGTCTTCAGACATGGCCCCCACAAGCCACACCTTCTGGGCCTCGTGTCCTGTGTATTTCCTCCCAAACCTGAGCTGACCCCATGGCTCACTTCAACCAACAGAACGTGACGGAAATAAGTCCAGGACTGAGGCTTAAGAAGGTCTGGCAGCTTCTACCTTTGCCCTTTGGAACGTCCTGAGCTGCCATGTAAAAAGCTGGGCTACTCTGCTGGAGAAATCACGTGACGAGGCCACACAAAGACGGAAACATTCAGTGGTCCCAGCTGGGCCCACCTTTCCAACCAGGGGGCCAGAAGGAAGCCACCACGGACGTTCTAGCCCCATCTGCCGTAGACTGAAGCTGCATGAGAGACTCCAAATAAGACCAGCAGAAGAACCAGTTAACCCTCAGATTTGTGAGAAATAATAAACTGATTGTTTTAAACTACTGAATTTTGGGGTGGTTTGTTGTGCACCAGCAGATAACTGAAATAATTCATTTGTTAGATACAGAAAGAAAACTTGGGATGGATGGCCCTGCCAGGTTCGAGTTTTGGAGGTTGGCGTTAGGGGCAGCTTTGCTAAAGTATGGAATAAAGCCATAATTAGAAAATAAAGCAGTGAAAGAAGACAATGCATTTAATTAAATGCTGGTATTTTCACATAACTGTGCTCTAAGAAAACTATGCTAGAGGATTCCCTTGTAGAAGTTCTTTGTAGAGAAATTGTAAAGAATTGAGTCACTCCCAACAAGTTAGAAAAGGACGAAAGGCAAGTGGAGGGTAGTTTCTTATAAAAGGATAGTTTTCCATAGGACAAATAAAACGAGGATGATCCTGGAATTAAAATAAATTAAAAAGATCACTGGTAACCGGTAAGAATCGAAATATTAATTTAAAATATTGGAGAGGCTCCTGGGTGGCTCAGTAAGTTAAGCGTCTGACTCTTGATTTCGACTCAGGTTGTGACCTCACATTTCGTGAGATTGAGCTTCGCGCTGGGCTCTGCACTGACCCTGTTTGTACGCACTCTCTCGCTCTCTCAAAATAAATAAACAAATTTTAAAAATTCAATAAAATAAGATATTGAAGAGATCACAAAGTCCTGGGTAATAAACAATCAGATTTTATAAACAACATATCTTATTAGAAATACACATTTTAGTCATGGAACTTGGAGAGTAACAAATTTTGACCCTTCAATCCAACCTTAGGAAATGAAATTTAGCCTACTCACCAAAGACTGGTCAATTCTTAGCTAAAGTCTCATAATTCTTGTGTAAATTTGCTGGGACTAATTTGGAGAAGGAAATTAGCTTTATCCTGAGGGTAATCATTGGTTAAGATTAGGACTATGCAACATATTATAACTCCACAAACCAAATGAAAAGAAAAAAAAATTCTTCAGAGTCAAATTTTGTCATAGAACCCGGTTTCTAAGCCAAAATAAGCTCTTTAACCGTGCAGCAGAGTAACCAAAATATAGGTGGTTGAGTATGTGTTTGGGTGTATGTGCATATGCTATATACACATATATGCACAATGGCTCCTACTTTTCACCCTGATCATTTTTTAAAATATCTGTTTTATTTTTAAGAAGAAAGTTAAATACTCAAAGAGAAGCCCTATCAGCTGATTACTGTGTGGGTTTGAGTCTGGTAGGAGTAGAGAGGATCTCAAAAAACACAGCCTACTCAATGTCGTCTTTGATTTCTAACCTTTTAACTCTTTGGAACCACTGTGTTTCAACTGGTATTGGCTTTTTTTCCCTGGAGATTATAGGCCGTGAATAATTATCAGTGATTTCGTACTGCTCTGTGCTATCAATAGGTTCTGATTTTTAATCAGATTTTGGGGGATGAAACAGAGAATATGGAGAGGCAGTACCAGGAAATATAGTACTTTTCAACCTTTCGGAAGTGAGGAACACTTTTAACATAAAAAGCTTCAAAGGGTCTTTTCAGATCTAAAACCTACAGTTCTATATGTTTATATGACACATACATGTGAAGAGTGGTTAGCATCTTGTAAGAACTAAAATTAAAATAGACCGTGTGTTATAATATCACAGATGGAAAATATTACCAAATCGTGACTTCACGAAACTAACTGATAAGAAACTACAGTATTTGGTTTGTGGCAACTTGAGTTTGGAGATATAAAACACAAGTTATACTAGATATTATAGTCTAGGCACATGTCTCTGTGTTTAATCTATACGAATCTTTATCTTCAACAACACTGATTTCTGTTCATCTTTATTTTTAAATTTATTTTTAAGTTTTTTTTAATGCTTATTTATTTTAGAGAGACACACACACAGGGTGCAAACAGGGGAGGGGCAGAGAGAGAGGGAGACACAGAATGCGAAGCAGGCTCAGCACAGAGCCTGACGTGGGGCTCAAACTCATGAACCGTGAGATCATGCCCTGAACTGAAGTTGGACACAACCGACTGAGACATGTTCAGGTGTTCATCCTTAAGTGAAAATAAACAATTGACAGAATTCTCAAGATTTCTAAGACCTACTTTAAAAATTTTTAAGAAATAACCTGGAATAAAAAAAAATGGATTGCTCATTCCAATTAACGTAACTTAATTTTCTCGGTCACTGTCACGGGGGAATCAAAGCATGAAAAAGGAGGTCACGTTCTGGTATCCCCCCATCTCTGTCATACCGGGACACAAAATATTCCTTGTTATGACATGGTCTGCAAGTTTCTGAACCATTTTTTATCAGAGTAAACTAAGCCATGTAATCATCTTTCTTAACATCTTGACTGTCTGCCTTTATTTCCAGAAATGGATATTTATCAGTTTTGGGGGGAGGGTTGATAGTGATTTATTTACCTGTATCATTTATAATATTTGTTAATTGTGGAATTTTAATGATTTATCTTTGGTCAACGGAAATAGATATTTCTTGCTATGGTGAGGTTTGACCTTTCCGCAAAGAAGAGTTATAAGGACAGCTTGCTCCCTTGGATTAGTTCTGGTTGCAGTAGGACATGAGAGGTCTTTAGGCATGATTAACAATTATGTTGATAGTGAGATCCATTCATGACAGGCTAAGAGATTTTATTTTAATAGTAGATATAGTATGTGAATAAAACTCAATTTGCATAAGACTTTAAAAATTTTTTAATGTTTATTTTTGAGAGAGAGAGAGAGATAGAGTGTGAGCAGGGGAGGAACAGAGAGAGAGGAAGACACAGAATCTGAAGTAGGCTCCAGGCTCTGAGCTGTCAGCATAGAGCCTGACACGGGGCTTGGACCCATGAACCGTGAGATCATGACCTGAGCCGAAGTCAGGCACTCAACCGACTGAGTGACCCAGGTGGCCCTGCATAAGACTTTAAAAAATATAATAAATATGAAAGCCTTTATATGTCATAGTATTTAGTTGAAGTGAGCAAATAGCTAGCATATAATGAAAATAGTAGCTAACATTTATTGAATCCTTACCATGTAGCCGACACAATTCTATGCGCTTTATACAACCAAATCATACATTTCTCATAGCAGCTCTATGGAAGGCACCCTTATTATCATCTCCATAATACAGATGAGGAAACTGAGGCACAGAGAAATTAAGTTGCACAAGTTCACCTAGCTAGTAAGTGGAAGAGTTGGGTTTAGAACCCATACTCTTAACCCCCTCACTCACCTGCTACCTCTTTGCAAATTAATCCTTATCTGAATTTAAACAAAGAGAAGACTGATGAGAAAACACATATTATCTTATGTTTCATATATAAAATAATTTAAGTTTTAATAAATATTTGATATTTACGTAGTCAGTAAATTTCTTTAGATCCCACCACACCTTGTAGTAGGAAACCCTTTTCCTTTTCCTTTCAGAGTATTTTCTTTTATTTCTGCCCATATCTGATCCTGCAGAATGCAAATAGGAATTCTATTTTTTTTAATGTTTATTTATTTTTGCAAGAGAGAGAGAGAGAGAGAGAAAGAGAGAGACAGCGTGCAAGCGGGGTAGGGGCCGAGAGAGAGGGAGACACAGAATCCGAAGCCGGCTCCAGGCTCTGAGCTGTCAGCACAGAGCCCGACACGGGGCTTGAACTCATGAACAGGAATATCATGACCTGAGCCAAAGTCAGATGCTTAACCGACTGAGCCACCCAGGCGCCCCAGGAACTCTATTTCTGCTTTGACACAATCCCCGGACAACGTATGGTGACCAGAAAAACAGATTTTTAGAAGGCTGTGTTTGAGTCTATTCTCGTGTCTTTTTAGTTGTTGAGTACATCCCGTCTATCAATTTGAAACCACAGTAACACTTAAAGATGTAGAAATATGTGTATCTTCCTTTGGCCTTGGGCTTTAGCTCTTTGTCTCCTATACAGAATATACTGTAGTCAATCCCCCTTATATTGATGAGAAATTTCGGTTCAGTCGTCATTTTATTTATTCATTCAACTAATATTTGTTAGGTGCTATTACAAGTTGAATTGTGTTCTCCCCAAAAAAGATATACTGAAGTTCTTAGTAGTTAAGTAGTTAGCTTAAGCAGTTAAGTAGTTAAGGCGAGATCATACTGGAGTAGAGAGGACTCCTAATCCAATATGACTGGTGTCCTTACAAGAGCATATGAAGACACAGCGACACAGGGAGAACGCTCTTTGCAAATGGAGGACTGGAGTGATGCTCTACCAGCCAAGCAATGCCTGGGACTACCAGGAGTTGAAAGAAGCAAAGAAGCAATGTCCTCTAGAGGCTTCCGAGGGAGCACAACCCTGCCAACACCTTGGTTTTGTAATTCTACCTCCAGAACCGTAAGAATAAACGGTGTTTTAAGCCATGCTGCGGTACTCTGTTAAGGAAGCCCCAGGAAATGAATACAGGGGCTACTATGTAGATACCTCGTGGTGAATACAGATGTGCTCCTGACTAGAGTTCCCAGACTAGAAAGAAGAGGGACAATGTTAACAATGTACTCGTCGCCGAATGAACAAACATGTACTCGTAAATTTGGTGATCAGGCTATGAAAGGGAACAAGGTTGGAGCAGTGGGTCACAGAACCTACTCAGATAGGGTCTTAGGAGCCAGCTTGGGCTGGGAGGGCAGGCAAAGGCCCCTGAGATAGGAAAAATGTCATCCCAAAAGACAGCTCCTTGGAACGATCAAAAGACCAGTGTGTTTGAGGGGTGCCTGAGTAGCTCAGTCAGTTAAGCTACTGACTCTTGGTTTCCGCTCCAGTCGCCATCTCATGGTTCGTGAGTTTGAGCCCCACGTGGGGCTCTGCACTGACAGTGCGACCCTGCTTGGGATCTTCCGTGTCTCTTTCTTTTTGCCTCTCCCCCTGCTCATAGTCTCCCAAAAATAAATAAATAAACATTAAAAAGAAAAAGACCGGTGTGTTTGGGGAAAAAAGTGAGGAAGAGGAGAGTGTGGCCAAGAAGAAGCTTTAGTACAAAGGCGCTAGAGTCCCCATCTCTGCGAGGCCTGGGAAGGAATCTGGATTACATTTGAAATTCAGTGGGAAAGAATTAAAGCCTTTTCACTAGGGGATGCTCTGAGCCTATTTACCTTTCAAATAGATTACTTCATTACTGGGGGGAGAAAAGATCCGATGGGGGCAAGAACAGAACCGGAGGGACCAGCAAGACCATCATTACAGCAGTCTTAGTGAGGAAGGATGGGCTTGCCCCCAGATGCTGGCTGTAGATATGGAGATGGGGGGGGGGGGCAGCTCGCAGCCCTGTTTTCAAAGTAGAAACAACAGGACCTCCTGATGAAGCGAAGCTACAAGAGTCTCATCAGCAACAGTATTACTATGTTATGAAAGCTAAGTTAACAAATGAGGATTTATCAAGGAATACTTGCCTTTTATCTATTTTGATGATGCAAAGTATAGAATAGAACAGAATAGAATAGAATAGAAGTAGCATTTAATTTTTTTTTAACATTTATTTATTATTGAGAGAGAGAGACAGAGCATGAGCGGGGGAGTGGCAGACAGAGAGGGAGACACAGAATCCAAAGCAGGCTCCAGGCTGTGAGCTATCAGCCCAGAGCCCGACACGGGGCTCAAACCCACGAACCGTGAGATCATGACCTGAGCCGAAGTCGGACGCTTAACCGACAGAGCCACCCAGGAGCCCCTAGAATCAGCATTTTTTAAAGAAGAAATGGCACACTTTAACGAAAATGATTGATAACTAGTGTTTTCTTGGGGTTTTTAAATCTTTGTGAAGGTTTTAGGTACTATGTTTGTTTCAAGTTTGGAAAACCTAAAGAAGACACCCCTGAGTAAACATTTAAATTGCCATAAGTCATTTTTCTACTCTGCCAGTACTGATAAGATAATTTATCCAACACTGAAGTGAAAATACGTCACACCCACACTAATATCAGGAGTCATGTGCCAGCTTATGGGTAACAAAAGCATTTTTTTTCCACATAGATTTATGGCCTGTAAGTACAGGTCCGATTCCCTGACATTCCATCCATTTCACATCCTAAATCATAAAGCTGTTGGACTGGCACACGGAGTTTTCCAATACCTTGTATAGATACAGGTCTCAGGTGTAGTGCAGTGGTATGTAACATTTTCTAGTGGCCTCAAAGCTAATCCTACGTCCCTGCAAGAGTGTTGCAGTTTTAACTATATGCCTGACAGTAAAAGATATTTCCATCTTGCTGCACTGTGGGAAAAGCCTATGCATAAATTAGTGCCTGATGAACACCCACCAAAAGTGGTGAGGTTTTCAGAGTGAACTCACGAAGGGTCAGGGTAATCAGGCTCAGGGTTACCCAAACCTCTGTCTTTGGGGGTTGAGGCGTTATGACTTTCTTATCATAGACTGTATGTTCATTCAGCAGTGAGCAAAACAACCAGGCTGTAAGAGGCTCAACAAAGGCATCCACCTCTGGTGAGTTCCCCTTTGGGGCCATTCAAGTTTCTCAAGCCTATGACTAACCAGGGGACCTCAGCACAGAGGACACCCGGCCCAGCCTTGCCCAGAGACAGTCTCCAGTTCCCAGTCCCCTCTCTCCTTCTGAAGCTGGAGCACAGCGAAGGAATCACCATGCTCTGAGCTGTTGGACACTGGACTCCATGACTTACAGTCTTTGTAGACCCAGTGCCTGGTGAATGAATGCTTTTGAACTGAACTAAGCAGGGGCTGATGGGACTCACATAAATCCTGGAGACGGGGCAGGACCCAGAAGCACATGTGCACTGAATGGGGATGGAACACCCTGAACTGCCAAATCTTGGTGGTGGTACCTTGAAACCGCCTTGGTAAACCTACATTGTACCCAGGGAATCATCACCAGCAGCAGACACTCCACAGATGATTTTTCTTAATGTTTAGCTTTATTTTTGAGGGAGAGAGAGCAAGAGCGAGAGAGCAGGGGAGGGGCAGAGAGAGGGGGAGGCACAGAATCCGAAGCAGGCTCCAGGCTCTGAGCTGTCAGCACAGAGCCCGACGCGGGGCTCGAACTCACGGACCGTGAGATCATGCTGAGCCCAAGTCGGATGTTTAACTGACCGAGCCACTCAGGAGCCCTTCAACAGATCCTTTTGAATGAAGGAACAGTCGCCCATGCATGACAAGTGGCTGCTACCTATTGTATCTTTTGAAATAGGAAAATACCTTAATATGTTTGTATCAATCCTTTCTGTGGGGAGTGAGGGTGAAAGAGGTAAGAAAAAGCACCAGAGGGCGATTAACTAATTTCGGGAAGCAAAAGCTGTAAATAACTCATCCTGAACACACCAAGTGAGAGCCAAACAGCATTGCTGCTTTTATGCACTGGTGCAATCCCTTAGATATTGTTCTAACGTCACCATGCCGAAAGGACAAGCAGATTTTCTTTTGTCTCAAGTTGTAAATCATCTCTCCTGAAAATTGTTAACTCCTCTCTCTTCTCCTCCTTAATTATATATCAAGTGTTCTTAAAAATCAGTCATCTAACAACAGCCCTTAAAATGCGAGTCAGGAACTACGTACCTAAGAAAAGATACGCAGCTGTCTATAAAGGCGAGAGCATGGTTCGGTGTTAACATTAGTTCCTGTAAACTTGATGATTTTCCCTTAACCGCCATCTCCACTGTTATTTCTCTACTGTATCTTTGCCCACTCTCTGCCACATGTGTGTGCTCCCTCACTTTTCTCTCTAATAATAGTGTACGTTATATAGGGTGGTCGCTGGCCCTCTCTCTCTCTGGCTTCTAGTAATTGATTATGTGAGTTGGTCAGAGAGAAGTTCTAAGGGCAAGAGTTCTAGAGCTACACTGGGGTCCACTCCCTTCTCTACCACTTACCAGTCGTGCATCCCCAAGTTCGTTATTTATGTCTGCACCTCAATTTCCTCTTTCTAAAACAAAATAATACTATCTGCTTCATAGGCTTGATGGGATGATTAAATAAGATTCTTTCCAGAGCGCCTGGTTGGCTCAGTCAGTTAAGTGTCCGACTTCAGCTCAGGGCATGATCTCACGGTTCATAAGTTCAAACCCCAGGTTGGGCTCTGTGCTGACAGCTCAGAGCCTGGAGCCTGCTTCAGATTCTGTGTCTCCCTCTCTCTCTGCCCCTCCCTGCTCACATTCTGTCTCTCTTTCTCAAAAATAAATAAACGCTAAAAAAAAAAAAATAAGATTCTTTCCATAGACCTCTTGGAACAGTGCCCGGCACAAAGAAAGAGCTCAATCATTATTAGCTCAGTGTTGTCCTCGATAGTTACTATTCTCACTTTACAGCTGAATAGACAGAGCCCCAGAGAGGCTGAATGATTTGGCCATGGTTATTCAGCCATTTGCAGGGATCCTTGGTTGAGTTCAAGAGTTCTGACCATGACTGGGCTCCTATAGTAGGCCACTTGCCTACTGCCTTTCAGAAATGATCCTGAGAACACAGTTGGCAGGAAGAAGGGGATTGTATGATCATTATAGATTTTGCACGTCGTAGATGATTGCTTCTAAGGAGAGATATAAGAAATTCAATGAGGAAAACCCAAGTATTTCTTCTTCATTGAAGCTTTTCCTGGTGAAACTGTACATAGTCATATCATTCATTCAACATGTTTACTAGGTACCTACCGTGTGCTAGAAAGAGTGCTGACAGGTGCTAGGGCAGTAGAGGAGAGAAACACACAGAAGGCCCTGCTCTCAAAGAGCAGATAGGATCTGAATCTGGGACATGATCCATCAATATATGCTTTCCCTGCCAGGTATGTGAACATTTATGTGGATGAGTGATGCATAAGTCATACAGAAAAAACGGTGTTATTTCTTTATGGCCACACCTCAATAAATAAATTTATGTGCTTAAACATGTTTTTGACTATTGCTGTCGGTTCTTGATAGCAAGGAGGCGTTTAAGGTCGAGATGACTTCTTAAAATAAGGAGATTGGAGTTGACCCATCAAAGACAGTGTGCATCTTCCATGTAGTTCCTGTGGGAGGGTTTATAATTATTGCCAGGGTACTGCTCAGCTCGTGGCATTTAGGGCACACTTCCTTTCAGCTATAATTGTTTTCAAAGATAACTTACAAACATACGAATATTTCCATCTCTTTTTTTTTATAATCACACCTTGTTTTTGCAAAACCATAACCTGACTTCTCATCTTGATTACCCAAGTTTGTTGGAAATGGCTTGGAACGCGTTTGAAAATTAAATCCCATCTCCAAGATGAAGGTTTGCCACTTAATGGGTTATTCTGACCAATGCATGCAGGCTCTACCCGGAACTCTGAAAAGAGGAGCTTAAGAAATACATTGTTGTGAGATATTTTGTACATTGCCTTCTAAAATGCCTATTTTGAAGACACCATTAACTTGAATATGTCAGCCCTGCTGTTAGAAAACCAGTTGCACTAAATTATATCACCTCTCATATAAATGTCTTCCTTTCGTTTTTAGAAATTAGCCTTTTAAGGACAGGAACTTGATTTTCTCCACATTTTGTGATCTCTCTAAAGTAGCTGGATTTGTAATAATGAACATCATAGTATCTGGAAAAGTAAGGTAGATTCAAATGTGGGTTGGAGTCTATACTACTGATAACTTGCCTCAGAAAGGAAATGAAAGAAAAGAGTCAAAGGCAAACCATTTGGGACCACTAAGGTATTAGAAAGAATAGCTACTGGGAATTCCAAGTTGAATCAGCAGGTATTCATTAACTATCATCGACTTTATTGTTCAAATCATTTTCACAACTAGTATTTCTTTATATTCTCACGGAAGCCATTCTTTCGTCAATACCTCCATCACTTGAAATTTTCAGAGGGAAAATCACCAAGCTAAAAATGGGGGGAAAAACATGGAAAAAGTAAGAGAGTTTCAAAAATAATTAGTGGAAATTTGGAAGTAGTTATTAGTATTTGCTTCTGTTCACTGTAGACTGGAATTTTGAGGGAAATGAGGCTGATGAGTGTGGTCCCCATTGTGATCTCAGATTTTCCCGCTGAACAAGACAAGGATAGAAGCAGACAGTAGCCATCAAAAACAGTCAGGTAAATTTTTTTCACTAGGCTAGCTCTCCTCTCTAGTGACAGGTAGATGCTTTGATATTTTCGAGAATGACTAGAGTAGGGTTGAATTACGCCTCGAAGTTGTGTAACTATATGCAATAAAATGAACAGACGTTGCACGTGCTGCTTAGGCCACACTGAAGATCAGCTCTTTTAGGTCCTTAACTGCCCACAAGATGTAAAAAAAAAAAAAAAAAAAAGAACACTGGTGATGAGAAAAGCAGAGCAACCATGAAGAGGCCGCGCACAAGGAAGAACCAAAGGCACTGTTGGCACTCACAGCCTTGGAACTTGTCCATGAACAACTGAGTGGATCAATTAAGACACTGCCTTTGCTCACTAAAGCTAACAGGGCCTTCAAAGGACTGTGTTGATTAAGGAAGTGGGAAATAGCACCGAGGACAGAAGCCCCAGCTTGCAAAACCACAGCTGTAACAATTGTGCCTTTTGATAATTGTTTGTGGTTTGATTCAGTATTGCAAAGAGCCCCACAGACCACAGTGACTTGAGGCTGCCAATGACCTTGAAGTCAGGCCGTCCTACAGCTATGAAGCTTCCTACTCCTGCCCACTTTTTGTTTGTTGATGTGTAGTTTTATCAAAAAAAAAAAAAAGAACTGAAAAGTATATAAGAAAGAACTGTAGGTGTGGAAAAAAGAATATTAACTATCTGGTAATTTATAGACTGACTATGCTTAGAGCAGGATTTAGCTTTTTGGGTTTCTGAGTGAATATAAAAGTTATGTTAACACTATACTGTTGTCTATTAAGTGTTCAATAGAAATAGAAATGTACACAACTTAATTAAAAATATTTTATTGCTAAAAAATGCTAACCATCCTCTAAGCTTTCAGCAAGTCACAACCACTGATCACAGATCACTGAGAACTATAAGAAATATAACAATAACTAAAAAGCTTGAAATATTGCAAGAATTATTAAAATGTGATACAGAGACACAAAATGAACAAATGTGGCTGGGAAAATGCACTGATAGACTTACCTGCTCGACACAGGGTTGACAGAAATCTTCAATTTGTAAAAGCTGGACTATCTACAAAGTGCAATAAAATTAGATATGCCTGTATTTTCCTGCTAAAATCTTAAATGAAACAGACCTTAATTTATATTGAATGATATTATTTTATATAATATGGATGCCAGCCTACCTAGAACTATTTATTGAATTTTGTTTTTCCTAAAAGCATTAAAAATTTTTTTTAAAAATGTTTATTTATTTTTGAGAGAGACAGAGACACAGCATGAGTGGGGGAGGCAGAGAGAGCGGGAGATACCGAATTTGAAGCAGTCTCCAGGCTCTGAGCCATCAGCACAGAGTCTGATGTGGGGCTTGAACTCATGAACTGTGAGATCATGACCTGAGCCAAAGTCAGATGCCCAACTCACAGCCACCCAGGGGCCCCTAAAAGTGTTTGAAGTATTTGTTCATAGTAAGACATTTACTTTGAAATCTCATTGCTTTTCTAATGTATCTTTTCTCAAGTAGGGCAAATGTGAATTGATATATATATAAAATTATATATATATATATATATATATATATATATATATATATAACCAGCAACTCTTGTAAGTCTCAGTTTAAAGGACCCTTTTTATAGGAAGCCCTGCCTGACTTCTAGACTCAATTGGTTACCTTGTTCTGTGTTTTTTAAAGTTTTGTGTTTTTTTTTTTTTTGAGAGAGAGAGAGACAGAGAGAGGGAGAGAGAGAGAGAGAGAGAGAGAGAGAGAGAGAGAGAATGAATCCCAATCAGGCTCCATGCTGTTAGCACAGAGCCTGAAGAGGGGCTTGAACTCACAAACCGTGAGATCACTGCCTAGGCCGAAATCAAGAGTCAGACGCTTAACCCATTGAGCCACCCAGGCACCCCTGTGCTTGTAAAGAGCTTGGTTTTATTTGAGAGAGAGAGGGAACAGGAGGGGCAGAGAGAGAGGGAGAGAGAGAATCCCCAGCAGGCTCTGCACTGTCAGCACAGAGCCTGATGCAGGGCTCAAACTCACAAACCTCAAGATCGTGACCTGCGCCAAAACCGAGAGTTGGATGCTTAACAGACTGAGCCACCCAGATGCCCCTGGCATTTATACCTTAATGTAATTACCTGTCTGAGACCAAAAGCTCTGTGAAGAAAGAGACCTTGTTTTCTTGTTCACCTCAGTGCCTAGACTTCTTCCTGATATATATGAATGAATGACATTGCATGAATAACAAGTGTTCAAAAGAAAATTATTTAAAAATCACAGTGTGTCAAGTTATATACTAATTCCTGAAAACTCCAAATGGATGCATGGGCTGTTAAGGTAATTCTTCTTCATTAAATCTGATCACCTCAACTACCTTATCCCCCTAAGTTATTTGCTCCTGAGCTGAATGCAATATTCTATTTTGCACTTAGAAATTAGGAGCTAATTTTTAATAACAAAGTAGAGTATTTAGTAGATAATTTAGTGGGCCTTTTGAAACACATATATTTTAATCAAAATTGGAGGAGGAGGTCTGGCTTGGAATTAGATGGATAGTTAACCTGAAATATGAAAATGGTCCTTGTTGGATCAAGGGTGAGGATTTTGTAGTTGAAGTGCCCCTCAGAGAAGCTGGAGGTGGAGATCTCAGGAGAGTGAGTCCCTCTGCTGAAGAAACTTAAACTTCACTGTCTTTATTACATACCTATTGATGGCTTTCCCTTTTTATTTTTATTGAGGTATAATTGACCTATAACATTATCTTCGTTTTAGGTTTACAAAATAAAAATTCAACATTTGTGTATATTACAAGATAGTGGCTCTCTCTTATGTTCATGTTATGGAACATACAAGAGAAGACCTCGTCTCTGCCTTCAACACTCTCAGGGGAGGCTTCCAGGCATGACGCTCCCAGGAAAGTTGTCCTTCGGCAGTGGCCATGTTGAAGAGGAGAGCCACTGCATGGGGATGAAAAGGTCGCTTTTCTCCACTCTAGAAGCCAAGCCCACGGATCCTGCCCTATGAGCCTGTGCTCACTGCCCTGTGAGCCTGTGAGGGTATGAATTCAACTGTGCCTCCCAAAAAAAGTATGTTGAAATCCTAACCCCCAGTACCTCATAAAGTAACCGTAATTAGGTATAGGGTCCTTGTAGAGATGATCAGTTAGAAAGAGGTCATTAGGGTGGGCCCTAATCCAATATTGCTGGCATCCTTATAAAAAGGGGAAGTTTGGACACAAAGAGAGAAGGTTATGTGAAGAGACAGAGCGCCATGTGAAGGCAGAGAATTGGAAGGATGTTCAACAAGCCAAGGAAGGCCAAAGATGGCCAGCAACCACCAGAGGCTAGGAGAGGGGTCTGGAACAGATGTTCCCTCATGGCTCTCAGAAGGAGAGCTGCCCATATCTTGATTTCAGACTTCTAACTTCCAGAAACATGAGATAATAAATTTACATTATTTTAGGCCACCAATTGGTAGTATTTTGTTATGGCGGCCTTAGAAAACTAATCCAGGAGGGGTCATTTGCTCGCTTCTATCATTCCTCAAAAATGAACACGATGCTTATTGAGGAGAATGATAAATTCCTTAAGGGCTGCCGAACCTCTAGAAAGTAAAGATGAGGGGACTGACGTAGGAGATCATTTAAATGGGGGAATGATGGAAACAAATGTTTTAGCTAGGACGACGCGGTCACCAAAAAAACCCCTCTTATCACCAAAATACAAATGTAACTGTATGGGCTGGAACTCTGAGGAGGCTGAATGCATAGTATACATGTTGACAATCTGGAAGTATAAGGACAACTTACTGACAAATCTGTACACGAAAAATTATGCTATTTCTCTGTGACTGGACGTAAAGCTGGCATTTGGGAAAGGAGCGTGTGTCTGTGCGGAAGCCGTTTTGTGGCTCAATGTGCAACGCGGTGACCATCACAGGCAAAAAACAGAACCAGAGTCGAATAGATAATCAGCAAAAATTTTCTTTCCAGGAAAAGGTATCCAAAGACCCCCATCACAGACCTCACAAGCTCTAGATGAAACATTACGCCATATTTCCATCCTCTATACTCTGAGAAGCCAACAGAAAGGAAACCACTTTCGCAAAGCGAGATTGTCTTAATATGAAAGTCTGAGTTTACGTGAGGGGTCAGAGTCTGTGTCTCCTAGGAGAGGAGAACAGAGAAAACGAGGGCACCTTATAGGCATCAGGAACCCTGTGTTCACCAAGAACCTGAAGCTGAGTTATTTAAGAACAAACACGCCAGGTGTAGGGCTTCGGATGTAGTAGACCAGCCATGTCATCACGATCTACGCGGAGGCAGCCTGGGAGCTTGCAGACAAACTGGAACACACACATACTAGAAAGACCAGGAGAGAGAGGCCGGCATGACATAACGGGGAAGGTGGTTAGCGGAGAGGAAAGAAGACCCAGATGGCTACATTCAGTTACCTGCACAGCTCGTCCCGCATGGCCTTCGCAGCATACAGCGAGCACCAGGAATGGGTGGAGGTCAAAGAGATTAAGAATTTAGCTCATTATATGGAAGAACATTTTCACGGTAGGAAGTCTGCGATGACAGCACATCCCGCCTTGGGTGCCATGCAGTGAGTTGCCCGTAATGACAGGTACTCAAATAGCAGACAGGCAATGACCCGGAAGTAAAGCCACCAAGGAGATTCACTGGAGAAGCAGCTGGATGGGACTTGAATGTCCTGTCACCCCCAGGTTTCTACACCCAAAGGAATTCTGAAGCTAAAGCAGAGGAAGGATTTAATTTTAATGTCTCCAGCCAGCAATTTTTTCCTAAAGTTTTCTTGTCCTCCAATTTTATAAGTAATTGACACATCCTGGAATTGGTTATAGTGATTTAATTCATTTTTCTGGTATCAGCATTTGTGTCAGATAATCATAAATGTGGACCGAGAACAATTAAGAATGCTGTCAGAATATCACAATCATAGCATGAGTGTAATGTTAATAAGATGGATAAAATGATTTCACTCGTTAAAATCTGATTATTCAGATTCTAAGATGTCTTTTTCTTTTTTTTTTAAATAATCATGGAAGCGAATATGTCAGTAATACCTGGTAAGGCTGTGCAAAGAAGAAAAAGATGCAAATAGAAAATCATTTTAAAAATAACATGTGGGGCGCCTGGGTGGCGCAGTCGGTTAAGTGTCCGACTTCAGCCAGGTCACGATCTCACAGTCCGTGAGTTCGAGCCCCAGGTCAGGCTCTGGGCTGATGGCTCAGAGCCTGGAGCCTGTTTCCGATTCTGTGTCTCCCTCTCTCTCTGCCCCTCCCCCGTTCATGCTCTGTCTCTCTCTGTCCCAAAAATAAATAAACGTTGAAAAAAAAATTAAAAATAACATGTATGTAACGAAAGGTGCTTTTAAGCAAAAAATGCAAATTTACTGAGTAGTATTTTGTGAAAAGTACTATGCCGAGCACTAGCAAAGGCAACACACAGATAGGCAGTTTTATTTATTTAAAATATTAAAATAGGGGCACCTGGGTGGCGTAGTTGGCTAAGCACCAGACTCTTGATCTCAGCTCAGGTCATAATCTCATAGTTTGTGAGTTTGAACCCCACACTGGGCTCTGGCTGATGGTGTGGAGCCTGCTTGGGATTCTGTCTCTCCTTCTCTCTGCCCCTCATCTGCTTGTGCATGCTCTCTCTCTCTCAAAATAAAGACACCTTAAAAAATTAAAAAATAAATAAAATAAAATGTGATAAAAATAGCATAATGTTTTATGTTGAAATGCTTATGCTAACGTATTTACTTTATAATACTAATAATTCCATCTACCTATTCCTTTGTCCAGAGTTTATGTTTCAATGGAAAATGTATGTCCTACCCATGGCTCTGACAGCCAGAGCTATACGAAAAGTTACACTCAGAACTGTCACGCCCCCCTCATCCCTACCCCCTTGTTCCTATACCACACCACCTGCCAGAGGTAACAAATCTCTTTACTTATTCTCTGGAGTGTGAATACTGCCTTTCTTGAATTTATTCTACAGGAAGATCAATACATAGTTATAGGCAGTGGGTGCACACATTTTGAAGACTGAGGCTGATGATGTCTACAGCTACATGCTTGGATCTGAGGCACATGATATTCTCCAGACAGGCTGGGGATGAGCCTCAGCTGATAAATGTGGAAGCCATGCAAAGATACAAGAAATTGCCTCATGTCTGCTCCAACGTAACAGTAACTGCAGTGAGAATCCCTGCAGACACCATCTTAACCAAGTGATCAAGGTCAACACCACCACCAAGAAGACATTGATATCATAAATCCTTGGCTATGATGCACTGAGAAAGACAACACAATTTGCTCAAGAGGAATAACCTCACTCTCAACATGAAGAGACATCAGATGAACCCAAATGGAGGGACATGTTAAGGAAAAGATGGCACTCCAAAGTGTCACGGGCATGAGGAACTGTTATAGATTGGAGGACACAAAGGGGACAATGACAGCTAAATGTAAAGCGGGATTCTGGAACAGAAAAAGAGCCTCAATGGAAACATTGTTGAAATGTGAGCATGGTCTACGGTTCAGTGAATGTATTATACCAAAGTTAATGTCCAGGTTCCAAACATTGTACAATGGTTATGTAAGATGCTAAACTCGGGAGAAACTGGGTAAGGGATTTATGGAAACTCTTCTGTTTCTGGAACTTTTTTTGTAAGTCTCAAATTATTTCAAAAGGAAAAGCTAAAAAAAAAATAATGAAGGGAATTTTGTTAGTTCACCGGAATCGTTTGTGTGTGTACAAATAACTTCTCAGTGAAACAGAATACCCAAATGCTGCTGTGTTGATATCAGAGAAGAGACACTTCAACAAATACCTTCACCATGCTAATTATAGTATATTAGTCTAATAAGCATAGATAGGTGTAGTAGTAATATTTAGACTGTAATCCAAAAGCTCCAAAACTAAAGTTAGGCTCATTTGTTCACAGACATAATAAACTCCATATTTTTTTCTTTCTTCGGGGATTTAGGGGAGATCTCCTTGATGAAGGCATATTGAAGGTGAGATGCCAAGTGTGAGCAACCAGTTAGCTGGGGCTAGAGTGGGTAGGAGCACTCTAGCAGAGGGAACTACAAGTATCTTATTTCTCTGAGATGAAAAGTGGTTTGGCTTTGTTCTAGAAACTGGAAAAAGGCCAGCAGAGCAGGAAGTAAGCGGTGTGAGGTAAGGCTGAGAATCTGGGAGAAGTGGTCCACAAAAAACATTGTGGGGGAGGTCAGAATTATTCTACAGCAATCGGGGCACCTGGGTGGCTCAGTTGGTTAAGCGTCCAACTGTGGCTCAGGTCATGGTCTCCGGGTTCATGGGTTTGAGCCCCGCGTCAGGCTCTGTGTTGACAGCTTGGAGCCTGGAGCTTGCTTTGGATTCTGTGTCTCTCTCTCTCTTGGCCTCTCCCCTGCTCACCCACTATCTCAAAAATAAATAAACATTAAACAATTAAAAAAAAACAAACAAAAAAACCCCAAATCATTCTACAGCAATGGATGCCCCCGAAGGGCTTGAGGAGAGGGGATACGGGACCTTGGAAAGTTATTTTCTCCTGCTCTCTCTTACTGGCTTTGAATGCTTTTTATATAATGCTGACTACAGTTCTTTATGTTCACTGAAGAATAAGTATGGGAATGGGCTGCCAGGGCAGAGTTTGAAACGTACAGGAATAAACTTCCTGGTGAAACTTCTGTCCCTGGAGAGTTTAGAGAGTGAAACTGAGCGTGTGTCACACTTGCATCACAGATGTTCTGAATTCCATTAAAAGCTTACCTGAAATGAAATATAACTATTTTCCCAGAGTGTTGATGTCTTTTTCTCTCACTCTGAGTGTTTGGTATTATACAGTCTGACCCAAAGCCTGAGTTGGGTGAATGAATTTTTGTGCCAAAAAGTTCAAAAACTTAAAGTATTCACCTGCCCAAGAGTGGCAATGTCATCCAACCCTTAGAAAGCTCACATTGTTTGGTGCATATTGTGGTTGATCCATCAGGATAGAGGTCACTCGCTATTAAGAGGTAGGTATGGTATCTAAGTAGCTTCTAACCTGCTTTTTCCAGCGGTCCTTAGGGTACCTGAGGACCCAGAAGAAAATAGCACCTGGGTCTCGTGGATCAGAGAAGAGTTTCATCTGGGCTTTGTCAAGCCGAGAATATTACTGCCTTCTGTTGTTAAGTCCCCAACCCAATTATGGAGCACACTTTATGTCCGTCTTTGATTACAGAAACAAACAAATTCCTATCTGTTAGTTTAAGCCTCAATATTGGCGTAAGTCAGGAGCAGTCTCATCCCGTTGAGCCTATGTAGGAAATAACTAGAAAATAATACAATACAAAATCATATGATAATATATTATAAATAAGTTTATAAACACAAAATAAAATAACCATAATTTTAAAAAATAACCATAATTTTTGATAAATTTAGGATTTAGACGAGAAACGCTTAGGGGTATAAAATCTATTGTTGAAACATATTACGTTTTGGAATTGTATTGAACTTCTTGCATGTTTACTGAAGCGCAGTTGACACACAATGTTACATTAGTTGCAGGTGTAGACACAGTGATCCCACAAGTCTATAGTTATGCTATGCTCACATGTATAGCTGCTGTCACTGTACAGTGTTATTATAATACCACTGACTCTATTCCCTGTGTGGTACCTTCTATCCCTGTGATGTATTCATTCCATAACTGGAAGACTGTATCTCCCCCTACCCTTCACCCATTTTGCCCATTTCCCAGCCCCCCTCCCTCTGGCAACCATCAGTTTGGTCTCACAATTTATGAGTCTGTTTCTGCTTTTCGTTTGTTTCCTCATTTGTTTTATTTTTTTCAGATTCCACACACAAGTTAAATCCTATGGTATTTGTCTTTCTCTACCTGACTTGTTTCACTTAGTGTAATACTCTCTAGGTCCACTCATGTTGTTGCAAAGGGCAAGCTCCTATTTTTAAAAATTTTCTGTTTTTATTTATTTTTGATAAATAAAATAAATAAATAAAATTCTTTTTTTTGAGTGTGTGTGTATGTGTGTGTGTGTGTGTGTGTGTATGTGTGTGTGTGGGAGAGAGAGAGAGAGAGAGAGAGAGCACAAGTGGGTGAGGGGCAGAGAGAGAGAGGGAGACACAGAATCTGAAGCAGGCTCCAGGCTCTGAGCTGTCAGCACAGAGCCCAATGAGGGACTTGAACTCGTGACCCACAAGATTATGACCTGAGCTGAAGTCCAACGCTTAACCTGCTGAGCCACCCAGGAGTCCCTAGATCCTATTCTTTTTAATGTCTGAGTAATATTCCCATGTGTGGTGTATGTATGTGTGCATCACACCTTTATCCATTCACCTACCATGGACACTTGGGTTGCTTCCGTAATAACTGTATTGCACATAACTTTTTATTTGACTATTAAGAACACTGCACTTTCACGGACAACTTTCTGCATTCACCGTTGTTCAGCTCTGGGTTAACAGTAAAAGTTAAAAGCCTGAACCACGTCTCTACAAAGTACAGTATCCTGGGAAGCTTTGCTGGTTTTAATTAAAAAAAAAAAAATCCCAGATATCTTGCTTTAAAAAAAGTCTTTTTCTTATATATCAGAAAAGCAGAAGAAAGAAAGAAATCAGGTTAATGAATCATCCTGGCTTACTGGATCCCACTTGGTAGAATTTAAACTTAAAAACACAGCAAAACACATTTCGCTTACCTTATGTCAACCATAGAAGTTTTGTGATTTCCGAAACATCAAAGAGCACTTACCTGTACACGGTCCTAACCACAAAGGGGGAAAAAAAATGACGTGCTCAGGAGAAGTGATCTTACTTTAGAAACACTGCCGCTTTCTAGACCCTGTTCTTTCCGAGCAGACCCTTCCGGGGAGTCCGGTATAAAGCGCCGTGGTCACCGCCGGCCCCGGGGTTGGCCCCTGTTAAAGGGCGGCAGGTCGGTGCGGGCGAGGGCGCTGCGCGGGTCACCGGCGCCCAATGCAGGCTCCGAGCTGTGGGTTCCACTCAGAGCCACCACTGTCACACTTCCTCCGCCTCCCTGCCACCCGCGCAATGGAAAGTGTGAAACGCTCGGTCCTGCAAACTTGACTCAGAAGCAGGCGCGCGGCGGGCTGCGGCGAGTTTCTCCGGGGGCTCGCCGCGCAGACCCCCAGGCCGAGCCAGCGCGACACCCGGCCGGCGGACGAGCCGGTCGGCGCTGCGCCGTCTGCGGAACCCGCCCGGGAACATCCGCGTCCCGCAAGGGGCTGGCCCCGCCGCCACGGACCTACCTGCGCATCCCGACGGCGCGGCCGCAAACAGCAGCAGCGGCGGCAGCAGCAGCCGCAGGGCCGCGCGCCCGGGCGCCTGGACCCCTCTGGCCGCCGCCCTCGCCGGGGGTCGGCGGGCCCACATGGGCGGCGGGGCTGGGTCACATCCCCGCGGGCGTCCCGCAGCCTCCCGCGGCCCCCTCGAGCCGCGGCCTCCGTCGGAGCCCGGCACCCACCGCTCGGGCTGCGCGCGGCGCTCACGGTGGCCCGGCGCCCAGGGAGGCGGTGCCGCGGCCGCGCCCCACCCGCGTCCCGCCCCAGCCCAGCCGCCAGCGCGATCTCCAGTCCCCAGGCACGCAGCGCCGAGAGCCTGACCGAGCATCCAGGGCCCCAACCAGCGAGGGCACTGGTGCAGGGAGGACCTCACTCCGGGGAGGAGAGTGAGGGCGGCGCAGGGAAGAGGGGTTCTGGTGTTCGGGCCTGACTGTGACATTCCTCTGAATGTGAACTGTGGGAGTTCAGTACCGGAAGAATGAGATGGACGTTCATCTCTCAACATACCGCCAGGCACTCGGCCATGCATTGTATTTGATTTCACGCAGTCCCCACCACCCGCAACTAGGTACTGTCCCATTGTACAGAAGAGGAAAGGGAAGGACGACGTATCTGCTTGAATGAAGTCTCCAGGCTTGTCAGCAGTGGCCTGCAGATGCCCACACAGGCCGGGTTCTAGGTTCCAGGCTCTTCATAACGGGATGGTGGGGGGTTGAAATTAAGAAATGTGTGCAGGGGCGCCGGGGATGGCCCAGTCCGTTAAGCCTCACAATCTGGATTTTCACTCAGGTCCTGAGCTCAGGGTTGGTGACATGGAACACCCTGCGGACTCTGCTGACAGTGCGGGGCCTGCTTGGGATTCTCTCTCTGCACCCGCACCCCGACCCCCACCCTTCCCCTGCTCTCGCTCTCGGAAAATAAATAAATAAAACATTAAAAAAAAAAAAAAAGAATGTGTTAAAATAGTTGAAGTAGTATAAAGAAAACCTGAGAGCCAGTCTCAGCTCTGGTCCTTAAGAGGAAGTTGTAAACGCTGGGAGATGTACCCAGATGTACCAAATTAGATCCCTAAATTTAGATCAACTACCTCCATCCTAGAAAAAAGAATCTAAAGTAATTGAAAAGAAAGAAGTCTTTCTGCTGGGAGGAAGTGAGAGGTCGGCCAGGATTTTCAGAGTTCTCTAAATATGTTACTTCCTTCTCCCCGAAAGACTTGGAAACAGAGGCTAACAAAATCCAGGTCAGATCATCCCTTTGGCTGGGACTTCGGCCATGTGATGCAGAAGCTGGGACTCCACCTAAACGTTTGTCAGCCAGGTCCTTTAGGCTCCACCAATAGGGGGCGCTGGAGGCATGCTGGCAGCCAGGGGAGGAGCCAAGGGGCTGGGCTTCCTATTGGCTGTTATTGTCCACACTGCCCACCGTGTCCCTTCACCCCGGCAGGAGCTTCTGGTTCCACACTCCCAGAATCAGCCTCATTCTGCCCCCACGGAGATTCCAGCAATGGGCTGATGGTGCCCATTCTCAGAAGCCAGAGCTCCAGTTTCCGGGGTTCCTTTTCCAGGATGTAACCCCCACATCTTCCCTTTGTTCTTTCTGCCCTGGGTGCTGAAGTTGCTTTTGTAGTTACTTTCACTGCCTCAATCTGAGAATCCCCCCTTTTACATTTTTAGTTCTCCAATATCTGTTTCATCAATTCTACAGAGCACATTTTTTTTTTTTTCTGTTAAAATAACTGGTATGGTTTCTAATCTCCTGGCTTGGGTCTTACTGATTCAGTAAGATTTAGGAAGGACCGAACACTTTAGGAAGGACTCCATGCGAGCAGGACATCATCAGCATTGTTGTGAGTTGCTGTTGTTCTTATTATCCACAAATTATATTAGTAGAGCTTCATTCTTATTTTAAGTCTTGTGAGTTAATGTGACATGTATTTGCCACAAAAGTATTTGGGGCCAAATGATTTTTGGTATCTACGGTTTAGGACTTGTATGCATTTCTGTTCAAATATGAATCGTTTGTGGCCCTAAAGGGGCTAATGCAGAAAGGTACTAGCCCTTCCCTTCTTAACTTGAGCAGTAACATTTCGTTGTTTCTCCACTAGGAAGTGGAAATGAGTAGGGGTCCTTCCCCCTCATAAGCGGGCTACCCTTTGTTTGTGAACCAACAGCCTTCTGTACATCCGCCTTCCCTCTGGCCCTTCTCAGGTTCCCCTTTGCACTTAGCCGCATGTCGGAATCTCACTGGTTTCCTACCTGTTATCAAATTCACCACTCAGTTGATGCCTGTGGTTTTTGTATGATGAATGTGACCTAAAAAATTGCTGAGTGTTCAGTTGATGTCTCCCATGCATTAAATTAAAGAGTGTAGTCATGACTCCTTTTGTTTTTACCCATGACCTGGAACTCAACTTAGGGAGTTTCCTTTGTACCTTCAAATTCTTACCCTCTTACCCACCCTGTGAAAATCAGGAAGAGACCGTCCAGTACCCTCCCAGTCGAAATCTTCCCAGTCAAAATAAATCCTAGTATATCCTTCAGATGATTTTTGAAATGACTCAACACATCCAAACTGGTATTTTCTTCTACTCATGAAGATTACAACCTTTCTGGGTTTTTTTTCCCTTTGGTGCTTTATTTCTTTTATTAAGTTTTTTATTTTAATCCCAGTATAGTTAATACACAGTGTTATATTAGTTTCAGGTGTACAATATAGTAATTCAACAATTCATTGCATTACTCAGTGCTCATCATGGTAGGTGTGCTTTTAATCCCCACCCCCCACCCACCCCCACCTCCCCCACCTCCCCTTTGGTAACCATCAGTTTGTTCTCTATAGTTAAGAGTCTGTTTCTTGGTTTGTCTCTTTCTTTTCTCCTTTACTCATTTGTCTTGCTTCTTAAATTACACATATGGGTGAAATCATATGTCATTTGTCTTTGACTGACTTATTTTGCTTAGCATTATACCCTCTAGATCCATTCATGTTGTTGCAAATGGCAAGATTTCATTCTTTTTTTTTATGGCTGAATAATATTCCAGTGTGTGTGTGTGTGTGTGTGTGTGTGTGTGTGTGTGTGCCACATTTTTTTCATCCATTAATCTATCAATGGGCACTTGGACTGCTTCCATAATTTGGCTATTGTAAATAATGCTAATAAACATAGAGGCCCATGTATACTTTTTTTAATTCAATTTTTTTAAAATTTTTTTTCAACGTTTTTTTATTTATTTTTTGGACAGAGAGAGACAGAGCATGAACGGGGGAGGGGCAGAGAGAGAAGGAGACACAGAATCGGAAACAGGTTCCAGGCTCTGAGCCATCAGCCCAGAGCCCGACGCGGGGCTCGAACCCATGGACTGCGAGATCGTGACCTGGCTGAAGTCAGATGCTTAACCGACCGCGCCACCCAGGCGCCCCTAATTCAATTTTTTTAATGTTTATTTTTGAGAGAGAGAGCACACGAGAGAAACAGAGACAGAGCGTAAACAGGGGAGGGGCAGAGAGAGAGGGACACACAGAATCAGAAGCAGGCTCCAGGCTCTGCGCTGTCAGAACAGAGCCCGATGTGGGGCTTGAACTCATGAACCATGAGATCATGACCTGAGCCGAAGTCGGACGCTTAATTGACTGACTCACCCAGGTACCCCTGCTTGTATCCCTTTGAATTAGTGTTTTTGTATTTTGGGGACAAATACCCAGTAGTGTGATTACTGGATCGTAGGGTAGTTCTATTTTTAACTTTTTTGAGGAAGCTCCATACTGTCTTCCACGGTGGCTGCACCAGTTTGCATTCCCACCAACAGTGCACAAGGTTCCTTTTACTCCACGTCCTCGCCAACACTTGTTGCTTCTTGTGTTTTTGATTTTAGCCTCTCTGGCAGTGTGAGGTGATAGCTCACTGTAGTTTTGCTTTGCATTTCTCTGCTGTTGCATGATGTTGAACATCTCTTCAGGTGTCTGTTGGCCACCTGTGTGTCTTCTCTGGAGAAATATCTAGATGACAATCCTTCTTGCCATGATTTACCACCTACCGAGATCTTAATTTTGTGGAGTCTGATGTATGGGATTTTAGGCTTTCTGATCAGCACGGCTATAAATCAATACCCTGCACCCTCAACCCTAGTACTAATACCACAAACAAAAATACAAACTTTTTCTATTCCAGTTGAACTCCTAAATAGTTTCCAGGGATGATACATCATCAGCACTATCAGCACCATTAGGTGAAGTTATTGAATTCTTACCTTGAGCTAGGCAGTATGCTAAGAATTTTACACTTACCACCTTACAACAATGCTAGGAGTTAGTCACATTACCCTGAATTACAAAATGAGGAAACATGCTTGGACAGGTTGTTCACTTAATAAACGACAGAACTGGGATCTGAAGCCTGGTTGATCTAATTTCAAAGTCTGTGTTTGTAATGACTTCCTTATATGCCTCTGCACTTAAGAAAATAAGGCAAATACATTTACCAGGTGAACTGCAAAATAACACACATACGAAGATGTATACTTACTAATTTATGGAAAATGCAGCATTGGTGTGATTTCCATATTGTAAACTACATTGTGAATGGAAACAGATGCCCGTTTTTTGAACACTCAAGTATGGCCAGGGGCAGGTCCAGAACGTACTAAGAATCCAAAAGTAAACCTGAAGGTTAGAGGGCAGGCCATTTTGGGGGGAAAGGAGGAAAGGAGAGAGTCCGGGGGAGATAGTAAGCATCCAGGACTAAGGAGATTTCTGAAATCCTTTTAGTCTACTCTGCTGTTCTCTGTGGATATTTGGGACCCCTGACAATGTTTACATTATGCTGTCTGCTCAAATCTAAATAATATCAAATAGTTAAAATCTTAAAAAATCCTATCTCATCAGATCTTCCTCCAATTCTTTCAAAAAAATTTTTTAGAAGTGGTCCACACATTAAAATTTTTTGTAGTTGGGGGCGCCTGGGTGGCGCAGTCGGTTAAGCGTCCGACTTCAGCCAGGTCACGATCTCACGGTCTGTGAGTTCGAGCCCCGCATCAGGCTCTGGGCTGATGGCTCAGAGCCTGGAGCCTGTTTCAGATTCTGTGTCTCCCTCTCTCTCTGCCCCTCCCCCGTTCATGCTCTGTCTCTCTCTGTCCCAAAAATAAATAAACGTTGAAAAAAAAATTAAAAAAAAATTTTTTTTGTAGTTGTTAAGTATAATACACATACAGAAAAATGCACCAAGACAGATGTTACAGTTCAGTGAGTTATCACTAAGGGAATACGTGGTAAGCATCACCCAAGTCAAAAAATAGAACAATGGTAACTCTACATGGGCTGTCCTCTTAACCCTTCTCTTCTCCCCAAAATAATTCAGTGTGCATTCCATTGTATCTGGCTTCTCTTACTCAACATTATGCTGAGAATTATCTGTTACTGCCTGTAGCTTTAGTGCAACACTATAAAGTTATCCATTATGTAACTATACTATAATTTATTTATGCATTTTATTTTGATGACATTTAGATTGTTTCCAGTTTGCAGCTATTGGCAATAGTGCTTCTTGGAACATATTTTTTTTTTTCTGGAACATTCTTATTTGTGTCTCTTGCCTAGGTGTACATATTTCTGGCAGGTACATACCCAGAAGTGTAATTACCAAATCATAAGACAGACATAATTTCTGCTTAAGTAAATAATGCTAAGCCTGTTTTCCAAAGTGGTTATAACAATTTACACTGCCATCAGCAGCAAATGACATTGAGAACTTTTTCATAAGTTTATTAGCCATTTTGGATGTACTCTGTGTCAAGGATCTGCTCCTGTTTCTTACCTATTTTTTTATATCATCTCTTTTATGTTATTTTTGTTTGGAGAAATTTGTTACATATTCTGAATATTAAGCCTTTGGCAGTTATATAAATATTTCTCCCCTTATTGTGGTTTGCTTTTTTACTCTCTCAATAGAGTAATAAAAGTCCTTAAATGTAATATAGTACAATTTACCAATGATTTCTCTTATGGTCATTGTTTTTTGTGTCCTGTTTAAAAAATGTTATTCCACCCTAAGATCATGAAGATTTTCTTCTAAGTTCTTTTCTTTTTTTTTTTTAATATTTTTTTCAACGTTTATTTATTTTTTGGGGGACAGAGAGAGACAGAGCATGAACGGGGGAGGGTCAGAGAGAGAAGGTGACACAGAATCGGAAACAGGCTCCAGGCTCTGAGCCATCAGCCCAGAGCCCGACGCGGGGCTCGAACTCACGGACCGCGAGATCGTGACCTGGCTGAAGTCGGACGCTTAACCGACTGCGCCACCCAGGCGCCCCTCTAAGTTCTTTTCTGAAAGCTTTATTGCTTTATTTTTCACATGTAAAATTATGATCTGCCTCGAATTGATTTTTATATATGATTTAAACTAGGGGTTCAAATTTTATTTTCTATATGAGTCTGACTGTCCCGGCACCATTTACTGAAAAATCATCCTTTCCCTAAAGCATCATCTTCTTCATAAACTAAATGTCGTTCATTAACGCATCTGTTTATAGACTCTGTTCAATTGGTCTCTGTCTATTATTTTGCCAAATCCTACACTACTTTAATTATTTTATTTTTTTCCCTTTCAGTCCCTCTACTTTGTTCTTATTTGAGTACCTTGCCTATTTTTGCCCGTTGTATTTCCACGGAAATTTTAGAATCACTTGTTAATTCCCACAACTGGAATTTTTAAAGTTTTTTTTTTTTAATTAAAATCATAACACACATAAAAGAAGGTGCTTAAAGCACACTAATCTTAACTTTTCATACATGCACAACCATGTTACTAACCTGAGATCAAAATCTAGAGTATTTTCAGCACTCCAGAAGATTCCCTCCTGCTGCTTCTCATATACCTCCCAAAAGGAACTCACTGTTTTGACTCTCATTACCATCTGATTAGTTTTGACTGTTCTTGACCTTGTTATTAGGAGAACCATACAGTATGTATTCTTCTGTGTCTGGCTTTTTTTTGTTCAACATAATGTCTTTGAGATTCTTTCATGTTGTCCCATGTATGAGTAGTTTTGTTTTGTTTTGTTTTGTTTTTGATTGCTAGGAGTGTTCCATGATAAGTTGTTAATGTCTGTTCATTTTTATGCCAAAAGCAAATACCAGGTTTCCAGGGCAGAGATCAGAGTTATTAGTATTACCTACAGCAATAACTGCGTCTGTTCCCTCACTCCATTCCTCTCTCTCTCTTCTGGGGAGACGTGGTGAGAGCTAGGTGGGTTCTGTGCATGCACTACAGGAGAGGAAACCCAATATTATTATAATCTGGAAGCTTAGATTGACGACACACTGCTTAGCTGCTGTCCTGTCTTTCTGAGAGAGGGAGAGAAACTCTTTGTCTCTAAGGTTAACAAATACTTTGGAGAGTAAATGAATTCTTTCAGGAAGGCAAAGGGGAAAGTCCCTACCTTGGACCGCAAACATTTGGCTCTGGAGGAGGTAAGTTTTATCATCTTCTGAATGAGAACATATGGCTCCAGGTCTAACCCCCTTGCAATTGTAAGGAGCAGATGAGTCAAGGAAGAGGAGACATTCTATGGTGTGCCTTTTTCCTTTGCTTAAGAAGACAGACTGTCCAGAAGTTGAAAATATTCATGGATCACTGTTTCCCTGACATTTCGTTATATGAATTTACCACATTTGATTTGTCCATTCTTCTGTTGATGGGCCTTTGGGTTATTGCTTGTTATTGGGTTGTAAGAGTCCTTTATGTATTGTGGATATCAGATATGTATGTTGCAAATATTTTCTCCCAGTTCATGGCTTGCCTTTTAGTTTTTACAATCATGCCTGCAAGAGCAAAATTTGTAATTTTGAGAAAGTCTATTTTTTCAATCTTTTCCTTTATGGTTGTGTTTTGGTGTCTCATCTTCAGAAATCTTTGTGTATTCCAAAGTTGAAAATGTTTTCTAGAAATTTTGTAGTTTTACCTTGTACAATTAAATCCACAATACACTGTAAGTTAGTTTTTATGGATGCTATCAGGAAAAAGTAGAGATTAATTCTTTATCTCAGGCAGCTGTCCTTTATTTCTGTTCTATTTGTTGAAAAGATTTTCAGTCCACGTGAAATTGCTTTGGTCACTTTTTTTGGGAAATCTGTTGACCATATGTGTATGGGTCTATTTCTGGATCTCTATTCTTCTCATTGGTCTATTTGTTTATTTTGAGACGAATACCACATTAAAAAAAATAAACTTTTTTGTTTTTATTTATGGACTTTTGTACAGAAAGTTTGCAAAGGCAGTACAAGAAATTTGCATACTTCTCACCCAGTTACATTACCACAGTAAATTTTCTAAACTAAGCAAGTCACACTGGCATATTACTGTTCAGTAAACTTCAGACTGTATTTGGATTTCTCTGATTTTTTTTCCATTGCTGTTCCAGGACCCAATGTAGGGTACCATGTTGACATGTTTCCTCAGTCTCCTCTGGTCTGTGATACTTTCTCAATTTTTCTGTGTTTTGCATGACCATGGCGGTCTTAAGGAGTACTCGCCACGTATCCTGTAGAGTGAAAAAATATCTATGGGTAAATATTAATGTGAGAGTTTAGCAGGGTTTCTAGACATGAATTCAATTTCCAAAAAACAATTGCATGTCTACACACCAACTAGTAGAATGTATAAAATTCTAATGAGTGACATCGAAGAATATTTTTCTAGACAGAGAAATGTAGATTGTGGTTATGGGTTGAGAAATCAATATCTGTTAAAATTAGGTCATAGATACAATGCAATACCAACGAAAATTTTAACAGATTTTTGTGAAAGGTGATTATAAAAGTCTTGACAAGGTGATTATAAAATTCATGTCAAATCTCAAAGGTCCAGAATTAGTAAAGACATCTTTCCAAAAGTTCAGATGGGAGGACTTGCCCTTTCACGTGTGAAGAGTTATTATAAAGGTACAGTGAGGGGCGCCTGGGTGGCGCAGTCGGTTAAGCATCCGACTTCAGCCAGGTCACGATCTCGCGGTCCGTGAGTTCGAGCCCCGCGTCGGGCTCTGGGCTGATGGCTCGGAGCCTGGAGCCTGTTTCCGATTCTGTGTCTCCCTCTCTCTCTGCCCCTCCCCCGTTCATGCTCTGTCTCTCTCTGTCCCAAAAATAAATAAACGTTGAAAAAAAAAAAATTAAAAAAAAAAAAAGGTACAGTGAGATCATGCGGTAGAATAAAGGATCAATGAAACAGTCTATGGAGTCCAGCACTTACACACATTTGATAAAAGAGAATATTTTAGATGAGTGGGGAAAGAATGGGATTTTCAGCGGATGGTTCTGGGAAAATTGGTATCAGCAGGTTTGTTTCTTCTGAGAGGGGGAGTAAGGGGGAATCTGTTCCAGGCATCTCCCCTAAGCTTCTGGTGGTTTGCTGGTAATCCTTGGTGTTCCATGGCTTGTAGATACATGACCCCAATCTGTTAACCTTGTGCCACATCACCTACAAAAATAATTTGAGGTGGATTAAAGAAAGAGCTGTTATAGGTTAAATGATGTCCCCTCCCCAGTTGTCAGAAAATGAACTAATTTGGAAATAAGGTTGTTGCAGATGTGAATTAGTTAAGTTCAGATGAGGTCATACGGGAGGAGGATGTGTCTTTAATCCAATATAACCGACGTCCTTATAAAAAGGAGAAATTTGGATGCAAACATGCACACAGGGAGAAGGCCATATGAACATAAAGGCACAGATTGGGGTCACGCATCTACAAGCCATAGAACGCCAGAGGTTACCAGTAAACCACCAGAAGTTTAGGGGAGATGCCTGGAAGAGATTCCCCCTCATTCCCCCTCTCAGAAGAAACAAACCTGCTGATACCTTGATTTTAGACTTCTAGCTTCTGGAACCAAGAGATAATAAATTGATGTCATTTAACCCACCTTTGTGACGGCAGCACTAACAAACCAATCCAAGAGCTGTGAAGGCAAAGCCAAAAAAGATTTTAGAAGACAGTATAGTAGAGTATCTATATCAACTTAGAGGAGGAAAGCATTTCTTAAGCATAGAAAGCATTAACTATAAACAAAAAAATTGATGTTTGACTACATTAAAATTAAGAATTTCTGCTCATCAAAAGGCAATGAAAGAGAGTTAAGAGACAAGCTACAAATTGTAAGACTATATATGCACCATATGTAGCATAATGTATCATATATATTATATAGAATATATATTATATATACATATATTCTGTATACATATATAATACATATACATATTATATATAATATACATGTATGTATACAGAATATATGTATATATATTTCTGGATACTAAACAATTTTCATTTAATTTCAAAGAACACTCTTCACTAAGAGATTTGTGATGTTGTTTTGGTCATTTCTTTTCTATTCTGAGGTTCAGAATTACTGTGGAAAATGGAACACTAGTCCTAGAAGAAACAATGGCTTCCGGTAGGGTTTATAAACACCCACAGAAGTTATGTTCATCAGTACCATACCGAATGGTGGCAATAAAGAAGATGAAAATTCTTGAAAATATTGAATGACCTTGGCATTTATGATCACCAGAAAGTTCTCAATGCAACAACTGTTGGTATAATAAGTCCAGCCGGTGGTTGCACCTGCTGGGAATGCTAATTAGCTAGAGTATGTTAAAAGAAACCAAAGACTCCTCTTTTCTGGTATGGAAAGACAAAGCACAACACTAATAATTTGCTTTAGTCCAAATCCAGAGGTAGTCTGGCTTTACTTGGTAGTAGCATAGTTCCCTCTGCTGGGTAATTTAGGGAATTCAGATCTGAAGACTTTTTTAGGTTGGCACATAGCTCATTGCAGAGTTTTTATTTCAAAAGGAGAGACCAAGATAATACTGAAGAAGAATGAAACTGGACAAGTTACACCAAGATATCAAAGCTTACTGCAAAGCTCTAAATTAGTAACTTAGAATTCATTAAAATTAACAACTGCTGTTCATCAAAAATACTGTTAGAGAGTGAAAGAGCACAAGCAGAAGATATTTGCAACGTATATGCATGTGGAAAGAATGCAGAAAATGTGAATAACCCCTACAGACCGATGAGAAAAAGGTAGACCACCCAATATAAAAAGGGGCAAAAGTTTTAACAGGTACTTTAACAAAAAAAAAAGCGATTAAAATGACAACAGGCCTTTGAACATCAGCCTCATCAGTCATCAGGGCAACACAAACTAAAAGTGCAACGGGATACTAATACCTTCCCAATATGATGGTTAAATGATACCCAGCGTTGGTGAAAAGTTAGAGCAACCAGGACTCTCATATATTGTTGGTGCAAGTGTTAAATTGGTACAGCTACCTTGGAAAACTGTTTAGCAAAACTGCTTCTAAAAAGGACCGGGTTCAGGGATAGATGATCTGTGTAGTCGCACGGGGCCTGAAGCTCAGCAGAGCTCTATTGCATGGTTTAATGCCCTGCTGGCCACATCTTGAAATTCTGAATGATTTTCTCTTTAAACGTGTTTTTGTCTGTTTGTGTTTTGTTTTGTTTTGTTTTGTTTTGTTTTGTTTTGTTTTTGGTAAGTGAAGTCTTGTCGCGAGTAGGGACCATGCACCTGAGCAGGGAGGTAGCTATAGCCTGTGGGTCTGCCATTGTTCTTTGCTGCCTCAGTCACCTACAGCATAACACCATGCCCGCGAGCACCAAATTCTGTGCAGCCCACGCCTGAGCGGTCACTCAAAGGAGTACAGGGTGCATGGGTGCTGCTGACATCCCCAAGGAGCCTCGTTTCCACCAGAACCAGAACTTGCCCTGAATGTAGAAAGAAGGCAGTGCTGTTTTCAGAAACATGAAAAACCAAAGAATCCTGTCATATCCTTTCTTACTGATGTCACTTCCCTGCATTAGCCAAACACATATGCTAGAAATAAGAACATGGGAGGAAAGGAAAAGATAGGGCAACCTACAGTTCTTTATCCTTTTAGTCCTTCTTTCTCACCAGTAGGCGGAGGGTAGGAAGTGTTGGTATAATGTGCACATACCAAGAAACAAAATAAAAATATCAGATTTAGGGGGTGCCTGCCTGGGTGGCTCAGTCGGTTAAGCTTCTGACTTCGGCTCAGGTCATGGTTCGTGGGTTCGAGCCCCAGCATCAGGTTCTGTGCTGACTGCTCAGAACCTGGAGCCTGCTTTGCATTCTGTGTCTCCCCCTCTCTCTGCCCCTCCCTGCTCACGCTCTGTCTGTCTCGTTCTCTCTAGCTTGAAAATAAATAAACATTAAAAAAAATCTGATTTACAAAATGGAAGAACATAAGGGAAGGAAAACAAAAATAATATAAAAACAGGGACAAAACATAAGAGACTCTTAAATATAGATCACAAACTGAGAGTTTCTGGAGGGTTCGTGGGTAGGGGGATGGGCTAAATGGGCAAGGGGCATTAAGGAAGGCACTTGTTGGGATGAGCACTGGGTGTTATATGTAGGGGATGAATCACTGGAATCTACTCCTGAAATCATTATTGCACTATATGTTAACTAACTTGGATGTAAATTAAAAAAAAAATATATCTGATTTAGTTCAATGCAGCATTTTCAGTGTTCTGTTAAGAATGGAATCCATATGCACCTACAACTACAAAATACAAACTGTGTAATTGTAGTGATTCTCATACAGATGAAATGCTTTTAAATTTGCATTTAAAACTGCCAATGAACAGTATAACGGGGAATGGTGAAATCCATGCTAATATCTGAACGTTTTAATTTTTCTTTACTTAAAGTGACATTAAATGGCAAAGAAAAGAACACAACAAGTTGAGAGAGATCGTGGAAAAGAGGAAAGAGTTTTATGTTTTAGTACCTTGGATGGCACTTTCCCCTTACCTTTTAAGCAAGAAGCCTTGCATTTTCATTTTGCACTGAGCCCTGCAGATTATGTAGCTGGCCCAGTTTATGAATCAGTAATTTTAATCCTGGAGACGTACTCAACAAAAATGAATGCTTACTTTTGCCAAAAGACACGTATGAAAATGTTAGTAACAGATTTATTCATAATAACCCCAACTGAAAAATAACCCAAAAGTTTACCAACAGTAGAACATATCAACCGTATATGTATATATCTATACTAGAATACTAGCATGCTAACAATACTGGCAATAATACTAGCAATGAAAACAGATTATTGCAACAAACAGCAATATGAGTGAATCTGACAGATGTGATGTTGAACAAAAGAAGTCAGACATAAAAAGAGTATATACTCTGTGATTTCATTTATGAGTTCAAAAAACAGACTAAACTAAATACATGCATAATGACGGGCAGAATAATGATTACCTTTTGGGGGTTGTGAGAGGGAGGGAAAAAGAGAGACTTCTGAGGAGCTGGGAATGTTTTCTATGTTAACCTGGATGGTAGTTAAATTTATGCGTATGTAACATATGTAAAAATTAAGCCAGTTGAACCCTTAAAGATATGTATAAATCACGCCTCAAAAAGAGGGAAAAGGAATAAATTATCTTTCTCAAAATTGTGTCCTTATTATATACCATGATAATTGTGAAACTTTCTGCGTTGCGTGCGTGTGAGAGAGAGAGATACAGAGAGACAGACAGACAGAGGTAATGCCCTTAGCTACCACTGGGTGGCCTATTGTTCCTGTTCCTGTTGAGTGCACTTGGGTAAGAGACCTAAGGAAGCATGTATCTGTCTACATTCCCGACTGTTTGCCTTTTCATTGACATAAACTGTTTGTAAGTAGTGGCATTTTGTTATTATAGGGCACTATTTTGTTTTAGGTCTGAATTCCTGATTCGAAGATCGCCTGTAATTAACTTTTGCACTCTTCTGTCTAAAGTGTGCAAGTTGAGTTTAGGCTCATAGCTTAGGCGTTCATGTATAATTGCTTTCCTGTATAATTATTTTTATTATACTGATGATCTCATTTTCTTTAAAAAGTTTATTTATGGGGCGCCTGCGTGGCTCAGTCGGTTGAGCGTCCGACTTCGTCTCAGGTCATGATCTCAGGGTTGGTGAGTTCAAGCCCCGCGTCGGGCTCTGTGCAGACAGCTCGCAGTCTGGACCCTACTTCAGATTCTGTGTCTCCCTTTCTCTCTCTGCCCCTCCCCAGCTTGTACTCTGTCTCTCCCTCTCTCAAAAATAAATAAACATTAAAAAACATTTTTTTTAATGTTTATTTATTTATACTTGAGAGAGAGAGAGCATGAGTGGGGAAGGGGCAGAGAGGGAGACAGAGAATCCCAAGCAGGCTCTGAACTGTCAGCACAGAGCCCAATGAGGGGCTTGAACTCATGATCCAGGAGATCATGACCTGAGCTGAGGTCGGATGCTTAGCCAACTGAGCCACGCAGGCTCCCTGTGATGATCCCATTTTTAATTTTCTCTAGAATCTTGATTTCATATGACAGTTATTTTTATCACTTGCTTTTTTCTATGTTTGGAATGTTCCTCCTCTGACATACACATTATCTGACCCTTAATTTCAGGGTGCTGCTCAAATGTGCTCAGAGAGACCTTGTATGATCACCATGCCAAATAACACCAATCCCCTTGTCAGATTCTATGTTCTTACCTTGTTTCTCTTGTTTCTTTTCCCTCCTCCTTCCTTCCTTCCTTCCCCCCTCCCTCCCTCCCTCCTTCTTCTTCTCTTTCTTTCTTTCTTTCTTTCAGCACTTAAGATGACTTGAAATGTCTATATATGTATGTATATTACTGTCTTGTCTTCTCCGGTAAGAATGTAACCTCCAAGAGGGTGAGAATTCTTCTGTTGCTCACTGCTTGGCACCTAGTAGGTACATGATGACCATCTGTTGAAGGAATGACAAAGCTTGGTCTCAAAACCAAGAACAAATATAATTTTGGAATTTTGCATTTTCTCATCTGTTGAACATTAACATCTCTTAAATTTTTGATGCAATTTAAAACATTGCAACTCTGGAGAGATGAATGATTAGGCCGAAAGAAAAACCCAGAAATGAGGAAAGATAAATATGATTGGTAGAACCCGGTTGGTCTGAAATGGGAATCTTCCTGGAGTTTCAGAGGGTTCCGAGGTTGGAAGGACAAAGCAGAAGTGAGCATCTAGGGAGAAGAGTGAGCCTCATCCTCGTGTGCACCGCACGCACGTCAGAAATGCACCCCGCTTGCCACTGGATGTCACTGTTGGCTCACGCTCTGGAGTGGGGTGTCCTCCCTAGTCCCTCTGTGCGTGAATATGTAATGTGTTAGTTTACAACCGTGACAGAGGGCGCAGCCTCACCTGTGCAGGCTTCCTCAATATGGGACCACTTACTGTTCCTCCATAAAATTGATGTTCGGTTCTGAGCGGCACAGAAAGGTGTAGAAGACGTGAGGGATCTCGAGGGCGGCTCTCCACTCGGGTCTCAGCCTTACAGCCAGGCTCAGGAGCAGGAATGCAGCTGCCAGGAGGAACAGAAGTGCCGTTTATCTTTCATTCAAGAGTGACTGACTCTTCTACAGGCCCAGACTTGGAAGCAAGGACAAGGAGTTATTTGGGTTTCACAACTGGTTTAGATTACATTCGAAGATAACTCTAAGATCCTTCCATTAAAACAAAACAAAACAGGAAATGACAAGTCGGGCTTAATGAGTAGGTTATGTCAGAACACGACAGTTGCTCTCACTTTGAAAGAACTTAACAGCTCGAGGTTACAGCCTGACTCAAAAGTGTATCTTCAGCCCGTCCCATTAAGCTGTTCGACCGAAGACATTACCTGTTTGCCTCCCATACTTATCCACACATAGAAACAATAAAGTAGGCAAGTTGCTACAGCCTTCTGACCCACTGCTTCCCTCCTGCCCCTTTAAGCCTATACTCATATTTATCCTTCATATCAAGGTATAAATATAGGCATTTGCTACACCCCCATTAGGAGTATTTCCTTTAAAACTCACTTATTCAATCTTTCAACAACTATTTATTGAGTACCACCTTCTAAGACTGAGCACTGTTTTAAGAGCTGGGGACACAGCAGTGACAAAGGACATTAAGTCTCTGTTAACAGTGGAGCCCACCTTCTAGTGTCTAAACGGAGATTAAAATCTTAAACTAAAGGGAAATGGCCCAGGTTGTTTCTGTTGACGTCAACCAGTAAGTGGAGATGCGTTGGCCTTCCCATCACCCGAGAGGGTGGTTTGACAGCTCGGTGAGTGAAGAAGGCTCTAGAGAGAATCACCGCATCCCAGCATGGGCCACTCCATCTACCTTCACGAGTGCACGGACTCACTGCACAGGCCTCTTCACAATGGGGGATCACTTACTGTTCCTGCACAAAATTGACTTTGGGTTCTTGAGCAGTGCAGACGGCCTTTCCTCCTGTACATTTTCGTTCTCTCCAATCGGTTCACAAATAGCAGAAGAGATTTTTCTTTTTTTAAGGCAAATCTATTCTTGTAGCTTTCTTGCTTCAAACCCTTCAGTGGTTTATCATCACTCTTAAGATAACAACAGTCTCTATTGGGCTGTGACTTGTCCCCTGCCTTTGCCTCCAGCCTCATCTGGTTCCTTTCTTCCCCTGTTTCATTTCCACTCTAGAGATTTATTGGCCACTCTCAGTTCCCCTCAGTGCCAGGCACGTTTCTGTACCAAAAGTTCTGTAGATGCTATTTCCTTTGTCTGGAAGGCTCTTTTGTAACCATTCTTCCCCCTCACACACATACCCCTTAGTGTTGTCTTGAACTCCAGTCACTTCTGCAGTGAAGTCTGTCTCCCTCGATGAATCAGGTTTCCCCTATTCCGTAGTCCTGATAACAGGGATGCCCACTGCACCTGTCAGATGCCTGAGCCTGTGCACTGCCTTTCCTGTCATCCTATCCCAGTTCACCATCGCTGAACCCTTTGACGGTTGACCCATACAATGTACCAGGGTATCAGTTTTCTACTTACCACCCTCGGTGGGGTCCTCATTGCCAGCTGGCCAGTGGGCAATCTATCTCCAAAATCCCATATCAGAGTCTACTTCCCCGAAACCGTTGCTGTGACCAAGTGTCTTTAGTTGGGTCCTCTGGAAAGAGCTCTGAAATGGAGACTTATGGTTGGTTGTTTATTGGTGAATGCACCAAGGATCGACACTGGTGATGGACTGAGGAAAGCAGTCTGGGTAAAGTGGGGGTGAGGTGTGATGTAGTTGTAACAGAAGCTTCAGCCAGCCCCATCAGGGGCTCTGGAGCCGGGAGGGCCCTTTACGGTTGTCGCAATTGAAGCAAGGGGCTGCCGGGCTTTGTAACTCTACCTCCGTGAGTCACTGGGGGGGGGGGGGGGGCAGCTGCTCCAGAGGGAAGCATAAACGTGGGTAAGGGAGCTTCTTTCAGCCAAGAACAGTTCCCTGGGAAGGACACACCTATGACAGCCAACACCTCTGGCAGCAGAAAAAGGAATATCTCCGTCTGAAGTGTAGATCTGGTTGGTACAGTGTGATGTCCATTCTGGCAACGTAGCCAGGCTTTTCACACATGGGGCTTTAAGAAATCATTGATGGGCTCTTTCATTTCTGTGAAACACAAACCTGCTTCCCTGAGCTGATCCTACTTTGTTACTCTCTTTGCTTTTAGAGTCTATCTTCGTTGACATATTATCTCTGCCTTTTATTGTTTTGAACCTAGAGCACAAGTTTCCCTGGTAGAAAAGGAAAACTTGACTGGAAAGCTTTCTATATACCAGACACAGTGCTGCGTACTTTAGGTATGTCTTCTTTTCAAACACTAAGCTTTATTAGTGTTTTCTCCCAAACTCTGTTGAACCCTTAACTACCTCTTTGTTTCCCCATTTTATTTCTGAGATTTTCGTAAAGGTGTTCTAAAATTTCACTTTGAAATGAAAACTTCTAGTGGTAGTGTATATACTAGACGCAGTAATAAGATGAAAACTAGCCAAAAAGTGGCAAAAGGTATTTTACCATTATATTTAATATATTATGAATTCCTTCATCATTTTTTTAAGTTGCTAAAACTGATGCATCCTTACTACTTAACATGAACTTTGCCATAGCAAGAACTTTTAATATCTGCCTTATACGTTTTTGTATGTATATTATCTGCAGATTTCTGCAAACGATAATTGCAAACAGGAATGGGTTTTTAAATGAATGATTCCACAGCTCTCCAGAAGCATGCTAAATCCTATACCGTGCATTCTATAATTCTGAATGGGACATTTATTTCTAGCCCCTTGTAGTCCCAACTGTGTAGTGAAAATTGAAATGTATATCACCTGGATTGCCATAATATTCTTTTGTCTATTGACCTAATATTTTTAAAAACTTTGGATCATTATATGTATTTTTTCTTTTTCATTTTTAGAAAGAGAAAGCACATGCAAGCAGAAAGGAGGGGCAGAGGGAGAGAGAGAGAATCTAAACAGGCTCCAGACTCAGTGCGGAGACCTACCCGGGGCTTGATCCCGTGACATGATCCCACGATCCTGAGATCATGACCTAAGCCAAAATCAAGAGTCAGACACCCAACCGACTGAGCCACCTGGGTGCCCCTAGATCGTTATATGGTGATCTTAGAGTCTGTTCACTATTTTTAGCTGTGTTTCCATATGAATCAGCTATTCCAATAGTCAGTCTAATGGGATTAGCACAGGATGAGAGGTAGCCCTGATGACCAGAATCTAGTGTGGGTTCTAGAATGAGCCTCTGTGTTCTCATATGTGAAAAAGAGCTAATGTTTATATCAGATAGTGCTGTGAGATCAGCTAAGAAAACCTATGTAGAAGAGCTTTGAAAACAGTGAGATTTTAAAATGAAACCATTATTACTAAAAAGAAACATATAAGGAGAAAGAAATGTAAAATACACCAATTGACTGTGTGCTGTGTACCAGGTACTTTATACAGATTATTTCACAACTATGCTAAGGGGCAGGTATTATCATCCCCATTTTAAGGATGAGAACACTGAGGCGGAAAGAGCTTAAATAACCTCTTAAGGCCACTGACTAGTAAGTGTCTGAGCCATGATTAACGCTTAGTTTAGGATTCCAAGCCCCGCCTTTCGTTTGCTTCACCGAAGTTGGTTTTCAATTAATTGTGTATAATCCGTGCAGATCGGTTTACTATAAGTTTTTCCATCCCTTCTCCCGCCCATCTCTTTCCTAGTCATCTCCAGTAGTGCTCCTTGAAATCTCATGGAGGCAGTGGGTTACGATGTAAAATCTCTTGCTTTGGGCATTGCGGTTTACCTTGTCTCTCATATTTGTTTTAGCTCAAGAACTCTGAACTCGAGAACGCATATTACCACTGCTAGTCATGTGTATCTTTCTATATCTAATTTCAGTCCTTGGAGGGAAGAAATTGGTTTGAGGATGCATCTCACAGGTCAGTTCCAGAAGGTCAGGAGGTGCAAATGAGCTGAGCTGTTGATTCAGCTGAAGTAATTCTGATGAGCACATGCTTGCATGTGGGTCTATAATGTGGTTCATCTCCATAAAATCCCAAGCTTTATGGGTTTGAAAGCATTAACTCATGTCTTAGGAACATCCCACATAGATTATTATAATTCTTGGTATGCTGCCTGACCATCTGCTTACCTACAGGAATTACAATCAGATAGAATGGCCCCGCTCAAATCTAGGCTCAGAAAAGAAATATGAGAATACCTGAGTCTTTTTGTTTTGTCGAAACAGCACTATTTTTGTACACCCTGCCCAGCATAATAATAAAAAGTATGTTAACTTGGGATTTTTTCTTGCTTCAAATTGATTAGACTAGGACCGTAAAGTTCTCTCTCCTCCTCTTGGTTTTTTTTTTTTTTTTTAATGAGAATGTATCAACGATCTCATGCAGCATGCCTGTAAATTAGTGATATTTAAATGCTTGTTGCCTTGTATTCTGCAAAGGTGTCTACCTAATTTCCGTTTGCAGATTTAGCTAAATCACAGGGAAAAAATTTACAGCAGCTCTATTGGGTCACCTAGGCATGGTTTTAGTGGAAGAAAGGAAAAATGTGAAGCGGAATGAACAGATTCTCTTTATTTCCTTTACCTCTGATAATGAAATATTAATGTTTTATGCACTTTGATAGCTAAATAACTATCAGATAGTTACTTAGATAGCTAAGTAACTGACAGGAAAAACTCAGCATACTCCAGCAAAGAGTTGGTAGGACCTAAAGAATGTCATGGTTATTAAGACTATAATGAGGGGTGCCTGGGTGGCTCAATCGGCTGATGAGGGGCGCCTGGGTGGCTCAGTCAGCGAAGCATCCGACTTCAGCTCAGGTCATGATCTCATGGTTTGTGGGTTTGAGCCCCGCATTGGGCTCTCTGCTGACAGCTTGGAGCCTGGAGCCTGGAGCCTGCTTCGGATTCTGTGTCTCCCTCTCTTTCTGCCCTTCCTCTGCTCATGGCTTGTGCTCTCTCTCTCTCTCTCTCTCTCAAAAATGAATAAACATTGAAAAAAGTTTTAAAAAAAAGACTATAATGAGATTTCTGTGAAAATCATGATGATCAAATATTCATTTCTTAGTTGCATGCAAACAAGATAAAAATACTAAATTTCAACTCCCCTCATCCATTCCTTTCTTCACTTGATCTCATATGATCACATGACTATCTGGGTACAAAATCCGGATGGAATCCATTTAGTATGAGAACTACATTTTTCCTGTTATTCTATTATCATTTTTTTCTACTATGGCAAAGACTGATCAGAACACACGTGCATGTGAAAGTGATGTCATGACTTAACGCCTATGTGGGTTAGTTATCTCCTATCCATCGCCAGAGATTATACACTTAACCTATGGGGCCACTGGAAGAACCAGACGAAATAGTGTAAATCTGTGATCACTCTGGGATCATCAAACCTCAGAACGATCCCTGTTTTCTCTTCTTCGCTCCTCACTTCCTCCTCCTTTCCTAACTTCCACAAATATTTTATTGATATACTCTAAGCACTGGCAATTTACCACTCTTGAGGATGCAAAGAGGAACAAGCAGGCACAGTACTTTCCCTTAGGAATATCACAATCTGTCATATGATTTCACTCATATGTGGAATTTGAGAAACAAAACAGATGAATATAAGGGAAGGGAAGTAAAAATAAGATAAAAACAGAGAGGGAGACAAACCGTAAGAGACTCTTAAATTCAAAGAACAAACTGAGGGCTGCTGGAGGGGTGTTGGGTGGGGGGACGGGCTAAATGGATGATGGGCATTAAGGAGGGCACTTGTGGTGAGTGCTGGGTGTTGTATGTTAAGTGATGAATCACAGGGTTCTACTCCTGAAACCATCATTATATTGTATGTTAACTAACTTGGATTTAAATTAAAAAAAATTTTTTTTAAAAGGGAGATTACACTCTAGTGGGTGAGATAGACATTAAACAGCTCATTCATGTCACCAGAACCCATGACGTTACATTTGTAGTAAGTGCTATGTCTAAAAATTCCTGGATGCTGTGGGGGTAAAATGTATTAGTATATTCTTTCCTTTTTGAAAAAAATATTTATTTATTATTTTTTTTTTTTGACAAAGAGAGAGAGAGAATGCATGCACAAGGGAGAGACAGAGAGAGACGGAAAGAGAGAATCCCAAACAGGCCCCGCACCCTCAGCAGAGCCTGAAGCAGGGCTGGAACTCACAAACCTAGAGACCATGTGCTGAGCTGAAACCAAGTGCTTAACCAACTGAGCCACCTGGGTGACCCTGTTTTCTTTTCTTTTTATTAGCATTTCCTTTTCTTGTTTCGAAATTGAAATATAATTGACATATAACATTATGTTAGTTTCAGGTATACAACATAATGATTTTATATACATATATATATATCTCAAAATGATAATCAAAATAGGTATAGTTAACATCCATCACCACACAGTGTTTTCTGAAATGAGATTATTTCTTTGCTATTTTGCTGTCAAGAAGAAACATTCTGGAATTCAACAAGCCATTTCTTATCACTTCTTTTCTGTTCTTCTCTCTACTTCTTAACCAGTCCCAACAACTGCCCATTGGTGTTTTGAGCTAATGCAATTTTATGAGAAAATAGTCATAGTTCTAATGCCTTTGCATAGCCCAAATACCATTACATACCTTTGAAAAGGACAATTTAAAAATCATATTTTATGTTTTCATTCTATTTTTCTTAGACATGACTCTAATATTGTCCTGCTTGGGTATGTGTATTTTTTCAAGTATTGCTAACTTCCACCTGAAGACAAAAGTCTGATTTTTATCAAGGCTCAAAGAACTTCAAAGAGTTTTGTCCTTAAAACAATGCTGGTAAGTAACTAGGGTGGGCTGCAGGGGGCGCCGGAGGAGAGAGGTGTTTTGGTGTTGGGACAGGGCTTGTAAAAGTAGGAAATGGATTGGCGCAAACCCTAAGGGCCCGAGTTGTGTGTGTGTGTGTGTGTGTGTGTGTGTGATTCTGGTACTCTAAAGTTTGGCTTTGAAGTGTAGCTATGGAATTCATTATCAATTGGTTTATCCTCCTCTTGGTTTATTTATAGAAGTTTTCCCAGTGTGTGCCTGTGAATATTTATTCTATGGGATGTTAACAAGTGTTAATGTGGGGGAAAAAAAACCACAACAACAAAAAGCCACAAAACTGTCCATGGTCAAATAAGTTTCTTTACTGCCAGACTTCTCAGAAACTTTAAACACCAAGGCACATTGTGAATTATCAAGAGAGGAATCATAGACAGTATCTATTCAAATTTATTTGATGATTAACCTTGTTTTTATAGAACATCTTATAGGAATTAATACTGCCTGGAATGAAGTTTGGGAAACAGGCTTAGATTACTTTCTGAGTAAATTTATCCTTTTGAGGATACCAGTGGATGACGAAGAAGATGTTTCATAACCTATAGAATAGTAGAAAACAAATTCAGTCTGGATTAAAGTGTTGTTATAGATAATTTACAAAATGGCTCATTCACAGGGAGAAAATCACTGAGGATCAAGAGTTACTATGATTTAATTTCACAAAGGAATGATGAACGTGGGCACTAGTGTAATTTTTTACATACATTGTGAAATTTGGCAACTGCAACTTGTTCCTAGGTATTTTAGGATCAATTATGTAAAGTAGAATCATTGTTATTTTGTTTCTTTCAACCCAACACAGCTGACTTTTAAAAATTCTAGATTCACTCATTTGATTTAAGTAGCCCTAGTTTGAAGTATTTCCATCCTTCTTTACTGCAAATGGATTTCCTGGTTAGGGTATGGCTTCACTGGAGATGAATAAAAGGCAAACATAACTGAATGCTGCATGATTTCATAACTCTGTAAAAACATATCGACCAGTTTGAATTGGTCTATGAAGATCTCTTTCTGTTTATTTCAGTCCCAGCCTTCCTAATTACTCTAGCTCCTATGTTCAGTCAGACTTTATGGTGTCTCTTTTTGGATTCTAATTCCAAATTCCATTTCCTAATTTATTGATAGAGGCAAAAACTACAGTTGTACTTCTTTTTTTCTCTCTGGCATCTGAAAAAAAATGTTTGCCGTATTTTCTGAAACTAGATTCTTGAATCTTTCTTTATCATCCTTTAACTCATTAGCCATGTAGTAAGAAACTTAACAGATAAAGTAGAAACATATTTCAGCTGATTGGAACCATCCCTATTAGGAGTTAAAAAGAGGACCCCGGCTTACATTCCAGTGTGAAGGTAGGAGTTTCTTAGGTACTAGAATTGAGGAATGGATTTAGACATCAAAATTTTCATTTCCACCATAGCGTTCAAACAGAAATCTTGTTTTAAAAATTAAAATGCTCTAAAATCTCTGCTCAGAAAGTGTACCAGATGAATAAATTGTTATAATACATTTGCACATAATGAAACATTGTCTAACACTAAGTAATGTTGGGAGAGAAGTGGAGTTTAAACTCACCTCGGTCCTAGGATGTTCTCATATCAGTCCTGGGATATGTCCCATATCATGGGACATTCCTTATTGTCAGTTTGGATTTCAAAGTCAGCTCAAAAGGAGGATTTCTTTATTCCCTTTCTTTCTTTTATTTTTTTAAAGTAATTATCTATCATCATGATATAATTATGATTGCAGTATATTGATTTTTAAGATGTAAAGAAAGCCATTTATTTAACATTTATTCAACAACTGTGGGTGGTTGGGTATCTGATGTACACAGTGTTCTCTCTCTTTTTCTCCTATCATCTGAGCCAGGGAAACATCTCAACACAAAGGGAAGGCATCCTCTTGGTGTTGGGATGCACAGCAGGCTATGGAGCACGTGGCTAGGACAGTGGCTTGGGAGAGCTATGGTTCACAGAAGGTGAGGGCTCAGCTAGTTTCATATGATCATTGATTAATTCAGTTATTCATTCAGTGTAGACTGAGCATCTACGGTATGCCAGGAAATATATTTGCAAAGTCAGATCCCTGAACAATTCAAAGTCAAGCTGATGCTGAAATTGCTACCCAGCGATAGGAAGCCTGAACATTGCCTCGGGAGTGACTTAGCACAAACAGGTAGAGGATTTTTATAATAACGTTCCAAACCAGCTTTAGTTCTCCCCTGATGCTGAGGCTTCCAGGTATTTAAAGAGCTGGTACTTTAACGGTCTAGGTAGAGGTTTTAATTCAACTGGGACGCTGGTTGCAGTTAGTTCATGGGCAATTGAGGATAATGCTAACAATTTCCTACAATTATTGAAACATTATACTTTAGGAAGAGCTCTCATAGCAATTAATTGATTTAGCCCTTATAATTCTGTAACGTAGAAGGCTCTGACCTGCCGATATCACATATGGAGTAACGATCAGGATCACCTGACTACATGTCCATTCTCATCTCTTTCCCCAACTTGCCTTCCCAAGGCTTCGAGAAGGGGTCAGCCAACTACAGCCTATGGACCAGATCTAGTTTGCGGGCCAAATCCAGCTGTTTTTGAACAGTCCGAGCACCATGAATAATATTTATATTTTTAAAAGATTGTAAAAATAAAGAATAATATGCAGCAGAGTCAGTATATGGCCTGCAAAACCTAAACTATTTACCATCTGGCTCTCTTAGTCCATTCAGGCTGCCACAATAGCATACCACGGACTGGGTGGCCTCTAAACAAGAGAGATTTATTTCTCACAGCCCTGCAGGCTGCAAGTCCAAGATCCGGGTGCCAGCACAATCAGGTGAGGGCTCTCTTCTCAGTCACAGATGTCTCCTGTGTCCTCACAGGATGGAAGTGGCAAGCTAGCTCTCAGAGCCTTTTTAGAAGAGCCCCAATCTGATTCGTGAGGATTCCATGACTCCTCCCAAAGGCCCCTCCTCCTAATAACATGACCTTGGGCATTATATTTTCAACACATGAATTTTGGGGAGGACACAGACCATTCAGACCATATAGCACTGCCCCTTTATTTTAGAAGTTTGACAGCTTTTGGATTAGCGGCTTATGCATGGGTCTTCATGCTCTTTAGAGACGATTAGTATCATTCACTCTGAAGAAAAAATTGGAAAAATTAATAGTAATCCAAAAACCTGTCAAAATTCTTGTGACATAATCTTAAAACCAAGCCAGAATGGGCCTGCTGAAGAGTATGAAGAATGGCAGCTTAAAAATGGGTTACACCTGGGGCGCCCAGGTGGCTCAGTCGGTTGAGCATCCGACTTCGGCTCAGATCATGATCTCACGGTTCCTGGGTTCGAGCCTCGCCTCGGGCTCTGTGCTGACAGCTCAGAGCCCGGAGCCTGTTTCAGATTCTGTGTCTCCCCCTCTCTCTGCCCTTCCCCCACTCATGCTCTGTCTCTCTCTGTCTCAAAAACAAATGAACATTTAAAAATAAATAAATAAATAAAAATAGGTTATACCTGGCCCTGGACCAGTAATGTGTCAGAACTCGCTTGCAAGAGCTGACTGTGCATGTCTGTTCCTAGCTCCAAATCTAGTGATGTCAACTTGGTAGCTTGACAAGGCCACGAGGGAAGTAATTCCACCACAGAAATTGGCAAGCTCTACCACTTGGGACCTTTTCTCCCCAGAAAGCTGGTTCTGATACATTTCCCAGTACGCCTCTAAATACACGTTATTTTATGTCTGAAGTCATTTATAGCCCAAGCTGATGTACTCATTCTGGTAATAAAATGACTTGAGTGTTTTAATTTCATAGAAGCTAAATTTTGACGTGATACTGATAAATTTTCTCAGAACCCAACTCATCCATGTAAGGGGAATAATACAATTCACTACACTGTTGCCTTGTGAGAGTTGACTGTGTTAATATTTGCAAATATTCAGGAAGTTTTCAAAGGTGAAACATTTAACGCAATGTTTACACATTCTAATTATGCTATCAGTGTCAGTCTTCATATCCAAATTCCAGCTCTGTGGAACAGAGCACATTCGGACAAATCGTATCTAGGTCCCATCTGGAGACAACTTTGGCTTGGAGTCAGAAGAATGCACTGTTCATGCTGTTCCCCCCTTTACCGCTTTGCATCTCAGGCAAGTCAACCTCAGTATGGCTGACTCTACCCATTTGTAGAAAGAGCTTAATGTCACCCATCTTGCCAGTTGGCGGGAGGATGAGACAAGATAATAGATGGGGAGGCACTTTGCTAACGGTAACACGTCACGCAAACATAAGGTATGATTATCTTACAACAATAAGATATTGAAATGCGTGTGGTAAGACTCAGCCTGACATTCTGTTGAAAAGAAGAAATAAATGAGTCACATCTTCCTTTGCCTCTCACCCTCTTCTGTCAAAAGTGGTGAATCACTGGCCAAAAATGTAAATGAGACTGTCATAAAGACTGATATGGAAGTTTTTATTCCACTTCAAGAAGCTCTGATGGCACTCTGTGTTATAGTAAAACTAACCTATTGACTAGAAACCAAGGTATTGAACTCTACTGCTGTAGAAAATAAACATGTATCCCTTCAGCATAGTTCATTTATTTTTCTATTATGTAAAATATTATTTTTATTAAAACATTATCTTTATACTTTAAAAATATTAGTTGTGTCATGCATTTGCACATATAAAAACATTTGCACAATACAAAAACAGTTTTATATAGACATAATTTTATTACTATTGCAAAAGTTGGTGAAGAAATTTGTTGTGAGAAGCTGTTGTTTGAAAAAAAAATTTTAGTGTTTGTTTATTTTTGAGAGAAGGAGAGAGAGAGCGTGAGTGGAGGAAGGGCAGAGAGAGAAGACAGAGGATCTGAAGTGGGCTCTGTGCTGACAGCAGAGAGACTGATCCGGGGCTCAAAACCATGAACTGTGAGATCATGACCTGGGCCGAAGTCAGATGCTTAACCAACTGAAGCACCCAGGCATCCCTGTAAGAAGCTATCTTAAAAATAATTTAATTAAAATGATAAAAAATGAATAAAGTAACTACGAATTAAGCTTACAGTATACAATTGAGTTGGGAGAGAGCAATCATTATTCTTGTTAATATTTGCTACAAGCTCTGGAGTCTTGCTACTCAGACTTTAATGTATTTGTGAATCAACTTGAGACCCGGTTAAAATGCAGATCCCGTTGCAAAAAGCGGGGAGGTGGGACCCTATACACTGAATTTCTCACAATCACCCAGGAAATACCCAGTGCTTTTCTGCAGACCACCCTCTGAGTAGAGGTAGAGGCTGTGCGATATTTAGTGGAGGAAAAAGATTTTTTGAGTCTCTGCTGATTGACTGCAGATTCTTTTCTGGCCGCCAGTGGTTGAGGTTCTCAAGAGAGAACGCCTTTCTTTTTGCATGAGTTCTAAATTAGTTGAAAAGGGAAACAAAGGGTAAATATTGCAGCAAGGGTAACACCTTTGCTACTGGTGGGAGTCTAAAGTAAAGAACGTAGCTTTGTGCGAGAGCCACGTGAGAGCTCTCAAAGTCACTGAGAAGTGCAAGCTTCAGCTTTAGTTTTACAGTCAATGTGCAAAAACACTAGTTAAAGAAGGAGTATGGTTGGTGGAAAGTTGAGTTTCTTCTGAGTTTCAGTCTACAGGTCAGTCAACAATTGTTACAGAAGATCCAGATAATTTGGAAGAAGGCTGGTGTCTGGATATCCCAATATAAATAATATTTCCTAGGCACAGAAAGCAGGTTTTCAACCATACTGTAGTTGTTAGCCAGTTTCTGAGGATTTCTGTGGGTATTCACCATCCTGGACTGCCTCGAGAGGTTAGCTGGGTCCTGGGTAGCTTCTCCTTCCTATTTGAGAGGCTGCACCCAAGCTCAGTTTCCCACGGGACCACTGACTTCCTCTCTCATCTCCAACCCCCACCAGACCTCAAAGAGACTACATGAAAATACCTCTGAAATCCATTGGCAAGAGAGCAACAGAAACATCGTGTATGTGTGTGTGTACAGAGATGCTTCTTTATTAAAACACAGACTCCAATGTGTAAGTCACGTGACGATACCCCATGGCCACCAGCCATTGTGTCAGAAGGTAAGTATTTTCCCTTCAGATGATATTGAGGATCAGTTGTTCAGTTTTTAAAGTTAAATGTCATCTGTCTTTTGAATTTTCATTGTGGTTGTAAGCCGGCAACTAAAAATAAACGAGCAAAACAAAATAAACCCCAAATCACTGCTATTTGTCTCTCCAGACTGCTCTTATCCCTGACATGAAAACTCACCCCGGACAATTTTCTTGATAGGAGAACTTTCATTTTTTTCCTTCCTGCTCCCCTTCCTCTCTCTTCCTTTCTCCTTCTCTTTCTCTTTCTTTCTTGTGGCAAATGTATAATGTTCTATTTATGTGGTTTTAATGTACCTGTGAGGGTGAATTTTTTTCTCTCTCTTTCTTACTGTCTGTCCACCCTCCTGCCCCGACCACCTCTTACGTTGGGAATGAGGAGGTCAGAAAGAATGACCTCCTCTTAAATGTCTGATGAAAATAGACTAGCCATCCCATAATATGGAAAGACATTTGTATCATTTATATTCTAGGTTGATGATAAAACCATCTTATAAAATTGGTTAATTATGCTGGGGTTCAACTGTTTATCATGTTGGAAAAGTGGAGTTTGGGGATGATCTAAGGTAAAGGAAATGTTGGTAAGGGGAGACTCCATTTATTGCTTCTACCAGCAGTAAAATCCGAAGCCTTGCAAAATCTCAATAGTGCCCAATTGCACAAAGCCAAGTTAATTTTCCTTGCATCACTGATATTTAAAAGCCACTTAGTGAGCGATGTTGGGACACCTATGTTTTGAAGCATGTGAGGAAACAGCTGTGATCACATTTATAGTAATCTATTGAGTAAGACGTTTCAAATTCAAGATGTGTCCTTTCAAATGTGTAATGTTTACAGGTATCTTTGTATCCAGAGTACCTAAAAAATGAGGTAAAATCATGGAAACTCATTTTTCTCACTTTCTTTGCTTTTTAAAAACCCTCTTTCCAACTAATGCTTTTTGCATGATGGTTCTTTCCCTCCAATTTCCCAAATATCTTCAAAATCATGTTGGGGCGCCTGGGTGGCTCAGTCGGTTGAGTGTCCGACTTCAGCTCAGGTCATGATCTCTCACTCCGTGAGTTCGAGCCCCGCGTCGGGCTCTGTGCTGACAGCTCAGAGCCCGGAGCCTGCTTCGGATTCGGTGTCACTCTCTCTCTCTGCCCCTCCCCCACTCATGCTCTGTCTCTCTCTCTCTGTCAAAAATAAATAAACATAAAAAAATTAAAAAAAAATCATGTTAAAGTCTTCAATGACTCCTTTCTGTGCCAGAGACCCCATTTCTTACCAACTTCAACGTGCAAACCAACATGCCGACGTCGGTCTAGAAAATGGTAAAGGGGATGTTACCTTTCAAAAATAAACAGAAGAAAAACGTAGGTGCCCAAATCCAATAAAGAGCATACATGTCACATCATGGTGTTGTAGAAAGACACCAGTTGTGTTTTCAGCATCGCTGGTATTTATAAGTCACTTGATGAGCCATTTTGAGACATCTCTGTTTGCAGCATGCAAAGTTAACAGCTGGGTCCCATTTATAACATTCCACTCAATAACATGCTTCAGAGTCCGTGTTTATAATTTCAGATTGCAATTTATAGGCATACTTGTCTCTAATCATAAGCCTTTTTTTAAGTTGGATAAAATCACTGAGGAGAAGCCTTATCATGCTACTGCGTATCTTTTTAAACTCTTTTTGCAAGTATTATCATTAGCATGATAGGCTTTTCTTATATTGCTTTAGTTTTTAATCATCTTAAGATCTTAAGCTGTTTCCCTTCCTACCAGAATCATAGCAGCTTTCTTTCCATACCAACCCTGAAGTACAAAAATATAATCCTCGAAATAATTGAAAACCACTCTTTAACTTGCAATGTTGAATCTTATGATGCGTCTTGTTGAATTCTCCAGTCTTTGGAGCATAATATTTTGAAAAACAAAACAAAACAAGACAAAACAAGACCAAACAAAACAAAACACATGGTCTGTGGAGGCTGACTGATCTGCATTCAAATAGCTATTCAGTTAGAGCCCTTGTGCTTGACCTTACTGGAAATGGGTAAAATAATGTCAGTTTTACAGAATTGTTTCCACGATTAAATGAGAATAACAAGAAGAGCTAAGATACATGAAGGCGTTCCTATGCGCTAGGAATTGTTGGGGAGGAAAACAACTTTTCCTCTACCCTTAGGTTCAGTGTCTGGGAGCCTGTGAATGTAACTGACCAAAGGCAGATTAAAAGGTTTACATGCACAGGAGTCCACAGGAAAGAAGTGAAACGCAAAAAGGTGGTGAGCCTTGGGAGCTTATACACCATTTTCACCAAGCAAAGAGGGTTTGGGTTTCAAGAATGTATAAGTTGTGGGGAAGTAACAAAGAAATAACACGGCAGAACTCATGAGAGAGAAGGGTTTTTGGTAAGGTTCGTTTATGCAGACTCATTCTGGTGCTCTCTGTCTCTTGCAAGACAGGTGGCTTTCCTCATCCTGGAGCAGGACAGTGGGGAAACCTTATTCTCCCTTTACGAAGGGAAATGCCTACCCTGCATGTAGGCAGAAAAGGGGAGGGCAGAGAACTCTTCTTGTGTCTGCTGATTCTTAATTGCTTTTAGTTCAGAATAATCTCTATGACGAAGTGGCATATTTGGGGGTGGCATATCTTGAACCCTTCTGTATTGTGCTGACAGCTTCACGTTGACTTGATCCTTCACCCAGATCAAGTACACATAGATAAGCTGCCACATTAAATATGAGGCCAGAGAAATGTGAATTTATTCCCGCTTTCTATGCCATTACACTTTTTGTAAGAGATTTTTTACATAACAAACATAATAGCCTATGGGACACATCCTAACATATTTTACCATTTCCCTATAGTTGAAGAGCATTTAGATTGTTTCTACTCTTTGTTTTGCTATTAAAACTTACACTGCAGGGCCCCTGAATGGCTCAGTCGGTAAAGCTTCTGACTTCAGCTCAGGTCATGATCTCACAGTCTGTGAGTTCGAGCCCCGCTTCGGGCTCTATGCTGACAGCTCAGAGCCTGGAGCCTGCTTCTGATTCTGTCTCCCTCTCTCTGCTCCTCCCCTGTTCAGTCTCTCTCTCTCTCAAAAATGAATAAACTTTAAAAAAAATTAAAAAAAAACTTACATTGCAGTGAATATCACTGTACCTGAATTCATATTTGCATTTAAAAATTTTCACCCTGAGTATAGAGGGCCAGAAATGCAATTACTGAGTCAAGGGACATGAACGCTTTAAAGCAAAATTGTTTTCCAAATTGGTTACCCTAACTTATCAACCTCATCTCATCCTTGCTATTATAATTTAATTATTTTCTGGTTGATGGTTGTAGAATGGTACTTTTTTTTACTTTAACATTTTAACATGTCTAATGAGCCAAATAATAAAAAATATTTACTGGCAATTTGTATTTCCTCCATTAAGAACAATTTATTTATGTGTTTTTCTTATTTATCAATGTTTTGATGTTTTTCTTGTTGATCCCCAAGAGCTCTTCATATATTAAGATTAACTCTTTGTTCATTATTTGTTCCAAAAAAAAAAAAAAAAAAGAAATCCCCACACCTTGCTGTTTGGCTGTCAATTCAGTTTATATTAAATTTTAAGATTTAGAATAATTTGTGGTTTTATGGGATAAAATCTAGCAATTTTTTTCTATTATAACTTCTTTCATTGTTTTTATAATCTAAATCCTTTCACCTTCCAGAGATCAGAAAAAAAATGTTGAAGTCTTTTCTTCCACGTTTATTTTTGGTTCGACTTTTTTTCAGTTTAGTTCTCTATTCAGTTTAGACTTTCTTTTGATGTGTGATGTGAGAAAAATATCAAAGTATTCTTTTCAGTGTTCCACAAAGATAAGCCCACATAACTTGGGTCCCGTTAAAATTAAGTGAACAAAGACATCTAAAACAAAACTCACAAAGCCAAAAAAAAAAAAAAAAAATCAATTAATGGATTTCTTTTCTTGGAAAACTGTCTTTGCAAAAGAAAGAAACTTAGAAAAACTTTATGTAAGCTCAGGCTTAGCCCAAGATTAAAAAAAAAATATTTATTTATTTTTGAGAGAGAGAGAGAGAGAGCAGGGGAGGGGCAGAGAGAGAGAGAGAGAGAAAGGGAAAGAAAGAATCCCAAGCAGGCTCTATGCTCTCTATGCTGTCAGTGCAGAGCCTAACATGGGACACTGTCTCCTGAATAGTGATCATGACCTGAACTGAGGTCAAGAGTTGGATGGTTAACCAATTGAGCTATTCAGATGCCTCTAGCCCAAGATTTTTAAAACACAGAAAATCCCTTTTCATCTTAATTATTTGAGGCATATAAAACATTACTTTTTCCTTATTCTAGAGTATTCATATTTGTTTCTCTTGCTACATAAAAACACTGAGTCTTTATATCTATATCTGTAGCTCTATCTATCTACGTACATGTATATATTCTTCATGTGGCCACTACTCACCTTCTAAACCTTGTGAAAATGAAATGATCCTCCAGGTGAATGAGAACTTATAGTCATGATACACAGGACTTGCTGGATTAATTCTCTGGCATGCTGCAAGTGAAGACCTCAGGAGGGTATCCTGATTGAGATTGAGGCATATACATAAATAAATCCCCAGCCAATGCTTGATTTGAATAGATATATGGGAGCTGGGGACAGAATTGACCAGATGCTGGACCATATGAGAAACACAGAGGGTCATGGTGTGGTATAAAAACCAGGCATTTATATGGTACAGCTGGCCGTGCATAATCTTCTACTAATTTATAAGCAGGAGCATCTGTTCTCTAGCCGCTACTCTTTCCAATTTTCTAACGGCCTTCTCCTTGAGTCTCTTGTTTAATCGAGCAGCTCCCCCATGCTGCGGGAAAGAAAGGGGGGGTGGGGATCACCGGCAGGGGAAAATGACATGGCCCTGAATCTGCCGTTCAGAGAAGAAAGGGAGAAATACCTCCGGGAAGATTCTTGGTCTCATTTTGAATAAGACTTCCTAAGTATCCAATGGCATTTTGAAAATGGTCTTGAATGGAGTATCTTGGGCTGCCATCATTGGGCCCAATCTCTTATAAGAAGAGATTTCTCTCTGTCCCTTAATCAATACAAGGAGATTTTAGGCCACATTACAGCCTCACATTGCTTCCAGTCAGAGTTAGTATCACTTTCTGTTTAATTTGGATCCACCAGCTCTCCTGGAGGCTATGCAGGCAAAAGAGGGAGGCAAGAGCTATGATGTCCTTGTCACCATACAACTTACCTCAAAAAACCAAAACAAACCAAAACAAACCAAAACAAAAACTTTTGTAGAGGGTCTATCTCCCTATTCACTGTTCTTCCTTTCTGTTACCATTTTTCTTTCTGCTTCTTGGCGGGGCAGGGGGGTGGGGGATTATGGTCGTGGCATGCCCTTCATAATCTACTAGAGCAGATGATGAATGGCAGTAGTAGTAGACTGCCTCTCTGTTGAACCTCACTGATGTCTTAGGTGATGGGAGCTTAGAAATTTTTTTTTATTTCTTCCAAATGGACTTCTACCACTGATATTAAAAGAGTCAAAGAAATGAACGTCTTAATGATGGAATTTTGTTTTCTGGGACACAGAGATAACATAGTTTAAAGAGAAGGAGCACTGTACCTTCAAATAATACCATTTTGGAAGAAACTCCATTGGTCTAGGGGCTTAGAAGGGTCTTGGGTCCTTATTTGGCCCCTAATAGTATTGTGATGTTTGTCCTGTCACCTAACCTCTCTGACCTTGTATTTCCAGAACTTAACAAGGGGGATAATAAGAACTCCAATTCATTTTACACAAATACCTTTTAAGATATAAAAGGTATCTAAAAGGTACCTTTTAAGATTTAGGACATTAGACAAATATAAGTGACCATGATTAGATCCATAGACATGTGAAATGTTACAGCTACATGAATTTGTCTAATTTATATAAGTAATATAACTTATCATCCAAACCAGGCTACTTTGAGAGAGAGTGGGGGTGAGAACCGCACAGGAAGCCGTGATAATAGCAAACTGTCCTGGGAAAACCTAGACATATGGTCTCTGGCCATAAGAGACTCTAGCAGCCATATGCTGTAATTACTCATAAGACCAGCTTTGTCCCTGGACACTGTACACACAAGAGAGGAGAGAAAAATAAATAAATAAGAGGCCTTTCTGCCGATATGTTATTATGTGTTGGGGGAAACTGAGCACGTTCAAAACACTCAATGATGTTATACGTGATGACCCTCCAATGTTGCCTTTAGAAAAAATGTTTCTTTATTTATTTTGAGAGAGAAAGTGCACACATGCAAGCCAGGGTGGGGCAGAGAGAGAGGGATAGAGAATCTTCAGCGCAGAACCCATGGCACGATCCCACAAATCTTGAGATCATGACCTGAGCCAAAACCAAGAGTCAGACGCTTAACTGACTAAGCCACCCAGGAGTCCCTCCCATGTTGCCTTTTGACCCAGTAACACTTTGGCCATTTGTACAGTGGCCTCCAGCCTCCCCCCGTCCAATCGTATTCATAGAATAATAAAAAAAAACATGCCAAGTGATTGAGATGATTTCTGCAGTGCTTTGCAAACAGTGGGCAAGGGTCAAGGCAAAACTGTGACCCTATGGATTCCTTCTGACCGGTTCCTTCAGCTTTACCCATTTCCCCTGGGGCATGCATGTTGTCCTTGAATGCCTGTGACCCACCCCACCATATCCTGCTCCAACCTAAGATATTCACTGATGGTGTTCTGCATTTGATATAATAAAGTTTTCCCAAATCATAAGAATCATAAGATCATAAGAATCACCTCTGGTGCTCTCCTGGTGATGCTGTCACTAGGGTTTGACGTAGAGTCTGCTTATCTACATATTTAACCAAGCTCCCAGGTGATTTTTATGATCACATGAGTCTGAGATATATGATTTAATAAATATGAAAGTAGAAATTTGCCTTCCAGATCATTTAAACCAGTGGTTATTAAAATGTGGCTTTCCAGTTAGTATCTAAAATCTATAAAGAACTTACCAAACTCAACGCCTGAAAAACAAACAATCCAGTGAAGAAATGGGCAGAAGACATGAATAGACACTTTTCCAAAGAAGACATCCAGATGACCAACAGACACATGAAAAGATGCTCAACGTCACTCCTCATCAGGGAAATATAAATCAATACCACCTCACACCAGCCAGAGTGGGTAAAATAAACAATTCAGGAAACAACAGATGCTGGCAAGGATGTGGAGAAATGGAACCCTCTTGCACTGTTGGTGGGAATGCAAACAGGTGCAGCTGCTCTGGAAAACAGTGTGGAAGTTCCTCAAAAAATTAAAAACAGAACTACCCTATGACCCAGCAATAGCAGTACTAGGAATTTACCCAAGGGATACAGGAGTGCTGATGCATAGGGGCACTTGTACCCCAATGTTTATAGCAGCACTTTCAACAATAGCCAAATTATGGAAAGAGCCTAACTGTCCATCAACTGATGAATGGATAAAGAAGATGTGGTTTATATATACATTGGAATACTACTTGGCAATGAGAAAGAATGAAATCCTGCCATTTGCAGCAACGTGGATGGAACTGGAGAGTATTATGCTAAGTGAAATAAGTCAGTCAGAGAAAGACAGATATCATGTTTTCACTCATATGTGGATCTTGAGAAACTTAGCAGAAGACCATGGGGGAGGGGAAGTGAAAAAAAAAGTTACAAACAAAGAGGGAGGGAGGCAAACCATAAGAGACTCTTAAATACAGAGAACAAGCAGAGGGTGGATGGGGGTGTGGGGGAGAGGGGAAAATGGGTGATGGGCATTCAGGAGGGCACTTGTTGGGATGAGCACTGGGTGTTGTATGTAAACGATGAACCACAGGAATCTGCCCCAGAAACCAAGAGCACACTTTACACACTGTATGTTAGCCCATTTGACAATAAATTATAGTACAAATAAAATAAATAAAATTAAAATAAAATAAAATAAAATAAAATAAAATAAAATATGGCTTGCCAACCAGCAGTATCGACATCACCCGGGGACTTGTTAGAAATGCAAATTGTTGGTGCTATATTGAGTAGGAACCCTGGAGGGTGGGTGGGGGGAAGTGACCTGTGTTGTAACAGACCCTCCAGATGATTCTCATGTAGACTAAAGTTCCAGACCACTGATTTGGGCCAACCCCCCCCCCCTTTTTTTTTTGTCCTCCATTTTACAGATGAGGAATGTTGACACTCTTCTCTCTCACCTTGGGATCTCTGGTGTCGAGAGAAGGACAAGTGCTAGAACCCCTGGATGATTGTGAACAGGGCAGAAGACAGAGGGTAGGGGGCTACTGAGCATGGACACCGGTGAGGATGGTCCACCACTCTGTCTCCCTACTCCCAGAGCGAGGGCTCTTGTGAGTGTAGATAAGGACTCATGTTTGCCAAAGGACGGCTAGAAGACACAAGGCTTCTGAAGAACCACACCCCTGTGGTAAACCAGAGCCTGGGTGTTAATAGTGACTCTCCACTTAAGAAATCCCCTGAGAACCCAGACACCAAGAAGCCCCAGTTCCTTCCAGAGAAAGACATGTTTCACTCTTGGCGAAGTTTCAGCTCTGCTTTTGGTGGTTAGTCTCTGCTGATTCTCAGGGTGGTTGACGAAAGACTCTTCTCACTAGCGCTGCAAAAGAACATCTCAAATTGTAGCCAGATAGTGATGCAGCTTGAGTACACATCTTTCCCTGTCACACTGAAAGAATGAGTGCTCAGCAGATAATTCAGACATCCCTCATAAGCCCAAGACCAGTGTTCCCAGGCTTCAGTCATTGACTACAATTTTCACGATGTTTTCCATGTTCAAGTACTAGATGTGCTATTATTTATTTAATATTTTTCACTTATTCTATTTAAAAAACTGTTTTAAAATAGTTTTAAATTTACAAAAAGTGTATGAAGCTAGGACAGAGATTTCCCATATACCCCTCACCTGGTTTCCCCTATTATTAACTTCTTACATTGGTAGGGTCTACTTGTCACAGTTAATGAATCAATATCGATGTGTTATTGTTAACTAAAGTCCATATCTTATTCAGATTTCCTTAGGGTTTACATAGTGTCCTTTTTTTTTTTTTTCCTGTTTCTTGATCCCATCTAGGATATTGCTAAATTAAATTTATTCCTCATATTACATTTGGCTCCTAACCCAGACCTACTGATTGGTGATATAATGCAAAATGATGCTACTCTGGTTATTACTGTTGCCGTGAGTATTAAAGACCTTTGTCTTTGACCCGGGAGTCTCCTGGCAACTGCCAGCATCAAAGAAACTTTGACAGGCCGACTTGTTAGCTTACAAGTAGGGTACAATACCAGATCTCTGAAAGTTCCTAACAGTGTGTTATACAACTGAAGTATTCAAAAAGGATATGAAATATATGAAATTCATAAACATGTAAAATAATTCAATTAAGTTGGGAAAGGCCTCAGGAAAGGTGATTGTTAAAAGTTGCCAGATTTATCAACAGAATAAGATTTATGAGTTGAACTTAAAAACTCAAGGAAAAAGGGCCACTGGGTGGCTCAGTCGGTTGAGTGTCCGACTTTGGTTTAGGTCATGATCTCACAGTTCGTGAGTTTGAGCCCCACGTCGGGCTCTGGGCTGACAGCTCGGAGCCTGGAGCCTGCTTTGGATTCTGTGTCTCCCTCTCTCTCTGCCCCTAACCCACTCACACTCTGTCTCTCTCAAAAATAAGTAAACATTTAAAAAATTTTTTTAAAACTCAAGGAATAACAAGGGACTTGAATTTGTAGTTTTCATAAATTAAAATGTTAATTAAAAAAAAAAAGCACAACATTCCCTGAGTAAGTTTTCTGGCACAAAAGCCACTGTAAAGGATGCCATAAAATTCAAATAGATAATATTAGACTGTCTGATCTTGGGTTACTGTCATATGAGAAGCCATCCTCAAAGTGAACTTACCCAGAGTATTTATGGCCAAGAATGAAAAGCCATACTGCTTTAAGGGCATTTAGCATATGACAAAGAGCTTTAATCCAAAGAATGAATCTCTAATGGTGGAATTTGGGCACCAGTGTGGGACTAATACTCTTTAAGTCATGTTATGAGGCAAGGACCTATTTTTCAGATTCAAAGGATAGAGCACAGTCCTATCTTGATCTCTGCTGAATCCTCCTCGATTAGAATGGGTGCATAATTGGTGCTCATTCAACATGTGTTAAAGCATTGGAATTGAGGGCGCCTGGGTGGCTCAGTTGGTTAAGCATCCGACTTCAGCTCAGGTCACGATCTCGCGGTCTGTGAGTTCGAGCCCCGTGTCAGGCTCTGGGCTGATGGCTCAGAGCCTGGAGCCTGCTTCTGATTCTGTGTCTCCCTCTCTCTCTGCCCCTCCCCCGTTCATGCTCTGTCTCTCTCTCTCTGTCTCAAAAATAAATAACATTAAAAAAATTTTTTAAAGCATTGGAATTGAACTAATTAATGATTTTAAACAAGAGAAAGCTATGATCAGATTTCAGTTTCAGAAAGGTTATTCTGGCTATCACATGAAAATTAGACAGGAGAGGGCAAGTCTAAATAGAAAACCAAAAAGGAAGTCTGCGGTAAGTGAACTTGGTAGTAGACGCCCCGCAGAGGCTTCTAGGGTTTTGGAGCAAAATTTTACCCTCCTCAGCAAATAACTAGTCTGGTTCTGGAAAACAGCTATTGGTTGGTCCCCAGGCACACAAAGAGGCCAAAAGCCTGACCAAGTGCTGTGTGACCACATGACCCAAGCTTCCCATCATTAATGGGTATTCTTTTGGACTATCAAGCTGGGAGGCAGGAGGGGCATAATCAAGACTGGACCCAAGGGCACCTGGATGGCTCAGTTGGTTAAGTGTCCAACTCTTGATTTCAGCTTAGGTCATGATCTCCCGGTTCGTGAGATTGAACCTGCATCAGTCTCTGTGCTGACAGTGCGGAGCCTGCTTGGGATTCTCTCTCTTTCTCCCTGTCTCTCTGCCCCTCCCCTGTTCTCTCTCTCTCTCTCTCTAAGTAGATAAGCTTAAAAAAAAAAGACTGGACTCAAACATGTTCTTAGAGCACAAATAAACTTCAGCACCTTGAGAACCGACAGATAAGATGATCCATTCTGTAAATATGTAACTTACTCAACCTCTTTCCCACATACGCCAGCTTTCTCAATGCTCTCATGAACAAATGTCCATGCAGTAGAGACAGAGGTTATTATATATGGCTCAAAAGCATGAGCTTCCTGCCATTGAGGCTGGCCTGACTACTGCCATTCTGAGTGCCCATACTGGCAACAAGCAACCTATGAACTCTTTGTATGTTGCCATATTTTGGAGGAGGCAGTGATTTGTTCCCAATGGTGTAGGTGCAATAGATTTAGGTTTGCTTTTCTAGCCCACCATGTTTCTGTTTGGCACAGCATGTGTGGACTTACTGAGTGTCTTATTCCCCATGTTGTGTTTTGCCACACAGCACTGCTTCTAACAAAAGTAGTCTCTTTGTAGGAAAAGAAGTCAAGCAAATATATGCAACTGTCCACCTGGCATCTCTTTGGGGATGTTTCAAAGGCACTTCATGCTCGACGTATCCAAAACTAAACTCATGATCTCCCACAGCCCAATGCTCGTCCACCAGTTTCTGAGTGAATGACACTACCATCTACCTCAGTGTCATGCTTGGTACCCCCTCCTCTTTCATCCTTCATATCTAACCTAATATCCAATGATTGCCTTCTAGACATTTCTTAACTTCATCTACTCTTCTCCATTTTTACCATCCATGCTGGATGGAACTTTCAAGAAGACTTTGAATTATGTTATTAAATAAAGACTTCTATATCTTTTGCCTTGCTTCTGCTTCTTTGTTCCAATGGCAGAGTGGATAGGAGCCCTGGAGGTGCAGAAACTATCTTGTAACCACAAGGTGACAAGAATGTAGACAAAAGCCTGCATGTAGAAAGATGGAAAAGTGGAAAAACAAACTGAGTCCTCAAGGACTCATTGCACTGCCATGATGTGTCTGAACCACCTGTCCTTGTGTAAAGTTCTTTCTGGTTTGTGAAGCAACGGTTATAAGGGTTTAAATTTTACTTTTTGAGGAATGAGAATTTTGTTTCAAAACAGGAAAAAAATTATCATGTTGTGATGTGTGGCTCTTTGACTCAAGCTAAAATGGTTTCAAAACCAACACACTCAAATCCAGTATTACCCACTCTCCTAATCTAATCAACATCAAGAGGTAGAAAATAAAATTTTAGCTTTATACCAAAAATTTTAAGATTGTTCGGGAGTGTCAGTCCTGTTTCAGCTTGAGTCTCAGCCAACCTCCCTTTTCTCATCTAACACACACAGATGTGCACCTACACACCTCTGAATGTTTTGGATATAGGGTTCTACCAATCCCCTAATGTAAGGTCGTATTCACCCTTTCCTGAGTTCCAATTTGTCACTGTAAAGGGACATCTTAGTGGTCTATGAGATATAACAATACGATAAATTTGAAAGATTAATGTGAAGCCATACCTTAAATACATCTTTACTTCTTGTTCAGACAACACACTAGTGGTGATGGTACTCTCACTTTTCATAATTCTCGTATGCACCACCTGCCCTCAGATTTTGGTCTCTAAGTCTAGCCTCCAATTCAGACATAGGACTCTTTAAAGAGTCCTATAATGATGACCACAAAAAAAGTCAAGATGGGTTTGGAACATCCTATTTTTTGTCATAAAACAGGGTCTAGAGCTAGAAGGATGTCGTGGAAGGCAGCCTAAGGGGGTTCCCAACAGCTAAGTCATGCTCATTTGAAAACAGATTCAAAACAAAGCTTAAGAGAGAAAACTCAGGGGGCCCCTGGGGGGGCTCAGTCAGTTAAGCATCTGACTCTTGATTTCAGCTCAGGTCATGATCTGGCAGTTCATGGGTTTAAGCCATTTTTCTACATTTATTATTTTTAAATTTTTTATGTTGATTTTTATCTATTTTATCTACATGAGCAGGAAAGCTACTAATTATAGCTACTTACTTGCATAAAACTAATGATAAATATTTGCACTTTAAAAAACTAGTAGCAGTTGATGTCTACATATGACAAGGGACAGCTAGTGTCACAAAACTTAAAGGCTACTACATTTGAAGAAAGACATGTCTGAAAAATTGAGAGTTTTTGGAAGTGGCTGGGATATGAGTGAAAATGGTTTTACAAAGTATACTCAGTTTATGACCAAAGCTCAGGTTTAAATGGTCTTAGACTGGGGCTCCTGGGTGGCTCAGTGGTTAAGCATCTGACTTTGGCTCAGGTCATGATCTCCGGGTTCATAAATTGGAGTCCCTCCTCAGGCTCTGTGCTGACAGCTCAGAGCCTGGAGCCTGCTTCGGATTGTCTCCCTCTCTCTCTGCCCCTCCTCCACTTGCACTCTGTCTCTTTCAAAAAATAAATAATAAAACATTTAAAAAATTTTAAATGGTTTTGGATTGTGTAACCCAAGAGCTTATGGGTTCTTGGCAGAGAACCTACACTATCCGGTGATCTGTGATGGCCTTTGTTTTCTTTAGGTCCAGTAAGGTCACTAAAATCCTAATAATAAGTAATAAATTATATTTATATAAACCTAATAAGAGTAATAAAACAGTAGCTGGCAGGATTATTGAAACCCCAAGAAAATATAAAAAATGAAAACCCAGGAATGTGAGGGATAAGAATAAAAAGTACTGTTTAATCTATGCTATTTATTACCATTTGGTATAATAGTTTTAATTGGCTTTATAAACTTTGCCGCAGTCTGTGTTTTGTGTATTTCTTAAGGAATTTAGAGCATTTCTGAGTCTTTACATTTTAAAAGATCTTTGATTAAGTGTTTTTATTAAGTGTTTAAATGTTTGGATAAACCTAATTGGTTATACTCATTTTTTTAATTACTTGTGTAAATAATATGATTAGTTAGGGAAATGCTGCACTTTTTTAAGAATGTCAATTGATTAATAGGTTGAACTTACTTATTAAAAAAATTTTTTTTTGTTAATGTTTATTTATTTTTGAGAGAGAGACAGAGAGAGAAAGCATGAGCAGGGGAGGGGTAGAGAAAGGAGACACAGAATCCCAAGCATGCTCCAGGCTCTGAGCCGTCAGCACAGAGCCGGACATGGGGCTGGAACCCACCAACCTTGAGATCATGACCTGAGCTGAAGTTGGACGCTTCACTGATGGAGCCACTCAGGCGCCCCATGGTTAAACTTATAAGTGGAGAACAAATGGGGCGCCTGGGTGGCTCAGTCGGTTAAGCATTCGACTTCAGCTCAGGTCATTATCTCACAGTTCCTGGGTTCGAGCCCAGCGTCAGGCTCCATACTGTCAGTTCAGAACCTGGAGCCTGCCTCGGATTCTGTGTCGCCTTCTCTCTCTGCCCCTCCCCCGCTCGTGCTGTGTCTCTCTCTTTATCTCTCTCAAAAAATGAATAAACGTTAAAAAAATAATAAATGGAGCACAAACGATGTACTAATATTATTAAGAACATATTTCCTTCATATGCGAAAACCCCTCAAACCCCCTCGAACCCCTCGATCTGCCCACTCCTCTCTGCTCTGGGTTCCATGGCCTCAACAGCACTAGGTCCCTTCTGTTAAGGTGACCTAACTAACCAAAGGTTCTTTGATTCAATACAAATATACTGAAAAATATTCTGTGCCCCACATCCAGACTAGGCTGACACAGCCCCACTCACAGCCCTAAACATCTGTTCTCTTGCCCTATACCGATACGTGTAGACCATAGGATGACTCTTACACTTCCTGCCCTGTATGTGTGTGGAGTGGTAAATTCTGTTCTGAGTACACCTGAGCAGACAGCTTCAGATTGCCCTAGGAGGACCTGGAATGTAGAACTGCTTAGTAAGAGAAAAGACAGATTGAATCGTCAAATCTTCCTTTCATTACGCTAATTAAACCAAGACGTGTTTGCATCCAAAGCATCGTTTTCCGAAAGCATCCATTTTCTTGCTTTGTTCCTGCTCCAAAGTATCTTTCCGGAAGTGTTTACAAATCTGGGTAGGCTACACAGCAGTGGCCAGTAGTAGTAGCTAAGACACATTTTGCAGGACTGAATGCTACTTTTTTCCCCTTAATGTTGTGCCTCGTAGGTCTAGGTGTAATATGAAAGGTAATACCATTGCTTCTCTAGATAACCAGAGGGAGATGAGAACACTAGAATTGTGAGTTGTGTTATTGTTATAAAATATATGATATTATTTCATTGAAATTTCAAGAGTTTTCAATTTAATTTAAATGATTTTGATATTTAAATTTCATTAATTATAGATATAATTTTATCAATTATAAAGTGGCCACTAATTATCCTTTTACTTTGCCTTGTTTAAAAGAAGAGATCCTGAATATTTTAATGGAAAATAGCTTTATGGAAATAATACAATAATCATTTTTATATTTTATCTTAACATTTATTTTAATATATATGCATAAAAATATATCCAAGTTCACAATTAACCAACTGAGCCACCTGGGCACCCCTTACTATCTTACACCTCATTTTCGAAAGTACAGGCTTGGACTGCCAAAAAATTTTTAATCTTGAAATTTTAGTCATTGATTTAAGAGATTATCCAAAGTAAACCTGTGATAATGGCATTAGCATTGTTAATAAAAATGGCATACACCTAGAATTTTGGCCCCAAATCCAGAAGCATTCTTTGTGCCATGCATGGTACAGTTAGAATCTGTTACCAAGAGACAAGGCCAATGGTAATGACATTCTTTGGAACAGTTCCGAGATTGCATAAAATATGTTCATCTGCCTAAAGAGGAAACAGTTTGATGGAGCACATACAAAATTTGACCTTATAAACACTCTCAAAGAATGAGCATTCTGAGTAAGTGCTGTTAACTGAGTTGGTTTTTAATTCAGATGAGATGCAAGATACCATGAAAGAGTAGTGTGAAAACAGCTGTTCTCCAAAAAAGAAGATCATGTCCTTCAGTGGGCTATCAAAATAATTTTGAATTTTTGTTCTCTGCAGTTATTTGCTGTGAACCCTTACTGGCCATTAATAAAATAAGCAAAACCTCCTAAAAATAAAATAAAGGCAACAGAATCAGTCTGAGTTTGGCTGTTTCACTTTTCCAAAGCAGTCTGTGGGCCTTGGTCGAGGAAAATTTCTCCAACAAAACGGTAAAAATTCTATCAGAACTACAGGGCGTGTAGGTAGGTTGCTCACTTGACATTACGGCCAGCAGAATACAAAATAAGTGAAAATCTTGACTAAAACAACATAATTAATAATTGTAGAATGAAGTGAATAGAAATGAAGGCATGAATAATAAATATTATGAAGTAAGTAATGATAAAAATAGATAATAATGTATGGATCACATACCTCTTTAGTTTGTTACACGTCTGAAAGGCACTGGCCCATGAGCAGAACGCGAAACATATGTAACAATGACTAAATTCAGTCATCGTTGATATTTGGCCAACTCTGAGTCACATAAAAACCATAGTTTTCCACAGTTTTCATTTTGCGCTTATGAAGGCACATTTATCAAGATAGATTGATAGCATATATTTTATTTACCAGCTTATTTGCTTTTGAAACACTCAGGTTTATGAAATGTGAGCCTCATTGATTTCTGCTTTTCCCTTAGTTCCTATAAATGTTGGGAACAGTTCTGTTCTTCACAAAGAATTGGGCCTCCGGTACACAGGGCCTCCCCGAGACAGACCCCCACTTCTCCCCCAACACACACCTAACAGGAAGTGAAAGGGCCTTCTGTCTTCATCTCAGAATTGCTGCTAATGCACAGAGCTGAGACCCACATGAGGTGAGTTCCTCCCAAAGTTAGAGAGTAGAGCCAACTTCTGTCAGATATTTTTCTCCCCAAGTGCAAAGTGGAGGCCAAGCTGGTCCTCCAGTCCTCATTCCTGTTCCCTCTGCCAGTTTATATAAGCAATAATAAAAGTACACTGAAAAGAGAGGAATTCATAGGAGACATGGTGCTTTCCCCACCCTAACATCTGAGGGGAAGTCCAAGAGGGCAAATCCTGCTTCAAGGGGAGACTAGCGTCTCACCCCTGTCTGGTACTTGCTGACCTGTCACCACTTAGAAGCTCCCCCAAATGCTCCAGAGAGAAGGCTGGTGGGAGAGCTCTCGTGGGGAGTGAGGTGGCTGAGAGTTCTTGACTCACAAAAGAAATACACGCGTTCCTAAAATTTCTGAATATACATACTGGTGCCTGCCTTCCTCCTGAAAAATTCTGAAAGGGGGAAGCTGGCTAGTGTAGACTCGGATGGCTGCACGAGGTGGGAGGGAAGCAATAGTTTCTCCTATTCAGTACCGCAAGGTGGTGATTTTCCCAAAGACAAGTAGGTAATTGGGTTTGAGCTGTCTTGGGACCCAACACCAGAGGGCTGCCGCAGCAGAGGAGTTACTCAAGGAGTAACTTGCTCTGTATAGGGTGGCCTGCTGAGAGCAGAAAACGGAGGAGGTCACCAAAGATCAGCAGTTGTAGTGGGCGGATTTCAAAATGGCCCCCAACAATCCCTGCATCCTGGTATTTACAGCCTTGGGTAGTCCTCTCTCATATCGTACCTGACCTGACCATGATGGCAGAAGTGAGGGTGCGTCCCTTTTGAGGCTGAGGTATAAACGACACTGCTGCTTCCATCTCTTTTTCTCTTTCTCTCTCTCCCTCTCTCCCTCTCTCTTTTTCTCACAGATCACTCTCTTTAGGGGAAGCCAGTGTCATGTCATGAGCAACCCTATGGAGAAATACATATGGTGGTGAACTGAGTGAGGAGGTCTTCTGTCAACAGCCACCTGAGTGAGCTTGGGTTTCTCTTTGTATTCTTTAGCCCCAGCTTGGCCTTGATATGACTGTATCCCCAACTGACAGCTAATCTTCAATCCAGGGTTGGGGGAAGGCGGGGTTAAGTGGCAGGAAAAGAGAAGCTTTGAAGTGGATGTGGTGTTAAGGTTTTGGCTTAGCCTAGCCTGGAGGTTTTAATACCTGGAGAGTTAGTTTGCCTGAGATGACAAAAGTTGGGGAAGGGACAGGCAATGTAGCATGAATAGAAGCTATGATGAGAGACAATTAAAGCCATTTCCTGTTTATATCCTCCATCAGATAAGCTCATTCAGTATAGGAACAGGCTAGGTAGTAGATATTTGTGTGTGTGTGTGTGTGTGTGTTTCCTGTGATATAGAAAAGAGGTAGGCAAACTTTTCTGTAAAGTTCTAAACAGTAAGTATTTTTGGCTTTGCGGGCCACATATGGTCTCTGTTGCATATTCTGAAAAAAACAAAAACTCTTCGGAAATGTAAATACCACTCAGCTAATGGGCTGTACAAAAATACAAAATTCAGGCCAAGGGCTGGATTTGGTCCTTGGACAGTACTTTACCAACCTTTGATCCGCGTGATATACATGAACAAAGAGACACTAAGAAGAAAAAGTTATCAGTGATAAAATAAAAGTTGTTTAAACCGAAGGATGGCATGGCCAGACAAACTAAATCTATATTGAACAGAATGAGTAACGTGAATCTTAAAAATCTTGAAGATTTAAAAAATGTTAAAAAATACCCATTTTATAAGATCAAAACATCCTAAATGCTCATATTGTTTTTAATGGTGTCTTAATATAAGGTCATCTATGGCTCTGCACAGAAGTCCAAGGCCCTTTTGAAGCTTGACATTGAATAGCTAATTCCCACACAATGAACTTAGGCTATTTGGAACAGAGAGGAACCATGACAAGGCCATTAACTTCCACATTTGATGTGTTCAGAGCCCAAAAATCTTATGGAGAGTATAATTTCTTTTTCTGAATAATGACAATAAAACAACTCCTTTCTTGGAAAAATACACTAATTCCGTAGTCCAAAGTGCCGTTTCTCACACAACCCTTATTAAATACTATTTAGCCCCTTAAAATTTTGGCACTCAGCGTGCCATCTAAAAACAAATATTGAGGCACCTGTGTGGCTCAGTTAGGTAAGTGTCTGACTCTTGATTTCGGCTCAGGTCACGATCTCACGGTTTGTGGGTTTGAGCCCCGCATCGGGCTCTCCACAGATGGTGTGGAGCCTTCTTGGGATTCTCTCTCTCCTTCTCTCTCTGCCCATTTCCCACTTGCACTGTCTCCGTCTCTCTCAAAATAAAATAAATACACTTTAAAGTAAAATAAGATAGAATAAAATAAAATAAAATAAAGACAAATATCAGTTCTAAACACCTAGCCCAAGGAGCAGATGCAATGGATATACATTTTTGGTATGTTTTAATTCTATTTTTATAAGTTAGGAAGCAGTTTGGAATTCTAATTCACGACAGCTGAATTATAAGAAGGTTCAGTCCATAGACACAGCATGTAATGTTTTCTTTCCTCGTTGAGAGGAAATATTTACGTTTAGGGAGGAAACGTTTATTTGCGTTAGCATCTGCCTAAAATTCAGTGTAGTACTGAAACCTATTGCCTCTAATAAATGGGAAAAGAATGAGAAAATAAATGCCGCTTTTAGTGACTTGTGGAAAACGGAGCACCATCACACAAAGTGTTTAATGAAAACAAAAGCAACAGCAACAAAAAGTGTTTTCTGTGTTTAGAAGCAGAACCTTATTGCACTGTTGGGAGGGGAGTGAGGGTAGGGTGAAAATTGAAATACCTTCCAAGGAGGCGCTAATAAAGTCATGGATAGCAGAATCAAATAGAATCCTAAGGGAAAGTTAGGACAGATTAGATTATCTTTCAATGTTCAGAATGACAACAGGGCGAAAGCTTCACGCGTTTGAGGGGTTACTTCATTGTTTAAAAACGGTTTTAGAGTGGCCTTTGGGACATGCATTAGAAACAAAGTACTGGGTTGGCTGAATCATGGGTCGATCCAAAGTGGCACTTCTGATGTATATGTCCATACACTTAACATAATTCCAACCCATAATCTAATTCCTATGCAAATACATGCATATCTATGCATATACATACATGTAACTTTGCGCATCAGAATCGCTTCCTAAAGAGAAGAATCGTGTTTTCTTCTTTGACATTCAAGAAATCTTCATTTTTTGCTTCTCTCCCAAATTTAACTGTTTAAAATAAAGTTTTACCGCTTTGAAAGAATTCTACAGTGCTCGAATAGCCAGACATAGACTCCTACTGTACTCATTTGGAAATCCCAGTATGTTTCTCTTAAGACTTTGGTTTGTGGATAGTTGGATGTGGAGGGAAAAGGAAGTGAAATGCAGAAGAGGTTAAAATTAGTTTGCTCAGAAACTATACTTTTCTGTATTCTACTAACTAACTTATGTTTCTCAAATTTTGGTGAACTTAAAATTCCATGAGAAGCTTTTCCAAAATACATGGGTATAGCCCCCAAACACTGGAGATTCTTTCACTGAGTCTAGGGCAGGCGCTGGCCAACTTTTTCTGTAAAGGGTTGGAAAGTAATTATTTTAGGCTCTAGGCCACATAATATTTGTTGTAAAGGAAACCTGAATATGTCACTCCAAAATATGCCTCGTTGACACAAAAAATTGTGAGCTGAAGGCAATTAAGAAGCAGCAAACACAGGAAAACTCTCTCCCTTGTCTGCCTAAAGACAAGACACAAATTCTCTTTTTACTGGAGACGGACTTATCAGCCCAGAACGGCACCACGGGAGTCTGCAAACAAACCTTCCATTAGTTTCCTCCCATATATTTCCCTTACCACAGTCCGTCGCCCTTGGAAGCCTACAGCTGCTTTCCTGTGTCCTGTCACGTCCCTGCAAAGGTATTGTTCTTCGTCGAAGATGCTAGATAAGCTGGAAAGCTGTTGAGTTACTCTTTGCTTATGTTCCTCCCTCGTGATGGGCGCTGCACGCGTTAATGAACAATTTGTTTTTCTCTCGTTAATCTGCTTTTTTGTGGAGTCCCAGCTAAAAACTTCAGACAGGCAGAGGTGAATATCTTCTCACCAACAGTCGCAACCACTTAGCGGGAAGGACCACGCCAGCCCAAGACCAGCCAGAGACAGTCTGTTAGAAAGGGGCCATGCCTGCGTTCCAATAAAATTTCATTTACACGGTGGATTTGGTCCACATGCTTATTATCTGCCCATCCCTGACGTGGAGTATGGCCCAAGTATACTGTATTTAGAAAACCACTATGGTTTGACAAGGTGCTAAAAAAGTTGGTAAAAAGAAGAAGAAGAAGAAGAAGAAGAAGAAGAAGAAGAAAACCCAACAGAAAACTGACAACAACGTAGAATAGGTAGTTACAAAAAAGAAAAAATAAAATTATTTTATAAAGAAAGGAAAAAAATCCAATGTAATTAAAGAAATGAAAAGCGAAACAGAACACCACCTTTTGTCCAATAAATTAGCAAAGACGACAAGATCTGATAAAGTGTACTTCCGTCAGGCTGTGGGAGAGCAGGTACACTCGATGTCCTCAGTAGGAGGATGAATTAGTACATCTTCAGAGGCAGTTGAGGCACAGCTATCAAAATTATGTATAAAGAGGGTTTGCAGTCGCAATAAATTAAGAGCCATTTTAAAAATTCACCAACTGGCGGGGGGTCGGTGCGCCTGGGTGTCTCAGTCAGTTGAGCGTCCAACTTCGGCTCAGGTCATGATCTCACGGCTCATGGGTTCAAGCCCCGCACGGGCTCTGTGCTGACAGCTCAGGGCCTGGATCCCGCTTCAGATTCTGTGTCTCCCTCTCTCTCTGCTCCTCCCTTGCTCACACTCTCTCAAAAATAAATAAAGATTTAAAAAAATTTAAAAATCCACCAAGTGGGGCACTTGGGTGGCTTAGTCGGTTGAGCGTCCGAATTTGGTTCAGGTCATGATCTCATGGTTCATGAGTTCGAGCCCCACCTCTGGCTTACTGTGCTATCAACACAAGAGCCCGCTTCAGATCCTCTGTCCTTCTCTCTCTGCCTCTCCCGTGCTTGCACTGTCACAAAAAACAAACATTAAAAAAAATAATAAAGGTAAAAAATCCACCAAGAAGGACATGGTTGAAAAATTCCAGAATGTGTGTTCCGCCCGATAACTATATAAATATTATGAACAATAAGGTAGAGCATACTATGCTGACTATGGCAGACGGCTGATTATCTCCCCAAATCATTCTCTCCCTTTTTGTTGAACGGGGCTGCCCTGTTGGAGACGTTTGTCCGACTCCCGGCAGCTAGGTGTAGCCAAGTGCCTAAGTCCTCGCCGATGGGAAACGACTACAATGGATGTGTGTAACTGCCAGTTCATCTTCTTAAAGATGTTTCCTCTGAATCATTCATCCTTTTTCTATTTCTGTGGCAGCTTAGAAAGCTATGTGTTGGAGATTACCACTCCCCTGCATTCCAATGGGTCCCTGAATGGTTTCCTGGGGCAAAACCCACTTTTCAGCCCTGCACTGTAATGTGAGAAAAAGATACCTACCATACTTGAACCAGGATGTTTTGGATTCTCTTTACAGCAGCTTAGCACGTTGCCCTAAACAGAAATGGGAAACGGTGCTGTCATAATTAAAACATAAAATGTGGCATTTGTATAATGACAGAGCGGCAAATGGTGGAGGTACAGGTATCTCGGGCTCAAAGGCTTGTTCCGGTTGACACACACATTTGGAAAAATGATCATCGGCAGTAATGGGGAAAGCAGACCACCTCCTCTGCTTCTGCAGAAGAAGCGCTTGGAAAGAGTCAGACCTGTGTTGACCTGTGTTCACTACTCTTTGTCGTTTGTTATAAGACTTCTTAGAAAGTGGTGAACCTAGGTAAGAATTGGCAAGTTTGTGAACACAGATGGAAGAAAATAGCCTCCAGAAAAAGGGAGGCTCATAAGGTTTGAAAAGCCAACTCATTCTACATCCCACACTGGAGGAGATAAACCAATGATCAGAGACTTTCTCAAAGGCCTGTCAAGACTCCTCAAACAAAGAGAAGTCTTTGACAAACAGCACATTCAGCGCGCTGCCTTCCTACCCAAGCTGATTTTTTTTTTTCAGGTGACTTCAAGGTACCTGCCCTTCAAAGGAGGAACAGTGTGTCCGCCTCCAAGGCAGGAACTATGTCAGTCTAAAACCCTGTGTCCAGACAAGAACTTTGTTCTGAAGTCTGAAATCAAGGCCCTGGGAGGGCATACTCTCTCTGAAGGCACTTGGGGAGGATCGTTCCTTGTCCATTCCAGCTTCTGGTGATTTCTGGCAACCCTAGGCAATCCCTGTTTCATGCCTTCGTAACTCCAGACTCTGCTTCCATCTTTACACAGCTGCCTTTCCACTGTGTCCTCATTTTTTAAGGACATCAGTCCTAAAGTTACTTCTGGATGAGTTAGAATGTCTCACAATTATGTCACCTTTTGCGAAGCTAATTTTTAAATGCTGTCTGATCACTCTTACCAATAGGTGGCTGGACTACCTACTATGGTCATTCTCTGGTCACTGATCACACGCATCTGTGTTACTGAGCTAAATGACCATCCTTCTGTGTTAATTCTATTGGATTTGTCTTCCAAAGGTCAGATCTTGGATGCATACAAAGAATGTTTCAAGATGTTTTACAAATAACCTATGACAAACTGTCGTTCCCTGGAGGTCCTCCAGGCAAAAGATGTATGTATGTATGTATGTATGTTTGTACGTATGTATGAATTTAACTTTATAAAAAGAAGAGGCTAAAAATAATTAGGTTTGGTATGGTCCATATTTTTTTAGTTAGTTCAACACTATTGTAAGCGCTGCATGGGAAAAGCTGTCAAAGGAGAGGCTCAGCCTTTTGTAGATTAATTCTGTCTTGGTACAATATTACTGATAAATGTGTTTCCCAGCATGGATAACTTTACAGAATAGATTAGAAGGTTCTGGAAATTTGTGAATGCCCTGACTGTCCATAGGCCATTTTTACCTTCAGGGGAAATACTGATCAAAGGTAGTTATATATTAGTATATATAGTATACTATATATATATATATATATATATATATATATATTAGTATATATATATAAGGTAGTTATATGTTATACCCTGATAGAAAATTTTAGTTTCCTCCATTCTGTATTGGCAGCAATTATAACAAATTAACTGCAGCCAGTCTGTCTTCTCATAGCCAAATGGTTTTGATCTTCGTCCCATACTTGCCTGAAGGCTCTACCATAAGCTATAATTCTAGAAATGGACCTTTAATAATAATAATAATAATAAAGACAGTTTCAGAGACTTAGTGGCAAGGACTCTACCAGATACTTCTGCATCTATTGTTACTTCAAAGACTAGACTCAGAATAGCGTAGCTTCTGAGTGGATAGTGCTTAGATGGCCGTTTGATTACACCATGGGTCTGAGTTGGGATTTCTAGAACTCTCTTCAGTCCAGAAACAGATGCACTCAGGAACACAGACTACTCACCCCCAATATCTGATGATGCAAGAATTCACCAAATAAAACACAATGAACTTGTGAAAAATATATAAGTCATTTTTTTGGATTAATGTTAGTATCAGTTGCAGTGTTATATTTTGATAGATCTATGATAGAAATTGCTACTTAATCTATCTTGAACCTTTATATGTCTAATACTACCTAAGTGGAACATTCTTGAAAAGTTCTCATTCTCATTGAGTTCTTGGAATTCAGACATAATTAATGCTAGAGAAACTTTCCCCCTTTAGTGCGTAGAGTCAACAATAGCCTTTTTTAACCAGAAATAATTTGATGAATTGATCACACAACCTAACTGATTTTATTGAGAGTTTCAATAAAGTTTTAAAAATAGATATGACAAACTCACCACTTTGGGACAAAAGTTGTACTTCACTCATAGAACCAATGACTACAAATCTCCCTGGTAAAACGGTCTGGTACCTGCTTTGATTTACAGAGATACAGTCTTATGTAGTAAGGAAGGTCAGTTCCTGACAGGGTTGGTGTTTGTTTCTTTGTTTGTTTTTAAGTAGGGTCTACACCCAATGTCCAATGTGTAACTTGAACTCATGATCCTGAGATCAAGAGTCACATGTTCTACAGACTGAGCAGCCAGGAGCCCCAGGCCTCATGTTTTAGAAGACTTTGGGGACCTTGAAGAGAGAGGAGATCATCCATATTTATCCATGCATTTATAAATATGCATTTACCTGCATATTTAAGTGCAGGTAAAAGTTGGTGGAGATGAATTTCTGGGTTTAGTTTTTTGATCCTGGAATAGAAGAACAATTAAAAAACATTTTTGGAGGGGCACCTGGGTAACTCAGTTGGTTAAGTGTCTGAATCTTGGTTTCAGCTCAGGTCATGATCTCACAACTCGAGTTTAAGCCCTGCCATCAGGACTATGCTGGCAGTGTGGAGCCTGCTTGGGATTTTCTCTCTCCCTCTCTCTCTCTCTGCTCCTCCTCAACTCACGCTCTCTCTCTGTCACCCTCTCTCTCAAAAATAAATAAATTAAAATTTATAAATAAATAAATAAATAAATAAATAACTTTCTAGAAAGGTGGAGACTATTGAAAATACAATTTCTACAAAATTTTGAGAAAAGTTAATCTTCTGGTCTTAGTAAATGCTTAAATGGGTCCAGCTGGAGATTTGCTGATCATACCACAAGTAGGCTTCTATATATTAAATAATGGTTCTTGTTGCATCTATGTAAGTGCATCAGGCTGAAATATATGATTATTGATGATAACAACGAAGGAACCACTAATAAAAGATATCTATAACTTATAAAGGGAAAGGGATGACAGCAATCCTTTCGTTGTAAAACAGGCTTATCTTCGACCCACTAATTACTATTTAGTAGGCATTTTACAACTTCAGATGGATGTTAACTTTTAGAAAATCAAATGGCATGTAAATTATTGTCTCTATAGCAATGCAAATGCTTTTTCTTCCTATAGAGACGTATATGATTTTCAGAAGATAACCCTAAAGGTTATAGTTTCACTGACAAACTAGGTTTGTCTCTAAATTAACATTCTTTCTTCAATGACTGTAAATACTTCTCTCTCTCCTGTAGTCCATTGAATAAGCCTTACCATTCTTCCGGTACTCTCATTCATGAGTTAAATCTTTATTATACACTCACTTAAAGACACACACACACATACACACCACAGAAATGTGACTAAATACCCACCAATATAGCTAAAATTTAAAATATTAACAATACCAAATATTTACAAGGATATAGAACAACTCGAATTCTCTTGTATTGCTGGTGTGAATATAAATTAAAATTACTTTGAAAAAATGGGTTTGTTAGTACTAAAGCTAAACATACTTAAACCTAATGACCTACTCCTGGGTAGATATCCAATAGAAATCCATGAGTATGTATACCAAAAATATACGTAAGAAAATTTGTAAAAACTTGATTTGTGACTGCCCTAAACTGGAAGCAACCCAATGTCCATGAATGGAATAAATTGTGTTTTAAATATACAATGGAGCCTACGCATTGATTTCAAAAGATGCACAGTTGATATAAGCTACAACATAGATGGACTTAACAGACTAACATTAAATGAAAGCAGACAGATGCAGAATACTACACACTGTATGATTCTATTTACATGAAGTTCAAAAACAGGAAAAGCTTGTCTCTGAGATAGAAATCAGGATGTGGTTACCCCTTGGGAATAGTAAATAGGAGGGCTATGCAAAGAAGCCTTCAGCATGTTGGAAATATTCTATATCTTGACCTGAAATACATACAGAATACATATGTAAAAAAGCATCGACCTATATTCTTAATTCTTGCATCCGTTTTGGGATATAAGTTATAGCTTAATTTTGACAGAAAGAAATAAATGCATTTTGGATAACTCACAGGCTCTCTGGGGGGTGGGAGTGGGGCAGGGGAGAGAATCTGATTTGGAACCTGCAGGGCGGGAACAATGTGCCAGTGTGTTGTAGACTGGCCCATTAAAGACTCCTGTGCTGTGGCGGGTGTAGCCAGTGCAACTTATACCTTAAAGTTCAAACACTAGCCATCGGAGGCTGCCACCGAAATCAAAGCCGCAGCTGTCTCTGTGCCATTCTCTCACCACTCTGGCTAGAATGGATTCTGCACAAGACTGCTCATGTGCAACCTGTCTTGGGACAGCCCGGGGCAGGACTATCAGATTGGCCGAGCCTCTGTACTTGCCCCTTAGTTGAAGGGAAGTATGGAGAGAAAGTACCTGTTACTATTTCATAAACTGGAGGGATTCCTCAAACATAAGATGGTGGTTCCAATATGAAGCATCCTGAAAGAATAATAAATGTCGGCACAGGGAGGGTAATTCAATTAGTCAACAAGTACTTAAAGTGTGTTTATGTTGTACTAGCCATTATGCTAGTGAAGGAAATCCTTAGGCTGCTTTCCTATGAGATTATTTCTCCTCACTTATTTGCAGGAAGGGAAAGGAATTTGCGTCCATTTAGTGTTAAAGTGATGAGAGATAAGGTTCAGATCTTGGCAGTAGGCCTTTTCCTTCCAGAACAGTGTGAGTTCACTTTTCTTTTTATAAGTTTATGAAAAGCAAGAGTAATGATCTCGACTACCTTTTGCTTGAAAGAATGGAACACTACTTTTAATAGTGAACTTGAACCAATGAAACACTATATACGTTAATGGCAATGGGTCCCAACCTGTAGACATCTTGGCAAACTGCCAGTATCTTGCCTCCACAGCTCCATTCTTGCCACTGTGGCAAAAACTATTGATGGCCTAGGATCTGTGCCCTGGAGTGAAGTACAACATCCAAATATAAGAACAGAAATACACTTACAGGCTAGTGTTCTGTTAAGAGGTTGACAAACAATGTTTCTGGAAACATTCCTCTTTGCTAAAGTTATTTTGAGAAAACAAGAAATAACAGATTAACTTAAAAACATTTCTTTTGATGTTTATTTATTTTTGAAGAAGAGAGAGACAGAGCGCGAGGGGGGAGGGGCAGAGACAGAGGGAGACACAGAATCCGAAGCAGGCACCAGGCTCTGAGCTGTCAGCACAGAGCCTGACGTGGGGCTCGAACCCGTAAACCATGAGATCATGACCTGAGCCGGAGTCTGAGGCTTAAACGACTGAGCCACCCAGGCATCCCCCAGATTAACTTTAAGCAATGAAAAATATTGTTCTCTATGCAAATATGGAAGATAGAGGTGAAGTCAGGTATTGGCTGGAATTTAGACAAAGTTTACAAAGTCCTGTTCTCAAATCAGTAGAGATGACACCCTAGGAGCCTATAATGGCAACTGATGTGTGTGTGTGTGTGTGTGTGTGTGTGTGTGTGTGTGAGGAAGAGAGAGAACAAGAGAGCTGTAAGCATTTGAAACAAGTACTGAAGATATAGTCGGTGTGGTACATGGAATAGAGTCATTAGTACTGTACTGAGCATATATTAGGACATCAACGAATATTTGTGACCTAAACATGGAGCATTCTAAAAAGACTTTTTGGCCTGGAAGATTATATTAATAGAGCAAGTGGGAGATACTGGCCCTTTGGTTACAGTATTCATATAGCTATGTGATTTCTAAAGAATATCACATGGGATCTTGATTTGCTGTTATAAAAATGGATAGAAATGAAATTGCACATGTATTTAGTGCCAAGGTAGCTGAAAAATGAACCAAGTGATATCACTAAGTTGAGAATTTGCTGAACACAAGACAGTGGCTGACTCTGTCTCTAAAAAAGCCTTGAGCAGGACAACACATGCACTTGTAGGGTTTTCCTGAGTTCAGATTGCATTAATTTTATCATCTGTAGAAAGGTATGCTCTCTAGCAATGTTCCTCTCGGTATTTAAAAGTGATAGGGGACATGGACAAAGTTTACTTTTGTTAATATAGCACACAAGTCATGCCACACACATTTGTTACTTTATTCTATTAGTGAAGGATCTCTGGGTTGAAAGTGACAGAAGTTTAGTGAAAGTTAAAGTAAGGGGGAAAGGCAAGTTATTTGCTTGCTCCAAGCCAGAGTTCAGCAGGTTGACTAATACTCAGTGCTGCCACATTTACTTGCATACCATCAGAAATCTCTTTCTCCACCTCTGCTCTGCTTTCTTTACGTTCACTTTATTCACAAATGGGCTTTCTCTATCTGGCGGGAAAGTTGGTCTGTGTGGCAGCTCCATATTTAGCTGATCCTTACTGTTCACCATCCCAGAGGAGACAGCAGGCTTCTCTATCCCACTCTCAATATTTGAAAAGAACTCTGATTGACCCACCGAAGATAAATCCCACCAGGGGAAGATACCGTGCACGTGTGCGGGAGACCCCTTTGATAAGGTGACAAACAGGGGCAACGGAAGAAGAACAGAGCTATGGGGGCTGTCTTGCGGCAGTCTTGGGGTCAGTGGATGAAATGAGGGGTGACTACAAAGACGGACCAGCTACGCAGTGTCCACCTTAGCTGCTGTATGCCTCTTCTCACCATCACCCACCTTCCTAGACCTCTCACGGGATCATCAGCCTTGGGTACTGTATGACTTCAAGGGCAGGGAAAATTCTTGATATTAGTCTGCAGAGCAACTTGGAAATGGAATTTACCAACAAGTGAAGTTTGCCAATCACTGTATAGACCTAAGAGATCTTTCCAGTGATTACATACCTTCCAACTGTGCCTGTCTCTGAAAGTAGAGACAGTATGTTCCAGCTGCACAGTATGTCTGGAATTAGTTTTACTCAAGGCAAAGTATACTGCTCCTGATTAATTTTTTGTAGATAAAAAGCCCCAATCCAAGTATCTGGCAGAACTGGCTCATGGTTGCTTTCTGTCACCAATGGGGGGGGGGGGTCAGAAAGGAGGAAGGCTTAGACAGGGGAATTGGGGCATTCCATGGGAATGCCCGATGGACCAGTCCCTGCCCACATCAGGCCCAGGAGGTAAGAGAGGCTAGCTATCACTGAAGTGGCGAAAGGGACTGAGGTCTTAGCTTTAAAATATTTGACGCTTTGGGGGCATTGAGGTCAAGCTCCCTCCCCCTGGATCACCCTCATTCTGTAGAGATCAATTTTGGTTGTTCAGTCTGGGCAACACCAAGCACTGAGTTTTGTAGTCAGTTCTGTTACTGTTTAGAGACAGAGGCCCACTTTCCTTTCAGGGGCATGTGGTCCCAACCAGAACGATAAAATAGACAAAAGAAAATCCACTGAAACAACGAAAAAATATTCTCTTCTCTTCTCCAAGTTCACTTATGTCCCTGGGTAAATGGCAGATAAGTAAAGGGAATCACAGAGTCTGGTGTAAGAATTTCCATGGTTCCAATTCTAAAAGACTTGTCTAGACTTCATTCTAAATCAGCTCTTTAAGTCATAAGGTTGTTTTGTTGCTGTCATTGTTGTTGATTTTGGTTCTGGTTTTTTGATTTATTTGTTTTTTGCCTTGAAAACATTGGGTCTTCTGTTCAGAAAATAAATTTCTGAATTTTTTCTTGAAAATCAAGATACCATACCAATTATTGAGACTAGCCTTAGAAGCAACTTGGAGATGGAATTTTCCAACTAGTGAAAGTTTGCTAATACCCATATAGACTTAGATCTTTCCAGTGGATACATACCTTCCAACCATGCATGACAAATAGGTGCTATATTGGTGCTGCTCTACTTGTCTCTGAGAGCAGATGGCTACCCACCAGCTGCCCAGCTGTCCCATTAGATCTTCTGCCCCCCACTGCTCTTGTCCTAAAGACCAATACTTGCCCTTCTATATACCGACTGACATTACAGAAAAAAAAAGTCCTGAAGTTCAACAGAGCAAAACTGACATTTAAAAAAAGGTATTTTAACTAGGAAACTAAAGGGATATCTGTATGTACCAAATCCCAGAGGAAGTTCTAGAGGGTCTGATAAAAAGCGCTTAAGCTATGGAGTAGATAGATGTGGTCTCTTGACCTTATCAAATCACAACCTCTCAGAGGTTCGCCTATAAGGTGAGTGACCATCTATTTCATGATAACCATGACTGCCTTGTGGCCAAGTGTGAGGGCTAAAGATACAGTGTGGACTGCAAATGTGGACTTGTACAGACTGAAGCCTGGACCTGCTGAGGGATGTGCCTGGAGAAATGACCATCCCTTCATCCAGTTTTATGGTTAGTTCTTGGTATTGGGCTGAGATTGTCTCTAGATCTGTGCGCAAATTCATTTTTTTCTGACCATATGGGAGAGCAATGAAACTAATTCTCTAGCTGCTATTCTGTCTCTTATTCTCTCCCTCCATGCAATTCTGGTAATTTTTAATCCACCTATTATTGTGTGCAATTGTGTATAACCCGAAGCAATTACTGTATTGTTATCACGTTTAGGAGCAGTTTTCATGAGGAACTGTACAAATATTCTATGATATGTATCTCTTCACAAGAAAGACAACCTTAAACACACATACAAGACTGAGCCCAAAGTGGAGAAGGCAGCTTTTTGTTGCCTAACCTGAGCATTAGGCCAGACCTTTGCTCAGGGGGCGGTGGAGCTTCTGGAAGGTCACTGTTGGGTTTTCTTTGGCCCTATAATCTCCACTCACACCAGTCCCTCTTCCAAATAAACCTACCACCCACTGTATGCTTTCAGCTTCAAGCCAACTTCTCTACCTGGTCCCCAACCACCCTCCATACCCCCCCACTCAAACTGTCATTCATAACATCCTTGTGCAGAGAGAAGGCGATGGTGCCACCAGCAAGGACCCTTTGCCAGGAGGGTTGAGTGGTAACTGTGGTATAAATTGGAGTCAAAATTTCTTTTCACTTTGTTGCTGAAAGGTATTTACTTGATTTTGAGAATAAGGATGAATAATTTTAGGGTAATATTAAGAAACAAAACAAAACAAACACAGAAAAGAAACCTTTAATGTGAGTATGTATTAAATGAGGGAAATTGTATTGCATAGGATTCCTTTGGTATTTAGATGTTATTGTCAATATTAATCTAGATTCTAATCCAGAGATCATGAGAAGTCTTTTTTTCAAATGCTATTTGTATTTACATAGAATAGAAGTTGAAAGAAAATATTGGTTCATTAAGTGGAAATATTTTGTAACAGAAAATGAATGTATGAAAAAGTACATTCATATAAAATAGGAAATGCATGGAAAATACGCATTCATGTAAAAGTTCCATTTATGTAAAAATTGGCATATCTATGTCAAGTGAACTGTCTCAATAGCGAGTGAAAAAGGATTGCTTCAAGATTGCTTTTGTCTGTAGCACTCTCTTAAAAAAATTAATCCAACTCTCTTTTGTTAAATGTCTACTATTACCTTGTCTCTTAAATGTTTATTCAGCTGTCTTAGAACAATGCAGGCTGTGGTTGGGATGTTACATTCAGAGACAAAGTTCCGCTCAGAAAGGACTTTATTCTTTGCCTCCTCTTTAAATTCTAATGTTTTGAGCCATGTTGCTTAAATTAGTTTACCAGTAAAATGTAAAGGAAGAAAGAATGGGTAAACAAAGAGTTCCCCGTGTAATTAATGGTGAACATCGCCTCAAGAAAATATAAGCACAACTTTCAGTGAGATCCTTCAAACATGAGCCATCCCGCTCTCACAGAGTTTTGATTTCCATATTGTGGAGCACTCCAGAACCCTTCAAGGAAGTTCCACACATTTCTCTTCACTTCTCCGACTTCTTTTGTCTAGCATGGGCTGGTACATTTCAGCCACTACACAGTAAGCAGTGTGAGGTGCCAGAACTCCAATTTCAACAACTCTGTGAGCTCCTTCATATACCTTTTGTTCCTGTACATAAGGGGAAAAGTAAGATGACAAATGGCTTTCAGTTAGTCACTGATTTGCTCTATTATTAAGAAGTTGTCCACAGTCTCGGTAGTGGTTGGATTATAGGGTTTCTTCCCAGACACATCCTCTTTCTCCAGAGTCCTAGTTCAGAGCCTGATAAAGGACAGGTCATGGCTGTGTACATGCGACATAAGGGCTGTTGACTGGTTGACTCAATGGCCAGAATCCCTTTTCCAAGAATTTATGCTGTGCAGTGAGGAAAATGGAGGAGACTTGGAGACCACCGTAGACATGCAACATGTGGCCAGAGACATGGATTGGGATCCTTTAAGACTCTCTTCTCTATCCGTCCTTCCCTGTCCCTTCAAAGCCCGGCAGCACTTTATTTCCTGTTTCTTCCTGTCCCTAAGATCACTTGTTTATTGGGAGTTTTATTAAGCTCCTCCCTTCCCCCTCCCCTTTTCTATTTGAACCAGTTTGAGTTTCTGTTCCTTACAACCATAGGAACCTTGTCTTAGATGGACACCAAAAAGGAACATTCAATTAACTATCAAACAAGATAAAGGCACATATGGTAGATTAAAATACTACAACAAAATTGGCCTAAATATATAATGCTGTGATCCAAAAGCCATTTAAAAAGAGTGTGTAAAATCCATAAAAATTAGTATTTGTGGTCATCAAATGGAATTAAATATTGTTAACACCAATCTTTAGATATGCACCAATCTTTAGATAGTCACTTTAATTTCTTCAGATTAACTAGGCAGGATGAAGTGGAGACCAGCTGAGCAAAGGCACACACACACACACACACACACACACACACACACACACACACACCTGATGGTGATGCCAGTCACAAATTGCTTATCAATGAGGATGGAAGTGAGAAGGAATTGAAAAAAAAAGGTAATGAAAAGTAAAAGGAATTGAGTGGCAAAAGAATGGACATACTTTAGAGCTAAAATGTTACTTAAATGAACAAAAGAAAAATACCAAACTTACCTATTCACCGGAACTTACCTTTCCTATTGAATTGTTAATTATAAAGACTCGATATACTAGCTCATAGTAATTTTCTATTGATACATTTTTTCCTTTTTGGTCTCTATACGGTAAACCTGGAGCATGAAGAATCACCAACAAAGATCCATTAACTTGAGTTATATTCATGACTGGAGGATCAATTTTCGCTGGAGAAAGAATGGGAAAATTTGACGAATCATTAAAATAATGTAATATTTCACATGGACACATTATACATAATAACAAGTCACTACTAAGTTCAGAGATCTGGCAAAAATCATTATGAAGAGATGCTCTGACACCTAAAATATGCATGTCTGAGAATTCTCTTTAAAGATAATTTTTTATTTGCAGAGACTGGTACCTCCTGATTCAGCTTTAAGAGGACATTTATCAATCATTTCCCCAACTCTTAGTGATTGTTTTGTAAAATTAGGTGTAAAAAGTTATTTGGGTGGAGATTTCAAATATTTTGTAGGTTCTTAAAGATGTGAAATTTCAAAGCAGCGTTAAAACCATTTGAAGACTTGTTGTTATAAAATTAATTCAACAGGGTTATGTTATGTACTATTGGAAGAGCATGGGAAGGATCCAGAGAGAGAATTTTCGGTCCTTGCATTTTGATATGATTAACCAGATCATTATGAACTAGGAAAGAAAATTGGATAAATTAACACTTTAATTTTCTTCAGATTAACTAACGGCAATTCTAGGAAGAATTAATTCTATGATGGATTTGTTGTTGTCTTCCTTTTTGGTATTCGTTACATATTTTCAGTTTGTAAATTCATATCTTTTATAATTCTTGAAAATCAACCATTCTTGATAGATAAGAATGATGATAGCTAGACAGCTAGACAGCTAGACAGACAAGTGCATAAAGAGCTATATATGCTTTTCTTCTGGAATTTCAGTTCAACACCTGTTAGAATTTCTTACTTGATTCTCTATATATCTTAACTTTGGTTTTTCCATCTGTTTTCCTCAGCAGAGTATTCTGAATGGCTTTTTCAGACCTGTCTTCCAATCCACCAATTTACTCTTCAGCCATGTCTGAACTGGTCTTTAAGTCTCCAAATCAATTTTTTTCATTTCAATGATTTTTTTTTTCATTTTGATGAGCTCTGGGTCTTTTTCAATCTATCTGGTCCTAAACAATAATATTTTGCCTTTGATTATGCTTTTATTTTCTCTGTTATATCTTTAAACTTATTTATTTTGCTATATGCTTCCACTATTATAAGTACTTGAAGTGCTAGTAAGGTAGATGACTGTTTCTCCCAAACTTGCTTATATTGATCGACTCCCTTGTGTTTTTGTTGCTGAGCACATGTTTAAAGTTGATACTTTCTTTTTTTGCTGCTTTGGTTTGGATTTTTTGATCTAATTGAACTTAATTTTTTTTAAATCGGGGGACAGTGCGAAATTCCCCACGAACAGAAATTGTGCAGCTGAGTTCCCCTGCTTGAGGAAATTGCAGGTGTCAGAAAGACCTGAGTGCTTTGGATGACCTCTGCCTTGAGAGAACCATGTGATCATGGTATCTCCTCTGCCATGTAAGTATGAATTTTTAAATTAAAAAAAATTAATGTCTATTTATTTATTTTGAGAGAGAGAGAGAGAGAGTGAGCACAGCAGGGGAGGGGCAGAGAGAGAGACACACACACACAGAATCCAAAGCAGGCTCCAGGCTCTGAGCTGTCAGCACAGAGCCCGATGTGGGGCTCGAACCCACAAACCATGAGATCATGACCTGAGCCAAAGTCGGACACTCAACCAACTAAGCCACCCAGACATCCCTGAATTTTTAAATTTTAAATAAACTTTCATTAGCCTATAAGATAGATACTGACAAATAAGTAAATCATATGGCTCAACAAATCTTTACAAATAAACACTCCTGAATAGCCATCATCCAGATTAAGAAACATTACTAGCACCCTAGAAACCTCCTTCATGTTTTCTCCAATTACTTAACCCCAGAAGATAACTACAATTGTACTGATTTCTATGACCGCATATATCAGTTTTTGAAATCATGCAATATACACTTTTTTGTGACTGGTTTCTTTCTCTCTCTATATATATATCTAGATCTAGGTCTATAGAGACATATAGATATAGATAGATATAGGTATATAGATATATAGATATATAGATATATAGATATATAGATATATAGATATAGGTATATAGATATATAGTTATATAGATATATAGATATAGTAATAGGTATGTATATAGATATAGGGAGATACAGACACAGATACTTAAATTATGGGCTGAATTGTGGCTCCTGCAAATTCATAGGATGAAGTCCTAAGCCCCCTGTACCTCGGAATATGACCCTGTTTGGAGACAGGGACTTGGAAGCGGTTAATTAAAGTAAAATGAAGCGAAGCCATATTGACTTCATGGGTGGTATTGGTGGGCTTTACTCCAATATGACTGGTGTCCTTACAGGAAGACACGGACATGCGTGAGCACAGAGGGATGACCATGTGAGGACACAGAGAGAAAGCCAAGCCAAGGAAGAGAGGCCTTAGAAGAAACCAAACCTGCTGATACTTTGGTCTTGGACTTCTGGCTGAAGAACTGTGGGAAAACAAATTTTTGTTGTGTCAGCCAGGGAATCTATGGTATTCCGTGACAGCCCTACCAAACTAACGTATATATTATGTAGTATATATATACTAATCAATATTGTTGCATGTATCAAGAGTTCATTCTTTTGATTGCTATGTAGTATTTTTTTAAAAATGTTGATTCATTTCTGAGTGAGAGAGCATGAGCAGGGGAGGGGCAGAGAGAGAGGAAGACAGAGGATCCGAAGCAGGCTCTGTGCTGACAGCAGCAAGCCTGGTGTGGGGCTCAAACTCACGAACTGCGAGATCATGATCTGAGCTGAAGTCAGATAGTCAACTGAGCCACCCAGGGGCCCCTATGTAGTATTTAATTATATGTATATCACAATTTATCTATTGACAGGCTTAGGTAGTTTGATGTAGGTTTAGCTTTTATAGATATTTCCATGCTTCAGGAGACCCACCAATTTATATTCCCTTTAGTGGCATATGAAAGTTCCCATTGTTCACATTCTAACATTTGGCATTATTATTTTTTAAAAAATTAATTTGGGCTATTCTGGGAAGTGTGTTTCATTGTGTTTTTAAGTTGCATTTCCCTGACGACTAATGGAGTTTCACGTGTTTATTGGCCATTTGCATGTCCTCCTCTGCGAACAGCTGTTCCAGTCTTTTGCCCATTTTTTTTAATTGGTTTCCTCGTCTTCTTCTAATTAATTCGTAAGAGTTCTTTGTACATTCTGAGCACAGTTCTTTGTCAAATATAGCACTGTGAATATCTTCTCTCTGAGATTTGTGTTTTCATTATTTTAATGGTACGTTTTGATAAACAGAAGTTCTTACTTTTCGTGTAGTTCAATTTATCAGTTATTTCCTTCATCAGTAGCACTTTTTGGGGATCTGGCTATGCCAAAGCCATGAAAATATTCTCCCATATTATCTTACAGAATAGGAGGCAGCAAATATTCTCTGTAAAGGGCCAGATAATAAATACCTCAGGCTTTTGGGCCGTATGTGTCTGTTGTAACCTGTCAACTTCGCCATGGCTTGCAGTGCAAAAACAGTCACAGGCAAAATGGAAATGAATGGGTGTGACTGTGTTACAATAAAACTTTATTTACAAAATTAGAAGCAGGCAATTTGGCTCACAAGCTGTAGTTGCTAAGTTTTATTTTTTTCGTCCAGCCAGACTCGGTTTTGTAAACGGGTGACGTAGGGGAATAAGACTTATTATTTTTCCAACTGATCTAATCTCGTTTAGACCATAGTGATGCCACTGAACTAAACTATGAACATAAATCAAATGATCGTATATGTGGGTTGTGTTGCTTCTCAACACTGTATTTGGTTTTGTGTCTGCAGGGTATCCCTGTGGCACCATCAACCTGGTACAATCTCAAGATGGTGTTTTCTGAAACTCAAAAGTTCGATATATTTGAATCTCAAGCCTTTATGAATTTAGGAAACACCTGACTGCTGACAGAGTGGAGACAAAAACACACAGCCTCCTTTGTTTCCTCTCTTTCTCAGAAGGGCTCTCCCTAGTCTGTTCTTTTATTTATAGGAGCTCTTCGAGGGTCTAAGATTTTATGAGGGTACTAGTTGTAACTCCCCACCTTGTGTAGACCTACAGCCTTGTCTCCTGCCCCAGGGGTGGGGGCTGTTACCACTTAGGGTCTAGTTCCCAAGTCTGGGAAAATGCCCTCAAGGACAGCAAGGCTTCCCTTTGTTTCCCCTCTGGTTTCCCCTCTGGTTCCAGTTACTTTGCTTTGGAGGCCCAGGAGATTTCCTTTATTTTCTTTTATGTTCTTCTGTAGAGTTAAAAAAAAAAAGGTTATGTTTTATCCAGACTTTCTAAGCATTTTAGAAGAGGACAGCTTCTACCATCACAAACCCCCACCCCATCCCATTTACTCTGAAACCAAAAGTTGTTAATTCACTTTTCAATTGTCGGAAATTTTGCCTAATTGTTTTGAAGGTGAAGGATTTCCCCCTTTTTTACACTTTAATTTTGTCAAGTGGTTGATATTTAATCCTGCTTGTGATTTCCTTGCTCCAAATTTGAGTGATCAAGTTACCGTAGACCCCTTGTCTGTCTCTTGCAAGGTGAGAAGAGTTGCTGCTTTTTGTAGGCTAATTTAATGTATGTTTAATGTTCTCCTGGATAAAAAAACATATTTCTAACATTCTTGTCACATATCTAACACCAAGAAAACAAAAACCAAAAAAAAAAAAAATCCAGTCCTCTTTTTAAAATGTGATTCAGAGTTTAGACTTACTTCAATTGGTAGACATTAGTTAAAGATGAATACTGGCAAGGTTAAATACTACTGTGTATTTTCTTTCTCACTAATGTATTTATACATAAACTGATAATCCTTGCCCCTTCTGGCCCAAGCTGTTATTATTGAAAAATTTTCTTTTAATCATATGCATGCAGAACCTGTCCTTTGAATGTATGCGTTCATTATCTTAGATTTTTATTGTTTAATGTGATATTTAACCTTAAATACAGGTGAAGTATATATTTCCAGTGTTGGCCTAGAATTCCAGTGGGCCCGGCTGCAGATATCACAGGAGCTCCTACTGTGTGGTCCATGATGCTGAGCTTTGTAACTGAGTGACCATTCTTGACCCATGCACTGAATTGTGATTTTGTTACAATGGACAATTTAAGATTACTTCATCTCCCAAGACCAATTCAATTGACTGCTCTCTCCTTGAAGCATTAGCCTCCCGGAGCATTCACAAATATAATGGACTCACTGGTTTCCTCCTACTTTGTACTCAGGCATCCTTTAGATACCTGGACTTATTCAACTCTCCTCAATACTTTCTGCCTAGACAATCCTATCAACGCCCATTGTACTACATGCAAATGACTCACAAGTTTGTGTCTAATAGAGTCCTGGATCTGTATAGCTATTTCCCTTAGATATCTGAAAAGCATGTTAAACTCAACATATTCGAAACTGACTTATGGTCTCCATTACTCTGCATCCCATCAAACTGGTCTTTTCCCATCGAGTGGCATCCAAAAATATCTCAGTGATTCATCCGGTTATGCAAGCCAGAAGCTTGGAAGTCATCTTTGACATTTACCTTCTTCCTTACTTCTTTATGCAACCCATCTCCAGGCCCTGCCAATTTTTCCTACCAAATGTCCCTTCAATGATAAATTTTCTATAGTCCTTTCCATTATTCTAATTTAAGCCAAATCCTGTCTCTTACAGGCCAGTACAGGAACTCACTAACTCACTTCCCTGTATCCAGTCTCTTTGTTTTCTGATCTGTACTTCCCAAATACAGCCAAATTGATCTTTCCAATACACAAATCTGATCACATCATCCCCTGATTAAAATCACTTTATATCTTTCTGGAGGATGCTATAACTTCTTAATAGAAAATTCTCATTCCTGGTCTATCTCTCCAGTCCCATCTTATTTCACAGCCCCTCTGCCTGCCCCTCATCAACATGCAGCTGTCTTTCAGTCTCTTGTACCTGTCAGGCTTCCTCCTGCTAGAGGGCCTTTGCCAATGCTATTCCCTTTGCCTGGACTTGTCCATCTTTTCTTATCTAGTTAACTTCTATTCATCTTTAGATACCAGATCAAGTGTCATTTCCCCAGACATGCTTTTCCTGACATCCCTGATCATGTCCCTCCTTGACTAGGCTCTCATAGCACCGTGGGTCTGTTTTGTGCCACCTGTCATTGGTATCATTTTATGTTTATTTGTATTATTATTTTATTAAAGTCTGTCTTCCCCGTTGAACAGGAATCTCTATGAAGAAAGAAACTTATTTGTGTCTTCTGTGCTTGCTATTTTCTCCCCAGGACCTAGTACAATGCCCAGAACGTAGGAAGTGCTTTATAAATACTTGCTGAATGCATAAAGTCATTCAGCCATTACTGAATGATTTTTAAGTCATTCCATTAGAAACTCAGATCTATTCCAAAACTCCACAACTATTTTCAATTCAAGAAAATATGGCTTTAGATAAGACTAAAATCATATTGAGCCTCAAATGCTGCTTTAAGTTTTTTTTTTAATGTTGCGTTGTCCCTAGATAGATACCAGGAGTCAGAACCCCTTAACCTAAAGCAACACCCTGTTGTTCAGAAATGGATCTCACATTAAGTCAGTGCATCCAGTTGATTCATTAGGCCTGTATCATAGACTCTAGGAACATGCTGTTCTATTATCCCTAACAACATGCTTTTCAAAACATTTTTTTCAGAAAGCCTCAGGACCTGTGGCAGGAGAGGCAAACAAAGCTGGAGGTAAGGAAACAGGCAAGTGAGCAGGGCTCTTGCTGTCTCTTCAACAAGAGTAGCTCCAGTTTTGACTATGTGATGCACTGCTTTCTTACTCTTCTTCTTAAGTGGTCTTGGAAGAAGGTTTTTGTTGTTTTTTAGAGGTTTGTTCCTTCCTGGGGCAGTCATACAGAAAGAACACAAAACCTTCTTAATGCAACACTATCTCAATTTAGGTAGAATTGAGTCAAAACTTCAGCTCATCTCAGCCAACATCTTTGTCTAATCTTACCAACTAGCCTAACGGATCACACTCAAGAAAGCTTTGTTTGAGAAATAAATTTGAAGTTGACCCCATCTGTAGGTTTGAATATAGTAATTAAACTACTCTGCAAATTCCCCTCAGTGGTGTGTATCAGCCTAGTTGTGCAGTCTCCTTTCCTCCACCAGAGAATTGCTGAAGTGAATTGGGCTTCACTCTCAAGTTATTCCAAGAAATACTGTACTGGAGGCCATGGGTAGTTTACTCAATTGCCATTCTATTCTCTTACTGGTTGAAGATTTGCAAAACTAAAGATGTCTTTTTCTAAATTCAATTCCATCTAGCATTCTGGACATGATCTAATTAGTTTGGATTTAATTGGACATTACACTAGTTAAGGTCATTAGGGTGAGATTTGGAAGCAATGATGCTACCAGTTTTATGATAAATCTTTCATCCTTTCCCAGAGGGTAATTGTGAATTGAAGAAAGGTAAGTATAGACTCTGGCCAGTAATGGGACCCTGGTTCTCAGTTGATACAATTTCTGGGGACTCAGAATACCTCTTATAGTGCATTCTTATAGTGGTCAGGCAATGAAAGTAAATTTAATAAGATATACACCACAACTGACAGAATTCATTTCCATTCTGGTTCCCTGATCTGTGGCATGGGAGTTATGATGGGATGAAAGGCCAAGTGGAAGCCAATGGAATTTCTCTTTTGAACAAAATTTGTCCATCAAAAACACCTTGAAAAATGCCGGGGTAGTGAAATGTGTCACTTCTCCCACTTAAGTCATTTATTTGAATTGTACCCTCCTCTCCCCCAAACCATGGATCTTAAATAATTAAAGGGATAATTGTACATGTACTCAGGTGACGACCATGGTGTAATTGCTATTCAGTTACAGTGTCTCTGTTCTGGAGCCAATCAAGAGAGCTATTGTTTGGGGAATTTTTTCCTCCTTTTGTCCAATAATTAGAAAGCATCAGGACAATTTCTTTTCACTTGGCTTTCATTGTCATCTGGATCTTTATCACATACAGTCTACAGAGTCTTTGATATTTTTACCACGGGATATCATGACACTGATTGGACTTGGTATGCCTAGAGTTCTAGGCACTATAGATGCTTGAGTAAGAAACATGTTATAGAAACATGTTGGAGTAAGAAACACGTTGGAGCTATATTTCCTCTGGGGTTTGTTGAGACATTTCCTCTCAAGTGAAAGACAAGCTATTTCACTTTGCATCCCCTACTGCTAAGAAAGGTTCACTGGGTTTGTTGGGCCTCTATGCATTTTGTAGGAAACACATACCGTATTTAGATGTGCTATCCATTTGCAAAGTAACCCATAAGATTTTCAGCTTTGAGAAGGACCCAGACTAAATGACAGACTTCTCACCCAGTTCATGTTGCAAACAAGCTACTCTACCACTTGTCTTTTATGATCCAGAAAATCCAACAATCTTCAAAGTATCTGTGACAGATCAGGATGCTATTTAGAGACTGTGGCAATTCTAGGTCCCTGGATGTTTTGGAACAAAGTCATACCCACTTTAGGAAACAACTATGTTTCTTTTGAAAAAAGCTCCAGATTTCCTTGTTCCTGAACCCTGATAGAAAATGAATGCTTGAATCAAGGGATATCAAGGAGCCATGTGGTCTGAGTTTTCTATCACAAACTGGATGTCTTCTGATACAGAAACTCATACAATGCACAAAAACATGCCAACAGTAAGTGGAAACAGATTATAGGAGTCTAGCCTCTAGCAGGTCTTAACATCAAATTAATTCACAAAAGTAGGTGGTTTATCCTCTCAGCACAACTACACATACTGTCTTATCACTTCTTTCTCCTTTATAGTTATGGCATCTTGAGGACTCCCCTATGACTAGTTAAGAAGAAAAAAAAGAAGCCTGTTTCCCAGAAGGTTCTGCATGACATGATGGCACTGGCCAGAAGTGGACTACTACAACATTATGTACACTCAGTTGGTGGCAGGAGGTCTGGGTAAGAGGTATGTGGAGGGACCCTGAAGCAAATATTTCTGTGTCCATGTGAATGCAAAGCAAAATACACCTACCAAAAGGAAGCTTTCAAAAATCTAGGTGGATATGAAATGGCAAGGGACCCAGAATAGCCAAAATAATCTTGAAAAAAAGAAGAACAAAGTAGGAGGGCTCACACTTTTCAATTGCAAAGTTTGTTCCCAAACAACAGTAATTAAGGCAGTGTGGTATTGGCACAAGGATAGATGTATAGATCATTGGAATCAAAGTGAGAACTTAAAAATAAACCCACAGGTCTATGATTAACTTTTTTTCACCAAAAGCACCAAGATCATTTGGAGGGAAAAGAATAGTCTTTTCAACAATGACACTAGAACAACTGGATAGCCATTTATAAAAGAAGGAAGGTGGACCTTTACCTCACACCATATATAAAAATGAACTCGATGGAAAAAGATCAAAATGTAAGAGCTAAATCTATAAAACTCCTTTAAAAACTTCAGATATACCTCCACAGCCTTAGATTTGGCAAGAGATTCGTAGATATTGCACCAAAAGCACAAGCAACAGGGAAAAAATAGATTGACCTCATAAAAATTAAAAAAAATTTGTGTTTCAAATCACTCCACCAAGAAAGTGGAAAGACAAACCATAGAATGGGAGAAAATATTTGAAAATCATATATCTGACTAAGGACTGGTATCCATAATATATTAAGAGCTCTTACAACTCAATAATAAAAAGACAATCTAATTTAATAATGAGCAAAGGAGCTAAATAGCTAATTCTCCAAGAGACGTTTGCAAACAGCCAATATGCACATGAAGAGATAACACCATTAATCATCAGGGCAATGCAAATCAAAACCACAGGATACCACTTCATACCCACTAAGACAGCTATAATCAAAAGGTTAGGTAAGTGTTGCTAAGGACGTGAAGAAATCATAACCCTCATACACCGCTGATGGGAATGTAAAATGGTGCAGCTGCTTTGGAAAACAGTCTGGCAGTTCCTCAAAGGATTAAACCTAAAGTCACTGTGAGATCTAGGGATTCTACTCCTAGGTATATACCTACAAGAAATAAAATCATTTGTTTACACACAAACTTGATACGAGTGTTCATAGAAACACTATCATAGCCAAAATGGAAGTGTCTATCAGTTGATAGACATAGTCAGATGTCTATCAGCTGAGCAAACTGTGGCATATTCATATACTAGAACATTATTCAGCCACAAAAAGAAGTGAAGTGCTGATACACGCTACAACATGAATGAACCTTAAAAACATTATGCTAGGTGAAAGTGGCCTGCCATGAAAGACCACATATTATATGATTCCACTCACGTGAATTGTCCAGAACTGAGAGCTCTATAGATATAGAAAGTAGATTAGTCATTGCCTTGGGCTAAGGGACTGGAGAAATGAGAGAATAGGATGGTGATAGCCGAAGAGTGGGGCGTTTCTTTCTGGGGTGATGAAAATGTTCTAAAATGGACTATAGGTGATGGTTGTAATGTCTGTGAATATACTAAAAACCGCTGAATTGTACACATGATATAGGGAACGTAAGGGGTGCCAATTATATCTCAACAAAGTTGCTTTAAAAACTCCAGGTGGAGGCAGTGAAAACTTATTTCCCCAGTGTCTCATACTTGCTCCATAGGCTCGTGAGCAAAGTGGTTGTGTGAAAGGAACGGAGACTTTATATAGATTCAACAACATGGACTTCCCTTTTCAAAGCTGGATTGACACCACTGAATAGAAGAGGACCAGTGCTGAACCCCTAGTATAGTTCACTTTATATAGTAGATATATATATATTTTATCCCTTCCAACAGGGAGGGGAAAAGAGACAGGGGAATAGACACTTTTCTGATTATAGATTTGTCTTCTCTGCATCAACGCTTTAATCAGCAGCCCCCCTGACCACCCACCATGAATGTAATGGATGCCTTATTCATGAGCATAGTACCTGACGAGACGTTGTTTATGACAGAAGAACTAAGTCAATGTGGAAGAGGTGAAGTCACTCTCATACCCACAGGAGTATTTGACCTTCTGATATACCCCATCACTTAGAAACCCCTGGTTTTATGGGAAGGTAAAGTGGCTAATTGAAAACTCAGTTTGAGAGCACCTTGTGAAGTTGAACATGAACTGGTATATGCTCTAATCTTGTGACCAATATATAGTGATATTTCTTCCGTAGACAGCACTCACCAGTCTAGGATATAAGAAGTAGAAATGGGAGGGGCAATTCTTGCTGTTAAACATGATGAGCAACTCATGAAATGGCTTGTTTCCAATACACTTGATTAGAACAACAATGGTTTCAAAAAATTGGAAATTGAGACCGCCTCCTGACTGTTTGGAGCTCTTTATGCCATTTAAGCAACACAGAGAAAATGAGATCCTGTGTTGTCTAGGGCAATTGGTTCTGACTCTCCAGGGGAAGCAGAGTTGCTATATACACAACAGGGTCAGGTAGAAGTCTGCTTAGTGTCCCCTGGGAAGCCTCTTAGAACTCCTACTTTCAGTGATAAAAATTAATGTAAAATTATGTTCAACTAACATGGTAAAGATTAAAAAGACTTAAACTCCTCAAGAGTGAAGAGCTGAGGTGCTACCTGGAAAGAAAGCAAATGTTGAGTTAATAACGAGAGAAGTTATAAATATTAACTACAGCTACATGACTCGTCGCAGCTTTAAGGACTGTTGTAGATATCCACATTTTCTTTCTTGTTTTGTTATGCATGTTTTTGTGCATGTAAATTAAGCGCTTTCCTTTTGCTCTTTCCCTTTTGTTCACTATTTTATATAAGGTCGGTTGGTCATGGTTTCTTATAACTTATATTTTAGGTTATATTATTCTAGGACTATGACTGAGAAAAAGAGTATATGTCATTGAGGAATGGATACAAGAACAAGCTTTTGGTCTTCCCTTTGGGGAGATGACTGAAAGTCTTAATTTCCTCAACAGAGAATCCTTCTGAAGAGTATTTTCAAGAACTTATTCCCCACGCTCAGAAAAGGACTAGACTTCTTTCTTAGTGCCTAAAACTACTTTTTTGTCCTGGCAGGTAACAATTGGGTAGCAGGCTAGACTGTGAGCTCTGCAGTCAGATGCCATAGAATGTGAATCCTGACTTGGGTTGTACAGGCCATGAGACCTGGCCACCTACTGGAGCCTCTGTGCCTTGGTTTTGTGGGCTATAAAATAAAGATAGTAAAAGCCATCTTTGGGGGTTGTTCTGAGAATTAGATCAAATGAGATGATGGTGTAGACCTCAGCAAAGCACAGGGCCTGCTCTATGGGGCTCCTTGGGGTCAGGAAGAGCAAATGTAAAGGAACTCCATGGAACTCACTTTCCCACCAGGGAGTGAAGCGCTGCGTCATGGTCCAGCCTGAGCGGATCCCAGCTGAGATGGTCCTCACCCTTCCATAGTAAGGTTCCTGTATATCTGACGTTTCATTGGTAAGGTCACAAAAGGATTCGAGAATACCCCAACAGTCCTCTTTATTTTTCCATTGTCTCTGTCCATACCTATAGAAGGAAAAGACAAAAATCTGAGGGGTTTTTTTTTCTTCCCATTGAAGGAGTCATCCATTTTTTTCAGTCTATGAATATTTTAAATGGGTTGAGATTTGTCCTCCAACATCAGCACCCCTGTGAAAGCTTATGGCTACTCTCATCAAGTATCTTTTACAAATATTTTATTCTTATTAGTCCAAGTGTTATCTTGCTGAAAGAAAAACTCCACACAGACACCTTCTGTATCCATAGCAAAGGGGTTTCAGGGTTTTTAATACTTAGTGAGGTTATTCTTCTAGTATATGAACCAACTTCCACTTTTGAGTACTAGCTTCCCACATCCTTAATGCTTCTGAGGTTTCAACCCTGTGGTTTTCTTCACTTCTCATCAGCCTGCCGTTGAGTAATGTGGCCGATTCTGAGAAGTCGCTACCACTTTTTATCTCAGGTGTTGCTTACCCAACACATCTGGTCACTATTTTTGTTGAAAATGGGGCAGGGGTTAATAGTGAGGAAATCCTGTAATTAGGAACTAGGTGTGAAGGAGGGGAGCCCATGATAGAAAGGTCTGAGTCAAAGAAGCAGGTTGACTCAGCCCAGAACTATGGGACGATGTAACAGCAACAGGGAAGATTAAAGCTTCCCTTCCTTTTCTGTCACAAATCAGAAAAGACACAGGAAGACGATGGTGGAAACAGTGGAAATTAGAAGCTGGGGTGAAAGTCTTCCCAAAACATTTGTGGAAAGACTTGAAATCTAGCTTTCTGGCCATATAATGAGGAATACTTCTGACCTCTGTACTCTGTAAACTATATAATGGCAACAGTGGCATTTTATCAAAGGACACCATTGGAACAAAACCAGGGACATAAATTGAATACAGTTTGATGTCTTTTAATTGTTATTTATTGTTGAGACATTGTCTTTGCTAGCTACATTTAGTTGTTGTGGTTGGCTTCTCTTCTAACGTGGCAGCTCATTTCTTGTCCTATCCCAAATGGGACGTATATTAAGAGTAGACCCACATGGATGGAATAGTACCATGTGCTTTCACCAAGTGAAAGATCTCAAAAATATAAATCTGCATTGTGCTCTTGAAAATACGATATAGAGAGGAATGGATCCAGGCATTCTGAGTCTCATACAAGTTTGGGAGTATTCTTTAAGAAAAAAAAAAAACGTTACAAATATAAAATTCTCCCATGGGATCTTAAAGTTTAATCTTCATTAGTTTCATGGTAAAACAACTTCTAATCCAATTTTAACACTGGACCATAAACAGGCCCTATTTATACCGCCTAAGGGGGAAGTATAAAAAAAATCCCTATATTCTATATGCGGGAGTATCTCCAACTACGCACAAATCTGTTTTTAGAATGGAACAGTTTTTATTGGAAAGATGCATAAATTTTACAGCTGCTACACAAAATATGTTGAGAAAAGCAGCAGTATTTAGAGACTGAGAAACTTCTGGAAATAGTTCTTATGAGGTTAGCAAGAGGTTAATTAATGGGAAGATCTGACCTCAAGCCTACCCCCATGCTCGAGAGACAGGGAATAAAAATTATGGAATAAAAAGTGTGATGTTGGTCCACAGCTACATCTGATGTTCTGGATTTCTAAGAAAAAACTCATGGGAGCGAAAGTGCAATATCTCCTGTCTCAGTACCTCTCATCCAGCATCTTAAACTGTGAAAGAGAAGGAGGAGGCTCGGAAAACCCCAAGAAGTGTATGAGTGGGAAAACCCACCATTTGCAAATCAGGAGCTTGTGTGTCCAAGGCCTGGATCCAGGGAAGGAATTGATTGTATCTGATGTTTTTTTTGTTTTATTTTTTTTTAAACTTTATTTATTTTTGAGAGAGAGAGAGAGAGAGAGAGAGAGAGAGAGAGAGACAGCGTGTGAGCAGGGGAGGAGCAGAGAGAGAGGGAGACACAGAATCCGAAGCAGGCTCCAGGCTCCGAGCTCTCAGCACAGAGCCCGACACAGGGCTGGAACTCGCGATCTGTGAGATCATGACCTGAGCCGAAGCCAACCGACCTGAGCCACCCAGGCGCCCCTATTGTATCTGAGTTTTGATAACGATCCACCAGAAACATCCTGAAGAGCCCAGAGAGGAGCATGCAGCAGCACGCTCTGGTTTGTGTTCGTGCTTACAGGAGCCATTCGTTTCTGAAAAGAATTTTCTAAATTTTCAAAAATGGCAGGGGCGCCTGGGTGGCGCAGTCGGTTAAGCGTCCGACTTCAGCCAGGTCACGATCTCGCGGTCCGTGAGTTCGAGCCCCGCGTCGGGCTCTGGGCTGATGGCTCAGAGCCTGGAGCCTGTTTCCGATTCTGTGTCTCCCTCTCTCTCTGCCCCTCCCCCGTTCATGCTCTGTCTCTCTGTCCCAAAAATAAATAAATGTTGAAAAAAAAAATTTAAAAAAAAAATGGCTTTTCAATTACAAAATATATTCTGTACACTCATGTCCATGTGTCCCACAGCTTGTTCGCCAATTATCAATAGCATCAAGTTAGTTGAGTGCCTACTATGGGCTAAACAATGTGCTTCCAACATTCACTAGATAAATATGTACCGAGAGGCCACTATGTGCGGGGCTCTGTCCTGAAGCCAAAGGCTCGGCCTGTAAGATCTCGGTGCTGGGTCTCCGAGGGATGAAGCGTCTTCCCAACAGACTCACATCATCATGCATTTTGTGTCCCCAGGCAGCCTTCAAGGAGACACGGCCCTCCTGTCCCCACCTCTGCTTCTCAACCTCTCTGAAACTGAGAAAAAGATCCTAACGCTCCACTGCATTCTCGAACATGAAATTCTAGTGACCATCTCCATCAGCTGGAGGAAACGCTAATTACTTACATTTTATACTGTACGAAATAGATACTGCTGTTGCTGGTACAAGCCCTCCCAGGCTGCCAGTGCAAAATGTTGTGGAAATTTCGAGACTGAAAATGTACTCGCTGAGGCATCAGGGATTCATGGGCTGACTGGGTTTCTGGAATAAAAAGAGAAGGAAAAACATTGAACACGGATGCAGGCGCGATTGTTATTAGCACTACTTTTCAGTGTAATACCGGCATCAGGATCTCCTAAAATAGTTGCTGTAAGTGCAGATGGTGGAAGTGAAACCTAGAAGCCGACATTTTGGACCTTGAATGCGACGATTTTTATGCACACTAAAGTTTCAGAAAAGCTGTGTTCCTGACTACACAAACTTAAGGGATATCCTCCCACCCCATTCCCAAGCTCCAGAGGAAGTAAATGGCAGCGAAGAAAATATTGTCCCCAGGTCCTTCCATGATGGCAAAGGAATATAATGACCAAGATGAAAAGCGCCACACCAAGGCCACTCACCCACCTTCCTTATTATTTTATTCTACTTTATTTTATTTTATTTTATTTTATTTTATTTATTTTTTAAACATCATTTATTGTCAAATTGGCTAACATACAATGTGTAAAGTGTGCTCTTGGTTTTTGGGGTAGATTCCCATGGTTCATCACTTACATACAACACCTAGTGCTCATCCCAACAAGTGCCCTCCTCAATGCCCATCACCCATTTTCCCCTCTCCCCCACACTCCCATCCACCCTCAGTTTGTTCTCTGTATTTAAGAGTCTCTTATGGTTTGCCTCCCTCTCTCTCCATTTGTAACTATTTTTTCCCCTTCCCTTCTCCCATGGGAACCAAACCTTCCCCCTTCTGTTAAGTTTCTCAAGATCCACATATGAGTGAAAACATATGGTACCTGTCTTTCTCTGACTGACTTATTTCACTTAGCAGAATACTCTTCAGTTCCATCCATGCTGCTGCAAATGGCATGATTTCATTCTTTCTCATTGCCAAGTAGTATTCCATTGTATATATAAACCACATCTTCTTTATCCATTCATCAGTTGATGGACATTTGGGCTCTTTCCATAATTTGGCTATTGTTGAGAGTGCTGCTAGAAACATTGGGATACATGTGCCCCTATGAATCAGCACTCCTGCATCCTTGGGATAAATTCCCAGTAGTGCTATTGCTGGGTTGTAAGATAGCTCTATTTTCAATTTTTTGAGGAACCTCCACACTGTTTTCCAGAGCAGGTGCACCAGTTTGCGTTCCCACCAGCAGTGCAAGAGGTTCCCATTTCTCCACATCCTCTCCAGCATCTGTTGTTCCCAGAGTTGTTAATTTTAGCCACTCTGACCCGTGTGAGATAGTATCTCAGTGTGGTTTGATTTGTATTTCCCTGATGAGGAGTGATGTTGAGCATCTTTTCATGTGTCTGTTGGTCATCTGGATATCTTCTTTGGAAAAGTGTCTATTCATGTCTTCTGCCCATTTCTTCACTGGATTATTTGTTTTTCAGGTGTTGAGTTTGGTAAGTTCTTTATAGATTTTGGATACTAACCCTTTATCCGATACGTCATTTGCAAATACCTTTTCTCATTCTGTCGGTTGCCTTTTAGTTTTGCTAATTATTTCCTTCACTGTGCAGAAACTTTTTATCTTGATGAGATCCCAATAGTTCATTTTTGCCTTTAATTCCCTTGACTTCCGAGATATGTCGAGCAAAAAATTACTGTGGCTGAGGTCAAAGAGGTTGTTGCCTGCTTTCTCCTCTAGGGTTTTGATAGTTTCCTGTTTCACATTTAGGTCTTTCATCCATTTTGAGTTTATTTTTGTGTATGGTGTAAGAAAGTGGCCCAGTTTCATTCTTCTGCATGTTGCTGTCCAGTTCTCCCAGCACCATTTGCTAAAAAGACTGTGTTCCCCCCCCCCCAGATACTCTTTCCTGCTTTGTCAAGGATTAATTGTCCATACATTTGTGGGTACAATTCTGGGTTCTCTCCTCTATTCCATTGGTCTACGTGTCTGTTTTTGTGCCAATATCATACTGTCTTGATGATTACAGCTTTGTAGTAGAGCTTAAAGTCTGGGATTCTGATGCCTCCTGTTTTGGTTTTCTTTTTCAATTTTACTTTGGCTATTTGGGGTCTTTTGTGGTTCCATACAAATTTTAGGATTGTTTGTTCTAGCTTTGAGAAGAATGCTGGTGCAATTTTGATTGGGATTGCATTGAATATGTAGATTGCTTTGGGTAGTATTGACATTTTAACAATATTTATTCTCCCAATCCATGAGCATGGAATGTGTTTCCATTTCTTTGTGTCTTCTTCAATTTCCTTCACAAATTTTCTATAGTTTTCAGCATACAGATCTTTTACATCTTTGGTTAGGCTTATTCCTAGGTATTTTATGATTCTTGGTGCAATTGTAAATGGGATCAATTTCTTGATTTCTCTTTCTGTTGCTTCATTATTGGTGTATAGAAATGCAACTGATTTCTGTACATGGATTTTGTACCCTGTGACTTTGCTGAATTCATGTATCAGTTCCAACAGCCTTTTGGTGGAGTCTTTCGGGATTTCCATGTAGAGTATCATGTTGTCTGCGAAAAGTGAAAGTTTGACTTCTTCTTTGTCAATTTTGATGCCTTTTATTTCCTTTTGTTGTCTGATTGCTGATGCTAGAACTTCCAACACTATGTTAAACAACAGTGGTGAGACTGGACATCCCTGTCGTGTTCCTGATCTTAAGGGGAAAGCTCTCAGTTTTTCCCCATCGAGGATGATATTAGCTGTGGGCTTTTCATCTATGGCTTTTATGATGTTTAAGTATGTTCCTTCTATCCTGACTTTCTTGAGGGTTTTTTTTAAGGAATCACCCACCTTCCTAGGAGCCATTATGTTACGGCTACACTGAGACAAAATCTGGCCTGGGACCATTTTTGACTCTAGGAACTCAGCCCAGAACTCGGTTTCTCCTTTCTCAGATTCTTTCTCAGTCTCTGGGTCTTGCCTCATTGGCCTCTAACCTCTACCAGGTGACCTGGCTTTATTTCAGGTAGATGAGCCTTTGCCGCCCCAGTCCTAAATGGCTGCACTTATCAGTTTGCATCTTGGCTCCAAGAACCCAACCATAATTCCTGAGATGAACCTGTCCGTGCTATCAGGGGAGACTGCCCAAGACCCTGTTGTGTTCTGAAAAGAGTCTCGGCAATAATTGTGGCAGGAGAGGGAATAATTGTGTAGTGGCGTGGCTTGTGCTTTCCTCCACAACTGATTGAATGAGTGACCCAATCTCACCTGCATTCAGTCCTATGGAAGCAAGGGATCTTGACAAAATTTTGTTCTAGAGTCTGCAGGAAACTAGAATATGTCACTAAAATATGCCTCTTTGACATAAAAAATATTTTGAGCTGAAGGCAGTTAAGAAGGAGCAAACACAGGAAAACTCTCTCCCTTGTCTGCCTAAAGGCAAGATACAAATTCTCTTTTTACTGGAGACGGTCTTATCAGCCCAGAACGGCACCACGGGAGTCTGCAAACAAACCTTCTTCCATTAATTTCCTCCCATATATTTCCCTTACCACAGTCTGCCGCCCTTGGAAGCCTACAACTGCTTTCCTGTGTCTTGTCATATGCCTACAAAGGTATTGTTCTTTGTCGAAGATGCTAGATAAGCTGAAATGCTATTGAGTTACTCTTTGCTTATGTTCCTCCCTCGTGATGGGCGCTGCGCACGTTAATAAACAATTTGTTTTTCTCTTGTTAATCTGTCTTTTCATTAAGGAGTCCCAGTTCAAAGCCTAAGATGGGCAGACTTGAAGTTTTGCCTCCCAACAAGTGCAAATTTTCTGATCAGGGATAGGAAGTCCAGCAGAAGGAGAGGACTTCGGGAAATATATCCTGCTCTTTTCCCTGGGTCCATCTTCCACCCCTCACCCCTCCAGGGCGGCCTCCTGACTCCTGCTTCCCCCTGCTTTGTGTGGTCCCGCCCGAGGATCCCTGCACTGGCCCTTGCTCTCCCCGCATGCGTCATTTCTTTACCTCCTTCAAGTGTTTGCTCAAAAATCACTGAGATGTCAGAACATACTTCTGAGCCCTGAGCCCGTGATCTCAGCTCTGAACATTTAAGATTTGTTACAGTCTAATAAAGGAGGCTGTTTCCTTACGTATTTGTTTTTACCAACCAAATACTGTTATTTGGTTTGCTTGCTTTTATTTTTCTTTTTTGGAACTCCTCCAGTGCATCAAATGCTGGTGTGTTCATGGTAAGAGTCTACGGCCAGCGTTGATTTTTCTCACGGGCATCACTACCGGATCAATCCTGTATAGCACATAAGCATTCCAGAAGTCTCAGGACACGATGCACACAATTTCCTAGAGGCTGCGCCTAGGGCTGATCTGCCACCCCGAGGAGTGTCGGCTCAATGCCCTTTATGTCCTCCGTCTCTGGATTTCTTTTCTCACTTTTACACCACCACCTCCGCCACCACCAACAATAATAGCAAATCTCAGTGCCGGGCACCGAGCGCTTGTACCTGCATTAACTCACGTAACCTGCCCAGCTCTCCTCTGAGAGAGGTACTCTTGCGGTCTCCCTCTTCCAGACAAAATCGGTGAGGCTGATTTTGTACCCAAGCATCTGGCTGCAGGGCCTGCCTGTCACCCACCACAGAAACCAAAAAGCAGAGCCTCCCTCAGCAGAGAGAAGTTAATGGTGGGGGAAGAAAAAAACACTGCACTGAGAGCCTGAGGGTATTCTTTCTCCTTCTCTTTCCCTCCTCCTCCTTCTGGCTGGCATTCACTGATCACCGGACATGTATGAACATCAAACGTTTATCAGGCACCGTGCTGGAAGCTTTATGTCTCATTTCGTATTCACAACCACCTAATAAGGTAGGCATTTTTAATACATGTTACAGACGGGGAAGCTGAGCCTTAAAGACTTTGTGGATCTTGCCCAAAGCTACAGGCCTGGTAACATGTAGAGCCAGAATCATTTTGGTAGTGCTTGAATTCCTGCCATATTTGGCTAAACAAGCCCTTGCTATTGCCGCAGACCAAAGGTGCACTGTACTCAAATCCACACCTTTCTGAAAGAAGAGGGATTGAATTGTTTTTATGTTACCAGCCACTGAGTATAGTCTTAGAACAGTTACTTGAACCATTTACACTGAGAGGTACCTGTTAACTGGGGGGGGGGGGTTAATGGCCTTGATCAGAGGCGTCTTGGGGTAAGATGTTCTCTGCTCTTGAAAAGTCCTCTGTGAAAACCAACAGCAAATTCTTACAGGTAGCTTATGGTCTCTATTCTGTGCCAGGCACTGTTCTAAGCACTCAGTATATATTAACTGATTTATTCCTCCCAGTGACTTACAACCCCCTTTCTACAGATGAGGAAGTTGAGGCACAAGGGGGCCAAGTCAATTGCCCCAGGTTTTCTAGATGGTAAACGACAGAGCTGGGATCCAGACTCGGGCAGTCTGGCTTAGGGGGCTGCTCATAATCACCATGCCATAGTGTCCCTTGAAGGCAAAGGAAGCACTAAGGAGACAGAGAGGTGGGTGTCCCTATGTCCTGGGTGAAGTTTCTTGAATGCCTCCTCTTTGGTAGCTACTTATTAAGGCCACATGGCGTTAGTCAGGCTGCAGACAGAAGTTGACCCCCTGTCTGTTCTGATCATTTCATGACAGAGGAAAGCTGACATTTTTACAAAGCCCAGAGAAGCACCAGTGCCGTTTCTAACAGTCCCTTGAGCAGACTCGGAAGACAAAGCCGTGAACAATTAAAAAGAAATGGAGCACTTACCCACTACACCAGTCAGGAGGAAACTGATGAGGAAGCCTAGAAAGCAATGTTTAGGCGTCATGGTTGCAATGTGACCGGTCAGACAACCAGTGTTGCCCTCAATGAGAGCACAGCTCTGGACAGAAGAGGAAACTGTAGAATCCTCATGCCGGACATCCCCTCGTGGGTTTAAGCGGTTCCTTGAAGGAACTACAATTTCATTTTTTTAATACATTATATTACTTATTATTTTGGGGTTCTTATAAAAGAATAAAAAACCACCAAAAGATAGGCGCGCTAAGTCACTTCAGTGTGGCAGCTTGTTTTCGTTGGGACTGGGACTTAGTTAGCTTTGAAAAGCCAGAACACTGAGGATTGGCGGAATGGAGGGCAGGGTGGGGCAGAAATTGTGCAAGGCACTCAAAGGTGAGGGAATAAAAGTCGTGAGCCTTCAGGGAATCTAGCCTCGGGAGGCAGAGCCAAGTCACCAGGACTTGGCTGACAGAGTGATTCCCGAGAATTGAACGTGGCAGGTGTAGCTATCTGGGCTCCTGGCAGTGGTTCGAGCTGGTAGGGTCTCTGGGAGATTCTTCCTTTTCCTCCCTTCTTGGAAGCTCTCTGACTAGCCTCCCTGGTACCTCACACCCTCCATACCCTCTGGCTCTCCACAGGGCTCCCTGCCCTACTGGTCAGTCTTCCCAGTCCACGATGGCCTTGGGCCCCACCAACTCATGCCCTTTCTTTTCCATGCCCACCCTCCATTTCCAGCAAGCTAATAAAGATTTTGAGCTGTCAGACTAAATGTACCCTTAAAAGGTTGAGTGTGGAGAACAATCGTTCTGAGCTGCATTCTGTCTTTTTCCATATCTTCTTTGAAACCTGATCGAACTAGGTCATCTGTTCTTTGCCTATGATTCATTACACTCAGTTTTCTCACCTATCTTTTTAACCGCATGTGTTTAGAGGCCCCGGACTTATACTGAAAGCACACGAAGAAAATCATCTTTTTTTTTTTTTTTTTTTAATTAGGATTTTTAGGTCAAAAGAGGAAATATCTTCTTAGTCTCTTTTAAGTTCTTGGAAGAACAGCCTCTTGAGTGACTACTAGGGAGGGTTGCTAAGCAGTTCTCATTCACTCAATAAATTGAACAAAGATTTGCTGCCTTATCACGTGCCAGGAATTATTCTCAGCAGCAAGGGTGTAGCAGCAATTCAGATAGACATTACCCCTGCCTTCCAAATCCTACTCAAAGGGGAGTAGACGTGGCTGCCAGCAGTGTGGAGGGGTTTGTGAAGATATGCCGGATTTCCCAGCACCTCCGTGCTGTGTCCCACTTCTGAAGCAGACCCCTTATCTCCTCCATGTGGAACTTCCATTGCTCGTAAGCAAACCGAGGCTTTCAAAGAAGAAACATGCAACCAACCTCAGGCCCCCTTTGCACCGTCTTGCTGCTCCTTGTCACAACTCCAGGGCTCTCAGCAGTACCTACTTACTCACCCACGTTACCCAGCAAGCTCTAGACTTCGCATTAACCTTGGTTTTTAAGTAGGGGGGGGGCGGGGCGAAAACCTGTGTTTGTACTCCTGATGTTCAATACCTTCAACACCAATTAGCTCTTGTTTGGAAACAACCCAATCGTTCCAAATTCTAGCTAAGAAAACAAGAAACTGTTTTAACTCAAGGTTTAATGAGTGCAGCAGAGAATGAAATTGGGGTTTGTACTGGTTTACTGACTTTGTAGAACAAATAAGGGGCAATTAGAGGGGAAGGGGGGAAGCACAGAATATACTAAGAACAGAATTCTCTCAAAGATGTGTGAACGTTTGTGCTATGTTAAATTACAGAAACTAAACCAGTCCTGTCACCATTCAATGAGCTCCCTAGTTGTGTGATATCATAATCTGCATAGATGAGAAGATAAAATTAAATTGTAAATCCCACCTCTTTGGAAGCAGAAGAATTTATACAGAATTCTTTCTTTTAAAAAAAAAATTGTTTTTTAACATTTATCTATTTTTGAGAGACAGAGAGGGACAGAGCGCAAGCCGGGAAGGGGGGGAAAGAGAGAGGGAGACACGGAACCCGAAGCGGTCTCCAGGCTCCGAGCTGCCAGCACAAGAGCCCGATGTGGGGCTTTAACTTTTGAACCCTGAGATCATGACCTGAGGCAAAGTCAGCTGCTTTACCAAGTGAACCACCCAGGCGCCCCAGTGCAGAATTATTTCAAACGAAAAGACATTTGCTTTGGGAAGTAAGAACATTACAGGTAATAGGAGATCTCTGCTCTACTTTGCTTCAAGCCTGAAATACTGACTTCCAACGCATCCCCCACCTTCCCCCCTCCAGCCTATCGGAAGAATCTACCTTGACAGCGACAGTGGGTGCCTCCATCATGCTGGGTCTGGAGAGAATTTGCCTAAGCCCCTGCCTTGGACAGACCTGATTCTTTTCTTTTCTCCTTGTGGCTTTCAGCAGACCAACAATTCACCTAACTGGGAAATCATTATGAATTATTTTTAATGTGATATGGGATTTTGGTTATTAGAAATACATATTGAAGTATGACAGATAACATGATGCAATGCCTGGAATTCACTTCAAAATAATCAAGGGGTCAGGAAGAGGGTCACCAATCAACCCCCAGCCGAAAATTATTGACACTAGATATTGGGTACACGGAGATTCATTATACTTTCTACTTTTATATATATTTGAAGTTTTTCATAGCAAAAGGAAAAAGATTTTAAAAGTTAAATCTATAAGAGGCCATCTTTATAAAACTTCGTTTGATAATCTGAATGCCATTTTAGTGTTGACAACAAGAATGAATAACTACGGGGGGCGCCTGGGTGGCGCAGTCGGTTGAGCGTCCGACTTCAGCCAGGTCACGATCTTGTGGTCCGTGAGTTCGAGCCCCGCGTCAGGCTCTGGGCTGATGACTCAGAGCCTGGAGCCTGCTTCTGACTCTGTGTCTCCCTCTCTCTCTGCCCCTCCCCCGTTCATGCTCTGTCTCTCTCAGTCCCAAAAATAAATAAATGTTGAAAAAAAAAAAAAAGAATGAATAACTACGGGCACTGTGTTACATTCTTTCCATGCGTTATTCTAGTTAATCCTTATGACAAGCCCAGAAGGTCAGTATTATTATCCTGATATTACAGATGAAGAAAATGAGACATAAGTGCAAAGAACCTGACTAGCTCTATAGCATATAGTGACAGAGCAAGGGGTGAAATCAGGTCTGGCTGACCTAAGGGACCTATTATAAAATCACTATGGGTTGTTCTTCACTTATAATATTTATTCCATAAAGGGATAGAATGCTGTCAGTGAAAATCTGGACATGCAGCCCTTTGTTTATTTACTCAAATGAATGTTTACTGAGCCTATGCTGTATCCCAGGCACTGTGTGAGGTATGCAGTAATGACAAATGGGCTGAGCCAGTGCTGATGGGCCAGCATCATTTTCTTCAGCCAGGTCTTGGTAGTGAAGGGCCACATGTTCCTTATTCTCCTTCAGAAAAGTGTTTAGGGGCCCCTGGGTGGGTCAGTTGTTTAAGCGTCTGACTTTGGCTCAGGTCATGATCTTGCAGTTCGTGAGTGTGAGCCCTGTGAGTTCGAGCCCTGCGTCGGGCTCTGTGCTGATGGCTCAGAGCCTGGAGCCTGCTTTGTAGTCTGTGTCTCCCTCTCTCTCTGCCCCTCCCCCACTTGTGCTCTGTCTCTCTCTCACTCAGAAATAAACATTAAAAAATTAAAAGAAAAAAAAAAAGAAAAGTGTTTAAAAACTGGTGTCCTGGACTGCCTCAGTGGGGTATATCCAAGGGGTCAGATGGACTGGGTTTCTGCCCCAGGTTCTTTCCCTCTTTCTATGATTTGGTAAGCAGAAAGGTCTCTTTTTAAAGTTAATAAAGAATAGTAACTTGAAATCCACTCTTCTCCTCAGACCCACAGAGAACCATATATTTGTAGTACCAATAACTGGGAGCTATTTGTTCTTTCTCATGCTGGGCCCTCAATAACTCTGCTGAATAATGCCCATGACCTTTAAGCAGTTCTGAATTCTGGAAATAATTGGCATGAATTTCAAAATAGCTTATGGACTTAAATTCAGGGGAAAAAAAAGGAACTCTATTGTTGAAATACATGCAATAAACACAATGACCAATCTGATCAAGTTCAACCTTGATTAATTTTTTGGACCATGAACACTAATACATTATTTAAAATTTCCATTCATAAGACTTGGGGCTTCCTTATCGTAACTTTTCCTACTCTTCACTCCTGTTGCTCTGAATAAAAGACGCTATTGATTTTACTTTGTTCTTGACCAAGGTCTTTTACTGACCCTGAAAATCCTACTGGATATAACGTGCCATTATACCCATACACTAGCATGTGCTTGGACTTTGTTTCAACTCTGGAAAGATTTTCATGGTGGAACCAGATTCCAGCCAGTTGGCACCCCTCTGCTGCAGCCACTTGGGTCCCTGCCACCACCGTCTCTTGCCTGGGTTGTGGTCACAGCCTCCTGTCCATTCTCCCCACCTCTGCCCCTGTCCTCTGCAACAGGAGTGTTTCTCTAAAACACGAGACTTTGTTCAAAACCTTCTAATGTCTTCTCATCTCTGTCAGAATACAAGTCAAAAATCTTATAGTCACCTACCAGACTCTAGGTAATCTGGCCCTGTTATCTCTAAATACATCTCCTTTATCTCACCTCCTAACCCACAGTGCTCCAGCCCTGTGACCTTTTTGCTGACCTTTGTTTTTATATCAATACAAGTATTTACACTAGGAATTTACTCTGAAATGTATGCCGCAGGCTCCCTCTTTTGCTCTGAAGTGGGATATACTCTTTGTGTTCTTTTTCTTAACAATTCTGCAATATAGATTGTTTGAATTTTAATGATTTCCAGAGAAAAAGAAGATGCCGACTTATGCAATCACGTGCAATTTGGAAATCCCCCCCTTTTTTTAAAAGTTTATTTATTTATTTTGAGGGAGGGTGAGAGAGAGAGAGAGAGAGCGCCCAAGCTGGGGGAGGGGCAGAAACAGAGCAGGACAGAGATCCAAAGCAGGCTCTGTGCTGACAGCAGACAGCCTGATGCAGTGCTCGAACTCATGGACCATGAGATCATGACCTGAGCTGAGACTGGATGCTTAACCAACTGAGCCACCCAGGGACCCCCAGAAATCCCCTCTTATTGCTTTGCTTTCTGGAAGTTGAACGGCAGAAAGCTGGATTAGTATTCATTATTATTCATGAACAAAGATAAAATATGGCCACACAACTGCTTAGGTGTAATATCCATTCAACAAGATGTACACTGAGCATCTAAACAAAATTTAAAAACCCTAATGAACCTCAGACTAACTAAAATACCTTTTGAATTTCAAAGTAATGACTTTGTCTTATTTTACTGTAGTGTTGTGAGGAACCACCATAAGCAACTTATTAGAGTGTATTTCCAGCTTCACCTAAGGCTATTTCTGGAGATGGCCTCTGGGTTATCAAAGTTAAAGCATCACTTATATTCAAAGACAGCTGGAAGGCGTAATGTGTCTTTTTTTTTTTTTTTTTTTTTTTTTTTTTTTTACCAGAAGCTAGAGACATCAGACCACAGTGGGAAAGGCTGCACTTTGAAGTTGAGTAAAGCTTGAGTTCGAATCCCTCAAAATAGATCTATCTCAGCTTCATCCACTTGTGATGAGTTTCCCATCCTGGTATGCAAAGGCCCAGAGGATGTCATTTCTTATCCCTCCCCAAATGCCCAGACAAATCCCGAGCACAGACTCAATTCACTTAATTTCTGGGGTCTCTGAATTCTTTTCCTGAACCCATTTAAACATCCTACATTCAAAAGGTACAAACCTTGAGTTTTAAGGTAAATAAGTCCTGGGGACTTAATGGACAGCATAGTGACCAGAGTTAATGATGCTGTATTGTATATGTGAAAGTTGCTAAGAGAGTAGATCTTAAAAGTTTTCACAAGAAAAAAATTGTAACTATGTGTGGTGATGGATGTTCCTTAGACTTACTGTGGTGATTATTACACAGTATGTACGAACAGCAAATCATTCTGTTGTATACCTGAAACTGATAGGTCAATTACATCTCAGTTTTTAAAAAACCCGTATTCCCCAAAGTAGGGCTCCACCTTAATATTGCGGAGGATGCCCTAGCTTCTCCCCACCTCGTTTCCTTCCCTCAGCTACATACGACTCCAGCAGAGGTTCCTGCAGGGTCCAGGCTCCCGGGCCCCAGCCCCAGAGGGGCACTTTGCCCAGGCTCTGTGGCACCCCTGCACCCCACTGCCCTAGCTCCAAAGGGTCCCAGTCCTGCCATCCCCCCATGTTTTAGGTACATTCTGATTTCCTACTATATTGTATTCCCAAGATATACCTCTTTGGTTTCTAGTTCATCCAAAACCAACTTTGCTGTGCCCCGGTTTCCTCACTTGGAAAAAATTGTGTAATACCTGCCCCACCAGCTAGTGGGGAGGGCTGATAAGAGAAATTGGCCAAACAGCTGCCTGTAGCAGAGGCAGGGTAAACATTAGTCCTCCTTGCAGGCTTGGTGAGTGGGGGACGGCTGCCACAATGTTCCCTGAACATTCAAGCAGGAGTCAAGCAGGAATCCTGCTGTGGAGAGCAGGGAGAGGGAGTCAGACTGGCTGCATGTGAGCCCTACCGAGAACAGTGGAGTTGACGGGAACAGCTCTATAGGTGGCATAACACAGGCAGAATCATTACGCTTAAATGTCACTTCCTCAAGAGGCTGGATCTCAGCTAGGTGCCCTTGTCATGCTGTGGTTGCACCGTGTGCTTTTCCTTCATTTTATTTGTCCGTTTGTTTGCGAGGAAGAATTTGAAGATTTAATTATGGTTTCCTTCCCGCACTTTGGCATCTGATCTTTATTGGGTGCTTGCGTACAGCCCTTGCGAGTACCGCGCGAACAGCTCTCTGAGCTGATTTCGTGACTATGTTGTGCACCTGCACCTAGTAAAGCAGGGCAAAGAGAAGCCAAGGGACTTGCTCTAAATCACTTGGTGAGTGGCAAAGTCGGGGTTCTAACTCAAGGGTCTGACTTGGGAGCCTTTGCTCTTCATTAACCACTACCCCAACACGTATTTGAGCCTGGGGGCTACCGGTGCGTGCTTGGCTCTCGGTGGGTGAAAACACATCGACCGAAAGAAGACATTTCTTAGACCACATCCTCATTTGAAATCGATCCTTCTCCGAGATTTGAATTTAGAGCACCCTTCTCCAGCCATCGTTTCTAACTCAGGGTGGGCATCAGGGCCTCCTATTGCTCAGGTCCCACACTTCACCCCTGCCCATTGCGTGTAACATGCCGTTCTTGGCCTCTCGCCAGCAGGTAGGGTTCCCTCTCCTTCCTGGAGCTTCTGGTCTGGTAATCCCGTGCTCATTCCCCTTATTTTGAAAAGATGGCTTTGCATGGGGTAGCTACGTGACAAGATACAGGTTCTTCTTCCTCTCTGAGCCTGTTTCTTCACTCATGAAACATGGGTAATATGGGATTTTAGTAATGACATAGCACATGTGAAACACTCAGCATCGTGCCTGACACGCAGTAAGGACTCAGTAAATGTCAGTTGTTTGCTCCTCGGCTCCAAACGTCATGTGACAAGAGGCAGAGGCTGGTATGATATAGCTAAGATTTAAGGCAAGCTGAGGTTTGCCAGTAATCATGAGAGCTAGGAAGAGGCAAAGGATCTTCCCCTAGAGCTTTCTGAAATAATCTCACCCTGCCTCTGAATAGTGAGAGTATAGACTTCATTTATACTTCTTTGAGAGAGCACGAGCAGGGGGAAGGGCAGAGAGGGAGATAATCCCACGCAAATTCCATGCTCAACAGAGCCCGACGTGGGGCTCGATCTCACAACCCTGGGATGATGGCCTGAGCTGAAATCAAGAGTCAGATGCTTAACTGATTAAGCCACCCAGGCACCCCTTCATCTGTACTTTTAAGTGAAGAGAAATATTTCTACATGGTTTGTTAATTTACTCAGAGAGGTGTATTTAAAAATTTGGGGGGGGGGGGTCAATTAATCCATTTGAATCTTAAAATTACTACCCTCTTAGTAATTCCCAGGAACTCCTTGTGTAATATAGAAATCAACTCTTGGTTTGCCTCTTGCTGGGACGCTCTCTTCATACTACATGCTTCTCAGGGCTCCCACCCACCCCAATGGCTTTGACCACCATCGTTATGCCAGAGACCCCTCAATCTTAATACTCTACAAAAAAATCTGCCTTTTTGTTTCTTCCCCAAAGAGCTTGGGACAGCGTTCTGTACATTGGATGCTAAATATTGAAATACAGACGTAGGGGGCATCTGGGTGGTTCACTTGGTTAAGCATCCGACTTCGGCTCCAGGTCATGATCTCGCAGTTGGTGAGTTCAGGCCCCATGTCGGGCTCTGTGCTGACAGCTCAGGGTCTGGAGCCCTGCTTCAGATTCTGTGTCTCCCTCTCTCTACCCCTCCCCCACTTGCACTTTGTCTCTCAAAAATAAACACTAAAAAAAAAAAAATTAAAAAAAAAAAAAGAAATCCAGACATAAAAGGACCATTCTTAAAGATTAGATTATTTTAGGACTGCTTTGAAGATTAGATATGAATTATTACGAAATAATTCTATAGTCTTACTATGTGGAAACAAGCAAATGGATAAAAAAAATCTCAGGTTAACTGCCTGAGTGCTTGAATAAATGAGTACAAAAATGAATTTTAAACATACTTTATTTACAAATATCTAAATACAACGTTCCATACAAAATATATACATGTGTGTATTTACATATTCTTTATGAAGTCTATTGACTTGAATTAGATTTTGAATTCACGTTTGGAAAACTTTCACGATTTCTTCTCAAAGTGAGCATTTAAAAATACTATGGACATAGACTTGCAAAAACAAATAACATGCTAAGGCACAGAAAAGGAAAACAAAACAAAACAAAGCTAGTTTACAACTGGAAGTGATTAGAAAGGACCTGAGGCATCTCACGCACTGTCGTAGGAAGCAGGATTCTTAGCGTGTTCACCGATAATGCAAGCTGGATGGAAAAGTTCCTAATGTGACAACGGTTTGTTTCTTTACAGCTTCTGCAGTTTTCGGGCCAAATCTGACAGTGCCACAGAGGCTCTATGCCCTTTATGTAAACCAAGATACTACTGTATTTGGTTAATGTCGACAAAGAAACGGCTTCTAAAATCATGATCTCTTCATGAAATCGAGGCAGAAAAGCCGTCTAGGGAAAAAGGTAGATCCTTCCGAGATGGCGCATCTTCTCTGATCTCAGGAAAACTCTTTGGAATCTGCTGTAAGTCTGTAACCGATCAAGGATTCCTTACCGCCTTCATCCACCAGCAGATCCACTAATACGTGCGGCTTGTCATAACCAAAGGAGGTGGTCGTGTTTCTCAGCATTACGGACTCCTGTTCCTCGGTCTTTATTTCAGGTTTACTACTTGGGGGAAATTCTGAGTCCGAGAAGCTCTGCGATTCCACAGTGCCACTCTCGGAACCATTTCTGGAGTGATAGGAGTTTAAAGCGACCACACAGGTTTCAGACTGGTTACTATTTGAACGGACAGAATTCTCTCTCATTACCGGGGTCTGAGGGCTATCAGGAGCCATGTCAGAAATAGTCCCTTCAGGGGTCACCACTTGTAGTTCTTCGTGGTGTCCCATTTTTTCCAGACTGTCTTCAGCGGGCAGATCGGAAATTGTCGCTGGAGACAACTGCTCTTCCCAGACCATCTTCTCATTTTCTGAGACAATCGGTTGGTAGGTGATGGGTGATACACATTTTGATTCAGATTTTGTCTCCGAAGAGGCATTTTTCACCACAGAGAGCTAAGGGAAGAAAAATAAATGATGAAACATAATGAATTATTAAACTTAAGTGCACATCCTTAAAAAGAAATGCTCTAAGAATAATGGTCAATGAAATATACCACCAAATGGTATATTTATGGTAATAATATAATGGCATCTGGTGGTTGCCTTTTCTTGCTTTTTAATAAAATATACTATATTAAGATTAAAAAGAAGTTTTTAGAATTTTTAAAAAGTCATCCGCCATCCAACTAGTCCATGTTGCTTTTTCTATGTGACTTCACACGTACACACATTACATCTATAGCCAGAGAATACCTACCTATAGAATATTCTCACCATTCGCCTTCATAATTACAATTTTTATTATAATCTTCACTGCCTCCTGATTTCTCTATCCTGATTGATTAACGTAATTTCTCTAATCGTAGATATTGAAGTGTTTCCTATTTTTATGATTTATGGAACGTGCTGAAGTGAATATTTTTACACATCTTTTTATTTATGAAGCGGCTTTATAAGAATAAATTCTTGGGGGCGCCTGGGTGGCTCAGTCAGTTCAGGGTCCCGACTCTTGATTTTGGCTCAAGTCATGATCTCGTGGTTCATGGGAATGAGCCCCACGTTGGGCTCTGCACTGACAGCAAGGAGCCTGCTTGGGATTCTCTCCCTCTGTCCCTCTCTCTCTGCCCCTCCCCTGCTTGTGTGGGTACTCTCTCTCTCAAAATAATAAATAAACATTAAAAAAATAATAACAATTTCTTAAAGGTAGAATTACTAAGTCAAAGGCTGTGGCACGTTTATGACACTCCTACACCCTCTACCCATTATATGTTTACCTTCCCACCAGCGCTGGATTACTTTTCCCACTTTCCACCAGTTTACTACTGGTAGAACTACTGAATATTCGGGTTTATTTTTCCTTCTCTAGTGGGTGTAAAGTTGTGGACTGCAACGCTGCGTTCTACTTAACTACTTACTTACTTAGTATGGACAAATACTAGAATTCACACGTGAATTCTCTCCTGTTGAGAGAAAGGTGTTTTCAATACAAACTGAAAAGTCTCCTTTGCGTATCATGGATATCGTTCCTGTTATATTTCACCCAAGTAGCTACGATCCTGTTACCTGTAAATGTGCTTTTCATTGCATAAAGGCTTTTATTTATTTTTGGAATGTTCATTTATTTTTGAGAGAAATAAATCATGTTTATTTTTGAATGTTTGTTTATTTATTTCCCACGAGGAGGGGAGGGGCAGAGAGAGAGAGGCAGACAGAGAATCCCAAGCAGGCTCCACACTGTCCGCACGGAGCCCGACACAGGGCTCAGACCCACGAACCGTGAAATCATGACCTGAACCAAAGTCGGGACGTTCAACCAACTGCACCCAGGGCACCCAGGCGTCCACACAAAGGCTTTTAAATGCTAGACATTAAAATGTGAAACTTCCAGTCTCATGTGTGACCGCCTTTTCTTCTACAGTCCAACCGTAACAATAGTGTTTCTGTATTTTGAGATTTTCAAATGTCATGCTTTCTTGATGCTGGGCTTTGGCACATACTGTCCCTCAGTACCTGCATAAACTCCTGTCTTTCCATCAAGATTGCTCAAGCCTCACCGCCTCTAGAAAGGCCACAACTAACCAGCACCCTCCAAAGGTGGATGAAGTCCTTGCTGGCCTGTATGGAAAGCTCTGTGTTTGAACACTGTTCACTCACTGATACTTATCGTTTTCTCCCACTATTCTTGAAGCTCCTTAACAGACTTATCCAATCGTGTTCTTGTTTTGTGCATATACGAAAGCACACGACGTGTAGTAAAAATTACGGGGTTTTGGATGGGTGGTAGATTGAGTGATTGACGATAGGTGATACGCTGCTGAACATCATTCTACTTAAAAAATTAAACAACTCTCAAAAAGGTCCAAGTTGACGTGTTGGTGTATACAACTAAAGAAAAATATTTAAATATTTTACCAGGGACTTTGGTAACATGATGGTTCTTTTCTTAAAGGGATTAATCTTCTTAGTGTAACAACATACAAATACCACGACGAGAACCACAAAAAGGAAGAGAACGGCAACAACTGGAACCCAGACAGAATCTAAAAAAAAAGGGAAAAACCACAAATTAGAATTAAGATGGAATGCTGCTGTCTCTGTGAAATAGTTACAAAGCCTTAGTGCTCTGCCCGTCAGGTGATGGTCCGGACTGCAAAGAGCGCTTGCCGCAGAAGTCAGATGAGGTGATCAAAGACTCAGGAGCCTGTCCTAGAGACCAAGGTGATTCTTTCCAGCTCTGCGATTCTCCACTTTCTGCAACCATACCTTCATGATGCAAAGTGGCTAGAACAGATTTTTCGTAACAGTTTTCTTGCTTTTTTATTTTTTAATCTCTTTTCACGTGTACTTTTTTTGGAGAGAGACGGACAGACAGACAGACACAGAGAGTGAGTGGGGGGGGGGGGGGGCAGAGAGACAGGGAGACACAGAATTTGAAACGGACTCCAGGCTCTTGAAACAGACTCCAGGCTCTGAGCTGTCAGCACAGAGCCCAACGTGGGGCTTGAACCCACAAACTGAGAGATCATGACCTGAGCCGAAGTCGGACGCTTAACCGACTGAGCCACCCAGGCGCCCCTCATAACAGTTTTCTTCATGCCCTGAATATAGGGTGTTTCCAGAGTTACAGTTTTCTCTCCATTAACAAGGCAAAAGAAAGTTTAAAAATCGATCCCTCAAAAAACTCTGGCAATATCTATACCTTTTAAAATAACTAAATCCCACTCCTCAGAATTTTGTTACATTTTATATTCACTTCTAGATGGCAAGTACTTGTAAAGACACACAGACCCACACATAACACACACAGACAGGAGCTGTTGCGCAGGAACTAGGTGCCCTTCAACACAGACCAGAGACAATAACATACAATGGGAAAGATTTGTTTCAGAGCACATTTATAATCACTGCTGTGTATTCTGCTCTAATGCTGCTTTTTATTTTCAAAGCACAATCTTCCGCGTTCTAGCCGCACAGTCCTCTCTTGCAAATGAACAGTCCTCTACAGATCACGGTGGTGTTTGACCTCTCTACCGGCATCTTATTACCTTTGATTTCGATTTCAAAGTTACCTTTTTGGAACAGCGACTCTGGAAATTGCTATTAAGGGAATGCTTGTATCACACATTTTATAGGATGTGGAAAAAAAACGAAGTTATTACAGCAGTAAAGATCAGATAATGACATAACTAACATCAGCGCTGTGTTTAGAAGCACAGTCCAGGCAGGCAGGGAAACTGAGCCACAGTGGTGCCACCATGTGGCCACCATGCCAGCCCAGTTTATAAACCACATTTTTAAAAACTAAATCTAAGGCATCTGCATTATTTTGAATTTTGTGTGTTAGTAAGAACTTTATTTTTCAAAACAACACAATCCAAGAGAGTGTAAAATGCACTGCATTGCTTTAAGTCACCTATTTGAAACCCTTGTCCTAATGATCTAAAAGTTATCAATATTAGGGGCGCCTGGGTGGCTCAGTCGGTTGAGTGTCCGACTTCGGCTCAGGTCACGATCTCGTGGTCCGTGAGTTCGAGCCCCACGTCAGGCTCTGGGCTGATGGCTCAGAGCCTGGAGCCTGCTTCCGATTCTGTGTCTCCCTCTCTCTCTGCCCCTCCCCCGTTCATGCTCTGTCTCTCTCTGTCTCAAAAATAAATAAATGTTAAAAAAAAAATTAAAAAAAATAAATAAAAGTTATCAATATTAAATTTTGGGCCTTTGGTCTAGTTCTTCAGCCTAGATTCCCATTCTTCAAAAAGGTACTTGTAACAGAAAATTTTTGTTCCCAGGAGATATGTTCTAAAAACAGGCTGACAATTGGAAAAATACATATATACACAAAGACAGTTATCAAAGCATGATCTATCATAGAAAAAATCTGTTAAGTAATCTAAAAGTCCAAAATTGGGGAACATTAAATAGAATACACGTTCTATATGATGAAACAGTCTAAAGATATCAGAAAATAGAATAAAGTATGTGAAATAAAATGGAAAAATACTTATAATAAATACTTAAAGCAGTACACAAAATTATATACACTGTACAATATGATCACAGCTATGCAGAAAAAGAGAACAGGATGAGAAAAAAAACCCACCAAACTGTAACTGAATATTTGGATGACAGAACTATCGATAATTTTGTTTTCTTCTCGCTTTTTAGATTTTATAAATTACCCGTAATGAACATTTAAATTTCATAACTGCAAAGAACGGCCCTAATTTCAGCTAAGGTAGGTGCCCCTTGAGAATGTTAGTCCTAAAGTTCTATTATATGTACCCCCTCACACAAAGAAAGTATGATGAAATAAACTTATTTTTAAATAAACTTATCAATATTTATTTTTGGATATTAATTTCTAGTATTTATCCAGTTCACATCACATAAGCCAATGAATATTTTTGCTATTCAGTTTTTAAACTTGCCACCCCCACAAAGAACACTGTAATGGGTACATAGCACCTTGCCATGTGGAAATAGTTAAGCTGACTTCTGTCGCTACGTGTAATCCTGAAGTGCAGGCAGTTTTAGGTGTTGTATTTCTTTCTTTCCTAGGTCAAAAGGTCATCATGTGGCTTTCTTTAATCGGCCATTTTATATCTTTTAATGCCTGAGAAATGAGCTTATTTGTACTTTTGAACTTCTCTGAGGAATGGAACCATTGCAGATTTTTAAACGAACAGAGATTTATTGAAACTGCCTCTTTTCAACACCTAGCTCGCCCATCACTCCCTGTATTTAGGACAAAACCAGCAGAAACTTGCCTTCCATGTGTTTGCCATCCAAAGTGGTAACACAAAGTTCTTTGGACTGTTCAGTTGTAACAAGCCAGGTTTCTGAGAATCCTTTTGTCCAAGCACAGTACTCAGAATCCAACGAGGACACTGGGACAGTTAGATAGCACTGAGTCTCATTGCAATTATCTTCCTCTACGTCCGTTTTATATGAGGTCTGCATGGGAACAAACGACAGTGAAAATGTGTGGCTTCTTTTATTCTGCAAAAACAAACAAAATCACCTACATTTACCTGATCAAACCCCTGAAGAGAATATATGGGATGGAAGTTGAACCATGTCTGAAAATAGCGTTGTGGATATCAAATAGTAAGTCAATTTTGTTGTTTCAACACAGCATTATGAAATATCTCCGGTAAAATGTTCTTTTTAGGGATCATACATTTTAAAACTCAAACAGCGAGAATGTTCACTGGTCGTCGTTAAACCAGCAAACGTTCATTAGTCCCATTCCAGTAGTGCTAGAAACAGGTGGGGAGAGCTATAAACCCATCTGTAGGAAGAATAAGAAAGGTTTTTCGCAAAGACTGTAGCAGCTCTTGGCCGTGGTACACAGAAGGGACCGAGGCAGTCTCTGGCAGTTTACCATTCATTCCGCCAAAGTGTGCGCATCACCTGTGCCAGGTAGGGCCTGAAGACACGAAGGCAGGACAGCAGTAGCTGACCTCAAACAACTCCCGCCAGAGCCGAAAGAAATGTGAGTGATGAGTAGTGCAGGGGGGACCGTTAATGGAACTGGGAATGTCCAAACCACAGAGGAGCAAACAATCTTCTGTGTCAGCAAAGACTTCAAAGGGGAGATGAAATGCCAGCTGAACACTGGAAAATGAGGAGAAATTTGCCAAAGGTGAGTGGGCGGAGAAGGGCATTCCGTAAAGAGCACGGCACCCGCAGGGAACTAAGAACACAACAGCAGTTCGCCAAAGCACAAATACAATTCGGGTGAGAAGGGACGGGGAGACAGAAAGCTGGAAAGGACGCAAGAGGCCAAATCACGAGGGTCTCGCAGGCCACGCCACGAGAGGGAATTCAGGCCTTAACTGTGTAGCTGGTGGGGATTTGCTAAAGGGTTTCAGGCGGTGAAGTACTATGTATGGTTAGATGTGCACGTCAAGAGGACAACTCTGCTAAGCATCTAGAGTCAAGTTTTAAAAATCTAAGTCTGATGTCACTCCTCCCACTTAAATCTTCCCAGAGGCACAACACCTCAGTCAGAATAAAAGTCAAATCCTTCCAGTGCCCCACCGGATGTGGCCCCCCCCCAGTGACCTCTGACCTCATCCGCTCCCGGGCTCTGCTGAGTCCCGCTGCTCTTCACGTGCCCAGTGTGCTTATGCCAGATTCTCTGCCTGAAACATTCTCCCCAGACGTGCCCCCTGGAGCTCACCTCCTAACCTTCCCCTGCACTGGCCGCAGTAACACCTTCCCTGCTCCAACCACCCTACCGAAGACCACTAGCGCCCCCAATGCTGCTGCCCATCTCCCCCCTCCCTGCTTTGTTTCTCTGCTTCGCGCATCACCAGAGGTTTGTCTAGAACACGCAGAGCATGTGCTTGACAAACACTATTAAATAAAGCAGCGGCAGTGCCGTGGAGAATGGATGGACTAGCACAATTCCAGTCCGGGCATGGGCTGCACACCGGTGCCAGAATGCAAGTACATCCCCACCGCAGTACTGCTACTTTTTCTTTCCAAAACAATGATTTCTGATCACAGCTTCATGTTACGTTACATCACTACCAAAGCAGAAGGAAAGATTAAAATGATCCTCACTTTGCCAGGGAAGAAATAAACAGGTTTAAGATCCTCAAACAGGACCATGCTGTTAAATGAGGCAAAGACACCAGTGCTAGTGATGAACTCCAAGCCAGTTCCCTCCACCAGCACTCGTTTAGGTCGTGTTTCTTTTCTTTTTTCTTTTCTTTTCTTTTTTTTTTTTAACATTTATTTTTTTATTTTTGAGAGAGAGAGAGACAGAGCACAAGAGGGGGATGGGCAGAGGGAGAAGGAAACACAGAATCCAAAGCAGGTTCCAGGCTCCGAGCTGTCAGCAGAGCCTGATGCGGGGCTTGAACTCACAAACTGTGAGATCATGACCTGAGCCGAAGTCAGATGCTCAACCGACTGAGCCACGCAGGCGCCCCTAGGTCGTGTTTCTTAACAAAACCTATGGTAAGGTCTATGATCCGGAAGTCTTGTCTGAATGTTCATAAGCATTCTACTATTGTTACACTACATGCGGAAACAACTTCGCGTGAGCAACAGAAAACCTGCCATTTTGGAAAAGATGAAATGGAAACACATACCTCATTTCCATTTATTCTCAGATGCACCTCGTACTTGAATGAGTAACAATTTTCTTCACCATATATGGCTACTGGCTCCATTCCACTTATAATAGCTAAAGGGTGAAATATGTCAATAATGATGTGTTTTTCCATGTTTCTGATGCCCAGTTCAGGTGGTCCAATTTTCCCTGTGGTTGGGGGAGGGGGGACAGGGACAAAAAAAAATGCAGAATTAGTATTCCCCTGGAACTTTATACTACATTGCATAAAACTGCCAAAATCAATCAACCTACTCTTTCTGTTGTTGTTCTAAAGCAGGATCATGTTTAAACCATTCCACAAAGATCTAGATGACATTCTATATGTTCTTAATAAAGGGGCGCCTGGGTGGCTCAGTCGGTTAAGCATCTGATCTTGGCTCAGGTCATGGTATCTCACAGTCTGTGGGTTCAAGCCCCACGTCAGGCTCTGTGCTGACAGCTCAGAGCCTGGAGTCTGCTTCGAATTCTGTGTCTCCCTCTCTCTCTGCCCCTCCCCTGCTTGTTCTCTCTTTCTAAAATAAATAAGCACTTTTAAAAAATAATTAAAAAAAAATGAATGTTCTTAATAAATGTTTAATTAATCTCAAGCAGGAAGTATTCTTATCTAACCTAAACTTCTCTTTAGCAGTTTAAATTCTAGTCCTAAAGGAAAACAAACAGTTGGGTCATGAGCTCTGGTCCTGAGTTCTGGTAAAAAAAAAAAAAAAACCAAAAAAAAACACCTTACCATAATAGAAGCTCTGTTATTTTTCCTTTTCCTTTGGTTCTGGTAGATTAAAAAGGAAACCTGTTCTCTAAAAAATGTTTCAGAAAAGGCATTTTAGTTACCTTTGAACACTCACTGAAACTCTTTGTACCTCCAACACCTATAGATGTCTGGCATGAGGCTCTTATAAAAGTTTGCTAAATAGATTCAATTTTTAGAGTGAAAATCAAAAGCAGATATTTATTCACTTCACAAATATTTATTATGTGTCCCTGATGCTTGAGACTTTGCTGGTGAGGCATTTACCTATTCTTCACATATTTATTGCACACTTACCATGTACCAGGCAGGTTTATTTTTATCTTCAGGGCCTGGCATATTTTCTAGCACATAGTGTGCCCTTGATAAATCTGTGTGGGAAAAATCTGATACACAGATGGGCACAGTTCACAGATGACAAAGGCACGGACTCGAGGGAATAAAATTATTTCAAGGGCAAGTGGAGGAAGGGCCAATGGAAGAGACTGGGTAGGCACAGCTGAAGCGTAGGAGCAGAATCAAGGCCATAGTGGAAGGAAAGACACGTGGCAACTGAAGAAGGGAGAGAAGTTGAATGGCAAGGCACAAGGGCATAGAAGACTAGGGAGGAGTCACATGATTAATCACTTCTTTACCCACAAGTGAGGGTAGGAGAGCTACAGGTAGGATTTCAATCAGAAAAGAGGAATTGGTGCTGAAGATTCTGGAGCTTAAAGTCATAACTCAGATCAGGTATGCCATGGGGATGCGATGCTGGCAGGAGAAAGGGCTGACAATCACTGGGGTTGAGGAGACTGCAGAAATCTAAAATTTCTTAATGTATTAAGTTGGTATATAAAATTCCCAAGGGCCTTGGGGACTGGGCACACGGAGGAAGAACGAGAGCAGGTGCCCCTGGCCTCGGTAAGTGTAACCGAGCAAGGAGCGCTGGAGGAGGGGAGAGGGAGAGGCCGGTGCAGAGCCCAGCAGGGCAGCACCAATCCGTGTTTACAGGGAGTAGAAATGCAATGGTTTAGACGGGGCAAAGTGATGGGCACCTCTCAGCCCTATTTTGCGGAGCTCAGGGAAAGAGGAAGATACAAACTCCCTAAATTCTTCCAAAGGTTTCCTGGGCATTGCGATAATTTTTAGCAAGTGCTAATAAAAGCAAATACATACAGAAGACGTGTGTCAGTATTTTCAAATTTCAAAATTCTACTCACCTTGTTTACACAAAATAAATTCTTTGGACTCTGCATAGGCTGATTCTTTTTGTCCAAGTCTAGCTTTAATTCTGGCCCAGAGAGAAAGTGATGGATCGGTAATTGCGGAAAAGATATTACAAGAATGATGAGAGGTATTGCAGGCATCAACCCAGATTGCCTCCCTAAAATGAAGACGAGTAAAGAAACAAGGATAACTTTTGTTAATCTGTACACTTCAATCATCTCTGTCTGTGCTTTGCTTTTCACTCACAGCATGGAGCTGGTAGCTGGTCGAAAGAGCTAAGAACAGGATGGAGAAGCCGGACAAAGGAGGAAGCCCTTACTCTGGTTAGAAGTCCTATAAATTCCTTTACAATAAAGAGGCTCAATTCAAAATACAACACCTGAACAAAGTACATTCCATATGTAATTGTAAAAAATCTGGTCTTTAAACAACTCTAGATTCTATTAACATCGATAATCATTACTTGATTGCAGAACCTAACACATTACAAAGACTCTTAACAGGAACTCCTAAAATTGTTCTGAAATTCTCATCTTTCTGCTAAACAACACATTCACTATGGCAAGTAAGATGACCTCACTTTTCATACGAATTCTAAGCTTTATTTGTCATGCCTTAAAAAATTCTGAAAGTTGCTGAGACTCCTCTACTTGAATTTGACAGGAAGAAGAACTAAAAGGCAGGAAGTCTTGTGAAAATAACTAATTTGCGTCCTTAGAGCTTCTGGAAGTCTACAAGCAGTTTAGGAAGTTCTGCCACATGGGAAAGGAAGATGATGGGGCAAAACACAGTCATGGAAAGTACAAAGACCTAGGCAAAGCAGAATAAAAAGGATGAAAAGAGTTAACACTTACCCGTAGTTCTTTACCTGCACGATAAAAACAGGGGTCTGTGACATGGTCGGGTAGTCCCAAGATAGGACAGTATTAAAGTTATAGGCCTTAATTTCAATATTCGTTGGTTTTGGCACTGTAAGAGATTCAAAAAGTAAAATGGGCAATTGTAAGAAACTAACATTAACATTAGAAAACCTCACAAAGAGCCATGGTAGCCGAATACGTATTTTGAAGAAAGGTAGAATTTGCCAGAACAGACTATACAATTATTTAATTGAGATGTATAAAAATTAATTTTATTGGAGAATGTGTAGAGTTCTGATTCACTTTAAATTACTGAAACAACACTGGGCTACACGGGAAATACAAGTATCGTAAAGGCCATAAATTCCTCTCATGTTTTGAGAGTTTTTATGAACAGATGCACTACCTGTTGTAATAATAATCCCGAATTCGTTTAATCACTAGCATTTCCTGTATTTGATACCACAGATTGCCTTCAATGTCTAGAGAGCTGGCTACCCCAAGCGATGGCCAATTTCAGTCTAAAATACCATCCGGGCTCTCAACTCTCTACTCAGTATGGTGACACACGTTCAGCACCTCGTCTCTAGCCCAGGAATAGCAGCCTAATAACGGCCTAAAGGAGCCATCCACCACTTGAGGTTCACTAACATTTTGCTCTCTGGGGTGTGCAGGGCTTTTCACAAAACACGCCCAATATTTCTTCTCCCTTTTGCTCTTTTAAACCATTTTAGAAAGGGTTTGCTAACATGGGAGTCCCATGAGAGAACAGGCAGAAGTCACTTTAACATTTTGTTACTATTTATGAAGAGCAGCCACGTATTCCCCTGCTCAGTGTAGACGGCTGTTGTCTATCACCCCTTGGAAAACAAACATACACATACATCTCCTCCCTTCCTCCTTTTCTTTCTCCTTCCTTCTCTCCCACCCTTCCCTTCTTTATGAGCGAACATGAAGATACAGAGTTGGTGATACGACCTCAATTTTAAGATTATTCAATCCTACCTATCTGAAAACCATTAAACATAATATAATTACAATTAAAATAAATGAATAGCAATGCGGTCAGTGCAGTGGCTTACAAACATAAGTCATCATCAGCCTCAAAAATTCTAAGAGAGGGGAGCCTGGGTGGCCCAGTCAGTTAAGCGTCCAACTCCTGATAACAGCTCAGGTCTTGATCTCAGGGTCATGAGTTCAAGCCCTACACTGGGCTCTGCATTGAGCATGGAGCCTACTTTAAAAAAAAAAAAAATCTGAGAGCTAAAGTGTTTTTTTTTTTTTTTAAAGGTACTCCAGCTGATAATGATGATTACTTAGGGTCGTATAAAGTGGATGGGGCTCCAATAAGAAAAATACTCCCTGGGCTGGACATTAGGAAGTGTGGGTTCTTTCTTCGCTATACTGCTAGTCATTTCAGATTTCCTGATCTGTCACGTGAGGTGTTAATTTCACATATATAAGGTATTTCCTTACTATTAAATGAAACACCTCCTAGATTTTTTCCCAAAGCAAAAATTCCAATATTCAAATCCAAGCTGGTGCATTGCTTTAATTTCCAATTATTTCACACTTGTATTATCTTTTTAAAAAATCTTTATTTATTTTTGAGAGAGAGACAGAGTGTGAGCAGGGGATGAGCATAGAGAGAGAAGGAGACACAGAATCCAAAGCAGGCTCCAGGCCCTGAGCTGGCAGCACAGAGCCCGATGCGGGGCTTGAACCCACGAACCGCAAGATCATGACCTGAGCCAAAGTCAGATGCCCAACCGACCAAGCCACCCAGGCGCCCCTCACACTTGTATTACCTTTTTAAAGCAGAACACGGATCAAGAATTATTTAGGTAAAAAATACAGACTTATGGGCAATTAAATTCTAGGGTCTTTCCTCCCCCCCCCCCCCTTTTTCTGGCTATTTTCTTCCTTGATATCAGTGGTTTTCAACGAGATGATTTTTTTTTGTCCCCGAAGGGACATTTGGCACTGTCTGGAGACATTTTTGGTTCTCACTACTGGGTGTAGTGGTAGGGTACTCGTAATTTTTTTTAGTATTTAGGAGGAAAAACTAACTTAAAAACAGAATTTTTTTGATACTCCAATATATTTTTCACGGCTTCTCCCGCAATGAATAGCTTTGATTACTGCCCAAATGTCTAACTTCCATATTACTTATTAAGCAGTGTGACAATCTGTGCCAAAAGGTCGAGATTACGAAGCTGGGAGGATGTCTCACAGATTCAGATACTACATGCTTATCCTGCGTATGTGCTTTCTGCAGCGTGTGATCAGACACCTGCAAGTTTTCCATTTGCTCTTCCTGAAATACAGCTGACAGCTGTTGGTACCTATCATCTTTGGTTCTCTAAGCAATTTCCTTGCAGGTGAGCCAGAAAGCACTGGCCTTGCCAGATTTAGCCCTGGTTCTTCTCTTTTGCTTTTTGGTAGAGCAACCATGACCCTACTTAGCAGGGGGTACCGAAGCTTTCTTTTTCTAGGTTTTTTAGAAATGTTTTTATATGCTTGCACCTTAATTCATGAAACGACCTAGTCTCACACAGTTTATAATCTGTGGTTGAGAAGGAAATACAAGGCACTCCCCGCCCCAGGTTCAATTCAACATTAATATCAAATAATATCCACACATATACACCTAATTTTCAACCTAAGATAGGTACGGGATGCTAAGAAAACCCCTAATGAATCTGAAATTCTCTCAGAAGCCATTTCTTAATTTCCGCCTCCTTTGCCTCTCCAGAGGCTGAGAATTTTCAAACCACCAGGTTCTGGTTCTTATTAACAGTCATTCTCCTGACTACTCTCTCTAGTCCTGCATTTTATTCTAAGAAGCAAGAAGAAACCACGTGGCACCTTCAGCACTGCTTGGAGACCTCCCCGGCAGGTCGTGCCAGGCACCAGGCACATTTCCTATTTCATAGACTCCCTGTTCCTGAAAGCCCACAGCGTGGCTAAGCTTTCTGCCTCTGGTAACTAGGACCTGACTTCCTCCAGTTTCCAGTAAAAGTGAGTTCTTCACTGCCTTTTGAATCTCTTTAAAAAAAAAAAAAATATGCCCAATAGGAATGACTTTTAAATTGTATAGACTCCAACTGAGATTCCTGTATTTGAGAAACAGGCATATAGAAGCCAACCTATATAAGAGTATTAAGTAAAGTGCATTTATATTTAAGAAGTTACTGAATCATAATTATAAAACCACACAGAACAGTGGACGTGTATATCAGATTAGTTTTTAATGTGAATCAAATGAGGTTTCCCATAATTGAAGCAGAAGCTTGCCCTGGTTAGACTAGAACAAGGGCTTAAGTCACAGCTTTCAAAGCAATCAAGACAGGCAGGTAGTGGAAGGAGGAGGGTCCAATGGATTGTAACAGACAGGCATTACCATTATAGTAAAGGAGAAACTCGGAAGTAACCTGTGGTTTTAATGCTACCAGAAGAGAAACCGTGTGGTTATTACACATCTGCCTTTGTCATTATTTGCCAAACTCGTACGGTAAACAGCCATGAGTAGTTTTCTCGTTGTTTCAGAATTTTGTGACCTAAAGTTTAAACTGTGATACATTCAAGTTAAAATAATGAAGGCTTACAGCAAATTTCTATTCATAAGAAATTTACCTTCTATCAATAAAAATGTGTGGAGAAACAGCAAGAGGATTATCTATAGAGTTTAGGGAAAGATGCTACTAGAGTATCTAATGAAGTTAAATAATGTTACGGATTTCTCCATCTCTGGAAAGTGCCCAACTAGCTTTCTGGGACTCCGGTTGTTTTTGGAAATGGATTCAGTTATTTGATACATTGTGTCTACAAACAACCCAGAATAAACTTCAGCTGTTTTAAAATCTGCTTCCCAGGATGCCTCTTAGGGGATTTAACAAAACTAAACAGAGGAAAGAAGAATCAGTTCTTTATCACACTGGAGGGGAAAAAGGGAGAGTTCTGGTTATAATCAACTGTTTCCTCTTGATAAACTGGGAGAGACAGGATATGGAAAAAGAGCAAGAGGAGGACAGAAAAACTGACGGAGATCAGCACGTGAGGGAGCAGCGCCACAAAACAGGGCAATGGGGATGTCACCGAAGACCAAAAGCCAGAACGGCTCTGTTCTAATTGCTGGGGACAGCAGCAGAGGGAAAGCAGGGAACTACAGACATCTCCAGGTCTCTTCTGCGTGGATGCTAACTGGAGCACAGGCTGCACCTGCCCTCCCCCCCGCCCCATTCCATAACCACCAACAGCATCTGCACCGTGACTGAAAAAGCGACAGCCACAGGAGCTCTTCACCAATGTGAACACAGCAGCAAAGACTATAAAAGACGGGCACATCTAAGGCAGAACAGAGCTCTGCAGTCTGAAGACATCCGTTTGACAATCTGCCTGCCAACCTCTCTACGGGAAGGACACGCTGAGAAGCATAAAGAAAGATACAGGGGTCAGGAATTAAATTGTTTTGGGGGATTCTATGCCATCTGACACTATAGGTCAAACACAAATGCTCCAGATGAAAGCATCCAGACCGTTCTGTGAATGAACAACTGTCAGAGAAAAGTTCTAACACTTTCCCCAAATGAAAGATGCAGGGCCACCTGCATGTTTTTACATGCAGGGGTCTTACATGCATGTAAGATGTTTTTACAAAGGGTTCTTCCTTCATTGCAAACTGAAAAATGACATGAGAAATTCAGGGGAAAAAAGTGAAAAATACCAAATCAAGACTTATGCATTTCTTTTCCAGAATACATTATGATTACCTCCTGAAAGCTTGTATAGAGCTGACAAAATAGCTATTTTCTTTTTCTTTTTAAATTTTTTCCTTTTTTTGAGAGAGAGAGTACACCCAAGCAGGGGAAAGGGGCAGAGGGAGAGATAGAATCTTAAGCAGGCTCCATGCCGAGCATGGAGCCTGACGCGGGGCTCAAGCCCATGACCCCAGGATCAGAACCTGAGTAGAAATCAAGAATCGGACGCTCAACCAATGAAGCCGCCCAGGCACCCCAAAATGGCTATTTTCTTAATGCCTTCCAAATTTTTCTCTTAGCAAATAACAGCATCCTCTAGATTTTTTTTTTAAATTTTCTTTTAATGCTTATTTATTTCCGGGAGAGAGAGAGAGAGAGGGAGCGAGCATGAGTGGGGGAGGGGCAGCGAGAGAGCGAGACACAGAATCCAAAGCAGGCTTCAGGCTGTGAGCTGTCAGCACAGAGCCCGATGCGGGGCTCGAACCCATGAGCTGTGAGATCAGGACCTGAGCCGAAGTCGGACACCTAACTGACTGAGCCACCCAGCTGCCCAAGCAGCATCCTCTAGATTTAAAAATAAAGACATTTTAAGAATTCTTGCACATGTTTCTTGCACATGTTTCAAGTGTTCATAAAAGTTTTGTACATGAAAATACATTTTTTTAATTCAAACATTTCAGTCTTTTCGGGCTTTGAATCATCCATCACTTTGTGAAACAAATACAAAAACAGTCTGTTTTCTGCTTCTGTTGCTTTCTTATACCTTCAGAAAAAAAGTGTCAGAGCTAAGGGTTCAAATAATAAAATAATTATTGTCCGTAATAAAATTATTACTCTCTACAAAATAGTTCCTCAGCTGGATCAATACGATCAATACTCTTAATATCTCTGCAGTCTGCTCGTCTTCCTGTGTGTCTTCTGGATCTGGTTTTATCATTCACTCTTTCTTAAGCTGTGGAACCCTGAATACGACAGACATGAATGAAATACTATTCTTCCTCTTCTTCTTAAACAGATGGACATATCAACTAGTGGCTTGTGCTGAATTTATAATTGCCCCAAATCCCCCCAGATCTTTTACTCAAACCACCACCCAGTTAGTGCTTATCCAATAAACATCTGCTCAGCCACTTTCTGACCTGAAATGCAGGATTTTACACAGGCTCCTATTTATTCGGTTCCATCTAGAACAAGTGAGCGGCTGAGCCTATTTTAAATTTCTCATAGTTGAAATGGATGAGTTTGATTTCTTTATTTTTCAAATTTAATTATATATATATATATATATATATATATATATTTTTTTTTTTTTTTTTTTTTTTTTTTTTAAGGTAGGCTTCACATCCATGCAGAGCCCAACACAGGGCTTGAACCCATGACCCTGAGACCAAAACCTGAGCTGAGATCAAGAGTCGGATGTGCTCCACTTTATTATGCATTGTCTTAGTTAACCCACACAAACCATTGTACAAGGGAGTTGAGATTATTACACATATTTTTACCAATGAAAGAACGAAGGCTTAGAGAAGCTACTTAAAGGCAAGACAGTCTGTAAAGTTTTGCTGGTTTTAGTTAAGAAAAAGCTACTGAAGCATCATGTTTGTCATAGTTGAATAAAATAAGAAAATGACCTCCATATATAAACTGGAATTGGAGATGATTATTTGCTGATGACTTCACAAGCATCTAATTCAAGTAGTTTTACCTGATTTATCATACTACCACAATTATATGACGGCCACTGTGAAATCTGAACCATGTAATGAAAGGAAATAATTTCTTTGGAACGGACACGACTGAATGGGTATCTACCATTCTGATTACTATGTGTTGGGATAACCCAAAATAAAGGGACTCCCGTAGTAAGAAAACTGTAAGCAAACAGATTCCTTCCTGTCAGGAATTCATTTAATTCTGGTTCAATTCTCCTTCTGTTTCTCTGTCCACTTAAAATGGAACCATTAAAACATTGGTCTAGTTCCTATAACAACGGTGTGCTGCTACATTGTATCAGATACCTTGAGGTTTTCCTAGATATAGAACCAAACTGTGGACCTTTCCAAGTCCATACGGATCATGTTTCAGAATAAGCTGAAAAAGAAAACTATTAGCCTGTTCAAGAAATATAATTAAAATGCACTGTCGTAAGTATTCTGAATTTCTGAAATAAGTAAAAATAGGATCCAAAGAAAATCAGGAAAAATTCAAGCACAAGCAGAACATTATCCTCAAGTCAGAAAAGAGGCTTTCTCTACTTTATCAGTGGAGAAGGTAAGTTAAGAGCCCCATATCTGTGCGGAAGTACAGTGTGCTCTTTAGGTAATAACCAGAGTGGAAGAGAAAACTCTAAGAAGGGAGACACTGATTCACTTCAAAATATATATATTACTTTTATAGGTAAAATCATATGAAAAGCAAAACACCACTGATTATTAGACAGCACACATGGGTTCATTCTCCCTATCCATTCCCTAAGAAATATTAACAAAAGCCCATAACTGTAACACAGTACATTCCCAACCACTTAGATTTTGCAGAGACTGGCTGTATTCTCTTGCCTGCCTTCCTGTTCCTGCCAGATTCCCTCATCTGAGATGAACTACTAAATATACCAGTGAAACTCAACCCTATAAGATACACACTGAGTGTGTATTAAGTGTCAGGCACTGGTGAGCCAAGAAAGCTAGCCAAGAGCCAGAAGTAGGTTGTCCTAATGGGTTTTCCTCCTAATCTATTTACATTTTTATTATTTATTTTTTTTTGAAGAGTTTACATTCTAAACTAACTTTAAAAGCCTAGGGAACACAGCACAAACTAGGGAAATACACCGTAAAAATCTAGGCAAATGTATTGAAAATGCACTGAAAAAAAGGAGGGTTGGGGGGGGTCACTCGCTCTTGTGTTTACAAAATGCTGGGGTACAGAAGGCCATAGGAATAGATGTTCCTATGGGAGCAGACAGGCGATACTCCCAGGGCTGGCTTCAAGGATATGCAAATTGTGTCATCACAAGGGGGCCCACATTATTCTAGGTGTTGGAATACAAAAAATGGGAGTTACTCGGTTTCTGCTTTTGAGGATCATGATTATACAGCCAACAGCAAGTGCTAGGCGCTGTTGTTAACTTCTCATCCCATCCCGTTTTCACGACAACCATATGATGTAGGTGCTATTGGCATCTCCATTTATGGATGAGAAATCAAGGCACAAAGAGGCCTGCCCCACTTGTAGAGAGGTCACTGGTACTCAGCAGGGAGCTTGGCAGCTGGGCTCCAGAGTCCAAGTTCTTAATTAACCACTCTGCAAACTGCCATTACCTAGGGCAGCTTCCTTGTCTACAAGGACAGTTGCCATATATTGTGGTAAGAGCCTGGACTTTCACACAAGCTACTGGAAAGCAAGATTCCCTGGCTCAGGAGGGGCCATACTCAGACAGGTGTGGCACATAGTTTAATGCTCCACCTACATCAGGAACCCTAGGTACCCTCTTCCTCTCTTCCCACACCCAAACACCGACTCCTGCTGACTCTGACTTTTAAATGTTTTTCAAGCTGTCATCTCTTCTCCATTTAAACTGCCATTTTCATCAATTCCTCCCGACTTAAGCAGCGGCATAACTGGCCTCCCTCTTTTGGGTCTACCCCCAAACTACTGTGTAAGATGAACGGTCTTTCTAAATGGCTTCACTGATCCTGCATAAAATCATTTGTCTTCTTAAAATCCAGTGACTGCCCACCAACTTGAGCAAGGTATAGTGAGTGAGCATATTATTTTGTTGGCTCAGCATCAGTACTCCCTTCAGGAACATTATTTCTCTTCTGGGAACTCCCCTACCACCAGCCTCTGTAACATGGTCCTTCCCATGCCAGCTGGTGGCTGACCCAACCAAGCTGGGCAAATCAGAGCCTTCCCCCGGGATTCTGTCAGAACGGTGGAGGCTGCAAGATGTCAAAACCCAAAAGCTGTCAACATCCATGGTTCCTGCCAAGTAGGAAAAGGTATCCACATCCAGAGTCAATAATAAGCAAAAGAGTGTCTTGGCACTTTTGACTGACTGGTTCAGCTCTCTGAGGCCCAGATGGCACCTACGCCTTTCTAACTGTTGCTTGGATTCTCTAAGCCAATAAATTCTTCTTTTTGCCTAGGTTATTAGCCAATGCTATGTTGCTGTCTCTTACACGTGACAATGCACTTCATTAACTGGTGCCTACCTCTCTCCCTATCTTAACTTCCCTTGTATCCTCACACACCTATTCTACAGTGATAACCCTTAGTATTCCACTAATTCAACATGCTGTTTCACACTTCTCCCTCTGCACACACAAGTCTCTCTCTACCTCCAGCTCCAGCTTCAACTCTGGGGTGATGTTTCTCTGGGAAGTCCTCCCTGAATCCCCTCGTCAGAGTCTGGTACCTCTATCTTGCTTTCCAGTGGCTTGTGTGGAAGTCCAGGCTCTTATCACAATATATGTCCTTGTAGACAAGGAAGCTGCCCTAGGTAATGGCAGTTTGCAGAGTGGTTAAGAACTTGGACTCTGGAGCCCAGCTGCCAAGCTCCCTGCTGAGTACCAGTGACCTCTCTACAAGTGGGGCAGGCCTCTTTGTGCCTTGATTTCTCATCCATAAATGGAGATGCCAATAGCACCTACATCATATGGTTGTTGTGAAAACGGGATGGGATGAGAAGTTATCAGTGTGTACCCAGCACTTACTGTTAGCTATCTAATCATGATCCTCGAAAATAGAAACCAAGTAACTCCCATTTTTGTATTGACAACGTCTGGAACAATACCTGTCCCAAGGAATGACTAATTGCTTGTTTGTGTGACTCTTATAGAGCAGTCCAAAGGACAGCCGGATACGAATACAGCACACCTAACAGGAGCTCACAGAGGAAGTCATAATACAGAGGTTCCGACCCAGAGTTGGCCAACGGTGCAGGAGGGTGGGTCTCCTTGACCCCTTCCAGGCAGCTGCTAACTGTGGGCACTGAACAGACACACAAGACTGATGGGGTTTCTGATATTTTAGATTTAACCCTGTTGCAGGAAAGATTCGCTGATTTCACTGGAGTTCCTAATCACCATTACGCCGGGCTTTGGAAAGCGTATTCCCAGCACTTATTTCCGGAGAAATCTCAGCGAGCAGGAGGAAAAAAAAATGCTCGGAGGAACTAAGCTCAGTGAAGAGACGCACAGCCTGACAAATCCGCTCCTGAATTCACGCACTACACGACTTCCAGGCTTAGATGTAAGATGGCCAGTCACTGCCACTTAATGATTCTCAGTTGGAGAAAGAACAATTCTCTCTTAAGGATTTTGGGTCCACCCTAAGGATATTTAAGTCATGAGTGCTGGCCACCGTCTACAAAATGCTGATCGGGAAACTCACTTATTTGAAAATGACTTAAAAGAACTGGAGGACCGAGAGGCGAGTTTTGTCATTTCGGCAACAACGGAAGAGGAGAGAAAAAGGGAACTTAAGTCCGCGGACGGCGCAGACCTGCGTGGCCTTCCCGGCGGTCGCGAAGACGTTCCGGGGCGACCGGGAACCCGGTGCGAGGTCTGAGGCTAAGTAGGACGCGGCCGCGCGGGGCGTGCTTCCAGATTCCTTAGTCCGGTCCCCTCCGCCCCCCCCCCCCCCCCACCGGCCGCCGCCCTGCCGAGAGCTACATACCCGAAGACAGCTCCAGATCCGCGGCGTTAATCTCAGCCCTACTCCCGACCTGGAAGACGAGGACGAGCAGAAGGAGGAGAGCCATGCTGCCCGGGGGTGCCTCGAGGTGCGGCCCTGAGAATAGGGCGTCCAGCCTGCAAGCCGACCCCCGCGTCACTTCCGGACCAGAGGACCAACACTCCAAGGGGAGGCCGGACCCGCAAGCAGTGGAGGAGCCAGAGTGGAGAGGCGGGGCCAGAGCACGAAGGCGGGGCCCCGGGGGGCGGGGAGGCCAGGAGTGGGCCAGGCAGCGGGATAGGGCGGGAAGGCGGGACTGGGGCGGGGAAACTGGGCCATGGGAAGGGAGGCGGAGCCAGGGAGGGGATGCCAGGCGTGGACTGGGCAGCGGGATAGAGCGGGGAAGCCGGGCGTGGGCGGGGCAGTGGGGGCTGGGGCGGGGAGTAGGAGGCAGGGTGGGGAAGCGGGAGGCGGGGGAAAGGGAGGGCGGGGGGCGGGGCCAGGATGCGGCCTGGGGGGCTGGGGACCAGGACCTGAGCGGGAAGGCAGGACCCCTAGTGCCGAACCGGGCGTTGTCTAGTAGGCAAGCCTAGGACCGGAAGGCAGGAAGAGGCCCGTTCCAAGGACGCTCGGCCTTAAGGGCATGGAAGTCTGTGGTCCTGACAATGGCCCACAGGTTTGTGAGGAACTTGAGTCCAAAGGTTACGTTCTTTCGATTCGGCACCACCTTCCGCGATTATTCTTCCTGTTTTTGCAGTGTTCTGGGGTTGCAGAGCTTTCCCCGAGGCCACAACCCAGCCACAATCCTAACCTTACCCTGTTAGACTTCACCATCAAGGCGTCTGGAAGCCTGGGAGTTTAGAACGCGAAGAGCCTTAAATGCCTTCTCTAATCCCTGCATTTCTATTCGAGGAAGCTAAAGCTTCAGTGGTGAAATGGTTTGTGTAGACAGCCCATATCGAATTGGCTTGGCCCAGAACTACTTTATCTTTGGAGGAAAAACAACTTGTGTTATCTTTTCAGCAATTAAATATCACATAGCGATTTCTTAAGCAACCTCTCATCGTGTGATCCGCCCTCTTTCCTCCCTAACCACATCACCTATTACTGGGCATTTCTCCTATATTGATGTTTATTTTCTCCTCTTAGAATGTAAGCTCCGTCTGCCTGAAGTCTGGCACTTGGTTGGTATTTGTTGAGTGAAAGAATGCCTGATTATGCTAGCATTAAGCAATATTTTAGAGAGAAAAAAAAAAGATGCTCTACAAACTAGAGAGGAATTATTAACAGGATCATTTTATTTACATTAATAAATGCCTTAGCTCTGAGAGTTCTGAAACTTCAATGAACATATGAACCACTTGTGGATCTTGTTAAAATGCAGGTTGATTTAACTGGTCTGATTCAGCTGGGTCTGGAGATTTCTGCGTTTGTAACAGAATACACAGAGAATGCCCGGGGCCTCTGACTCTGAGACCATACTTTGAATAGGAATGCTTCAGCTCCATCTAGACCAAGTTTGGGGGAATATTTTGCTTGGTATTTATGATGCCCACTGTCTTAGTCTGTTTGGGCTGCTTTAACAAAAAACCACAGACTGAGTAGCTTATAAGCAACAGAATTTTACTTCTCACATTATGGAGGCTTGAAGTCAAAGATCAAAGTGCCAGCATTATCAGGCACTCTTCTGGGTTAGAGACTTCTAGTTGTGCCCTCCCATGTTGGGAGAGGGAGAGAACTCTCTGGAGCCTCATTTAAAAGGGTGCTAATCCCATTCATGATGTTTCCATCGTGATTTAGGCACCTCCCAAAGGCCACATCTCCTAATACTAATACATCTCCTAATACATCTCTAACTCCCCTTTGGGAGTTAGAATTTCCACATCTGAATTTTGGCGGTGGGGGGGGGGGGGCGCAGACATTCAAACATTAGCACTCACTATATGAAAGGCACCTAGTCATTGCAAGCATGCAAGGATGAATAAGAACTGATCTTTGCTGGGGCGCCTGGGTGGCGCAGTCGGTTAAGCGTCCGACTTCAGCCAGGTCACGATCTCCCGATCCGGGAGTTTGAGCCCCGCGTCGGGCTCTGGGCTGATGGCTCAGAGCCTGGAGCCTGTTTCCGATTCTGTGTCTCCCTCTCTCTCTGCCCCTCCCCCGTTCATGCTCTGTCTCTCTCTGGAGTCCCAAAAATAAATAAACGTTGAAAAAAAAATTAAAAAAAAAAAAAGAACTGATCTTTGCTGTGTAGGGGTTTATGGAGTAGGACAAAACATAATCCAGTTCAGTAACTATTTTTTAGTAGCCATCACTGGTTGGGCTATCCATGAAATGGACCCAGCAGGGGAGATTAGCATGCAAAACAGGCTGTTGTGTGCTCTTGGGATCAACCTCTGTGAAAGGGAGGGGGAGGAAACAGGATTGAGCAGAGGGAGAGATTGATCTGTGATGTCATCCTAACAAAGGCTTCAGGGGACCTCTGGGAGCTGGGATGGCCTTTGAGAGGGAGGGATCATGAGTTGATATGAGTGGCTAGGCCTTCACCTCCCAACATTGATTGGTCGTTGGATACACACCACCCCTGGAAGGAGACGTGATTTGAGCTTGTCCATTTCTTTAACTGAGGCATTATCCAAAGAGGGCTGACAGTTAAAGGGTTTTGCCAGCACTGCTCCCAGCAGCAAGGAGGGATGGGGCTAAGTCTTCTGTTCCTAAAGGGGGATATGATCAGAACTTCAAAGTCAGCATCCACCATAGTACCTATCCTTCTGAGGCACCTTGCTAGTCGCTTGGAGACTAAAGACGTTTATTAATTCACTAAATATTATTGAGTGCCATTATGTCTATGCAACCCTGTTATGCACCAGGATACAGACCTGAATAAGACCGATATGCCCCCCGCCCATGGTGCTTACAGTCTATGAGCGATTAAACAAGCATTGATCAAACTATCACGTAACTAAGTACTAAAATTGTGGTCATCCTTATCAAGGAGACCAGTGGATTTACAGGTGAGTAAACAGAAACTTAGTTTAGACTAAGTTTGAAGGAAATTCTCTCTTAAGGAAGTTATAATCATGACCTGCAAGATAAGAGGGAATTCATTTGGACCAAACTGGGGCATGGGGACTCACAGGCTAGTATGAGAGGTAAGAGGATGATCAGTAAAATATATTTTAAAACCCAGTATATAAATCTTACATAGCCACACAGAAAGCAAATGAGCAGTGCCAGTTTCCTTGGTAAAAATCTTGTGCCTATCCAAGTATATCCTTGAACATCCAAGTATATGTTGGTCCCCACTATGTCCTCTGGTGAGTTTTTAAAGCCAAAAAACAAAACAAAACAAAACAAACTCAATGTAGGGTAAGGGGTGAATAAGTCCAAAGCCAAGTGTGAACTGAAGTGGCACTCAGAAGCTAAGGCTGCATTTTATAGGTCAAAACAGGAAATTAATAGCCCAAATAAAATAATTTAAGATGCTAGAACTATGATGTAATGAGAACAGAGGGTGAGTGTGCAGCACAAGCTATGCACTTTGGGCTCCTGGCAGGCATTGTGTATTTCCTTCCTTTTTCCTCTAGAGCAGAAAGGTCTGCCAGTTTCCCTTGAAAGGCCACACACTTTCCAATTATTCTATGAACTATTCTATTTCCAATTCTAATTATTCTAGGAACTATGGCTAACACTTCCCCACCCTCTCACACTTGACCATCGCCTCTATCCTGCCCCTTACCTACGTTTTCACCACAGAACTTATTACCATCCGTATGTGTCTAAATATACATATCTCCAGATACATAAGCATGAAATGGTGGTAATCATTACCAAAGAGAGCAACGAGGTTATTAGAGCACAGATTCTCTCTCTCTTCCACTAGAAAGTAAGCTCCTTATTTTCTTCACTGCTATGCCTTGAGAAGCGCCTATCACTACACAAATATTTATCGAATAAATATATGAATGACAAAGCAAGCTTGTGAATAGATGCGGGATTAGAACAGCTACAGTTAAATTTATGGTTGATTAAGCTATAATTGGGTCACTGATGAGAATTTAGACCATTTGTTCTTGCCTAGAACACAGCCCCCTTCCAAGGAAGGCTGTCATGCTACATCTAATCCTATCATATCAACCCCTGACTCAAAGGCAATTGTCTATAGACTGCAAAGTCTTTTAGTAGATAGCTTGTCCTGAAGCATTGCCTAAGAGACGCCATATGTAAGATGGTGACTGTGGCAGAAATTGTTCACTAGCTGAGTGCTAATAACGTTTCTCAGTATCCTTCTACCTTTCTGTCTTCTCACAGAGGCTATAAAACTCAATACTCACCTTCCCAACCTTCATGGCAGCTACGTGTAGTCACGTGACACAGTTCTGGTCAATAAGATGTAAGCAGAAGCCTGTGTGTGTGCATGTGAGCATGTGGTGGATGCGAAAGGAGAACTTGCTAGCCTTGACCCTTCTCCAGTCTTCCTGCCTGAACTGTAGACTCATGATACAGTAGTCCTCCTGCAACCACGAAGCAACATGATTGAGGATAAAAAAGCCAACAGCTAAAAATGGAAGAATAAAAAGAAAACCTGAGGAGTCAATGTTAGCATCAAGCGGCTGGACCAATGTCTGCAACCACCAACCTCTGGACTCTTGTTTTAGGAAAAAAATAACAAAACCCTATTGATTTAAGGTACTGCCAGTTTGGTTTTCTGTTAGTTGACCTGAAATTTTTTTCGCACTCCTTGTTAGGACACCCTAAATAAATTCTCATTCAGAGAGCTGGAATGTAAACCACAAGAATGGATGGGGTTAAGTGGGAAAGAAAAAAAAAAAGAGAGAGCGAGAGAGAAGCAACTGGGACACCTGGGTGGCTCAGCGGGTTAAGCGTCTGACTCTTGGTCTCGGCTCAGGTCATGATCTCATGGTTGGTGAGGTCAAGCCCTGAGTCAGGCTCTTCGCCAACAGCGTGGAGACTGCTTAGGATTCTCTCTCTCTCCCAGTCTCCCTGTCCCTCCCTGTTCCCCGCATGCTCCCTCTCTCTCTCTCTTTCTCTCTCTCTCTCTCAAAATAAATTAATTTTTTTTTAAAAAAAGGAAAGAAAGAAAGAAAAGGAAAAAAAAGAAAAAGAAAGCAGCCAACTCAAGGACAGAAAGTAGAACTTTAAACAATTTTTAAAAAATGCTTATTTTTGAGAGACAGACAGAGTGCAAGCAGGGAGGGACAGAGAGAGAGGGAGACACGGAATCCGAAGCAGGCTCCAGGCTCTGAGCTGTCAGCACAGAACCCGACGCGGGGCTCGAACTCATGAACTGTGAGATCATGACCTGAGCTGAAGTCAGCCACTTGACTGAGCCACCCAGGCGCCACAGGAAGTAGAACTTCAGCATACGAAGCAAAGGTGATCTGTCATTGAGGGGGAACAGGAGGCCCCGGTGTTGGGGCTGCAACAGTCTCCAGAAGCTTGCTGGCCCTGCTGTGTACCCTGACCAGTGCTCCTTCCCTGTGACCCCTGAGGACCGGCACACTGGTGACTGTTTCCTCTTCTGACTTTCCGGCACATCTTCATCCAAATCCCTGGTCACTAAAGGTAACCTGAGTGTCTCTGTCCGTGGCAACTAAAAAAAGCCCACTTAACCTAATTTCTAGCCATTGTGGTCAGTCTCTTAAAGAACAGCTACCATATTCTTCCAGAAACCATTTCTCAATGTCAGACAAAACACTGAGCTGTTGGATGACTACTGCTGAAAAAAACCCAAGAGACGTAAAGAAGCTGCAGTTTGTCCCCAGGGCCTCTGACTTCCTCTTTCAGTGCTTCTGCCTCTCTGAGTGCTTCCTCTCACCACACGAATGTCCAGTGCCCTCTTGCTGCTTTTTACTCTTTTATTTTTTTTTAGTTTTTGAGACACAGAGGGCTCAAGTGAACGAGGGGCAGAGACAGAGAGAGAGAAAGAGAGAGAAGTGGGGCTCATCCGAAGCGGGGCGCGTGTTTCACCCAAAGCAGGGCTCAAGGTCACCTGATGTGGGACTTGAACTCCCGAACTATGAGATCATGACCTGAGCCAAAGTCAGATGCTTAACGACTCCCCATCTTGCTGCTTTTTAGATACCAAGAGTTCTCCTACGTTGAGAGTACCTAGAATTGCCCTGGCTCACAAGGCTTCAGCGTAAGGCTTCTCTGTACCTTGATCTTTAACCAACATTTAGGTAAACTGTTTTATAATCTGCAGGCACATGCTCTTAGCTGGCTTTGAGTAAAGATGGATAAACAGCTTATAGACATCAGCATTTGGTAACTATTCTAGCGTTGGCACCCTTAGGTATTTTAGCATTATAACATTCCCTAACTAGCAAAACAATGGATTTGCAAGACTGTTGTCTTTTTCTTGAGTCAACACATCATCAGATGTTTTTTAAGAGAGATTGTTCAGTGCAACGTGCCCAGTGTGAAGTGTCTTGACGCCGGGCTACCTGGCTTCAATGCATCCGTCACCGTTAATTAGCCATGTGACCATGGGCAAGTTACTTCACCTCTCTGTGCCTCAGTTTTGTTACCTGTAAAGTGGAGATAGAATAGAGTGTACCACACAGGATTATTGTGAAGGTTAAACGAGATCATTATGAACAGTGCTTAGCCCCATGCCTGACAGGTAAGTAGATAAACATTAGCTGTGTATTATTATATGCCAGATACCCTCTGCCATAGGGATGTAAAGAAGAATAAGGTATAATTACTTCTCAGAAGGGACTTACTCTATGAGGCAGAGGATTGTAACAAAAATCGTGTTACAGATTTGTCTTGTCATAGAAGTTCCTGTTAGCTGTGTGGGAACAGAGCAGGGATGTTCTGTTCAAAGAGCAATCCGGAAATTCCTTCCGAGTGGAGGGGACCTTTGAACTAAACCTTGAATCCAGTTTCTAGTCTCACCTGGGGGTCCTAGCCACCACCGACTAGTGGTGAAGAAAATAATATAGAAAACTTTATCAACGTGTGGGGGCCAAAATGGGCCGCTTTGGCATGAAAATTATTTTTGAATTAAAAAGCAATGAAATGCCTCGGGCGCCCGGGTGGCTCAGTTGGTTACATGTCTTGATATGAGCTCAGGTCACGATCTCACTGTTCGTGAGATGGACCCCCACGTCGGACTCTGTGCTGACAGCGTGGAGCCTGAGCCTGCAGGAGATTCTCTCCTCGCTCTGACCCAACCCCACCCCGCCCTCTCTCAAAATAAATATTAACCAAAAAAATATGAAAAGCCAGCAGATTCGGGAACCGCTCTTTGCTTCCCCACAAGTGCCTATGAGAAGTGAGATGGATCTGCTCCAGGAAGACAGTTCTCCCCGTAGATAATGATGTCATGACATGAGCTAGATTGGCAGACAGGAAGGAACCTCGCAAGGCCTGTTTGATCAAACTCCTCTGTGGCCCAGTTGCTTCTGAGAAGCTGAGCAAACATCTGTTTCCCAACATTTGCTCTTTTCCATCTTCCCGTGAATTGAATTCTTTCCCTTTGAAGACCCCTACCCACTTCTCCTTAGTTCAGAATGACATCCATAACTCATCCTGCCTGTCTTTGGAATGTCTATGTCTGTGTGGATTCCTCATATGCCTTACATTAAAATTGATTTTCTCCTGTTAATCTTCTCATGTCAGCTTGATTCTTAGTCTGGCTGGAAGGACCTTGAAGGGGGCAAGAAATTCTTTCTTCCCAACAGGTATGTATTTTTCCTATCAACTAAAATAAAATGACCGTACCTTTCATTGATTGCAGTGAACATTTCAACGTACATTTCGATGATTGCAAATAATAAATCTGTTAGCATCATCAGCTTGCATTTCCCCTGTTTTTGCCTTTATAGCCCCTGTACCTACAGACCCCCAAATTCTGCACCTCCCCTATACCCCATTCCTTACTCATTCACGTCAGGTGTAAGTACATCAGCAGGCTGGTAGAAGATCATAACAAGAATTTGCTTTTTTCTAAATTGAGATAGAGTTGCTATATGCTGTCTATCAATTATATCAGTTACAGGTTAATCAACTTTATGTTACAGGTAGACAGCATAATGATTCCATATTTGTATGTATCGTGAAATCATCACCACAATACATCTAGCTAGTATCTGTCAGCATGCCGAGTTACAGGTTTTCTTCCTTGTAAGAACTTTGAAGATTTGCCCTCTCAGCAACTTTTGAATACAGTATTATTAACTATAGTCACTGTGCTGTATATTACATCCCCATGACATTTATTTTATAGCTGGAAGTTTGTACTTTGACTCCCTCCACTCATTTCACTCCTTCTGCCCCCCCACCCCACCCCCTGCAACTACCCATCTGTTGTCTGCATCTACAAAGAAGCTTGTTTATTAAAATTAAAATATAATGAAGCCAACACTAACCCTTAGGCTAAAAGTGGGAGGAACAATTTCATCATGACCTAAGTGGAGACAATAGAATCGTTTTAAAAAATTGCATCAATCTAAGAGGAACAGTAATGACGGAAACAGAAAAAAACTGCAGAGTCCTGAGAGGCAAAATGGTTCAGTGTGTCCCCAGCAGAGCCCCAGAGAGAATGTCCATTCCTGGTTATGCTCACAGTCAGCCCCTTTGCCAGAGAATACAGGGGTGGGAAAGCAGACTGCCTGGGTTCAAATCCCAGTTCCGTGTAGTAGCCCTGTGATCCTGGGGAAGTTATTATACCCCTGTGTGCCTCACTTTCCTCCTCAGGGAAATGTGTGGATAATAGTGACACTCACCTCAACAGGGCAGATGTGAGAGTTGAGCGAATACATGAGAGGGTAGCACAGGGCCTGGTCCTAAGAGGGCACATGAGAAATTACGGTCCACCTTTCTTTTCCCGGCATCAACTAGTCACCGTTTCCTCCTCTTTTCTCTGGTCCGCAGTCCCAGGGCACCCAGGCGTTGGCATGTGATGCGGGCAGAACTAGGCCTTCCTGTGGCCATTTTGGGGGTACTTGGCACTGAGCAGGCAGAGAAAGGAGGTAAGGACTGGCCCAAAACGGAATTCCCAGAAGGAGGCCTGGGAGAGTAAGAGACCTGACGACCTCGCCACGCCTCTGGGAAGCAAAAAGGCAAATTAGGAAAATCCGCTTCAGGAAGAGGACAGTTCGTGTCCAGCACAGTTTTTGCACACGTTCTAGGCACAGCGCCTCAGGAAAACTGGAAATCAGAGGAGACATTCAGGAGGTGAATGGGCCCCATGTCCGACTGAGCGAGGATGAAGACAAAACCCTTGTTGGCAGGGCTCAACCTCACGGGAAACAGATTTCGAATTTCTCTCTTATTAGTGCCTCAAAATTTTCGGCAACTCCCTAGTTTCATTACAAAATGGCGACCGTAATGATGACTGTATTAAATTTATTTTTACATTTCTTTTAGGGAAAGGGATGAAAATTCAGAAATAATAATCTGTTGATGGTAAAAATTGTTCTCATCTTCTCTGTGGAAGAATTGCGGGGGTTTTAAATCAGAGCCCAGAAGTTTAAACAGCTACTAACAATGAATTTCCTTTTTAGAAAGTGTTACATTGTAATCATTACGTCATTATCACTTCAAAAGGTTTGTTCTTTCAACTTTGTGGTTTAAAATGTGTGTGTTAATTTGTCAGCAGTGAAAAGGAGCTGGGGAGTTCTCTGAACTGTAATTGTGGTTTTTAGCGAGAATACTCGGGAGAATCCTCGCATTGCTGAAGTCCGAATGAACGTCAGCAGACTCTTCTCGTTTCAATGTACGAGCCTGAAACACAAAAGAGACTGGGCATATGATCCATTTTTAAGTGATGAAGATTTGGATTTAAAAAATCTGTAAACCCAGTCCCTTTTTCAGGTTAGGGAACAAGAAGGAGAAAAAGGTCAGAAGACGTTTTAAGAGTCTAGACTTGCCAATAGCTACCTGTGGCTACCGAGCACTTTTTTTTTTAATTTTTTTTTTCAACGTTTATTTATTTTGGGGACAGAGAGAGACAGAGCATGAACGGGGGAGGGGCAGAGAGAGAAGGAGACACAGAATGGGAAACAGGCTCCAGGCTCTGAGCCATCAGCCCAGAGCCCGACGCGGGGCTCGAACTCACGGACCGCGAGATCGTGACCTGGCTGAAGTCGGAGGCTTAACCGACTGCGCCACCCAGGCGCCCCTACCGAGCACTTTTTAATGTGCTCGGATTTGGGCACGAATTCTGGATACGGACGACTCAGTACAAAAGGAAAAAGTAAAACATATCATTAATATTTTAAACGTACGGATTACACGCTGAATGATCATGCCTGGAATATAGCGAGTTAATAAAGGGTTCTCAAAATTAACTATACCTGTTTCTTGGGGCACTTGGGTGGCTCGGTCGGTTAAATGTCCAACTCTTATTTAGGTTCAGGTCATGATCTCACTAGTGAGTTCCTGAATTCGAGCCCTTTGTTGGACTCCACACTGACAATGCAGAGCCTGCTTGGGATTTTCTCTTTCTCCCTCTCTCTCTGCCCCTCCCCCATTTTCTCTCTCTCTCTCAAAATAAATAAATGAACTTAAAAAAATTTACACCCGTTTACTTACACCTTTTCATACTTATTTAGTGTGGCTATTGGAAAATTTAAAAATCACACACACACACACACACACACACACACACACACACACGGCTCACACTAAAATCTACCTGACTAGCAGCGCCTGGGTGATTCAGTTGGTTAAGCGTCTGACTCTTGGTTTGGGCTCAGATCACGATCTAAGGGTCGGTCCCTGAGATTGAGCCCTGCATCCAGCTCTGTGCTGACATTGCAGATCCTGCTTGGGATTCTCTCTCTCTCTCCCATTCCCTCTGCCCCTCCTCTCTCTCTCTCTCTCTCTCTCTCTCTCTCAAAATAAATAAAAATAAAACTTAAAAAAAAGAAAAAGAAAAAAATCTACCAGACTAAACACGAAAGTCCTTTATTTCTGTCATTTTCTTTGCATATGTGTGGACACCACGCTGGTCTCAGGCTCTTCTGCTTGGATCCTGCAACAAACAGCCTGCTATCTGCAACTCCTTCCTCACTTCCCCACTTTCTGCTTGCTGCCGAGATCTTCCTCAGTCAGCATTTCCCTGCTAGAGACTGACAATGACTCCATCCTGCTAAGTGTAAGGTTTCAGGTCTTCTGCCTGGTCGTCCTTTGCATTACCAATAAGCTTTGAAATTAACTCTTGTTTTAGTCCAAACAATAGAATTTGTTGGAAAGGATACCAGGGCCTTTCAGGAGGTCCAAAGGCTGGGCCTTGGGAAAGGAGGCAGGGATAAGGAGAGCACCGTGGGCTAATTCAGGAGAGTTATTTCATTGCTGTCCTATTCCCACGCTCGTGGTTAAAAAGGCTACCGGTTGGAGGGGCGCCTGGGTGGCGCAGTCGGTTAAGCGTCCGACTTCAACCAGGTCACGATCTCGCGGTCCGGGAGTTCGAGCGCCGCGTCAGGCTCTGGGCTGATGGCTCAGAGCCTGGAGCCTGTTTCCGATTCTGTGTCTCCCTCTCTCTCTGCCCCTCCCCCGTTCATGGTCTGTCTCTCTCTGTCCCAAAAATAAATAAGCGTTGAAAAAAAAAAATTAAAAAAAAAAAAAAGGCTACCGGTTGGCCTCTGATTTTTACCTATGAGGCTGTTTCAGCTACTGGTAGAATGACACTTGTCACATTCTGATTCTAAACTGGAGATGTCCAGCTTGGGGGCCCTGGTCTAATACTGTATCTAATATTCCTTTTAATTTTTCACATTGCAGTTGGCCTGAGCATACGGGCTGTCTCAATACTCACTGACTGATATCACGGTAGTAACAGGAAATTGTTGTTTGCTTTACCTTTTAGGAAGCACTTGTAAATAGCCGTTATATTCCTGAATTCTCACAACTGCAAGCTATTTATTATCATTCTGTAGACATACCAACAGAAGTGCAGATCAGCGAACTGACTTTCCCGAGGTCCCAAGCCAGGTGATTTGGTTGGCTCATCCTGAAGGCTGGGCTCTTGGCCACATGTCTGGGACCCTTTCCACTCTTGCATGCTTCTTGCTACTCTCTTTCCTCAGGAAAACCCCCTTGGCTCTGACCTTGCAGAAAGCGTGTCAGAAGTTGTCAGACATCATCTGCTTTTTATCAAAGGTACTTTGGATGTGGGAGGAGGAAAGTGGTGAGCTGTACTAAATAGATGAGTCATTGTCTCAAGATTGAGGAAGCCAAGATTTGTATCTTGGGGACTTTTCAGGAGGATGGTGAGTTTCTTGATGTTAAAAACAAACAAGTGAAGGAAAAGAGGAAAACAGACTTCAGGTTTTTATTTTCCCTTTTTCCTTTTGATGCACATTCTTCTTATTACATTTCTCACCTGCACATTTCTTACTGACCTTAACAATTTCTTGTTAAAAATGCCTGGTGTTGTTGTAATTTACTTACTTTCTATAGCATTGTAGAAATTGACATTAATTGACAACCTCTGGAGAGGTGTAAGTACATATGCTTTACAAGGCAGTCTTTCTTTCTTTCTCTTTCTTTCTTTCTTTCTTTCTTTCTTTTAATTTGAGAGAGAGAGAGAGACAGAGAGAGAGAGAGAGAGAGGAAGCATGCACCTGCTGGGGAGAGAGGCAGTGGGAGAGAGAGAGAGAGAGAGAGAGAGAGAGAGAGAGAGAGAGAGAGAATGTTAAGCAGCCTCCATGTTCAGCCCAGAACCCTATGTGGGGACTGATTTCACAACCCTGGGATTATGACCTGAGCCGCAATCAAGAGTCAGACGCTCAACCGACTGAGCCACTCAGGTGCCCCACAAGGCAGTTTTTTCAACTCTTTTCCTACTAACATTCAGGTCTGCGCTTAATTGAATAAGCCTCACTGAGGTTTATCACATTTTTCTTCCTTTTCTGCTTGGCTCTTCTTATTCTTCTCAAATACTCCACCCAATTTGCAAGAAAGCATTCTGATAGGTGTCCTTATTTCCTGGCTGGGAAGGAAAGAACAATGAATCTTCTCAGCAGGAGACACTTGTGGATGAGTCACAGTCATAGCGTAACTTTTTTCTGTGCATGTATTCTCCTTAAACATTCTCTTGCCAGCCTTTAAAAGTTTTGGGGGGGTATTTAGTATTATCTGTGAGAATCTGGAGAACTAGTTAGTATTAAGGTCTTGTTGGATAGAAGCTAGATAGGAGCAGTAGATAGAGGCAGCGTCCCAAGTCCTTGAAGGGTACGACAGAGATAAGCTGGAAGCAAGGAGAGTGATAAATAGATTACACATTACAAGCCAGAGGACACAACATCCTGACCCTGTGGCTTCTAAGACCTTCAGCCTGACAGACCTAGAGTCACTCTCTAGAGACCTAGAGAGTGCATATACACTCTCCTCCTCCACCTCTGCCCCAGGGTTACACCTAGACTCATTATATACATTGGCATTGTAGGCACAGTCACCCCTCCCCCCACATTGAAGAAGGCTGCCGTGATGGTTCTGGTACAAACGTTCTAGAGTCAAAAACTCCCCCTCCCAACCTGTGGCAGGAGTCTCCCAAATGGTTGGAAGCAGCCTCTGTTAGAGACCACCCCACTGTCCCATCTCCTTCCAGCCCAGAGGGACCCAATAATATCCAATCCCAAAACACCTGTTCCACCTGGAACCTACCTATTCTCCCACCATGAGAGTGCACTTTCGTTTTAATAAACTGCTTTGTGCTACTTTCCTTCTGGCTGGCTTTATTCAAGTGCAGATCCCCACGGAAGTCTCGTGGGAAATACAAGGGCCAAGACCTGCTTTCACACAGTGCAGACCTCACCCCTGACATTCTGAACCGTTATTATTTTACTTGGTTGCTTGCTGTAGTGGGATGAATTAAGTCCTGTATTGGGAAACCAGAGTAATTGGACGATGAATGTTATGTTCGAGTATAGTTTTATGAAGGTTTCTAGGCTCTTTAAAATACCCAATTTTGCCTCCTTCTGGAAGAGAACTATAATATTTTTACTTCAAAAAACTTTTAGGGGCATCTGGGTGGTTCAGTGGGTTGAGCATCTGACTCTGGATTTCAGCCCAGGTCATGACCCCATGGTTCATGAGATTGAGCCCCGAATCGGGCTCTGTGCTGACAGCAATGGAGCATGCTTGGGATTCTCTCTCGTCCTCTCTCTCTGCCCTCCCCTGCTCGCTCTCTATCTCTCTCTCAAAATAAATAAAAATAAACTTAAAAATATTTTAATGAATTGTACACAGAGAAAAGCATACATAAGAAAATATTATTCATTTTCAAAACCTGAGTATACTAAGTAACCAGCACCCAGAAGAAACAGAACATTACAGCACCCTAGAATTCTTCCTATTGCTCCCTGCCTGAAAGAGAAAGGAAAAAAAAAAGGTTTAGAAATGAGCTTAGAAACGGTAGCTTCCAAGATATGCAAGGCTGGATCATTATAGAGTAAGTCTTTGGTTAAAAATGGTGTTCACTTCCCCTGATTCACTTATCTTTCAGATGTTTTAGGTATCTGGGAATTTCTAAATGCTCAATCTTGGAATCACTTGTTATTATCAGCCTTAATCTTAAAATGTCAGCTACAGATTGTCACTGTAAAGTTTAGCCACCTCTGTTACTTGGCAGTTACTGATTGTCTCCTATGCCAAACCCCTTCATGCAGTCTCTGGGTCTCAATTTTCCCTCTCTTTAGCCAAGACGAACCACTGTCCCGACTTTGGATGCCAGAGATGAGTTGCCTGTGTTTGTACTTCACATAAATGGAATTGGATTGTATGTACTCTTTTGTGTCTAGGTTCTTTCACTAACCATCAATCATTTTATAAGCCCGCTTCGGATCCTCTGTCCCTCTCTGTCTCCCTGCCCCTCACCGTGCATGCTCACTCTCTCTCTCTTTCTCAAAAATGAATAAGCATTTAAGAAAAAAAAGTTTTTTGATGTTTATTTTTTCAGTACATTCTCATGTAGAAAGCCTAAAATGTACAAAGATGCATAAAGAACCAAAAAAATAATATGCATAATCTCACCATCTATAGAGAACTACTATTAATTAAGACTTTCGGGTATTTTTTCCAATCCTCTTTGTATGAAATTTTTTTTTAAAGATTATTTATTTGAGACAGAGAAAGTGTGCAAGTGGGGGAGGGGCAGAGAGAAAAGGGACAGAGGGTCTGAAGTGGGTTCTGCACTGACAGCAGAGAGCCCGATGTGAGGCTCGAATCCCTAAACTTCGAGATCATGACCTGAAGTCAGATGCCTAACCTGAGCCACCCAGACACCTGTATGAAATGTTTTATAAATTTACATAGCGAGGATGAGCTGAGTAGTCAACTTTGAATTTTTCCTTCTTTTGGCTTAATATTATATTTTACCATTTTCTTTTTCATTAAATATTCTCCATAAATATCTTTTTTTTGGAGCAGCAGGCAAAAGTCTATTGGCGTATAAGATTAGAAAGGAAGAATAGTAGGAAAGCTCTCTTTGCAGAGAGGGGACATTCGGAAGTGAATGCCCCATGAATATCATATTTAAAAGCTGGGTATTCTCATTTCATAAATGAACCATCATGTACTTACTCATTCTTCTGAGGGAATCTTTAAATTTTTAATTGCCAAACAGTTTTTTAATACATAAATCTTTTCCTGCACTTCTGATTACAGAGAGGTATCTAGATGTAAAGTTACCTGCCAAACCATCTGAATGCCTTAGGTGTGCTCGATAATTATTTCCCAAAATATTTCAGGAGTATTATACCAGTTTATACTGCTAGTAGCAATGTATGAAAGCGTCTCTGCTGTGTATCCTTATTAGCACTGCTTCTTGTACCACCAAGAAAGGTTTCTGGGGGCACCTGGAGGGCTCGCTCAGCTAAGCGTCCAACTCTGGGTTTTGGCTCAGGTCATGATCTCACGGTTTGTGAGTTTGAGTCCTGCATTGGGTTCTGTGCTGATAGCGCAGAGTCTGCTTGGTATTCTCTCTCCCCCTCTCTCTGTCCCTCCCCTACTCACGCTCTCTCTCTCTCTCTCTCTCTCTTGCACTCTCTTTCTCTCAGAGTAAATATATAAACTTTAAATTAATAAACTTTAAATATATAAACTTTAAAAAAAATAAAAAAGAGGGGCACCTGGGTATGTCAGTCGATTAAGCAACCAACTCTTGATTTTGGCTCTGGTCATGATCTCAGTTTGTGAGTTCTAGCCCCATGTCAGGCCGTGTGCTGACAGTGTGGCACTTGCTTGGAATTCTCTCTCTCTCTGCTTCTCTCTGTCCCTCCCCTACTCACGCTCTCTCTCTCTCTCTCAAAATAAATAAAGTTAAAAAGTTTAAGAAAAAACATTTTAAAAAAGAAAAAAAAAGGAAGGTTTCTGGTTTAATGGGAAAAAAAATTGAATCCGTTCAACCTTCAAGTGAGGTTGAATATTGTCTCACATGTGTTCTTGCCATCTGTATTTTTTCTGTTGCAAATCAATTCATTTCCTTTGTCCCGTTGCATGATTTGTTAACCGTGATTTATCTGTTTGTATTATTTCTGAGTACTTCATCTCAGAAAGGAGGGCGTTTCTGTCTCCACTTAGAGACTGGGGGGAAGGGTTTGGCCTAGGAGACAATGAGTAACTCCCCAGGGACAGAGGTGGCTAAGCTTCAAAGTGACAATCTGTGGTTGACATTGAAAGACTAAGACTGGTAATAACAAGTGATTCTAAGATTGGGCATTGAAAAATTCCAAGATATCCAAGAGAAGTGATACCCTTCCTTCCCTCCTCCCTCTCTCCCTCCCTCCCTCCTTCTTTCCCTCTCTCCCTCTCTCTTCCTTCCTTTTTCCCTTCCTTCCTATATATACTTATTATGTGCCAATTACTGTTCTGGCTGCTAGGGATAAAGCAACGAAAACAAAGTACATGCCCCCATGGAACGTTCTTTCTAAAATGAGGTTGATTGAAGTATCGTTTACATGCCGTAAAATCTGCCATTTTCAGGTGTACAGGTGTATGATTTTGACGAACCTATAGAATTACGTAACTGCCACGACAATCCAGTTATAGTATATTTTCCATCACCAAAATCAAAAGCCCCTTTATACACATACCTTCTATCCACCCCTAGCCCTTCATAAGCACTGATCTGGTTTTTGTCTCTATAATTTAGCCTCTTCCTGAATGCCATATAAATGCAATCATTTACTATGTAGCATTTTGTGTCTGGCTTTTTTTTCACCGTTTGATGGTCATTTATGTTGTTTCCAGTTTGGGTTTATTATGGCTAAAGCTGCTGTAAACATTCACTGACAGGTTATTTTGTGTGCACGCAGGTTTTAGTTTCTTTTGGGTAAGTACCTAAGAATGGGAGCATGAGGACACACAGTATTTGTTTAACCTTATAAGAAACTGCCAAATTAGTTTTCAAGTTGGCCAAACCCTTTTGCATTCCCACTAGCGGTAAATGAGAGTTCCAGCTGCTCCTTCCTTATTCACACCAGTGCCTTTGCCAGTGTAAGTTTCTTTGTTTGTTTAATTTTACTGTAACCATTCTAATAGGTGTGTCAGCTTATATTTTATTGGAAAGCACCAATCTTTTGCCCAGTTCATCAGTGTGGTGTTTCTCAATCTCCCATATTTCTTCTTAGATTGGAAGAGATGGAATCAGTCCATCGGGTTATGACAAATAGAGGACCCCAATCATTCTGATTGATGGTTCTCATTGTGGATTCTCTTCTGTGAAATTTAGGCAGAACTTTGCTGTTCACAAGCACTTAGGGTCGGGTATGCTATGTTTTATGAGGGCATACTCATGCACTGAGCTGGGGAAGTAGGTGAGAAAAGCCTCTTAGTATGTTTCTGCTGATAACCAAAGGGCCTAGGGAATCCCTGAGAAAAGCTTTGTTCTAGGGTGACTAATCGGGATGCATTGCCGGTGAGGAGACTAGAAACCAGGAGACAGTTTAGGAGGTGCGTGGGAATCCAGTCCTGAGCTAACAGAGATCAGAACTAGGTTGTAGTATTGGTAAAGGCTGAATATGACTAAAGCCAAACGAAACCAAACAACAACAACAAAAAACGCACAAAAAAAATGATTAGGGATGGATATGATAAAAGGAGAATCTAAATTAGTAGCTGAATATTGGTGTGAGGGCAAATAAATGAGTTGGAGCGCTTGGAGTTTTACATTTAAGTGATAAGGGGAAGGATCCCAATAGCAAAGTGGAATAGCATTTCACAAAGTCTCCGTCTTGCTAAATCCAATGGTCAGGCAGTTCTCCAGATGCAATTTACTGACTTCTCAGCAAAATAGACATGCGCCAATGGACACATCAGATGCTTTTTTTGTTCTTTTCTTAACCTTAGGCTACTACTCCTTAAATCTTCTTTAACATTGCCTGCTCCTTTGCTTCTCCTTTGTTGGTTCCTCCTCATCCCCTCCACCTCTCAAGTTTTGTGTCCTTAGCCTGAACCTTTTCCTTGGCCTTGACCTGCATATTTACCTACTGCATACCTCTGCTCTGGTGTTTAATAGGTACCTCAAACTCGGCATATCCACTGCCAGTCTCCTGGTCTCCATAATCCCACACCCATGTCTCCTACACTTGTCCTCTTTTATTCCAAATGCTCAGGCCCCAAATCATGAGATCAGTCTTGACTTCTCTTCCTCTCAGATCTACGTCATACTCATTAGCATATGTTTTTGGCTTTCCTATGCTCAGAACCTGACCATTTCTATCTGCTTCTATTGCTACCATCATGGGCTGAGTCACCAACTCTAGAAGCTTTATTTTTCTTACCTGTAGAAAGGGGATAATAATTATTAATGATGATGATGATGATAATAATAATAATAATAATATCTTTTTCATAGAATTGTATGAAGAATAAATGAGATAGCCCATGTAGTATAGTATAGCATCTTGTACCTAGTAAATTAAAGTTATTTATTATTTCTATCACTGATAGAAAGAGGTATTCCTTATCAAAAAAAGCTATGTAAAGTTACATTTCAAAAAGATTTTCCCTATTCCATAGTCCCAAAGTTGGATCTATTATTTTTTAGTTGCTCCTTTTAAGGATGTGACTGTTTATTCTGTAATTGTGGTTTCTTAAAAGGAAGTTGCACAACGTACTTTATTTGTGCTGACCATTTAAGAAATTTCTAAGTTGTCATGAGGAGTCAAACATTATATCTGAATAACCTAAAGCATGGCTTAAAAACAGGAATTTCTGGGCGTTAAGAGTTAGCATGTTTCTGAATTGTTGTTGAGCTGTTCTTTTTGTTTAGAATAGAAGAAGAAATTCTTTGGGTTGGCACCCCATTCCTCTGTTTTCAGACACTAGAACACGCAATATTTCTTGTCTCCCTTGCCTCTAAATTGAGGCCTCTAATCCTTGCACTGCATGATCCTTTATTAAAAATTAGAGAATGACTTTGTTATCTTTTATTTGATAGAAAGACCTATATAGGGAGAACTTTTTTTATTTATTTATTTATTTTTATTTTTTATTTTTTTTTTTTTCAACGTTTATTTATTTTTGGGACAGAGAGAGACAGAGCATGAACGGGGGAGGGGCAGAGAGAGAGGGAGACACAGAATCGGAAACTGGCTCCAGGCTCTGAGCCATCAGCCCAGAGCCTGACGCGGGGCTCGAACTCACGGACCGCGAGATCGTGACCTGGCTGAAGTCGGACGCTTAACCGACTGCGCCACCCAGGCGCCCCGGGAGAACTTTTTTTTAAATTAGCTACTGTTATCAAGAAAGAGAGGCGATAAATGCTCTTATTCAAACTTCCTTAACCATTTCATTTCAGAAGATATGAGGTGCAGAGTTTGGAAAGATGTCCAACATAAGTTTTCTGTTGGCTACTAAAAAAGTCTTTATTGACTTATTCTAGGATATGGGGTATGTTTCTCGTCATGATTTAAAAAAAAAAAAAAGATGGGACACCTGGTGGCTCTGTCGGTTGAGCATCCAACTTCGGCTCAGGTCATGATCTCACCATTCTGAGTTCGAGCCCTGCACCAGGCTCTGTGCTGACAGCTCAGGGCCCGGAGCCTGCTTCAGATTCTGTGTCTCCCTCTCTGTCTCTGCCCCTCCCCCGCTCATGCTCTGTCTCTCACAAAAATAAATAAACATTAGGAAAAAAAATTTTTTTTTTAAAAACGTTCACTACCCCAACCTTTTTCTTGGTAATCCTTGTGAAAATTGACTGCCTTTAGAAGAGGCTGATCAGAATGTGGGACACAAACTAGACACTAACAGTGATGCTAAGTGGCAATGAAAGAGCTCCACATGTCCCTGGAGATGAGAGAGTGGGACTGTCGTAAAGTCTTAAAGTCTTAAAAAGCCTGGCACGGTCAAATATTTGAGGGAACACATCACAGAACTATGTTGATTTCTTGGAAGTTCTTTTGAGATGTGGACTTTCTTGAGTGGCTGTGATAATTGCTATCACTATGTGTTGGCTAAAATTTACCAGCTCGGTGTTGGGAATGTATATTGAGAGGAAGCTATGCCAGAACCCACTGTGCTTTGGTTTAAGGTCCAAACAGTCACCATATTTGAGCTATGATTCAGATAAGAGCTCTGCCTTTTTCTTGTTATACGTGCCTAAGGAAATCATAAAGCTTTAAGCATGAGCACAGCTATTTAATTTCTGTGATCGAAAAACATAATTAGAAGAAAAATCAAAGAAATATGAATAATTAAATAAAATTGACATTTTCTTCCCTGTTTCATAAATACTGGTTTTTCATTCATTCTTCATGGAAAAAAAACTTTTGAAATTTCTTTCTAAATCCAAAGACTTTATGCCCCAACTCTCACATGTTATGCAATTTCGGGCTTTGAGAATTCTACCCAATCCTTGAGGCAAAATCCCTAACATTTTTCTTACAACGTTCTGACTGCTGAAGATTAAAATTCTTGCCTATTTTTTCAGCCCTCCCTCAAAGCTGACTTCTAAGGTAATTCTCAGAGGTTCTCATTCCCTCTTATGGAAACTTCTGTTTCTCTTTGTTCCATAGGGAAGTAAAAGAGAGATTGTATCTGCCTATGAAAAGCTTTAAAGTTGCCTGGATAAAATCTTATTGATAATGTCTAACTAATCAGGAAATACTTTCTCTTTTCTCTTAACTTCAGCCTCTGCTTTATTATTTTCCTAATGTACATTGAATAGTCTCTCCAGCCACATCTCTCAGAGGTTAAATTTGAAAACATAGTTAAATTTAAGCACTACTTTTTATAAACAGCAATATTTGAAAACATATGTAAGGGATATCACCATATTGGTCCATTTAATCACATAAAGGCAGATGCAGTATTCCACATTTTGCTTGAGTATTTATTATCTTTCTCCCTTCCAGTTTTGTCTGTTTTTGTTAACTTCCATATTCTCACCACCTAGAGTAGTACCTGATACCTAAAACACAATACAAAATAATTGAGTGAGTGAATTAATATCTTTTCCTTCCTTTGTACCTTCTAAAGATATTAATGGTCATACCATATTGTATTACGTTTAAAAGATGGGTTTTAATGAGAGGTAAGATGTTCCAAATAAGAGACCTATATACTTTAACTATTGCTAACAAAAAGATACAATTATGTGATAGATGCATCTTATGTTCTGAGAATTCCACACAGGAAAACTTAAGAAGGTATATTTATTTTATATGTCATACAAATATAACGTTTAGTCACAAAAAATAAATTTGTACAAGAGTTAGAAATTCTGGGCTCTAGGACCAGCTCTCTCCTTAATTATGTCTTGTACCGTGAGCAAATTTACTTTTACTTTTCTGGACTTAGACCCATTAACAGTGCCCGCCAGACTATTAAATATCTCCATTATCTTCACTTTGTCATGTTCTTATTGAACCCTGGTGAATGCATCTTTGTGTCTCCCCATGTACCACATTATATTGAAGAGATCTGCTTATGCATGTTCTTCCCACAAGATTTAAGAAACTTGGACTCCACCCTATAAAAATAATAGCTACTACTTTTTAGTACTTTTAAGTGTCCTATCCTACTAATTGAATATTTTTTTAATATTTATTTATTTTTGAGAGAGAGCGTGAGTGGGGCAGAGGCAGAGAGAGGGGGGACAGAGGATTTGAAGAAGGTTCCTCGCCGACAGCAGTGAGCCCGATGTGGAGCTCAAATCCATGAACCGTGTGATCATGACCTGAGCTGAAGTTGGATGCTCAACCCATTGAGCCACCCAGGTGCCCCTGCCTAATTGAATATTTTTAAGAGAGCCATTAAATAGGTATATCTAACTCCATTTTATAGAAGAAAAATGTTTAAAACTTTGAGAACTTAATCAACATGCCCCAGATCTGTAAACATCTGGGATTCCAACCTCTACTTTGACACCAAAGTCTCTGTTCTTCCTCACCTTACACTAGACCCTACTGCCTCTGTAAAAGACGCTGAATACCTACCAAGTGCCAAATACTAATATATTGACTGTAATCCTGAAAACAACCTTGCACAATAGATAATGATTATCCTCAGCCGACATCATATAGAGCAGATAACTGTTGCTTAGAGTTGAGAAGTAGTCTCCTCCTCAGCCATGCAACTAGTAAATTCTGAGTAGTCTAATACTTCTTTCTGCAACTTATCATATTTGATATTTATATTTTTCTTCATCCTCTACCCACTCATGTTCCGTTTGCTTTTAGCCAGCACTTTAGCTGGTTGGAATTCTTTGTATGGTTGAATGAGTTTATTTGGTTGAGGGTTTTTTTTTTTTTTTTTTTTTTTTACCATTGTTCTTAAAGGGTCTGAGCCCTTAGTGGTCCTACCTCTATTGAGCTATTCTGGTCTTCCACAAAATTTGTCACTGAATAGGAAAATCCTGACAGTTGTTCCGTGCCCCCAAATAATTTGCTGGGGCTGAGTTGAATTGATGTGCTCCAGGAAGGAGACCACATTTGTAAAAATACCTTAACTTAGAGTCATCCCGTATGTGATCACATTTATGGTAATTAACAGTCATTCTCTAGGACCCATGTTTCTCTGTTACAAGCCAGGCAAGTGAATCAAGTGGGAATATCACACGAGGCACATTCCAACCCCAACATTTTCCAAGTGTTTCATGGTGGGTGATCTCTGTAATTTCCTTAGGGGCATGTTATTGTTTTCAGTTGCTATTTTGGAAGGAAGAGGCAGAGGGGTTCCCACTTAGTTTAGTCTTTTCTACCATAATATACCTTATTCCATGGTCAGAGGATTTTATTCCAACTCTTTCAACTATGTACTCATGAACTGGAGAAGCAGTCACAGTTTCACAGACAGATTCAGGCCAAGACTTCATTTTCATCTCCCTCTTTGACCTCTTCCATAGATGGTCCAGAGAAGGATTCTGGTTCCACAGTGATTGGGATCTGCTCAGATCCAGTCTAATAATGGGCTCCATTTTCGCACTGAAGGAACTCTGTCCCTATAACTGGCTCAGATCTGGGACCCGGATGTGAGACCATGATTCTTAATTGTAGCAGCTCAAGTTAGGTTCACTAGTCCCAAAGTTTGTTTTCGTTTTTTTTTTAAACACATAAATATAAATGTAGAGTTACATATATCCTGCAGATGATATGTTGCTAATTACGTATAGGTCAGTTTTTGAAATTTATTTAAATAGTATTGTGCTAGTGATCTTTATTCCTTACATTTAAAACTCAATATCCCATTTCCCTTCTCACTGTAGCATGACATTCATAACAGAAGCATCCCAGATTTTACTCATCTGTTCCCTCAGTATTGGGCATCCGTGATGCTTTTAATTTTCTGCTCTGCAGAGCTGCTCCTGTGTGCAGGCCCCATGTCTGTGGACCTGTGTGGGGGCTTCTCTAGGGCTACAGCCAGGAGTAGGATTGCCTGTTCAGGGGCCTGCTGAGTACTGCTGTGTGCTCTCCTGGATGGCTATAACACTGCATTTCCACCTGTGAGGCATAATCATTCCCGTTTTCCTCTGTTTTTACTAAAACTTAACATTTTCTGATTACCTGAAAGCTTGATCTTCTTTAGTTTACATGTCTGCAAGGAATAGTAGGGTTGGGCATCTATATACTTGTTAGCCTCGTATGTCCCCTTCTGTAAATTGCATCATATCCTTTGTTACAATTTTGTTTCTTGTCTTTTGCTGATCTGCACATATTTCTTCTCTGTCCTAGACGTAACTCCCTTTTAGACGTTAGACATCACATATGTTTTCTCCTTTTCTCTCACCAATGACTTTATCTTGCCTGTGGTACTCTTTGTTGGAAAAAAAAAATCCTAAATTTTGACATAAGTTTATCAATTTTTTATTTTACCTTATGACTTATAGTATGTGGGTCTCATTTGAAATGTTTCTTCTGAATTTATTGTTATTTTAGGGCGCCTGGGTGGCTCAGTTGGTTAAACATCTGGCTCTTGACTTTGGCTCAGGTCTTGATCTCATGGTACATGGGTTTGAGTCTCACATTGGGCTCTAGTGCTGGCAGTGCAGATCCTGCTTGGGATTCTCTCTCTATCCCTCTCTCTCTGCCCTTCCCCTGCCTGTGTGTTCTCTCTGTCTCTCTCAAAATAAATAAATAAAATTTTAAAAATAAAATATTTCTTCTGACTTTGAGTCTGCAAAAATATTCTCATATATATATATGTATATGTATATGTATGTGTATATGTATATGTATATATATTTATATATATATATATATAAAGTTTTATTTATTTTGAGAGAGGGAGAAAGAGAGTGAACAAGGTAGGGACAGAGAGGAAAGAAGAGAGAGAATCCCAAGCAGGCTCCGCACCATCAGCAGGGAACCCAACACGGAGCTCGCTCGATCCCACAAAACGTGAGATCACGATCTGAGCCGAAATTAAAAGTCGGACACTCAACTGACTGAGCCACCTTGGAGTCCCTTTCCTATCTTTTTTCTGTTCCCTTTATAGTTTCCCTTCATATTCAATTCTTTAAAACATCTAGAGCTGGGGCGCCTGGGTGGCGCAGTCGGTTAGGCGTCAGACTTCAGCCAGGTCACGATCTCGCGGTCCAGGAGTTCCAGCCCCGCGTCAGGCTCTGGGCTGATGGCTCAGAGCCTGGAGCCTGTTTCCGATTCTGTGTCTCCCTCTCTCTCTGCCCCTCCCCCGTTCATGCTCTGTCTCTCTCTGTCCCCAAAATAAATAAACGTTGAAAAAAAAAATTAAAAAAAAAAATAAAACATCTAGAGCTAACCTTAGGTATGATGTACAATAGGAATCTATTTTTCTTCTTATAAAAAGCCAATTTTACCAAAATGATCTACTAAACAATCCGTGATTTCCCTTATGATTATATTTAAATATATACAAAGGTCTGTTCCTGAACTCTGTTCTGTTGCTGTACTATTTTTAAAATGTCATTACCATGGCTTTGTAATATGCTCATTATCTCTCAGGGAGAAGCCCCTTACTTTGCTCTACTTTTACAAAACTATTTCAAGATATGCACCATCTTTTATTCTTTTATATATGTCTTGAAACCATTTTTTTGTGTTCTTCATCTTTTGTGTTCTTCAAAAATATCCAGCTGGACCTTTGCTTGGAGTTACATTAGATCAATTTGAGGAGAAATGACATCTCGATAATGTTAAATTGTCTTGTCTGTGATCTCCTTTATAGAATTCTATTTTTGTTCCAAATAAAACTTCCTTTGCTGTTTTTATTGCTCTGTTATTTTCAATTATATTTCTCTTGGGTAATTGCTCATGTTAAGGGATGCAAATTGACCTCATTGCTGGCAAGCTTACTAAACCTTGTTCTTCCCTAGAATCCATTTGCTGATGATCTTTAAAAATTTTTTTTTTTTGAGAGAGAAAGAGTGTGCACGTGTGAGCACAAGGTGGGCAGGGGCAAAGGTAGAGGGAGAGAGAGAATCTTAAGCAGGCTCCTTGCCCAGCTCGATCTCACAAACCATGATCGTGACCTGAGCCAAAATTGAGAGTCAGACAGTTAACCAACTGAGCCACCCAGGCGCCCCCATTTATTGACTCTGTAGGTTTTTGAATATTTTTATGATATCACTTGCAAGTAATGACAGTTTCACCATCCTCCTTCTAGTCCTTAAACTTGTGTTCCTTATCTTGGGATGTTTGCCGAGGCCTTTGATACTAGGTCCAATAGAAGCTGTGATAGAGGATGTTGCTTCTGACCTCAACATGAAAGCACCCAAAGTTTCTCCACTAAGTAGGATATATGCTAAAGGTTTTTGCTAGATAATCTTTTTTTTTTTCACTTAAGGAAATTCTCTATCTTCTCAGTTTTCTGAGATTTCTTAAAAAATAGTAAGTAGGTACGGAATGTTTAAAATTCATCTGTTTCACCTCTGCCGCGTAACCTTCCCTCACACTCATCCAGCGTATCTTATCCATCCATTCCACCAGTAACGGATACCTGTGCTCACTCTAGCTCCATGACTCCAGAAACGGTTCTCCGTGGTTCAGCCTTGTGCAGCCTTAGCTATTCCCTCTGAGGGAAGATAGAGATAAGATATGGCAAGAGCAAACTGGAAGATGTAGATTATTTACATAATCTACATGTTCTAATTTGTGGATGATGGGTTCATGGGTATCATTATATTTAAAAAAATGTATATATGAAGACATATACATGTTTTTAAAAATTGAAAGGGGTCATGTATAAAGTGATGACAATCTATCGTGATTAATCCACTTAAACATAGCTGAGGTCTTAAAAGAAGACAACAAAGACTGCCCCTTCCCTGGACAAATAAATCTCTAACAATCCTTGACTAAAATGTTAGGTAAAACCAATGTGGTGAGACATAGTAGGATGTAAGGAGTAGAACCCGAAGAAGGTTAAGAATGCCTTGTTCAAGGGAAACAATAGATCTTGACAAAATAGTTGAATGCGGAAAAATAAACAGAAACACAAATATGCACCTTAGAATCTAAGGGGTGCTCCCTGGATAGACAAAAAATGTACACATTTCAGAACAAGGAAGTTTGAATTACCAAGGAAAGAGCATAAAAGGGGAAAAAAAGGAAATAAAAAGTATGGCCAATAGAAGTGTGAAATACAACACAGAATTGTACAATAATACAATAATACAATAATTACAATACACTTAAAAGAGTCAAACTGATGGGTCAAAACTGACACATTTTCAGGTAAGAAGGATACAGAAAGGTTGAAAGGAGTAAACGGAAAGAGATACACCAGGAAAACATGAACTTAAAGGAAGCTGAGGTAACCATCTTGGGTTAAGGCGGAATTTAAGACAACAAACAGCCTGAGGGCCAGAGACATTAATATGGGAAAAAGAAACCTTAGATCAAGAAGATGTGACAGTCATACATGCACCAATCAATTTAATGTCAAGATATATAAGGGAACAACAGATCAATTTGGGGGAAGAGCTTAGAGCTTACCGTCTTATTATTTGCCCAGGAAGCTAACATATTGCCCTTAGCTGGTTGGCGTACCTGGGGGAAAGGACAAAGGCTCAGCCCTTAGCTTTTCCCCCTCTAAGTGCATTTTTTTATTTTTATTTTTTTTAAATGTTTATTTTTGAGAGAGTGCAAGTGGTGGGGGGGGGGGGCAGAGAGAGAGGGAGACACAGAATCTGAAGCAGGCTCCAGGTTCTGAGCTGTTTGCACAGAGCCAGACATGGGGCTTGAGCCAATGGTCTGCCAGATCGTGACCTGAGTTGAAGTTGAACCTCAAATTGACCGAGCCCCCCAGGAACCCCTCCCCTTCCAAGCACATTTAAAGAGTGAGCGCCCACACACTCACTTTCCTCAGCCTGGGGAGTTCTTGTGTGAGGTCTCATTTATTGTGTCCCCAACTCCCATTACCCCATATTTCGGGGGACTTCCCTGAGCCTCGGACCAGCACTGCCCTTTTCCCAGAGCTGCCTCCTCTGGGCTGTCATCTCCTTTCCTCCAAGAACGTTGGGGCAGGGCTGAAAGATAAATGATCTGGAGGCAGCTGGTCTGCCTGTGCCTGCTGCCATTTATCTCACACCGGCTGCCCTGATGTGACACCACAGCTCCTGACAATTGCTGTGGACCCTGACTAGTAATGATCCAGCCAAGGGTCGAGGGGCAGGGAACAGGGGCCACAGGGAAGGTCTCAGCAGCCTGTCCCCTGCTCTGTGGCCCTTGGTCTCTTCTGCTCCAAAGCTAGGATCCTTCCTCTTCTGTATTGCCTGAGATTTTCCCAAGTCTTTTCTGTTCTCATCTCATCTCCCTTTTCACTAGGGCCCTTCTGGGCTCGGTCTGGAGTAGAGTGATGGCATTCAACATTAATTCATCTTCTGAGGAACTAGAATTCCTGAGACATTAATTCCTTACAGATAGTACGTAACTGCTTAAGATATGTTTGCAGCAATATTGACCTGCACTATTTCACCTAACTCCCAAGTTCATTATGAGGACCAAGTATGTTTCAAAAATATTTAAAAAATCGGGGCACCTGGGTGGCTCAGTGGGTTAAGTGTCCAACTTTGGCTCAGGTCATGATCTCACAGTTCATGGGTTCCAGCCTCCATCGAGTTCTGTGCTGACCGCTTACTCAGAGCCTAGAGCCTGCTTCAAATTCTGTGTCTCCTCTCTCTGCCCCTCCTCCGCTCATGCTCTGTCTTATTCTGTCTCTCAAAAATAAATGTATGTAAATATATATATGTTTACATACATACATATAATGTATGTATTATATATTATATATACACATTATACATTATATATATTGTATATAATACACTGTACTTAAATTAGTATGATTTAGCACATAATAACTACTTTGTAAATAACCCCTAAATATTAATTTAGATGAGTAATATGAGTAAGTTGCATGCCACTGTTACAGAACTATTTCCTAACACCATAGCTGTTGTGCTTTGTTTAGAGAAAAGAAACCTCGTATCAAATTCAGGTGAATTTTGACCAAATCCTTTAGCACACTTGGTTGTAGTTTGGGATTTGTTATTTTAAAAACATTTTAACTTCTGGGGCGCCTGGGTGGCTCAGTCGGTTGATCATCTGACTTCAGCTCAGGTCATGATCTCACAGTTTGTGGGTTTGAGCCCTGCGTCGGGCTCTGTGCTGACAGCTGGGAGCCTGGAGCCAGCTTCGAATTCTCTATCTCCCTCTCTCTCTGCCCCTCCCCCCGCTTGTGCTCTGTCTCTCTCTGTGTCTCAAAAATAAATAAAAATGTTTTTAAAAAAAGACATTTTAACTTCTCAGTTTGGACCAAAATACACGGATTGTTTTTGAGTGAGCTTTGTAATATTGAATGCAGAAGTTTTGATCATGAGGCAAAAACTCGCTCACCCTGTTTTAAAGAAAATTCACATGACCTTCTTGGTTATATTCTAGGAAGAAAAAGGAGAAGTGCTCTCTGGGGGTGAATTTTCTTTACCCTTGTTTTCCACCTCCTTGAGAGAGTGGACCAAGTCTTCATTTATTTGGCACACAAACCATACTCCATAACTTCCAAATAGGGAGTAAGATTTGCCCTGTACACATCTGCTACCTTAAATCTGTGGATCTATTCTCAGTTAACAACAGAGAATGTCTGTATCCTATGATTTCACCAGAAAGCTCAGTTTTGAGTTGAGCTAGTTAACTCATGCAAAAAAAATGTCATTCAGGTACCTGATACCTGAAAACATACCAGTTTAAGGAAAATATTGACCATTTATCCCTTGTAAGGTTTCAGTTCTAGCCTTTTATCCAGTTAGATCACTATAAATTAAATATCCGGCCTGAATTAATGTAATTCTGTGTAAAGTTGCCTTTACTAATATAACTTAATATTGCTGTCTTTGGCATTCTTGACTGTTGATATGAGAAATGGTCCTGGGGAGTTCAGATTTCTGCACCCTTTTAGAAGTCTCTGTTGCAAGAGATTAATAATCTAGCAAGAGCTATCATTCAAAGAGCACACTGCATGTTCTAGGTGCGTGCTTTACTGGATTTTATTCTCACTATAAACTTGCTGAGTGGATATTATAATTCTCCCTGTGTAGTTGAGGAAACAAGGCCAATTTAAGCAATTTGCCCACAGCTATTAAGTGCTTGACACAAGATTCAAACCCAGGCCTGTTTGATCTTGAAGTCTATGTCCTTAATCTTTGTTTTGCAATGTTATTACGCTTCTTAGTCTCCCTAAGGCAAAGGTTCCAGGAATCAGCTATTCTTGTAAATTGGCTAGAGGTGATCTGCAGAAGGGACGAACAACACTCTAGAGCCAGGAGTTTACATGAGGTGACAAGGTACAACTGGGATGCTCTGTGACACATGTAAGCTTGCCTGGTAATTCCAAGAATCCTTTTGCCAGGAAGCCAGAAAAAGACTGGCTGGGGATTCAACTATTCCTGACTGGGAAGTTCAAGGGAAACTTGATTTTGTGTCCCATGTTTGGGACATTTAGGTGATGTGCATGTGCAACAGTTAACCTTTGATTTCAGAGCTCTCAATGAACCACAGGTCAAGAACTCCCAGTGTAACCCTTGTTATTTCCCAGTTTTTATGACTTTAAGGAAATCTTGAATCAAATGAAACACTCAAAGGGGTGCCTGGGTGGCACAGTCGGTTAAGCATCCCACTTCGTCTCAGGTCATGATCTCACGGTTCATGGGTTCGAGGCCTGCGTGGGGCTCTGTGGTGACAGCTCAGAGCCTGGAGCCTGCTTCAGATTCTGTGTCTCCCTCTCTCTCTGCCCCTCCCTTGCTTGTCTCTGACTCTCTCTAAAAACTAAATAAGCATTAAAAAAAAAAAAAAGAAACAAAGAAAGAAAGAAAGAAAGAGAGAGAGAAAGAAAGAAACACTAAATTCTGACATGCCCTCAAATAATCTTATGTGCTTCCCACTCTTTAAGTTGGTAGGTAAGTTTCAGACTGTCTCCTGTAGTACTTGGAGTTCTCCACACCCTCGCAAAGGGTGCCTGATGCTAGGAGAGAAAATGAAAGGAATGAAACTGTGGCTGCACATCCTCACAACTCAACTGGTGCAGCTCTGGAGACACAGACACAAGGTACATGAGCTCAACTCCACTGTCCAGTGATTTGATTTTTCTAACAAAGGTTTTATCAGTATCCTCATCGGTGAAAAAGGTACTAATAATCCTACCCTGTGGGTTGCCAGTGATGACTGAATGACTTAATATGTGCACAGCACTTATAACACTCCCTGACAAGGAATAAGCATTCAGTAATGGTTGGCTATTACTATTGCTTAATCATGCTTTTGTGCATAATTTTGTAATAATCAGAGAGCTAAAACTAAAAAAAAAAAACAAAAAAAACCACCATCTCTGTGATGGCTGAAATTTTCATGTTTAAACTTTTTCTGTGTATTTAATTTTTATTTATATTATATGTCATTTTCACAGTAAATGGCATCTAATTTTTTCCCTATCTGCTGCTTTTGAGCCAATACATTGCCCTCCCTGAAAATGACAAGAGTTATCCCTGACTCTTCCCAGTAAGAAACTTGGAAATTGCCTTTATTTCTTGGGTAGATGATCTGATAACTGAGATAGTGACAACTTAAAATATTTTACTGTCTTCTCTGCAAATGAGGAAAAATAGCAGTCAAGGAGCTAGCTAACAGCAAAGGGAAAATAATGCCTATTACTAGTCATTTCAACGTTTCTTGCTTTCCTTGCTCTTCATTTCTACTTTTAAGACATCTTTAAAATAATCCTTGGTTGGGAAAAAAAACCAACAACATTATTTTTGTTGTATTTTCCCCCTATTTTTAAGTTCTAAAATATATCATGTACACAAATTGGTATAAATATTGATTTAAAAGGAGGATGAAATAAGCTTTATTGAATGGGTATCTTCAATTTGCCCTTCACCTTGACCTTGCTTCACTCTGTCCCACATGCTCTGTGCTTTAGCTGACTTGCATGACCTCCACCTATAGTCTCTATTGCCTTCCAAGTTCCAGTTGGTTTTGGCCAATGTACATTGCATTAACTTATTTTTCTACACACTGCTTCTACCTTCTAAGTAGTCCCTTTAGTAACTTCCCCTCAAATTAACTTGAGTGTGTCGTCTGTTTCCTTTAAGGCCAACCAGCTCTTGTGTTCACCATTTCCTTGCCTTTTAAAGATGCAGTTTTGCCACGTATATAGGCTAAAATATATTGTTTAGGGGTGCCTGGATGGCTCAGTGGTTAAGCTTCCAACTCTTGGTTTTGGCTCAGGTCATGATCTCATGCTTTGTGGGTTTGTGGGTCTGAGTCCCACATCCACTGACGATGCAAAGCCTGCTTGGGATTCTCTCTCCCTCTTTCTCTGCCCCTCCTCCACTTGTGCTGTCTCCATCTCTCTCAAAATAAATAAATAAACTTAAAAAAAATATATATATATATATTGTTTAGTTTTGCCTTTTTAACTTATGTAAATGTATTGATTTAAGGTCTCCCTCTACCATGTTCCATTTTTGCTCTTTGCTAATTTGGAAATCATAAATTTGTTAAAGAACAAAATTCAACAGAATAAATTTAAAGGTCTAATTGGCTTTATTCAAAAATTTATGGATCAGGCAGCGTACTTGTCTAGGAACTAGAAAGGAATTCCAAGGAGCGGTGCAAATTGGAAGGACTTTATAGGCTAAAGTGGGGTGAAACAAGAAAGTTATTAGCAAAAGAGAAAAGCAAAGATTATTTCAGGCAAGGTCACTTTCCTGGGGGAAAAGCAGGGGATCTTATCATGCAGGTTATCTTACTAGTGCTCATAGGAAATTCGAGGTTCATTGGTTTAATATTCCACATTTGAAAGAGGCTGAAAGTACAATTAGGTTAGGCATTACGTCTTGGTGGGACTTAACATAAGTGACTCCAGTTAGGGCCATTTTCTTTTTTATACATCCTATTTTTATGTGTTTAGTAGCTATTCTATAAATTTTAACATTCATATTTAATTTCACAAAGTTAGTTAACTTAGTTAACTAGTCAATTAGTTGACTAGTCAACTTAGACCTTTACCTTCCTTTTAAACACCAGTATCTTAGAATGCTTGGCCCCTGATTACTGTTTTCCCAATTTCAATGCTATTTTTATCCAGTATTTTGGTTCTGTCTTATTTTTATACTTGCAGAAAGTATACATTGTTGATTTTATTATTTTATGTAATAAATAAGTCTCTAGATTTAGCCATATGTTATTTTCCTCACTCACCATTCCATCTTGCATCTGAGATCTTTCCTCTGGAATTGTTAGAGTAAGCAGCTAGTTAGTTTCTAACAGAATACCTGGAGGCCAAGGACAAGGAAGTCATGGCCAGCTATTGAGAAAGTCAGAAACCCATCCTGGCAGCATTCCACATGAAGCCAAGTTGAATCAGACAAGCCCAAGATGGTAGGTGTCATGACAGGAAATCCCTGATCAAATGAAAAAGAAAAGGCACAAAACCCTGCTTCCAAGAAATCCCTACCCCAAGTGCTGAACATTCCACCCCCTAGTTACCTACTGTCAATAAAAGATAGCAACCCATGCCCCAGAATGCACAGCTTTCTCTCTTGAACTCACCAGCTCTTACATCTCAAGAGTATACTTTCACTTTCACTTTAATCTCTCACTTGTTTTTCTTTTTTTAAAGTTTATTTATTATTTATTTTGAGAGAGTGAGAGAATGAGCAGGGGAGGGGCAGAGAGACAGGGAGACAGAATCCCAAGCAGGTTCCTCACTATCAGTGCAGAGCCCCATGCAGGCCTTGAACTCATGAACCATGAGATCATGACCTGAGCTGAAGTTGGACACTTAACTGACTGAGCCACCCAGGCACCCCTGAAATCTCTCACTTGTATACTGTGTCATGTTTTTCTCAAGTAAAGACCAATAACCTTTGGCAACGTGTTTGGAACCAGCTAGGTTGAGGCCTCAGGTCCTAAGGTCTTTCCATTTCACCTAGAAACAGGATCATTTTCCTTCTGAAAGAACATACTTCAGAAATTCTTTTTTTTTTTTTTAATATTTATTTATTTTTGAGAGAGAGAGGGTATGAGCAGCGAGGGGCAGAGAGAGAGGGAGACTCCAAGTAGGCTCCACACTGCCAGCCCTGAGCCCATTGTGGGGCTTAAACTCATGAACCGTGAGATCATGACCTGAGCTGAAATCAAGTCAGACACTCAACTGACTGAACCATCCAGGTGCCCCCATACTTCAGAAATTCTTTAGTGAAGTTCTATTATTAGCAAAGTCCATCTTTGCTTGTCTGTGTAATTTTTTAACCCTTGTTCTTGAAAGATAGTTTAACTGGGTATAAATTTTTTTAGTTTATTAAGATATAGGTAAATACCTTTTTGTTCACTACTTTTGGATATTTTTGGTGTTCTTTTGTTTCAGTATTTTTTTTAGTTTTTTTTTAAGTTTTTATTTATTTGGGAGAGAGAGATGGAGAGAGAGAGAAAGAGAGTGGAGAAGTTGCAGAGAGAGAGGGAGAGAGAGAGAATCTAAAGCAGGCTCTGCACGGTCAGTGTAGAGCTGGACACTGGGCCAGAACCCATGAACTGTGAGATCATGAACTGAGCTGAAGTTGGAAGCTTAACTGACTAAACCACCCAGGCACCCCTCAATACATTTTCTACAGTTATAGATTTCTTTTTATTTATCCTGCTGAAAGTTCCTTAAACTCACTCAATCCAAGAATTGTTCTTCTCTATCGGTTCCAAGGATTTCTTAGCCAATATCTCTTCTTTTTTTCTCTCAACTATTGACTCATTCTGCAAAACTGATTCAATATACTTTATATTTTCTCATCTATGACCTGAAACTTTCAACCTCTCTCTCGTAATTTCCATTCCATCGTTTTCTGGCTGTGTTCAGGTAGCCTTTTTTAGTTGTGTCTAATCGACTGTTCAGTCCAACCATTGAGTTTCTAACTTCAAATATTACCTTTAAAATTTTACATTTTCTATTTGGTTATTTTCAAATTTGCTTGGTCATTTTTCATAACTTTGTATTTCTTCATCTTATTTTTAATTCCTTCTATTATTTCCTTATAACATAGTGAACATACTTATTTGCTCTCCTGTATTCAATAATGCCATTATTAACAGACATTTTGTGTCCTATTCCTGCTGACTCTTGCATACAGTAGCTTGGTTTCTTGATGGCCTGGGGTCATTGATGTGGGAAACAAAGGCAAACAAAAAAATTAAATTTCCTTACTGCCTACAGCGCATTGACAAGTTTTTGAAACAGGCAGAGTGACATTACTGTAGGAACTCGGCTGCCTCAATGTTGACATTTTGCTAAGGGCAAAAGTCAATCTTAGCCCTACATTCCAGGATCCTGTAAGTCTACTTTAATGTGCAAAAATTCCTTTTGAAACTTCCTTTATCTCTATTCCCCAAATAGGTTAGCAGTCATCCTCCAAGCATATGGCCCACTGATATACATCTGAAGCTGTCTCATGACTAAGGTTTTAATAGACAATAATAAATGACGTTTTCCTAATAGCAGCTAGCTCCTTCAAAGTCCTGGAAAGCTTGTTTCCAAAATTCCTTAGAGACTTACACTATCCCGTCCCCCTTCCCGACCTTAAGGTATATAATCAGTTAACCAACCACAACCCCAGTGCAACTCTTTCTTCTCACTGGTCCTGTCTTTGTGCTTAAATAAAGCACAAAGTGCTCCAATGAGAAGGGCTACTTCGCCGTGACCGAGAAGTGCTCTGATTTCTGCCAAGATGACCTGGCGGATGATGATATCATGCTGCTAGACAATGACCAAGAAGTCTACATGTGGGTGGGGACCCAGACGAGCCAGGTGGAGATCAAGCTGAGTCTGAAGGCCTGCCAGGTGTACATCCAGCACATGCGATCCAAGGAGCACGAGAAGACCCGCCGCCTGCGCCTGGTCCGTAAGGGCAACGAGCAGCACGCCTTCCCTCGCTGCTTCCACGCCTGGAGCACCTTCCGCGAGGCCCTGGCCTAGGGCGGCCATCACCCGCCTGCAGTGCCCCCGCTGCGACCCCACGCCAGGGCGGGGAAGGGCCTCTGTCCATCCACTGCCTGCCAGCAGAGGCGGCCCCTGCTCCAGCCACCACCCCCAGCGCCACAGTCCCCAAGGTTGCTCAAGAACCCTTTCTTGGCTGTTGGCTCTGAACCCCAACATTTCTGCATCAGTCAGGACTGTTGAATCATGCCCACTGGAAAGTTTTTTGTGGAAATTCCTTGATGTCTTGATTTAAAGTGCAGTCTCTGAGAGCATATTCATCCTTAGCTCTGCCAAGAACCTTAGTATTCTACCAACCTAGAGATTTTTAACTAAATTTTCAGCTTGGGTTACTGGAAATACTTGAATTTTAATTCTCAAACTCATGTAAGTATCAGTTAGGGTAGGAATTTTCCAAAGAGACTTTTCCCTCTTTATTTTCCCTTCCCTTCTCTTCCTCTTTCCTTTCTCATTTCTTCTTTTCTCCTTACATCCTCTTTCTTTTCCTATATCTTTAAGCTTTCTATCCCTCCCTCCCTTCCTTCCTTCCATCTTTCCTTCCTTCCTTCCTTCCTTCTTCCTTCCTCCTTCCTTCCTTCTCCTTCCTGCTCCACAGCTACAAGTGGCAATTAGCCCTAGCACCTAGCTCAGCAGAATGGTTTTTCCCCCCAGTTAGCCTCCCTTTATGCTTTATGCTGGGAGCTTCAATCTGATTAATTTGAACCCCAGACTATACGCCCTGGGCCACCAGGATTAGCAATATATTCTCAGCATAAATACCACCTTAACTCCATTGTTTGGGGGCTCTAAGGACTGTGTTACTGTCCCACAAGTCCAACTGATGTGGGAAACAAAGGTGGAAGGAAATGGCAGATAAAATTAAATTTCCTTATAACCTTCAGCCCATTGATAAATACTGGAGGCAGGTAGAGTGTAACATTTCTCCAGGAACCCCTACTATTTTGATGTTAATGTTTTGCTAGAGGGAACAACAACCTTAGTTTGACAATAGCAAGGCCTCCAGGACCCTGTGAGTCTTCTTCAGCATGTGAAAACACCTTTGGAAATTTCCTCTAACCTTTACTCGCCACCCTCCCCCACCCCAAATCCCAAGTATATAATCAGTCTCTCCTCAAGGTCCGAGGTAGCTCTTTCTGCCCAAGGCTCCTGTCCCTGTGTTTTAATAAAATCACCTTTTTGCACCAAAGATGTCTCAAGAATTCTTTCTTGGCCATCAGCTGTGGACCTCCACCACTCCAAAACCCCATCACAACCATTCATTAAAAAAAAAAAATGTTTTTAGGGGTGACTGGGTGGCTCAGTTGTTTCAGCATCTGACTCTTGGTTTTGGCTCAGGTTGTGATCTCATGGTTCATGTGTTCAAGCCCTGAGTCAGGCTCTGAGCTGGCGGTATGAAGCCTGCTTGGGAATCTCTCTTTCCTTCTCTCTGCCCCTCCCCACTCGCCCTGTCTCTGTCTCTCTCAAATAAATAAAATAAAACTTAGAAAAATATATAGTTAAAATAAATAAATAAATGTTTTAAGTGTAATTTTAATATAACTGTTTTGCACTGGGAATTTTTTTTCTTCTATATAGTGAAGGGGAGCAGAATATGCTACCCCCAAATATGCCTCTTTGGCAGAAGGATTATCCTAGTATCTTAAGATAATTTCTAAGAAAAAGCAGGGACAGGAAAAAAAAAAAAAGAAACAGGAAAAACTCTAAAAACACAAGTTGCCTTTTTGTTAGAGAAATTTGCATTTATAAGGGAAATCTCCATTTGTAAGTGTGTCTTCCTCTATGCACTAGGAAGAGGAGAGATGATTACAGCTCTACAAAATCGCCAATGAGAAAACAGGGACTTAAATCTGCATGAAAACCTGTGTCTTTGTTTATTGAACTTTTCTTGATAACCTCCCATTACCTGTTCCCAGCTCACCTCCCTCCAATCTTCTTTTGTCTCTATCTGGAGATGGTATTTAAAGTGATGATGGCTTGTGACATTGGGGGGAGTTACTTAGTTTTCTTCCTGTATACATGTTATTAAACTTCTGTTTGTTTTTCTCCTATTAATCTGTCTTTTATTACTGGAGTGTTTTAGTCAAGAACCTAGGAAGGTAGAGGGAAAATTATTTTTCCTCTTCTATAAAAGGTAATATGCTATTTGGCCAAAAATGGAGGTGGAATAAATATTATGATATTTCAAAAACTTTAGTAAAAGCAATGAAGTAAAGAAATGAAAATTTTTGGTTTAAATATTTTGATTTAAAAATTTAAAATAACTTTAACCATTGTTTTGTAATGAACAAAGACTATGTCTTCAAAAACCCAATTTACCTTAGAAGACATAACCTTGTAATGTCAATTATTTAGAAAAGAGGGAGGGTTTATACTTGCATGGAATTTCAGGGCCAGGTCCTGTGTTGATAAAACATTGGGGAAAATTATTTCTCTTATGCAATTTTTCTAAAACTGCACTGAATTAATAGCAAAACTCTCCGAAGTGAGCATTCTCACAGCCTGTCATGTTGATGGGTTTACTTCCCACATTTTTGTTTCCTTAATCTTAATGACAATGCCTCTTAGGATGGAAGCTGGAACAAACAAAAATATTAAATTGCAGATGTAAATTCCCTATTGGTAGTAATTCTTTTCTCTTTTTGCCCCTTATTTGATGAAAAAAAGGCCTCCCAAGTCTTCAAGTTCAATGCTCTTTTCGGCTAAAGGCCAAATGCTTACTTAATACAATTTCCTACCTAACTGGGTGTGTCTAAGTTAATGACACTAATGAATAATACCACCCTATATCTTTGGATGAAACATTATTACTGTCTTTGGAAAAACTCTGAAACAAAGTTTCATTTTTCTTGAGACTCTTGTGTATTATTTTATAATTTCCTTTAAAAAGAGGACATAGGACCTATCACAGTATTAAAATAGTGGATCTTAGTTGTACTAGCAACTTTTGTGAGTCAGTTGCTATATATATGTGTGTGTGTGTGTGTGTGTGTGTGTGTATTTTATAACTCTGCAGGGTAGATATTATTATATTCATAAAATGTGGATTAGAAAGGTTAAGTCATTTGCCCAATGTAACACAGCTATTCAGTAGTACACTTGGGGTGTGAACAATGTCATAATGTGTTCTATTTCTTATTATAATGTGCCAGTGCCCCTTTGAGCCTTAAATACCTAAACCCACATAAATGTATAAGACTTAGAGCAGGAAGCAGCAGTCTATTGTCTAATCTTAGCATACACACCGTGCAGTCTTAAGAAATCAAGACCCAATGGGGCGCCTGGGTGGCTCAGTTAGTTAAGCGTCCGACTTCAGCTCAGGTCATGATCTCACAGTTGGTGAGTTCGAGCCTAGCATCGGGCTCTGTGCTGACAGCTCAGAGCCTGGACCCTGCTTTGGATTCTGTCTGTCTGTCTGTCTGTCTCTCTCTCTCTCCCCCTCCCCCACTCTGATTCTCTCTGTCTCAAAAATAAATAAGCATTAAAAAAAAAAAAAAGAAAAGAAATCAAGACCCAGAGAAGTGAAGTGAGTAACCAAGATCACACGGCAGTTAGAACCTAGATCTTTTGATTTGTTGAAAAAAAAAAAAAAAACCTTACAAAATTCAACTGAGTAAAATTTAAAAATCTAATTGGCTTCACTGAATGACTCATGAATTAGGCAGCAACCTATCTAGCAAGTAAAAAGGAGCTCTAGGGTGCCACCAAAGAGAAAGGTTTTCAAAGGCAGGACAAAGAACTCCTAAACAAAAAAGCAAAAAGGATTATTTTCTGTCAAGTTCCTTTAGGGGACAACAGAGTCTTATTAGGTGGATTACCTCACTGGTGCTGACCAGGAAATTCTAGACTGACCAGTTAAGATTTCATTCCATTCTTGAAATAGCAATTTAAGTTAGGTATTTAGCCCTGGTTTGGTGATGTGGGTTTGGCACAGATGGCTCCATTTTGGAACGGTTTCTTTTTAGCAGATTCTTGGGGCATTGATTGTTTCTTGATTTATATCTGCAATATAAATTCATGAATTGTGGATGAGAAACTTTGGAATAAATGTTTTAAAGAATCCAAACTTTCTATGCTATTTTAACGTAGGGATATTTGCCGTCTAATAGGTGATACCAAGGTTGCGAAAGAGTGGGGAAGTGGTGGTGGAAAGTGCAGAGGAACAAGGCCTGACCTTCTTCCCTATGAGCCAACCTGCTCTAGGAGAGGAAGTCAGTCATGTTTCCTTCCTGTTCCATCTGGCTCAGGGCTTTGCATGCTGTTCCTTTTGTCTGGTATGCTTCCTCACGGCCCTCACTTCGTTAACCCCCGTTCTTCCTTCAGACCTCAGCTTAAAGAATAACTCGCTCGGGGACATCTTCCCAAATCTCTCTGGCTGGGAAATGCCCCTTTTAGGCACTGATAGCACCACACCTTGACTTTTCATTACAAATCACACTCTAATTGTATTTGCATCTGTGATGTTTTGATTAATGTTTGTGCAGCCAGTGACCTGGAAGTTCCATGAAGGTGCGGTTCATGCATATTTGGCCTGCAGTTGTATTCCTGCTGTCTATGCAATGCCCCACATAGAGGAGGCACTTTAACAGCTATTTGTTGAGTGAATGAATAAATGAACTCAACAAATACTTATTGAGCAACTACTAGGTGCTTTGTGAAAGGCACTATGGAAAGCTAAAAAAATCTATGAAAAAGATCCTCTGCCTTAAATAGTTTATTGTATAGTGAGAAAAAAAAAAGAAATGTGATACCCAGCTGGAAGTTACACATACAGTTTTGGGAGTTCAGACCCTGTTTAGGGGAGAAATCACTTCCAGATGGCAGGAGTAGAAAAAATTTAGGGATGAAGCTTTTGAGTTAAGGATGAAAGATGTATTTCAAAAACTACCTTTGAAAACTCAACGGTCAGTTATCTAAGACAGCATTTGCATTAGATGCAAGGTCAGTTTTATTCTTTAAATTGAGATATAATTGACATAGAACATTATATTAGTTTCAAGTGTACAATATGGTGATTTGATATTTGTATATATTGCAAAATGATCGCCACAATAAGTCTAGGTAACATTCATCATCACACATAGTTAACTTTTCTTCCTGTGATGAGAACTTTTAAGATCTACTCTCTTGGGGCACCTGCATGGTCAGTCAGTTAAGTGCCCAACTTCGGCTCAGGTCATGATCTCACAGTTTGTGGGTTCGAGCCCCACGTCGGGCTCCGTGCTGACAGCTCAGAGCCCGGAGCCTGCTTCAGATTCGGTGTCTCCTTCTCTCTCTGTCCCTCTCCAGCTCACACTCTGTCTCTCTCTCTCAAAAATAAATAAACATTAAAAAAAATCCAGCAAAATGTGTAAAAAAAAATCTACTCTTTTAACAACATTCAAATATACAATAAGATATTAACTATAGTAACCATTTTGTATATTATATCCCCAGGACTTGTTTTTCTTTTGTTTTTATCTTGTCATTTTTCCATATTTAAGTCTTTTCATTGTGATTTAACTGCACAGTGAATGAGCAATCTCTAGGAAAGAACAAATTCAAGTGAGCAGGTGGAATTCTTACTCTAGATAGTCTAATATAATTTTAATTTTGGATTTTTTAATTGAATAATTTTAGGAGGGTATCCGACTTGGAGGGATGTCTCTGTTCTTCTCTTGCATCTCTAACTGTTCATTCCTAGAATCTTTTGTAAGCTCGTCTTCTTCCTCTTCATTATTTTATTCTTTAAAAAATTTTTTTAGATGTTTATTTATTTTTGAGACAGAGAAAGACAGACCGTGAATGGGGGAGGGTCAGAGAGAGGAAGACGCAGAATCTGAAGCAGGCTTCAGGCTCTGAGCTGTCAGCACAGAGCCTGACGCGGGGCTCAAACTCACAGAATGTGAGATCATGACCTGAGCCGAAGTCAGATGCTTAACTGACAGAGCCACCCAGGTGCCCCATTATTTTATTCTTTACTTACTGTTATGGCCCATTACAATTTTCATTTTTCATGCTCTTTGGAGGTCTTATTTACTTCCAATGTTTAATCACTTGATTTGAAATCTGCATTTTGGATGAATTTTTTTTTTTTTTTTTTTTTTTTTTAGAGAGAGAGCATGAGTGTGGGAGAGGGGCACAGGGTGAGAGAGAATCTTAAGCAGACTCCACGCTCGGTGCAGAGCCCAACGTGGGGCTCAATTCCATGACCCTGGGATCCTGACCTGAGCCCAAATCAAGAGTCAGACCCTTAACCAACTGAGCCACCCAGGCACCCCTTGGATGAATTTTAAAAACAAAGAATATATATCTTTAAAATAGGATAATAATGATGATGACGACGATGATGATGACAATTATAATAGACAATGTTGTCTAACATTGAAGTGAATACACTTCTAGACTTGAATTCCAGCTCTATCATTTGCAAGCATTGTGACTTGGGTAGGTTAGTGATTTAAACTCTCTAAACATTAGATTTCTTAGCTGTGAAATGTGATAGCAGCATGCACATTGCATGACTGTTATGAAGATGACACTCAACAATGGACATAAAGGCTTCCTCATAGTTTCTGGTACTTAGGAAGTAATAACTGGTAGAAGTTATTATACAGCATAGAGCGTGAATGACGCCTTTTTGTTGGTACCTCCCCAGTCAACAGCTCTAGTTCAGGGCTCTCTGCTGAACTTCCAGCACAGATATCTGACTGCCTGTGCTATGCTCTGCTAGGATGCACAGACATCAATCTATCTGTGGCCCAACCTGTCTACAATCAAGCTTTTCCTATCTCACTGGCATCCCCCATGCTCCTGTCCTTCAGACGGAAAACCTTTCCATTATTCTCCCTAAGCAAACTGATAACCAAGTTCTGGAGCTTTTACCCATCTAGCCATGCCTCGCTAACGTCTTGGGCATATGACTTCTTCCCTCCATCTCTTATAAATTCTGACATCATTCACATAGTTTCCTCATAATACCACCCAGCATTCTGTTGGGTGCATGGCCGTCAGCTTGTCTTTTCTAGGGTACAGATCTAATTGCGTTGCTTCCTTGCTTAAAACGATCTGGGTGGGGGGGCTGGGGGAAGACAGGACCCCTCCCAGCCTTGCCCCTCACCTTCCTTCTAAAAACATTCTTCTCACCTCCTTCTCTCCCTGCATTCACACTGTGATCCTGCAGACTAGAATGGCTGCAGTTTCCCGAGTCAGCCACGCCTGCCATCATGGCTCAGGCTAATATCTGGCCCCAATGCCACCCTCCTCCCTTATGCTCCCAGAGCCACCCCACCCTGCCTTCTTTGCCTGGCAGATACTTCCTTATCCTTCAAGATATGGTTTAATCACCACCTCCTTTTGTAAACCTCTCCCCGGGGGTACGTATGACATGGTGATCAGCATGCCCTCAACACTTCAAGACTTCGGCCAATACTTTACGGCCTTGTCCTCACTGCTAGCCTGTGACCAGGTTTTTCATTCCTGTGTCTAAGGGAATGCTTCCTGGAATAAGCATATTTGTTGGATAAGTGCTTTTTCAAAAACAAAATAAAAACACTGAAAACTATTCAATTCATACCGAAACTAATTGCGAAATAGATAGTAAATATTTATAGTTTCTCTGAATAAAAGGTTCTCCATTGCTTGTGAAGATATAGTTATAACGCAACTTCTTCTGTTTACACGGTATAAAATAAAATTTCCACTGTGCTTGTGCAGTGTCTTTTATATGTCATTGTGTAAATATTTGTTGTATTGATGTAATGGCCTAGACACTTGTGGGCTTTTAAAAAGTATATTTGGTGAAGTATCGGTGAAAAGGATTAAGAGATACAAACTTCCAGTTATAAAATAGGTAAGCCACAGGGATTAAAGAAATCTTTTGTCATTTTCTACACTCTCAAAGAGGATAAAATCTGGACCAGATGGTATCACCACTGGGCCTGGCTACAGAATCTATCTTCCTGCCTGTGCTAAATTACCAACTCCGAGTTCCCATTAAAACCTTCCCACACCTGACCATACTCCTCAGATAAAAGCCAGAACCCGGGACACCTCCTCTCTGCTGCCTTGGGGTCAGTGATGATGTCCTTACTCTGGTGCGGTGGGCCCTTCTCTTTCCATTGGGTTCCAGGGCCCTGGGGCTGGGAAGTCACCCCAGGTAAACATATTTTCTTTCTGTACTAACCCCCTTCCCTGTCTAACTCCACTGTATTCATTTTCTTTTGGTGTTCTAACAAATTACTACAAACACAGTGGCTTAAAACAGCACAGATTTTGTAGTTCTGGAGGTCAGAAGTCTAAAGTGGGTTTCAATGGGTTAAAAGCAAGGGGTAGAGGCAGGCTCTGCTCCTTTTGGAAGGCTCCAGGGGAGAATTAGTTCCCTTGCCTTTCCAGCGGCTGACAGCCACACACAGTCCTTGGTGCATGGCCTTCTTCTGCCTTTTCAAAGGCACCAACTACAGGGTTGGTGGATAAATTCATGATTTCTGATTGAATTACTCTGATCTCCCTCCCTCTTCTTTTTTTTTTTTTTTTTTTTTTATAAAATTTTTTTTCTCAACGTTTATTTATTTTTGGGACAGAGAGAGACAGAGCATGAACAGGGGAGGGGCAGAGAGAGAGGGAGACACAGAATCGGAAACAGGCTCCAGGCTCCGAGCCATCAGCCCAGAGCCCGACGCGGGGCTCGAACTCACGGACCGCGAGATGGTGACCTGGCTGAAGTCGGACGCTTAACCGACTGCGCCACCCAGGCGCCCCTCTCCCTCCCTCTTCTACTTTTAAGGATTACATCACGATTACATTGACCCACCTGAATAATCCATTTTAACCTCCCTATCTGGAGGTCCTTAACTTTATCAGCATCTGCAAAGCCCCTCTTGCCATGTAACATATTCACAGATTCTGACATCAGGATGTGGACAACTTTTCTCGGGGAGGGGCACTATGCTGGCCTACCACAACTACCATTTTTCACCCAGATGTATACAGCGATCTGATTATTCTCCATCCTTTGTCAACTCATTCATTATATTGATTGCTTTGGTTGCAAAGAGGAGTTAAAATATTGCTGCCTACAGCCTAATATAAAATATATACAGCCAAGCAAATAATTACAAAACCACGTGAAAGTGTTATGTTAAAAGAATTTCCGAGTCCAAAGAGATCAATGAGGAAACAGTGTCAAACTGTCCCTGAATGAGACAGGAAATTGTACAGGTAGGGGAAGGTTCCTTAGGGGAGGCTTCCCCAGACAGAATCTTAAAGAAAATGCGTGGAATTGACCAAATAGACAAGAAAGAAGAGAAAATGTTAGGTAGAGAGGGAAGCATGTACAGAAGTTCTAGACTGTGAGAAAACGTACAGAGTTTGGGGAACTGAAATTTGTTTGGTATCCAAAGAGTAGCAGTGTCCAATCCAACTTTCTGTGATGGTGGGGATGTTCCGTATCTGCAATGTCCATCATGGCTGTCACTGGCCACGTGTGGTTCTTGAGTACTCGAGATGCAGCTAATTGACAACGGGACTAAATTTTTAATGTGATTTAATTTTACTTAACCTGAATTCAAAGAGTTCCATGTGACCAGTGATTACCAACATCATCAGCACAGCTACAGAGCATGGGGTTATTTCTGAGGGAATCATGGGAGGAGATGGGGCTAGGAGTGAGGGTAAGATTCCTAGAGGCGTTTTTTTTTTGCCATGGAAGAAAGTATAGATTTATCCTTTAGAGGTGAATTTTTCAAATTGTGCTCTGTGGAAGCCAGTGGTTCCATGAAGATAACTCAGAGCTACTGCCAGTGCTGGTTGTAGAGGTGGGGTTGATCCAGGGAGGCAGAGTGGGTACATGGAAGCCTGCTCCCATCAACCCATCGCAGGAGTCTCCTTCAGCTGAGCGGCTTTGGTTTTTAACAGTTAAATATATTGGGATCTTGGATGCAGTTTGGGGGGATGAATGCTTTAGGGGATGGTGAGAAATGGGGTGACAGATTTACATTTCTTCACAGGCTCAGCTGGATTGTGGACAGCACTCTGTTGTAAGAGGGAAGAGGCAGAAGCGACTTTGAAGACCTGTTGTGGACATTTCAGAGGGACTGCCATTATTCAAATCAGCAATACACAGAGGCATGTTTTCCAAGTGGCCTGTGGACCTTCCACACGGAAATTCAACTGAGACCGAGCGTGGGGTTAGGAGTCTGCATTTTCAACAATTCATCAGCTGATTTTTTTACGCACCTTGGGGGTGGAAACGCACATATCTAGAGATGCTTTGCTCGGACTTCCTGCCCTCAGAACTCAGATAGGGTAGAGATTCCTGATAGAAACTCAGATCCGGGTACAGATTTTGAGACTCAAGTACGAGAATAATTTCAGGTACCTGGCAACCCTCACCCTGTTAGGCAATCCTGTATTCACTGGTGAAGCATCAGCAGGGCCCGTTCTGGACCCAGGGGAGCAGAACAGGTTGGCGCCCATAGTACAATGTGGAGAAGGGACAGTGCTCTTGAGGGTGTGAGTGGAACTGTTTTTCAAGTAAGCACATGGGAAATACATGAGGAAGATGAACTTTACAGGGAACCAGAAATCCTGCATGAGCTGGAGGGGACGATCGCCAAGGAAGTATGTATCATTACTGTTGATGTGAACTCATCTGCATGTCTAACTGGGGAGGCCTGAATGAAATCAGGTTACAAGCATAGATGAGGAAGCTGAAGGTCACAGACTATAGGTCTGTTTTTTCTTTTTTGTTGTTGTTTTTTGGTTTTTGGGTTTTTTTCGTTTTTTTGTTTTGTTTTTGTTTTTTTGGTTTTTTTGGTTTTTTTTTTTTTGGTATTGTCCAAGGTAACAGAGCTGCTTGGTAGAATTCTAAGCCAGGTCGGTTTAACTTCAAATCCTGAAGTTTTGCTATTGTACTTCCATGTGATGAAGAGATTCAGAGTTCTTCTGATAGCTTTGAAAAAATTGGAAAGTAGGACATTCCCTAATTTTGAGCTCATTGTTTTGTTTGTTCTTGGCAAAGCTTCCACTGATGCAAGTCAGAAGCTTCTACAGCCAAGTTCCAAGCAGTGTTTTCAAATGAGATGAGTAAGAGGCTTATTCATTACTGATGTAGAATTGAGTACAGATACACCTTGCTTACATTACTTTCATTCGTTTTTCTCACAATACACTTGGGAATCATTTGTTAATGCGATTCTTATGTAAAAGAGAGACAAAAAAGAATACAGGCCCATGTCAAATTGTTTTATTTCCCAAACTCTTCAGAAACTTAGATGTTCAAATACAGAGCCACTATTATAGGTTTGCAATGTAGCCTGGGCAATCTTAAGATACAGGAGAACCTTGTGTTTCAAATGCTGAGAAGCACAGACTTTTCAGTTCTATGAAAATAATTGACCACTTCCCTGAAAAAGTTTTAAGATTTCTCTAGAGACAAGGTGAATCATAACAAGTTGCCTGAACGCACTTTAGTTTTGAATAAGCATATAACTCAAGACAGAGTGGTGGTTTTACTAATGTGAAAAAAGAAGAAGTTGTCGAAAATTAGATTTGTCAAAAAATCATCAGGAAAAAAAAAGACCTAATGAGTACAAGCTGTCTCTTGGTGGTTATGGAAATGCTCTGAAATCAGACCTTCTGGAATTTGATGGTTACATAACACTGAATCTACGAAAACCATGCAGTTTTACATTTTAATGGGGTGAATTTTATGTCATGTGCGTTGTATTTCAGTAAAGCTATTGTTAAATAAAATAATAATAAGAGGACATAAGATTCAGTCACAGCACACACATGGACACACACACACACACACACACACACCTCCTGGACCTAAAAGTTTTTTTTTTTAATTATATATATATATATATTTTTTTTTTTTTTTTTTTGAGAGAGAGGGAGGGAGAGCACACACGAGCGGAGGAGGGGCAGACAGAAAGGGAGAGAGAGAATCTTAAGCAGGGTCTTCATGGGGCTCCATCTCATGACCTTGAGATCATGACCTTAGCCGAAATCAAGAGACCAATGCAATTCGTTTAATTTCTGAATCCCTTTAATTGAAATTCCTGTAACTTGTTACTTCTCCAGAACCCTAAGCCAGATGATAATGAACTTGGGCTGAGCTAGGAATTCTCTGGACACACTCCAGATGCAATTCCTAAGCTGGGCAGGGAGCCCTAGAAACTCTGTATTGTCTTTTGATCGACGAATTGGCCCAAGGAATTATTACTACTTCAGAAATACAGGCTTTCTGCTAGACCGAATCTTTCAAAACATAATTTTAATAGGGGAAATTAATCACAGGTGCTGGAAGCATTGTAAAAGTTACCAAGGCCTGCAGGAGATAATACCATAGCACACATATATTTGGCAGGCAGTATCTGAGCACCTGTTATTTGCCAGAAGGTATTAGGCACTGGAAAAAAAAGGCTGGGGCAGGCTGGGGTCCTGCCCTAAAGAAGCTTACAGGCTAGGGAAAGAAACAAACCCATTTAAGATTATATTTTGGTGCTGTAGCGACAGAATGCAAACAAACTAAGACAGGGAGGAGGGCAGGAAAGGCTCTTTGGAGGAGCTTCTAAGGAGTCAGGATTGGGGGGTGTTAAAAAGAAACAGGCCCAAAATGGAGTCACTTTCGCTAAACCCACTTTACCAAACTGAGGCTTAATACCTAACCTAAGTGCAATTTCAACCTTCCTCAGAAATACAGTCTTTTAACTGGTTAGTCTGGAATTTTCTGGTCAGTACCAGTGAGGTAATCCACCACATACACCCTTTTGCCTGAAATAATCCTTTTTGGGGGTTTGTTTATGACTTTTTTGTTGTGCCTTTAAAAGGGTTCTCCTCCTTCCTCCTCTTCCTTCCTCTTCCTCTTTCCTCCTCCTCCTCCCCCTCCTCCCCCACCACCTCCTCCTCCTTCTTATAGCCTTTTGGAGCCCCTTCCTACTTGCTAGATGGGACGCTGCTTGGTAGATGGATTGTTCCATAAAGCCAACCAGATCTTCACAATTTACTTGGTTGGAATTTTGTTATGCAGGAGAAGAGAGTGTAGTTGACACACATGGGCATCTGGGATGAGCATTCGGGGAGAAAAAAGGTCCTGTGGGCAGGGAGAGCCAATGTCTGAGAAACTGCACAAAAGATTGTTCTCTTCTCTAATGCTGTGTTTAAGTTTCTTTGAGGAAGGAACTACTTTAAGAGACAAAGTATCTGAGCTGAAGGAAGTTGTCTGACTCAGTGTGATTTCCTCCTCAAGAAGTAGCATCTCCGAGGACTGCTACAATATGTATAGAGGGGGACCCGCAGTGGTCTCCATTTTCACTTCTTCTCTCGTCCCTTTTCACATTCGAATAAATTAAAAAACTAAAGTTCTTCACCATAGGAGCAGCGATGTATTTTTTTTAACTCCACACAATTTTTTTTATTTCCTCTAAAAAAACTCTTTTATTTCAAACATACACAGAGAGCAGTGCAATGGAACAACATGTTTCTGCCAAAATGGAATATGTATAGTCTATATATTCTGTATTAGTATTTGTTTGCTGCTTCTTCAATTGAATTAAACAAATACTGCTATATTTATTTTCATGTCTCTTCACAGTTCCTGAAATATTTCTGACAAGTTTACTTTCTCTTTGCCTCAGCTTTCATCGCTGAAAAATTACACGGTTAGACTAGAGACGATCTTTACGTTGTTTTTCAGCTTTAACATTGTCCTAACGAAAAACTGAGAGCCATCTTCTACCTTGTAATAACGGCTCTAATCCACCAGGTGTCGATGCAACACAGCAACGTACTTTGGGTCACTTCAGCCTGAGATCCTGGACCTCAAATCAGGAGAATAATAGTAAGAGTAATTGTTATTTATGTTATTTATTTTTGTTAAAAGTTCGATGCAAAATATTCTTGTTTTAAAAAGCACGATAAATACACCTGTTCTCCTTCAAAGACTCTAATTGTAATAGAGTTAATATTTTTCAGCTGTGTCATCTTCCCATTGTTCAAGTTAAAAAGTTTAGTTCCACTTCTGAAATCAACAGTTGCAGACTATGTCCTATTCCATAAGCAAGAGGCAATGATTTACTGAAAGTCACAAAATAACATTTAAAACTGGGTCTGTCTAGGAGGCAATAATGTTCAATATAACCTGAGACAATGGTCTTACCAAATAGTATAATGTTTAGAGTTAAATTATATATTAAGTGTGAAATTACTTATTCAGTTAGTAATTTAGTAATCTGATCCATGGCAGATTGTTAAATCCCTTATGATAAATTAATATGTATTCAGCGGATGAAAATAAACATCTTATTTCCCACCCCTCGAACAAAGGGAGGATAATAAAAAAGGTTTTTTTAATGTAGAATGATGCGATGTTTAATTCAGAATGTTGGAAAGTGTGGTTTATCTTTTTCTTTTTCTTTTTTTTTTTTCATTACAACTTTAAGGGCAGCAGGGTGAGAAAGTCACTGGTGTTATAGTTGTTTCGTTTTTAAAAATTCTGCCTTTCGCTCTTGTGCCATTATAAGTAATACGCTCAACATGTTTGAATTCCAGGCAAATGCGTGCACACGCTCTTATACGCCCAAGACATGTAGTTTTTCCTAAGCAGAAACTGTGAAAACTACAAAAACCACAGCTTTAGAAAGAATAATACTAGTCATTCCTCATTTCCCTAAACCAGCAATGATCAGGGTTGCAACAGAAGGTCAGGCAAATAAATGGAGGCAACTGTGGATAAATAAGAGGTTTATTTTGCATTAATTATCTGAACTAGTTGAGTTTATGTTACAATCTCAACTGTAAATTGCTGATAAGAAAGTCTTTAATTTAGAATGACTTATTTCCAGTTTATGTCCAGAATAGCGATCTATATTCACTGAGAGTGATTTCTATCTGCTTCGACAATGCTAAATCTGTGTTTTACATTCTTTTCTTGGTAAAATCATTATTAAAATGGTCACCAGTTTAACAAAATGTCATATTCTACTGTACAACTCCTGAGATATTGATGATCTCCAGCCCTAATGCAGGAAGGGGAGATACACATGGTTTAGTGATTTCCTTCCCTAGGAAATTCCTCCTTCCTGGAATGGTTTACAAAGGCTTCTCCATAGTTATGAATGGTTGTCTTTTCGGGAGAAAGTAATCCCAGAGGCCAGCCTGGAGAGAGTGGTGGGAAAGCCAAGTCCTATGATGGCAGGGCAGAGTCGCCTTCCAGGTCCACTGTTGGCATCTCCTCGCAGAAGCTATTCTTGAAGGGAGAAAGAGGGCCTAAAAAGAAGTTAGTTTAAAATGAAAATTACAGTGAAGCCCAGGGCAAAGTCTGTGTGAAAATGACAATAGTGTTTGTATTTATTTATATGGTAGTTGCTTGCAAAGAGTTTGAACTACCAAAAGATGAAGAAAAAGAAACAGAGAGTACAAATGGTGGCTTCCAGAGGCTGTGGGATGGGATAACTGGGGAGATGGTGGTCAAAGGCTACAAACTTGCTGTTAGAAGATGAATAAATCTGCAGATCTAATGCAGAGCATTGTGATTATAGCCAACAATACTGTGTTATGTATGTACTTCAAAGTTGCTAAGAGGTTGCATCTCAGATGTTCTCTCCCAAAAAGGAAATTGGTAACTGTGACATCTTTGAGGTGTTAGCTAAGCTAGGGTGATAATCACATTGCAATAAATAAGTGTGTCAAACCAACACATCGTATACCTTACACTTACAGTGTTATATATCTATTACATCCCATTTTTCAAAGATGAACTAAACAATGAACAGTGGTAAGTCAGTAGAGAATTAAACCAGTGTTAAGTTTTATGAAAACTCATGTGATACAAGGGGGAAAAGCAATGGCCATCCTCAGCGACCACATTACCTTGCAACAGAAAAGTAATGTAAACATTTGAGTGAATGCTATTTAATGTAACTTTTTATTGTGATATTGTGCTGTATATGAATATGTATCTATAATAAAACATATCTCTGTCTACATCTGTTTATCTTCTAGTCTAGCTATATCACCTTAATTGTTACCTGAATAATGTCAATGTATAAGGTTGTCTGTCATATCTTTAAAAATTTTTAAGAACATGGGGCTCCTGGGTGGCTCAGTCGGTTAAGCGTCCGACTTCAGCTCAGGTCATGATCTCACAGTCTGTGAGTTCGAGACCCGTGTCGGGCTCTGTGCTGACAGCTCAGAGCCTGGAGCCTGCTTTCAGATTCTGTGTCTCCCTCTCTCTCTGCCCCTCCCCTGCTCATGCTCTGTCTCTCTCTGTCTCAAAAATAAATAAAAACATTAAAAAAACTTTTTAAAGAACTTTTATAACTGTAAAAGGAGTATAGTTCACTGTAAGATGTTTGGAAAATATAAAGAAGAAAATAAAAATTATACTTAAGCTTACCAATGTTTTGGTTTATTCCCATTTGTAATGTTTATTTTTCTTAGTAATTATACAAATATAAATTTGAGTCCTAAATTTTCATTTAACATTGTGTCATGAAAAGTTTTCAAGTTAATAAATATGCCTTGAATGCATCACTATAATGGATGTATAATATTCTATGAAATTCACGAATTATAAATCTAATTTATTTTACTATTTACCTTCAGTTGGACATTTTGACTATTGCTAATTTTCACTATTATTAATAACACTGCAATAAACATCTTTGCAAATACATCTGTGAACCTATCTCTGTTTATTTCCCTAGAAGGAGAATTATTAATTTAAGGACTATAAATGTTTTTGAGATAATTGTCAGTTTGCTTTCTTAAAATTGATATTAATTTATACCTTCACAAATAATGCATGAATACTTTAGTGAGGATAAAGAATTAACATATAAAGTACATTTTGCCAATTGTACAGATTATACATAGTGTCTTGTGACTCTATTGCATGTTTGTCTAGCAATGAGTTTGGTAATTTTAAAATATATTTGTTGTAATTAGTGTCTTCTCAATCAAGAATTATCTTTTCATTTTCTTTTTTATTAGAGTAACAGTGATTTTTAGAGCCTTTTATTATGTATTAAGGATAGCTACCTCTTGTCAAAATTATTTTTACCAAACTATTTACTTTTATAATTTGTTTCTGGTTTTGGGCTTGTTTTTTTTATAGTATACAGAAGTTTTAATTTTATTACATCATTTTTCCTTTGTGATCTCTTTCATTGCTTTTATCTCAGAAAAATCCCTTTTTACCCTCATACCAGTTAAAAATACACACCTGTTGCCACATAGTATTTTAGAGTTTCATTGTTTACACTAAGATCTTTAATAAATCTGCTGGTATGGTGTAAGCTAAATGCTTATTCTTTAATATGTAATTTTCCAAAAGTCTCTTCTAAATAAATAATCTATCTCTTTTGCATTAGTTTATGATGCCTCTTCACATTACACGTATTTATTATATATTAGGATTTTTCCAAACCGTTTTGCTCTATTAATCTGTCTTAATTCTTACATAATACTACACCACTTACATGGAAATATTATAAAACTCCTAAACATATTGCTCTATTTTTGTTTTGGTTCAAGTATTATTAGGCCATTCTTGCTTATTAATTTTTCAAGAATCATTTTGAAAACTGTCATCCCTTTCAGATAAAATCTCATTGCCATGTTATTTTCATTTGGTTCATTAATATATAAGAATTAATTTAGGAGGAATTACAGTCATGCATTATTCTATCCATAAATATGAAGTGTTTCTAACATTTTCAGCTTACCTTTTATTATCGCTCTATAAAAGTTTATAGTTTTCTGTAAATAGGTCCTGCTTATATCTTGTAGGGTTATTTCTAGGCATTGTATGTCATTCCATGGCTATTGATATTTGTATGTTTATTTTATATCCATTCACGTCACTGAACTCAAAGGGTTGCCGTTTGATTTCTTTAGATGATCTGAATACGTAATCATATTATATGCAAAGAATGATAATCTATGTAGATTACTAAAGCTTGTTAAGGTACACTTTGACAATATAAACAAAGCATGATTCAAATTTCTTCAGTAAAAAAATAGTATTCACAGGTTTTTCCATTTATATTTTAGAGTAAAATAAGAGTTAACAAAACAATTTTATTCTTATATAATACTTTTTCCTTGAATATCATTAAAGTGGATTAAGAAACCTGGAATTTTTAAAGAGCAAAATGCAGTTAATATATATTTTTGATATCATAATACCCAAAGCACTATAAATGTTATTTTAAATGTTTTATTCAACACAATAAGACTAAAATTACAAATGAAATAAATTGTGATTTTATTCAGCATTATCATGATCTTCTACAAATAAAATATAAATCAATTCTGCATGTACTTAGGAATATCTTTGTTAACTAGCTAATTTTTTAAAGTAAGAAACAATTATTCTTCGTATAAAATCTTTGACAACATAATCTATGTATCTTACTTGGGGAGAAAGGTTTTTAACCCTAAACCTTCAACCTTGCCCATGGCATAGATACTACTGATATGTTTTGAGCTAAAATAAGAAAAAAAAGCACACTGTGAAATAAAATAAATAACCACTGTTTTCTCTAGTGAAGTTATGTTTATTTTAGAAGTATGTGGGAAAAATCTATGTTGATAAATTTATAATCAAAATAAAACATACTTCAAGGTGACATGTGTAATAAATTTCCCTTTTAAAAAATAGTAATTTGACATATTTAATCACAGATCATTTACTAGATTGACTTTAATTTTCTTTTTAATGTATATTCGTACTTAACAAGAAATTTGTATTATTGTGCAAAATTGATATTTCCTATCAAAAATGATAAAATCCTGTCACATTTAATGAATATTATCCTAAGGGCAGGAAGCAAAAATAATATAAAAACAGGGAGGGGGACAAAACAGAAGAGACTCATAAATATGGAGAACAAACAGAGGGTTACTGGGAGGGGTTGTGGGAGGGGGGAGGGGCTAAATGGGTAAGGGTCATTAAGGAACCTATTCCTGAAATCACTGTTGCACTACATGCTAACTAACTTAGATGTAAATTTAAAAAAGTAAATTAACAAAATATATTATCCTAAGGGCAGATTTACTAGAAAATAAAGTTTTACTGAAAATAAAGTTACCAGGCACTCAAAGAAAACTCTGAATGAACAACATTCAGAAAGATTCTTAAATAAATCCCTGTAAAAGGGTATATATCAGTAAATCATTTTACAGTATTTCTGGATGAACGATGTAAGATTAAGATCTCTAATAAAATGGTAAAATAAAAAAAATCTAGATGCATTTATATGTGAATACATTTTATTTGATCCATGAATATAATTTCAGAATTAAGATTTCTACATACTTCAATCATTCAAAAATGATAGAGTCTGATTCTTATCCTTCTGATTATTTAAAGTGTCAGAAAAAGGTATTGTTTACTTAGAATAGAATTTGTAAACATTTATATATTTATGCATTTTGTGGCACAAAATATGTTTTACATTTCTGATACGGTTTCTACCTTTTTTTTTTTTTGTCATTGGGATTTTGGACACTGAGATCACCATTACTTTACTAGGATTAAAAATAAAATAATAAAAAACACAACACCGCATTTGTCATCTACTCAGTGAAGCAAAGCTATGTGCTTTAAGACACAGGACCAATTAATTTGAGTTCAGTTTAGGGATACTTCATAAAACTGTAAATCTTACAGATAAAATGATAGGTGTGCTACATTTCACACTAAATCATTGTGGTGATTATTGTTAACATAAAATGGGTAATTTTCAGTGACTTTCATTTTGGGTAGTACCTATAGATTAACACATAGATTTTACATATAACTTGTTCCATAGAATAATAGTAACACATGTTGAGATATAGTGAGATAAAATTTACCTTAAAATATAAATAACTAGTACAAAGAAATACTCTAATTATATTATATAAGTAAATAGCCAGAGTTCTTGTGTTAATTAAAATACATTTGAGAGGTAAAACCAAACATAAAACTCCTTTGATTACATTAAATACATACCATGGATTTCAAACTCATGCCATAGAATTTAAATTCGTACTACATATCACTCAAATGCATGCCAACTGTATTTAAAATTTATTTTAAAAATAAATAACCAAAATAAAATGTATTTTCAAAAGGTTTAAATTACTACCAAAAAAGGTTATAGCCAATTATATTCATAATGGGCTGTAAATAGAATAACATAAGTAAGTTATTTTTAAGTCAACACGCTCTTAATTTAATCTGTGACTCGAGAACTTTAAAAAAAATTCTTTAAAATTTTATTTTTTATATCCCACTTTAACTCATTTTATAAGGTTTTGTTCGCCTATTTTTGTTTGTGGTTTTGTTCGTCTCTTTGTAAGCAGTTTTTATTCAAGGGTTATTAGAAGTGTAGTGAACGCCACTTAACAGCTTAATTTATGACAATATATGACATTTAATAAATTAAATAAAAACCATCAGATGCAGAGTAGTGCTATAGAAAGAGCTCTACCCTTCTAAACAGATCTGCGTTCTACAACTGGCTGAGAGACCTTAGGTAAGTCACTTAATCTGAATCTAAGTATATTTTCAAATATATTCATATATTTTTTCATACATGTATGATGACAGGCAACTATTAAGATAGCATCTATCTACAGTTTTACAAATTTTAGATTTATTGACTTTTTGCCCTCGAAGGAAATCATAGCATTTAGCTAATAGCGTCATTTCTTCTTTTATTGGGAATTTTGAAACAAATGGCCAATTCAGGAGCATGTCTTTCAGCTGCAGGTGTGTATTTGCTCTTAGAACAAATTTGAAGGATTTTATAGTTGGCAGGCATGCCACCAGCTCAGTTTACCAAACCATTCTGGAACAGATTCTGGAGTCCTGGGCTTCTCCACGGTTGGGGAGATTTTCTGGGTGTTTGTGAGTTACTGTGAAAGACAGGTTGGGAGAGGAGGGTCCATAGTGCTGGGTTGACCTGGGGACTAATTTGCTTGGTCAGTGTCCATAGGAGCACAGATTTTGATTAACAAGATGTTATGCAATCTTTGTGGGAAAAACAAAACCAATTCCACCTGGAATGCTGATCTGAGCCTGTTGGTGGTGTTAGGTGGGTAGCAACCTAAAAAAGCAGGTATACAAGACTTGAATATCTGTTTGGCTTGAAAGACGTGTTTGTATTGCAACTTTGTATCATTTGATACCTTTCTGACTGGGCTTGTCTCAGAAAGAGCCAAGAGTTGGATCCATTAAATTGATTTTTCTATCTGTAGTCTTCCAAAAGTAACAGCCTGTCAGTAGAATAGATAATGTTTCCCCATAAAAATCAGCCACGAATTTTAAACAAATCAACCCTAAGCTTCCCTACACCCCTAAAAGTCCATTGTGAATATTGTCTTTCACTGCTTCCGTGATGCACACTGTTGCCTTGGGGAAAACTCTGATTGGCACTCTTACAGAACTTTTATACCATTTTTGTTTCAATGAGGAGGCATCAACTTTTGGAAATTAGTATACTATATAACATCTTTCTTTCTTGAAAAAAAACCAATTGTATTGTTAATTTAGCGAACGCCTGAATAGATTTTAGCTATTTTCCCTGCTGTGACTTTCTACAAATCGTATCTTATGTAGTGTTTATTTCACAAGGATCGTGGGCTCCAGCCTTCCAGAACGTGTTTTAGAAAGCAGCTAAATAGAGTTCTTGTATCGACTTAAAATGTGTGTTCAGGACATGCAAATGAATTGTAGTCCAATTAACCACTGAAAAACACAGCCCTAAATATCCTGTTAATGAACTGCAGTCAAGCACTAAAAAGACATTCCATCATGATGGGATTATAAAGATCCTGCCCTTAATTATGAGTTGTAAAAGCCACTTTCAGGTAGAAATAAAGAGGGTAACAGTTGTTCAATTAGAGGTGAACATTCATCTAGGAGGGGGAAAAAAGCCTTTCTGTGATAAGACCCAGAAATCTTGTTTTTCTGCTAATGCGATTTCATACATTTTTGTTGCACGGTGAGCTGAGCAGCATTCCTGGTCTGTTGCCTCGGATGGGAATTGTTCAGTGCCATGTTACACATAGCTGTGCCCCGAGTCCTCATGCTGAGCGGGGAACTGATCCCATGGTTGTAGTGACAGTTGCTGCAGAAAGCAGGGGCATGCTGATTCATTCCCAGCCTCCTTCCCATCTCTGCCTCCAGCCTCGCATCCTTTTCAGGTTTATTCATGAGCTCATCACTGGGGTAGAAAAAACTTTATTTGCATTATAACATTACATTTAAAAGCTATAAATTACTCAGAGCTATAAATACTGCCCCCTGGTCACCACTACCTCTCATAAAATCTGTGTGTGTTTGTGCATGCGCACGCGTGAGTGTCTTTGGATTTTCTCCCTACGTACTTACAACTCTATTGGATCCTAAACGTTCTGAAACCTGGCAGTTACAGGAGTGAGAATTTTGCTCAGCTTTCTTTAAATGGAGAGTAAAGAATGCGGGCATTTTTGAAACCAGCGGTGATTCCGCGTGAAGCCTGGTACCCGGCTCACCGGTTGGAGTCATTCCACAGTGAAAGTGTCATTGCAATATAATGTATCTGGAAAGTTAAAAAACGGAAGGTCGTTTCTGTTCTGTGCTGTCCAACAGAGACGTAGGCGACCGAACCGATGAATAATTTTTCACCAGCCTTGCTTCCCTGGAACATTTGTTAAGAAGTGCTCACCAGCCAGCCCAGACTTTGAATCATCGAAATAGTAATTTCCATTGGTCAAATATTTTCAGAAACCGAAGAGTTGATAATCTGAGAAGGGCCAAAACTTTTTCTCAGGTCTAATACAAGAATAATCGTGACTGCGTAGCTTCCTCTCGCCGTAAAGGAGAAAATCCTTTCGTTTCTCACTCACACGTATACAAACTCCAACTTGCAGAGAATCCTTGTGTCTTCCGCATGCCATGGCTCGTGGCTCGGGCACTGGGGCTGTTGTGATGCATGAACCAGGGGTTGGCTGTTAGGTTATTGGATCTTTGGAACAGCCTGGGCGAGGCATGGAATGGGGGTGACCCGGGATCAGGTTGGCTCAAATCGCTTTCTCCAAGGTAAAGCACATTGTGCACATTAGTAATTATAAAGCGGGTATGAACTACACCTTCAGGAAGACTGTCAGCCAATCTTCTCTTTTAAAAACAACATAATCACATTCTTTGTCTCGTGTTGTCCATTTGTTCTGGAAAATCTCTCTCAAACCCAGTTGGAACCCTTCTTGCCTCATTTTTTTTTTCTTTAGTTAAAAAAATGGTGGGGTTTTTTTTTTATTTTTTGAGAGAGAGAAAGTGTAAGTATGAGCACAAGCGTGGGAGGGGCAGAGGGAGAGAGAGGGAGGGAAACTTAAGCGGGCTCCATTTTCAGTGTCAAGCTCCATCCGGGGCTCAGTCTTATGACCCTGGGATCATGACCTGAGCTGAAATCAAGAGTTGGAGGCTTAACCCACCGAGCCACCCAGGTGTCCCTTGCTTCACTTTATTTATTTTTTATTATTTTTTCTTTTTTTCTCTCTCTCTCTTTTTTTAAGGTTATTTATTTATTTTGAGAGAGAGAGAGAGAGAGAGAGCACAAATGGGGGAGGGGCAGAGAGAGAGGAGAGAGAATTCCAAGCAGGTTCCTCAGTATCAGTGCAGAGTCCAACTAGGGACTCAAACTCAGATCCGTGAGATGGTGATCTGAGTCGAAGCCGGACATTCAACTGACTGAGCCCCCCCGGGGCGCCTCCTTACCCCCCGCATGCCTTGCCTCATTTTAAACCCATTTCTTCTTGCCTGGTCCCAAGGAAAAATCCATCAGATGGCTCATATTATGTCCCTCCAAAACGCAAAAGTTTGTGATACAATGCTTCTCAGTTTATGTTTGTAGGTATCAATCTCAGTCTTCATGAAGCATGTAGGAACCTTATCTATAACTGAAACAGATTTCATTGAAAATGCCTCATTCCTTTGGGTAGCAGAAAGTAAATTCAGCCAATTTAGGGTGTCCCTAGCTTCCTTTAGTGTTGTGCCACATCTTGATTTTCTTCAGGGCACAAAGAACCCCCCCCCCCCCCCATGCCGATTCCCTCAGCATTCTGGAAGCAGGAAGCCCTCTCCTGGCTTTCCACGCCCACACTTACACCATGCTGGGCCTGGGCGACATGCAGTGGCTTTAGGACTGCTCTCTAGACTCACTGCATAGGTCTTTCTTCTGCTCCTGCACTTTTCTGGTTACAGGAATCCTAGGGCCTGATGCTCTCCCCCCCCGGCTGCCACGGAGGGAAGGCACAATCCTCCTGGTCTAAGAATTTCCAAACCTAAGTGAACGTGGAGCACTCGGGGTTCATCAGTCAGACTCCCTGGTGTCACTTCCTTTCCTCAACTCAGGAATCCTCCTAGAGTCTCTTTAGGACCTGACTTTGTGAGGCTCAAAAGCCAAACATAGGCTGTGTCATCCGTTCCAGAAAGCCGTAAGAAAGGTGGGCATCTTTAAACTAAGTGAAAGGCGAAGAACTGGGAATAAAACAAAGTGCAAGGAAACAATTATTACCCTGTGACTTTTTGATAGACAAAATAAAACCAGTGCCCTTTGGAAGGCTGCTTGTCAAAAAACACCATCGTTTGATTGCTTTTAGTGCCCTCTCTTCGGCGTTCAGAAGAAAGCAGGGGAGGTGAGGTGGGGAGGCAGGTGGTGGGGAGGGGATACACGCGGAGAAGAGAAATGGGTTGTAAAAAGTACAGAGAGGGCACCTCCTGGGAGCAGCTATATTCCTCAGGTAGGGTGTGCTGAAGGTGTGGTCCACACTGGACCTGAGCCTCTGATGAGTCTTCTGTGCTGCACCGAGGACTTGCCCCAAGTTGTCCTGAAGCCCGATGAGGCCACTGATGGATTTAATCAGAAGGAGACGTGATGAGATTTGGGGTTGGAAATTCCAGTTTGGTCAATATGCAAGATAGGAAGTGGGGGGCAAAATGGGAAGAAGTTAGGAATCCTCCTTGACAAATCAGCTCATCTAAGACTGTAACTGTTGCAATGAAGGTGAGGGGGCAATTTGAGAGAAGGGGGAAGTGTACTGAGCGATGGAGGAGGAGTGAAGGATACCTTTCCTGGAGTTTCCTGGTCAAGTGGAGCATGAGATCACAGGCCTGGTCCTTGGGCAAAGAGTTGGGAGTTCCTAGAGACACATAACCCAGCCCCCAGCAATGGAATCTCGCACCAGGAAATGTTAGAGGGGGTTTTATTCCCTGCTTTCCTCCCTCTTTGTACACATTGCCCTTCCTCCAGGGTGTGTGATGTCCATTGTCTCGGGGGAAGAATGATATAGCTGAAACAAGGCTTTTGAGCTCTGAAAGCTCTTGACTTTCAAAAGTTTAAGCCTAGACTGTCCCAGGACATCATGTTTATTCACAGACATTAGATTTAGATTCATGAGAAATGGCCAAAATAGTCTTCTGGCATGGAGGCAGTTAAGAACATTTGGGCTGGGGGGGAGAAAGAGTGTAGGAAGGGGACTAATGGACTTTGGGTGTGTCCAGAAAAAGCTGGGCTCTCTGACTTCTCAGACACCACCATCTCTGCCCTGTCTTGCCCCAGACTGAGTCCTCCGGGTGGGATGGGTACAGGACTGTGGCCCTGGAGAGACAGGAGCAGTTCCAAGAACACAGCACACTTGTGGCTTGCTTTCAGGGCAGAGCCCAGATTGGGGACAGGGCGGGGGAGCCATGTCGATTTTCCCTGTATTCAACATGTATGGAGTGGGAAAATGCATGAGTAGACAGGTAGGATAGCATTTAGAATTTCTCCACATCTTGTCTGGTATAGGGAGAGACCGCATGTTCCCAGTGCTCCCCAGACTGGTCGCTCCCTTCTGCACATTTTTCTTTTCTTTTCTTCATTTTTTAAACGTTTATTCATTTTTGAGAGACAGACACAGAGAGGGTGTGAGTGGGGGAGGGGCAGAGAGACAGGGAGGCACAGAATCCGAAGCAGGCTCCAGGTTCCGAACTGTCAGCACAGAGCCCAACATGGGGCTCGAACTCACGAGCTGTGAGATCATAACCTGAGCCAAAGCTGGACACTTAACCAACTGAGCCACCCAGGTGCTCCTGCACATCTTTGTTTTCTTATAGAAAGTTGGGACGGGGGAGGCAGAGACTGGGAGGCTGAAATAACCAAGGCTGCCTAGAACTGACACCAACTGAAGTTAAGTTGAGTCATAGGGGATGAAGAAAATTACATTTCTTGAACGCTTGATTTTGTTACACAGGGACAAAAACCAGGCATAGACTTCCTTAGAGATGATAAGAAACAAAGTAACTGGAGACAGCGGACTAGAACAACCAGATTAACAGGAAGGAAGGTGGTGGAGGCCAGTTAGATTCTCTGCTGTATTGAGCAATGAGGCAGTTCAAACAACTTCTACTTCCAGGTTGGGTGACCAGGGAGGTTGATGGCAGCCCTCCCTACTGTGGAAAAGTACAAGAGGCAGATGTACAGGGGAGTGTGAGTCAACTTTGAACATGTTGAATTGGGAGAGTTCAAGGGAGGCTGGCTGACAGTATATGGAGGTCAGGATAGGTGGTATAGTAGGGGTACAGTGTTGAGTCTTCGAGATGGAAGCCATGATGAGCAGAAGAGAATCTTGGGAAAGTGCAGAGACTGATAGGAGGATTAAGATCGGGACCTGGAGGCCACCAGAGGATTTGCTGAAAGAAGAGGAGCCTGCCAAAAAGATTGAAAACCAGCATCACAGTTTGAGTGTAATGGGAAGGAGGGAGCCATATTGATCGCTGAAGAAGGATTGCCTGAAATATGGGAAGAGACTCAAAGACACAATCTTTGCAGGTTGAGGAACAAGAGCGTATGCTGGGTTGGTGGGGGGGGGGCGGGTAGGGGTGTTGAAGGAGATACAGGGAGGGAGGTCTCCAAGGGGCTGGGGTTTATGGTCCTGGGAGAAGATTGGCCTCATCTGGCACAGGAGCCCCTCGTCTCCTGAAGCTGGAATGGAGGAACGGTAGAAATGGAGACCTGCAGAAAAGCTTCAGGGGGAAATGCTGACACATTCTGACTGGATATTCTCTTATCGTTTCTGCAAAGTACTTGTAAGTGGGACAGGAAGCTGAAAGTCCCTTGAGAATCGTCAGAAGCCACAACCGGATCTCCAAGTACCTCAATTTTGATATTTCCTGTAGCTACAGATGCTGCCTGGGTGTGAGCACTGAGAAGCCAGATCCCAAATTTGATCAGGTTTGAAGCTTTGCTGGCCGTATAGGTCTAGTGGAAAGAATGGCATTGGGGGAGGAAAACTGAGGCTCTTGGCAAGCTTGTGATTTTCTAGCTCAGCTAAAAATTGCCTTAGATTTTTTTTTTTACTGTTTCCAAAGGGTATGTAGAGCCTGTGGATGTCTTACCACACAATCCTGACTCAAAGAAACCAGCGATGATCGTGGCATCCATTTTTCCTGTTTTGGGGAGGAACATCCTTACTGTCTTGAACTCAAAAATGGAAGGCCTAAAACAAGGTCTATACGTAAACATTTAAAAAAAATTATTTGAGGGAGAGAGAGAGAGACTAAGTGGAAGAGAGGGGTAAGAGAGAGAGAGGGCGAGAGAGAGAGAATCTTAAGCAGGTTCCACAATCATCTCGGAGCCCAACGTGGGGCTCAGTCCCAAGACCCTGAGATCATGACCTTAGCCAAAATCAAGAGACGGACGCTTAACTGACTAAGCCACCCAGGAGTCCCTATATGTAAACATTTTTATTAGGAAAGAGAAAACACTAATTCAACCTTAATACTGGTCTGTTGGAACTGTGTTCTGACTTCTTTTCACCTTTCAATAGTGAGAGGCCTGAGAAAATTGAAACTTAAAAGCTTAAGTTATGGGAAACTGAAACCTAACCAAGCTTAACCAGCTTGTTCCGCTTCTGTACAATTGCTCGGCATGCCCATGTATTCCTGATCAATCATTATTGCCTGGCACATCTGTATATTCTTGATCAACCATTGTTACTTGGCACATCCGTGTACTCCTGATCAATCATTGTTGCTTGGCACATCCGTGTATTCCTGATCAATCATTGTGATACCCGTACCCCCGGTTGTGGTCTGACCTGAAGGCAGGAACCAATCGAATACTGTTAAGTGTCCAACTTTAAACACCAACCAATCGCAGCTCTGTAACTGTGGAAAATTCCTGATTTCCCCATGACTTGTTTGTACCTGTCTATAAAAGGGGCGTAAAAACCTCTCTCAGGGCCTCTTGGCGTCACCGGCAACGGGGGCGCAGAGGTCCAGGTTCGAACCTGCAATAAATGACCCTTGCTGCTTAGCTTTGACTCTGGACTCTGGTGGTTCGTTTTTGGGGGTCTCTTAGACTCTGGGCGTTTCAATAGGGGTATCTACTGCAAGTAGTTTTGTGGAGAACGACCATAGAACAACATGAAGCCACAAGAGCGTGCACTGGCCATCACAGAGGGATGGAAGGAAAGAGACTGTGCCACCAATGTCAGTGTGGGGCAGGAGTGTCAGCCGGGAGGAATGTTCACCTGTAAATAGCTCTGGTTTATAGCAGATAATCCTGAGCAGAAAAAAACAAGTCAAGGGGAGCCTGAGTGGCTCAGTGAGTTAAGCGTCTGACTCGATTTTGGCTCAGGTCATGATCTCATGGTTGGTGACATCGAGCCCTTGGTGGACTCTGTTGACAGCATGAAGCCTGCCTGGGAGTCTCTCTCTTCCTCTCTTGCTCTCCCTCCCCCTCTCATGCTGTTTTCTCTCTCTCTCTCTCTCTCTCTCTCTCTTTCTCTCTCTCTCTCTCAAAAAGAAATAAATAAACATTTAAAAACCCACGGGTTAAAGAGGTGTTAGATTGAAAGAAGGAAGAGATTATTCTTTTAATTTTTAAAATTTGTCAAAGGTCTCGGCTGCATCGTAATATACTTTTCCATTTGCATGGACACCTTATAATCTAAATTAGTGGAAAACTTACTGTGATCTTTCTATGTAGGTTCAGACTATGTTTGGGTACTTCTCTTTCCATTTTTTTTGTCAGTCATCTACCTATCTATCTATCTATCTATCTCTCATCTATCTATCTCATTTAGTCAGGATTCAGGCTACAGTTTCAAAAACAATTATCAAAAAAAAAAAAAGCAAAAGAGAGGACACAATCGATGAAAAGAAATAAATCTATAGATGGCACCTAACATCAGAAATTTGGTATTTGCTGCTGCCAGAAACTTAACATAGCTCTGAGTTTTCTAGAAGTCACATACATACGTTTCTTATTGTCTAATCGGAAGCATTTACAATATTCTGCAGGGTAACACGTCCCTAATCCTAATTTCAGAAAGGAGTGCCTTAGTCTGTGTCTTTATCAATGGTTATTAAGTAAGATAATATATTTTCCCTCTCTAAGACAGAAGCTTTGTTTAAACTCTCAGTCTCAAGCCATTAAGTGTATTTCTCAGAATGCCAAAGTAAAATGATATTTTGTACATTGGTTTCCAAAAAGCTAGTTTTAGAAGTAAGAATAGAGCACGCTACCGTCATGAGTGATCTAGAATAGTGTTCATTTTTAGCACTTAACACTCACGTTGCCCTTATGTATTTTACATATTTGTCTTATGTGTTTTATATATTTTATCTCATGTAATAATCACATCAACCTTATAGTGAAAGTAGTGTTAATATCAGCTTCATTTTCTGTTAAGGAAAACAAGATTCTTGATTCCTCCAAACGATCAGGCAAGTCTGTTTCCATTCCCCACCCCTTCTCCCCCAGCCCCCCATACACAAGAGGAAAACTCTCTCGGGAAGATTAATGAGGGCGTGGATTCTATCTGACTCTGTCAACACTCCAAAGAGAGTCTGGTGTGAACAGGTACTTGATGAAAGTGGGCTGAATGAATAGGTGAGTAGTTGGGCGAACGGGTTTGCTTTAGTTCCACAGCGATGCCCACAGTGATTTTGATCCCTATACACACGGGAATGTACAGAGATATTAGATTTATTTACACTTCACCTTCTCAGTACATCCGGCAGCTCTGTCCTCGGAATTATGCTTTTGAACACCATGATGGTTTGTGAGAAGTCTCAGTGCCCACACGGTTCATTGGTGGAGACTCTTGGGAGTGAAATAAGGGATGATCGAAAGTGAAATAACATTCCATTTTTGGTTCATAAGGGATGACTAGGAAGAAAACTTAGAAGAAGTATAGGATGTCTTGAAATAATGGTGTATGAGACTCTGCCATAGAATACTAAGATGATGCAACTCTATTTTTTGTGCAGATGAACTTGTGCAGGAGAATTCCTATCAGAGTAGGTTAGTGTTAGAAGCAGATGTCAGCTACAAGTTTTTTAAGAGTTATACTTAAAAAATACTTGTATGAAATTTAAATTATAATAATCTTACCATATAGTTTATACCTTTACGGTATTTTGAAAATTATACTTTGTGCTATTTCGCTACCGCCTCAGTAACTTTTCTCTCATGAGCTTTGGATCTGACCCACTGTGTTTTGCTTTCTACGGTCTGTTTTTGTAATATAACCCTTGAGGTAGGCAAGACTCACCAAAGGTATTGTCTCCTCTCTGGAAAAGTGAAAACAAACAAACAAAGGAAAAAAGTTGATATTACCAGAATTATTAGGAAAAAAGAAATCTGCATCTCCGAATGGAGTTCTAAGAACATTTCTGGATGCATCTGGATTACGTCTACCTGCCCCCTGATGACTGCTAATCCTGATGTGGGTGGTGGCAGTCAGCCCGGTTTAACTCTCATATGCCCGGAGACTAAATGAAGCGACCGAAAAGAAAATAGAGTATAAACAGCTATACCCATAAATGAAAATGTCTAATTGAATGCCAGAAAGAAAACAACACTGTCATTCTTTCAGAAAAAATTGATGACCTACTGTGTACCAAGCATTGCTCAGAAATGTACTAAATAGATAAAATCCTGCCCTGATGGGGTTTTCAGGTTGATGGGCTCTTTTTGGCTACCCAATTATTACTAGAACTCCAAAGGAGGAATAAGAGTGCGGGAGAAATCCCGCGCGTCTGACTCTGCCATTGTGGACAACAGACACAGGCTGATCCCAAATCGGCTGGCTACCCAGGCAAAGTCAGCTCCCTTATTACGCACGAGAGCCCATTTTTGAGGCCAGAGGATGAGATTAATTTCTTGCCATTACCTCTCCCCTCCCATTCCTGACAAAAATAAAAGGGGAGCAGTGCCTCTCTCCTGAGAACCTTCTCAGGGGCTGAGTTGCTGGGTAGTTGTAGCAGGAGGCACTTGAGGGGAGGTGTCAGAAGATTTGGGCTCTAGAAGATTGTATTGTTAACTAACCATTGACTGATGTGTGAAGTGAGGGGTTTAACTTACATAATCACTAAGGTCTGTCAGTCTCAGCTATTTATAGTTGTGCAGCTCACTGGAAGCAGGAAGAAAGGGGATCCCTGATTTGTGTGCACATATTTTTGATCCAAACTCAAATCTTTGCATAATGGTTACCGACAGAATAATAGGGCCTGGGAAGTCTTATTTATAAAAAAAATTTTTTTTTCAACGTTTATTTATTTTTGGGACAGAGAGAGACAGAGTATGAATGGGGGAGGGGCAGAGAGAGAGGGAGACACAGAATCGGAAACAGGCTCTAGGCTCTGAGCCTGAATCAGCCCAGAGCCTGACGCGGGGCTCGAACTCACGGACCGCGAGATCGTGACCTGGCTGAAGTCGGACGCTTAACCGACTGCGCCACCCAGGCGCCCCTAGGAAGTCCTATTTATAATAGGATGCCTGATATTCATATATATAAGAATATATATAAAAACATAAGCTGAAATACCTCAACTAAAGTTTTATTATTAGAACTGAAACCTTATGGTATAACAAGTCAAAGTAATCTTTTAGTCTAAAACCAATCCAATGGCCAATTTGCCTTCCGTGTAACAACCACATCTTCTTTGCCTGCTGAAACTCTATTTGTCTTTGACTGTATCTGAAATATTAACCTTCCTATGAAGTTCCTAGCATCCTCAGTCAGAAAGAATTTTTACTTTTCTCTTCTCTGACTACTTGCTTATCCCTCTCTTGAATTACTTGGCAGTCTCTGACTGGTATTGTGTGTGTGCGCGCGCGTGTGTGTGTGTGTGTTTGCACACGAGTGTCTCCAGCAAACAGGTTGTGAGTTTTTTGAGAGTAGGACTTGGACCTTCCTCATCTTCGTGTTCGAACAACTGATGCAACACCTTGCATGAAATAATTGCCCAAAAAAGCGTTTGTTGGATTGCATTTCTTCACCCTTTGGCACATTATGCCAACTGTTGTGGCTCATGCAAACTCTCTACTTCCTCAATTCTAGGAAACCAACAGAGCTGCAAAACCACAGCGTGTAGAAAGAAGATAAGATAAAAACACACAGATTGCCCGAGTGTTGAAAAAGACATATTACAGATGGAATTGCCGTTGGCAAAACACCAAAAAATATAAAAGCGTAGTAGAACTGATTAATTCTTTCCAGTAATAAGCAACATTAATTAACCTTCCCAGTTAGCCATGGACCCATTACTCCCGTCCCAGCCAGGGTAGAGCCTTGAGGACTCCTCTGGCCACAGGGTAGGACTATTCAACCTGGATGGCCCAGATAGGGCTTTCCAAAAGGTATTTGATACACCCTGAAACTACCCAGCTTACAGGATAGAAAAGTTGGGCTCTACTTGTGAGAGTTCCAGTTTTCCTATCTTCCTTATTTGTGTTTATTTATATTTGGGGGGGGAGGGTGGGAAATGGTAGGAAATTGATCTTATCACCAGAGGTCACGCATCGTCTCCTTTGCTTAGTAAAGAGAGGAGGACCCCAAGGAAAGGCTCCAGGCAGCCAAGCCAGAATATGCTCTTGGTGTTGAATTCACCATTTATCTTTCTAGCACGAGGACTCATTTCTTAGTAAATGGCTCTTTGGTATAAATTCTCAGGTTGTTATGATCCACTTTGGCAGGTGTTTTTTTTTTTTTTTTTTTTTTCAGTAGGGTGGTGGGGAAAGGGTGGTTGGTGCAAAATGAAGAGAAAAGAAGTAAAAAAATAATATTTCTCTTCAAAGTTGGCTGCAGTTCCAGAAAAAGATTGACATGTCCACGCTGGTAAGGGAAGTGGGTTTTGTGGGCAGAGTGTGGGATTTAAGCAATTTTTTACTTTGACATTTACAACATTCTGAATCCTTTTCCCTTCAGGTATTTGCTCCATCAGTCGTTGCTAATGGACTCCCCCGAAGCAGGTTAACAACCACACATATGACAAAGGTACAGCCTTTAAAGAATTTATAAGCATCTTGTGGAGAAAAAAAAATTGACTCCACGAAGCAGAAATCATTTAAAATGGTCTTTGTGTAAGAAGTTTATTTATTTATTTTGAGAGACAGGAAGAGCGCAGGCAGGGGAGGGGCAGAGACAGAGGGAAAGAGAGAATCCCAAGTAGGTTCTGCACTGTCAGCACAGAGCTTGATGCGGGGCTTGATCGCTCGAACCGTGAAATCATGACCTGAGCTGAAATCAAGAGTCAGATGCTTAACCGACTGAGCCACCCCCCATGCCCCTAAAAGAGTTAAGTGCTATCTTATAGGATAGTATTACTAAGTGTAATAGAATTTCGTGTGTAAAAAATAATTTGATGTTGACCTGAGTAATTAAAACGTCACGGAGGAGCTAGACCAGGAGGTAGACTTTGAAGAAAGTCAAGGTTTACAGAGGGGAGAGAATTGCAAGAGATAATTCACCTACTAGCCTCGCGATTATATCGCACAAAGTCTTTTCTGCTGTAATGTGATCACTGGTTCTTAAGAAACCTTGTGTATTCCTAAATGTTTTATAAAATATTGGTTTCAGTGGGGGTGGTGGGTGAAGGGTGGTTAGAAACTACAGAGTTTCAGAAGCTCATGAAAAAGTTATTTTTTGGGGTGCCCGGGTGGTTCAGTTGGTTAAGTGTCTGACTCTTGATTGTGGCTCAGGTCATGATCTCACAGTTTGTGAATTTGAGCCCCGAGTCAGGCTCTGCACTGACAGTGTGGAGCCTGCTTGGGATTCTCTCTCTCTCCCCGTGAATCGCTCTCTCTCAAGGTAAATAAATACAATTTTTTTAAAAAGTTATTTTTCCTGCAGAAAATTCAATCATGAGTTTTATATATGTATGTTTTGCTATAAAGCTAAAACAATAAAGTGGTTAATCAAAACTCAGAAAATAATAATCAAATGTTATAAGGAATAATAAAAATAGCACTTTAAGACCAGAACAAAATCAATAAATTAAAAACTGTTCATTTATAATCTGCTTTTTGGTAAAATAATAAATTGAAAACCTTTTTTTTTTTTTTTTTTTTTTAAAGCACAGGGGTGCCTGGGTGGCCCAGTAGGTTAAGCATCCAACTGCTGATTTTGACTCAGGTCATGATCTTGCAGCTTTTTAAAAAAAATTTTTTTTTTAACGTTTATTTATTTTTGAGACAGAGAGAGACAGAGCATGAATGGGGGAGGGTCAGAGAGAGGGAGACACAGAATCGGAAACAGGCTCCAGGCTCTGCGCTGTCAGCACAGAGCCCGACGTGCGGCTCGAACTCACGGACCGCGAGATCATGACCTGAGCCGAAGTCGGCCGCTTAACCGACTGAGCCACTCAGGCACCCCATGATCTTGCAGTTTGTGAGTTCAGCTCCGTGACGGGCTCTGTGCTGACAGTGCAGAGCCTGCTTGGAATTTTCTCTCCCTCTTTCTCTGCCCCTACCCCACTTGTGTTCTCTTTTTTTTTCTCTCTCTCTCTCAAAACAAATAAACTTAAAATAAAATAATTTTTTAAAGGCACAAAATGAGGACACCTGGGTGGCTGTGGGTTGTGTGCCCCACTCTTGATTGTGACTCAGGTCAAGATCTCACAGTTCGTGAGTTGGAACCTTAAACTGAGCTCTGTACTGACAGGGCAGAGCCTGCTTGGGATTCTCTCTCTCTCCTTCCCTCTCTCTCTCTGCCCCTTCCCTGCTCTCTCTCTCTCTCTCAAAATAAATAAATAAACTTAAAAAAAATAAAAGCACAGGGGCACCTGGGTGGCTCAGTTGGTTGCGTGTCCAACTTTGGCTCAGGTCATGCTCTCGCAGTTCCTGAGTTCGAGCCTCGCATTGGGCTCTGCACTGACAGTGTGGAGCCTGCTTAGGATTCTCTCTCTCTCTCTTTCTCTGCCTCCACCCCACTTGTGCGTGCTTTCTCAAAATAAATAAATAAACTTAAATAAAAGCACAAAATGGAAGCAAAGCAAACGGTAGCATAGCTCCCATACCTCAGCTAGCTTGTAGTCCCTCAGACAACGTAGCTGCGTGTTCCTGGGTAGCTATCTTCTCAGGTGCACAGTGCCTATATCTGCTCAAGCTCACATTCTAACCAACAGGCATGGAATGCAATTAATGCAATTAATCAACAGAATTATATCCAATTCTCATTTTCAAAATTTAAACTGTAAGGGAAATGCCAGGTTTGAATAGCAACCATAACCTTACCAGATTTCTAAGTGGTTTCAAATATGTCACCTTATTGGACAGACCCCCTGGGAATAGAACCGTTAGGGAAGAAAATAAGGTTCCGCCAGAAATTGAGCAGCCTTATGTTTAGCCCTTGCCATGCTCTATGGAGACTCCTCTACTTACAGGAAGGATAGCCTCATACATTTGTCAGCAAAGGAGGCCAATAAAGGAGAGACATATGGATTTGAAAGCCCCACTCCAGTAACTAAGGAGTGTATCTCTGGGCACAGGTGACTTTAACCCCTAGGCCCACCTGGCCCCTTGGACGCATTCCAGATGATGACTGAACCTAGTCGGTTAAGGTACAGAATGGTTCATTAATTCCTAGGTGCATTGTCTCTCTGAGAATGTATGAGGCATGGGTTTCTAAGGCTTTTTCAGCCCCTTTCTGGCACCTCGGACGGAGGCAAACACATTGTTCTTCTGGCCTCATGTGGTTAGGAGGTCATGTCCCTGTAACTCTTCCACTTGAGGTGTTGAGAAATGGAGGGCCTTTCATGAGAGCAGCAAAGCAAATGCTTTGTAGATTATGGATAAGCGCGGATGCATAATGGAATAATGTAAGAAATTAATCAGTAATCAAAGGGTATGCGGGAACTTTACGAGAAATTCGCCATGTTATTTCTTAAAGGTTGATTCCACATAGGAACATTTTCAAAATTAGGTACTGTTAGAAAAACATCGATGACGAATGCTACAAGCAAATCATTAGCAAATATCATGCCACGTTTGCTACAATAAATCGGCCAGTTCAGCCCACTGCTGTTGTCTGTGTCCATTTTTATTTTAGTTTTTTTATTTTTTAGTTTTTTATTTTAGTTTTGTTTTATTTTCCCCGACACCGTTCTTCCTTCGGGAACCCCTGGACCTGCTGGGGCTGGACTCCGGCACTTTTTTGGAGAAGTGATAAGACAAAGGGAAAGGACTTTGAGCTTCGGGGAGTGGGAGATTGTGGGCAGCCAAATGCTGATAGATACGGGTCAGGTGGTAAGGTTTTCTATGTAGATTCCTCTGGTGCCCGATAAAGGTCTAGAGTCGTCACTGGTGATGTGTTTCTGTTCTTCCTGGTAGAGAGGGCATGGGGGGAGGGACACCTGTATAAGTTTATTTCCTTCTTTTAGGCAAATAGGGAGAGGGAAGAGAGCTTTTCTTGACTCTGCTTCTTCCCAGTTGCCTTCCGCTCAAAGTCATCCTTATGGTAACGTGGAATATTTTGGGATGGCATATTCTGCCACCCTTCAGCAGCAACAGATAACTAACATACCCTGTGATATGGTAGGGGTTGGTTGTGACTCCGGTTTACAAACCAACAAGTATGGCTCGGAGATAGTAGGTAACTAGTGTTCACCAGAATGATTATGATTCTCACCCAGCAGAGTGGTGTTGATCCCTGACACTAGCGCTCTTGCACACGAGTGTGGCACATATGGACTGACAATGTCCATCTCTCATGACACTGTTCTTTCCTTTTTGTCCACTGGTGCCCTTTGTATTAGCCACCGCATTATATTAGCTCATTACATTGCACTAGTGATCTATCACTGTGAGGAGTACTGGAAGATTCTGGGACACTGTATTTAGATCAGGTTCACCTCACTTTGTTGGTGAGACCAACGCACCATGTATTTGTGCTCTCAGGAGACAATGGGGGAGCGAGGTTGCTGAGACCATAGGTACTGGGATCAGGCACCCCTGGACTCAAATCTTAGCTGTCACTTAATGGATATTTATCACGTTGATAATTAAATGTTACCAAATGCCTCTGTACATCGGTTTCTACATCCGACAAAGAGAAGTAATAAAAATCTCCATCTCAGAGTGCCATGGAGATTAAGTCGGGTAACACAGAAAGCCCTGCTACCTAAATACTCAAATTTTAGTCTCCCCTTGATCCTGTTTATCCTTAATGCAGCCAAAGGTGTCCATGCAGCTTGTCGTTCTGACAAGCACTTGCATATGGGGAAAGCTTGAGTATTTGAAAAGTTAACGATTTTTAAAAAAAAAAATTTTTAACGGTTTTTATTTATTTTTGAGACAGAGAGAGACAGAGCATGAACGGGCGAGGGGCAGAGAGAGAGGGAGACACACAATGTGAAACAGGCTCCAGGCTCTGAGCTGTCAGCACAGAGCCTGATGTGGGGCTCGAACTCATGGACCGTGAGATCATGACCTGAGCCGAAGTCGGATGCATAACCGACCAAGCCACCCAGGCGCCCCAAGTTAATGATTTTTTAATTAACGATTTTTTTAAATTTTAGCTTACATCCCTTCTGAATTCATCTTTATTCCCAAGTAAGAATTTCTCAAAGCAGTTGAAACTGAATAAATAGCTAATAGGTCAAATATCTTTAACATTCAAAGAGTGTACAATTGTAAATCCTGTGGAAAATAAAGATTTGGTTTTATTTTTTTTTTTTATTTATTTTTGAGAGAGACAGAGACAGCATTCGAGTGGGTTAGGGGCAGAGAGAGAGAGAGACACAGAATCTGAAGCAGGCTCCAGGCTCCGAGCTGTCAGCACAGAGCCCGACGCGGGGCTCGAACTCACGGGCCCCGAGATCATGACCTGAGTCGAAGTCGGACGCTCAACCGCTCAACCCACTGAGCCACCCAGGTGTCCCAAAGATCTTGTTTTAAATAGGAGTACATACTGACTAAGCACGTGGGCTCTGAAGTCAGTCTTCCTGGGTTGAATTCTCTCTGCCACATTCTAGTTTTGAGCTTTGTCACTTGAAAACTAAATAAAATAATGGCACTTATTCATAGAGGAACGTAATGAGGATGAAATGCACTCAACTTCGTTAGGTGTTGTTAAAGAAACAAAGTTTAAATGATCTTAACTACCTTCATTCAATGATTCATGAATCAGGCAATATCCCATCCAGCAGATACAAAGGAGCTTCTGAAGAGCTATACAGACAGGCTGGAATAGGAAGTCATAGGAGGCAATAAAGCAGATTGGTTATCACAAGGTTATTTTTCTTTCACGGATGGCCCAGCTAATCAAGCAGATTTCCTAACAAATGCTGATCAGATGATTCCTGATCCACTAGTTTAAGACTCCGTTTCTGGGAAGGCTAAAACCCTAAGTCTCAGTTTGGTGACGTGGAGCTTAGCGTAAGTGACTCCATTTTGGGCCTGTTGTCTTCTTTTTAACAGTGTTCAGTATAGGATCTTCAGCACAAGAGGAGGCACCTGGCTGGCTCAGTCGGTGGAGTGTGCGACGACGTTTGATCACGGGGTTGGGAGTTCACGTCCCATGGTGGATGTGGAGATTACTTAAAAGTAAAATCTTTAAAAAAAAAAAAAAGAGAACCACTTTATGATATGATTGTTGGCTTTACCGAGAACTTTGGAGGAACAGAATAAACAGGTAACTTCGGATCTTATCTAAGGTAGAAGCCCCAAAAAGCACACTTGTGAAAAGAAGTTTTGTTTTCTAAGGTGTGCTCCGGGCACACACTTAACCATCCGCATGGAGGGAAATTAAATTTGTCTAGGCAGGCTTTCGTGGGTCTTGCTCAAAGCTTCAGAAGATGTGATGGGACTACTTAGACATTAAGCCTTTGATTAACTCATACCTTATTTTGAATAGATTTAAGAAAATTGAATGTATGCAACACCCTTGCCCGTGAACTTGTAACCCTTATATAACCAACCAAACTCTCCAAAAAGAAGTACATTTTTAAATTCTAATTTGTCAAAGGGGGCTCTTTTTCAATTTTCCTTGCTTTCTAAGAGACAAGGATAGAAGCTCTGATCGGAGTATCTCTTTTATCAGGAGAACGAAGTGTTGAGTTACTCCCGTTGATTCCACTAAGGAGACTGTGAAAAGTTAAGCCTGTCGCTCAGCCTCCTTTGTCAGCAGCCAGGCTCCGGCCTTGGGAACCGACTGGAGGCAGTTTGCAAATGTATGTGCTTGGCGGTAGCCTGCCGCGACCTTTGTTCGTGAACCGCAGGTGGCCTGATAGAGAAGCCGGCGTGTGTCATCCCTGACTACTCTAGTTTCCAAGCGAGAACATGATGGGTAACTTTTCAGACAATATCCGATGTGAACATTCAGAATCTCACCTATTTTTACTCCAGGTACAAATAACTCGCTGTGCTTGCTTTTCTACCAACCCACTGCTTAAACAGCCAAGTAGAAACACAGATTCCTTTCTTTTTTTGGTTGAGGTATAGTTGGCATACAATATGATATTAGTTTCAGGTGTAAAACATAATGAAACATTTATATACCCTAGGGAGTGATCATCTAGCTAACATCTGTCACCATAGAAAGTTGTTACCATATTACTGACTATTCTCTATGCTATATATTACATCCTTGTGACATTTATAACTGGAAGTTTGTACCCTTGAATCCCCTTTCCCTATTTGGCCTATACCCCCACCGCCTTCCCCTCTGGCCATCTCCTGATTGTTCTCTGTATCTATGAGTCTGTTCCTGTTTTGTTTTTTAGATTCCACGTATAAGTGAAATCATAACAGTATTTGACTTTCTCCATCTTATTTATTCGACTTAGCATAATACCTTCTAGGTGCATCTATGTTGTTGCCAATGGCAAGATTTCATTCTTTTTTATGGCTGAGCAATATTCCAGTGTGTGTGTGTGTGTGTGTGTGTGTGTGTACCCCACATCTTCTTTATCCATTTATCTATTAATAGACACTTAGGTTGCTTCCATATCTTGGCTATTGTACATAATGCTGTAATGAACGTACAGGTGCGTATATCTTTTTGAATTAGTGTTTTCCTTTTTTTCAGGTAAATCCTCAGAAGTGGAATTGCTGGGTCGTATGGTAATATTGTTTTTTAATTTTTTGAGGACCCTCCATACTGTGTTCCATTGTGGCTGCACCAGTGTGCCTTCCCACCAACAGTGCACGAGGGCTCCCTTTTCACCACATCCTCACCAAAGCTTGTTATTTCCTGTCTTTTTGAGTCTAGCCATTCTGACAGGTGTGGGATATTATGTCATTGTGGTTTTGATTTGATGGATAGTGATGCTGAGCACGTTTTCGTGTGTCGATTGGTCTTACATATGTCTTTGGAGAAGTATCTGTCGGGGTCCACTGCCCAATTTTTCATCAGTTTTTTTTTTTGATATGGAGTCGTGTGAATTCTCTATATATTTTGGAGATTAACCCTTCAACAGTTATATCACTTGCAACTATCCTCTCCCATTCAATCGGTTGGTTGCCTTTTCACTTTTATGGTTTCCTTTGCTGAAAACAGATGTCTGAACGGTTTTGAAGTCCGAGTTTCTGCAGAGTGTGGACAAGAGTTTCTAATCCTCTTTTGTGTCATCTTCCACTTCCTGACCCTTTACGATCTAGCTTTCATTTCTCTTTGCTAGCTTTTTCCAAACCCTTTGGAAAGGGATCAGATCAACGCCATTCCTTTTACTCTTATCCTAATGACTAGAAGTTATAGACTTTTTTCTGCCAAATTGTTTTCTACGTGTGTTTTCCCTTTGTCTGAGAGCTTAGAAAGTATACTCGCGGAAAAAGTGATAAACCTACCACCTGTCAGTGGCTTCCGTTTCATGCTATGGGATGCCATCTTTAACAACAGATGATCCCCAGAAAAGTCATTTGAGGGGGCTCATTCAGTCTCTACTTTGTTTTTGACTCAGCTGTGAGTGAAATTCTTTTCTTTCCCAACCCCCACTGAGATAGACATTATCAGGGTTCACCAATCCCTGACTATTTTCTAATTGGGGGCACATTGAAATGTACTTTCCCCCTTGCTTGAGTTTAGGTTTGGTCTTGTAATTCACTCAGGCCAATGAAATCTATTCGAATGAAAGTAATGTGTGTAGAAAGTGTTACGGGGCGCCTGGGTGGCGCAGTCGGTTAAGCGTCCGACTTCAGCCAGGTCACGATCTCGCGGTCCGTGAGTTCAAGCCCCGCGTCGGGCTCTGGGCTGATGGCTCAGAGCCTGGAGCCTGTTTCCGATTCTGTGTCTCCCTCTCTCTCTGCCCCTCCCCCGTTCATGCTCTGTCTCTCTCTGTCCCAAAAATAAATAAACGTTGAAAAAAAAAAAAAAAAAGAAAGTGTTGCAAGGAGGGGCTCAGTCGGTTAAGCGTCTGGCATCAGCTCAGGTCATGTCGTCACGGTTCCCAAGATTGAGTCCCTCATCATGTTTTCCACTGACAATGCAGAGCCTGCTTGGGATTCTCTCTCTCTCTCTCTCTCTCTCTCTCTCTCTCTCTCTCCTTCTCTGCCCCTACCCCACTTGTGTGCCCTCTCCCCTCCCTCCACCTCATAAATAAATAAACTCAAGAAAAACTAAAAACTATATATATGCAAGTGTTGGGAGGAGAACTTTTTCTCTGTTACTTTAGGTTCTGAAGGGTGGGCACCTGCAAATTAACTGACCACAGACCAGGAGAAAAGACGTTTATTCACACCTGCACCAATCCTTACTCTGGCACTGACTAGTCAGAGGCAAATGTTTGTATACCAACCTAAAAAAAGTATGTGTGAGGGAAAGGTTAGGGTTTCGGTGGGAAAGTATGAAAGACACTACTGGGGTTTTTAATGCCACTGGAGAGCTGAATTCACACTTTGGAGTGCTAAAGGTCAGTTTTCTTCCAAATAGAAAACTCCCTCGGGGAAGGGTTGATGGCAGCTGTATTTTGGGGAGTATCCACCCAAGGGTAGGCAACGTGTCTGTCATATTAAGAAAGCATGCTGTAGGTTGTCAAATGCTTTTCCTGCATCTATTGACAGGATCATATGGTTCTTATCCTTTCTTTTATTAATGTGATGTATCACACAGATTGGTTTGCAAATACTGAGCCAGCCCTGCAGCCCAGGAGTGAATCCCACTTGATCATGGTGAATAATGCTATTAAGATGCTGTTGAATTCAATTTGCTAGTTTATCTTGGTGAGAATTTTTGCATCCATGTTCATCAGGGACGCTGGCCTGTAGTTTCTCCTTTTTTGTGGGGTCCAGAATGAGTCTGGAAGCTTTCCTTCCGTTTCTGTTTTTTGGAGCAGCTTGAGAAGGATAGGTATTAACTCTGCTTTAAATGTCTGGTAGATGGGGCGCCTGGGTGGCGCAGTCGGTTAAGCGTCCGACTTCAGCCAGGTCACGATCTCGCGGTCCGGGAGTTCGAGCCCCGCGTCAGGCTCTGGGCTGATGGCTCAGAGCCTGGAGCCTGCTTCCGATTCTGTGTCTCCCTCTCTCTCTGCCCCTCCCCGTTCATGCTCTGTCTCTCTCTGTCCCAAAAATAAATAAACGTTGAAAAAAAAATTAAAAAAAAAAAATAAATGTCTGGTAGAATTTCCCTTGGAAGCCATCTGGCCCAGGGCTCTTATTTGTTAGGAGATGTTCGATAGCCGATTCAATTTTTTGGCTGGTTATGGGTCTGTTCAAATTTTCTATTTCTTCCCGTTTGAGTTTTGGTAATGTGGGGGTGTCTAGGAATTCGCCCGTTTCTTCCGGGTTGTCCAGTTTGTTGGCATATCATTTTTCGTAGTATTCTCTGATAATTGTTTCTATTTCTGTGGTGTTGGTTGTCATCTGTCCTTTTTCATTCGTGATCTTATCTATTTAGGTCCTCTCTCTTTTCGTTTTGAGAAGTCTGGCTAGGGTTTTATCAATTTTGTTTATTTTTTCAAAAAACCAGCTCTTAGATTCATTGATCTCTTCTGTTTTTCGGAAGGCAATGTTTCTTTCTGTGGCCACTGATTGTTCAGATGGGTTCAGTTACAAGTAATTTTAGTCCCTTCAAAAGCACTTAATTGCCAGTACAAGGCTCTCCGTGCTCTCTGCCATGCAGACTGTAGAAGCACATGTTGACGTGCAGGTGCACAGCTGAGCCATCCTGAGGGCACAGGAACCTTGGAAAATATCAAGGCTGCAACAGACTCTTTGTGGGCAATAAATAAACAAATAAACCTGGGTTAGTTGAAGCCACTAAGACGTGTTGTCTGCAATTTCTTTGAACACACTTACCAATGAAATGTTAGTTCTTAAAGTTTCCGGTGGGTAAAGTTAGTCTTATCATTCAATTTGATACTTTTCAGATTTTCAGAAAAACTATATGGGTAATGCTGTTCTTGATCATATGTCTTTCTCAGGCTAAAATATGCAAAATTTAAAAGAAATGTGAGAGGGGCACCCGGGTGGCTCAGTCAGTTGGGCCTCCAACTTCAGCTCAGGGCATGATCTCACAGTTTGTGGGTTCAAGCCCCACGTTGGGCTTTCAGCTGACAGCAAGAGCCTGCTTGGGATTCTCTCTCTCCTCTCTCTCTCTGCCCTTCCCTGCTTGCGCGTGCGCTCTCTCTCTCTCTCTCTCTCAAAAATAAACATTAAAAAGTTTTTAAATAAAAAAAATAAATAAAAGAACTGTGGCTATGTAAATAATATAACTCATTTTCTTCAGAGACAGGTACCTATGTGTGTGTAAGTTTGTTCTTAAATTGCAAATTTAAAAATTGACTTATGAATGTGTGATTATAACAAATCCTTACTCTGCAGGTAACTTTTGTTCACTATTACATGAACTAGAAACTAACATTCAACACATTTTTACTGAGTATCATTTTTATATGAGTGCAAAATACATTCTGGCCATTTTTTAGTTCAAAAGGTTGTTCTCTATGAACTCTTGAGTTGAGCAGAAACCCTCTTTGTTAGCGAGGAGGGCATAAAGAACACTGCCTTGATAGTATAAGTAATTATTTTATGATTCCTAATTATAGGGATTTTTGGTCTTGCTCTCCCTGTATTTCAGATTACCTATAGCTCTGTCGTTCGCTGGTCGATTAAGAGTCAGCATGTTCTGATTTATTTTTAGAATTTGAGGAACTCTGTGATCAAAAACCTTTTTTTCCTTTGATTTAATTTTTTTGTTTTGCAACCTAACTTCCTCTTTGGCTCTCGAATGGCACGGTCTATTTTCTAACACTGGCTTCTTTCCCTTCTGCATTATATAGTGTCTGACTTTGCAGGACTATTTACCCAGTAAATGTTGTTCACTGATTGGTAACCTATGATTTCAGTTATTCTGGCATAAATTTAGAACTACTGCGTATCTAGACCCTCTACAACAGCCTGGCATGAAAATGCTAAATGCCACCCTTTAAAAAAATTACATACAAATCACACACACAGGCACACACACACACATCACATTTTATAAGTAAAATTTCATTTAATAATGTTACATTATATTTAAAGAACCAGTTATTAGGATTCAAATAGCTTTGAAGCAGCTCAATTCTCAAACCCCATAATTATGAGTATTACATATGATGTTTTATGCTGGGTTAAGTCTAAAGTCATATGTGGATGTTGCTTACCCTCGTATAGCAATTTGGGCCAAGTGTAGCAATTTGGGCCAAACAATAAAAGTTTAATTCTGTTGGCACACGAAACAGGGGTTAAGGCACTAGATATTTGGAATTTATACCACAGGAAATAAAAGGTCACAGGAAGTTACATTTATCAACCAGTTTTTGCACACTTTAATTATGTAAAAAATTTTTTTAACCACTTTTATTTCCTTATTAAAAAAAAGAATATATTGTGGCTTAAAAAGAATATATCCTGTCTAGCTCTATCAATGTCAATGTCACTATATAAAAGGACATTCTCTACACACATCTTTCCTATAGCTTCCACAGCACCTGTGAGAACCTAGGCCGATGTTGATTCTTCAGTGTTCTGGTACTGGTAGTGTCTGTTTTCTATTCCCAAGTGTGGAGGCGCTTTGAAAAATCGTCTACTCCCATTTCCTTGTTTTACAGATGGCAAAAGAAAGGCTCAGAGAGACAAAACTAACCCAATCAAAGTCGTCAAAAAATAAGAAAGAGTAGTGGAAAATCACACTGGTAGAAAAGATTCCTTCATAATTAATTTGGAAATTCCATGGCTAATCTGGAACTAAATATATCCTGTAAAAGAAAATTCCTTGAATACCATGGATAATGCATTCTAATATCTAACAACCTTCTAGTCAGAAGTGTCATTCTTGAGTGTAATAACCTTTTTTCATGCAAATTAAGATTATTTCCCCTTGTTCGATGCTTAATAGAGATGAATGATAGTCACTTTAATAGTTACAATCACACACGTGCGTATTAAGATATTTTTCAGCAATAACTTATTCTCCATTATTTGTTTGCACGCACTAAAGAATCCAACATCTTTAATTTTCTAGCTTGTCTTTGGTTCCTTTCTCTAGTTGCTGAGCCAGAAATCTGAATATCATGATTTGCTCCTCTATTTTTGTTTTCACTTTCACCTCCAATTAATTACTGAGGTCTTTTTTGGTTTTACTTCCTAAGTAGCCCTCTACTCTCCTAAGTTCAGTGGCACTGCTCTAATTTAAGCCACAGTCATTTTTCATCTGGATTATCACATTTTACCTGATCCATTAGTCAACAGTTATTGCAAAAACAAGCACTTCCCAAATCTTAACAAAACAAACATTTATTTCTTGCTCACCCGTGGACTACAGGTTGGATTGTCTTGGATGGGCAAGGCTCCCTGTGTCTTCTCATTCTGGGATGCAGGCTGAAGGAGCAGCCTCTATCTGGGACTTAAGAGTCTCACGGTCAAGGGCAGAAGGCAAGGCTCATAGAGCCAGATCACGCACAGTTAAACCTTCTGCGCACAGGCGGTATATGTCATATGTCACTAAGATTCTGCTGGCTGTAGTGAGTCTCTTGGCCAAGCTCAAAGTCATTGGGGTTGGGAGGCATACTGTGCCCATAGGTGAATGCGGCAAGGGGAGGGATGGAATAAACAGTTATGAACAAATAACGAATCAACCATGCTTGGTAACCTGAGTTTTGTGTGGTGCTCTCCAGTTCAGCTTCCATACTGTCTATCTCACAAACAGGATCCCACAACACTCAACAACCTTGGGATTATTAAGAGCTGGGATGAGGAAAGAATTAACAACCTCCTCTCTGCATTTATTGAGAGATCGATAGAATTTTCTAGAAGAAGGGAAGAAAAGGAAAACATTCTTGACACTGAGAGTTCCAGAGGATAATCATCTGAACGTTCCTCTGAATGACTAGTTTCTTCTCTTTCTCATAACGTAGAACTATGCAGATAGCTCTTCACTAGAAGGACTCAATTGTAAAGCAATGATTTGTTTTCTTGCCCATCTCTCCCCTGCGCTGGACAACTGTGAACTTATTGATGGCAACAATCATCCCTCTCTCATCTTTGATTACCCAGCACTTAGCACAGTGCCTTGAACATAGTAGGCGCTCAAAATGCTTGAGGGCTGTGTGCCTATGTTCGAAAAAGACTACTTTAGATAAAATAAGGTCCTCTCGATCATTCTGCTGGTCTGATACTATTAGACATTGGCTGGCAAACAGACTGTCCTTATCGAAATCCCATCCCATGCATGTTCCGGAGATACTACTCGTAATTAGTTCTTGTTTAATTGTCTTTACTTACTTCCTCTGCTCACTTGTCTTTACTTAATTTTAAAAAATCACTGTGTCTCCAACTCACTTAGGCATTCAAAATGTTAGCATGCTTTCCGAATCTGGCAGTATCTGTGAGCCTAAGAGAACTCATTATTCAATCCTTACGGATACTTAATACGAATACTTAATACCATGTCCAAGCTTGACCTTTTATTTGCACCTTAGTTATATGCTTTAGTCCAGCTTTGGAATTTAATGCACATCTTCTCTATTTGTTACAAGATAAAGGCTGAGCCCCGTATTGAGTTTTTCACCCATTCCAGGCCCAGGACGCCCCATCGCCCACTATGTGTGTAGCTCCCTTGCCCCTTGTGGGCTAAGCCCACGAGCCTTGGCCAATTATGTCTCTTTGCCATTTTGCAAGCACATTCTGCTCTCCCACACCTCTGGGCTTCGCTTTTGCTGATCTCTTTGCTGGGAAGCTCTCCTCCTTTGCCTTTTCTAGGAAAACCCCACTCACATTTCAAGGCTGTACTCTGTGAAGAGGTCACTAAATCAGCCCCTAGCGCTCGGTAATTGTCAAATGGATAAATGAATGAATCAATCAGTGAATGGGTTATTTCCTCGACAGCTGAGATTTATTTCATATGCATTTGCAACTTCTGTCTTCCATAGGGGTTGTAAGTTTATTTTAAAAAGTTTGGATTTGACATTTTGAATTCATTCTATTTGTCCTTTTCATATTTGAACTTGAGATCAGTAATTCTTTAGCTACTCCCTTTCAGTATCATAATGAAAATTTAATAATATGGTGTTTTTGAAGATGGTCTTCATTTTTCTCCCTATTTGCCATCCTAGTTTAACCAGTTTATAAGCCCAGTGCTGGCGAGGGCTCTAGCGATGTTTATTTTTGTACACATTTAGTTTCTGCCTTCTGAAAATTCAAAACCTAAAACGGACATCATCCTCCCTGAAAAGTCTTAGTATGACAGATAGACCTGTCATAGTGTGAATATCAAGGGAATACAGAATGCATCTTTCCTCTCAAATTACAGATGGGCTGTTATTATTATAAAAAATAAGAGGAAAATACAGAATTGTATATTTTAAGAAGATGTGGTAAGTGGAAGAAATCAGTGAGAGAGGCTGATAACCCAGTAGAAAAAAGGGCACTTTGGGAAGTCTCCACTCTAGCAGAGACATCTTACGCCTGAACTCTGGAATCAGCCACTTGGGTCTGAATTTGAGCTCCACTACTTGGCCTGAGCAAGTGACTGAAGCTCCCCCTGCCTCAGTTGTCTAAACTGCAAGATTGGGAGTAGTAACAGTGCACATCGCAGGGTTATTATCGGGACCAAATGAGTTAATATATGTAAAGGATTTAAAATAGTGCTGGCCATATTTAAGGGCTATGAAAGTGTTATTTCTGCTTCGGAATTTTTCCACTTTTTTTACTCTCCCACTTCTGGGTTTCCACTGGGAAAAGAGAAAACAGTTATGAGGACTTGAAGTTCTGCATGGTTGCAAGCTAATCAGATTCCGTCCATTCTCCCATCCTCCGCTCTCCGTTCTCCCACCCACAACCATTTGAGGATGCTGCCCTCTGCTGGCCAGTTGGAACCGCGCTATATGGCTCAGTCCGTCCTGCTCCTGCCAGAGTTTTCTTTGTCTCCACCTTTCTGTAACTTAGAAATTAATCAGAAGTTAATGTATTTTCTTCTGGGTATTACTTAAAACATACTAAATCACAGAAGCATACAGATTTCAAAAATTGGAATGAAAATTAAATATTGTAATTTTTATTTGAATGGTTAGAAACTATTAAAAAATAATGTATGCGATTACAAAATGCATCCCCTGAGTCCTTTTATTGATATGTTTGAAAATGAGATAAATAATAGCCAAGTATCTTGCTTGATCTGAGCATCAAGTAGATATCTCTTTGATACTGACTTAGGTAGGCATTCCTTTCAGAAAAAAATAATTATGAGGGCTAGTACAGGTGTTATATATTTCACATTACAATTTAAAATCTTGCGTTACATCTTAGGATTTTGGCAAAACGTTTTCCAGAATTGAGGAGACAAAAATTGTAGTTACTAAAATTCGAACTTATGCATGTGTACGAGGTCTGTTCATATTATAGGTTTTGCGTTGTTTATTATCAAAGCATCTTTACTCACCGTCTGAATTGCCTAAGCCCTATTTCTTCAAGAATCTCATTTACAGACATTTTTTTTTTCAAATAAAATTATAGGAAACTGTCCTTTGCTAATTCTTTAGAAAAACTTACATAAGTCTGGAATGCAGTTTGATGAAGTCAGCTCACCTCTGCTGGATGAACTGTTATGTAATTTCCAACACCAAAAAAGGAACATCAGAAGATCGCTGACTATTTATTTACACATTTGTTATCGTTTCTGCTTGAGAATAAAGAATGAGTTTGAACTCGAAAAGCGGAGCCTGCAGGAAGCCTCATCAGTCTCTCCACACTTCTGCTGTCATTCCTATTGTAGGGGAGACATTATTCAAACCGCAGGCTCCAAACTCCCAGGTAACTGGAGCCAGCAGGGAGCTCTGTTTGATATCAAGTATGTTCTTTATCAACGTTTTTGTTGTGATGGGAAGAAATGAACTAACTTTACTTTTATCTTGCCCTGTTTTAACATAACCCAGTAGGTGAATGCTTTATTGGTGTGCCTTGGCTAAACCCTTTGATACAGACTGACTTTGTGGTCATAAATTTTCCATATACAAAAAAAATTAATGGCTTTTTTTCACCTATCCATACCAACCAGAAAGTATTACGCGTTCATAGGTTTTTATTAAAGCCGTGTTTAAAGTTTTGCTAATAGGAATGGCCACACGGAAAACACATTTTGATTTTTCTTATTCGAATCTGGGAGACAGAAACCCCTTTGCCATCCGACAGAGAACCAGACATAACAATGCGATCCTGAACTTTGGGGTCAACGTTGTAGACTCTACTGAACATTTCGTCTCAGTGCTTTTTTGTATCAGAAGACTTGGCTAAGATAAGAAAATGAAGTGTCTTTATTTTTTCCTCCTCAAGTGGCTGGTTTTCAACGAGCAAACTAGCAGTGCTTGTGTTGTAGAGTTCATTAACAAATATACTTCCAATGCTTGTTTTTGACACATCATTAAGCCATATATTAAATCTACTCTGTTCTGTGTAGAATGTTGTTTGCGTAATCTTGTTTGGATTCAGTGTCTGTGATTTCTGGGGTAGAAGCCAAAAGAATAAAACATAGAAGCTTTAAGCGACACACAGATTTCGAGTGATCGTAAACTCATGACTTAATCCTTCCTGTACTGTTTTCTGGGAGGCTTGGTCTATTTTGGATGCTGGGTTTGTTACAGATCTCCAGATGCCAAATAATCTAAGGCAAGGAATTCAGATCCTAGCAGAAAGAAGCAAAATAGCATAAGGAAATGTTGCTACTTTATTTTAGCCCAACATTTAAGATTTTATAGTACTTTTCTCAATTTATAACTTGGAGGTAATTCCAATACCCATTATTTCAGGGCTGTCTTCATTCCAATATGAGAGTCATCACATATATTTAAACTTTTAATGACCTCACCCAGAACCATTGTAATCTCACAATTCAGAATGAATGTACAGAGCAAACCGTTGCCTGACATTATTGTCAGGATATTTACAGACTATTACTGAAAGGGAATCATTACAAAGAAAGAAGAATGTTTTTTCTTACTGGATTTTTCATTTTATTTTTAAATTTTTCTAAAATGCTTACTTATTTTGAGAGAGACAGAGAGAGAGAGAGAGCACACGTGTGTGAGCCAGAGGGGCTGAGAGAGAGGGAGAGAGAGAATCCCAAGTGGTTTCTGCAGTGTCAGCACAGAGTCCAACATGGGGCTCCATCCCATGAACGGTGAGATCACGACCTGAGCTGAAATCAAGATCTGAATGCTCAACCAACTGAACCACCCAGGCACCCCCTGGCTTTCTCATTTTAAAGCAGAGCGTCTCATTCTCGGTGCTATTGGCATTTGGGGACTAATTCTTTTTCATAAGGGCCAGTCCTGTGTATCGTAGAATGTTTAGCAGCATCCCTGGCCTTTGTCCCCAGATGCCAGTCATGGCTCTTGTTCTTTGTTACAACCAAAAATGTCTTTCGATATTGCCCAGTTGCCCCCCTACCCAAGGGACTAAATCCGTGCTCCCCTCTAGCAGAACCATGGTTCTAAACCAATAAACTGTGCTCCCCATTACTCTTCTGCCAACATCTCCAGTCAGGACATTGCCATTTTGCATGACTTCCAAGACCAGATGTAAGATATATAGTCACAAGCTATGCGTCTCCTTATTTTTCCACTTCTTTTCCATTCCTCACCTCTACCTGTAACATACTTCCCTGTAAATTCACACACGTTGTAGCTAAATCTTCATCTTATTATGGTGGCTCTCAGGGGAGAAACAAGGACTGAATGGGACCATGGAAAGCATAGAGCTGGAGGCACCAATAGACCTTTGTTTGCTCTCTGATTACTCTCTGTAAGCCTAAATTAGCTCGTCTTTGAAAGAATGGCCCCTAGCTTCATTGGTGTTACAGAACGGTGGAAGGAACTGACCTAAAAGGAAACAAATCTGTAGATCATTTTCTTTTGTACAGGCATTAAGTAGGGGCTGTATGTAGATGAGCTCACTAGCTCTTTCCAATACTGAGGTCCCCCTTTCACCTGTAAAGGAACCGAGCTCCTGGAAGACAAAATAACTTTCACAAGGTCACGCAGGTGTTGAGAAGTCAGCTGTGCTTTCAAGATACCTAACACCCTTCACATGGCTCCTGAAGAAAGGCAAGTTCTCAGATAGTATTTATTCACTTGTCATAAGGAGGGTCAACACACAGTCTGTTGAAGTTTTCGTCCATCAAAAGACAAATCTAACCAGGTATTAATCCTGCCCATAATAATCCAAAATGTTCTGGTAAATTTAGAATTATCGTCAGAGTCCTGGTCCTTCTTATCTTGGTAAGTTTTGTATAAACCTTAATTCAATCAGCTAGAACGTCTATGTGGATGGGAGTTAGTTAAGCATATTTGCCAGAATGAGTGTTTGTTTCTGTGGCTCCTGGTTATTCCTTCTGTTTTGGTTGCTTTCACATTTGTGTTCTATTTGTAAGTGCTAGGAGCCATGTTGCAAACAGATGCAAAATTAGATCTGTGAGAGAATCCTTGAGGTGTTGGAGGTGGACTTTTGACACCCGTTTTTGAAGGAAACGGGTGAAAGCAAATTATGTTTCTCAGATAAAAAAATACATTTTCAAGTAGAAAGGAACTCTGAGCAGGAGTGAGGTCAAAAGAAAAAAATTAAGCTGGCTGAATTTTTCTCAGGGCATTTTTTATTTTGATTGTTTCTATTGGAACGTGATATGAAAATGTCTCGGTATTGGGGGCCAAGCACAGAGCAGAGAGAAAAGTTCCGTGGCTTTCCGGAGAGCGGGAATCCATGTTGGAACCATGCCCTATTGTGTGCGTCTTCACCTTCCTACTGGAGTACTTCCGGTCAGGAACCTTCAGGAGATCTCAGCACATGTGTCCGCAGCCAGAGGAAGCAGGGGAATGGTTTACCAGCAGCAAATGGCAGAACCTGTTGGAAAGATGGGGCAGCGATCCAAAGGGCATCATGGAGGCCAGGCTTTCCACCTGGGTCTTCCCCCTCACCTGTTCCACTTTGTCTCTTTGCACTCTTTCAGCTGTAAAAACACAATTTTATTCTTAGATTTCTGTCATCCCGGAGCTGGAAGTCTTCTACATTCAAAGCTTAAAATAATTCTTTTAAAACCCTTTAAAGTCCATGTAATCTTTTGTCCGGGAGAAAAAATTTTCTGTGGAGAAGAACCAAAAGAAGTGGATCCCCTGTGGTCAAAGCTGGCTGTGCACGGCTGCAGCTCACCCCGTTGTACACCCACTCGGATGTGCGCCCCCTGAACGTCCCTGGGTCTCCTGGGAACACTGCATCTAAACCTCAGGCAGTAGAAAGCCCTCACTGGTGAGGGAACCATTGCGGGCTTATCTGTGTGGGATGTGCCACATCTGGACCCCTTGCCTCTCTGCACAGGATCAGGGAGAAGGTCGTTGGTCACCAGACCACCTCTGCTGGGACTTCAGGCCTCCTCTGAGGAAACAAGCGTTCAGGATTGTGGGGTGTGCAAGACTACATTCTGGTGGCTTTCATACTGGTCACAGGGGCTTCTGTAAATGCTCCCCCGGGTTTCAGTTACAATCATAGGTCCTACCAAGTAGCTTTCAGAAATACATGAAAGGTCCTACCAAGTAGCTTTTAGAAATATGTAGAGGTTTTCGTTTTGAAATGCTGCCTGTAGTTTATCCAACTCTTATGATACTGTTTCTGTGTGGCAACATTTATAATCATATACCCATTTCAGAGAAAGGGAGGCAAGGCACAGAAGGATAAGAGTCACCAACAAATGGTGGCCACGTCAGATCATGAATTCCTGAGTGATTTTCTAATATCAGGTTCAAATGGCACTTATGAATATTTTTAATTTGTGAAAACAATTATGCTGTCAGTTGGCATTGGTAACCTTGGAGACCAAAATTTAATAAGATGGAGAACATACCAAACAAGAGAGAAAAATGTGTGAAAAATTAAAATGACATACCGAGGAGGACAGGGTGTTGTAAAGTCCGTTTACGCAGACTGTGCTGGGGCCAAACGAAATATGGCCTCGACTCACCAGAAAGAATTTCAAATTTTTATAGAAACTCACTTCATAAATATAAAATTATACTTTTATATTTATATGTGCCGTTTTTCTATAAACTTTAATATTTGTGGCCTGTGTTTTCAGCTGTCATGTCTTTTATTTATGCTTGAATTTGAACGGCTCTCAATGTAGAATTGTCAGCTTTCAAAAGTCCTGAATGAAATTCCTTAACTTCAAATCCAACTTATCACTTAGCCTGTTTTTGGCAAGGCATAAAAGACAGACATCGATCTGCTTTCCAAGAGAACAATGATTCGTCGGATGCGTCAGTGGGCCTTAGAGATCAACCACGCTAGGAAGCAGTTCAGTGTTTATATTATTATTTCTCATTTCACGTCCGTGATTCTGAAATCCCTTCTCTTTCTACATGAAGTGAGAAAATATATTTTCAATCACAACAGTAACCATATACTTACCAGGACATTGCTGGAATTGAAGTGTGTGTGTGTGTGTGTGTGTGCGCGCGCGCGTATGTGTGTGTGTTTTCTTCACTCTAAAATTATTCCGAACCTATGAGGGAATTTGGAGGGCCTGATAGAGCGCAACCCCATGAATATCTTGCTGTGATGGTAGCACACGCTCTGAGAACCTGATTAACAGCTTGACCGGTCAGCCTCTGGCTCCCACAGCCAGTGGCTCTGGCCGCGGCTCTCAGGCATGAGAAGTGGGTTCTTCCAAAAGCAAACAACCTTCGACCCACGGTCTTCATTTGGGCCCATCAGGTCAACAGTTGTTTCACAGAACATCGGCAATTGTCTTTCTCCTCGTTGTCAGGAGCCTCTTGAAACCTTATACGAGGATAATTAAGTGGTGAATAAGGGTCAATGTGGACAAATAAATCAAACTGATAGTTTGAACACAGACTGATTGAGCAAAAACAAGGAATTCTGCCATGGCTGTTATTGCAGTGCTTGATGTTAACGGGACTTTGTTAACATCACATCCAAAGGCAGCAAGTGGGAAAGCTTTGTGTGGAATCAAAGGCTGAGCAAAGAGACATGGGATTTAATTGTTCAGCTTTATTTTTGAAATAAAGACATACAGCGCATCCATTTAGTTGACTTTAATGGAGCACAAAACCAAACCCATTCTTTAGCATGCTAATTGCTTTAGAAGATGCTTTCCTCTTGTATCACAGAGATGCAAGAAATACCAGGGGAATCGGCAGACTTTTGGAAGTTCAGAGTTAAAAAATATGATGACAAGCTCAGTCCCCATATCTGATGAGACAGATGAACTCTACCAGTAAATACAATGCAGTCTTATAAATATTGTAAGTCATGTATTGCAAATCTACTAGTGGTAAATGTTTATATGGTAATAAAACCATTGAAATCAAATATATTAACTTATGGAAGAGATTTTGCTGGCAAAGGGCAGCCCAGCATCAGGAAAAGAGCAGGAGAAAATGGACGAGAAGGACAGAGAGAAGCCTTCAAAAGGCTGCTCTGGGTCTACAGAGTTGTTCAAAGGGGGAAAGAATGATTAGAAAATAAACACAACACGGAATCTTGTAGTGAGAATAAAGGGTGTTTTCCTGATGTTCACATTTTAACTTCACTACCCACCAAGCATGTTGCAGAAATAAATATGGAGTTGAAACTATTATTTTATGTTACGTTAATTATCTCAATTTTTTTCCAGCTCTTGTCCCAGCTTACCAGGTGGGGTTTCCGTCACGTGGTGCAGGACATGGGGTTTAATAACATAGCACAGAGTTCCTCACACGTGAATTGCATGGACCTCTCACATGGTAGCATTTGATGGTCTCATCTAGAAAGCAAAGGGAGTTAAGTTTGAGACATCGACTGGTTAAAATACAGACGTTGTTATCATTATTATCTCATATTCTTATCAAGCAATTAATGAGTTTTTTTCATAAAGAAAACCACTGTTTCACTTCATTCAATGAACAAATCTACAGAGAAAAGTGAGAAATTAGCTACTTGTACTCTTCCGTGCATTTTCTATCTCGTGTTTAGGTCACTGGAAGAAGTTGGCAATATGGTAAACAGCCATTGCCAACAGTAATTAATGAATTTCAAGACATTTTAAATGGCATTTGTTTGAAAGCATTGAGTACACACCCATTCCCATGTGTAGGCATCTATCTTCATTTGTTTAAGACCAGTCATAAATACCCATATGCTTAGATTAATGAAAATAACACTATCTGTCATTAATGTTAATATAAAGTAGCTATCAAAAGCAAATTGTGAGCGGGGGAGGTGGCTAGTTATTTCAGTGCTCCTGAGTTTTTTCCCCCATAAAGAATTTCCCATAAAGAATCTAAGAGAAGCTCGCCTGTGAGCCGCCTACCCTGAGAAAGTGGGCTGAGAAAGGTGTAATGCATTATGGAGAGAGATGAAGGCAAGCTCACACCATATCCAATCAGGCTTTTTCTTAAAGGTCAGGACATTCTGTCTGGGTCCATTTGTGTTTTTTGATTCTGCCGTTTCACTATTCAGGAACACAATGTAACTGTCAGTCTCAACAACAGTTCCGAGCTCCGCTGGCTCCGCTGCTCTCGGGGTAACATACAATATTTCACATCCACAAAACAATTCGGCGTCTGCGTGGGCAAACCATATGATGACCACGGGGAGCAATATGGTCACACCCTACTGAGCACTCTTAAGGAGACTCTGTAAAGAACTACATCTAAAAAAGAATAAGGCTCTGCTCTTCTGTGTGCTTCTGCGTACTTGCCAAGTAGCATTTTAATGTTAAGTTTCCATCAGCAGAAGTCAAATGCAAATGTCCCTCCCTCTCCTACATCTCAGTAGATAAAGACAGCTTTACTGCTCTGCAAAGCATTTGCGGTCATGGAGTTCGGAAGGGGATAGATATTAGAAATAATTTAGCACGTTAATGATGGCCTTGTTGAATTTCCCCCGTGTGTGTTTTGTTATATTATTTATTTTTCTCCCCAAACAAAATCAGACACCAGCTCAAATTTATAAGGGCGGAGGATGGGTTCTGGGAGTCTAGGGAGAGCAGAGAACCAACATCCTGTCTAACATAATTTTTAACCAGTGAGATCTGAACGGAGCTCTGGAGAATTAATGCATATGGTACATTTCCAAAGGATTTGGCCTAGAATGCTACTTGTTTGACCAGCTGATTGATTTAAGTTACAGTCTGGTCTGTTGCTTCACTCAGAGGAAGATTAAATGAAGCTATTATTTACATAAATGACAACGAAGAAACCATAAAGAAAAGAAAAAGCTTATCTTCTTAGGCACACAGATCAGCCCATTTCCCTCCTAGTCAATATTTATTCTTATTGCTGGATCTCCAATTTCTATTCTTTCTTTACCCAGGTATCATCATGAATTCATTTTCTCCGTGAATTTATTTTTTAGGAATTTAAAAACGAATTTCTAGTTCTATGCTCATAACACACACAGTGATTGTCTACGTGTCTACACCTATTCTTGTGAGAACATGTGCCAGATTATGATTATGTGGTTTTTCTTTCTGGTTGATTGCAATCTATGATAAAAGCCAGTGAGACTTAACCACAAATGATGTACCTTTGGTTTAAGAGTGCATTTTTGTGTTTTTCTCAAGTAGTGTTCTGTCACCTGATGTTATAGGATTTTGTCACGCAAATTTTAATTTTAGTGAATCAGTGAAACCACAATGTGAAAAACGGACTCTGGAGAAACTGGAAAACGGTACACTTTTCTCAATTTGTCTCTTGTCCTGAAATTCTACTCCATGTTACCTTACAGTAGATACATCCGTTACCTTCAATATTGATGGAAAGTACCAGTCTCAGCGAATCTTTTCTTGTCTAAATTGACAGCTCAGTACTTAGCAGAGATTATAATAAAGAGTATTTTGAAAGTGTAGTAAGAATTAGTTGGAAAAAGTGAACGAAGGAGAAATCCACAGTTGATTGTGAAGGGGCCGCAAACCCGTTGACAGGCTGAATCCTGTTGAGGATAACCATCCCATTTCCCTGCAACAGGGCTTCCTGCCAGGACAACTGAAGTTAAATACTAGGTTTGAGTGTGTTGGTTGCAGTGTGTATAACCCAGGTCTTGAAAGCTCAAAAAAGTGGTTAGGGGCCCGGCCGGAGTAGTAGAGGTGCAAGATAGGAGGTTGTGAGCTTGCACCTGCCCCCCGCAAATGCCAGTCTGTTGCCAAGTGGAAGTGACCATTGTAGGACTTTTGTCAGAATTCCCTTTCTCCCCGCCCCCCCCCAAAGACATTATTTGTGGTGACATACTAATGAACTATATCTGGGGCTTCTTTCAACCTGCTGGATGCCAGTATGTGATCCAGGGGCATACGAGATAAGACTCTCCTTAGTTCTTAATGACATCATTTATTTATGCGAAGTCTTGCGTTGGGCCGCGAGTTAGATGGCAAAATGGTGAATTATTTTAACAAAGGCCTGGATCTTCTTCTAAGTTTAGAGGAATTGAATGTCTTCTCCAGGAAGCAATAAGGAAACTAGGCTTTTCAACAGCTTCTTTGAGACAGTCACCATATAGCTTCCTAAGTCGTTTAAAGGACACGCATTGAATTATGAATTCCTAGAACATCAACATGGTGCAGACTACTGGTTGTCTCGTAAGATCCCTTTCCCTTTCTCCCTGGGTACATAACTGTGAGGCTAGAGCCTGCATTTCCTGCTCTCCCTTACGGTTCGATGTGATCCGGTTCTCCCCGAAAGAAGGCCAAAGGGATGTGATGAGCGCCGTCTCAAGGCCTGGAGCTTTACGCACGGGGCTGCCTTGTCCACATCCTCTTTTTCTTTTCTACTGGCTGAATCTAGACATGGTGGTGACCCCGTTCCAACCGTGATAACTGTTCCCCCGGGGGGTGTGATGAAGCAACGTGGAACATTCTGGGTGTCTTAAACCTGTTCAGAGCCGAACTGTCCCTCAGACCTGGACCTCTCACTGCAGGAGTGTTAGCTTCTACCTTTTTAATTTTTAAAAAATATTTATTTATTTTTGACAGAGAGAGAGAGAGAGAGAGAGAGACACGGAGCATGAGTGGGGGGGAGGGGTGGTAGAGAGAGAGGGAGACACAGAATCCGAAGCAGGCCCCAGGCTCTGAGCTGTCAGCACAGAGCCCGACGCCGGGCTCGAACTCACAGACTGCGAGATCGTGACCTGAGCCGAAGTCGGCCGCTCTACTGACTGAGCCACCCAGGCGCCCTGCTTCCACCTTTTTAGAATCACAGTGCTTTGGGGTCGCTGTGCTACAGGAGCTTAGCGTTGTTCCAAGGAATACATTCAGGCACATCTCTTTTAAAGGAAGTTACAAAAATATATTTTAACCCCAAACAGAAATAATTTGTGGTCAATGTATATCACTGTGTTCCTCTATTATCATGTATTATTGAAAACGGATTATGGTCCTTCAGGGAGGCAAAAGTCCTTAAGTGAGCAACTCGGTTTTGCAAAATACAGAGCGTGTCAACAAATAACTGTCAAATATGACTCATGCTTGTTTTCTTACATAGGTCTTATAATGTAATCATAGCTATCCTTTTATTTTTAACAAAAATGAACAATTAAGATATTTCTCTGAAGGATCCATCAAATAGAAATTTAGCATAAATTTACTCAGTTGTTCTTAGTGACCAGCTTTATGTCTGGCAAAAATTTGAAAGAATGACCCACAATGTCTTTCTGGCCAGATCAGAGGCCATTCTCATTTGCCATCAAGAAACTCAGGAATCAAGAGGAATGGAACCACTCATTTTAAACACAATTTTATTTCTTTTTGCTCTCCCTATGCCCTTGGCTCCCACCAGTTTACTACCTTTCCTAAGATTAATTTCAGATGCCAAAGGGCAAGCACAGCAGAGTCAAAATGAGTGTTCGCCAATTAAAATGGCCAGGCCTTTCACATCTAATTCATGTTAGAACGACTGGAGACCTATCATTGTAATTATGACTAAACATCTCAGAATGAAGAGCCATGAGGTGATACCCTATCAATCTTCTCTCTACAAACTTCCTGCCCCCACCCCACCTGGCGCATGAGCAGTGAATGTATTTATTACATTGAAGAGACTCAACAAACGATGTGAGGTAGGGGTTGATGTGCACAAACAGTGATAGCATGCAACCACTGTATTAGTTGACTGTGTTCTGTATGTTATGTGTGTCAGTCTGACACACACACACACACACACACACACACAAAACAAACAACAACAACAAAAAAAACGCCATCCTGATTCTATGCGACTGGCCCTGATGGCTTGGCATGGCATGCTACTTCTTTTCTAACCCCTTGCCTTCAACTTTGTTTCCCAGAATAAAATATTTTTCATGCCTCTGCTCTGTCATTGATAGAATGAGCAGACGGTTTATTTCCATCAGTCTTCAACAAAGACATCAATTAGAGCATCTTTTCCCAGGTCAGAATGGTTCGATGACTATGGGACATGATGAGTTTTGGTTTTGTTTTCTGTATTGGAAACCGGAGGTAAGGAAACTCATCCCATCTAGAATTTTTTGAAACTCCTTTTCAAACTGTTTTCTTCAAGTCCATGCTTAGTCTCTCTAATCCCTCCTCGTTCTATCAGAACGAGACCGTTGTTTAGAGCTTTTATCATAAAAAGGGTTGTATTTTTGTCAAATGTGCTTTTTGCATCTATTGAGATGATCATATTTTTTGTCCTTTGTTTTGTTAATATGGTATATCGCATTGACTGATTTGTAGATGTTAAACCATGCTTGTATCCCTGGAATAAATATCACTTGGTCATAGTGTATGATCCTTTTAATGTATTGTTGAATTCAGTTTGCTAATTTTTAAATTTTTTTAATGTTTATTTATTTTTGAGAGAGAGAGAGAGTGGGGGAGAGGCAGAGAGAGAGACACACACACAGAATCTGAAGCAGGATCCAGACTCTGAGCTGTCAGCACAGAATCCCACCTGGGGGTCGAACCCATGAACCATGAGATCACGATTTGAGCCGAAGTTACACGCTTCACTGACTGAGCCACCCAGGCACCCCTACTTTACTATTTTTTTTTTAATTAAGTAAGTTCTACACTCAACATGGGACTTGAACTCACAACCCCGAGATCAAGAGTCCCATGCTCTACTAACTGAGCCAGCCAGGCACCCTCAGTTTGCTGATATTTTGTTGAGAATTTTTGCATCTATGTTCATCAGAGATAATGGCCTATAATTTTTTTTTTCTTGTGACATCTTTGTCTCGTTCTGGCATCAGGGTAATGCGGGCTTTGTAAAATGAATGTGGAAGAATTCCCACCTCTTCTGTTTTTGGGGGAGAAATTGAGAAGTATTAGTACTAATTCTTCTTTGAATGTTTGGTGCAATTCACCAGTGAAGCTGTCTGCTCCTGAACTTTTGTTTGTTGGGAGGTTTTTGATTACTCATTCAATAACCATACTAGCAATCAACCTGTTTAGATTCTTTATTGCATCATGATTCAGTCTTGGTAAGTTGTATGCATCCAGGAATTTATCCATTTCTTCTATGCTATTTAATTTGTTGGCATATAATTGTTCACAGTAGTCTCTTATGATCCTTTGTATTTCTGTGGTATCAGTTGTAACATCTCTTCTTTCAGTTTTGATTTTATTTTTGAGTCCGCTCTCTTTTTTTCTTGGTAATTCTAACTAAAGGTTCATCAATTTTATCTTTTAAAAGAACCAACTCTTAGTTTCATTGATCTTTCCTAGTGTACTTTTAGTCTACTTCATTTATTTCTGCTCTGATCTTTATTATTTCCGTCCATCTACTAACATTGGCCTTCATTTGTTCTTTTTCGAGTTTCTTGAGGTGTAAAGTTAGATTGTTTTTCTGAGACTTTTCGTGTTTCCCGAGGTAGGCATTTATTGCTATAAACTTTCCCCTTAGAACTGCTTTTGCTGCATCCTGTAAATTATGGTAAGTCACATTTCCATTTTTGTTTGTCTCAAGGTGTTTTCTGATCTCTCTTTTAATTTTTTCTTTGACCCACTGGATGCCCGGTAGCATGTTGTTTAATCTTCACATATTTGTGAATTTTCCAATTTTTTTCATGTAATTAATTTCCAGTTTCATATTGTTGTGGTCAGAAAATTCCAATGATGTGTTTTACAGACAATGATAGACACATACCATATAATTTCCTTTATATGTGGAATCTATAAACAAACGAACAAATAAATAAATACCAAGTTCGCAGATACAATGAACAGATTGGTGGTTCCCAGAGGTGGGGGATGTGGGGTGGAAAAAATAGGTGAATTTGGGCTTTTTAAAATTTAAATAAATTGAATAATAATAATAATAATAATAATAAAGAACCAGATCGTTTACTAAATCCTCAACACTTTTTATTGATATAAAGTCCCCCAGTCTATATGTAAAATTATGAAAAATACTGTAAACTACTACTTTGATAAAAGTCAAAAGAAATAGATATTTTCTCTACTTAAGTGACATTAAAATATCTATTCAGAGCAATAACTATATACCAGTTAAACAAATTCTATCAACTTTGGATGTTGTAACAAAAGATTACTTTTAGGTTCAAAAGGTCCTTCTTCTAGTTAACCTTCACCAGAGTTGCACACGCAGATCCTTGCTGGGCCCTGTGCAAAAACTTAAGAGCCAGAGGGTGGCTTGAGAGATGGGTAGCTCTAAATTCAAACCTCTGGTATGAAACCTACCAGGTGGGTGTTCTTGGAGAGTGCCATAAACCCTTTCTACTCTCAGCTTCCTTCTTTCCGGTGAGAGACTGAGCAACAATCATTTCTAGCTCACGAGGTTGCCATGAATCATCGATGAGATCCCCTAAGTCAGGAGCCCTGCACAGGGACAGGCGATTACTACAAGACCAATGTGTGTTGTTTCCCACCTCCTGCCAGATTAATTAATGATCCTTACTCAGTAGAGTCTTGGTGAGATTGATTATCTTTGGCCTTCTCATTTCATTGTTGGAAGCACCAAGTACTAGATGTTTCCATTTCTTCTACATTATAGAGCAGATAACAATAAGGAGCAAAGGCTCAGATTCATAGCCTAGCCTCTCCTGGTTTCTAACCTATGTTATTCTGCTTGTGGTTGCCCTTTGGAGGCTGCAGGTAAGAATACTTGTAGTCTGCCCTCATATAATGTTTCTTTCTTTCTTTTTTAAAGGTTACTTATTTAGAGAGACAGAATGAAACAGGGGAGGGGCAGAGAGAGAGGGGGCAGACAGGGGATCCGAGGCAGGCTCTGTGCTGATAGAAGAGAGCCCTATGTGGGGCTCAAACTCATGAACCGTGAGACCATGACCTGAGCCAAAGTTGATGCTTAACTAACTAACTAACTGAGCCACCCAGGTGCCCCTCAAATAATCTTCTGGATAGGAATTTTTCACTGATGTGAACTCTTTCCTCTACCCAAACTGGCCTCTTTATCTGCCATGAGACTTTGAATCTTTATTTTCTTCATGCTCTTTGTTCATATACCCCATTCGTCTTGAATGGCTTTGCTTCTCTTTCTGCTTAGATGATCTTACTAAGCTGTCTTCCACACTGCAGCTCACCTGCTTCCTTGATGAAGTCCTTCCTAATATTGCATCTGGAGTGCTCTCAAGTTCTTATATGTTCCCAGAATGCTTCTGGCACTTTATTACTCGACTGGCATTCAACATTTGCTGTCTTCTATTAAACTAGTAGAGTGTGGCAGAAAAACCCTGGCCAAGGTGTCAGCAGGCCTGAGTCCTGGGCCTGACACAAAATATCACACACTCATTGTAACCTTGGTTTCCTTGTCTGTAAAGCTGAGGTAATAATACTCAAGTGAATTGCTTTGACAACCAAAAGAAATGTTAAAACATTTTACAAGTAATAAAATGCTATACAAGAGAAGGCATTATTACTGTTACAAGCATGCATGTTTTATCGTTTTCGCCCCAAATACTCTGCGCGGTGTCTTGAATATCATATGTAATGTCAATAAAATAAATGAATGAATCAATTTCTGGAGAATTGAACTCGCATTTCTGGACCCACTTCTGCCAGCTTCAGGAGCTTCAGCCTGACATTTGAATTCTGTTCATTCTTTTATAAAATGAGAGGGTTTGTCTAGAGTCTAAACTTATGGCTCTCCACCCAACGTGTATACTGGAGACCCAGGGGAGCTTTTAAAAAATGCACATGCCTGGGTCCCGCCTTAAACCAATCCAGATTCTCTGGAAGTAAGGCTCATGCATAGGCATGAAAACCTTTTGTTTTTAATTCAAAAAAAATACAAACTTACAGAAAAGTTGGAAATACAGAATGAAGGACTTTTGTCCCCCCGAGTCATTTAGAGCCAGTTGCCCACCTAATTCATCACTCCTGAATGCTTTATTTTTTTATTTAAAAAAAATTTTTTTTAACGTTTATTTTTTATTTTTGAAACAGAGAGAGACAGAGCATGAACAGGGGAGGGGCAGAGAGAGAGGGAGACACAGAATCTGAAACAGGCTCCAGGCTCTGAGCTGTCAGCACAGAGCCCGACGCGGGGCTCGAACTCACAGACCGTGAGATTGTGACCTGAGCCGAAGTCGGACACTTAACCGACCAAGCCACCCAGGCGCCCCACTCCTCAATACTTTAGCCCAAATTTCCTCTAAACAAGGACATTCTTCAATACAGGTGCAACATAACCATCAGAATCAAACAATTAACATGTATGCATTCAAGATCCTGTTCAAGTTTCACCCATGGCTTCAAAAATGTCTACCTGTTCAGAAGCACGCCTTGCATGCAGCTGTCATGTCTCTTTAGTCTCCGTTAGACCAGAACAGTTCTTCAGTATTTCCTATACTTTCCCGACCTTGACACTTTTGAAGATTACAAGCCATTTATTTCGTAGAATGTCCTTCTGTTCGGGTTGGTCTGACCCTTCCTCATGATTACATTCAAGTAACACATGTTGGACAAGCATATCACAGAGATGATGCTGGTTCTTCCTGTTGAGGAGAATGACTTCCATTTGTGCCACTGTTGATGAGGTTCACTAGATGGTGTGATTAGGGTGAAGTCAGCCAGCTTCCCCACTGGGAAGTTAATCTTTCTCCCCTTTGTAATGAAAACATATTTCGTGGGAAGATCCTCCAAAATTGTGTAAGTCTCTTGTACCTTAGCAAACTTCATGTATTCATGTATTCACATCTATATGTTTTCACAATTTCCTATTTTATTCAATGAGTTTTAATACATTAATATCATTGTTTATTCTGATGCTCAGTCGTCCCCACTTTGGCCGATGGCAGCTCCATGAAGTTGGCCCCTGTGTCTTTTTCATACGTCACCGAAGTTCTTTGAGCGCTTCCTGCTTTCTGGCACAGTAAGTTGTCCCAGGCATCTGGAACATCGTCTGATACTTTCCCTGCCCCGGCCCTGGATCAGCCATCTCTCCAAGGATCATTGGCTCCTTTCAGCAGAGAAGAGTATTCGAAGGCAAGCTCAGGGTGCCAAGTATGATCATTGGCGTCGCACTATTGGGGCTCCTACGACCTTCCAGGATACAGGTCAGGAATGCGAGAATCTATGAATATGTGCAAACCCACACTCTTATATCTCTCTCTTCTAGCTATATATTTTTGAAGCCAAGAGTTTTACACTAATTCCAACTCTAATCCAAGGCAACAGGTTTATCTGAGTTTTTTCCCTTTCAACTCATTCTCATGTTCAGGAGTTTAGGAATTTAAAACCAACAGCAACAATCTAGAGATTTCCTTCACTTTCATTGACTGCCAAACCGAAGATTAAAATCACAAAATTGTTGAACATGATACATTTCTTTTTTGTAGCTCTATTCCATTAGAGTTCTTTAAAAATACACACACACACATACACACACCTACACATTTTTAAGCTAAGAAAAAGCACATTCTACCAGATATTTTAGTATTGTTTTTATACAATACTATATATATAAATACTATATACTATATATAGTATATATACTATATACTATAAATATATATATATTTTATGGATCCGTCCATCCTTTACAACCATTTTATTGTAATTAAAGCATTGCCTTCAACGAGTAACTTTTTCAAAAGTTCATAGGAAAAGTGATCTTTCTCATTTCACAACCAGAGGCAGCATACATAAATAGATTTGTCTTTTGTCAAGAGCAGTGGAGTGGAAGTCCTTCTACAAGATGGGAAACGTTGGGCACTCAGCAATCCATGACGAGCACACATTGAGGCCAACACCATGCTGGAACTCTGCTTGCCTGATGGACACCCAGAGATAGGCTGTTTGTGTTGGTAAATCTTGCATCAGTCACAATGGAGAGGCAGTGGCTACTCTGGATGGAGATAGCCATTGGGGAATGTTCATATCATGTTAGGTGCATTTGGTTTCACATGCAATATTCCCTTTGCTTGAGAGACCGTATTTCCATTCAGAGATATCACACGTTTCTTTCACAATATACTCATGATCCATACAGTTGTCAGGAGGGTCTGGGATGACCTAATTATTGCAATGTTCTGTCGGAGTAAATACATATCTTTGGGATATTGAACTGCCAGAGAGAAATTTAATCATGGTTGAAAAATAAAAGAAAAATTTAAATTCTCCTTTTGTGAACTTGAAACTGCTATGATCATGCATATTTTACTGGATTGCCTCTGTGGGTTTATTCATTGTTACCCAAACACTCTTGACATTTTACTAATTTCATACTTCTTATCAGTATAACTCTAAGTATCCTGAGTGGTTCATTTCCTTCTCACCACCCACCTTCTTCTTTTTTTTTTTTTTTTTAAATTTTCTTTAAATCCAAGTTAGTTAACATATAGTGTAATAATGGTTTCAGGAGTAGAATTTAGTGATTTCATCACTTACACATAACACCCAGTGCTCATCCCAACAAGTGCCCTCTTTAATGCGCATCGCCCATTAGCCCATCGCCCCACCCACTTCCTGTCCAACAACCCTCAGTTTGTTCTTTGTATTTATGAGTCTCTTCTGGTTTGCCTCCCTCTCTGTTTTTATCTTATTTCTACTCCCTTCCCCTATGTTCATCTGTTTTGTTTCTTAAATTCCACATATGAGTGAAATCATATGGTATTTATCTTTCTCTGACTTATTTCTCTTAGCATGATACACTCTAATTCCATCCAAGTTGTTGCAAATAGCAAAATTTCATTCTTTTTGATCGCCGAGTAACATTCCATTATATATATATGCCACATCTTCCTTATCTATTCATCAGTCAATGGACGTTTGACCACCCACCCTCTTTCTTTATAGATGGTTGAGTCTCTAGGGTATGTGCCACATGTGTGCATTCATAGTGGATACTATCTTATATAAACAATTGCTTTAGCTACTACGTCTTGGCTGGGTATTCAGTCACACATTAATTACTAACCCACCATATCAGCCAATAATCCATCAATCACTAAGAGTATTTTTAACCTCCTAGCTTTTCATTAGGTGGAAATCAGCTACCGTAGAACTTCTTTGGCAGTTATAGTCAAACGTTTCTTTTTAAAGATTGAGGCACATAGCATAAACACAATTTTGCTTTTAGATTTTAAAGTAGATGATTATTCAATGAAAAGATTCTAAAGTATGTATGAATTACATGATTAAGTTAGCATAGCCCAGTTGGTGGCTGGTTGTATTGGCTCCCTTGCTTAAAATACCCCTTGGGGGTGAGAGGAGATAGAAATAGATGTCAAGAGATTGTCCTAGAAAAGGACTCACCAGTAGTATGAGGATATAAATGCACCATTTTTTCCATATAGAGTATCATGTCATCTGCGAAGAGTGAAAGTTTGACTTTCTCCTTGCCGAGTTGGATGCCTGTTATTTCTCTGTGTTGTCTAATTGCTGGGGATTCTAAATGAATCATTTTTGAAGAGATGGGACCATTGAACACCAAATAAATTTTAAAGTGAATAATCGGAAAATATGCGGAAAAGTATTTGACAAAATGAAAGAATGAGAGTGGAATTTTCTCTAAAGACAAAAGAGAAAAAAATGAAACTAGAATGCTACCCCAAAAGAGTATTTTTATATAAAAAACCATTTCTTGTTCCTATTTGAAATGTGTGTAAAACAGTTTATCTTCCTAATAAGTCGGTCGAATGATCCGAACTACACAAAATTACACTGTTTCATTTACCAGAAGAGTAATACTGCGATAAAGAGAAGTCTAGGAGCTTTGTGTATTTTAGAAATTTCTAACCATGCATTTGAACGAAGCCCAATCTCCCCCAAATATGACAATGTTCCATTTGAGATCTGAAAAAAAACTTAGACGTTTCTACCAAGTTTTTAGATATCTTAGGAACTGCCCCATCTCTGCGGGTCTTTTCTGACCTATTTAGAAAAGGAAGTGCGGAGAGAGTGGGTCTGTTTATAACAAGACCTCTGTTTTTTGTATAAAAAACCGTTAAGTAGAGAACATTGCATCATGCATGAGAGAACCTTCCCCTGGGTGCGTCTATAACCGACTACAGAGTGCCATCCACAAACTCTAACAGATGCCCAGTAGAGGAGTTCCAGGCCCTAACCTCCCTCTAGTCTCTTGTGTTAATGAGGACTCTTGATGCAGTTTAAGGCACACTAGTGAGCAGCTCTAAATCAGAGCTCGTCCCGTGGAAGGAAACTTTACAATGGGCACCGAGGCCAGTTGGTTAGAATTCCAGATGTGGGGCCTGTACCCTGCCTCTGACCAGCATCCATTTCTGCGCTCCACAGCTGGTCCATGTAAATGTGCCATATTGCCGCCCATCTGCTCAGAGAGCGCACAGTGGCACATCTCTCTCTGACAGTGGACCGTTTTATTGAACGCTATAAATATTGAAATTCATAGGCATGAAGCAGCAGATTTTTAATGTTACTTAGAGAGACATTTGAGCCCCAACCTTTGGCAGAAGCATGCACTGTTAGTATCTCAGTACACTGTGCACCATTTGGTTCAGAATCATGAACAACTTTTCCAGGGATTTCATGGCTCTCCAATCCCAGGTAAAATGAAGTACAGACCCTGAGGGATGATATTTAGTGTGAATGTCACCCTGCATACAATGTGCATTTGGGATATGGACTTTCCAGCCCTGTGCTGTGTTAAACCATATGTTAATGTTTTTATACTCAGAAAAGATTAGATTGGGGACCAATAAAGTTTCAAAACTACAAATAATAGGCTAACCATGGCGAAACGTGAAGCGTTCCTTCAGCTGATTCTTTTCCAAAGTCTCTGCAATTTTCATTTTTGAAATGGCAGGGCTAGATTTTGTTATAGGAAACCAGCTTATCCATATTTTATAAGCTAATATGCGCAAATTTTGTACCAGAGAGTAAACATCCCCATTAATTTGAAATCACTGGCGTGTGATATGGATACCAAATAGAAAATGACTTTGTGGTATTTTTCTCCTCTTGACCAAAGAATCCCAGGCCAATTTTGAGACAAAAAGGAAGTAAATCAAAGCACAGGAACGGAAAGGGTGTCCGCTACCTGGTGTGGTTTTGACTTCCGAGGTAATGTTCTTTGTCCTTAATGAAGTGTGAGGCGAGGCAAAGCTGTTAACAGACATGGTTTTTATATCAAGGCCCCTTCACTCTTCCTTGAGTTCTCCTGTGAAAACCCGAAAGAAACGGAACATGCCTTTCTAGCAATTGTCAGGGTTTTAACTACAGAAGCGACTCACTCATTTAGAACAGTAAGTGGTTGGAAAAGGACACAGTGGTGTTCCCAGCTTGGCATTTGTTTACCCCGGAGCCGCTAACAAAGCTAATGTGACAACTATTAAAAAAGAAAATACTTTTCCTGCCTCATTGGTGCAAAGAATTGAAAATGATCAAAATCCAAACCGGATTTCAATTATTCTGCTGGCACGTACATTTCTCAAGACTGTGATGCTTTTTAACTTTGCTTCATTATCATTTTCCAATTGCTCTGTGGTCTTTGTATTTTTTTAATGGCAACTTGCGCCTTTATTACTGCAGATGTAGCATTCCAACGATAAGCTGTGTCATTGCGCAAGCATTTCCCTGAGTTCCCAATCAGCGGAGTTATGTAAGGTGGCAGGTTAATAAATGCGACACACTGAAATCATTTGTACCAGACTACCTCTCCTTCCAAGCTCTGACAGATGCTAAGTCCAGCTGGTAAAAAAAGTTTATAGGCGAGTTGGATCTGGGGTCTTCACACACTCCACAATGTTGGCTACCAATGCTTGTTTTAATGAGTCACGGATTGCCTGTTTATCTTCTGCTCCCTGCTGTTTCTGCATTTTCTCTTCCAGAACAATCCTAGAAACACATGCTGCTACAGACGCTGGAGCAATGTGTGTAGACATTTGAGCCAAATTGTTATAAAGAACTCTTTCTTCTCTGATATGAAAAAAGGAGCGAGAATTGCACATTGCCTAGCAAATCGTTATCTCAGATGTTCTCTGTGACACGCTCAATATGGCCTACCAGAAAAAGTTGGAGACATTTGCAACCTTAACAACTACACGAAATGACACTGTAATTGGCGGGTTTTGTTGTTCATGTTCTGGCTCAGCTAAAACCGCTCTAAACACTTTGTTTAATGATGTTACATTATGACAACACATGGCTTCTATACAGCCAGTCATCGTGTTTAACATGCGACTGCACAGGAAGAGTAGCGAGGGGCCAGGAGGTGGTACCGGGAGTCACCCTTCAAAGTTCTCGCCGCGAACCGAAAATGATTAGTATGAAGGCTCCAGATAATGCTTCTGTTCACTAAAGGCTCATTTAAGTTGGGTTCCCATTCCTAATGGTTTAAGGTGACTTTTCTAGCAAAGCCCTTCGTTTGAACGTGCGTGTGTTGGGAGAGGAAGCATTGCCATCATGACATTTACCTTTAACCGAGACTTGGGAAAACAGCTTAAAAGAAAAGGAAAGAGAGAAACATAGGAGTAAGGTCATGCCTTAAGCAAATTGCTCTCTGAGATTCAGGTACTTTTGTTTGAACTTCAAAACAAACATTATATATATATACATATATATATAATATTTGTAAATTGTATAGTATTGTGTATATATATATATATATATATAGGTACACCCTAATTCTAACCCTCGTTGTGTGTATGTGTGTGTGTGAGTGTGTGTATAAAGCAAGAAAGTGCACATTCTTTTCCAGACAGATTTGTGAGTATTGTGCTTGCCCCGTTTTCATAAAGTTTCTGGTCATCTCTTGCATGTCTAGCTTTTGCTCCCTTAGAAAAATACAGTGAAATTTAGAGGCAACCTCTCTCTGTAGATGTTTTGACTTATAATAGCATGGGGAGATGAGAGAGGAAAACAAACGTAATGTAGATGCACACAGTAAACATGCAGATGTAAAACAATTTTGATGGAAGAGTTCAGCTAAAAATTATGGCAAGTTGGAAAATGTTTGGTGTGACCCTTGGGGGAGAATTTTGTATTGGGAAGAATTTAGGAAAGGAGGGGTTGGACAAAGAAATATAAAATTGTATTCCGCTGTTTGGGATCTTCAGGGGGAAGCCTGGTGAGAATGAATCCCAGGTCTGTGATGAAGCAGGACATTCTGGCAAGTTGATCTGGAGCTTCTGGGAAAGGCTTGGATGTGCTTGTTAAAAATAATCATTTTCCGGGGTACCTGGCTGGCTCTGTCGGTAGAGGATTCCACTCTTTATCTCGGGATCGTGAGTTCAAGCCCCACGTTGGGCGCTTTTATTATTTATTATTATTATTATTATTTATTATTTATTTATTATTTATTATTATTATTTATTATTATTATTATATTATTATTATTATTTATTATTATTAAAATAAATAAAATTAGATGGTGATAATTCCACATAGATGCACAAAAACCCACTGAATTGTACAGTTTAAAAAATGAATTTTTTTAAAAAACCATCCCGTCCAGAAGAGATTGGGGAACTGGTGGTTGGCATGAGACAAAGACGTCATGTGAAACATTTTAGAGGAGACAGAAGTAAAAGGCCAGGAAATGTGAAGTCATCCAGAATTTGTGCTATGCTTGAACATCATTTCATTACTTCCAAAAATCTGATGGGACATCTTCCCACATACCACTCAGTGTACTTTATAGAAGATCCCTTCTGAGAAATTATCGTTTACGTTGAGTTTTAGAAAATATGTCATTTCGGGGGTGCCTGGGTGGCTCAGTCGGTTGAGCGTCTGACTTGGGCTCAGGTCATGATCTCGTGGTCCGTGAGTTCGAGCCCGCGTGGGGCTCAGTGCTGACAGCTCAGAGCCTGGAGCCTGCTTTGAATTCTGTATCTCTCTCTCTCTCTCTCTGCCCTCCCCCTACACGTTTTCTCTCTCTCTCTCTCTCTCTCTCTCTCTCTCTCTCAAAAATAAACATTAAAAAAATTAAAAACAAGAAAATATTTCATTTTTCTAGATAAATCTATACTTTTCTTTTAAATAACCAAAGATGTAACACGATGTGCTCTATTGCCATTTTAGATGTCAAATAATTGATCACGCAATTATTAAGATGATTAAGCAGGAGTTTGGGACATTCTCTTCCTTCTGTCTCTACCAGGATGTTTCTGCTGCGTTTCATCTTTAAGTCACCTCAGTGACTTTCAGAAGTAGAGAAGACTGCAAAGTGGAAGTTCACTGATTTCCTCACACTGCAGGACACAGTGCAGTGAAAACGTAGCGTCTTTATTTTTGAAAATAATTGAGCTAATGGTCATTCCTACGACCCAATGGGGAAACAGGGAAACGTAAACCGTGTTTTAGCAACCTTCAGTATGTTTCCATAATGTAAACACTTCTTTAAGGGACTCAGTCTCCTTAGGTAAACATTTGAGATTTTGGAACCTCTTGGTGCTCCTCTCCAACACAGCACCTGTGTTTTTAAGGAAGAGGGGCTTCCACGGCCTCGCATTGGATCGGAAGATGTCTGGTTATTCTCTGCTTGTCCTCACCCCTGCCTTGGTCTGCTCTCCGGTGTGTCCCAGAAGGCTCACCCCTGCAGGCTCTCTCTCCCAGGCTTCCTTGCTGGTTGGCTTCTGTTGTGTGGGTAATGGAAGAAGAGGGGGAGAGGAGAGTTTGGAAGGGGGAAGAAACGGGGGGCATTTCTTCCCTGCTTCCTTTTGCTTTGGAACCCTGTCTCTGGTCGCGTGCCTCCGTGATTAGAGACTGGCACGTTTCCAGCTCTCCGTGGGTGTGGCTTTGTCCTCCCTGCTTACTTTAGCCCGAGGGGGAGGAAGAGCATCCTGAAGTTGATAGTCTCTGGGCCATCCACTGATGCTTCCTCAACTCTGCCCTGGGTGTCTTTACTGAAAAGCACATATTTGTGCCATCTCTTCTATCTGCCCAGGGCAGGCCTTGGCGAACTCAGTGGTCTCCTTATATCTCCTTTCTCTCCTTTGTGGGAGCCACTGTTCCTCGGCTGCTGCTTCCCCTACTCGATTTGTAATTAAAACCTGGCGAACACAGACACTGTTCTCTCTCGACTTCACTGGGGGCCCAGTGGTCCACCCTGGCCAACAGGGCTACTTTGGCTCTTGTTGTCACTTAAGACCCCCACTAACCGTCTACTTCCTTCATCCCAGCTTTGGGTTTAGACTGTAAATTTGCATAGTGTCTCTTCCTAACCCCCTGGCATCTTCGGAATGCATTGACCTCCGCCTGTAGAAACCTTTCTTCAATCTCTTCAACACACTCTTTTTTGTAAACTCCCGCTTTAAGAGGGGAACTTGGACTATATGTGTCTCCCTATCTGCTTTCCTCCTTTTCCCCCATAATTTTACCAGGCAGGTTGGGTTTCCCCTTTCCAACTCTTATTGGAATTCTCCCTGATGTTTCCTTTTTTTTTTTTTTTTTACAGTAACTATTGTCTTTCCATTTTTACGGGGTTACAATGGTGGAATTTTGGGGAGGAGGGTTTAAAAATACATCAATTTAATATTTTCAGAGTATTAGGCTATCTGGAAGAGTCTATGCAGAGAAAAGAATTTAGTCAATGGACAAGAGGGGAAGACCCTAGCACACACCTGTGGCAAAGAAATACAGGGATTTCTGCTCATACGCAACGTACGGGTTCTCGAAAAGCCACATGCTCTGCAAAGTTGCAAGACACATGCTAAAAATAAGGGCTTTGGGGGAAAACAGGCTTGGGGCAATTTTTCACAACCCACAGAACCTGTAAGCAGAGTGTTAGCAACGACAGCAGTCATCCCCATGAGAATTCTGGTACAATAATCCTGCCATGTCAGAGTCTGCTAAACCCCTGTAACCTCAAACCCTGGGCTACTGCTTCTTGCTTTGAAACATCTCATCAAAATTAATAATCTGAGCCAAGACAGAGATTTCTATATCAGTCAAAAGGTTTTGGTTTTTTTTTTTTTTTTCCATCACAGATGGAGTTTGTTCATTGTTTCTTCGTCTGTACTGTCGGCTTCCCAGATAGTTCTTTTTAAATATAAATTTGGGTTTTTTAAAACATTTTTATTATACATTTTCATTAACTTAAGTCGATAGCTTACATTAGCACTTACTGTTGGCCTTGTGCATTCTATGGGTTTTGGCAAATGTGTAATGACACGTATCCACCATTACACTATTGTTCAGAAAGATCGTTTCACTGCTTTAGAAATCTAGTTGTTCACCCCTTCCCTTCCTCCCCCTGCACCATAGCAACCGCTAATCTTCTTACTGTTTCCATAGTTTTGTCTTTTCCAGAAGGTCATACAGCTAGGATCCTATAGTACGGAGCCTTCTCAAAGTGGCTTCTCTGACTTAGCCATATGCATGTAAGTTTCTTGCATGTCTTTTTAAGGCTTGATAGCTCGTTTCTTTTTGGCACTAAAGAGCATTTCACTGTATAGACATACCACCCTTTATTTATCCCTGTACCCACTGCAGGACATCTTAGTTGCTTCCAAGTTTTGGCAGTTACAAATAAAGCCTATAAGCGTTCATGTGCGGTTTAACATAACGGGTAACCGTAGGGACGGAACCAGCCACTTCTGTCACTAAAGAAAATGGCTTCTGTCAAATTTTCAGCTTCTTTCTTATGAGTTTCAAGGGCTGAGAGGACATGAATTGTGAGGCGGTTTTTGTCCTTGACTGTATTCAAAACATTGACATTTGGGGAAAGTTGCATATAAACTGCATGTTTTCTGCATTTTACTCTTCTCCTGCCATACGTTAGATCAAAGGTGTTCTTGTATATCTGGGAAACTTGTGTTGGAAAGTTCCACCTTTCTGTAGCTGTCCCTGTCTTTCCACACGTAAGCATTTCTTACACCCCAAAGAGTACATTGACTACGCCTAAGAATATTGGTGATCTGTCTGTCATTCAGAAGAGGAATTTTTGTTACCTTTCATCTTCTCTGACTAAACCCAGTGGAGACAGAGTAACAATCCTGATCCCTTCAGTGGTTTGATAGCATTTACGCGCTCAGGGCCCTTCTGTGTTTAATTTTCTAAAGTGAGAATTTCCCTTGTTCCACTCTTTGGCCCAGACATCATTATCTTAGCTGTTGATGTATGTATGTATGTATGTATGTATGTATTTTTTGCTACTATTTATTTATTTATTTATTTATTTTTGAGAGAGAGACCGAGAGAGAGCAGAGGAGGGAGAGAGAGGGAGACAGAGAATCCCTGCACTGACAGTGCAGAGCCCGATGTGGGGCTTGAACCCACAAACCGTGAGATTATGACCTGAGCTAAGACCAAGAGTTGGACACTTAAGCGACTGGGCCACCCAGGTTTCCCTTAGCTGCTGCTTTTTTTTTTTTTTTTAATATAATCTATTGTCAAGTTAGCTAACATACAGGTTGTGCAGTGTGCTCTTGGCTTCGGAAGTACATTCCCATGATTTATCACTTACGTGCAACATCCCGTGCTCATCCCAACAAGTGCCCTCCTCAATGCCCATCACCCATTTTCCCCTCCGCCCCCATCAACCCTCAGTTTGTTATCTGTATTTAAGGGTCTTTTGTGGCTTGCCTCCCCCTCTCTCTGTTTGAAACTATTTTCCCCCCTCCCTTCCCCCATGGTCTTCTGTAAGTTTCTCACGTTCCACATATGGGTGAAAACATAATGATATCCGTCTTTCTCTGACTGACTTATTTCACTTAGCCTAACACTCTCCAGTTCCATCCACGTTGCTGCAAATGTCAGGATTTCATTCTTTCTCATTGCCAAGTAGTATTCCATTGTACATATAAACCACATCTTCTTTATCCATTCATCAGTTGTTGGACATTTAGGCTCTTTCCATAATTTGGCTATTGTTGAAAGTGCTGCTATAAACATTGGGGTACATGTGCCCCTATGAATCAGCACTTTGGATAAATTCCTAGTAGTGCTATTGATGGGTCATAGGGTAATTCTATTTTTAATTTTTTGAGGAACCTCCACACTGTTTTCCAGAGTTTAGCTGCTACATAAAAAAAAAATTGGGGCACCTGAGTAGTGGCTCAGTGGTTAAGCATCTGATTTTGGCTTAAGTCATGATCTTACGTTTTGTGAGTTCGAGTCCCATATTAGGTGAGCTTGGGTCCCACTTGGGGTGACCATGAGCTGCCCCACTTCGGATGAGCCCTGCTTCTCTCTCTCTCTCTTTCTCTCTTCTCTCTTTCTCTCTCTCTCTCTCTCTCTCCCTCCTGGGATTCTCTCTTGCACGCTCTCTCTGCCTCTCACTCACTTGCACCCTCTCTGTCTCTCTCTCTCTCAAAAAATGATGTTTTAATACTTCATTTGTTATTTGATTACCTCTTCAGATTTGAATTACTTGCCAACTGGAAGCACCTACAGCGGAAATAAGATGTTTTGCCCCTAAGCGTTGAGATGGCACTGTCCTCCACAGCCATGGGTCCCCATGGTCATCTGAAAAGTAGGTGAAAGCAGGGACCTCCCGTGTGCTGCACCTAGAATAGTGCAGGAGGCTCTCAAAGCGTGTGTGAGAAGGGATTATTACAAACTATTACGACCGATTGCCACCTATGGAGCATTTTCTCTGTAACCAGCTCTGCGTCAGGCATTTCATGCACTTTTTAAAAATCTTCACAACCAGCCCTGAAAGATAGAAATTTTTCCAAATTTTTGAAGAGAACACTGGCTCAGACGGGAAAGTCACATGACAGCTGGACAATGGCAGAGCTGGAGTCTGTCCCTGGGTCTGCCTGGTTCCAACCACTGGCTTCCTTCCTCTGTCCAGCTCCTCTAAGCAGCCCGTTGCCAGGATAACGTGTGAGCACTGCATCCAGGTGGGGCCAGGGCCTGGCCGGGCTGACTCTCCCTTGCCATGTGCCGTGGGCTCCGCAATGTCACCCCAGGACTGCGGGTGGAAAGGAGTCAGTGCACCACGTGGACCAGTGTCATGCCAGAGCGAGCCAGGTTTTGTCTTAAACCGCTAGGAAGCGCCAGTAGTTAAACCGTGCTTCAGGATGGTTCCATGGCAGCCTCATCATTGGATTACATCTTCCCCCTGCGGGGCTGTATAAATATGGCCAAGCTACAAATGGCCAAGCTACAAAAGGATGTTTGTGTCGTACACGAAGGGTGCAGGCTGCACCCTACTTCATACGTATATAAAAGACAATTTATCAAAATGTCCCAGAGTGCCGCTCAATGAAGACTTCTGAGTGTTTTACTTCCTGCTCTTTCATATTTTCACAATCAAACAGTGCTGATGTTTACTTGGGAAGCCATAAGACATGGAATAATATAGACTTTGGAGGCAGGCAAATTGGGTTAAAATCTAAGCTCTGCCACAATAGAACAATTCAGTAGGTCCTATAAACTTTAACTTTCTCAGCTTTACAATGGACCGATCTAGTCCTAGTCCGATAGAGTTTCGGTGAAGAGTCTGGGTAATATTGTATGCAAAGCATTCAGCAATGTTGGCACATTGTAATCGTAGTTACCAACATTTACAGAGTGATTCGTGTGTGTCAGCCACTTAACTTCCTTAAAGCTCACAGCAATCCCTGTAGGATAGATGTATTATCAGCCTCCTCTTTCAGGCTTGAAAACTGAAGAACAGATTACATATCTTGTCCAAGGCTATGCCCCGAGAAGTGGGAAACAGGAATATGACTTTAGACAGTTTAGCTCCTGAAGCAACTCTCTTTACCATGAAACAACAATGCTGCTAATACTACTTTGATCAGTAACATTCCTTGCAATCATAAACACCTATTAAGTGTGGGTGATCACCTCTCCCTTTTCTGATCATTAAGATGCTCTGTTTTTACGAGTCACTTATTTTAGTATAGTTAGTATTTAAAAGTCAAAGGAGGGGCACCTGGGTGGCTCAGTCGGCTAGGCGGCCGACTTCGGCTCAGGACATGATCTCATGGCTCATGAGTTCGAGGCCCATGTCAGGCTCTGTGCTGACAGCTTGGAGCCTGGAGGCTGCTTCGGGATCTGAAACTCCCCGCTTCTCTCTGTCCCCTCCCCCCCTCTCTCTGTCCCCTCCCCAGCTCATGATCTGTCTCTGTCTCTCAAAAAAATAAACATTAAAAAAAAATTAAAAGTCAAAGGAAAACACAGGCTCTCCATTAAATGAATATTGACTTGAGTGTGACTTCTCCTGTGATCAACTATATCATTATTCCTCCTGTTTTTAACTATTTTCTTCAATTCCTTTGGCCACTGGTCTCCCATCCAAACAAGTAGCATCTGGCCTCTACAGGAAGACACTTATCTTAACACAGGTTTCAGGGTAATTAGGCCCAGAATCATATTGTTTTGAAAAACATCATGCTTCTTGGCAAGAAATAATGAATCATTTGCTACTACTGAAAAAAATAAAGAGAGAGAGAGAGAGAGAGAGAGAAAGAAAAAAAGAAACAAACCCGCCTCTAACATGGTCAGAGTTTTAAAAGACCCATTTCTAGCCTATTGACTAATTCAGTGGGCTGGGGTTTCATATAAGAAATACAAAGGACAAGCATTTTCAATAGCTTTGCAGTTATTTACAGAAAATTTAATATTTTTTTTCCGCATGGAAAAGTGTGTGCCATCTTGACAGATGTCCAAACAGCAAATTGATGTTCATCCATTTCGACAATGGATGTCATATATTATTTAACAAATGTCTGAGAGAGGAGCTAGTCCATCATCCTTACGATGTGTTTAGCGAAGAGAAATTTTGATCTCCATATTCCACATATTCTTTTAAAGGAACCGTCATTAATCTAGACGTTGACTTTTTTCTCCACTACTTCCCTTATGAAGAAGCCTGCAGGTTTTACAGTAACACAAAAATAATTATTTAGAGCAATTCCTGGTGGCTGTGTTCTCATTGCATTTAGCTGTTTTAATGGTATGCTAATGACAGGAAGAAAACATACATATAAAATATTGTAGGCATCAGGACTTGGTAGGAGAGACTAAGTTTGGCTTTTGACCATGAAATCTTATTCTGTGGTTGTCTTCTTAATGGCATCTCTTGAGGCCAGTGGCTTTGAATTCTCCCAATTGTATGGGTCACTCTGGCAGCATTGACCAAGTAGAAAATATTCAGCCAGAGAAAACAATAGCAGAAGTCACCCTGTAAGTGCCCTGCCTTCTATATCATGCAATTGACTCCAGGGCTCCCCACAAAGATGTCACTGTTTGACCAGTTTGCTTTAAAACAGCTTAATTAGCTGAAAGGAAAGCTATGTCTGAGCATGCTTGTGAGAAAAAAACAAAAACAAAAACAAAAAAGATCTCCCTTGTCAGAAAGCTCGTGCTCTATCTTGTCGGAAATCTTCGGTTCTGAAACAAAACAACATTCCTTTCATACGCAATCAAGTCCCTGACAACAACTTTTCCTGGGTCGAGAAATCACCGGTTTGGAGTTGGGTCCAGGTAGGCATTCGGGCTCAGGTTCTATGCATCCAGACACAGACACAACGGCCTATGGCAGTGCTAGAGGGATTCTTGCCAATTACACGTGTTTATTTCCTTTAGCCAGCAAGAGCTGAAACCGACATTACTGCAGAGAGACTATGTAGACTTTCTGATCAAACTCGACTGAACTCTGCTGTAATGTCAGTGATTTCAAAGTAATTCAAAGGCTGACGTTGCAAACCACCTCATACCTCTTGGTTCATTTGCTTCTGATAAAATGTTTTTACAATTGTTCAGAAGAAGCAACTCAGCTTTCATTCTGGGCATGGTATGGCAAGAAAACCTTTGTCGTAAGACTTGAAAATGTTCCTGATTCCACACGGCCCTTCTGCCAATGTGTGCGTACCACCCACTGTCTCTGGACTTGCAGCCTTGCAGTGAACATCCGGAAGTTACACTTAGGACCCACCTTAGATTCCGTCCTGCAAGAGGAAATTCACTGGTTAAGAGTAAGTTACTGGCTGTCTTTTTTTTTTTTTTTGCATGGATGTATGTGGTTAAACCCATCTGAGAGACACAGGGAAACTGTGTTTTCATTTATCATAAGACAAATTGACAAGGACTGTTTTCATTCTTCTGGGGCTGGTGGAAGCAGCTCCAGAAAACCTGAACCCATGCAAAGCATTTCTGCAGGGAAACCCTCTACACATCCCATTTCCTCCACAGGCTCCCCTCTCCACAGTAATTATCTTAGGAGGGCATAAATTTCCTGGCAACTCGCGTTTATTCTCACAACTTCAAAGTGATAATGAATACCAAATTTCAACCAAGGTATATTTGTTTGTTTGTGCTGTTTGTTTTTGTTTGTTTTTGTTTGTTTCATTGCTCTGAGCCCCAAAACTTGGTGTAGCTTCCTAAATCGCATTGTGTGTGTGTGTGTGTGTGGCCAGGCTAACTGGAGAGAATCTAAACTGTGTTTTGCAAAAGCCACGAAAAAGATGCTGACACCCTTCCTAAAGTAACATTGGATTTTAACCTGGAATCGTATCTCCATTTTATTTTTTCCTAACGAAGAGGATGACTAAATTGAGGGGGGGGGGGGAGTAGTCTATAATTAGCAGTATAAATCTTTCACCGATTTCGGAGGTCACCAGATGAACCGATGCAGGCTTCAGGCACATCTGCTCTTTTGGCAACCGCTGCCCTCTCTGAGCCTTCTCATTGGCTCGCGCTAATCATATGCGCGGCCTCCTGGAAGCGATTTGAGCCTCCCAGGGCTGACGGGCACAGCCACGCTGCAGTGCTCAACTCGCGCAACCAGGCCGGCGCCGGCGAGCTGCGGGCCACCTTTAAGAGGCCACTAGTCTTGGAGGTGCCTGGGGGCGGGCGGCTAGGAATAACCTTTCGAGGCGCGGCTGACTGCGGGAGCACGGTTCCCAGGCCTGGGAAAGCTGGCGGGCAGCTCGCTGTAACCACCCGATCTTTTCAGAAAAGGGGTTAGTGCCCACAAGGTGGCATCCGTGGCGCCGATTTCAGGAGGGAGCCCTTAGCTAGGTAATCTTTGGAGGGGGTGGGAGGTGCTGGTGGGCAGCGCAGGGCAAGGACCGAAAGACCAATCTTATGAAATAACTGGAACCTTAACGAAGCTGTTTCTTTTACCATGCGTAAACAACAGTGAGGAGAAGGGGCAAATAGTGTTGTTTCAAATCACTGGCTGTCGTCTGTCAGGCAAGAGGCCAAAGGCCAAGTGCCTTGGACAGAACTAGCTATAAATTAATAATAGACGCGGGACACCATACTGCCATCCAACGCACTGTTGTAAAAATGACCTCCATTGTAAACTATTGGCTTTCTTAATGGCTCACCATTATGACAGTCGCCCTCCGTTCCAGGCTGAGCTTAAACTGCATCTGCAAAATTCTGAATTGGGAATGCAATGATGAGCTGCTTCCTGTCTGTATGTACAAAATCCGGTCTGTATGTACAGACAAAAATACTGTCTGTATGTACAGAAATACTGTCTGTATGTACAGAAACCTAGAGGAATAAGACACTTGCCCTTGAACCTGTTTTTTCTTTTTGCATCAATTCAGGGGTGAGAGGCAGAATACAGTCCCAGTTCTTCACACTCACGGCCGGTTTCTTTCTTCTCATATTCACATAAATTTCCTTTCTGTTAAATAGTGATAGTTTTACCTTTTCTGTGAACCTTTCTTCTGAAGGCCAGATCAGCAGCCTCCTTGAATATGCAGATAGAGACTAGGATACAGTATGGTCTTCTAGAAAACAATCCCTGGTGTTTAAACATAAACGCTTCCCTATATTATTTTCATTTTGGTAACTGATTAGTGGGAATTTATGCTTATCCTTTTATTCCATCTTGCATGTAAAGATACATTTGTCTAATTTATGGAGCTGCTTGGTCTTTTTTTTTTTAATGTTTATTTATTTTTGAGAGAGAGACAGAGTGTGAGTCGGGTAGGAGCAGAGAGAGAGAGGGAGACACAGAATCCGAAGCAGGCTCCAGGCCCCGAGCTGTCAGCACAGAGCCTGATGCGGGACTTGAACTCACGAACCGTGAGATCATGACCTGAGCTGAAGTCGGCCGCTTACGGACTGAGCCACCCAGGCGCCCCGAACTGCTTGGTCTTAACTAAAGTTGACCACTTACCAGGCTAGTCCAGCTCCGAAGGTTAGGGCCACACGTGATGGACCTTGCATTTGGGAATGAGACTGGGGCATGGGTGCTAAGGTGAGGGCAGAGGGCAGTGGAGAAAGTCTGGAGGCCTCCAGGCAGTAAAGGTCCCAGAGCAGGGGGTGATCCCTGACTGAGCATCTCCTGAGGGAAAACCGTGGAGCCTTTGTGCCTTGGCAGCATTCTAGGAGAGAAAAAGGATCTATTGTGCTTGAAAGTTCCTCCCATATTTAACTATGGTATTTACTCCTCTCTCACCTTCTCTTATGCTCTTCTCTCCATAAGCATAAAGAGTTGGTGAAGACAACTCGGCTGTAATATGCTTCCAGAGTATGTCTGTGTGTTATTGTGTTATACTTTATTCCTTAAAGTCAAGAATATGATTAAGACACTTATGTGAACCAGGTAGTTCATGAAGAAGTACATTTATGGCACAACAGATACTGTCTTAGGATCTTTAATGTACCAATAAAATGTTCTCTATGCTACTGTAGAACTGTATAATTACTTTCTGATGGATCATCAGATACCAAAGTTAAATCAATCTTTCTTTCTTTCTTTCTTTCTTTCTTTCTTTCTTTCTTTCTCTCTCTTCCTTCCTCCCTTCCTTTCTTTCTTTCTTTCTTTCTCTCTTCTTTCTTTCTTTCTTTCTTTCTTTCTTTCTTTCTTTCTCTTTCTTTCTTTCTTTCTTTCTTTCTTTCTTTCTTTCTTTCTTTCTTTCTCAATAGGCTCTACGCCCAACATTGGGCTTGAACCCACGACCTTGCGATCAAGAGTCAGATGCTTGACTGACTGAGACAGCCAGGCACCCCGAAGTTAAACATTTCTAAAATTAATATGTTATTTGTGTCTGTTAAAGGTACCTCATTATATATCCTGATCTCCGACTTATAATGTGACCAAAATATGATCTTTATTTTTTGTAAGTTTATTTATTTATTTTGAGAGAGAGAGAGAGAGAGGGAGAGGGAGAGGGAGAATCCCAAGAAGGCTCGGCACTGACAGCTCACCAGTCATGAGATCATGACCTGAGCCCAAATCAGAGATCAGATGCTTAACCGACTGAGCCACCCAGGCACCCCAAAATGTGATCTTTAACTCTCTACTTTAGTAAGCTATAAATTCTGTGTCCTCACTGAGAATAGATCTTCTCTTCATCACCTTTACCTGGGTTTCTTGTACATAATTACAAAGAAAAATTTAAGAAAATTATGGTGGTGGGGTGGGGGAGGAGAAAGGTGTGCAGAATTTCTTTTATTGGCATTACTTGGATGTTATTTTGCTAAAATTTTATTAATATGATTCTGTATGCAGAGTTTATAATCTTCGACTGTCTGCTCTAATAGAAACCTAGAAAAACTTCTTTTCTCAGTTTTACTGAGATATAATTGACACAGCACTGCACAAGTTGAAGGTGTGGGGCCCAGTGACTTGACCTTCAACTGTTGTGAATGATTGAGAAACCTCAGTCTTTACCCACGAACACAAAAGTGTTACATTTTAAAATTAAGTAATTTGGGGGCGGGGGTGGTTATATTTTTAAGGCTATTTAATTTGTTTTTTAAAGGTTTATTTTATTTTTGAGAGAGAGACAGAGAGACAGAGCATGAGTGGGGGAGGGGCAGAGAGAGAGGGAGACACAGAATCCGAAACAGGCTCCAAGCCCCGAGCTGTCAGCCCAGAGCCCACCTGACATGGGGCTTGAACTCCCGAACCTTGAGATCATGACCTGACCTCAAGTCGGACGCTTAACCAGCTGAGCCACACAGGCACCCCTTTTTAAGGCTATTTTTAAAAAGTAGTTTTAACCGGCAGTTAGTTTTGTTAAGTTGGGGTCGTTGTTAAATGCATTCATGCCCATCTTTTCACTGGTGAGGTTTTAGTTATAAAAATATATACATAATAACATGCAGTGGTGGCTACATTCCACAGTTTTGAAACATCTGTATGCAGAATAATAGAACCTCAAATACTACTGTTTTAGCTTGCTGAGCAACAATATGAAAATATTTGCACTTTTTGGTATGTCTGGCCTGGTAACCATTTGTATAAGGTATGTATGAGAGGGTGAATTAAAAAGTTCTAAACGTGCGGGGCAACCTATTTATGGTCTATAAATATATTTTTCTTTTTTTTATTTCTTCTTTATTAGCAGTAAGCCACTTATGTGAGTACATGTTCGTTTAATCTTAATAAAAGGAATCAGATTCTTATTTTATTGCCTTTGTTGCTTATTTTTACCCCAACTTGGATTCTTCAAATTATTTAAGATTTCTCAAAGCTCTGACAAAGCCCAGTCATTTAGGGCAAGGACAGAATCTTCTTGCCGTCGAGCAAGCTAAGCATAGAAGAGACATCAAAAATGTGGTTGGGGTCAGCTGAGCAAGTGAATCAGAGTTTGGGGTAGCAGGACCGTGCACTGTGTGGGGTCCCTTGAATGCAGCCTCCAGTGATCTGTGTGGAGTCCTCGGACCCCGGGAGGCTGGCAGTCTCCTCCCTAGGGGCCCCTGGGATCCCTGTCTCAAGATAAAATGAAGGCAGCTCAGGGGCACCTGGGTGGCTCAGTCGGTTGAACGTCCAACTTTGGCTCAGGTCATGGTTTCCCGGTTCGTGGGTTCGAGCCCTGCATTGGACTCTGTGCTGACAGCTCAGAGCCTGGAGCCTGCTTCGGATTCTGTGTCTCCCTCTCTCTCTGCCCCTCCCCGACTCATGCTCTGTCTCTCTCAAAAATAGATAAATAAATCTTGAAAAAATAGGGGTGCATATATCCCTTTGAATTCATGTTTTTGTATTTTGGGGTAAATACCCCATAGTGCAACTACTGAAGTGTAGAATCGTTCTATTTTTAAACTTTTTGAGACACATCCATACTGCCTTCTATGGTGAAGAAGCTTTGCTTTTCATAATCAATCTTTCCTAAGGCACTCCAACCCTCCCCGCCCCCTCCAGTGCCCCAGATAGCAGATGGGCTCTTCCTGCAGCGTACAATAGGGAATCTCACTTTCCTGAGACCTTTCTTGTAGTTTAAACAGAGGAGGAAATCTATATCTAAATTCCTATGCATTCTCTGCTAGGACGGCAGAGGGGATGGCACAGGTGATGAATAACTGGTTTGCCAACCTAAGAATGGGACGGGAAACCAAGCAGGTGTCAGAGGACTCCTCTCCATCCTTTGGGGCACATGCCCTTTCTCTCCTGAACTGCCAGGGAAGGATGGAAATCACACTTTGATGATGCCCGCACTTGCAATGCTAGATAAGTCAAAAGGAAATAGATAAGGGAGCCAGGTAAAGGAGAAAAGAAAGGCACCAAAGGAACTTCCAAGGTATTGATTTTTCCCCCTCTGATACGTCACTCTTCAGCATACATAGGCTTACAGCATAATGTCTGGTACAAATGCAAAGGAAACAATTTCTCTTTTGTGGCGTGGACGTGCTGAAATGACCTTGAAGGTACCGTCTGTGTTTTATATGGAGAGAAGAGTGAAAGATGAATCACCTGTGATGACCCTTGTTTACAGGAGAAAGGGAAGGTAATTGATTACCTTTTGATCCCAATCTATAGAAAGGTAAGAAAATAAATTTGGTGATGAACAACCTGGAGCCTGTAAATCCAGCAGCATATAAATCCGTCATTTCCCAAGCAGATTCCCCGAATGGATCTTTTTTATGAAAGTGCTCCTTTCATACCGGTGCAACCTCTCACAATAAGGCAGGATTTCAGGTCAAAATGTGTCCGCTGTGATGCTGACAGCTGCCCAGTGGGATGGGGTCATATAACAGCACTGCAGGCATCCAAGGGACATCGGTTCTCGACCCCTGTGTCAACCTCTAGAGTTCCCAGGGTCGGGTCAGCATCCTAAGGACGCCTGTGGTCTCATTCTGGGACACCTCTGGGGCATCCCACAGAACGGGGCCATTCTTTGCCCAAAGCGTTCCCAGCCCCATTTTGTGGCTCGCTTTGTAGAAGGACACCGTGAAGCATGAGAACAAACATGACCGGGAGTGGAGGTTGGGGCAGAGATCGCCAAATCATTGAGAAGCCCTGGAAGAGACAGGGCTCCTCTCTGGTACGGCTTTGATGGGAATTATGGATTCGTACTAGAAGAATTTGAGATGAAGGTGCCTTCTTTCGGCGTCCCATAAAATACAGGAGCCACACATATTGCATATTCATGATGGAGGTTTTAATTTTTCAACCACTTGGACGACAGTGGATTGTAATCTGTAAGGGATATGGCCAACTATTACATTACCACTCCACTCTTCTAGGGTCAGATTCCAGGAAACCCTGGGCTTAGGAGCAGTACCAAAGCAAGGGAACGATGCCACTAGTCCCCAAAGTCTCTGTCACAGATCCCTGGCCCCAGAGCTACGCACTTGTGTGGCTTGTGCAGAGCGTGTTAATCTTTAGAGCTGGAGACTACAACACTGCACTTGGGCACACATAGTTGGACATTTTTTAAGAGCTTATTATGCTTCGAATGCTCTTTTCAGAATACGTTAATATATATAATCACTGAAATGATAGTAATCACCCTAGAAAGTGGTGGACAGATAACTCTGCCCTTTCAAGGCTTATTTATGCAAGGTGAAAACGGGAATATGTCCTTTTCTATAAGAAGAAATGCTTTTCTTCTGGAGGTGGCAGTGAGCTTTGCTTTCTTACTCATTGGAAGGCCTGTGGGAACCCATGTACCAATCTTTCCTTCAAACGAACACTTCCAGGATGAAAAGCACCCGCCCCCAAGTTAATTCCAATGTCTAGTTTAGAAAACGTGGGAGAGACCATTTAGATGCACTAGTTAAAAAATCAGATAGAGACACGATTGCTCTCTTGAAAAGATATGTGCGTCCCCATGTTCATAGCAGCATTATTGATACCAGCCAAGACGTGGAAACAACATAAATGTCTGTCAACAGATAAATGGATAGAGAGAACGTGGAGTATGTATATACAATGGAATATTATTTGGCCATGAAGAAGGACATCCTGCCATGTTGTGACAGCACAGGTGAAACTTGAGGGCATTACGCTAAGTGAAATAAATCAGAGAAAGACACAAACTGTTTGGTCTCTATATACTGTATGTATACAGAATTTAAGAAGAAAAATAACCAGACTCAGATAACGCAGAACGGATTGGTGGTTGCCTGAGACAGGGGGAGGGGGTGTGCAGGGTGAGCGAAATGGGTGAAGGGGACCAAAAGATGGAAACTTCTAGTTACAAGTGAGTCCTGGGGTATAATGTACAGCACGGTGACTATGGTCAACAATCCTGTATTATAGGTTTGAAAGTTGCTAAGAGAGGAAATCTTAGAAGTTGTAACCACGTGAGGCGATAATGTTAACTAAACTTACCCCGGTGATCATTTCACAACATATATGCCTGTCACATCATTATGTTGTACACCTAAACGCTCACGTTATATGTCAGTTAGATATCAATTAAAAACTTAAAGGTAAAAAGTTACAAAGATGTAAAAAATAAAAGAGTAATAAACATTGATATAAATTCCTAGTCTATTACTTCCTCTTGTCATCAGCAATGGCTGCTATGTATGAAAGGAAGACAGAAACAAAATTTCCTCATACATCTCTCCAACTGTGTTTTGCAGGGATTTTAGGAATGTAGCGCTATTTTTTATTTTAATGCCAGTGTTTACATTGCGGAGCATGACAGGGAATTTTTCCGTCTAGATCTCTTGAACCGCACAAATGCTACTGAACCTACCTACTTACCTATGTTGGCTCACCTAACACACCTTCACTCCCTTAATTCTGATGATTGCCGTGGGACTTTGGGAATCCGTTTCCCAGACTCAGGACAAGGTGCATATTTATTTATGCAAAATAAAAACACATTTGTCCTGGCGATGTGCTACATCTGCTAACACCAGTTGGCTGCGTGGCTGCAGCTTTCAGCTGGAAATGTGAAGTTTCGTTGTCATGCACGATCCCAGGTAACTGATGGGCGTAAGGCGGGGGGAGGAGTTACCTTTTGTGCGAACTGTCAAAAACTCTAACCCCAGACTCTAAACGTCATTAGAAAATGTTTTATGATCTTGAAAAGAGTAGTAGCATGAAAGTGATAAGCTAGCATGTAAACAAGCAGGCAAAATGAAGGGATGAACTAAAATATGTATCTACGTGACATTGAACGCAGAGACTTCATAACACGGTCTTGGGTTTGTTTCAAATCCACGTAAGGTATCTTGTTGGTTTGCATCTTTGTCATACCTTTCCTCATTCTCCCCAGCCTCCTACCAATCATCAGAGGCAGGTGCTAAGACAAGATCATGTCCTGAGCTGAAGTCAGACGCTTAACCAACTGAGCCCCTATTAATGCTCTTTCTTAACCGAAGCTTTTCCTAACCTTAATTACCAACCCCTGTAGTCCCAACTAGAGGAGATTAGGTAGGCATGGGCATGTATTTTAGACCTGGAGATAATCTGAAGAGCACATCTCTGGGTCTCTGTTTTGGAGATGTGAGAAGTACCCACTTCGCAGAGGTAGCTGAGACTTGGGGGGACAGGAAAAGACAGCAAAGTGGCCACCTATGGTATTTTAGACCTCTCTGCGCTTGTGTCTCTACTGATCTGTTAAAGACCTCATTATTTTAAAGACATTATAAAATCTACCCATGGGGCGATTTTTCTAAACTCGGAATAGTAACTGTCCCCATCTGCCAGAGCTGTTGAGAGCCTTTGAAAGAAGGATATATGTAAAGCTTGGTGCCTGTCATTCTAGTGTTATTTTGTGGCCATAAGCCATGCTTGTAGGGCAGAGAGAATGTCATTTAGCTATTTTAAACAATACAGGACTTTTGGGGTGCCTGGGTGGCTCAGTCGGTTGAGCGTCCGACTTCGGCTCAGGTGATGATCTCACAGTTTGTGAGTTCGAGCCCCACATCGGGCTCTGTGTTGACAGCTCAGAGCCTGGAGCCTGCATTAGATTCTGTGTCTCCCTCTCTCTCTCTGCCCCAACCCACTCGCATTCTGTCTCTGTCTCTCTCAAAAATAAATAAACGTTAAAAAAATTTTTTAGGGGTGCCTGGGTGGTGCAGTCGGTTAAGCGTCCGACTTCAGCCAGGTCACGATCTCGCGGTCCGTGAGTTCGAGCCCCGCGTCAGGCTCTGGGCTGATGGCTCAGAGCCTGGAGCCTGTTTCCGATTCTGTGTCTCCCTCTCTCTCTGCCCCTCCCCCGTTCATGCTCTGTCTCTCTCTGTCCCAAAAATAAACGTTGAAAAAAAAAATTTTTTTTTAATTTTTTTAAAAAACCAGGACTTTTGAATTAGAAGTCCTCTGAAAAATAAAACCTCCTACCTTATCGTTTCCTAAATGAATAAAAGTAAGGCCAAGAGGGGTAAAGTGACTTGCCAAGGTCACCCAGCTAGTTAGGGATGGGAAGGAGACGGGTGCCCAGACCCCCTCATTCCTGGTTTAAGCCTTCTTTCCACCATGTTGCAATATGCTTGTGTTTAAGTCCAGCATATGTAGCCGCGAAGACATCCTCCAAGACCCCCCCTTGGGGAATAAATTGCATTGTTTAGAAAAAGCGTTTGCTTTCTGGGACCCACCAGTACTTCATTTCACAAGGTGGTTCTGCAAGAGAGTTACATGCAGCCGCTGTTCTTTCTCATTATTTGATTGGGTGGGCCAGTGCTCCTCGGAGAACCTGGAACGCACATTCTCAGCGTCAGAGACCGCAGCTCCTGGCTAGACACAGCCACTGTTTCCCTCCCTCCAAAAAAAAAAAAAAAAAAAAAAAAGCCCTCAACCACGAATGACATGTGTTTCAGAGCAAAGACTAAACATCGACTTGCATCGACTAGCAATGGTATCTCTTCAACATTGCACAGTGAGTCAAGTATCTGGGTTCTAGAGCGGAAGGAAGTTTGCCTGCATGCAGGCCTAAGATGAAGGCGGGAGTAGATACACTGGGGAAAGAGGAAAATAGGCCAAACTGAAGAGTGTGAGAAAATTAGCTCAGCTGATTTGATGTGAACATCTGCAGAAATTGTTAATGGGCACTGTGTCTAATTAAATCCACCAGACATATGCATGGCTGTTATCTGTGGAACGGTGTTCTTCCCCATGCTGCACCTGTTGCTGGCAGGGGTAGACTTGCACTCTATCGAGCAATGTCACAAGGGTTCGAGGGAGAGAAATTTGAGGCTCCCGTCTGATTCACTTAAAGACAAGCATATCACCAGTAGAAGACAGCCAGACTCAGGACTCAAATGCACACTAAGAGGCAGACGCACTGGGACCTCACTACCGTTCAAACCACCCGTCTGGAGCGCCTCACAATTCCTGCGGAGAGGACAGACCCCTGGGCAGTGTAGATTTCAGAGTCGAATTCATGCGGCGAACCTGATTTCAATGAAAACGTTCAGCCTGTTTTGCCGGAGGACAAAATGAGCAAGTTCCAATCAGTCTCCGTTTCTGTGCCCACGACTATGATGCAAATACCAGATGATCTTCGCGCATCCGCACTGGCTTGTTTTTGACAGATGTTTCCTTGGTTATTCTGCATTTGGTCAGACATTGCTTTGTGTCTACTCATGTCCCAACCTTTCCTTGGAAAAATGGTCTCCGCTAATTCAGACAGAGCATCTCCCCAATGCACGGGGTGTGGGCTTCCACGCATTCCAGTGGATTGCCAGTGCGGGTACATCGCATTGAGGAGGCAGCAAGGCGTAGGGATTGACAATGCAGGCTCTGGAGTCATCTCAGTTCCCTGCTTGCTACTTAGATAACTCCCTCCAAGCTACTTCAGCTCCTTAACCTTGGTATCCTCATCTGTAAGGTGGAGGAAACAGTAGCACCCGCCCCGCGGGGTACTCGTGAGGGTTAAATGAAGCAACCTGTCAAGTGCTTAGAGTTATCCTGGCACACGGTGGACACGCCCATCAAAGGCAACTCTTTTCATTAGCTTTTCCTGAGCATGCTATCTCCAGCAGGTGCCAGTTGTAGCTCAGCGTTCAGATTTAAAGAGGAGAGACACGTAAATTAAAAACCAAGCCCGAGGTTGAATAGAGCTATTCTGAGACCTGTGATATTACGTAGACCCCATATGTTATTTATCCCAGTTCCGTGTACCAACAGTGATTTTATCACATACATACCCTGCCTCCCCCAGCCTCCACCAGCCTCCACGCAGGTACATGTTCATGGGCTGATGTGATCTGGTGAGTTAAAATTTAGTCTGACGAGCAGGAGAGTTGAGTTCTTGGTTAGATTTTACTTCTAATTCTGTAATAATGTGTATAGTCACTACTGCTTAAATTTTTAGCTGAAGTTAGGATCACGAGGGAGTATTTTAAATCTAGTATCTCTCACTCATGACCGAATGAGGACGTTCTAGGAAATAGATCCTCGGGGAGAAGGGAGGGTGTGGAGAATAGGTGGTAAGAGTTGGATATCCAGGCCCGCGTTGTATCTGTAACTAGTTAGGTGCCCCTCCCCCTTTCCTCATGCCCACACATGCCACCCCAGAGTGATAGAACCCAGAAGAATGAGGTCGTGGTGTGAAGTATTTTGTGGTCTTACTAGGAGGTTTGGAATACAAGTGGGAAAGATGCTGTGTGCACGGAAGTATCCTTGCCAATGACTACTATAACTTCTGCAATAACAAAACTCCAAGGGCAGGGAGATCGTCCACAGCAGAAGATGCATGAGATTACTGTAGTTCATACTGGACTCTCCACGAGGCCTCTTAACGGATCCTTTGCCATTCTTATCTCTTCATCTGCTCTTCTTTCAGCTATGTTGAGATCTAAAAGTTGATTACGGGGCGACTAAGGGTGGCTCAGTCGGTAAAGCGTCCGACTTCAGCTCAGGTCATGATGTCACAATTCCTGAGTTCGAGCCCCGTGTCGGGCTCTGTGCTGACAGCTCAGAGCCTGGAGCCTGCTTCAGTTTCTGTGTCTCCCTCTCTCTCTGCCCCTCCCCTGCTTGTGCGCTCTCTCTCTCTCTCTCAAAAATAAATAAGCATCAAAAAAATTTTTTAAAGGTGATTAAAACACAGTGCACTATTCCTGTCACAATGAAATCGAATCCTTATTTTCAATCTATATTTAAAATTGTATCCTCCATATAAAAAGAATTTCTTCAGTTAGACTTGTAAAGAACATTCTGTGATGCTTTAAATGGCTATGTTGGTCTACTTTTATAGGCTTTTGGAACATTTACAAAATATAATGTCAGACAGAAAAAAAATGGTACCAAATAACTGCTACCATTTATACTCACATCTCCTCCCTAGCCTGTCTGAGAACTTTCTGCTCAAATTAACCCCCATGGAGTAAAAGTCTGTGTAAACAGATGGACTTTGCACCTTGCTCCAAAGGTCAGCTGGCTGGAGCACTGTGATTTTGGCAGCAAATCTCTCAGTCAAGGACCTTCCCATAAGAAAGGCTTCATCGTCATCTCCATTCAAGTGACATGAACGGGACTCGGCTTCCATCATAGACACGGCATTTAACGACGCTTCCAAAGGGTTCTGTTAGCACTGACGATGATGGCTGGGAGGCTGTGAAGAATGTTATATCATCCCAGGCGCTTCCACATGCAGTCTCACAATGGAAAGTTACAACCCCATAGAGTAAGAAATGCAGATGCAAATTTTTTTTTTCCAGGTTAAAAAGAAAAAAAGGCATATAATTCAGTTTGGATTGTGGAATTTCTCACATCAAAAGAACTTCAAAATGTGCTTGACTCTATCTCAAACGAATCCAATTTTAACATTTTTCAGTGCGTCATCTAGATTGGTCAACATACTGGCCACCCTGGGTTAGAGCCACGGGACTTCCGCATCCTTCAGACACAGCCTACTGGGTACCCCTTGACTGGCCCTGCCGTAAGAAGAACTAACTGACTGGGAGGCAGTGGTGGATGCTGCAGCTGCATTATCCTGAGGGAATCCGATCTTCCCCCATAAGAAAATTCAGGCATGTGATTATTTCCTGTCCGTCTCTTCACGGAATCGTTGGACAGTACCCATTTTCTGTTCTCAAGTGGAAACGCTGGCGTAACTGTGCGTTTGACAGAGTCCAAAGTATGTTTCTGAACAGAAGTGCCTATTGGATCTTCTCTAGGACCACAGAACAGTTCAAAAGAACTTTGTTCAGGATCGGCTAATTTTCTTTCTTTCTTTCTTTCTCTCCCCCCCGCCCCCGCCCCAACCATTGTTGGAGTGTCGCATGGGCATCTCTCTCATCTCTCAGATTGATGGCATCGTCTAGGACTTCCCACATAGACAAGATAAACGAAAGGCTTCCATGGACAGGTATGTAACTGTGGAGACGGCAGTGCTGCAGAAGAGGCCTCCTGACCAGAAAGAATGTCTGTCCCACAGTCAACTCTCTGGCTCTGCAGTCACCTTTGACATGACTTGTTGAATAGGAGTTTGTTTTCCAATTTCCATGGTTCAGCCATAGGCCATGCAAAGTAAATACTAGTAAATGAGCAACAGTAGATTCAAAGGAACATAAGACCAGAAACCCTCCTCCTTTGGAAGACAGTTTGGGTAGCATTCACATGTGAATCAATCTGTTTGGGGTCTTTGAAGTGACTTTGATTAAGAGTTGTAGCCCAAGAGTGGTGAAATGGGCAGGGTCATCAAAAGAATTGGCAGCTCCAATCTGGACGCCCAGCCTGTGCACCACATCCAGAAAGAGCCCAGGTAAATGGCCTTACGGGCAGAATGCTTTCGGCCTCAGAAAAACGAACCAGGAACTCACTATCCATGGAGATTTGCATACAAGTGCGTTTTGTTGGAAGTAAGCAAAATATTCCACGAGACTTCATGTTTCTACAGCTCTGCATTGAATTAAATGAATTCATAGTCCAGGAAAACTTTTCTCAGTGCTCTTTAAGAAGCAGAAAGCAATAATTTTCCTTTGAAAAGCAAGCAATTTATATATTTCCAATAGACACAATTTATCGGTTTATGAATAAAACCAAAAAGTAACAATTAATGCCCCCAATTTCAGGAACCACATAAAATCAAACACAATGCATTAAACTCTCCTTAATTATATTAGAAATGCTAAAATTAATGAATATTGAAATTTTGCAAGCTTACCAGAATTTGACAATCTTTTGGTATAAGAAGAAAAATAGCAATTTGTTGAATGACTAAAATTTCTATCCGCCTCACCTCAAAAGAAGAATCTTGAAAACAATTTAAGATTCTTTTCTATTCCTTTGCCTTTTGTCTTTAATTCAAGCCACTATAAAATTTGCATCTGTCTCATTCACGTTTTCCAATCTAACTTAATATTATCTTCACTTTGAAATGCTTTCTACTACTTCAACAAACTGTGGAATTATCTTTTGATTTGCAAAAATAGATTAATTTTGGAAGTCAAACAAAAAGGAAATAGCTGAGACCAGTGGTGAAGTTGTCATAGTGGAAGAAGCCTAGGCTTTGGGGTTGGAGAGAAATTAATCACTAAGTGACCTCAGTCAGTTTCTCCTCCTTTCAGGCCTTAGTTTCACTATATGAAAAATAGGACCATGATCCCTCTTGCTGAGTTGCTCTGAAGATTAGAGATTTAAAAAAAATGTGAACCATTCACTACACAGTTATTTGTTCAGCAATGGTATCTGTTATTGTTAAATTTCTTAGGCCTATTTTCTGATTTTCATCAGCTCTGTTACCAGGTTCCTTTTAGGTTTATGTTATTTTGTCTTGGGGCAGGACTATATTTCACGCACAGATTTCCAGTTTTCATGGGATTTGAACCATAAATATAGAATTGATTTTTTTTTAGGGGTGGCTGGGTGGCTCAGTTGGTTAAGCATCTATCTGACTCTTGATTTCGGCTCAGGTCATGATGTCACAGTTCACGAGATAGAGTCCCACATCAGACTCCATGCTTGATGTGTGGAATCTGCTTAAGTTTCTCCCTCTCCCTCTGTCTCCCTCTGCCCCTCTCCCCGGCTCCCTCTCTTATGCTATTAATAACTGTGATAAATGTATTCTAGAACAGTAGTTTTAAGTGGACATGAAAAACAGAGCTACATAATTACTGACTCAAAGTATAATGAGGACAAACACTCCCTTCTAACAAGTGTATCATTACCCAGTTGATTCAGAGGGAGTAAGAATTCTCCAACTAGAGGGGGAAATCACAGTCTCATTTTCTGTGCTGCAGACAGCGGAAATTCCTTGCACACTCCATCCTCCTGGTAAGACTCTGGTTCTTTTCATCTAGGATCAAAAAGGAGCAAATGCTACTGTTCTTAGCAAATTTTATTTTCTCAAAAGCTGAAAGATCCGTCCACATTGTAAGAAAACAGCCTGACCGATTCTGTAGTATTCTTTAGGAGATCCTGAGGGCCCCGAGGAAACAGTGCTCTGAATAACCGTACGGATACTGAGCAGCTCTTACCTTGCAAGCCAAAGCTTTTCCTCTGAGTCTACCGAGATGAGACCCAGTGGAGCCGGCGGCTAAGGTTCCCCCGTGCACCTGGTATGAAGGAAACCTGGATCAAAGGGTTAGCAGGTGCATGTTTACATCGAATTCGTGAAGGGTGAGAAAAGTTAGGATACTGGAGGCTTTTCAGAGAATGATACGCCAGGTGAAGCATGATGACACACATAGACAATGAGTGCTGTTGGAATATCTTCCCCTGTTTGAGATCATCAGTTTGTCCTTCTCAATCTCAACTAACACATGCCATCAAGAATGTGAGTGCAGTTTATGTCAAAGACTAACTATCCTGGGCCCTAACACCACTCTCCCTTCCCCCCAAATGAGTCTTTCCTCCAAGAAATTAAAAATACCTTCTGTAATTCACAAAACACTCCTGTTAGTAGCATTTTGACTTACTAAAAGAAACAATGCCCTTATTTCCCCCTTATATCTCTGTCCTTCCCCATGTTAAAAAAAAGATCCACTTGTTTCCTTTATCCCAACACTTCTTTAAAGAGCAAAATAATTCCAAACTGCCATCAAAAGTTCAGAAGGCAAGGAGGAATCATTCTTCACACACTTGGCCAGTGAGATAAGAAATAAGGGGGAACATCTCTTGATGTGGCCGAGACCAGAGTCGGGGGAAGGTTCGTGAAAGCAGAGCCTTTGGAGATAAAAGCTAGTAAAGCTAGAATCAGAAGAAAAAAAAAAGACGCCCCCTTCCCTACACAAAGTAATCAATCCTCAAGAGGAAAAGAAAGGAGAATAAGAAAAGAGATTTTATGGATGAATGCGGCATGCTGTCATCTCCTAAAGCCAAGAGAATGGAGAAAGTTCCCACATGAAAGGAGAAAAGAGAAGACAGGTAGGGCTATGTCACAGCAATGACTTGTTCCCGCCATTACCTATAAAAAAGAAAGCCATACTGAGGAGGGCACTTGTTGGGATGAGCACTGGGTGTTGTATGGAAACCAGTTTGACGATAAATTATATAAAAAAAAAATATATATATATATATATATTCCCCCAAAAAAGCAAGCCATGTTTTGTGTTTACTTGTTCATGTGCTTCACTAGCTCAAGAAATATTTCTATTTATTTATTTTAATGTTTATTTATTTTTTATTTTTTTGTTAGTGTTTATTTTTGAGACAGACAGACAGAATGAGCAAGGTAGGGGCAGAGAGAGAGAGAGAGAGAGAGAGACAGAATCTGAAGCAGGCTTCAGGCTCTGGGCTGTCAGCACAGAGCCTGACGTGGGGCTCGATCTCATGAACTGTGAGATCATGACCTGAGCTGAAGACAGACACTTAACTGACTGAGCCACCCAGGCACTTCATGTTTATTTTTGAGAGAGAGAGAGAGAGAGAGAGAGAATGAGAGAGAAAGAGAGAGAGAAAGAGTGTGAGCAGGGGCAGAGAGAGAGGGAGACACAGAATCTGAAGCAGGCTCCAGATTCCTGAATGCAGGGCTCGAACTCATGAACTATGAGATCATAACCTGAGCCAAAGTTGGATGCTTAACTGAATGAGTCACCCAGGCGCACCTCAAAGAATATTTGTATTAGAGTTGTATTTGACAATTACAGTTATCATTTCTAACTGGTGACCATTCATACCTAGTGGAAACCTAATTAATGTTTGCGGCTAGGACCAACATTACTGTCAAGTAACCCTTGACTCTAATGATCCTTGATAGTTTGAGCCTTTTTAGATAATGTTTGAATTTGAGATGTCTTGATTGTGACCTACCTCCTATAACATGAAGTACTGATTACATTGGATTTGACCTGTGGTTCAGATGTGGCTCCTTCTTACTTCATACAATACCTCCTCATAGTTCACAAAATTATCTCACATGAGTTGCTTTTACAATGAGATATATAACATGCTGATGTTGTAGGTAAGTACACTAAAAGGCACAGAAGTGGCAAAGCCAGGCCTTCGGCCACAATTCTAATATTCCTTCCACCAACTGGTATACAAATTAAATGCACTGGGCATGACACATGCCTTCTATAAGTCTGCAAAAACACGCACTGGTGACTGTTAGTGGTATCGAGTGGGCAGAACTGCATAACACTGCCCCAGATGTCTTACTAAAATTATCCTATAAACGACTTCAAGGATTGGCAGGACCACCATCCTTCAAGGCATGAATGATGTGACACCACTGATTGACACAGACCCAGCTCAGACCTCAGGAAGAGTGGGGGGAAGACAAGCCAAGTCACAATCCAAATTAGTGCAGCGGCTCCTGCAGCTAGAGGAACACAATGTGTTCTTTGACTAACCTTTCAAAGCCTCGTGTAGCTTGAGCTCTGAGGTTGCTTGTTAAAGAAGGGCAGGGCGGGGCCGAGCTGACAGCCTGGAACATTGACCACCATGCTCCGACTGACGTGTAAATCACCCTGTGACTTGGGGTCTCGAACTTAGACAAGGAAATGTCATCTCCAGACTTTGCCCATCATGGCTTTATGCAGAAATGGCCCCTCTAGGTGCCTCTCTCTACCTTTGCAGACACGTGACCCAGGGCTGGTTGAGAGATAACTTTATTTCCAAGACTGGTTATAGTTTTTAAAAACATCCCTCTTATCTGAAATTGACCCATATATTTTTTTTTTTCTGAAAATACCACATCTTTCTATAGCCAGAGGATAGGAAGTAGAGAGCCTATCTTGTCACTGTAGCAGACCCATTCACCAGGTTGAAATTCCTCTCCGGTACCTTTGTGGCTTCTACCTTCAGGACCGTCCTTCTCCCTTCTGCCTCGACGTTGGCCTCTTTTCCATACAGGTGATTTGGTCAAGATATCACCGCATCCTGAGATGGTCGATCTACCCAAGTGATTTATACAGTGTCCATCTCTTTTTTTCAGAAATCTCACTGCTTGTTACTCGTGACCGAGCGAAATGAAACTAAACGCCAGCCACAACGGATAGCAACTTAGCAATTCTTGAAAATATTGACAAAGAGGAAACGAGGACGTATGTCTACATACCTGCTCAAAAGGTATAAACTTCCTGGGGTGTCTGGCTGGCTCAGTCAGTAGAGCATGCAAGTCTTGATCTCAGGATCCTGAGTTCAAGTGTCACATTTGGCATGGATCCTACTTAAAAAAGGAAAAAAAGGGGCGCCTGGGTGGCTCGGTCGGTTAAGCGTCCAACTTCGGCTCAGGTCATGATCTCACGGTCTGTGGGTTCGAGCCCCGCATCGGGCTCTGTGCCGACAGCTCGGAACCTGGAGCCTGTTTCAGATTCTGTGTCTCCCTCTCTCTATGACCCTCCCCCATTCATGCTCTGTCTCTCTCTGTCTCAAAAATAAATAAACGTTAAAAAAAAATTAAAAAAAAAAAGAGGTACAAATTTCCAGTTATACAATAAGTGAATCATGGAGATGTGATGTACAACATGACACTATTGTTAATAATACTGTTTTGTATATTTGAAAGCTGCTGAGAGAGTAGAACTTAAAAGTTCTTACCACAAGACAAAAAATTGTAACAGGTTAAGTACACTTATTGTGGTGACCATTTTGCAATATATGCAAATATTGAATCATGCTGTATACCTGAAACTAATGTCATATGTCAATTACATCTCAATAAAAAAGGTGTGTATAAAATTAAGCATTTTGTCTCCCCTATGTTCATCCCTGTTAACATTGCCAATCAAGTGTTGTTTACATCAGTGACCCTTACATTTGTACATGAATTTCCTGGGGGCTTTTGATTCAGGAGGTTAGGGGTGGGGCTTCAGATTCTGAATTTCTAAGGCATTGCCTGATGATGCTGATGCTGTCGGTCCATGGGCCACACTTTGGGTAACAAGGGCCTTAATATTACTTCATAGAGATTGACATAGCAGAGAGTGAGAGGGGGTGAATATGAAAAAGGCAATACAATTCAGATTCTTCTAATAGTTTATAAATATCTGATAAAATAGAGATTATACTATCAGAGGTCTGATTATGCTTTAGAATGCCTATCGGTTTATAATCAAGAGAATATCAAAATAAATCGTGACCCAAATTTCCCAATATTTACATTCTTTAGTTTGCAAGGCACAGACAATTCCCAATTCTCTTTGTTTGTGAATTAAGTACTAGGACGTTCTCTTAAAACTGTTTCTGGGGGTGCCTCGGTGGCTGAGTCGGTTAAGCGTCCAACATCAGGTCAGGTCATGATCTCTCGGATGGTGAGTCAGAGCCCCATGTCAGGCTCTGCGCTGACGGCTCAGAGCCTGGAGCCTGCTTTGGATTCTGTGTCTCCCTCTCTCTCTGCCCCTCCCCCACTCGTGCTTGGTCCCTCTCTCTCTCTCTCTCAAAAAAATAAATAAATAAATATTAAAAAAAAACAAACCCTGATTGTTTACTTAGCAGAATTCAGAAGGGAATTATGGAAGAGTAGGAGCTCTACTGAGGCTTACGGCATCAGGAAACTGGATAAAGTCTGGAACTTCCATCATACCTTGAAGGACTCCCCCAAGACCACTCACGCCAAGTCAGCTTGCTGCAACCCCCCAAAAGTAGAAACCAATGTTTTTGGATAAATGAAGTCATCATATCACATCACTTCTTAATATTATATTTAGTTTTCAGGGATATATATATATATATATGTATATATATATATATATATATCGAGAGAGAGAAAGAGAAAATACTTTGGAATTCAGATTGTTGCACAAATATTATGCACCAGGCCATTTAGCTACGGACTGGGGATACAGGGTGGACAAGACAAACAAAATCATCTCCTTTGTTGAGATTTCAGTCTGTATTTTCTTTCTGTTTTTCAATGACATCTGTCTTCTTACACCTCTGGAACTTCCTCTTCCAAACATTCTTTATTTTTAAGCACAAAATGGAATTTTGATTCCTAATTCAAACGTTCTGTTTTTAAATAGGGGCAATGGGAACATTTGTAAATATCGCTGTAGTTGGAAAGATCACGAATCTGGCAACTATTTTTTGGTGGATGTTTATCCAAATGCGTGTGTATAAGCTTCTTTCTGGCTGCATAGTGCCTTGCATCTGTATCCAATTTGGGGGCATAATATTGCATAATAATCTTGTCTACAAGTCTTTCACCTTAACTGGGCTAGTCAATTCCTGGTGGAACCACCACTAGCCATTGAGTTGCCAAGCCAGATAAGGGGCCCATCTGGGCTCACTAAATCATGTCGATGGAACTTTGTAAACAACTCTCAAATCGTCGTTCTCAGGTCCTCAAAATCTCATTCAGGCAAATAGAATAGCCTCCTCACTTGCCTCTCACTTTGGACCTCCCCCTGACCTCCCATCTTGGACTTCCGGTCTGATGTCTACAGCGCCCAGAGGAAAGCTCTCTGAAATGTTAATGGCTCACGACACTCCTGGTTTCAGTGCATTCTCATTGCTGTCAGAATAAATCCAACACAGTATACAAGTTCCATGAACAAACACATGTGAAAAACGTTGCACTCTATCTACCTCCTTTGATTCGCAGTACATTTTACTACATTCAAGGTTCTGAGAAGTGCAGTTAAACAGACTTCTCTAGTCTGAACCCAGAATGTCTCAGACTTATTTTACTGTGAAACTTCTTTCCCCCAGTAATTCCTGCCCACATCCCTCCAGCCAGCATTCTCTAGGACACGATTTAAGGAGCTCACTTGGTGACGTGCAGAGCTCTGACCTCACACTGGAACCTATGTGCCATTCTGAGGGACCCTAAGCTGGTCTTCCTCAGAGTGGCTATATTCCCTTGCTGTGCTTGATTAAACATAGCTAATTCAATCATATTTTAGAGGTAGATTCTAGATTTTACACTTTAAAAATCATTGAGCACAACTCATTGATTTGACACTCGAAGCAAGGGTTCGAGATGGAGAGACTTCTTCAGGGTCACACAGATAATAAACTAGACATTGAAATGCAAAAAACAAAATCTGAGTATAGAAAATGGCAACTATGGTGCTTTGGGGTAGCAAGTGAGAAGAATGTCTGAAAGAAGAAAATAAATTGGGAAAAGAACAAAAAGCAAGCAATGACTGTCTAGAGCAGGGCTTTCCAAAAGGAGTATAATACAAACTACAAATGCAAGCCACAGAAGTAATTACAATTTTTTTCAGCAGCCAAACAAGTAAACAGAAACTGATGAAGTTAATTTGAATAATGTATTATATTTAACTTAATATATGCAAATTATCATTTCAACATGTAATGAATATTAAGAACTATTAATGTTATATCTTAGGTTCTTTTTTTTTTAAGTGAAATCATCAAAATCTGGCATGAAATGGGGCGCCTGGGTGGGGTTGAGCTTCCAGCTTTGGCTCAGGTCATGATTCGTGGTTCATGGGTTCAAGCCCCGTGTTGGGCTCTGTGCTGACAGCTCAGAGCCTGGAGCCTGGAGCCTGTTTCAGATTCTGTGTCTCCCTTTCTCTCTGACCCTCCCCTGCTCGTCCTCTCTCTCTCTCTCAAAATTAAATAAACATTTTTTAAAAGCTTGGTGTGAATTACATATTTTTAAATGTATTTACTTATTTTGAGAGCGAGATCATGTGCACGAGCAGGGGAGGGGCGGAGAGAGAGAATCCCAAGCAGGCTCTGTGCTGTCAGCCCAGAGACTGACGCCTGGCTCCATCTTGTGGATGGTGAGATCACTCACTACCTGAGCCAAAATCAAGAGTCGGGACGCTCAACCAACTGAGCCACCCGGGCACCCCTCCCCTCTCCCGGTGCGAATTTTGTACACGCAGCATATCTCAGTTCAAACTACCCACATTTTCACGTGCTCAGTAGCCATATGTAGCAATGGCTACCATACTAGACAGTAAAAACATAGCGGTGATCTAGAGTGGTGGTTCTTAACTGAGGGATAATTTTGCTCCCCGGGAAACATCTGGCAATGTCTGGAGGTATTCTGAGTTGTCACAGTCGGGTGGGGAGGAACTACTGGCATCTAGTGGGTAGAATCCAGGGATGTTGCTAAACATTCTACCATGCACAAAATGCTCCCCGGCCCCCACAACAAAAAAATTACCCGGTCTCAGATGTCAATAGGAGTGAGGTGAGAAACCCTACTCTAGAGAATTGGTGAACTAATGAGAAATGATCTATTCTGTATAAAAGCTCTAATTCTCTCACTCACTCATTCCAAAAATACTAACAGAACTGCAAATACCACTGGGAACTCTGTTAGTAATTTAGACATCAAGACACATCAAACATCATCAAATAGGGTCAATGAATGGCATAAAGGTTATACTATATGAGATGCAGAAATGGGGCAAAGGAAGGAGCAGCCAACATGTTTGTTTTTATCCATCACAGGCTCAACCAAAGGTCTTACATGCAGATGCCTGAAAAGGGAAGATAAAGAAAGGAAAACAAACAAAACAAAAAAAGAAAGAAAGAAAGAAAGAAAGAAAGAAGAAAGAGAGAAAGAAAGAGGAAGAAAGAAAAAGAAAGTCAAAAATAGTGTAATCAGAAGGAAAATGATTTTTGGAAGAAACTAAAGATAAATGATACACTAAGGTAGGTGACTGAGAAAGAAATGGAAAGATAAAGCAGAGTGAAATGGAATCTAAGGAGTGGAGTCAAACAGAGAAAGGCCGGTGACATTAACCACGACTGTCCATATTCTAATATTGTAATATCTGTTTCCCCTCTCCACCTCTCCATTCTCCATGGTCTTTCCTAAAGGATCTTCTCTGTGGCTACTTCGGACAATGATTTTTTTTTTTCCTCTGAAAGTAAAAAGAGCTTATTTTCTGGAAGGATGTCAACTTGCTGTATGTTGGGATTAGAAGGCGGGCCGATTGGAGACACACGGGGTCAGTGTCTGGACAGCGATCTGTCATGAACCAAAGCCTGTCATCGATGGCCCTAGAGATGCAGACAAAGACGCACGACCATTATTTTCCAGAGAGAGCCTTTAAAGCACCTTGGGGCCGCCGTTCAGCACGGGGCCGCCGTTCAGCACGGGGCCCTGAGCTCCCGTGTTGGACCACCTGCCAGGAACTGTGTGTCAGGCTGACCTCTCCCAACCCAGTGTGAATAACTTCCGAGAGGTAGCCCCACATAAGGGCAGGGGCTGCAAGCAGGCAAAGAAAGCGAGGAGATTTATAGCTCTAGGATATCTCTCTCTTTTGAAAATAAAATGGCACATTAGGGGGAAAAGGGGGCTTGTCTGAAAGGACCTAACCCCAGGCATGACCAGTTCAATGTTCATTACCCAGCGCAAAAGCTTGGGTCAGTCCAGGCAAGTCTGTCGAGAAAAGAAAGGATTGGTGTGTTTAGGAAGAGACAAGCAGAGGCTCTCTCAAAACTTTTCTGATCCATTTTTAAAAAGTCTTACCCCAAATGCTATTTTTCCCAGAAGGTAATGTTCGCCTGAAAGCGTTGGAGGGGCCATCCCCACGACAGAGGAAGACTCATGTCAGCATCTAGAAACATGTTAGGTTCTACTGTAAAATTTATCGATATCTGGGAAAGAACCCTGTATGCCATTAAAAAGCTCCTGAAGATAAAAAGAGAACTAGGTTTTGTATCTTTTGCCGTCATTTTGATTTTTTTAACCTCTAAGAAATTGCTTAGACTCTTAAAAACCCTGCTCGTTCTCCTAAGCCCTGATGATTCTTTTAACCACTGAAAAGACCAACTCTTTCTAACAATAAGATGATGGCAGTTTCCCTGATACTGTTCCCACAAGGACAGAGAATGAAACCCCGAGGTCATCTCTGCTTTTCAATAAGAAGCGGGATAGTGAGCGAGTTTCACCATCAGAAAATATCGCCTCCTTGGAGGATGGTGTCCTTTCTAGAGTTCTGAGGGACAAAGAGGAGCTCTGGGCAGGAGAATCTGAGGTTCAATTTCAGAGTCCCACCATGGGCATGTCTGAGGCTGTACCAGGGAAATCCATACACAATGAAAACACAGACAAGGGAGATTTGCACAGCTTTGAGCTTAGGTCAAAAAAACATGTAATTGGTTAAGTAAGAGGGCACTAACACGTGCCATGTCACGCTGGATTTTCTCGAAAAATAAAAAAAAATAACAAAGTTAAACTTTCAGTCAACCTGAAAATATTAGCTTTTTATGGGGGCAGGGCGGAACGAATGGAACAGTAGCGCTTTTTTTTTTTCTTTTCTTTCTTTTCTTTTCTTTTCTTTCTTTCTTTTTTTTTTTTTTTTTTTTTTGATTGCCCATTTTCAAAGTCTTCTCAGAGCAAGAATGATAGGGGAGTGAGGCAGACAGGAAATAGGTGTGGGGGGAAAATATTTAGGAAAGGGTTAAAGATACAGCACAAGTAGAAAAGGTAGGCCTCTATGACTTGTGGCCAAAATATACGTCCGGACGCCATGATAAATGTTTTTCTGGGTTTGAAATGTGAAATTTTCTAATTGGAGGGGTCAGTGACATATGGAATCAGTAGCATATGGGATGTTGTGGATAATGGAGACTGAAGCAATGTCTTACCACTTCTAACTCTCAGGTGGCAAATACTTTTTATGTAGTATAGTTTGCACAGGCTCAGGAAAGAAGAGATTTTAATTGTAGAGAATTTTCTTCTTTAAACCATAAAACAACATTTTGGAGGAAAAAAAAAAAAGAGAGAGAAAGGCTTGCCCTCAAGCGTAAGATCAAAGACCAGGATTTGTGGGCCAGAATCATTTTTATTAACCGAACTCTTGGTAGAATGCAGGGCATAGAAGACATATTTAAGAATGAGTTTCACATCCGGATTTAAACCCTCATGTTTATACAGTGCTCTTCATTGAAAATTTTTCTTCGTTTTAGTGAATAAAAATTATATCATCAGACTTTAACATTCCCCCCCCCCATCTGCTTTTAAATTATCTTGACTTCTTCTTTATCAATAATTATGATCATTTTGACCTAGTAAGAAAGCCCCGTCTCCTGTGTGTATCTCCCCTCTGACCTTTAGTCAACCATCACGTGATTTTTAAAATCAGTTTTTAAATGAGGAGGACAATGATGGTGAATAAAATGATAAGAGGATACTTAATGTCTTCTTTTCTGAGGTCAGTGGTGGCTAGTTTTTTTTTTTTTTAATTTTTGTTTAAATTCGAAACAAACTTTACTTTTCTATCATTAATTCCTTCTGCGATTTCAAATGTTCTATCTGGTCTCCAAGTAGAAAAACTTGTATTGAAAAATATCAGTTGTATTGATGCCCCGGGTTTTATGTTGGGACATAAAACGGTGGGGAAATGCTAAATCCACGAATAAATACGTGTTTTCACCCAAATGAAAATCCAGAGAGAGTTGACTGTCCTTACACTCTCTCTCCTCCTCGCTCATGGAATAGACACGAATGTGGAGGGAACGCTGACCCCCAGCATCCACACAAAGAGCATCGGACAATAAGGAAGGTCGACTCTTTCTACACAAACCTGCCTTTGTGCTCCGCGTGGGGCTTGATCCTTGAGGCCCGAGAGCTCAGTGGATGCCAGGGAGATAGATGTGATGTGTTTGCCTCATCCAGGGTAGCAGCTGAGCCACTTTCACACAGGCAGGCAGGTACAGCCGAGCCTGGTAACAGATGAGAACCCCTAGGGAGCCCTTGACTATGGAGAATGAAAAATCAAAAGAAACCATATTGGACACAGATACAAAGGGAGTCCCCTGCTCCTTTTCTCTCCTCCCTTGTTCCCTTTCTCCCCTTCCTTAGGAAACGTCAATGAATGTGGAAAGCTGTCTTTCCCCTGGAAGCATTTGTGAGCACTGGGACTCCAGATGCTATTCTATGCAAATGGTTTCCATCCTTTCCTGCCCGGGGAGATGCTTTTTTAACCCATCTGCATATCCATTTTCTGTCTTTTCTGGGAGAGAGAGGCCAACGAAGAGATGAAAATACTTTCCAGACAACTGTTTCCACTGCTTCACTCTGGTTGAATGGAAATGTGGCCCCGTGGAAGTGGAGTCGGGTCGCTGTGGCTGTCCACTGCACGGCGTCAGTGCCACTGGCGTGGACGGGGGGAGGGGAGATGTTCGGCAGCAAGGCCCAGAAGGGAGTCAGCGAAGTACTAGTTAAAAACTTTAAAGACACTAGGTGTTTTTCTCACATTTGGAAGTAGGGGGGGGGGGGGTGAAGGTATTTGGAAAGAGTTGGCATCCAAAATTATGGAAGTACTTCAATGTCATGGGACCAAATTTTCTATTTCACTGTAAAAGATGACCCACTTCTAATTCCCTGTTTACTTGCAAAGTACTACAGTATGAGTGAAAGTCGTTTCTGCTGTCAGTGTTTTTCATTTTATAGTACCTCTCTATGAGGTCAAGCCCATTCGATCATTCCAGTCGTACGACTGAAATGTTTAAAAAAATACAAAGAAGGGTAGAGAACGCAGTACCAGGATTGTGGGGTAGTAAATTATAATTGTGAGGTCCAACCACTCTTCAAAGCTGGATGTCAAAGAGGATTCCAGGCATTTCAGAGTTTGACACCTCGGCGTTCCTTATCCCTTCAGCCCCTATTGATATTGAGTCAGACATAGAACAAAAGCTCAGATAATGTACAAATAAACTTGACACACACTAGGATGTTGAAGGGATATTTGCAATTATTATGTTACATATTCTTTATTAAATATGAATCTAACTAATATCCTGAGAAAATGGGTCTCACTGATGTTATATTTTAAAATATGACACAGTTTAGGATAATTATACTGGGCTTTGACATTTCGGGTAGCATTATTGGTCTGCAATTCTATGCTGGTGTTCCTTACAGGGAGTAAATCATTCACCATCAAAACAAAAAAAATAATAATCCTTTAAAGGGGATCCAGAGTTTGCTTTGCCACATGTATCTCCAAGGACATGTGCACACACGTACACGGCAACCTACGCCTTAAAAACAATATTCCTGCAGGGAGCTTGTGATCCGTGAAAGTCCCTTGTGCTAAAATTAAAACACAGATAATGCGTTTACTGAGAACCAACCTATACCCCCAACCACACGTATACAAGATTCTGATATTAACACAGGAGTGCGGTGGCTTTTGTGGGTTTTTTTTCTTTTTTTTTTCTTTTTTTTTTTTGTTTTTAATTTTTTTTTTCAACGTTTATTTATTTTTGGGACAGAGAGAGACAGAGCATGAACGGGGGAGGGGCAGAGAGAGAGGGAGACACAGAATCGGAAACAGGCTCCAGGCTCTGAGCCATCAGCCCAGAGCCTGACACGGGGCTCGAACTCCCGGACCGCGAGATCGTGACCTGGCTGAAGTCGGACGCTTAACCGACTGCGCCACCCAGGCGCCCCTCTTTTTTTTTCTTTAGAGAACAAACAACTACAGTTAAGAAGAGAGCATTTACAATGGTGGTAAAGAAATCTCAATTCAGGTCCTGAATCAAATTAAATAATAATAGACTAAAGATACAAAGTATGGCACACATGTGCTCCCTCACACTCATGGCAGACATCAATAATCAATCATGACCCTTTACACCCCACTGCGCCTCAGAATCCTTCTCAACAATGCTACAAGGAATCACTACTATTAATCAAGCTGGCATATAGGTTAGGATAACTCTCTATTTGCCCATCCCTGCACTAGTCCTTTCATCTGTTTGTGCCTCAGTTTCTCTATTCCAGGGAAATGACCACAAAGATTAGAGTCTTGTATGGATATAGGGTTGTGGATTTCTGGACTCGAGCATCAAGGGATGATATATCTTTTTTTTTTTTTTGGAAAATAAAAGTAAGTCAGGTGATGTTAATATAGGAGAGTTTGGGTTAATTCTGTTTATAATAAGAAGTTGCATTATGCATAATGTAACTGTATTCCTGTTTAGAATTCTATCACGGCTGCGTCACCTCAAGGAACTGTTATTCATGATATCATTGGTAATCAGATGTACAATAAATCAGAGATTTAATACAATTCATAGCCAAAGAATGCTTCTCTAAATACATTGATTGCATAAAGGTATTGCTGAGTCTGTTACTGGAGGTCAGTATCTTTCCTAAATATATTCCTCTGTAAATTAAAAAAAAGACTTCTTTCTGGCATCTGAGATACTCTTCCTCCTCTACGTCATTAGCCCCTGTCTTACTTCATCTTGACTGAAATGCCAACACTCCAGAAAGGCCTTTCCTTCTAAGTGCCAATCCAAAGTAAATTACCAACACTCCTATTATTTTATCTCATGCATTCTGTTCTTTTCCTCTATGGCATCTACCACAATTAGAAAAAAAGCGAACCATCCATTATCTATCTATCTATCTATCATCTATCGTCTATCTAATTTTTCATCTATCTATATCTATCTAAACTTATTTAGTAGTTGTCTTCTTCAAAAGGAAAGGTACTGTGTTTGTTGTTTTTGGTGTCTGTTTACCACCTAAGACCCTTACTTACTCTAGAAACCTTGACTGCACATTAGCATCACCTATGAGGCTTTTTAAAGATCCTTATGTTCACACCAAACCCTGGAAGAATTCTATCAAAGGGAGGGAAACCCAGACATCAGTGTGTTTTAAAGCTCTATCCCTGAGAACAGCTAAGACTGAGAGACTACAATGATGTTGGGGGAAGCGTTAATGTAAGTTGCCACGGCAAACCCAAGTTTTTTCATGTTAAAATACCCTAAATAATTTTAATAGTGCGTTGCATAATGACACCGTACGTAGCTGTGGAAGTTATGAAAGCCATGGAAAATATTAGGATCTAATCCAGCACCATCATAAAGGGGTAGGGGGTGTGGAGACAGATATATTGACAGTGCAAGACAATGTTTTTGCTCTATGTGCCACATTCTTGTACTGGCCTATGAATGGACTGAAGTCAGAAACAAAGTGCTCCCCTTTTCAATGAGCCTAGCAGTTTGCCAGTGATGAGTACAAAAGCAGGGGAGAGGTTTTATGCTCATTCACAATCGGAGCTAAGCTGGTGGGATCATATCTCCCGAAAGTGTGGCTAGAGGCTATTAGAAACAAGAGGAAGATTTAAAGCTTGATGCTTCCTAGACATTAATTGGGAGTGGGTGACTCAATTCAAATGCAGCCACCTGCCTGTAAGACATGTATTTAAAGAAAGGATTTATGCAAAGCGTCTGATTGTCTTTGGCTGTGGATACCCGCTGAGTCTCCAAAGCACGGAATTGGTGAGCTTTGGGTGGGCAGCCCAGGGCCTGGCCAAAGTACTCCACGCAGGAAGCAACTGTTGGGGGTGGGGGACACAGAACTGGGGTCAGAAGAGCTGATTAGATGCATTGCTGTGTCACTTACCCTTTTGGTAGCTCTGTGCAAGTTACCTATCCTCTGGGTCTCAGTTTTCCCAATTTTATGTCTAATAATAAATTACCCAGAAGGACTGTGAGGGTCAGCTATAAAGCCCTTTGTAAATGCCGATCATTACCATCACTCTGCACCTCCTTACTGGAATATTACATAGGTTACTAGATAACACCATTTACTTTTGTTAAAAAAAAACCCTTGGAAACACTACATTTTGTCAAATTATTCAGTCATTTGTGGTTGGATCAAAATCATAAACTAAGCACAAGCCCCAGCCTTCTTTTCCCTTCCTGAAGCCCTAAAATTAATAGAAAATTTGTTAAAAATGTAACAAGTCTGGGAAATAAGAAATAATGTCTCAAGTGGATCAGAAATTCTGGAAATGCCATAAAAATTGGGAAAATAGGAAATAAAATTGGATTTAAGGAGAAAAGCAAAGACCAGAAAATATACGTGGAGAGATCAGTCCACAATGTAAGAGCAGCCCTGAGGGTGTTCCAAGCTCAGACTTGGCACATACGGGGAGATGAATGGGCCCCTCGGGTGGCTGGTTGGGTGTTACAATAAAGGCAGCTGGGCACACTGGTCCTTCATTCCCTCCCTGCTTGTTTCAAGAAGGAAGCAAGGGAGACACCTTCCACAAGTGGGATCAATGATTTTGGATACCTGTGCTAGAGGAATGAAGTGGGGACAAAGCCCAGGGGGGTTGGTAAAACTCAAGATGGGTTAGCCCAAACAGTAACATATTCAACCCCTCCACCGAAATCACCGGAGGCTGGCTGAGATAAGTGGTACTGGCATTCGTAGGCACAGTATTTGTAGGACTACCAGATCCCGAGGTGAATATCCAGCCACGATTCACCAAGTGCTCGAATACAACCTACACCAGGTAAAAGAAGCACCAAGCTCAGCAAATAATTCATAAGTAGAAGGCAAACCAAGTAAGATATTAGACTAAGTATGATCACAACACCCAAAGTAGATGTGAGCGTATTTAGTCATGTAACAAATCAGCTAGATATTTCAGAAATTAAGTATCTGACGATTGAAATTAACAGCTAAAGAGTAGAATGGAAAGAGCTGAATTAGTGAGTCAAAACAGAGAGGAACTAGGTCAAAGAAATGGATCAAGTGGAAGAAATATTGAATGATGAGTAAAAATGAGTACAATGGACCCAGAAATGCTGCCTGGTGTGCATTTTAAAAAAGAGAACAGAGAAAAGTATATAAAATAAATAGTAGAGATCCCTGTAGCTTAGGAAAGAACTCTTTGAGTGGAGGCTGGGGGCTTTGGAGACCCAGGTATATCCCTTATAGCTATAACTTATGGAATACACACACACACATAATGAAAAGTAAGCGTAAAGAAAAAGCCCAATCGGTTTAGAGGTCTAGGTTAGGCAAGGAGGGAAGGTGCATGTCAGGACTTCCTGTCTTTATGGTTTTACTCTCAGGAGAGGAAGACATCATTTGTACAGAAGTAACCCCTGGTATTATCTTAGCCTGGAATGAGTCTCAGACTTTCTAACTTTCAACTGCTAGTGCCTTACTTCTGTTAGAGAAAAACTATGCTTTTGGGTCCAGGGGACTCAGTTTTGTAGAAGAGACTTCTTAAAAATTAATGAAATTGATTCATCCTTTTATCTAGAACACAGTGTGACAATGTGAATCAAGAACCTTATATTTCATTTCACTTGGTCAATTGACTCTACTCTGATGAATCTCATTGAAGGCATTCATCACAAATTTCAGAAATTCTGTGTGTACACAATCACAAAAATTAACTCAAAATGGATTAAAGACTTAAATGCAAGACGTGAAATTGTAAAACTCCTAGAAGAAAACGTAGGGAAAAATCTCCTTGACAGTGGCCTTGGCAATGATTGTTTTGAAAAATACAAGCAACAAAAGCAAAAATAAACAAGCAGAACTACATTAAACTTAAAAGTTTCTGCCCAGCCAAAGAAACAATCAATAAAATGGAAAGGCAACCTATGGAATGGGAAAAAAAACATTTGTAAACAACACATCTGATTAGGGGTTTATATCTAAAATATAAGAGATTCGTACAACTCAATAGCAAAAAAGAAAAAAAAAAGCAAATAATCTGATTTTATTTTTTGTATTTTTTATTAAAAAAATTTTTTTTTCATTTATTTATTTTTGAGAGAGAGAGAGACACACACAAAGCACGAATGGGGGAGGGCAGAGAGAGAAGGAGACACAGAATCTGAAGCAGGCTCCAGGCTCCGAGCTGTCAGCACAGAGCCCAACGCGGGGCTCCAACTCACAAACCACGAGATCATGGCCTGAGCCAAAGTCGGTTGCTCAACCGACTGAGCCACCCAGGCGCCCCAAATAATCTGATTTTAAAATGGGCAAAAGAACTGAATAGTTTTCAAAGAAGATGTATAAATAGCCAACAGGTACATGAAAAGGTGCCTGATATCACTAATCACCCAGAAAATGCAAATCAAAATTATAATGAGATATCACCTTATACCGGGTAGGATGTCTATTATCAAAAAGCCCAGAGATAACATATATTGGTGAGGATGTGGAAAAAAGGGAGCCCTTGTGCACTGTTGGTGGGAACATAAATTGGTGCAACGTCTGTGGAAAACAGTATGGAGTTTTCTCGAAAGACAGAACTGCCGTATGATATAGCAATGCCACTTCTGGGTATATATCTGAAGGAAATGACATCAGTATCTTGAAGAAATATTGCACTCCCGTATCATTACAGCAGTATTCACACTAGCCAAGGTATGGAAACAACCTGAGCATCCATCAACAGATGAATAGAGAATTGCTAGATATTTTATATATTTATATATTATATTATATAGATACATTATATATATTTATATATGAAATATAATATATATAGTGGAATATTATTCAGCCTTATGAAGAAGGAAACCTTGCCATTTGTAATTATGTGAATGAAACCGGAAGGCATTATGCTAAGTGAAATAAGCCCAGCAGAAAAAGGCAAATGTTGTATGGCATCAATTATATTTGGAATGTTAAAAAAGAAAAATCTACCGAGGGTTGATGGGGGTGGGAGGGAGGGAAGAGTGGGTGATGGGCATTGAGGAGGGCACCTGTTGGGATGAGCACTGGGTGTCGTATGGAAACCAATTTAACAATAAATTTCATATTAAAAAAAAAAGGAAGAAAAATCGAGGGGCTCCTGGGTGGCTCAGTCGATTAAGCAGCTGACTTCGGCTCAGGCCCTGAGCTCTCAGTTTGTGAGTTCGAGCCCCTGGTTAGGCTCTGAGCCTACAGCTAGGAGCCTGGAGCCTGCTTCTGATTCTGTGTCTCCCTCTCTCTGTCCCTCCCCTGCTAGTGCTCTTTCTCTCTCTTAAAAATAAATAAACATTAAAAAATAAAATAGAATAATGTTTCAATTAGTATGTGTCAGATTTATATTTAAAAACTTTCCACCCAAGCCCTAGAGATAAGAGATGTGTGTTTCCTTTGGAAAAAGAAAACAGCACCCTACTCGAGTCACCACAGACCGTCTCACCAGATTCAATGTGGCGGCTCCAACTCATGAGCTGCGAGATCATGACCTGAGCTGAAGTCAGATGCTTAACTGACTGAGCCACTAGGCGCCCCGAGGAAAGTTCTAGCATTTTAACTGCTCTCAGTCACTTAACTTTATGTGCAAATAAGAATTTTCTGAGATATATATATATATAGAGAGAGAGAGAGAGAGAGAGAGATTTTTACATATCAGATAGGCTTTGGCCCACGCCTATAAAATTAGCAAACCCACAATACCTGAAATGATGGCCTCCTGCTCTGTTACAGTGTTTTCCCACTTCCCTCAGCCTCTGTAATCTCGAGCACTGCAAGGGAGGAATGTGGTGTAGTTAATCCGGGTGAGGAATTGTTTCCGAAGATGGCTCATTTCTTTCTCGCGTGCGTGGACTGTTCAAAACCACGAAGAACATGGGACTTCTGAAGGACGGCACTTTGACTCCTAAAGCTTTCCTAGGACGTCCTTTAGGATTGGGTCCCCAGCATGCTCTTCCCATTTGGAGAGCCTGCTTAGATGGCTTATACCGCACCTGGTATACGCACCCTAGGTCTCCCTCACCCAGCGCGCGTAATCGCGATCCAACCCAGGACGAGTCGGAGCGGATGCTCCTGGTGTCCTCACGATCCTGCTCCGGTAAGGATGTCTTTCCCCTTCTACCTTTGAGAGAATTGGCACGTAATAACACGTCCACAACCCAACCAAAAGCCAGCCTCTTCTATACTGTTTACCATTTTCTCCCCGCGTAATTCCTTTATGATGATCTGCTTGTCAGTTCTGCTCATCAACACAGTCCATGTTCATATGCTCCAGCATCTCAAGAAGGGTGGCTACGAAGACGACGAGCACGTCACCTGTCCTTGTCCCAGCCCAGCTGAGAAGCCAGATCTAGCAGCTGCACAGAAGCTGATGAAATTCTGCTTTATATAATAATCGTATCCTTGGTTTATCTTATTTTTCTGTATCTATTTTCCTTTCACCTTGATTTACATACCCACTTACTTTTGCCACATTTTGCAATTACTTATATAATACCTCCAACTTGGAGGGCGGGGAAGGAAAGTGTATGAACACTTATTTATTAGCATAAAGATTTCTTCCCCGTTACAGGACAGAAGCCAAGGCTTCGTGGTACCTTTTGTAATCATTGGCAGCAATCCAAGAAATTGGACTGCTGTCCTCTGGTGGAAAGAAAATAGATCTTATTTTATTTTATTTATTTTTTGAAGTGCATTTCTTTTTGAGAGAGAGAGCAACAGTGAGGGAGGGACAGAGAGAGAGGGGGACGGAAGATCCGAAGCAGACTCCATGCTGGCAGCAGAAAGCCAGATGTGGGGCTCAAATCCAAGAACCGTGAGACTGTGACGCTGAAGTCGGACGCTCAACTGACTGAGCCACCCAGGTGCCCCCCCAAATAGATTTTAGTTTCAGAGAGAAATGGCTTTGGCTGTTTTCCCCTCAATATATGAGTCTGGAAGCTCTTATCCTCTTTGAGGATTAGTAAATAGACACAACGTAAAGCATGGGTAAAATAATGCATCCGTGATTAAAAATAAAATTTGAAATATTCATCTGTTGATTTGCTCAGAATTTCCTTACTAATCTTTCCCTCCCCATCTCCACCTCCTACCACCATCGAAGGTTTCTTTACTCTCTTCTCTTGGGGTAATATTGTGGCAAAACGGAAAGAGGAAGTAAAGCATCACCCACTGTCAGCTTTTGAGTTTCCAGGTGAACTTTTGTAATTCATGGCAGAGAAAGAAGTATGAGAGAAAAGAATTTGGAGACACAAATCCAAGGCCATAAAGGGCCAGGGCGTAAAATTTTTGCCACAAATAATAGGGCAAGAAAATGCAAGTGAATTGATCATGAGTCTTCTCATTTCAGAAGAGATGGAGATCCTTAGGATTGGAGGAGAGAGAGAGAAGCAGAGTGAGAAAGCAAGATTGAGACCGGGGTGAGCATATTTAATAGGAAACCATGAACTCTATTCTAGACACGCCAGGTACCATGGTGAGGGGAAGACAGAGCCTCTGTTTCTGAGATCGGCAGAGCCCAGGACGGTATGCCTACCAGAATCCGTGCACACGGTCATGGTAATATAGCAGAAGAAACACTGTGTCTAGACAGAACGAGCCTGAGACAGCCCTTCGGACGGCCTCTGAAAGATTCCCACACACTCTTGAGAGGAGTTTTAAGTGGCGGATGAGGGATGGCAGACCTGGAAAGCTTGGTTGATCTTTTCTTCTCCCTATGCAAACTGCCTTAGGGCTCTTTTTGACTCCCAAGAAATACCCATAATAATAATGAGGTTGTGTAGCCTAGTGGTTAGAATGGGTGTCTTTGGACCAGTCTGCCTGGGACTAGCCGGGATACATTATAAACTATTCTTCACTTCTCAGTGCCTTGTTTTTCTCATCTATATAATGGGAAAGGTGGTAACATTTAGCTCGCATAGCTGTGAGAGGATTAAATAATTTAATCTGTTTTTTTTTTTAATTTTTTTTTAACGTTTATTTATTTTTGAGACAGAGAGAGACAGAGCATGAACGGGGGAGGGTCAGAGAGAGAGAGGGAGACACAGAATCTGAAACAGGCTCCGGGCTCTGAGCTGTCCAGCACAGAGCCCGACTCGGGGCTTGAACTCACGGACCGCGAGATCATGACCTGAGCCTAAGTCGGCTGCCTAACCGACTGAGCCACCCAGGTGCCCCTAATTTAATCTGTTTAAAACCTCAGAGCAGTGCCTGAACCGGAATAAGAAACTGATATGTTAACAAAAATGGTAATTATTAGCGTTACTATCATGACTACTATTATTTTGTATTCTCTCTTATACCTCCCTTTCTTTCCTGCCTTCTTTATTTGATGAACTTTAATGTATCCTCACAAACGATAATTGTGTCTGCCTCCAATTGGGAGCCCGCCAGAGCCAAATGACTGGGAGAAAACCAAGTATCTGAAAGAAGAGAGAGGCTGCTGTTCAGGACAGACACAGTTTATAGCTGTGGTCCAAGGATGGGCATGTGGCTTAGGTTGGGCCAGTCGGAGAACTTCTTCAGATATGAAATGTTCATGGGTTAGAAATAAGGAGGGGCACGTAGGTGGCTCAGTCAGTTAAGTGTCGCTCTTGATTCCGGCTCAGGTCATGATCTCACGGTTCACGGAGCCCCGTGTCGGGCTCTGCACTGAAGCACGGAGCCCGCTTGGGATTCTCTCTCTTTCTCTCTCTGTCTGCCTCTCCCCCCTCAAAATAAATACATAAACTAAGAAGAAAAAAGAAATGGGGAGGGGTTGGGAGAAAGGGTGATGGAGTACAAACCAGGTTGCTTGTCTTCAGAACTGAAGCGGAGGGAAGTTTGTGGAAACGGCACAAACGAATGCCTCATTCAAAACGTGTAGCTGTGAAGGGAAGGACGGAGGAGTCCTTGCCGTGGTGAAGATCGAGGAATTGGGGAACTGGTTTTAGATGGTTGTATACAGGGCTGTTGAATTCACCGTGGACAATGGAAAGAGTCTAGTCCGTGACGAATATGTGAGAATGGCCAGAACATCAGTGGTTCAACCAGACGAGAAAATTTGTAAAAGGGAAAGAATATGGTTTTTTGCATAAAAATAAAGCAAGAGGGGTGTGGGAGTCAAGTCACCTTCGAAGGCTGTCTCGGGAGGCAGAGCTGCAGGGCTCCAGCCACCCAGCATAGGAAAGGCAGGAGTGCAGTCAGACCACGTGAGCAAACATGGTGTCCTGGGGTGAATCGTGTTCCCCTCACATTCATATGCTGGCATCCTAATCCCCAGCACTCCAGAATGTGACTGTATTTGGCGACAGGGCATTGAATGAGGTAATTAAGTTAAAGTGGGTTCATTAGGGTGGGCCCTAAGACGACTACTGTCCTTACAAGGAGAGAAGATTAAGACACCAACAACACAGAAGGAGAGGCGACCACGTAAGGACCCAGCCAAAGGGGGACACCTAGGGAGAGAGACCTCAGGAGAAACCACACTTGCTTATACCTTGATTTTGGTCTTCTAGCATCCAGAATTGTGAGAAAATAAATTTCTGTTGTTTAAACCACCCAGTCTGTGGGATTTCGTTATGAATACACATGCACAGAGTTAACCAGGATAGTTTTACCAGGGCAGAAGGAATCAGGGGCTGTGGTAATCCTCTCACCGGGGAGTAGGGCCCTCCACTAAAAAGCATGCAGACTGTCGGTCCCAGGCCAGACTTGTCTAGGTGCTCCTATGAAAGGAACATTCCATACGGGAGGAGGAATGGGCTGCTCCTCTGGAGATGGGGTGGGGGTGGGGAGGCGGGCAATAGAAGGCTGGGTCCCCATGTGGCACTTCTGAGTATTTAGGAAAGCATCTTAATTTCCAGAAGACACAGAATTGCGTGCTTAGCAAAGCTTCTAGAGGCTCAGAATAGGACACTGGATCCAAGTGGGGAGACAAAACTAGTGAGGATAAGAGCCTCACTGAGCCAAGAGACCCACTGTGTCAGCTCCCGAAGCTCCTGCCCACCTGACATCTTGTTACCACTGCACCATCACTGGATGGTTCACTTTGAGCTCTAAACCATGACCAAAAATTCCCAGATACCCTATAGACATGAGCACCCATGCCCACCCAAACCTAAAGGTGCCTAGCCAGGTCTAGCACCCTGACCGGTGCTGACCTATATCCCAATAAGAGCGGGTACCACTTTCTTCAGGAAACTTCCATTAGGACCTAACCCTGATGGCTTGCTTTGGGCCATCATCATCACTTGGTGTTTCCTCTCCCAGCACTCCTAGAAGTAAGTGTTATGTTAAGCAGAAGCTCGTTGGATTTTCGCCCTTACAATCTCTCTGATGTAAGAGTACAGAGCAGGAAATGAACATATTAAATTAATTAATGCTGGATACATAAGTACCAATGCCGATAGGATCTTAAAAGTCCTCATGACCCTCAGGGTATCTGTATCATTATAAAACCGCCATCCCGGGATAGCAAAGGGAGGGACATGAGAGATTTTCCGATGTCAGGAGCCTCTCTAGAGGCTCTCTGTCATTCTCTGTTGATCTATGACTTCTTCCATGCAGGTGTTTTAAGTAGTTTTTTTCCTGACAATTGCCAACGCATTCATTCCCATTCGCTTTTGGCTCCTTGTTGGAAAATCTCGGATTCTTTCCCCCATCGCCAACTTTTCGTGTTCTTAATTTGATTAAATCATTTGCTTCCTCCACCAGTGTACAACATCTAAGTGTTCATATACTGATTAATGTGCTTGCAATCTTTTAAATATTCCCATCCATCAACTCGATGAATGTTCAAAAAGAGAGTCAGATTTTGTCTCTGTTTGTTTTTTAGAGACTATGTCCTTTTCAGTAAGGCTAAAGGTAAGCCACGACTCAACTTAAAAAATGTTTAGTGAAAAATAGAACAGTTCTTCTTGGAACTTCACGTCTCCTTCTTCACTGTTGCGGATACCCCTTTATTTTATAGTCTTCTAGAAGGAGTTGGGAGAACAGGTGAATCAGAGCTTCCACTTGTGGCCTCACTGCCTTGTTCATCTCCTCAACTTGCTGAGACAGAGGAAGGTCAGGGAAGGGATAGAGTGGAGAAGACAGAAGAGGTAAGAAGAGACAGAGACAGAAGCAGAGATAGAGAAGCACAAAGAGAAAGAAAGAGAGATAAGACAGATGCAAAGGGAATAAATGAATAAGGGAGTAACATATGGAAGCCAAAAGAGGCAGAAACCAGGCATTAGAACTTTTAATTCATCTTACATCTACTTGCTCGAATATAAGCACAGAAATCAGGCGCTTTTAATGGGGATGTGTGCATGCTATTTTCAGCCAGGATAGATAAGTCCTTGGAGCGCTTACCAGCAGGCTAAACAAATTGTCTTAACTGCCTTCAATGCTCTGAGCAAACTTGCCATTTTTATTCATGGGCCTCTGATCCATGGCTCCCAACGGATCCATGAAGATTAAATAAATTATGTCTCCAATCATTAGTGAGCCCCACTCTCTTTTTCATGGCAAAGGTGGGGCTGGCAGTAATGTCGTGGACAAAATCTCAGCTTTATATTGGGCAAGGAAAGGTTTTTGTCTTCCCCTTTATTTTCATGCAAGGGGGCCACGCGGAGGATTGAAGATGGTGCCTGGGCCCAGCTCGGCCGATCCTGCTGATGGGGGATGGTCAGCGCGCAGAGAGGGGCTGAGGGATCATCTTGCCAGCTGGGGCCCCATAGCTGAAAGGATGACTTCAGGCACTCCTGCCTGTTCTCCTCCAGCAGCGAGGCTCTGCCTCAACTGCAGAGGGAGAGAGAGGTGGGGGTGGGGGGGTGGGGGGGAGGTCTTCTGTGTCCCTCAGGAGCATGCCTTCCTACAAGATAAGAAGAACAAAGGCTCACCTGGCTATCAGGAAAAATGTCCCCTCTGCCCCTGCAAGGACCCCAAGTGCCTTCCCTTGCAGTGACGTGCCCCTTCATCAAGTCACCCAGACGAAGGCCCTCCGTGTGTCTGCCTCATGCCTTCACTCTGGCGATGACTTCAAACTGGACCAACAGTCGGGGGCAGCGGGGACATGGGAAACCTATTCTGAAAACTGCCACTTTCCTCTGCCCTCTCCCCCCCACCTCCGTCCTCCTCCCCAAAGGTTGGTTCTCCTGTGAGATGTCAAGCTGATGATTCTAAATCCCAGATGTGTCATGCTCAGTTAGTGAATAACGGACTGTCAAATAGAGCAATAAATCTTCCTGCGCCGTGACTGCTGTGCCGGGCCACCACGCCATCGCACTCACAGACCCACTAATTCTGTGTGATGAGCGAGGCTGGCGGCAGCCCCGTGCTCTCCGGGGACTGGCCTCAAGGTGCAAACACATTGAGAGGGGATGATTATTGCTGGATCGGTCCGGCTTTCCCGGCCCCTCGGTTCACGACTGGAAATCCAAAGCAATCTGCCATGCGAGCACTCCGAATCATGTTGGCTCCACACCTCTTGGGAACCTCTCTCCTTCCTGAGATTCTGACAACTTTTACAGAGGATGCCAGATGGTCAGGATTTCAGTATTTAATGTTCATTGTCGCTCTTATTTATTTATTTATTTATTTTACCTTTGGCAATCATTTACTCCCTCGGTGTGTGTGTGTGTGTGTGTGTGTGTGTGTGTGTTGTGTTATGTTTATAAAACCAGCATTTCTATCAAAATCATGAGGTGGGAAACTGGGTTTTGACTCTGCTCGCTTTTGGAGAACTTCAATGACCTCAACATTCTGCGTGTCTAGGCGTTACTTAGCGGGAGGCAAGCTTGGGGAAGTCCTCCTAGTCTCTTTGTCATTTTATTTGTTCTCCAACTCCTGGGATGAGAGACTCTATCATGGGAAGGATGGGGAGGTAGAGATATTTAGGAGTAACATTGACATCTCTCTCCTCCGGCAAGGTAAAAATGTTGGTGCAGATAAAGTAACACCCAACTACAGGCTTTTCTAAATATTGATTTCATAATTTGCTTGGGTTCCACAGAAGCTCCTACAGATGAAGCAAAATACAGATGAAGTTTTAACCTTCCTGGAAAATCCTCAGTGAGTCACTATGTAACTGGATCTGGAACTTGTCCTCTTTAGGTAAAAATCCTTCCATTCTCACACAAGAGCTCTCTCACATAAGAGCTACATATGCCCATGTATCCCCATCTCCAGCTCGAGTATTATGTGTGTTGCCTTTAAAACCACAGGCTATTTGCCCCATGTAAAATTTTATTTGGGCCCATTAATTCTTGCATAGTTAATCATCTGGAATATACCTTCTGAAGATTCCATGATGAACTGATTACTGGAAGGAACCAGTTAATGTGAAACACCAAAGATGTCATCTACTTCGTGTTTTTTCTTGAAAGCCTAAATTCTTCCTAGCTTTTGATTTTCTATCATGACAGTTTATGGAAAAGCAATTTTTAAAAAACATGTGTTATCGAGGGCCCCATTATCTCAATCTGCCAAAAGGAATTCAATGTTGGTGCTTGTGCATGGGTGGCTTACGATCACAGAATTAAATAATTCTTACACCAAAAAAGCTATCAGTGTGGCTTCATTCAGAGGAAGCCTGAAGTAGTGAAAGAAAGAAATTCTGACTCTTTCCCTCTCTGACCCTGGGAAGTCACTTATATTCTCTGAATCTCAGTTTCTTGAGCTAATGTGTATTACTTCTGGGCACATAGCAGTAACTCAATGTACAATTGCTATTAAAAGGCTATTACACGGGCACCGGGGTGGCTCAGTCGGTTGAGCGTCTGACTTTGGCTTGGGTCATAATCTTGAGGTCCATAAGTTCGAGCCCCGCATCAGGCTCTGTGCTGAGAGCTCAGAGCCTGGAGACTGCTTCAGATTCTGTGTCTCCCTTTCTCTCTGCCCCTTCCTCCCCTCCTCTCTCCCTCCCTCCCTCCCTCTCTCAAAAATAAATAAAAACATTCAAAATATGTTAAAAGGCTATTATTCAGTGAACAAGTTGTTTCAGAGACAGAGTTATGTCAAGACAATGACCTAGGAACAAATGAAACAATGTATTCAGTCAATTAATTATTCAGTGTTCAAATAAGCATGCATATAGACTGCTTATTTAATGAGCTTGCAAGGTCTGTATTGAATACAGATCCTGGCTTGAACATATTTGATCAGGATGACAAGGCATTAAAAAATGTTTCAGTTTGCAACATACCTTTTCCAAGACCAAAATCCCCCAATTTCTAGAAGCTGCTTAAATTTTTTTTTTTCAACTTTTTATTTATTTTTGGGACAGAGAGAGAGAGAGACAGAGCATGAACGGGGGAGGGGCAGAGAGAGAGGGAGACACAGAATCGGAAACAGGCTCCAGGCTCCGAGCCATCAGCCCAGAGCCTGACGCGGGGCTCGAACTCACGGAGCGCGAGATCGTGACCTGGCTGAAGTCGGACGCTTAACCGACTGCGCCACCCAGGCGCCCCTAGAAGCTGCTTAAATGAAGGATGTCCTAATACTTGATGGGTAAATGATTCCTTGCCCTTCTCCTCCGGCAACCACAGTAGATGCATTCCCTTCTTGTCTCAAAACCAAGATCTTAACGTAACAACAAAAAAGTTGAAGAAACACAAATGTTCATCAGGAAGAAAATGAATAAATAAATTGTTTTTTTTTAAGATAGAGATATAGTGTAAAACAGTTAAAAATTAATGGACTAGATCTACATGTATCACTCAAAGATATGTTGGGCGAATAAAACACGTTGTAGAATAGTAGGTGAAGAAAATACAACTTGCGTATGGACTAAAAAAGAAAAGGCTCTACATTGTTTACAGATCATTAATTATGTAGTAAAGACAAAAAAACATGCCTTGAGAAGGATATAGTGAAAACATGAAAACGTGGGAAGGCAGGGTAATCACCAACTTCAGGAGACCATACCTCTGGGGAGAGACAACGGAGTGTCATAGGGAATGTTACAAACTGGGCCTTAATCACATTTCCAGTATTTAGTTTCTTTAAAGGAAAGATTTGGTGTGCAAATGAACATATCAGCCAGGGACTTGACATAAAAGAAATAACTTCATCATGGTCTTTAGATCATTTTTAAAGGTTTATTTTATAGGAAGAAACAATACTCTCAGCTAAACGCTGTTGTGTTCTGTTTACAAGTGTCGTAGACATTTACAGGCTGGTTTCAGCTCAGTTGTGCACCTTCCAGTCCCTGATAAGGAAACAGATATGTAAGAAGCACCTGTTCCTTCTTCATCACGTGACAGTCTCTTTCACAGCAATTGGATGCGAGCATTCTGTCTGCTTTATCCTTATTCTTTCCTCCTGTCTTGATCCTGGCGTTCTACCAGTCTCGGCGAAGATCGATTTAGGTTTTGTTTTTGACGCTCATAGACACGGCTTGAGCCCTTACTCGCCATTGGGGACTTTCCTCCTCCTTGTCCCCCCACCCACCCCCCAGGTCAGTGCTCCTGGCTGCGGTCTCCAGGGTGACAGAAATCAAAGATTCCCTAGGCTTCCCCATTGCCCATGCCTGTAGATCTCTACTAGACCAGTAGCAATCTGTGTCAGGGCACTTTGTGAGTGGGATCCTTCCCGGAGAATAATTCCAAGGAAAGAAGCTACAGATAGGAGAGAGGACACTTAGACCAATTCACAAGTTACTTGTACAGAACGCAAATCAGAAAGAAAAGAAAACAAGGTGATTGTTACATTTCCTCACAGATCGGACTGCCTAACTTCCAACCTTCTGCTTAGGAGACAAATGGGGATGGGAAGACAGAAGTGACATAGGAAAGCTTTGAATCAGAGAGACAAAGGCTAGAGGAAAAGTCCATTTGCCAGCCATTTCGTGCTGAGTTAACTAGAGCTCTGAGGCCAAATATGAGTCCTGAATATAAAATAAAAGTTTTACAGTGAGTTATTATTATGTATTATACTCAAGAAGGGAAGTTTTTTTTTAAATCAAGATAAAATGGTACCTAAGAATCTCTACACACAATAAATTTTATTCCCCACTGTGTGTCATCTTTTAGAATACTTTGATTGGTCATTAATACATCTTTATACACAGATGCTTAAGTAAGGATTTCTATTGACCAGAACCAACTTCCCAACTCTATGTCTGACAATTAAGTGCCACATTAATGAATAATTTAGCTGTTCAGTCCAGAAGGACATAATCAAGGTGCAATGTCTGCCTGGTAGTAACATGCCTCAATTGTAGACCAGCCTCATCAGCACAGCTACTCTTAGAAACTAAAACCAACAGAGAAATCGACAGAAACCTTCAGTGACTCTCCTTAGAACTGGGGTTGAGGAGCAAATGCCAGCCATTGGGAGTCACTAAACCAACTCGACCGTCACTGGCATCCTGAGCTACAGTCAGTTTAAAATTGTCCGCTCTTGACTAAGACAGTGTCTGCTCTATTTGGGGATTTCCAGAAGATACAGCAAATGGTTAGCATATAGATTTTGAAATAAACGAAGCTACCTACTTTTAGCTTGGTGTTCTCTCTCGGGCTCTGCCTTGACTTTTCCTCTTTTCACTAGCCACAGCCCCCACGAGGTCTCACCACACCCTCCCAGTCTGCATTCACACCTTCCCTGGGAGCCCCCCAGAAGGCACTGGCAATTCTTTGCAGCCTCGCTTTTTCGTTCCACTTTTTAAAATGTTAATTGTTTATGTGTCCGTATCTTCCTCTAACCCTGGAAGCTGGGACAAGGTAAAAACTCAGGGTGGGTGATGGAGGAACCCAGACCCGGGTGAGCGTGAGCCGTCATCATCATCTCAACGATTTTGTTTAATTTCAAAAGTGAGACCCAAAGGGCAGCAACCTCTCCTCCCTTTATGGAGGTGAGATTCTTTGTGCTTTTTTCTCTTCCTCACCCCCACAGCACTCAACGACTTCATGGCATGGACTGCCAAGCTGTCCCAACGTTGTGGCAGGGTTAATTCCCACCCATCAGTGATATATGTTTGCACACAAGTCAACAGGAATTGCTCAAAACACAACAAAACACACACAACACACAACTCACGCACACACACACACACACACACACACCCCTAAGGATCAGCTTTTGGGTTGGTATATAGACTTTTAGATTTAGATTTAATTCAGCAAATTTGTAGAGCACAGAACCCTGTTGGTCTAATTCCATCTAATAATCTCAGGGGCAAGTTTATAAGATTAAATTAAGAAAAGATTTTAGGAGCCTGGAAATCCACAAAGAATAGTATAGATTTGTGTTACTGAATTTTTTTTTTTTACTACATTGTACTTCTTTTTTTTTAATTAAAATTTTGCTTTAATGTTTGTTTATTTTTTCTTTTTTTGTTATTTAAAATTTTAAACTGTGGGAATTTTAGAATTATTTTTTCTTCTGCGTGTTTGTTTCTTAAGAGTGTGGTATAGAAATAAAGGGTGGAAATCTTTATATATTCAATGGCGTTCCCATGGAAATTTAACCTGGAACTATGTAACAATCCACAAATCGCTCCATTTCAAATTCTGGTTCCGTTTCAGCCTTGCTGACCTGCCTGGATTCATACAATTTCTATTCTATAGACTCTAGTTTATTCAGTAGTGCGGCTGCTTCTTTTCTTTAGAAAAAAATCAAAAGTAAAGGGAAGATGTGGTCTCAAGAAGCAGTAAATTTAGATGGAGCAAGCCAAAGCCATTATCTTCCCAAATTCTGATTACAACCAATGCGTATCGCCATCCCTATCTCCAAGTCTTTTACTAAATCCAAATATTGCAAAAACGAGCTTGCTGAAGTTTAATCTTCTCTTAGTTCCCTTGACCCTATAAGAAAACTGAAATAAGAGAAATCATTTAATTAAGAATTGTGAGACTAAATAATTTGGAGGGGAAAAAAAACTTCCATTAAGAGGAAACTCATCAAAGCAATCCCTATTATTCAACGCCATTAAAAAATATGACGTATGTCTGTAGGTTTTAACATGCAGGTTGACTGCAATATATCTTCTACCTGACTTCATGTTCCACTACACTTTCCATCGCTCACAGTGCTTTAGTCAGACTCTTCTTCTTTCTGTCCCTTAAACATAGTCTGCTTGTTGCTACCTCAGGGCGTTTGCATCTGCTTTCCCCACTGTTTGAGGTACTTTTCCTTGATTTGTCACATAACTGCCTTTTCCTCATTTTGATATTTATGGAAAGAGCCTCCTTAAAGAGGCCTCTCCTGACCACCAAGAGTGTTCACATCCCTTCCCCCCCAAGCCTAGCCACCTCATTAGCGTTCAACATTTTCTTCACAGCACTTTCCATTCTGAAGTTCTTTATACGTCTGTTTATTTATAAACTGTGTCATCTGTCTCCTGCCTCTAGAATATGTTCCCTGGGTCCAGGACCTTCGTTGACTTTGTTCACCGTTCTATCCCCAGTGCTTGGAAAAACTGTGTGGCAGACGGTAGGCACTTGATTGATACTCGCAAATAAATTAATAACGGAATCAAGGAATATGACCTTGGGAAGTTTGCTTATGCTTCCTCAGTTTCCCCATTAGTAGAACAAGAAGAAAATAGCACCCACTTCATGATGATATTTTGGAAATTAAACAAGAAACTGGCTGTGATGTCTAGCCCAACTCCTCCTGATCTCTCAGCCAGACCCTGTCATTTCGCATGGAATGCAAGCATTCTTCCCTCCCCGCGGCCCAAAGTTTCTTCTGCAGTAAACATAAACCTCATTCCACAAGTTTAGGTATGTGAGGATGAAAGGTATTTTTGCACTCAATTTAATTTTTATTATGAGCCAGCATTTTTGCCGGGTGGCATGGATTGAGAGCCACAGGTCAGTCTCTGAGCTCTCTTTTTGGTTCCATTGGTCTATTAGTCTCTTCTTGAGCCATCAATACCATGATGGGTGTTTTCATTTATTTTTTTATTTTTATTTTTATTTTTATGTATTTTTCTTAATATGAAATTTATTGTCCGATTGGTTTCCATACAACACCCAGTGCTCATCCCAACAGGTGCCCTCCTCAATGCCCATCGCCACCTTCCTCTTCTTCCCACCCCCCCATCAACCCTCAGTTTATTCTCTTTAAGAGTCTCTTATGGTTTGGCTCCTTTCCTCTCTCTTTTTTTTTTTTCCTTCTCCTCCCCCTTGGTCTTCTGTTAAGTTTCTCAGGATCCACATAAGAGTGAAAACATATGGTATCTGTCTTTCTCTGTATGACTTATTTCACTTAGCACAACACTCTCCAGTTCATCCACGTGGCTACAAAAGGCCATATTTCATTCTTTCTCATTGCCAAGTAGTATTCCATTGTGTATATAAACCACAGTTTCTTTATCCAGTCATCCGTTGATGGGCATTTAGGCTCTTTCCATAATTTGGCTATTGTTGAGAGTGCTGCTATGAACATTGGGGTACAAGTGCCTCTATGCATCAGCACTCCTGTATCTCTTGGGTCAATTCCTAGCAGTGCTATTGCTGGGTCATAGGGTAGATCTATTTTTAATTTTTTGAGGAACCTCCACCCTGTTTTCCAGAGTGGCTGCACCCATTTGCATTCTGATGGGTGTTTTTAAATTTTATTTGGGTGTGGGCGTCTGGGTGTCTCAGTTGGTTAAGCATCCGACTCTTGATTTTGGCTCAGGTCATGATCTTGTGATATGTGAATTCAAGCCCCACGTTGGGCTCTGGGCTGGTGGCGTGGAACCTGCTTGGGATTCTCTCTCTCCCTCTCTCTGCCCATCTCTCTCTCTCCCTCAAAATTAAGAAATAAATTACAGTGTACCTTAATATTTGGCAGGACAAGTCTCTCTTCTTTATCCTTCTTTATAAAAAGCCGTTTCATCATTTCTGAACCTTTGTTTTTTCATATGTCTCAGAATGAGTTATTTAAAGCCCACTTGAGGTTTTAAGTACTCCTTTTCCCCTGGGCTGCGGATGAACTTCAAGGAACTTACAGGGCGCTAAAATTGATGGGGAGCAATTGATCCCCAATGTTATCATTATTCACTAAGGCATCCTTCTTTTCACCTGCTGCAAAGGAATGGAGGGATTTCAAGGGCATTTAGAGAGGGGAATGGACAGGCTTGCCAATAGATTTATAGGAAGGGTTAAGAGGAGGAAGTGTATAGGATGATTCCTAGTTATATAGCATAAGCAAATGGTCGTATGATGCTGTCATTGCCTGTGACGGGGAAGAAAGAAGAAAAAAAATCAGGAATTTAACTCCGGAGCAATTAAATTAGAAATGCTTACGGGACAGCCAAGTAACACTATGTAATAGGTGGTCAGAGCTGTGCAAGTAGAGCCTGGAGCACAGAGAAGGCATGCAAGATGGATGAGGACCACTAGTAGGAAGTGTGCACGTGCAAGAATGAACAGCTAAGTCAACAGTGACCCGCGCAACGGTATTTAAAAAAATTTTAAAGTAACTATTGGTGTGGTTTTTCAAATCATCCAAAGCAAGAGACCATATCAATGGGTCACTCTAATTTGCCCTATGCCGCTAACAGGCAACACTCTGCCCAGCCCCTGATTCAGGCCTATCGTTGCTTCCCCCCCGAACACAAGGAGTGGCTGGCCATCGCTGAGCCGGGCAGCACGCCCCACCTCCACGCATGTGGTACATGCCTCTCAACCCACCTGAGTCCTCACGTCAACGATACGCGTTGCCGACACGTGCTGTGACACCAAAATCCAACAAAAGTATACGCTGATATAATTTCTGAGAGCCGGATTACTGCCGTCTGTTTTGCTAGACTCATCTCAAAGTGGTAAGCCAGGAAACATCCTTCGTGCATACCCTCTGAAGGTCAAGGGAAGAAGAAAACGAAAGAATCTCTAACCCTCCAGGGCCAGGGTCCCCTCGAAAGTGAAACTCAGAGGAGACTTTCTGAGAGCCTCCAGAGGAAGGCAGAGAATTTTTCCACCCTCTGACTTCTATCGCTCTGAGAGATGGGCTGGTTGTGCACAAGCTAAGGAATGTGGGCATATTAGGGGTTGCCGAAGATTCTCTGGATTATGATGAACTGATACTCAAAGTCTCCTGCCCTTTCCCTGGCCATGTGCCCCCCAGCCTTGTTCTAAAAGAAGGGTTTTAACAGATATACCGGGGACGGGAGAATAACCAAGAATTTGGGTCCTGGAAAAGTATTCTTACGAATGGAATCCTGGTGCCGAGGGTACACAAAGAGACATTTGTCTTCTATTTTTCTCCTGCTAGATCAACCTAGGGTGGGAATTATAATAGTTAGAAGACAGAATACATCAGTTTACAGTCAGTTCAGATGCAATCTGTTCGTACAAATAATGACTCAAATGTGGTGGGAAAGCCATCTGTCACTTGAAGGCAGACATACCGTTACGTCTAAGAAAGGAAGCTCTGGAAGAATAGATAAAGCCCAAGGATCTTAAGCTTGGGATGCATTTGAAGAAAAGTGGCTGAGTTTTTCTCTCCCAGAGGATACATCGTGTCACGATTATGACCTTTTGGTCTTGGGTAGTTTTTCTATTACTCAGGATTATTCAGTTCAGGTCTCGGACCCCTTGTGATTCTTCTGGCTCCACTAAGATACATGAGAAAGTATCCCGTTTAGTGAGGCAGCCTACGGCCAGGTACTTTGGTAGCTATTGTGTGCCTACGCATACGTGTGTTTGCCGTATGCAATACACGTGCGCGCGGGCGCACGCCCATCTCTGTGGTTCTAAATCCAGACCCCCTTTGTAAGTTAAGTGAGCCTAGAGAGTTGGAAACACCACGGCAGCAAAAGGCTGAAGCTTGCGGCGAGGGCGGAAAGCTGCCTATGACATAAAACTGGATTATAATGTCATTCACTAACTGACAGATCATTTAGTGTCTCGGAAGAGGCTGTTTTCACACTGCCGAAGCTCTCACAGGGGAATTCCGCGTGGGCTCCTCATTGTCAGAGCTATTTCTCACCCAATTTGTTTCCAAATGATGTCTAACCTGAGGTCTCCCCACTGAGAGAGGTTTAAGCCATGATTAATGAGGAGTGTTTGGCCAGGCCCACCTGGGAGAAGGCCCATCTGCAAACTCAGGTAACACGGGGAGGCCTACAAGGCATCAGCTCGCGAGTGGCAGGAAGCTTCCCGAGGCTGGAGGCTTTCTCGCAGCAGGGCCAAGGTGTTGGGTACTAGCCACATAACGTTTCAGCAGGCGCCGGAGAGAAGTGTCACTTTTTTTTTTTTTAATGTTTATTTATTTTTCGAGAGCGAGAAGAGAGAGAGACCGTGAGCGGGGAAGGGGCAGAGAGAGGGGGAGGCACAGAATCCGAAGCAGGCTCCGGGCTCTGAGCGGTCAGCACAGAGCCCGTCGCGGGGCTCGAATTCACGGACCCGTGAGATCATGACCCGAGCCGAAGTCGGAGGCTCAACCGACTGAACCACTCAGGCGCCCCGAGAAGTGTCACGCTTGCTATTTTTTTGGTTCCTGAGATATTCATGGGGGAAGGGCTCTCGGTCTCGATATTAAAAGAAAAAACATCCTGTCCCTCAGGTTCGTTTATTCTCCTCAAAGCTCTCACACATACGCATGACAACAGCACCGAAGGGACACGCACCCAGAGACATGGCTTTGTCTCCAGGGATGAGATCATTGAGCAAACAGGAGTCGGACGTATCATACGGTGGTCTATCTGGTTGTGGAACGTGGACTTGTGTGATCATTTTTGTATGTCCTGTACCCAAAATAATCGGCTTTCTGTTCTATCCAATGTGCCTTGTGTTTCTTCATAAAAGAGTCATTTTCTCCGTGAAATAAATAGTGAAACAGACTTGTTTTCACCAAGTCACTGGTAATATCAATCCCCTAATAATTTGAACAATTTAGACTCTTTGGAGAGGGACATCTTTTCACTAAAGAAATCGAATAATAAAAATTTGCAGAATACAAAGCCATGTTTGTTCGAAGACGAAATGATACGAGTGCACACTGCTAAGGAATTCCAGATCCTTTAAAAACAACCACCCGAAAAAACGCGGGAGTGAGGGGAACATAGTCATACTTCGTAACCAGGCTCACCCTTTCTGTCATTTAACACACAACATTCTAGGCTCTCTCTCCAGACTGTCATTAAATACGACATCCCACAATTCCGTCTGTCAGGACTAAAATCTAACAGATCCAACTGTCTCCAAATAAAACAGATTGTTTGCTAGGAACATTTATGACCCATAAAGAGTGAGAGTTTATCCTGGCAAAACATTCCTTCTTGTAAACAACCAACATTCCCCGAATCTCCTCACTTGGCGTTTGGTTTCATCCACAGCTTCTTTGATGGCATTCTGTCCCCAACTGTTGTGCAAAAGCCACTTTCCATTGAACGGCTGGGCTCTGTGTTCAGACACCAAAATAATCCCACACTTTCTTTAATGACTTCTGTTGCCAGCAACACGTTTACCATGATTTAGATGTCTATTATACGCACGAATGACTTGTCTACTTAATTTCATCAAAAAAATGAACCCTCATAAGTGGCACAGATGCTGATATGATGGTAATCAAATTAGTTTTTGGACAGGTTTATGGCCACTTGCTGTCAGTTAAGCTCTCTTTGGCTATCTTCACTCCTAATACAGTTTTGATGGTGATTAATGGCTCCATTAATACACAGTTTGTGTTATGATAGACCTAACATTCTGGTCTCATTTGCTGACCACAGATGACAATACATTTGGTAAGATTCAGGTCCACAACGCATTAGCTCTACATCTAGGGCCAGAGTCTTCTTTCTTGGGCCTCGCGTATATGTATTCGGGCCCAGCCAGTTTATGTAGCGCTCTATTTGCGTCAAAACTTTTTTAAGTTAATATTCCTTTTAATGATCTTTCTCTCTCCCCATCTTTGTTACAGGGGTATTGTCCCCCCCCCAAATTAATCTCATGAACCCCATGTTCCATCCACATCCTTTTCACTTCTTATCTTGATTCTACTTTTAAATTCTTGAATTTTTCTGTGTACCGTCTTTTAATATTTTCATTTAAAATATTAAATGAAATATTTAATTGACTGCTCGAATACTTTTCAAAAAAAACCTTTAATGACATCTGCTGATAATCATCGTCTGTACATTTTTTTCCCCCCAGATAGCACACAGTATCCCATTCACGGCTTCTCCATCTTATTTCTTATATTTTTCTAAGAGTAAATTTTAAATGGAAGTCTCTTGTGAGCAGCCCAAGTTTATTTGCATTTGTTCAACTGGGCCGCTAATAGGATGGGAAGAAAATGGGAGCCTTGTAGGCTAAACTACAGTAAACACATTAGGATTGTTTACACAGCTTTTTTATGTTTAAACAAACATGGTTTTTTTATAATGAAATTGAGTTTCCTCCTGCCCATATTTGATTTTTATGTTCATCTGTGCACTTGCCTAAACTCCACCCACTTGCTGCTATGCAAATACAGATTATGCAAATTTTTGTTTTGAATTGGGTGAGCCGAGCAGATGCCCATTTTAGCATAAACAGGCTTCAGAAAAACGGCTTGAATAGACAAGTATCATTGTAAAACTACCTAAACGGACATAAAGATTAATGTTTCTTTTCACACGGACAAAAATGTTAAAGATGTCTCCTTTATTCGTACGTGGAAAATGTGAGGTCGTTTTATAATAAGGTTAAATGCTGAAATTCAATTCCTCCTCCAATAGCAAGACTCCGGACTAGGCTTCATATACTGTGGAGGATCTTTGAACCTATTAATTTATTGTAATCCCCCCTTCACTTAAGTAAATATGATCCCAGCTGTCTAGTAAATTGCCTTTATCACCGGCATCTCTGGGGCCGCTTGTTTGTTTGGTTGGTTTTTTTTTTTTAGTTGTCACCATATAAATTTACCGATGCAAAATGCTTTCCTCTGTGTTTGTTGACTTATTTATCTGTATACGTTTTAAACCACTTTATTGAGGTGTGATTGACAAACGAAAAGCTGTGCATAGTTAATATAGACAATATACACAACTTGATAGATTCGGAAGTAAATGAACACCCGTGAAACTCACCTCAATCTAAGTCATAAACTTCTCCATCATCCCCAAAAGTTTCCTCCTGCCCCCCTATTTGTGTTTTGTCTTGAATCACAGGGATTGTTAACTGTAGACAGTATGCTACGCGATGTGGCTCGAGGACTTATCCATCCTGTATAACTGTAACTTTGTCCCCTTGACTAATACTTCCCTATACTCTGTATTTATTGAATATAAACCCTTAAAAAGGCTTTAAAAGATAAAATGTCTTGTTTATTCTGTTTCAGACTAGAATTGATAAAAAGGGTAGTTATGTGTTCATTTATATTCATCTGGCTGGAAACAACACCGAGACTAATTTTGTTTTTAATTTTTTTAAACGTTTATTTATTTGGGGGAGAGAAGGGTGGGGAGGGGCAAAGAGAGAAGGACACACAGAATCCGAAGTGGGCTTCAGGCTCCTAGCTCTCAGCACAGAGCCTAATGCGGGACTCAAACTCATGAACTGTGACACCACGACCTGAGCCGAAGTTGGACACTTAACCAACTGAGCCACTCGGGTGCCCCCCGAGACTAATTTTTTTTAAGCAGAAGAAAATGGATAAAGGAATAATTGGGTAAAGGGAAGTTTTGCAAAAAGTTTGGGAGACCTAAGAAACACATAGGTGAGAAATATTCTCACATGGAAATGAGTTTATTTTTATTATTATTTTTAATGTTTATTTATTTTTGAGAGGAGAGAGACAGAGAAACAGAGAGAGAGAGAGGGAGAGGGAGGGGGGGGAGGGGCAAAGAGAGAATGACACACAATCCGAAGCAGGTTCCAGACTCCGAGCTGTCCAACCGTCAGCACAGAGCCTGACACGGGGCTCGAACTCACGAACCACGAGATCATGACCTGAGCCTAAGTCAGACACTTTAACTGACTGAGTCACCCAGGCAGCCCTAGAAATGCGTTGTTTCTTTTTTTCTTTTCTTCATTTTTTTTGATGTTTATTTATTTCTGAGAAAGAAAGACAGAACGTGAGCTGGGGAGGAGCAGAAAGAAAGGGAGTCACAGAATCATGAGCAGGTTCCAGGCTCTGAGCTGTCAGCGCAGAGCCTGATGGCCCGATGCGGGGCTTGAACTCATGAATCCTGAGATTATGACCTGACCTGAAGTTGGGCGCTTAACTGACTGAGCCACCCAGGTGTCCCTGGAAATGAGTTTTAAAATGGATCCCTACATAGAGTTACCATTTGCTCCAAATTTTGAGGAAAGCATCTGACTAAGGTTAAGTCTTTGCAGACTACTGAACCATATATGTGAGAAGCAGACTCAGTATTGTCAGCTTCTTGGCTGCAAAAGGATCAATACTGACAGAGCTCAGCCAGAGTGCATCAGAGAGAAACAAATTCAGCATATGTTGCTCACTGCATTATGCCATATATAGCAATCAGGACTTTGCTTTTCCACTTACTAAAGTCGCTAATAAATTTTTGAAAAACCCTAGAACAATGATGCTTTTGGAAACTCCCTGATATGTGTCCGTTTGGAGGGCTCTGTCACGATGAACCTGTTTGTCTTGAATTCCCATCCACAGTAATGGACCCCAGTAGATACTCAATGAATGTGTGTTGGGGGTATTTCTATAAAAGGACATTTCAGAAAACACATTTGGTATACGAGGTGGAGTCTTCAGTGGGTGTGGCCAGGAGTCCACACCACTGGCAACAAAAAAATGTTGGCAGGCCAAAGATCCCTTAGGTGTCACTGTCACAAATGGGATTGTGGTATCAGTCTTTGCTTACGGTCAGTCAGGAGCCACTGAGATTTTCATGGCTGCTTCGGGGTCAGTCAGTCAGCCGGACACACTTTCTCATGCCCCTTTGGTTTGGAATCAATCTCTAAAAGTTCTTCTCCAGGGTGACCTGGGCCTTGTTCAAGAACTTAATCGTTCACTAAATGAATTCTCTTCTCGTTCCCGGAGGATCCCGATAAACACAGCTTCAGTCTCATTATTCATTCTTTCAATCAGTCATCCATGTAACTAATAACCAAGCATCAGGGACTGTGTTATGGTCTGGGAATTTTAAAACAAAGGGAAAACAGTCCCAGCCCTACCAAGATTGGGTGTTGGGACAAGCAGGAAAACCATCCCAGTAGGGTCAATGTTGTACTGGAGTTGTGTGCCAAGTGCTGGGGCTGAAGGAGGGAGGAATAGACCCAACACTTCCTAGAGAATCAAGGTACTTTTCCTGAGAACAGTACCTTTGAGAGCACGTAGGAGTTTCTAGGTAAGAAAGCCAAGGATGTACCCATTCCTTATCACCCCTTCCCACCCAAACACACTTGAAGTTTCCAGTTCATTCAGTTAATAGTTGGAGATCATGGGTAAGTGAAGTTCTTGATCCAGTATTATCATGCATTATTCATGTTATATAAAATGGTCAAAACCAACTTTTTATAGACTGCTCTAGTCTGGGTCGTCTCTACGCCCTATCTTCGGGGTATAAGCTGAGGTTTCACAACCTGATAGCAATGCAGGAAAATGGTCCAGGGAGGTGCTTGTCTTACTGGCTTACTGTCCTCCTAGGAGCCAGGTAACAGCTTAAGGGCGGGACCGCAGCCTATAGGTCTCATTTGCTTTACAATGCCTTAATAGGGACTGTTGATTTGACCCAGAATTTCTGGTGCTCCAAGGTTATAATAAGCCTATTGTTATAGGCTGAACAGCAGTTCAGTTGATGTTTTAGTAGCCTAAAATTGATAATGCATTTTCCCAACTTTTTTCTTTTAAATTGCACAGGGGGGTGCCTGGGTGGCTCAGTCGGTTGAGCTTCCGACTTCAGTTCAGGTCATGATCTCACAGCTCGTGAGTTCGAGCCCCGCATCGGGCTCTGTGCTGCCAGCTCAGAGCCTGGAGCCTGCTTCCGATTCTGTGTCTCCCTCTCTCTCTTTCTCTGCCCCTAACCCACTCACATTCTGTCTCTGTCTCTCTCAAAAATAAATAAACATTAAAAAAAAAAATTAAATTGCTCAGAAGGCAGAAGTAAATTAAGCTTAGTAAGAATAAATGGAAAAGTGAAGTGACAAACTTGTTTCCAATTTAAAGGTCTTTGTGCTTAAAGTGCTACTGTTACAAAAAAGAGTTAGTAGGTCGTGAATCAGAAGGTTTCGAAGAAAGCCTCTGCTTCCTTTGTGAATAAAGGGAGAAATGTAACTGACAATATTTGTGTATTAACGCAACATGTTTCATCAAGAGCTACCATTTTGAGGATTAGAATGATACACTACGTTTCCTTCACCACCTCACTTCTCACCCACATAGCAGGGACAGGATGATACATATCTTAATTTCTACACTTTGTGCCCATCTAAAAATAAAATATTTGTCCGGAAGTCTCATTAGTGTTTGCTTCATTTGTGTACCCTCAGGGCAACAAAAGGGCGTTTTGCGATGCTGGTAATTATTGGCCATTTATTCAATTGGTAGCTACGTCTCAACCTACTCTACTTTTATTATGCCGGTTCTGCCTTTCATTGTCCTCTTGGGAGAATGATGTATATGTGCAGTAGTTTGGGCATCACGTCGAATTCTTCTTGTTAGAATCTGCCCTGCAGGGGGAGAACCTATCGCTATGCCATAATGGTCTTGAGGTCAACTCTTCTGAGCGAGCGTGAGAAAACCTTGCCAGCATATGATAGATATAGTCGCTGATTCCTCGAGCTCTATTGAGATAGCTTCACTATGTAGTATTGAGGAGCTTCCACTGTTGGGGAGCAGTCTAATGTCTGCCTTTATAGCTAAAGGGCAATGGGAAATGGCGGACTGATCACCGGAGGCACAACGCACAGGATTCTAGTGTCTGGCTGGCCGTGTCTATAGGTGCTGGGCAAATGTGATGAAACTGACCTAACGGCGACTTGAAAAATAAACCACCCCAGTGAGACTTCCAGGACTTCTTGAGAGAATAATCAGCAACCATGTAAAGATAGATGTCTAGCTTACAGGTAGACAAAAATTATAAAGAAGTCCTCTGGCCTGTAAGAGGAACAAACAGCATCTAAGTATCGCTCAAGTCCATGTGAAAGGCAGAGCATGTGTGATGACAGAGCATGTGTGGCACCATTATGACCTAAGATGGTAGGACATTGAGGAGGGAATTTGCTTCATCGAGGAGGAAAACATGGAGAGTGCATAAGAAGATGAAGCCCCTAAGAGGTACAGAAGTTCCCTTTAACTCTTCATACTTGTGTTATTTCACCCATGTTTTAGGCCCCTCATAAGGAAATCTAAGTCAAGGTAACTGGAATCAGTTAAAAGTTTAATTCATTATACTCTTTGTAAGTTACATCAATGCTCCCTCCTTAACTATGGAACATGCTTACAACTACTAGATTTTTTTTACATCTTTTTTTACATTTATTTATTTCTGAGAGACAGAGACAGAGCACAGGTGGGAAGGAAGGGAAGAGAGAGAAGGAGTCACAGAATCCGAAGCCGGCTCCAGGCTCCAGGCTCCAAGCTCCAGGCTCCAGCCTCCAGGCTCTGAGCTCCGAGCTGTCAGCACAGAGCCCGGACGTGGGGCTCGAACCCACAAACCATGAGATCATGACCTGAGCCGAAGTCGGATGCTTAACCGACTGAGCCACCCCAGCACCCCTACAGCTACTCGATTTTAAAGAGATCAGAATCATTATCTTTCCTAGAAGAGTAATAGAGGACTGGACACGGACACGCCAAGATGGGCATATTCCTGTACCCTGGGTGGCAGTTCAGCTCCGCTGGGAGTTTGCTCCTAGGTCACAAAACAAGGAACAACGAGCAGGCACAGGACTTATTGTGCAGGGCCACCTGGGACATTGCAGAGAAAGAACACTAATATGTTGACAGTTGAGAAGGATTTAGAATAAACACAAACAAAAGCTCCTCGACTAAAAGATTCCTTGAGTCTAATTCACAGTGTGCTCAGAAACTAGGGCATTTCTGCCACCTGACACCCCACGTAGGCTGGGGGCAATGGATCCGCTTCAGTGTGCGTCCTATGGCTTGATCCTTGGTCCTCTGCCCCTCTCTCGGCATCCTATCACCATTTTCCAAACAGTCCTCTCCTTCCATCCTTCTTCTTGCCAGCAGGACCCTCCACATTCCCCTGCCTATCAAACATCCCTCCATTCAAGACCAAATCAAAATCCCATCTATTCTGTAAGGACTCCCCTGGCCTCTCTCACCTGACCACTCATTTTTCAGAAATCTGGTCGCAGGTTTTTTCCATGCCTTCATCTGGCATTTATCACACATTCCTCGACCATTTTGTAAATAATTTCTTGTTCTATAATTTTTATGTTTAATCTCCCCCGTGATACAGCAAATTATTTGGAGTCAAGATTAAATCTTCTTGGGCACCTTTCCTCCTCTGAACAATAATTAGCCCCCACCGAACTTCCATCCCTGGCAAAGTCCAAACTACGTGTTGATTGGCATATACTGTGGCCACATGTGTATAGTTGAACTTCCAAAAGCATTTAATACCATTAGTATGTGGGTCTCTGGCAGCTTTAAGGAAATTTGGCTACCCAAAGAGATTGACTCAGATCCTAAACCTGTTCCTCCATGATGTGCCAATAGTGTCAGAATTGATGTTCTATTTAATTCATTCTCTGTCACCAAAAAATTACTTCTGGGCTATAGATTAGGTTTAGTTTTATTAAATCTGCCTTATGAAGCCAGGCTCTGGGATGCAACGAGGGATCTAGAAGCCATTGTTGAATTCCTCCAAGAAAGTATTCCAGTGTGACACTCTATGAAGGTCATTCAAGTCCCTGAAATTGATTGATTCTTGGACTCTCTAAAGGTGTAGTCAGGAAATCACGTTAGAGCTTCTAAGCTGGTGATCAACCTTAAGGAATCAGTCTGCAATCAGAGAAACCGTTATTCAATAAAAGCTTTCCCCTTGGAATACAAAAGTAAAACCTGTTACTTTGATAGTACCCTACTAACAAATGCCAATATTGACCAAGAAGTAAAAGACAAAATTCACAGTCAGGCCATTCTGTTTGGTCAACTGTTGTAGCAATAATGGAGACACTAGCAACAAACTGAACCAAAGACATATCAAACACTGGCTTCTTTCCTTTTTAGAAACCATGTCTTAGGCCTACCCAATGTCATGGATGACTGAAATTTACAATGCGAAGGTCCTACGATATAGTTAACTTGTCAACTCGTGATGGCTACTGCTGTTCTCTGCTAATTTAAATGTGTCTAAGTAATATCAGGGGACCCAACGAATATCTGGGCACTTAAATGTCAAGAGGACAGGTAGGGAGAGTCCCTAAACAAACACTATTCTACCACCCTTACTGCGAATGATAAAATTTGTAAGATTTTGATGATTATAAAAGATCTGAGTTCCCCTGGGCAAACAGGCTTCAGCCAAGCTTGAGTGTTAGTTGGAAAGATCATTTTAAAAAGGGAAGCCCGAGGTCAAGCAGCCAACAATCAAGGCAGAGCTTCTTTCTGGAAGAGTCTTACAGAGAAAGACTAGGAATGAGGCAATGGTATACCAACCAGAGATATCAAGGAAAACAAGCACTAATGAGCGGATAGCCTGAGTCTCTAGAATGTAGACACGGTGTATTTTTTTACGGGAACCCAGTGATCACTTATGGACGAGAAGGAAATTATTGAAGGTGCTGAGTCAACGTGGACAATTTTTGCCTTCTGATCTATTTTTAATTCTCTCCTCATAATCCCTTAATTTTCTTCTTCGGAAAACTCGAGTTCAAACAGTTTTTTCTGTTGCCTTACAAAAAATAAATATTCCTTTATCTTCTTCTAGATACTTGCCAAGAAAAGTCACTCCTGGGGCACCTGGGTGGCTCAGTTGGTTCAGCAACCGACTCTTGGTTTTGCCTCACGCCATGATCTCACCGATCATCGGATTGAGCCCCGTGACAGGTTCTAAGCAGAGAGCACAGAGCCTGCTTGGGATTCTCTCTCTCTCTCCCTCTCTCCCCGCCCCTCCCCACTTCTCTCTCAAAATAAGTAAACTTAAAAAAAATTCACTTATTATTTAATCTTTCAAAAAAGATGTTTGTCTTCAAACTTACCAAATTTTATTTATTTAAAATATGTGACTATTGGGGCGCCTGGGTGGCGCAGTCGGTTAAGCATCCGACTTCAGCCAGGTCACAATCTCGCGGTCTGTGAGTTCGAGCCCCGCGTCGGGCTCTGGGCTGATGGCTCAGAGCCTGGAGCCTGTTTCCGATTCTGTGTCTCCCTCTCTCTCTGCCCTTCCCCCGTTCATGCTCTGTCTCTCTCTGTCCCAAAAATAAATAAACGTTGAAAAAAAAAATTTTAAATATGTGACTATTACTTCATTCATCCACTCTTTTCAAAGCACCTGTTAAGTATCCCCTCACACCTGCATTTGCATAGTACAGCATTTTAGCCAGATTTGAAATGGCCTTTTGACTATTGTTAGTCTTAATCCAGAAATTTCTTCCTATAAAATTAAATTTTAATTTAAAAATCAAATTTATGGTACATGCCACATAGAAATTATCCACTAATTTATTCTATTACAGTTTTTTTCATTATTGCCAAAATCTGTTCTTGATCATACAATTTAGGGGCGCCTGGGTGGCGCAGTCGGTTAAGCGTCCGACTTCAGCCAGGTCACGATCTCGCGGTCCGGGAGTTCGAGCCCCGCGTCAGGCTCTGGGCTGATGGCTCACAGCCTGGAGCCTGTTTCCAATTCTGTGTCTCCCTGTCTCTCTGCCCCTCCCTCATTCATGCTCTGTCTCTCTCTGTCCCAAAAATAAATAAACGTTGAAAAAAAATTAAAAAAAAAACCAAAAAACAATTTAAACATGGGGCCCAGTTGTCATTGCATATAAATAACTCCTTAAAAACTTAAACACACACACACACACACACACACTTTGGTTTTTTTCCAGAACATGAATTATCTGAGTTGTCATAATCTAATCCATTATTCATTTCGTTTTTTTTAAATTATCTTTTGCTTTTAAATTCCTTTTTTTAAATTATTTCTTCAAGTTAGAAATGACACCTAATTCTGTGATCTGTCCCTGATAATTTGCATTAAGATCATTAGTAATAATATTCACTTGATGTATATGTACAGGATTACATTTAAAACGAGGAATTTAAGATGTGCTCTTCTTCCAGATTTACTTTTAATTAGATATTAAACACTTTGCTGACATTATGCTTATTGAGCTTTAAAGACTTGCCCATTTTTCTTTACGTTCATTAGACAAAATTGTGTTTATTTTAAACACGACTTGCTTAAAACATCTTTTTTCAACTTTTCTAGGCTTCATTTTTCTTGAGTTCCTTGCTTTAACTTGAAGACACGTAGAGTGCCATTTTTTTTTTTTCTAAATGATCTGCAAAGATCTCACTGGAACACCTATGGTCCTCAAAGAGCCTATGGAAGTGACTGCTGGTCTTTTAAATACGTTTTTATCTTCTATAGAATACTTTAATCATCATCCGATTATTATTTGGGACTTTGAGTTCTTTCCAGGGTCAAAACGAGTCATTGTGCGCTATTTTGAAATTCTGAGTAAATGCATGTTCTGTCAAAGTGAACCTATTAGCAGTATAAATGATCCCCAGATCTTGGTGTTGGTTCAGGAGGGGGGAGCTGCTGGTGGTGAATTCCTGAGCCAGGTATGATGGAAACAGGGGCAGCTGCATTGTTCAGACCTGTCTCCCGCTGGACTAGCCGGGCTCCAGGCCGGTCGGGGCTACTGACTCAGAACAGGAGGGGAAGAAATGAGGAGCATGGCAGGAGAAGAAAAGCCTTCCAAGACTTTTGGTGCCTCTTTGTTTAAACGTTGGGGAGATCTGTAAAGGGCATTTTCATTCACCGTTGGCGAGGTTTGATGTGTCCTTCGATCTCCATATTTGGATTGCAGGTTTTAAGTTTTCCCCTTTAAAAAAAGCATTCCTTCTAACACACTTATTTACTTTCCCTATGCCTGTAAGTGTACTTGAATAATTATGATGCTAAAATTAAAAAAACAAAACTTCTCTGCATCCTCAACTTGTTTTCTTCGTATTTTTTGAATATGTGTCAAATAGTAAAGAAAGCTACTCTTCAACTGGCTGACACGGGTCTCATGTCTGTTACTATCCTTTATTTTTCTTTTCTTGAACATGCAGCTTAATATTGTGGAAGTCACGAGTGGCAACAGAAACTCTCCATTCATATTTGAAGAGGTTAGTGATGAGAGAAATTCGTGCGTTTAGGCTTGGGTCCTTACCGGCCTCTGGAGTTGTCTCTTTGTCCTAAGATGATGATTGCTGAGGAACTAGATTCTAAAGTATATTTTGATGTCCCGTTCATGTCCAGATCTGTTGGTAACCATATGAAACAATTAAAACATTTAGGAAAGTCCAGGAAAAGCCCTCTCAAATTGCATTTGACAACCAAAGCTTTAACTTTTGGCACCCCAAAGATTACTTTTTGCCTCTTCCATTGTTGGCCTTAGTGATTTCATCTGTAATATGTATAGTGATTGTTTGCAGCCTGGCAACAGCTCGAAGGAGTGAGGGGGGGGCTGGAAAACTATAGCCCCTTGTTAGTTGCAGTCCAAACTTCAAAGGCTTTGGGAACATTGAACAGACAGGTTTCAGCAGCCGATAAAGCAGCCAGGCAAACAAAAGGCAGCTTCCCTCTCACCGAGGTGTCTCCAGATCCAGGGTGATTTTCAACCCACTTTTTTCTTTTATTTGTGATGAAACTCCTGGCAATAAGAAAGACTCATTCTGCCCACGGTTGTGTGCCCCCTTGATTCAGCATCAGAGGGAGAGATGGGCATTTATGGCACCATAAATCAAGGGATAAACCATACATGAGCAGCTGGCACATGTGCTAATAACTATAATTATTAATCATGTCAATTTCACACCCTTCAAATTTATGCTATGTGTTTTCTGTAGGAAAGCCATCGTTGGCGCCTTGAGCTGTTTATGGTATGAAAATATGATGTGCTGATGGTCTTTGATAATTGTCTTATGACAGTATTGATCTGCCTACAATTGGGTTTGTGGGGCATCGAAGCCCCGCAAAGTGGTTGTCCTTGTCTCCTGGTATATATCATTGTCACACATCCCCCATTGTTAGTGAGTGGCGTGAATTACTTTCAGCATTTGGCCAAGTCTCTAGCTGCTGGGTCACCATTATTCTATCCTTATGTCACTGTGAGGACATTTACTTTGATGTTTCCTTTGTACCTCTTCGAAGGCAAAATCCTTTAACTCCAGAATGGTAGCCTGCAGCAGGGTTTCAAAGAGAAAACACACTACAGGTTTGGGGCGATCGGAGGCCAAAAATCAGAGAAAAATGTGTTCCCCCAACGAAAGACAATTTTTGCTTTCCTGTTCTTGCCCCTGTCAAGGCTCGTCTGCAACCGAGGAGGCGCAATGAACGGGGAACTGGAGACTCCAACCGATTGCCAAGGCTTGTGCTCATTAAACAGCTCCTTTCAGGACACCCCAAAGTTGCTGCAACCCACCAGATCATGAATCTCTGCTTATGGCACAGATGGTCAAGCTAAGAAACCGGGCTGGCCCTGAGTGAGCAGCTACCTGGGGCCAAAGTGGCCAGTCAACTCCAAGTGATTCATCCCCCGTGAAACCATGATGTCTCCTAAAAACAAACCCCTCCAAGACCAAGAGCAAAGCAGCACCTTGCTGGTTGGTCTGCATATTAATTTGACCTTGCAGCCAATCATCTCTGAGAGGCCGCCAAGAGTGCAGAGTGCATGGGACTCTGCCCACTTGTTTGGAACTCTCCACAGCCCTCATCGGGCAGTGTCAAAATCACTCCTGCTGTCTCTACAGCTGCTCTGTTCCAATGACCCCCGGAAGGTTCTGGGGATTGTTAGAAGAGATTTCTATTAATCAACTACAAACCGACTGTTACAATTTCACACTTTTTTTTCCCATCATTTCACACATTTAATGAATTTGGGTGTCTTTTAAATTCAAAACATTTACAATCGGGCCAAAAAAAAAAAAAATAAAGCCCACAGCCCTCTTCCCCCCCACCCTCCCACCCCCCCCCCCAAAAAAAAACCTCTTTAACACAATAGGCAGCAGCAAGACAGCAAAGGCCCCTTCAAGACGGAGTTGCTGGAACCGGCCATTTAACTAAGAGTGACTGCCATTCTGCAGACGGCTTTGGAAAATTGTTACTAGGCAGGAGCGGGCTGTGCAGCCTTTGATTAAATCATCAACGAGAAAATAGAGGAGTCCTCTGGCGTTTCAATTTGTTGTTCTTGGGATTCTTTCAGGGAGTCCTTTTCCAGGCCAGACTAGAGTTCAAAACTAAATCTTGCCTTTTTCAAAAACAGGCTCAAAGAAAACGTGAAATTCACCCCTTCTGGGCCGTCCGAGACTCAGCATTTCATGCAGAGAAGGACTTTAGGCTCTCTTAGGAGTCTGGCGTGGGCCATCATCTCCTGGTTCTTCTCATTCGGGCATCCCCAGGCCATCGGTCACAGGAGAAACCCGGATTCCTGGGACTCCACAAACTAAAGGCCACAGGTGACTCACGAAGATCCAGAACCTTCAAAACAAGAAATAACCACTTACAATCTGTTTGCTGTTTAATCTCTAAGCTCGGCATGGCTCATTTCTCCACAGTACATGAAACTTCTTGTGTTGTGTGGGGCCTCGGGCCCCTGACTGCTAACCAAGGCTTTTAGTTTTCTCAAGGGCTTACCTCTCTCCAGCTTGTTCCTAACTTTTGCACAGAGACGCAGGGGCCTGGATTGTTCTCTAGCAACCCCTGCTGGTTGACATTGAATGCCAGAGACTAATCCATAGGCGTTTGTATATTGCCCTCTCCAAAAGGGAAATAAAGAATTCCAGGGTTGCTGGAGAACTGGGAGGACAGGAGAAGGTGGATGATGTGAGGGGGTAAGTACTTAATGTTCACTTATTCTAAAAAAAACAAACAAAAAGTCATGGTGAGCATTGAGTAATATATAGAATTGTTGAATCAATCTGTTGTACATCTAAAACCAATATAACATTGTAGGTCAGTTACATCTCAATAAAAAAGAATCAAATCTGATTAATGTTAATATTTGGTGTGATGGAAATTAGTAGTCTACCAATCTGTGGAAATCTAAATGGTTTCTTTCCATGAAAGTTCATGAGATTTCATTGTTGATGACAAATCACTAAATACAATCCTTCATTTAAAAGTCGGGGCGCCTGGGTGGCTCACTCGGTTAAGCGTCCAACTTCGGCTCAGGTCACGATCTCGCGGTCCGTGGGTTCGAGCCCCCCGTCTGGCTCTGTGCTGACAGCTCAGAGCCCAGAGCCTGCTTCAGATTCTGTGCCTCCCTCTCTCTGCCCCTCCCCCGCTCTGTCTCTGTCTCCTTCAAAAAGAAGCATTAAAAGAAATTTTAAAAAATAATATCAATATGTTACTCCATAAACTTAAAAGACGTCAACTTTTTTTTTTTTCTCTCTGAGATAAAATGCAGTCGATTTTTGTAGGTCCCTAAAAGTGTTGTACATTCCGCCAATGGAGAAGACAGTTCTGCCTCTCTCGCAAACATCCCCCCCAAGGGCACCGGAGCATTTTTCTTCAAATGGCCTTCGTGTCTAAAGACATTTTGGCATCACCTTAACTCGTTAGCAAGAGCATCTGATTCTTACTTATGTCTTTATAACCATTTCCTCCTCTACCGTAGTGCATAGTTTTAAGCAAACACTGGTTACTGGTCAGGAAGCCACGGTAAGGGAGGAAAAAGTTTTCCTCGACCCTCTTGGGGCTCCTGAAGGAGTCTGAAAATTCAACTGGCAAAGGCAGAATGACGGGAGCAAAGCATCCACGTTGGTCAAATGTGAGTTTTGGGTGACACTGGAGCTTTCGCCAGGAAATGAAGAAGGGAAGGAGCAGACCTGTTTCTGCTTCTGTATGTTTATGCTTGGCCTGAAAAGGGAACAGTCATGGAACACTCTGATTGGTTAGAAAGTCTGAGGTAAGTGTGGTGGACGGGCCAAGACTTACCTGTCAGGATTCTTCCTTGTCTTGAAAGATAAGGATGCTCTTCTCCTCTGGGTCCTCGGAGGGCATCTCTCACATGAGAGTTGTATGACCTGCTTCAGGTGGGAAGGGAGGCAGCAGGTCAAAGGGACCTCCTGCTTCTGCTATTTTCTCAAACTCTGTCAGTCTGAGACGTCCTCAACAGGCCGGGTGCCCCAATTCTGGGGGTGGCGTGTCCTGAACCCCGTAACCACCCAAGCAGCTACGTTCACAGGCCCTGGAGTTTGTCCTGCCTCTGCATGGGAAATCTAGCCTTGACTTCCTGCAGGCATTTCACGTTTGGACAAAGCTGCCCATGAGCATACTTGCACGGACGCACACACACACCCATTTACGCCAATTAATCTGTTTTGAAACAAGACAAAACGAAACGAAACAAAAAGAACACCACCGCCCAGTTTCTCTTCTTTTCATTAAATTGCCACTTCAGGACTTAAGGAATGCACCCAGGGATTTGCTTTCTTAGAAAATTGTTCCAGAGGCAAGTAAAACAACAACAACAACAACAACAACAACACAGAATGTCTAGTGATCTGAGCTGCTGATGTTCCGGACAAGCCCGTTTGAGAGAAATGCTGGGAAGTAGCTGCTTTCCCGGAGTCTGGCCTAGGTGTCCACACCGCCGTTCAGCAGAAGGCAGGCTGAAGCGATGCGAGGGCGGAACCATTTGGCCACTAGAAAGGAGACATCCAGATTCCACAGGGACTTTTTTCTTCTTTTTTTTTTTTTTCGCCCTTCCTTTTGAGGATGGCTCTCCCTGACAAGGAATATCAGAGAAAAGCACAGCTTCCTTCAGCTGTCTCTTTCTGTGGGTTTTCCCATACGAAACTCCTCCCAGGCTGCCGCTTTGCACTTTGTTATTATGACAGGAAAAAATGAATTTCTAATGTGCTACCTCTACCAGCTGCAAGAAGCTTGTGGATCTTGTCACCAGGCACCGGGGGGAATGAGTCTGGGTCGGGGTGGAGGGCCAGTGCACGTAACACGAGGTCTAGGTTCAAAAATGTACGTGTATTTTGCAATCAGCATGGAGACGTTCTGAAGAACAAAGGCAAATTTACACGCACACACTGGAGGGGAAGGCCTTTGCACCGATGTCCCTTTATTGAGCACCTGACTGTCATACAGGTTACATCATTAATTCTCAGAACACTTTCAGATCACGTTAGCTTCCTATTTACATACCAAGACACTGCAGGGCAGAGAGCACAGGCATACTGGCTGAGGCTGCGCGGTTAGTGGCTGGGCTCCGTCCGGCCTTTCCCACACCGACACCCAATATTTTAATCGTGCGTTGCATCGGAATACGCAGGAATTGGTTGCTCTCCACCCTGTCGTGTTGCAGGAGCGAGTCTGTCCATGCTTCTGACAGCATTTGGTGTCTTATTAACCCCCACCGAGTGCACGTATGTGAGCAGGCACGGTTTTTACGTTTGCTTCGTCCTCTCCAGAACTTTCAAGCCATGCAAGCGAGCACGCGTCACAGGAGACCGAAATGATACAAGGAGCAGAAAAACGTCTGGCGGGTCATACGAGTCCACTCTGATTCTTATCGCAAGGAAAACTTAGTGGCCTTCAACATTTCACATTTGGATGATTGCAACAGCTTCTCAGCTGGTGATCTGCTCTCACGCCTGGCCTCCTTTTGCACTCCAGTGAAAAATTTTAATCTTGACTCTGATCATCTCACGCTACCTATTCACAAATAATTCTACCAGAGTTGTTAGCAGCTGTGGCAACTTGCTCTTTGCCTCTCAAACCCATTCTTTCCTTCTTCCTTGGAGACACGTCTCCGTCAGAGACGGCGTTTCCTAGTCTCCCTTGTGACTAAGCGGTCATGTGACCACATTCATACCAATGGAATAAGCTGAATGAATGAAGTGATGAGTACGCTTACGTGAAAGAAAATTGCTACTCTGGCTTTTCTCTCTTTCTCTGCCCCACGAGCTAAAACACGGATATGACCGGGACCCAGTTTCAATAGTGCATGCAAAGTCAATGCCCCCGGGGAGGCAGAGCACTGAGAAGAAAGGAACCCAATCTCTGAACAACTGCAAGGAGCAAAAGCCGCCATTTTCCTCAAGGCTGTTACTTGAATTTGAAGTAATTTCTGCCTTATTTAAGCCACCACAGCTTTGGGATTCTTTGTTCCAGAAGTTTAGTGCTACCTAAATTAATGCAGCGTTACCCTTCTCAATAGGATTCTTGCTTCCCTTTCAATGTCATCAGTGGCCATACCTTCAAACGACTTCTACGCTCTAAATACAAGTTACAAATCTTCCAGTTACATGCTAAGATCATACATAAAAACACTTTTCAGCCCTTTTACAGAGGTTGTTGTTAACCGCCTACCCATCGTAAATCGCCCTTTCCGGGCAACCATACTTTGATGTCGTTTTGAAGAACCTAACTCTCCCCCGTTCTTAGCCATGTGATTAGAATGGGATTGGCCCACCTCCAATTTTAGGGATGGTTCTTAATTGGCTGAAGCCATAGCTCTTTTCCATCAGCTACATGATAAATTAAGAGATGAGTACATAACCCAATCAGGTCTAATGAGCAAAAATGAATGCCAAGACTTTTGCCACATTCCTCTAGATAATGGAGGGTGTAAATATGAGGTCTGGAACTGTTTTGCCATTTTGCTTCCATGAGTGGACCCACCTGATGATGAAGAAATGCAGAGCTGAGAGAGTCACAGAAAGATGGAGCCCAAATCCTGATAATAGTTCTTGAGCCCTGGATCGGACTGTACCTGAAGACAGACCTACACATCTTCTGATTCAAGCCAATTTGAGTTGAGTAGTCTGTGACCTTTAACATAAAGAATTCTAACACACTTTGGTAATGATCTTTCTTTAGACCAGTTTGTTCTGAATATCCTTCCTCGTTGGCAAAACTCCTATTCATTCTTTAAGACTTAGGCTATCTTTCACCTTCTCTGTGAAAACTTCTTTGACTCTCCATCGATGCTACATTCTTCAGCCAGAGTTAATTGCTTCTCCTAAAACTCTTGAAGTGTTTCGTGTTGATTTTATCATTTTCTCATATGTTGCTTAAGAGTACATATGTTCGCTTAAGAGTACATCTCCCACAAAATACCTAATGACTGTGAGGTCATGTCGTTAGATACTTTGAAGCTGAAGATCACATCTTTTTTCTTTCTTTCTTTCTTTCTTTTTTATCATGAGGCTGAAGATCATGGTCTTTTTTCTTTAATTTTTTTTTAAGTTTTACTTACTTGAGAGAGAGAGAGAGAGAGAGAGAGCATGCACAAGTGGGGGAGGGGCACAGAGAGGGAGAGACAGAATCCCAAACAGGCTCCACACCGTCAGCACAGAGACCAATGCAGGCCTCGAACTCACAAACCATGAAATCATAACCTAAGCTGAGACCAAGAGTTGTATGCTTAACTGACTGCGCCACCCAGGCATCCCAGATCATGGCTATTTTTTTGCCATAAATTCTAGTCTTGCAGAATACTTGGAATGTAAGCACTCAACACATTTATTATTCTTTATTATTGGGTGAAGGAGACAACAAAGTTTATTTCAATTAGTAGCAAGAAAACAATGACTTACCATTAGATTTTGTTTTCACAATTATAATTTGTTGCTTTGTGAGGTAGTGAGCAGCCCGTCACTGGAGGGGAAGAACAGAACCTGAGTATCCTGTTTACCACATAGTAAATTCAAGGTAGGGACAGACATTCTTTCAGTTCTAAGATTTTCTGAGTGATGTCTCATTTCAATCCACTTGATTCTGTATGATGATCGGAGGAAAACCAAAGTGACGACAAAATTGGAAACCCAAAAGGCTAGATGGAACTTTGGTTAAAGCCATTCCATGTTTAAAATGGTGCACATCACTTAGGTCTAACCATAAAAGCCATGTTTCTTCCCACTCAGTCTTTCTTTATGTGGGAATATCTAGCTCTCTGCTTAAACTTTGAAATTTGTACAGATTTCCAAATAATTAATACCTCTTGTCTAGGATTATTTAAGAACAGTGCATCTTGAAGACAAACTTGGCTGCCTCAGTCTGTTGAGAGTCCAACTTCAGCTCAGGTCATGATCTCATGGTCCGTGGGTTTGAGCCCAGTGTCGGACTCTGTGCTGACAGCTCAGAGCCTGGAGCCTGCTTCAGATTTTGTATGTTCCCCTCTCTCTGCCCTTCCCCTGCTCATGCTCTGTCTCTGTCTCTCTCTCAAAAATAAATAAACATTAAAAAAAAAAGGCAAATGGATGGACCATGCATGGACCATGAGCTGAACACAATGACCTCTGAGGTTTCATTTCTTCAGTCCTGGGTTTCACGATTAAGTCGCCGTAAAGTGTGGGATGTTGTGAGACTTTGGTGCAATCAGTCTCAAAGCAGGCTGGGACTTTGACAGTCTCAAGCCCAGGGAGCAGGTGGAGACAGATCAAAGCCTAGTCCAGGGGAGAACAATTGGGCATGTCTAGGTGCAGTTGTTCAATATAATTCAGTCTCTACTGGTTGGTCCAATGCCTAGCCCAGTATAGCAGAGAAAAACTAAGACAGGTAATTCATTCACAAGCTGAATTGCTCCCACAGTTCTGATGGGAGGTAATGCAGCTTCAGCGAGAAGACGGGATGCCGACATAGGAAAGATGGAGACCAGAACTGGAACTCGACCAGATACATTGGGGTTCAGGCCAGGGCAGTCAGACCTGCAGAGAGACTGGGGAGGCCATGGAATGAGACCCCCACAGAGAAGCCTAGGCTTGAGGGTTGGACCAACCCAAACATTTGCAGTGATGCAACCTGGGGACAATTGGGCCTCACCTCTAGGAAACTGGATTGCCCAGTTGGTGCTGAAGGAGTCTCCGACCTAGACAGAGCTGTAGAATTGGGTCTAGTGAGTTTAACTTCAGATTCCTGTGGACTCTGGAATGAAGGCTGCTATATGTGTTTCAGTCTTTCAGGACTGACTTAAACAATAGGGTGGCTTCATTCCACACGAGGGGTATAACAGTAAATACAAATTTAAGAAGCTAAGTTAAGATCAAGGCAAAAGAAATAAAAGCAGATGCTACTAGAACCCCTCAATCAATAAGGACAATAATTAATAGAGACATCAAGAGTCAGCTGAATTCCCCTTATGGGTACCATGATCACAATTCACCCTTATACTAGCAATGGTTTTAAAATTAATGGTAAGTCTGTATTCTGGGACTAAGTGTCGATATGCCATGTCCAAAGGGTTCATATATTGAATTGAAATAAATACACAGATTTCTCCCATTTGCTTTCCCTTCAGTGTTGAGCTAGCAGGACATTTTGCACTGACCTCTCTATAGAATGAAAGAGCTATGATGAATCAGACTCCCTTTAAATTTTGCTAAAACAATTCAGACGCGTTTAGAAACTTTTGCTTTCTTTTAAGAATCTCTCATATAAATCCTTGCAGTCTTTTCTTTCTAAAACTGGATAGTCACTTCCCCATCAGAATACAAACTCAACAAGGGTAGAAGTTTGTTCACCAGTTCTTCCAAGAATTTAGAACTTGGTGCCTAGCACATAGTACATGTTCAAAAAAATATGTGTTGAATGAATCTCAGTGTTGGCAATTGGGAAGTGGGTGAGATTTTTTTTTCTTTTCATTGTCTTCTGTTTTCTTCTATCCTTGATCTCTTGTTTGTTAAGGCCCCTATAACGTAGATGAATTTTGAAGAACTATTCTGTCTTAACAATTACTTAGAGAATCTACCATTAATTTAAAAAAAAAAAGAGAAAGAAAGAAAGAAATGAAGCCCCTTGCTATGGACAAGATAGTAGTCATTGTGAGAAGTACAGGTATGAAAAAGACAAGGACCCTGTCTTTTAAGTTTACTGTCCAATAACGGAGATAAAAATATTCATAAGGTACTGTAATGTGGGATATTATGAGATACGTCATTGATAAAGAGGCATATAATCCATATGGTGATCTATACGTGGTTATAGTGATGTGTACAAATGCCAAAAGTCATGGCTCTGTATACTTAAGATTGTAAAATTTATGTCACGTTGAGGTATGATTGATGTCCCTCAATTTATTTTTTTTCAACTTTTTAAATGTATTTTTGGGACAGAGAGAGACAGAGCATGAACAGGGGAGGGGCAGAGAGAGAGGGAGACACAGAATCGGAAACAGGCTCCAGGCTCCGAGCCATCAGCCCAGAGCCCGACGCGGGGCTCGAACTCACGGACCGCGAGATCGTGACCTGGCTGAAGTCGGATGCTTAACCGACTGCGCCACCCAGGCGCCCCGGATGTCCCTCAATTTAAAAAGGGGTTCAGAGAAAGAGAGTTTATGACAAAGAGATAAGTTTAACTTATACCTCATCTAATTAGCTACTTGACATTATTTAGGCTGGATTTGCTTGATATTAAAATGTCGACACTAAAATAAACACACATTAAAGAAAGAGTGTGTTTCGCCGTGTATAAAAATCCCTCCTATGTTTGCCTGAACTGCCCAATATTTGATTTTAAATAATGACCCACCGTTTTTCGGTCAATACAGAGCAAACCTCACCTTTATTGATCTGACCCTGACCAGTTGTCATGAAGGTGAGCGAAATCACCCAATGTGTTGGTAATTCTAAAGGTGGAGAGCTTCCTAGAACTTACAGGTCGGAGCAGATAAGAGTCCGCGGCTAATACCTTCGGAACCCAGGGCATAGATAGCCCCACGGGGGACTGATGGCCAGCTGTCAGGCCTGAGTGACTGACTGACCATTGGCTGGGTCCCCGCAGGTGGTGGTGACATTGATGGAGGATGATGGATGACTCTTACACAGCCCCACCCCTCCCACTTACCCATATGCATGACAGAAGGGTTCCAGCCTCTGTACCCTGGCCCCGACAAAGCCTCCGAGTGGGCATTCAGATGTGTAAAAACAACGCATTCAGATCCAGCAGGCCTTTGGCCGCAAACCTGGAGGCATTTAATGAGTTGCTAATGTGAAAATAATTTTCTCTTCTGACTCCTGAATTGTAGGAGTAAAGATAGATCGAGGGAAGCCATACAACTGGTAATGACTCTGTTGAAGAAAACAAAGTTGCTTTCAGGAAATGGAAAAAAGGTGCACCCGGCTTGTCAGAGGGTCTTGTCAGAGGCTGACGGGAGCTTATTGAAAGATGTCCCTGCTCTACTTGTCTTCCACTTTCTCTCCCTGCCCATCCCAACCTGCCCTGCGTTGTGCACATGTGTACTCACTCTCCCCTCCTTTTCCCTGCCCTCTGAGCTGAATTCTCTCCACCTCTCTACCTCTTGATCCCTCCTTCCATCCCTCAGTCCTTCTCTTGCTTTTCCACTACGCTCTACTCTTCTCCGGCCTCTCCTTACCCCTTAATCCCTCTCACCGGCCCCTCTCTCGCACAGATTGTTCTCCTTCCTGGTTTTGTCTTTGTCTCTAATCATCGTTTTGGAAAGGATGTCAGGGCACGCGTGTCTTTAGAAACAAAACCCGGGAACATTGTAGAATAAAAAGAACAAGGAAATTAAGAAAGGATTTGTCAAATTTAAAAGCCGCCTTGGGACACGACAGGGGGAGAGGATTAGTCATCCAGGATTGTCTTGTCTGTCTAGGAGGACTGATGGGGGGAAGCCTCTGCAGACAGATCCGCTGTTGGGGCAGCATGGATGATGGGGCACTGTTTGCACTGACCCCTATTCGGTTCAGATGGAGAAACTAAATATCACAGCCGGCCTCACTAATAACTCATTTTCTGGAAAGTTCTGGCGACGTTAGGGAACAGTGAATTATAAAGCACTTCTACAGAAACAAACTTTTGAAGCACCTGGGTGGTTCAGTCAGTTGAGCATCTGACTCTTAATTTCAGCTCAGGTCACGATACTAGGATCATGGGATCTAGCCCCTCATCGGGCTCTGGGCTGAGTGTGGAACCTGCTTGAGATTCTCTCTCTCTCTCTCTCTCTCTCTCTCTCTCTCTCTCCTCCCCCCCCCACTCCCACTCTCTTTCTCTAAAATAAAATTTAAAAAATATTAAAAAAAGAAAAAGAAACTTTTGCAAGTACACACAGAAGTAGCATCTTCAGCTTCTGGGAGATTAGTTTTTTGACTAGAGAACAATATGTTAGCAACAGATAAAATCTAATTATGACACATCAAGTGTACGTAAATGAACATTTCTGCTAAGGTTGTTTGAGAACGGTTTACTTCCAACATTAACTGAAAAATGCGCCCTTCAGTTTTCTTACGCTATTAATGCATATGGCAAACACACCTTTTAGAGAAAATACTGGTTAAACTTCGTCCCAGGCACTATTTCGAACAATCACAAGCCCTAACTGTGTGAGGCCCGTATCAGATATTTATTATCTTTAAATAACCTTGGCTGCAAACAGTTATGGACCAGAAATATTGGTTGAAAATGTCTGTGACTTCTTTCTAGCTCTAAGTTACTGAGAAGTAAATGGAAACACATGTTACAAATACTATGTGAGAGCCAGCACCACACTGTTGAACTTCCTGATTATGATCTACCTAACAGCCATATTTGAATGTTTGCTCTGCATAACATAGGACCTGGGCAACACTTTCAGAATAACTCACAAAGCACTACCAACTCGTTGTGTCTTCAGGGACACCCAGGGATTTGGGGTTCTGTCTGAGTGTTAGACATCCACTCTTGTACTGGACCCCAGAGATTTAGGTCCCCAGCCCTCACCTCCAGCTCACTCCAGCAAGTCATTGAGCATCTGAAAGAACCAGAACACATGGGCAAAAAGTCACTGCCTAATTACGCCATCAGACAGTGAAGATGTTGACAACTTGAGAGAGACTTCTCGGGGCCCTTGTGGGCTAGTTTCGAAACCGTGGCCTGTTGGTAGAAGATAAGGAGAGAAGGCCACAGATGTGGCATGAATGAGAAGAACCTCAGGACCGTTCTTGTGTCATAACCTCCAAAAGCTCTAGAATGGACCCACGGAAATCATTCTTCATTTCAGGGGCTCTTGGCAGCTGGGGGTCTCCTTGGCTTGGTCCACATGGATCTACAGCGTATAGAGGCCATTGGTGCAATCTGATCTATTGAAGGATTGCCAAATGGGGCATCAGCATCAAAGTATAATTTCAGAAGCCTGCCAGTAGCAGACCCTAGGTTCGAATCTGAGCTCTGAGGCTGACTTGCTCTGTTACCTTGGACAAGTTACTGAACCCACATGTGCCTTAGTTGCCTCGTCTTTAAAATAGAACAAGATTATGGGGCACCTAGGTAGCTCAGCTGGTTAAGTATCTGACTTTGGCTCAGATCCTGGTTCACAGTTCGTAGGTTTTAGCCCCGCATCGGGCTCTGCGCCGACGGCTCAGAGCCTGGAGCCTGCTTCTGAGTCTGTGTCTCCTTCTCTCTCTGCCCCTCCCCGGCTCATGCTCTGACTCTCTCAAAAACAAACATCAAAAAAATATTTTTTAAGTAAAATAGAGCAAGAATAGACAAAATGACATGATACCTGAGATTTGATTCAGAAATCGGGGAGGAGGACACAACAGCAGTAAATAGGTAAGCCAGAATTGGCCACAAATGGGCACTTGTTGAGTTGGGCTGTAGCTGTATGAAAGTTTATAATACTATTCTCATTGCTTTCGGTTCTCCATGATGAAAAGCTTGAAAATTCCCATGAGAAAAATGCTTTAGAAAGTAGCGATAATCACTCTACCCCCCTCATAAGGTTGTGCTAAGGATTAAACGAGAGAATGTGTGAAGGCCCTCAAGCAGCGTTTCGCCCACAGGAAACACCACCGACGTGTCAGGTGCGAGCATTATTAATATTGCTGCTGTAGTCGTCTGACACAGCAGAGAGCTATGGCGGCGACATGAGTGATATTAGAACCGGCTCACCTTCGCAATCCCATTCTTTTCCCTTCGACTACCAATATTTTAGTTCAGGGCCTGTCTTTCTCTTTCCCGAAGATTTCCAAAGGCCTCCCAACTGCTTCCCCGCCTCCTGTCTTGCCCTCCGCCTCTTTCAACGCAGCCAAATGCAGGACAGAGCTTGGAAGGGCGCCACGAGGTGGGGACCTCGGGGAAGAAGCGCGGCTGGCCCTTAGGGAGCACGCACGTGGGGACGCAAAGCTGCTGAGGTCAGATCATGAGCTAGACGGGGAGGGCAGATGAAGCCGTTCTGGAGGTTACGATAGTACTCTACGCGTGCGATCGTGTGGAGCTGAGCCAGGCCAGCGGCAGTGAGAAGGAAAAGAAGGTAACAGGAGAGACAGAGACAGAGTAGAAGTGGTAAAACCAAGACAACTTCGGTCTGGGTAAGGAGGAGAATGGTCATGGCCACAAGCAGGGCCGCCAGTGTCCTACCCCGAACTAGGAGGGCCTGGGGGAAGAGGGTGGGCTCCGCTCCAGAGGGGAGGAAAGAACACTTTGTTTGAGTATCTTAGGGCCTGTGGCTGGGTCTGAAAATTAAATTGACACAGACAGGTTTGCCGGAGAAAGGCATAGAAACTCATTTAATATGTTTTACGAGACGTGGGAGCCTTCGTCAGGAAAGGAAGACCCAGGGCAACTGTTAAACCTGAGTGTTTTATTTGGTATGATGAAGCGCGGACAGTCGCGGAGGAACGTGACAGGTCAAGGAGCATAAGGGAAGTGTAGTGAATGAGGAAGCTTAGCAAGGCCTGGGTTGTTTGGACATTTCTCCACGGTCCTTTGTCTTGGAGATAAGGATGCTCATTTCCTCCCGGTGTAGGGAAGGTACCTCTCTTAGGAAGATCTTATGACCTGCTTCAGGGATAAGAGTGGGCAAAGGGCAGGGGGAGAGCTCCTGCTTCTGTCGTTTCATCCACTATGCCAAGGTGCCACATTTTGGGGTAGCGTGTCCTGAATCCCAGCAGCTCGAATCAGCTTGTTGTACGTCAGAGTATCTACAGAGAACTGTCAAGAAAAGCCGATAAAAATGAGAACCCGGTTCATCACTGAGGTTCCCTTTTCTCCCCTTTCACACATAGATGTGTTCAAAATACACAATCTTCTCAAAGTTGAGGGTAATCAGAACAAATAAAACGGGAGAAAAATAAAAGACCTAATTAAGAAAGTTCTTCCTGACATGTCAATGCTGAGTACAACTGAATCGAGAAATAAATCAGATTCTAGGAAATATGCTTAAAGATTAAATTGAATTGCGTCTGGTGTGCACGTGATAGGCACATACAGATTCTCTCCTTCGCCTCCTGTCTCTGTCTCTGTAGTCCACCCCCTCCCCTCCCAACACACAGAAACTGTTTTCCCCATTCATCAATGTAGCAAAAAGAAACCATGGTGCTGAGGAAGGAGTAGATGATCACACCCAGCCTCCCGGTTTGATTAATAAGTGACAGAATCGTGTTCCTGTTTTCAGGGAGCTTTCCTATCATGGCTATAGTCTCTGGAGAGCTCAAGTCTACAAAGCGATAACATCTGGTGCCCATTATTTCCCCAGATCTGTTGTGATTAGTCCATATGATAAGCCTGGCCAATTGCTATGGGCAAGGGATTGCTACATTCCCCCCACCAGGGTACTGGAACTGTCACTTCTGGTTTGTGGCCCCTGCTAATTTGCCACCATAATTTCCAATATCTGCTAGAATCCCACAAGGAAATCTCAATGCCTTGCAGGGGCGATAGGCTGTGAGGCTGTAGACAGAAGGCTAGCGCTGATAATAAAAAGGAGAGGCTTATCAATTAACTCAAGCAGCGCTGGGGAGACAGTGCCTGGCTGCCCACTCCCACTTGCGTTGTGCTTTGCTGGGGAAACAGTGCTGGATGACTTCAGATTTGCTGATGACAGAAACAATGAAGCACCCACAAGTCAGAAGGAAGAAGAAAAGGTCAGGATAAATTTAAAATGTTATTTTATTGATCCTTCTTGCTTTTTAAGAGAGAGAATTTGCTGGCTTTCCAAGCGTCTTTCATTCTCCCTTCTTCAATCTCCCTCACAAGCAGTGAGTGATGCAGAAGAATAATAGTTGGAGGCCATCCAGGTGGCAGAATGGCTTGTCGCTTCAGATGGTGGAAGAAGGTTCAAGACCCTAGGAAGAGCAGTTACACTATTGGAGAGAACTCACCGGTATCGGAGCTGACTGCTGAATTATGTGTTCCCTTAAAAACTTTTATGGGGCGCCTGGGTGGCGCAGTCGGTTAAGCGTCCGACTTCAGCCAGGTCACGATCTCGCGGTCCGTGAGTTCGAGCCCCGCGTCAGGCTCTGGGCTGATGGCTCAGAGCCTGGAGCCTGTTTCCGATTCTGTGTCTCCCTCTCTCTCTGCCCCTCCCCCGTTCATGCTCTGTCTCTCTCTGTCCCAAAAATAAATAAACGTTGAAAAAAAAAAATTTAAAAACTTTTACACAAGTTTGGCAAATTTATTAGGAACAATTATGCCCTGAGTGCATAAGCTGAAAAAAAAAAAAAAACAAAGGCAGTCAAATAATTGTAATTTTTACCAAATCCTAATGATAACTGATCCTAATGATTGTAATTTTTACCAAATCCTAGTGATAATTTTTTTCTCTGAAATGAATGCTAATTTTGTCGTTAAATGAATTCTAAAGACGCAGTTTGGGACATTTCACCGAAAGGAGGTATGAAGGTACAGAGAGTAAATTAGCGCTTTCTGTGTATATTTTTTTGCGATCTTAGTAATCATTTAAATATTATTTGGTTCAAAAACATTTTTAGAAGCACATGCTTGTTTTGATGCCTTTGATAGTAGTATCAGTTAATAACTCAGAATTCAAAATTAAATAGTAAAATATAACAACTTGCTATCACTTACTCAATAGAGTCCGTAGTTCCTAACTACTGACATACCAAGTGTTGTGGCTAACTATTGTCACCAATGACTTAAGTCCATAGGTCAGAGAAAAGTAAAAGTGTCAATGAATCAGGTAGGACAGGTGCTTGAATTTCTGTTCTGCCATCTAGGTGTTTTGCCATCAGGCAAACATGGACCTAAGGTCTAGGGAGGAAGAAGGTAGTCTTGGAATTAACATCAAAGATGTTAGGAGCAACTAATTGCCAGATACTTAATGTGGTAAACACGGGTCAGGTTTACACAGCCAGACTCACTCCAGTGAAGTGGGTCCGTGGGTGGTGAAAAGACAGAAGGAAAAGTTTGGCTTGTCTTAGCAAATAATTATACTGTTGCCATCAGCATCAGTGTCCCGAAAGAAAAAAAAGGAAATGTTGACTTAAGGCAGAATTACCAACAGTCCTCCCATCTTACGTTGAGTCCAGAAAGCCTTTTCCCCTTTTCCTTTTGTATTAATCCAATCCTAGTTTTGTTCTTCTTGTCCAGAGCGCCTTTAACCACGGGCTGCTGGCCTGACCTTGGTGATCATTCATTGTTCTATCCCTACTTCTAGTTACTTTCCCTTTTCCCCTCCCAACCCCTGGCCTCTCTTCCGGGCTCAGAGAGCCCCTCCCCTCCAATAGCCAGGTCTACCTAGAAGGTCAGGTAACTGCAGGGGTAAAGCAGTTATTCTCAGAATGGTGGAGCCTAACCATCTAGACCCTAACTGGATTTGGAGAGGCCTGAATGTTACTGACTGGTTACGTGCAAACCACATTTCCCCAGTATTTAACTCTTCTCCACTTCACTTTGAATGCTGTTGTTGATTTAACCAAGAGGTACCCTGCAGGCAGATAACTAGACGGAACGGAATGAAAACTCGGTCATTACCGAAGCTGCCTCCACAGGTAGGTCTATGAAGATAGATCCCGGCTGGTCCAAGTCAAAGCTGAAGGAAGTATGTGGTCCTGGGCCATTCATTAACATGGACAGTTTAGGCTCCAAAGTCTTGCTCAATTATTAACCTCTTTCCATAGTCTCTGAATTACATATTAATGTATTTTTTCCTTCAAAGGAGAACTATCTAAAAAAAAAAAGTTGTTGCTGTTAATATGAGGAAATCAAAATGCAAAACTGATCTGCAGTACTATGTAAATGATATAAACATATTGTAATCGAAGTGTAAAATTGTATTCCCTTTGTGTTTCTTTAAAATTTAAAACGACTGCTTCAACATTTTGGTTTTTCTCTGCAGAAATAGTTATATTTACGTCTTTTTAGAACGGTGTCCATCCATCGTATAAAATTGATGATCCCAGCACAAAGTTGAAATCCTGGGACTCAGAATATTTTGCAAGTTTTCATACACGTGAACAGATTCTGGTCATGGTCAATTTACCGAAAGTAGAAGACAATGCTAATTTTTGGACATATGATCGGTTATTTTTTATTTTTATTATTATTATTTTTTGCTTTACAGCATCCTTTCTTTTTTCTTTAATGAATTTCTTTCATTACCCAATTTTTCCTCCTGTTAAAAGTAAACAATTACTTCAGTAAAATGAAACAGAGTAAAAAATAAAGAAGACCCAGGAGTTGTTTTCATGGTGACTCCAAATCACATTACCCATTTTTCCAGCAAACGTGTTTTGCCAAATTGTCAATTGCTGCTACTGACCCATTGCTCAAGATAACCAAAGCCAGAATTCAGAGTAAAGAACAAATCCAATTTGTGTTAGCAGCAACACAGTGTTGAGTGTCTGTGTAGCTTTGGTGTGACGAAAACACAGTCATTCTGCTGGTTTAAGATATTTGACATTAATAAATAAACTACTTGCCACAATTATTTGTTTTTAAATCATGTGTATTTGGGGGTGTTCAAGGACTTCCTTACCCAACTTCGCTACAATTACACTTTGCAAACCGAAAGTGGAATTACTCTTGCTTTTTTGCCTGTAGTGCACACGAATGTAGAGTAGAATCTCCTGGGGTGGAGACATCATCTTCCAGTCCTTGCACAACCTGCTAGTTCCACTTGACTAGGCTTACAGAGGAGCCGAAGGAGGTCAGACCCTCTCCATTGACACTAATGGACCGTTTTATGCAAAACTGTTCATTTTCCGGAAGGAACCATGTCTGACTGGTGGAGTGATTCACAAAAATCACTTCATTAAACCAATACTCTTCATGCGTGGCCTTATTCCCTTTAGTGGGGTGGAAACTGAGCCACGCATGGGTACCCAAAGAGGGGGAGCTCATCCCCACAATGTGAATCCAACCTCGAGTGCTCAGACAATGACATCCTGGGGCCGGCGCACAGACTAAGGCAAGCCTTGTGACTCTATTTGTCCCCTTAATGTCTACTTCCGTGGGACTCAGCACCGCGCACAGAAATTGGGAAGCCGGTCTCACAGGACAGTCCCTGAAAGTCTCCAGTCTCCACACCAACCCTAGTTTTATTCTTCGCCCTGATTCTCCACGGAGCAGCAAATAATGCTGTTCACCATGGGTGTAGCCAGTGGGGACTCCAGCTTGACTCCTTCCGGAAAGGGCCTGGAAAGCTCTATTTGCTGTACGCCTGGGAAAGCAGCACACAAGCTGGAGATGCTCTCTACTTCTGACACAACACTTGCGAATTCCCTCACAGTCTCCAACAGCGTGGAGAGTCCAGAGACATGAAGAGATCCCTGGAGGAAGGTGCTTAATTTGGAAACGCAGTAGGAACAGGACCGATTGAGGTTTGGAAGGCGAAATGGAAGTGAAAAGATGAGAAGCCGAGAGGTTGGTTAGAGCTTGAGGAAAATGCTCGGAGATGCTGGCGCAACTTTATCCGAACCTTTACAACTTCAGAAGACCAAATCATCTCTACCCTCGGGTCACTCTGTTCTCCCCAAATCGCCTTGCTCGGCCGAAGTCAGTGCTCCCAGCTGCAAAATGCCACAGCTTCTCATTTCTCCCGATGGCGATTCTGCTTCTCTGATTCAGAAGTGCCTCGTGTTACTTTTCGGCTTCTGCACTGGGTCTGGCGATACTAGGTTTCATTTAATGTTCAGACACCAAACGCTTTGACCTTTCAAAATACTAAAAGTGAGTGCTTTGCCTTTAAGAGCGCTGTGGCCAGCGGTCTGTGAAAGGTCCGTTTTGCTGTGATTTGCACAGCCCAGGACCGCTGGAGCTCAGCTGCACCAGGCTAATTTCCATAAGCATCATGTGGTGTTACAGAAACCACATTTTGCCAAGCTGTCAACTATACAGCCTTCTCTTTGCTAAACAGACTCCCATTAAAACTGTCTGCACAATTTGTCAGTTAAATGAGGTACAAGAGGGACGCTCTATTTGCCCCTAATTAGCTGCGCAGACTACCTTTGTCTGTTTGATTAAGCATTCACATTATCAATTTTGTTTAATCTGATTCATTTCACACACCTCCCCTGGGACAAAGCCCATACGGTTAACTAATCTCTGATATCATCTCTCATATCAGGCAGCTCTCATCTCCCCCAGAATACATTCTACCCACAGGCACCGTGATCATCAAGCTCCACAGAGGGGAGCTGGTCTGATCAGGGGCAGAAATTTAGCTTAGGAACTGGAGCTGAACGCCGACGTGCGTCACTTAAAGTTTAAAGCAGATTCTCCCTCAGTGCCCTCTGTCTGCCATCATCCACCCATTCATGTGTTCATATTCACTAATTCATTCATTCCGGCAGTAAACATATTGTCTGCCTACTATGCACCAGGGCCTGTGCTGGGAGCCGGGAGGGAAGCAAAGACGTGTAAGGGAAGGTTCTTGCTCTCAGATCGCTTATCTTCTCAACCCTAGAGAGCACTGTGAAAACAGTCAACCAGCCAGGAAAATACACTTGCTCCCCGAGGCCAGTTCTCCTAATGCCTGTCACGCGTGGCCTGTTCAGCTTGGCTACCAAGCAGCTCTCCAAAGAAAGATTTCAGAGAAACACATAAAAGCAAGTGGTCACGGCTTCCTGAAATAGTCTCCCTTCCCACTCCCATTTGGAAAAAGAGTCGGCAACGGAGGAGTTTTCGGAATTTAGAATGCACGAATCACTTGATCATAAACAGCTCTGAAATGTCATTTCATCTGATACCTTCACTGACGTGATCGCTTAGTGAATTCAAACTGCGTTGCATTCAACTGACGTCATCAGTAGGTTGACGGAAAGAACGCCTACTAAGCACTAGGAGAGCACAAGTGAAAGTTTCCAGGGGAAAAGCGATTGGCTTAGTTTAGTGGGAGGTACACAAGTGTTCTGGCAACCGGATTAATGGAAAAAGATGCACGTTTTGGTGACCTGTGAAACACTCGTATTCCTGAAGAACTCGTATTCCTGAAGAACCTTACACTGCCAAGTGTGGTCCAGAACTGAGAACCGTCCCCAAGAACGTCTGGCATCTGCAGTTGGAGTGGGGCCCTACCCTGACTCCAGACCACATGGGGTCCAGTTCTGAACAGGTACTCTGAGCTTCTGTCGGCTCTTTCAAGGGCCCCGTGGCTCTATGGATTCGTACTGGCCCAAAACGCTTAGGGTTTGTTAACCCCTCGCCTGTATTCACTTCTCACCCCTTCTGGATTGACTCTGTTCCTCAATTTTATGTTAATCCTTGTTACTTATTATGTACATATAATCCTTGTTACGGATATACACACCTATACATATGTACACACATATTATCTTGTCAACACCAGTTCATTTTAGTTTCTGGGTTGAGATCTGATTGTGCCCTCTCAACTTTGTGTGGGCTCTCAATTGGACCGGGATGGCATGACTGTGTCATCTAAGTGATTGATTCAAATTTAAAAAGAATAAGAATAAAAGTGAGTGAACAGAAAGCCACTGAGGTTTCTGGAACAGTTAAAACAACTACTACCAGGTATTGAGTGATTAGACATGCCAAACATTAAGTACTTTATATGTCTTCTCCCATCTAGTGTTCAGAAAATGGTGTTTTTCATGTTTAGTATCTTTAGCAGGAGGTCGGTGTTAAGACGAGAAAATTGAGACTGGGAGCCTAATACAATAACTTGCCCTAAAGAATGTAGTCACAATTATGTGGAGCTAGAATTTCCACCCAGAACTGATGCGGGAGGCTGACTTATTAAGCACTTTATGGTCTTGACTATTTCATATCTAAGAGAAAGGAACAAGACATAGGCAAAGACAATGACAGCAATAAGAAAGTAGATTTCCAGAAACGTTTGCCATTTACCCCATTTGTTCGTTTACCATGCATCCCCCTCAAGTGTAAAGAGTTAAATTCATGTACTCCTCTGTTCAAGCCAGAGGGCTCCTTATGTTTCACTTATTTGTTCTTTTAATCCCATTTTCCACTTCCATTTATCCCCCCGCACTGGAAACCTCACAAATGTGTTTGATCCGAAATCTTGAATTTGTATATGTCCTTGCAAAACATGTGGCGTTTTTGTTTTAGCTGTGTTTATTTATATCATAGGCATGCACTACATTTCATTTGTTTCATGGTCTCTAACCCCTGCACAGTATTACACAATGTATATCCACCACATTTCATCTGTCTCTTCCTCCAGTGACAGATACCTAGACGGCCTCCGACTCTCTGCTGTCCCAAGCAAGGCCAAGGAACATCTTGGTACATGAACCTTATCGTGATGAGTGAGAATCTCTCTGGATTATAAACCAGGAATGGATGTTCTAGGACACAGACAGGTGAGTGCTAAACAGGCCCGTTAGCAGAGTAAAGGATTTCTGTTTTCCTCCATAAATTTAGTATTTAAAAACTTTTGACTTTTGCCAATCTGATAGGTATGAAGTAATTTCTCATTACAGCTTAAGGTGGATTTATTAGTGGGTTTGAGTGTCTGCCCATGTACTTGTTAGCCATTTGGACTTCCTCTTCTGCAAACTGCCTTTTCACATCTCAGCCCATTTTTTCACGTGGTTTGTTATTTCTAGGTGAGTTGTAAGAATTCTTTGCATAAAAACATCCTTGTTACATCTTCTTATTTTCTTGTTTATTTTTCAGTTCATGTCTGTTTCCATATAGTGAATAATGATAAAATTTGTCAAAAGATTTCAACCACCAATTCTGTGGTAACGACCTTTAAATCTATGACCGTCCCTTACCTTTCTGCCTGGATGGACTTTGGGCCCCAGAAATGCAGTGCACCCCTTATTTCTACCCTATCATCCATCCTTCTGCATTCTGGGTATGCGACTTAATGACATTGCTATCTACCCAGTTGTCCAGTTGTCCAAACGAGAAACGTAATAGATTTCCTTGGCCAGTGTTTTTTCTTTATACACCATAGTCACAGCATCATGTCAATTCTACCTCAGAAATACATCTCATATCTCTCACTTCATCTCACTTTCTGTTACCTTACACGAGTCTGCACTGTCCCTGATCTCCAATAGGTCTCCAGATTGTTCTGTCTCCACAATGTCTCTGCTTCTCACAACCCTGCCCTACCATCTAGGTGCATTACAAACAACAAATGTGGGAGTTTCATGTTATGCATCTTTTACCACAATTTTATTTTTTAAAATTTTGTAAATGTTTTTATTTATCCTTTTTTTTTAAATTTTTTTTTCAACGTTTATTTATTTTTGGGACAGAGAGAGACAGAGCATGAACGGGGGAGGGGCAGAGAGAGAGGGAGGCACAGAATCGGAAACAGGCTCCAGGCTCTGAGCCATCAGCCCAGAGCCCGACGCGGGGCTCGAACTCACGGACCGCGAGATCGTGACCTGGCTGAAGTCGGACGCTCAACCGACTGCGCCACCCAGGCGCCCCTGTTTTTATTTATTCTTGAGAGAGAGAGAGAGACAGAGAGAGAGAGACAGACAGAGCGCGAGCGGGGGAGGGGCAAAGCGAGAGAGGGAGACACAGAATCCGAAGCAGGCTCCAGGCTGTGAGCCATCAGCACAGAGCCCGACTCGGAGCTCGAACTCACAAGCCGTGAGATCATGAGCTGAGCTGAAGTCGGACACTCAACTGACTGAGCCACCCAGGCGCCCCTACCACAATTTTATAAAATACATGCGGTCTTGTCATTCCCAAGCTTACAAGTCTCCTTTGTAACTATTATTGCCATCTGACCCTAACCATACTCAACAGACCATCCGAGCCATTGAACTCAAACACACTCTCTAGTCCCCAAATAGGCTTAAATTTTATACATTTTCCCCAATAGTTTATTCTGCCTGTAATGTCTTCTCTTTACTTACATACAGGAAAACTTACCTTAAAGTATAACTTTAAGTTTGTACTTCAGTCTCTTTTAACAAATAGCCTTTCCATCCCCCCAAGTATTTTCTCCTGCCCCTTTGCCCTCTACCACATCTTCCCCCACCCCCACCCCCTGCCCCACCTCCTGGTAATGCCTGATCTCTTTTCTGTTCCTGTAGTTTGTCTATAAAAATTCCCATAGATGCATCATAAGGTATGTAGCCTTTGTGTCTGGCTTCTTTCACTTAACACAATGCTCTTCAGATTTTTTGTTGTTGTTGTTGCTGTGTAGTTTTTCACTTCATGGATAGACATAATTTGTTTATATAGTTGCCACTTAATAAACACTTTTTTCTGTTTCTGGGGCGCCTGGGTGGCTCCATCGGTTAAGCGTCCAACTTCGGCTCAGGTCATGATGTCACAGTTTGTGAGTTCGAGCTCCGCTTTAGATCCTCTGTCCCCCTCCCTGCCCCTCTCCAGCTCACACCCTCTCTGTCTCTCAAAAACAAACATTAAAAAATAATAATAATAACATTGTTTGTTTCCAGTGTAATGATATTATGGGTAAAACTATTATTAACATTTGCATACTAATCTTTTACAGATATATGTTTTTATTTAGATTGGGTAAATATCTAGGAAGGAAACTGCTAAATCAAAGAGCAAATATATATTTACATTATAAGAAAATACCAAACTGCTTTCCAGAGGCTGTACTATTTTGGATTCCTACAATCAATAGATGAGAATTCCAGCTGCTTCACATCTTCACCAAAGATTTAAGTGTTGTTAGAGTTTTAAATTAAGCCGCTCTGAAAGGCTTGTAGTGCTATCTCCTGACGGTTTGAATCTGTGTCAAGACTAATTACATTGAGTATTTTTTCATGTAGTCAATCATATTCTTTGGCGAAATGTCTGCTCAAACTCTTGTCCATTTATTTTTTTTAACGTTTATTTATTTTTGAGACAGAGAGAGACAGAGCATGAACGGGGAGGGTCAGAGAGAGGGAGACACAGAATCTGAAACAGGCTCCAGTCTCTGAGCTGTCAGCACAGAGCCCGACGCGGGGCTCGAACTCACAGACCGCGAGATCATGACCTGAGCCGAAGTCGGACGCCCAATCGACTGAGCCACCCAGGTGCCCCAAACTCTTGTCCATTTAAAAATTCAGTTGTTTAGGGTCTCATGGGTGGCTCAGGTTGGGTGGCCAACTCTTGATTTTGGCTCAGGTCATGATCCCAGGGTTGTGGGACTGAGCCCCATGTCAGGCTCTGAGCTGAGCATGGAAGCTGCTTAAGTTTCTCTTTCAATCTCTCTCTCTTTCTCTCTCTCTCTCTCTCTCTCCCTCTGTCTCTCCCCCTCTGCTTGTGCTATCTCCAAAAACAAATTCAATTGTTTGTCTTCTTTAATAGGTTAGTAACAATTCTTTATATATTATGGAAACTAGTCCTTTATCAGATAAGCATTTTGTAAACATTTTTTCCCCAGTATTGGTTTATCTTTTCATTTTCTTAATTGCATCTTCAGAAGTTTATAATATGTATCTACAAAACAGTCATAGTTATAGAAATGTTGATTCTTATGTCTGGGATGGACTCAACTCATTAAACTCATTATATTGTAAATTTTATTTTTTTGATGCCTGGATGTCTGAAAACCGGAAAACACAGTTCTTATATATCATCACATTTCAGCTGTTCACCTTCCTGAGGAAAACCAGAGACATTTACGATATAAAATTAAAAGTTTTGGGGCGCCTGGGTGGCTCAGTTAGGCGTCCGACTTCAGCTCAAGTCATGATCTCACGGCTTGTGAGTTCGAGCCCCGCGTGGGGCTCTTTGCTGACAGATCAGAGCCTGGAGCCTGCTTCAGATTCTGTGTCTTCCTCTCTCTCTGCCCCTCCCCCACCTGTGCTCTGTGTCTCTCTGTCTCTCAAAAATCAATAAAAATGTAAAAAATTAAATTAAATTAAATTAAATTAAATTAAATTAAATTAAAAGTTTCGATGGCTGTAGTGTTCTGGAAATTAGTATTTTATACCAAATAATGAAGTAATATGGGAGATCTTAAGTAAGGATGAGTTGAAAAGTTTTCAACATTGTATTTGGCCCTTATTTTTTCCTAGATACTTCTTGATCACAAAAGGTTGAAGCATCATCTTCCTGTTAAACTTGTTTCTTCCAATTCACATTCTCATGAACAAGCACATTCTTTTTTTTTTTTTTTTGAAGTAAATAGGTCACTTTCTCACGGACTGTTGGCTATAATCGGAGCCCATTTGTGTCAATAGAATTTTAAAACAAGATTTAACATCGATAACCAAATTAAGTCAGATAATCTAGTCTGTCATACACATTTTATAGGCAACCGTCTGGTCTGTTATATACATTTTATTTCAGGGTAAAAAATAATTATAACACAGATAGCAGTTCATAATTTTAGGAATGTATACTGAGAGCATACACACTGTATGCTCAGTAGACAGCTTGAAAAGGAGGGTGATATGACTGTAGTATCTGTCACTTTATTGGTTCACCGTGTTTGTTTCAGATTATCTGCCTAGATATATTAGTATCCTTAAGCTCTGTGCTTAGTTTAAAAAGTTAATTTTCCCAGGGGCGCCTGGGAGGCTGGGTCAATTAAGTGCGTGACTCCTGATTTGGGCTCAGGTCATGACTTCATGGTTGTGAGATCCAGCTCCACATGAGGCTCCGAGCTGGGCGGAACCTTCTTAAGATTGTCTTTCTGCCCCTCCCCCGCTTGTACTGGCGCGCGCTCTCTCTTTCTGCCTCTCTCTCTCAAAAAAAGATAAAAAGTTAATTTTCCCAAATGGGGAATAAGGGATAGGGGTTTTAGGTCTAGAATATACCGTTCTCCATTTTCCTCACTCAGAAAAACTCTCTTTAATATTTCTTAAGGTACAGGTCTACAAATGACCAATGTCCTCTTTTTTTCCCTGAAGAATGTTTATTTCTCTTCTTCTGTGTGAGTGTGTGGGGGGGGGGGGGGATGTTTTTATTTTATTTTACTTGTGTGTTTGTTTGTTTTGCTTAAAACAACTAACATTATCTTATCCTGATTCTTCTGTGAATCAGAAATACAAGAGCGGATAGTCTGGCTCACAGGTGGCAGGGAAGAGTGCAGTCATCAGAAGCCTTGACCGGAGTTAGAGGGTCCTCTTCCACCACACTCACACGAATGTCAGAAAAGGCCCTCAGGTCCTTAGAGCTGTTGGCCAGAGGCTTCTATCCTTTTCTATATGGGCCTCTTCATAAGAAGGTTGGAGCGTTCTCGCAACATAGCAGCTAGCTTCTTCCTAAGCAAGTGATCAAAATTGCTATTAGCCCCCTTCTTGAAAGATATTTTTGTTCGAATAAAATCCTAGGATGGTAGGGTTTTTTTCTGTCAGTACTTTAAAGAAGCCTGCCACCCACCGTTCCCCAGCTTCCAGAGTTCTGGAGGAAGAGTTCTGCATCTTTGAAGACAGTGTCTTGATTCTCTGGCTGCGTTCAAGATTTTCTCTTTGACCGCAATACGCCTGTGTGTGGTTTTCTTTGAATTCATCGTGCTTGGTGGTAAGCTTTTTTGACTCTGTCCATTCAAGTCTTTCACTAATTTTGGAAACTTCTCACTCATTTTTCTTCAACTGTAGTTTTGGTTCCATTTTCTTTCTTTTTCTCTTTTGGGACTCCAAGTGCACATTAGATATTTTTAACATCTCTAATAGTTCTCACACTCTATTTTGTTTTGCTTTGTGAATTCTTTTTTCTCCCTTGCTGCACTTGAGTTGAAAATTTTCTGTTAACTATCTTTTAATTCTTTCTGTCCTTTGCTTTCTCCAGTCTACTGTTAAACTCAAACAATGAGGTCTTAGTTTTAGATACTGTATTTTAAATTCTGGAATAGTTATTCGATTTTTAATATATTTTAATTTTTGTTGAAAGCCTTCAATTTTTATTTATTTTGCCTATATTTAACTCTATTTTTAAAAAGCACATCAATCATAGATATTTTGCTGTCTTTCTCTGCTAACGTCAATATTTTGATCATCTCTATGTCTACTTCTATTGGTTATTTCATGTGTTCAGTAATGGTAAAATTTTCTGTTTCATTGCATTCTTGTATTTTTAAATTGTATGCCAGGAAATTTGGATGATACATTGTAGACACTGTAGATTATTTTATCTTCCTCTAAGGAGTATTCATTTTGTTGTTGTTGTTGTTCTGCTGGGGTTTTTTCCTGACAAGTAATTAAATAATTGTTTATTTGACCTGCCAGATCTTATGGTTAGACTTTATGAGGTTAAGTTTATTTTATTTTTCTCTCATTCCTAGGGTGTAGTCCTGACTCTTATAAAGAGTGTTCACCTAGTTCTCTCTCTTCTGAGTCCAAACTCTATCTCCCTGCAACTCAGAAGTCCCCACAATTTCTGCAAAGCACTCTAGCCTCCCATTGTTATGCTCTGCTAGGTCTCCTAGAATCTTACTCTAGGCATGTGTATTGAGAAGTGAGCCAAAGAAAACTTTTAATGCATAGTCTGGGACTTTTTTTTTTAATGTTTTTTTTATTTATTTTTGAGACAGAGAGAGACAGAGCATAAGCAGGGGAGGGGCAGAGAGAGAGGGAGACACAGAATCTGAAGCAGTTCCAGACTCCAAGCAGTCAGCACAGAGCCTGACATGGGGCTCGAACTCACAAACCGTGAGATCATGACCTGAGCCGAAATCAGATGCTTAACCGAGCCACCCAGGTGCCTCTAGTCTGTGGCTTTTTATCTGTAGCTTCCCTCCTTTAAGGCACTCTGCCCCTGAATTCTAACAGCCTTACAACCCTCAATTCTGCTCACTGTTTCCTCCACTGAGTGGGGTTTTCACTCTCTGGACTCTGTATGCTGCACCACAGTTTAGAAAATACTCTCAGGGAGAAGCCCAGGGTAAATGCTGTGCTACTCTCCATGGTTTTCTTTCTCAAAACTTAAAGCCCTGAGTTGGTTGCTGCTCGGTCCTTGCAAACAATCTATACAAAAGAATTTTGAACTAATGTGTGTTATGTTTGAGAAAACCTGACTTTACAATGATAACTGACTATGATCAAGTAGTGAACATTACCAAAATGCAAATATATTTAACACTAGAGCATCTATAATGTACTATTTACAAGAAAAGATTAAGGAAGAAAAATAGCATGATTATTTCCATAAGTGCAGGGAAAAGAATTTGATGAAATTCAACATCTATGTATAATTTTTTTTTAAAGCAAGCATTTTTCTAGATGGTGAAATATTTAAACCATTTACAATCAGCAATAAGACAATAATGTCTGATATCACCATTTCCATTCAACGTTGAACCTAAGGTCATAGATAATGTAAGAAAAAAATATACATGAAAGCATACAGTTAGTGAATAAAAAGTGAGATTATCTTAATTCACAGAATTCTATATGAATAAAACAATGTAATCTATATACATATATAATTATAAAAATCAACATGTTAGTTTAACATGGGAACTATAAAATCAATATACAAAAATCAATTGCATTTTTATGATCAGCAAAAAAATTAGAAAATAAATTTTACAAATGGCAATAAAGCACATTATGAAATGGTACATATAAAATGACCCTGTTGAAACATTTTATATACATTTTGTGCATTGAAGGTTGGAAAGATACCTGTCACAATGTTAATCACTGTTTCCTTCAGAATCTTGCCTTATCTTTTTGCTTTCTTTAAACAAGATTTCTGTATAGCTTCATTTTCTAAATAAATAAATTAACTTCACACTAAGTGCATCAAGAATATTATACATGGTCAATATTAAAAATCACACTTTTACTTCAGCTATGTAGAGCTGAAGAGTGAAAGGTAAGCGTGTACCTAGAGGTTAATGTCAAAGTCCACTACATTGCTGAAGCTTCTAGTTGGTGAAAAAAAAAAAAAAAAGGGTCAGAATAATTACTGTCGTAAACTCAACCTGTTGGTTCATTGATTTAATATTTAGTTCTAAACAGCTTTTTGAACCTCTCAGAACATTAGAGAATCATCTAGTTATCCAATAAATGCTGAAAATCTCAAAAACTTAAACAATAGGGGCGCCTGGGTGGCACAGTCGGTTAAGCGTCCGACTTCAGCCAGGTCACGATCTCGCGGTCCGTGAGTTCGAGTCCCGCGTCGGGCTCTGGGCTGATGGCTCAGAGCCTGGAGCCTGTTTCCGATTCTGTGTCTCCCTCTCTCTCTGCCCCTCCCCCGTTCATGCTCTGTCTCTCTCTGTCCCAAAAATAAATAAAAGTCGAAAAAAAAAATTTAATAAAAAAAATAAAAAAAATAAAAAACTTAAACAATAGACTTGTCATTCCTTGATTGAAATGACTAAAAGAGAAGACAGGTTTAGTTAAAGGATTTAAGCCAGGAGTTGTTTAGAAAGTGTGTTTTGAGATCACTTAAAGGTACTAAGTGGACTTTTATTCCCCTATTTACTTTCTTCTCAGTGGGTCCCTAACATCTACTTGGATGTTTTAATTTTTAATGTAAATATTCTAAGATCTCTTATTTCCCAATAAACAAACTGACTGATTTACATTGAAGACTAGCACTAATTCAAAACTCCAACCTCAAGAATAACTAGATTGTTCTTCCTGGTATTAAACTTCTGTGAATAAACATAACTTGAAATGTTTATAAGTGGCCAAGAACATCTGGCTTACATTCCTAATAAAAAACATTAGGTTAAGAAAAAAAATTTTTTGTGGGTCCCCAGAAAAATTTAACTTCATACGAAAGAAAATGTAACTTTTCACCTGCTTGTGGAAAGATACAATAACTACAGGTAGAAAAACTAAACTATTTTTTCACTTAATTACAGAAAAATAGTTATTGCCAAAAATATGAGAAGTCAGATTAATGTAAATGGATCGTTCGAAACTTCATAGCAATGGCTTCGACTATTCAGTCCCTCATTTACACAAATAAGTTTTTTAATAGCTCTATATGCTCTGCTCTGGGAATCATTCTGATTCATTAGTTTCTTTCCTTGATACTATTAAGTATAAATGCTTATGCTCTTTGGCATTGCCATCAGTTTTATATCAATCTAATTAGTATCCCTACGTGTACTTATGTTAATTAAAAAGGATATCAAGTCTCAAAGATGGAAGTTTTATTCTCCTTCGCAGTATTTGGTCAAAGAATTGCAAATAATTATGGATAAGTATAAGAATATAAATCCATTCTGCAAAGAGAAGCAAATATTGGGAGACAGTTTCCCTCTCCTTTTGTGAAGTGTATCTTGTGAAGGAGGCTTTACTGTGTTCTATGAGACACACAAAATGAGGGAAATTGTGGTTGTTTAGTTTATTCCATTTTTAAACTTTTAAGCCAATCCAATATTAATCAAACCATAGTAGTCCCAGCCCTAATGTAAAAAGCCCTATGCTTTTTAATTCCGAATAATTTATCATGCATATTTTTTACTGAAATCAACCAAATGAATATTACCATTTGTTTTTTGTTGTTGTGCATTCATTATTTCATTCATTCATTCATTCATTCACGGATTATTATTTGATTCATTCAGTCATTCATTTGATGAGTAAATATATAATCAATACTTACGAGAGAGAATGTGTTTTGAAGTGGTTAAAAAACATTCCTTTAGGGTGCCTGGGTGGCTCAGCTGGTTTAGCATCTGACTCTTGATTTCAGCTTGGTCATGATCCCCAGGTCATGGGATTGAGCTCTGCGTCAGGCTCTGCAGTGAATGTGGAACCTGTTTAAGATTCTTTTTCTCTCCCTCTGCCCCTCTCCCCACCTTGCATGTGTTCTCTCTCTCTCAAATAAAAAATTAAAAAATGAAAATGAAAAGAACATGCTCCTTTGAACCAGATGGCTTTGGACCTTGATATCCTCATCCATAAAATGAGGAAAACAATGGGAAAAATAATCATAGCATTATCAATGAATTAATATGTTATGTGCTTAGGCAGCCCTAGTCTATCATTGTCATCTTGTCATCTTGTAATTTTATAAATATTAGCTATTGTTACATGTACTAAATACTGTGGACTGAGACACTACTTAGTACTCAGTATAATATAAATTTCAAACTTCAAAAGCTATTTTTAAGTCTCCTTGCACATGGTAAGCTCTATAAATATTTGACTGTCACTATTAATCATTCTCATGCTGTATTTTCCACATGAATTTCTCTGTATGCACCAATATGCATAGATTTATTTTACATGACATTTTTGTTCATCATTCTTTTCTACTAGATTATAAATTTCTTGAGAATAAAATTTTTTTTTTTTGAGTTAATGAGAGAAGTCTCTCAATATCCTCTGTGATTTAAATGAGTAAACCAAAAACAGTTTGCCAGGCCACAAGTTTAGGCTGCTGAAAGTTTGGATTTCCTGAGAGAGGGGAGCTTCTTTATCACAACAAAGGTATGAAGAAGGTGGAGGGAGGTTCCCTTGCCTCAAGGGTAAGCAAGGTTGCTATTGCTATATTGTGTGCAATTCATTAACTTCCAGGCCATGGCAAAATATATAAGCGGTGTTCTGAAATGTTAATTGGGAGACTGCTTAGACAGCTGTTTCAAGAGGGGAGCAACCACAATCCAATAGACTATTTAAAAACATCATCCAAGAAATGTATCGGCACACTCCAAATTTGTTCTCTCATTTCCTATTTTCTTTTACCGTGGCGTTCAAACTTCTAGATCATATTTTAGTATATTTAGCATCAAGCATATTTCATTTTTTAAAACGTTTCCTAATTTAAGGATAAAATTAAGGAAATTTATGTTACTCAGTTGGACACCCAGGGGCATGCTGTGAATCACAGAGCAAACCAGCCACAATTACGTGAGGACATTCTGAGCAGCCAAATAAAACTAGACTGGTAACCATATTAGTTTGTTTCACTTACGTTACATATCTAAAATGTAGTCATATTTGTCCAAAGCTTTGTAAGTTGGTGAGTTATACTTTAGAGGGAATCCGTGTGAACCTTTCCCATCTTCTTATTAAAATATTGGTAGAGAAACCTTGAGTAATAATGAACATCATGTTGAGATACTCATTATTTATGGAGTCACTCCATGATTCTGTCATGGAAATTCAGTAACCCAGCTAAATATAGTGTTAATTTTGGCTGACTAAAGATTTATACTTTTTGAAGAATTGTTTAAGAATAGTAGATGCAATAGTGCCTAAGGATTAGCAAATACATATATATATATTTTTTTTAGTTTAAATTCCAGTTAGTTAACAAGAGTGTAGTCTTGGCTTCAGAGTAGAACCCAGTGATTCATCTCTTACACATGACACCCAGTGCTCATCCCAAAAAATGTCCTCCTTAATGCTCATCATCCCTTTAGCCCAACCCCCCCCCACCTCCCCTCCAGCAATCCTCAGGTTTTTTTCTGTATTTAAGAGTCTCTTATGGTTTACCTCCTTCTGCATTGGCAAATATTTAAGCTTTCTGGTGAAGAGCCATTCACTAGGACCTCAGATACCAAGTAAAAGTTTATTTTTTCATAATACCCTGATGGGCAAGATAGGCTAAAGTGATCATTTATTTTGATAAGTTCATACATAGATAATGATCGAAGAATTAAAAAAACAAAAAACAAAAAACGAGGGAATGGTCTCTCCAAATACAAGCCTTAAGAAGATAATTCTTGCAGTCGGGAGGTGGATCAATGGGGGAACCGATTCTAGACACAAAGAAACTAATTAGAAGACTTGAAGATTACTCAGGCAAGACATGTTTGGATCACCATTTAAGACAGGGGTTGGCAAGTTTTCTCTAAAGGGCCAGATAGTAAATAGCCTTTGTAGGCTATATAGTCTCTGTTGCAACCACTCGACTCTGCCATTCTAATGTGAAACAGCCATAGAAATGCATGAATATGAGTATGAGTGTGGCTGCATTTCCACATATTTGTATTTTATGGGCCTTTAGATTTAAATTGCATATAATTTTCATGCGTCATAAAATGTTATTCCAGAATAATATGGAATTATTTGGAATCGTATGAAAAAATGAGTTTTTCAACCACTTAAAATATAAAAAACCACTCTTAGCTTTCAGACCACGTAAAAATAAACAATGGGCCAGATCTGGCTCATGACTACGTTTCCCCTGATCTAAGATAATAGCGGTGGTACTAAAGAAGAGAGGAAGGGTTTGGTGATATTTAGAGGATAGAATTTATAGAATTAATGACTAATTTAATGTTGGAGGCAGAGGGAGAAGGAATGGCCTTCGATGAGTCCCAGCATTCTGGCTTGGTTAAATGGTCTGATTCATTAAAGGAGAGATCTAGAAATAAGCTGAACGGGAAGGAGACAGAAATTGACATTTAAAGGTGCTACATTAACATGTCAATGGGATACACAAAGGAAAACAAGAAATTCTTCACTTGTTGGGCACTGGTAGTGAAGTAAAAGAGAAGTGAGATCTCAGGAAAGAGACCTTAAATTGTGCATCATTTTATTAGAACGAGTCACAGGTCTGTACATATAATCAATATATTTTTTTAAAAAATTTTTAACATTTATTCATTTTTGAGAGACAGACCATGAATCGGGGGGGGGAGTGGCAGAAAGAGAGGGAGACACAGAATCTGAAGCAGGCTCCAGGCTCTGAGCTGTGAGCACAGACCCCAATGTGGAGCTCGAGCCCACGAACCTTGAGAAGACATAATCGAGATTAAAAAAAAAACACGCTAATTATCACAAATTAAACATATTTTTATTTGAGCTGAATAAAGTGCTTATAACTAAATCATGGTATTTGAAGGCAAAGCAAGCAATACTAAATAGCAAATAATACACCAACCCATCAGGAAAGAATGAGAGGACAGAAAAAAAAGAGGATGAAAATAATGGCTCCCAAAGGAGAGAAATAAGACTGGCTCTCTGTGGTTGCCCAATGAGCCCTTGCTGAGTAACCAAGAGAACCAGGCAGAGGCGTGTCATCAAAAAATACCCAAAGCATCCCAGCTTAGAGTAACCACATCCCTTTCCTAACCCACTGGTTGATAGGGCAAGGACAGTGAATAGCTGGCTTCTCATTCATTCCAAGGGAGGGGTAGATCTGCCGTCAGCTAACTGACTACTTTTGAGATTCAACCATCCTTGTATTCCTGGGAAGAATCCAACTTGTTCATTTATATAAAATAAATGAACACCATACTTACATCTAAATGATTATTTATAAAATGTATTATAAACAAATATTCCTATATAACCACCATTTAAATATCTGTGATGAAGTTGGAAAAAATATATATTTTAGAAATTATACTATATATTTTAAATAAAATCGATACAAATTATAGATTATATTTTAATATATATTATATTTTATATATAGATATATATATCTAACTTTGTCTTGCTGGTGTTTCATTTAGGATTTTGTGTTCAAATTTATAAGTGGAAAAACCCGCAATTTTTCTAAGACTGTTCTTGTCTGGTTTGGGTTTCGAGGTTCATCTCTCTGGTAGAATAGGCTGGGGAGCCTTACCTTTGACTCCGTTCTATGGCAGAATTTATATAAAATGGGAATTATATGTTACTTGAATATTTGGAACAATTCACCAGTAAAAGTATTCTGCTTGGACTATTTTGGGGAGTATATTTAAATTATTGATTTCAGTTGTTTAAAAATTGTGAGGCAACTTATTTATACTTCTTGAGTAAGTTTTGGTAATTTATATTTTCTACAAAATTATCCATTCTCTCAGTTTTCAAGTTTATTGTAATAGATTATTCCACATTATTCTCATATTATGTTTTAATCTCGTACTCTGTTGGATTCTCTTATAAATTCCTAATATTAAGAATTTTCCCAATTTTTTTGGAAATTACTTTTTGCCAATTCCTAATATTAGGAATTCTTTCCATTTTGGTGGGAAATTCTTTCCAAATTTTTTCCAAATTTTGTCTATCTCCAAATTTCTCCCTTTTAAAAGGATAGCAATTTTATTGGATTAGGGTCCCACCTTACTCCAGTATGGCCTCATCTTAACTGATTACATACGTGATGTCCTTATTTCAAAACAAAATCACATTCTGAGGCACTGGTTAGGATTCCAACATATGAATCTTGGGAGGACGCAATTCAGCTTGTGACAGTACCTCAATCCTATGGCTGGTATTTTTTCTCAGTACACTTGCTGAGTACTGAAGCTGCATTAAGAAAGGTGCTTAAAGTCTACACCTCTTAAAATCAGGTAAAGTTTTTCTGTATCTTGTGAAACAAAGGTTAGAATTGGGTTCTCACTGAAATGTGGGGCCACATAGAATACACTAGCCTCCTAACTGAAATTTAGGAAAGCTAAGGGTTAACCAGACAAAGACTATGCCTTTCTAGAGCTGAAATCCAGTCTTGAATCAGTAAAATCCCTTACTAAATTAAAGTGACCAGCAAGCAATCTCTCTTTCTGCCCAGTGGAAAGGAAGGTAAACCTTCTCTAGAGGAAAATTTCATCATATGAAGCCTCTGCAATTATTTTACATACAAAAATTCCTAGAATCCTCCAAGATAAAGCCATATGACCAAAATCAAAAGGGAAGTAAAATAAATGATAGGAATAGCCTACAAATACTCCAGGTTTAAAGTTTAGATGACAGGGACCTTAAAATAATTATGATAAATACATTCAAAAAGATAAATCAAAAGATGGGAAAATAAACAAAAAGAGATTAAGAGTCTCACCAGAGAATTGGAGTCTATAAAAGCTGAAAAGCTGAAAAACTGAAAATCAACAACTCTTTTTAGATCCATCAGAGGAATGAAGTCACAGGGTAAACTGTCACTTGGAAAACTAGAAAGACAGTAAATACAGAGAATCATAGCTTACCTGGAGCAGAAGATCCTGGAGCCAGTAATTGGTAAATACACTAAAAGAATAATTGATGAATTGGTGGAGGCTGAGTGCAGATAAGCTTGAGAGTTAAAACTCCTGATGTCTCTGTCTTAGATGGAATCCACATTTTCATGAGTTTTATCTCCAGGAGTCCCAATAGGTTCTTACAGTAAAGAGCAGAGAAAGCTTTTCCATATGCAACATTCAAGGGGGAAGAATAAATAATCATTTTGAAATATTCCCAAAGGGACACCCTCAAGGGAAACTGCCTTACCCGACTGTTATCTGACCCGGGGGAATGGCAATTAGCAAATCCAGGCTCCTATAGCCTTCCTGTCTCCAAACATGAGAAAAAAAGGCTAAGCAACTCTTTTGAAGGTCATATCCCAGCACAACATTGGACCAATTTAAAAACATGGAGATTTAATAATAAGGTTATGGAATGCTTCCCCTTCTTAATACTTTACTATTCCATCGGCAAGACTCCAGTATAAAACAGTGTATTACAACTGATAGCTGTAAGATACAGACTTTATTTAAGAAGATTTTAAGGAAATGTTAGAAACAATGTAGGGTAGAAAACAGTGGAGCAACATTTATAAAATAAAGAATTGGAGGGAACCTATCATCCTAGAGTCTAAACAATTGAAAAGAAGATAGAAAGAAGAAAAAAAAATGAACAAAAAAACGAATGAAAAAACAAATAGCAAGGTGTTAAATATAAATAAAACCGTATAAAAAATCACATTAAATATGAATGGCCTATACACTCCAATTAGAAGTCAGAGATCATCAGGTGGAATTTTAAAAAAAGTAATACCTAATTTGGGGTGCCTGGGTGGCTCAGTCGGTTAGGTGTCCGACTTCGGCTCAGGTCATGATCTCACAGTTTGTGAGTACGAGCCCCGTATCGGGCTTTGTGCTGACAACTCAGAGCCTGGAACCTGCTTCAGATTCTGTGTCTCCCTCTCTCTCTCTGCCCCTCCCCGACTCGTGCTCTGTTTGTCTTTCAAAAATAAATAAAAATTAAAAAAAAAAAAACAACTAAGACCTAATTCTTCACTACCTATTAGAAACTCACTTTCAATAATAGGACACAAGTAGGTTAATAATAAAAAAAAATGGAAAACCATATAGATACCTACTAATCATAATTATAATGATACATACATAATATTAATTAAAGGAAACAGAGAATGGTTATATTAATATCAAGCAAAGTGTATTTCAGAGCAGAGAATATTCCCAGGGTTAAAAAGAGTTATTTCCTAATGACAATGGGGCTAATTAATCAAGAAGACAGAACAATTTTAAATGTTTATGCTTCAATATACCAGAAACAAATAGGACTACCAGGGAAAAAAAGACATTTACAATTATAGTTGGAGGTTTCAACAGCTCTCTTGTAATTACCAAACAAATATAAAATGGTAAAATATATATTTGGACTACACAATCAACCAATTTATCCTAATTGACATTTATAGAACTTTCCACCCAACAACAGCAAAATCCATGTGTACTCAGGACATTAACCATAGATCTGGACCACACAAAACAGATACATGGCTTTATAAAATTATTTTCTATAGACCCACTTACTAAGGAAGAAAAGTTTTTAGACCTGAGATTACAAAGGGATCTGCACCATTTACTAACCTCCACTGGAAGTGTACTGCTAGAACATGACAATTTCCATCAGAGTTGCTCTTGAAGGATAGTAGGGAAGGGAACTCTTCTGGCTGGGAAGAATCAAACTTATTTTATCTGGATGTCGCTGAAAAATTAACTATAATACTTTTTCTTTTTTAGTGTTTTTTTCATTTTTGAGAGAGAGAGAGCATGAGCAGGGGAGGGACCGAAAGAGGGAGACACAGAATCCCAAGGAGGCTCCAGGCTCTGAGCCGTCAGCACAGAGCCCAACGCGGGGCTCAAACCCAAGAACCATGAGATCTTTTGATCTCGGATGCTTAACTGAGTGAGCCACCCAGGTGCCCCAACAATAATACTTTTTCTTAACTATTGCCTTATGATTTTACCAATCGCTTGGAATTTGGAAAGAGAAGACTAAATAATTCATGTTAACATTTGAGGAAGAGGTAAAGGAATAGACCTCTCAGAATCAGACTGGCATGTAAATATGTTTGTGTGCCTTTTTAATGCTCACCCAAACCACTAAAGAAGGCCCTCAACGATAAAAGACAAGTTGTTCTATGCATGCCACTCTGTCTCTTCTCCAGCCACTTCAAGAGCGTGCCAAGTGGGCTCATGAACAAAATTGTCATTGTAGCAGGGATGCAGACTCTGCATCTACTCAACACAAATGCTTTGCCTTCCCAAGGCTGATCTGGATGAGAACCTGCTATGTTCTCACCTGGTCACTAGAAGTCAACACTGAGTCCCACACACAATACCATGTTCCAGATGTTTTAACCTCAATCTGAAGACAGACTGAATACATTGGACCCCTTCCATCATGGAAGAGTCAGTGATTTTCCTCCCTGGAATAGATACTTGGTGTGAATATGCATTTTCCTGTCCTTCCACCAAGGATTCTTCCAATAACACTATATCCAAGACTTATTAAATTGTCTTTTCTTCTAATACCATAACTGTGTCTCTTTCAAAATTGCATCTAACTAAGAAAATGACCTTACTAAAACGACGTGGGGAAATGTGCTAATACCCACGGGACTTATTAAAAATGACATGCACATCATTACTCAGAAGCAGCTGGCTTTATGGAACAACGTATTGTCCTATCGAAGATTCGGTATTAGTACCATCTGAGACAGCATTTAGCAACGTTGGAGTACTATTTGCTTACAAGATGCAGTATATGCTCTGAATGAATAAGCGATATACAGTGTTGTTTTCCACATAGCTGCACATCATTGATTGTGGGGGGTAAAAATTCCACCAAAGGGTAAAAATGGGAGTGATTTTCTAACCATTACACCCAATGACTCACTCCCATTTTTAGAACTTATTCCCCTATCTTTGGGCACTGCATATACTAAGTCCTAGATCCCGAGGAAGTATTTTCACTCAGAATGTTTCCACTAAATTAGAAGCTGGGTATTTAAAATATTCACACTGTTGGACATATGGCTTGGGGGGCGCTAAATTCTGAGTTGGCTACGGTAATTAGGTTCTCAAGATTAAACAGAATTGCTGCTCAATGGTACGTCCAAAAGGAGAATGTCTGGAACTCAGAGATGCTCTAGATGATAAAAATCAACAGAAAACTCTAGCACCATTCAGGAAAAACCATTCTGAGTTAAGATGCCTCCGGAATGAAGGCTTGCGTCACCACACCAGGTACAGAGTTTTTCCTAGGTAAGGTGTTTGCTGTGTCAAAATATCATGGAATGGGGATTTCCTGCCAGTAAGTGGAAACAAGTATGCAAAATAATGTAAGGGGTCGTGGATAAAATAGTATCCACCCGCAAGGAGCCAAGGGGGTAAAGCTGAGCAGCATTCTTCAAAGTGTGTTTTCCAGGCCCATGCAGATCCATGACCTGGTGTTACTAGTCTACACTAAGAAAAGTATAGAAATTAAGAGTTAATGTGTAGGGGCGCCTGGGTGGCTCAGTCGGTTAAGCGTCCGACTTCGGCTCAGGTCATGATCTCATGGTTTGTGAGCTCGAGCCCCGCGTGGGGCTCTGTGCTGACAGCTCAGAGCCCGGAGGCTGCTTCAGATTCTGTGTCTCCCTCTCTCTCTGCCCTTCCCCCACTCACACTCTGTCTCTCTCTCTCCTTCAAAAATAAATAAACATTAAAAAAAATTTTTTTAGGGGCGCCTGGGTGGCGCAGTCGGTTAAGCGTCCAACTTCAGCCAGGTCACAATCTCGCGGCCGGCGAGTTCGAGCCCCGCGTCAGGCTCTGGGCTGATGGCTCAGAGCCTGGAGCCTGTTTCCGATTCTGTGTCTCCCTCTCTCTCTGCCCCTCCCCCGTTCAAGCTCTGTCTCTCTCTGTCCCAAAAATAAAAATAAACGCTGAGAAAAAAAAATAAGCAAGAAACAATTGGGGGGAAACCATAATCCGGGTAGTTAAAGAAGGAAACTGCATATATCAACCATGTCCTTTGATCTTTTGCAGAAATGAGGACTGTGATATCCAACTCTTTTCCTTGCTGTGTCATGTATATATATATCCATTAATGTGTATACACATTCATTAATTTGCCTTTTCCTCAACTTTTTACTCTATTTTATTTCTTCATAGGTTAACATTCATGAAATGTGTGCATGTACATTTTTGCACGTGTGCACCACTGAGACACTGGAATGCATCTTACAACAATAGCATGTTATGGTTGAATGACAGCGTTTCTTATTTTTAAAATTGTAAGTGGAATAGCACTGATGATGATAAACCTTGCAAATGGTAAGTGTCTTAGATTCGTTCAAATTCAATAAATACGATACATTGGCACTGGTTAACTTTAAAATGTGGTATTAAACATTACAGAAAATCAAGATGGGATTGTAACTGTAATAGGGGAGGAATAACCATCAACCCAACACGCTGAAATCGGTCAGTAGGTAATGAGACTGACTCTTGCTCTTTTGGAGAGAACGTGAAGGTGTGTTCGTTTTCGAGGGATAGTTGTGTTGTGTTAGATTGGAGTGTGCAGTTGACGTTATAACTGTTTAGAAGGCTAAATATAAAGGAAGGATGCACGTTGGGCAATCAACAAGTGGACTGTACTGGCCATCAGCTGTATGTAACCCTCTAAAGTCATTTGCCATTCTGCCATTGTAAATCCTGTATTCTTCAATGAAACCCCAAAACTACATCTTCCAATCACCTGTGAGTGTGCAGGTACTGGTTTTCACTGAGAAAAAGCACCCAACACATGCAGAGGGCAGACGAGAGAAAAGAAAATTTAAACAACTCATGTGCTAAGGGAGAAGTGTTGTAAGTTATAAGCAGTGAGATTCATGTGATTGCCAAAGCCATGCTAAAGAATGTAAATCCCGTTTCTTCAAACGTAGGATCATCTCAATGGTCCCCTGTTTGGTATTCACACTCTAGAGATATATGGAGAAGATTGTTCCACACTGGGGATTAATAAAATAGAGATGGCAGAAAGTCAGGGAGACAATAAGCCTAAAACTCCAGGAAAGAAATTTCAATTATTTATTTGTAGGGTCTAAGGTAAAGCAATGGACTTAAAAGTTAGAAAGAAATGTAATAGTGATAATAAGCACATAAAAAATAAAAAGGGGGGAAATATATATATTATAATATATATGAATATATGATATATATATATCACATATATGGTGTGTATATATGTGTGTGTATATGTGTGTGTATTTGTGTGTGTATATATGTGTGTGTATGTATACATATATATATTGAGAGAGAGAGAACAAAAGAGATACACACAGAAACACAAATACTGTACAAACAGCTTGTTTTAATGACAATATTGTCATTAAGAATGACAATTAGGAATGACCTTTCACTTGTCCACCTCTTTATTGCTATTGCCAGTGGGCCCTGAGAGCCATACCCTCAGGGATAGTTCAGCCCTAGGACTGAAGAGAACTCCAGTGGCAAAATTTTCCCCTCCCACTCTCATTTTGGAGCTATGTTATTGTTCCTGCGGAAAACTTGTACTCATTGTTTTCCCTTCTTTTTACACATTGAAATTTAAATAGAACACAGTCTCCAGAGGGCATACCCCTTGTAGTAGCTGACTTCAGCTAATAGATTCCTAAAGAAGCCTCTGGGAATCCATGCTCCCGGGTTTTGTGGTGTTGACACTGAATTTGGCATTGTATAACTGTTGAACAAAGTTAACAGTACAGAGTTAACAGAATGCCTTTCTAAAATAAGATCAGGGGGCGCCTGGGTGGCGCAGTCAGTTAAGCGTCCGACTTCAGCCAGGTCACGATCTCGTGGTCTGTGAGTTCGAGCCCCGCGTCGGGCTCTGGGCTGATGGCTCAGAGCCTGGAGCCTGTTTCCGATTCTGTGTCTCCCTCTCTCTCTGCCCCTCGCCCGTTCATGCTCTGTCTCTCTCTGTCCCAAAAATAAATAAACGTTGAAAAAAAAAATTTAGAATAAGATCAGAACGAAGTACAAAGATCCATCCTTTAATTAATTTCTGCCCCAGACTGCTTTTATTCGGCTAAAGTGTGGTCAGTTAAAAACAAACGAACAAACAAACAAACAAAGGCACAGAATCTTTAACACTCCTGTTGAGAGCTGAGGTCTATGTCTTATTCTCTCATATCCAAGTGGGTTGTACCCCTGCACTGACCAATAGAATAAAGTGGAAATGGCAGTTCTGGGCCCTGGCCTTAAGAGACTGACAATGTTCATTCCTCTCTCTCAGAACACTTGCTCTTGCCCCCTCTTGGCCATATGAGCCCCTAGATAAGAAGTTCTAGTATTTACTGGAGAAAACCACGTGGCAAGGTACTGATACCACATAGAGAGGGACCCAGATGAACCCAGTCTCTCAGCCTTTCCGGCCAAGACTAGGTATGATAGTGAACCTGTCTTTGACCCTCCTAAGTGAGCCTAAGCCTAAGCTACCAGCCAAGTACCCCTGAGAGATCCCCAGTCATTGTCATGTGGAACAGAAGTGCCCAACCATGTTCTGCCCAAAGGCCCGATACACAAAATCATGGGATATAATTAAATGGTTGTTATTTCAGGCCACCAGGATTTGGGATCGTTTGTTACACAGGAATAGATAACGTAAAAATGAAGTATGCCTGAAAAGCTGCAGGTAAAGATGATTTTTATAAATCTGCCATAAATTTCTCCTGAATTGACCTCATGATTTAGAGCTGCCTTCTGTTGTTTTCGGTGGGTACTTTAAGAAGTCTTGTCTCTTAAGTCCCTCTGTTAAGGAACTCCTGACCTGTAAACATAAGCTTATATTCATCTGGGAGTTCCATACTTGAAGTGACAAAATGAATAATTTTTTATTAAAATAACACAGCGCACAAATCTCTCTGGTGTTCACTCTTATTTTAGCTTCTCAGTAAAGCAGGTAAGCAAAGCACTTACATGCTTATGTTTTATAGCTGCTCAATCACATATTATTTTGCACATTGTTTTTTTAAACAGTAGGGTACTGCTCCCTGCAGTGGCTTGGCTCGACCTCACGCCTAAAGGCAGAATGGGTGAAGCTATTTGCCAATCCGAAAAGCATTTGGGACCCTCCTGGGTAAAATGTGGGGTTGGAATTAGAAGACCATTATCATTAACAATTGGCAGGAGGCACCGCTCATTTCTCCTGGAGAGATTACAGGGGTTGAAGGATGTTTCCCTTAATCACCAAGCTGACCTCACCTGACAGAGGCTAGTGCTACTTGAAGGCGAGCCCACTGCCCGGCTCCCTGAGGTCCCAGCGTCCCCTGGCTCTGAGCAGAAGGGACGCAGTCCAGGGGAGGGAAATGCAATTCCTATGCCAGACAAAACGGTTATGTCAGTCGCTGGTCATTACTCAGAATATTGCTTCAGGAGGAATTAGATGCGAGGAATGTCACAGAAAGAAGAAGAGACACATTCAGGACAGCTTCCGTCCTAATTCAGCTTCATCAATCTTCACGCCTAACCCAGACACTCTGGTACAACGTCTCCGGCCCACGTTTGAGATGGCCGTACGTAGCTACATGATCTAAACCCGTGTGTAGCTACTGAGTAAAAGGATAGTGACTGTAATGACAGAATACCTACTGGGTGCTAGGGACTCTACCTTTGCTCATTTGCCACCAGAGTAGTTCTATAAATCAGAAGTATTTTCCATCAGGTAGATGAGCCAGCTGAGGCTGTGAGAAGCTTAGTAACTTGCCCAGGATTACACAGCTAAGCAATGGCATAAATAGGATTTAGCCACTTTCTGATACAAAATTGCTGACTTTCCACTTCTATACACTACATCGAGAGCACAGCCTTAGGATTCAGATTCACCTGCGAAACGGACGAACAGACAAACAAGAAAACAAGCAATAACTAGAGGAATGCAAGAGCATCAGAAGAGAAACATTTTGCCATGGTGGGGATTCTAGAAGGGTTATCTACCAATAAGGAAATTGTGATCAAACAGTGAAATAAATATTTGACAAAAACAAAAAAGCAGTAAAGAAGAGAGAGCTTGCTATTGTCTAAGTATTGCTCAAAATACTTACAGATTAACTTGTTTCATCCTCCACAGTGACCCTATGAGGATCGATATTATTAATAGCCTCATCTTACAGATGAGGAAACTGAGGCATTGAAAGGTTACGTCATTTGCTCAAGTTCACATAGCCAGTGCGTAGCAAGGCCAGGTTTGGAGTTTGGATCCTCACGCTGGAGCCTAGTCTCTTAGTCCCCGGTTCATTGGCCGGAATGGGAATGCTAATCCTGCCTCTTTCTAGATTTGTTACTTAACCCCCGGAGTTAGGCTTCCTTCATCTCTAAAATGGGGATTTTGCCCATTTACCATCTCTAGGATGGTACCCAAGCGAGGAAATCGCTGGGAGATTACCCAATTTGGTGGTCACAGCATCATCAGCCAGCACAATGCTTGGCTCCTAATCCTTCCATCCAAATTCTTGACTAGTTCGCTGCTTGGTTCTCCCTTCCTTTTTCTCTCCTTCTTGCTCTTTCCTGCCCGTCCTCTCCCACATCCGTTCATTAGCGCCTGGCCTGCCTCGTGTGGGCAGCCACAAAGGCATTAGAATAGGCCTCCTGCCTTCCAGCAGGGAGTGGTGCTCGGACCATCTACCGCACTCTGTTCTTCCTCCCCCTGCATCCAAGCTCATGCCCCGGAAGGTCATTTCTGTATGAAGTCTGACCGAAGCCCTGGGGTGAGAAAATATCTGTTGCTCTGAAGATCAAAACTACCCCGGTGGAGAGTTCCAGGAAGTCACTGCAGGAAACGCTGGTACCAGAACTGGGGTGGCTCCAACAGCGTTTATTTGGTGACAGCAGCATTGTCACGGAGTCGGCTTTTGGATTCGTCCGCATCAGGCCCAGAGAACCAGAGCTGAGGAAACATCAGCTGGGCTGGCACAGTCCTTATTTCTTTCATGTCCCCCTTGTCAACAGTTTGAAAGTGAGATGGCTAATTTTGTGCCTGACAAGAAAGGACGGATCATTTTCTCAGATGCTGTTATCAGCAGAGTCAGAGCTGGTACATTCTCTGAGGGAGTCCCTGAACCACAGGTTACTGGCAGGCAGACAAACACTCGCTGACAGCCATTTGTGACCAACTATGAAACACCATCTGCTGTGGTTGGGGGAGGAACAGCTCCAGCAAGAGAGAGCCACCATAGAGCCTTTCCCTGTGTTAACTCAGGGTGGCCTTTGGGTAGCCCTAGAGGAAAACCAGTTGTGCGTTCCCGGGTGGTACAACTCATCCAGATTCGTCCGTACATAAATGATAGAACGCGGATATTTTTTTCTAGGAGTGAAAACATTTGAACCTATCTTTATCTTAAAATGCAAACATTAAACAGCTGAATAGAGCGAGACAATGCTGTGCAACAGATACAGTCCAGGACTGAGGAAACTTCCTTGGGAGAGCTGAGCCAACTTACGTAGGGACACCATCAAAAAGACAGCAATGACTGGACGGATGTGTCCGGGGCGTTTCGGTGCGGGATTGTTTTCGAAAAATCTTATTTTGCCTGCCCTTTGAGGGGGAGGAGGGGAGCCTGACAATTTCGGAAAGGAGTTTGACTTTACGGCTCAAGATGTAATTCAAGAAAAGTAGTTATTTATAATGAGCGGCAGAAACCTTATTCAGGAGAGAAAGATACTTTGCTGAGAGGAAAGATTTCAGGTCTTTAAGATACTCAGGAAAAGGAAGTCTTTTTTGCTCGTTAACTTTAATAAGGCACACAGCCAGTGGCATGTGCCAACCCTCTCCCTCTCTGGTTGGAAGTCTGGGTTTTCATTTTCAGGAGCCTTAATAGTCTTGTGTCTCATGATTAAGTAATGAGAGCTGATTCCAAAGTACCTAAAGTTTAGCTGATCTTGCATTTGTCCTCATAGGCCAGGGAAGATTGTAAAACAAAAATGTTTTAAAGCCAAATGTACAAGGAATGATAAGTAGAGAGAGAGAGAGAGAGAGAGAGAGAGAGAGAGAATTTAAAAAAAAGAAAAAAAAGAGTTCTTTCTGACTCTCGACTTGAACTCAGGGCCCTTGGCAGGGGTTACCACGTTTGCTGGTAGAAAATAGTTTTTACAGATGAAAATAACTGAGTTCTGCATTCTTGCTTCCAACTGAAAAGCCAATCCATTACTGAATCACTCTGATTACACCTATCAGAATGTGGGGGTGACTGGATGGCTCAGTCGGCTAAGCGCCCAACTCTTCATTTTGGCTCAGGTCACGATCCCATGGTTTGTTGGATGGAGCCCCGAGTCGGGCTCTGTGCTGACAGCTAGGAGCCTGCTTGGGATTCTCTCTCCCCCACCCCCTCTCTCTCTCTTTCTCTGTCCCTCCCCCATTTGTGCTCCCTCGCGCCCGCACGCACGCACTCTCTCAAAATAAATAAATAAAATGTTTTTAAAAAGCCTATCAGAACATCCACGCTTACGTCCTTTCGAAGTTTTTAGGATGGAAAGAGATCCGGGATGTGTGCCCTGGCATTTTAATCTTCTCGAACAGGCAGCTTCTGTTCCAAAGCTGAAATCCAATAACCTCAAGAGAAGAATCCAGTTCATCCCTGAAATCTGTGCCTCAGAGGGAGAGGAGGGTGGGGGTGGCAGTCCAGGCCTTTATGAATCCCATTACACCAAAGCGTGGGTAGGACCCGCTCATGGGAACAGAACACCGTGGTGATGGAGGATAGGGAAAAAAGATTTAAATGTGCTCTCACTTATGGCCGTGCAATATGAAAAACAAATCTAAACATTTGTCTGTAGAATCAGGTGATGATTGGCTGTCTGCTGTCTCAAGGGGGGCAGGAAAATGGTCCATGCACCTGCCACCTAATTCAGTTTAAAACCTGACACATTTACCAAGAGTGGGCTGGCATAATGAAGTTCATTCAGGCTGTCAGTGGAGTCAATAACTTATCCCCAACTGCTTTTGTTTCAGAAGCGGCAGTGCCTCTGATCGGCTGAGGTACTTATTCAAGTAAAATTTATTTTCAATTGCCGGCCATAATGCCACGGGCACAAGCCTGGCTTTGACAGAACCTTTTGCTCGAGGCTAAGCTATTGTTAAAGTTTGTGTCCATTGTCTGGGGTCTTTGATCTGTCAAAGCTGCTTAACAAGCTGGTTAAAAACTGTTTCAGATAACAGGTGTGTCCTTTGAGGGCACAGGGACATTTTTCAGCTCCTTTAAAAGACTGGTTTGAGGATTGACTAAAATTTACAAGCTGGTTGGTGGTGATATATGTAAAGCGCTTTTAAAACAAGAAACTGAGATTTAATGTCTTTACTTCCTTGGATTTCTGCAAAAAGGAATCTTTTTAAATGAGAGATTTAAGAGACATGTTGTTGTTTATGAATCAAATCAAGTGTTAAATTGTTTGTATGTAGATTTGTATGGAGTTAGGGCCAGAGTTCAATGTGCACTAGAGGTGTGAGAGACACGCAAAGGCCCCGTGGTCACTGATGGCCAACTAAGTGCTTCCTGAGACACCAAGTCTTCTAGCTTCCACAAAGGCCAGTCTGACAGCAAAGGGGGACAGGCATGCCCTAGACAGTGATAAAAATTGTCTCCTTTTCCTAACTCTTGTACCAGAAAGAACAGAATTAGATATTACAAAGGTCCTCTCTGGGAGCCAAGTGATTTCTTCCTACTAGTTTCAGAAACCGCCTCATCTTTTTCTGTGGGCAAATCCACCACCAGCTTTCTCTTGTCAAGTCTATCATAAATGCTCTTACTCCCTCCTATTTTATGGCAGTAATTTTGTTTTGGCTGAAGATTAATGGGGCTAAAAAGATGGGGAGCCTGAACCAGGGGCACAATTGGGTCATTTACACTCTTCATTTGCATAAAGCTGCCTCAAGTTCACCCAACCTTCTTGGGAAAGAGTAAAAATTGGAGTGAGTTTTAACTCTGCGTGGAAACTTTGGCAAAATACCCTCCACCACACCCCTGAATTTTCTAGATATTTCTAAAGTGGGTCATAAACAGGACATTTAAAATTCAAGATGCCAACTGTATCTTTTTAGTCCAAAAATCATCCCTAAAGAAGCACATCCACAAAAACCTGACTAAAATAATTATGTGCATTAGTTTTCTTTCTAAAGTAGTATGCAGCTGTTATACCTGAAAGAAGTTTCTTTAAAGGTCTCCATGAAAGGAGGTTAAAAAAGGAAACAGGTAGAAAATTGTTATTAAAAAAATATCTTTGGAAACTTGCTTCTTATTCCCCAAAACAAAGCAAAAGAAAATAAAACGCAGAAGGAGCACAGTTAATGTGCTTACTACATATAAAAAGCCCTTACCATATGCAAGAAAGACTTTACTACATAGAAATGTTTCATGTGCTGTAGAGACATCCTCAGTAATGGGAAAGAGGAGGGAGAATTAATAAATCACTCGAGGAAGGGTGGTTGGTTACAAAGGGAGAAAAATCAACTCTGGTTCTCACCCTGCATCATGCTCTGAAATATTTCCCAGGTGGAGACACTGTAGTTCACATGTGAGTGGAAAACGGGACTTTGAACTTGGCCAAGATATTCGCTTCTCTGAACCTTATCCGTAAACTGCTGCTCATTCATAAAATGAGGACAATTATTGTAGCTACTTCAAGAGAGTGGGATGAACTATGATAACTTTTAAATAGTAAGTTTGGCCCCCTAGGAATTACTAGCTGTTACTATTGATTCACATCATGTAATTGCTAATATACAGATCAATGATTACCAAGTTCTGGGTATGGAAGGCTTTGCTAAAGCATAAAAGGAATAAGAAAAAAAAAAAAAGGATTCATGGCTATAATGGCATGTATCTATAAATTCTCAGTGAACTGGAGCAAAGTGGCCGACAGTTTCAAGAACAAAGATGAAAAGGAAAACAACAACAAAAAAAGAATTAAAAAATAGACAACAACAAAGTCACCAAAATTAAAAGGCAGAGGATAATCCAGAAAAGGCATGTTTAAGAAAAGATTTACCACCTTCTACATGACTTAGTGAAATACTAGTTTGTCAACAGATAATTTGGTAAAAATACATAAACTGACAATTTCCATGGAAGAAATACTATTTTTTTTTTCTTTTTTTTTTTTTAAATTTTTTTTCAACGTTTATTTATTTTTGGGACAGAGAGAGACAGAGGATGAACGGGGGAAGGGCAGAGAGAGAGGGAGACACAGAATCAGAAACAGGCTCCAGGCTCTGAGCCATCAGCCCAGAGCCTGACGCGGGGCTCGAACTCACGGACCACAAGATCGTGACCTGGCTGAAGTCGGACGCTTAACCGACTGCGCCACCCAGGCGCCCCAAGAAATACTATTTTTTTGATGACCATAACATGAGATTATGAGCTCTGGAAGGCCCAGAAACTTTATCAACGTTGTCTACTGCAGTATCTCCAGACCTACCACACAGCCTATGCACACCCCATCTTCATTATTTTATGGAAACATGTTCTTCGTCTTCAAAGAAATGCAATTTTAAGCGAGTATGTAAGAAGAGATAACCCTGGGTACAAAGAAAGCAATATGCACCCAGCTGTTTATTCCAACTGATTAATGATAATGAAACACCGGCGAAAAACTCAGTATACAAATATAGAGAAAGGGCAAGTTTTTATCTTACAAAAGGAAAAAAAAATTATCTTAATTCTTCTCCTTTCAACGCTCATTTTTAAAGAGAAACAAAAAGTTGTTCTGACACACTGCATATGGACTTCTATGAACCTCAACTTTTATAAAACACTCTGCACAGGCTGCTTTGCCGTTTTCGTAAGAACTGGATTTGGGGTATAACTCCTGAGTTATCAGTCAGGCGTTCGATAGCAGCCTGTTTTCCTAATCCTTTTCATATTCCAAGGGCAGGTCGGAAAGGTCACTCACATGTGCTCCTATCTGGGGAGTATTAAAGTGCCTTCCTCCCTGTCCATCCCCCTCCCCATACCCTTCTTGAGTTCTACTCCTCCCACCCCCACCTGCCTAAGGCACCCCCACCAAAATTACATTGGATCACACAGGGTATATATATTTGGATCACACAGGGTATATATAATCAGTCCACAGAAATACGAAAGGGTTTCTGCTTAGAACAGAACAACGTAGCATTCTGAGTTCTCAGGAAGCCGTGAACTCCTCAAGTTCTCCTGATCTTCCCTCCTGAATTGCATGGTCCATAGAGCAAGTCTGGGAGGTTAAATGAAGGCAGGGTAGTTCCACCGGCTGGAATAATTCCCCTTCCAAGATTCATGTCTTCCCAGAACCCGTGAATATGATCATACTTGGAAGTAAGGTCTTCGTAGATGCAATCAAGTTAAGATGGAGGTCATACTGGAGTAGAGTGGGGCCCCAGTCTAATGATGAGTGTCCAGAAACACAGAGACGCACAGAAGACAGAAGAAGAGATTGGAGTTATGCAGCCACAAGCCAAGGAACAGTTGGGGCCACTGAAAGCTTAAACCGATGAGGAAGGATTGTTCCTCAGCCCCGTTGTAGGGAGCGTGGTCCTTCCAACACCTTGGTTTCAGACTTCTTGCCTAAGAGCGTGAGAGAATACATTTCCATTGTTTTAAGCCAACCAGTTTGTGGTGCTACATTATAGCAGCCACAGGAAACAAATACAAGAAGTCTCAAAGGAGATATTGAGCAAAACTGCTTAAAATCTGGGTCTTCCACCAAAGGAGCTTGCATATGGTTGGGAGATCTGGTGGAGACCTGGCCAAAATCCTGGCTGTGGAAAATTCACTGGTCTCGATGCTCTCTGTCCATAGCCCTCAGAACCCGAATGACCGTGCCAGCAGCCGAAGGTCAGGATGAGGCTTTGCGGATTCTAGCAATCCTTTACGAATTACATGACTGGCAACAACTGCTTTCTAGGACTGGATTTCTGAAGTTTGCCGCTCTTGTCAGTGGGTCGGTAGCTCTCCATTCATCCTCATCTGCCTTCCACTTGCTCTCAGAGAATCACAGACGATTAGAGAAGGAAAGAGCCTTACGAACATTCATTTTCATTCATCTCTTCACAGAGAAGAAAACAGGCTCAGAAGAGTTCAGTGTGTGAAGTCAGGTCACACAGCTCTGCTGGAGCAGAACTGACACCAGAATCTGTTCTCCTGACTCCAGATACCATTCCCTCAGATAGTAAATTATTTGCCAGCGTCTCTATTGTTCAGGGCCCTGATCCCAGTGCTTAAGGAGATCTAAAGAAGAATGAAGAGACAGCCTCTGCTCTTAGAATTACATTCTTAATTATGTAATCCATTGTTTTATGTCTCTCTCCCCCTCTGTAATGAGGCTTTTTGAGGGCCGAAGTTGAGTCTTTCTTTAGTGATCATCACATATCAGTCTCTATATAGAGAACGCCAGACATGTATTTTAAGGAGTTGGCTCCTGTGATTGTGGAGGCTCCTAAGTTTGAAATTTCTAGCGCAAACCAACAGGCTGGAAACTCAGGCAGGATTTCTATGAGAAACCTCGTGGTTTGCTTGTAAGTCCTTTAACTGATTGGATGGGGCCCACCTACTCTGGAGGGTAATCTCCTGCACAGAAAGTCAAATGATTGTAAATGTTAATCACATCACGACTGGACACTGTAGCCTAATCGAGGTGACACATAAAATTAATCATCCCACATCTCCACCATCTAACCCATATATGCCAGTTCCCACCACCTGGGTTTCTCCAGCCTCAGTTTGTCCTTCAGGTTCCAGCTCAGAGCTCTCCCTGACTTGCAAGTCAAACTCAAGACGTTCAGCAGAGCTCTCCCTGACTTGCAAGTCAAACTCAAGACGTTCTGCTATTTGGATTCCTTCATACCTCTCCTTTCTACCTTGTTAAGCTATTTGTTGTTTGCCTGCTTATTTTCTGTCTCCTCCCTAGAACGGGATTAGGGAGCCTTATCAGCCTTGTTTCCCACTTTATCCCAAGAAACAGTTTGCGATACGGTTCAGATCATGGACATTGGAGATGGGCTGCCTGAGTTTGAATTTCACCCCTGTCACTTAATGATTATGTGTCTTTGGGGAAGTGACCCAATCTTTCTGGGCCTTGGTCTTCTCACCCTTGGATCTGGAATAATAATAGCATTTAACTCCTAGGGTTACTGCAATTGTTAATTGAGTTAATAGATGTGAAGCAAGGAGGAGAATACATGGCACATAGCAAACACTGTATGTGCAATCTATTTACTATTGTAGTAGAAACTTAGTTAATATATAAATTGAAAAAGACGGGTGAATGGATTGAAGGGGTCCTTGGTGACTGGCCCCTCTTACCTGGACAGCACAGCATCTTGCTTTGCTCTGCTCTAACCGCATTCACAAAGAGGAATTCTGTACTCCAACTGCACCAAAACTTCCTTCAAACCCCCTCTTCTGCTTCTGGATGTTTTTCTGTTGTTGCCTGTTGTCCTACTTGTATGCTTGACCAGGAGTTCAACTTGATACACCCCTAGATGTGGTGAAATGCCCATGGGAACTACTGTTGTGCCCTCTAGCATAGCACTTAGCACACTGTTTTGTCATTTGCTTGATTATTTTCCCCACTGGCTTGTAAGCGTCTTGAGTGCCAACATCACATCTTTCTTATTCCATGCTGTTCCCCCAGAACCCAGCACGGTACCCAGAGCAGGGCAAAGCTCACTGAATGAGTGAATGACTAGAGAAAAAAAAAAAATGCCAGGACACCTGATGATTCTCTGGAAACAAGGCCTCATTATGAAGGCAGTGGAAGCCACTGGAAAGGATGAAAAACTTATGTAAGTTACCATCAACATGACTCCCAGGAAGGAGAGGGAGAAGCCAAAGAAATAGATCAAAAGGATATTTACAAAAATATAAGAGAGCTTTTAAGTAGCACCAACTTTGAAGTAAGAGAGCACAGGGTTCAAAATGCAGTTGTACAGTTTATGGCCTGGGCACCCTTTCCAGGTTACTTAACCTAACTCTTACTCTCTTCATCTGTAGAAAGCAGCTACCGATACTATCTTGACAGATTATTCAGAGAATAAATGGAATAGCACTGCATGTTATTCATTAAAAGGCAGCGACTATTAATAAAACACACAGAAAATGAAGCAGTGAGGGTAATAAGGTGGATCTCTCCTCTTAATTTTATCTATAATTAAACAACTTTAAGTTATAAAGTTGTTTTCTAGCCCAAAAAGTACCTAGAAGCATATGTGATAAGAGCCCCTTTTCCAATGTAGCTATATTTTAAAAATAGAAATAAATGTATCTGGACTTAAAAATCTGATTTGGACTTTGTGATCTGGTATCATATGGTTATCACATCTCATAGTTAGAAGAGAAACCGATACAGTTACCCATCCAAAGCATGGACTGCGTCTATAATATTTCTCATTCAATGGATTTGCAAAATGTTCCCTACGCACCTAAGATGTTCCAGACACTTTGTTGGGTCCTGACTTATAGAGTTCACATTCCAGTGGGAGAGAAAGACAAGCAAATGACTCCAGGTGGTGAGCTCTGTGAAGGGAAAGTACATTGGGCTCGAGGAACACATGGGAGGGTTAAGTACTGCTCGCCCAGGCTCCCCAGGGAAGTAAGAGTAAGCTGGGAAGCAAAGATTGGATTAGGCTAGGTGATGGGGAGTAAGGTGGAAATAAGTGTGCCAGGCGATAGGGTTTGAAAGGCTTCCATTTAGATTTGAATCCATCTGCAAAGTATTCTTTCAGAATGAGCAGGAAGTTCCTTCTTAAGAAAAATCTTTAATACTTACTGTAAAAGACACAGTATAATAGGTATATAATAATGTAGAATATAAAATATAGTAGAATATAATAATGAGCATTATCTCTGCACCTTTATAATTAAGGGGAAACTTGCTTCTAAGCCCAGACTAATAAGGCACTGATCTGTCTCAAACAGGAGGCCAGGCAGCTTGAGAATTCTTGCCCATGATTACTAGCTTTGAGGTTGAGAAAAGAGAATGAAAAAATAAAATTATTATAATAACTCCAAGAGGCCCGCATATACATGTATCTCATCTCCCACCAACAATCTACCACCTAAAGAAACAGGTGATAAAAATCTTGTAATAATATCAGCATCGAATTTAAAAGAAAAAAAATCATTATTCCAGTTGACCTAGAATGTATTCAGTTTGGAATCAAATAAGACCATCCTGTGAAAAATTTATTCTCCCTGGATTCACTTTACTATATATTAAGAGATATGGGGTGCCTGGCTGGCTCAGTCAGTACAGCATGAGACCCTAGATCTTGGGGTTGTGAGTTCAAGCTCCACATTGGGTATAGAGATTACTTAAAAATAAAATCTTTGAAAAAAAGAAGGAGAGAGAAAATACTAAGTCATAAGAATAACAATATGCTGGTAATGGCATAGAAACAGACTAATATATCAATGGCATAGAATAGAGGGTTCAGAAACAGACCCATGAATATATCGAAACTTGATATAAGAGAAGGTACTACCAGAAATCAATAGGGAAAGAACAGGTATGCAGCATACAATGTTGAGAAAATTGGGGTACCATGTATAGAAAAAAACAAAACACAAAATTAAGGTATTAGTGTGAGAGAAGATCATCGTTATATTTAAAACTTTTCATATCTAAGTTACACAAGAAATTCTTGAAAAACAAAAAGGCTTTTTTTATGGAAAAATGAGCAAAGGATATTGGTTATATATCTTGAGAGTATATATATATATATATATACACACACACACACACACACACACAAATATAGATAATTCTTGAACAGATGCTAGACTATATACAGTCTACTGCAGTATATGTGATACATGCGAGGGACACAGTATGGGAGTACTTAGCAGAAGCCAAAAGTAAAAAATGCTACGTATTTGCAACTAGTAGATAAATAAGTCCTAGAGACCCAACACATAGTACAATGATTACAGACAACAAAACTATATGATAAACATTAAACTTGCTAAGTGATTGATCTAAATCGTTTTCAACATTAGAAGCAAATCATAATTATGTAAAGCAATAGAGGTGATAGTTAATGCTACAAGGGCAAGCATATGGCCAAATAGCTGTATCAAATCAATCCATTGTACACCTTAAACTTACACATGATGAGGTATGTCAATTATATCTCAATTTAAAAAGTGGGGAGCAAGGGGCACCTCGGTGGCTCAGTGAGTTGAGCGTCCAACTTCAGCTCAGGTCATGATCTCGTGGTCCGTGAGTTCGAGCCCCGTGTCGGGCTCTGTGGTGACAGCTCAGAGCCCGGAGCCCGCTTCGGATTCTGTGTCTCCCTCTCTCTCTGCCCCTCCCCAGCTCACATTCTGTCTCTCTCTCTCTCTCAAAAATAAATAAACATTAAAAAGTGGGGAGCAATATGGATAGATCTGAAAACATGAAGTTGAGCGGGGAAAGAAGAAACAGAAGGAGGGCTACAATACAATCCATATGTAAATTGGAAATAGGCCCACCCAAAAGCAACACTGCTTGTTTTACAAGGATTTTTACATTTCATACACATCCAAGACACAACCGTGTCTGTACAGGAGAAAGGAATAGACAGTGGCTTTGTCTCAAACGATAGTGTGCCATTCGCTGTTTGCTGTAATTGCTAATATAAATATTTCCTTTAAGTTAAAACATACCCCGTCACTTAGAAAGGCATGCTCGTGATGATGCTGCTTTTGAAAACTAAGATCTTTGGAAATCCTCTGGTTCTGGAACAACCTTCCCTGGAGCTCAGTTTTCTGTAACATAATACAGACTGCGAGTAAAGATATTCTAAGAGCACTGGGACTTCCTAGAAGCCAAAACTTGCTGGCGGAGCAGGCAGATTTCGTGTGTGCGAGGCTAAGGGACTGCAAACCTCATGCTCCCCTAAAGCAATGAAGTGGCAAAAGGAAGCGGACAAATAGAGCGGAGTGATAAACTGGAAGGGAGAATAAAGTAGAGACTGGAAGCAGAGAGGAAGAAGAAAGCAAGAAGATGAGATCATTGAAAAGCAAGATAGTGGAATAGAGGAAGAAAAGAAAATTAAAGAGGAAGACAGAGGAGAAAGAGAAAATCACACATAAAGCTTTTATCTTTTGGAAGTAAACCAACAAGTTCCTTTGCTGTCAGCACAGACCCTGACCCGGGGCTTGAACCCACAAACCTTGAGATCATGACCTGAGCCCAAGTCAGACGCCCAACCGACTGAGCCACCCAGGTGTCCTGAGAAATGTCTTGCATTTTTTAAAAGGTGGCCACCATGCTTCCTGCCTTACCTGCCCCACTGAATAAATCCATTTCATCCCTTCTTGGCTGATTCTATACCCCCATCTCTCACGAATGATTTTTTTCTTTCAAGCCTAAAGGATGGAGAAACACTGGATTTCAGGGAACGAATTTTAGTTTCAACAAACTCTAAACATCCTTTTATACCATGATGGTATATATTTTATATAAGTAAACTCCACAAAAAATTTCAAAGGAAGTTAATTCTAGAAAAAGAAAAGAGTGGTCAAGTGAATAACTATAAGGAAAGCATCTCACCTGTCACTGTCCCCTTCGATGAGCTTTAGGGTCTATAGAGTGAGAGTTCACGGAGCCACAATTAGAAGAGTGCTCTCCTATCCATTTTTACCTCCCTCCTCTCTGGTCCTTCTTCAGTTCAATCAGCATCAGCCAGTTTAAGGACATGTTCGCATTCGATGGAATTGTAAATAAAACTATTGTCCCCCCCCCCAAAAAAAACAGTTCTCTCCATTTTTAATATGTTCCCAAAAGATTTTACTCTTAGTGTTTTCCTCAAATTACGGTTCCCTAGTAAATTCTTTGTATTGAGACCTAATATTTACTATGAAATCTACAGTGCATGTTTCTTCATATTTTCTACTTTAAAACTTGTCCATACCAATCGTGATGAAAGTTACTTGTCCTAAGTCAATGTACTCTGTGGCCCCGAAAAGAGCAAAGGTCTCAGTGAAGAGCCTTGGAAAGAACACTCCACAGGTTAAGGAAATGCTAGAAAATCAAGTGCCTAAGGGTTAAAAAACAACAACACAACAACAAAAAACATCTGCAAGTCAAAATGCTCTTTGGGGAGGAGCGTTAATAACTGACGGCATTAATCTCTGCAAAGCAGAAAAAAGGAAATGAACCCTTCTCTCCCTTGCACGGTCACTATAATTTCTAAAACTGTACTTTATTCAATCTTGGAGTCTGACTTATTCATCTTATAATCCTAGTAAAAATTGCAAACAAATTGCCTCGTCTACTTCTAGTATGCCTTCTCGCTTTCATAGTTGTCTGTTGGTTATAGGGTACCGCGGGGAGAAGTCCGGATCCTGAGAACACCGTGGAGTACACATGCAAAGATGGACTTTTGTATGCGTTTTACTGAAAGAAAGAACACTACTGGGGCTACAGAGATCACAGTCTGTCCCCTGTATCCGGATCCCCTTTCTCACATAAGTGGGATGAACAGCTAGCCATCTGGAAAACCAAAACATAAGGTCAACGTTGACTGGAAGTCAAGCTGAGTTTAAGTGATTAATCTGTTCTTGAGTCACTCGATCTTTACACTTTTCCAACGACAGAAAAGCGTATGTTTGCCACAAGTCTCAGTGAAACACAATTATGGGCACAAATCTGACGCCAATCACCTTTGAGCTAACCTTCCTCATGTCTGTGCCTTCTATTGATTAGCTCACATACCACACTGGGTCCGGTCGTCTGTAGCTTCCATCAACAAATGATCCTTAAGTGATGGTGGATACAGCAAACCTAATGGCTTGACAGACTCTTTCTGCTATTGTCTGCTTCAGACAAAGAACTAATTTTCAGAGCAGGTCATGCCCACATCTTGATCACTTCCATAGTCCACCTCTAGAGTTGCCCCATTTCATTTTTCTGCTATGTGTTATTTAAACGGGCCCCTATGGGGTGCCTGGGTGGCTCAGTGGGCTCAGCAATCCACATAGGCTCAGGTCATGATCTCACAGTTTGGGAGTCAGCATCGGGCTCTGTGCTGACAGCTCAGAGCCTGGAGCCTGCTTCCGATTCTGTGTCTCCCTCTCTCTCTGCCCCTCCCCTGCTCACACTGTCTCTCAAAAATAAATAAAATTAAAAAAAAAATTTTTAGATGAGTCCACAATGGCCAAATGGAGAGCAAATTGAAACTGATACTTTGTCAATTAGTGTAGAAAATAAATGTTTTATGTGTATTGACTTCCTTAAAGAGGCGCTTTAAAAATCGAATTTTTCTGCTTAACTATCTCTAATGCCAAATCCACTAAATGATTGCTCAGTTTTGCTTGGGCTTAAGTAGAGTTAATAACTTTTTTATTTTAGAAACATATGTACTTGCATGACTAACATATTCACCTTACAGATGTGAAAAGTCATGGAGAATATTAACCCAAATCTACCTCCTAAATTTTGATTCTCTATTCCGTATTTACTATGACACTCAAATTTTTCTTCTTAGGTTTAAATTATTAATAGAGAAAAGATGGAAAATATGACCAAACTAAAATGTGTTCACTGATGAAATAAACTGTAATTAGTGTTTTTTAAAAAAAGATTGGATCAAAGAATAGTCAGAGTCTCAAAAAAGATAAAGAAATGCGACAAGTGAGGATACGGGGACAGGAAAGTCCTACAAGATCTTCTTTAACTTCCGTGGAGGAGCCCCTGGCCTCAAGATTTAAAGACTGCCGGAAGCCCCAAAGTGCTCCCTCGGATCTTCTCTGAGGATCCAGCAAAGATTCAACAATTGTTATGCTGAATCTTTGTGTGCTAGGTGGGATTATTTATCAGGGATTTTGTTTTGTCTGGGATTTCAATGGCTCAGCCCCAGCTGTACATTTGGGGACAGACCCCGGCTTCAATCAACGGAGGGTTTGTAGCCATCCTTTCGGAAGCTTCCCTCCCCCTGCAGGGATGGAGTAATTAACAGACCATTAAGTCAATTCTGCTTTATTGAGGGGGACACTGTGCAGGTCATTTCTTGGAAAACTTTTGTTCTTGAAGGAAATTACAGGATTGTTTTATGTTTGGAACACAGCCTGGTGAACTCCGGAGTCGAGAGGCTGGCTTCTGTAGCTCGGGGACCCACGGAGACAGGAAGATAATGACTCTAATCCCATTAAAAAAAGATGTCTCCCAACCTCCCCCTCCTTTTACTTTTTCTTTTAAAAACCAGTGAAAAGAAAAACGATTTGCTCATTTGGTAATAACTAATGGAGACATGACTTACGGAGATGCCCCAGACTGAAGTTTATCTCAGTGTCAATAAATCTCTAAACAACTGCTAAGAAAATAAGTACTGCCACCATTGCTTCTTTTTATTTCCATATTAATCAAAGGCATCTGCTCCTGTCCTTTCTATCTGGGAGAGGGAATGCGCAGCGAGCATTCTAGCGTCTGAAAAGGCCTCTAGGAGAACGTGGTTCGCAGCGCTCGTGTTTTGTGCGGCCGGGGGACTTTTTACCGCCGGGCTCAGGTGACCTGTCTTTTCTCGCAAGGCGCTGAGGGCCGTGAAGTGGGGGCCCTTCCGCATTTGAATGCGTACTTTTCTTGCTTTTGTGCTCGTCATTGTGCCCCTGATGCTTCTGGCACAGCCAAAGCACCCAGAAAGTGTTCATTGCTGAAGCGGAGGAAACTCCCCGGGACCCAGCGTCCAGGCTCACTTTGCTGGGGTGCGCTCCAGCGCTCTATGTTTACATGGGTTGGAACTGATGTGAATTTCCTCGTCCTTTCCCGGAACAGACAAGCGGGGTGAGGGTGGGGGCAGTTGAATAACCAGGAGGAGAGAAGAGTCTCCATGAAATGTGCTTGCTCCAACCTCTATCTCCTCGCGTGCGGTTCAGAATTCTGCCTTTGGCAAAGATGCTTTCCCGGGCACCGCAGCCCTGCAGAAAGCGGAGGGGGTCCCTCTCAGAACAGGGCTTCTGGAGTTTTCCAGGCCCCAGGGGGAGATGGAGCGTGCTTGAGAGGCTCAGGCACTTGCATCTTGCATGTAAATTGCGGCGCCCCAGATCAGATCAGACCCCGGCTCCTGCACTCTCCGAGTTGTCCGGAGCAGACTGCGAGGGAAAGGCTGCCGGGATCAAGTCAGGGCCAGACGAAACCCCAAAAACTTTCGGGAGCAGCTACCCGAAAGTTACCTCACAGAGCCTTAGGCCCTGTCTCCTCCCTGTCCTCCTGGGGAATGAGAACCCCAGCCACTCTGCAGCCACTTGAACCCCAGGACACCGCAGCAACGTCCAGGCCCCAGCTTTGAGTGCCCAGGTCTGCGTCTCCCCACCCCCTTCTCTGGGGCTTCAGCCCAGCAGCTCCGGCTCCCCCGGACCTATCTCCTAGGGCCCACTCCCCGGACGTATTGAACTTTCTCTCCCCAGCGCTGGCTGTGCGGATAGAGTCCACACTTCGGTGCAGGAGCCCGGGCAAGGCCGGAGTTTGGATCAGAACCAGGGACTCGATGCCGGGGGCTGTGGCCCGGGTCCGCCGCGGAGAGCGGGGCGGCTGCTCCTCGGTGAGGTCCCCAGCGAGGAAAAGTGGCTGGTGTAGGCGCTACAGCCGGGGCCACCCGGGCAGACCCGGACCGCATCTCCTAAGCAAACTTTACAAGCCGTCAGCGCGGGGCTGGGCTTGGGGGGCTCAGGGAACAGAAAGGGAAAAGCGCTCCTGCAGCTCTCGGTCCGAGTTTAGATTTGTTTGTTGTCACTGCTGCTGGTTTTTCTCCCTCCCAGTTTCCATAAATGCTTAGGTATTTCGAGACACTTGCAAGCGTTGGAGCCGTCTGGGTTGGGCCTAGCTCGGCGACGTCCCTCCCTCGTTTATCTGCCTTTTGTCACCTGTGTCCCCGGCTCCCTCAGCCTGCCAGAGTCGGAGGTCAGGGCGCGGGGACTGTCACTTCCCACGAGACGAGGCCCCAACCTGAACAAGCTGTAGTCTCGGCGCCGACCCCTTCTGCGTGAGGCCCCAGAACCTGATGCAAAGTTCCGGGACAGTTTCTGCAGCGCGGGGCCCTGACGCCGGCTGGGCTCGTGGCTCATCGCCACCCGGTGCAGGAGCGCGGAGGGAGGGGCCACGCGCCCAGCGGGTGGGTGGCACCGCGGGAGTCTGGCCCTGAGCGGGTCCGGAGGTCGCCACTGCTCTCGCCCTCTTCCCCGCGCCCTTCCCCGCACCCACCCTCGCTGGCCCCCTCGCAGCCCGGCGACCTCGCCTCCCCGGGAAGGGTTCACTGACAACGGACACACCACTAAAAAGCGATGCCGTAGACCTGAACCTTCCGGTTTGGGCTCCTCCCAAACCCTGCTTGTCAGGGAAGTGGGTACAGGAGAGGCTCAGAAACTGCGAGGTGGAGAGGTAGGGACGCCCATTCTCCTGCGGGTTTGCGGAGAAGCAGGCGGAAGAAGAGGGTGCGTCTAGTTCACCTGCCGCCCCACCTCGGCCCACTTCTCTCCGAGGACACTTCCAGCGCCCTTCTGCCGCGCCTCCTGCTCTAGCTGAGCTCCCCAAGCCTGGGCGGAGCGGGGCGAGCTAACCAGGAGCCGCCCACCTCCCCGGCGGCCTAGGTCGGCGCCTGGCCCCGACGTCCCCTCTTCACTACTCCCCTTTCCTGCTCCGGCCGAGAGCCGCGGGCGTGGGGTGGCCTCGGGCCTCGGGACGACAAGGGTCCGAGGGAGAGATGCAGGGACTGGGACCCTGCGAGCCAGGGACTAACTCCTGCAGCTCTGGGTACCTCCAGAGCCGGGGAGGGGTGAGGCTGAGCTTCTGCTGGGGCGCCCACGGGGTCGCCGAGGTTCCACCTGTGCCCAGGCCCCGAGGCCTGTCCCCAGCGCCCAAGGGCGGCAGAGAGGCGGGAGCGAGGGGGGGGGGGCGCAGGTTGGGAATCCACCCTTCAGACGGGAGGTGGGAGGACGAAAGTGGGGCCCAGAGTTCCCAGAAGAGACCTGGAGAGGCAGTTAAATCTTGTTGGCTGAGCGAGACGCTCAGAGAATCCGGGCTTTTGCAATTTCTGCTAAGGGTGTCAGTGGAGGCTATGAATCTTCGCTTGACCCAGCTACTTAGGGGGGAAAAAAAAGTTTGAAGACACCCAAGTCCTCTTCCTGCAGGAGTTAGGAAACCTTGGGCCGCCTCCCCCAGCCCTTCCTGGAGATATAAACCCAAGGTCCCAGAACCTTGGGGAGGGAGCTGTGTTCCTTAGAAATAAAGTTCTACTGTACCCAGCTAAAGCTGGCATGCTTTCCCTTTCTAAATGTGACTTTCTCCCGCCCTTAAAGTTCGGCCACCTGCTTAAAGCCCCGCGAGGCTTTTATAGAGTGCAGGACTCCTCAAGCTATCACCGCCCACGAGGATTTCATTTCGCTGTTCTTTTAAATGCGAAGCAACGTTTATTCTGGAATGAAGGAGTCCTCGTCGCGTTTCTAGATTGAATTAAAAACCGCCTTAGACTTCAGAACTTTCGAGAAAGCGGCAAATTTACAAGGGGAGGGGGAATCGGGTCAAGAACCTTTTTTCACCTTGGCGGACATATACTTTTGCTGTTGGCGTCAGTAATTCGAGAATTTAACGGGAATTGCAGGCAAGAGTCGCCTGCAAAGTCACATCCCCAAGCGGACCAGCTTGCTCGGGGACAAGACCTTTCCCTGGAGGCCGGTGGCTAATGTTTCTTCCCGAAGAATCAAGAAAATCCAAACAATCTGGCTCTCAAATCATTTTTCTCCGTGAGTTCCTGTCCTGTTCTTAAAGGAATCCTTCCTCCCAGTCTCTAGCCCAAAGGAGTTTTTGTAACAGAGGAGTTCAGCCTGGCTAGGTGAACTTCCCAACGTTGGAAGCAGTGTCTCCTTCCTGCTTCGGTTGGATAATTCAAGATAGGATTCCCTCGCCTGGTGGTTCTTTGAGTGTAGTTTCCCACGAAAATAGACCTTAACGGCTCTTTAAATTGACCACCGGATGTATCTAAAGGGATTGGACAGGCAGCACCACCTCAAAATTCACCATTCCCTGGTGTAAGGAGTGTGGCTTTTCTCCTTTAAGCTTCAGCTCTAGAGAAGGGGTGAAGCTCATCTCGAAGCCAGTGGTCAGCGCTGCTGTGGTCTTCCCCCAAGACCAGGCCTTTGGAAACGGGACTCCAAAGAAGCAAGTAGCTCAGGGGAAAGTCGTTTTCCTGATTGATGAAACTTCTCCCTCCCTCCCCTTTTTAAATAATAAGCTCACCCGGAAAGGCTGGAGGGCTGTCTTGTGTTGGTTTCAGATAAATCCTCAACAGCTCTTTCCTCACCCAGAGAAATGAATCACACTTGGGAAACAGACGATTATTCCCCCATTTGTCTGCTGAAAACCAGGGGAAATAAGCATCCTCCACTGGAGACCCTCACTTTGGTCTTTCTCCCTGGCAGGGGGGGAGCTTGAGGGGATGGGGGAGTTGGAGGAGACTGAGTTCAATAGAACCTGGACCCACAGAGATGCCCTCCCAGGGCAGGCAGTGGGGAGCCTAGGGAGGAAAGGGCAGAAAATTCCTAGATGTGCTCTCCCTCCCTGCTGGATCCTGGAGAGAGACAGCTTTGTTGCTCTGCGGTGAAAACCATCAGCTTCCCCTCTTGAAGAGGAGTTTAAGCCTCAACCAGCTGCCGGTGATGTTACATCTAACCCAGAGACCAATTCCGAGGTGGTATATTTCAGTCAGGTTTCCATTTTCCTTAGTGAGAAATACAGGTTTCTGCCATGGGAGTCATCATCACTAGGACTTGATTCCGTGTCCTGCACAAACAAACAAACAAACAAAACCCTCTTGCTGGATTACTTTTGCTTGTACAAACTATTCGGAAGTGTTACGGAATTGGTGAGGGATGAAGAGAGAAAAGGAATTGGTTAAAATGACCCCTGTTTCAGCCATCACTTATGTAGAAGATGCCCAATGTTTCCATCTAATCAGACCTGCAATCTAACGGAGGAAAGAAGGGAGAATTACTGCTATAAATCTTCCAGATGCTAGGACTTAGGAAGTGGTTGGCCTCATCCTGAGCTCACCTTACAAAGCGGCGTGGCCTTCCCTTTCTCTCCGGGGCCCACTGCCCAGGGGGCAGGGAGAAGTGTGGGTACTTGATTATTTTCTAGGACGCCCTCTTTGTGGACTTTTCAAACATATAGTGGATTTTAACCTGCGTATTTTTTTTAAAGGCCACACGGCCACTATAAAGTGAAAAGAACTTAACTTACTGCTTCGTTCCTGCCAGTTGTCAACACAGCGGTGCAGCCACTGCCTCTCATTTCCTGTCACTCTGGGTTTTCAGATTACTTTTTAAAAATCTCAATTGCTGAGTTTATGAGCGCCTGATGACTGCAGAGAAATAAGGAGCTCAAATATCACAAGGCTACCAGTGTGGACAATGCTCCTATCTGAAAGACATCTGGTTGTAATAATTAACACCAATTTATCTGACCTTTTTACCTGTGAAAGACCAGAGAAAAGTCTTTGTATCTGCCCACCCACTCAAAATCTCTCACCCCCTGCCAGGTACACCTTACTGGGTCCACGTATTCCTTACCCACTACCCCCATCTTCAAAAATCTTAGGCAAAGGCAAAGCCAGGATTTAAAGGTTCTTTTTTATTTGAAATCTCATCCAGAAACACTGGTTATTAATAAATATATCATAGTTATCAAGAATATATAAAAAATAAAGACAGGTATTGTCTTTGAGGCCCTAACAAAATATTTCAAGCAAATGTTCAGGAAAATAAAAACGGCACCCCTCCCCAAACCATGATAACTTTTCAAAGCTGATGATAGAGAGAGCCAACCCCGCATGCAGAATCGCTGAGCAAGGGGGGAGGGGGGGGATGGGGCAAGCTAGTAGAGGGAGCCCAGGCTCTGGCAATAGCTGGCCCCTAGAACAGCCTTGGGATGGAGTTTGGGAATGGAGTTCAGAGGGGGTGGGGTGGGGGAAGAAGCGCTTGTGCGTGAGTTTGGGTCTTTGCACTCTGCCCCCTTTTTTTCATTTCATACAACCACAGACAGATATATGGATACTTCGGAGAATTCACTAATAAATCCTTGTTACAAGGAAAATGGCATCATGGCCTGCACAACATGTTTCGAGAAGATTCATTTAGAAGCTTGCATGCATTCTTTTGACCTACACTGCGTCTTAAGGAAAACCCACATAAGAGATGTCATGCCCTGGACCGGGGTTGAGATTCAAAACTTGGGTCTTGATCTCTCTCTCTCTCTCTCTCTCTCTCTCTCAACGTCTCTAGAAAAACAACTGAGGAGAGATAGTGACAATCGTAATTGCATCCATCTCCAGGAAATATTTACATCTGTTTTTGCACAAAAGGGATGTTGTCTTTTCCAAGGTGAGAACACAGAGCCAGAGAAAGCCAACTCTAAAGTCCCTTCGCAAGTTTTTGACCACACCGATCCCGTCTTTACACAACAAATGCAGTTTTGACAAGAGCCTATGTAAGTGAGAAGCACTGGCGCGGCATGGGGAAAAGAAGCATGCATGCAAAACACACGAAGTCTGGTTCGAGTCCCCCTTCGTTACCACCTAGCAATTGCAGTTTGGTTTTGGTCCTTTCCCTCCGGGAGGTCAAGCGGAGTCTGAGATCTCCGACGGAGTGGGAGGCCGCGGGACCCCGCGCTCACCCTCCCGCCGGCCGAGCGAGTGCTCAGCCTCCCTCTCCCCTCCCGGCCCGACACCGCAGTCCCTCCCGCCTCTCTCCCCTCATCCTGGGCAGCTGCCGGGCCGTCCTCTGCTCACTTGAGCAAGTCCTTGGACTCGGCCGACAGCCGAGCCATGTTGGCGGTGGAGAGAGCGGAAAGGTGCGGCGGCGGCGGCATCTGGCAGATGGTGCAGGGGCAGGGCAGCCCGGCCCAGTGCTGGAAGCCGCTGCCCAGCTGCAGCGCGGGCGGCGTGGAGGGCGCCTTGAGCAGCGAGTGGGGAGGTCGAATAGTGCCGATGGCCGGCAGCGAGGCGGCGGACAGCGGCGACGAGCCGTTGCCGGACGAGAGCGCGCCGCCCAGGATGGGGTGCACCGGGTGCACCGCGTTGGCGGCGTGCGCGGGGTGGCCGGCCGAGTGGCCCACGGTCCCGCAGTGGAAGGCAGAGTGGTGGCCCCCGTAGATCTCGCCAACCAACCTCTTCATCTCCTCCAGGGAGCTGGTGAGCATGAGGATGTAGTTTCTGGCCAGCAGGAGAGTGGCGATCTTGGAGAGCTTGCGCACCGAGGGCCCGTGCGCGTAGGGCATGACCTCTCGCAGCCCGTCCATGGCGAGGTTTAGGTCGTGCATCCGCTTGCGCTCCCGACCGTTGATCTTCAGCCTCAACTGCTGTAGGTCCTGCTCCGACAGCTGCTTCTTGATTTTGTACTTGCTGCTCTCGCCGGTGGCCTTGGCGCCGGCCCGCGAGAGGCTTTCCCCGGGCATCTTCTGCACCATGTCGCCCTGCGTGGAGGAGACCGAGTTGAGACGGCTCTCCTGGTGGTGGTGGTGGCGGTGGTGGTGTTCCCTCAGATACATCTCATCCATGTCCGGCGACGAAGCTCTGCTGGAGACAGAGCTCGAATCAGAATTCATTTTATTACGGGGGATGCGGCCCTACCGCGGGGAGGCTTTAGGTGGGAAATTAAGGAAAATCTTGAAATTAAAAAAAAAAAAATCTGCACAGCCCAGCGACCCACTTCTCAGTGGCAAGACTTGAGAAGAAAAGCTGAGGCACTGCCTTTCCCCGCCTCTCTCCCTCCCCACTCCCTTCTCTCCGGTTAGGCTGTTTCCTGGACAGCGGGTTGGTGTTTGCTGGGACTAACCTCACGCTGAAAAAGAGGGGCTTTTATAGAGCTGCGGCGGAGAAAAGAGACAAAAGGAACCCTCCTATCTATCCTGGGCTGGTTAGGACGACGTGCCGTCATTCAGGGCGGTGCGCTTTGCTGTCCCATTTTGCAAGGATTCCTATTCATATTCATTGTGGGGCCGCCCTGGGACACCTCTGCTCCGAACCGCTAGGAGCCCCAAGGCACAAAACCCTCTCTGATTGACACACTCACCGCTCCAGCTCGCTCCTTCCTGGATTTTTTTTTAACTTCCCTCCCCCTCCTCCCCCCCCCCCCCAAATTTCCCTAACCAAATCACACCTAAGGAACCAACCGCCGGAAGGAAAGGGAGCCAGGCAGTAGTCGGAGATTCCTCCGGGTTTCTAGAGAGAAACTGAAACATTCTCTTTTCTTCATAGCTACTCCCAAGTTTTGGGGAATGTGAGCAAAAGAAGTCCTAATGGAACGGTGTCAAGGACAGAGATGCGGTTGGAGGGCAGGTTCCCCGCGCCAGGGGGTGGGCGCGGGGGTGGAGGGAGAGGGGGACCTCGTGTCGCTGGGCACTGTCTGAACTGGTTGGTTATTAGGTCTCTTTTCCTAAACACTGATACGGTGTTCATTTTGTTTATTGAGCCCTTCCGGCCTAATTGCAATGGGACCTCCGTTTGTGGTGAAGGGCTTGCCCCGACACTGTTATAGGGATGGGTTTTCTTCTCTTTTTTCTTTTCTTTTCTTTTCTTTTTCCTTTCCTTTCCTTTCCTTTCCTTTCCTTTCCTTTCCTTTCCTTTCCTTTTCTTTCTTTCTTTTTTTCTTTCTTTCTTTCTTTCTTTCTTTCTTTCTTTCTTTCTCTTTTCCCTCGTTTAAATAGATTACTGAAAGAATTTGCTTTGCACAATTCTCTAACTTCTTAGACCTGGACCTGAGGAAAACAAACAAACAAACAACACCAAAAAAACAAAAACAAAAACAAAAACCCAACCAAGGGGAGGGGAGGAAAAGTGGCGGAGTAGCCAGGGAGGGAGTTAGAGATAGGAAGGGTTCCCAAGAACTCCGGAGAGATTGTTCCTGCCGGGGCTACCCCGCAGCCCCCGGACCCTGGCGCTAACAGAAGCGGGTGGGGCAGTCCCGGTCGGGAGCTGGCGCGCAGAGGCGGGTAGCATCTGCAGCTCGGCGCCACTGGGCTGGGGCCGGTGGGTCCACGGGGTGGGGAAAGCCGGTGCTGAGGGTCGAATAAGAAACAACGTGTGTTTGTGTGGGCGCGCGCGTTCTGCAGGGAAAGGATCTGGAGAGCCCCGTAGGCGTGCGCGCGTGGGCACTGCGGGCCAGTGCTCGGTGGAGTCTGGGGATAAAGAGGAAGGAGGCCTGGAGTTTGGAACCTTCGGTTCCAGGGCGGAGGTCGGCGCGATCTTTCTTCCCCCTTGCTGTGTTTTGTCAATGGGACTAGCTAAACAGTTGAGGGGCGGGAAAGCAGAAACCCTCGGGAGCCCGCGGGAGGCCTCTAGAAGAGCCTGGGCGCCGCCACGCTCTGGGCTCGGAGGAACCCAAGACAGGTGCCAGGTTGTAGTCGAGGGGATGCAAAGTGTGAAACCGAAACAATCCCGGAATCTCCGGCAGTCAGGGCCTCGGACTGCGCGGCGCAGTCAGTGCATATCTTTGGGACTAGCAAGCTAGAGGAGGCCTCACTTAGCCTCCACTTTGTGGACAAAGTGGAACGGCCAACAGAGAGGGTTGCATGCCTAGCCCGGGAGTCTGTAAGCTCTGCGAGGCTTTGCCTCTTTGGCAGTCTCGCCTCGAAAGCTGCGCTGGCAAGTACCAGTAGGATGGGCAGACGCAACATTGGAGAGGATGCTTTTCTGCACTGAACTTCGCTTCTCTGTAAGAGAAGAAAATGGACGAGAGTCCCTCCTCAACGCCAGGCCCTTAGGGCCCTTGAAGACTGGACTTCTATCCTCCGACCGCCCCCACCTCCGTAGAAGGCAGATTTTTTAAAACGAAGAATCCAAATGATTCGATTTGGAATGTGGAAAGGTTGATTGTCCAAACGCACTTCTAATATCCAAGCCAAAGAAATGTTTCTGAATTCACCAGACCCGTCCCTTTGAGCTCAGACAGCGACATCCACCGAACTGCTTATGAGAAAAAGGGTTCCAGAACATCAGCATATATTCGGACAGTCCTAGGTGATGGTGATGGTGGAGAGGCGTGGTCCAGACCGCCGCCCCGAGCGCTTCTCTGCTGCTCACGTCGGGCGGCGGGGGAACCCTGGGAACCCCACACTGGAGGAAAAGACGTTTCCCAACCTTTGGGCCAGTGCACAGGCCCGGCCCCCGCCGCCTCCTGAACCACCTTCCTGACCCTTGGGCATCGACTCGGGCCTTTCTCTTGTCCAAACTGAGAATGCTGTAACTCAGTTTTTATTTCAGGAAGTAGCAAAGTCTAGTTAGAACGATTGATTACAAATGAAGGAGTAGATAAAGTTATGCTGCTAAAGGCTTTTTTAAAAAGCATTAAAAAAAAAACTTCTAATTTTCTCAGTGGGCAATATGAAACAAGGTATAAAATTTTCTCACGTTAATCGAGGTGGCAAGGAAAAAGGGAAGCTGGCCTTGAAATACAAACTGGAAACTCACTTTCGGACTGGAAAGACCAACACCAAGCTTCTGGGAGTCCGAACCAGAAGCCCCTCTTCCTCGGCGCCGCCTTTCCGCCGAGTGGGGGGACGCTGCCCCTGCGACCAGATCAGACGGGAACTGCGCTAGGCTGGAAAGGGGCCCCGGGCCTCTGCCTACAGACCCCCTGCCCCTCTAGCGGGTTTACAGCTCCGGCAACGCGAAGGTAGATCTGCCTGACCTGGCAGAACTGCGTGTCCAGGCCGAGGGCCCTCGGCCACAGTCCAGGACGCCGCGCGCCCTCTCCTCCCCGCTTTCCCAAAAGGCTTCTACAGGTGAATGTGAAATGGTCCAAGGTCCAGGGCCCCAGTCCGGCAAGCACTTCTGGCGAGGCCTTACAGGGGCCTAGAGTCTCCTAGGAGGCTTGTTCTCTATTCCCTATATTCTGTAGGAATTAACATCAAGACGAGGAAGAATGAACGAAGGAGCCACAACTTTGCTCTCCATAAAATGGGTTGATACTGAACGGGGCGCAAAAGGCAGAGGAGCCCCAACTGGCTGTGCAGGCGCTGTCCCCAAGAGTTTGCCTAGCGAGGTCGCTTTGGACTCTGAGGGTGAACCCGAAACCTGCGCCCAGCCCCGAGCAGGAGCAGGCGGGGAACTTAGAAGGGCGAGCTGCGCGAGTTCCTTCAGAGAACTGTCTCTGCCGGCGCTCACGCCGGGCGTGAGCAGGGGGCGGGGGGAGGAAGGGAGCCGGCGCTGGGCGGAGGCTGCGGCAGCTCGGTGGGGCCGAGGCAGCCCAGAGGGGCCTCAGCCGGAGACGCGCCGTGACCTTGGCCCTGGCCAGGGGCCCTTTCAGAGGGCTGAAACAAGCAAGAAGAGGGAGCCAGCGACCCGGCGGCGGCGCGGGGCCCGGCTCTCTCGGGCCGCACCCGGCGCCCTCGCAGCCTGGGGGCGCAGCGGGGTCGGCGCGGAGGCGGGGGCCGTTCTCCCGCAACAGGTGCTTCCGGAGGCCGGCGCGGGCCGCTTCCCGCCACTCAGTCTTGCTCCCGGCAGAGCCTGTGAGTACTTTGTACTACCCGAGGCGGCAGCGGGTGCGCGCGGGGACCCGGTCCGAAGAGCGGCGCAGCCTTCCCCTCGCGCCCGGGGCGCACAGCCTCAGCTCTGCAGCTCCGGCTCCCGGGAACCGCGCCCTCCGGAGGCTTCCAGGCAATTCCTGTGCGCGACCCCCCCTCCTCCGGCCCCCACCCCAGGTCTCCGGGGAGCATCTCTTACCCTAAGCCCGGTGGCGCGCCCACCGCTCCGCAGCTCCAGCCACCGAGCTCCTCTCCGGAAGCTGCCGGCTCTGCCCGAGGCCGCGGCGATTTGGGCTCCACGGCGAGCACCCCCCCCACTCCTCGTCGGAGTCCGGAGGCCAGTGGTCGCGCTGGCCGACCTGCCGGGAGGCCGCTGTGCGGAGCCGGTGGATCAGCAATGTCCAGGAGCTCCCGTCGCTCGCCCAGCCTCAAACTTGACCGGCGGAAACTTTGGCCGAGACCGAACGGCGGGAGGCTGCCCTGTGGGCTTCACCTTTTACCCCAGGCCCCCTTCCAAAACAAAAACGACAAAAGGGGAACCTCAAACATCTCTAAGGGTGTTCCGTCGTGGGCAACCAGGGGAATAGCCTAAACACTAGCTGAGCACGGAGGAAGTTCTCAAAAAGTAGTTTTGTATTTGAGTAAAACAATCACTTCACCACATTAGCAGTGGGGGCGGGTCATTGAAGCAGTTGAGTTGATCAAAGAAGCCCTTAGAGAATGAGAGAGAAAAAGAGAGAGAGAGAGAGAACAGTTTTTATAAAAATTAACGTCAACAGAAATCTCGGGCAGGCAGGAATTCTCTCCTCTTGCAGCCGCGCGTCCCGGGGGCTGGAGTGTGGCGCAAGTACTGAACTCCGCGCCCTGCGGTTGGAGATGACAAAATGGAAATCCCAACCATCAAGTAGGTGCTGGAAGGGCCCGAGTGGGTGGATCTGGACAGACCGACTGAAGTGTTTCCGTTTTCTGGGTCTCCCCATATTTTGCATCATATCTTGAACATTCACTGATCTAGCGTTTTCCCCCCGTCTTTTTAAAAAAAAAAATCTGGCTTTCTTACAGGAAAAAGCAGACGTTGAAGGACAGCAGAATTTTATGAGGTGATAGTGACTGCTTTTTGCAACGTTGGGTGTGATATTGGAGGAACTGAGGAAGTCCCAGAATAGCATAAAATGATGACGTGCTAATTATGTGAGTGTATAGACGAGTGAATACGTGGGCAGAACTAGAAGTTCGGTTTTAATGATGTGTAGGAGCAAGCCTGGCTCGCACTTCCAGACTAATTCTCATTCTTGAAAGGCTGCCTTAAGTCAAAGGAGGTAAGAACTTCTAGACTTCCTTTACAGGATTTCGCTCAGTCAGTGAGCATACTTCAGTACTCTTTCTTTCCTTTCTGGTAACACCTGCTCAGTTGCCAAAACTCCTGAGTTTCCAACCCTGAAGGAAGCCTATAAATTGAAAGCATTTTTCCTCAAGATTGGAATGTTTAGGTTGATGTAAATATCACTGGTGATCAATCACATGGACTGATGAGTTCTATTCAGATTTGCATACTTAGACACACATTCTTGGCATGTGCCCTGACGTTTTGGATGTGTGGCTCTGTTAATCCCAATCCTTTAAGAAGCATTAAGTGGATGATGTATTAGTATCTTATTGTTATTAATTTAATCCTTTGTGACTTTATAGTTAAAGACACTGTATGCAGCTTGATATCTTACTATAAAATAGCACACAATATTCAATTCTGCTTTTGCAAGTTTTTGCATCATCTTCTTGGCATAGTCAGTTAGATAGTTACGTTCAACACATATTGCTGTATTCTTTGCTAAAGTGCTTATGGAATTTAGTTTTATTTTAGAGACAGAAGTTTATTTTAGATATAAATATCTTATGCAGCATATGTGTTATTTTCATTTTGTGTTCAGTAACATTCAGGCTTATACACAAAGTGTGTAAATGAATGGATGCCACAAAGAGATCAGACTATAAGAACCTATGTATAGAGCAACAGAAGATTAAAAAGATGTTAATATTTACGTCATCAGTTTCTTACACTGCTTTTTATTATAGGTATTTATACACATATGTTCTGAAACTTACATGTGTATTTGTGTAAATACGTTAAAATATTTATTTGAAGTCTTGGAGTCCTAAATAAAAAGAAATGTTATTTTTCCGATGCTAATCAAGACAAGAGGAAACATTACACACCTGTTCATAAATAGAGTTGGAGTTAATAAGTTATATTGACCCCGAACAAATACAGATTTACGCACATTATTTTGAGAAAATGATAATTGAGGTGTCTGCTACTGAATCTTGAAAAGTTAAAATGGCAGTTTTCAAAAATGAACATTTCCATGGCTGATTCATTTTATGCGGAACCTGTGGTCTGGACCAGACAGACTCTGCTTCATCACTTCTAAAAAGAAATGAAAATGTAATATATGCTCCTTTCTCATTATATTTTTCTATTTATCAGTATTTTTATTTTATTTGCATAACAGACTGAATGTAAAAGTTTATAAAACCAAATTGTCACCATTTACAATATTGGCCGAATTTGTATCTTCATCTTTACATATATCATAATATATAATAAAATTGGACCAATTATTCAGACAATTCAAACCTCAAATCTTGTTATCTTTTTTTTTTTTTTTGGTGGGGGGGAGGGTGGGAAGAAAAGAAACAGGCTGAAAGCAAATTATCGCTCAAAATTTGTAGATATTTATCCTATATTTTACTTGCAGATCAGTCTGAGTTTCCTGCTCAACAACTGAAATGATACTCTCTTTTTTTTTTTTGAAATGATATTCTCAGTACTATCAGCACTTTAGTAAAAACATCAATTGTTAATTTTTACAACATAAAAAGATAACATAAATTAACATATTTTCATAACATGGCATTATTTAAGATACTGATGAAAGAAACTTGATAATCTTCTAAATTCACATTTTTCCCCCTAGTAAATTTTATTATTTCACAACCTTTGTAATGAGACATAGCAGAATCCTGGACTACTTATGTTCACAGATGCAGTTCAATTAGATACTTCGGAACTTTGTTTTTACCCTATTTTATTACAGCAAGCCTCATAATAGGAGTAGACTGTTAGGAAAAAAAAAACAACTTTGTAATGGGGGCGGGGAGAAAGAGAAGGAGGTCATATAAAACACTGTGCACATGTCCTTAGATCATAATACATAATCCTGATTCTACCTTTGAGTGAATTTCATAGAGTTGTTTGTAGGAGAGCCCTCCTCAGATATATGTTTACTTTTTATACTTAGGGAAATGTTACCGTTGATTCCAATATTTTAATAGAGAGCACGTCTGTGTCTGCTTTCTAAAGTCCGAGGGATAGCAAGTTTGCTGATCTCATATAGGTGCCCAGGGAACCCCATGGCACGCTTCTCCAGGACTCATTCATCCTGCAATGTGTTGTTAAGCCTGAGATAAAGCTGTGGGAATGAGAACACTGAGTAATCCTTCGAGGATGGTGCTTCTAGGTACTGGAATGGGTCAGAAACTGCTTTTAGAAGGAAAGTGGAAAACTGAGAACACTGTCAGACTGAAACCCTGCTAAGAAATAGAATTTTTAATAATTAGTACTGTCGATACCCTAATGCTGTTGAACGGCGCTCCCGAAGAAGTTCTTTAGTTTTTCAACAAGGAAAAAAAATCTTTCATTTTATTTGTTTAAAAAACCTTTTAGCTTTATATTGAGGACAACTCCAGTGTCCCAAGAGTTGCTCATAAATGCAATAATGCGTTTGCTTAAATAAGAGTACAAGAGTAGAAAGCATAGTTAGGAGAAGACATTTTTATTTTGTTGCATGTTATTTTTAAGCTGATTTAAAAATTCTTCCCAGAGTCAGTTTCCACCCTGCTCTGGGGAATGGTTTCATATGGGTTAATTGTAGAAAACCAAAAATGTGATTATGTATATACTTTTCAAGTACAGTTGCTATAATTGTCTCATCTCTTCATCTTTATCAAAGTTTTGCCTCCTATAAAAGTAAAGCTGTGGATAATAGCTCTTTGGCTCCCGTTAGATTTATTAATTGAAGTAATTACATTAAATGGAAAATAATGCCTTTGGGGAAAGTAATGCCAACAACAGACATCCCAGAGAAAAATACTGCTAAAAGACAATGTGTGGCAGGAAAGATGTGGGCCAAGAGTCTAGAACCAATTCAACTTAAGAGTTTTCAATAGCTGTAGAAACTAAAAAGTAAAGGGCATATGCAGCTTGGCATTGAAAAACTTTTTAAAGACAGGACTAGGATAACAAGGCAATAGCTCCTCTCAATGTTTGTGGTGTCCTTCACATCCCTCTTTGCAAAAGCCACCAATAACAAAGGGAACAAGAATACATGTCAACAAAGAACACAAATACATAAGGAATATTGTGTAACTTTCTTTAATAAATTGTCTTCTGGCCAAAGCTGGCAAATACCATGGGATTAGAGGAAAGATGAGCTCTTGGAGGGATATAAATTATTAATAATAATTAAAAAAATTCTTTTGGGGGCGCCTGGGTGGCTCAGTCAGTTAAGCCCCCGACTTCAGCTCAGGTCGTGATCTCGCAGTCCGTGAGTTTGAGCCCCGTGTCGGGCTCTATGTGCCTGAGCCTGGAGCCTGCTTCGGATTCTGTGTCTCCCTCTTTCTCTGCCCCTCCCCCATTCATGCTCTGTCTCTTTTTCTCAAAAAATTATAAACATTAAAATTGTTTTTAATAAATAAAAATAAAAAACTCTATTGCTGTAAACATACGGATTCCACTTGCCCATTGATGAGAGTGCCTTTCTTAGGATATGAAGACTAGAGAGAAGGTAGGACCCAAGAAAGACTTCACAACCCAGCAAATTTCCTGGATAGGATTTGCTGCTTACCAGCTGTGCACATTTATGTAAGTTTCTTACCATTTCTTTTTTCTTTTCTTTGTTTTTAAGTTTATTTATTTCAGAGAGAGAGAGAGAGAGAGAGAGCACAAGTGGAGTAGGGGCAGAAGACAGAGGGAGAGAGAACTCAAGGCAGACTTTGCTGACACAGTGCAGAGCCCAACGTGGGGCTCAAACCCACGAACCCCGAGACCATGACCTGAGCTGAAATCAAGAGTCGGACACTCACCTGACTGAGCCACCCAGGTGCCCCGTTTTTTTCACATTTCTGAACTTTTGTTTTGTCATCTGCACAGTAAGAATGGTCATGATCATGACATATGCCTTTGTGAGAGCGTTTTGCAAACCTCTTAAAATCATGCAGTAGTATGCTTTTGAAATAAGATTTTTTCACTCTGTCTTCTGTATATATTTTTAACATCCAAAAATATTTGTCCAGCTTTATTCTTCTATAAATATTATCTTGGTATTCTTTTAAAATTGTTTTATATCTATTCTCGCTATTAAGGCAGGACTCATTCTTCCCCATTGTCCCCACTCTCTGGCAAGTTGGGAATTTGTAATAAATATAAAGCATACCAAAGTACCTCTTAGAAATTGGAGCAGGTGCTTGGAGACTGTATAACTTTTAGAAATAAAATTAAGGTATAGAATTCATGAGTTATAGAAGGTAGTATAAAAAGTGCTCAGTTCCTCTAAAAAATATGGCTGGGAAGTGTCTGATTGTTGATTAGATATAAAGAAAGACTTTTAGAAAAAACATGATTTAAAATTTGTTTTGTTTTCCTCTTATGGAAAGCCCTCTAAACCAATAGGCTTATTTGAAGTCTGGGTCCCAAACAAAAATTTTCAAGCTCAGTCTTGCTATTACTGTCTAATCACACATCCATCCTTGATATCCAGGCTCAGGGTGGGGAGTCTTTGGGCCTAGTAGACCAGGATCGGTCTCATATGGAGAGGCAGGGTTGTGGTATTTGCACATTCAGATTTGAAAACGTTGCCAAATTTTATTCTAAAAGACCTTCCAGTGATTGGCACTCAGTCAATCCTACTTTCATCTGGCCAGAGTCTTACCACTGATATCTTGGGGGGGGGGGGGGGGGGGTGGAGTCACAGTGTATTGCTTTCTCATTCATTCATTCCCACATTTAAAAAAAAATTTTTTTTAAACCTTTATTGATTTTTGAGACACAGAGAGAGACCATGAATGGGGGAGGTTCAGAGAGAGAGGGAGACACAGAATCTGAATCAGGCTCCAGGCTCTAAGCTGTCAGCACAGAGCCCGATGTGGGGCTCGAACTCACGGACCGTGAGATCACGACCTGAGCCGAAGTCGGATGCTCAACCGACTGAGCCACCCAGGCGCCCCTCATTCCCACATTTTTTGAGTGGTCCTATGTATCACTTCAATTAGAGGTTCTGAGGAAACAAAATCAAGGAAAACGTAGCCTCCTGAATCTAGGTGCTAAAAAGACAAGAAAACCAATCATCTCCTGAAAGACAATATAAAGGTGACCTTGAGGTTTTGGTGATTAATATTGGTTATTTTAACAGATTGGGCACTTATTTGGGAGGTACAAGAACAGACCCGAAGGATCTTTTTGTCTTAGCCTGTTTCTCTCTGTACAGGACATTTATTTGGAAAGTGATCCCAGATAACAGGAGTGGGGGTGTGGGGACAGTAAAACAGAGAAGGAGGAAGGATCAGTACAAAAGGTGTTTTGTCAAGCTGATCACTGCTATGGACAACTGGGCCTTGACTTCTCTTGAGTCCTTCTTGTGAATAAATAGAATGCGTTCACCCAAGGGTGAAATGGAGAAGCATTTATCCATTGTTTCTAGCCTCTCCCCTCCCATTGGTGAGAGCTGTTCATGATTAAATACCTCCACAGTTCTGGGCCGCACACGTGGGAGTGACAAGGCAGTCCCCACCGGCACTCTCACGAAGCCCCAGACAGAAAGCAAGGGATGTGCAGTGCACCTGTGGCCTGCAAAAGCCGGACTGAAAAGATGGGCCATGAATATGAGAAGTAGAATACAGGAAAAGTCTGCTGATTTCCAAATGGAGGAAAGTGATGAGTAAGTGACATCTCTGAGGTAGAGTGTGGCATAAAGGGGAGTTCTAGCCCCGGGGTAGGACTGTGGACAGGCCTGCAGTAAGGGACATTTGGAGAGAGTGTCTGAGGAGCCATTGCAAGAATTGAGGGAAACTAAGGCAATTTACTTTGCCTCAAGCTAGTCCCAGATAGAACCCTTGAAGAGTGCTCCAGATGCGGAATGCTTCCCAAAGATATGTCCCAGAAAGTGTCTCACCTGCCTCTATGCCACTTTGGCTCCTCTACCCTAGGTCCTGAAGGGATTCCGCCAGATGGCTGTAAGTGTAATTGGGAAACCTAATGTCCATATTTACAACAAATACGTTTTTTGATGTGAAGGAGATCTACCATGTTGGAAAGCCCTAAAGCCATAATGCCTATATGATTTCCTCCTATTTGTTCTTGACCACTGGATATTTTTAAAAGTCATAATATCTGAGAGCTCTTTTTCCAAAGGTTAAGTTAAAAACGGAAGCAAGAAGGGCATGTACTAAAATGGAAAATTGTTTCTTGTTTCTAATGGTCATGTCACAAGGTCTCTCCTGTCACATGAGGACCATAATCTTATTAAAATTGCCAGATGGCTCCCTCTCTCTCTTTTCCTGTCCCTCCCCTGCTTCTGTGCACTCTCTCTCAAAATAAATAAATAAACATTGAAAAAAGAGGGGAGGGTGCCCGGGTGGCTCAGTTGCCTCTGACTCTTGATTTTGGCTCAGGTCATGATCCCATGGTTTGTGAGATTGAGCCCTGCATCAGGCTGCACACAGCTGACCCTGCTTGGGATTCTCCCCTGCCCTTCTGTCCCTCCCCCGTTTATACTCTCTCTCTCTCTCTCTCTCTCTCTCAAAATAAGTAAATAGAAATTTTTACTTTTATTAAAAATAAACAATTTTATTAATTTTTTATTACATAGGTCTGATGCAGCTTGACAATGTAGAAATTGTGTATAAAATGCCTTGCCAGCCATGAATTCCTTACACGTTTACAATATAAATGTATTTATGATGTTCAACTTTCCAACGTTAAATCTTTACTATAAATATAATATAACTCTCCACTTATTTCCTCTTTTGAGATGCATTCAATGCAATTTACAATTTTTCCTGTAAAGGTCTCACATATCCTTAGTCAATGTCAATTCTCCTCAATTTGATGTGTCGTTTCAGTAAAATTTAGCACAAAACCCCAGTAACATATTTAATAGAACTTGAGCTAACTCTAAAATATATAGAGAGGAAAGTAAAGGACCAAGAATAGGCAAGAGTCTTCTGCTGAAGACGGGTACAGATGAAATAATTGCACTATCTGATGCCAAGGCTTATTTTAAAGCCTAAGAAACAATGGCAGTGGAGAATTTTTACAATTGGCCAATGAATAGAATAGAAAGAGAAGAAGGGTATCCGTGTGAATATCAACCACTGAAATATGATACAGAGAGTATATGCATGAAAGGGGAGAAAGATGTGGGGAAGAAATGGTTATTCACATAAGACTTTGAAATTTGGGGCGCCTGGGTGACCCAGTTGGCTGGGTGTCCAACTTCGGCTCAGGTCATGATCTCAACTTTCTGAGTTCAAGCCCTGCACCCAGCTCTGCACAGACAGATCAGAGCCTGGAGCCTGCTTCCAATTCTGTGTCTTCCTCTCTCTCTCTGCCCCTCCCCTACTCACATTCTGTCTGTCTCTCTCTCTCAAAAATAAACATTAAAAATATTTGTTTTAATGAAATTAAATCCCTGCCTCAAATCATAAACAACAATTAACTTCAGGAGGATCAGATTTAAATTTCAAGAGCAAAACTTTAAAACATTTAATAAAAAATAGATTGATACATTTATGATTTTGAAGTAGAGATACATCTCTTAAATAGGCAAAAAAAAATGGATAAAGGAAAAGGTTGATAAATGTGACAATATTAAAATTATGGACTTCCTTTAATCAAAACTTGTCTTAAAGGATGGGAAAAGGACTATTTTCAAATTGAGAAAAGACCTTTGCAACATACAAGACCAATAAAGGGGCGCCTGGGTGGCTCAGTCGGTTAAGCCTCGGACTCTTGATTTCAGCAAAAGCCACGATCTCGAGTTTCATGAGATCAAGCCGCACCTCGGGCTCCATGTACTGACAACGCGGAGGCTGCTTGAGATTACCTCTCTCTCAAAATATATAAATAAACTGAAAAAAGAGAGACATAAACAGAAATATCACATGAGACAAAATCCATGTGGCCAATAAACTTACAAAAAGTGGGGAGCTTGGGTGGCTCAGTCAGTTAAGCCTCGGACTTCAGTTCAGGTCATGATCTCACGGTTCATCGGTTTGAGCCCCAAGTCAGGCTCTGCGCTGACAATGTGAAGCCTGCTTGGGATTCTCTCTCTTTGCCCCTCCCCGCCTCTCTCTCAAAACACGTAAAAAAACTTAAAAATATATATATATTAAGAAAAAAAGATGTTCAACTTCATTAAATAGTCAGGAAAACACAAATAAGGGCCACAAGGGGATAGCATTTTAAATCCATTTAAATGCCAAGTACGAAGAAGTTTGAAAATACCAAATATTGACGGCACTGTAGTTCAACAGGATCTCATGCATTTCTGGTGGGAGTATAAGCTGATATAGCCTCTTAGGAAAAGTTTCGTACTAGTTTCTAAAGCTGAACATTCACACACCCACGACTCAGCAATTCTACTCCTAGATTATATGCCTCCACTCAAAACTGTTGAACCTGTACTCCTGCAGATCTGCCCTGTACTAGAATGCTCATGGCATCCCTGTTCCAGTAGCAAATGGTTATTAATGGGAAAACAGTGATATAAATTGGGGTATACATGCAGAATTATTCAGTAGTTTAAATGAAGAAACTATACCTTCATGCAAAAATATGAGTAAGTCTTACCAACACAAAATTAAGAGAAATAATGAGAGTCCAGGAGATTACAAAGAGAATGATAACATTTCTGTAAAGTTAAAACAACAAAACAACATACTTATTAAAAATACACAGAAAAGTGGAAAAACTATATATATACACATATATATTTTTTAAATGTTTATTTATTTTTGAGAGAGAGAGGCAGAACACGAGCGGGGGGCGGGACACAGAGAGAGAGGGAGACACAGAATCCGAAGCAGGCTCCAGGCTCTGAGCTGTCAACACAGAGCCCAACGTGGGGCTCGAACTCACGAACCGCGAGATCACGACCTGAGCCGAAGTCGGATGCCCAACCGACTGAGCCACCCAGGTGCCCCAAAACTATATATATTTTTAAAGAAAAGAACAAAAGTAAGAAAAGGATCAGCCCACATTCCAGATACGTGGACACTTTAGGGGATGGAGGGAACAATATGGGACAGAAACAAACCACAAATTATAGAAGACATTGTCAGTGTTCCAGTTTCTGTATTGGGATGGGTGTTCACAAGTCTTTATTGTATTATTCAGAATAAACACAAACACACACACACAGGGACCAATTATGGGAGCGTGCTATGAACAAAGAATTATAACTAATTGAATTCCCTGTTCTTGTGGCCCCCCCAAACAAAGCGAAACAAATAATAAGAATGTACCCTGAAATGGATAGCTTGGGATCCGTTAGTTGTTTGTATAAATACAAAGTGGCATTTACAGCCTTCACGCAGCGGGACTCATTTAATCTCTTCAGCTCCCACCCTCGTCCATCCTGACAGAGAGCCTGGATATGAGTCCGTTTTCTTTCTCTCCACACATCTTGTTCACGCATTCCATGCTTCTGAGTAGAGTTTCTTCTGCTGTGCATCGCCTCTTTATATCTCCTCACCCATGCAAATTTTGTTTTGTTTTTACATTTACCTAAAATTCAATCTCCTTTAAGAAACCTTCCTCCCCCAAAAAATTAAAAAAAAAAAAAAAAACAAAAAAAAAAACAAAAAAAACCGCCTGGGTGGCTCAGTCAGTTAAGCGTCCGACTTCAGCCAGGTCACGATCTCGCGGTCCAGGAGTTCGAGCCCCGCGTCGGGCTGTGTGCTGACAGCTCAGAGCCTGGAGCCTGTTTCCGATTCTGTGTCTCCCTCTCTCTCTGACCTCCCCGTTCATGCTCTGTCTCTCCCTGTCTCAAAAAGAAATAAACATTAAAAAAAAATTTTTTTTTTGGGGCGCCTGGGTGGCGCAGTCGGTTAAGCGTCCGACTTCAGCCAGGTCACGATCTCGCGGTCCGGGAGTTCGAGCCCCGCGTCAGGCTCTGGGCTGATGGCTCAGAGCCTGGAGCCTGTTTCCGATTCTGTGTCTCCCTCTCTCTCTGCCCCTCCCCCATTCATGCTCTGTCTCTCTCTGTCCCAAAAATAAATTAAAAATGTTGAAAAAAAAAAATTTAAAAAAAAAATAAAAAAAAAAATTTTTTTTTAATTTAAAAAAGAAACCTTCCCCAATGACTTTAAATCCCTGAAATGTTTAACTTCTATACCACATGATACAGTTCTTAACCAGACACGTCACACTTCCGGTATTAATTGATGAGTACATCTATTGCATGGCATAGTGCTTTTTCTTATGAGGGGACAAAAGTTTGATTCATATCCGATCCCCATCTACAAAGACTCTAGAGAGGTCACAGACATATGAAAAAATCCCTATCATACTAGATCATTCTAGCCATGGTTTGCTAGAACTTGAGTGGAGAAGTAAAAGAAGGTGTCACAAGAACAGGAGGCATCTTGGTTGGTTCTTGAAAGATCGGGGGGAATCTCTAAAGGCCAAAAATGGCACGAGAGGGGTATTCCGGGTACAAATGATAAGAACTAGTATTAGTTCAGTATTTACTATGTGCTAAGTCTGTCCCTTAGAGTTTGTATCAGTCAAGTTAGATTAGCTGAGGCTAACAGGTACTCCAATGGCATTGCCTTAAAGATCTAAGTTTTTTCTTATATTTAAAAGCTGAAAGAAGGCAGTCCAGGGCTGAAATGGTGGCTCTGCTTCCTAATGCCCTCAAAGAGCTTATTATTTCTGGTTTATCATTCCGACACGTGTAGTGTGTGACCCTGGTGCTCTTGGCTCAAAGTGGTAGTTACCACATCTGCATTCCAGGAAGTGTGATGGAGAAATAAAGAAGAAAGGAGCAAACATCCTCACACATTTACCTCTAAGAAGTCAGCGCTGGTAATAAAAACCATTCTAGTTATTTTAAGCAGTAGAAGATTTAATGAAGAAAATCACCTGCCTAAAAAAACCTTTGGAAGGACTAGAGGGTTGGGCTCTTGGCTTGGTCTCCAGGAACGACTCTCAGAACAATACAAAAATAACCAACCTGGAGGTTGCAGTTTTAAACCCAAGAATACGGAGCATCAGTTGACCCCGGAATCAGGAAGCTCGGACCGAGAAGAAATAGTCATAATTGACTCTTGATAATCAGGAGCAGGAGAACGGGCCCTGGAATACCGCTAAAGAAAAAAATCTAATATGTCCGTGACAGAGCCGGCGAAGACATAATTTTTTGGACAGGTGCACGAAAATGATTTCTGCTTCGCTTCCACTTTCCAAATGTGGCGTGCGAGCCTTTGACTGAAGGAATCCAATCTGCATCCACTTGTACGGTAATTAGTGAAATGAAGGTTTAACTTTTCATTCTAATTAGAAAGACAGAAGAACAGAGGTTGAAAAAGCCAATATATCATGCCCGCCACAATACACCACTGTGGTCACCTTACATCCCTGAACTGCCTTCTAGCCAAAGATAAACTTCTGACCAGCAACTGTTAGAAACATAAGCACATCCAACATAACGCATTCACCACTTGTGCAAATAAATGAACAACAAATACGATGTATTCACCTTCTCTCCTAAAGGGGAAATCTAACCTCTTACCACACCTTATGTCTATCGCTGAGTAAATCTCACTCTTCTTCCAGTTCAGTTAATTCTATTTTGATCCCAGATAATCTATAAGTTAAATTATTTAAGTATCACTACAACAACTTATCTGGAATATTAGGGGGAAGGCAGAAGAGAGAAAGGAAAACTGGCTAACATACACTCATATATTCATATATGGCATACATATTAAGCAGAGTAAGAAAAATTGGGAGCCAGTATCAATGAAGTTAGAGTTACACTGAGAAATTTCTTTTCTTCACTATCTGTTCCCTATTCCTTTTGCCCTTTGCCAACATCTCAAGTGGCCAAGGTTCTTTCCTTGGTGAAGGTAGCCGGACTAGCATCCGTTTATACTCCTACCTGCAAATGTTATGGTCATCCATGAACTCTTACAATTGACTATGGCACTAATGCTCCACGCCCAGAAGATCTCCTTCCCTTTCCCCATCGTTCTGCCGTGAGACTATTTCCTCTTGATAATCAGGATACGAATAACTTCAGCCGACATAGTAAAATATTTTTTCTCCCTCCCTGTGGTTGAGTGATGTGAAGGACTCAAGGGACCAGGTGATAGTCTCAATTTCCACTTCACTAGAAACCCTCCTTTGTGTTCTCGTGGAAGGATCCCTTCCCTTGCTAACCACTTCCATTAAATGAGCAGAACTTAACGTCATGAGGACGGTGCAACAGAGACTGCCAATCATCTACCCAACCTGTTCTCCTCTGACCAGCTTCAAGAAGCCCTTACTCTCAGGGGCGCCTGGGTGGCGCAGTCGGTTAAGCCTCCGACTTCAGCCAGGTCACGATCTCTCGGTCTGGGAGTTCGAGCCCCGCGTCAGGCTCTGGGCTGATGGCTCGGAGCCTGGAGCCTGTTTCCGATTCTGTGTCTCCCTCTCTCTCTGTCCCTCCCCCGTTCATGCTCTATCTCTCTCTGTCCCAAAAATAAAATAAACGTTGAAAAAAAAAAAAACAAAAAAAGAAGCCCTTACTCTCAGATGTTGCTATGGGATGAAGTTATCACCAATAAAATGTGCGTAGAAGTCATATGTGCTATATGCAAGTCTGGGAGTTACGACACTGGACGTGGTGCCCTTTCCACCTTTTCTTCCTTCTCTCTACTTTTTAAACAAGTTTTTACTTAAATGTCAGTTAGTTAACACACAGTGTAATATTAGTTTCGGCTCTCTGTTTTTTGGCCACAGTTCAACCATGCAGATAAATAAAGATGTCCTTTGTATGCGTAAAGCAGAAAGACCCTAAGCCCCCAATTATAGCATAGAGCAGAACTTTTCTAAAGATCTGGACCATTCATATTGGAATTGTTACGTGAACAAGAAAGAAACTTCTTTTTTATAAGTCCTTTTATTTTTGGCTCTCTTTGTTAGAACAATCTTGTCTTACTCTAGCTTACATAAACATAGAGCAAACATTTTCCAAGTGGATTACTAAATATCTGCAGGAAGAAGTGCTAGATGGGGGTGCCTGGGTGGCTTAGTTAGGTTAAGCCACTGACTCTTGATTTCAGCTCAGGTCATGATCTCACGGTTCATGAGTTCAAGCCCCACTGACAGTGCACAGTCTGCTTGGGATTCTCTTTCCCTCTCTCTCTGCCCCTCCCCTGCTCACACTCTCTCTCAAAATAAATAAAAAAACTTAAAAAAAAGTGCAAGATGGACTAAATTATGTCAGTGGATAAAAAGGTTAGCCCGGGCCCGAAGTAACAGCACAAATTTGCACTGCGGACTTTTCCAGATAAAAGTAAACTGTGTTCTCTGATTAGTTGGGTAAGAAAAAACAAATAAAAAAGACATTCGCAAGATTGATAACCACTATTAGGGTAAGGGGAGAGACTTTGGAAGAGTAAGCACCCTGACATAAAATGTTTGTGTATAATATACATACACATACACGTATGCCTATGTATACGTATACATAGGCATATGCATATACATATACATGTCTCAGTCTTGCCATGGCTCAGAAAGCCCCAAGTTAGGGTTTACTCATACCTCCAACCACAGCACCCTGAAACTCCATAATATTTATCTGATGTGCATTGTGTCATCTGCACCTAATATCTATGTTTTGTGTCTAGTTTCTCATTGCATCACCAGTATCACAATGTCCCTAAGTTATTTCCTAAAAGCTAGAAATCATTCATTCATTAAAAAGTAGTTATTAAGCCACTACAAAATGCCAGCTGCTATTCGAAGCACAGTGAATTAAACAATGAACTAAATAACCCCATAACCTTTCCCTCAATTGCCATTATAAGGGGAACACATAAATGAGTGAAATGCACATTATGTCAGATGGTGACAATTGCTATGGGAATAAGTAAAACAGAGAAGGAAGTAGGGAGTGTTAAGGGAGAAGGGATAGGAGACTGGTGGTTGCAACAATAAATAATGTCAGGGAAGATTTCTGAAAAGTTGTGACTTAAGCACAAAAGTGCTTAAACACCAAAGTTTTAACACCAAAGAGACAAAACACCAAATAACTTAGATATCTGGAGGAAAAGCATTCCTGGCAGAGGCATGAACGTATGCAAAGAGACTCTGAGGCAGGAGCAAGCCTGCTAGAGAAGCAGCAAGGAGGCCAATGTGGCTGCAGCAGAGTGAGCGGAGAGATAGTTAAAATGATATCAAGGAGAAACATCTCTGGGCTTGAGGCAACAGCCGAGGGTGTAGAATGTGCAGAGCTTTGTAGGAAATTCTAAGTCTACTCTCTCTCTCTTTTTTTAATAGGAGTAGAATCAAACCTCTCCTTTTTTAAAATTAATTGTTTAATATTTATTTATTTATTTTTTGAGACAAAGAGAGCATGAAGGGGAGGGGCAGAGAGAGGGAGACAGAGGATCCAAAGCAGGCTCTGTGCTGACAGCAGAGAGCCCGGTGCAGGGCTTGAACGCACGAACTGTGGGATCATGACCTGAGCTGAAATCAAGAGCTGGACCCTTAACCGACTGAGCCACCCAGGTGCCCTCTAAGTTCTTCTACTCTTGAGTGAGAACTTTGGCTTTTACTCCAAGTGTGAAGCCATTAGAAGGTTTTGAGCAGAGGAATGGCTTAGAGTAGATGGAAGGGGGCAAGGTTGAAATCAGGGAGACCAGTAAGAGGGCTATTGTAAGAATCCAGATGAGAAATAATGGTAGCCTGTACCGCCTGTGTGGTGGGGATGGTGAGGGGTGGTCATATTCTGGATATAATTTGCAAGATCAGCCAACAGGATTTGCTGAGAGATTGGATATGGAGTGTGGGAAAAAGAGACAGATTAAGGATGAACTCTAAGGTTTTGGTTTCATCCTCTAGAAAAATGTGGATTCAATCCACTGTGTCAGAAAAAAATTGTGAAGGGCTTTGAAATGGGAGAAAAAAATATTACAAGATTAATGAGTTTTCTGTCCAGCTCAGTCATTCAGGTCACTTCTGCCTTCCATTGTCTTTCAGGTGTTTTACAACGATGCATGTTGTAGAAAACTGGTAATAATGTAAGTTATTTTTTGTCCACAAAACTACATTGATTGTGTTTAGTAGAATGCAATCGACTGTTTTCTGTAGATTGACCATTGTGTAATTACAAGTGAATTTGTAAATTCACTTCAGAATTTCTTATTCTCTATATATGCCTTTGCTCTTTAAATGTTTTTTTCAACTGGTTGTAACATCTTATTTCCCTCATAAATTAATGAGTTTAATAAAATCTTTGACATGAGTTCATTTTATATCTGTACGGAAGTCATGGTTTTATGGCATCTTTTGACAATTTTCTCTTAACAACTGAGATCAGAAATTCTGAGGAAAAAGACATTTTGAATATGTTAAGTTTGAGATGCCTATCCAAATGAAAAGAATATGTAGTAAGCTGTGTAAACATGTCTACCTTTCAGGGAAAGACATGAGACATGAAATCACCACAGGATTGAATGCAGATAAAGACTAAACGGTTCCAAGCAGTAAGCCTTGCTACACTTCCTGGAAGGAAGGAAGGAGAGGAAGCAGCAACAAAGGAGACAGAAAGAGCAGCTCTTGGGGTAGGAGGAAACCCAAGGGACAGGGGTGTCCTAGAAGCCGAGGGAACACAGGCTTTTAAGAAGCAGGCAGATATCTGCAGTGTCAAATTCCCTTGATGGGTCTGGTGAGAGGAAGACTGAGACTAACCCATGGAGATTTATCACCATGGACGTCACCGACGGCCTGGACTAGAGCGGTTTTGATGGTACAGTGAAGGAAGTAGTCAGAGTGGAGTTTAAGAAAAAATGGAAAGGGAGAGAATGGGGAACATAAGTAAACCACGCAAGCAACCAAAACCCTGTCAAATACTTTTGCTGAAAAAAGAAACAGAGAAATGGTCCTGAAGAAGTTTGTTTGTTTGTTGTTGTTGTTTCAGATGGGAGAAATTACAGCAAGCTTGTATGTTTCTGAGAATGATCTAGTGGCAAAAAGAAACTGATGATGCAGACGGGAAAGGGGACAATGGCTGTATCCATGCCCTTGACTAGGTGAGAAGAGATAGACACTATACATGAGTAGAGAGGACAGGCTCTAAATAGGAACACAGAAGTGGTTACAAGAAGGAAGACAGAATAAATGGACCCCGATGCGTGAAGACGTGCGGAAGTGGGGGTAAGTGATTCTGGAAGATTTCTTCTTTTAATCCCATTTTCTCAGTCAAGTAAGGAGCAAGGTCACAGCTGATAGTGGGAACTGGGGAATGAAAAATTGGAGGCTTGGAGACGGAAGATGTGAACTAGTCTTTTAGGAGAGTGGAAAAGCACGCAGAGCACATATGTGGAATCCAACCCACTGACAGAGGAGAAGGAGGAAAAAAGCAAACATTGATGGAACCTCTAGATCAGACTTGGATCAACTTCCTAACAATCTTTTCTCGAGGCTGATGAAAGTCTTAGTTTGTTAAAGCCACTTATTTGAATATTCTGTTGTTTGCAGCCATACGTGTGTTAGCTACTATTCCTAAATTCCAAAATGATCAATCAACATTTTAAAAGTTTACATTATAACACATACAGTATGTGGCTATATAAAAAGGAAGAGACAGTTCCTCCTTTCTCCAAAAATAAAGTATGTGAGTTCAAAAATATTTGGGTATGTATCCAAAAAAATGGAAAGAAGGGCGTCAGAGGCATACTTGCACACCCATGATCACAGTATTATTTGTAAATTTTAGCCAGAGTGGAGGCAAGCAAAATGCCATTGACGGGGCGCCTGGGTGGCCCAGTTGGTTGAGTGCTCGACTTTCACTTTCGGCTCAGGCCACGATCCCAGGGTCGTGGGCTTGAGCCCCGCATCAGCTTCTGTGCTGAGCATGGAGCCTGACTTGGGATTCTCTCTCTGTCTCCCTCTGCCCCTCTCCCCTGCTCACATTCTGTCTCTCTTATTCAGCCTTAAAAAGGAAAGAAATTCTGACACAGGCTACAACACGAATGAACCTTGAACACATTATGCTAAGTGGAATAAGCAAGTTACAGAAAGACAAATATTGTATGACCCCACTGATATGAGATATGTAGGGCTGTTAGATTCATAGGAACAAAGCAGAATGGTGGTTGCCAGGGGTGGGGGAGAGGGAGAAATGGGGAGTTGTTTAATGGAGATCAAGTGTCAGTTTTGTTAAGACGAAAAAGTTCTGGAGATTGGTTGCAAACAATATGTATATCCTTACCACTGCTGACTTGTACATTTAAGAATGGCAAAGAGGGTAAATTGTATTTCATGTATATCTCACCACAACAAAAATAAGAATAAAAAATAGAGATCTTGACAAACAAGATAAGGATAACTCAAAAGCATAAAGCTTATTGAGATGTATAGTATCCATGAAAATCAAACACAGTATCACAGGATTTTTTTTTTATCATGACAAGATTTTAGCAGAAGTTGGTGTTTTTTAAGAAAAAAAAAAAAAACAACGATTCGACTGCGTGAAATAATTGGAATACTTCAAGAAGCAAGTAAAAGAATGAATAAGTCAACCAGAAGGTATTGGCCCACAAGTGATGCCTTGGATACCAGGAGGTTTTTAACAAATACAGTAAAACCTTGGATTGTGAGTAACCTGTTCTGTGACTGTTCCACAAGATGAGCAAACACTTCTAATAAATTTTAACTTGATAAACGAACAACGTCTCGCGATACGAGTAGTTCATGATGCCGAGTATCACATGGTCACAACTTAGCCAATGGTTCTTCCTTCTCTCTCTCTCTCTCTCTCTCTCTCTCTCTCTCTCTCTGTAGGATTATGGGTGACCCTCTCCCATGCTCAGAGGCTCAGTCTCAGGCCGTGGTGTTTGGCAGAAATCAGTGATTTTTTAGAACATTGGAAGGTGCCCACAACTGACATTAGTTAGTGTATTTTTTATCACTTCAAAGCACCTATGGACAGCACTTTTCCATACAAGAGTGAGCTTAGGAACGCATTGCTTCATTCTAGGTCAGGTTGCTTGCAGATATTAGACCCTTTCCTCTGCTGCCTTATTGCCAATTACATTAAATGCAGTATATGACAAGAGTTTATTAATACTGTACTGTAGTCAACATATGAGCGAGCGTATGCAATGGCCCCCATGCAGAAAAAGGTTGAAAGGAAAGGCAGTAAGAAGGAGATGATTACGGTGGAGATTAAGAAGGAAATCATCGAGAAATATGAACCAGGTATGCGAGTGGTCAAAATTGCATGATTTTATAAGTAGTCTACACCAGCATCTCATCTGCAGAGGAGGAGGAGAAAAAGGCAGAGGAATCCCTCATTTCAAATGAGATTAGGGAGATGTGTAAAATGTGGGAAACAGTGCAAAATTTGTAGAAAAGCACAATCTGAATAAGGCTGTAGCAGCGTGAGTGATGAATCTGTTTAACGACAATGTAATGCCACATTTCTGTGAAACCCTCAGAAGGAGGCAAAAGCAAGTGTCATTGGATAGGTTCTGTGTTAAAGCTGCATGAAAAGAGATTCCATTGAGCCAATAGATGCCAGGGATTCCATTAGTGATATTGAAAGTGTGAAGATTGCCCTACACTATAACCCTCCTCTCTCTTGTCTCCGTCACACCAGCATGAAAGTTTTCAAACGTCAGTGCAGGTTCATTTGTTTATTTTTCTTTATATTTTGTATTTTCTTTATTATTTGTGTTATATTACGGTACTTTAATCATTTTTATATGAATATTTTTGGGTTGTGGACTGAATCATCTGAATTTCCATTATTTCTTGTGGAGAACTCCGCTTTGATATACAAGTGCTTTGGGTTGCAAGCATGTTTCCAGAACGAATTATGCTCGCAAACCAAGGTTTTACTGTATGTCACACTTGTATAACATACACATTAATTGGTAGAAAACAGAATTGCTTAGGAAAAAATATGGAGAGAAATCTTGGAGAGTTGTGGAATTTTTATCCATTAGGAAACTCCTGGGTGCTGTACTCAACAGCATGGCCTTTTGAACACGCTGATTTTTACTTCATAACTGGAGCCACTTAATATTTGTTGAACACTTACTACATGCTCAACTTTTCACACGTAGTATTTCTAATCTTGGAAATAGATTCCAAGGCATGTATTATCATCCCTACTTAGAGATGGGGAAACTGAGGCTCGGTAAGGTTGAATGGCGTATCCCAGGACATATAGCAAGTGCATGGGAGTCTAGGACTCAACTTAGTGTTGTCTGGTTCCCAAATCTGTACTTTACCTACTATACCATTCGAAATGATCATTATCAAAATCTGATTACAGGGAACAAGGAATCTGGATTTGTATCCCCACCCAGTGGCAAAAACTCACTTATCTTTCTTGCCCCTGCCAGAGAGGTTTCTCCTGCTAATATAGGAGATTGAAATAAGACCCAGAGTTTCATAACATAATATCCAAGATGTTCTGGACACACTGAAAATGACTCACCAGATGAAAAACTAGGAAATCAACTTGAACGAAAAAAGAATTAACAGACACCAACAGCAGATGACGTTGATGGAGGAATTACCTGACAAGCATTGTAAAGCAGCCAACGTAACAATGCTTCAAGGAGCAATTACAAACGCACTTGAAACAAATTACCAAAATGAAAGAACTCAGCAAAGAGACAGAAGGCATTAAGGAAGAACCAAAGGGAAATTTTATAACTGAAAAATATAACCAAAATAAAAATCTCACTAGATGGGAATAATACAAGAGAGGAAATAACAAAGGGAAGGAGCTCTGAATCTGAAGATAAAACAATAGAGAATTTACTCCATCTGAACAATAGCGAGAAACTAGACTGGGAAAGAAAGAAAGAAAGAAAGAAAGAAAGAAAGAAAGAAAGAAAGAAAGAAAGAAAGAAGGAAAGGAAGGAAGAAAGAAAGAAAGAAAGAAAGAAAGAAAGAAAGAAAGAAAGAAAGACAGCAGACAGAGATGTAATGCAGCACCACACAATTTTTCTGATATTTGAGATCACGTCTTACAGAGATGGTGCCTCATTATAAAATATCAACTCCAAATAATCCCCGCTCCAGAGCTGTGGCAATTAATTTATTTGAAGGTGACTTTTCTTGTCTTACGGGGATGTGTCTGCTCTATGGCAGAGATACCATAAGTGGCTTTCTTTCCAAATGATTAGGAAAAGAAACAGAATGTTTAAGCTTAAAAATACTTAGAAGAAATGTGTAAAAGCAATTTATAAATGGTAGTGTGTGAGGGACGCAAGCTGTTAATATTTCAGTCCAACCCTTTTATTTTATACATGATGAAGGTGAGGACAAAAGGAAAACTTGGTGGCTCCCTTAAGGTGAACACCTAACTAATGACCGATTTGGGACCGGATCCTGGGTCTGATAACAACTAGTGTGACTCTTTTCCCACTAATAAAAATACATTTAGAAAGACACCCTCATCCATAGGAAAACAGATAGGATTCTTGGTATCACCTGTTCATTGGAAGTAATACTCCAGAGTTCATGAGAAGTTCATTTGTAAAAAATGGGCAGCATTGTGAAAGATGTCCACGTACTACCAAAATAAATCTATGTAGAACCTTGTAATCAAGGCTTCTTGTTGCTAAGCAAAAACACAAATGAATCTAGAGCAAAACTTGCCTAGTGAGTCAGCTAATGTGAGTATGGAATCCGTGGTGATAGGATACAGTCTAAAACAGTGCTGGTTGCTCTCCATGGATGTTTTGCACCTTCCTAGGAAAACAGGCCTTTATAGGATGGGGGATTGAGGCGAAAACAGCGGGTTGCTTCAGGGCCTGAAAACCAAAGTGATTGACAAGCAAAACAGGTCTCTGGCGTGGGTGGGGAGGGGTATCTATTTCTGTCTCCGCGCCAAGTATTAAGAAACCATTTCAACAACTGTATTTCAGATTTCAGTTCGACTACATTTTCCTTTACTTGCCATTACTGGGTACGCCCCCATCACCAATAAACGAAAACAAATCAAACCTCTGCTCTAAGTCATTGCTGGGAAGCCGAGTTTCATTGTTCGACCCAGCAGATAGAGTCAACGGAATATTTTGCGAGGGAGAGCCTGGAGGAATGCCTGTACGGAAAACAGCAAATCACAACTGGCAAAGGAACGGCCATACACAAATGCACGGTGGCACGTTACTTGGGACACTAGCCACCACCAAAATGCCGAAGTTTGTGATTTCTGAGCCTGGGCGCACTATTTGGTTCCCCATAGTAGAGGCCGCGGTATGCTGGACTGGATTAAACCAAAGAGGAATCTGTTTATCCCCTCCGCTTTAAACACCAATCAAAAGCACTGTTCCTCTCTTGAAGGTGCTGAAATGCAAAGCGAGCTCCTGGCTCCTTTTCTCTCTCTTGGTGGCATTTGAAAGTGTAAAGCTTTGAATACCAATTGCTTGAACTGGACATATGTGAATCTCTTCTAATCCTACTAATCCCTGTCCCCAAGTGCTTCTTTGTATGTGGAGGCAGCACACATAGATCTAAGTAAAAGTGGCCATAATCCTGGAAATGTGGAAAAATGTCCCAGTGTGAGAGACCCAGAGGGACCTGCTGAAGAAACTATTGTGTAGTTCAAGGAAAAGAGAAAATATGAAGGAGCCCTCTCACCTTTTCTGAGCTCCTGGGAGGAGAGCAAACCCACGCAGCGGGAGTCCTCTCTTGCAAACAGCCTCGGTACACTTGAGCAAACTCACAGAGCCGAGACTTACCAAAGGCTGAGAAATTCACCCGGCGGCTGCTTTCAGTGGCTTGAACCCAGCAGGCCAGGCCGCCACGACGTGCGGACTTCATTATGCCCCAGAATTTCCTTTACAAGGAAGCCGGCCCGCCGTGTTTACGGATTTCTGAGCTGGGGCTCCGGCTGCAAACCGAGTGGGGGAGGGGCGGGAAATTCTGTTGAAAACCCGAGAAATAAAAAATAATCCGACAGACACCACCTTGTCAGGACTTTTCAAATAGGAGCAAGAGACAGACGGTGCGTTTCTAAATTACTGTTTTGGCCGAGACGGCGCAGGCTGAGGCCTGACTGCAATTGTCAGGAAGGGGGCACGGCCGCTTTTGAACTTTCTAAAGGAACAGTGGCTGCTTTCCCATCCTGATGAAGAATGCGTGAGTGCATCCATTCGCAAATAATAACTTCTGCAAACAGACTATTTTAAAGTTTGTGACGTATTTCCTTACTGATTTTTGAATCCAGTTATGCGGGCGGGAGGCCAATTAGCAAGAAGTGTTGCATTCTTTTTTTTTTTTTTAATTGAAATTTTCGAACTTTACAAACCTTGTGAGAAAGACAATGGAGACATTGCTATCCTCACTTGAAGGAAAAGGTATTAGAATTACATTAAAGACAGCTCATGTAGCTGAATGGATACATTTTTTTTTCTTTTGACTCAAAGGAGCCTGATGTATTTTAAAAGATTCATCAACACAATAGCCCATCCAGGTGGTGGCTATAATTTCAGGAGACACAACTCTAACGTCTTTATTTTGTCTACTTTTCAGATTCATTTTTGTTGCTGTTCATTTGTCATTTCTAAAAAGTGTTAATTGCTATTGAAAACTATGCTAAAATTTTCAGGCAGACAATATTTTCAAAACCCAGGACCTGGTAGGGAAATGGTCTTACTATATTTAATATTGAAAGAGAAATTTGTACCATAAGTAACTGAAGTAGAGTATATAATGTAACACAATTATATATGCATATATATAGGCATATATGTAACACAATTATATATGCATATATATATAATGCAAAAGGTATATAATGTAACACAATTATATATGCATATATATAGGCATATATGTAGCACAATTATATATGCATATATATAATGCAAAAGGTATATAATGTAACACAATTATATATGCACATATATGCATATACATATATATAGGCATATATGCATATATGTATATGCATATATATATATATATACACACATATATAGCTGCAGAGACGTCCAGCTTCTTCCACACCTGAGAAGTTGAGATGGTTTTGAATAAAAGTATTAGTCTTGGTGGTGTTGTAAAACCAAAGCCGAAAACAAAACACAAACATACAAACCCTTCCCCCCCAAAGAGGCCTATTTTAAAGGTCTCACTCACTTACTATGTGTCAGGCACTATTCTAAGGGGCTTACCAAAGTCAACTCACTGAAGCATCATAATGGCCCCATGGGGTGGTTTTGTAATTGTTCCCATTTTACAGATCAGGAAAATGGGGGCAGGGAGGGGCAACATAACCTGACTCAGGCCTGCGGCCCCTGAGCCCACCTGTGATACAGGCAGGCAGGCCGGCTCCTGGCCTTTCCTCAGCTGCCTCCGCTTCTGAAACACCTGTTCTGAACATATTACTGTCTGTGCTGTTAGATCTAAAATATACAGCAATTTAGGGGCGCCTGGGTGGCTCAGTCGGTTGAGTATCTGACTTTGGCTCAGGCCATGATTTCGCCGTTCCTGAGTTCGAACCCTGAGTCGGGCTCTGCGCTGACAGCCAGGAGCCTGGAACCTGATTCGGATTCTGTGTCTCCCAATCTCTCTGCCCCTTCCCCGCACACGCTGTCTGTCTGTCTCTTTCTCAAAAATAAATATACAGCAATTAAAAAAAAATCATAAATATTTTAAGGGCATGAGTGGTAAGATAAAGAAAAGCAGAATGGAGACCATGATTGTGTAGAATTCCAGTACAAAAGTGAATCTCAGGGAACTAAAGACTCTCTGTGACATCAGCAGAAGCTCCCAAAGAAGGTGACAGCATCCAAATCCCGTTTAATTCTTCCTTATGTCCTAGGAGCTTAAGAAATATTTCTCAATCCATAGCTTAAAAGATCTTTACAAAGTAGAATGCTGAGGCATTTATTTAGACTAGCTTTGTGACCATGGGAGAACTGTTTCTCCAAACTGTGCCTCAATTTCCTTATCTCTGAAACTAAAATGCTTGTGATTGTGTAACTTTCAAAAATTCAGACAGTTGCAACAAAAAGCCCAGGGTGGGGGGGGGGGGTACAAAAATAAAGGATTTGCGTAGGACTGCAGGTTAAATAGGACTTGGCCTTGAGATTCAGTTACCTACATTGGAGACCTCTCGTCCTCTGCCCATAGCCTCTCAGCCTGTGTTCTCCTGAAGCCATTGCTGTCGGCAAGCAGCTTCACACATGGGCACTTCGCACTTCTCAAGTCTCATTTTTTGCACCTCAGCTTCTGATGCCAGAACTGGTCTTGGTCATGCACAAGGCCTGGAAGGGTAAGGGACTTCACAGCCCGTGATCAATGACATCCCATGACCCTGGATCAATGAGGGAGCGGAAATAGTGGCCACATGTAGTCTTCTGTCCCCTGGCAGTTGATTCTCAGGTGCATTTAAATTTTTCTTTTATGTTTTTATTTTACTTTTGAGAGAGAGACAGAGTGCGAGTGGGGGAGGGGCAGAGAAAGAGGCTCCAGGCTCTGTCTGAACTGTCAGCACAGAGCCCGACGCGGGGGCTCGAACTCACGAACCATGAGATCATGACCTGAGCTGAAGTCGGACGCCCAACCGACTGAGCCACCCAGGCGCCTCTGAGGTCTTCGGAGGGTCTTGAATGGACGGACAGAGCCCCACTTACCCTCGGTGGTGACCAGCTCCACGATGTACTCGGTACTGACTTTCCTTCACTGTCTGTTTTCTTTTTTTCATTCCCTCCTCCATTTCCTGCTTTTACTTCCCCAAATACACTGTCTGCATACAAGCTTTTATCTGTATAGAATCTCTTATTCTAGTCTCTATTTTCTGCGACAATCCTGGCTAAATTGTCCTCCGAAACAAATGCAATCAGACTGTATTAAAAGGTGGATGGTGTTTGGAATTAGGGAGGAGTTGCCATATTTCTTCACACACCGCTCAGCCCCCGTGTATAACTCTATGTTCGAAACTGCCAGCGCATCTGAAGAAAGCGTTGACATTGGCCCGGGAGGATGTAGCCAGAATGCGAAAGAACTAAAAGCTGTGTCAGAGAACTCTCAGCAGGCTGAGTCTGGAGAATAGTATTCATCAGAGAGCATATAGTCTATCATTAAATATCAGCAGAATTTTTCTGTGGTTTAAAATACATTTTTAACAGTTAGAAACTTGAAAAGCTTGAATTGCTTTGTCATGTAGCGTATCTCCTGATCGATCGGATTGAACCGAATGCCTCTTGGCAAGGGAGGCACAAAAGGAACTCCAAGGAGGAGCGAGGGGGGCTCGCGGCTCAGAACAAAGTACCAGCAGCTTTCATGTGAAATCTGACTTTGTGAATGTAAAGCTGTGCTGGGTTCCAACATCCTATCACGCAACTTACATGCAGTTTGGAACACTGCAGGCAACTCTGACCATGAAACAAAACAAAACAAAATTAAATCAATTTCCGAATGAGCTAAATTCACACTTGCAACAAATACCAAAAGTGGCAAAAATGGCCCACCGCTATTTATTAAGAGAACTAATGAAGAAGTGAAGCCAGCTGCCAAGTACGAGAACTGAGACTCAGCTGACTGCCCCGGGTGGAATTTTGATGAGAATGCCAGAATATAAAGGGGATTCTTTGAGAATTTGAGGGCAGGAAGGAACTTCCTGAAATCCACAGTGACAACTTTTTCTCACGCACAGGAACCTTGTGTGGTATGCCGATGAAGAAAGGGCCTGGGCTCTAGAACTCTGCCTATAACCTAATTGATCATGACCTTTTACTAAACGGAGGTTTATTCTGTCTCTATGTTAAAATAAATAGGATTATACTACTTTAAAAATATTGCTAATGTAAAATACTGTGTAATTGGGCATAGTGCACCCTTGGAAAAATGTATAAGCAGGAAAGTAATATTGATTTTTGTTATTACCACTTTATTTTTTTTTTCAACGTTTATTTATTTTTGGGACAGAGAGAGACAGAGCATGAACGGGGGAGGGGCAGAGAGAGGGAGACACAGAATCGGAAACAGGCTCCAGGCTCTGAGCCATCAGCCCAGAGCCCGACGCGGGGCTCGAACTCCCGGACCGCGAGATCGTGACCTGGCTGAAGTCGGACGCCCAACCGACTGCGCCACCCAGGCACCCCTGTTATTACCACTTTGTTGATTCCTATGTGTTAAAATTGAGGCAGCCTTCCAGCTGCAATGTCTAATGAATTCCAAGATCAAACAAGATCTTGCTAATTGCCAAATTAATGAGTACAAGTTCACAAGCAGAGTTATAGTCATGATGACATGTTCCAAAGCATCTGGAAGCACAATAAGATCCTAATTTTGACTCGAACACTGTATACTTGGCCTCTTTTAGAATATACCAAGGAAGCATTTGTTGTGTGCTGCACACTATTAAAAATGTAAAATTCAGAAAGCATGATCCTTTAATAAAGCAAAAGGCTTATTGCTGTTAAGAAACGAGACAACAGCCTCCAAATAGAGTCATTTATGCTAAGTCCCACGTCACTAAAGTGAGACTTAGCTCATTACAGTTTTGGCCTCTCCCAGAAATGGAATCTCCAATCAATCAATCAATCAATCAGCAATCACCTAGTCAGAGCTAGTGAGGTAATCTGCTGCTACACTCCTACCATCCCCTGAAGAAAAGTGACCTTGCCACAACCGATCTGCTCTTTGCTGGTATAACTCCCTTGTCTTGCTCCCTTCTGCCCATTAGTCTTTCATTTCGTACAGCTCCCAGGAACTCCTGTTTTGTTTGCAAGATGGGATGGGTCATTGAATAAAGCCAATAAGATCTTTCACATTTACTCTGCTGAATTATGTTTTCTAACAGGTTTATTGACAACAGTGGGCTCTCAAGGGGACTTCTGATGGCCTCAGGGACAATGAGAAGCATGGGCACGGGTCACCATGAAACTCCTTTGAGTTGTCTTTCTTGCCATTGCCAAGGGCCGTGGGTAAGTTCTTGGTTCTGGGCCCTGTTCTCATTGCATCAAGCTCCTGGTCTAATTGATTTTTCAGTCCACGTCAGGTTAGCGCACAGTTTCACCTGGAACCCGAAGCCCAGCCGTTGGTTCAGTCCGTTTGTTAGGTCTGCTGGTTCAGTCCCCGGTTCCACACTGGGAGCTATTAGTGGTATGTACCCACGGACTTCTCTTGGTCAGTGGTCAGTACCTTTTCTTTGGTACTGCTGGTGTCCACAGTTCTGCTTCCTCAATTATTGCTGCTTTCTTTTAATGTGCATATAAAGTACAGGCTATTGTTAATTGGAATCTTAGAAGTCAAAAGCTGCAAATTGGTTGGGCATGGGTTGAGCTCTTAAAGCCGTCAGAGCACTCACCACTTAACTCTAAGGCTCTCATGTCAGGATCAGTTGGGCCTGGAATGAGTTAGATGGACACGAGGTCAAAAAGATTTCCATGCAGGGAGGTACACTGTAACACCACAGACTAAAGTCAACCCAGCGGCACATCTCTCTTATGTATTAATTTGGCTCTGAGAGTGCTTAGCTAAAGAAATGGAGTCCTCAAGTTCCAAAAATAGAGTAGGCCATCTTTTTTCTGGAATACCTGCTTATTTTATGCCCACATGTTATTTTATATAGTCCTGGAACCTGTAAGTATCTCCGAAAGTGGCAAAATGTTAGTAAGACATTCTAGAATTATGATGGCCACTGGGGGGAATTAGGCAAGGTTGTTCATTTAAGAAGTGCACTTGAAAGCAAGGGTTCCCAAATCAAGCAAACAGAATAGGATACCTATTTTAATTGGCATTTAGAAGCCTTCAAAAGAGGGTGCCTGGGTGGCTCAGTTGGTTAAACGTCCGACTCTTGGTTTTGGCTCAGGTCATGATTTCACGGTTTGTGAGTTTGAGCCTCGAGGCACAGAGCCTACCTGGGATTCCCTTTCTCTCCCCCTCTCTCTCTGCCCCTCCCCTGCTCACACTCTCCCTTTCTCTCAAAACAAATAAGTAAACTTTTGTTTTTTTTAAATAAGCCTCCAAAAGGATTCAAGATTCCAAAACAGCTTCATTGAAAGACTTGTTGTAAAAGGGCTAATGAAAATTTAGACAGAAGATGTACCTAAAACAAAAGACAATAAAACTGACGTGATGCCTACTGCTCCCCTCTATCCTCCTTTACTTCGGTGTCATGTTCTACTAATCCTCTATCTGAGTAACCTTTCCACTCTGAAGAGACTAGGCTGTAGATGATCTTCTTCGGGTATCCTTCACATCTTGGTCAAAGACCAAACCAAGATCCATAGTTAAAGTGTTAGGGAAAAATCTGTTATATGATGGCCAACAGGACTGATTAAAAAAGGGAATTTCAGTCCCTGCCTGAAGACTTCCCTTCCAGATTCTTGTTCCCACCCCACCCCGCTTGCCTCAGGTGCCGAATTACTACTGTTGGGAAAATAAGTAAATTTCTGCACCATAAGATGGCCAACGGGACTAAAACAAGCTCTAGTTTCTAGCTTAGAGTCTCCTCTTCCGGGTTCTTCCTGCCCTGTTTGCTGTGGGCGCAAAAGCCACCAGGAATGCAAAAGATGACACTATAAATGACCCTTCCCACCTGCATTTGGGGCTCAGATCTTTGTAGAATCGGTCTCCTCTGAGCCCGCTGGTATTAAATACATCTCCAATCCACCAAGATCTCCGAGTGCTGCTTGGTTTTTCCACCAGCGATCCAGCCTGGTCCCGTAACAAAAGAAATTCCTAAACCCAAGGGGGGATCTTCAAAGTTTTGAGAAGAATTTAGAACCCTTCTTAGGGCCTATGATCCTGGGCTTGCAGACCTTTATCAGCTTGCCTGCATGGTGGCAGGATGTGGTAAAGCCCCAAAATGCATGCAGGAAGCAGGATGGCATAACTCAAAGGATAATAATCAAGGACCTCGGGGAGCCTGGCTGGCTCAGTCGGTTGAGCGTCCGACTTCGGCTCAGGTCATGATCTCACAGTCCGTGGGTTCGAGCCCCGCGTCGGGCTCTGTGCTGACACTCAAAGCCTGGAGCCTGCTTCAGATTCTGTCTCCCTCTCTCTCCGCCCCTCCCCGGCTCACACTCTGTCTTTCTCTCTCTCTCAAAAATAAGCAAATGTTAAAAAAAAAAAAAAAAAAAATCAAGATTCCTGATGTGGTCCCCTTATGAACCAGAGAAAATTGCCAAATGGGGACTCATCTTTACAAACTTATTTCTAGAGCCTTCCCTGACACACATGATTGGTCTGTGTTTCCAACAAGCAAACAGACATCTTTTTTGTTCAAACAACAAAAAGGTGAATCTGGGGCAGACTTTAAAGCTTGTCTGGAAGCTTTCTTCCTTTGGTATTCTGGGTTTCATACAATAAATAAATCTACCCAACCCACTCTACCTGCCTGCAAATAAATTATCTCCTAAGATCAGTGGACTCATCAAAAGGCAGAAAATAGTATGCACAAGCATGGGTGTAATCCAAGTGATGACCATCACTGAGCACTTTGAAAGGACTTTGGAACAAGACAGTAAATGAAAGCCTTCCAAGGTCTTAGCCTTATAGCTGCAACAGCTCCATGGTCAGGAACCAAAGCAACAGCTGGGCCTTCCCCACTGCACCCTCTAAGAGGTCCATCATCAAAATGCTGGCCAGAGATAAGTGTCTTATTTGTAATCAACTAGGACACTGGGAAAAAGATTGTCCTCAAAGGTTTTGTGTGAATCCTTCTATATCAACTCAAATGCTCCCGTATCTTCCTTTGAAGGAAGGCCCCCACATGGGCCCCTTCTAGAGTCCATGGGACTCTGAGGGATTTTCTGTTAAACTACTACCAATCATTCCTTTAAACAGCCAAGGGAAAACTAAAATGAAATTTAATAAAAATACTTGTCAAATTCTGGTAGGTACTAGAGTTATACTCTACTTTCGATCCCACTAGGAGTCTACAGATGAGATTCTGGGAAAAATGGCAGAAGCCAGCTAAGGATGAGAATTCTCACCAGAGTCATTCTTGCCTGGATATCTATCTGTAGTACCTAGAAGAGAGAGAAAGATAAAAATTTCACGTTGTACTTTGTTTTCCGAATTCATGCCCATTGGTTATAGATTCTTTCTTTCCCCGGGGACGGCTATTTATTGCCCTTTCCCTTGAACCATTTTATGTCCTGAGAATGTGGCCTGGCTTTCTGCCTGCCTGGGGCATGCAGGTTGTTTGTTCTTGTGTATTCAGGCAGCTCAAGCATCAAGTTGAAGGTACAAAACTATGGCTAGAAAGAAATGTGGGTTGTACTCCATTTGTGTCTGGGGTCCTATGGTTTGCTAGCTCTCAGAGAAATTGTCCAATATTTTCTTTCTTTTAACTATTTTTAGGAGTGGCTCTGGATCTTGGGAGGGTAGTTTATTTTGCACTCTTAGGGATTCCTCTTGCATCCAAGAGGGGCTGTTCAATATTTCCAGGAATATTGACTGTTTGTCCTAGCTGAAACTTAACAAGATATTTAAAAGAATTTTTTAAGTAGTTCTGTGGTCAAAGGTTGGCCAAACCAGAAATTGATATTCAGAGGTTGATAGAAACTTTTTTTAAAAAGGCTTTCTCCAAGTTAAATGTGCCCAGAAGGAAAGAAAATAGAGTAAAACCTTGGTTTATGAGCATAATTCATTCCGGAAATATGTTTGTAATCCAAAGCACTTGTATATCAAAAGCAAATTTCTCTGTAAGAAATAATGGAAACTCAGGTGATTTGTTCCACAATCCAAAAATATTCATATAAAAATGATTATGATACTGTAATGTAATGCAAAATAATAAAGAAAATACAAAACATAAAGAAAAATAAGCAAATTAACCTGCACGTACCTTTGAAAACCTTTGTGGCTGGTGTGAGGGAGACGAGAGAGGAGGGTTATTGTGCAGGATGACTTTCACTATTACGGATGAAAATCACTGCTATCTATTGGCTCAGTGGAATCTTTTTCTGCATGGGAGCCATTACATGCACTTGCATGGATGTCGACTACAGTACAGTATTAATAAACTCTTGTCATAGTCTGTATTTAATGTAACTGGCAATAAGGCAACAGAGAAAGGGTCTCTATCTGCAGGCAGCCTGACTTAGAATGAAGCAAAGCATTCCTAAGCTTACTGTTGTATGGAAAGACAAAAACATACTCCGGTGCCAGCTGTGGGCACCTTCCAATGTCCTGAAAAATCACTGATTTCTGCCAAACACCGTGGCCTAAGACAGAGCATCAGAGCATGGGAGAGGATCACCCACAACCCCACAGAGAGAGAGAGAGAGAGAGAGAGAGAGAGGGAAGAACCATTGGCTCAGTTGTGATCATGTGACGTTCAGTGTTACATACTACTCATATTGCAAGACGTTGCTCGTTTATCAAGTTAAAATTTGTGAGACATGTTTGCTTGTTTTGTGGAACACTTGCAGAACAAGTTCCTCACAATTCAAGGTTTTACTGGTACTTCAAAGACAAACCTCTAAATCTAAAGCATAGGAATCCTTTTTATTTCCATCTTAATTGATGATCTTCTCCCTGACATAAGTAAGCAAATTGAGGATAAGCAAATTGAGGATATAAAGAAGCAAATTGAGGTTGGATGGGTGGTTCAGCCCCTGCATATTATTTAGGTTGCAACCAAATCCTTTGAAGAATTAAAAGCAAGTGTCTCTGTCTTATAAATCTTTACAAACCCAGAAATACAGCTCTAGAAACAATTCAAAGTCTATCATTTTTATCATTCCCCAAACCTCACCTATTCATCTCAAAAGGCTTGTAGATATGGTAAAAATTCTGGCCTTAGGAAACAAGAGTCCTTTTTGGAGAAACTTGCATTCTTTGTCTTTGAGATGTCAATATTCTACACTGTCTTTTTGGGAACTCTTATTGAGGCCATCTTCTCGAAATGAAGACTTCAGGGAAGTAATTCTCGTCAAAAGAAAAAATACAAGGAAAGGCTATTTTGGCAAGTAGGTGAAGAAAACATTTCGCGTCTTCTCCACAAACATTAGTAAAAACATTTAGCCATCTGAGCAGGTAACCTTAACTTATTTCAACTGCCAGAAACACAATTTAAATCTAACTTATATAAATAAAGAGTTTGGTATTGTAACTAATTCTTTGGCAACATTTTAGAACAGAAATCATAGGTTCTTTTTTTGTGTTTGTCTGTATTTTTTTTTTTATTAAAAAAAATTTTTTTTTTCAATGTTTATTTATTTTTGGGACAGAGAGAGACAGAGCATGAACGGGGGAGGGGCAGAGAGAGAGGGAGACACAGAATCAGAAACAGGTTCCAGGCTCTGAGCCATCAGCCCAGAGCCTGACGAGGGGCTCGAACTCGCGGACCGCGAGATCGTGACCTGGCTGAAGTCGGACGCTTAACGGACTGCGCCACCCAGGCGCCCCTTTGTCTGTATTTTTATATGTGTCTATAAATGTATGTTGTAGATATGTGATATTTTTCTACCTCTGGATCGTGTTGCCAAAATTAATTTGTAAGAGCTCTATTTGGTTGGTTTGAAGACAAGTGCTTATATGGATTGGATATTCCAACACTCTCAAAAATATAGAAATTAACCCAAATATTTTTCAAGTTCATGTGATATAGAATTAAACTTGAGTAAATAAAAGCTAGTTTAAATTTGTCGGTTTAATTAAAACAAGCATGTCTTTAGAGCTATCAACATTAAATATAATACTTTTATTCTATGTAGGCTTATTAAAGGTCAAATAAGTTTTTTATTTTTCTTATAAAATTTGTCAGCAAGAAAAATAGCTTTGGATGATGGCTTATTTTGTCTAATGTCTCACGAAGCTTTCAAAGATAGTCTAAACATAGTTGTTAAGAACAAGTCACCTGGGGCGCCTGGGTGGCGCAGTCGGTTAAGCTTCCGACTTCAGCCAGGTCACGATCTCGCGGTCCGTGGGTTCGAGCCCCGCGTCGGGCTCTGGGCTGATGGCTCAGAGCCTGGAGCCTGTTTCCGATTCTGTGTCTCCCTCTCTCTCTGCCCCTCCCCTGTTCATTCTCTGTCCCAAAAATAAATAAACGTTGAAAAAAAAAAATTAAAAAAAAAAAAAAAAAAAGAACAAGTCACCTAAATAGATACAAGTAGGATAAGAGTTTCTAGGTGAATTTTTCAGCAACAATTGTGTTTCATGGTTTGTCTGCTTAAAAAAGAGTTTTCAAAAATCTTTCTGTTTCCTTGAAACTTTAAGAGTTTTGCTAAGTTAAACGATGGACAGTCATTGAATATCTAGTTCATTTCCAAATAAGATAAAATACTAAAACATTAGTTATTGAACAAAGGTTTATCTATGTTTGGCTTCTTATTACCAATAAACTTAAGATATGTGGGTCTGTTGGTAAACATTTTGTGCCACATTGAAATATTTACTATGAGGAAGAATATACTTCTAGAAATGAGAAAACTTATTTATAAATCTGCCTTTTCACAGAATGGCAGTGTAAGAGATGGTCCATAATCGCTTAGTCTTAGTTTTCACTAGAAGTTAAGTTTCTAGGCTAAGGATTACAAAACTACTTAGAAATAATAAGGGTGAAAGGAAACAACTGTATACGAAAGGTAGATAAGGAAAGTAGAATGGTCAATTGTTCCAAATAGAGAAAAAGAAAAAAGAAAACAACATAAGACAAAATTGTAGATATTTTATAAAAAAGAAATCTTGGGGACGGGATTTTGTACATGATGAAGCTGACAGATATTGAAATTAATTTATTCAAGATTAAAAAAATAAGTTTCATATCAAACTATACTAGCACGAAATTAGAACTTCGTTTTCTTTTTGTTAAAAGGACAGTTTTTCCTGGACTTTCCACATGGTTTGGGTAACACATTGTGAAAAGTTTCTTTACCTTTTAAGTAATCTGCCTCGATAGCAAAGATCTTGTGTCTTACCAAAATAATTCACTGTGCTTTATGTTATTTTTATCAGGTCTTTGATTACTTAAAAACAAACAAACAAAACAAGCAAAGAAAATCTTCTCAACATTAAGGGAGCTTTTTCTCACAACTACAGAAACTTCTATATTTGCCTTTAACATCTTCTATTGCCATTTTGGTTAAGTGGATATTTTTGACAAACTTCCTCCAAGTCAAATTCTAAATAAAATCTTTTTGACCTCAGGTTAACTTTGGAATTTTCCCGAGGGTTCTTGAAAACTCTCAAGATTTGTTCTTTCTCCTCATAGAAAGGGAGATATTAAACGAAATAGGCATATTTGATATTAATTACATAGGAAAATATTGTCAAATCAGAAGTAATACTAAGCCTTCTTTATGTTGTATTTTTGTAGGTATATGTTATAAGTGTTCCAGAAATTGTATGAAATTCCTAAAGTCTGATATGTACTGGCATAATGGTATCAGTCATAATGTCATGGGATTTTTTTACCTCAATACCCGGGGTTCATTGTCTTGCCACTTTGAAGAATGAAGAGGTGAACAAAAAAAAAATGAGCAACAGGCAAAAGTTTATTAGAATATGAGATTAGAAAGTAAGAATAGTAGAAAAGCTCTCTTTACAGAGAGAGGGCATTGGAAGGTGAATACCCACAACTTTAGGCAAGGACCCTTGTTTTATAAGGTTCTGGTTAGCACCCCCCATCCATTCCCCCTCATTCCTTCTCAGGTTCTACCCTTACTGGCTAGACAACTCCATGTGCTGGGTTGTCCACTCCTGATTGGCTCGACTCCATTGTGTGAACAGTCAGACTGGTCATACTGTGCCACGTATAACATGAGTTTTATGGTTTGCCTTTTTAAGTTAGGTATTTTGATTGTCAAATTCCTGAGGGGAACCTGAGGGAGAGTAGATGGTGTCTGTTACATTCTTATGCCTGAGAGGATCTGCCACGGGCAGATGCTCCTAGCTTTCTTCCAAAATATGTGTTTTTCCCCACCCAGGGACTTCAGGTTTTAACCTTTCCCTCTCTGCCTATTTTATCCTATCTTTCCCTATTATAAGAATTCAAGTTATTAATTCTAGTTAATAATTCTGTTACTGAAATAATTAAATTTCCTTGTCAATCTCATTATACTGAACCCTCATCAGATCTTTAACAATGGGTATTTAATGTTTTTTTTTTGTAATTTATAGACAGTTATTGATCTCCCCTGATGATTTTGCAAAAGTGAGACTCATGGAAAGGATCTTACCGAGAACTCTTGATCACTGACACTTCGGTCAAGTTACAAGGTATTGAACCTTGTACAACTGAAGAAAGCTCCGTCTCACATATGGTCCTGTGCAAATACTGGAGACTTCAAAATCAAATTGACTAGGAAGAGAAAAAGCCAACATCAAGGCAGGCTGCTTCCTCCCAAGACATTAGATCAAGAAGATCAAGAAGGTTGTTTTCATTCTCCGTCCCTCTCTGGCCATCCTTTTCCGATTCTGACGCCATAAAAGTCTTTCTGATTCTTTGTCCACCTTTTACCTTGCGATGGCCTGGGAAGATAATGATATTGTCCACACATCTCAAACCACTGCAAGGCGGGGTAATCCAACCTCCAAATGACCGTTGGGTTTGCCAGGATGCTGGCGATACTGTATGTGTGCCCGTCAGAAACATTGCTCTGATTTCCAATGCTTCAGTTCCTTTGGAACACAACCCCTGACTTTATTGTGTTAGACTCCCTAACCCTGGGGGACCATTTACCTATCTCTAACAGCTCCTAACCTGGGGAACCTTGCATGGGAGCTCTGCACAAAGATAGAGACACAGGAGAAGAGTAATGAGAATACAACTGCTGTTACGCGGTGTACAAACCCTGAAATTTCACTGGCTTCTGTGGCTGTCACCTTTCCGGTCCTGAGCCACACATTCAAACAGGAATTACTGGGAGGCATGCTTGATTCAAAGTTAGCTTCCTCTGGTAGATCACTGCTCCCCTGGTTAGGAGTACGCGCAAATGAGGCTATGATCAGGAGCCTCTCCTTAACTCTTGAAGATATTGCAGAATCTGTTGCTAAGCAATAGCTGCCCAACAGAAATTCCTAGACACTTATTATCTTGGCAGTAAGTAGGTCTTATTATCTTTTTTGGACAGCAAGGGTGTGTTTGTGGTATGGCCAATACCATTTGCTGCACCTGCATTGACATTTCTGGGGAAGTTGAGACTCAAAAGATCCCCGAACAAATCAGTTGTCTTAAGAAAGTGACTCCTCCAGTGGGGTCTTTCTTTGACTTATTTGATTCTGATTGGTTTGGGTCTTGGAAGTCATGGCTCCGAAGTACAATCCAGACATTGGGAATTATTCTGCTTATACTAATCATAGTAAACTTTTGGGTGGGTTGAGTTCTCTCAGAACCGTTAACATTATGTTCATATCTCATAACCATCAAGCAGATGATCACCCTAAGACTAGAACATCAGAAAGAGAATGAAGAGAATGAAGGACTTAGAATGAAGACAATGAAGAATGTGAGCTTCAAGTTGTGACCTGTGACTACCACAGTGAGATTCCGCAAAAAGATTTCATACCTGATGAGCAGAAATTGTGAGAACTTCAGAGAGGTAGCTGAGAGTAGCATTAATGCCTCAAATTTTGATCACATCTCTCAGACTGAAAATGTGATCAAACGGAGAGAATTTTAAAAACAAGACAAAAGGTCCCAAATAGAGTCACTTATGCCAACCCCCACATCACCAAACCTAGACTTAACTTAATTCCAGTTTTGTCCTCTCCCAGAAATGAATCTTAAACCAGTCAATAAGAAATCACCTGGTCAATACTAATGAGGTAACCAACTTGACAGACTCTTGCTATCCCCTAAAGAAAAGTGATCTTGCCACAATCCATCCACTTTTTGTTAGTATAACTCCCTTGTCCCTCTTACTCTCTTCGGGTCTATAAGCCTTTTATTTTGTACAGCTTTTCTGAACCCTTTTTTATCTGCTATGTGGAATGCTGCCCAATTCATGTATCACTGAATAAAGCCAATAAGATCTTTAGCATTTACTCATTTGAATTAAAAAAAATTTTTTTTAACGTTAATTCATTTTTGAGAGACAGAGAGAGACAGAACGTGAGTGGGGAGAGGCAGAGAGCGAGGGAGTCACAGAATCTGAAACAGGCTCCAGGCTCTGAGCTATCATGTGGGGCTCGAACCCATGAACCACAAGATCATGACCTGAGCTGAAGTCAGAGGCTTAACCAACTGAGCCATCCAGGTGCCCCTCAGATTGTTCTTTAACATTACAAATTACCTAAGGCAGGAAACTCAGCTTGTCAATACCTATATAAGGTGGTAGAAAAATGGACTTAAGGGAAGAAACAGATGATATTTAATGAAGGAAATGGAATTAAAAGCCAGTGGGCATTTGTTTTCCCTTATTCATGTTCCTTACATGTAGACAGGAAAATAGCTCACGGGGAAGTTCACCCCCTTGCTTTTTTTCTTGAATTTTCTTTTAGTTGCCCATGTAAGAATGGGAAAGCACTGACTCTCATCCAAGAAGCTCTGTTGTTTTTTATCCCTGAAGCAAAACTCACCAACAATCTGAAATGGTTTAACACCCCTTGTTGGTATTATTTGGGTATTTCTCAGAATGCTAATGAACAATTCATGCTTGACACTTTAGACAAACACAATCTGGTAGAGTTATCTGGCTGTTATGTACACTTGCTAATGATTGACTCACTCTGGCTTTTATGTTCTGGAGTCCAACCCACCATGCTGTCAGGGGTGGGGCTGAAAAGCAAGTAACTAGCTCATCATAAGGTAAAACATGTAAGCTTGGGTTTAAACTGGTGGCTGCTTAGGCACTACTTAGCACAAGACTAAATGGAACAAAATAAAGTCTGGCCATGTTCATTGGGGCCACCCTTGTGATGGTGTGCAAGTATTTACCAGACACTCTTTGTACGGATCACTGTGTTAAATACATTGCCAGGCAAGGTAAACAGACATAGTCCTTGACCTTCTGAGGTTTTTTTTTTTTTAATTTTTTTTTTCCAACGTTTTTTTATTTATTTTTGGGACAGAGAGAGACAGAGCATGAACGGGGGAGGGGCAGAGAGAGAGGGAGACACAGAATCGGAAGCAGGCTCCAGACTCCGAGCCATCAGCCCAGAGCCCGACGCGGGGCTCGAACTCACGGACCGCGAGATCGTGACCTGGCTGAAGTCGGACACTTAACCGACTGCGCCACCCAGGCGCCCCGACCTTCTGAGGTTTTATAACCAAAAAGGATTGGGGCAGTGGAGATAAACATATTAGTGATAAAAAGCAAATATATTGTGTTCATGCTTGTTGTAGGGCTCAGCAGATAGAGAAACACTTTCAACACGAATCAATCGCCTAAAGACAGAAGTTTACAAGAGCCTGAAGTCCGGGGTTGCATAAGCTTTCCCTTCTCTCTCTCTTTAAAAAAAAAATAATAATAATAATGTTTACTTATTTTTGAGAGAGACAGAGACAGAACCCGAGTGGGGTAGGGGCAGAAGAGAGGGAGACACAGAATCTGAAGCAGGCTCCAGTCTCTGAGCTGTCAGCACAGAGCGTGACGGGAGGGGCTGGAACTCAACGAGCTGTGAGATCATGACCTGAGCTGAAGTTGGATGCTCAACGGACTGAGCCACTCAGGTGCCCCTGTTCTCTCTCTCTTTTAAAGACTTTGGTTTAAATAAGACAGATATCTGGCCTAAATAATATTAAGTTATGTTAGTTAACATAGTAAATAAATAAATAATAGTCTGATAGATAACTTGTAGACATAGTATCTCCCAATCAAGTGTATTAGCATATTAAATTGTTGAATGCTTTTTTATTTTATCACAGATAGTGCTTTGGTTGGAACGATGGAGTGAAACCCTCACAGCATTTCGAGTTTAGTAAATCTCATTACTAGTGGGAACGACTATCGTCAATTATTCCAAAGGAGACCCAGTAAATTCCTCTAGCTACTCCTTTCCTAAAACTTGGTCGCAATGCTTTTAAATGAAAAAGAAAGGTGCTTTGTCTCTAAAGCCATTTGCTTTTTACTATAGTAGTACAATTTACATTGTTCAGGCATTTGTGGAATGTAAACTCTGTAGCAATTCATTTATAGTTTGCAAGCTATAAACAGGCTGTTGACAGCAATTTTTGTGGCACTGGGTATGTGAAATATACATATAAAATTAGAAGATATGGTGCGCCTGGGTGGCTCCGTCGGTTGAGCGTCCGACTTTGGCTCAGGTCATGATCTCGCGGTTCGTGGGTTCGAGCCCCGCATCGGGCTCTGTGCTGATGGCTCAGAGCCTGGAGCCTGCTTCGGATTCTGTGTTTTCCTCTCTCTCTGCCCCTCCCCCACTCACACTCTCTCTCTCAAAAAGAAATAAACACTAAAAAAATAAAAAAATAATAAAAATAAAAAATTAGAAGATATTAATATTGTTGGGCGCAGGGGTGGCTCAGCCAGTTAGGCCTCCGACTTCGGCTCAGGTCATGATCTCGGGGTTCGTGAGTTCGAGCCCCACGTCAGGCTCTGTGCTGATAGCTCAGAGCCTGGAACCTGCTTTGGATTCTGTGTCTCCTCTCTGCTCCTCCTCAGCTCACACTCTGTCTCTCTCTCTCTGTCTCAAATAAATAAAAATTAAAAAAAGAGAAGATATTAATATTGTTCAAACTGTAGTGTAAATTTATTTAGATTTTAATGTCTTCATGTGCCATTGTAGTAATTTGACCCTACTGTTAAAACCCAGTGAATCTATTGTAAGGGATGTCAACAGCTTTTTATCAACTCTGTTTCAGATGAGGAAACTGTAGCCTGCAAAATTAAGGCAGAGTGCTTGGTGCAGAGTATAAAAAGCACTTACCAATGAAATTTAGTCTAAACTAAATCTAGTTTAGTAGAGTCAAGTAGAGAACCAACCCTTAAATCCTAGCCCTTATAAACCCCTGCTGAACCCTCTAGTGTTAAAAAATATTCTGAGCAAATAGCAAACATCACTCCATTTTTCTAAAGTATTCTTCAAAGCTTTTCTTTACTTAAGGAAAGACACAACAATATTTTGTGTATGTATAACACTCCCTCAATCCTTTATGAGTAAAATTAATCTCCCTTCACAGGTCAACAGCCGAGATTGAGAGAAAGTTGTTCGCTGAAGTTTTCACAGCTGATAGAGAAGACAGACAATATCACCACCATATTTAGTTATCATTATAGAGAGGTTGCTGATTTTCATTAGATTGCAGTCTTAAGTGGAGGCATTTGCTGGTGGGATAAAGCCACTTGAGACAGTTCAAGAAAGTATGGTAGGACTGAAGGGATTCCCAGCTGCCTCTTTGAACAGGGATTTCTGCAAGCTTCTCAGGCTTTGGCATATCAAATGGCACCCAAGTGCATAGTCTCCATCCAGGTATAGAAATGAGAGTATGGGTAATCCTTAAGCTCTACTGTAGAATCAGATGGACACATTAGTTCATTTATATTATTCCTTGATTATGGGTTCACTTCAAAATAAAAATATTTAACCTGAAGAAAATAAGTTGAATATTGAATGGACTATCATATAAGACATTATAGCTCTTTCTGTATCTCTCTCTCTCTATATAGATATATATAGATCTATCTATCTATCTATCTATGCTTGGATATTCCCAGCATCTAATGCTTTTTGAGATTGTCTCTGTCCAGGTCAAAAAAAGTAAAAAAGATAGCTCTTAATGATCACAACTGCTGGATTTTTAAATTACTAGTGGTCTAGAAATAACTGGTGAACTCTTCTTGCAAGTGGTTCTGTCAGTATTTTCCAAATGAAAAGTTGTTCATTGGACCAACATGTCACAAAACAGTTATAGGATTTAGGCTTGGTAAAGTGTCTAACTTTCAAAGATTGTTATTCAAGAAATTTTAGGAGATAGCTGTGAAAGTTTGGAAATAATTGGGAATGTTCTAATTTAGAGCCTGTTCAAAAGAAACATGGTACCCATGAGCTGAGATGGCAAATCTTCTCACTTAGTTGGAAACAATGTGAACTAAATGCATTCCAGAGAGGATATTCACAGAGACACCTTCTTCCTTGTTCTGCCTACTTTTGAGTCTCTACAGGATACTTCAAAAGGCTCTAAAATGATTTTCTCATCTAATCTCTAGAGTTTACCAGTCATTGCTGGAGCTTCTGGTCTGGTGAGAGTTAAAAAAAAAAAAAAAAGTTATGCAGGACCAAGGGGGTAGGGGGTTGTCGGGAACAGTGTCGACTCACAATAGAACATTGGTCTCACAATAGGAATGCTGCGATAGAACAGTAACGTAACCCCAGCCACTGGTCTATACCAGGAATCTGCCTCCATCAGTCTTGAATTCTACCCTGTTCATCTTTTTAAGTCACATGGATGTTAGAATTTTTTTTTTTTCTTTTTGGCTATTTTCTAGATTCCCTAGATTTGGGCTCTTTCACTTCCGTCCCCATCCAGCTTTGATATTTTTGTGTGTTTGGCATGCCCTCTTCCAATAAGCTCCAATAATGTGAAAGAGAAGGCCAGTGGTGGTTCTCTGGGGTTCCCCTCCCCATCTCCTCCCTTTCTTTTTGGTCATTTCTTTTCTCCAAAGAGATGGAAGAGGGAGGGAGGGGGAGAGAGAGAGAGATTAAGGTGTAAGCTGGCTAGATAAGCCTGTGACCGGTTTTATTACCAGCTCTGAATGAGGGCACAGGATCTAAAGGCAGCCCTGCTTTATTAGAGCCGGAGCAAGGTTGGTGGGAGACCTGATGTAATTGTGTGCCACTCTAAGAAAGGGTGTTTCAGCAATTACCCATTAACTGTGTTCACTGAGTAGAAGGTAGTAGATTAAAAAATGCAGATGTTTCCACAGTCTAGTAGAATGAGAACCACTCTTGATCCTGTCAAAAGAACATTTTGCATCAAAGGGGCTTCACGGGAGCCAAAGAAAGAGTTTTGTGGTTGCGTGCTTTGGTGTGGCCTTTTAATCATTAAACCCTTTTATAGTGGTGAAATGAACATCCATTGTCACGGCCACACCAATGAGGCCATCCAACTTGGAGGAAAGGGACGGCTTTGCTATGGGGGGGGAGGGCACTAAAAGAAGGGAACAGGCAGGCAGCCCTGTGGCGCTCACAAGGTCACAGCGGAAGTACATTGGAAAGCGAGAAAAGGCAGCCCAGGTTAGTTTGTTCGCGTTGTTTTCCTGGCAACACCCTCTTACCAACCCAACACTGTGAACAAGAGTATTTTACAGATGGTCGTTTCCCCTCTTTGGTTTCCACGCACTGTTTTACTGTATCAGTTTAGTTTTTACTGTTCTTACTTAGGAAAGTTGGTGGGAAATGGCATTTTATTCTTAATCACTTTTCTACAGCTATGATGGGGCCATTCGCATGACCAGGAGGGCAGCATTGCACTGTTCCCTTTCCTGAAGTTAGCCAAGCTACCTGGTCTGTCGCCAGGAGGTGACATTTATGAAGACACTGCCTCTGACTCCATTCCTGGAAAGAAACCTGCATGTTGTCTGACCTCATAATTGTTGGTTCACAGCCATTTTTCTTTTCTTGAACGTTTCCCATGACTTGGAAGTTTCACTGTTCTTTTCTCCTACAACTTTCTATCAAGACAAATTCTGCATCTTTTAACACAGACGTTTTTCTTGGCTCTCTTCCCCAGTCGAAACTGTGCACCCGTTAAACACCAACTCCCTTCTCCCATTGCCCCCAGCAGTGGCCATTCTACTTTCTGCCTTCACGAATCTCATGACTGCAGGTACCTCATGTAAGTGCGAGGTCAGGAGAAAGTGAGAAGAGAATGGGAGAGAAATGCTGACCAACTCAAGTTCACAGAATTTGGTTAGCCATTTGGGTTGAAGGCTTTCTTCTTGTCCCCAGCGGGAAGAAGTTGGGAATGACTATCAGAAATGTTCTGCAATGACTAACCTTGTTGCCTAGTCGGTGACATCACCAGGGACCAGCACAGTGCAGCCTCCCTGGAGAAGAGCACCCCACCACACTCAGATTTTCTTTTTTTTTTTTTTAATTTTTTAGAATGTTTTATTTATTTTTGAGACAGAGAGAGACAGAACATGAGCAGGGGAGGGGCAGAGAGAGAGCGAGACACAGAATCCGAAGCAGGCTCCAGACTCTGAGCTGTCAGCACAAAGCCCGACCCAGGGCTCCAACTCACGAACCGTGAGATCGTGACCTGAGCCGAAGTCGGACGCTCAACGGAGTGAGCCACCCAGGCGTCCCGCACACTCAGATTTTCTTAACCCCTAGTCTATTCTTTCTCTACTCTCTTCAGATCCCCAACACTTTCTTCTCATCCTTACTCCCAGCTTATGTCACTGACATAAAGGGAAGAACTCAGAAAAGAACGCCCAAAAGCTCCCATCATGAAATCTACCCTTTTTCTTGCCTCTGGGCTCTGGGCCCACAACTCTACCCTTGACCCTCTTGTGACTGAGGGTAAACTCTCTCTGTTCCCACCTGGAGACCAACCCCACTACAGGGGCACAGCCCCCATCTCATCTTGCCTACACAGGAAATTACTCTTCAGTCTGCTACCCTCACCCCTACCCCTTGATTTCCTTTCTACTGAATCACTCTGTGAGCATGCAAGCATGTTATTTTTTCTCCTTTCTCAAGAAATAATTCTGTTTTGAGTCACACTCCCTCCTTGGGTTATTGCCAGAATTTTCATTTCTTTGATAGCAAAAATACTTGTAAGAGTGAACTGTAGTTACTGTACTCACTTTCTATCCTCTTACATTGATATCTTTCTTGAACACATGCCGGTCAGGTTTTTAGAATTTCACCAAAACTACACTTCTATTGATAAATCCAATAGTACATTCTCAATTTTACCTTATCTGATCCCATAAGCAGCCTTTGACTAAGATCATCACCCTCCCTTCACGGAACCTTCTGTACGTGGTTTCCAGGACACCACACTCTCCTGGTTTTCCTCCCACCTCACTCGTTGCTCCTTCTCAGATCATTCTTCTGGTTCCTCTTCACCATCACCCTCTCTGAAATTTGGAGCACCCTGACCTCTTCCTTGGCCTACTCCTGTAGTCTACTGGAGCTCATTCCCTCATTGAACTCATCCTGTCTCTGGCCTCTCACGTCCAACTGCCTATTTGACATCCCTGCCCCCCCACCCCATGTATGTAATAGACATTGCTAATCTAATATGCACCACACATAATTTTTAAATTCAACTCTAAACCCGCTCACTCTTTTCTCAACCATGGACTTCTTAATTAGGGGAAATGGCTATTTCTCTAATGATAGAAACTTTACTCTTCTAGTTACTTAGCCTCAGAACTTGGAGGCATTGATGATTTCTGTCTTCCTTGCTGGTCTTACATTCAATTCCTTAGTAAATCACGTAAGCTCCACTTGAATACAGCCAGAATGTGACCACTTTGCGTCACTTCCCTCTCACTACGTTGCTGCAAGCCACCATTTCTCCCCTGGACTATTTAATCGCAACACAGCAGTCACAGTGATCCTGCTAAAATATAAGTAATGAGCTCTCTGCATCCAAAACTTGCACCATTACATATGTGTTTCTTTTTATGTAGATTATGTTTTAATAAAGAGATTTACAAATTCCTTTAGTGGCTCCCACTTAAAGGGAGTTCAGTTGATTAATTGATTAACAAATAGATTCAGATTCAAAACAATTTGTTTACAACCCGATGTATCTCTACTCTATCTCTGGCGTTTATCTCCTACTAACTCTCGTCCTCATTCATTCAGCCCAGGACACATCGGCCTCCTTGCTGTTTCTAGATTGTACCAGGTACACTTCTGCCTCAGGGCTCTTAATCTTGCAGTTCTCTTTGCTTCATAGTGCTTTTCTCCCAGATACCTGCATTGTTGGTTTTCAAGCTTTCTTCAGATCTTTATTAAAAACTCATCTCGGGGCACCTGGGTGGCACAGTGGTTAAGCATTCAACTTCTGCTCAGGTCATGATATCGAGGTTTGTGAGCTCGAGCCCTGCTTTGGGTTCCTCCCTCTCTCTCCCTCTCTCTCCCTCTCTCTTTGCCCCTTGTCACTCGCACTCTCTCTCAAAAATAAAAACAAAAAACAAAAGGGACACCTGGGTGGCTCAGTTGGTTGAGCATCCGACTTAAGCTCAGCTCATGATCTTGTGGTTCTTGAGTTCAAGCCCCACATCGGCTGGCTGCTGTCAGTACAAAGCCTGCTTCAGATCTTCTGTTCCTCTCCCTCTGCCCCTTCCTTGCTTGTGTTCTCTCAAAACAAAGCAAAGAAAAGCAAAGCAAAACAGAACAAAACAAAACAAAAAAAGAAACTCATCTTCTCATTGAGATCTACTTTGGCCACCCCATTGGCCAAAGTAGATCTGCTATTGCCTGAATGTTTGTGTCTCCTCAAATTCAAATGTTGAAACCTAATTCAGGATGTGATGGTATTTGGAGGTGAGGCCTGTGGGAAGTGATCAGTCATAATGCTGGAGCCCTCATGACTCGGATTGGTGTCCTTATAAAGGAGACCCCAGAGAGCTCCCTCATATCTTCCACCATGTGAGGACTCTCAGAAGTCAGCTGTCGATGAACTAGGAAGGGATTCTCACCAGATATTGAACATGCCAGCACCTTCATCTTGGGCATCCCAGCCCTTAGACTTAGGAGGAGGAAATATCTGTTGTTTATATGTCTCCCAGTCTATGATATTCTCTTAGAGCAGTCCAATGAACTAAGATACTTTCCTCCCTGATGTTTTGTATTTTCCTTCTCTGATTGTTTTCTCCTTTACACTTATGATGATTCTGTAGAGTACAAACATCCTTATTTATCTGCTTCATAACCATCTCCCCTACGGAAATGCCTTCAGAGTGAAGGCAGAAATTTTTGGCTATCTCCTTCCCTGCTGTATCCTCAGCATCAAATATTTATGACAACGGGTGCTCATTTATAAAGTGCTTAATCACTGGCCAGTTTACCAGTCACTTTTAAACACCACTTCAGATTCTCCAGTCCCGACTTGCCTCGTGTTCTAGTTGCTACAGCATCCCCACGTATATGTGGGCTCTGATTTCACACTTGTGCAACCTAACAGTGCCTCACCTCACATCTGGTCTCATGCACCTCTTGCTTTCCAGCCCAGGGTTCCCCTCTTACTCCAAAGTGTGAGTCACCCTGATACCTTGCTTGGTGCTCATGCATGCACCATCCTTGAAGACATTCTTTAAGCAGTGGGAGATACAAGCCATCAGGTTAGTCCCCTCCTTTTTCTCCCCAGGCCAGACTGTCTACATGTAGGTTATATAGCTTCTCAAAGGATGATCCCATGAGGCCAAGCAGTTAGTCACACTCAGCGTTGGGCAACTCAATAGTGCAGCCTTGTATTCTGCTTCCCTGTGATTGAATTCCCTAATACAGTTATTGGCACAAATGCTTTACTTCAACCTCTTCTCTTTGGGTAAGCCCAAATTAAAAGACTTGGTGGCAGGAGTGACTCTAGAAAACAGACGTGCACAGTGACATATTGAGCTGGATTGTTTACCAGGCCGACAGCAATAACGACCTCTTTTTTGGGGTTACTTGAGGTAGTGATAACACCTGGCAATAATTAAAGCTTTCCTCTGTAGTTAATTAGGATGAGGTACGGATGGGAGGTGATGGGTTGAGATACGCACTGGCTTTAGAATTCGATTACATGGAATAATGCTAATTACATGAATTGTGGAATGAGCTGGCTTTTGTTCACATCACTTGTAGCCTTGAAAAAAGAAAATGATGGTCTCAGAGCAGCTACTGCCAACTCCAAGCTTGACATGAGATCCAGAAGACATCTATGGAAGCATTTAAGGAGACACTCATTTGCTTCAGTAACAGAGATGGTTGTGGTGACAATGAAGCCTAGGTTATAATTTTAATGGTGCTAGAGCTGCAGAGAAGACATAAAGTGCAGCCTTGACCGATTTCCTATGTCAAAGTTGGAGTCTTTATAAAAAAAAAAAACAATGGGGCCTTGAAATCTTGAATAAGGACATTGAATTAGACAAGCCTGAAAATAAGAACCTTCTAGTTTCCTCTGTAACTTCAAAGCTGCTTCTTGCTTGGATGCAAAACACTGGACTTGACACCTTAGAAGTACCTTGTAAAATAGCTCTTGATCTTCTCAAGATCTTGACTTGCCACACCACTCATTGCTTTCAGATCCATAACGAGGGCCACGTCTCCATATGGCCTGTGTATACCGGGTCAGTACTTACTCAAAAAGGAAACAGCTTATATAGCAAAGGAATGGAAAGATTTGGCTAATACCTGTAAACCCTGGGGGACTCCAAGTCAGAAGGGATCTTGAGGGTGCTGAACCAAGAAAATGAGGGAGGACACTGTATAAGGCCAGAAGGTGAAAATTTATTAACATGAAGTAACCCACGACTCAAGTTTCAATATTTTTTAGAGGCATGAAGCTGACTCTAATAACTTGCTGGATTAAATTCTTGAAGTTTAGACAAAATAAAAATGTGCTGTAAATGAAGAAGAGATGCTTAAACTTTCTTATAGTCTTAAAAAAAATTTTTTTAAGTTTATTTATTTTGACACACACAGAGAGAGAGAGAGAGAGAGAGAGAGAGAGAGAGACAGAGTGGGAGTGAAGGAGGGCAGAGTGAGAGGGAGACACAGAATCTGAAGCAGCCTCCAGGCTCTGAGCTGTCAGCACGGAGCCTGATGTGGGGCTCGAACCCGCAAACCCCCAAGATCATGACCTGAGCAGAAGTCAGACACTTAACCAACTAAGCCACTCAGGCACCCCTAAACTTCCTTATAGTCCTATAGTAATGAGGATGGATCAGAAGAATGAAAGAGGCAGATATGTCAAAATGGATTTATTACATATGACCTGAGAATTCATCACTCAACTGTTCCTTAGAAGAGCCCGAAATATATTCCCTTTCCTAAAGCAATAAGGAATGTGCTGATGGGGGGAATGCTGACAACTTTGAGAAGCTCATTGATGCCTCTCATCTGTAGGACACGGCGGATAGCAGGAGTGGGAATGGACTCTCTATTAACAGTGGGCATGACAGACACTAGCGTGCCAGAGACCGGTGACAACACTTAATCATCAGAGGATGAGGAAAGGTGGATATAATCACCACAGTATGTAGGAAGACTGGAGTGAAAATTAGGTATTCTTACCCAAAGGGAACAACAGCCATGAGTAATAGATCATGGTGTTTCTAAGAATGAGATAGATAGGATGCTGAGTAGGGTGTTGCTTGACTTGGAAAAATGAGAGAGATAGAGACAGAAGTAGAGATAGACATAGACATAGGCATAGACATATAGATGCAACAGAAGAAACAAGGAGATGTCAGACATAGAATGGAAAACTGAAATCCCTCACCAATTTTCCAGGTATGAACTAGTTCTCAGATCCAGACCTCATCAATTGAAAAGGCATCTGGGTCCCTTTAAGGAAGAGCCTTGCAATGCTTCTATGCAAGCATATATGGTAAATATTGTCCTGATCTTTTTGTCAGAGTAACTGGATATTGAAGAAAAAGGGAATCCTCACATTTTCAAGGATTTCTCCTTGTTATATAGTGTCAGAAAAATTAGCTGAATCAACGGTGACCTACAGCTCTATGGAAAGCAGAACTTGTGCACAATAAACTTGTATATTTACTTGAGGAACTTTCTAAGAAAATGTTAAACATGCAGCTTCATTTCTTCTTGCTTCTTATTGTAAAGTGCAAGGAGAAAAAGATAAATTGAGGGAAGAACTGTCCAACAAAAAGAAACAAGGACTGTATGCTAAAATTAGGAGATTTACTGCTAGAAAAGCACGCTCTGCTGTGGAAGCTAAGTGTGGTGTTGGACAATCATTAGCTGGTTCTTTGAAAGGGTCACAAGTTCAGAGCATTTCCTCACACACAGGATTCTTGGAGAGATTACGTGTCCATGGGCCCAGAGGGTAGATCTGCAGATACAGAGTCTGGATCCACGGACATTGAGGAGATCTGGGGCACAAAGGGTTATACCCAGATCTTGAAACGTGGTGGTATTTGCCCTGCTGGATTTAAACCTTTCTTGAGACCAATGACTCCCTTCTTTCTTACATTTTCTCCCTTTTGTAATAAGAAAATCCACCGCTGATACCTTATGTCTCTCCCACCATCATGTTTTGGAAGCAGATTATTTGTTTCACGTTTTCTAGTCCACATTTGGAGAGCAATGTGACTCCAGGATAGATCATACCTAGGCTCTCACCTATGGATTTAAATGATGAGATCTGGGACTTTCAAGGTGATGATACTTAGATGAGGTTTTTGGCTTAGGTAGATGCTGTAAAGGTTGAAAACTTTCATGGATTTGAGGGTGGCAGAGATGTATTTTTCATGAGGGATAGACATGAAACTTTGGGGGCGCCCAGAGATGATATCAAGTCCTAATCCCTGAAAACGTTGTCTTATGAGAAAACGGAAAAAAAAAAAGGAAAATTAAAAGAAGAAAAAAGAAAAGGAAAGGAACATTAGCAGATGTGACTAAGTTAAAGTTGTTGACGTAGGAAGATTATCCTAGATTATTTGGGTAGCCTCCAAATCGAATCTCAAGAGAAAGTAGAGGGAAATTACATTCAGGAAAGAAGACAATTGATTACAGAGGCAGGGACTGGAATGAAGTAACCACTGGTCAAGCAATGTTTGCAAACATCTTGTCCCCTTCAAAGCTCAAATAGATCATAGCAAATGATGGTGGATTGCTTTGGGTGGTAACCCCAATTGCAGCTGCCATTCCAAACATAATGTTTTTACAGCAGTAGATCAACACAGCTTATTGATCTGCTAAAAGCATTACTTTTAGCTCTATCAGTAGGGAAACCCAAAAGAAATTGGCCCTTTCTTGGCAATGACAGTATTGTATGTTCACTCTCTTTTCCCAGGGCTATGCTAATTCTCCGGCTTGCTGTTATGATTTAGTCTTCAGGGACCCTCCTCCTTCACAGTCCACATAATATCATGCTGGCCCATTATATTGATGACATATTACAAATTGGACCTGTTAGGAAGGAAGGGGTTAATACCATGGCTATGAAAGTAAAGTGCTACAAGACAGAAGATAAATCCAATGAAGATTCAGGAACTTGACACATATTATGTTTAGTGGTCTAGGGGTCTTAGCCATGCTAGGACAATTCCTCTAAAAAAGAAGATTGTACTTACGTGATGTACATCTTTACATTTTAGAGGCAGTAAATCCCGTTTTGGGAATATGGTTGGCTCACATTAAATTTCTTCATATTAAACTGCTTCTTGGAAAAAAAATCTAACAATACTTAATGGTAGGCAATGTAAGATATTAGTCTCTTATATATTGCCGATGAGAGCATAAATCAATACAGGATTCAGAAAGCTATTTGCCTTTATTTTATAAAGTTGAAATTCACATGTCCTTTGACATGGCATTTTCTCTTCTAGTAAGTTGTCATGCACACCTGGAAACACATAGAAAATGTTTTGAGCACTATTCATAATGACAAAGCAAAGAGATTATACAATTGAATAGTGGCATATTTATACCATGTAATGTATAAATCAAATTAATGAATTTCTACATTGCAGTACTATGGATAAATTTAAACAAGATAACATGGAATGAAAAAGTAGCTTTCCAGAGATGACACACAGCGTGATAAAGTTAAGAAATATACTTTTTAGGACTACAAAGAGACATGATATGATTAGGAGAACGGTGAGGATGATGGTGATGATAGAAATATGGTATGGTTCTTAAAATCACTCAAGATTCAGGGTCGTGGTTGACATGCCTTGAGGGAGACAGAAGGATAGGATGAAGAACTACATCGGCAATAGAAGATTGGTATGGAATTCTAGTTCCAGTGTTGGGTGGTAAGTTCACGCTACTTATTATATTATTTTTTTAATTAAAAAACTTTTTTAATGTTTATTTTTGAGAGAGAAAGAGAGAGGGAGGGAGGGAGAGAGAGAGAGAATGAGCTGGGAAGGGGTAGAGAGAGACAGAGACGCAGAATCCAAAGTAGGCTTCAGGCTCTGAGCTGTCAGCACAGAGCCTGATGCGGGGCTCGAACTCACAGACCACGAGATCATGACCTGAGCCGAAGTCGGACACTTAATCAACTGAGCCATCCGGGCACCTCACTGCTTATTATGTTATTAAATACAAATACACAAATATATAAATAAAGGAGAACCTTGCCTGGGTCAATGATGAGAATATGTTATGAACCAAATATTGTGATCAGTCCAGTTCTACATGAAACAAAATCATTTCTTTGGATTAAGCTGTTGTGTCTATAGAAACTCTCACCGAAAACTAAGGAATCTGAGACCTCTTTAGGCTATTATCTTCCTCCTAACACAAAAGCATATGTAGATTTATATATTCTCCCACAGAATAGGATCCTGAAAGACGGAGACACTAGGTAAGTGCAATTTGGTGAGCAAGAAGGCTAGAGAGTTTGAGTCAGGGAGGAGCCAATGGAAAGACACAGGGGAGAAGTTTCTGTGGAGGAAAAAGAGGAGGGGTTATTGAGGGAAAGGAAGGAGATTGTAGAAAGAGCGTGCAAGATTATCTTTCCTTTCTTTCAAATAGTATCCGTAGCCAGCTTTGTCCCAATGCGTTTAGATTTCAGCCAATTAAATAATTGACTGAATAATAAATAAATAAAAAATAAATAAATAAACAAATAAATAATTGACGCCATATAGGAAGAGTTCACAATCTAAACAACGCATCGTTCTAAGATTCCAGAGTTTGAACTGAATTATGTCGAGCACATATTAGGACTCTACATTTCACCTACGACACTTAGGACAGAAGACAGATGAATGTTATGTATTCCACAGAGAAAACGCTACCCAGTTTGTTGACAGGAGTTGTTCTTTGCCTCTGAAAGATGAGGGAACACGTCTGTGTATTTGTCTCCTGAACTTTAATTTCAATAATCAGACTAAAAAAAAAAAAAAATTAAAGGCTCAGTTGGAACAAGTTTTCTTTTCACGTCTCCTCAAAATTAATATTCTAATTCTTGATGGCACAGACTTTCCTGTAGTCTTTTTATCCTTTTTTTTTTTTTCTTTCATGTATTATTCAAAGTTGGGAATAGATCACTGTCCATTAAGTAGATTCTGGAGAGCGAAATCTCCACCAACCATAAAAATTTTGTCTTCCCCATACTAAATCAAAGGTTTGGAGGACTATGTATCATTTTAAAAGAACCAAAACCTAGCATTCAAAATAAAACAAGCAGTAAAAACACTCCCCCCAAACATGCTGTTGTGAAACAGTCTTAGACCATATTCACATTAAAGAAATAAAAATATCAACGTAGGTTAAGAAATAGAGTGTTTACGTCTGGGGCATGTTTAGAACAGTCAATAAATAGGCTTTTCTGAAGCCTTTGAGAATTTGGTTCTTTTTGTAGCAGGACTGTGCACCCCATACAACATTCCTCTTCGACCTGTAGAAATCCGAACAAAAGGATGAAATCCCTTTACTTGTTGCACTTTATTTTCTTGTCGCAGTTAAAGCAATATTTATTTTCCTCCTCCCTGCTTCTTACGGGCCTATAGTAAATCAAAAAAGTAAACTCTCAGGTTCATTGTGTGAGGGGCTTACTGCTAGGCTTCTACAGTTGCCACAGTAACTAATTAGAAATTTGCATCTCTAAGAGAATTATTTAATGCTGATGTGTAAGCCCTTTTATTCTTTGGAGCTTGGCCTTTTGCTAGGAAGCTCCTGGTAGATGTTGGGCCTCGAGGTCATACTGTACAAGCTCTGAACGTAGGTGGCCCTGGTTTCCCCTTTTTATCTGGATGATTCATACCCAGTGAAGAAAATGTCTTGCCAGGTCTTTGTTGAATGGTGGGCATCTGAAAAGCGACACTTGATTCATTTAGACACCATTTGTTTTAACCTGTAACTTCTTCCCCATTGCTCATTAGCTAACTCTTGTGTAATTGAGTCATGCATGTTAAACCAGTAGAGTTGAGTTATGCCAACCAACCCGCCGACAAGAATCCCTCATTAGATTTGTCCTGAAGCCTACCAAGAGAGTGTTGCTGAAATGCAACACATTTTGCAGACTTGGACAACGGGTTGTAGTAATATGAAGATGAACGTATGTTCATATGAATACGAACATTTTTTTCCCTGAAGAGCTGATTCTTTTCAAAGGTTTCAACCTCGTGTTCCCCCAGTGTAGAAAGAAAAGAGAAGCCCCCCTGTGCTACAAAGACACAGTCCAAACGGAAGGGGCTGGGGCCTCCTGGACAACTTGTCCTGAATCCCAGAAGTTTCCTACTGCATTTAGAGATGTCGTTCGGTGCTGATGGTACATGAGGGAGATAGAAACACGGACGTAAGGTGGAGAGATGGGATCAGTTCTCCCAATCTCTGACCAAACTAGTCCTACCAAAGTGGGGTAGCCCCTGACTTTATTGCAGCCAAAGGTCAAAACAAACATACGTTCCAAGACAATGACCTAGCCTGTGATCAAGAGTATATTCAGCACACTATGTTCAACGCGACATTATTTGCAATAAGCAAAAGCTGGAAGCGATCCAAATGTCCGTTGATGGATAAACGGGCAAACCAAATGCGTAAATACAAACCAGAAAATCTTGTTCAGCCTTTAAAAGGGAGGAAATTCTGACACAACTTACAATGTGAATGGACCATAAGGACATTACGCTAAGGAAAATTAGACAGTCACGAAAGGACAAATACTGCATGAGTCCGCTTACGTGATCTATCTAGATGCTATGGACTGAATGTTTGCATTCCTCCACCCCAAGTTCATATGCTGAAACCTAATTCTAAATGACATGGTATTTGGAGGGGAGGTCTTCGGGAAGGAAATACGTCATAAGGATGGAGCTCAGGACTAGGAGTAGTATCCTTATAAAGGAGACTCCAGAGCGATCCCTCATCTTTCCATTACCTAAAGACACAGTGAGAAGCTGGCTGCCTATGAACCAAGAAGGGGGCTCTCGCCAGACACTGAATCTGCTGGCACCTTAATCTTGGAATTCCTGCCCGCAGAACTGTAAGAAATAAATGTCTGTTGTTTACACGACACTCAGTCTATGGTATTTGTTTTAGCAATTTGAACTAAGACTCTAGACAAGTCAACTTTACGGAAATACAATAAAATGGTGGTTACCAGGGGCTAGGAATGGGGGTGGGGGGTGGGAAATGGGAAGTTGCTGTTTAATAGGCATAGAGTTTCATTTTTATAAGATGAAGGAGTTCTGGGGATTGGTTGTGCAGCAATATGAATCCACTTAACATCACTGAACTGTACACTTAAAAATGGGTAAGATGGTAAATCTTATGCTATGGGTATACCACAATTAAAAAAAAGAAGACTAGATTCAATAGAAAGATGGGCAGAGCTCCCTCCTGAAGAGGATGAAAGGAAGGCGTTGACTCCTAGGGCCTCCAAAGAGAAATAGATCAGTTTCCTTAACGAGAGAGAAGGCAGAGAAGGGCCCCAAGGGTATTGGCTTTCCCTGTTGATGGGTAGAATGGGCGCCATGCTGATGGAGGCACCCACCTTGAGTCTCTGCTGTCATCACCCTGGCCATAGCACCTGTGCATCTAAGGAAATGAACATATTAAATATAATCTTGCACAGGTTCTGGAGGCAGGAAGGATTAATCCTCTGGTGAATAATTGTTTCTCGGGACGCCTGGGTGGCTCAGTTGGTTAAGCGTCTGACTTCGGCTCAGGTCACGATCTCACAGTTTGTGGGTTCGAGCCGCGCATCGAGCTCTGTGCTGATAGCTCAGAGCCTGGAGCCTGCTTCGGATTCTGTGTGTCCCTCTCTCTCTTCCCTTCCCCCGCTCGCACTGTGTGTCTCTCTCCTTCTCAAAAATGAGCGAACATGAAAAAAATTATTAAAAAAAATCATTGTTTCTGAAAACGTTCTGATCAAATACAATGTTTGTCTTTTCATTATAAGAATAAACTGAACAAAAAATACTACCATTTGAGTAATTTTCTGCATTTTTTTTCTATCTGGCTGCTACTTTTTTTTTAAATTTTTTTTTCAACGTTTATTTATTTTTGGGACAGAGAGAGACAGAGCATGAACGGGGGAGGGGCAGAGAGAGAGGGAGACACAGAATCGGAAACAGGGTCCAGGCTCTAAGCCATCAGCCCAGAGCCTGACGTGGGGCTCGAACTCACGGACCGCGAGATCGTGACCTGGCTGAAGTCGGACGCTTAACCGACTGCGCCACCCAGGCGCCCCTGGCTGCTACTTCTTATGCTTATGAAAACTATTTCTCTGTTAAGAAATTTGAATAATCTGTCAATTTTAAATGTAAAATAACCTTACCTCAATTTTGCTGCATATATAAGACATTGTCTGATGAGTGGAGAAATTATTAAGTCTTTAGTTCCAGTGGCTTTTTCTTGAAGTTAGTAGCGACAGGTATCTTTCTGAATGAGTCACTTTGAATTACTTTTTTTTTAGCCACGGCTACTTGCACAGTGCTTAGCACATTGGCATTATGCTTTAAAAAATGAATAAATTCTACCTTGTCCAGCCAAAATTATATTTATTTTTAACTGAATTCTTGCTATGAATCGGCATTTCAAATCAATTTATGTAGAACACCAATAACGTTTCCACTTAATTTTTGTGCTCATTTCTAGAACACTCAAAAGTTTGAACAGTAAGTAACTTATTAGGCTTGTTAGAACATTTTCCTAAAACGTGCAATGTTTCCATGAAAAACACAGAGATGTATTGCACATGTCTATACACACATATTTTAGTTGAAAAAAGAGTGGGAAAATCTTAAAGGCTGCTTTTAAGATGTGGCCCTCCATACTGTGCTCGGTGGAAATGTTCTAATTTCACAGCAGACCATAAGGTTGCAATTAGTGTACCCATCATGGGCTAATAAATGGGAAGCTATTCGCTCCGGAACACATCAGTTTCTCCAGGCTCAAAGTCGTTTCATTAACACCTACATGTTGAGAGCCCCTCAGGTAGGAGAAAGAAGCAAATACATGTAACTGATGTTTAAAAATGATAGCTAGGGGTGCCTGGGTGGCTCAGTTGGTTAAGTGTCCAACTTCAGCTCAGGTCATGATCTCACGCTTTGTGGGTTCGGGCACCACATCGGGCTCCGTGCTGACAGCTCCGAACCTGGAGCCTGCTTCAGATTCTGTGTCTCCCTCTCCCTCTGCCCCTCCCCGGCTTGTGCTCTCTCTCTCTCTCTCTCAGTCTCTCAAAAATAAACATTTTTTAAAAAGTTAAAAAAATAAAATAAAAATGATAGCTAAAACCCGGAATGGCAAAATCAAAAACCGCAAAAATTATGAAATATTTCACTATAAGTAAAGCCCACAGAAAAGTGTTCACATTTTTTTCTAAGGATGTTTTTCATTCATTCATTCATTCATTCATTCATTCGGTTAGTCCCCATTTACACCCATTGGAACCCTCACCATGACACCATTCGTGCCCCCACTAAGGTATCTTTCCCTCTCATGAACATATGGAATGCTTTTCCCCTTAGAGCACGTTTTCCTTTTAGAGAATTTGCCACGTTCAGTTTCATAATCTTGTTCTGTGCTAAGTTTTGTTCCTTATTGCATCATCCACAGGACCGGACACAGTTCCTTACAAGTAGAAAATGCCTGATGTCTATTTATTGGATTGTGTTTGTGTGTTAGCCTGAAATGTTTCCCTAAGCGTTTGCCGTGTTCATGGCTAGACTGCAGCCCTAACACATCTGTAATCTTTTTATTGACAATTGCTTTAACATTTTGTTTCCAGAAAATAAGGTCATTCAAAAACCGTTCTGAATTTACTATTCAGGAGCGTTGGCCAAACCATCTGGAATTGAAAGCAATAAATGGTTAGGAAGTAGATTTGAGAAAAGTGAGGAACATTCCAGCTTGGGATACGTCTGCTAGCACAGCACAGCACGGCAAAGCAAACAAAGCTGAACTAAGCCTAGATCTGTAAAAAACTACAGAGGGTACTACCTTCTATATTGCTATAGCAAATGTCTGGTGAAAAGGTGATCTGTTTGTCAGTGATTGTGGGAAAACAGGCAGCCTTATACATTACTGGTGGGAGAATAAATAGTATAATCTTTTTTTTTTCAACGTTTATTTATTTTTGTGACAGAGAGAGACCGAGCATGAACGGGGGAGGGGCAGAGAGAGAGGGAGACACAGAATCAGAAACAGGCTCCAGGCTCCGAGCCGTCAGCCCAGAGCCCGACGCGGGGCTCGAACTCCGGGACCGCGAGATCGTGACCTGGCTGAAGTCGGACGCTTAACCGACTGTGCCACCCAGGCGCCCCATAAATGGTATAATCTTTAAACCAGAGTATTTGATTCTATCCATCAAAATTACCCTTCAACCCAGCACATACCCTTCAACCCAGTGCTTCAGTTGCTAAGAATCTATCCCACAGATACACTCACTCACAGAATGTGGAATGACATACATAAAGCCCCCCATTGCTTTGTTGTTTCCAGTAGCAGAAACTGAAAATAATCTAAAAGTCTATCAGTCGGGGATTGGTTATAAATTATGTCACAGATACAGACACACAGACACACACACACACACACACACAGAGGAATATTACATAGCTGTTAAAAATAAATATTGACATTGTTAAATGTTGGCATGTGTGATTTCCAAGGTTTATTGTTAAGTAAACAAGTAAAACCACCGAGGGCAGGATCATGTACATTGTATGCTACCATTTATGTAAAAAGAAAGAAAAGATCCATATGAATCTGTTTGAATATGTCTCAAATATTTCTGAAATCAAACACAAAAAACTGGGTACGTTGGCCACCTCTGGGGAGAACTGGGTGATTGGTAAATAGGGGAAGGAGGCAAACATTTACTCTATTAACTTAAAAACAGTAATTTATTGAGGTGGAATTCACATAACATGGAATTAACCATTTTGAAGTGAATAATTCGGTGGCATTTGTGTGTTCACAATGTGTGTAATCCCTGCTTCTAACTAACTCCAAAATATGTCCATCACTCCAAAGTAAACCCCCTTACCCATTAACCAGCTCCCCCCCCCCATTCTTCTTCCCTGGCAACCACCCATCTTCTTTCTGTCTCTATGGATTTATCTATTCTGTGATATCTCGTATCAACAAATCATACACTATGTGCCCTTTGTGTCTGGCTTCTTTTACTTAGCAGAATGTTTTTGAGGTTACTTCTTTCTTTTCCTCCTTTCCTCCCTCCCTCCCTTCCTTCCTTCCTTCCTTCCTTCCTTCCTTCCTCTGTTCCTCCCTTCTTCCCTTCCCTTCCCTTCCCTTCCCTTCCCTTCCCTTCCCTCCTCTCCTCTCCTTTTCTTTTCATTTTTTGTATTTTTGAAATGTGATCATTGTTGAGGTATTATGTATTCAAAAACTAAAAAATTAAAGATACAGCTGTTTTCTTGCTGCATGCCATGAGGACAAAGAAGATCTTCAGCCTAAATCAGGAATGAATATTCTGACCAAGACTTATCAAGAAAGAGAAAAAATTTCTCATGCGACATCTCATAATCCTTTTCCAATCTGAGCCCTTTCTGATTACCATAACAATGCACTGGGGGGGGGCATTATTTGGAAGATTCAGTTTTGTGTTGAGTGACCTTTGTCATTAACTTGCAGATATTTGTCTAGAGCAATGAACTCCTATTATTTTATTGTAACCCTCAGCAGCTTGTGAAACTCTGCTGATAAGCCAAGGGCCCCTATATCCCTTGGTACCAGTGCCTAGTTCTTGGTTCCATCACCTTATATGGAGCATAGTAGATCAGGAAGATGCCACTGTCACATGGATCCCTCCTAGCAAACCATTGGGGGCTCAGATAAAGAGATTTTTGTCATAAATGAGGCAATGTGGAAATCCAGGAAAACAATGCTGAAGAAATCATAACTGAAGAGCTTTCGCTCCAAGCCCTTGCTCATTTAAATAGGGACGCCAGAATAATTCCTCAATTCCAATTGCGGACATTGTTAATACCTAGAAGATTGGAGTGGGAACACACTTTAGAAGTCATTCAGGCTGACTTTAAATTACTCATATAGGAATTTGCCCTGATAGTGACAGTTGGTCGTTGAACGGATGCTTGTATGCTTTCTGTGACAGGGAGCTCACCACCCAAAAGTTATTGCACTAGACTGATACCATTCCAGTCTGGAGTAACCAACTCATGCCAATTTGCTTGGGACTTTCCTGGTCTTAGCACTGGAAGTTCCGTATCCTGGAGAACCTCTCAGTCCAGGACTAACCGGAATGGCTGATCACTCTATTCCAGCCAAGCACAATGATGCCAGGGTAGGTATTGTGGTAGAATTAAGCTGTGACGGATGAGTTCGTTTTCCAAAGTCAGGGAGGGAGAAGAAAAGAAAGACATTAAACTCTTCATTAATCCATACAACATGATCTCTGATCAGTGTATAATTTCTAATGCATTCTTGTGCATTTCCATCATCGTTGGGGATCCCTAGTTTGGAGCCATAGTTGTTAGGAGGCGATGAGCCCTGACATTTGTTAGCAGGGTTGTAACAAGATCAAAGGCATCTTCCAGGAATATTTATCTTGAGGTAATGAGTGTGATTATCATGAGGATGCCTGGAGTCAGGAAAACCAGTGAGGAGCAAACCTGCAGTGGTTGGGCGGGGTGGGGGGGGGGCGCTGAGGGGATAAAGAGATTTGGGGAAAACAAGTAGGAACTGGGCACCATAGGGGTGCGGAGTAAGAAAGAGAGGGAGGAAATGCAGGCTACCCAAGGCACTCGTTCTCGAAGTTGGATGCATACGACAATCACCTGGGAGGGTTTTTAAAAAAATACTGATGCTTGCCCCCACTCCATGAGATTCTGATTTCATCAGCTTGTGGGGGGCTCAGATAAAGATATTTTAATAAACTCCCTTAGTGACGCTATTGTGCAGCAGGAATTGGAACCCAATTATTTAAAGCTTCCAGGGCGGTTTCTTGAGCTTTTATAGGATGTTTTTCTTCTTGAAAGGCCCAACGACACGTTTTGTTGTGGACACTTCAATACTGCATGACTGCCCGGGGTTTCAGAGAAGGTGAGGGGAGTTAGAGCTGGCTCTGGAAGAGTAAATGATTGAAAGTACTAATGATTTTTTTTAAGTTTATTTATTTATTTTGAGAGGGACAGAGACAGCACAAGTCGGGGAGAGGCAGAGAGAGAGGGAGAGAGAGAGAATCTCAAGCAGGCTCTGCACTGTGAGTGCAGAACCCGAGGTGGGGCTTGAACTTCTGAAAATGTGAGATCGTGACCTGAGCCCAAACCAAGAGCTGGCCACTCAACAACTGAGCCACTCAGACCTCCAGCACTGACTATTTATAATGTCTGGTGTCTGAGGCTCTGCTACCCTCCCCCCACAAGCGATCCAGAAATTGAACATGAAATGAGCCAATCAATTTCCATGTGTGATCTCATCGAATGCCGCCTCTTAACCATCCTCTAACGTATGATTTTATTCCCATTTACAGGTGATGACACGAGGCTTGAAGAGAGTAGGAGTAAGAGGCTGTCACTTTGCCTCTAGCCACCCGTGTATGCTCGGTCCGGTAGCCCAGGACGGCTCACAGCCAAAGGAAAGGTCCACCTCTTCAGACACCTGAACAAGTCAGCAGGCTGAGCAACTTCTCCACCAGAAAATGCTGGTTAAAGGTCTCATATTCAGCTTCTACAAAGAAGCTTCAGGCCACACAGCAAAGACATTAGTGAAATTCCATTTAGGTAGGCAAAAAGGGCTTTTTCTAGATAATCGGTTTTACATGTAAAGCCAGAGTCATCAGAGGAGATAATAACGATTTCAGATTCTAAAAGAATTTTATAACCGGAAGTTTAAAATTCTGAAAAAGAAGAATTGTGTGTGTGTGTGTGTGTGTGTCTGTATGGGGAGGGAAATTTCTCCCTTATAAAATACAATGTTAAGTATGTTAAATATCCACATGTCTCTTTTTGGCAATAGTGGCAAAGCTATTGTTTTAAGGCTGCATTTTAAAGCTGCTGTAATAAAGTTCTGGATCTGAAGGAATTTTGAAACACCGGATGGGCACAAGGCGAGCTATTAAGATAAAAGATGTGAACTTAATTAGCAAAATAACGGCCGCTGCTAAGTTACTATCGTGACTTCAGGATCCAGAGTCTTGGATTTCTCTCGTTGGTCTGTCGTGAAAAATACCGTGGAAATTTCTACAGGTGACTTTCATTTCCCGGATTATAGTATTCCGTGTCATTTCGAACATTTCCCGTTGAGCCACGATGTTCTTAAAAGCAAGCGTCCAGGTGCTAAGACGTTGTCGCTGCCGGGGAGACCTATTGCAAAACTCTGGAACCTGCCTGCCCCCTTCTCTGCAGCTGAGTCAGTTACCGTCTGTGTGCCTTTCCTGTCAAAGGCAAAGAGCTCCAGTTTGGTCTCTCCAACTTGACGCTCTTCTTCCGTGATGAGGTCGTTTTTGAGAACTTCAGGAGGCCCTAATTAACCCATGGAGGCATTGCAATACTAACGCAAGGCAAATGTAAAAGAAACAAACATTCACGGCGACCAGACAAAAGCAAACGCCAGTGCCACCCACTCTGCGCGTATAGACGAGATTATACTGCTCCTCTTTATAAATAAGGGGTTTGCAATGTGTCGTTCCTCTTCTGTAGGGGAGGGGGCTGCTTATTGATGCTGCATCTGTTTTGTCAGCGCGTCAGCTAATGGAGAAAGTTAATTGTGTTGGTTGTAAGGCCACCTGTCACACACATGCCTCATTTCCATACTAATGGTCCAGCAGCGGCAGGCAGCGCGCTCTCTGCAGTAACAGCTACTGCCTCTTTGGAAACGTGGGCCAAATGTGCCTATGCAGCAACTGTAGGCCTGTGCGCGGATGCCTCTAGTATTGTGTGGACCAGGGCTCGTATTAACCCCCTACTGGCGGCTCCGACCTGGATTTGCAGTAAAACTGGGGATGCTGTAAACGCTGCTGCGCGGGGATGAGGACCGAGTCCATGGTGACCCTGCTGGGGGAGGTAGCTTTGGGGCTGCGAGTGTTTTGGAGAAGCAATCTCCGTGTGGCCAATTCACCCCACGTTAGGAGAGCGCGCGCGGGCTGCAAACCTCCACACTCCGCTTCTCCTTTAAGAACAACCTCGAGACCATTTCATCCTGGTATTGGGTCCTTTCCCGTAAGCGTTATCACCGCCTTCCTTTGCCTTTTTAGCAATTTGCGCCCGGATCCCTAGGAAAACTGGCAGGTTTCTACCCACGCTGTCAAGGCAGAGGTCAGTTTTCGAGCTCTGGGTAATCAGTTTCCAGTTCTGTGGCCTAAATTATGGAAAGCAGCCTTGACTCCCGACTATAAAGGATTGCTCTCTGGACGGTACTGCAGGCGGCAGCACTTTTTACAAATCGTTTGAATCTCAGGCAGAGTTGAGGCACCGATGCCCTTGAGAAGAGGCTGATGAATATTTTAGTGGGAACCTATTAGAAGCAATTTGAGGGCGGGGGCTGTCCCCTCAGTGAGGCAAGCCAATAAAATTGAGAGCCATTTCTTCCCAGCTCCTAATCCCGAGGACCTAGGAAATACCAGGCCCGGTTTCTTTGGGATCCTTTTGTCTATGGCTTTCTGTGACCTTACACGGCCCACATAAAGGGATTTGGGGCTAATCGCCAAATGCTGCAGCAGTGACTGCTCTTAGATGGGGAACACATGGGCCAGGCTGCTTACATTTTTTAATGGCCAATTTTGGTGGAATTGATGATTGTTTTAGGCTGGATCGTCTCTATTCTTGTATCAACATAAATTTTAAAATAGATGTCTCGGTCATCTGGAGGCGGCTCAAAGTCAGGCAGGTAATGGTTCTGGCCGCAGAGCAGGTGGAGGGTCCTAAGCTGTGACTTCTCTCTGGGAGGTGTGCCGGCAGAGTCACTCAGCCAGGTAAAAAGCTGCCTTTTCAGAGCGCACTGGATGGAGCCTGGGAAAGCAGAGGTTCATGTGTGCCCCTGCCCCAAAGCAAAGACTGCAGAAAACCTTACAGGTAAGTCTCCCGGCTGGCTTTTGTCAGGTCTGGATTTGCCAGCGTGCCACAGGGTTTCCCAGAGCCGTAAAGGAGAAGGGGGTTTGGTCACAGTGGGGACTCAGCTCAGATTTTACAGAAAATCTTAGTAGGGGAGCCGCTATAAATTCAGGGTCTGCACCCTCAGCCAGACTTTGATGCTACCCAGAAGCCCTCCTGCCTGCCCCTTCTCCTGTCGATCCCTTCCCCTGTTCCTCATTGCAACTTTGCAAGTTTTGTTAATGTGTATTTATTTATTTTGAGAGAGAGAGAGAGCACAAGCTGGGGGGGGGGGGGTTGGAGGAGGGGAGAGAGAGGGAGAGAGAGAATCCCAAGCAGGCTCCACACTGCAGCACAGAGCCTGTCATGGGGCTCGAACCCACAAACTGAGATCATGACCTGAGCCAAAATCAAGAGTGGGATCCTTAACCAACCGAGCCACTCAGGCACCACCCCCCTTTTTTTTTGAGAGGGGGGAGGGGTAGAGAGAGAGGGATACAGAGGATCCGAAGCAGGCTCGGTGCCGACAGCGGAGAGCCCGACGCGGGGCTCCAGCTCGCAAACGGCGAGATCATGACCGGACCGGAAGTTGGACGCTCAACTGACTGAGCCGCCCAGGCGCCCCAGCTAGGCAAGTTTTTATCACTTTCCTATAGCTCCCCCACTCAGAAGACAATCATTTTGGATTTTACAGAGATTTTACAGAGAAACAGGACACCCAAAAGAAAAGCTCTTTCCCAACTTTTTGCTCAAAGGAACACTATCTACACTATCTACAGTGATTTGTAGGTCAGTCCTTCCATCTCAGTAAAAAAAATGGCTTTCTTCTCCTTCTCCCCACCGTCCCCCTGCCTTTCCTCCTCTTCCACCTTCTCTCATCTCTCTCTTCCACCCCTGCCCTCTTCTCACATCCGTGCACATCTCAGCACACACACATACGTGCACCTCATGACAGGTCAGCCCCAGGGTGGGTGTGAGCACACTTGAGAAAACATGTGTTTGGAAAATCACAGTCCCTCCGAGACGGACAAGAGAGACGGAAAAGTACGTGAGCAATTACAGCTGTCTGACAAGTGCCACGTCCAGCATCAGAGGAACACCGGAGAGGGATGCATAATCAGACTGAGGGGCAGGGAAGAGTTCCTGAAGAAGGTGAGATTTGGACTCCGTCCTGAATGACTTGAGGTGAATAAAAAAAAAAAAAAAAAAAAAAAAAGGAGATGAACTAGCATGTACGAAAGGGTTTCACCTGTGCCAGGATCTTAACGCACTGCGGTTTGGTGGCCGACAGGAAAGCCTGTGGGGGGAAAGTAGAGGTAGAGAGAGGTTTCCAAGGGCCAGTCATGAAGGGCCACGTGCAATGAACTAACGGGCTTGAATTTCACCTCATGCTGTGTGGCGTCGTGGAGAAATTCTGAGGAGGGAAACGAAGTGATAGCTGTGTGGAGGGTGGTGGGGGGCAAAGCTGTGGTCAGGGGATGAGTCATTGCAGTGTCCAGAGCAGAGGAGGAGAAGACCAGTCAACAGCATTGCACTTGCCAGGCCTTGGTGACTAGATGCTGGAGGGAGGAGGTCGGAAGAGGAGAAGGTGACCGCCACGTTGCTGGCTTGACTAGCTGGGTGGATGGCGTTAACATTTCCAGACTACGGAAGGCAGAACAATATTAAGGGAAAGATGCTTAATTCCCTCTGGCCCACCCTGGGCGTGAAGGACACGTGAGTGAATCTGTTCAGCAAACTGTTTCGCGAGCCAAGTGGCCCGGCCTGGGAATTCTCTGGAATGGTGGCGAGCGAAGCCATTGTGGAGGGGCTGCACGTGTGTGGCCTCAGGTGAACTGAGGGCCAAAGGATAGCTCTGGTGAGCACTGATGGTGAAAGAGTAGGGGGGCATGAAGAGACCACCAGAGAGAATCAGACGGAGCAGACGAGAGGGCCCAGGAAAATGAGAAGGCAGCGTGTCCTGGGGGCAAAATTGAGAGGCAGGCGGTAGCCAACAGACTCAAGTGTTACGCAGAGGGCAAGTGAAATAAAAACTTGAAGGTGACTCGTGCCTTTGTCAACATGTAGCCAGTGGCGTCTCCTGCCAGTGTCACGCGGGCCATGGTGGTTTGCAGGGGCTGAATGTCGGGGAGTCGGGAGGAGAGGACAGGACGCCACTGGTCCGCCTCTGCAGAGTTTAGCACAGCACCCGGGAGGTACCTGGTTGTTGCTCAGTAACGCTGGTCTGGTCGGATCAATTACCAAAGGAGTCTCTCTAGAACCCCCATCCACGCTGTCATCTGACGTTCCCAAATCTTGTTAATTCTTACTGGGTCTTACTGGTCTGCTTTGCAGCACCTCCTCTGCCCAGCCCCTCTTCTCTAGCTCCGCAGCTACCTCCCCAAATTTTCTTTTCTCCGTCTTCACTTAAAAGGGTTTTTGTTCATTTTTTTCTGATTTTTATTTAAATTATATTTAATTCACACCCAGGGCAATATTGGTCTCAGGGGTAGAATTCAGTGGCTCATCACTTAACATACAATACCCAGTGCTCCTCACATCAGGTGCCCTCCTTAGTACCCATTACCCAGGCAGCCCATCCCCCACCCACCGCCCTCCATCAACCCTTGGTTTGTTCTCAGCCTTTAAGAGTCTATTATGGTTTGTTTCTCTCTTTCTCTTCTTTTTTCCCCACCATCCCATATGTTCACCTGTTTTGTTTTTTTTAAATGTCACATGTGAGTGAAATTATAAGGGGGTTTAATCCTATACACCCATAACAGAATTTCCTGTCTCCTGTTTCCTCTTTTTCTATCCTTTCTATTATTGCCAAACTAAGCACACCGCTTTCCTGCCCAAACCTCCTAGTGTGCCAAAATTTTGTTAATTAAAAAACTTCCGGTGTTAGACTTTCTGACCGGATGATCGGGGGTATAATGATCAGAAAGAACAGAGGAGTCCGGCATTAAGACTGCTGGCTGGGTGTTCAGCTATAGGCAGGAAGATCGTATGTATGTTGACGGACTGCTGGGCTCACTAACAGATCTCCGGGACTGAGAGGGCACAGACTAGCTGTTAGGAAACCTTCAAAGGCTCCCTGCTGCTGAGCGCACTGATTCTATCCTCCTGAGTTTGGCATTCAGTACCTTCAAAAAGGTAGCCCAACCTATGGGGTGCCTGGGTGGCTCAGTCGATTGGGCGTCTGACTTTGGCTCAGGTCATGATCTCGTGGTTTGTGGGTTTGAGCCCCCGCATCGGGCTCTGGGCTGACAGCTCAGAGCCTGGAGTCTGTTTTGGATGCTGCATCTCCCTCTCTCTCTGCCCCTCCACCGCTCACGCTCTGTCTCTCTCTCCTTCAAAAATAAATGAACATTAGAAAAAAATTTTAAAAACAAGCTAGCCCAAAGATTTTTAACCTTTCTTTCTTTCTTTCTTTCTTTCTTTCTTTCTTTCTTTCCAGCCAGAAAACCCATGTTGCTGTTAGTTTAAACTATTCTCTTAGCCTGTCCAGTGCTTTCCAAGCATTCCACTGATACATTTAATCTCTGAAAACATCTTTCTGCTCCATTAAAAACTTCATCCACCCTCTAAGGCATGGTTCAAGGCCATTTTTTTTTTCTCAAGGCCTTCTGTGATGCCATTAAAGTCATAGACATTGTATTTGTCACTTTCTCATACCCTATCTATTTTTTTAATGTTTATGTATTTTTGAGAGAGAGAGAGAGAGAGAGAGCACAAGCAGGGGAGGAACACAGAAAAAGAGGGAGACACAGAATCTGAAGCATGCTTCAGGCTCTGAGCTGTCAGTGCAGAGCCTGATGTGGGGCTCGAACCCATGAGCTGTGAGTTCATGACCTGAGTCGAAGTCAGATGCTTAACAGACTGAGCCACCCAGGTGCCCCATCTATTTTTTTTTTAATGTTTATTTATTTTGAGAAAGAGAATGCACACACACACACACACACACACAGCGGGAAGATGGGGTGATTATGCCCATCTTGCCTACTTCCTGGCTTGCTTTACCAGGAAGTGCTTTGTCAACTAGAAGATGCTGCACTGGCCAGAAGTGCTGTATTCTCACAAGGTAACGTGTGGCTACCTTACAAAGTGGGTGTTTATTTTGGCTCCTGAGGCAGCTTAACACCCTTGAAGACACCTAAAAAAAAAAAAAAAAAAAAAAAAAAAAAAAAAAAAAAAGTTTTGGCAACCTCAGCTTTAAAGACAACTTGCTTCAGGGCACCTGGGTGGCTTAGTCATTTAAACATCCTACTTCGGCTCAGGTCACGATCTCAAAGCTCTTGAGTTCAAGCCCTGCTTTGGGCTCTGTGCTGACAGCTCAGAGACTGGAGTCTGCTTTGGGTTCTGTGCCCCTCTCTCTCTGTCCCGCTTGCAGTCTGTCTGTCTCTCTCTCTCAAAACTAAATAAAACATTAAAAAAAAATAAAAAGAAAAAGAAAGTGGGGCGCCTGGGTGGCGCAGTCGGTTAAGCGTCTGACTTCAGCCAGGTCACGATCTCGCAGTCCGTGAGTTCGAGCCCCACGTCAGGCTCTGGGCTGATGGCTCAGAGCCTGGAGCCTGTATCCGATTCTGTGTCTCCCTCTCTCTCTGCCCCTCCCCCGTTCATGCTCTGTCTCTCTCTGTCCCAAAAATAAAAAAAATAAAAAAAAAACACGTTGAAAAAAAAAGAAAAAGAAAGATAAAAATAAAAGAAAGATAACTTGCTTCACGAAAACTCTGATAAACTTGCAGAAGTCACTGCCTGCAGCTTCCAAGGACGTTGCTTTTCTTTTTAAGAATTTCCAAAGAGGGCGCCTGAAAGATTGTCCCAATCCTTCAACAAGGGCCTTTCCATAGACTGTAGTGGCCCAGATACTTTGCATAAATGTTACAGTAAATTCCTCATGTGAGGAAGGGAAATTAATTTCTATGGAATGCTGTGCAAATACGTGAGTAAGAGAGATAGAGAAAATTAGTTGTTGAAAGAAAGGGAAATAAAACACAAACACTCATTCTTTATGAAATAATTGCTATGCTGTTACCATTGTAAGAATTATATTTTGCAATACTGCTTTAGGTATGGTTTAGTCAGGGACTAGAAGTTCAATCCCATATATGGCCAACACACAGAATTATTTTAAATTCCTACTTTTGCTTCTCAATTTTCCTTCATCACGTAGCATAATTGTGATCGTTTCATGAGAGTAAAGAAAAATATTGGAGTGCCTGGGTGGCTCAGTCGGCTGAACGTCCAACTCTTGATTTCGGCTCAGGTCATGATCCCAGGGTTGCGGGATGGAGCATGAAGCCTACTTAAGATTCTCCCTGGGGCGCCTGGGTGGCGCAGTCGGTTAAGCGTCCGACTTCAGCCAGGTCACGATCTCGCGGTCCGTGAGTTCGAGCCCCGCGTCGGGCTCTGGGCTGATGGCTCGGAGCCTGGAGCCTGTTTCCGATTCTGTGTCTCCCTCTCTCTCTGCCCCTCCCCCGTTCATGCTCTGTCTCTCTCTGTCCCAAAAATAAAGAAACGTTGAAAAAAAAAATTTAAAAAAAAAAAAAAAAGAGTCTCCCTCTGTCTCCCTCTCTGCCCCTTACCCCCCTCCCCCATTTGTGCTTTCTCTCTCTAAAAAAAGAAAGAAAGAAAGAAAGAAAGAAGAAAGAAAGAGAAAAAAGAAAAAATCTTTCCACGTTATTAATGTTGTTTTCAAACATAATCAACACTCCTTTTCCCTTCCCCAATATACACCTTTAGTTAATACTTGACGCCTTTAAATAAAATGTTGGTACCGGTCATATAGTAAACACTCGTAAGTATTTTAGTGAGTTTGCTGAGCTAGTTTTGAACATGAGCAAAAATCACACTGAAATAATCCCCTCAAAAAATCTATCTATTTTTAAAAGTAACAAAAAACCAAGATATGTGCAAAATGACACATGCACAAGGTTACTCATTGCAGTATTGTTATAGCAAAAGATTGGAACTAACCTAAATGTCCATCAATAGGGGACTTGTTATATAGATTATACTCATCTATTCATTAGAATACTGCGCACAATGTGCAGTGAACTGTCCACACGGTTCTGCAAAGCCCTAAAAGATATTTTATTACATGAATAAAGCAAGAAAGAGAATAGCATATTCAGTATGTCATCGTTTGTGTTTCAAAAACAACATACAGTATATCTAGATGTGCGCATATGTTTTGCAAATTAAGAATCTCTGGAGAGTGAGGAAATGTAAGTGTTTGTCTCTTAGGAGGGGAACCGGACGTCTGAAAACAATTTGGTGGTGGTGGTGGGGTTTATTTTTCACTCCTTAACTTTTGGATTTCTGCCACGAACATGTATAATCTGCTCCAAAAATTAAGTAAAGATCTTTAAGAAGAATTAATGGTAGCATTGATGTTGGGAGCAGATAAGGTATGTGTATTGAACATTCGCCATGTGGGAGACACTGAGCTTACTGCTCTATGTGTGTTATTATTGTGTTTATTCCACACGCAGTACCATGACAGGGATTCAGTGAATTTCTCAAGGACCCACACCTAATGTGAGGGGGACGCAATGATATCCCAGTAAATTTTTTACAACCAAAACAGAGTATCGCACCACTGTGAATCTTGGTTAATATTTTAATTTATAATAAGATACCAAGGGAAACATGGTAGACACGTGTAGGAAATTCACTTATTCCATCAGCCCCAGGAGCCATCTTTTTACTGAAATGCATGATATTTTTTGAACACTGGAAGTATGTTCTCTCAATTTTTTGTGCTGTTCACAGTGGCTTTGTGTATGGTCTCCATTACTAATGTTTTCTTTATTATGTTAAAAAAATTTTTAATATTTTTTTACATTAATTTTTGAGAGACAGAGCACACGTGGGGGAGGGACAGAGAAAGAACGAGACACAGAATCCGAAGCCGGCTCCAGGCTCTGAGCTGTCAGCCCAGAGCCCGACACAGGGCTCGAACCCACAAACTGGGAGATCACGACCTGAGTCGACCTGAGCCGAAGTCGGACACTTAACCGACGGAGCCACTCCGGGCGCCCCATCTTTATTACATTTTTTTTAAGTCTAGCAACTAATAAGCAATAAATCAAGCCCCAATTTGTAGTGTTTTCCCAGTTCCATAGGATATAAACTCCCTTCGTGGCTGATTTCAAGGTACTGACTTACAGAATGCGGAGTTGGAAAGACATGTACAATGACACGCCATGATATAGTATTTCCATCCCATTGGCACAAGGAATAAGTAACCTCAAGAGCACAGATGATAATTGTATAACTGGGAAGTGGTAACTTTGGGGGTTCATATTGCCTTTGTTATTCACACAAGGTATTTACTTATAACTTTATGGAATTTGTTTTGTAATAAAGCCTATGTTTAACAACTGGCTTCCAAGTTCCTGAAAATTTAACAGTTGGTTCTCATAAGCCAGTACATATCAGCCAGCACACCCCTTGGGTGGAGACAGAATTGAACCCAGATCTTCCTGCTTTCATAGACGGGGCTTTTAGTCATTCCGTCACCTTCTTCCATTTGCCGAATGGTTACTGACCCCACTTATGTGCCAGGCTCATTGCCACTTACTGGAGATGCAGCAAAACATTGTATCTGCCCTCAAGGAGATGACCACACAGTCAGAGAGAAAGATTTTAATCAAAGAATCACAAATAAATGTAGAACTTCGCCTGTGGCAATTGGAATGGATCATCAGATCACAGGTGGATTCGGCCAAACGAGGAAGGTTAAGCAAGACATCTCTGAGGAACGGATGATCTGGAAAGGATGATCCTATTTAGAATTAAATAGGAAAGAAAGGAGCAGAGAACATTCCAGACAATGGGAAATGGTAGAAGCAAAGGCCCCGTGGCAGAATGAGCACGGCAAGTAGATGGTCACGAAAGACCAGTGTGGCTAAAGCAGAGGGACAAATGGGAGCTGGTGAGGGGTGGGGGTGAGGATGGGATAAGTTACAGCAGCTGGTAGGGGGCAGACTACATAAAACCCTGTAGACCTTGTTAAGAAGGGTTTTCTTTAAAAGTCACGGGAGGCCAGGTCTACCGGTCTACTGTCTACTGTCTGCGATCTACTGTCTACGGTCTACTCTGACTGTCTACACAAAGTGACTTCCTGGTAGTGGTTGACAAGTCGAGGTGATAGTACTGTCATGAAGAAATTTGTATTTTGGTAAAGTTTATTTTATTTATTTTTGGGAGAGCGTGAGTAAGCGAGAAAGAGCCCACACATGAGTGGGAGCGGGACAGAGAGAGGGAGAGAATCCCAAGCAGGCTTCACACTGTTAGTGCAAAGTCCTGATACGGGGCTCGATCTCACAAACCATGAGATCATGACTTGAGCCAAAATCAAGAGTCAGAAGCTTAACTGACTGAGCCACCCAGGCACCCCAGAGATTTGTATTTTGAAAGCACTCGTGTCCTGCCTTGTGGAGGATAAATTGGAGCCAGACTTAAAGGGAATCCAGTAAGGAGTCCCTTCTGTAATCCAGGTGAGAAATACAGGTGTCTTGGAACACAGTAGTGTCAGTAGGGATAGAGAGAAATATAAATATTTGAAGGAAGCTTGGGAGGTAAGTCTATTAAGACTGGTGATGGTTTACAACTCAAAGTGGCATAAGTTGGGAAAATGGGTGACAAGTTCTCTGTCTTGCTAGTGCCACTCAATGAGACTGTGATTTAGGGGAAACCCAGTTTTGAAAGTTTGGATGTATAATCCTAAATTCAATTGGGTATATTGAGTTTGAGATATTTTTGCAGCTTCCAGGAGACTGTGGATACACACTAGAATTATCCACAATTAGGAGACAGGGGAAACCTTGTGTGTAAGTGGCAATACTGGAAAGAAAGGGCCTAGAACTGGAACAGGGCAGACACAGGACAACATCATGTTTCTCTTCCATGAGAGATTGGTGTCTGTCACTGTGAAGATCATTTTAAGTAAAGTACCTTATTTCATCCTCACGACAGCTCATATACTAATTACCACTCTCTCCTCTTTTAACGAAAGCGAAAACAAGCTTGGAAAGAGCATCAACTTGCCCAAGGTTGCACAACTACAGACTGGCAAAGCTTGGAGTCTGATCTAGATTTATCTGCTATAAAATCTCTACTCTGACCGTCTACACAAAGTGACCTCCTGGTTGTTTGTTGACGAGCCTTCTTTGAGTCTAAGACTGTGCTTTATTCTCTGAAAGGACTCTCAGCACTTTGTCCAAAAAAAATGTGTTTTCTTTTTAAGTTAAGGAATGTATGTCCAACTTCTGGTCACTGTGACTGTGCAGAGGCCCAAGAAATGGAGGGTTTGGATTAATCAGGAATAGCAGCAGTTGTTGGTGAGTGTCTGCTATGGCTTTAAATACATTTTCTAAAGTTCTTATGATGTTCTTGTTAGGTATAGTCTTGGATTGTTCAGGCTGCTATACCAAAATACTACAGATCGGGTGGCTTGTAAACAGCAGAAATGTATTGCTCACAGTTCTAGAGCCTGGAAGTCTGAGACCAGGGTGTCAGAATGGTTGGGTGAGGGTCTTCTTCCGGGTCATGGATGTCTTGGTGTATCCTCATGTGGCAGAAGGGCCAAGTTAGCTCTCTAAAGTCTCTTCCATTAGGGCATTAATCCAAATCATGAGGGCTCCACCCTCAAGACCTAATCAGCTCCCAAAGACTCTATCTCCAAAAGCCATTACTTTGGGGACACGGATTCTAACATATGACTTTGGGGATACAAGCGTACAGAGTAGCAGGTGTCACTAGACCCAACCCCATATGAGGAAGATGGAGGCTCTTTGGGGTCCATCTTAACCTTGCAGGTGACCAGAAGAGATTCCCGTCATGTCTCTGATCACCTCTGCTGCTCCAAGCTACTGCTCTCCTCAATGTCCTATAGACTGTACCTGAGGAATGTGAGAAAAGTACAACCTCTTTGTCACTGTTGTCTTTTCACTCCCTTACCTGCCAATCTGCCATGTTACCTAGAATAAAACTAAGCACGTAAATCCCACCACCTTTGTTGGCTCCTTCCCCTGGAGCTGTTCACAAAAGAGAATCCACACGGGGCAAGTGGCTGGATAGGAAAGTTGGGGAGAGAAGCTCAGAGCCCACGGAAGGCCCAAACTGGAAGGTCAGGCTCCTAATAACACGATAAGGGGTTAAAAACACAAACCACAATGTGATATTGACTGTGTTCATATTTTTCTTTCATTAGAATTATTCTACTTCATGAGTACTATGGGAATGGATCTTGTAACCTGGAGTGTGTTTGGGGTGCTCCCAGGGAGTTTGAGGAGATCTACTAATTCATCATAAAAGCAACTGCATATAGCGTTTGTAATAAAAAGCTAAAAACACGTTTTTATTTCTCTTCTGGGAGAACACAAAACACTTACCTAAACTGGTTATTAAAGTTAAAAAAAATAGCATGATTTTTGTTTACTGAGTAAATATTATTTTCCTGCTTCTGTAAATTCGTTCCAACAGGTTTCTCCATTTAGACGTTCTCTTGGCCTCCACTCTCCAGCTTGTGGCAGGGTTGGGGGAGGCCCTGAGTATGACCCACGCTAGGCAATTGCAGCAATGTCTGATAGAGGATTTTTTTTTTTGAGAGAGAGAGAGAATGAGCAGGGGAGGGGCAGAGAGAGAGGGAGACAGAGAATCTGAAGCAGGCTCTGCACTGACAATAGTGAGCCCGACGCAGGACTTGAACCCACAAACTGTGAGATCATGACCTGAGCCAAAGTCGGACACTCAACCGGCTGAGCCACCCGGGTGCCCTGAGACAGGGTTGTTTTTTTGCTGCAACTGCTGAGCAAATGAAAACTTGTTCTCCTGCTGCTTATGAACAAGAAGTCAGGTCTGAGAAGTACAGAAGAAAACAAATGAATGAATGGCAGATCAAGTCGAAGGCCATGTAGACAAGTGCTGCATCTGAGAACGAGTCTCATGGACAGACCAGTTCTGAAGAAAATAGTGTTCAGGAGAATAGAACCCTTGGTGTTCAGGATGTATCCTGTGGGCTTGAGAAGGTATTTGTATGGACTGGGTAGGCTGAGACTGAGTCTTGCCTCGGAACAACCATTAGAATTGGGATAGCAAAAACTACCTGACACAGTGTCCTCACATTCTTTTTCTGTGTCTCAAATATCTTTGCAGTCAATTGAGGCTTTCCGAGTAGACACCCATAAATTCTCTCATTAGTCATGCAGAAAGTATTTACATTCTACTTGTGAAATTGTATTCAGTAGTATGGCCCGGACAGTGTTTTCTCACTGATGGTTGAATAAGAAAGAAAGAGTTCTAATGGATATTTTATGTGTGATTTCTTACATCTTCGCAAGTCAGGAATGCAGATAGGACATATGATTTGGCTGTGATGAGCACAGGTCCTAGGATCAACTAATCTGCTCTGATGCCCCCAGTCAAGTGCTCAGGTAAGTCTCAAAGCCTCAACTTTGGCTGCCAATCCATAGGGTCGTTGAAGGGGTAAGTGAAGTGGAACTTGGACGTATTTTACCAGTTACAGATTCCGTGAATTTTAGGTTCATTGTTATCCATCTAGGACTCCAGGCTAGGTCTTTGAAAATGTAGCGCTAAAAGTGCAGAATTAATCCTTCCCTTTTTCTGTTTATGAGGTAAGGGTGCATTTATTCAACGTCATTTGAGGAGAGAATATACGGCTTTCTGGGTCATCGTCACAGGATCTCTCTGGAAAACGTTTCCCCCATTACAATGACGTAATTAGATTTTGTCTTTGAAAATCTACATAACTGATTCCCATAATTGATTTTAGTTTCTTTATAAAATTCTATTAATTTATACTCAATTCGAAACTCATGGATGCACTCTGAGTGGATGTAACATAGGAACAATGTGTGCTCTTTCCTCTTACGGGAACAATCCCCATACCCTGCTTGAATTTTGTTTCTTCTGTATCAGTGTGTGGCTCACCAGATCTATTTTTATTCAGTAAATATTTACTGAGTGCTCATCACGTTCTGCCTCTGTTAGGTACTGAAGAAAATCATGGAACGGTTACCAGACTTGGCATATAAAAATATTGTAGGGGACACAATTATATTTAAAAAAAGAACATGTTATTTATTTGAAATTCAAATCTACCTGGGCCCTGCTTCGTATCTGGTAACTCTTAGTGATGGTGTTTGTTTTCACATGGTTTTTCACAGAGTGGGGAAAACAGTCTAGAATTCCTCAGGTGATCTCCACACAGTGTGGTGGGAGATGTGAGACAGTTCAGGGGAAGAAAGGTAGCCCAGAGGAAGGGGCCTCTAAGCTGGGCTGTGAAAGATGAATAGGAGTTAGCTCAGCAGGTGCTCTGCTTGAGAAAATCTTCAGGCAGAGGGATCAGCCCGTTGGAAGGGTCTGAGGCAGAAACCCACTTAAGGAGTTTGTCAGACTGCTGCACAATTTAATAATTCACATATACCGATATAAGAGAAGTGGTGGGAGGGAAGGGGTTCCTCGTGAGGATCCAATGCACCTCTAGTCCTTGATTCCTGAATTCTCACCCTATTCTCCCAGCCATCTCCTTTTACTTAAGCTAGGCTGAACGCATTTTAATTATTTACAAATAATAATAGCCTTGATTAAAACAAATACATCCTATAAAGGAGTGAGCATAAGTGGAGGCTCTGGCCTTTCTTTTTTGGGATGGTGCAGGGGTCAGTAGTTAGATTATATAGTTGACTTTTGATGAGAAAATCTCATACTGCCAAGGTTCCCTTGAAAAATCTCTTAGACCGCCCACCAAGGCTTACATTGAGAAGCATTCAACAGGGAGACAGGCCAAGAGGAGAGGCACTGTTTCCCTCATGCTGGTCCCTGGGCATGGTCTCTGTCACCAGAACGGCAGATGACTAGCAGCTGTCACTCTTACTCCTTCTGTTAGATAAGTTTGTGTGTTGCTGAATTTGCGTTGGATATATTTGTGTAAGTGGAATGAGAATTCCCTGATGGCGGATGAAGATTATGGTGGTCACCATAGAAACAGAATGGGCTCCCATACACACCCAAAATTTGGTTCTGATGTCAAGACTGACAATGACATGCATGCACCAGGTGGGTATGAAAAGGTTTATGACTCACACAGTAAGGCTTTCTGGGGAAAGTGGGACGTGCTCCCACGCAAGTCTGAAATGGCCTCAGAGAGCAGTGGCTTGGCTCTTATAGTGGCTAGAAGGTAGGGCTGGTGAGGGTTCCTGGGCACAGCCAGGGCTCGTGTAATTTGAACTTTCTGGAACCAAAGGACGGAGCACCGAGGCTTGCTTATCAGCTTGTCTAGTTAAGGGGCAAGAGAGGAAGAGGGAGGATTCGGGCTTGAAAGTTGACTGCAAACAAAAAAAGTGGAGTCATGGCACAAGAACAGACACTCAGATCAATGGAACAGAATAGAGAACCCAGAAATGGACCCACAAATGTATGGCCAACTAATCTTTGACAAAGCAGGGAAGAATATCCAATGGAATAAAGACAGTCTCTTCAGCAAATGGTGCTAGGAAAACCGGTCAGCGACATGCAGAAAAATGAACCTGGACCACTCTCTTACACCATACACAAAAATAAACTCAAAATGGATGAAAGACCTCAATGTAAGACAGGAAGCCATCAAAATCCTCGAGAAGAAAGCAGGCAAAAACCTCTCTGACCTTGGCCGCAGTAACTTCTTACTCAGCACGTCTCTGGAGGCACGGGAAACAAAAGCAAAAATGAACTATTGGGACCTCATCAGAATAAAAAGCTTCTGCTCAGTGAAGGAAACAATCAACAAAACTAAAAGGCAGCTGACGGAATGGGAGAAGATTTTGCAAATGACATATCAGATAAAGGGTTAGTATCCAAAATCTATAAAGAACTTACCAAACTCAACACCCAAAAAACAAATAATCCAGGGAAGAAATGGGCAAAAGACATGAATAGACACTTCTCCAAGGAAGACATCCAGATGGCCAACCGACACATGAAGAAATGCTCAACATCACTCATCATCAGGGAAATACGAATCAAAACCACAATGAGATACCACCTGACGCCTGTCAGAATGGCTAACATGAACAAGTCAGGCAACAACAGATGTTGGCGAGGATGCGGAGAAAGAGGATCTCTTTTGCACTGCTGGTGGGAATGCAAGCTGGTGCAGCCGCTCTGGAAAACAGTATGGAGGTTCCTCAAAAAACTAAAAATAGAACTACCCTACGACCCAGCAATTGCACTACTAGGCATTTATCCACGGGATACAGGTGTGCTGTTTTGAAGGGACACATGCACCCCCATGTTTATAGCAGCACTATCGACAATAGCCAAAGTATGGAAAGGGCCCAAATGTCCATCGATGGATGCATGGACAAAGAAGATGTGGTAAATTTATAGAATAGAGTATTACTCGGCAATCGAAAAGAATGAAATCTTGCCATTTGCAACTATGTGGATGAAACTGGAGGGTATTATGCTAAGTAACATCAGTCAGTCAGAGAAAGACAAAAATCATATGACTCACTCATATGAGGACTTTAAGAGACAAAACAGATGAACATAAGGGAAGGGAAACAAAAATAATATAAAAACAGGGAGGGGACAAAACAGAAGAGACTCATAAATATGGAGAACAAACTGAGGGTTACTGGAGTGGTTGTGGGAGGGGGGAATGGGCTAAATGGGTCAGGGGCACTAAGGCATCTACTCCTGAAATCATCGTTGCACTAGATGCTAACTAATTTGGATGTAAATTTTAAAACATAAAAAATAAAATAAAATAAAAAGTGGAGTCAGATCCTTTATTACAAAGCAATTTTTCTGCCTCTGATTGACAACAGTTTTGTATGTGGATGTATAACTTTACACTAACTTCTATATTAGATGCATCATACAGGGTCTGACAGAAACAGGTAGCACCCGAAAATAGTGTAATTTGAAGGGTGTTTAGTAAAGGGGCAATTAGCAAAAATGTGGGTAAGGTATAAGGAAACAACAAGGAATACTGCAATATCCCGTTGACAAATCGGTCAAAGAAGTTGTTCCCTTGTTCCCCACCAACCCCCCTCCGCCCCTTCCTGGCAAGGTCCATAGGTCTTGGTATTTTACATGTTGACCTTGCCAGGAATGGGGAGAACAGGGGAATGATTTCTTTGACTCAAATGTCATACAAAAATATCATACAAAATTTCTGGTATTTTAAATGAGCGATTTTCATTGTATGTTTAATAACAGTGATTTGGAACATGTAAAGAAACTTGTTTTATGGTTTCTTTCTTTAAAGTTGATTTATTTATTTTAGGGGCCCCTGGGTGGCTCGGTTGGTTGAGCATCCGACTTCGGATCAGGTCATGATCTCGAGGTTTGTGGGTTCGAGCCCCACATCGGGCCCTGTGCTGACAGCTGGGAGCCTGGCACCTGCTTCAGATTCTGTTTCCCTCTCTCTCTGCCCCCCCCCCACTCATGCTTGTGTGCTTTCTCTCTCTCTCTCTCTCCCTCTCTCCCTCTCTCTCTCAAACAAATACACTTTTTTATTAAAAAAAAATTCTTTAATGTTTATTTGTTTTTGAGAAAGAGAGAGCATGAGTCGGGGAGGAGCAGAGAGCGAGGGAGAGAGAGAATCCCAAGCAGGCTCTGCACTGTCAGCACGGAGCCTGAAGCAGGTCTTGAATTCAAGAACCGTGAGATCATGACCTAAGCTGAAATCAAGAGTCGGGCGCTTACCTGACTGAGCCACCCGGGCGCCCTATGTTTTCTTTCTTTTAATTTATTGTTAGAAGTTCAGAGAAAGCAAGAAGCCAGAGGTGACAACACGTAAGCACATATGACCATGCACCAAAGCTGCGGACATGGCGATAGCTTAATGAATGCTCACCCAATGACTGGCAGGATAAATAGCAGAAAACCTTCTGTGAGTAATGTGATGAATCAGATTGATAGTTGCAGGGACTACCTTACAATAATTAAGGGATTTGTTTCTTCTCTACCGAAATTTAATTCCTTTGTCAAAGGAGCCCCTCTATCTGCCACGCACGCTTTGCTAATTAATTCCTGTATTTGGGAGCAAGTACACACAGCGCATAAGTCCTGAGGCTATTTAGGCCATAAAGCAGTTGTTTGGTGTTGTCTACCTCGATTCCTACACTTTTCCTATAGAGTCAAAATTTAATGTCGGCACAAATTGAAAACAACATAGCAGCTTTTCTGAAATTTATTATGCATCCTAAAATGCATTTGCATTTTTGAATACTTATTTTTGGCCTCCGTTTTCACGCAATTTTGTTTATATCACTAGAAATAGGGCAATGTGACTTTTTGTTCCTTTTCCGACTCCATTCTGATGCCCAGAGGGATGAAGTCAAAATCATTAAGCAAATGGCAGAAAGCAATCAATGTTCTCAAATAAAAGGTCACACAATAAGGAAAGAAGCAAGTGAAATACAAAAAAAACCACTCATTGCTTTGGCTTGAAAATCTTCAAATCGTCATCCATCTACACGTATAACATGAAAATGAGAGCCGTGGCCGTATTTGGTAGTTACGACATTTTCATTGAGCAATGGACCATGAGTTTTTGATAGCTAACCATTTGAAAATCCCTTTGTTGAAAAAAAGAGAGAGAGAGAGAAAAAGAGTGGGGAAAAATCGCAGCCAAGGAGGAGCTTTCCTTTCATGTTGACCAGCCAAGATGTCACAAACTCGGAAAGCTCAGGCTTCCATCCCAGCGCATGTTAACGGAACTAGGCTTAGTGCCACAAGGGAGCAATTTTCTGGGAGTGTGTTCTGGGAATGGGGTGGGGGGAATATATGTGTAAAGGTGGGGCCCGGGAGCCAGGACCTCCCAGTAACTTCAGAACCAAGCATTCAACATCTTCCTTAGTTTTCAAGACAGCAATCAGAGGCGTAGTTGGTATGGCATGTTTACCCTCAGTCTGGCAAGCAGCCTAACTAAATGAAGCCTCTCAGTGTGCTGATGTGTAGGGTACTCGATTAGTGTCAGATCAGAATGAAATAAATATATGTGGCAATGCCTTTTTCAGAGGCAGCTGCCACTGAACGTGTTGACACAAAGTGTTTGCTTTCTGCTACGTACATATTGGACTCTTTAAAATGCCCTTAAGTAAAATGCCACACTGAGTGGGCAACTGCACCCAGCGCACCTCGAATACTAACATCGCCTGGGAAATGGCACGTGATGAAGGCTCAAATATGGCGACTGCCAGTGTGGAGAATCCTCTGACGCAGAAGACCGGGGGTGATCGCAAGACCAAGTGCAGCCCGCGTTTGATTTCTCCCAATAATTTTTGCATTTCTACTGGTAGGAATACTTGGGTGAAAAAGCAGAAACCCAGATTCCTAGGTTACAGTTTGAGAAAGCAATCTTCTCTTTATACCTCAGAGAAATAAAAATTTCCCTGATTAAGAAATACACCGTCACTGTTCACAATGCTCAGAGATATACATTGTGAACACATTTGGATGTTTTTCATTCATTTTTTCATTTCATTTCATTTCATTTCATTTCATTTCATTCATTTTTTTCATTTTATTCTTTTTTTTAAAGTTTATTTTTATTTTTGAGAGAGCGCAAGAGGGGGAGAGGCAGAGAGAGCAGGAAACCCAGAAAATTCGTATTTGTATTCTTGGTTAAAAATACAATTAGGATATTTACTATTTTATCAACTGAAAAAAGAATAGCTCTGCTTCCTCCTCCCTCTACACACACACACACACACACACACACACACACCCCGCACAAGCAGGGGCTATAGACAGTACTGTTTGGGGTAGGTTTGTGATATTGGCATCTGATAAGGCCTGACTTCAGTCTGTTCTCCGTTACAGTTGACTGCTGGCTTATGCACAACAGAGGCCCGTAAAAAATTAACTCCCAGGAAGAAGAGCCTATAATTTGAAGCAAGCAGATTCCTTGTTGGAATGAACTTTGACAGTTTAGATTCGGGAGACGCTATGCTGTCCTTAGGGACTGGAGGAGTCTCTAACCTTGCCATGGTCTCCTGAGAAGTTTCCGGGAACTTCCTTTCTTCTCCATCCCGATGTTACAGTGACTGTAGCCCGAATGGGAGAATCTGCCACACAGTGTGGATTAGATTTCTGTAGAAAAGGGAGAAGAACTGCAGTCATTGCTTTACTTCTTTTCTACTCTGACATTAAGGAGGAAAGACCTCAACCGTACCTGATAGAATTCGGAAAAAGCAGGACACAGAGGATCTAAAAACCAGTGAGGTATAATTATAACTTCATAATGTATCTTCTGGTTGAAGAAAATAATTGGAGATAGAGGAAGTGTTGACTGATAACGATTGATTACAGAGGAGGGGCCATACCTCTTTGTGTAACTGTTCTTTTTCTTTACATTATACTAAGATGTTTTAAGAACAGATAACATTTAAATGAAGGTAATTAGTATTCGGTCAATTTACTGTCCTGTAAATTGCTAAGTTAGTTTGGACCTACTTTTAATTTCGTCTGTTAGTCACACCTGAACCTATGGATGATCTAAAAAGTCTCCACTGACACCTGCTGGTAGTCTCTGGAATTGCAGAAAGAAGGGCTACAGAGAAGCTAACTGCTGGAAGACATGACTTGCAAATTCTAATTCACTTCAATGAGCACAGTCAAGGTAAATTCTTTTCATTCCACAGCTTGCAAGATTATCTAAGCAGTGGCTTTGTTGTTATTAAGGACACTTAACTGGTTGTTTGCAATATTTAAAAAAAAATAATGTTTATTTATTTTTGAGACGAGATTGTGAGCAGGAAAGGGCAGAGAGAGAGAGAGAGAGAGAGAGAGACACAGAATCTGAAACAGGCTCCAGGCTCCGAGCCATCAGCACAGAGCCTGACACGGGGCTCAAACTCACAAACCATGAGATCGTGACCTGAGCCAAAGTCGGATGCTTAACTGACTGAGCCACCCAGGTGCTCCTGCAATATATTTTAGTGTTTAGTCTGTGTCATGACTGTATTAGATGCTAGGGTTGTAGATATAAGGCACACAATCAAGGAACTAAAATGCTACAGGGCAGAAGACACATATTCCGTTACAGCACAGAGTGTTCATTATGATAGAGGTACAAACTGATTCTTTACATTGATTCTATAAACAAATGCTGACTGAACATCGGTATGTGCCTTGCATTACTCTAGGAGCTGTGCAACGAACAAAGATCCCTTGTATGTAATAAGCCCTGAGAAAAGAAAATCTTAATGTTGAACTTTTAGAATACGTACAGCAGCATGGTGCACCTGGGCGGCTCAGTCGGTTAAGCATCCAACTTCAGCTCAGGTCATGATCTCACGATTCGTGAGTTTGAGCCCCACGTTGGGCTCTCTGTTGTCAACACAGAGCCTGCTTCGGATCCTCTGTCCTCCCTCTCCCCTCTGCCCCTCCCCTGCTCTCTCTTTCTCAAAAATAAATAACCATTTAGAATGGGTACAGCAGATCTTTAGAACTTATTCATCTTGCTTAACTGAAACTTCATGTGTGTTGATTAGCAACTCCCCATTTCGCCTTGCCATAAGCCCCAGGCAACCACTATTCCACTCTGATTCTACGAATTTGGCTGTTTTAGAGACCTCATTAAGTAGAATTATGTAACACTTGTCTTTCTGTGACTGGTTTATTTCACTTAGCACAATATCTTCAGGTTTCTTCCACGTTGTTGCATTTTGCAATTTTTTTCCTTTTTTAAGGCTGAATAGTATTCCATTATATATATACCACTTTTTTTTTTTTTTTTACCCATTCATCTGTTGGTGGATATTTAAGTTGTTTCCGTATCTTGGCTATTGTGAAAAGTTCTACAGTGAATAGAAAAGTGTTAATATCTCTTCAAGATCCTAATTTCCATTCTTTTGGACAAATACCCAGAAATGAAATTACTGGATCCTATGGTAGTTTTTAATTTTTTGAGGCAATGCCATACTGTTTTCCATAGTGCAGAAAAAAAAATGATACAATTTAACACCCTTTCATGATAAAAACTCTCAACAAACTAGGAATAGAGGAAAATTATGTCAACATAATAATGGCCATATATGACAGGCCCACAGCTTACATCGTACTCGATGGTGAAAATCTGAACGTTTTTCCTCTAAGATCAGGAACAAGGCAAAGATGACGTATTCAACATACTAGTGGAAGTCTTAGAGCAATTTGGCATGAAATACAAAAAGAAATAAAAGGCATCCAAATAGAAAAGAAAGAAATAAAATGGGCTCCTGTTTGCAAAGGGCACGATCTTTTATGTAGAAAACCCTAAGTACTCCATAACAAAACTCCTAGAATGAAGCATTTCAGTAACGTTTTAGGATAGAAAATTAACATACAGCAATCACTAACAAAGAAATTACCAAATTTTACCAAAAACGAAATGAGGAAAACAGCCTCGTTTGCAATAGCACTGAAAAGAACAAAATACTTCATAATAAACTTAACTAAGGAGGTGGATACTTAATCTTGATTTACCGAATCTGGAAGTTTGGCTTGTGAAGGAGACATGTGAAGTAATATTTGAAGGATGAATGGGAGGTAGGTCTGGGGATAAGGGATAGAGAAAAGAGCATATGCAAAGGTCCTGAAGCATAAGTAGTCAAGGAACTGAGAGAAGTTTAATGAATGGAGCGTAGGGCAAGAGTTGACAAACTTGTTGTTGTTGTTAAGGATCAGACGGTTAATATTTGGGGTCTGTGGGCCAAGAGGCAATGGTTTAAATTCTTTAAGCAAGTGTTCTTGCTAAAAGGCTAATCATCTTGCCTTTTGCTTGTTTGTTTGTTTCTTTTTGTCCCCCGGGTCATATTTGTTGACCGCTAGTACGGTGTGAAAGGAATTTTAAAAGTCTGGGTTTATAAGTAGGTGAGGGAGGCTAAGAGAGGCACACATTGCCAGTTGCTTTATAAATGAGGCTGAAGAGTTTAACTCTATCTGGAGGGCAGTGCAGGGCTCTCAGAAGGACTTCCATGGGAGAGGGCTTTGGAAGATCACTCGGGAATGGAATGTGTGGGCAATGTGTTGGACAGGTCAAGAGATCAGGAGACTCCTGCAAGAATCCAGGCATGATAAAGACTTGATCTGGGAAACTAGCAGTTAGTTTAGGGAATAGAGAATCGCTTTGAAATGAAGCATAATTTATAAGAGTTGGTGGCTAATTAGATGTATGAGCTAAAGAGGAAGGAGAATTGAAATCTTTTTGGTTTGAGTAAATGATACCAGTGCTCACTCAGCTAGGAGACCCAGTAGGAAAATGCTTATAGGAAAAAGCTAAATAGTAATAATTTCCATTTTTCAGTGCTCTATGTTTAAGGTTCCTATGAGCATCCAAGAAGAGCTGGCCTATAATAATGATAATAGTAATTATAATGGTAGGAAATATTTACTAAGGGCTTATCAAGTACTGTTTGTTAAGCACTGTTCTCAGTGCTTACTTGAATTAACTCATTTTTTCCTCACAACAAACCTAGAAGTAGGTATTACTATTTATTCATTCCCATTTTATAGATGAGAGAACTGAGGCACAGAAAAGTTAAGTAACCTGCCCAAGTTGGAAAATTATAACGGAGAAGATATTTGTTTAAAAGCTATCAGCATATAGATTTTGCTCAAGGTTATGGGAGTTAGTGAGAAACTCAGGGGCAGTGTAGGGAGTCAGAAAAGATGAGTTGCCCTGTGACCAAATCCTGACAAACACCAACATTTAAGAAAAGGCAGGGAGGGGCATCTGGGTGTCTCAGTTCGGTTACGTGTCCAACTCTTGATATTGGCTCAGGTCATGATCTCACGGTTCATGGGATCAAGTCCCGAGTCAGGCTCTGCACTGACAGCACAGAGCTTGCTTGGGATTCTCTCTCTCCCCCTCTCTCTGCCCCTCCCCTGCTTGCACTCTATCTCTCAAAATAAATAATGAACATTAAAAAAATTTTTAAAGAAAGGAAGAAAAAGTGGAACCCCAGTCTAAGATTCACCAGCTAGAGAGGTAGGAGGTACTGTAGACACCATGACAAAGGGATATTGTGAAGCGGGAAGGTACAGGAGACACACGTGCTGCTAAGTAGATAAGCTAGGAATACATGAGAAAGTTTCCTTTGGAGTCAGCCACGTATAGTTTACTAATGGCCCCAACCAAAGAAATTTCACTCGAGGTGATCAGGTCAGAGCACTACAGACTTAGGTTAGGAGGGTGTGGTCAGAGGGTGGGTTTTCGGAATTATTAATTCAAAGACTGAGAAATTTAAGGAGATTACAAGGTCCAGGTTGTGTCCACAGGAAGGTGAGTGTGAAGTTTGTGAATGGAGGGTGTGAATCACTGGAGCTTAGGGGAACAAAATGCTGAGAAGTTAAAGTTTCGGGTGAGTCGTCTTCATAAACAGAGCAGTGGAGAAGAAGGGCTTGAACCAGGTGCTAAATAAAGTGTTTTAGGAAAAGGAGAGGAAGGGTAGATGTTAGCAAAAGGGATGGGTAAGAAAGAGGGGTCTACTTAGCTCCTTGAGCAGGGATTATCATATGAAGATCGACGATTCATGGTCTAGATGGATAGTGCTGAGTAAGAAACATGGACAACCTCCCATCATCCTTGCAGCATATGAAATGGAGAGAAATGTGCAGCTTTTCTGTGAGAGGATAGCAGGAGAAACACTCTTTCCTGGAGTGAGCCTTGCCTTTTTGAGGCAAGGGACAGAGTGAGATTTCGGGGAAGAACTCGAGGACAAATATGAATCTGTTACTCCACAGGACAGAATGGATGATCTGGGGACAAAGAGTGGAGAATGAAGTTGGTTCAGTAGAAAAGAAGGGGATATATGCAAGAGGGGAGTGACATCCGAGGAGCTTAGATCTTGGGTGGTGATCAAGGAAAATGGAGATCGATGTGAAGTATAGTGAATTTGATTGGGTAGAAAAATATCAAATAATTAGACCTGGCAGTATCCCGATGAAAGTCTTTGAGTTAGAAGTGGAGGGCCACCCATGCCTCCCGAGAGTTAACTTTAGCCCAGTTAGTTACATATCCAAGGGACTCCTCATGCTTTGGCTGGGGAGGAGGAGTCAGTAACGGGTGGGACTGAGGCTTGGGAGAGGTGAATACTGTCACTGGATTGCCGAGGGGGCCCTGCAAGCCCGTTCAGCACCTTGTGCCCAGGGTGCCAGGGCCGTGCGCCCAATTCAACCAGGGAGTCAACAACGAAGCATCTGCGTCCTCAGATGTATTTCTTTCTCATAACAGTAGAGTTATGATTTAGTGTTGGGGCAGCTGGGTGGCTTAGCTGGTTAAGCGTCCAACTTCGGCTCAGGTCATCATCTCATGATTCGTGAGTTTGAGCCCCATGTTGGGCTGTGTGCTGACAACTCAGAGCCTGGAGCCTGCTTTGGATTCCGTGTCTCCTTCCCTCTCTGCCCCTTCTCTGCTCACATTCTGTCTCTCTCTCTCTCTCTCTCTCTCAAACATTAAAAAAATATGTATATAAAAAAAGAGATATGATTTAGTGTAGACCAAGAAGCAAGACGCCAAAATTGGGAATTCTTGGAGAACTCAAGACCACTAGGTCCTTCAGTATTTAATCTGCAATTTCAGTCCCTCTCAAGGATAACAAGTGCACCTCACAGCTGTCAGCTTTCCTGCACTGTGAAGCCATGGGAGTTTCAAAGTCCTGTGTTGACAGCCCAAGCAGTCCTTGGGCAGGGTTTGATTGGCCAGCTTGGCTAAGAGAAACTCCTTAGAGGAACCCTCCTTCTGGAAAGACCCTCCTTCTCCAGCCTCTTTGATCTACAGGTGCTTGACCTGGAACGGATCCTCAAAGCTGGAAGCAGAACAGTGGATGCTTTTCTAGTGCATCTCTCAAGCTCTCATTTGTATCCTTTTGGGGGCCCCCTAGAAGGCACACAAGCATCTGCATTCCCTACACTATGGAGGCAACACAATGCTTTAAAGCCTCTCAGAAAACCTACAGGACAGTTAATATGATTTAAGCCTATATTTAAATTTTATGAGACTCATTTTCAAGGCTAATAACCCAGTTTACTGTGCACAATATCAAATGCAAATTTTATTACTGACTTGGTAAAAACCAAGACGATCGTCATTAGCATATCTCCCTACATCACCCTTTTTAGCCAAAAGGTGCACCAGGAGTAACAGTGGGGGTTTTTATATGTGTTGTAAATTACAGTTACTATCTCATTAGATAAACACATTTAAAATCAGGTTATCATTCACTTATATATCAGAAAGTTGTTTGTTCAATTGCAGCTAGTCTCATATTCCAACATATGGTGCATGAAATTCTTAGACTAATAAAATTTCAAGGTACAGGGAGCTGGTGTCTTGGAAAAAACTGTTTCTGCTCCACGAATGGCTCGATATAATCTGTAATTGCTTTGAAACAATTATGCAGCAGGCTGTTTTGTACTTAATAGTATTTACATCCTTGGTTTTATTAGCAACAAAATGTGAGTGGAACTTGTGAAAGAGAAATTAATTTTTCCACTAAAAGATGTAAACTTTTAAATGAAGTCTCCAGCAGATTGAGGAAACTAAAAACATGGGATCGGGTGGTTCCCGATTTTTTCACTTTCTTTTTATTGTGACGCTCCCCGTTTCTCATTAACATACCAGAAACTTTATGCAATGATAGGAAACAAAACAAACAAACAAAAAGCCTCACAACACCCAGGCTTCTAACTTAAAATTATGTTTTTAAAGATGTGTGGTGTTCCAGAGCTTATAGTGCTGTTCGTATGGTCAAAAATGGATGGGAACTAGAAGGCTTCCTTTGTATGGCTTTTGCAAAGGAGAAAAGGACAGGTAAGATATATAAATGCATCTCGTCTTTTATGTAAACTCAATACTCATCTCAAAGCAAGGCAAAAAAACCCCCAATATTCTTTGGACCTATTCCCCTTATGGGCAACACACAAAATAATCATCTTTTGTGTTAAATCATTTCTGTGAAGTTCATGGAGTCTTGGAACCGTCTTGGCCATGCTGCACGTTAGAAGGAGCTATGAACTTTGGCTCACTCGTCTGCACAATGAGGACACTCATACGAAACACATTGAGTTTCCATGAGAATTAAATTAGCTACAGTCAAAACCAGAGAGCTTTCTAAGTGCTAATGCACCGTGTGCATGTCAGTCACCACAAATGATTCTTGATTTGTTGTTTTGAAGGCTTGTCCAGGCTAGCAAGGAAGCACAGTACTTCGGGGTCTCTTTGCAGGAAGATCTTTATCTTTGCCCCATGATGTATCTCTGGACATTTGTCAATGTGGCACAAGGTGCCATTTTGACTCTTCCGTCTGTATTTACACGTTTGGTGCATCAATACATTCTCTAACATGGTAGCATTCATACTAATGAGAATATGAACTTACTTTAATAACTTATTTTTTCTTATGTATAATGCACGCTCATTGTAGGAAACGTAGGCAGTAGAAAACAAAAGAAAAAATCACTTCCAATTTCACATCCTAATGTTCTTTTGAAATATTTGATATAGTTTGACATTTTCATTGCTTTATATATAATAATACATATATGCTCATGTTTTATATAATTAAAATCACACTCTACTTGGTAATCTAGCTTGCCATTTTCACTTAACATTATATAATGAACATTTTGACATGCTATCTGAAACTGTTGGACAAGATTACTTTTAACAACTATGTACAATGAATAAGGTATAAAAAGTTGCCTCAAATTTTTTGATGTTACATTGAAACTCATGTGATACAAAGGTAATTAATTAGAAATTTTCAATATTAAAATTTTACTACGAGAATGTTTAGAGACTATCTTTTAAGATGCCCACTCTCGCGAGTCGATTATTTTGTGTATTTGTCAAAAAATATATATAAGTCACATTTGGAAAGTCTGCTTCAGAGAATGCAGCTGTGCTGTTTTGCTGGCCCAAGGCCAGACCACCTCTACCCAGGTAGGTGTCTTTTTGAGGGGTGTAATTTTCAGAGGGCCAATTTAGAAGGTGATGAATAAAGAGGCACGCTAACCAAGCTGGTAAAATTAACCGCATCCACCCCGGCTGACCATGGGACAACAGAAGCTGCTGCAAAACTCTTCAAACATCCTTCTCATGCTTGGTAAATGAGATAAGACTTGAAGCTTTTGGTTTTCATATCCTCACTATTGCCCCAAACTTATTCCGCCAGGACTGAATTTTTCAGTCTGAAATAACCCTGAGGCTAATACTAAGACACTTGGGTGGACGTAGTCCATTGCCTAAAAATATGCAGTTAGAAAAACAGAAACGTTTGATGGTTTATCTGCATTTTAATGAAGAACAGAGAATCTTGCACGTCATGTGTTATACAAAGACGCAAACACCTTTCTCTTAATTATGAAGAGATCAATCTCATTTTTCTGATTGTAACGAGAGTCACTATTTAAACAGCTAATGCAGGTGAAAACAACGGTGAGGGGCACCAAAGGTCCCCAAAGTTAAATGAAGTCTTATTTCCAGACTTCTAGTCCTGACCTAGGTACATGCTTTATGCCTTTTAGCATGATTTATGCTTCGATTTTTTTAAAAAATGAGATCTTTTTACTCTAAATTCAGATCTTCTCGGTGTCTTTGTTGCTCCTTATGTGTAACTACGGCTTCTTTATAGGTGCTACTGATTCGTCACCAAGCTATTGTTTGATAGGTCATTCATACCCTGCCATAAACCACCTGCATGTATATTTATATATGTGGAAATCATGATCACTTAGTGACCTGGTAAGCTTCAACGGAACAACTTCCAGAGAGAATAACTGAGACACCAGAAAACTTTCTTTTACTAATTAATAGAACGTAACCTAATTAATATTAGCCAGTTAGAGTGTTTACAAAGATGCCAAAGAGAACTAAGTATTTTTTACCAACCCTTTGATTATGAGATATGTCATACGGTTCTTATTAGCCGCTGCACAAACATATTTCACCATTTTAGTACCAAAAGAGCCTTCAATATTAACAGAACGATTCTCCCGTTACGTTATGGGGACGGAGGGCAGGTAAATGTTTAACAACTAGTACTCTGAGCGGGTGGTGGAGGGAAAGGCCTGATTTTTAGTGTCTGATGACTTATGTGTAACTCTTCAGCCAGGGCTGGTTCAAGTTACCCAACTGACTTCACTGGATGTGAAATTGGGAAGACTTTCAAAGTCCCTTCAAGCCAGTTTAAGCCGGCCCCAGAAGCCACTGCATTATGCATTTGACATAGTCTGAACAAAAAAAAAAAAAAAGGAAAAGAGAAAGAAAGAGAGAGAGACAATGAGAGAAAGAAAAACCTTCTGGTTTTGGTTCATTTACATTCACTCCATTACTTAGACCCCAAATAAGCTCTCATTTGCTTTAATGATCTCATACCTACTTAAAAACTTGCATTAAAAAGCAGCTCATCTGAAAGGGCTTTCTTACATCTCCAAGGGCAACCCCCGTGATGAGTTCCCCCAGTCTGATCATGTAGGAGATGTTACAGTTTGCAGAAGGGGGAAACTCAGGATCATCCTGGAAACTCAAATGCACTGTGAAGATGAACAGGAAAGCAGGTTCTGTTTGTTCTTCTATTGTGTCTGTGGTTTCCAGAAAATTTTTCCAATTGATTTGCACTTACTAACCAAATGACTTTTTTGTACCTCTTTTCAAGGGGCAGGCACAGCAGGAGGGTCACTTTGGGAAACACAGTTGCGTTGAAGCTACTGCCCCGTGTCTCTTCCCGGCAGCCTCCCTCCCCTACGAGGCTTCTCTTCTTCACTTGGGAAAAGCAGAGCCTGAATTCTCTGTGTCTTTGCCGGGATGACAGTCAGGTCCCTGGATGGTGAGGTCAGTGCCCACATTACTGTTGGGAACTGTCCCGAGCAATGCAACGTCGTGGGTGTGTGCATGTGAATCTACACACGTGTGCATAGCGTGTGTGTATTCATACTTTCGACCAGTGGGCAGAAGATCTGACTTAGATACAAACAAATGCAATTTTAATACATATATATAAAATCACACATATATGAATATATAGAAACAAATACAATTATATATGATTATACAATTTTCATGTATATATAATTTTATATATACTTTTCAATACAATTTGCTATGAAATTTCATGTAATTTTTGTAGATACACACAGACATATGTATGTGTAATATATGTGTTGACAGAGGAATCGTTTGCATTCTTTTTTTTTTCCATGTTCGATGGGCAAAGGAGAGGAAATTATCTGAACCAGAGACTTTGAAATTGAAGCTCATTTGCAACGGTTAATTCCTCCTCCAGATGGTCTCCTGGGATGTATTCTATGCCCAGTGACGCCCCACCCAGTTCACTGTGGCTTTTCAGGGGGAAGCCACAGCCCCTGTTTCTGTCCCACCCGTGTCCATTTGATTTGTTGCTATCGTGTCTCACACATGAGACTGGCCTCTTTCTAAGAGGAAGCTGACTGTCTCTCCCTCCTCAATTCCTGCTTTTGAGATCTTAGTGTCTCTCTGTTTCACTTTCCACTGCCTTTATTTTGTGTCCCTCTTTATATTATTCTCTGCATCCACCTTTTTGTAATCTCTTTGCTTTTTTTTTCTTTTTTCCCTTTTAAAGATCACTCTTCCATCCTCTGAATTCTTACAGACTTATGATTTATTAAATCATGTTTAAGTGAATTTTATTTATTTTTGAGAGAGAGAGCATGGGAAGGGCAGAAAGAGGCACAGAGAGAGAATCTCAGGCGGGCTCCAGTATGGAGCCCGATGCGGGGCTTGAACCCATGAACTGTGAGATCGCGACCTGAGCTGAAATCAAGAGTCAGAAGCTTAACCGACTGAGCCACCCGGGCGCCCCTAGATTTATGTTTTTTATCCCTACACAACTGGTGTTCAGTTTTTAACCATTAACCTGTAATGTCATTGACTTTAAATTTTCACTGCATTTTGGCCTTATAGCTCAATCTTTCATCTTTTATACTTTCAACTTTTTATCTCATTGACTTTTGTATTTGCTTTTCAATCTCATCAATTTTATTTTACTTTTTAGACTCAACCTTTACCTTGGAGAGATTTTAACAACAACAACGACAGCAACAACAAAAGCCTTATTCTTTTTCATTTTATGATTTGTTTTTATGATGGCAAGAAAGAGGTATGGGTACAGGGATATGGGAAATGTTGAGTATCCACAGGCCAAACAGAGGAGGCTGTGACTTCCTCCCTCAGGCTGCCCCTGGAGCCTAGCCAGCTAAGTAAGTTTGGCTGGTAGGACTGGGAAACACGGATTAAATGTGTGCAGGGTTAGAATAGGGTCTACAGAAAGAGCATATTTGATCTATTGACGTGGTATTTCTTCCCCTTGTATCTTTTTTTTTTTTTAATTTTTTTTGTCAACGTTTTTTATTTATTTTTGGGACAGAGAGAGACAGAGCATGAACGGGGGAGGGGCAGAGAGAGAGGGAGACACAGAATCGGAAACAGGCTCCAGGCTCCAAGCCATCAGCCCAGAGCCTGACGCGGGGCTCGAACTCACGGACCGCGAGATCGTGACCTGGCTGAAGTCGGACGCTTAACTGACTGCGCCACCCAGGCGCCCCACTTCCCCTTGTATCTTAAAGCAGGGGTCAGCAAACTTTGGCTGCTGGACCAAACCTAGCCCCACCCTCTGTTTTTGTAAGGAAAGTTTTCCTGGAACACCCAAATGCATGCCCCTTGGCTCACCTATTGTCTGTGTCTGCTTTTGTGCAGCAACAACAGAGTTGAGTAGTTGCAACAGATTAAAATATTAGCTCTCTGGCAACTTACAGGAAAAGTGGCAGACCCCTATATAAAACCATGCTGTCATTGTCTGAGTACCATCCATCGTTGGCTTCAGAGACAGGAAATTAATAAACGGGGGTCTGTGAATTCCAAGACCTCACTGCCAGGTGGGATACAGAAAACTAAACACGTATGTGTGACGCAGGGGGCTGTGTGAAAAGGACCGCGGGTCTTGGGGGTCAGAAAAGTCATTTCAGGGGAGGAGACTTCTAGGTTGAGACCTACAGGTAACTGGAGGTAGGCAAAATGCTGGGAGTGGATGTGGTTGATGTAGATCCTTCTGGGTACGGAAATCACACGTGCTGTGGCCTGGAGACAAAAAGAATGTGGCCTGTTGGAAGAAGTGAGGAAAACTCAGTTTCGCTGAAGCACAGAGTGTGGGAAGGAAGAGAATAAGGCCGGAGTGGTGCCCCAGCCTGAGGAGTGAGGGCCTTGACAGCTAAGGTGAGGGATGTAGATAGTATTCTGAGGAAAACGGGGAGCCACTGAAGGTACTGAAACAGAAAACTTAAACAAAATAAATAAAGAAAGCAAAAACAAGAGTGACAAAATGGGATTTCCATTTTAGGTGTCACGTGAACTGGAAAACAATATGTTGTACGTATTGCAAAAGACCTGAGAGGAGGTACCTGTGTTACAAGATGGCCTTGAGTGATGCTTCACGGGAAGGTGGCGCTCCAAGGATGTGGTGCTCCGCAGCCAAGCTCCAGAGAAGAGATTGTTCAAAACCATTCTGCATAAGACAATATGCCTGTTGCCTGGGGGTGGGGTGGGGGTGGGGTGGAGAAGAGAGTGGGTAGTAGTGAAAATAAGGGAAGTTGAAGAGAGGAGAGGAACTGAATCCTAGGATTAGATGAGGTTCCACCAATGGACCAAGGCCAGGCAAGACTCCCCAGTTGGGTCACCAAAGGACATCTCAAGCCTTCTCAGGTTGAACTTCCATATGAAGTTGCTGGCATTTCTGTGTGGTAAACCCCTCCCTTCTCTTTCCTCTCTCCAGTCTGCAGTAAAATCTACTATGGGAAGATTTACGTTATGAGGAAAAGGCCAAATTTTATCACTAGCTTGACTCAGCACAGCATGAGAAAGTAAGCCAAGAGGCAGAGGAGGCCATGAGAATATAAGCCTCTTGGGCACATGATTTTTCTGGGCTGGAGATGTAGATTTGGGAACCAATGGATGGATAAATAGATAGATGATAGATAAATGATAGGAAAGGAAGAAGGAAGAAAGAAAGAGAGGAGGGAAGGAAGGAACAGAAAGAAAGAGGGAGAGAGAAAGGAAGGAAGAAAGGAGGAAAGAAATGCATGGAGTAAATGGGATGCTTTATATCAAGCACGCAAAGTAAGAAGAAAAGGACAAAATTTGAAGGAAACTTAATATTTAAGAGGAGAGCGGGGAGAACTTTCAAGTGAGAACGAGAAGTAACAATCAAAGAAGTGGGAGGAAAACCAAGAGGTTGTGGATTTTGGAAGTAGAAGGAAGAAACTTTCCATTGGGGCCTTTTGCTTGGGAATGCCACCAAGGGAGGGCTCTGTCCCCGTGAAGGACCTGCTGTCACAATTCCTTTGACTCCCCTTACCAGAGCTGGGATGTGCTATTAAGCTTAGCCCTTTCCCGACAAAGGAACTGAAACTTAATACCTCCATCCAGTTCCAGATTCTGCCTTCTCCAGCAAGAACCCTTGTAAATTTAATTGTTGCCCTTGTCGTGAAGCCCCTCCTTCAGGACACCGCAGGACAGCAAAGTCCGCAGATACCCCTCTTTCCAGATTCAGGTGGAAAACAGCCTACTCTGAGCCTGACAAAATTTATTTCGGCAAGTTCAGGCTTATCACTTGACTGGACCCGTATTTTGGATGATGTAGAGTCACAAGGTACGGTCACAGGTTGCAATTTAAAATGATATATATCTGGTAGTGTGCGGTATTTGTACTTTTCCAGCTCTGCGAATCAATGCCTAGTTTCCCTTGATTTTGAGCATCCAGATCATTTACTCATTGGGAACTCTTCTATCGTGTAATCTGGCCCTGCTTTCTTATTGGAAAGTTCAATCAACGGTAAATAAAGTAAGTATATCATGACCATCACTGATGTCACTAGTCTTGCGGCCAAAACAATTCTGGCACCACTTAGAATAGAGATCTCTCATCTTTGTTGATTTCATTAATTCTTTACACATAGTGCTATAGTTTGTACCTGGAGTGAAGTTTCTCCATTTACAAAGGAAGCAGCTCTTTTCTTTTTTGTTTGTTTTTGGAAACAGGTACTCTCCTATATACCTGGTGAAATATAAATTCTGCAAAACAATTTGGCAGAACAGAAAAAAAAAAAGATCTTTAAATTGCTTATTCTCTTTGACCTAGTAATTCATTTCTAGAATTCTTCAGGATCTATCCTAAGGAAACAATCAGGAGCACGGTTACATTTTTACGTACAAAAATAGCCAAAACATTACTTATAAGTAATGATAGTTGGAAACAACCTCAATTTTCAACGGAGGGAAATGACAAAATAAATTACGGTCTGTGTGTATGATAGATTATTTTGTACCCATGAAAAATGTTTTCAAAGATAATCACAGGGAGAAAAGGCATACAATATGCTTTGTAGAAATGATAGCAAGCAAAAACACATAATACCATGTTTTATGGACTCTAAAATTTCATTGGTGGTAAGAATAGTCAGGGGAGGTCCTAAGAAATGTGGATTATGAGCATCAGTCACCGCTCTTAAGAGAAAAAAATGGTCACCAGCCAATCCATTTCTTTTTGACTTTTACCACTATCCCATTACAGCCTTTCATCAACTTCTCGCAAAGCCTTCTTCCTGTGTCTGCGAGTTAGATCTTCCTCGAAACATTTCAGGGCATCTGAAGACTTTAGCCTCACTGCTTTGTGCTCGTGGGATTCCATAACAGCACCCATAACCATGCCTTCGTTCGACAGTGTCTGTTATGCACCACACTCCCAGATTGTCCTGGGACAGAAGTGTGGTTAAAACCGGGAATAAGACTGATGGGTCTCTTCCTTGAGCTTTCCAATCAAGGTGGAAAAGACGAGAGCCTTGCTCTCTAATGGCTGACAATTTCAATGAAAAGACAGATAAAACCCAGCTAAATTACAACGCAGTTACAATGTGATTAAGAAACAATAAAAGTGCCATAAAAAGCACATGTCACAGGAATTCGACGAAGGGGAAGGTTAGCACGGATTAAAGCAACCTGAGATGGGTTCACTGATTCAGTGGCATTTAAGTGAACCATACAGGATGCATAGAGACTCCTATTTGGAGAGAGGAAAAGAGAAGGACGTTGAAGTTTGGGGAACAACAAAAAGAAGGACCTACCGACAGAAATTTGAGACCTGGGCACTCTTCAGCTTTGGTCGTTTAAGCCAAGATTCACCTTCATTCCCTGTAGACTGAGACGCCGGTGGAATGGGGTCAACGAATTTGTTGCCCTGTTCAACGTAGCATGAATTCCTAACCTTTTTGACCAAACTTTCACACTTATAAGGAATGGAATTTCCAGATTCTAGGAGATAGATAGCATCATTTTTGAGATTTGCCCAAGGTTTTCGTTCCCATCACTCTTCGCTGGGCCTTCACGGGGAACCTCTGCGGTGAAGCTGGGGCCACGGATCGCGAGGAAGCTAACATTTAGGGAGTGTTTTAATCCTGCAAGGACCCTGCCAGGGATTGTTGGTCTCACTGCTCCCCCTTTTCAGGACGTTGAGATCAGGAAAAAATAAGTTGTCAACTACTACATGGTGGAGCTAGGTCTCAAACTTGGTCTGGTTCGGGAATTGGTTCGCAGGGATTTCTGTACAGAGCTGGACGTGAGACAAATACTCTACTCATCCTGGGTCCTCTTTCCTGCATGATGTATTTTTTTTTCAATTTAATTTTTTTATTTTTATAAAGAATACTTGTTCATAAATATACAGTTAACTTTAACTTTTAATATACATACAAAATGTTTTACTATATGTGAACTGATCGATTAATTTTTCCAAACTGCATACCTATGTAACACAGGCAACCAGCAAGCATTTAGAAGAAACAGAATGACTAAGTTCTTAGAAATGGTCCTTGTGCATCCTTCCAGGCTACACCTACCCAAGGAGAACCACGAATGTGACTTCTAAGAGCATAAATGAGTTTTGTTTTTTTTTAAGTTTATTTATTTTGAGAGAGAGAGAGAGCGTGCGTGAGCACATTCAGACGATGGGGGCGGGGCAGGAAAGGGTGGAGACAGAATACCAAGCAGGCTCTGTGCTGACAGTACAGAACTTGGACCCAGGAAGAGTGAAATCATGGCCTGAGCCGCAATGGGGAACCAGATGCTTAACCCACTGAGCCACCCAGGCGCTCCAAGCATAAGTGAGTTTTGTCTGTTTTTGTACGTTGTGTAATTTCAAATCATACAATATATAATCTTGTGCCTGACTTCTTTTGCTCCATTAAATCTATAAATTTCCTTTTAAGCACTGCTTGAGCTGCACCCTTCAAATTTTAAGATGCTATGTTTTCATTAGCCTTTAGCTAGAAAATGTTCAAAATTTCCCTGGCGATTTCTTCCTTGACCCATGAGTAATTTAGAAATACATTCGATAGTTTTCAAATATTTGGGGGTTTTGCATGTATCTTTTGATCACTAATTTCTAATTTAATTCCATTGTGGTCACAAAACATGCCTGGTATCATTTGTATCTTTTTAAATTTATTGTGACTTGTGTTATGAACCAGAATATGGTCTATCTTGGTGAATGTTCCATGTATACTTGGAAAAAATGTATATCCTGCAGCGGTTGAAAGAAGTGTTCTAGCAATGCTCATTTGGGAATTGGTTGATAGTCATCCAAATATTTTATATCCTAGCTGATTTTTTTTTTTTTTTTTGTCTACTTGTTCAAGCAATTACTGAAAGAGAAATGCACTGTGATTGTTGATTTGTCTCATACTCTTTTTAGCTTTTGGTTTGCATTTCATGTATTTGAAAGCTCTTTTTTTTTAAATGTTTATTTTTTTGAGAGAGAGAGCGAGAGAGAGTGAGCACATGTGGGAGAGAGAGAGACAGAGAGAGAGAGAGAAAGAGAGAGGGGTGAGAGGCAGTGAGAGAGAGAATCCCAAGCAGGTTCCATGCTGACAGCAAAGAGCCTGATGTGGGGCTCGAGCTCACAAACTGTGAGATCATAACCTGAGCCCAAATCAAGAGTTGGACTCTTAACCGAGCAAGCCACCCAGGCACCCCTGAAGCTCTTTTTGTAGATGCACCCACATTTAGGATTATTGTCTTCTTGTGGAGCTAGTGTCATACCATTGTGAAATATCCTTCCTTGTCTTTCCATTTCTTTCTATGAAGCCTACTTTGATATTAATAGAGCCACTCCAGCTTTATAACCATTAGCATTTGCATGGTATCTCTTTTGCCACCCTTTCTTCTTTATCTTTTCTATGTCTTCATATTTAAATTGTATCCCTTGTAATCAACATATCACTGTGCCTTGCTTTTTTTGTTTAATTTTAAGAAGGAAGGGATTTAATATAGAGAACTATGTACATATGAAATCATTGAAGGCAGGAATCAGAAGCCACTGTTACGTTTCCTAATAGACTGCCGTAGTCACAACCCAAAGGTCAGGGACACCGTGGGCACAACTTCCTCCCCACAGCCCAAGCTGGTGAGTAGGCGACAGAACACGTGGATGCCAGTCTTTAATACCTTGCTTCCAGATGTCACCACCTAACACTGACAGCAAGATGGTGTCTGACTCGACCTCAATTTCCTGATCTTGCTACGGCAGCTGGATTGCAGCGCCTACTTCCGGCGTAGAACCTGGCTGCAAGGGCCTAGCTGCAAGGGAGTCTAGGAAATGTAGTTTCGACTTTCCAGTCCCTTCCGTACAGAAAGGAGCCCTAGGGGCGCCTGGGTGGCGCAGTCGGTTAAGTGTCCGACTTCAGCCAGGTCACGATCTCGTGGTCCGTGAGTTCGAGCCCCGCGTCAGGCTCTGGGCTGATGGCTCAGAGCCTGGAGCCTGTTTCCGATTCTGTGTCTCCCTCTCTCTCTGCCCCTCCCCCGTTCATGCTCTGTCTCTCTCTGTCCCAAAAATAAAATAAACGTTGAAAAAAAAAATTAAAAAAAAAAAAAAAGAAAGAAAGGAGCCCTAGAGGGAAATGAAAACTTTTCTCTCTAGGGGACATTCTACATTTTTTGGTGTGTGTGCCTGGAGCATGCGTCTGCTCCCCTCGATCCCCGCTCTTCCCCAGCTCTGGCAGTGCTTTTCAAACTGCAGATTATCCATGAAGTGATAATAGTCATAAAATCGATAAATTGGGTATTGACTGCAAGGAAAAATGTACGGACTAAAATGAAATGGAGTAGAATAGAAAAATTAAGTACTTTCATGAAAGGTCTGTTTCGGTTTTGTGTGAGTGTGTGTGTGTGGGGGGCGGGGTTGTGTGTGTACGTGTATGCGTGGCTGTGTATTGAGTTCCACTGTAGATTGTGTTTGTTACTGCAGAACACCGTCAAAAGCCTTGAAAAAAAAAAAAAATCCCTTAAGCCTAACTCCCTTTCCTGTGTGTTGCAGACAACTCCATAATTGCCTCCCTTCTGGATTTTTTGTTAGTTTTTACACCACGTATAGGGTGAATGTTTCCTCATGAGACTCTACCTCCTAGAGGTCAAGGGGGGTGGTTGTCTTGTGTCCTGTGACTTCGGCATGAGGTCTGTGTTGCAGTGGCATTAAAGAAAGTAGACTCTAATTTTTAGAGCCGTTTTAGGTTCACAGCAAACCTGAGCAGAAGAGACAGAGATCCCCCATACAGCCCCCGGCCACGCCCCCCGTCCCGCGCACAGACTCCCCACCCCCCACCCCCATCAACATCTCACACCAGAGGGGTCCGTTTGTCACACTCCATGAACCTGCACTAACTCTTATTATCATTCAGAGTCCATGGTTTACATTAGGATTCCCTCTCGGTGTGGCACATCCTAAGGGCTTTGACAAATGTATAATGACATGGACCCATGATTACAAAGCAGTTAGTTTCACTGCTCTAAATCTCCTCTGTGCTGGACCTTGCTTTTTTATCCAGTTTAATTAGGTAAACTAGACTCAGTATCTCAGATCGGGGAAACAGCCTTGTTAAAGACCCCGAGGTTGGAGGGCACTGGCAAGGGGATGTTTGGAACGTAGAAGGCCACGGAGCAGGGAGAAGAGACGGCTGGATTGGTGACAGAGCTTTGCCCAGGCCGGAGGCCAGCGTGAGAGTTTTAGCCCTTTTTCCTGAGAGCAACGGGGAATCGACAAAGAATTTTAACCTAGAAATGACATGACTGAAAAGGCCTGGCTTTTCTGGCGTCTCAGCGAATGCCCAGGGCATGCAGAGAGTCTTCTCCCTGGGCTGATTGGAAATCCAGCATGTTCCTGCTCTGTGGGACCTTTGGGAATCCGACAGAGACCAATGGCTGTTCTCTGTCACGCCTCACAGAGTCACATTCTGCACGCGCACAGCTTTTACCCAGCCAGAGAACAAGAGGATGCTTTTACAGATGGTGGAACTCCTTTTCTGCACATCGCCCTCCTGATACCCTGCCTTCCCTACAAGCCACACCAGCCTCACCGGGCTCAAACCCCAATCCCTCTTCTCTGCCCAGTGAAAGTGCAGCTTTCTGGCTGGCAGTTTTAAAAGGCCTTGGGGAGAGAGCTGGGTGAATGTAGAGCTCGCTTCGGGAGTTTTCTTTCTCCCAAGACTAACAACCCTGCACTGTCTGTTAATCAATGTCTAAAACCGGATGCTTCATGTACTTTGTCCACTTTGATAGCTGTTTGCTATGGAGGGGAAGCCCAATTCCCACCTTTCTATCATGGATGGAAGCAGAAGATATAATTTGGGTAGTTTTGTCTTCTTTTTGTGGTGTGTGTGTCAGAGAGAGAGAAAGAGAGACCCGCATTCTTGCCTGTTACGGGACAGGCGAAGTGATGAAGGCTGCCCTTCCCCTAGAAGGCTGGTCTGGGCTTCAGGGGGAAATGAAACAGAGAATAAACTGTTTAGACCGGCCCTGCTCTGGGTTTAGGGTAGTGTGGGTCAGAGACCAACCTGCATCGAAATCCTTGGGCTCCAACCACCTTGCTCTACTGAATCAAAGTCTCTAGGGACAGAGCCTAAAAATCTGCATTTTCATGACCCCTCTGTAATTTTATGTTCTGTAAAACTAAAGAGCCACTGCCTTATGGGGAAGGGCCTTTTCTTCTCTTTCCCCCACTTCCGTATGTCAGGGGGCCCGGAACGTGATGTGGGTGGGGGGTGGTGATGGGGGCTTAGCCCTCGTTAGCCTTGGTGCCTCCGCATCCATGAGATCCGGCTCAGCTCACCAGGTGCAACAGTTAGGGATAGCAAGGAACAAGGAGTTGCTCTGGAGTCTCAAGTGATATGTTTGTCGCATAGCTGCAATATTAGCCCGCATTCGAGAACGATAGCGTTAATCATCAGGTCCTTTCCTTTTACCCCGTATTCCTAACAAAAGATAAATGCCACAAGTAGCTAGCCTCGGTAGGACGTGGTTAAGTGTCATACCACCCATAGATCTGTAAAACTTTTAGCACGCAAGTTTCCAGAAGATATTGTGTTTGTTGATTTACCTAGCAGCTAGCACAAATCTCCTTGGCTAGTGAGTAAGTAGATAACAGGGAGTGGTTAAATGTTCACAGGCCACGTGCTTGTTGACTTCATGCCTTCCACGTCTATTACAGAGCCTATTACGTAATTGGCATTCAATAAGATTTGTTGAACAAGCAACAACTCAAAAATGACACTAAAGCATTTTTTATACGTAGGGCTGTTCACATTGCCTATTCTAGGCATCAGAATCTTGACTCCCCAGGTAGCTTAATTCAGTTGTAGAGGGTATAGTATGCACTTAGCTAGTATAGTTCTGGCTATAAGAACATGTTCAAACATATTTGGCCATAGAATTCCATCAGAATTACGCTCTATTGACATATAGGAGCACAAGTAAGAAGTCGTGTTGTATCATGTAGGCTTAGAGTAGCAACACTAGAATGGCTTACAAATAGATTGTTGTTGGAAACGATGACAGTTTCTTCCATATGCTCCTTAAAAATGTATACCAAGGGGCGCCTGGGTGGCTCAGTCGGTTGAGCATCCGACTTCAGCTCAGGTCACGATCTCACAGTCCGTGAGTTTGAGCCCTGCGTCGGGCTCTGGGCTGATGGCTCAGAGCCTGGAGCCTGCTTCCATTCTGTGTCTCCCCCTCTCTCTGCCCCTCCCCGTTCATGCTCTGTCTCTCTCTGTCTCAAAAATGAATAAAACGTTAAAAAAAATTAAAAAAAAATGTATACCAAGACTGCTAGGAACACATCTGAAAAATTAAACAACTTGTGTTTTATTAAAACAAAATACGTTTAAGGTATTGGAGTCAGAGGGTTAGATACATAACCCAGAGAATACCCGAGGTGGGTAAACGGTAAATGTTAACTAGGCATCGGTGTAAAAAAAGTGAAAGCATTGATGCAGCAGGTTATTGGCTATGTAGTTAGGAAACCTTTTTAATCTTTAAATTAAAATAATCTATTATTTTATATGTCACTAAGAAAGAACGCCCCCCCCCAAAGTTGCTAATTAAATTACAGAGAAATGTTTTCTCATTTCCTGGTTCTTTCCACACGGTAATATGTCTATGCCAACAGGAGTATCAATGATGTAGCGTTTCTTTAAAAAGTAGCTCCTTGGGGCACCTGGATGGCTCAGTCGGTGAAGCGTCCAACTTCAGCTCAGGTCATGATCTCGCAGTTTGTAGGTTCGAGCCCCGCGTCGGGCTCTGTGCTAAGGGCTCAGAGCCTGGAGCCTGTTTCGGATTCTGTGTCTCCGCCTCTCTCTGCCCGCCCCCCACCATGCTCATGCTCTGTCTCTCAATAATAAATAAATGTTAAAAATAGATAAATAAATAAAAAGTAGCTCCTTTGGGAAAATAAAACCACTATTTTGAAAAGATATATGCACCCCTATGTTTATTGCAACATTAGTTACAACAGCCAGGATATGGAAGCAGCCCAAGTGTCCATCGATGGATGAATGGATAATGATGTGGTGTATATACACAATGGAATATTACTCAGCCATAAAAAAAAAAGATATTTTGCCATTTGCGACAACATGGATGGGCCTAGAGGGTATTATACTAAGTGATTTAAGTCCAGTGAAAGACAAATACCATATGATTTCGCTTATGTGTGGAATCTAAAAAACAAAAGAAGTGAATAAGCCAACAAAAAAGTGGAAACACACCCATAAGTACCGAGAACGAGCTGATGGTTGCCGGAAGGGAAGGGGGTGGGGGGATGGGCAAAATGGGTGAGGGGGAGTGGGGGATGGGGGCTTCCAGTGACAGAAGGAATGAGTCACAGGCATAAAAAGTCCAGCACGGGGAATACAATCATAGTCTTGTAATAGCTTCGTCTGGCGACAGAGGGTAGTTACGCCTGCTGTGAGCATGGGACGTATAGACTTGTGGAATCACTATGTTGCACACCTGAAATTAATGGAAATCGGTGTGTCGACTATACTTCAACTTAAAATGTGCTTCTTCAGGATTTTCTTCTAGGTCGCTGACACTCACCAATCAGGTTTTATTTTATTTTTTTTAAAGGTTATTTTTATTTATTTATTTTGAGAGAAAGACAGTGCGTGCATGCATGAGTGAGCAGGAGAGAGGCAAGAGAGAGAGGGAGAGAGAGAGGGAGAGAGAGAGAGAGAGAGAGAATGCCAAGTAGGCTCCATGCTCAGTGTGGGTCCCACCACAGGGCTTGATCCCATGACCCATGAGATCGTGACCTGAGCCCTTCATCAGTACTGATTTAAACAAAACAAAACAAAACAAAACAAAACAAAATAAAACAAAACAATATCTATCAGGGACGCCTGAGTGGCTCAGTCATTAAGTTTCTAATTTCGGCTCAGGTCATGATCCCACAGTTCATGAGTTGAGCCCAGCGTTGGGATCCACACTGATGGTGCAGAGCCTGCTTGGGACTCTCTCTCTCTCCCTCTCTCTGCCTCTTCTGTGCTCTCTCAGTCTCTCTCTCTCTCAAAATAAATTAAAAAAAAAACTTACAAAAGAAAGCAATATCTGTCAGCAGTAGCCAGTAGAAAGTTCTCCAACACTAATCAGGTGGATATTAACAACGGCTCAACCCTTTTTTTTTTAATGTTTTTATTTATTTTTGAAGGAGAGAGAGAGAGCATGAGCAGGGGGAGGAACAGAGAGAGAGGGAGGCGCAGAATACGAAGCAGGCTCCAGGCTCCGAGCTGTCAGCACAGAGCCCGATGCAGGGCTCGAACCCATGAACCGCGAGATCATGACCTGAGCCGAAGTCGGACACTTAACCAACTGAGCCACCCAGGCGCCCCAACAACAGCTCAACTCTTGAGCACCAGCAAAGCACATGACATAAAGTGACGATAAACAGCTCTGACCAAACTGGAGCACTGCAGCCAACAACCGCTTGGCAAATGACAGCAGCCAACGGGAGATGCCTTTGATTATAACACGGATCCTAATGTCAGGGATGTTAAAATATATTTTTTTAATGTGCATGTTAGGGGAAAAAAAGGTCATGTTCCAAAAAAGACTTTGGGGTCCTGGAATTTGCCCAGCAAAATGTGGGTGCTGAATGACTCATTGACAAGAAAATGATTTTTCTGTGTGTGGCTCTGAGACTGAGTTTGAGTCTCAGTTTAATCTGTGTGTTCGGCGACCTTTTTTGGTTCTCCGACCCCATCAGCGTTCTGCATAGTTTGTGGGAAGACACAGGTAATGTTCCCTATGGCTTTTGGCGTGAAAGAATGACTCCTTAATTAGTGTCTGAGCTGGAACATGTGATATGGTCTCTTTGCCAGTTTGGGTGAAATTCTCTTGTTTTGTTTTGTTTGCAGTGAGTAACGCAAGCAGGAAATCTTCCTTTTGCAAAGCTCCCCCACTCCTTGAACTATCCAGTAGCGTTGAGGGTAAATTCCTTCATACAGGCCCTCTTGTTTCTAAGTGCCGAAAGGAAAATGCAAAGAAAACATGTTAAAGGCTGGTGCGGGTCCAGCATAGTCGCCCAAAAGGCTTTCCTCTGCAGAGGTGGTGCTCCTGTGCCCAGATTCCACCCCCCTCCCCCCCCCCCCCCAGCTCCCGGTCTGGCCCCTTCAGGCCACAACCATTTGGGAAGCAAACCACAATGAGGAAGTGACTCCGGGGTCAGCTTCCAGTCCCAACGACACAAGTGCCCTTGGCGTTAGACCCCTAGATTTGGGCGGAGTTTGAATCTCGACTTCCCTTTCCAACACGTAAGCACTCCTTGGGGGACCTTGAGGTTCTTTCTGCCACGTGGACTTCAGCTGACACCACCCCAACCTTTCTGTTTGATTCTAATCATGTCGATTTTGAAAAGGGAGGGCACTAGTATCTCAAGTCCTCCCCCACCGCCCAGACTCCTGATTCCTACGCAATTTCATCTCTGTTCTCTCGCGGCCAGTTGTGTTATATAGCAAGTGCTACTGTGAGAGGCAAATTTTTTTTTTTAATTTTATTTAAATCCAAGTTACTTAACATATAGTGTAATAATGGTTTCAGGAGTAGAATTTAGTGGTTCATCACTTACATATAATACCCAGTGCTCATCCCGGCAAGTGCCTTCCTTAATGTCCATCACCTATTTAGCTCATCCCGCCCTCCCACTCCTCCCCTCCAGCAACCCTCAGTTTGTTCTCTGTCTTTAAGAGACTCTTATGGTTTGGGGGTGCCTGGGTGGCTCAGTCCGTTAAGGGTCCGACTTCAGCTCAGGTCATGGTCTCGCCGTTTGTGAGTTTGAGCCCGTATCGGGCGCCGTGCTGACAGCTTCCCATATGTTCCTCTGTTTTGTTTCTTAAATTCCACATACAAATGAAATCATATGCTATTTATCTTTCTCTGATTGACTTATTTCGCTTAGCGTGATACATTCTAGTTCCATCCATATTGTTGCAAATGGCAAGCAAGATTTCATTCCTTTTGATTGCCCAGTAATATTCCATTGTGTATATATACCACATCTTCTTTATCCACTTGTCAGTCGATGCACATTTGGGCTCTTTCCATACTTTGGCTATCGTTGACAGGACTGCTAAAAACATTGGGTTACGTGTGCCCCTTCAAATCAGCATTTTTGTATCCTTTAGATAAATACCTAGCAGTGCAATTGCTGGGTCGTGGGGTGGCTCTATTTTTAATTTTTCGAGGAACCTCTACGCTGTTTTCCAGAGTAGCTACACGGGTTTGTATTCCCACCAGCCGTGCAAAAGGGTTCCACTTTCTCCACATCCTGGCCAACATCTGTTGTTTCCTGAGTTGTTAATGTGAGAGGCAGTCTTAAATTCTATTCCTTCTTTAGCATAATTAGCACCTACCCATCCTAGAATCTATTTATATGTAATTTTATATGTAATGTAAAAGGATCTATGTGGTAGATACATATACATATACATAATGTACATGTAATATGTAGTATGTAATATGTTTATATGTAATATGAATGATCAACCTGGCGATCCTTCAAGGTCAGCCAGGGTGATTTGCTGTGCCCACCTTCTTGACAAAGAATTCCCAGCTAGTTTTCGCAGTACAATGTTAAGTTCTCTTTCACTGGGTGCACGTACGTGCACACACACATGCACATACTCACACTTATACAGAGAATGTTTTTATCCCTCCCCATTTGCATACACATCAGATGATATGACACTTCTTGGTTAACCATAAGCCTCATCAAGCATCCTCCTATGACCACAGCAGCTTTGCAGGTTTTCTTTTTCTTTTTTTTTTCACTTAATGTTTTAGGTAACTTACACTAAGTAATTATAATGCATATGTTACTAGTTAGCCCAAAGTGGAGCCCAAACCTTTTAAACAACTTTTTTCACATTTATCTTCAAATTCAAGAATCAAATGAATCACAAAATATATACTTTCAGTTAACTTTGAAAGGTAGATTTTTCCTACTTTGACAGTAATGAGACAATTAAATGCTATAAAAATTCATAGTGGTACATCCATACAATGGAATATTATTTGGCAATAAAAAGAAATGATCAATTAGATCATGAAAAGACACGGAGGGAGCTTAAATGCATCCTACCAAATGAAAGAAGCAAAAATCAAGAGGCCTACCCAATGTGTGACTCCAACTATATGACATTCTAGAAAAGGCAAAGCTGTGGAGATTGTCAAAAGATCAGCGGTTGCTGAGGGTTGGGGGTAGAAGGGAGAATGAACAGGCAGAGCCCAGGGATATTCACAGCAGTGAAAACTACTCTGTAAGTTCCTCTCACAGGAGATACATGTAGACAGACATTTGTCAAAACCCATAGAACTGTGCCAAGAATGAACCCCAACATAAACTATAAATTCTAGTCAATAGTAATGCATCACTACTGCTTCATCCATTTAACAAATGTTCTGTGCTAACACGAACTATTAGAAATAAGTAAAACAGTCGGGAGGGGTGAAGGAGTATAGGGAAACCATACTTGCTGCTCAACTGTTCTATCAAGCCGAAGGCTGTCCTAAATATAAAGTCTATTAATTAACATTTTAAAACATCAGCTGAACTTCAGAAGATCATCTTAAGGATTCTGAACAACAACGTATTTCTGGAATACTATAATCATATGGAGGAAAAAGAAATATTCAATTAAAAATGATTATTCGAGGGGCACCTGGGTGGCTCAGTCGGTAAAGCGGCCGACTTCGGCTCAGGTCACGATCTCGTGAGTTCTAGCCCCGCGTCGGGCTCTGGGCTGACAGCTCAGAGCCTGGAACCTGTTTCACATTCTGTGTCTCCCTCTCTCCGACCCTCCCCCGTTCATGCTCTGTCTCTCCCTGTCTCAAAAATAAATAAACATTAAAAAAAAAATGATTATTCGAGGGGTGCCTGGCTGGCTCAGTCAGAGGACCATGCAACTCTTGATCTCGGGGTTGTGAGTTTGAGCCCCATGTTGGCGGTAGAAATTACTTAAAAATACAATCTTAAAAAAAAGATTGTTTGGCTCACTAAAACGCAAACTAAATTACCAACGAAATGTAATATTTATGCTAAGAACTATCTTTTGGTATCCGTTCTTTTCTCTTTCCACCATGCCTGCAGCTTAATCATTCTACTTTGTTCTGAATAAACATTTAGCTTGGTAGTCAACAGTTAACACTCCCGTGGCTTGAGTGTTCCTAGGTGCTACCAGAAACAACGAAAGGCTGGAAAGAGATGTTGTTCGTTTACAATAAGGCAGAAGCTGGTTCAGTAATGTAAAAACAGAGGTGGTCCTGCAGGAATTAGCCTGTGTCATTTGATTTTTATGGAAGCTGTTGTCCAATGGGAGTTAATGATTAAACACATTTGGTGGTATTGTCTTTTGGTTGTTAACCCATGCCTCACAAATTTTATTACAAAAAGAAAAAAAAAAAAAAGAAAAAGAAAAGAAAAGCACTTTAGTTTCAACATTTGGGATGAGGCTCCTTGGGAATTTGTTGCTAATCCATTTTGAATTAAATAATTTACCTTGTAACAGATTCTTTTTAAAACTTAGTATTATCTCGCATACCTAGACATCAGTGAATCCATAAAATAATAAAATGCTTTTATTTTCGATAAAGGGAACCTAAAACAAAAGTAACTCAGAAAGTAGAAAGCTACTTAGTTTTCACGGTTCTCTGTGAATCAAAGTTGAAAAGAAAACCAATAACATGATTGACAAAATTCAAATTTTCCATTTTTTTTTCCTCTTTCTCTTTCTTGGTCATGACAGAGGGAAGTGCTAAGTCAGCCCTCAGCCTGCTCCTTTAAATGCAGATCCTATTTGAAGAGCTTCACAAAGGAATACTGCCTCTGATAAGTGGAGAAAAATCTACCCTTCAAAGCTAATTGTGGTATTAAAGTATGTATGCAAGAAAGAAAAATGGCATATAGCTATTAAAACTAGTTTTGTAATGCAGACACACTTTTTCATGGAAACAGTAACAACAGCCTCGAGGGTACGGGGGCGGGGGAAGGGGGGGGGGTATGTGGAATGAGCAAGAGAGAGATTCTTCCAGATGAATGAACAAATGAATGAAGGCTTGAAAAAAAATCCAAACCCAAAATTGTGTAAGGTGACTAATTAAGACCCCCTCTTAGAAAAGCTGTTGCTAGGTAAACAAAACTGTTTAAAACATGTTCATCATTAGTGTCCCCTGACAGAAGGATGAGGTGGCAGACTTGGTGACAGAAGGGAGAAGAAGAGCGGCATATGGCCCCCAGTTCTGTCCCCTGCTGACAAGCTGCGTCGCCGCAAGCCCCTTTTGCTCTGTATTCCGTGCACACAGCAGGTTGCTATGCCCCAACTTTCCCATCTGTACCCCAGACTCGTGTCCCAACAACGTGGCTGATACGCAGTTTTCAGCCATGCGCTGGGGGACAGGGTGGGGGTGGGTTTGGGGGGTTTGGAGCAAAGGCCTACATGGGATCTGCCGGAGGATGGGACGGGAGATTAACAACCAATCATCACAATGCTATCCATAATGTATTGTCTCCACAGCATTACATGGTATATTTCCAGTGGGGATTAGCCCATCCATCACAGGCCTTTATTGGGCCCCTTTTTTGTTGTTGTATAAAGCCCAAACACTGTCGTAAAATTCTAAACTGCTTAATTGCTGTGCTGTAAAAATTTGCATATCAGAGATCTGTCATTCCATCATTAGATGGCACTAGGTATTTGTTACAAGATCCCAACAATCATGCCGGTGCGCCCCTGAAGAAAGGTCATTTATTGGTATTATGCAAAATTTGCTGCTGAATTCAAATCAGCAGCAATTAGGAGTCTGGATACTGTTGGATTCAGTGTATTTTGATTTCCTCCGGTTCAAGGCTCAGGGCATGCTGACCCCCTTCCCACATGATCAGAATCTTTAAGCAGCATCTCCTGCCAGTTTGGTCTCTGGGCTATTGGTCCTTATAAACTTCTCACCTTCATCCTCTGATATGCATTGGGGTGGTAACTGATTTTTACATCCCAGATTTTGTCTGTGATCGGTATATTGAAATAGCATCGCCTACATAGCTTGCAGTGACAAACTTGGACATGGGTGCACCCAAGGTTCTCCTTACCCTTAAAATGAAAGATGGATGAAAACATTTATAGAACTCAGGCAGAAGATGAGCTGGGATGTTCAGAAAGCACGCACGATCTCAATGGTAGATGGAGATTCCTCAACAGAGAAATGCCCTGGCAGTGGAGTCCCACCTCGACAGGCCACCACTGGGTGGGGAAGGGGGGTGTCAGTGGATGGAGGTGGGGGGGGGGTACAGAGAGCAGTGGCAATGACACCCTGCTCTTTCCCAGAGCCTTTGATCCCTACAGAGTTGTCCCCTCTCGGGTGGGATGATTTACAGAGCCCACTCGGCAGGGCTCCCTTCATTTAAAAGCAGCCACTCCTGGTTTACCCGTGCCCGCACCCCTCCACCCAGGGTCAGTGTAAGAACTAATGGGTAACTAATCCAATTGAAACTACAACTGAGACCCTGAAACCATCAGGGCTTCAGCTGGAACTCAGCCAGGACTCTTGAACAAATGCTGCATTTATTCCCCGCCTGGCAACTTTGTGAAACCCAGTGATCACATGGAATGTCTTAAGTTGCTTGCACAGAGCAGCAGGAGCAGGGGGCGGTATGCCGGTAGCAGGAGGTGGGGGGCGGGGGGGGGGGATGTTCTTTGCCGCCACCTCTGGAAGAAGAGATCTTCAAAGATAAGCAAACAATAACTATTCCTACGGTGGTTAGGCCTTACTTATTGGTGATTTTTACTTTCTTCCTTATACTTCCCCTCACCCAAGATATGTACAAGTTGCGTGCATTAATTCCATAATCAGGAAAAAAACAATGTTGCTTTTGCAAAAGCTCCAGAGGCTCTAGTAACACAGGCATTCCTCGTAGCCTGGGGTGGGTGTTGGGGTGGGCTCAGAGGAACAAAAGAAATAGAGTTTCCATAGCTGGTTTTTCTGGTGACTCTTCAAGCTAGTAATAAGCACCACCTATTTCAGAATATGTATTTTTTTCAGATATAGAGACCTGTGAAGCTTGGCATGAACTTTGAGAATGAAGATGTTCCCCAGGAAGTGGCAGGAGTAAGTATGGAGGGTCGGAGAAGACAGTTAAAGAAGAATGTAACAATCAGTGGATGAATTATCGAAACAATTTCCTGATTTATCTATCTATCTATCTATATGAATATATATATATATGATGTAATCTATACCTGATTATATTTTAATTATGTGTGATATAATACTACATATTACATATATAATATAATATGATATATGATAAAATAATGTATATGTTATAAATATATAATTGAATATTATTCACCCTGAAAAAAGAATAAAATGCTGTCATTTGTAACGACATGGACGAAACTGGGTATTATGCTAATTGATTAGGCCAGGGGCGCCTGGGTGGCTCCGCTGGCTAAGCGTAGGTAGGACTCTTGGTTTTGGCTCAGGTCACCATCTTATGGTTTGTGAGTTCGAGCCCCACATCAGGCTCTGTGCTGATAATGTAGAGCCTGCTTGGGATTCTCTCTCTCTCTCTCTCTCTCTCTCTCTCTCTCTCTTTCTTTGCCCCTTCCCTGCTTGCTCTCTCTGTCTCTCCCTCAAAAATAAATAAACTTTAAAAAAATTAAAAAAAAGAAATAGACCAGATAGATAAAGACAAATACTGTATGATATCACTTATATGTGGAGTCTAAAGAAAAAAGATTGGAACTCGTAGAAACAGAGAGTAGGCAAGTAGTTGCCAGGGTCTGGAGGGTGGAGAAAATAGGGAGAGGTTAGGAAAGGCTGCAAACTTTCATAAGATAAATAAGATTTGAGGATCTAATGGATAACATAGTGACTATTGATTACACTGAATGACATCATTGGGATGGATCTGCTAAGACAATGAAACTTAAATGTTCTCACCAACGACAACAGCAAAAAAATTTAAAAAAGGGAAATACAAGAAGGGATGGGTGTGTTAATTAACTCAATGAGGGGAGTCCTTTCACAAAGCATGCATATATCCAATCATCAGACACACTACAAATATCTCACAATTTTAATTGGCAATTATACCGCAATCAACCTGGGGAAAAAAAGAAAACACAGTTGAAACATTTTTGAAAAGAAGTTTAATGGGAGTTTCTTGTCAAGGGCAGTAACAGTAATAGTAATAATAATAGTTAATACTTTTAGTTAATAGCTAATGCTTTTATTAACTATTGTTAGAACAGGCAGGGTTCTAAGGAGTTTCCATGTATTAAGTCCCTGAATGCTGGTAACAACTCTATGAAAGTAGGTACTATTCCCATTTGACAGATGAAGAAGCTGGTGCACAGACAGGTCAATTAACTTGCCCAAGCTCACACAGCTAGAGGATCTAACATGGCGAGTCCAAATCTCTAGTCCAGACCGCTTGTCTAATCCACACATCGTTCAGCTTGGGGGACAGTTCCACCTGGATATTCCCAGTGCGTTTCATATTCGAAATTTTCCAACTGATACCGCCATCTCTCCGCATGCCTGCACAATCTCCTTTTTGCTCCCTGTTTCGGTGAATGGCAGCGTAGACAGTTCTGTCACTTAGGTCACAAATCCCAGGGTCTTTCTTGGCTGTTCCTTCCCCTGCATCCGTATGTCTATTGATGGCATCCTCTTCACCTCTTTCCAATCAGCTCCCTTCTGCTGGTCACACTTTGGCCGCCAATAGACTAAGCCCTTACCTCACCACCACTCAGATTATTGCGAGTGTCCCTGGCATCGTTTTGCCCAGCTCCAGTCTTCACTCCTTCCAAATAATTTTCCACCCAGTCCCCACAGTTTTGTAGGACTTCAAACTTCTGTCACAGGGCTGCCTAAATTTGGGATGGCTTTCAAACTTCTTATCATGACACGGAGGTTCCGATAATTTTCTAGCTTTATTGCCACCGTCATCATATGCCATAATGTTTCACAACTTGGCTCTTTTAAATGAGCTCTTTCTCCTGCCTGGAATATACCATTGTCCGCTGGAAGAGTTCTACTCACTCTCCCAGACGCACCTGGGCCATGGTGTTTTCTCTGACCCCCCCCATCCCACCCAAGACAAAGCCAATATGCTTTCACCATGTTCCTGCTGTCCCACATACATCCCAGTTACATCTGCCATCCCCTGTCCACGGCACATGCATCTAAGCCATACCTGCTATCCTCTGCACATCCCATGTCCATCTCTGTTATACTCAGGTTGATGTCCAGGGAGACAGAGCTGTATCAAATGTCCCGAGGAGCTAGGTTGTGACCAAGGGAAATCAGGACCAAGAGAAGGGAATCCTCACGGGGAAGCATGTACACTCTGCAAGGAAGCATTGTCAACATCGTCACGCATAGGATGCTCAGGAAGTTGAGAATTTCCTCGGTGGCCGAGTCAAGTTACGCTGGACAGGTCTGCAAAGCAACGATGGTAGAACACTAAAAGGGAAATAGAACAGACCAGGAGCACGAATTGGCGCATAGCTGACCACGCCACCACAGTCACGGTGGAGGGGTGAGTGGTCCGTGCCCGTTGGCAGGTGCATCGGCAGGCTTGCTCCCCGAGCATTGTGCTTGGTGACTACAAAGAGACTGTCAAACTTCAGGTTGACCATTTTTGTCCGTCACAAAAAATAGGTGAATTTGAGCTTTTTTTTTTTTTATCCTTTTCATTCTTTTCGAGAAGATTACCTTGAAAGTGAGGTGCTTGCTGCCAGCCTGCTAACATTCTGTAGATATCAGCCCGGGATTGTGGCAAGGGCTTGAGTCACAAGAATGTCACCTTCTGTGAGGAGCCCTTTGTTCCGCGATCATCCTTGACTCCTCAGTGACAGGCGTGGCTTGAGAGAACTAGGGTGCCTGTGCACCTGGACACCTCCCTAAGCAGCCTGACTCAATGACCTAAAGTCCCACAGACCTGATACCGCCGATATCAGGATGGCTAAGATAGAACAGATCAGCGGCACAAAGCGGCACATGGCCACAACGCATATCAGGTGGTGAAGGTGAAAAGTTAATAAGGACCAATAGCCCAGAGGCCAAGCTGGCAGAAGACGGCGCCTAAACATTCTGATCATGTAGGAAGAGGGTTAGCATGCCCTGAACCTTGAACCAGAGGAAGTCAAAATACACTGAGTTAAATAGTATCCAAGTCCCTAATTGCTACCGATTTGAAACCAGCAGCCTATTTTGCATAATACCAATAGATGACCTATCTTTAGGGGTGCACCGGCACGACTGCTGGGGCCTCGGTGTTCGAATGGCCACAGTGTAGATGTTAGTCTATCAGGGTTATTGATTGCAAGCAACAGAAACCGACTCTGGCCAAGTTAAAGACAGAAGGAACTAATTGGCAGGAAATCAGTGGCTCGCCGAATGATGGGAAACTGGAGACAAGACACAAGACTTGGAAAGTGGGCAAGAATTGAGGCATCTCTGGGGAACGAGCAGAAAGTGTATTTTCTGCCTCTTAGTGGATATAATCGGTCTCACCAGAACACCAGCAGCTTTCCCGCTGCTGTGCATTGCCTCTGACACCTCTGAACACAGTCCAGTTTCCGTGAAAGGATTTCAACTGTTCCTCATACCTTTACAGGTTCCCTCTGAATTGAAAGTCCCCAGTGGCTCCATGTCAGCTACAGGCCCATTTTCTGATTTCCTGAGACACAGTAAGGGAGGCCTTTCCTCTTTCTTTGCACTTTCGTAATGAGGGGCAGGACATGGTATTTCTTTGGGATAGCACATTATCATGAGGATTCCCCTGAAACAGTAAGACATTATGGTATAGGCTGCTTGCTGAGAAACAGCCTACATAAAGAACAGTCAAGGTATTGCACGCTGGGCATAGAACGTGTATGAGTTCAAAGCTCAGGGAGATTGCCTTTCCAATGATAGCTTCATGGGTGGTTCTAATATGAAGTCACGTTAAGGGTTCTCAAGTCGTGTTGCTCGTATCTGAGTGGGTCCAGGAATCTGGGCATAGGACAGTTTGAGTAACCACCTTCACTGTGTACTCAAAATCACTTTGCCCATCCAATCGGGGCTTGGTTATCAGGTCAGCCTTTGTTTTATCAGGAAGAGACCTTTCCTGAGAAGCTCATCAGATCTAAGCAGTCTGGATAGGTTACTCCATTACTCCACCAGCTTACCGGCCATGCCCAAATACACCTGTATAGGTTCCATGTTGACAGTATGAGTTCAAGTTGAGATCCAAACACATATATATTACAGAGTTAGCATCACAATATATTTAGTTTCATATTCTGCTCTTCTCACTAAATAATGTTCGATTAGCTTGTCTCCAGATAGTTGACTACTTTTGGAAAGCAATTTTTAGTGGCCATGTGATAAGCATCTCAGCCTAACAATGCAAATGAAATAACTCAACATACAGTAGTGAGGCAGTGTGGTGTTGTGGAAGGAATACGGGTCATAGATCTAGACAAGCTGAGGACTGATTGCTGGCTCCCATTTATGAGCACGTATTTTCTCTAAGTCTCAATAATCTTATCTTTAATGGGGGAAAAGTAATAGCCTCTGTAGCAAAACATTATAGTAAAGATTAAATGAGATAATGCACATGAAGCGCTTAGCACGGGCCTGATACAAACTGGGTGGCCCGTAACTGTTGTTTGTTATGAGTAACTGCAATATCAGTGCTGGGCAGGAGGGTTACTTCATTCCTCCTATATGTATAAATTATGAAAAAGCTTGTATTTGAGTCTAAAGTGGACCTAGAGGTCTGAACAAAATTTAAAGCAACTCCCTGAGTTTGCATCCCGCCATAATTCACACCCAAGACGTGGATTTGGTATACAAAACCAGCCAAATACCTCCGCCAAGCTATATAACGAAATTATCAGGGCTCAAATAAATTAGACATTTGTCGCATCTCTGTGATGTCAGAGTTAGAAGTGACCAAACTTTATTTGACTACATGATAAATCATTGGCTCTGCAGAGATTTGAGGCATACATTTTTATCACAAGCAAGATGCTTGTCTGGCGGGGGGGGGGGGGGCTCCATTATTCATTTTTGGCAAAATTCTGTATATTAGGCCAATGGTTGGGAAACTTTTTCTGTAAAGGTCAGTAGTAAATGTTTTAGGTTTTGTGGACCAATATGATCTCTGGGTGGCTCAGTTGGTTAAGCGTCCGACTCTTGGCTTCAGCTCAGGTCATGATCTCACTGTTTGTAAGTTTGAGCCCCTCATCGTGTCCCATGAAGTGATACAGAGCCTGCTTGGGATTCTCTCCCTCTGTCTCTCTCTCTCTGCCCCTCCCCTACTCACACTTTCTCAAAATAAATAAACTCAAGTAAACATTAAAAAAAACAGTAAATGAATGAGCCTGGCTGTGTTCCAATTGAACATTATTCTAAAAACAGGTGACAGGGGTGCCCGGGTGGCTCAGTTGGTTGAGTGTCCGACTTCGGCTCAGGTCATGATCTCATGGTCCGTGAGTTCAAGCCCCGTGTCAGGCTCTGTGCTGACAGGTCAAAGCCTGGAGTCCGCTTCAGATTCTGTGTCTCCCTCTCTCTCTGCCCCTCCCCAACTCATGCTCTGTCTCTCTCTCCCTCTCTGTCAAAAATACATCAATGTTAAAAAAAATTAAAAACAGGTGACAGACCCAATCTGGCTCATTTGCCAACCTCTGTATGGAAGACAAAGCCCTTGAGTTTGTGGAGCATAGAGTCCAAAGAGGAAGAAGGCATGGTGTGAAACAGGAGAAAATAGGTGTTAGTGTGAGAAGTGCATATAACACGAAACTGATACTCCACTTGGTCACTGACCACTGACCACTTTTTAAAATGGGCGGAGTCATATCGGCTAGAAGAGATCTCTGAAACTCCCAGGTAAGCTTCTTAGGGAGAGAGATTCCATCACTCATCATCAATCAAAATGACCGGAACTCTTTGGCTTTTTGGCAATTATGTTAAACCCGAAGTATGTTAGACTGAAAAATTTGCTTTATTTTAAATACAAGAATGCTTGACCATGTTTCCGGAATGTTGGTATCTCTTCAGGAGATTTGTACCACAATCTATATTCATTACGCTGTCATTATCTCAATAATTTCTTTTCATGGGTAAGCATTTTTTTTTTTTTTACCAAAAGGATCGCTTATTAAATTAAGATGAAATGGCAATTAATCTAGAGCATTATCAAAGACAGGAATATGCATTTGTCTGAATCTCTGCTTATAAACATCAATGCCTTGTTAATGTACTAATATTTAGGAGGGCAACATGATAAAAGGTTTCCTGCCTCTGTTAGCTCATTTTGTATTAACATATTCTTGCCATCAGTTAGACAATTAACAGAGGCTAAAGGAATACTAATGATAGCCTTCTCTGCCAGGGTGCTGGGTCAACTTCATTCCTAGGAGCTTGCTTCGTGGATTTGTAACAATTATAAGTGATAAAAAGTAAGCGACTCTCTTTGAAAAACTTCCTGATACTGTCTTTCAGATAAAGATTAGAGAAATACGAGTTTGTTGTAAAGAAATAAAGGCTGTGGGGAGACGCCGGGACAGGTAAACAAAATTTTCAGAAAGAGTAATGCTAGGAATTCAAGAGGGTTCCAAGGAGCTATGAAATTCTTTACAGATGATGATAGTTCTGGAGAAGACAGCTGCAGCACACCCACCGTCTGATGAATTTCTGCAGGTCAAATGCAGCCCCTCAGACGGAACCGTGGAGCGTAAAACTTCCGTGAGTTGTTTAAATCACGCCCTAGGCTGATTTCTTTAGGTCAATGTTCAGGAGAACCTCCTATACTTTCTTTGCCCATTTTATATTGCTTTCTCCACTTCCAATGACTGAATATTAAATATATACATATAGTTAATAAAGTGACTTTTACCAAAAGCCAACTGCGATTGAGTCCATATAGGAGAATAGAGTTGAGGGACTTCTTGAGGCCTTCGGTGCAGACAACATAATGGAAACTACTTACGGCGAGTCAAGTGTCAGGAAGAGCGAGTAGCTGGGAGGTGATAACAGCACCAAGGTGCAGAAAAAAGTTCCGCAACTGTCCTATTAACATACCAGATTTGATTTGACTCCATTATATTTCATCAAATAGTTTAGAAAGCCCCCAGCATAAAACATCATCATAATTGTAATCATATATTTGGAGATTTAACGTGCACACCATAATGTACCATTAGTTACACAAATAACTAATAATTTGCTAATGACAATATTATGTTAAGTCAGTTTAGGGGCAATTAAAGTGAATGATATTTACATATGCCTAATGAATCACAGTCGATGGCAGATTAAGAGATTCTAATGAATATTCATCCAGACATTCGCAACCAGCTTCACAGTTTATAAACTGAATTATGGTTGATTTGCCCTTTTAAAAATGAATATGTGAGTATCTTCTGCATGGAGAGAATGAACAATTGGGCCTGACTGTAAAATTTTTTTAAAGCAATGTACTGGTCAGAACACAAAACATTTTTATGCACTCTCATACCCCCGGCTTCGCTGTTCTTTTTTATATCACGGATCAGTGTTGATGAACTATCTCCATTTTCATTCTAATCCATGACATGAAATATAGAAATTGTTTAGTATAAGATTAAATGGGATTCAAGTTTTATGCAGCCCCACTGAGGAAATAATTACAGGTAGTTTTTGCCAGTGAGACAGTGAATACAAACTCTATGTCGTGCTCTCTCTGTCCCCGTGTGACGCGGAAGACTGTTTTGTAGCCGTACTTGGTCATGATAAAATTGGGCAAGATTTACCATCCTTTCAACCTGGTCCTTTAAAAAAAATAATAAAACAGGCAGAAACACCTTCGTGCGGCCCTGTTCATACAGGTGCAGACCAAACAAAGTTATGGGTTGAACATCCACTTTTTCCTCAAAACTGTAATCCTTCCGGCTTTTACTAGCCGTTCCTCAGAAATATTGTGAGTCTTAGTCCTGTGGCAAAGGTGAGAGTCGAACTCTGTCAGTCTTTCCCAAGATCCTGCAATAGGTCTATGAGAGACCGGACGTCTACAGCTTGTTTCCGGTTTACCTTAAATGAGGCGAAGTTGCCTCTCTGTTGTTTCGTATTATAAAGGTATTCATTATTGCTAGCATTTTGTTTTTCTTCATAGGGGGTTAGAGGCTGGAACCCCAGCATCTTGGTCCCTGGGAGTGCAGTAAGGTAACTGAACGTCTGCTGAGCGGCTGCCCACACGAGATGTCAAACTCCGACTACTGGCACTACAAAGCGGGGGGCCTTCTAGACCGACAAGTGGTCTCAAGGCATGGGCGTAAACTTTGAAGCTGACCTTTCATTTTGCGTATTTCCATGTGGACCTTAATAATTTCACTGCATACGATTAAAGCTTTCAAGGATCAACTGGTGTGACCCGTGTCAAAGTTAATGACTCCTTGCTTTCCGGAAATGTCAGTAGAGTGTACGTCTTACCTGTCAGGTTCAGAAAAGAATTGATCTCTAGTGCTTCCTCTTGTTCTTACTCTTGCTCTCACTGTATTTTCCGGGTGTTCGTTTATTTTTTATGTGGGGTTTGGCATTCTCAAAAGTCTTATAAGTATTTCCTGAGTTTTATAAGCCTTTATCTGTAAGTCTTGTAAGTATTTTGGGGGGGAAATCATCGATGCAACATTTATCTTTTTATTGATTTTTTTAAGTTTATTTATTTATTTATTTTGAGAGAGACAGAGACAGCCTGAGTGGGGGAGGGGGAGAGAGAGAGAGAGAGAGGGAGAGGAAGAGAATCCCAAGCAGTCTCCGCACTGTCACTGGGGAGCCAGATGTGGGGCTCGAACCCACGGAACTGCGAGATCATGACCTGAGCCAAAACCAAGGGTCTGATGTTTAACCGACTGAACCACCCAGGTGCCTCTAACATTTATATTTTTAGAGGTTTATAGTAGGAGGAGGGAGCTGGTGCCTTAGAAATAAGCTGGTATTCTCCTGGACGAGGTACAAGACATCTACAAGATGGGATAAGTGGGATTAACCCAGAACCTACTTTCCCCCCCGAGGAATGCATCATCCTTCACTTGCTTCTACTTGGAGCCATAGGGTCTAGGTCATGGACATTTAAGCCAGATTAAACATTATATAATGTGAGGGAAATTACAAACCAGCGAGCTAATATGTTACTGGGGTCTGGTACATCCTATTGGCCCCATCTCACTCTTTGTCAATCACAAGGCCCAGAGGAGGCCTTGTGGAGGCCTGGCCTCCACATGGAGGAATGGCCCAGAGGACTGCAATATATATTGGTGGAGATCAGGAGCCAGGCTTGCTATTCCGGGTCTCTAAGCACTGCAGCAGAGGACTCTGGGCAGTCCGGTGACTGGGCACCCCAAGTGAATGCTCAAAGCCTGTGAGGATGTCCCAGGAACCCATGGGGGTGGGGGAGAGAGGGAGGAGAAGAGCTTGATCTCCATTCATCTACCATGGAAGAATCATTCCACTGCCATCACTCCTATATGTTAGGTTTCCTTGTGAGACTGTGGCACTATTAAGGGTGGGGGGCTATGGGGGGAAAAAGGCAAGTAACACCAATAACAAGAGTTCACAGATGTTTGAAAATTACTAGGGCAATAAAACACTAAGAAAAAAATATGTATTAAAGGAAAACTTCAAAACTCCTCCTACTTGGAAGAGGTGTCCAATGGTAGGTACAATGAAATGTACGTACCTTCTTCTCCATTACTGTAAGAAGTCTCTAGTAATCCTCGGGAAAATGGAATGTTCCTCCTCAGCTTTGCCCTCATGCTTTCCTTCAGAGCATGACATGGACCTTTCACTGTGACAATTATCACCAATCACCTTCTCCAACACACACAGTTTTGTAGCTTTAAGGCATTTCTCCTTTTTATCACAACCTCCCTTCTTATTCTTCACTGACCTACCGTATACTATGGGCTGGGTTATGAAACTTCAACTCAGGATGAGAGGAGCTGGTTGTTTACATCAACTTCCTAGGCAAGTTTTATTTTTATTTCATGCCATTTTCATATGACATAGCAAGACAGCACTGAATGAGCTCTACTTTGCTGCCCAATGATGAGGAGAGCTTTCCCAGTGGTCCTATTTTATTGTATGTATTTATTTTTAAAGCTTATTTATTTATTTTGAGAGAGAGAGAGAGAGAGAGAGCATTAGCAGGAGAGAGGCAGAGAGAGAGAAGGAGGGAGAGAATCCCAAGCAGGCTCCATGATGTCAGGCAGTCAGCACAGAGTCCGACATGGGGCTCGAACTCACAAACCACGAGAGCATGACCTAAGCCGAGATCAAGAGTCAGACACTTAACTGATTGAGTCACCCAGGCCCCCCACCAATAGTCTTATTTTAAAGTGGGGAGGACAAAAGGGCATGTTAAGGAATGAGAACAACTGTGGTCCACTCAAAATGTGGTTCACATGAGTAAATCTGGGACACATTCATGAATATGGTCAGAGTTATGTGCAAAACAACAGGGGCGCTGGCATTTTAAAGAGGCATATATAGTTATGCTTTTTCTGTGTCACTGAAAAAGTTGGCCACTTGAATTTCATTGAAGTCACAGACTGCTCTGTGAGATAATCATTCCCTCTGTAGTCTCTAAGTTAGGAGTTCTTCATAAACCCTTGTCTATGTCTTGCATATTAGATTCACTTGATATATTGTTGTCATTTGGTATTTTCACATTTAATAGCTTGAAAGACTCTAGTTCATTTTACAGATGAAAAAAGGAAGCCAGAGAAAAGTTGAGTTTTTCAAAATCACCATGCAAGTCAGTTGAGTTTCAAACCCATGCCTCACAGAATCTTACTCTTGTTAGAAATTCTGCATAAGTAAGATGCTCATTGTTTTGAAGTATGGTTACCAAGTAGACAAGCAGAATCCTTCCACTATACCTTCTGCAAAAAGCTCTATCTGGATTCAATCAAACACCTGGATCCTTCTCATCATCTGACCCAGCCTCCCTGCGTGGCCTGGACGGCCACATACCTAGGCTGGTGACAACTCATGTGCCCCATTCTGAACCATCATCCCCAATGTGGACCAGAGAAAGTGAAACCTGAGCCTCTCATTTTTAATGTACCAGAGATCAAAGTAAGTGGGTTTACAGGCTCAGAAGCTCTTTTAAGCTCAGAATCGTATGAAAAATACAAAAATATAGGCTTTTATCTATTCTCTGTATGCAAATGAAGTTCCAGGAATGAAGAGTATTTATATCATTCCTTAATTCAAAAACTTAGTGATAGTAAAGATGTCAATTCTCCCCCAAATCAACTACAGATTTAAAGGAACTCCAATAAAATTCTCCGCAGGATTTTTTGATGGCACACACAAGTAAATCCTAAAGTTTATATGAAAAGGCACAGAAACCAGAATAGCTCAAACAATTTGGAAAACAGAAGAATAAAGTTGGAGGAATCACATTATCTAATTTTAAGACTTAGTATAAAGCTCTGCTAATGAACACTTTATGTATTGGCTAAAGGGAAGTTAGATAGATTATGAAACGTAATATAGAATTTAGAACTAGATTGACCATTTAAATTTGGCCAATTGATTTTTGACAAAGAAACAAAATTTGATAAAGAACAGTATGTCAAAGAATGGTGTTGGAATGATTGAATAACCATAGGCAAAAGAAAACAAAACACATGAAAACCAAAAAACAAAAAACCTTGACCTCATCTTCGCATTTCATACAAACATTAACTGAAAAAGTACCTAACTGTAATACATAAAACTATAAAACTTCTAGAAGAAAACACAGACCTGGAGTTAAGCAAAGAGTTCAACAGGGTTCAGAACAACTTACCCCAAAATATGGCACCTTGGCATAGTGAATATTTGAAGCTGAAGAAACATAAGAAAATGCAGGTGCAGCAGGGACTTTATAACATCTCCTTCTTTCCTAAAGCAGGTCATAAGACCCTCATGTGAGAGGTGCCCTCCCTACACCTGGAAGAAAGGACCATCCTTATCTCTGAAGATGGAGAGGGGTGGAGAGGAATTCAAATGAAATCGCTAAGTTTCCCCTAGTTTACTATGCTTGGCTCATACCCTTTGGTCCTGTCACCTTTTTTCATGACTTTCCACTCTTCACCAAGCCTGGTATAAACATGCTCAAGTTTAACTGTTTCTTTGACTTTTCATTTCCTTCTGAGGTCTCCCATGCCACATAAAACTTACATTAAATAAATCTGGATACTTTTTTCCTGTTAACCTCTTTTGTCAGTTTGCATTACAGAGCCCCCGCCAGAGAACCCAAGAGGGTAGTGGGAGCAAGGATTTTTTTTTCTTCCCCTGCAAATTCTTAGACATGACACCAAAGACAGGATCCATCAAAGACACTGATAAATTGAATTTGCTCAAAATTAAAAATTACAGCTTCATAAAAGATGCAGGAAAGAAAAGTAACAAACTGGGAGAAAATATTTGCAAATCACATATCTAATAAAGAAAGAACTTGTATCCAAAATATGTGAAGAGTGCTCAAAATTCAACAATAAGAAAACAAAAAACCCCACTTAAAAAAAAGCCAAAATATTTGAACAGTACTTCATCAAAGAAGATTTACGGAAGAAAATAAGCACATGAAAAATGTTCAACCTCATTAGCCAGTAGTGAATGCAACTTAGAACTACAATACAATAACATATCTATTTTGCGGCCAAAAAACAAAAAACAAAAACAAAAACAAACCCAAGCCAAAACAACAACAACAAAAATCGTTAATACCAAATACTGGCAAGGATGAGAGTAACTAGAATCATCACACATTTCTGATGGGAATGCAAAGTGACACTACTCTGGAAATCAGTTTCACAGTTTCTTAAAAAGTTAAATACCCACGTACCACATGACCCAGAAATCTTATTCCTGGGTATTTACCCTAAAGAAATACAAATGTTTGTTTACACAAAAGCTTGTATCCAAGTGTTGACAGCAGCCCTATCCGTAATCATCAAAAACTGGAAACAACCCAAATGTCTTCATTTAACAGATGAATACAATGGAATACCATTCCATAAGGAATAAACTATTAAAACACACAATAATTCGGAAGAATCTCAGAAACACTGAGCTGAGTGAAAGGAGCAGGTTCCGAAGGTTACATGCCTTTCCATTGGAGAGGTTATCTAATCAAGTGGAATCCACATAATTCCATTTATATGACATTCTCAAAAGGACCAGCTACACTGAGGGAGTACACATCAGTGGCCACGGAGGCTGGGGATGGGAGAAAGGTGTCACCACACAGGGCTAGCACAGGAGAGAGTTTTGGAGTGATGAGACTGTCTTGTATCCCAATTGTGGCGGTAGATACGAAGCGTACATATGTGTTAAAACTCCTAGAACCACACACACACAATATTTATTGTCTGTTAATGTAAAAAAAATACCTGTAGTGGAATTTTGTTTCCTACTGTGTCAAATCTAAACTTTGTCTGCCTACTTGTGAGACCCTCCATAATTTGCTTCTCCACTTTGTTGCAAGATCTAGGGACGTTTTCTTGCTGTCCCATGAGCGACCTCAGGTATGTCCCCATACCATCCATCTTCTATACTTTGATGAACAAACGTAATTGATCCCCTAGAAAAGGCTAGCCATAGGGGCTGCAAGATCTTCTCAACTATGACGTCCTCTCCTCTCTTCTTTTTATTCAAAGTAAGTCCCGCTGAAGCCTTAGCCAAGCCTGTGTTCTGGTCATTCCTGCAGCCACTGTCCCCTGTTTTCTCAACACTTCTAAGTCATTGACGCCAGTGAACTAACACAACCCTGTGGCTGTATATGACACAATTCTGTGGCATTTCTCCAACTAAGTTTTAGGTTCTTTAAAAGCAAAACCTTTTGTGTGTTTGCTTGCTTTTTTAGTCGGCCCTGAGATGATCAAATGGCTCTTAACACAGAGTCAGTGCCCGTTAAACTCTTCATTTCAAAACATGCATTGGCATGAAGAGTGAGTAAGCCGCTAATCCCTCAGAAATATGCAGACAGTTCTGAATTTGAAGGAGGTTTGGGTTTTTCTTATTTCTAGTTCCACTGCTTCTCTTGGCATTGCTATGAACTCTTTGCCTTGCCTGACTTTTCTCAGCAAGAATCATAATGTTTTATTCAAACTTTGCTTCATGGGTGCCTGGGTAGCTCAGTCGGTTAAACGCCTGACTTCAGCTCAGGTCATGATCTCGTGGTTTGTGAGTTTGAGCCCCGGGTCGGGCTCTGTGCTGATAGCTCAGAGCCTGGAGCCTGATTCGGATTCTGTGTCTCCTTCTCTCTCTGCCCTCCGCTGCTCAGGTTCTGTCTCTGTCTCTCAAAAATAAATAAATGTTTTAAAAAAACAAACAAACTTTGCTTCACACCCTCAACCCTTTTCCTGACCCGTGTCTCTCAGAAACCTGAACATTTTCCCTTTTATCCTCTGACTTGTAGCTTATGGTTTTCATTTTGTTCTATCACTTTCCTAGAACTTTCTTAGGACTAGATGGTTTATAATTTTTTTTAATCTTTTATTTATTTTTGAGAGAGAGAGAGAAAGAGACAGTGCACAAGCAGGGGAGGGACAGAGAGAGAGGGAGACAAAGAAATCTAAAGAAGGCTCCAAGCTCTGAGCTGTCAGCACAGAGCCTGATGCAGGGCTTGAACCCATGAATGGTGAGATCATGACCTGAGCCGAAGCTGGAAGCTTAACTGACTGAGGCACACAAGTGCCCCAGGACTAGATGGTTTATACCCTACATATGTCTCCTCCACACCTCATGTATTTATCTTTTCATTTTTTATTCCAAATCTGTTGTTTCTACGTGTTGCATGCTTATGGGCAGATGATAAGAAAGACCTAATCTTGAAGTACTGAACATTATGGTCTGTTTGCCCATTTCTTCCTTCGGTCATAGGTTAGCATCCAGTTGTGAATTACTGCAGCCACTTCTGACCTAGAGTTCCTGCTTTGTCTCTTTCTCTTTGCCCTCCCTTACTGTCCTGATGGGAATTGTGGCTGCTGTATGCCTATTATAATCATACTATCATGTTGGATGGGAAATGCAGCTTCTTAGAGAAGCTCAAAAGCAACAAGAACTTGGATTTGAGGTTCTTGATGTTATTTTTACCTTGGTCCTCAAAAGTCATGTAAAGTCTCTTCACTGTTTCCATATATAAAATAACCTGGGTTTACGTGGTATCCTTTCAGCTGAGCATGGCCATTTTTATTTTCTGGAAGGATTTTGACCAGATACAAGAGGTAGATAAAGGTGGTCCTAATAGAAAAGGAAGGTGACAGAGGACTGGGAAAGCAGAGTCCCCAGAAGAAGACACAGCCCATGTCCCTCCACCCCAGACAAATTGCAAATCTCTGTCCTCCAAGAAGTAACTTATTTCTTTGCATGTTCATCATAATCAGCTGCTTAAGCAATTTTAGCAACAAAATCAGCAGAACATTTGCACATTTTTTTTAAGTTTTAGAGAGAGAGAGAGCAGGAAAGGGGCAGAAAGAAAGGGGGAGAGAAAATCCCAAGCAGGTTCCATGCTGTCAGCACAAAGCCCCCACACAGGGCTCGATCTCATGACCTGTGAGATCATGACATGAGCTTAACCGACTGAGCCACCCAGCCACCCCAGAACATTTGCACATTTTAAGATAAATCAGAATCTGCTCACCTCCTAACTTCCAGCGCAGAACAAAAAATAGATAATATGAAAATCTTACAATGTAGTCATGTTTGCCATCCTGTGGCTGAAGCCCATGTTTGATGGCCACATTGGCATTGAAGAAGAGCATTCACAATTCATTCCCAGAACGGTAGGTTAGTTGACGAAGTCAAGGTTAATTCAAGGTGAGTCAAGTGTGGGCATATTAGAGCCAGAGAGGAAAGATGGACAAGTTTCGAATGGCTTTATCCCTTAGGTTTGCTTATCTGTATACACTACGTTTTCTACAACTATGCTAATAATGAGAAAAAATGTTATATTTTACTCAATTGCTATACAGGTCTGCTTTGTTTCTTAAGAAGACATACAACTTTTATTTATTTTTATTTTTTTAGGACCTATTACTTTTAAAATAAAACAATAATTATTCATACTGTTTTAAGCAAGTAGTCTGGAGCAGCATCAGAAAGAGGCAGGACTTTTGTAAGGTAAGGATCATTCCATCCTCAGAATGGAATCATCAGAATGGAGATTGAGGAAAAAAAAAGGATTCCAATTAAGAAAAGAAATCTACTTGTATTCATTCATTCATTCATTCGTTCGTTCATTCACTCATTCATTCATTGAACATTCCAAAGTGTGCACTATTTGGTAAGGATACAAAGTCATCTTAAAGTCCTGAGAGGAGGTCTCACGATTCCTACTTAAGTTGACAGAATAGGTTCAGGTGGAAATTCACACCCCTTTCCCTTCATATAGAGAACGAAAATAAGTAAAATATGTTTTAAATTACAAATGTATAACCCCTATCAATAACAAGAGAGTATGTCTGTGCTCCAGAAATAAGACTGTGAGAGACGATGGGGGTTCTAGTGTTCTAGGTGCTAGAAGAGGAAACTGGCTGTAGCTTCTGAGAGTTCCCTGGGCAAAGGGAACAGACCATGAAACTTCCCGCATGGAGTTGGGCTGGCTCTGCGATCCAGAAGGCAGAGCAAGGTGGCCTTCCTAGACAGACAATGTCGACAATGCTGCAGTTATGGCCTGGGGCTGTGACTAATAACCAGCAGCTGCCTGAGGTGCCAGAAGAGAAAATTTGGGATCCCCCAACCAGAGCTTGTGCCTAGTAGCACGTGCTGGTGGACAGGTGGGATCAACAACATTCTCATAGACAAGACACCCCAACTATCCACACACCAGTTGGTTCTCAATGGAAACCTAGGCCAGGTGGGGGCAACCACAATTTCTCAGACAACAAGAGGCCAACAAGAGAAGAGGGGCAAGAACACAAACAAAAAGACATTTCCACTCAAGACGGCATGACAATTAAAAATTGAAAGCACGGAAGCGAAACTCATACCATCATTGACGGCCAAAACCCTCAACAAGTCAAAAATTCATTCCTAAAAGAGTGGAGGTAACACTGTCTGAAACACATTTTAAAACTCCCAGTGAACTAAAGGAAAAAAAGAAATACCTCCAAAAATAATAAATTGTAGGAAGGAATTATGAAACAAAAGCAGGTGGATGTGAGAAAGAACCAGGAAAAAATCCTGGAAATAAAAGCTATCAACGCTATAATTGGAAAAAAAAAAAATAACACTACTCTAGAGGAGCACAGCCCATTAACGAATTGGACAGCATGCCGGGGTGTTCACTCAGCATACAGGGCGGATTGAAACCATGAGACAGAAAAGTGTAGATTTAAGCTTCTGCTAAGGTACAGTGGAAGAGTTCCCAAGTGGAGAATCAAGGACACGGTGGACATTCAGCATAGCTGGGAATTTTCCAGAACTGAAAGGCACACGTGACCAAATTAGGCTTTGGAATAGGACGGTTCGTGTTACCACACGCCCAGCGGTAGTCCCAATGAGACAGAAAAGTGTAGATTTAAGCTTCTGCTAAGGTACAGTGGAAGAGTTCCCAAGTGGAGAATCAAGGACACGGTGGACATTCAGCATAGCTGGGAATTTTCCAGAACTGAAAGGCACACGTGACCAAATTAGGCTTTGGAATAGGACGGTTCGTGTTACCACACGCCCAGCGGTAGTCCCAATGAGACAGAAAAGTGTAGATTTAAGCTTCTGCTAAGGTACAGTGGAAGAGTTCCCAAGTGGAGAATCAAGGACACGGTGGACATTCAGCATAGCTGGGAATTTTCCAGAACTGAAAGGCACACGTGACCAAATTAGGCTTTGGAATAGGATGGTTCGTGTTACCACACGCCCAGCGGTAGTCCCAAGTGATAGGCAAATGGAAACAGCTCACCGCTTGCCTAGCTCTTGCTCTACCCTCTCGTGCTCACTCTCACACCCCCAGGGTGGTCACAGTTACCTCTGGATACCTCAGCCCATGACTCTTCTTCCTCCTCGTCTCCCACAACGGTGGGAGTACCGTGCAGCAGGAAGGCACCTGAGCTAGGCGTGGCCAGGCCTGGTGTGCCTCTGAAGCTGAAGCGTGCCACTCTCCTTGGCACACGAAGTGTATTGTTTCACTGAAGTCGTAACACAGGTTAGCAGGGACCATCTTCCCAGCTCAAGCCCGTCTCTCCCCACCTACCCCATTTCATGTTTCAATTCTAGGTTGCCAAAGAGAAAGGTCGGAAAGGGTCCAGCCTTTGGCCAACTACGGGACAGACATCAGCTGTCACCCGGAGACCTCCTTCCCTGCACTCTGCTGCAGCCCACAGGCTTTGGGGTGATATTTCTAGTGAACATCTCTCCATTCCATCAAGCAGCAACATTTAAATCTCTTGTTCCACACTTTGCTGGCTGTGGCTTATAAATGTTTTATGTGCCGCTGAGCTTGCAGCATTACTATTTTATTAGAAGGTTAAATATCTTTTCTTCGTAGCTGTTTTACTAGTGAACTTGTCCTTTCTCTTAAAATGTTAGCTTCGTGCTTGTTACGAAATGGAAACTGGCAGGATGTTGTCGTAAATAGATCTTCAAAAAGGGTTTGACCCATTTGAAAGCAAGCCGGGACGACGCTAGGGCTTTTTCTTCTTTTTTCCTTTTGGATCGATTTCAAATAATTTGGGGAGAGAAAGGGATTTTTTGATACTCTAACAACCTCATACGGTCCTTCGGGCCTCAGTCTGTGATTGCCGAGATGTATTAAATTCAAATTCTGGCAACAATCCAAAGAACCATTTGTGAATTTATGCAGGCGCACATCAGAATGGAGCAGGCAAAAATAGAGAATCAAGTTCTGGATGATTCTGGACAAGCCACCGGACAATTCTGAACATCAGTTCTCTCATCTATCCTGTCTCGTACATTCGTACGCTGCCTTTCTCCCAAACTGAGAATCAAAAGGTTGGGGGAGTAGAGTGGGGACAAATCACCTTTCTAGAAAGCTGGACTGGGCTTCTTGTCCTCCATGACAGAAGAATGGTGTTACAAAAAGAAATCACGCTCTCTCTAAGAAATAGCTGACATTACCACCACCAGCTTCCTTCCCAAAGGGAACCACACCAAACCATGTTCTTTCACTCTCCCACGTCTTTGTTCATACTGCCTCCTTGACCGTCTGTCTCTTTTTCACCTTAAAGCTCCTCGTCTTCAAAACCAGGTTCAATGGTCATCTCTAGTCTGCAGCATTTTCTAGACTCACCCCCATTGCTCACACATACATACATCAGGTGAGAATCACTTCTTCATTGCTATTCTCATCTTAAGCCTTCCTCTATCTATTCATTGATCTATTTCCTCAAAAATCTTCTATGAAATATCTGCCATGCACAGCGGCACATTGTAGGCATTTCACAAACGTGTCGGTTGACATTCCTTTGGTTTATGGACATCTTTTAATTTTTTTAATGTTTATTTTTGAGAGAGAGAGAGAGAGACAGAGTGCGAGCAGGGGAGGAACAGAGAGAGAGGGAGACACAGAATCTGAAACAGGCTCCATGAGCTGTCAGCACAGAGCCTGACGTGGGGCTTGAACCCATGAGCCATGAGATCATGACCTGAGCTGAAGTTGGACACTCAACCCACTGAGCCACCCAGGCGCCCCAGTTTGTGGACATCTTTTAAAAGTGCAGACTTCTCAGGGAGGCTTAATGACTATCAATTATTCACACGTAATTGTAAATTGATTTAATCGGATAGCTTTACTCTTAGCTCTTGACGAAAGCCAAGAGGAATCTAGTAGTGACTAAGACCACAAATTGGAGTCAGACTTCTGGGTTTTTCAGATCTGTATAATTCTGGGTAAGCTGTTTAACTTCTCTGTGTATCAGTTTCCTCATCTGTAAAATTGATACTATAATATGATTTACCACATAGACTTGTTATGTGCACTAGATGAGCTGATGCATATCAAGTATTTAGAATAGCGTGTGGTACATAGAACACATTAAATAAAAATTAGCTATTGTTGTAAACTGCGATGAAGGAAAGGGGATTACAGTTGTTAGTTTTGACTATGGTTGTTTTTTGGAACAGAGGGGAAGTAAATTATTTTTAAGCAAGGAGACGTATTGGACGTATCCCGGCATCTATCTGCCAGAGGGCATTTTCAGTGGCTTAAAAGTGACCAAGCAAAAATATCAAAAGCACATTTCAAAAATACATTTCAAACCTGTTATAAATCTGGGTCAGGGAAAGAAAACTGCTTTCTACTCTCTTCTATATCTCTTGGCCTCTGATCTGGACTCAAGAGTGATCCATTAGCCTGAAAATAAAGAGGCACAACAAGAAACAAGCACTTATTTGGGATCCAAGAATTTCAGTTCTGGGACCACAGATTCTGGTAGAAACCCAAGTAATGTGTCCCATTTGTAGGGTGAAAGCAAAGCGTTTTTATTTAGGAAAAGGAAGGGCGGTTCCATGAGTTGAAGGAAAGAAAAGTTTTCTGCGGGGGTTAACAAGCTATGCTAGTCTGAGTTACGCATTGACTACTGATTCTACCTTCAGAAAGTCCACAACCATCAGCCGGATATAAAGGTGTTCATCCTCAGGGTGCCTGGGTGGCTCAGCCAGTTAAGTGTCCTACTTGGGCTCCGGTCATGATGTCACGGTTTGTGAGTTCGAGCCCCGCATTGGGCTCTGTGCTGACAGCTCGGAGCCTGGAGCCTGCCTCAGATTCTGTGTCTCCTTCTCTCTCTGCCCTTCCACTGCTCTCTCTGTCTCTCTCTCAATCAGAAATACACATAAAAAAAAAAAAAAAATGCCCGTTCTCCTGCTGACTTCGCAAGCAATTGGTTTAAAAAAAAAAAATGTATGCCATTTTACCCAATCTAAAGGTTTTGGCCCAGTTCAAATAAAGATGGGTAAGGCAGTTTCCCTGTGGTGGCCACCCCAGCTCTATTTTGAAATGTCTCCATTCATGTCAGTTCTTCACAGAGCGACAGATCACCTCACTGTCAATTAGGAAGAATTTTCTGAGCTGGCCTAAGGCTTCAGCCATTAACAAAAATGGGAAAATATTACCTCAACTCGCAACTTACCTTTCACGTGAACAAGGACGTGTCTGGTCAGCCAGCGTTTCCCCGCCCAATTCTCAGGGTGTGGGCGTGGTCTTGGAAGAAGAAAGGCAGGAACCGCGCAGAGCAGATACGCCACAGCCTGGAAGAAGTTGAGTGAGCTCCACCTGGAGCAGGTGTGCAACCAGTTTCATTCCCTTCCAGGTTACGAAGTCAGATGAAGCAATGACTTTGGTCCAGGAATATGTTTCTGAGACCGTTTCCGGCTTACCTCTGGATGGATCGTCTTGATAGGGGCAGAATCCAGTTACTTGCTCTCTACTTTCCCAGATGATGTTACGACTGTCTATCTCTTAAACCAATTTCTGGGTCATTATTTAATCTTAATCAGAAACCTGTTCTCAGGTCACTAAATAAACATGAGGCTGAAATAAAAGACACAAAGTCATGTAATGTATAAATCCACTTAAGTCCTACAGGGAAAAAAACTCCTTTTGTAATAATATTTTTTTAAGTTTATTTTACTTATTTTGATAGAGAGAGAAGGGGGGTGGGCAGAGAGAGAGGAAGAGAGAGAATCCCAAGCAGGCTCTGCCCCTGAGCCAAAATTAAGAGTAGGGTGTTTAACCGACTCAGCCTCTTTGGTGCCCCCAAACTTCTTTTAATGTTGGGGGAAAAGTCACCTCTTCTTAGATTGTTGTGGGTCAGTTGCAGATTTGCTGTCCCTGCCCTTCCCCACCTGCCCTCTGGCCCTCTGCCCTATATGAGAGGGGACTACATTTCCCAGAAACCCCTTGCCTCTTACTCCCAGGTCAGCTCGGCCAGTGAGAGTTCCTGGTGGAAGGCTGGAAGCTTGAAAGGCCGAGGAGAAAGCAGATGCTTCCTGAGACATCTCCAGCTGAATTTCTGCTGTTCCATTGGCTTGGCAGCACTCCTGCCTCGTTGGCCCAGCTCCTGCCAGGAGTCCTCACAATTGTCCTAACTCCTGCTGAACATCACTGGCTCCTCCCACAGCTCTTCTTCCTCAATGGTTAGTACTAGCTCACTGCTCTGCCAGGCTCTGGGTTGCCTCCATGGGTCCCATCTGGCCCCTCAGTTCTGCCATTATGCATGTAACCAATCCCCTGTACCAAAGCCCTTCAGGGTGAAGTATCTACAATGGTAATTGTTCTCCTTTTTTTTTTTTTTTTTTTTAAGTATTTAACTACTATAGAGAGAAAGTACTCTACACATGTTTTAGAAACAAGAAAGAGGAAGGTCCGTTTCTACCTATCTAGTTTTACGTGGTTTATGGTGTATTATTTTTTCATTTTGTCTCTCTTAATAGATAGCTTTATGGAGCACACAATAAATCAGAAAATGTTTCCTGAACGATTTCTATAGTGTACTTTAGTCATAATTTAGGAAACTATCTGTGAGGATGACGGCTCTCAGCTCCCTGCCTGAAGCAAACAAATGCAGTTCATTCTGATAAAGGCCGCTGAAGGTTGAACTTTCTAGACTCTGGCTCTCCTCCTAGGCTTTTAAGATGTCTGTGCCGTTCCTTTTTACATTCTGAGGAGGCTGGAGCATTAATGCTGCCCTCTAGCACCTTCCACGTCCTGCCTAAGTGCTTCACTGACGACCGTGAGCTCGGAAATCGCCACAGGAGCGAGTAAGACCCCGGTTGTGGCAGAATGTACTGCCAGTGCAGGTCCATAATGGGCATTTGCCCATCTGTTGTATAGTTAGGGTTTTTTTCTCTTTTAAGAGAGTAGCTTTAGAGGCATTACAACAACCGAGCGTCCAGACCTCAGGGGCCACGGATGGCCTCATTAACAGGAGACTCCAAGATGGCCCTTACTTCAAACACTCCAAGAGACATGTAAGCGTACTTTCTGTCCTTCAGATGATGCCCTTTGGGTCTGGATACATTTGTAACAATTCTGCTTCACTAGGTCTGAAGTACCAGAAGTGCTCAGGCAGGAAGTTCCTCTGATGGACCACAGGAAAAGACACCAGAATCTCAAAGCAGAACAGAAATAGTCCAAACCAACCTGACAGAGTGCTTTACGATTTGCAAAGTACTTTCCTCAACAGTAACTCAGTCTTGCTGAGGGTTTTGAACTTTGTTCTGACAAAGAAGATAAGGCCTGGACGTGCTCTCCTCAAACACATGATTTCAGAATTGACATGAGGTGATATTTTAAGTACTCTCTACTCCTACCCGGGCAAAGTCATTTTCTTATGATTTAAAAGTTGTTATCGTGCAGGGCAACCCTTTAGAATCCATTGATGGAGGGGGCGCCTGGGTGGCTCAGTCGGTTAAGCGTCCGACTTCAGCTCAGGTCACGATCTCGCGGTCCGTGAGTTCGAGCCCCGCGTCGGGCTCTGGGCTGACCGCTCAGAGCCCGGAGCCTGTTTCAGATTCTGTGTCTCCCTCTCTCTCTGCCCCTCCCCTGTTCATGCTCTGTCTCTCTCTGTCTCAAAAATAAATAAACGGTAAAAAAAAAAAAAAAAAGAATCCAATGATGGAGACAAGTGAACTCTATGACACATTCGATCTCAAAACTGTGCTTCTCTAAACAATAAGTCTATTTCCTTTTTTTGTTTAACAAGAGAACTTTCACTGGTCTGCGTTGTTTTACTCTTCTGATCTCAGGGCCACACCTAGCATAAGAGTGCTTGAACTATCACACAACTCTGACATTTTCATAAATGTAAAAACAAATCCAAACTTGCCTTAGGCCTGCTGAATCCAAGAATTCCACGTTATCAGGTGCCATTTCACCGTAAAGTAACTGAGTTCTCTTTCTTAGACGTAAACAAATATCCTCAATCGACTTCGACGCTCAAATAATGGCAGTACAATTCACTCCAATTCCTCTGGAACATCTGCTATTTCCAACATTATGCTGGGGGTGATGATGTAAGTAAAGGAAGACACGAGCCTTCCTGAAACTTTGGTTTAGGGGGAGAAACAGATTACTGAGCTCTTCATTTTTAACATAATAGACTTCCCGGGGCCCCCTGGGTGGCTCTGTTGGTTAAGTATCTGACTCTTGATTTCAGCTCAGGTCATGATCTTGAGGTTCATGGGACTGAGCCTGCATCCGGCTTCTGTGCTGGCAGCATGGTACCTGCTAGGGATTCTCTCTTCCTCTCTCTCTGCCCCTCCCCTTCTCTCTCTGTCTCTCTCTCAAAATAAATAAATAAACATTGAAAAAAAAAAAAGGATAGACTTGTTGTAACTCTAGTGTTGAAGGACAGGCTAAAAGTTTTCCACGTAGTAATAACATTATTTTTTTATCTTTTTAAATTGTTTTTAATGTGTATTTACTTTTGACAGAGAGAGACAGAGACAGGGTGTGAATGGGGGATGGGCAGAGAGAGAGGGAGACACAGAATCTGGAGCAGACTCCAGGCTCTGAGCTGTCAGCACAGAGCCTGACACGCAGCTCGAACTCACAAGCCATGAGATGATGACTTGAGCTGAAGTCAGTTGCTTAACCGACTGAGCCACCCAGGCACCCCAATACTTGACATTATTATATGTGTATATATAAGCATATATACATAGTATACACATATGCGTGTATGCATGCATACATATATACAACATATATTACTTATCTTTTCCTGGGTGATGTGCATCGAGAGATGATTCAGTCACAACCTGGACTGCTGCTGGGTTAGAAGCGCAGGCCTTCCGTCGTAACTGAACTTGAATGCAGCTCTGCCACTTATCAGACGTTGGCCTAAGCAGACTATTTAAATTATGCAGACTTTATTTTCTTTCCCCTATAAAATAGGGTAAAGCAATAACTTTCGGAGGGCGGATTAAATTTAAAAATGGTCATAAAGCAACTTAGCATGCAAACCAGTACATAGTAAGTGCTCAATATACGGTAGGTATTATTTTCATGAGCTTTCTTCCCGAAGACGTGTACGCAGAAATCACAAAGTAGTCTGTACATGTTATGGTGGACGCATAAAGCGAAAAGGAGAGTACGGTGCAGGGGTCTTCACAGTGTACCCCCACAGCGTCCTAGGCATCGGCAGATGTGCCTTGGGTGCTGAGGGGCAGGGGTGAGGTGTGGAGAGGCTATGAAGTGTGGAGGGAGGAAATGACACCACCACCACCCCGCTACCCCCTGTTGTCATTTCAACCAGAGCAGCTCTGGTGAAGTGTGTGTGTGTGTGTGTGTGTGTGTGTGTGTGAATATTGGCCTTTCCTATCACATTGCACTCAAGAAAGGATCTTGTCTAAAATTACCACTGAGACTAGGGGTCTTGCACTGACGTTCTCGTTTTGAATCTTTTCTCTGGAGGTTCTTGAGTAAGTCGGTCCTCACCTTCCTCGACTTCACTTTCTTCTATGATGTGAGTGATTCATTTATTGTCCTCTCCGGGTATCGAGTCCTGTCAGTTTGGGGACATGTGGGGAAACTATTGCTAGGCTGACTACCCCGAAGAAATACTTTCTCCTAGAAGCGCCTCCCCTACTTGGAGCATGTTTGTTGGTTTGTTGATACATCTTTACTTGTATCACTTTTTGCTTTTCTCCACATGTGAACTCGGAGACGCCCTAAAAGCTTCCAGGCAGGCCATGGTAGCTCTCAAAGCAATTGGGTGGCGCAGGAGCGCTCTGGGACGTAGGTTCTGGAATCGTTGTACCCATTGGTCAACTGCAGTGTGAGTAGTTTTACTTGGAGAATGGCTTTCTCTCAACAGAATTACCTCACTCGTGTTCCCTCTACACTAGCAACTGAGTTCATTAAAATCCATCGGTTCAAGGAGAAGGCACAAAAGCATCTGTGTTTTTTTAATTTTTTTTTTAATGTTTTTACTTAATTTTGAGACAGAGAGAGGGAGACAGAGACAGAGAGAGAATGTGAGTGGGGGAGGGGCAGAGAGGGAGACACAGAATCCAAAGCAGGCTCCAGGCTCTGAGCTGTCAATGCAGAGCCTGACGCAGGGCTCGAACTCACAAACCATGAGATCATGGCCTGAGTCGAAGCTGGACACTTAACTGACTGAGCCACCCAGGCGCCCCATCTATTTTTTTAATATTGTAAAAAGCACATAAGAAAAGTTACCCTCTTCATAATTTTAAGCGTGTAGTTCAGCGGCGTTCAGTCTATCCACGTCGTTGTGCAACAGCTCTCTACAGCTTTTTCATCTTGCAAAACTGAAACTCATACCCATTAAACAACTCCCCCCAGCGCCCCACACCAAGCTCCTGGCAGCACCATTCTACGTTCTCTTTCTGCGAGTCTGACTACTTTAGACACCTCTTATGAGTGAAATCATGCAGTGGTTGTCTTTTGGGACTGATTTATTCCACTCAGCTTAGTGTCCTCGAGGTTCATTCCTATTGGGGCATGTTGACAGGATCTCCCTCTCTCTCTTTTAAGGATGAGTACTATTCCACTGAATGCATGTGAGACATTTTTTAAATCCACTCATCCATTGATGGACACTGAGGCTGCCTTCACTTCTTGGTTACTGTGGGTAATTGAGGTCCTGCTTTGAATTCTTCTGGAAACATATCCAGCAGTGAGATTGCTGGATCATATGCTCACTGAAGTGGGTCGACTTTCAGTGCTCTCCCACCACAGGCTGCCCGAGAAACTCAAAGAAGAATTCCCAGATCACATTTGAGAACTTTTATGCTGCTCAGAATCTTCTGGTGTTCTTCTGCCCGATTTTATCAGGAAGTGACTGCTCCGGGAAGAGGCAGGAGCAACTCCACAACTGGGAAAACCCCTGCTCTCCCCCAATAGATGTAGAATGCTACATCTAATAAAAGCTTATCAAAACGCTTTGTGGGCACAACCCTCTGAGGCATTCTAGAGTCGGCCCTCAGAACTAGAAACCACAAGAATACCCATAATGCAATTTAAAATACACCAGTTGTCACTCTACTCATCCGTAAAGTAAACAATTTACACGAAAATCCCTGCAGTCTTGTCTCCCCTATAAGGGGAAGTTTAACAAGGGAAATTATTGGGAAGGTTTCAGTGATTTGGAAAACATTCAAGCCCAGCTTCTTGAACACTATGCCGCAGTACTACATGAAGTGGATTTTGTTTAATTGTTTATTCACAACACTCCATAATTGAGCCACTAGGTACCATGGTGACAGAAATGAAGGTAGATGGATAGGAGTTCTAGAAGACAATGGGTTCCTTGTCTTTAATGTTAATTAGTTGGCCCCTGTCTTATATTCCATCTGTTCACATACTGTGACCTCAACATACATGCTGCGTCAAGAAAAAAAAAGAACAAACTATACGTTAAATAATTATCATTAGATTTGGAGATTTTTTTTCCATATGGATCTAGAATGCTGATATTTAGAAAGTCGCACTGTTTCCACCTTGAAAATGAACTGAGGATATAACGTTATTATTAAGGGGAGAATATTTTCATGTCTTAGCTATTTTGTCCCCTTTCTTAATCATCAGTTATACTTTACAGGAGAAACTATTATGGACAATTGCCAGGTAGTCATTGACCAGTGAGACATGAGGACACGGCCTTGGTCCAGGTACTACTCTGGGTTTAGAGAAGAAGAAGGACCCGGGATATTGATTTCTTTCTTTCTTTATTTTTTTTTTAAATTTTTTCAACGTTTTTTATTTATTTTTGGGACAGAGAGAGACAGAGCATGAACGGGGGAGGGGCAGAGAGAGAGGGAGACACAGAATCGGAAACAGGCTCCAGGCTCTGAGCCATCAGCCCAGAGCCCGACGCGGGGCTCGAACTCACGGACCGCGAGATCGTGACCTGGCTGAAGTCGGACACTTAACCAACTGCGCCACCCAGGCGCCCCATTGATTTCTTTAAATGCTAGTGGTGTTTCGGCTAATTTTCAAAGCAGTGAACCAGTCAAAACACCTGCATTGAGTTAGACTACCATATATGGTGTCGGTTTTAAGAATGATCTAGTTAACTCTATAAAGACAAAGTCTTGAAATCCAAGAGTCTTTTAAACATGAGGGAAGTGAGTATTTTTAGTCTCAAAGAAAGAGACGAATCAGAGATTTGGAAGGATAAACCTAAAAAATATTATTTAGAAAAACTGACCAAGAGGGACGATTGGAAACACGAAATACACATCTCTAGAAAACAAAACTAATGAACGGCAGCAAAAATGAAACCCGAGCAATCTTTGGAAGGCGAAAAAGTCCACGTGGAAGTTTTTTTCTGTTTATGTTTGCAAACTCTAAATACCTACCTTCTATCAGCTGTGGAAAACAGAAAGAGGGGGTGAGATTTCTGACTTGTTTTCATGGTGAAAACAAATTTGAGTGACTATTGCACCTCCGATGGAAAGGGCATGAGTCGCAAGTTTGGGGCTTGCTGCTTTCCGTGAACCTAGATGTTGGGCCTAAGTGGACAAAGGTACAACTGTACGGCTGAGTTGCATTTGTGTGATGGCCCCATGACACACACGCACAGAGAAAGAGAGAGAGCGAGAAGGGGAGGGGGTGAGGGTGTGTGTTGCGGAGGGGCTGGGAGGGAAAGGGAGAGGGAGGGAGAGAGAGAAAGAGTCATCCTTTAAGGGCCAGGGGAGCTGGGAAAATTCCTGGGCCACAGTTGCAGATACCCCCCAAGAGGGAGGATAGAAAGAGAGTTACTGCATCACTGTCTGAGGTCATTGCTTTTTATAATAATGGCTATATGTAAGAGGCAGTGTGGTGTAGAGGTCAAGTGTACAGACTGTGAAAATGAGGCTGCTTGAAAATAAATCCTGGCTTTACCACTGAGAGCTCTTGGACACCTAGCTCGTCATTCTGCACCTCAGTTTCCTTATTTCTAAAATTGGCAAAACAACATTTCTGTATTTCTTCGGGTTGTTGGGAAGGGGAAATGAGTCTCTTTATTGGCACTCCTAGCAGAGCGCCTGGCACTTGTACACGGTGTGAAAGGGGAGCCATATGTGCTGGTGGGCAAGGGGAGACCCCTGCTGAGCAACCTGACAAACCGCCCCGAAGCACGTGCAAACTCTGACATCCTGCTTCCAGAGCACGGGGCAGTGGGCTTCTTGTTTAAAGCTTTAGTAAAGCAGGGCACCTGACTGGCTCCGTTGGGAGAGCATGTGACTCTTGGCCTCAGGTTCGTGAGTTCAAGCCCCACGTTGGGCACGGAGCCTACTTAAACAAATAAATAAAAAAGAAATAAAATACAACTTCAATAAAGCTGGTACTTCATTAAGCCACTTGAGTCTGAAGTAGTCTCAGTCCACTCTCGCCAGAGCCTTAAAAACATCAGAAAATAAAAGGCAAAAATTGAATTTGACTGCAAATTTTCTTTATGAAGAAACAATCCTATTTTTTGTTTGTATGAAAGAAGAAGGCTTTCAAAAATCTCCTTTCCCAGCAGCCTCTGGGATTAGGCAGAATAACCACATGTGTATATAAGATCACAGGCCACAAGACTTGGGGCTTCAAAATCATCACCTGGTTAGGCAATGACTACTGTCTTAGATATAGAAATGGAAGAGCTCTTAAAAACTGAGAACAAACTGAGGGTGATGGGGGGGTGGGAGGGACGGGCATTGAGGAGGGCACCTGTTGGGATGAGCACTGGGTGTTGTATGGAAACCAATTTGACAATAAATTTCATACTAAAAAAATAATTTAAAAAATAAAGAAAGAAATGGAAGACGAAGTATAACATGGGGAGGGGACATTTTAGGGAGACTAAATACAGTGGTTTGTTATTTCTAAAAGTCTAAAGCAAGGACCCCCGAACCTGAGTCTGTGCTTCAGCTTTGATAAATCCCTCTGAAAAGGAATGTATCTTGTTAGATACATGTGGGTTTTTGTTTTTGTTTTTGTTTTTGTTTTTGTTTTTGTTTTGTTTTTTGATGAGGGTTGTTAGCTCGTTTTCAAAAGTTTTGAGCTTTGAAACTCAAAGTTTTGAAAGTTTTGAAAGGGTCTGTTACCAAAATCATTAAGATCCACTCGACTGGCAACGTATTCACAGACTGAGTGACGGAGAGGAACAAATGTAGTGTTTTTTAAAGCTGCATTTCCCCTGTTACATATGACCTTGGATACCTCCAAATGTTCCGTTCAAATTCCCAGATGATCCTCCAGCTAAAATGGTTTAGTACCACTCAGGTACAGACAAACTTTTTTTTCTCCTCATGTTCTCCTGACACCATTTACCTGAGTCCCCAACAAATCATCTTGCCTATCTCTCACGTGAAAAACACAGAGAAACTTATTTTTAGGGGAAAACATCTTATTGTTCATAATAACCTAACATCTCTGAAATGATTATTGATGTGGGTTGCAACACCAGAAGGTTAGAACAGGACACACGTATGTCAGTGGAAGAAACCGCTCTCCGCACAGTCTGTAAGGCGGCAGGAGGAAAACGAGTCCTCACTGCCTTGCTGCGGCGGCTTGTGGCTCAAAGTCTCACGGGTGCCAGCGTCTCCTAATGAAGGTCTCTCTCAGAAAAGACACCTGGGGCGCCTGGATGGCTCAGTGGGTTAAGCGTCCGAATCTTGACTTCGGCTCACGTCATGAGGGTTCGTGAGTTTGAGCCCCACATCAGGCTCTGTGCCGACAGCGCGGAGCCTGCTTGGGATTCTCTCTCTCTTTCTCTCTCTTCCCCTCCCCCCACCAAAATAAATAAATAAACTTAAAAAAACAAAAGGAAAATAACTGCCTCTTGTCTCCCTACGTGGTCAGTTCCTGTCACGCTGATATTCTGATCAGCTATCTGGGTTTTACATGGTTTAGATATTTGGTGTCCTCATCCTTGGCCTCTTTACCAGGGAGGTAGTGGCTCTGAGCCCATAGAAGCAGCCGCCGGGCCACGGCGTCACGCTTGCATCGACACACACACAAAACACACACATACACCATAAAAACCTGCGCACGAAGGTTTACGGCAGCTTTATTCATAACTGCCGAAATTTGGAAACAACCAAGATGTCCTGTAGGAGGTTAATGGGTAAATAAACTGTGGTCCCTCCAGACAGTGGAGCATTATTCAGCACTAACCAGAAATGAGCTATCGAGACACGAGGACACGGAGGGACCTGAAATGCGTATTACTAAGTGAAGGAAGCCAACACGGAAAGTCTACATACTGTATGATCCCAACTATACGACATTCTGGAAAAAGCAAAACTATGGAGGCAGTGAAAAGATCAGTGGTTGCCAGGGGGTGGGCAGGGGGAGGGATGAACAGGCAGAGCCCAGAGGAGTTTCAGGGCAGTGACAATCCTCCGTATGACACTGTAATGCTGGATACATGTCATCGCACAGTCGTCCGAGCCTTTAGAATGTACGACACCAAGAATGAACCCTAAGGAACACTACAGACTTCAGGTGATCACCGCGTGTCAGTCTAGGCTCCTCAGTGGGAACAAATGTACCTCTCTGGCAGGGGTTGCTGCTAGTGGGGAGGCTACGCATGTGTGTGGGGAGGGGATACAAGGGAACCTGTTCCTTCCCATCAATTTTGCCGTGAACTAAAATGGCTCTAAAAACGTAACGTCTTTCAAAAAAACACATGCATGCATACAGAATCTAAACATAAATGCTCTGTCATGTTCACCGTCCCTTGGTTTACAGAACACAGTCCAAGTCTTTTGACTAAGGTGGAGCATAAAAAACTAAGCCTACATAAGCCAAACTCTTCAACATGGCGTTCAAGACCCTCCAGGCTCTGCTCCCCTCCTCCCTCTCCCAACTTTTGTCCTTCCCAGCCTTTTCTTCCTGCACACCTCCCCTTCTCCATCCTGCCGCCTCCTGGTGCCTTGAGATGCCCCGTTGGAAATGGCCGTCCTCTGCCTCCATGTTTCCTCCAACTAAAACTCCCCTCACACCCATCACATCTCCATCCCACTCTCTGCCACCATCACAACACACAAGACCCATCTCAAGCACCCTTCGTGCTTCGACTCCCTAAGCCAGAAGCCGTATCTTCCTCATCTGGGGATATTCTGCATTCTTCTCACTACAACAGTTGTAAGTTTTTCTCCACCTTTGGGTATGTCGACCCCACCCAAGCCCCCCGCTCCTTCTTGCCTACCCCAGGCTCTGCCATCTCCACCTACTATGAATATTGAGGCCACGGGGGTAGAAAATACTCAAATGAACAATAAAAAAGGTCGGTATAACATTTTTCCTTATTCTATATTCATGAGTATACCATTTCTGCAGATCCTTGAGATAATAGTTAGTGAAAGGTGTATCCACATTCTATCTGAATGAACAATAGAAATGCATTGTGCATATGTAGGTACCTATGTTAGGCATGCATAGAACACACTGGCACTTTTGGCCTTCTCTTTCATCCTGACTACTTAAACTTGCCTTTGTACTGGGCTGCTACCATCGAAGAGCTGGAGTATCCGGGCACCGAATGGGTCCTTGTGTAGCCATCTGATACCACGTATTTATTTTACCGAGAGGCAAGCAGGCCACAAAGAATGCAGCTAGGTGGAGCTGAGCTTGGTTTCTTACCTCCTGTGCTTCAACGCAGGGATTTTGTCTTGCTCGTTGTAGCATTTAGCTCGGAACCTGACACAGGTGTTTCTGAAATAGTTTCTTCCTATTCTTTCATGTCGAAGTGTTTTTTTGTCTTATTTCCTTTCTGCCTTCGTTTGTATTAACTTTTTTTGTTACTGTTGTCACCAACGCTGTTGTACTAGATGACACCCTGGACTCCAGGAGACCCGAGCAGTGTGGTCCCTGAGCTGCCCAGGCATGGCTTCTGTTTTGTTAGCAGATACTGCCCTCTGCTGGTCACCGGGAAAGTGTTACCGATTTACTCTCGCTTTGCAGAAAAATGCATTCCAGGGGCCAGTGAATGACTGATGGTAAATGGGAAACAAAACCCTCCCGATGTTAATAATCTCATCCCTTTTCAACTTTTAAAAAACTCTGCAGTGCTACTTTCCATACTGTTAGTAACTCCAAATGTTTTGCAAATATTCTTAAAATTCAAAACTCCGCATTCATTGCCTTTCCGTTTTATATTCCTTTCTGTGTAAAGCTTATTGTAATATCTTGAATAAAAGGTGGTCTTGATCTTTTAGTCACATTTTTTTTTCTTCCTTTCCAGTTCACTTCAGGGCCCTTGGTGGTGGTGGTGGTTTGTTTTGGTACCAGATCCGGTGGAGTCATGCACAGGATCTGCGTCTCTGTAACGAGGCAGTTGGGGGCCAGGACAATCCTCAAGTTTAGAACTTTAATCCAGATATGGTTCTAGAACTATCTACCGTGGCTTCCTCACCGGGGACAAAGGTCAAATGAAATGCCGTACATGAGGGGCGCCTGCGTGGCTCCGGCGACTGAGCATCCAACTCTTGATTTTGGCTCGGGTCACGATCTCGTGGTTTGTTGGTTCAAGCCCCATGTCAGGCTCTGCACTGACAGCACGCAGAGCCTGCTTGGAGTTCTCTCTCTCTCCTCGCTCTGCTCATGCCAGTGTGTGCACTTCCTCTCTCTCAAAATGAATAAATAAGTAAATAAATAAATCTTTTTAAGGAGACAAATATTGTACTTGGAGACATTTGGAAAACTCTAAAGCGCTACCTTCGTATGAACTATGATGATTATTTCTAAATAAAAAAGATAATTTTTTTAATGTTTATTTATTTATTTTGAGAGTGCGACAGAGTGCCAGTGCTCACATGCATGTGTGCAGGGGAGGGGCAGAAAGAGAGGGAGAGAGAGAATCCCAAGCAGGCTCCATGCTGTTGGTGCAGGGCCCCACACGGGGCTCAATCTTACAAACAGTGACATCATGATCCGAGCTGAAGTCAGGAGTCGAGCGCTCCACCAACTAAGCCACCCAGGTCCCCCAAAAAAGGACAATTTGAATGAGAGATAATAGGTGTTATAATATGAAGTGAAGAAGAGATTCATAAAAAGGAAGCCTGACTTTTTAAAAATTGTGAAGTGTGTAGTGACGTATGAATGTATAAAGTTTTTTACCTCCTTCCCTAGAACCTTCCAGAATAAAATAGAAAATGACTCATTTTTTCTGAGGATCCTTGGCAAAGGACAGGAAAATGGATTTAAAATCTAGAGAGTCCTCTTAGCCCTGTGATTCTATTTTTTTAAGTACAAGAATAAGAGTCTAACTAATGACAGCATATAGCCTTTAAATGCTTTATATCTTTAAAATAAAAATCATAAAACTTCCATTAAATGCGCATTTATTATGACCGCATAAAATGGACTTTACATACACCGTACCCTCAGAAGAATCTTGCTTTATTTCTTTCTCTAATAAGGGAGGACACTGAGGCTCGGAAAAGGTAAGAAACTTATCCCAGGTCACATGACTAGCAAATGATCCTTAGGATCCAAACCACGGTGGTTCTGACGTAGCTGTGTGTTTAATTGGCGTTTACCTCCTTAATTTATGCTCCGTTAAAAAAAAAAAACCATCAAAGGACAAGTGACAGTTGATTTCTTAGGAATTATTCTGCTTTCCTTTGCTTCATTCTGCTAATATAGGCTTGGCCAAGAACTAAATTCTGAAAAACGGCTGCCTTGTGATTGCGATCTAACAAAATGAAAATACTCCTCCTAAGTTCACTGCGAAAACAATACACCGCCTTTATAACTAAAAAATGCAGTCTGAGTATAACATTTAAAATGAATTAATATTGTTATGCATTTTTACTTTCAACTCTTTTTTTTTCATTTTTTTTTTAACGTTTATTTATTTTTGAGACAGAGAGAGACAAAGCATGAACAGGGGAGGGGCAGAGAGAGAGGGAGACACAGAATCGGAAACAGGCTCCAGGCTCTGAGCTGTCAGCACAGAGCCCGACGCGGGGCTCGAACTCATGGACCATGAGATCATGACCTGAGCCGAAGTCGGACCTTAACCGACCAAGCCACCCAGGCGCCCCTCAACTCTTTTGAGTGACATAAAATGCTTCGTGTCCCAAGTACGCTGTTAAATGTTACGAACAATTATGCGAAGAGAAATGAACACAGTCAAGGTGGAATTATACTTTAAAAAGTTTAAGTTCTGGCCTGTCACTTAATACAGTTGTGAGTTAATTCTCCAAGTTTCCTGTAAAGAGGAGGTAGATTAACCTTAACATAAAACTGACAGGATATTAACAAAATGAGTCTAAATATTAAACGATATGTATGATACATTAGAAACTTCACATGCATCATCTCATTTCACCCTCTCCAAAACCCTCTAAAGTAGGATGTTTTGTTCTCATTTTCCAGAAAGGTAGCTCCAGCAACCTTGTCGAAGTAAGGGCACTGGGCCAGTCAGTGGCAGGACCTGAACACCCTAACTTACAAGGTGGACAAAAGGTCTGGGGCTCTGGCCAGTCCCGAAATCTACCCACACTTGTCACCCCTCAGCATACAGCCCAGTTCTAACGCTGCCTTCGGCCCAGACTCCTCCCAATTGACTTTTGAGGATGGAGTTCTGGACTCTAGTCTCTACCTTGGGTTGTGACACCAGTTAAGCCCTTTCTCCGCTCTGACCCCTACCCTGAGTCCTGACCAGGTGTGTGGCCCATAGGGGCAGGTGACCAGGTAAAGTGTGTTTGTCATGAGCTCAACCATCATCAATAGGTCCATTTCACACCTGTGGCCCTGACAAATCCAAGTCCCTGGACACCCTGTGAAACAACCCAAAAGGCCACTCACTGGGTCTTCGAAGACAACTTTTGCCTGAATTCTCCTTCCACTTTAAGGAGTTTCTTACTTATTAGATGGTATCCTGATCAGTCTTTACGTCACAGCCCCCAAATCCTTGAACTTAACTTGGAAGTCCTCAAAACATGCCTAAAATAGAAATCTTTTCACTACATTATGGCTAATATGATTTTATTTGACACATGATATGAAAAATAATTCTTCTCTATAAATAAAGGCTAATTGGTTCCTGGGCAGGGCTTTAGCCATTGTGAGGGTCACCAATGTCCTTAAAGCAAATCACTTTTTGCTTCAATTAACCAGGGATTGTTTCTGTTGTTTCAAACAAACAAACAAACAAACAAACAAAAACCCTAAAAGATATACCCTCTCTCTCATGCCGCATTTAGTAATCATCCGTATACTTCCCTAGGGGAGGATTGTTGTGTGTTCCCATTTGTTTTCCCCAAAGTGTCTCCAATTGTTGATAAATGTAGGAGAGAATGACTTGGGCCTGTTTTTTATTCTTTTCTTCTAGATTTTTCTTTTTCTTCTACTTTTTTTTTTTTTTTTGGTTTCTCTTTACATCCCCTGTGGTTCTTCCTCATTCAGGTTTTCTAACGGAAGGGAAGCCTCGGACCCCATCCAGAGTCTCCGCCAGTGGGGGAACTGGCAGGAGACTGGAGGAAGGGAGTGAGATCAAGGATTCCTCCTCCTCCTCTCTCTCTCTGTCTCTCTCAGAGAGACAGAGGCTGTCTCTCAAACGGAAGTCACTGCTCCTTTCAAGACAGCTGATGCTGCACGACCCTTTCCTTCCCGGTTTGGTGAGGCCCACCCCTCAAGCTGTCCCTTTAGGTGCTGGGGGGTACACAGCTCTGTCACTACCAAGTACCTCCCTGGACTTATATGGCTCCTTAGGCCCCACACATACATCCTTGAAAAATTCTCCTTTTATAAATAAACCCCCCTCAAAGGTTTCCATTTCCCACAGGCCCTACCTCTCCTAACATCCACACAATGTAAGAGATCCTGCCCTGTGCAACGAAATCAGAATGGGAGCTTTACAAAGGTGGACTATTCTAACCAGCACTTCTGATGGCTTGCTCCCCCCCCCCACCCCCCCACCCCCGGACACCCTCCAGGAGGGCTTGATGCCTGTTGCTCAAACCAAGAGCACCAGCCTCACCAGGGAGCCCGTGAAGCATGCAGTCCCGGGCTCTGTCAGCATCTGCCCAGATACATTTGTACACATTCAAGTTTGGGACGCACTGGTCTTAATTATCCGGAAGTCTAGGATTCTACCATACAGGGCACTCCCCGCATTTTCTATGGCCTCAGGGCTCAGTCCTGTGGCCAGATGACACCAGAAACCATGCAGGGGAAGCCTACACTAGCAGTGAGCCAAGACTGCACCGTGGGCTGTCAGCTGCTAGAATTTGCCCTTCCGAGGTGTGGGGTGTGGAGGGAGAATGGGCGTTCAGAGAGATGGGGGAGAGGGGAAGGTGGATGTGGGGCTGGTCTCAGCTGTGGAAAGTGCCATGACATGACAGTGGACCAAGGGGGGGGGGCGGGGAGCCACACACAGCAAAGTCACACCTGCTGGGGACAGCTGAGTCGTGTCTTCCGGTAGGTGAGGAATTTTCTCTGTCCTGATATGCTCATTACCAGTCTTTTTGACATAGATATATACAGTCTCCCCAGCCTTTATATACCCACCAGCCACTGACAGTGACCCACACATTATCTATATCTATATCTATATCTATATCTATATCTATATCTATATATCTAAATAGATACAGATATATAGATATATCTCCACCATATGTACCCGTATACTTATGCAGATTTTCCCATTTGATTTAAATCAGAAAAAAAAGTTTCCAAAAGACTCTTTTTTTTTCCTTTAATAATACCTCCTTCCCCCACCTAATTTCCTTGCATGTACTTTGTTTCCAAAATGGAAACTGCCTTTTATTTCCAAGTACAAAGGTATAAAACAACAATAAAAGATAAAGAGAATAAAAAATTATTCTTAATCATTCTTAATCCTACAAACCAGTGAAAGTACCGTGAAAGTTAAGGTGTATATCCTCCCAGAATTAAAACATATATATATATATATATATATATATATATATATGTTGTTTTGCTGTATTTTTATAAAAACAGAACCATAGTAGGCATACTTTTTCATCACTTACTTTGTTCACTGAACAATATATATTATGGACATATTTCCTTGCCAATAAATTGAAACTTACATCTACTTGGAAAGATTCTGCTATTAAAACATAAGGTTCCTAAAAGAGTATTTTGCCACATGCATGGCATTTTTCTGGCAGGTGATATTAAGAAGACCACACACCTCGGTGGTGGGGGGTGAGCCGTACACAGGTGGGTCTAGAGTAAGCCGGTAGTTGGTAATGCAGCATGGAAACCTGCTGATAAACAGCTCCTGTGAGACAGGAAGGCTTTTTCTCTGGCTCTGATTCTGGGCAGGTTTCCGAGTCAAGTGGGGTGGTGCCCAGCGAGGCCTTTGGGGTCCACAGTTCCAGTTCTGTCCTGAACTGCACTCGGTTACTGTGGTCATTGACAAACAACTGGACCGAAGTTTCCAGTTCCTCCTTTGTAAAGTGAGACTGATCTAAGTGTTTGCCTCAGAAGGGGCTGCCGGGAGGAGCAGATGAGGTAACCCCTGCAAAGCATGTGACGGTGCCTAGCCATAGAAAATTCTTAACTATGGTGGCCATTCTCTCTGGAGTAAAGCAAAAAAAAAAAAAAAAAAAATCCTCAAAATCCCTTATACCACTTTTAGAAAGAAAATAGAAGGAAAGAGAGGGATGGGGGGAAGGGGGAGGAAAAGAGAAAGAGAGAAGATGCAGGACTGAAAGAATATACAGTCCACAATCCTGCAAAGATTCCTCCAGCAGGAACTTTTCAGACCACGCACCTTAATGGAAATGACTTCACCCTACAAACCACCAATCGGCAGGGCTGAGTGAGCGCTAGGGGCAACCTTTTCAGTGCGAACCCCGAGCCACTGGGGAGGCACTGAGAACACTGCCACAGGGACGTGCCCTCTTTCGCCATCCAGTGCGGCAGGAGGGTGAGGGTGAGAGGGAGCACTCCCATCTATCAGCTGTGTAGCCTGGGCAGGACGTTTGATCCTCGTGTGACTCGCTCTCTCCAGCCGTAAGATGGGAATAGCATCACCGTATTTCACGGGCTCACTGTGGCAGTCCCCTGAGTTAATACATGCAAAGGGCTTAGAAGGTTGCCCGACACATAGTAAGTGCTATATGACTGTGTTATTTTTGTTAAGGTATATTGGCATGAGTCATGGACTATGAGACCCCAAGGGGGGGGGGGGGACGGTCACCAAACTGTAGAGAACCAGAATGATTTAAAAGTATCTCTGTCTTTCTAAAAGTCTCTCTGAAACACTGTGTACTTGGTCTTATCCACGTCCCATAGAAAGTACCGTTTAAATTCTGCTAGGGGCACCTGGGTGGCTCAGTCGGTTGAGCGACTGACTTCGGCTCAGGTCACGATCTCGCGGTCCGTGAGTTCGAGCCCCGCGTCGGGCTCTGTGCTGACGGCTCAGAGCCTGGAGCCTGCTTCAGATTCTGGGTCTCCCTCTCTCTCTCTCTCTCTCTCTGCCCCTCCCCCGCTCATGCTCTGTCTCTCTCTGTCTCAGAAATAAACGTTAAAAAAAATTATAAGTTCTACTAGAAATATCACATGTGATTAGCAACAGAGCTATTTTCCATTCTCATTAGGGGGATTCTGTGTGTGTGTGGGGGGGGGTGGGTGGGTGGGTGAGTGGGTACAATTCCAAATAATAATACATGCCATTTATGAGGCCTTTAGATTTGCTAGGCTAGATAATTTATATACGTTAACTCTAAGTCACAAAGCAATCCTCTCGGGAAGATAAGACTATCTTCATTCTACAGATAGGAAAAGGCAAAGTTCAAGAACACAGAACTAGTAAGTAATGTGGCCCAGATGCTAAACTAGGTCAGCCAGACCCGTCCTTTGTCCTCCAGTCTGGCCTCCACCAAGCCATCTCTTCTGCCCAGGCTCCTTTCATTGGACCCCTTTGTAGTTATCAAGCTGTTGTAACAACCTCTGTCTCGTCTCTCTGTCTCTCTGTCTCTGTCTCTGTTGCTCTTTCTTCTCTCACCCATTTGTATGCAATGAGGTGTCCACTGACTGGGACCGTGCTCTAACATTTTGTAAAGCTGAAGAAAATTTGCCCCTGGACCATTAGAAACCATTCCTACCAGAGTTGAATTTACATCCAGGGCAGACTCTTCCTCTCCCCTTTTTCCTAAGAATAGCCCACAACACAAATCTGAAGTCAATCCACACCAGTTGAGGACGGGCTGTGGGCACCAAAATGACCACAACGTGACCGCAGATGCCTTTGAGAAGTTAGTTAGAATGAGGTCATTCTAGCTAACGTGTCCGTGCTGAGCGTCTGCCAGCCTGGGTTTGAAACACTTCACTTATATCATTTCTTAGGCTCTCCAAATGTATCCTGAGAGGTGGCAGTTATTAGTAATCTGAATTTATAGATGAGGAAGGTGAGAAACCAGGAGTTGAGTGACATACTCAAGGTCAGCCTGTAACAACAGGGTGGATGGCACGTTCAGGTTCAGGCTCAGGGTCTTTGGATGCCAATAGATAGATAGAGAGATAGAGAGAGAGACAGACCCTTTAGCTGAATTTTCCTCTGTACAATCAGGATAAGCAAGGGTGACCCTTATGCTGGCATAAAAAAATGTGCCAGGCCAATGACAGGAAGAACATAGCAGTATTTTAGTGGAAGGAGCCAGCTCTCCAGGCCCTCGGGGGCAGGGGTAGGGGAGGCAGGCAGGGAGGCAGCTCTACAAGGGGAAGGACGAGCCTGGGCTTGTCGGGCTCCCAGAGAGACGCCACACCTAGTGATAATAATGTGAGTTATGCTCTGTGCGGTATTTCCCGTCATGTATAAAGTAGATTTTTAAAATTATTTTTTAATGTGTATTTATTTTTGAGAGAGAGAGAGAGAGAGAGACAGAGCATGAACAGGGGACAGGCAGAGAGAGAAGGAGGCACAGAATCCGAAGCAGGCTCCAGGACCTGGGCTGTCGGCAGAGAGCCCGATCTGGGGCTCAAATTCACTAAGAGATCATGACCTGAGCTGAAGTTGGCTGCTTCACTGACTGAGCCACCCAGGAGCCCCTGCCTGTCATGTTACACCATATATGGAAATACTCCTGGTCTCCGCTGTGCAGTGGGCCACGGAGGGTAGTGACTGTCCAGTTCTACTGAGCAACAAAGCAGCACATCCTGTCCCTTCTGGGTCACAGAGGCGGGCACCCTAGAGAGCCGTGTCCAGAGCTTCCTTCTCCTGGGAGTTTCAAGATGATAAATCAGGCACAGTGGAGCAAATGCCTCGTTGAGAACTCCCAGAAAAAGCTAGGGAACAGCTTCAGGTCTCTTCATTTCTGGCAATCAAGCTGGTGAAGGTTTATCCTTTATCTGTAAACATAGGGATGTAAGGCCAGTACACGGGTTTTTGCTCGTTTGTTTTTTATGTGTTGTTAAATATATGCTTGAAAAAGAAGAAAAAAAGGAGGAAGAAGAGAGGAAGAAAGAGGAGGAGGCAGAGGAGGAAATGACAACAAGCAAACAGCATTTAGTAAGGCAGGACACGTGCATGCCCTGTGACTTAGCAATTCTATTCCTGAATGTTTACCCAACAGAAATGGGTACAGATGATCACCAAAGCCTGAAGTCTTAAAAGCAGCGAGCGCTATTTGTAATAGTCACCAAACTGGAAACTACCCAATGTACACCAACAGTAGAGAGGACAAAGAAATCGAGAATAGTCATCAAATAGAACATGATCCACCAATGAGAGTAAACAATTGATGACTTCACGCAACCGCATGAGTGAATCTCACAGACACAGCTGAAAAAGAAGTGAGATGCCAAAGTGTGTCAGCTCTATGAGTCCATCTAGACCAAGTTCAAGAACAGGTCAGGCAATCTATGCTGGGAGGCCAGGGTGCTGCTGATCCTTGTCGAGGGAAGTGGGGAAGGTTGGAAGAGGGCAGGAAGGGAATTTCTGGGTGCAGGTAAGATTCTGTCGTTTGCTCAGGTGATGGGTCAGTTGAAAAAAAGAAAAGAAAAAAGATGTCTGATCCCTTAACTAAGGACCAGAATGCCTGGGCAGGGCCCTGGCCCTGTCACTGGCCCCACAGAGAGCAGAGCAAATTTTCATGCCCAGATTTGGAGGCAGGCATGCGAATGAGGAGTCCCTCTCCTGTGGGTGACCGCATAATGCCATGACAAGACAAAGTGGGAGAGGGAGACTGTCTGCATGCCACATGCAGGCTTATATAGGTCAGGGATGGGGCAGTGTGGGGACGGCAGAGAGACGGGGAGAGGACATTTTGTGGGCAACCATAACTCTGGGAGCATGTGGCTTAAAATCGTATCTGCCATGGAAGGGACCTTGCTGATCGTGGTGTGCAACTGGCTAACCTTCTATTCGGAGATCAAAAGCCACAGTCTACTGAAATAATCAATTTCTCTATTGACTATCTAAAGTCCTTGCGTAGTAGCCTCCTCATGGACTGAAGACCTTTCAACTCTTTGGCCTCCAAAAGCAAGCCTGAAGTGACTCACCGTTCCAAAAAACTTGGGCTTGGCTGGTGATAAGAGGGTTTCAAAAATATTAGTAATTGTTAATATCATCTTCTGGAACAAAGCACTTCCCAGTAAAGTGAGTAGGCTTTTCCTGAGTCTTTGACATACCACAGTGGCCTACAGAGTTTCTTATTAATGCTGCAGGCTCCTGGAAGAATAGCGTCACTCTTGTTAGCAGTGACCCTAATCAGACACTGAACAGGGCTGGAGACCATTGTCTTTGACAGCTTATCTGAGAATCAGCTGCGATGGCCGCAAAGAGGCCTCAACTCAGCATCAGAATCTATGCGGGGGATCCATGACCCTCGTCACTCTTTAGCTTCTCTAAGCGTCTAGGGTACCTGCTTCTCTGCACGTAAAGAAAGACGATACACGCCTATCGAGAAAGTTCTGAGAAGAGTGCTTTCATATATGATGTAATTTGAATTTGGTGTAGAGGTGGTCGACCTGCTCATAAAACGAGAAAGATTGGACACATAACATATTTCCTCTTGATGCTGGAATTGATATGTGACTTGTTAGCCTTGCATTCATAGTTTGGGGTTAAACTTGCATTTAGCACACAATTATGAGCTTAAGGTATCAGGAAGGCTACCGCCCAGAATGAGCTAGGACTTGAAAAGGATACAAAACTCAATATTAGGAAAATACAAAGGGAAATTACAGGAGGGGTTTTGAGTTTTATTTGAGCAAGAAGAACAAGGAAGAAATCTGCCCACTGCCCGGGGCAAGTGAGGTAATGTTGATAGATTTCAGAGAGATCGCAGAATAGCCCACGTGTGGTGTTCTCTGCAGTGAAGGCTTTTCAGAGGGGGAAAGGCAGGTCAATGTAAGTCCAAGATTTGTGGGTAGTTTACAGAAGAGGTGAAGCGGATGGCATGTCACCAAGCAGAGGGGGTCAGGTTTCTCTGACTCGGGCAAATGAGGATGGGAACAGAGAGGAGGTTTCTTAACTACCTATCATGATCTTTGAGCAGTCAGAGAGAGCAAGGAAAGTATCCAGAAAAGAAAAAGAAGCACATATAACATACTGATTTGGTCTCAGGAAACTGTGGATCAGCAAGATGATGTTAGTACTAGGTAAAATCCTAGGGCGATGTATTAAAAGTATGGTCCGTGATGTAGTGATATGGTGATCCCTGGGAGACGTGCTGCTTTCTGGAGACAGCATCTGGTTCATTAGAACAAGTCCATCTGGACAGTGCTCATTTCCTTAATTGATGGGTTTACGAGAGAAATAGGAACAGTGAATACAGATTTTGGCACGGTTTTGACCAAGGGTCCCATGACACCCTTGCAGACAAAAGGGAAAGAGGTGTCCCTATTAATGGATTCATAGTTGTTTGCAGCGATATAGCGCTACCATGCTGGTTAATGCATCCTGGATGGAGGTCTCTAGTGGAAAGACTCAGCACCGACGCTCCCTCCTGCTCCACAGTTTTACAACTATCTTAAGGGGATTTATATGGTGCCCAGATCACATCTGTGAGTGTTGGAGAAAATCTACATGTGTGGTAGGGATATAAAGACAGAATATAGACTAGTCTGATAGAATTGGAACCCTAAAATGGTTTTAATAGACTGGAGTAAGGGAACCAATTTAATCTATCCAAATCTCAATTTTCTCACCTGTAAAATGGAGTTAGCAATAATCTCTTTCCCACAGGCCTGCAGTGAGAGTCAATCAAGATAATGGATTAAAACTGAGGAACAAAAAAACCTCAGGTGAGCAACAAACAGCAACAGCCTGTCCAGTAGCATTTGTATTTCCAAAGAGTGGATGACATTTTAATTAAGTTTGTTGAAATTCAATCCACTTTTTCTAAAACTTGGAATTAAGTTTCATATTCAAGTGTTGATCTTTATCGATTTGCACTCTTGTTAATTAAACATTTGTATGCGAAAAGCAGATATTAGCATTTTTACGCCTTTTGCAAAGTAAAATTATGGGCAGAAAAAAAAAAGACTATGGATTTAGTGCCATGTTTAGCACACGGTTACACTCAAATACTATTTCCGCTGTTATTACTAATAACACAGTGACAGGCAAGAAGTAAAAACAAAATTTCTGGACTTAGGTCCAAAAATCAACTCCACTGCTATAGAACCAGGAAGGTGTAAGTTAACAGAAACTTACCAGACGAATACATAAGCCTTTGTGTTAACCTTAAACCCGGTCTGAGCCCAGAGTGTATATAACTGTCACTAAAATCCCGTATATGACATAGGTTGTGTCAACAGAACGTTGGTGTCCAGAACCAGGAAAGCAGCTATTTTATCGGCCTGTCGCAGCTCTCCACACCAGAGGTGCTAAGTTCAGGGAAGGGGCACAGTCTTCTCAGCCCCTGATGAAATCAGAATCATTTCGGGAGAATTAAAAACTACCAATGTCTGGGTCCCAATCCAGGACTATGAAATCAAAATTCTGGGGATGGTGTTGAGAACTACCATGTTTAAATTAAATATTGACTTTTAGGAGCTTTTTCCTTACAGATCCATCTAGAATGGTGATGGGATCTGAAACTCAACTATCTGAAGAATGATTAAAGAAAGATCCAGGGTTTAATTAAGAGAGGTAGACAGGTGCCTTCAAACAACCAAAAAGACTGTGATGTGGGAGGGTAAGAATTATTTTTCCTGTCTGCAGAGGGCAGAGCTTAGACCATTGTACGAGTTACACAGAAATACATGTTTATTTAAAATAAGAAAATAGGGGCGCCTGGGTGGCGCAGTCGGTTAAGCGTCTGACTTCAGCCAGGTCACGATCTCACGGTCCGTGAGTTCAAGCCCCGCGTCAGGCTCTGGGCTGATGGCTCGGAGCCTGGAGCCTGTTTCCGATTCTGTGTCTCCCTCTCTCTCTGCCCCTCCCCATTCATGCTCTGTCTCTCTCTGTCCCAAAAATAAATAAACGTTGAAAAAAAAAATTAAAAAAAAATAAAATAAAATAAGAAAATAAAATACATGTTTATTTAAAATTTTAAAAAGCATGTTTATTTAAAATTAAACATTTTTATTTAAATAAGAAGAACATGTTTATTTAAAAAAATACATGTTTATTTAAAATATCCCAAACAATTACATTTGCTAGAAAATTAAATGAGTTACTTTGGGAAATGATTAAATTCCTGTGGGTGCTGGCATTCAATATTTTCATAACTGCTTTCCAGGGATGTTTTAGAAGGGGGTTATATACTTAACGGAGTCTATGTTTCTTTCTTTTTTTAAAAAAAATATTTTTAATGTTTATTTATTTTTGAGAGAGAGAGAGACAGAGCATGAGTGGGGAAGGGGCAGAGAAAGGGAGACAGAATCTGAAGCAGGCTCCAGGCTCTGAGCTGTCAGCACAGAGCCCCATGTGGGGCTAGAACACTCGAACCGTGAGATCACGACCTGAGCCGAAGTCAGATGCTTAACCTACTGAGCCACCCAGGCGACCCAAGGAGTCTATGTTTCAATCAATTAATGAATTTATAATTGTCTTTAAAATTAGTATCCTTTTAGATGATGAAACTGACCGAATTCACTAAGTAGTCAGGGGTCAGACACTGGTATCTTTAAAAAGCTCACTTGGTGACTTGTCACCCCCTTGAACTCTTCTGGCCCCAGACTCCACCCTCCATCAAGGACTCCAGTGATAAGAGCACTGTAAGACTGGACAGGGGTTTGTGGGAAATGACCCGTTACCCTCCAATCATAGCGCATCTGTGAGAGACTTAATCGAGCCAGAGATTCAGATAACAATGAAATCCGGAATCCTGGCCTCTTTGGTAATTTTCTATTGCTCTTTCCTACTATTCTAATCTCTGAGGCAGATTGAATCCTGATAAAGGTACTTCATAGTAAAAGTCTTCACGATAGTACAAAAGATTTTTCATCTTCAGCCAATGACCCATTTATTTGTGAACAGTCAATACAACTGAATTCCAGTAAAATCAAGGATTTGGATAGTCCCTTGACGGTTATGACAATAGAGGATTAAATTTGTACGTCAGAGCTGACGGTCCTGGAACACCATCTGTTTAGTCCCCTCCTTGCTGTTGCTATTTTTAATGCGCTGTTCTTTCTGAATATGAATCACATTTCTGTGCCAATAAGTCTGCATTGCTGTAGGTAAATGATTATTAGTTCATCAAAAGGGATGAAAAGCACCTTGGCAAAGAAGAGAGGTTTATTTCATCCAGGTTATTCATTAGTGATCAGAGAACAAGAGCTATCATATTAATTCTGTGAAATTCCAACCCATCTCTTTGTTTCACCGCCAAAGATTACGAGGGAGAAAGTCCTTTCCTTTTAACCTTGAATCTCAGTCTCAAGACAATTTGTTTTTAAAAAAGGCTTTTTGGTCTTTAATTGACCCAGTAAATGGGGAAACTGTTTTAACCTGATGACTTCACATCTTTGTTTATGCGTGTGTTTTATTTCATCCAACATGACTTTCCAAATGATCGTCTGGTTTGACCAATGTAGTATACCATCAAAGGGTAGGAAGACATATCTTCATGGTTGAATTCAGTTAGATTGTCTGGAATCCACAATCAAAATGGATCAAAGTAGAATTCATAGACTTAGAACATTTCAGATGTTTAAAAAATATTTGTTGAAAGAGCACCTGGGTGGCTCAGTCGGTTAAGTGTCCGACTTCAGCTCAGGTCATGATCTCACAGTCAGTGGGTTCGAGCCCCGCATCAGGCTTTGTGCTGACAACTCAGAGCCTGGAGCCTGCTTCGGATTCTGTGTCTCCCTTTCTCTCTGCCCCCCCCCTCCCCCATTGGCACTCTGTCTCTGTCTCTTGAAAATAAATAAATGTTAAAAAAAATTAAAATAAATATCTGTCGAATTAGTGAGTAATCCCCATGATATTAACAACTAAAAAATTATTTTTATGCCACCATTGATTCATGTGATTCACTTTATGCTAGAGGAATTCTATAGCTTTGTGGCATGTGCTGTTAGTTACTTTCCCACTATCCCTTCTGTCACTTCTCAGTTGCTACCAGGACCCCAGCTTTGTTGAGGGCAGCAGTGTGCTCAGGAATATACACTGGGCACTAGTAGGAGGCATTGATACAGTCCTAAGCCAATGAGAAGAAAGCCTGACCTGCCGGATGTATTTGAGAAAGCTTTTCACTTTCTTATGGAGTGCTTTTAGAAGAAATAGGTCAAATTAAAGCATGATGTCAATGTTAGAAAAAAAAGTTTTGAATTTTGTTTTTGTGTTCCAGGATATTTTACAGTTGAAACACACAAACAGGTTGTTTAGCTGATGACGCTCTCTGTTGTTAGATGGAGATCACCAGCTGTGCAAATTCCATGCTGGTTTCAGGGCTGAGCTGGAGCTCAGAGGTTTAAACAGTGTGAGCTGGTCACACCACGTGCAAAGCCGCCCCCCCCCCCCCCCCAGTCCCCTACCGGTCTTCCAGAGAAGTTCCAGGCTTCCCAGAGCCCAGGAGAGAGCAATCACATCAGGGCTTCCGGGCCCATCAGAGTCCAGGGGCCTCCTGAATAGCTACTAACCTGGCTCTCAAAGGCAGAATGCTCACTTCTAAAACAAAAAGGACCCCAGCTTTGTTAGAAGACTGATGGATGAAAGGTAAGAAAAGAATGAGCCCAGGTTCTGGGAAGTGTTCAAAACAATGTGGTTATCTGCTTTATTCTGGGCAAATCTAAATAGACCAAGCCTGTCCTCAGCCCTCCATCCTTCGGGGCTCTCTCATGTCCAAGTTAACATTTGCACTACTGCCCTCTGTTGGATAGAAACGGAACTTCACTCTGGTATCTTGTTTTTCTTGCAAGCCAACTTAAGTAGGTCAGAAAGATTTGAGCTGAGCTCTAAGCCCAGTCAGCTCCCAACCGCTTATTCAAAGCCAAAATTCTCAAGAAGCACATTCTTCCCCCCACCCCCAGAAACGGCAACTGGGAGCACTGATGGCTCCTGTGATTCTAAAACCAGTGCACCCTACTTTACAAACTGGATGGATGGTTATCAAAGGCTCTAAGGCAGTGATTTCCAAACTTTATTTTTCACTAGCTAAGCATATTATTCAGGCAAACTCTTGGATAAGCTGCTTAGTGTAAAGCCAGGGCTCATATCAGCCCCACAGCAGCCCCTGCAACGCCTCCACAGAACCAAAGCACTCAGCAGAGGCCAGTTTGAAAAAAAATCCAGGGGCGTCTGTGTGGCTCAGGTGCTTAGTTAAGCAGCCAACTTTTGATTTTGCCTCCAGTCATGATCTCAGGTCATGAGATCAAGCCCCAGGGTGGAATCTGTGGTGGGCAAGGAGCCTGCTTGAGATTCTCTTTTCTCTCCCTCTCCCCCTGCCTCTCGCCAATGCATGTGCTCACTCTCTCTCTCTCTCAAAAAAAAAAACAAAAAACAAAAAACAAAAAACAAAAAAACAAAAACAAAAACAAAAAACAAAAACAAAAAACCACTCTGAGAGATCTCATATTTGGAGAAAACCTAGAAGGAAGAATGCTTTGCAAATCACTTTCTCTGTTTAAAACTGCTTTTTAATGAATTGATTTCCCAAACATAAAGTACTTCCCCCGCTCCAAAAAAAATTAAAGTATCGATTCTCATATTTCCTCGACAAAAATTCTGCCAAGTCTCTGAAGCTTAGTGAGCCAAAGTACGTCTGCAGGTAACGTTATGGTTATCAAAAGAAACGGGAACAATCTGGAATGTGCAGAAGTTAGAGGTCTTGTTCATACAAGATGGTCTCTGGGGCTATCTTCTAACATACCCACAAGCTGCTTGTTTGTGACTAATTTGATGCTATAGGGAGGCCCTTAGCTGTGACGCAGGATTAAAAATTCATTTTCTTGTTTCCTAATAACAGGTCTGTCTCCTGGGCTAGACTCACTATGGGCAAGAACTGAAATTTTAAGAAGCTAAAAAGAACTAACATGCAGTGAGAAATATGAATGCTCCCATGGAACATTCTCTACTATGGCAGACCTACGGGATGTCTTAGCTCATCAGCCCAAGACCAACAGGAACAGATCTGACATCTAAAAAAAAAAAAAAATCACATTTCTCACAGTGTAAAAGCATTGTAATGTGAGAGGCTGAACTCCAGAGGAACTACGAAACATCTCAGCCATTGAAGGCAGAGCTGAGTTATTACAGGATATGAGAAAAAGTGGAATTAAGGTGCACATTAAGTTCAGGGCTGTGAGGAAAGGCTCACCATCGAGTTTGGACTGTGATGTGGAACTGCAGCACTGTTTCTCTGGACACAACAAAGTTCAGATAGAGTGGAATATTGTGTCCAGACACCCCTCACATCTGGGTTGGAAATCGAGGCAGCTTCGCTGTATCAAAATGACTGAGATCCTCTAGGCAAAATGGACTGTTTCCTCCTTACTGATTAATTCCAACCACAATATTTCTGATACCTATGATATTAGAGAAGAATGCTTCTCAGTGAATAAGGAAGCAGTGGTCACTCCAACAAGAAGGTTGCATGACACTTTATAGCTGCGGCATGTCCTTGGGAGGAATGTTGTTTCCCATAAACTTTGCAGCTGGCTCTCTCATGTCTGTTAGCCCAACTTGATGAATGGCTGGCCATATGTTTACTTTCTCAGTCCAAGCTAATTTGTACTTTCTCAGCAGGATAGCGGATGACTGACGATCTGAGTTAGCTGGGCAAGCACAGAAATAGACAACAAGAGCAAGAGATCTGGTGATTCCCATGTTTGAGAGCATCAGGCCAGGATAGGTCCCCTCGAGTTGGCCTTCGACCCTTACTCTTTTCCTTTCCTTCCATTGCTCCTAGGCCCTTCCTTATCTTTCCCTGGGGAGAAGGTGAAGGATGGCAAAGCTTTTATGTGACACGTTCTTCCTTTAGATGTGCTAATATTTTCAGTCAAACTTTTCTTCTTTCTGTTATGGTCCATACTGTCTTGTCTTCATAGTTTAATTCATAGGGGGGTCATAGCTAGTTTCTGAATTATTGGGGGAGACACCTCACAGGTTGCCCTTGATGGGGTTCAGAACATGCTATCCCCCAAATATGGCACCTTGCCACACTGAATATCTTAGGCTGAAGGAATTTGAGAAAACAGCAGAAGCAGGAAGGTGACTCTGACCTCTCTCTACCCACCTTGTTCCTCTGAAAGCAGGAGATAAATCTCTTATGTGCAAGCTCCCACCACCAGGAGGAAGGGAGACATCCTTATCACCAAACACAGGGAATTGGGCTGAGAAAGCTGTATAAACAAACCTTGTTATTTCTTCTTCATTTTATGATCCCTAGCCCAAACCTCTTTGTCTTCTGGATCTTTCACAAATTTATTATTTCTTTGTCTATACGATGTGAAAATGTCCTGCTCTGGTCACTTCTTCAGGTTTTCATCTTCTTGTGAAGGTTTCTGTATACCTGCACAAATTCAGTAAAATCTGTATGTTTTTCTCTTGTTAATCTTTGTCGATTTAATTTTCATGCCCAGCCAGGGACCGTAAAAGGGTCGAGGGAAACGTTTATCTCGCCTACATCCTAAAATATACCTGAGAAATACACTTGAGAAACTATATTTGTTTAATGTGAATGAAATGGACCAAATAATCTTTGGTAAAAAGATTATAATTTTGGTTGAAATTGTAATTTGACCTCAAGCAAACCAAAATAAAATCCTGAAAAAAACTTCTAAATGAAACTGAATATCCCATATTTATTTAGAAATATGGTAGCTTGTTTACTGTGGCTTAACTCTTTGCCAAACTAATTGGGGGAGAAAAGTGATTTTCAGCCCTGAGCCTATTTTATATTTAAAGAAATGCTTATATGTACATATGTCCCTTTTTTAAAATGTATGAGAAAGTTAATAAATGACTCTTAATTAGCTTTTAAATCAAAGGTTTTCTTGATGGGACTTCTACATAATTTTCTGAATTTTCCAAATGAGGTGGATCTGAAATCCCCAGGGCAATTTCTGCCCATGGAAAAGTGGATAAGCCTGGACTTCCCGAGTGATGTCACAGTGAGACTTGAGCTTTGATAATCAGGAATTTCGAGACCACGCCAACATTTCAAGAGACTGTCCAAGAAAACAAATATGAGATTTCTGTGTGAGGTTCAGTTGAAATAATAGAATGCTGTTTCCATTAAGTGCCTATAATTGCATATTCAAAACTCTTAAAATATCTTGCTATGCAATATCGAAATATCTTGAAGAGCACTCTTAAAAGACTGTCTAGTGGGGTGTCCACACTACAACAATTTTATGAGATGAAAACAAGTTGTAGAACAGTAGGGACAGCAATCCCAGTTTGACTGGGGAAAAAAATTGGAAAGGAAAGAAAAAGAAAAAAAAAAAAAAAAAGAATGACCTGTGAGTGGTTGTGTGTGTGTAAAAAAAAAAAAAAAAAAAAAAAAAGTCAAAAATACCTGGGTATTTGGAAGGAAACCCAGAAAACTGTTAAATGTAGTTCCCTCCTGGAATATAGAGAGAAGGCAAGGGATTTTCATTTTTTATTTTACAGCCTTTTGTGTTGTTTTCATTTGTTATGATTAGCATTACTGCAATTGTCATTGAAAAACTCAATTAGAAAAAGGCTCATCAAATTCTGAAACCTCACATGTCTCATTTGACCCATAACTTATTTAGGCTCGGATATTGTTAACATTTAGCAGGAACAAGAATGTAAAGCATTTTTAATTTTGATGTCAATGGGCTGAGAAAGCTCCTCCTGATACATTAATGATACATACATTAAGATGTAAAGGAACTATATCGAAGACTACAATCTTTAATATCAATATATGAAAGAAAATAGTAATATGTAATATGAGTACATATTCTCTGAAATTGTCAAAAGTCTAATCTATTTGTGAATTCATTCATTCATTCAATTAATGTTTAAGTCCATTCTATGTATAAGGCTCTGAGCTAGATGTCAGGGCAACAAACATGAAAAAGTCGTGGTCGTTATTCGTGAAAAGCTTATGCTTTGTTGGCCTGGACCAGCATGCAGAAAATACTTGATACACCAAGAGGAGAGGTGTAATAGAGATAAATCAAAGGGATACAGGACAAACCATGTGAACGAGGGATAGGGAAGCCTCCCAGGAGTTCACTCTAACTGGAACTTGAAGGATAGAAAGTTTTCCAGGCAGAGAACATGGATGAGGACACTCCAGGCAGAATACATAACATGAATGAAAAAATAGGGACACCAAAATGTCTAGCACAAAATGAAATGAACTTATTGAGGATATCGTATTAGTTTACAATGACCTCACTCGTTCTGGGAAATGCTCCCAGATGTACTGGGTTGGTCCCCTGGTAACCATGCTTATATTATATGACATCTTCCCCTGTCCTCACCTATTAGAATAGATACATACTCGCGGGGCATGGGTGGCTCAGTCGGTTATGCGTCCAACTTTGGCTCAGGTCATGATCTCATGGCTCATGGGTTTGAGCCCCTCGTCGGGCTCTGTGCTGACAGATCAGAGCCTAGAGCCTGCTTCAGATTCTGTGTCTCCCTCTTTCTCTGCCCCTCCCCAACCATGCTCTGTCTCTCTCTCTCTTTCTCAAAAATAAAATAAACATTAAAAAAAAAGAACAGATACATACCTTCATACCAATAGCATTTTAAAGAAATACACGTATATAAAAGCTACAATCTTTATACAATTGAGTGTTGGCAAAAATTAGAGACAATTGTACTGGGTACTATTATGCATGTCAATACATTTAGTTGATGGACCAGCTATGTTTGGATGATCAATAAAATGACACATATATTAATAATTTAATACATGTTCATTTCATAAAATATATTTTTCTTTCCTTCTATTTTATTCAAATTAATGATATGCTGTTATGATTCAGATTTTCACAAAATTTGTATTCTATCAGCAGTAATGCATGATATTTTTTGCATCATTATAGTTCTGTTTTAATTAGTTTCAGTTTGGCTCAACTTTACTCTCTGGAGGCATTAGCAACAGGAATTATTGACAAAATCTTAAAGCAATAGTCAGATTCAGAATAAATAATAAAAGTTACATATGATTTTTTAACTTGAAAAAAATTGCAATATAATTGCCATACATATGGTGTTTAATCATTGTAATGGAGCTACATGTAATAAATTACCATAATCAAAGAATCTAGTATAAACTATTGTTTATTATTAAAAAATTTTTATTATTATTTTTAGAGAGAGCATGAGCAGAGGAGAGGGGCGGAGAGGGAGGGGGAGAAAGAGAGAGAGAGAGAGAGAGAGAGAGAGAGAGAGAATCCCAAGCAGGCTCCAGGCTCAGCACAGAGCCCCCATGCAGGGTTCAATCCCACGACCCTGGGATCATGACCTGAGCCAAAATCAAGAGTCAGACACTCAACCGACTGAGCCACCCAGGCACCCCTATTATAATATACTACTTTAATTTTACATGTGACTATCACTTGTATAATGTTCATGGTCTCTTACCGCAAGATCCATATGATAGCTCTTAAGATTTTCTTCTTTACAAAATTTCCATGTTGTAATGTTATAAAAGATGAAAATAGCAATTAAAATTTTGCTCAACTTATTGAACTCTCTCTTTAATCAAGACTATAACTGAACCTATAATCTGTATAGAAATTGGTTTGGAGGTTGGAGGTACAGGAATCTTCTCTTTTGTGGATAAACGTGCTCAATTTCCCTTTTCTTTACTGGAATGCTACTTTTGTTGTTTAGCTTATGTGCTGTTTCAACTCAGAGAAAAAAAAAAACAAACATTATCTCTAGATTAAAAAAATATATACTATTGATTATTTAACAGTGGTCCAAATACATCTTTTGAGTTTCTTATAAGCTTTTGCTAACATGGTTAGTAGCAAATTATAGTACATACCAAACAGCCAAATTCAAGATTAATTCATTCTTCCTCAAAGATTGATTTCTTCTTATTTTGAATCGTCCCATTATTTTGCTTTCCTCTTCTTGGGTACTTCATACATTTTGCCTAAATGAAATCTAATTGCTGACAGAATTTAACTGCTGACATTCTCATTGCATGCGGTGGTGAGGTTATATTTGAAGGGCAGGCCCAGAAAATATTTATTATCGTAATTGAATTGTTCCACGGAATGTCATCACTACTGAGCTACTGACACAGTACAAATGACATCTCAAGTGGCAAATTCACACTGTGTGCTATGTGGTACCATGAATTCTCCTAGAATTTGGGCCAAAATTCTGGTTTGCATACTTGTTTTTTAAGCCAACCATGAGGATGCCATTTTCATAGATTTGCCTTGAAAATCTTTCAGATTAATACCTAACACGGAAAATTGTGTTATTGATTTTTATTTGTTTGTTTTTAACAAAAGGTGTGATTTAACATTGGCACATGGGGTCCAAAACCAACACTGCCTACTCAGAGAGCAAGGTGGGACTGTGCAAACCACAGCCAGTGTAAGTCATAAGCAGAAAGTGGTGTTTTTTTTAACGCCTTCATTTAAAACTCACACCCTTTCCAAAATATATAAAACAAATTAAACAGTCATTAATTTCAATTTTCGTGTTTTTTATTTTGGTAGTTCAAAATTTCTACAATAAAATTATTTTCAACATGAATTTTGTTTCTGATAACAATGTCATTGAACGTCGTACTGTTAGATTTTGATTTGGGGGATAATCTTTCCCACTTTATCATACATACAAGATTTTAAAACCTCTTTTGAGTTTCTTCTTTTTTTATTAAGCTTACATGTTCATTCATCATGATCTATGGCATAAAATTTCTAAATCATCTGCAATAAAATTAGAAGTTTTCTTTAAGTTACTTTCTGTAAATGTTGTACTTGTTTTTGCTATGAAAAGCTCAGGGTACATATTGAATGCATAGTATTATTTTTTTAATTAAATTTCTTTTTAGATGTTTACTTACTTTTGAGAGATAGAGAGAGAGAGAGCAGGGGAGGGGCAGAGAAAGAGGGTGACACAGAATCCGAAGCAGACTCCGAGCTCTGAGCTGTCAGGACAGAGCCTGACGCGGGGCTCGAACCCATGAACTGTGAGTTCATGACCTGAGCTGAAGTTGGAGACTCAGCCGACTGAGCCACACCCCCAGCATGGTGTGTTTAAAAGAATAATACTGGGGTGCCTGGGTGGCTCAGTCGGTTAAGTGTCCAACTTCAGCTCAGGTCATGATCTCACAGTTCATGGGTTCGAGCCCTGCGTCAGGCTCTGTCCTGACAGCTCAGAGCCCAGAGCCTGCTTTGGATTCTGTCTCTCCCTCTTTCTCCACCCCTCCCCTGCTCGTGCTCTGTCTCTCAAAACTAAATAAACATTAAAAAAAAATTAAGAACACCAGGCTGAGGTGCTTGGATGGCTCAGTTAGTTAAGTGTCCCACTCTTGGTTTTGGCTTGTCATGACCTTAGGGTTCATGGGTTTGAGCCCTGCACTGGGCTCTACGCTGCCAGAGCCTGCTTAGGATTCTCTCTCCCTCTCTCTCTGCCCCTCCCCCCACCTCTAAATAAATAAATAAGTAAACTTAAAAAAAAATACACATACCATGCTAACATCCTATATCAGTGTTAATTTCTTTGCTAAATAGTACCAATTTTTTGCTGTTTAAACAAAAAGTTCTCGCACGTTTTGTTTTGTGCATGTTTGTATATTTATGCACAACAGACATTTTGTATTCTTTTGATTGTGACCTTAAGTGTTTTTAACAACAAATACCTCGGGGCGCCTAGGTGGCTCAGGTGGTTAAGCGTCCAACTTCAGCTCAGGTCATGATCTCACGGCTTGTGAGTTGGAGCCCCATGTCATTAACTCAGAGCCTAGAGCCTGCTTTGGATTCTGTGCCTCTCTGGTGCTCTCACTCTCTCTCTCTCTCTCTGTCTCTCAAAAATAAACATTAAAAAACAACAACAGCAACAAACACCTTTATTGTAAAGTTAATCGTGAAGATTGGATGTGAAGCCTTTGACAGAAGGAACATAACCGCTTGTCTTTGAAATTAGAATATAAAAGGCAGTTTCCACAGATTCCTTTTCCTGTTGAAAGAATTTTGATACAAAATAAAATATTAAATTCTCTGCCCAGTTCAAGCAATGTAATCTCAAAACAATTTTTTTTGCATCAGAGTAAGTTTTGCAAGAAACATTCTCACACTGTCAAAAAGCTGCCTGGATCATTTCCCAATATCATGATTAATAAACAGCAAAGCCCCAGAGATTTCCTCTTTCACATCCAATTGGCAGATTCAGGGATGTCAGTTTTTCATCTTTTAAATGGAAACATGGAGTTGCATTTGGTATTTCTGGGTGGTGGTGTTGATGTGAGTCATTATCTTTGCAAATCTTCACTTAGTAAAGAATCTTCATTTTTACCAATATGAATTCTTTTTTTTTTTTCAACGTTTATTTATTTTTGGGACAGAGAGAGACAGAGCATGAACGGGGGAGGGGCAGAGAGAGAGGGAGACACAGAATCGGAAACAGGCTCCAGGCTCTGAGCCATCAGCCATCGCAGGGCTCGAACTCACGGACCGCGAGATCGTGACCTGGCTGAAGTTGGACGCTTAACCGACTGCGCCACCCAGGCGCCCCTACCAATATGAATTCTTGAATATTCTTTAGTTGCAAGAATCCCATCTGATGCATTCAAGTTCTGGATTTGACTGGAACAATGTTCCTGTTCATTTTCTTGTTTTGATCAGTTATTAAAGCTTCAATAAATACATTTGTAATATCTCATTCAAAAGTTTTATGTGAATTATTTAACATATGTTCTCAATTTTAATGTGAATTTTAGAGTTTTAAGGAAAGTTTTTTGCAAGTTTTTTATTTCTAGTTTCTATTTTGAATTTGCTTTTATATTTTCTACTTCTTTCATAATTTTGGCTTGTAGTTATTCCTAAGACCCAAAGAATTAAAAATGAAATGTAATTTTATCATATTTTCATCCAAAATTGCAACAAAATACATGTAAAAAAATAACTAGACATAGGATACCTTAGAAGTATTCTTATAAAACTTATAGAACAGGGGTGCCTGGGTGGCTCAGTCGGTTAAGCGTCTGACTGCGGCTCAGGTCACAGTCGCTCGGCTTGTGAGTTTGAGCCCTGCGTTGGGCTCTGGGCTGACAGCTCAGAGCCTGGAGCCTGCTTGGGATTCTGTGTGTGTGTGTGTGTGTGTCTGCCCCACCCCTGCTCTCACTCTGTCTCTTTCTTTCTCAAAAATAAATACACATTAAAGAAAAAACTTGTAAAACATAAGTTTTCCCCCAAAAGTTCTTTTTAAAGTATTCTAAATCATCTATACAAATTCAAAAGCAAGACCCGAACTGTAATTAATTTGGTGTCATAATTTTAATCAAAATTAATCAAATCATAGCCAATTTAAAAAGTTTTGTGACTTTATTGAATTCTTAACCTTCTATAAAAATAAAACTGCGCTTTACCCATCCAATGTGCAAATAGTTGCCAGTGGGAAGACAGTACTATGCTTAAGTGATGTTACAGATCTGCATTGATGCAAGTTTTAAAGTAATGTGAATTGCTTAGCATTGCAAAGTGTTGCCTCTGCGTGGCTCTATTGCTATAGACCACTGTTCCTAACGGTGGCAAATCAAGAGTGCCTCGGGAACCACAAATGGTGGCCTGAAGAGAGATGAGACAAAGATGGTCAACGCTCCTGGGAAACAGCATTTCGTTTTAGAGAGATCTATTTTATCTGCGGTACCTGGGAAGAAGGATTTGACAAGCTAAGCAGTCCTCTCGCTTTCCTACATGCAAGAGCTACTCAAATCTTCCCCGCACCAAGCGGGATCCCAGGGATAGACCGCATGTCCTTTAGTGTGCTCAGGTCTCACGTTTTGTGCGGTGCGGGACCTCCGGCAGCCTGGAGCCCAGGGCAGAGGGCTGTCATGCCCGAGTCTAAGGGAAATACTGGTTGGGTCTTTTGGATTCTTCTCAAGATTTTGGAATTCAGAACTAAGGCTTGTTGGGAAGCTGAGCCACGTTAATGGCTTCGGATGGAACTTCCCATTTTGGAAGTTCCTGGATATTCCAGGGGTTGGGGAGTTTGACCTCTTCCTTGGATTCCATGAGTTTTCTTAATGCCCTTTTTGTGTTGACGGGTTTGTTTAATTTCTGTTACATGTAACCAAAAAAAAAAAAATTCTATAATGTGTTGGTCTGTCGTGGGAAAGGAGGAGACGGAACTGGTGTGTTGGCTGAACCCAGGTTGTAAAGTGACTCTAACCCCTTCACACCAGGGGGATGTGAAACATGCTGTCTCTTCAGTGTCTCAGATTGCCTTGGGGTTGTTGCATAAGGTCCCTTTCAGCACTTTCCTTTGTTTCATGTGTGATTATACGACATCATATAAACAGGGTGGGTTTTTTTTTTCTTCTCTTTTTTTTTCCTTTCTTGGGCGTGGGCTGGGAGATGGGGGAATAGGAATTCTAATCGTCTCCTTTTATTGTCCTGTCTGGCGTCAGGTTCTAGCTTTCTGACTGGATTCTATATATCTCTCTGTCCCCAACTTGTTCAAGTCAAGTCTTTCTGATTTCAGAGTCTTTCCTACAACACATGATCCTTTTTCGTCAATATTACTGCATCCATAAGAGCGGTAATTGATTCAAATAGCTAATGTAGTTCAGTCTGCCTGGGTGTTCATACTTGAGGCTGGAGAAGACCGTGACTTTCTGAGGTACATTTCTGTGGTACATTTCTAAATATACCCTGTAACACAATGCAAGCCATTTTCATTCATTTCAAAGCTATTCCTCAGGGCGCCTGGGTGGCTGAATTGGTTGAGTGTCAGACTCTTGGTTTTGGCTCAGGTCATGACCTCAACAATTCTGTTCGTGGGTTCATGCCCCACGTCCGGCTCTGCACCGACCATGCAGAGCCTGCGTGGGATTCTCTCTCTCCCTCTCTCTGCCCCGCTCCTCCTCAAAATAAATAAATAAGCTTAAAAAGAAAAAAAAAAGAATGTTTCAATGGTATTTAGATGTCAGTTCTCCCTAAAATAATTTACAGATTGAATGCAATTCCAACAAAAGAAGCTTTTTTTCTTTTGTAGCTGGACAGGTTACTACTGGAGTCCATGTGGAAAAACAAACTTGCCAGGAAAACACTGAAAAGGAAGAGCTATGGTGTGCGAGGAAAGTGGAGGGATGGAGAGATTAGCCAGATATTAAAACATAAAGCCCCTATGTTGGAAACAGTGTGGCACTGCTACGTGAACAGACGGAATAAAATGCAAAGTCCACAGACAGACCCATTTCATACGGTAATCTAGAATATGATGATGATGGTATCTTAAACCTCTGAGGATACCAATGGACTTTTTAAAGGTACTGAAGCATTTAGGGGAAAAAAGGTAAAATTATGTCCATTTTTTTGAGGTTTTTAATTTTTTTTAATTTTTTTAATTGTTAAATTGAAGTATAATTGATGTATAATGTTGTGTAACTTTAAGGTGTACAATGTATTGATTTGATGCATTTATATATTGTTATATGATTACCACTGCAGCATTAGCTAACACCTGTGTCATATCACATAATCATCATTTTGTGTGTGAGGGGGCGGGAACAATAAAGATCTAGACTCTAAGCAACTTTGAAGTTTTATAATACAACGTTGTTGACTCTAATCCCTATCTGTACATTTGTTCCTCAGTATTTCTTTATCTGCTAGTTCCCAGTTTACCCTTGAACCATGGATCCTCAACTCTTTCACCTCCCAATCTCTGGTAACCATCATGCTACTCTATTTTTATGAGTTTGGAGTTTTTAGATTCCACAGGTAAAAGCATATCCATTCCTTAGGTATACAAGAATAAGCTCCAAATGGATTGGAGTTGTAAATGTAAAAAAAAAAAAATGTAAATATACAAATAGTAAAAGAAAACATGAATGAATGCTTCCAAACTTTAAGTGTAGGTGTAAGATTTCTAATTATCACCCCAAATCCAGATGCAAGAGAAGTGCTTAACACATTTGACTGGTAAAATGCTTTTAAATGGCAAAAACCATAAGCAAAGTAAAGGACAAATAACAAATTGGTAGAAAATACTTATCACAGATAATGGGTTAATATATATCTATATCTTTTTTTTAATGTTTGTCTATTTTATTTTTGACAGATAGAGACATAGCACCAGCAGGGGAGGGGTAGAGAGAGAGGGAGACACAGAATCTGAAGCAGGCTCCAGCCTCTGAGCTGTCAGCACAGAGCCTGATGGGAGCCTTGAATTCATGAACCATGAGGTCCTGAGGACCTGAACTGAAGCTGGATGCTTACCCAACTGAATCACCCAGGCACCCCTATCTATATCTATTAATATAATATAATATATATATATAACTAATATATATGCAACTATATATAATATAATATAATATATATATAACTAATATATAAAGAACTTTGAAAATTTGAGGAAACACTGAAAATCTTGTTTTAAAATGGGCAAAGACAAGAACCATCCCCAGAAAAGATATAAGCATGGCCTCACTCATAAGGAATTTAAACTGAAACCACACAGAGATACAATTTCTCACCCATCAGATTGGCAAACAGTCAAAAGCTTGACAATGCACATTATTGACAAGACTATAAGGAAATACGCACTCACGTATCTTGATGGTGGAGATACAAAATGATTCACTCCCATGAGAGGGAATTTGTCAGTATCTAACAAAAGCACAGGAATCCTCCCTCTAGGAATTTACCATGTAAGTAAACCTTTGAATTATGAAAATACACAGGTACAAGGTTCTTAATTGCAGCATTATTTGCAATAACAAAATATTGAGAATGGCCTGAACCCCTAGGAGTACTTCGCCCAATGGAGTAGTATATCACTATCATCATCATCATCATCATCATCATCATCCTATTACAAACTCCAGAAGACATTACTTTTTTTTTTAATGTTTATTCGTTTTTAAGAGAGAGAGAGAGACAGAGTGTGAGCAGGGGAGGGGCAGACAGAGAGGAAGACACAGAATCTGAAGCAGGCTCTAGGCTCTGAGCTGTCAGCACAGAGCCCAACATGGGGCTCGAACTCATGAACCATGAGATCATGACCTGAGCATAAGTCAGATGCTTACCTGACTGAGCCACCCAGGCGCCCTAACATTAAGTTTTTTTTAAAAACAAATTGCAAGAATAGAGTACTTACAATACACTATCTTTTATGTAACAAAAAGAAGTAAGAGAACACATGAATCTGCTTATTTGGGGGACAAGAAACGCAGGAAGGAAAAACCAGAAAGCAATGAAAATGGTTACCTACCAGAGGTGAAGGGGAACCAGGGATGTGAGAGGGAACGAAGCAGCACTTCTCTGAGTGAGCCTTCAGGAGATGGGTAGGTACCGTGACGCCGTTGAAAGGGGTGGCAGGGGAAGAACAAATTCAAGTCACTTGAGACCACAGTACTTTGAACGTATACTGTTACTCTGAGGAAAAGTGAAGAAACGCAGCAAATACATCTTAATTTCCTTTGATTCTATTTGGTAAGCAATAGAATTTGGGTGATTTGGGTACAACACTTTTGAGATGATTTTGTGTGGGGTCTAGCCCTGGGAAGATGAGTCAGTGTGTTGATGGTGTTGGAGGTCAACATTATCACTGTAGAAGAAAGGAGATAAAACGATGGAGCAGAGGACGGCAGTGAAGGACCTCATAGAGCAGGATGGATATTGATGGCACCAGTGCAATGTCAGGATTTCTATTATTTATATATATATATATATATATATATATATATATACACATATATATATACACATATATATATACATATATATATACACACATATACACACACACACACACACACACATACACACACACACAGACAACCACCATGTGTGTGTCTGTGTGAGTGTGTATGTGCATGCGCACCTATAGTTTCCCAGCTTTGTCCCCTGAAAGGGCCTAGAGACAAAGACACCCCAGTAGCAATGAGAAGATGTAGTGCTAAGACCTCGGTTTCTAAATACGATTTCCCATTAAAAGGAAGCAGAGGCCCTTGAAGAAATGGCCAAGTCTGGTACTGGGCAGGGAAGGTACATGAGGAGTCTGGAACAGCTTGTTTGAACTAGAAACAATGAAAGTGTTTTAAAGATAATTATGGGAGTGGGGCGCCTGGGTGGCTCAGTCGGTTAAGTGACCGACTTCGGCTCAGGTCATGATCTCACGGTTCATGGGTTTGAGGCCTGCGTCGGGCTCTGTGCTGACAGCTCAGAGCCTGGAGCCTGCTTCAGATTCTGTGTCTCCCTGTCTCTCTGCCTTTCCCGGACTCCAGTTCTCTCTCTCTCTCTCTCTCTCTCTCTCTCTCTCTCTCTCTCTCAAAAATAAATAAACATTAAAAAAAAAAAATTATGGGAGCATGTTAAAAGCATCCAGGAGCCGGCTTAAAGGGGCACCAAACTGCCAAATCAGAGACAACTTTAGTGTTAAAATGAACAGTGACAGGAATGGATTATAGCCCATGGAATAAAACTGGAACCTATAGATCTGTATTAATAATAGCTAGATAGATGAGAGGGAGGGAGAGGGGGTAACGAAGCGGGGGGTGGAGAGAGAAGGCATTTCTTATTGAATAACACTACTAATAAATGTGGAGGGACCGGGTGGACATGTGACATCAACCTTTTACAACCATCATAGCGGATATTGATTAGGGCAAAAATCATCAAGTTTGGGAAGGAAAGCATAATGAAGAGTAGGATATTTGGACGGGCCTAAAGGGTCTCCTCCCTGCTAATTGCTTACTAGCTGCAAGGGAGAAAATAGAAACTACAATGGAGAAAATGGATAACAGTCTAATCAAGTGATCAACACTGACATCACGAATGAGGGGCAAATAGATATCTTACACTTGGAATATCTGAGAGGACACATCATCATTTACGTAGTTTTCTGGCGAAGGATGTGTAGCCTGAACCTAATCACAAGGCGACATCAGCAAACCAAAATGGAGAAACATTCTATAAAATTATTAGCCTTTGTCATGAAAGGCAAAGAAAAGACTAAGACTACAGAACTGTTCCAGATTTAAAGAAACTAAAAAGACAACTAAATGTGGTACACGGTCCTGTATTAGATCCTGGGGGAAAAAATGTTATAAAGAACATTATTAGGGTAATTGAAAAAATATGAATGGTAGATTAGATAAAACTATTGCATCAATGTTAAATGTCCCACACTTGATGACTGTACTGTGATTATGAAAGAAAATGCCCTTGTTCTTAGGAAATTCTCAGAAAGTAATATGAGGTAAAGGGAAGTATAGAAGAATAACCCCTCAAAATGCTCAGGAAAAAAAATAAAGAATAAAAACATGCACAAATAGAGAGAATGATAAAACAAATGTGGCACAAATATAAGCAATTTGGAAATCTGGCTAAAAAGATGTGAATTTTCATGAATTATTCTTATAATTTTTCTCCAAGTGTGAAATTATCATAGTTAAAAAGTTTTCTTAACTATATGATTAAAAGATTGTATTAATTCAGACTGTTCTTTGTCCAATTAGTTTGAATTAGTTAGTGGCTCTAATTTGTTAAGCGGTACTGGGCAACCTATGAAAAATTCCTATCCTGGTGGCCACAGAGCCCCTATGGGTGACTGAATCATATGCCAGAAACATCTGTTGTGTGATTCTACTGGGACTTCTGACTTCTATAAATTTGAAGGAGTGTTTGGGAAGAAAAGCAGAAGTTTCCTGCTACTTAAGTTTAGAATGAAACAGAATTCATACACTTTATATTTCAGGGCTAATCGAGTGGAAATGTCAATGGGGAAATCCAGGTCAACTATAATTCCCATCATGACTAAGTGGCATAAAGGCTCAGAATACAGTGACCTAGAACTAACCTCAAGGAGAAATCAGTCAAATCAGAATCACTCATTTCCAGGATTCTTGGTAAAGTTTACTTGACGATTCATAAAGCTTAACGGTTACAATAAACACAAGTGTCAATCACTACACGCATTTTGCTCTCTTAAATAAAAATGAAGTATAGTATGAAGCTATTTCTCAGGACTATACACATTGTTTATATTCTTGAGAAAGTTCAGATAAAAAAACAAGTTACCAAGTATACAGGGGATATGTATGATCATCTTAAATCTGAGCATCAGATGTTAAAAATTTGATATGCTTATTATCTGCTTTGGATTTCTTAACTCTGGGAAAGCTCAGCATATTTTAGCATAAGAGAAGCATATTCCATTTTATGCTTAGCATAAACTTAGCATATTCTTCAAAAACAATCATTTTCATTAACTTAAAAACAGAAACAATACTGATTCCTTTCAAATCTGTTCAGTCCTTTTGGTCTCATGGCAGGTATGCTTTCATCTGAATGATACAGAAATTTTAGACATTGTCTGACCTTCTTTCTATAGACTATAATTCCTGATGTTTTACAGTATAGCACCATTCACAGTAAAACAAAAAATCACTACAGTGTGATTCAATTTATTGCAAATAACAATGAGTACAAATTTCAGCTCTGATGCTGACCATTTTTTTTTTATTTTGAGCAAATAACATTTCCCTGGACCTCAGTTTCTTCATAAAATAGAGCTTTGTAAGAATGGCAAGCAGAACAGTGGGGGGCCTGGAAATTGCTTGGCTTAGAGAATTCTTTACGAGAACTGGAATACTACCACACACCTATTAAAATGACCATGGGGGAAGGGAAGGGGAAAAAATAGTTACACACAGAGAAGGAGAGAGGCAAACCATAAGAGACTCTTAAATACAAAGAACAAACTGAGGGTTGAGGGAAGGGGGGCTGGGGGGAGGGGAAAATGGGTGATGGGCATTGAGGAGGGAGCTTGTTGGGATGAGCACTGGGTATCGTATGTAAGCGATGAACCACAGGAATCTACTCCCAAGACCAAGAGCGCTCTGTATACACTCTATGTTAGCCAACTTGACAATCAATTAAAAAATAAATAAAATAAAATAAAATGGCTGAAGTCGAGACCAACAACAACACCAAGTGCTGGCAAGGATGCGGAACGATAGAAACTCTCATGCATTGCTGCTGGGAATGAAAAATGATACAGCCACTTTGGAGCATAGTTTGGTGGTCTGTCACAAGAGGGAACATACTCTTACCATACGATCTAGCCATCATACTCCTTGGTATTCACTCACAGGAGTTAAAAAACTTATATCCACACAAGCACCTGCATATGGATTTTTATAGCAGCTTTATTCCTAACTTAGAAGCGACCAAGATGTATTTCTGAAGGTAAATGGATACATAATCTGTGGTACCTCCAAACAATGGAATGCTAGTTAACACTATCAAGCCATGAAAAGACAGGGATGAGGCTTAAATGCATATAACTAAGTGGAAAGACTACATACTTCATTATCCCAACTATATACTACATTCTAGAAAAGACAAAATTATGGAGACAGTAAAAAGATTGGTAATTTCTGGGGGTTGGGAGGGAAGGGGCAGAGGGGAGATGAGTAGGCGGAACACAGAGGATTTTTAGAGCAGTGAAAATATTCTGGATGGTATTATGATATCCATTACCTGATGGACATGTGTTTGTCCAAACCTATAGAATGTATAACAACAACAGTGGACTCAAAGTAAACTATGGACCTTGGATGATTCTGATGTGTCAGTGTAGGTTCATCAGTTATAACAGATGTACCTCTCTGGTGGGGAACGTTGATAGTGGGGGAGGCTATTCATGTGTCGGGGAAAAGAGTATATAAGAAATCTCTGTGCTGTCCTCTCAATTTTGTTGTAAACCTAAAACTGCTCCAAAAAATAAAGTCTTAAAGAAAAAGAGAGAACAGGGGAGATGTTAAATCCAGAGCTGGGGGTGTGTGGGGGGGTATGATAGACATGTTCCCATTACAATGAAGGAGGAGAGTGAGATTTGGTTTATGTGAGTCACTGGGTAGAATTAAGCTCTATAGGTGGAAGTGCCAGAAAAATAGATAGTAGATAAAGCTTAAAATACTAAAGAATTTCCTAATGAGTGAGCTGTGCTATGTGGAAGGGACTATCTAAGGGGTCACTAATGGGGTCAAAGGAGAGACCTTGGATGATTTGAGATAGCAAAAATCCAACACCATGCAAGAGACTGGACTTCTAGATAACCCAAATGCCCGACTCCCAGTTAATGTGATTCTTTGCCTAGGTTGGTCTAAGATTGCACGAGTCTTTTAAAGAATTAAAGCAAGCCCTTGACTCACATTAAGCGTGAACTCAGTTAAAGCCCCTAGATCTTTTTCACAACAGGAGACTGCCTGCCAAGTCAAGACTTCCCCAAACCTGTACTCGTACAGTAAGTTCTTTATTTTTCTGGGTGATGTAAATAGGGAAAAGCTCAGCATAGATAACTGTCAACACATGAAAATAAGGCAACTCACTAGGCAAATTATATAGCACGTGTGAGTGAGCCCCAACTAATTACATTTGTTAAGCTGGCTTACTATTTTAACATCTTAGGGTGACCAATCCAGGCTTACACACTCTTTTGGGGGTCTTTTAAAACTGTTCCTAAAATGGCATGTAATCTAGGATCCCCCCTGCAGTTATTACTAACTGTCCCATTTAAAAAATTTTTTTTGCCTATGTAAGCTCTATTGTTTTCTCCCAAGCCAGGGTGATTTCAATTACTTGACAACAGGAGAGTTTGAACTGCTGGGGATGAATGAGTCTCATAAATCAATAAATACTTATTGGGGGGGGGGTCTACCATATGCTTTGCTTAGTGCCGTGGGGAATACAAAAGAGCAAAAGACATTAATTCCTTCACTCAAATAATGTCTATCCTACTTGCGCATATATAACTTACAATTCAAGCAGTTCACGGAAAAGTTCAGTGAGTGGAGGAGATGATAAATATCCATATGGATTGGGGAGATAGCTTTGCTCCGGCTAATGTAATCAGGAGAGTTTTCATAGAAGTAAGAGCTTGGAAGGTGTTAATGATCGGGTCTCATTTTAGTTTTTCTTTTAGTTTCTATTGCCAATAAGGGAGAGTTTATTATAAGAATAAAGGTGTATCTTAAGAACTCCAAGAGGCAACCAGGCTTCTGGAAGCCACCATAACAAGGTTAGGAAAGCCCCAAGGCTTCCCTTTCCATATCTCCCTCTGCTTCTCTCAAGCCACCTGCTTTATAGTCTCTTCTGCCTCTTGGGTACTTGGAGAACCATCCCACAGCTCCAGAACTTAAACATCATAATTTCAGTCACCTGTAGAGAGAAAATTCCAATATAAACCTTCCTGGGGGGGAGGATAAAGCTATTAGCTCAGGATAAATAATTTAAAAGAAGTAATTTAGGAACAGTTGTCAAAAGAAAAAGAATTCAAGATTCCAAGTTCACCACCAAATCTTCTCCCAGACATTTCTCAAAGCCTGCTTCTTATCTCCCTGCTGTTTAAGACTCTTTTATAGCCAGGTCTTCAGACATTGTTAAGAGAGTAGAACACACTAGGCAAAGTATTCATCAATTAATTACATTTGCATCAGCTTCCATCTATTAGCAGATAACCAAGAGTGGACCATACCACTTCTCTACTAAAAGACTGTGTCTTAATTGGGATAGACCACTATAGAGCAATGGCCCATGCAGATGGTCACCTCTTCCACTGTGTTCTCAAGTGATCAGTCAGATGGATGAGTTCGATTAGTGCTTCCAGTCTGCATCTTTTTATAAAGATAGGGACTATGTGTGTTAGATTGCTTACTGGGAAAGGTAAAATGGGATGGTTTCTTGTGTGGTGGTGGTGGTGGTGGGGAGCTTAAGAAATGAATCCAAAGATTTCTATCATGACGTATAAAAACATCTGGAGTAGTTGTGTACCAATCAATTTCTAAGCAAGGTCCAAATCCTGCATTTTGTGGTTAGGCCTTTTAAGTCTCTTTGATTACACAGTAGCCAATCATCTCCCTTCCCTTCTACCTCACCTTATTATGCCAGGAATTTGTTGAAGAAAATGCGTCATGAAAGATCTTACAGATGGTACTGACTTGAAAAAATACATTTTTAAGAAAGAATACGGTGGACAGTGTGGGGAGTGAACATTGAAGGGGACATAAAGATAAAGTCTGGGAGAGTATATTCAGGAAAGAATTGCTGTATTCTGGGCAAGAGATGATGGGGTGAGTGAGGAGCTGCAGCAAAAAATGGAGGGAGGAATTCATCTTAGATCCAATCCAAGGGACATTTCCAAATTCTGAAAAGCATTATAGCAGTTATTGAGGATCTGTAGTAATCTAAAAAGTGAAAGCGATATTTAATAAGCTCTTATTTAAATGTTTAGGCGATATCATTAGGTGGTGATCTCTCCCAAGAAGTGTTCAAGATAAAGGCTAGATGAGCAGCCACCAGGGCTGATGTAACCTTCAGACAAGAATCTCTTGTCTCCTCCTCCTTGGCAAGTGATTGTCCAACCTGTATTTCAAGAGTAAGAGTGAGGGGAAGCACCCAGCTTTGTGAGCCAGACCACTTGTGTGCTGAGCATCTATAGTTATTAGAACATTTTTCCTGACAATTTGCCCAAAGTCTACGTAGCTGGCCTTGGTTCTACCTTCTAGAACTATAGAGAAGAAACCCTATTCTTTATCACCTTTTCTTCTCCAGGCCAAATTTTCAGTTCCTTTAATTGTTTCTCACTTCCTATCTCCATTCCTCTTTTCTGGCCATGCTCCCAATAGTCACTATCCTTTTTGGAGAGTTCACCCAGAACTGAACACCCTTCGTGAAGTGCAGTCAAACCTGAGCAGAACAGAGAGACTGTTAACTTCATCGTCCTAGGGACTGTATTCTATTAATGCAACCAGAGATGACAGTCTAAGTTTTGGCACCTCCTTCATACTCTTCATTCATTTTGAGTCGACAAAATCCCCAGAGGTATTCTTTGCATATGCTACTGTTTGGACTTGCACATCTGTGAAGCTCACCTTGGAATCCAAGTGTTAACCATATTTACATGTTTCTTTGTTGGATTCATTGTTCTAGCCCGTCAAGTTCTTTTTGAACTCTAATCTGACATCTAGTGTTTGTCATCCTTCTCAATCTTCAGTCATCTGAAACTTTACTTAAGAGGCCAGCTGAACCCATATTAATTGAAACAGAAATGGATAATAGGATAAGGTGGTGGATGAAAGCTCCTGGAGACCTCTCTCCAGGATTACACGGTTTTATGAGCAGCATTTCCCTGGCTATGGCCCCTTATCAGTTAGAAATGTACTTAATTGATAATATTTTAGCCCCCAATTTTCCTTTTCATCTTCAAGGGTATTAAAGACTATTATATTCTTTGCCAACAGCCTTCAATTGGTCTATTCAAGTAAGAACTCTACGAATAAATGAAGTGAGTCCAGCATGGCTCATTTGTGGTGAATCTACACTGATTCCTGATCTGTCCTGGGCAAGCTTGCCAGATAATGGTTCATGGACTTCACCTTCCTCCTGTTTGAAGATCAAAATTGCATATGCTGAACCCCACTTTTGTGAGGCCTGTGCTATTTCTTCACTGTCTCAGATTAATATAGCAGTGTGATCTTTCTGGCGACTTCTCTCAGGCAGTTCTTTAATCTAAGCCAAGAGACTTAAGCTTACTTAAGGCAGCTGGGTTTCAAGCCTTTTACCAGAGTTTGGTTCAACATTGCAGGTCTGAAGATTATTCTCATTGATGAAGACAATGGAAGTGAAATAGGAGTAGAAGAGTTTGTTTTTCTCCGAGTTTCCTATTGACACTGCACCATCTGCTTCTGGAACAGGTCTTTGCCTTCCTTGTCCTACTTCCTGCTTTGAGTACAGCCCCAGATGCCCCCCCCCCCCCACTTTGCAATTCAGCACTTTTCACCAGACTAAGTTCTTGCCAAACTTCAGTATTCCAGATGCTGGATGTAACCTCACTTGTGTGTTTCTCCCTAACTGGGAGTTTTTCTACCTTTTCTCTGTATCTTTCTAAAATCTGAGCTGAGCTCCTTGAGAGTCACATCGATCCCTTTGCTGACCTCTCCAGCTTTACTCAGGCTGGGTTATCTGCAGAGATTGTTTGTCACCCAAACATTTTATGTCACTTCGTGTTTGTGATTGAAGTCATAGGCCCACACCAGCCTTTAACTGAATTCTTTCTGAAGTGTTTTCCCAGATGTAGTTCAGATGCCTGACACTCTTCAGGGGACTTGGATATTTTTTCTCCAGGTTCTCAAGGAAGCAATGTGATAGTGGAGGAGGCTTGAACTCTGAGTCAGGGCTCTACTCCATGCTTGCATCCACTCAAACTAACTGCGTGACCATGGGCCAGTTCCTTAATCTCTCTGAAGCCAAGTGGAGATACTCACGCCTTACCTCATGAGGCCACATTAGATCTTACAGTCAGCAAGATGGATAAATGAGATGATATATTTTAAGTGTCTTGTGAACTCAGAAGACGTGTATGCTCTGTGCTCTTACCCTTCTCACTTCAGTTCACTAACCTGTTCTCACTCGTTTTTCATAATTCATTCGAGGTAGAAGTTCCTCTCCTAGTTTTCTGTTCCTTTGGCTTGGACTCAACGTCCAGCCAGGTAAGTCAAAGACTTACCAGGCTTGGCTTTTAGCTTGGTTGAATCTAGCTGTCTGTATAGCAGAAATCCCCCATCCTTGCCACATCTTGCCTCGGCTGCTTTTGCCACCCGGGTCATTTTCTCCATCTGGTCAGGTGTTCATTACTATTAACACTTAAAAAAAAAGAAAATGGAAAACATTTTCAGCTCCTTGGATTTAGCTCTTCTTATGTTTATCTTCCCGTGCTGCAACATCATCTTTTACACGACAGGCATAATTTTTTTCTCATTCTGGAGAACTCTGAGGAATCTGGATGGAAAACTGTAACGGAGAAGCTAAACCAGGGTTCCTTCAACAATGTCTGGAATAAAGAGGGACCGATTTGAGGTCGGCAATTTTGGGTGGCACTCCTCATAATCACTAGTGCTCCTTCATTTCCAGATTCAGGGCTAAACCGAAACCTTTCACTTCCTCAAATGCTTCTTTAACTTTCCTTGCTTCCTCCAGTTAAAAATGTCTATACTTTTGGGTTTGAATGGGGATAACCATTTGCATTAAATATCCATTACTACATATCTCACTTTGTCTTTACTCATTCTCTGGTTCATTTTCTACCTACTGCTGTGTCTTCTTTAAGGGGGGAGCTGATCTAGACAGCTTAGGCCACCTCTCCTAAGATGCCTTGAACTAAACCTCCCCATTGGGCAAAATATTCTTATCCATTTCTGGCCTGAGTGTGCCTCACCCAGGTGACAGGGAAGGAAGTAGGAAATACAGGTAGGGAGCACATGCTCCCATCACTCAGCAAGTTCTTCAGTCTTGAGGGACAGCCTGTTGAAATAAGGCCACTCTAAACTTCATTATTAACCCAAGTTTGTTTCTCTGGAATTTTTTAAATATTTTTATTTATTAAAAAAATTTTTTTAACGTGTATTTATTTTTGAGACAGAGAGAGACAGAGCATGAACGGAGGAGGGTGAGAGAGAGGGAGACACAGAATCTGAAACAGGCTCCAGGCTCTGAGCTGTCAGCACACAGCCCGACGCGGGCTCGAACTCATGGACCGCGAGATCATGACCTGAGCCGAAGTCGGCCGCTTAACTGAATGAGCCACCCAGGCGCCCCCTCAATTTACAGTTTTAAGCAAAGTTTCAAAAAGTCTTGGTCACTAGACTGTATTTCGGCAACAATGTCACCCTTCCCAGAAGACACAAAATGGACTCCAGTTTGGTCAAGGATCCAGAAGTGACTTCTCGAGTTTGCAGTTTGAAATGTAACGCTCTATACATTTCTCTGTTTCCAAAATACCAGGGTCCATTGTATTTTTAAAGTGTGAATCCCATTTCTACTGACAAACCTATCTTCCACATCAGAGTGCCTTCCTCGTTTTCATTCACTCTTCACTCTCTTTGAGTCATATTTTGTGTTTGGGGGGCTTTTCCCCCACAACACTAGACGACCAAGCTCATATGTTGTTTGGGAGGTATCAATAACGGCATATTAGAACTCCATATTTATTCGGCAGCACAGATGTGGAGACAGACCTTTCATCTGTGGTGGCTTGAATGTCTACAAAACAAGGAAATAGTTCCATGCTCAAATTTTAGGAGGTAGAGGAAGGCACACTGAATCAGTGGACAAAGGTCAAAGCTGGATGGAATGTTTTGTTCAAGGGCTACATCAGTTGAACTGAGGTGGCAACACACCAGAGCCTTGTAGGAAACGGGCATGGAAGTCCCCACCATCCCATGCCAAGTGGTGACCAGAATAGATGGAAGCAGGATGATAAGCCCAGTATCTCACAGCAGTAAAAATGTGGAAACTCACTTGGAAAGAACTGAAGTAGAAAGGTCAAGAACAAACGTCAGTATCTTTGTGTGGGTGAAAATATGCCTGAGAAACTCCGCTCCAAGAAATATGAAGGCAAAGGGGAGTGCCTTGGAGTTGGAGCGGAGATGCTTTCAGTCTCTTTATCCCCACTGAGGGAAGACTCTGGGACTGCCTACGCCTGATTAAAGTTGTCTCTTACCTACAGTGTGTGCTCTTTGGTCTACGCTTGCTGCTACTTGGTCTCAGAAAGTCGGGGAAGCCACTGCCAATGAGCTGCGTATGAGAGAAAATCCCTTGGCGATGAGAAAGACAGGAAACAATTTTCCCCACCCCCTGATATTTTTAGGATACTTAGACAAACTTTGGGAAAGCCATTTTGAGCTGATTGTTCAATGTTCATTCTTTCTTTCTCATGTTGTTTTGATGTTGCTTATGAATTTATTGACTTTTATGGAGTATTTACTTTATATTAGGCTGATGGGAAGTTTATGACCAGCCGTGCATACCCAAGGGCCACTACACTGGAGAGTTTAGTGATGCATGGGACCAGTGACTCAGGAAAGGAAAGACAAACAGAAGACATTGAGAGCATTAATGTGAATATTAATATTAACATGAGAGCGCTGAAGAGAGATAGGTAGTGAGTGGAGGAAGTACAGAGTCTCATAGCTTAGCAGCTTTAGGCCTTGTTTTTCTTTGCACAAAACCCTTTTTAGTTTCTGGTGGCTATACTGTGCCTTTTGAAAAAAATCAAAAAACAAAAAAAAAACCAACTTGCTTACCCCTCATCCCCCATCCCCACGTCATGTTATAAGAATATATCCAGACGTTCTAATATTAGCAGTGGAATAAACATCCTACATCCAAAGACACAACTGGACTCTAGCTCTGACTTGTTCCTCTTCTTGGGAAGTTTCTTTTAATCCTCACTGGATCACAATAGCCTCTGGCAGCAATAGCCTCTGGCAGCATTGTTCTCTCCTTTACATTCTTGTCTATGCAGAAAACAGGGCCTAGTGCCTCAAACTCTCCTAGAAGAGTACTTAACAGAAGTAATATAAGACAGAAATGCTCTGACTCTAGATAACGGGATTCATAAGCTGCATTTACCATCCAGGACCTCCAGTCTCCTTCCCTTTGTATCTCATGGCTTAACCTCCTGAGTTACACAGCATCTCAGCACGCAGACCCCATATTCCTTATGCTTCTACCCAAGAGAGCACGTCCCAGGGATAAATACAAGTTCAACATTCCTGCACAAGACCAGTGAAATTAGTGGTTAAAATTGGGCTTTGGGGGCACCTGGGTGGCTAAGTAGGTTAAGCGTCCAACTTTGGCTCAGGTCATGATCTCACAGTTTGTGAGTTCGAGCCCCGCATTGGGCTCTGTGCTGACAGCTCAGAGCCTTGGATTTGAGCCCTCACTCACTCCACCACTTACTAGCTGAGTTCCCTAGGTTTTCAGGTACAAAATGACAATACTTAGGTGGTTGCGAGAAGTAAGTGAATTAATACAAGTAGAGCCCTCAGAACTGGCCTGGCACAGACTTAAAGCTCAATGAATCTTAGCTTCAAGCTGCACTATAATCATCATGTCAATGAATCCAATGAAGCCCATAGGGTAGCATTAAGGTCATTTCACAGTTTGTTTCTGAGGAAATTTTGTAACCCATAAAATCTTTTGTAGCAAGGTTCTGCTTAAGTCAGAACTTTCCTGAACGTTGAGTGCTCGTTTCCGCTCTGTTAAAATAAATGTGCTGTGAACTTAAAGCTGCTCTAGAAAATAGTCTATTAAAAAGAAGAAGAAGAAAAATATCAATGAACGATTCAAGCTGAACTCTCTTCCCTTTTTCAGAATTACTCAGATAATTGTCTCAATTTTTATTTCATATTGATGACTGAAGCCTGACTAAACAATACAAGTTTAAAGACAGAAAGTACCATGCTGGCTCAAAAATCATTAACGTGGGAGTAACCCCAGCCTTCTCCTGTTCTCCCAGGATCTATTCATCACCGATGCTATCCCCTCCCTCTCCAGCTTTCCCAACCCCTCAAAGATGGGGTCTCTCTGATAGGAGACGTGATAGAAGCAGATGCAGAGGGAGGGCGTGGAATGGTCAAGAGAGACGAGCCACTTGGGGCTGAGGACGGAGAGAGTTAGCACATGCTGGAGACAGACGGAGTGTGTGGGAAGCATGTTTCAGACGAAAGGAAACTGTTGTATGAGTGGTTTTGGTTGTGCATTTGGATCCTTTTCACAGGTTTTTTGTTGGTGGTGGTGGGGAGTGTGCGTGGCTTAAATCACTTAACTCAAGGATTAACGTAATCTTATTCAAAAATTTCTTTTGGTCACTGGACTGTCTATAGACTCTGGTGTGATGTCTATAGACTCTGTTCCTTAAACGCCAGGCTCTATTCTGTTTTAAAATTTGAATTCTATTCCTGTTATAATGCCTATCTCATGAGTCGAAACACTTGCCTGTTTTTCCCTTACTCTTCAGACCCTGTGCCCCCTTCAGCCTCTGTGCTATCACAGGTTGCTTTTCCCAGAAATAAATCTGACAGCATTACCTGCCTTCCTTAGCCCCTCAGTGGCTCCCTCTTTCCAGCAGAATCTAAGCTTCTCAAATGACCCTGATCTTTGTCCTCCTAAACTGCCCTCCTGGTTCCAGCACCAGAACACTACTAGCAGCCCCCAAACAGGCCAGGCTTCTCCGGGTCCCTGGCCTTCAGGCAGGCTTCTGCCGCACAAAATGTGCCACCGACCCTTCCCACCTATAGAATGTCTACTAGGACTCCTGTACAAACCTCCCTGTCCATATACCAGACCTATCCCACCTCTGATCCAAAGAGGAGCTGGCACTCCCCTTATGACTCCCTTTGCCATGAGTAAATTCTGGATTTTGCTGTAAATATTAGCTTTTAACTGTTTCCTCCATGGACTTCCAAAAAAGCAAGCCCATGTTCATAACATCCGAACTCATCTCCTGGGGGACACTCAGTGCTGGAGTACGGAATAAATGAATGAGTGTATCCACACTGGGCGGTCTTGTGTTTTTAAAGTAAACCTAAGGCATCTGATCACTATTTGCCTTTGCTTTTAACCCAAAGACATTTAAAAATAGCCTGCAGAGACATTTTCTTTTTCATGTGACTTTTTTCTTTTTTTTTCCATTTTGACAATATATAATCTCACAGTCAAAGATCATTTAAAAAAATTTTTTTTAATGTTTATTTATTTTTGAGAGAGAGAGACAGAGTGTGAGCAGAGACAGAGGTGCAGAGAGAGGAGACACAGAATCTGAAGCAGGCTCCAGGCTCTGAGTTGTCAGCACAGAGCCCGACGCAGGGCTCGAACTCATGGACCATGAGATCATGACCTGAGCTGAAGTCGGGTGCTCAACCGACTGAGCCACCCAGGCGCCCCAGTTGAAGATCATTTAATGCCATGAAGTCAGAGATCTGGGGTGAGAGCTTCTGAATTTATCTGGGCCAACCTGGAAGTCACAAGAATATTCTTCTAGTTTTATGGAAACTTAGGAGTGACTCGTACATGGTAGACTTGTGTTAATATTGAGCTGAACTGATGTCTGGAAGATAATAAAGAGGAAGGCAAGGAGAAGCACCCCCCTGGAAAAACCCCAAACCTTGCTGCCTGTAATGACCTGTCTTCTCCCGGGCTGTTCTGGGGCTGCTGAGCACAGCTGGGGAGAGGTGACCTGAGTGGGGAGGTTGCTGCCGTCATGTCTCAGGTCCCTTAGCGTCCTTCTGATTTTCCTTAAGGCGCTGCTTTCAGATTCTTCACCGTCTTCAAATCTCCCATCCCCCACTGCCTTAAGAGAAAACAAAACTCCTTAGATGGAAACTCTAGTCATGACCTGGCCCCTAAAACTTCAAGTATCGTTGAAGGATGCTTTCAGTTGCAAGTGGGAGAAAATTCAACTCAACGGGTTTCATCAATAATTTTATTAGCTCACACACCACCAAACATTGCGGGGCCTCCCAGTTTGTTTTTCAGTAGCCCCATGATGTCCTCAGGGTCTTAGGTGTTTTTTTTTTTTTCTCCACCTCTTTTCTCGTTGGCCACCGTGTCAAGAGGCTGGCCCCTGGTTCAATGCTTTGCATCCACAGATGACAACCTTTGGGGAAGAAAAATCGTTCCCAGAACGCACAGCAAATTTCCCCTCACATCCGCTTGACCAGACTATCCGTGAATCAACCCTGGCATGAGGGACGATATTTCCTATTTGGCCTCTCATAGTTACAATTAACATGACACGGATGTTCAGGTTCCCTTCACTATATACATACAGAATAACTAAACAAAACTGCAGCATAGACCTTCTCCATCCTTTACTAACTCTGTCCTTTACTAACAGACACTGTGAGTTTAGATGATGCTCTTTCCCTACACATAGCACAGAGTTTGATTAATATGTGGTGAATAAACAAATAAAGCTTGGCTCCAATGATATAATTTTTAACAAATGTATTACATTCCTCAGGGCCTCAGTTTCCTCTTCTGTAGAAGGAAGGATTTAGTGCCGCTGAAGGCAAACTACGGTTGGTTCTAATTCCAGGACCACTTAGGGAACAAAAGGTAGCTGCACCTTAGAAGTAGCTGCACCTTAGAAGTATTTAGTCTGTCCAGGAAAAGGCTGCGACTCTGGAAACGTGTAGGAATTATCAGCACTTATGGCCATTGGGGACCAGGGGTGTAGCAATGATCTTCTGAACCCAGCTGTGGCTCATCGGGCAGGAGTCTGCCTACCAGAGGCAAACCTGCCATCCACCGCCCAGAGGGACCCTCTTGGCCCTTCCCTCCTGCCCAGAGGCTGCAGCTGGGAGGTTGATCTCCATAAGCCATTGTTTTCAAAACACCGAGAGGTCTGGACTTTCCCAGGAATTCCACTGGAATGTAAACAATCTTCAGATCCGAAGCAGAAGCCAGCGGATTTCCTGAGCTGTCACAAAATGGCCCATGTTGGCTCCCGAAGATTTGATGTCTTTTTAAAAATGTCGACATTACTTTTTTCTACCTTTAAACGTGTATATCTCTGACACTAGTTGATATTAATGATCTGGGATGGAATTATGAGGCAACTGGGGAGTAGTTCTGTAACAAAGACATCATGCAAACAATTTTACATGCTTCTTGACTCCAGGAACTGTTAGAAATCCACTCTCATCAAACGTCCACCTTTGCATGGGCTCCAATGGAGCATTTCCATCCTGAATCTCTCTGTGTCCCAACATGGCTCAGAAACCACAGTCCCCTTCCCCATTTCTCCAATGCATTGGATGACCAGATGCCCCGCATCTTGTGCGAAGATTGGAGATAGGGAGGTCTGGGTCTGCACGTGGGTTCTGTCCTCCTTGAGCCCTGTGACGGGGCAAGTTACCTAACTTCTCTATGCAGCCATCCCCTCATGTGTGAAGTGAGGGTAATCATACTCCCCCCATGAGATTGCCAGGAAGATAAAATGAGAAAAGCACATGCACAGCTTCTCAGTGTGGCCTCCCTCACGAAGCTGCTCAATAATTGCTAGCTCCCTTCTCCCCTCTCGCAGCTGCTGCTTCCTGGGGTTGCATTCGTTTTCCTGGGGTGGTGGTGGGGGGCATGTGAGACCACCTGCAACAGTCTAAGTAATAGCCGATCTATAAAGGCAGCTTCATCCTTGCCCAGATGTCACTTTACTAGAACAGTCTACCCAGGGAAGAGCTATCTGGCCCCTTACACAGTGGGATGGGTGGATAGAAATTCAACTCGACGATGAGGCTATAGAGATAAATGGTGAGCACGTATTTCTTTCCTTTTTCGGTTTCCTTTTCCTTTGAAAACTTGCAGATCTCAGAGACATGCCGCCTTCACCTTCCTCTTTTAAAACCCTTCATATCCTTCCTTCTGTGCTGGTTGGCGGCTGAGGCCGCATGATTTGAAGGACACTCACAGGCTTATGGTGCGCTGACCCCCAGCTAACTGCGGCCTGGTGGGGGGGGGGGGGTGGGGGGGGAGGCCAGCCTGCCATTTCATTCACCTCTTGAGAGTAATTGTCTGGCATTTTCAGAAACCTCTGTTAAGATGTAAATGTGGAATCTGAATAGTCGGGTCAGCCTGGTACGCCAGGACATTTTGGTGGGGAGTCAAGCCTGATGAAGCTTTTCTGGTAACTTTCCCCGCCCCCCCACCCCATTTCCCGGGGGCAGGAACGAGCTAGAGGCGAAGGATACAAAGGAGCAGTTATTGTACGACATCTAGAAGGATCACAAAGTTTTTCCCTGGATTTTGGTAGTCTTTTCTCAGCAGAGGGCTTAAGAAAATTGGAGAACTAATATCCTAAACCTTTTGCATTCTAGAGGAAGTCACAGCCAGAAAGAACAAGGGGTGGCCCAGAGTCCAAAGCACACACACTCCAGCCAGATACATGGAAGAGTCTGGTCAGAACTGATACAGCCATCTTGGTGGCCCAGAGGGGCGCCATGTCAGGAGTCTTGCTGAAGGACTCCAGAAAGTTCTGATCCACTGAGAGGGGGTGAAGGGAAGGAAGAAGGGTGATTCCAGAGAAGGCCAGGTCTGGGTTGTTGGACAGCATTGTTTATAGGGATTGCCCACCTGGGGGGCTTCATCTTCTTTTACCCAATAGGCCTATATACCCTGCCCTGCACTCTAGGAAAACCTAAGAAACTCAACTGTTCTCTGGATACAAGGACTCTGTCAGTGCTTCCCAGATTTTTGTTGTTGTTGTTTTAAAGGGGTGGTATGGTAAATTGCTTTGGAATTGCCAAAATAAGAGAATTAAGAAAACCCCCAAAACTCCAAATACATCTAGAGCCACTATTTATTAGTAGAGACAACATTCTCTCCCTCTCTCTCTCTCTCTCTCTCACACACACACACACACACACACACACACACACACACACACACACAAGTAGAAGGGCCTAAAGGGCATACATCTCGAGATAAAGGACAGTTTTTAGAATCTAAGTAATTTACATTAACAAAAACCTTTCTAAATTGTCCTGACTTTTCCCATTTTGCTGTGGATTGAAGAAACATCACAACAATTCAGAGCAGAGAACTGAGAGATCTGAGTTCAAATCTAGACTCCAGTGCTATTTACATCCCTTGGGCAAAGCAATTATTCTCTTGGCCCGATGTTCTGTTATTTCCTGAATGAGGGACTTTTGTTGATTTCTGGAGGGCCCTTGGGCTCTCAGTTTCTCCGAGCTCCTCTTTCTCCGATTATAGTCTGGAAAGCTGAGATCTGTTTCTATCTCTACTGAACCACACATTTCATGTAACTGTTCATAACAAATTGTGTTTCATCAGTTTCCCCATTTGCAGACCAGCTAACAACCCCCTTCCCAGGATTCGTGATGGCTTGTCATATCGTACAAAACCCAGTAATTTTCCCACTGACTCGGGAGTTTCCCAGGCTTTTCTGCCAAAGATTATTTTGGCATCTAACAACTTTTGTGAGCTTTCCATCATCAGTATTATAATCAACAAAAAAGCATTTCTTAAGTTAACAAGGGAAATACTGAACACAGACAATAAAAACATGATTATTACAGGGGTGAAGGTTCAGACAACGTCTAAAAGAGCAGCACTACCCTCGCTTCCAAAACCCATCAGAAAGCTGGGATGCAGAAGATTATAAGGGCAGCTCTGAGGGCTGCAGGTTGAAGTGGTTGGTGGAGAGAGAGGCCAGAACCACCTTTCTGATCGAGCATCATCGACAGAACAGGATTACTTGAGGAGATGGGTCAAGGGACGGCAAGAGCAGCAAGGCCTTCCAGAGCAGGGGGTCACAAGGCATTCTACAAAATACAGCCACACATTAGACCGGTGCTGTCTACTGGGGTTAACGTTACCCCCCCAGGTGACAGTTAGCAATGTCTGGAGACATTTTTGGCTGTCACAACTGAGAAAGAAAGTGTTGTTGACACCTGTAGCATAAAGGCCAGAGATTCTGCTAAACATTGTACACCACATAACTGTCCCCCAAGCCACAATAAAGACTTATCCAGCCCCAGATGTCGATAGTGTTGAAGTTCAAAAACCCTGCCTTAGAGTAAATCTGGGAGTGAGAAGGAAATTAAGAGCCAGAGGACCTGTAACATACAGTGTGGAAAATAAGGAAGGTGTGAACTTTGAGACAGAGGAGAGCGAGGAGGTATGTTCCTTATTGGGAGTCTATGGACCTCCCATCTTCTCTCTGGCTCCAAAATCCATGGGAAGAAGCATAAGTGACCCGGAGCCCAGGCCAGGTCCGTGTTGCCCTGGGAGCAGGACCATGGAGTGGGGGGGGGGGGGGGGGGCAGAGTCAGCTCGTGCCCTTCCCCCTTGACACCTCCAACAGTGGAATCGTTGGTGAGCAAACTATCCAGACCATGCCGCGGGAGAAGGAACGAGAGCAAATGGCTGGGGCACAGAGGCAAGGTAGGCAAAGCAAATTTGTTCCTTCAGGATGCACGTACCCAGGCCCTGTGCCTTCCCCCTCCCAGAACAGCCGCCTCTTAGAACAGGGCCCACTCCACTACTGCCTGTGTTTAGCACCTAAAAGTCCATGACCTAAAGCAGTCTGGGTAGTTAAATAAACTGAGGGTAGCTGGACAGTTCGAGGGCTTAAAAATTCTGGACTCCTGAGGGTCTCGTAAGGCCCCTAAAATCTCACTGTGATCTATCCTTTCTTCAACTAATATTTCTTGGAAGATTATCATGTGCCAGGCCTGTTGAGCAGGCGGGAATGGGATTGGAAGGAGAAACAGACACACTCCCCATACGCATGGCACTTAGAGCCTTGTAAGGGAAATAGAAATTAAGCAAATAATCACACAAATATAAAATCATAACTACAGTGTACAGTGTGAAGAAGTACAAAGTGTGAAGGAGTCTACGAAGGACACCTGCTAGTCATGATGGAACCGGGGAGACTTTCCGTGAAGATGGGGTTAGGAAGGCCTTCTCACAGAGGAAGCCTTTGCAGCCAAAAAGCTGTCGATTTATTTATTAAAAAAAAAAAAACAACAACTTAAAAAAATGTTTATTTATTTATTTTGAGAGAGAGAGCTCATGCAGGAGCAGGAGGAGGGGCAGAGAGAGAGAGATAATCCCAAGGAGGCTCCATGCTGTCAGCACAGAGTCTGATACGGGGCATGATCTCACGGACAGGGGGCTGGCTCTTAAGAACGGTGAAATCATGACCTAAGCTGCAATCAGGAGTCAGCCACTTAACCTACTAAGCCATCTAGGTGTCCCAAAAAGCTGTAAATTTAGACTCTTGATTGTATGACCCAGTGAGGCTGTTCATATATCCCCAAAACCCCCTGAAAGGACCAAGAGAAGCTGTGATATGTTCCCGGAAACTTACTTTATGCTCAGTCCTCCCCATTTTCGTTGACGCCAGCTCAAACTTCCAGTGCTCAGGCCCACAGCCTCGGGTCATCCTTGCCCCTCCCTTTCTCACTTCTCACAACAGATCTACATCCATAAACCTTGCTGGTTCCATCTTCAGATTATATCCAGAATCAGGTGTCTTCTTATCACCTCCCCTGTGAGCCCAGTGCGAGCCCCAGAATCCCCCTCCTGGGCTACTCCACTCATCTCTTAACCATGCCTGGTGTCTGCCCTCACTCCCAATGGCCTGTTTCCAAACTAGCAGCTAGCATAATTCTTCTAAAAGCTATATCAGATTATATTCCTCATTTGCTCAAAGCCTTCAATGACTTCCCCATTGCACTCACGAATAAAAGCCAAAGTAAAAAAGTAAAAGCCCACGAGCCACCCCAAGCCACCCTCCCAGCATTTCTCTCCAACTTCATTTCCTCTTAGTCCCCATTCCCCCACCCCCCACACACACCTCAGAATACTGCCTCAGGGCCTTTGCACAAGCTGCTCGTTTCCCCTGTCTGCAATGCTCCTTCTTATACCCACATGGCTAACTCATCAGGAACTGTAAGTCCCTGCTCAAATGCCAGCTCCACAAGGTGTACCATGACTGCCCAACTCAAAACTACAACCTTCAACCCCACACACATTCCCGATCTCCATTCCTTGCACCCTATTTTTTCTATAGCACTTATTTCCCATGCTATATACACAATTAACTTAATCTATCCACTGTGTATCCCCTCCCTCTCCACTAGAACGTATGCTCTAGAGTCAGGGATTTTAGTGTGCTTTGTTCACTGATGTATCCTTGTATTGAGTTAAGGGCTTAGCCCTCTGCTTTAAATTTGCATTCCATGGCAATAGCAATTCATTCTATTGCTATAGTCCTTTATGAATTAATATTGGAAATAAATCTTACGCTTACGTAATGGTTAACACAAATTGCATTGCGTTTTTCCATAAGGATGATAATGATATTCCAGTGTAAACATTCCAGATGTACAATTTTGTTAACTCTACTTGGGTATGTCTTCATTTTTTTTTTTTAATGAACAGGGACCCTTTAAATATGGAAGCAGCAGGGTCCTGATGTCTGGTTTCCCTCACTAATAAATAAACCTATTCACAATGGTGCAGTGTTTAGAATCAACACGCTTCCAAAGAGGGCGGGAATATTTTGTTTTGCTTCAAAGCTGCCTTTTGCACATAACATTTGGTCATCTCAGGAGACCCATGAAGCAATCAGAAAGATCTAAAGCACGGGAACAGTATGTTCTTTGAAATCTCTCTGACAGAAGCAGACAGTCTCACCTCCCCTCAAACCGTCCTGAAGGGGAAGTGTGGCGACTTGGACAGTAATGAGATGGACTGGGAACTCCCCCTTCCCTTTGGTCTACTTTACAGGCGAGCTTCATGAGGGTGAAAGATGGGTCATTCCCATCTACAGATGCTTTAGCTTGAAGCCAAGCTGCCTGGGAAATAAAATATTGGAAAATAAGTGAAACTAATTATAGTCCCCTCCAAAACAGGATTTTGTAAAAACAAGTGGCATTAAAAATTGCCAACACTTAAACTCTGCTGTTTCACAGTATCGCCCATAGATGGCAGCACGTGATCCACCTTTCTTCACCAACTAGCGGATTCAACCTTAATTTTCTCTAGTTAAGTCCACTGAAAATTCTACTAGTTCTTGAGCTCCTCTGAAGCTTTCCTTGTCATCAGATGGAGATTTGAGTGTGCAATAAAATCTTGGGGTTTTTGTCCTCCCTCACTAGATTAAGCTTCTTGGTGACCTCAAACCACAATCACCAAGTCAACGGTGGTACTGTGACCTGGAAAAAACAGGGAGGAAATGAGAGACAAAATAAAACAAAAACCACACTGAGCTTTTTAAGGGAGGATGAGATCTTGGCAAGTAGGCTGTTAGCAAACTAAGTTGAAGACGATTATGTTCAGAAAAGTCAAAAGTCAGAAAAACCCATTTTTGTGATTTACCTCTCTAGGGTCCCTATTACCAGACACTGGGAGCTTTCACATGAGCACAAGAATTCGAGTGATGCATACTGACCTGACCACTTCCAGTTCCGAAAATTTCTGATCTGTGGCCAAAAAAGTTTCAGGAGATAAGTGTCCAAGAGGATGAAATCATTTTCTCCAGATTCTAGCCAAGACTAGTATCTATATGTATTTTAACAACACAACAACAGCAAAAACAAAACAAAACAAAAAAAACAAAAACAGAAAAAACCTTCAGGTTAACCAAAATATTTCTTAGCAAAAAGGAAACCAAAGCCTAGTGGACTGGTCCACTAGGACAGTGTTTTTTAAAATATCAGTTGCAATTGACTCCTGTTTTGGAAACCAACTAGGTAAGCCATAACAGGCATTGTAGAAGAATAGAATAGAAAAGAGAAGAGAAGAGAAGAGAATTAGATCAGGGTACATCTCTGTGTACAGAGTTCTAAGGTTAAATTTCTTGCTTTGGATCATGGCCAAAGAAAACTTGCCAAATTCTGCCGCGGAAAGCTGTGTCAGCTGTCAACCTGTGTATTTTCTATAGTCCAACACCGATAAGCTCCTTGCTATCCAAAAATTTAATTTAACAAGTAGATTTTGGTTGAATGTGAGAGGCATTAAACAGCAAGCTAAATTAAGCTCTCCCCAAACCACTGGGGTATAGAAACAGAGAATTGTCATTTATCATTTATCATCACTGTTATACATATATCCATGCTTTTCCAGAACAATCCTAACCTCAGGCATTTTGTCGTATTCATCCATAAGCACATTCATACTCGTGATGTCGTATGTCCTAAATTTCATTCTGGGAAAATCTAGCTGCTGGCTAAACCTATAGGCCAAGGATCAAAACTTAAATCTCTAAAGGAGGTAGGCAATGAAATGGGTGAAGCAGGACAGGAGTTGCAAAGGATTAACTGTGGATTTCACAGGAAATGCATAATTTTTAAGTTGATAAGTAGCATCAAAAAAGATATTTTGCTCAGCAGAAATCAGGCCTTCTATGGCCTGAACTCAGTGCCCCCACAGATTCCTATGTTGAAGTCTTGACTCCCAATGTGACTGTATTTGGAGATAGAGTCTTTAGGAGGAGATTAAGATGAAATGAGGTCATATGGGTGGGGCCCTAATCCAACAGGGCTGATGGCCTTATAGGCAAAGGGAGAGAGCTCCCCCCTGCACACACACAGGAAAGACCATGTGAGCACACAGCGAGGAGCACACACCAGGAAGAGAGTCCTCACCAGAACTGTATCAGTCAGTACCCTGATCTTGAACCTCCCAGCCTCCAGAACCGTGAAGAACAAATGTCTCTTGCTTAAGCCACCCAGTCTGTAGTATTTTGTTATAAAGGCAGAACATTCTAACACGAGGCCTATGGCCCTGGGTGCTCGAGGCTGCAATACCTGATGTCGCTTTAAGTACCAGTCCTCACAATGGCTTTGAAGTCTCAGGACAACCGGGACAGTTGCTTCACTGAATTACTTCAAGATGCGTGATTACAGCTAGTGTGACTGAGAGTGAGGTGGGCAAAGGAAAAGCCACTCGGAGAGCAAAGAAATAAATGTGACCGTTTCCAGGGGAGGCGATGTCCCCAGTTTCAGAATAAGCACGACGACGCCCACACCCTGGCCGGGAGAGGGATTGGCATCCGGCAGGACAGAGGCTGCAGGACCTGGCTTTCACTTTCTTCATCTCTTCCTCTTCCAACTCACTGTCCCTCCCGTCCTAGTGCAGTTCACACCTTGTTTCACTTTATCGTCATGGTTTTCAGAATTGTATCCGTATTTCCACCTTTAGTTTTTAAGTCTTTACTTTGTACCAGGTGCACGTGCAGGTGCTGAGACACCTTGGTTGAGAAACACAGATGACAAATTCTCTGTTCATGGCACGTCTGTCCCAGTTGGGTGAGACAGACGATAAACAAAATAAAGAGCCAAACCATGAGACCCATTGGAAGGCTGTAAGGTGCATCTGCCATGTTGTTTAGGGTATTCAATTCAGCAGTAGAAGAAAACAACTGATACGGAGGGAACTCATATGTGAGCATATATAAATAAGAAAATTAGTGGTAAGCAAGGTGTGTTAGAAAGATGAAGTAGAACACAGATAGGAAGAAACAGCAGGGCCAGGATACCTGATAGTCACGATACTAAAATACGCGAACGATACTCAGTATTCGTGAGTTCTTAATTTGGCCACACAGCTAGGTAATGTGTTCTGGCCCTAAGTGACCTTTGCCCAAAGAACACAAAATCCTTGCTGCGCAGAAGGCTGGTTGACAAGCAACAGCCAGGGCCATGTAATACTTCCAAACACCCTGTCTGTCTGCTGAGACCCCATGATCAAAGTCAACTCTGGTCCTGGTAACTATCAGGGTACAGTAGTGTGGGAGAGAGAGAGAGAAACAGACATCTTGAGTATCGGTGTCGCTGTGGACCCAGGTACTATGGTTTTTCTAACCATGTGCTGTGTGAAGCATGTAAAGGAACCCCATCATTCTTTGTGTGAGTTTCAATTGATTTAATAAACCATGTGATTCAATCATCCTAATTGGATCTGCGAGCCTTTCCAGGAGAGCTTGCCTAGTTGTGGATTTAGAGGCTGTCGTGGCCCTGAAATAATTTCCCATGTGACAAGGATGAAAAGTCCTACAGCATCAGACATAGAGCAAAGAGGGGAGGGGGAGGACTTCAAACAGAGTGGTCAGGAAAGGTCTGAGTGAGAATGAGACAGCGGAGCAAAGACTTGAAGGACTCAGGAGAGCAAGACAGGCAGAAATCCTGAGGAAGCGGATTGCAGACACGGGAACCAGACGTGCAAGGAGTCCAGCCGTGAGCTTTACTGGCCAGCTCTGGAAACAGGAGCAGCCAAACAGCAAGGAGGCAGGTGTGGCCAGCCAGGAGCGAGCTGGCCTGTGGGGGACAAGGTGACAGGTCGCAGGGGCATCCCTACAAGGCCCGCCATGTCCTTGTAACACCGTTGGCTTTCACTCTAAAATGCTTTCCATTGGAGATTTTTGGATACGGGAGTGGTTCAATGAACATTTTCACAGGATCAGTCTGGCTGCACCGAGTGGACAGGAACAGGGACAGAGCGTGGCGGCCGGTTGGGAGAGAACTGCAGTGACCCAGGCAAAAATGACGGTGGCTCCCACAAGGAGGTAGCAGCAGAGGTGATGAGAAGTGACGAGATTCTAGACGTCTTGGAAGTAGAACCGACAGGGTTTGGCACTGGATTGGGGGTGGGAGTGAGAAAGAGAGGAGTCCTTCTTGAATCCCAGGCTTTAGGCCTCGGTCCCTGGGATGGAGATGCCATTAGCTGTGGGAGCAGAAAACTGGGGAGTAGTATCATTTTACTAAGGAAGGGGCTGAAACTTCAATAACCTGCCTGAAGTCACACGGGAAGTGAGCTGTTCCAGCCAGGAATCACTTGAAGCTAGGTCATGTTTCTAAGCTGACGCTGTTTCTTTCACCCCCTGGGAAGAATTTACAGAGAGGAGTATATAGGGAGGGGGGGCGCGCGGAGGGAGGGGGTGCAGGGAGAAGGGGGCATGGGAAAGGGGGGTACACCGGGTGGGGGCGCACGGGGAAGAGCGTGTGAAGAGGGGGTGTGGGGAGTGGGCAGCACGAGGAGGGGGCGGAAGGGAAGGACACGAGGGGAGGGGGATGCCAGCGGGTACCCACCTCATGACATGCTTAGGAGGATAACTAAGCCGAGAGTTGTAAAGTGCTCAGAGCAGTGCTGACAGGGTAAGCGCTGCACAAGCACTTAATAAATACAATTGGGGTTCACAAACCCTTAGAAGTCCTATGGCCCTATTTCCCAGAATCCACAATTGTCTTTGAAATCTCCCCCTGAACTCCGTGCTCTTGTCAGTTCATCTGGAATCAGCGGGATAACCGCCTTAAAAATTGACTACGGCTATGCTAGTCCGGTACCCTCACGCACACTCGTGTGCTGCACTTGCAAAAGCTCCCAGTAGTTTTTGCGGAGAAGCGCGGCGGGAGATTTGTGGCACCTGCAGCTCACCGTGGGACAGGCGCGCTGGGCTCCGAAGCCGCGTCTGGCCGGCAGGCAGCTCCCCAGGCAGCTCCGTGGTCACGTTGCGGGCTGACTGGCATCGCCGGTCCCTCTCTGCGCATGTGCATTGCGTAGTGGGAAACGCTGCAGCCGCTCCGTGGTCACGTTGCGGGCGGGCGGGCGGCGCGTGTCCACCTCTGCGCATGCGCATTGCGTAGTTGGAAACGCTGAAGCCTCTCCGTGGTCACGTTGCGGGCGGACGGGCGGCGCGGGGCCCTCTCTGCGCACGCGCATTGCGCAGTTGGAAACCATGTTTCATTCCTGCTTCTAGCAGTCACTGGCTTAGATACCCGCTCGCTACACCTCGCAAAATTGCTGCAGTATGACCCTATCTTCAAGTGAGTAAGACAGCTTTGTGGGGTTATAAAGTGGCATTTAAAACCCTCGCAGAGGGAGCACTGCCCGTACCCTGCTGACGTTCCTGGGTGGGAGCAACGAGGCTGCGTGGGGCAGTGGAAGATGCTGGAGGTTGGAACCAAGGGCCACTGCCTGAGTGAAGAGCCGCTGGTGCTGCCAGGGGCAAGAAGCAAACTGGGGGGACCAAGTCCCTTCGCCCCGCTCCTGCCTTCCCGCCTCTCTCCAGGATCCCTTTGGGCAGAACCCTACAGGGAGGTGGCACAGGGAAAGTAGGGTTTCCAGAATCTCCGGCCAGAATCAGATTACATTAGATATAAAAGTACTTAGAGAATGGGCTATGCATTGAAAAATAACATTATTGAGGAATGCTGTGGGAAATGTTACTTGGTAGTAAAGGGTTAATTTTAAGTCAAGGATTTTCATATTCTTCTCTTTAACCACTAACATGTCTATATGTGAACAAGTAGGTAAAATTAACGTTAGCTTCGTGCCTTAAACTGTTTTGTTCCAGACACTGGTACCCAGAGGAAGAGATGTCCAATGTTCTGGCTATAATGGCTGCGTATATAAGAGTACCCCTGACATGTGGGCAATTTTCCTAGGCTAGAAAAATCTCATGTCGTAGGTCTGGGGGGGTCGATATCTCACACTTGCTTCTGCTCCACTAGTAGCATGGAGGAAGTTGGATTATGTCACTGGAATGCACACATGTGACATTGCTGGAGCAAATCATCATAAAAATGTTTGTGTTTGTGCTAGATATTGGTATATACATCAACATCTTCTTTTCAAAAATGTTTTATTATTTATTTTTGAGAGAGAGAGAGAGAGGGGCAGAGAGACAAGGAGAGACAGAATCTGAAGCAGGCTCTAGGCTATGAGCTGTCAGCACAGAGCCCAGCACGGGGCTCGAACCCACAAACTGTGAGATCATGACCTGAGTTGAAGTCAGACACTTAACCAACTGAGCCACCCAGGTGCCCCTCGACATCTTTTTTAAAGTGATTTTCCCACATGCTTCCTCAAACATACTAATATTTCCATTACTATTATTCATTTCACAGAAACAAGTCTTGTATTAATGTGTGGGTGGCCCACCAGAGCTCACCACTAAATTATCATTGATCTTTGAGAACCCATGAACTACTTCTTTTGTTTTCCAGAGACACACCCATTTTGTAGTTCATGAGATGTGCATGTATTGCAGATTATGTTGATTTGCTTACTCGACAAATAATAACCAAGGCCTTACCTACCATAGACCTGACCCAATGCTGAGTCATCAACCAAAAGGTTATGGTCCATGACCTCATGGTGGTTACAATCTGTCGCGAAAAGCCAGAGATAAATACATAAATGTACAAACAAAGGAATTCTATGAAGAATTCTAGGGAAACAAGGGTGAAGAGCATAGGAAGCTAGCGTGTAAGTTTAGAAAGTCCTCTTGAAGGAAGTCATATTTGAGCAAAGACCTAAAGGATGTGATGGGTGTGTAGGTAAGTGGGAGGATTTCTTGCAGAGCCGAAAACAGAAGAGAAGTCTGTGAAATGGAGAAGAACTTGGCCCACTGCAAGAACAGTTGGAAGCTCGGTCTGGCTAGTGTGCAGTGAGAGGTCTCATTGAGGCTGGAGAAAAGCCAGATCCCACATGGATTTGGATGGTATTCTGAGGCCAACTGGACAATGGAGTGGTGCGTGCCACTTTGACTTTGTATGAGGAAAGGATGGCTGAGCAGGAGTGAGCGGCAGGAGTTGAATGAAAGGCCCTGCAGCAGTCCAGGTGGTATCACCAGGTGTCTCCAGGGGTTGACATTCACATGGAGAAATGATGATGGCTGGACTGGAGGAAAGTCGTAAAGAAGAAGGGAAGTAGCTGTGAAATCTACATTGGAGGTCTCGTCTGCAGGACTGGTTATTCATTGCATTCAGAAAAAAAATAGTTCCGGGTTCCCAGTCTGAGCAACTGGGTGATGGCAGACGAGGAACAAAAGACAGGAAAAGGAAGAGAGACAAGAGAAAGAGTGGGGAAGAGGCCAAAACGGATGTCAGGAGTGAAGAAAGCAATCTTTAGGTACGATTATGAAATCTTAAGGCACACATAAGGCACACATCCTCTGGTGTGAACTTGCTCGGCACAAAGTCATTGCTCTAATCTCTTGGAGAGGAAAAGCCTTTGTTGGAGATGATCCGTGCCTTTTCTGAGGTCATATTGATTTAGAAAATGGCAGAGCCAGGGGAAGCCACGAGCTGAATTCTTACAGGAATTGGGTCTGACGATCAGAATAATCCGGAGATAAACCACCACCTCTAGGCTTCATGTTCTGTGCTTTACTTTAACTGTTTGGATGTGGTCACAGGCTTTGCCAGAAAGCCTCTGGAATTTAGACAGATTAATAAGATTGTATTTGCAGGCACTCCTTCCACGATCTTTCCTGTAGACTCTTAAACGATGGCGAAAAACTTTCTACTCTAACTTAACTGCTAAGAGAAAGAAAAAGTAATCCCTCCTAACTTGATGTTAAAGGTATTTCCCCAGTTATGGGGATTGGGGCACCTGTCTGGCTTACTTGGTTAAGCGGCCGACTCTTGATTTCGGCTCAGGTCCTGATCTCAGGGTCATGAGTTTGAGCCCTGCATGGGGCTCTGAGCTCACAGCACGGGGCCTACTTTGGATCCTCTGTCTCCCTCTGTCTACCCTTCCCCTGCTCACACTCACACACTGTCCCCTGCTCTCTCTCAAAAATATAAATAAATAAAGTACTTCCTCAGATTTAATACTGATAGATGAACTCATTAGCTCCTACTGAGGAAGGGGAAATATGGACATTGTCATTCACCGAACTTGACCGTGGAGTCAGTGGCTCTAACACTTTATTTTCATTGTCTCTGGGCTTAGGATAAATTATTTATCACATGTAAATCCTAGCTGAAGATGCCTGCAGGTGGAAAGAAAATAAGGCAATGAGATGTTGGCCTTTGACTTACCAGAGCTCTGTTCATGGGAACAATGCTTAGCAGTTCAGAGCACAGACTCTGGGTTTGGATTCTCACCCCTGTCCTACTGCCACCAGATTTCTAGCTGTGTGATCTTAACGCTAGGTACATCCATACTTTGTACCTCAGTTTCGTTATCGGTAATATGGGGATATTAATTTACCCATTCCTAGGGTCTTTTGTGGATGAAGCGAGGTGCTTTTTATACAAAGCTGACTATGATGTGCTATTCACGTGTTAGCACAAGCACACATACTGCGCAAGTGGGCTGTAGGTGGTGTGTGTTTGGATCGTAGCACTTCATAAACAAACCACAGGAGGATGTAGTGACTTGATAAATGGGGCAGCCCTAAAAGCAAATGTTTGTACTTAATTCTTTATCAAAGAATTCCTGGGTTGTGCTGGAGCTTCAACATAAAGAATATAAATAAGACTTAGCTTGCAGAAGAGTTGATAATATTTAGATCTTTGACTCTCATTTTTCACTTGTGGAAGGAATGCAAAAATCCGAAAATATGATAGCCTCCGGTGAAGTAGCTTATAGTCTTAGGGAAGAGGTGAGTACACATTCAGAAAGTAAATGAACCAAGCTGAGTGGTGGCAGTGTTGAATGTAAATAACTGCAGGTCACAGACTCAGGTTCCAAACTGTAATCCCAGAGTTACAGCCCACAGCCACTTTTGAGCCCTAAGAATATACCAGAAGCGGAGCATACTTCCAGATCCCAGAGCAGTGGGATATAGACAGGAGAACAGGTCTTACAGAAGAAACTGCTTTTGAATTCCATCAGACGGTGTGCCAGTGGTGGAGGGCCTACTTGGTGGGCTTTGTAGCGTAGAATCAGTTACAGGAGTTGTTTCTTTGGTACACACTGTATCTTTTAGGAGTTCATTGTTCCTTAAGAAAGAAGACATATGCCCAAAAAATGTATCCTCTCACTCCCTGCTTAAAACATCAAAGTCCTTAGCAAAGTATATAAGATTGTTCATGATGTGGTTCCTGCTTGTTGGTGTAAGTTAGGAATGCTTTCAGCTGCAAGGAATAGAATGTTCCATCAACAGTGGCTTCAACCAGCGCTTCTCAAGCTGTGATGTATCTTCCAATCACCGGAGCTTCTTATTAAAATGCACATTCTGATTTAGGAGGTCTGAAGTGAGGCCTGAGATTCTGCATTTTTTTTTAAGTTTATTTGTTTTTGAGAGAGAGAGCGAGTGTGTGAGACAGGGCACAAGTGGGGGAGGAGCAGAGAGAGAGAGAGGGAGACACAGAATCCAAAGCAGGTTCCAGGCTCTGCGCTGTCAGCACACAGCCCAATGTGGATATCAAACCCATGAACCATGAGATCATGACCTGAGCTGAAGCTGGACACTTAACCGACTGAACCACCCAGGCTCAGATTCTGCATTTCTAACAAGCTCCCAGGTGGTGCTGATTCTATTGGTTTAAAACCTACAATTTCAACAGCAAGACTTTTAAAAAATGCAATTTTCCCGCTTTCATATCACAGGAAAATCTGAAAGTAGTTCCAGATTTGACTCAGATCAACAATGTCAGTGCTCAGGGATTGGCACGTCGGGAACTGGCTGAAAAACCATGGCCCACAGGCCAAATCTAACCCACTGGCTATTAGAAATAAAGTCTTATTGGAACACAGCCATGCTCATTTGTTTATGTAGGACGTATGACCTCTTTCATGCTAGAAAGGCTGAGCTGTAACAAAGACCAGATGGCCCATAAAGCCTAAAATGTTTACCTTCACCTGGCCCTTTATGAAACAAGCTTGCTAACTCCTAGCTTATGCATTAGTATTCACTCAGCACCTGGGCCTATCATGTCCCCCAAACTCAGTGAGGACTGTTGACAAGGAAGAAAGGCAGGCAGTAACCGTGTCTGCAACATGGCTCCTCTCCGTCACATCCTGCTGTCCCCTAACATGCAACTCATGTGCCCCCCGCCCCCCAAGGCACCGGGCTTCTTCACTGCATCTTCAGAAAATGCCAGATGTGTCTTGAGGACAGCAAGATCGCTGAATGTTTGCTAAAAACAAGGTGGTAAAGGACTGCAGCCTGGGCAGGCTGCTACAAGAGTGCTCAGGTTCCAAGCTAAAGAGTTTGGACTTACAAGTCAATGGGGGACCTTGAAGATTTTTAAAGCATGAGATGAGTTTATTGTTGTATGCATATAATTCTGATAACACGATGTAGGGTGGTCTGTTATATTAGTCTGCTTAGATTGTCATAATAAGTAGCACTGACTGGGAGGTTTCAGCAACATAAATGTATTCTGTCACCATTCTGGAGGCTGAAAGTCCAAGATCAAGGTGCTAGAAAATTCAGTTCCTGGTGAGACCTCGCTTTTTCTTGTAGATGACCAATCTTCTTACTGTCTCCTCACATGTCCTTCTCTGTGTTTAAGCAGAGAGAAAAAGAGAGGTGTTGATAAAAATGGTGGGCAGAGAAAGGAGGGTGAGCTGTTGGGTCCCAGCCATGTTGAAATTCCTTATAAATAAACCACGTCACCATCCAGCAAGTGGTTTTGACTCCCCCGCCCAGCAAATCGTCCATTTGCGTTCAAGAAATTCAGGTCCATTGGCACAGCAGATTTCAAGGCTAAGAGAGAAAGACTCTGTTGGATCCCTGCAGGAAAAGTAAGCAGGAAAAAAGTTTCAACATGGAAAATGTCCCCCGGGAAAGAGAAGGAGAAAGGCAGGCTCCAGTGCAGAATGAAGAAGAAGCCCACCTTTTGGGAGGTGGTGAAGGCCAGGAGCCTGGAGGAAATATTAGAGTGGATTTGGCCCCACCTGCCCATGATGGTAGAGAGGATATGCCCAACAAGCTTGTCAATAACGTTGACGTGACAGATGGAGACACAGATGATACGGAACTTTTCACGGAAGACATGAGGCGGCTAAGGAGGAAATCAGGGAGCTTCAGTTGAGGTACAGTTTGCCCATTCTTATAGGAGATCCCCCTCACCGTGACCATCATGATGAGTTTTGCCTTATGCCTCCAATGCTGAGATTAGTAATAATAACCCCTCCTGCTTCCCGAAGTTGCATTTTCCTGATGTGAACCAATGGTGTTATGTCATTTTTCTGATTAGAGATTCCATTTTGCCTTACTCTGGAAGTTTTTCTGTCAGGGAAGTTTCATCAATTTGCAGGAAAAGATGTTTATTACATGCTGTAAAGGTAATAAAGCAGTTTAAGAAGCAATCTAAAAAAAGAGAAAGAGAGAGAGAGAGGTTTATTTCCTCTTCTTAATTGCATTAGGGTCCCACCCTTCTATCTTATTGAACCTGAATTACCTCCCTGAATTCTCCGTTTGCAAATAGAGTCACGTTGAGGGTGAGACTTCAACATATAAATTTCAGGGGGACACAATTCAGTCCCTACAACCAATGGAGAGAAAAACTTAAGCAGGGAGACACATTGGAGCCACTTTAAAATGCTCTTTTGACTCAATGCTAAGAATGCCAAACACCTTTAATGATACATTGTGTCTTTTGTGAGCTGCAAGACCACTTACCACTCTGCTTTCCCTTAGTTGGCTTTGGAATTTCCTTTCATGTGTGCTTATTTTCAAGTGTGATAACCCTATCCTAGTGCCTTTTGACTATCTCTACTTCCAAATCAACAAATATTTATTATCTCCACATGATATGCATGACCCTGAGCCAGGTGTTCTGAGTGAAACAACTCATGAGACTTGCACCTTGTTCTTAAATACTGAAACCAGCAAAGAACAAAGACACAACACTTATGTGGCTGTGGCTAAACTCAAACAAACCTGGGGTGGATTCCAGCTTCCCTAACTACCAGCTTCAGCAAATTATTTAAATTCTTCAAGCTCCTATTTTTCATCCACAAATAGGCATGATAATATCTGTCTCATAAGCTTGTTGCGAAGATTAATAAAATAATAAATGTACAGTACAGTTCCTGACACATGGAAAGTGCTTGAATACAATTTAGCCTTATTGTTTTTACTGTTTTTAATATTACTATAGGGAAGAGGGTGTTTGGACTTTTCCTTCTGAACTCCCCTCTCTCCACTGCTTTTTTTTTTTTTCCCCCACTCTACTTTGGAACTGCAGGAGACTGTCCAGTTTTCTTTTAAAAGCAGAGAGAGGGGCACCTGGGTGGCTCAGTTGGTCAAGTGGCCGACTTTGGTTCAGGTCATGATCTCGCGGTTCATGAGTTTAAGCCCTGCATCAGGCTCTGTGTTGACAGCTCAGAGCCTGGAGCCTGCTTTGGATTCTGGGTCTCCCCCGTTCTCTCTCTGCCCCCCTCCCTGCAAATAAAGATTTTAAAAAGGTGGCACAGAGAGAAAGAAGCTCTGTGAGGGTTCTCTGAGCAGAACCCTGGGTGCAGATGTACATGTACCATGGGTGACAATGTTGTGCCTTGATTTAATCTGCTTCAATTCCGTTTTCATCTTCTCATTCCTGACCTTTGAGATCCATTTGCTGTAGAAAAGGACAAAGAACTCCATTACACAGCCGCTGATTGCTCTCAAGGCATTCACTCAATAAATATTTATTCTGCAGTTTCTGAGTGCCAGGCACTGAGTCAGTGCTGGGGACAGAGCTGTGGATGTGGCAGCTCCAGGCTCTGACCTTATGCAACACAGCCCAGCTGACAGCAAACACCCAAGGGCAAGCAGAGCTCTGGAAGCCAGTGGAGTGGGACTCAGCCTAGGCTGCTAGACATCACCGTGACCTTCCACCAGGGACATCGGGAGTCTCCTGTGCAAGGTGGCAACTCTTAATTGCCCAAACTGGAAACCCAAGGTGATACGAATAATTGAAAGCATGAAATCTAAACAAAGGATTAAGCAGTAGGATATGGAAATCTAATTATATCATTGATTTTAAATTGCAAAAAAAATGTGAGCTAAGAGACAGTTTTAGCCTCTTCCAACTTTTTCTGGCCAGGAATGTTAGTTCACAAATCACAATCTGATGATGAAGGGGTGATCGTCGATACTTCCTGTGCCGTCTCCCAATGCTCAGGACAACAATTCTCAGGAAACCACCAATGGAGATTAAACTTTGAATTTGGACTCAAAATGATGTGGCATGCTTGGAGAGCACCAATTTCATCAACTGGATGGATGTTTGGAGCTGCTCCAAATTTGCTCAATTAACAAGGTTGAGCTGGCTTCCATGAAAATGGTAGTTCTAATGGTTACAGACTCTGTAGTGATTTTATGCAAAAGTAGCATCCAGCTGCCTCGCCATCTGGCAAAGATCTGATTGCCATCCCCTTGAGACCCAGGAAGTCATGATTCTCAAATCACAGCTGAACTTGGCTGGGGTGGGGGTAGGGGCCGAGGCCCGGCCTTAGAACTACCCTCCCACTGGAATAAGTCAGGTGTTGGGTCAGAGCCCAACCGACCTCAGATTTAGCCCCCCATCCGAGACTCGTTCTAGGATGGCGAGGGCTGCCTGAAACCCCAGTTTGAAGATGTCCCAAATGGTGCATGAAGTAAACCTCCAGGATGAGCAAGGCTCAGAGTCAAGCAGGAGTCAAAAGACCTGACACATGTTGAGCACTTGTGTTTTGCAGAGCTCTAAATTCCACTTGAATCACCTGGTAACCACTCTGCCACTGTGCTAAGTGGTTAACGGGAGGGCAGTCCTGCAAGACAGGGAGTGGGAGGAGGTGCTAGAAAAATAAGTGTTCTGGAGGGCTTAGATAAGAATTCAGAAACTGAGGTGATGATAAGAAGGCAGCACAAGTCACACGGAGGGAACAGCAGGAGCGAAGACTCAGAGGCACTGGACCTCTCTGCTGTGGGACGTCAGTCTTGGTGTGCCCACCTGGAAGATAGTGGAATAACCGGCATATACCAGGTATTAGGATCAATCCTGACCCTTGCAAGTGAGGGAAAGGAGCATCCTGATGCTTGCATGTTTCTCCTTGCCTGCTTGCAAGGCATCTCCATGCCTCTTTCCCACTGGCCTCGTACCTGTGTTTCTGCCATTAGTGTGTCCTATGAGGATGCTCTTTGGGAACAGGTGCTGGAGGCTGGCATGACTGCCCTGAGCTTGGGGCAGGGAGGGGGACACAAACCATTGTCCCCCACCATTCCTTAGTCACCATGACAGCAGGAAGGCCTGGGGTGGGAGGCCAAAGTTGCCATGCCCCTTCCCTAACCTGGCTAGAATTAGCCCTGAGATGAATTAAACATGAGCCCAGCTGGTCTGGGGGCAGCAGCATTGTCAAAAAAGAAAAAAAAAAATCAGAAACTGAGACCCAGGCAAAGGTCGAGCTACGTGAACAGGTGCCCTCGAAGACAGGTTAGCAGTCTGTGGGTCACCTCAACTTAGGGGCCATGTTAAGACAGTCAAGGAAAATAAGAGCTGAGAGGCAGACAAAGAGGGACTTGGAAAATGATGTGGGAGACCAGAGGTGGGTTTGGGTTCCTGGTTCCTGGTTCCCGCTTCCAGGTCCATCTCAGAGCAAGAAAGAGAAGGCAGTTCTCTCCTTACCAGTTGCTGGACAACTGCCAGGTTACGGAGAGGGCTCAGGTTGCTAGAATTCCTTGATTCATGCTGCCAGGGTTAATAACTGTGGTCAGCAGAGAGAGCAGGAAGGGGATGGGTGGGCAGGCTTTAAAGGACAACAAGTCAAACATTGTCATTTACTTGAAAGGGAACACTGATTCCATGTAGGCACTTCTGAATTAAAAATAGGAAGAGGATGACCTCACGCTTTGGGGGAAAATGCACTTTCGTTTTTACCAATTAACATTCTCCCTCTCTGACTGCAAATAAATGTCCCTCCTTTTCCCATCTAGGACAACCAACTGAAAGCACAGCAAACCTGCTTCACTCTCTGTAGCTTCTTGGAAAGGAAGTGAATGACTCCTGGGTCGTTTATGAAGTTCAGTTGTACATCCAGATAGGGCGACAGGCTGGTTTGCTATCTGACCACTCAAGGGAGTGAGGTGACACCATAGAGAAGTCACAGGGATGCTCCAAGGCCCTTCCTCACTCCTCACTGCCCAGGGGGTTTGCCAGGCTGCATAATGGAAGCTGAAGAGAGGGCATCATAGCCAGACGGTATGGCCTGCGATTCTGATACCAGCTCTGCCAGCTCCTGATTTATGAGGCTTGGAGCAGTTGATCTGTTCCCTCTCAGCCTCAGTGTCTGCATCCCTTAAAGGAAGGGGTTGTATTTTGTAATGTTGAGGAATGTTAGGATCAGATGAGCTGATGAGAAATTCTGCTCCTCCCACGTCTTCTCAGACAGAAACTGGGGAGTCACGGGAGACACCTTGCTTTCCTTTTCTCACTATTTCCATATCCTAGTTCTCTCTTGAATTCATCCCTTCCTCTTTCTTCCAGTTGCCCCTGCTTTGCACCAGGAGCTCATGCTCTCTCGCCTGGATACGCTGGGTCCCAAGTGTCCAGTTTTACCCTCCATTTATGCACCAGCCCCATTCACTCCAACCCACCGTTAAACAACTGCCAGAGAAGAGCCATTCTGTCTTTTCTTCCTCATCATCAGCGTTAAACGTGGTCATCTGAAAAATGTTTGAAGAATGAAGAACTAAGTAGAGCCATTGATTAGTGTAACCATTTTTACAAAATAGTATATGAATGCGAGCTATTCTTTTTCAGCTCAATAAGCATGAATATTTACCATATATCTGGCACTGGGCTAGGTGCTGAGGATATAAAGATGAGTTGGATATGGTTCCTGACACTTAATGACCACCTAGTGAGCAGGGCAGGCTGTGTAAGAGAAATAGAACCGATAGGAGGTGTATCTACATAGAGATTTATTTTAAGGAACTGGCTCACACAGTTGTGAGGTCTGGCAAGTCCCAAATCTGCAGAGCAGGTCAGCAGGCTGGAGACCAGGGAAGAACTGACATTGGAGCTCTAGTCTGAAAGCAGCCTGCCAGTAGAATTCCTCAATCTTTTCTTCTTAAGGTCTCAACAGATTGGACAACGCCTACACACAATGGGGAGTAAATCTGCTTTCCTCCAAGTCTACTGATATAAAAGCTAAAATATACCTTCACAGTGACATCTAGACTGGTGTTTGGCTTAATGTCTCGGTGTCAAAGCCCAGCCAAGTTGACACATGAACCATGCACATGGGTAGTCGCTGACAGCACAATAGTTACTACTTACGTCTACAAATGGTGCTAGGTCTTTTTTAAATGAAAAATCTCTCTATGCTCTTTGATGTTTTTACTAGCGTTTGTCAGTTCTTTCTGGTTATGCCGTGCATGCCACTGGGTGCTTGCTTCCAGGTGTGTCATGACAACTTGTGATGTAGTGTGCTATCATCGTTTACAGACAAGAGAGGCTCAAGTAACCTATATGAGGTTCCGCAGCTAATATGTGGTAGAGCTGAGATCGAGTGAAGGCCTTTCCAATCCAAGGTCAATGAGCTTTCTACTACATCACAATACCTTTAATAAGCATTGAGCCGGGAGCCTTGGCTTTCCCCAGGGAAGCACTTATTTTGCCAGGAATTCTGTAGTATTATTAGATTTTTGTAACAGGGTCCCTCTGCATATAAGGATGTGAATCAGTTTTCCCAACTCATTTCATATTAGCTCCATATGTGGGAGAGGGCATGATGGGTCACAACCATACTGGATCATGCTGAGTCAATCACCCAAAGAGGAAGATTCTCAGATATCATTATTATGACTGAACTTTCTTCACACAAACACAAAAGTCTCCTTACTCCAGGCCAGACATAGGGCACCTAGCCACAGGTCTTTCTCAATAAGGCAGATAGAATTATCCATGGTAGGGAAATTTGGTATAATTAAGTGTCTGCTCAGCATATAAGGAATATTCTGCTTTAGGGGCACCTGGGTGGCTCAGTTGGTTAAGCATCTGACTTCAGCTCAGGTCATGATCTCATGGTTCGTGAGTTCGAGCCCTGCATCAGGCTCTGTGCTGACAGCTCGGAGCTTGGCACCTGCTTCACATTCTGTGTCTCCCACTCTCTCTCGCCCCTTCCCTGCTCACTCTCTGTTTCTCTTTCTCAAAAATAAACATTTAAAAATTAAGACAAAAAGAATATTCTGCTTTAAACTTATCAAAATGGGGGTGCCTGGGTGGCTCAGTCAGTTAAGCGTCCTACTCTTGCTCTCAGCTCAGGTCTTGATCTCAGTGTCATGAGTTCAAGCCCTGCATTGGGCTCCATACTGGGCAAGGAGCCTACTTAAAAAAATAACAAAGTAAATAAACAAACATACCAAAATTAAGTAGGAAACGGAATGCGGATAAAAAAATGCATTGTCTCTGGAGCTCCAACCTTCACAACAAAAAAGGACACATGATATAGACATGGGAATTCAGTGACTATTTACTGATGGCCCATGAAAGGCCAAACTCTGTTGACATTTCAAGGGAAACAAAATGAGTAAGACGTGGTCTTCTACTTCAAAGACACAAGGAATGGGGAAGAATGGAAGAAATAATATTTCTTGAGTGACTCTTATATGGCAGTCTTTTGTTCTAATTGAATCCTTTAACCATGCCACCAAGTAGGTGGTACTATCCCCTTTTTGGAGGAGGAAGTGTGGTCTTTGGCAAATGGAAAGACTCACCCAAGATCTTACAACTAATACAGTAAATAGTACAGCTGGGGTCTTCATCTGGATCTCTCTCTAAATCCAGTGCTCATGTGCCTTAGCCTGAATCACACCGCAAAGAGATAAAACAAATATGCAGACCATTGCCGCTAGCAAAGAAACATAACATTAAGAAGTGACCAAATGAAGGTGGATGAATCAGACGTGTTATTTGAGATGGACTTTAATACAATAGACGGTATCTTTCAGGTGGAGATGAAAACAAAGCATGAGCAAGATTTGGAAGAAAAACTAGAAGGTTGTGGAGGATAAGAGTTACACAAGTTTTCTCAGGGCTTTAAAATCAGGATGAACATTTTAGAAGGGGTAACTAATGTGGATTAGAACAGAGCAGATTGGAAGAAAGAGAGACCAGGTGGGGGATCCCTGCAAGTGCTCTCTAGAGAGCCAGCAAGAATGGAAAGGGTATCCCAGAGGGAATCATGGGTGATGCTGAATTGATGTGATAAGCCAATGGGTTCAGGTTGCTTCAATGAAACCAAATCCAGGTGATGGATAGGTAAAGTAGGTAAGCGTCATGAACTAGAAGGTCTCAACGGAGATGAAAGGAAAAGCAGAGGGGGAGAGGGAGAGAGGAAGGAATGGACTTTGAGAAAAAAGGAGGGATTTCAGAATTTGCCATCCTGGAAGTGAAGCATATCTGAGTTGTGGCCAAGTGTAAGACGTGGCCTTGCTGGGGTGTGGCTGAGATAGAATGAAAACAGTGCTCGTCTGACTGGAAGATTATGAATCTGGAAGTCACCGTGAAGTCTGGCAATGAATCATATGGAAAGGAAGTCAGTACTCTAGAGGCTGAGAGCTTTGAAGAAAGTGAGAAAAAGTTCTCAGAATTGGAGGGAACTGGGACCCAGATGCAGAGAGAAAACAGAAAAGCTAAAGGTTTACCAGGAGTCGGGAAAAAAAATTGTCTAAAAAATGGATAGTGCGTTATCTGTCAATCATATGAAATACTTCCTTAAGAAAAAAAAATGCTCTCACTCCCAACTTAAAATTAGGAAAAAGATTTAAAAATAGGCAGTCTCATAAAGAATTATATTTTTTGTATTTGCTGTCAAGGAATGTCAGAAGAGGCAACTAATGCTGTCAGATCAAACTGAAATGTCTTACCGTCATCTTTCCTTGCCTGTCCCGTGACCCACCCAGTCACCCTAAACCCAGTGAGAAAGAGAATGATGGAAACTGAGTAAATTCTCTCCCAAGTTTGTTGAATCAGTCACTTGCCATCACTGAAATGGGCTTACATGTTCAAGGACGCCCTACCCGCCCGTATCACTTGTGATGTCAGGTTGAATGGGCAGAGTGTCGGTCCCTGTGCTGTGCAAGAAAACACACAGCCTCAGTGAATAACTTCTAATCTGCATGAGGTATAAAAGGAAAGTCTGCCCAACAGGGTACCATGAGCTGCATTCCAGCCCCATGATACGGTATCAGGTTCCACGACTTGGTCAGCAATTGTGCTCCAGTTGTTGCCTCCATCAACTACAGGGTTTTGCAAGCCTGGAAGTTCCACCCACCCGGAGCACATTGCTGAAGCTTATCTGGCATTTGTTCGTGAAGAGCTCATTGCACTGTCACACGTTCTCTGGTTTAGACTTGATTCAATTGTCACATAACCCAGGCGGGGAAATGAAGAGCTCTGAACACCAGTCTTTGTGTCATTTTAAGTTTTCTATTGTTAGTGCTTTGCCTGCTAGGGAGTTCCAGAAAGTCTGCTTGACGATTATGGGGTGGGGCAGGGCCAAGACGTGAGTGGTAAAGCTGTCGGTTATAGACTGAGGAAGACAGTCCTGGTTGCTGGCAACTGGCCAGATTTGCCTGCTTTGTGCTGACATCAGAGTCTTAGTTGGAAGTAACCTTAGAGGTTAGTGAGTCTAACTGCTTGTTCAAAGCAGCGTAGTTAGAATATGGACTTTCAGGATCAAGGAACTGGCTGCTTCCATGGAACAGCTTAATGGCTGTGTTACCAACCTGAAATCTAAATATTGGCCAACATTTACAGAGTGCCTAGTGTATGGCAGGCACTGTGCTGCTTCTTTATTTATTATTATTTAATTTTTAAATGTTTGTTTATTTTTGAGAGAGAGAGTGAGCATGAGTGGGGGAGGGGCAGAGAGAGGAAGACACAGATTCTGAAGCAGGCTCCAGGCCCTGAGCTGTCAGCACAGAGACGGATGCGGGGCTCGAACCCATGAACCGTGAGATCATGACCTGAGCCGAAGTCAGACGCTTAACCGACTGAGCCACCCAGGCGCCCCATGTGCTGCTTCTTTAAATGCATTCTCTTGAATAGCCCTCTCGGCAAGCCTGCAAGGTAACTGCTCCCATTCCGATTTTCCAGACAGGAAACAGGATTTGAGCACACGTGAGTAGAACAGAGCCCGTGTCCTTACCGCTTATATTCCATGCTGGCTCCCAAGGCCCCTATGTGCTATTTTAGGGCACAACATTCATTTTGAATTATCTGAACTTTTACCCCTCGGCCTTGTGTAACTCAAAAATTCTGCCAGCTGCTGTCTGGGGTGACATAAATCTATAGCTTCTTTCACAGTAATATTAGTAATACCAACAATAATAGGTTTTTAAGTAATTTGCAAATATGTTAGTTTCATTTCTTTTCACACAAGCCTTAGAAAATGGATACAACAGGGGCGCGTGGGTGGCTCAGTGGGTTAAGTGTCCACTTCCGCTCAGGTCATGATCTCACGATTAGTGGGTTCGAGCCCATATTGGGCTCTGTGCTGCCAGCTGAGAGCCTGGAGCCTGCTTCGGATTCTGTGTCTCCCTCTCTCTCTGCCCCTCCCCAGCTCAGGCTCTGTTTGTCTGTCTCTCTCTCTCTCAAAAGCAAACAAACAAAATGGATACAACAGGTAGCCTACAGTCAAGGTTACTCATAAGGAGTCAAAACAGATCATTAAATTCCCTAAGCCACAGCTGAGAAAATGAGGAGTCCAGGAGCCAGACTCTGGCCTTCTAATGTTGAGGCTAGTGGTTCAGAGAGTGTTGCGCCTGGATAGGGAGCATGGGCACCATCTGGGAACTTGTTTAAATGCAAATTCTCAGGGCTCATCACAGGCCTGATAGATCAGAGACTGTGGGGGTGGGTCCGGCAATCTGTGTTTGAACAAGCCCTCCAGGAAACTGGGGTGCACATTCGAGCTTGATCCTAGACCCGTGCTTCTTCCATTGCCCAGCATGGTGGCCAGGGCACCACCCCTCATTCTGAGCTCTGCAATGACTACAAAGAGGAAATGGTGGTCTAGCAGAATCTTTTGTACCTGAAGTGAATTTCCTCAGGATTTTCTTAATATTATGCTTGAGTGTCTCGGTGTCAGAAAAACAGGGCTCAGGCCCTAAAGATGACATCAATCAAAGCCCACCGAATTTAACTTTTTTTCTACACGACCTCAAGGATGGCAATCCTACAAAAGAGACATTGTGGGGTTTTTTTTCTACTACTTACAAAATGACTTTTTCTTAAAAATTTTTTTTAAGTTTATTTATTTGAGAGAGAGAGTGAGCATGAGCAAGAGTGGGGGGGGGGAGGAGAGAGAGAGAGAGAGAGAGAGAGAGAGAGAGAGAGAGAATCCCAAGCAGGCTCCACACTGTCAATGAAGAGCCTGACTTGGGGCCTGATCTTACAAACCGTGAGATCATGACCAGAGCTGAAATCAAGAGTCAGATGCTTAACCCACTGAGCCACCCAGGCGCCCCGAAAATGAATTTATCTTACCTCCGCAATATTGCGTTTGTGAAATACAACCACATCATAATCACAAGTGGCTCTTAGAGCATTTGGGTTTTGATAGGATTTTGCCTATAATCATTAAATAAAGGAAATATTTTTCCAATGGACTGTTTATTACACCAAACAATATTCATCAAAATGTTAGATCCAGGATAGTCATTTGATGACTAGTGGAGTATATGGGGCCCAGGGAAGTGGACAATTTGGACAGAAAGTTGAGAACTGACAACTGACCAAGCAAATGACCACCGGTAGAAATATCACTTATTCAAAATCCATATTCACTGGGACGAAAGCACTGCACAGAGCATAAGAGCATGGCTTTTGATGGCAAAGGAAGCTAGGGTCCAGCCATAGCTTTGCCGCGTACTCTTTATAGCACATAGGGCACATTACCTTCCTGCCCTCAGCCTCACTCTATGCATCTGAAAAATGGGGATCATAGTCCCACACAGAGTGATATCCTGAGTATTAAATGAGCTTAAACATAAAAAGCACTTAAAATCCACTGACTAAAACAGAGTGAATACTCAAAAACTATTATCAATTAACCTTATGCAGTAAGTATGTATATGTTCCAGGCACGTACTAGATCAGATGACAGAGGTGTAACAATGACTGTCACACGATCCTTGCTTGCTGATCCTTAAGTCTGATCCTGTCACTTTATTCTGGAAAAGTCAGTTTTTGGTTTGTTTTTAATGTAGCATTCGGAACATACCCAGAATTTACCATATAGATTCTGGCTGGCTTGGCCCCTGGTACAGCTTTTTCCATAAGTACAATATTTTAACAAATCTAAGAAGCCATCATTGAAAGATGCATCATTTTGGGTCTGATTCCAAAAAGCACTGCCAATCATAGCTGTAAGATGCCATCGATTGGCAAAAACTCCCTAATTTCAATTCAAAAGGTGAAAAAAAAATCTGTTTTAGAACTAATGCAATATGGTATTTTCATTTCCCCATCCACAAAGAAACCTTCTGCCTGGACTATGTGTGTATATGTGTTAACACGATGGAGGGGGAAGCGGCTCATGAGAAAGACATTTCACAATAGACTGGAACTGGCTTTAAGGGAAATGTACCGAGCCAGAAAATAAATAAAATATTGGTGTGATAGATCCTGTACTCAGAGAACAGTAAGCTCCTGCCCTGCCTGTGTGCCCCATGATAAGGACTGCAGCCAGTCAGTCAGTCAAACATACATTTATTTGGTCCCTACTATTTGCCTTTCACTATTAGGAAAGATACCATCTATTCTCCGTAGGGGTTCACACTCTAGTGTGAGAGACATGAAAACAAGGTAGATCAATGGTTTCAGTAGAGTGAGATATGCACAAAGTCTAGAAATAGTGCAAGGAAAGTGATTCCTTGGGGTGAGGGTGGGACAATAGCGAATATGTATGAAAGAAGGATTTCTGAGAAGGCCGTGTTTGAGCGCGCATTTGAAAGATAGCCTAGAGCTGAAGGAGTAGCTAGTGACAGTAATGGAACTCGCAAGAAGGTGTGAGTGTCATTATGCCTCTCCTAACAGTATGCCCTTCCTCAGCTGGACAGGACCAACCTAGGGAAGAGCAGTACAAGTTTCCTTCTGCCCAATACGGTGACTTTGCAAGCCCGCACAAAGTACCTCACTATTAAACACATCCACAAAGACGACAAAACTAAAACAAAAACTTGCACAGGCTGGGTACTTTTTTTTTTTTTTTCCACGCTTGCCTTTTTCAAGAGCAGCATTAGGACTGCATCTGAAGGAAAAGTGGAGATACTCCTTTTCTTTCTAATTCTCCATATTTTTCTCTGCCAGAGAAATAAAGGAGAAAAATACATTGTGTTACAAGACGAAGAAACCAAACTCGTCATGAAGTTGGTAGAAGATACAAGTAAGTCGGAGAGGTAGAGGCGCAGGTGTGATTTTTCTCAAGCAGGGGGCTGGCCATGCATTCAGGGATGGTCTGTGTTAGCCAAGAGTGTGTACAGAATTGATTCTGCTTTTCTCTGGGCACTGACTCAACTCAACGTCTCCTTTCTGTCTCCAATGAGCACTGACGGTACAGTAAAGATTTTATTATTCGGAGGGAACTCTGGCCAACCTTGACACTTCCAAAGGACTTCATTTCCTTGACCCTGCCAGCTTGTCACTGCCAACACAGCGTCCCTCCTCACATGGCGGTATAGATTGGCCCACAGTTGAGAGCTGCTCCTCCCTGGTTTCAATTTAATAGCTGTCATTCGTCAAATCGCCTTCTTCCTCCATCTGCCACCTACACCTCATCTACACTCTGATAACACACCAGATAACATGACTTTGATCACAGTTTCGTGTACCAGGGCAACCGTATTGCCGATGACTCATCTCTGGACTTTCTGGGATTTCAGGGCCAATGTGTCCACAAAGAATATATGCATAGCCCCGGCTCTCTCTGAAATAAAATCCTGGATCGGTTGCACAATTCCCTGGAAACGAATTGTGGCTAATCAGAGATAGGAAAGAACATAAGATTATGGTTTCAATCAAGGAGACCTCACCCCATAGAAATATCTTTGCATGGTGATCATGAATGCACCACCAAAAAGGTGGTTTCCTCTGTGTAGGGCGTTCTCAAGGCATCTTACCCTATTCTGAGATGATAGGTATTTTGGAAGGATCCAAGCTATGAAAGAGGAGAGACATAGGGGCACCTGGGTGGCTCAGTCAGTTAAGTGTTTGAATCTCGGTTTCGGCCCAGGTCATTATCTCATGGTTTCATGAGTTTGAGCCCCCATATCAGGCTCCATGCTGACAGTGGGGAGCCTGCTTGGGATTCTGCCTTTTTCTCTCCCTGCCTCTCCCCCACTTGCACTGTCTCTGTCTCTCTCAAAAATAAATAAACTTAAAAAAAAAACAAAAAAAAGAAGAGAAACACAGAGGAGGGAAGTTTGGTTTGTCTTTATCAGAAACTGTTTTAATTTAAACCAGAGGAAAGCCAGCCCTTACCACCTTCCTCATTATTAAACCCACTTAGAAAGTTGCAAAATCTCATTTTTTAACACACTTTTGCTGAACCAAAGAATGTAGCCTGTGATGCATCGATGGGATTTAATGCTCAAGTCAGACCATAAAGAATTATTTTATATACATAATTAATATACTTTTGTAAAGCAAAAAGAATTCTATTTTCATCAGGAGCTTTAAGCTGGTGCCAAAATTCTTCTGGGTCTGATGTAAGGTCACCCCATTTCACAACTGGGAGCGCTGGGGAAATAATTGGAGCCAGAAAGGATAGGGCAACCGTTGGTTTCCAGTTTGTGTGTAATACATAAGTAAGTCACCTCTGTCTCGTTCGTGCTTCCTCTGGCTCCACAGAAGTGGTGGTAGGAAGAAAATTACTGTGGAAGGAGTCGAATATGAGGGATGACTCTTCCCCTCCCATCCCTTCCCTACTTATGCTCTGTGACGTGCATATCACTTTTCCCATCAGGCAGCTTCTATGACTCCAGCACTGTGGGAGTAACCCCCTCCTATCAACCCTAACAAAATGTCATTCAGCAGACTGTAAGGGGAATATCATCATGATGTGGAGTTTCAAGTAGAAAGTATTTTTGTTTTGTTTTTGAGAAAAATGCAGATATTGTGTTAAGAAAGAGCCCAGGGGCGCCTGGGTGGCTCAGTTGGTTAAGCATCTGACTTCAGCTCAAGTCGTGGTCTCACAATTCGTGGGCTCCAGCCCCTCATTGGGCTCTCTGCTGTCAGCAAAGCCCCTACTTCAGATCCTGTGTCTCCCTCTCTCTTTCTGCCCCTCCCCTGCTCTTTCTCAAAAGTAGGTACACATTAAAAAAAAACAAACAAACATGTTTTTGGGTACCTGGGTAGCTTAGTCGGTTAAGCATCCGACTTTTGGTTTCAGCTCAGGTCATGATCTCACCGTTAGTGGGATCAGGCCCTACATTGGGCTCTGCACTGACAGCACAGAGACTGCTTGAGAGCCTCTCTCTGCCTCTCTCCCCATTCTGTCTCAAAAATAAACTTAAAAAAATGGTTAAAAATTAATTAAATGGTTCATACATTTTGAGATTTAATTAACATATTCTTTATTAAAATATTAATATTTTCAAATGAATCATTGAACATATACCATATTACATTGAAATATTTAAATTATATTCACGGAAAAGAGTATGTATGGATCTTTTTTTTTCCCCATAAAGAGCACTCTGAATAATTGTGTCTTTTTCAAAACCACCTAAAAGTATAAAATTGTAACATTTTAGAGATTGGAAAGATCATAGGCATCACTTAGCCTATTCTGTTTGTTTTCTATACAAAAATTGACCTATAATTTAAATGCCTCATTCAAAAGCAACCAACCAGACAATGGTAGAGGGGCACGTTGAGGAATCATTCTATCACATCATGACATTCCTGGATCAACCACATGGATACGCGATCCTGAGTCATAACAATTTTACAATATATTTGGAATAATAGAGTCTAGGGATCTGATCCCACATAAATACAATTTGCTAACATTTTCACGGACATTCTAAAGCAGCAGGATCCCAACTAGCAATTATTTCTTCATTTTGTACTTTTTAAAGTGTCTAGTCTCCCTCATTACTAACTCTGGCATTACCCCTTATTATCTAAACAAATACCTAAGCTTGACTCACAGTAATGTTTCTTTCCATCATCTGTTTTCATGCTTCCTCTGGCCATCACTCAGTTCCCACAACACCTTCCAAATGCAGTACTTTGATGAGTACAGAGAAGTTTGAGAACCAAGAAGAATACTTTTCTGTCCAACTAGGAGCAAAAATTTTGGGGGTGCCTGGGTGGCTCAGGTCTGACTTCAGCTCAGGTCATGTCACAGTTTTTGAGTTTGAACCCCGTGTCAGGCTCTGTGCTGACAGCTCAGAGCCTGGAACCTGCTTCAGATTCTGTGGCTCCCTCTCTCTCTCTTCCTCTGTTCGCACTCTCTCTCAAAAATAAATATTTAAAAATACTTAAAAAAGAAGCAAAATTTTTGATGAATTCCCTTCCAGAGTGATAAATTCAATTATTTACCCATTGATTCATTTAAGAATTCTTTCTGGGACACATCTCAACCCTCAGGTGCTGGATTACCTGCTGTGGAGAATCAGAGCTAAATAAGACATTGTCCTTGGACTTGTGGGGCCCATAGTCTGGTGAGGCCAAGATGTATACACTAGGCACTGTGGATACAGGGCAGAGAAAGCAATAAACAGATATTAGCCAGGTGCTTTGGGGAGTAGAGGAGAAGGAGCCATATCTGGGAATCATAAGGAAAAGCTTTGTCTAAATATGCAAAATCCAATAAGTCAGGACATCAGGTCCTAAAACTCTTCCAAGAACAATTTCATCCCCTACAATGGAGAAGACACAGCTGAGAACCAGCATCTGGGCATTCTGACCAGAAGAATATCAACTGTAATTGCCACATCCCCAAACAGAATAGAGAGGTGGGTCTCAAGATCCCTGGAGTAGGGATAGAAGGTCAGAATTAGGGAGAATGCTCCAGAGAGAATCTACCAGAGGACCAACCCAGACATCTGTAAGCCACTTGAGCAATAGTCACTAGACAGCTTTGAAAATACATTCTCAGCTGCTCACATAGGCAGGCAGACCAGCCTAGACTGACTCTGGGAGATGCATCAGGCACAGGTGCTTTCTAACATTCTAGATACATTTTGGTCAGAGGAGTAAACTGTCACTTTACACAGCTGAGGTTGAGGCATAGCAACCAGCATTTTCTCTTTACTGGAGCTCTTGCAGCACCCAAGCCAGTGTGCTCTCCCAGATCTGCACGTGCCTGGGAGATGCCCAAATGGTTATATTGACTAACTCTCAGACCCCTCAGACCTTGTCGGGTGCCTCTCAGGGCTAACACTAGGGTGAGGACAGTGAGGCACGTAAGAGGCAAAATACAAGGAGATGCTCACTGCCAAGAACCCACCCTGCACTTGCACCATCTGAGAGAGTGCTGAGACCCACCTCTCCCCAGAGTGGCATCCAAATTCTAACAGGTGGAGGAAATTCTATGACAGGTAGATACTTGACATCTACTGTGGGACAATGAGTAGTCTGGTCAATTTCCCAAGGATCTATGATTAAAATTTCCCATTGACTGAGCACCAAAGGCTATAGTATTCCTAATGCCTGGTCCAAACATGGATTTTCTGATTATTTTTTTTTAAGGAAAGATTTAATTCATCCCTTAACTAGCCACCTTCCACAAGCCCCTTTCCCTCTCCCCAACTGAAAATGCATTTCACAGCCCCTGTTTGCTCTGTTCATTGAAAACAGAGATTCAAAATATATGCCTCTGAGAAAAGATTTCCATGTAAGGATAGTTTTCTAATTCTGTTGTGGCTTAAGCCTTGGTTGTAACACCTGAGTCCTGCTAAGGAGAACCAGCTCTCATGTTCAAACACAGTTTTAGGATTAGCGCGCACCTATCCCAATGCCCTCTGGCTCATTCTCCGGAATGAGGCTTGAAATTGGCAATCATTTTTATAAACAGAGTGATAACCGCAAAATAGTCAACAAATGAAATATATGGTTTAACAACTACATAATCCAGAGAGAAAACATAAACGTTATTATTTTCATAATACATCTGATTTTTTCTTTGTGATCCAATTTGCTTTAACTTCATTATTTTTCCTTTTTTTTTTTAAAAAAAGGTGAGTATGATCATAAATTTGTATCCATGTTTGTCTTTTCATTAAACTCTTTTTCTTCTATCTTCATTCCCACTAAAAAAGTCCTGTTTGGGAAAGAGGAACAAAATAATGGGAAAAATTGTTTACAAGGCAAGAAAGATGCGTTTCCTTTATATAGTAGTGCTACTTCAGAAGAAATGGGTAGACTTTCCTCAAAGGACAAAAGAGAGAGAGAGAAATAAGTATGCTGTATTTCATAGAATCATGCATTTTTAGATACCAGATGAATTACACCTGAGACAGAGTACATTCTTTCCTTAACATGTAAGTCATAGCTTCTCACGGAACGTTTTTTTCAACACAGCTGAGGATGAGCCCCGTGACAAGAAGTCCCTTCTTCTTCGCTCCCAAGCAAAGTCCATTTGCCACCATTTGCAATATCTCCTTTCACTGAATCCCCACAAAAATTTTGTGAGGTGGGGTAGATATTTTAATCCTATTTTGCAGATGAGAACACCGAGACTCGGAAGGTTAAGGAAACTCGTTCCAGGGCCCAATTTTTGTTAGTAGCAGCGCTGGGCTTTGAACCAGGGGATGTTCTGAATGCAGGTCCACACTTGTCTTCATACAAACGAGGCTGCTTAATCCAGATGATGACTGCGTTTATTATGATGATTATGCTCAATGGTGACAAACCAAAATTATGCGTAGCCAACACGTTATTTCTGCGTGGTTGCAAGAGCAACCTCATCCTAGAAGCATTTACCACTTTGAAAAGACGGCTTTGTGGGGCGCCTGGGTGGCGCAGTCGGTTAAGCTCCCGACTTCAGCCAGGTCACGATCTTGCGGTCTGTGAGTTCGAGCCCCGCGTCGGGCTCTGGGCTGATGGCTCAGAGCCTGGAGCCTGTTTCTGATTCTGTGTCTCCCTCTCTCTCTGCCCCTCCCCCGTTCATGCTCTGTCTCTCTCTGTCCCAAAAATAAATAAACGTTGAAAAAAAAATTAAAAAAAAAAAAAGACGGCTTTGTGAAGATATCGATGTTGTGGCCAATTCTGTAAGAATTTCTCTTCTGTCAGGAGAGAAAACTGGGGTGTGGGCAGACGTGGTTGTGCTGGCAATTCTGTCTGCCTCCAGTTCTATCTCCTATCTTTCTCACCTATTCTGTGCCCTGGGAGGCTGACCTCTATGAACTGCATGAAGGCTGACCCTTCCTCCCCCTCTGGGAATTGGTTCAGCCACAGAAGTCTCTGGCAGGGGGCAGTGGATGGCAGGCGATTGTACTTTGTATTTTTCCTCCCAGCTGCCCACTGGCCTGAGGGTTGGCAGAGACCGTATTCCTGCTCAGAGGACTACAGTTTGCCTTCTTCGGCTTCAGCTCTCTTTCTGTCTCTCTCCTCTCCCTCCTCCTCCCTCTCTCTTCCTCTCTTCCTCCTCTGTTCTCCCTTTCTCTCTCTCCATCCTTCCCTCCCATCCCACCCCCCTTTTCTCTCACTGTTTCCAAGAAATCCCTCAACCCCTTTGAATTCGCTGGCTGACAGTGGTTGCTCAGCTAGGGGTTCCCTTAGAGAAGAGCCTGAAATGAAGGCTGCGTACCTGTGTGTTTGCTTGAACATGTATCTCAGGGGGCAGTTGTGAGAGGCGGGGAGAGTGAAGGCGAAGGAAGTAAACCCCAACACAAGGATGAATTCTTGAATTGGCCACCGCTGTCGTCAGTTGGTGCTCAATCCCTCAGAATCTTCTGAGGAATCTTATGGAATGTATCCCAGAGCAGTCCGCTAGGGAAGAAATAGAGAAGTGGGCATCAAGTGGCTTCCACTCCCCCCTCCTCAAGGGTGGCACCCTGACACTAACTCCCCATCTCCAGGCTGGGCATACCTGAGTGCCAGGCAGCCCAGCCGCTGCATCAGAGAAAGCCCAGCACAGGATAAGAGAGGCATCGCAGAGCAGGTCAGCGGCAGAGAAGCTGGTAGAAGCCCGCGTGGAACCCTTCTCTGTGGTAGTGGGAGGAAGGAGGAGGGCAAGAGGGCTAGTGGAAATGGCGTCCTGCTTGTGCTAGCTCTGGAGCTCTTCGTCACCCTCTTGTTTTGTTTGTTTGTTTTTACTTAACCCCACCGCTGACTGTAAATGGTTCCTTCTTTAAAATCTCCACTGCCCCATATGGTACATGTGCTTCCTGTTATAACCCTGTCCCGCTTCACTGGTATTCTGTGTCCTTTCAAGCCTTCCTTCAGAGACTCCTTCTTTTCCTTTCCTCTCTGTTCTCTCACAGACAGTAACTCCTAATGGTTTTATGCTCCCCTCTTGTAAGGGCTGGAACATTTATATTCTTTTTTGGAATCTCAGAATGTCACCCTATTTTGAAATAGGTTTTTTTGCAGATATAGATCATTGTTAAGATGAGATCATTATGGAGTAGGACAGGGCTTTAATCCAATATCGCTGATGTCCTTGTAAGAAGAGAGGAAATGACACAGACACAGAGATGCGGGAGAAACAGCCTTGGAATATGAAGGCAGAGAGATACGCCTATAAGCCAAGGGAAACCAAAGATTTCCAGCCATCCACCAGCAGATAGGAGAGAGGCATGGAACAGATTCTCTCTCCGAATGCCCAGAAGGAACCCACCCTGCCGACACCTGATCTCACATTTCTAGCCTCCTCCAGAACTGTGAGAGAATAAATTTCTGTAGGTTAGGTCACCCAGTTGTGGTCTTTTGTTATGACAGCCTTGGGAAACTAGTACACACCTTGATCAAGGCTCTCCTTCCAAGTCCCACGGAGCTCTACAAAGTTTCATGTTCCATTTTCCCTCGGCCCATCAAAACATACCTGTCATGGGTTTATCCTTCAAGGCCATGGCCTTTACCCACTGAGAGTACGTGGGGAGACTGAGCGTCTAGCTTCACAATTAGCTAACATGATGCCCAGGGGCACAGCGTATCTCTTCCAGTTAGACTCTACTCTCTGCTTAAGGAAGCACTTTAAGAACCCTTAATGGCCAATGAGAGGAGAGAGATATAAGCCACTCCTTGAACCATACCCTGCAGGGCACCAGTCACCCATGTTCTGCCAGCTTGAGTTGAGAGGCTCAACTAGTCTGGAGACATCCTAAAATCCAAATACCTGCCGCCCCCCCCCCATTAGTTACCCCAACAGGAGCCACACAGCCACCAGGACTACAGGTACACTGTCCACTGCAGAGTAAATGGGTGGATCAGCCAGGTTGGGAAATAGACACCATGGTGTTTGTCTCCTGTAAGCACCCCTTTATACACACTTGCTGCTCATTTCCAGCTGTCCTCCTTCCGTGCCTTCCCTGGAACTCTGCTCCACCATATGATTAACCCTACCAGAAGAAGAAAAGGTCCAGGGTAAGAATATGCCACAGGCCTCCCTTGGGTTTGTTTCTTAGATGTCGTTCTTTAGAGGAAATATCAGGCTAAAATGAAGCTTTGCTTGCCACAGGTTTTGTTTTGTTGTCTTGTTAGTGTTTGCATATGGCGGAAAGTGGAGACATAGCCCCGTACGTCTCTGCTGCTCCACTCTGTCTCCGCAAGCGTGGATTTGAGAGATGAGCTCACTCACTCCTGTTAACCGGGGACCTGGAGGAAGGTATGAGCCTACTAGAGTGTTGGTATTCTTACCCTTGGGCTGGGGAGAATGCCTCATCACAGTGTGGTATGAGGACCAACCAAGGACATGTGGCTATGGTTTTACAGAGTAGCAGGTGCACAGCAAGCCCAGGGGACCCTTCTCACTGCTCTTCCTCCTTTCAGTCCTGTTGGAAGTATCACTTTCCCTGGTTACTTTGGTTCTATCCATTTATGCTTATTTAATTTTTTTGTGTCTTATCCCCCCAACTTCATTGTAAATTCAAGGCCAAACATTACATAGATCATTGTAAAAAAAAAAAACATTAATAATAGCATTTATGAGGCATCCTTATGTCAGATGCCATGCTAAGCACTTCCCTTACCCAGTCCTGACAATGACCACGGTAGGATATGAACCTCACTTTGCAAATCTGAAGTAAGGCTTACGTCAGATCACTAGTAAGTAGTGACACTGAAATGTACAACAAAGTCTGTCTTAATTGTAGAATCTGCTCCCTTAAACAGTGCTTCTGCCCCACTGTCAGACCTTTAGGAGGGACTCCATAGCGATACTAAAAATTGTAAGCAGAACTTGATCTATGAGACACCATACAAGACATAAATGTGCATGTTAGTGGCAGAACTCACTTGAAAAAGACTTGTGTTAAAATCAAATAAAATTTATTTCATGATTATTCAAAAAATATATTCTCTCCAGTTAGGATTTTCCCCACTCTGCCACCAAATTACTAAATTCAGTGGTGACTTCTCAGTCAGTGCTCTTGTTTCTTGATTTCTCTGCGGCACTGGATGCAATTGATTAGACCTTTCCTTGAAACACTGCCTTCACTTGGCTTCTAGAACACCATGTCTCTTGAGTTTCTTCCTATCTCACAAAATGGTTCCTTCACTGGCTCCTCCTTTCTATCTGTTAAGGCTGGAGTGCCCCTGGACTCAACCCTTGCCCTCTTCTCTACTCACCCACTGGATGATCTCATCCATTATCACAGTTTTAAATACCATACACTCAGTTCTGCTATGACACAACATAGCATTCCTAAAAATCACCGTGCCCTGCAAAATCCCACAGTGACAACCACGGGGCTTAAATGACAAATGTGACTGGGGCGCAAAACTCACACACGTCATTGGTGCATTTACAAAAAGGAGAGCCTGCTAAAAACAGTAGCACAGTTTCACACACGTGAAATGGGTAAGACACGCATGAATACTACAATAAACACGGTACTTTACCTTGACAAAGATGAACTTTGCTTGTGAAAGGGGTTGTAGCTTGAGAGTTAGTGTCATGTTATAGAAAGAAAGTTTTCTGAAATCAGTCAGGTAAGGTGCAATGACAGACACGAATGAGGACGGATCCTAATACACAGTGAACTGATGTGGCTCAGGTAGGTGTCTGAGGTGCATGCCTGTAGTTTGAGTTTTCTTACGCAGTTCGATTCTGCCAGTGCAGTTTTATGCACTCTTTTAGTGTTCCTTCCAGAATAAATTGTACATAATCAAATGTGAAATCCCCATTATGTTTAAATTGTTCCCTACTGTATCAACCTATGTTAGGTCTGCAAAGACACTATATATAAATACGGTATATTTATATAATACGGTATATTTATAAAACCCCCAAGACATTCATAAGTCTTGGGGGTTAGGGCTTCAATGCATATTTTTGAGGAGTACAATTCAACCCATAACTCAGAGTTTGCCCCTAAATTTCTGGAAGCCTCATGTAATGTCACACCAGGATCTTTTTTTTTTTTAATTTTTATTGACAGTTTCCCATAGTAAAAACTATATTTTACATCATGCCCCAGCACACGCAAGCACACACACACCTGAAACTCAAGTTCACAGAACTTACTTTGTGTGATATAATCCGATATCTTCTACTTTACTCTATCAGAGAGAAAAGTTGCTACGCATGACCCACTAACTGATATTATGACACACTTGTGAGTGTGACCTATATTTTGAATAAACACCATTCTAGAATGAGAACAAAAGGTCCTGTTCTATGATTAGATTATGTTCTAAAGGATCCTTCTTAAGTCTATTTATTTGTAAGTAGAAAACATGTGATCACCGTTGATTGCTTGGCATGGGACACTGATAAGCTTGTGTTCTATGATAAATCTTTCTTCTCCATAATTCTTCTATTTTATTTTGAAAGATTTATTTATTTTTTGAAAGAGAGAGAGAGAGAGAGAACAAGTGGGGAAGGGGTAGAGAGAGAAGGGGACAGAGGATCTGAAGCAGGCTCTGTGCTGATAGCAGTCGGATGCAGGGCTTGAACCCATGAACTGTGAGATCATGATCTGAGCTGAAGTCAGACCTGAGCCAAAGTCAGACGCTTAACGGACTGAGCCACACAGGTACCCCTCTTCGCTATTTTAAGATTCATTCCATTTGCATATGTAGATTCCACACGCCCCTCCTACTTTCAGTTTGTTATATTTTCTCACATTTTGGCCACTTTGCAATCTTAAAACTCTCCTTGCCCACTGCTCTATCACATAGCAGACTGGATGAGGTTAACATGCTTACTGGTGCCTCAGAGCAAACCATGAAGACAGGATAGGCAGGAAACTAAGGCTTAAAGGCAGAGACAAACTGACCACTTGGCTTTCACCACCTGTCCTTGTCACGCAGTTTGGAAAGGGAGGTGCTTCACTACTTTCAGCCTCTGCTAGTTTTTTTTTTCTTTCTTTTAATGTTTATATTTGAGAGAGAGAGAGAGAGAGCGTGAGGGGCAGAGAGCAAGGGAGACAGAGATTCCCAAGCAGGCTCTACGCTGGCAGCGCAGAGCTCCATGCAGGGCTCGAACTCACAAATGGTGAGACGGTGACCTGAACCGAAATCAGGAGTCGGATGCTTAACCGACTGAGCCGCCCAGGTGCCCCCAGCCTCTGCTAGTCTTCATGGTCTTCCCGGGGTTTTTCCCTCACTCCTCATCAGCCCCTTTGCCTGGTGGGCTGTGTTTAAGGAGGTCGAAGATTGGTGGTGGGTGTCTGGTGCCATCTCCTGCCCCCAGCACCTGCTGCCCACTGGCCCCAGTAGTTGCATTTCACCAGCCAAGGCCCTGAGGCCACTCTGTTGCAATGAGGGGACCTCCCCCGTCTCACTCCAGCCCATAACTCACTGGATAATCCCGAAGAAATCCATCTCTACGCTCCCGGTGGCTCCGATATTTTGTGGGAGACCAAAGGTCCATTGTGTTAACTTTCCAAAAGAATATTGTAGGCCAGGAAGCTTAAATAATGTGCTCCTGTCACACCATAAATTAGTTGTAAAGTTAGAACCCAAACTAACATTCCTGATTTTCCTGGGTGTTTTCCCATGAGCCATAAAAGGTCTTCATCTTTTCACAATATTGCCAAGGGCAGGCCCTGTTTCATCTTCAAATGAACCAGGATAAGTAAAACCTGTTCAGGAAATTCTATTGTTCTCTGAAGACAACCAAGTTTTACATTTGTTGTAAGTATCTACCAAGTTGGGATCTGATCTTTTTTTCTCTTAATTCTCCTGGCCTTTCTCCCTAGCAACCCCCCAACACCCCACCCCCATTCCTCACATTCCAAGTGAGGAATCTGAGCTTGGATCTCTCCTGAAGGAGCCAAAAGAATGACTTTCCTTCAAAGACCAAAATCTTTGCTTTGCATACTTTAAGTCTCTCTGAAAGTAGTCTGTGTAAGAATTGGTTTGTCCATTCAATGTGATTTGCTTTTTTTCCTTACACACACAAAAGCTGCATTTAAATTGATGGTGCTTTATAAAATCTACAGTATCTTAAAATTACACACACACACACACACACACACACACACACACACATAGGTATATGTATATATGTATGTATTTCAGGGTGGAAATACTTAAAATTACAGAATTTTCTACGAGTTTTCTAGCATTAAAGAATTACATTGGGAACAGTTCTAATAATTTAACTAACGTGTTTTACTTTATTTATTTACTTACTTTTAATTTTTTTTTTTTAAAGATAAAGAGTGAGCACAAGTGGAGGAGAGGGGCAGAGGAAGAAAGAGAGAATCTTAAGAGGGCTCCACACTATGCGGGACTCAGTCCCACAACCCTAGGACCATGGCCCAAGCCAAAATCAAGAGTTGTGAGCCCAACCCACTGAGTCATCCAGATGCACCACTAATGTGTTTTAGATAAGACTGTAGAGTTTTCTATAAAGGCTAAATCTTCTGCTAAGACCGGCTAACAACTGAACCTCTCTCTCTTACCTTCTCTCTACTTTTTCTGGTTCTCACTAAGCATCCCACATTCCACATAATCCTACATACATGCTGCTGATTATGCATCCTTCTGGCTTATTGTCTGTGTCTTCAGAGGTCAGAAGATGGGCACATACTTTTATGGAGTCTGTAATCAATGCTTCATGGAAACTGGCTGCCATTGGGGGATGAGAGAAGCTAAGGGGTTTCCCTCTAATTTGCACTCCTGAGTACACCACTCAGTTCTTCTGGAAAACCCCTCTGAGATAAGTATTTTAGCCTTTAAAAACAAAGGTTTTTGCTTCTGCAGTGATACAGAACCTTGACGTTTCAGAACTGAAAGGAACAAAATTCAATGACCCCCCCCCAAAAAAAACACTAGTGAGAAAATAAGTAAACCAAGTCTAGTATAAACAGAGGCAGAAAATTATTATTTATTACAGAAATAAGGAGTTTAAGGACAAGCAGGAGCTAAGATTAAAAGCAAGAATGGGAGATGTTTTTGAAAAGAAAAATACTTGGCAAGGTCTCCTTAGCCAGCTTACATTAGCCAACAATTTGATTCTGGTTCTGTGAAGTTATTCGTTTCACTCAAAAGAGGGGTTTTCCATTAATAAGTCTAAAAATTATCATCTAATAGCATAAGTTCATTATCCATTATAATATTATTAGTGTTTATTTCCACTGTTGTCAGGTTTCCATATGGCTTCTGCAGGATGAGGCATTTATGGTTAGGCTAGGTAATTTTTTTAAGCTGGTATTATGTTTAGTCAACCACGAGTAACAGAGAACCTAAATACAGTGGCTAGACAAAATATGAGTTGACTTATTCTTACATAACAGAAGTTGCTAGTGTGGTTACTGAAGTTGTGTCAGTAATGCAACAATGGAAGGGCCAATGTCTCTGTGATTCCCTAGCCCTGCCTTTTCCTCATGATTACAAGATGGCTGCTGAAGCTCCAACTATCAGATTTACATCCCCCAAAAGGGAAGATATATGTCCTTTTTAATGATGCAAGCAAAGTTTCTCAAAATTCACAACAGATTTTTACTTATATCTGATTGGCAAAAACTGTGCTGCTTGGCCATTCCAAGGAAGTATGGACTTTTTAAAAAATATTTATTTATTATTTTTTAGAGAGAGAGAGAGAGAGAGAGAGAGAGAGAGAGAGAGCATGAAATGGGACAGAGTATATGGAGTGGGCTCCATGCTGACAGCAGAGAGTCTGATGCAGGGCTCAAACTCACAAACCATGAGATCATGACCTGAGCTGAGATTAAGAGTTGGATGCTTAACCAACTGAGCCACCCAGGTACCCCTAGACTTTTGAGTAGAGGAAATAAAAGGAGAAAAGTGTTAGAAATGGGTGATGGATCAGCCAACTCACAACATCTGCCAGTTCTTGTCTGGATCTTTCTGATACCTGATAATGTGTAAACAACCCTAGCAAGGAATGGCTTTGAGAGTTGAGTTGGCTGAGTTCAACACTTCAGTGTCACCTAGTATTTGTGTTATATTAAAAATGAGAAATCAGATTAAATCTGAAAAGTGGCACTAGTAGGTGGAATAATGGACCCCCAATTATGGCTACATCCTCATGTTCCAAACCTGTGATCTTGTGATAGAGAGATGGGGTGATTATCATGCTATCAAGGTGGGCCCAGTGTTCCTGGGAAGAGAAAAGCAGCAGTGTCAGGGTCATAGGTCAAGAGATAGGATCATGGTAGCAGGTGCACAGAGACAAAGGAGGACATGTGAAGATGCTGTGCTGTTGGCTTTGAAGATGAAGGAAGGGGCCACAAACCAAGGAAGATCACGGCTTCTAGAAGCTGAACAAGGAAGGGAAATGGGCTCTTCCCTCGAGTCTTCTGGAGGAACGCAGCCCTACTGGCTCCTGGATTGCAGGACTTCTGACCTCCAGACTATAAGGTAATCAATCCATGCTATTTTAAGCCACCAAATTTATGGTAATTTGTTACAGCAGCTGCAGGAAACTGATACAGTGGCCCAGGTCAGATTAGAATGGAGGCTTCAAAGGCTCTTGAAAAGTGAAAGTTAATGTCTCCTAAGAGTAGGGCTTCAAGCCTCAGAATTATCCTCTATGGGGCAATAAGTGCTAACACTGAATAATTACTGTGTGTTTGCAAAACACAAAGTGCACTGTAGGCATTTCATTACCCCCTTGAAACAACCCTATGAGGTACACACTAATAGTATCTTCCATTTTTCTCAGTACAGATGAATAAATTGCCAAGGGCCAGGGATGGGGGGAACTAGGGAGTCGAGCATGGGTGAATTTGGGGCACATGCTGACACGGGTGTCAGGTTACTGCTAAGGAGGGTCTGGGGACAGTGGTACAGGTTCACCAGACTCCTTGAAAATAGTTGGCTGCTACATCCGTGGCTGGGAACCCGCAAGACCATGTGGGACACAAACAGTCACTTAGGGGATTCTCCTTGCTCTTTTCATGAACGCTGGGAAGAACTGGACCAAGGATCAGAATTCTAGCTGAACAACTTGGTGGGAACATTGAGCTGCACAGAGATCCTTTTGTGTTTGTCCTGCACTGGAAGCATCGCCAGCGGCTGGTACTAACAGAGGAAATATACGTCTGTAAAAGGCAATCTCAATAATTTCTCAATAATTTTAGAGAAAAACGACACTACTATCAGAATACCAAGGTGTTCTAGTCTCCCAAAAGTGATGTTTGAACCTTGATGAGGTTCAAACAAACAAACAAACAAACAAACATAAAGCAGCCCTCACTCCTCACGGTTCTGATACAAATGAGTTTCAGTTAACACAACACATATAAAGCATGGGTTGCCTGTATAAATTCTCAAAGGAATGAAAGGGAAATAATCCAGAAAATTACTCCACAAGAATTCAGATGTTAAAAACACGTTAGGTGCTACTGCCTTGAATACGATATCTATCAAAAGCAATTATTTTAATAGTATTCTGAAAATCCTAAAGGGATGTATATATGAAAGCAATTATTTAAAGTTTAATGACATTTATGAAGAAAACTTCAAAACCTTCAATTTATTAACTTGATGGTTAGTGAAAGATGTTCCAAATGTAAGGGAAAATATGTTTTTAAAAAGTGGTTGATGAAATTATGCATAAGAATAGCTAACAAACACCAACTATTTAAATGTATTACATGTACAAACATCAGCATCAAAGTGAGGGCATAAGAGTCGCCAACTTTTACGTTATCAGAATGAACATGATCTGAAAGGGATCTCTTAAGTCCATTGTTTAGCTTACCTTGATGTATTCTATTTTTGTAAAAAAGGAAACCAAACAAAAATACTTGTTTTCTAAGACCTTCCCTTTTTCTGTGTTTAAACTGGATTTAGAACCATTCAAAAATAACTCGGGGTCCTCGAAGACTAGCTGGGGAAAAAGAGTGTGTCTCATTCTCAGGGCACAGAAGGGGATATACAGGCAAGGAAATCACACAATGAGATGTTCAGGTTTAAAAAGTAAATCAGATGAAGGGTCAAGCGGTCAGTTTATGTGACTTATGGATGATCATCTGCAATCTTTATGTTTCAGACTCTTTTTACATCATCATCCTTTGTCCTAAAAGATGACAGTCCTGGCTGTTACTTCCTGTGTACGTAAGGGGGGCTGGAAGGGAATGAGGCATAACCGGCCTCCTCATCCCCGTTTCCTCCCGTGTTCATGGCATATTCAGACTATGACCACAGCTTCCAGGCCCCACAGCTATTTCTGGTGACGCCTCAGAGCTGGCACAATGGGAAGATTAGAATTAACCCATGGTTTTTCCACTTGACACGCTTCCTTGTTATTTTCAATTCGTGTCACCTGCATTGTGGGACTTCCAATCATGCTTAATATATACTTGAAGGATCTCTCCTGCCCATTTTTAGAATCTTCCAGCGGCAAGCTTTTTTTTTTTTCTCATTCAGCACAAGACTTTAAGCACACATATGAAGGATTCATAGGCTCTAACCAAGGTGAAACAAGTCAGAAATGAGAACCAGTCGCTAAAAGACGTTACACAAAGAAACTGATTTTGCAATCAATAAATTCGGAAATTGGATCACAACTTGCTGGCCCACCTGTGAAGCATTCTTAGCACACCTTCCTCAATCTCCCAGCTTTCGTGAGATATAGAATTGACATATAATGTGTAAGTGTAAGGTGTTCAGTGTTATGATCTGATACCCACGTATGCTGCAAAACGACGACCATGGTAAGATTTAGTTAGCACATCCATCACCTGACAGTATTACAATTTTTTTTTTCTGTGTGGTAAGAACGTTTAAGATCTCTCTTAGCAACTTTTCAAGTATACGATACATATTATTAACTATAGTCACCACAATGAATACTGAGCCCCAGAACTTAATCATCTTAAAGCTAAACATTTGTACACTTTGACCAATGTCTCTCCATTTCCCCCACCCTCAGGCCCTGGCAACCACCCTTCTATTCTGTTTCTATGAATTTGTCAGCATTCAGTTTTCTGTGGTCCACCTCTTGAGAGTTATATAATACACTGAATTTTGACATACTTTTCCCAGCCTCGTCTTACCTCACATTGAGCCTGGAACATGAGACTAAAAGAGATACAGCTCAAAGCAAGCCCTTTCTACACATGAAATGCTCCCTTTAACAAACACCCATTAGAGCCCTATTGTGTACAATTCAGAAGTCAATATTTCTTTTTAGGACCTTGTTTTATTTATTTATTTATTTTTATTTTTTTTTTTTTTTTTAATATTTGTTTTTGAGACAGAGAGAGACAGAGTGTGAATGGGGAAGGGTGAGAGGGAGACACAGAATCTGAAGCAGGCTCCAGGCTCTGAGCTGGCAACAACAGAGCCCCATACGGGGCTTGAACTCACGGATAAGATCATGACCTGAGCCTAAGTCGGACGTTTAGCCGACTGAGCCACCCAGGCGCCCCTAGAACCTTGTTTTAAATAAGATAAAAGGGGGGGCGCCTGGGTGGCGCAGTCGGTTGAGTGTCCGACTTCAGCCAGGTCACGATCTCGCGGTCCGTGAGTTCGAGCCCCGCGTCAGGCTCTGGGCTGACGGCTCAGAGCCTGGAGCCTGTTTCCGATTCTGTGCCTCCCTCTCTCTCTGCCCCTCCCCTGTTCATGCTCTGTCTCTCTCTGTCCCAAAAATAAATAAACGTTGAAAAAAAAAAGTTAAATAAGATAAAAGGGAAATACGATTGACTGCTGGCTCTGAATTTGGCAGGAGGGCTGTTGGGCCATTTGTGATGTCCTAGAAAGAGAAGCAGCAGTCCAAGAACTTTCCCCTGCCTCACTTTGTCTGTCCCTGTAGTGGGACTTCAAGGAAAGAGCAGCCTGAATTTCATCCCTGGTGATAACAGAGCTTGGAGAGAAATTTGCTAAGATAATAAAGCTAAGATGCATTAAACACTTAAGTATGGAGCTAAGATGCCTTAAACACTGAAGTATAGAGCAACTTTCTGAGCTGTTTACGCATGTTAATTTACTGCCATCTCCTAACTCTAGGAGGCAAGTACTGTTATTATCTCCACATAACGATGCAGTAGAGGCACAGAGAGGCAGGGTGACAGGACAACAGAGTAAAGAGGAGCCAGGATTAGAAGGGATGATTCCTAACAGGAGGAGCTGGCCCTCATCACGGGCATGGGGCAAGTACTTACAGAATGGATACAGTTGCAGACACTAGAAGAGAGCTCTGCTTTTCAGAGAAATGACATTTGGAGAAGGAACCCTAGCATACAGGAGTTGATTACAGTGATGGAGGCACTGTGAAGAAACTCCCAGGTCTGGGAGGCAGACAGAGTTAGTAGGTATCCAGAAGCTCTTGGCAGAGAGCAGGAACCAGGTGCCAGGTCAGGATCCAGTTCTGGGGGTGGAACGTGAAAGCCCAACATGGACTGTGGTGCTGAAACAAGTCTAGGTTGTTAAGATTCTGATTCCAACTGATTTTAGCATGTGGCTTTCTTCCCCATGTCACCGAGCAGCTCTCTGTAGGACACCAGCTAGGTGTCCTACGATTCAACTCAAGTCTGATGCTGTCTGCCTGGAAGCGGTGTCAGATTGCACAGGTTAAAGGTTCAGTTCTACAAGACTCCGCCCATCCCCACTCGGGTGCCAGATGCAAGTCAGGTTGTCACCTGTGCTTCTGTCTGGCCACAGATTGGGGGTTCCAACAACCTCATCCTTGGGTTCAATTGATTTGCTAGAGCAGGTCACAGAACTCAGAAATATCTTACTAGACTACTGGTTTCTTATGAAAGAATATAACTCAGGGATGGCCAGATGGAACAGACGCATAAAGCAAGGTATGGGGAAAGGGCATAGAGCTTCCATGAACTCTCCAGGCACACCACTCTCCTCAAATCTATGTGTGTTCACCAACACCGACACTTTCTGAGCCACGTCCTTTTGGGTGTTTAAGGAGGCTTCGTTACAAAGGCACGATTGATTAAATCATTGGCCATTGGTTCTAGCCTCTCTCCCCTCCCTGGAGGTCAGAGCCAATAGGACTGAGTCCCAAACTTCTCATTGCTAGGTTGGTTGGTTCCCCAGGCAACCTGCTCCCATCCTGAGGTGCTTGCCAAACACCCCCGCATTAACATAACAAACGACAACTCTATCACTTTCACGCTTTAAAAATTCCTAGAGTTTTATGAGCTCTGTGTCTGGAATGGGGTCAAAGACTAAATGTCCATTTCTTATTATAAATCACAATATCACAGTTGTCTATGCAGCTACTTGAAGAGAAATTTGAGAACCGGAACTAAAAGAAACCATCTGGTACTATCAAATGGTAGTACCAGATGAGGACTGATCTAAGGAAGAAGGGGGAGAATTGTTACCCAATGGGAAAAGAAGGCCCAGAGCTGAAGAATAATCAAGGAAACTAGCTGGACCTCCCCTCCAGCTTGTCCTTGGCCACTCAGAGCCCAGCTGTTCCTGTTTCTACCCATCCTGACCCAGTTGTGGTCAGATGGCCCAGCTCTTAGCCAGGAAGAAAAGAAGCAGTAGGCTAAATCTGTCAGGAAATCTAAAACCCCCAAACTCCCCATGCCATCCAGAAGACAAACACGGACTGAAAGGACTGAAGCATCCAGCAGTAGACTTTAAACTTGGTCTTGGGGCGCCTGAGTGGCTCAGTGGGTTGAACGTCTGACTTCAGCTCATGTCAAGATCTTGCAGTTTGTGGCTTCGAGCCCCGTGTCGCTCTCTGTGCTGACAGCTCAGAGCCTGGAGCCTGCTTCTGATTCTGTGTCTCCCTCTCTCTGCCCCTCACCCTGCTCAGGCTCTGTCCCTCTGTCTCTCAAAAAGATATAAACGTTAAAAAAGAAGTCAAGAAATCATAATGCTATTTTTTTTAATATGGAAAGATAAGAAACAACCCAAATCTCATGAGACAGCAACAAAATCAGGAACAGTGTTTAATCACATAGTATACAGTCATCACACATCAGGTTTTCAAGGAATATTTACTGTCCTAGGAAAATGCTCATCAAGGTATGACAAAAAGCAGACTAACCTACCAGAATGTTCTCTGGACTTGCTGGGGGAAATTATATTTATGCTTAATAGAGATATTACTCCGGAAAATATAGCCTTGTTTTACATAACAAATAGATTGCTTCCAATCATGCAATATGATACACTGTTACACTGTAAAAATAATCAAGATTCATGAAATATAAAAATACTCTTTCACAACACTTTTATGACATTTTTTTTAAAAAGCCTGTCACCCGAAATGTCTAGAAATATTGAAAATAACTTACTTAGGGTGAATTTACCCTTTCTATTAACTTTTAGACAACTTGTTTTTTTTTTTTCCTTTTGGAACTAAAACATTATACAATTTAAAGTTACTACATAGGAACTATAATTATTCGCATACACTCTTTAACACAGCAGATCAATACACATTGGCGTTTACTTTCAATAGATAAAAATGAAAGTAGTTAAATATTTTTGTTAGGTTATTATCTGACCTAACTACCTGGAGGAAAAAAGAAAAACCTCTTTGAGCAGAATTTCACGGTTTGGAACACTTTTCGATGGTGCAGAGTTTCTGTCAGTATAGACTGAGCACCAAATATAGGCAAATTTTAACTTCTTGAGGCTTTGAAACTGTAAAGTAGAGATAGGGAACTACCCACACTCTTTTTTTTTTTTTCTTTTTGCATCATACCCTATGCATGAAATAAAATTTCTTTGGCAAAGGGCGCTGAAACCCCACTTCAGTAGACCTTTAATATTTGCTGATCGGGGAGGTGCGTAAGCGTTGTTGATGGTAGGGAACTAGTTTTTATGTTTTTAAAACCTAATGGCGAGGATGGGAGTGGCATGGTGTAAAAGGAAGGTGGGCTTCACTGAAAAAGTGCAGATGGGCAGGCTGATTTCCTTTCATGCACTGACAGAAAGAGACAAGGCTGGAGATACGAGGTCCCAAGCGACAGGAACCTGAGAGAGTCAGGACAGGCTGATGGGTGGGTGGGTTGGGACAGGGCGAGGGTAGCTCACAGGAGCCTCAGGAAGCACAGGGAAAGGAGTGCGATCTGGTCCCAAGAAGATGACCTTAAAGAAGGAAGACAGATGGCAAAGGAAATGGGTCAGCTGTATGGTCAAGAAGCTGGAGTGAGGGTACCTGGGGAGCCCATGGTGTGGCCTCATAGTTTTATTCAAACTAAAGACTGAGTCTTAGGTCTTGCATATTTCCTCATTCTATGTTTTCTGGTGCCCCTTCCCCTCAAGAGATAACAACAACTAATTCAGGCACCACTGGGCAGCTGGGACCCGGGCTCCCGGGTATCGTCCCCCGGCTTGTGGCAGAAAGCAGTAAACTGAGAAGATACTGGGGAGTCTATGGGTATTTGAAGGCAGGGAGAGGGGCAGGAGGAGGTCTGTGGACCGACATTTGCACTTTGCCCCACCAATCTCAGGTCATTCTCGGCAGCGTCTGGATTTGCCCCACCATGTAGGGATGTAAAGGTACACCTGGTACACGAAACCCCAGTCAGGAACGCCTGCCCTCGGTCCAGTCAGCCCTGTGCTCGCTGTCCTCCTGACTCACCACAGGCATTTCTCCCACCGTTGTTGTTTGTCTTTACGACGTTCAGAGTGACATCTCTCGATTGCCAGGACGCTTCCAAATGCATGTGCTCATTTTGGTTGATAGTCTTACCTCCTCTCACTACCCACACCCATTTTTCTTTTTTAAAAAAAGGACCTGACGTCTATAAGTTGATGCTCTGTATGCACTGAAACTGAAAATTAAAAACTACGTGGAGAAAGGAGGAAGCAAGTATACAAGCTGATATCCTCTCTATAAAAGAGCCAGCCCCAAAGAAATCTATTAAGGAAGATAAATTACAATTATTAATATCTACTAATATCTCAGAAAAAAATTCATTTCCATACAAGTTAACATCAGTGTCATTATATTTGATTAAAAATTGTCTTGTACCTTTGAAGGCAAATAATCCAAAAGATGCACAAATGTATTCGTATCAATCTTAGCCAAAATGACACCAGATAGCAGTAGCTGTATAAAGGCAATCATTTGGCAAAATCAAATATGAAAAACAAACACAAGGATGCTTGGTCACCAATGTGGAACCTGAAAATCAAGTAGAGTGAAGCAATGTTGAATTAAAAAAAAATTGTTTTTAAAGCATGGAGTTTGAAATCAGATAGACCTGGATTCAACTTAGTTTAACACTAACTGTGTCACATCACTTCTCTGTGCTTCAACTTATTCACATTTAAATCTTTGAAAGCTTGCTTTGAGAAATAGGGATAGATGTCTAAGGAAACTACAACAGTGCCGGGTACACAGAAGTCACTCAATACATGGTTTTTACAATGAGCACCTACAATGCTCCAGACACTATTCTAGGTGCTAAAATTACAGTGACGAATGGAAGAGATCTTTGTTTTGGTGACATGTGCGTTGTGGTGGGAGCGAATAGCCAATGAAGAAGTAGGAGAAGAAGGAAGGCAGGAAGACAGGGAGAGAGGGAAGAAGGAGAGGTAGGAGGGAGATTCAGGGAGTGATATTTCCTCTTAAAAAAATATCAGAGTAATAGAAGGTATCTTGCAGCAAAGGGTAGTTAGTCTAGCTAAGTAGTCAGGGAAGGATTCTCTAAAGAGGTCACCTCGTCTCTGAGTCTTTTCTGATGAAAAAGAAGCTGGAGTACGTTGAGATCTTGAGAAAAAGCATTCCAACCAAAGGAAATGGCAAAAAGAAAAGCTGTGAATGAAACGAGAACAAATTTTGCATTCTCCAGAGACAAATTAAAGGCCAATGAGTGATGGGACAAGGGGTACAAGATTAGATCCAAGATATTGGCAGGACCATCTCAGGGAAGTCCTTGGGCCCTAACAAAGTTTGTATTTTATTCTAATTATAGTAGGAAATTTGGGAGGGACTTAAATGGGAGGGTGAGTGATATTATTAAATATAGTCTTTAAAAAGAGGATTCTGTATGATGTATGAAGAATGAAGGGGAGTGTCTGTGGGTGGAGAGAGGGTGAAAGCAAGCAGACCAGTTAGGAGGCTATTGGAGCAGTTCAGTTAAGACACAGTGGCTTCTTGGACTAGCCTAGTAGCAGTAGAGGGGGTGAGATGTGGTTGGATTAAGGCTCTATTTGGGAGGGAGAGCTGACTTCCAAGGAATTGATGTGAAGGAATGAAAGAGATCTGGGTTGATTCCCAGATCCTAGACTTGAGCCACAGACTGAACGGTAATGCCATTATTATGACAGTAAAGAGGAGGGTTGGCATGGTTGATGTCAGGATCGTCGAACATATAAGTAGAGATGCCAAGCAGACAGGTAGACACACAGGCTGGAGATCAAGAGCACTCCTGGGAGATAATATTTGTATCAGGTATAATGTAAAGTGCATCATGTGAAGTGTCCAATTCAGTTTTGCTAAATTGAAAAAAAAGTTTGAGCCCAATAACAAGAGATATTCACTGGTTTTCAGGAAATTAGATCTTGAAAACTTTTATTTAACTGACACTTAAGCTACTTTTACTGACACACAAGGGTTGGCTCAGTAAAAACTATGATTTGCCTGTGGTCAGCAAAATGTGATACAAGCAAGTGATGATTCCGTTGCAGTATCAGAAACACGGTTTCCATACCGACAAAACCCATACAGCACGCACAGTGTCCTTGATTCTAGATAAAGTGCTGCTTCACTGGTTCACATCTTGGGATAGGTGTAGTTAAAATCCCTTCTTCTGGAAGGAAAAAAAGAGAGAGAGAAACACCCACGGAGTTTTATTTTTCTTGACACATCCAATGCTATCCAAGCTGGCCTGGCAGGCATCATGACAAACTGATTTGAGTTAGACTCCTCTGTTCTTCTCTGGTAGGATCCCGGTGCTGCCATCAGGGAGCATCTAGTTTATGAGCGACTCGCTTAACACACATGAGACACAGGCAAAGGCAATGTAACTGACTGCGTGAAAGGGACAACAGTGTGTGTGCGTTTTGATCTGTGCTCTTGGCTGCTTTTCTCCTACATGTTGCCAGCACTGGTGACACTTTCTAGATGAACTACTCTCAGGGGAGAACACATCATCCCAAGTCAAAGGAGTTTGTGAAATTTCTAACTGGGTTTCTTAACTGCAGAGCATGCACAATCATCTGAAAGCCAAAGGGCTACTTACTTATAAGAACTAGATTTCTCAAGATAAACAAACAAACAAACAAATGGGTTCCATGGAATTCTAAGAGCTGAGCTTTAGGGATCAAGAACCCAGTTTGGTGGAACGAACACTTGGTTTGGACTAACTTCCACAGAATAGTAAGGAATACCAGTCGATGTATCTACCTTTCCATCCAAAAAGGAAATGAAGATTTACCAGTGAGCCAGAGGAAGAGATTCAGAGATGATTAAGACAGGGTACTTAATAAGAATAACGTAACTGATGGCAAAATCTGGTCCCTCTGGCGGTCAGACCTTATGTGGAACGTGGTAAAGACACTCGTTAGGTTTAGGAGACTTCTAACAGCACCTTCCAAGGCAGAGCCCAAGAGGACAGGGAGTCTCATAGAAAAGCTTTGAATTTGAAAGATGTTGGAGCAGTTTGGCTCTTGGATCCAGATTGGCAATGATGGGGGGATGTGTCTGAGCAGACAGGCCTTAGCACAGCCTTGCAAAGTCCTGCATGGCACTGAAGAATAAGGAGAGGCAATTGAGAGTTTTGAATACCCAGGCAGGGGTGTAGAGGGAGTATGGGAGCTGGTAAGTCACGAGAGGTCTAGGAGCAGGGCAGGAGGACACAGCAGTGTTGGCTTCATGGTTGATGGGGGCCAGGTCAGAGCCAGAGTCCTCAACAGCACAGCTAGCCTTCCACATCAAAGGCCAGGCAGGAGGGGAGATGCCTTAAGGATGCCAGCCATAGTTCTCCAGAGCCCAGAACATGACTGCACAGTGGCCATCAAAGGCAAAGGACTGCATAAAATCCCAGATTATTATTATTATTATTATTATTACTTTTAATGTTCATTTATCTTTGACCGAGAGAGACAGAGAGAGCATGAGCAGCGGGGGAGGGACAGAGAGAGAGGGAGACCCAGAATCTGAAGCAGGCTCCAGGCTCTGAGCTGTCAGCACAGAGCCCGACGCGGGGCTCGAACTCACGGACCGCAAGATCATGACCTGAGCCAAAGTCAGATGCTTAACCGACTGCACCACCCAGGCACCCCCAAACCCAGATTATTTCTAAGCCCCCTACACACTGAGGTCACTCCTAGGGCGTAAAAGGGGGGGGAAACTCTGACTATGACTGCCTCCTTACAAAAAGAGGCAACATCTTAAACTGGAAGTAAGGAGCTACCTTAATGTGGAACTATTAAGAGCTTTAGGTTATCAGTTATCAGGGCAAATGACGTTGACAAGTGGAACCGAGCTGAGTTTACTCACACAAGAATTCAAAATGTTACACGTCTTCATATTTGATTTGCGGCTGTACATTTGGAAATGGCTGCGTGGCCTCAGTTATGATACACCGGCTGAAAGCTGCACGGCATTTCAAAGTTGAGCGACAACGAGTGAGGCCGGGAATGATGAGGCAATGGTTAGGGAGGAGGGGAGGTGAGCTGGCCTCCACAGCAGAGAGGGGAGGGTGGGATGCTGGGCCAGAGGCAGTGCCAGAGCCACATAAGCAGAAACCTGCTGAGTGAGACCTGAGGTCAGCAGAGGGCTCCTGTGAAAGGAGAAATTGCATGCTGGGAACGGGGAGCCCCACAGCGGAGAAGTTCACAGAGTCACCTTTCTTGCCCCGCCCATGCTCCCTAGAGAGATTACTCCTAAGGTCACTGATGGGAGGTCAGTGCCGTGGGCCCTGAGCCCACCTGCCTTCTAATGGCACCCTTGACTGATTGGACTGAGGGTTATACATACAGAACCCAAACAGGCCAACCTGGAGCCCTCTCCCACGGGTCTGGAACTGGGACACAAGGACTCTAGTTCATTGGCTCTCAAAGTTTAATGTACACAAGAATCATGTGAGATTCCCAAGCTCTAAAACCATATCTTTGGGTCTGGAGCTGAAAAATATTTGATCTTCAGGATCTGTGATCTTCAGGGTGTATCTGCAGCAGGTCTGAAGCACAGGATACTTTTAAAAAATTTTTTATTTTTAATGTTTATTCATTTTTGAGACAGAGAGAGACAGAGCATGAGAGGGGGAGGGGCAGAGAGAGAGAGGGAGACACAGAATCCGAAACAGGCTCCAGGCTCTGAGCTGTCAGCACAGAACCCGACGCGGGGCTCGAACTCATGGACCGCGAGATCGTGACCTGAGCCAGAGTCGGAAGCTCAACCGACTGAGCCACCCAGATGCCCCTACAGGATACTTTTAACAAGTATCCCCAGTGAGTCTAAGACGGGAATGCCACAGATCACAAACTGAGAAGCAGGCCTCTGGGCTGGGGGCTTCTCTAGAGCTAAGGTGGACATTTTTAGCCAAACAAATGATGAAGCAGAAGGAGGTCTGTCTATAGAGAGAAGCATAAAGCCAACATGCACAGAGAAGTTGTGCGGCAGGTGGGAAGCTGGCTAACCCATCACGTTTCCCAACCCTTCCCTCCTTGCTTACCTCACTCAAGTAGAGACCAGAAACTCTAAACACCTGTGCCCGGTCTCCTTTGAAACCAGCAGGTCATATGACAAACTCTTGGCCAGTGAGAGGTACACAGAAGTCTGCTTTTTGGGGGGAGCACATTTTGGGAAAGCTTTTGCCTTCATGACGGAGGGGTAGCCACAGGGCACAGTCGCCCATTGTTGCGCTTCTTCCTGCACAACATCTGGAGCAAGACATCTGTAATCCATGAGGCAAGACCCACAAGCAGAGTCCACACACTGAGAATGCAAAGCAGGAGAAAGGCCTCCAGTCACAGACCCAATCCCCCCCGCCCCTTGCGGGTGGCGCCTATATACAGTGGAGTATGTTTACATCTTTAGTGACTTCGTAGGAGGGTCACTGTAGACCTTCCAGGGAGTCCTGGAGCTGTATCAGTGGCAGGAAGAGGATCACTCACTGCCCCTGGTCTCACCCAACCGCTAGGTAGAAATAGTTGAGAGCAAGGAGGCATGTATAATAATCAGCTCAGGAACAATCTCAACGGGGGCAAGGGGTGCCTGGTGGCTCAGCTGGCTGAGCGTCCGGCTTCAGCTCGGGTCATGATCTCACGGTTGACGGGTTTGAGCCCCATGTCAGGCTCTGTGCCGACAGCTCAAAGCCTGGAGCCTGCTTCGGATTCTGTGTCTCCCTCTCTCTCTGCCCCTGCCCTGCCCGCGCTCTCTCTCTCCCTCAACAATAAATAAACATTAAAAAAAAGTTGAAACAAAAAGCAAAAAACAAAAAACAGGGGCATTCTCAGATCATTAAAAAGAGAGCTCACTGCCTATCCAAGAAAATGAATCTGCTGGATTTTCCTTACTAGTATAATGAAGTACCTGTAAGACATATATAGTTACCCTATAGATGATGTCACTATATTATAGTTATAGGCAATAAGAATTTAAAGACCTCAAGTTGCAAAAAAGAAAAAGAAAGAAAGAAAGAAAGAAAGAAAGAAAGAAAAGAAAGGAAGGAAGGAAGAAAGAAAGAGAAAGAAAGAGAAAGAAAGAGAGAAAAGAGAAAGAGAAAGGAAAGAATAGGAACCCCCTCCCACTAAACTCCATAGGAAAGGTGATTAAGCTCCTCGGATGAAACCAGAGAGCACTGCCACAGAAGGATCTCAGTCTGAACAGTGGCTCAGGTTTGAATCACCATGGGCAGTACAACCAGGTTCAAGGACCCACCCAAGTGAAGAAAGTTTCCATTGATCTGAAAATCTTTGGGACAGTACAATGGCTGAAAACCTAGGAAGGCAGACTTCTTAAAAACCTTAAATAATAAGATTAAGAAGCAACATCAAATCTACTGAACTTTTTAAATCCGGAATGACGAGAAGGTTTTTAAATAGTTTTGTAACCACAGTGACATTTTGCATTGTGCTGTTTGCTTCCTAAGGTGGTAAATAGTATATTAGTTTCCTGTGTCTGCATGACAAATCGCCACAAACTTAAAACAATAGAAGTGGATTCGCTTACAGTTCTGGAGGAGGACAGAAGTCTGAAATCAAGGTCTGGCTGCCTCCAGGACCTCTAGGAGACGATGTAGCCCTTGCCCCCTCCAGCTTCTGGTGGCTCTAGGCATTCCTTGACACGTGACCACATCACTCCAATCTCTGCCGCTGTGGTCACATGGGCTCCTCCTCTTCTGTGTGTCTGTCCGCTCTCCCACTGTCTTTCCCCTATAAGGACACTTGTGATTGGATTAAGTCCCAGCCAGATAATCCATGATAATCTCCCTGTATCAAGACATTCAACTAAGTCAGCAAAGATCCTTTTTCTTTGCAAGGTTACATTTAGGTTCTAGGAATTAGGACCTGAAATCTTTGGGTGGTCAAAAATACGCCTACTACAAAGAGTTACTAAGAAAATTTGATAGACCTGACATGTGATTTTAGATACATTTAAGCTTATAATCAACGTGTAACAGCTGAGGGAGTTATATTTTTATTTATTTGGACAGTAAGTATGTGAATATTTTTTTTTAATTTTTTTTTAACGTTTATTTTTGAGACAGAGAGAGACAGAGCATGAATGGGAGAGAGCCAGAAAGAGAGGGAGACACAGAATCCGAAACAGGCTCCAGGCTCTGAACTGTCAGCAGAGAGCCCAACGCGGGGCTCAAACTCACGGACCGCTAGATCGTGACCTGAGCCGAAGTCGGATGCTTAACCGACTGAGCCACCCAGGCGCCCCAGTATGTGAATATTTAAAGGAATGTTACTTGTTAATTTTAGGGGCACCTGGGTGGCTCTGTCGGTGGCTAGTGTCCAACTCTTGATTTCCACTCAGGTCATTATCCCAGGGTCATGGCCTCGAGCCCTGCCTTGGGCTGGGCACTGAGCCTGGAGCTTAAGATTCTCTCCCTGCTTGCACTCTGTCTCTCTAAAAAGAACACAAAGAAGTTAATTTGAAATAAATAAGATGAATACATTAGACCCTCAACAAAGTGCAAATGGTAATGAATATGCTTCTCCACACAAGTCTCTTGGATTTTAACAAGTATTAATATTTTATACTTGATGTCTCTCTTGATTTACTCTGTATGTGGGGGGGGGGCAGAGTTGGGTTTCAGGAACGCTTCCTAGACTATTTCTCATTCCTGACGTACAGCATGAGGAAGAAATTGGAATTAATACACAAAGCAAACATATGTGCACACCCACATGCTTTCCCCACTCATGACAAGAGGTAGGGAAGCAAGAACAGTCACTGAGCACATTGGGTCATTCACAGCAGCGGGCAGTGGGCCAGCTGCCTCTACACAAGAATAGCTTCTGAGGTCACCGACCGTTGTTTGCCTCATAATGACTCGTGTCTTGTGCTTGTGGGTTTTGGTTCCCTTAACAGTGGGTCACAGGGCTGCTACAGAACACTTTGTGTTGTTTGTTTTCACTCACCATGCTCAATGCGTTCTGGGTTTTAAATCTCCTTTTTGAAGAAGAATCGTTGCCTAGATGCAAGAGTACAGGATATTCGGGTCCATGGGGCACGCGACTGAGTTCAGGGGTTGCTCGTCATGAACTTGATGGATGAACTTGATGGATACCTCAAGCTCTGAAGAAAGAAAACAAAACAAAAGTTTTGCCCTAAGGCATCAGCTCCTCTCCTCAGCATATTGGATTCCTGAAATCATTTCCTTTCCTGGTCCCTGGCACTTCTCTTCCCCCCAAGATTTCCCACCCATGCCTCCTCAGGGTTTTCTGCGTGTCCGAGCACATAAGCTGGTCCACCTCATAGAACTTGCATAAGTTGGGCAAAGTGGGGTTCTCCGAGGAAGTGGAGTCTCGGAGGCACTTAGAATGTCTTCCCTGCCTATTGCCCTTTTGGTTATTTTGTGTCTACTGAAACCACATCCACCACTGAAGAAGATTTTTCCTTTAGTCCTCTTTCAGTTTGCTATGTGGTCAAAATGTTGGGCCAACGCTTTATTTCATGTTACTTTCATTTTTGAGAATGACTTTACTGAAAACAATGCAGCAGATGAGTCATAATAATTCAAGGTCATTAATTCGCTAGGTTACACCAAATGCTACAGAGTATTACTAATTATGTTGTACATATATGGCTTTTGAGATTCAGGATATGTTATACCCAAGAACTCAGTCACCTTCCTTATCACATAATCAATTCAACATGCCTGGCACCTTTTTTTTTTTTTTCTCTTTTTTTTTTTTTTTTTTGCAGCTGAGGACTTTGGAGGGAGATACCTTAAGTGATTTACTCTGGGTCACAAAGAGGCGTTCTTGTCAGAGAAGAAACATGCTCTTTTATGGTGACTAAATAATGTATAAATCACTTCAAACAAAAAACACGTAATGCTGAATTAGTATTTATTTAGTAACTAAAACAGCATTTCCTGAGTTCTCTGGAAGTTTCCTTGGACATCTTCCACTGGAGTACAAATGAGCCCCAATCCAATGAATTCTTGGAAAAGAAATGACGTTATGAAAGGACTACATGGCATTTTTGTTTGTTTGTTTTTTCAGGAATATGTGGATGGATGTGAGACAAAAAGTAGGCAGCCAAGCGCATTTCGTAACATTGAGGGGGGTGAGGGGAAAGATCAGTTAATGATCAAGACACTGCCAACTGGGAAGGTAACAACATTTGCTTTTTCATCCCTAACAATATGTGTGCTTTCTAATATTAAGCCTTCCAGCTTTTTAACGAAAATGATCATAGCAAATTGGAGGGGTGTGCTGAAATAGCACAGACATGGAAGTCTCCAGGGAGTTTCAAGTTCCTGCTTGAAGATTATATTTTAAACACATCTTGACTGCTTAGTCACTCGCATGCCCAGGCATTGCAGGCATTTGCCGTCTGGCTGCAGGCTTCCTCTGTGGAAATTTCTCTTAGTGCTATTGAGAACAATGTATATGCAATCACAAAAGTCAATGCACAGGGTAGTGACTAACCTGAAATGCCTTGAGAGAAAATGGGGAAATTTCACAAAGGTCCCACCAGGGCTGCAAAATAATGCGCCTTGCAATTGGGGGAAATGGTCACATAAGCACATAAGATCAATGACTAGGTGGAGTGGGGAATTTCACTTCCTGGTGGGTCCTGATGGCAACAACGTCAAATCACCCCAAAGCCAGTGTCACCAACAAGTCCCCACAGGCTGGACCTGCGTTACCCCCCAAAACATGACAAAACTCACCCAGAGATCCTCACTTATGTTCTTCAAAACTACAGTTTTCAATCAAAATAAAATTTAAAACGCTCATATAGTCACGTATACACATACCCATCAGTATTGATGTCCTTACAGAATATAGTATAAAGAACATAGAATTAAGAACCAGAACACCAGGACTGAGAACTACCTTGACCTTGACCTCTTGTCCCTCTGGAAATTCTCTGAGCTTCAGTTTCCTGTTTGTAATGTGGCAGAAGAATGCTCTCCTTACCTAGGTTGTTATGAAAGTTCAAATGCGGAAATCAGTGTGAAGGCACTTTGGAGACTCAGTAGTTATTTATACAGAACTATTATGTCCAGCAGTGTAAGAAAACTGAGTGTAAGGGGGAAAACCTCTATATTCACTGATGCTATGGCCGTGCTTACAAAACATGAAAGCAAGACCAAGTCTGGAGCTACAAGTAAGGGAGTGAGGGAAAGGGGTACAGTCCCACATGCCTCCTTATTGTATTCTCTTTGCCGGACAACTTAGAATAAGGCAGGAGTCCTCGGGGATTATCCACATTCCTCCCCACTTATTTCACCAGAGGCTCTTCTGGGTTAATGATGCCCTTACTAAGACGAAGATACGCTCTTGATAACCCAGGCAATTAAGCCTGTAGGCGTTCAAGCCAGACTACCTAGGTTCAAATTAGGGTTCTGCCGTTTTCTAGCTGCGTAACCTTTAGAAAATTGCTTGGTCTCTTTGCATCTCGTTTTCCCCAGGTGTGAAATGGTGATGACAATGGTACCTATGTAGAAAATTCTTAGTAAATGTTACTAAAGCCTAGTCTGAATGACCTCAGCCAGCTAAGAAGAAGGCAGTGTGTAGGGAATGTTTTCCGTCTTTTTAATACTTGAATAAGCTGATGTTTTTTTCCCCCGGAGCAACACAGCTTCTAGTCCCCACGGTGTCCCCAGGCACACCAGGCAGAGGCTTCCCTTCCTCAGGACACTGTCCTAAACCCCAGTGGGGGGAGAAAAGAAAGTCTCTAATGACCCTAGAACTGAGCAGTCAACAACCTGTTCAGCCTTATGTGACAGTCCTTCCTCTGAGATTCAATCCCTTTTGTGAAAAAAAAAAAAAAATAAAAATCAGTCGTTGGTTTAGAACTTTCCAAAACCCCTCATAAAACTGAAATATTAGCGGGTTTTTTTTCTTTTTCTTCTACGGCTTCAGACTGGCTTCAGGGTCAGAGACCTCATCGCAGCCTAGGGCCTTATACGGGGCCAAGGAGAAATAATGAACCAAACACAGTGCAATCTCAGGTTCCCAGGGACGGGGACGGATAACAAAGCCCTTGTCAAACACAGAGCCGGTGAGGCTTGCACTTTCTGGACGAGTTAGCGCTCTTCCAACAACCTCTCCCCACCCAGAGAACCCAAAGGTGGTAACACGCAGCGTGAGCCTTCTTCGCAGTAGAGCCTCCATTTGGAGCAAGGATGCTTCTGCTTGCCTCCCATCCCACTAGCCACAAAAAAAAAAAAAAATATATATCAATTTTTATACGGTTGAAACATGACACCTAAAGGCAGAAAAAGCAGTGAGAGGAAGTCCCTACTAACGGGAATCGGGAGTAAAACAGGCACAAGCAGAACCCGAGCAGCCACGCTCCCTTCTCGGACGCTGACTGCTCCCAGGATCCCGGCCCAGACAGGCCCCACGACACCACCAAGCCTCCCTCCTGGCTCGCCGTCCTCGTCCTCTCTCTCCTCTCGCTTCCCGCCCCTTCTCTAGCCTCCTGGGCCCTTTCTTCCAGGCCCCTTCGCCCCGCGCGCTGTCGTAAAGGAATTGCTTTCTCTGCTCCCAAATCACTGAACGGCAATGCAGCCACCTGCTCTTTTGCATGTGTGTTACCGGGGTGACCCACCTTGGTTAGCCCCATCATGTACCTCTGGGGGTGGTTTAGCAGTTTACGCCTCAGCGAGAACAGGAACCAAGAAGTTCCCTTCTCACAGGAGTTGTAACTTGACCTCCTTCTCAGAACAGAGATAAGAGGGATGTGGTTTTTACTTATAGGCCTAGAGGCACATCAGACGCTCATTTTACGGATGCCAAAAACTGGAAGCCTCAGAGAGACAGATTTTAGAAGAGGCTTTACATAAGGAGAATCTCCTAGGGTGTCTTAGAACCCGGGGACAAGTAAATGGCACCTGAGTACCAGGTCTGGCAGGAATCTCCTGAGATGTACCAGAGGTGCATCTGTGCACCTAAATCACCCTGGGAAGACTGAGTGTGCAGATGGGGATAATACCTTAGACAAGCAGAGCGTGTTGGTTTACAAAGGACTTTCATTTTTACAGTCTTTTCTCATCTGTAGAACCTGATGGGGTAGGCAGGCTGTATCGGACAATTTCCACTGTAGAGGTGACAGAATGAATGCTCAGGGAAGCACACAGTGACTTCTAATTTCCCACAGCGAGCCAGGGGTGTGTGGGTAGGCTTTTCTTTCTGGACTCCTACTATTATGCTCTTTCTACAGAAGGAAGAGGGTCCGACGGTGGTGGGGAAGCCAGAGAGCAGGAGAAGGCCGGCACCTGCCCTGCCCGAGGAGTTGCTCTGGGACACAAAACGGCCATGAGACCCCTTCTGTTTGCGCGGCTGCACCAGCGTCAGGCCCCTACAAGGAGGCTTCCTGCCCGCTTTTCTAGAGAACTCCTCTCTGAGGCGGGAGACGACCGGAGATGCCCCAGGGTCCAAGGTTTTCCCTTGACACATCACCCTCAGTCCCTCCTCTAGTTTATCATGTTTATGACCACGGCCGGTATCTGGGAGGGCAACACGTGATCCACTGTCATTCCTTCTTCGGTCACCAGCCGCGTCCTCAGAGCACGCTCTGTGCCAGGCCGTGCTAGGCGCCCCGGAACACAAGACTCAGTAGGGCTTAAGTGAGGAGCTCAGTGGAAGGATGTCAAGATGGAAACAAGCAAGTACAGATCGTTTATAGAGGACAACGGGGGGAGGGGTGGCAAAGGAGAACAACCCGTAGCAAACACATCATCAGTTTCCTAAGCTGAGAGGAGGAAGGGGGTAGTATCATGCTTAAGATGGCTGCCATTTCCAAGTCTGGAAGGACATCACCACAAGAAGGGCTGAGGCTTCTCACGGAGGGGCAGTGGGGAGCTGACAAGAAGGAAGCGGGTTCTGGAGTCTGGCATACCTGAGTCCCACCCTGCGGTTCCCTGCACAGGACTGGTCACAGTCCTGCAAGTTTGCCCTGTTGACCGGTGCCCACAAAGGGGCTGCAAATAGTGCCCGTGACACCATGCTCTGGGAGCCTTACCTGCCTGGGCTTTCACGCAGGGACCATCAGGGTTCTAAGCCTAGCACCATACCCAGCGCTGGACCCTGGACAAATGAATTCATTTGCAGCTCCAGGGGCTCATCCACAAAAAGAATTGAGAACAGTACTGCCTTCGAGGGTTATTTTGAGGATTAAGTGATCTAACGAGTATCGAGTCCCGAGTGCAGGCCCTGGCAAGTGGCAAACGTTCGGTGAATGCTAGTCAGCGTCACGCTGTCTACATGGCCTGCCAACACAAGAGCAGAAATCTTCAAGGCAACACCTTCATTTCCTTTTCCCACTGGAGTTTGTGCTTCTCGCGTAAAACTCAGAACACAACAGAACTGTCCCTACGCTGTTTGCCTCCTCCTCGGTGGTGCAGGAGATCAGAATATGCCGTCCCCAAATCTGCCACTTTGACCTAAGGACTGTTTTAAGCTGACAGCAGCTGGGAAGAAGCAGACACAAGAAAAAACTTAACTCACCACAGTTTGCCACCCCTAATCGCCTAAACCCTTTTTCCTTCATCCTATCTCTTCTCTACAAAGTTATTGCTCTTTATGAAGATGCTAGAGAAGCCCCAGTTCCAACCACCCCTCTGAGTGACTCATCACAGATGCTCCCACATGTAGGTGCCATGCACACCTCAATAAACTCTGTTTTTGTCTTAGTGTCACTCTAATTTGCAGGTGTGGGGCCAGAAAACCTAGGGGGACTGAGAAAAGGTGTTTTGTTTTTTTCTTCCCCCTCCACCACAGTTGACCAGTCATCCAAGACAACTCTAGGTCTGAACTATCGTCAGGAGACAGATACTCCCTACACCTGAAGTGATATGGGTCCCAAAGGTCGGTAGCATACGTGTCCAAATCCGGGGCTTCCTTCACCTGTTTGCTTCTACATCTCCTGTGGATTCAACATGAGGCTGTCTAAGGAGGAGTGTTCAGCCGCAGTGGACCCTGGTCTCATGACAGCCGAACAACAGCCATAACAGTGGCCACCATCACCAACACTAATATCACTGTGATCAGCGGGGAGTCCACGGAACTTCCCTGAAGATGACACTGAAGCAAGCTCAGTGTTTGACAAAATAAGGACCGTGACATTTTGAGTTCTCATGGGAGGTCAAATTGAGCGCTTCTTAAGTTTGGCAAGTGGTAAAGTCATCGTTGGGTGAGGAACAGACAATTAGAGTCGGCATTCTCTGGCATACAAAGCAGTGAGCTGTGAAGAGTGAGCGTACTCGACAGAATTGACAAAGAGTCTCAAAAAGGAAAGCGATTTATGATGACTGCAAAACATCAGCAATCCCAACATGGCTTCCAGAAGACAGAGCTCACCCAGGGCCTATGGGCTGAGATTATTCTGTATTTGGTGCAGTGGATCAGAGATCTGAGGTCAAAGAACTACAAATATGTATTGACCCAGGGGCGCCTGGGTGGCTCAACCTGTTAAGCATCCGACTTCGGCTCAGTTCATGATCTCATGGCTCATGAGTTCAAGCCCTGCATCGGGCTCTGTACTAACAGCTCAGAGCCTGGAGCCTGCTTCGGATTCTGTATCTCCCCCCCCCCCCCCCGCCCCTCCCCTGCTCGCACTCTGTCTCTCCCTCTCAAAAATAAGTAAACATTAAAAAAAATTTTTTTTTAATAAAAAAAATATGCATTGACCCAAATTCCATGAGAATAAGCCAATGTCCAACTAGAATACATTCTCCTGGATCACGGGGTTTCCGCCCTTTCCATCTTTGGCTCAGAGAGTGGATTCTCATAAATGTGAGAGGATGATGACAGATATTCCATGTTTTCAAATAAGAAAGATTTCTGAATTACTGTTTTTATATGGAGAGACAGTTGTGTATGTGATATATATGAACATATGTGGATATGGATTTATCTTTATCAATAAAGATAAATTTGTATATATTTTATAGGACCGGGACTGAGCTTGTTGGTTCAGCATGAGCTACTGAGGAACTAGTACTTTTGTGTCTCTGTCTACCATTAATGGTAAGAAGCATAAAAAAAAAATGGTATGAACCATTAGCCACGGACTTCCTCTGAGAATGAGTCCCACATGTATATTCTACATGAAGAGACAGCCAAGCACTTATTTCCAGGATGACTAAGTGTGTATGTGTGCGTGTATAAAAGTTTATTTTATAAGGTCACATAATTCATAGGAAATTATATCTGGGTTAATACTGATTATGTTACACTGAAGAATCATATACTGTCTCAATTATGTATTTCCATTGTCACAACCTTTTTTTTTTTTTCCTGTCAAATTCTATAAGGAGTCATTTAACCTGTATATACGGACAGAATTGTCTGAGGATGTGCTGTCATAGCTCCTGCCCACAGCCAAAAACTGCTGTCCCATGGTCACAATATCTGCCCTGGCTTGAGAGGAAAAGAAAAAGATACAGTCCAGAAATCTTAGAGCCTTCTCAACACATTGCATCTAAATTCATACTTCTTCTGAGTAGTCAAAAGCTCGTGGAAATTCATACTTCTTGAGAATATAATTTGCCTTTTGAGAATCCATATAATATTAAAAGTACTGTTTCACACTTTTTTTTTGGTGTTAGGGGCAATAGGAGGAGTTGAAAAAAGTTGAAGTATTAAAATGTGTGTTTTCTTTTTTTGAATGTAGAGAAGGTAGAAACTGAGTTATACAGATGAGTGAGTTAATGTTTACTCTTGGCAAATTTCCTAAACCTATTATTAAGCATGTGGTTTGAAAGCAGATTTTTTTAAATGCAGTTATCCCTAGGGGCCACTATGGGTTTATAGAAGCATAAAGTCCCAAAATAAAAGTGATACTTTTTTTGATGGTGGTTCAAAATGATTTCCTTTTATGCCAATGTATTTATAAAGATATTGCATTATTCAAGCTCACAGGTGGTGTCCCAGAGAGTGCTTTAGCTGTCCTTGTTCAAGCAACCTTCTCATCTATTTTCTGGTTTCCACATTTTCTCTCTTCAACGGGCTGTGTTTTTCAGCGATGGTTTCTGCTTTTGAGAACCCCAACATCCTATACAAGAGTGATGATATTTTGAAGCTACTACATCAATGGGTTTTTCATTCCCTGTCTCCATATGTCATGCATAGAACGACCATTCTGTCATGACAGTTCAGGGGAAAAAGGGGGAGAGTGAGTGACACTTCAGAGGGCACAGTGTGGGGGAAGGGTCTATCAAACAGCAAGAGGAAGTAGAATGCCTGTTCATTTGGTCTTCATGGATGATAGGAAGGGGAAGAAAGACAGAGGAAGGGCAGAAGGTTCAGACTTAGACGTCAATGCTTTAATGGTAGAAAAACACACATGAGAATAGGAAACACTGAGATCCTTCTGGGTCTGGGATATAGTCATGTCAGCATGGAGAAGGAACCACACCACAGAACTGGTAAATAAATAAAGGATGGCACTCCACATTTCTCACGGACTACCCAAACATGCACTGCAACTAGAAGTTTCCATGTGCCATGTAGAGGGACACAAAGACCTGCGTTAAGGATGAAGACAGACTTTACGACTGGGTCCACAGTCTTCTGTGAGAGATGACAGGATGGTGGACAAATGACCACACAGACACCACGTGGCCCTCAGATCTTGTCTCTCCTCCCCCACCACAAGTCATATGTGCCTTGTCCCCCTCACATCAAGATGATGTGCTTTCAAGATGGCAAGGAGCAAGAGGTGGAACGTGATATAAAAAAAAAGACTGAGCAGCTGCCTAAAACAGCCTAAGCCAGAAGAAATAGCAATGTCATAAAACACCAAGCTTAGTCAGTTTTCCTTTATAAGATTATTTTTAAAGGATAAAACTATGATTCTCCCATGTGAAAGATTTTATTAACTCAAGTTATGAGGAAACTGGTAAGATTTTACAGCTGATTTAAAAGAGAATTCACACACACAAGTACAGGCCATCAGGAAGACTGATGAATATGAATACCGAATGAAACAAATGCCAAAAATTGGTCAACATCTACAGGGCAATAGGTAAGTGCCTCTCCACCAGACACAACTTGCAAAAAACATAAACATTGTCATCGGTGTTCTACAGTTTGCCAGAGTTGTAAAGTAGCTCAAGGTCAACGAAAGGCAGATGTAACCCAGAAGAGTTTACTAAATAGGATACTTATCTTTTTTGCCCTTTTCAAAGACTTTCACAATTTTTCCCGGTATCTGCTACCAAGGAGCGGGGACTCTTGTGAAAGTTCAAATCAGTTCTAGAAATGGAAGTTATATGTTCTTTGCATATTTTGGAAGTAATGTGTACATTTTGCAACTCTGTGAAGTCACCTTCCAGGGACACTACGACCACCTGCCAGTAATGGCCCTCTGATTTATCCCTCATCAATGCTCTGTAGAAGAAAAGGTGACAAACTGAGCCAAAGACTCTAAGAACCTGCAGTGTTCGTGTGCAGGGAACGCTAAGCCAAAGTTGCCAGGGTCTGAACGTTGATAAAATGAGAAAAACCCTCCTCCCCAACTTGAGTGCCAGCCTCATTCACATGAAAAGATGCAAAGCCATGTTCTCCAGGCCTGCATCATTTTTGAGAACTGTCCTTGAGATTTTATTTGGAGTCCCTCTCCCCAGGATGCTTACTAAAGATCTGTGGCTCGGTCCAAAGGGCTATCTGAGTGATGGGAAATGATCATTAAGTCCATATTTTAATTCTTTGACAATCTTAAAAGCCTTAAAAGACATCCTTAAAAGGATGGATACTATCCTTCCATCCATCCATCCAGTTGCTCATACCAGGCCAGGCACTGAGCCAGGCTTATTGCAAATCAGTAGACGTTTCCTAAATCCTGTCAACTGATGCCTTTCCAGGGTGTTCTGACTCCTGTTCCAGGAAAATAGCATGACATCTCGGGGAAGCAATAAAGCGCAAGAGTCAAAGAAGTCCCACCTTAACAGCTTTCTCTCTCTCTTTCTCTCTCTCTCGCTTCAAGCAAATTATTATCATCTGTGAAATATGAGGACATAACTCTCATCATCTCATAACCTGCTAATGTCCATCATGCAGCTAGACGTCAGGTTCAGGCCGACTGCTGCTAACACCTACTCTTTCTCCCACTTAGGCTCTATTTTACTTCCACATCAGTCATTCATGCAGATTTTACATTTCAGCTCTTTCTCACTCATTTGCTAGCATAACACCATCCTTCATCTTATTACATATCCTTTATCTCATTAACTAATATAATGTCATAACCCTGTTAACTTATTTGTAACCTATTAACATGACTGCAGTTGGACTAAAATTCTCTCATTTTTCTCTCCTATCACTATAGTCTTGTCGTGAATGATTTAATCTGTTCCTTAGTTTTTGTCCCTTTCTTCTCAATCCTCATAGCCTACTGGATTTTTCCAGTTTGTGATTCATAACTGGGAATACCAATGTTATCAAACCCAAACTTTTCAGCCTCCCCCACAATCTGCACCTCTTGTTCTAAGCATCATCTCTGTGACTGGTACAGCATCCCAACTTCCCCGCTTATTCATAACCTGGACCCTTTCCAGCTTTCCACTGTTCCACAAACATTGTTTTTTGTCAGGCCAGTACTCAGGGCTAGAGATATAAAGCAGAGGGGCACCTGGGTAGCCCAGTTGGTTAAGCATCTGATTCTTGATTTCGGCTCAGGTCATGATCTCATAGTTTGGGGGATCGAGCCTCGTGTCGTGCTTTGCGCTGACCGTGCACAGCCTGCTTGGGATTCTCTGTCTCCGCCCCCCCAAATAAACAAACATTTATAAGAGAAAGATATAAAGGATATAGAATGCCCTCCAGAAGTTGAAAGCCAGTGTATAGGAATTAAAAAGAGAGACAGATATTTAATTCAACATATGGAGTAAATCTCTTAAAAAATGTTTATTTCAAAAGTTGAATAGGCTATTCTAGGAAATGGTGAGTTATCTTTTCCTGTACTGGTTAAGCCAAAGCTAAAAGACGATCCTATTGGGGTGGGAGAGGATGGATAAAACAGCTTCTAAGCATTGATGTTTCCAGTTACCTCTTTGGACAACGAAGACCCAACTCCAGGTTGGAGTAACCCTGCAGCGACCTCTTCCTCCCTTGCCATCTAAAGGGAGGGACCCTGAGCAGAGGGAGATAGTGACTGGAGAAGGCTGATGAAAGAAGACATCATTCATTCTGGTGACATTTACTTACTGATTTCTACAGGACTAAAAGAGCCCAGAGGCTCCTGAGTGGCTCAGTCCATTAAGCTTCAGACTCTTGATTTTGGCCCAGGTTGTGATCCCAGGGTCATGGGATCAAGCCCTGTGTCGGGCTCTGCACTGGGCATGGAGCCTGCTTAGGATTCTTTCTCTCTTTCTCCCTCTGCCCCTCTCCCCCACTCATGCGCGCGCGCTCTCTCTCTCTCTCTCTCCTTCAAATAAAATAAACAAAAAATAAAATAAAATAGCCCAAATGACATTTCTATTTGAGAGCACAGGATTTAAATTTGTATTCTTTACCATTAAACAGATATCAATTCAGTGCCAGTGATGCGACCTGTTTAGTACAGACTAAATCGGAGACTGTTCGCAAGGACATAGCGCAAAGCACTACGTAAGCGATGAATAGGAGTTCCCCTTGGCCATCAGTGCTGTGTTCTCACTTAGGTCACTCGGACGTCTCGTTGCTTAATTTGAACATTAGCAAAATCGCAGTCCCTGTCATGCTCCTTCAGATTCAAACTAAAAGCTCATTTGATCTTCAGTGCATTATGTTTGTAGCGTAATAGATTTCTATAACACCACTCCCGGGTATTCTGTATCTGCAGTTGACAGCTTCCCCTCAGCAGTGAGGAGGTATTTGTGTGTGTTCTCCTGTGTGTTCTAGATATAATATTTCTGCCCTGAGGACAAGGATTATCTTCAGATTTGCTTTAAGTCTAGCACAGAATCCAAATACATTAAAGGCTTATAAAGATGTTCATAAAAATGACAAAGAGGGGACTTTCCTTTGGGCGAGACTTGTCATTTTCTAGTTTAACTCTAGCTATAGATGAAGAATGCGGCATTCAATCAGTTTTCGGTCCAGGCTGTAGTGAAGGAAAGAAAAAAAAGACACATAAAGACATAAATGTCTGACGAGTTGTACGTGAAGAACTCTTACCTGGAAAGGAAGATGATAACGCCAATGATGAATTCACTGAGGAAATGCATTAGATACATCAGATTGTCATCTTTCGTCTCAAATTATGCAAAAGGGATAGGGGCCCACTCCTGACCATAGTGTGTCAACCAGGAGGGTGTTTTACAGGTTCTCAGATATGCTAGTAATGATTGCGACTGTTTTCTCAGCAGGCTGTAACCACTGATTATTCAAAAAACAAAAAAAATGAAGATGCCCGGCTTAATGATTAATTTATCATATGATCTCCAGCATCACTCCTGCCACTGTTTCGTGATATACACTCCAGTCTTTAGAACCTTTGTGTCTGGCTACCTCCTCGAGTGTCACTAAGGTCACTGATAATGACAGCACACGACATCCGACTCTTGGGTGTCCTTCAAAGGAAGGAAGCCTGAGCCACCAGTGATACAACCTGGAAGGTGTTACGGAAGTGCCACCACAGGAAAAGGGGCTATAAACCCAGGACCAAATGAAGCAAGTGAGAGAGTCCCATGGGTTCTGATGGCTCAGAAGCCCACCTCTAAGTAGGAGACACATGAAACACTGGTGGGTGGCCACTCAAGTTTCTCTGCCGCTTCAGCCCTCCTGGCCATCTCACTGGCTGGTAGCTTGACCTCAGGCCATGAAGGTGGAATAACGCCTCTTATGCCTCTTCTCGTCTTCTCTCTCTGTGCTCTTTCCTTCCATTTGGTATCCCTCAACCAGGACCAGATACGTAATTTAGGGGGTCCAATGCAGAATGAAAACACAGTGTCCTTTGTTTAAAAATTATTAAGTATTGGGGCGCCCGGGTGGCTCAGTCGGTTGAGCGTCCGACTTCAGCTCAGGTCATGATCTCCCGGTTCGTGAGTTCGAGCCCCGCGTCGGGCTCTGTGCTGACCGCTCAGAGCCTGAAGCCTGCTTCGGATTCTGTGTTTCCTTCTCTCTCTGTGCCTCCCCTGCTCGTGCTCTGTCTCTGTCTCTCAAAAATACGTCAAAAAAAAATTTTTTTTAAGTAAAAATTATTAAGTATTTCGAAATGGACGTAGTAAAGGATTAAAGCAAGATGGGGTCTCTTAAGTGTGGGGGCCTGTGCAAATGTATTGGTCACATGTCCATGAAGCCATCCTTCCCCCACCTCCCACTCCCTACCAGTCTCTTCAGTTTCTTCACGCTGCCCTGAGCTTCCTTAAGCAGCCTTACCCTGGCTGCTCCAGAGAAACCGTCTTCCCTTCAGTGCCCCATAGAGCCCCTTTTCATTTATTTCCTTCCTGTGGAGCCCTGGTCTCCAGCCCTACTCAGCTGAATTTATTTGTGATAAGGCACTATCACACTTAACAATGGAATAATGAGCACTAAGGAGTTTGCCCTATAACTCAGTGCAGAGTTTCCGGCAGAAGAATCTTAGGTCCTGGGACAAGTTTCCAGAGGAAGGTATTTAGGTCTTTTTCAGTCACCCAGCAGACACGTTGTGCTAGGTTCTGGGAATGCAAGGGTGAGTGAGATCTTTTTCCAGCCTTTGAAGAACGGACTACCACTGTGGGTAGCAGACGCAGATCACAGAGTGGTGACACCGGTCAACCAAAGACAATGGTAGGCAGCAGTTTAGTGATACTGGAGACTAAAGGACAGGTGGTAAGAAGCACTACATCACAAAGAGTGCTTTGCTTGTGTTATTTTTGACCTTTATAATAGGTAAAAATCGAGCAGTTACAAGGCAGATACGTGCAGGAACATAATTGATTTTATTTCTAAAATTGACTCACTGCCGTAAGTCTCACATTCGACCTGGAGCAGAGACTTTGTTCCATAATATTCAATGTACCTGAAGGGGATCAGAATACCCCAAAATATCCCACTTTGGCATAGTGACTATTTTGAGCTGAAGGCAATTTAGAAACAGCAGGTGCAGGAAGGACTCTCTGGCCCCACCTCACCTGGCTAAAATCCAAGTCTAAATTTCCAGCAAAAAAGGTACCCTTGCTGTACCAGGAAGAGAACATTCTTGTGACTGGAGATGGGGAGTCCATGCCAAGATACGTCCGTACAAATAAACCTAACTAAAATAACCCTGATTTTCCATTAGTTATCCTCAGATACTTCCTAGTCACTTGCTCACAATTTACCACCCCCAGAATCCCAAAACTTCTTTCCTTTGTTTTGTCCCATCTCCACCACTTTACTGTTCTTTGTTAAGATGATATGTAAGCTCCAGGACCTATTTCTTTTTTTTTTTTTTAATTTTTTTTTCAACGTTTATTTATTTTTGGGACAGAGAGAGACAGAGCATGAACGGGGGAGGGGCAGAGAGAGAGAGAGGGAGACACAGAATCGGAAACAGGCTCCAGGCTCTGAGCCATCAGCCCAGAGCCTGACACGGGGCTCGAACCCACGGACCGTGAGATCGTGACCTGGCTGAAGTCGGACGCTGAACCGACTGCGCCACCCAGGCGCCCCTCCAGGACCTATTTCTTTCTCTGGGTCTTTGTTTGTCTTCTGGGAAGGCTCCTATGGCAGGTAAAATTTGCATGAACTGTTGGTGTCTTTTGTCAGTCTGATTTGTCTTTTGTTGGTGTTTTTTGTTAGTCTAATTTGCAAGAAGAGCTAAAAACCTAAGAGGGTGGAGGAAGAGTCTTTCCTTTTCCACATTGCTCAGCTCAACATAAGGTTTTTTCATCCAAAGTCACATATTTTATCTCCGTCACTGTCCAGCTCAGACATAATCCTCTTAAGAGTAAATACCTGGTTACTGAGAGATTCTTCTCCACATCCCTCTTCGCCGACTCTTTTCCAATTTTTAGGGGGAGGGACAGGAATCATATGTTGTCCTGTATTAAGGAAGGTGACTCTCCTGTCCCCTACGCACTGCAGACTCACCTGCCTCCTCTCCAGGTTTAAACCTCTTTACTGGTGGCTTTTGCTGCTGTGCAACGTGACGGTCCTTGTCACAGGGTGCCAAGATCTATGAAGGTATTGGGGTCTGACGCCCTGGGCATTATCAGACTCTAGCAGCCGACACTTTTGGTGACTTCACACTCTTCTACCTCGGAACCTGGGTACTGCTCTCTGACTTTGCCCAAGTGTGCAGAGCTCCGTAAGGCTGTTATGAGGTTCACTCTCCTCGCCCTTCCCTCAGTCACCCAGTCATGCAGGTAGAACATCAGTCCCACTACCTGCTTGTCTGGAAGGACTGCATTCTCTCTAGGTATCCCTAGGAAAACAAAGTTCTAGAACATTCTCCCGTTCCCTCACAACTGCCTGCATTCCCTTACCCCCACTACCACCCCAGATTCTGACCCTGATGCAAGAAGCCAGAGGATTCTCCTCTTTCCTGGCCTTCTCCCCATTATCCCCCGACCCAACCTCATCAGGGCTTTTCTTCTACTGTGAGGAGGGAACTTCCTCCTATCCCACATTTTCCCCAGATCTATGATCTACTTTGTAGTAAACCCTCTAAGTTTAGTTCTTGACAAGTAGAAAGCAAACTGTGGGATTTCTCAGGAAACTCTGTCTCTTGAAAGCCTGATTTCCAAGACTCTTGTCTTCTAGCCAAGTTTAGCATCTAAATTCAATGCTGAGCAAAGTTTTTATTTGTTATTTATTTTTTACTTCAACTGTTTATGTTTTCTTCTTCCCTGGGGTTGGGTCTTCATAATATAAGGGCTACTGAGGAAAAAGTCTGAACCACTGGGGAGGAAAAGTAAATCTACTTACGATGCCACTATGTAAAGGAGCTAGAACTTTATCCTATAAATATTAGATGCCACTGAGAGAAAAGAAACAAACCAGGTGACCCTCTGATTCTTCCAGATTTTTGCATGGAAGCAATTTCCAAACCACAGGAAGGGGGAATTCAGGCAGTGGTCTCTCTGAATAGAGGAGACAGATGTAGGAGATTGGGAAGACTGAGGTATCTGTCAAAGCTCCAGAGAAAAAGAGGTTCAACTAGAGCTTCAAGGACGCCCTTAAGCCTGAATACTAACACCCCTTGTCTGAATACTAATCTATGCAGGGTAGGTTGGATTGCTATTAGAACAGCTGCTTGAATACTATAAGCTGAACAATTTCCTGAGCTAATAAAGATCTGGGAGAAAGTTCTTACCAGCTGGGGTGAAGGGGCCTCACTGAATACCCAGTGCATTCAGTAGAGACCACAGAACGGTCATGTCTTAGGAGTGAGACTAAATTATCTCTAGATTAAAAACTACTTTATATCCTTTCTAATAAAGCTCAAAGATAGTGTCTCAAATCAAATTGATGATAAGTAACTTAATTTTCTACTAAATAATATTCAACATTCTTTAAAGGAAGACAACAAAATCTAAACACTCAGCAGCACAACACTCATAACCTGTAGCATTCAATGAAAAGTCATTAGATAGGCAAAACAAAGCAACAAAACCTAAAACCAGGAGGAAAATCAGTCACTGGAAAGAGTCCTCACAGATAATGAAATTAGCATATAAGAATTTTAAAACAATGGTTTAAATATGTTCATATATTTAAAGGAAAATATGAATGCAATGAGGGTGTCAATAATTACACTAAATATTAAGAGTCTCTATTTTGCATCTGGATTCTACAGAGATTGCCGGACTGGATGCAAAGCAAGACCCACTACAAGCTGCTATAGGAAATACCAGTATTTCTTGTCTATATCCTTGTCTATATCCTCTTGGTATATCCTATACCAGTATATCCTTGTCTATAGAGACAAGGATAGATTAAAAGCAAAAGGATGGAAAAAAATTATACTATGTCAATGCTAATCACCATAAAACTAGAGTAACTGTATTAACGTCAGACAAATAGACTTCAGGAAAAGTAATATTATCAGGGGTCAAGAAGGTCATTTTATAACAATGATAGGGTTTATCATCAAAAGGGCATTAATAATCCTAAAACTACATACTTTTACAACACAGCTTCCAAATATGTGAAAGAATAACTGATGGACTGAGAATTGAAACATTCAAATCCACAGTTGAAGATTTCAATACTTCTCTTTCAGCACTTGACAGAAAAAGTCAATAGAAAACATATAGTTCGGGGTGCCTGGGTGGCTCAGTCGGTTAAGCGGCAGACTTGGGCTCAGGTCATGATCTCGCGGTCCGTGAGTTCGAGCCCTGAGTCGGGCTCTGTGCTGACAGCTCAGAGCCTGGAGCCTGTTTCAGATTCTGTATCTCCCTCCCTCTGACCCTCCCCTGTTCATGCTTTGCCTCTCTCTGTCTCAAAAATAAATAAACGTTAAAAAAAAAAATTAAGGGGCGCCTGGGTGGCTCAGTCGGTTAAGCATCAGACTTCAGCTCAGGTCACGATCTCGCGGTCCGTGGGTTCGAGCCCCGCGTCGGGCTCTGGGCTGACGGCTCAGAGCCTGGAGCCTGTTTCAGATTCTGTGTCTCCCTCTCTCTGACCCTCCCCCGTTCATGCTCTGTCTCTCTCTGTCTCAGAATTAAATAAACGTTAAAAAAAATTAATAAAAAAAAATTTAAAAAAAAAGAAAACATTAAAGTTCTAGAAACCTTAACAGTGCCATAATCCAACTTGACCTAATAGAACGTTACATTGAATAACAGCAGAATTCATAGTTTTTTCAAGTGCACAAGGAACATTAGCCAATATAGAGCATATGCTAGGCCATAAAACAAATCTCAATACCTTTAAAAGGTTTTAAATTATATAGACTATGTCCTTTGCTCAAAATGGAATTAAAATAAAAGGCAATATAAAATGATATCTGGAAAATACTCCAAATATTTGGAAATGAAACACACTTTTGAATAACTCATGGGTCAAAAGAAAGAACATAGTACAGGCAATCCTTGCATTGCACAGGTTCTCATATGCACAGATTTCAGCTACCATAAATAATACTGGTCCCTCATCAACATGGTTCCCATTTCAGTTACCACATTTCGGTTATCATAGTTTATTAACTGTAAGTAATTCAATAAACTTCATTGTTAGATTATCAGTCCATGAATCACTATGCAAATGATCAGTGGCCAATCACATCACTTCTTCCAAAATTCTTTGGTGATTTATTGCTGTGCCTCTATTACTCAGTGCACACACATAGAGTAATGCTGTTTCCTTCTTGGTCCCCCCTGATAAATCACATGACATTTTACAAAAATGGATGACCCAAAGAAGGAACCGGCCAACAGAGATGAAAGTACATCAAACAAACAAAACGTGGTCATGTTGGAAGCATAATTTGAATCAAATGCAAATGGGATTAGAGAAGAAATCGCTAATGTGGGAATCTTAATATTGCAGCTTTTTGAGAGATTCTAGATTTATAGCCCGAGGAATGTAGTGAAAGTGACATAAATGAGGAATGTACTTACAATGGAAAAGATAAAGATGCCCCAGAGGAAGGGATCCTGGCAAAAAATGTTACATTAAAGGACTCTTGGATATTTCATACCATTGAAGGTGCAAAATATCAAATGTTGGAAGCTGAATCAAAGTTATAAAGTTCTGAGAATGACAATTCACAGAGGCATAGAAAAAGTGATCACTCCTCGTCATAAATTATACAATGACACGGCAGCAAACACCGTTCAAACTCTTTTGATTTGCTTTTTCTGTCAATCGTAGCAATATATAAATACAAAATTCATTATTTCACCTCAGGGGGACAGTTCAGTGGCATTAGGTACATTCTCATTGTTGTACAACCATCGCCAACCATCCATCTCCAGAACTTTTTCATTTCCCAAACTGAAAGTCTGTATCCACTTCCTAAGTTTTTTTATAAAGAAGGAAAACACTTTAATCCTCAAAGCATTTCACTATAAACAGTTTAATGCTTCCAAGGGTTTAAATTACAGTGTACTCAATAAATATTAGTTTCATTATTTTTTTTTCATTTTCCTACACAGTTGTAGCAGAGTTTCTAATGCCATGACAAAAAAAATCTTAAAGGTCACAGAATAGTTGGAATTTTTCCATTGATTATTAAGATCACTTTGCAGGATTTCAGTTTGCATGGTCATTTTTATGGTCCTTCACTATTGTGTATACACTGTGTATCAAAATTTGCGAGGTAAAGTCAAAGTGGTCTCTAACAGGAAAGTTGTAGTTTTATTTGCTTACATTAGAAAATAAGAAAATTCTTTCAATATATGCATGTATCTAACCATCACATCGTACACCTTAAATTTGCAATGTTATATATCAATATCTTAAGAAAGCTTGGGAGTAGAAAATAAGAAAATTCTCAAGTTCAGTTCTCTAAATTTTTACCTTGTGAGCTAGAAAACAAAGAGTAAATTGAATCCAAAGTAATTATAAGGGAATCATAAAGAGCAGAAATTAACACAATAGAAAATGCAGAAGCAACATAGTAAAATCAATGAAATCAAATAACCCACAATTATTATTATTATTATTATTATTTTGTATTTATCTAAAAGAAATGAAAATGTATGTCCACACAACACTGGAATACTAATATTCATATAAGCTTCATTCATAATAGCCCCAAACTGAAAGCAACACAAATGTTTATCAAGAGGTGAGTGGATAAATTGTGGTATATCCATTCAATGGAGTATTAATCTGCAGTAAAAAGCAATGAACTACTCATTTAAGTAGCAACATGGATCTTAACATTTTGAAAGCATCATGCTATGTAAACGACATGAAGAGGTACACACTGTATAATTCTATTTATATGGAAATCGAGAATAGGCAAATCTGATTTACACGGACTGAAAGTAGATCAATGGCTGCCTGGTTCTTGGGGTGAGGTGGAGAGACTGAGTACAAGAGAGCATAGAAAACTTCTCAGGGTGATACAAATGGTCTATATCTTGATATGGTCGTTACTTGGAAGTTTTCTTTTTTTTACCAAAATTCATTGAGTTCAACATGTGTGAATTTTATTGCAAATAAAATGAATAATCATGAGGAATATTAAACTGTAAGCTTGAAGGACATATTCATGTAATCTTGGGTTCTTATGAACCAAGTATGTTGATGGTGGTATAGGGGAGGTAGACACTTGGACAATGATGCATGTTTGTGTTTATATTTGCATGTGTGTGTGTGTTGATGGCGGTGGAAGATGGGTGGCCATTTGCCTGCCTCCCACCATTCTGCTCCAAAGGAAGCACCCCCTTCTTCACTTTCACTTCCTCTGCTAAGTCTTATTTTCCAACATCACGTACATATTCGTACATATTTACATATTTACAACACAGAAATTCAGTCAACAATAAGAAGAATGTAGCCTTCTGTGTTCTCTCCATTAAATACCACTACCCATATAGAGCTGCAGGAAAGCACATTTCTCCCCCGTGCATAATTTACAGCCCAATGCTTTGCTACAAAGTGAGAATTTCTCTCTCCAAGTTCCCAAATGACAAGCTATCCTATTCCTTTTTTTTTTTTTTTTCCAGGAACCAGGTCTTTCAGGCATATCGATGGGTAATAACTGCTTCCTCCCCACCCCTCCCCTAACACATACATACACACACACTCAATGCTGTACTTCCTGGGGGAATTCAGACCCGGTCTGAACTAGTTATGTCTGGCAGTTCCTCTGCAGCCTGCAGCCTGAGAGAACACAGGGCTGCCACCAGCAGCCAGAAGCCAGAATGGAGAGCGGAAGGACCTCAAAAACTGTCCCAGATGGTGCCCAGACAGTTTCCTATTTTGAAAGACAGCCCTGTTTTCTCTGAGTATTGGCCCCATGGCAAAAGATCGCAGACTTTACTGCATTTCATTGATCATCTCTCTTGAGCCTAAACCTCTTGCTCAGCAAACCAATGCCAAGGAGCAGGCTAGGCAGAATCTCTCTGGCAGTTTCCCTGCCAAAGACAGCAGCCAGGGCCGGGCTTCTCCAAGTAGAAGTTGGTTCATGCCCTGTGTTGCTGCAGACATATGCAGGCAGTAGAAGCTATCCTGGGCTCTGCCTCACCAGCAGCCTTTCTGGTTTGCTTCTGCTCATTCTTCCGTGTAGAACTATTTGTAAAACCCAGAAGCTACCTACCTCTGCTTCTTAAACATCTTCTTCACAAGCTACTTCTTTTAAGTGGTTGTATGTGATATTCCAAGTTTTGGAATCACGTGGGCCTCTTGCCAGATGTTACAAACCACTGAGCTTGGCAGAAATCACAGAACGTCTTGTTTTTTTTTAAACTGTCACTTATATAGAGATTGAGTACTAGACTAATATTGACTATATCTACTCCTTTGATCCATAACATGTTATCATTCAAATATCATATCATGCCTAATCCTAAATATTCAATAATGGTTCCCCAAACCAAACAAGCTGGCATGAATTGAGTTGTTTGGTTTTTTTTTTTTTCCCCATGTTTCAGAATTTGGGCTAGCATTGTGTCCTATGAGAAACACTAGTCTCCCCGTCTGAGGCTGAGTCAAGGGTGGAGAGCGTGCCTATCACACAGCCAGATGAACAATACAGAGATCTGGACTGATCTGATCTGATCTGGCTTCTACGCCAGCCTATGGCTTTCAGCTGGGGATCTGAATTTGACTTCTGAGACCTCTGACTCACTAATCAAAACTGAGTCCATTTAATCATTTCCAACTCCCTCTCCCTCTCAGTCTTCTTGAGACCGGTTATAGAGAGGCAGACAAATGAACTGTTCGTTCTTAGACCCATACATTCGGTCTGAAAACTCAAAGATATAAAATTTAATCTGAAACCCAAGTTCATTTTCTCTCATTGCAGCAGAATTTAGTTTGCGCCTAGAAATGCTGGCCCGAAGATGTTGATCATGTTCTGAACTGAACCAAAAGTCAGAAATAAAATTTAAATCTATCCATCAATAAAAAAGGTATCATGCACTGTTTTGCTTACTTATACTGTTGGGTAAGCCTTTGGCTAGGAAAACATGTAAGGTATTTCATTTGTCAGACCGTATATTGGATAAAAATCTAATCTTGCCTGTTCTGAAAACATTTACGTCTTCTAAAAATCCCTTGTATTGCCTAAAATAAAGTTTTATTTTTTAGATACACCAAGCATAAAATTACTTAATCTTCAGGAGGCATCTGATATGAAACCTTAGCTTTGAAATGATAAATTCTGTATCATTTTATGAGCTAATTAAATAGGTCCAATCTCTCATAAACATATACTCCCATGAAGACTGGAGAAAGAACTTTTAAAGCTACGTAAAATAAGAATAAGTAAATACGTTCACTTCATAAAGCAGGAAAAAACGTCTCCTCTTGGCACAGTGCATTAGTTGCCTTACAGAAGAGGAAGGCAAGTGATTTTCCCTGCCTAGGAAAATTATCAAACTAAATGTTAATGGTATTGCAGGTGGCAGCAGCTGTGAACATAAAAGGGCTGTTGTCGGCTACTTTTTCCCCAGTGATGTTCAGCATTTCCTTAAAAATAAGATGTGCATCGATATCACCACTACCTTCAACATTACCCTGACGGTGAGCTGGGATCTAGTCCTGGAGTAACCGATGGGTTATTAGGAGTGGAGGGAGAGGGGAAGGGAACCCCACTCTAATCCCCATCTTTGGGAGCATTGATAACTGGTAGATCTTTCAGACTTCCTCGAAGTTTGAAACAGGGGTACTGGCAGCAAGAATAAAATGAACAAATAACTAGCCCAGAACTAAGAGAAGTTGCTGTGTGCCAACTCCCCGCTGAAGTGACAAAGAGATTGATAAGGCAAAACTTCTTAATTAACCAAATGCTAATGTTGACCCGTATAAATATGTGTTTGAGTACATCGGACATCCATTATTAAAATGGCTCTAGGCCATGTCAAATTTCCTAGCTAGGACTTGTCACATAATGTTCTTGAAACATTTACAAATATCCAAGAGTTTACAGCCAGTTGCTAGGTAGATACGATTTACCTTTCCAATGGTTTTCACAATTTTCATGGGATTGGATTGTCATCTACATCACAGAAGGAAATCCATGTAATAGCGTCCTGATTTCTAGCATAAAACAAGAAATGGGCCGGCTAAAGTCTCTGGAGAGAATGGTTGAACGTCACAACCAGAGCCATAATATTAAGAATGCGGCTGACTTGAGGGGCACCTGGATGGTTCAGTTGGTTAAGCATCCAACTTCGGCTCAGGTCATAATCTCACAGTTTGTAGATTCAAGCCCTGTGTCGGGCTCTGTGCTGACAACTCAGAGTCTGGAGTCTGCTCTCGATTCTCTCTCTCTCTCAAAAATAAATAAACAGTAAAAAAAAAAAAAAAAAAAAAAAAAAAAGGAGAAGGCAGACTTGAGTTATATAATAAATGAAGGACCCCTCAGTATTGATAGCTTGTTATAGGGTCACTATCACATTCCAAACCAAATCCTGTTTAAAACATGCATGGTTAACTTTTGCTGCTATGGTGCTATGATGCGCTGTTTTTCCGGAAACGAAAACAGTTAGCCTGCTTTCTGTACGAGTGTTCTCATGGTGCCAGGGTAAAGGAAACGTAGGCAGGGCACTGGTACGTGTCCAGAAATGAAGAGAAGTTGCTAGAAAATGGCCAAGGCAGTCCACCAAGACCTCAGGCATATTTTAACTCATTAATAGGTACCATTTGATGGTAGAAAAGGCAGCCTCCGCCAACTCTCGAAGTGAAACAGCTTCAGCCCACTCCTTTGACTAATGCCACTGCTGTTTGGTACAAGGCAATAGCAACAGAACTTAGAAAAGAAATCCCACGTTACCAGCCTTCAGCCCCCAGGGTGATCTAGACAGGGAAACAGGGTGGGAGGGGTGGCAATGGGGTAGAAGTTCCTCTTAAACCCAAACTTCCCAGAAACTTTTGGCCTGAAGTTGTAATAGTATTGGTAAATTTTTAATGAATTTACTCAATGTTTTACAAACACTGCTCTTAAGAGCTTTGTCTCACCAGAAGCAGAAGTGTCCAGTATTGTGGGATAACAAGGCCCCCCGGGTATTTCCAACCAGTGGTGAGAAGCACTCTAATCATCTAGCAAAGGAAATATCATTCTCGTGCATTACCCAAGAATTGTTGCTTAGCCCAAACAGGCTGAAGCAGGGTAGAGAATCTTTATAACAGATAACTCTTCTTTTTCTTTTTAATGTTTTCATTTTATTTTTGAGAGAGACAGAGCGTGAGCGGGGGAGGCACAGAGAGAGAGAGGGAGACACAGAATCCGAAGGCGGCTCCAGGCTCCGAGCTGTCAGCACGGAGCCCGACGTGGGGCTTGAGCTCCCGAACCGTGACATCATGACCTGAGCCGAAGCCAGCCACTCAATCAACCGAGCCACCCAGGCGCCCCAGGGTAGAGAATCTCTAGAGAGTAATGTGGATGGAGACTGGCCCCCAGACGGACCCCACAAGTCAGCACTTACCTTGGAGAACTCACCACTTCCCCAAATCTGGTTCACAGTCTTGGGGGGCAGAAATGATTTTGTAAGTGTCCCAGGGTTGGCCAGACTTGAGATGCTGACTCATTTCATTTTTTTTTTTTAACATTTATTTATTTTTGAGACAGAGAGAGACAGAGCATGAATGGGGGAGGGGCAGAGAGAGAGGGAGACACAGAATCGGAAGCAGGCTCCAGGCTCTGAGCCATCAGCCCAGAGCCTGACGAGGGGCTCGAACTCACGACCACGAGATCGTGACCTGAGCTGAAGTCGGACGCTCAACCGACTGAGCCACCCAGGCGCCCCGATGCTGACTCATTTAAACAAAGCCTGGAAGACATGATGTACAAAGCTAGAATGATAATTTAGAGTGTGGTATTCGTGGTGGCCTGAGTAGCCCAAGCTATACTATCACCAAACTGTTTGGCGGGCACGGGCAACAACCAAGGTAACGGGAGCACAGTAGCATTGGGCTCTGCAGTCTGTTTTACCCACCTGCATACCAGAGATACACCCGCCAGACAGACCAAATACATAGTCACGGAGAGAGTACCTTCTTCTGGGACACACGCCTTTGCGAGTCTACTTTTTCTCGGGGTCCATGCTGGTTAATGCCTTTCCTCCTTGACATTTCTTTTTTCTACTTTCCCTTAAGTTTATCAATAGGCACTCAACAGAGTTACTTTCTATGGCTGTGCTGGTCTGACGTGCTGATTTCTTTCTTTCTTCTTCTTTTTTTGTAATGTTTATTTTTGAGAGAGAGCATGAAAGACCATGTGCACGTGTGCTGGGGAAGGGGCAGACACAGAGGGGACAGAGGACCTGAAGCGGGCTCTGTGCTGACAGCAGAAAGCCTGATGCGGGGCTCAAACCCACGAACCATGAGATCATGACCCGAGCCGAAGCTGGATGCCTAACTGACTGAGCCCCTCAGGCACCTCTAGTGTGCCCATTCCTTCATTTAAGCCATACAGGGCGCTCTCCTTTCAAGTTGTTAGGGGCACCTACTGAAGTGCCATCCACATTGTGAAAGGAAGTATGTGAAGATATTTGATGAAAACCTTAAAGCAGAAAGCTCTCCTTGAGAGCTGGTAGCTCATGGAAGGAGGCAGTGTCTGAGAATTAAAATAGGAAAGGTGTTGCCAAGATGGCTGTGCATTTGGGGGTCTTTATCCTTAAGGGGATATTGGTTATAGGATCACTAAGGTGTGACAATCAAAGGAGGAAGAAGGAAGGGAAACGATATAAATCAATGCCTGCAGTCTGAAGGCGGGGCAACGATACGGCGGCTCTTAATTTGACAGCTTCTGACTCAGGCGTCCTCTGTCACCGAACACCTATCACGTTCAAGGTGCGGAGCTCTGTGCTATGAGGCTTTCAAGAGAAACAGGGACAACCTGTTACAAACGATTAATGAACTTTGCTCTTTCTGCCTTCTCAGTAGGTCAGTTTTTGTCTCCATTGGCCTGGAATATCCAGAGAGGAGGAAGGCAGTTGGGGAGGGGCAGGAGATTAGGGAGTTCAGTAGGGAAGGAATCCAAAGAGAGCTGAGACAATAATCACCTTCCAGCCTTGCATGATAGGGGTTTGCCGTGTAACCTTAGCTTTACAAACTTGCCCGACATTTTGAGAAAGGATTGCCCCCGTGTCTTTACCCGGTAGCCTAGTAATGAGCCTGCCTGGCCAGCTAGATCCCAGAGTTTTACATAAAGCACTTCAAAAACAGGAAGTTGGTTAGCGAAGGCCAGTTTGTGTGGCGGGGAAGGGGTCTGTCTCTGACCCCAGAGAAGTAGGAAGAAGAAAAGGAGGAAGGAAGGTGCGAGAGGTCGATAGGCAGATGAGTGTCCCATTTGCCCCTCCTGGCTTTGGGCCTGGAGTGGGACTGCGTCCAGTCACTTCTCCTCACTCATTGTACTTCTGTTCTATAACATCACCACAAACACTGAATTAGCAAATACTGGACCACTGCTCTTTGGGGACATACATGGTTAGGTTTCTGGTAACATCTTTTTTCCTTTCAAATAGGTTTCTTTTAGGGCAGTTTTAGGTGCACAGCAAAATTGAGCAGAAAGCAGAAAGTACAGAATGCTCCCATATTCCTCCCCCCCCCCCCCAAACTCATAGTCTCCTGGACTATGACCATACCCCACCAAAGTGGTACACTTGTTACAATCGATGAAGCTATATTGATACATCAGAATCATCCGAAGTCCACAGTTTATATTAGAGCCCACCCCTGGTATTGTACATTCCCTGGGTTTTGACAAACAATGACACATATCCACCATTATAGGATCATACAGAAAAGTTTCATTGCCTAAAAATCTCCCTGCCCCGACCCCCTGGCAACCACTAATCTTTCACTGCCTTCATAGTTCTGCCTTTTCCAGAATCTCATATAGTTGGAATCATACAGCCTGTAGTCTTTTCAGATTGGCTTTTTTCACTTAGTAATATATATTTCAGTCCCCTCCACCCTATCTTTTCTTGGTTTGATAGCACATTTCTTTTGAATGCTGAATACTATTTTATTGTCTGGATATACCTCAGGGTAATGGACTGAATTATGTTCCCCCGCCCCCGCCGTGAAATTCATATGTTGAAACTCTAACCCCCGTATGACTGCACTTGGAGACCAGGCCATTACAAAGGTAATTAAGGCTAACCAAGGTCAGGAGGTCATAAAGGTGGGGCCCTAATCGATAGGACTGTCCTTATAAGAAGCAGAGACATGCTCACACAGAAGAAGAGCCATGTGAAGACAAAACGAGAAGCTGGCCATCTGCAAGCCGGGAAGAAATCTCTCACCAGCAAGCAAATTTTCCAGCACTTTGATCCTGGATTTCTAGCCTCCAGAACCGTGGAAAAAACATCTGTGTGTAAGCCATCCAGTCAGGGGTATTTTGTTATAGCAGCTGGAGCAGACTAATGAATACACAGTTTATGTATCTATTCTCCTACTGAAGGACAACTTGGTTACCAAGTTTTGGTATTTATGAATACAGCTGCTATAAACAGCCAACGTGCAGGGTTTTGTGTGGCTGTAAGTTTTCAACTCATCTGAGTAAATACTAAGGAGTGTAACCACTAGATCGTACAGTAAGAGTAGCTTCAGCTTTATGAGAAACTGCCAAGCTGTCTTCCACAGCGGCTGCACGGTTGCGCATTTCCACCAGCAGTGAATGAGAGTTCCTATAGCTCCACATCTACACCAGCATTTGATGGTGTCACTGTCCTGTATTTGGGCCATTCTAATAGGCAGGTGGTAGTCCTTCATGGTTGTATTGGTTTGCATTTCCTTAATGCCATAACCTGTGGAGTATCTTTCCATAGGCTAATTTGTCCTCCACATACCTTCTTTGCTGAGGTGTCCAGGTCTTTTGTCCATTTTTAAATCAGGTTGTTCATTCCCTTGTCATTGAGTTTTATGAGTTGTTGGTATATTTTGGATATTAGCCCTTTGTCAGTTAATGTCTTTTGCAAATACTTCCCCCATTTTGTGGCTTATCTTCTCATTCTCTTGACAGCATCTATCACAGAGCAGAAGTTTTTACTTCATTAAATAATCAACATATAACCCTGTTTTATGTGGGTATCTATTTGTTTAAGAACACCTTATTTAATAGACACCATTGACTCATTAACACTGAACTCACAGACAACGGGTCTGTAAAACACGCCTGGAGGAAGCTAGTCTGACACATTGCCGTCTTGGTGTGCTCAGGCTTCTACTCAGGCTGCCATAACAAAATACCACAGACTGAGTAGCTTAAAGAAATTGAATTTCCCATGGTACTGGAAGCAGGAAAGTCAAAGACCAAGGTTATGGTAGGTTTCTGGTGGAAGCTTTCTTCCTGGTTTTGGATGGACACTTTGCCCTCACTTAGCCTTTCACCCGAGTACAGTGCACAAGAGAAAGCCCTCATCTCTTTTGATAACAGTCAGGACCCACCCGTAAGACCTCATTTGACCTTGATTACCTTCTTAGATGTGCCATCTTCAAATAGAGACACATGGGAGATTAGGGCTTCAGCATATAACTTTTGGAAGACACTAACATTCAGCCCTTGTCACCTATGATTTCTCCATAAGGCACTTCGCAGCCTTCTCACTCTTAGGAGCCATCCACAGCACGTCAACACTGTACTCAAGGGGCCACTGTCAACAGCAAAATCACCAACACAAAGCACGAAAATGCGAAAAGTTGAGCACCAAATAGGTCATGTAAGGAATACTTGCTGACAGTGTGAGTCCTGAAGTAAGACCGGGTGTCACCCTATTTGACCCCAGCTGAGAAGGGGCAAAACAGGCAACTCAAATTTCTCACCACTCTGCAAACAGCCATGGATGTGTAAGAGGCCGATTTGGGGGTTAAAACAAGTTTTAGTGATTAGGCAAATTCACAAATATAAAAGCAGCAAATAATGAGGATTGACTACATATATTTTAGATAAGGCGAAGGTATCATTCAAGTAAGGGGCTGCTCAACCTGCCCATTTGGATCTGAAGAAGTTCCTAGGACAGGAGGCCTATGCCGACACATCATGGTCATCTAGGTATTTACGAGGGGGGAAGGTCATGAGTAGACAGGAAAGGTCTAGCTGGCAATCTGGAATCTCCCTTTTCTCTTTCCTCACAGGATGCTGAGTTTAGAGCCAGAGGACCTACCACGGGCCGGCTGTGGCAAAGCAAGGTGACCCTCCAGCAAAGGCTGCAAGTAGACAACCGGGCCAAGAAGCGTAAGGAAAAACATCAGAAACTCAGGGTTCTGTAGCTCTTCAGAATTGAAGAGAAGCAGAGTCAGTGAGTAGGAAATGTTCCTGTTCCTCAGTCTGCAAGTCCTGAGCCACCCGAGTGGCTTAGTCGGGTAAGTGTCCAGCTCTTGATTTTGGCTCAGGTCACGATCTCACGTTTTGTGGGTTCGAACCCCGCGTCAGGCTCTGTGCTGACAGCATGGAGCCTGCTTGGGATTCTTTCTCTCCTTCTCTCTCTGCCCCTCCCCTGCTCACACTTGCATGTGTGCTTTCTCTCTCTCTCTCTCTCTCTCTCTCTCTCTCTCTCTCCTTCACTCTCAAAACAAAAAAAATAAATAAATAAAAAAAAACTTAAAAAAAAAAAACAGGAAAAAGAAAAGAAGGAAGGAAGGACATACTCTTGAAAACAAACTTGAGAGAGCCAGAGTTCTCCAGCTGCAGCTTTCAGCTCTGGAGGGCAACAGAACTACCTGGACAGAGGCTGCCCCCTGGAGATGTGCAGATTCCTGCCAGTAGGACTCATGAGCCTTCAGGAGGCCAGGGGTCTGTCCGTACCCCACCAACACAACAGGGAATGAGTAAGCCATGCTCTTTTCCAAGAGTACACCCAGACTCTTCCATTTCATCTAGATTGTAACACAGTGGGGAAAGCCAGGCTAACCGAGCCACTGGGCAGCTTTATCCAGTAGTGACTTGAGATGGCCTAAGAGACTCTTTAAATTACTAGGGTTTTAAATCAGATTGAACAGTTAGCTTTTCTCCCAGTTACTTACCAGTGGGGCTCGGGAAGAGTGCCAATTTAATTAGAAGATAAGGAAATTCCTTTCTCTCAGTATATCTCAGCTGTACTATGAGCTGAAATATATGGTCCAATTATACACACACACACACACACACACACGCATAGTTTTTTAATTTGTTCAATTGTGGTCATAACCTAGTGAGAAAAATAGAAAATCCCTCATTCATTAATCATGATGACAAGGCCGTTTATGAGTGCTCTAAATGTGAGTTACATTGACTTGTTTTATCCAGAGGGCAGCAGTGAGCTTTGGCAATGTTAGCAAAGGAAGACACTGGATGGTTGTCTGCAAGCTGATGATGCCACTCAGTCTGAATGTCCCTGGAAGGCTGCTCCAGTGCATTCAAATGTAATTATTGCTGTTTTCAGTCTTGACTGCAACAGATGAACTTTTCAGGTGCCCAAGCAGCAGAGCCCAGCCAGACCATCTTCTTTGCTCTTACTCCACATCCCCTGATGAGTCCCAGGCACTTGGCCTGGGCCATCTCCTGTAACTGATTCTCTTCGTGGTATCGACGGCTTCATTTTGATCTACTCACTCCTGTAATTGTCCAGCCATTCTTCATGTCTGTGATCTTGTCCTTGAGATTTAGAACATGCTGATTATCCTTCATCGCTTCTCCTGCCAATACTATCCACTTACTGCCTCTCTCCCCTGTTCCGTGCCCTTGAATTCCTGAGACGACATGTTCAGGATTCTTGCTGCTGGCTTCCAGTTGGATTTCACTTCCTCCCTCCCTGCACCCTCCTTACTTCCATGCAGAGTCTCTAGCAAGTTGCTACATTCCTCTTTGACCACAGCCTCTCCGGGGCGGGGGAGGGGGGGGGGGCTTCCTCATCAGCTCCCATCACGCAGTGGGATTTAGTGACACTCCCCTTGATCCATCAGCCTGCCTGTAGGTGGTGATGACTTCTCACTGTTGCAAGTCTCTGAGTCCTTTATTTCCATTTCCCTTACACTGCCCATTCCTCCATAATTTCTTCACTGAAATTTTTTTTGTTCAGTGACAGGAGTTGGATTCTGCTCTCTGATACTCTAGTAACCTCTAATTTACTACTTGTGATACTTCCTTGAGTGTTCCACAGACCATCTGCTTTCAGAATCATTGTAGGTGCTCGCTAAGAACACAAATTCCCGGGACCCATGCCAGCACCTTCCCAGTCAGAATGTTTGGGAGAGCTCAGTGGAGATTAGGCTATCTTCATTTTAACCCATTCAGAGCCCCCACCAAAACCAAAGACCTTCATATGAGTCTCCTGTCTGCTTGGAGTTGGCTAGCACCCGAGCGTGTTCCTGGGCCTGTCAGTAGTTTTCCAGAACCTTCAGGTAAAGCTCCTCTTTATTCTTAAGAATGGGGGCGCCTGGGTGGCGCAGTCGGTTAAGCGTCCGACTTCAGCCAGGTCACGATCTCACGGCCCGTGAGTTCGAGCCCCGCGTCAGGCTCTGGGCTGATGGCTCAGAGCCTGGAGCCTGTTTCCGATTCTGTGTCTCCCTCTCTCTCTGCCCCTCCCCCATTCATGCTCTGTCTCTCTCTGTCCCAAAAATAAAGAAACGTTGAAAAAAAAAATTTAAAAAAAAAAAAAAAAAAAAGAATGAATCAAAGATTAATTACATGTATTTCAAGTAATTTAAACTTCTAAGAGAAAGAAGTGTCTATAAATAAGATATTTTTGAGCCAAACCCACTACATGTTTGGAGGCTTGCCACAATGAATCCCCATCTACACTCTCAGGAACTCAGAGCGCACCTGTTAGAAGGGAGCTAGAATGTTGAGTTCAGTTTGCTCAGCCACGAAATGGTCCCTATTACAAAGTCACCCCTGTTTCTTCTGCAGTCACTGTTTGGAATTCTGAGAGAATTCAGAAGAGCAGTAAACACAGCGGCCATCTGGTTCCACTTACAACAAACTTTATAGAAGGGAAACCAAGCTGAAGGGACTCGCCTAAAGCCTCACACCTGGTCAGTTTGTTTAGTGCATTTTTTCATAGGTTTTCTTCCTCCAAAACAGACTTCAGGTGTTGCTTACATATAACTTGTGACAGAGGTGGCCCTCTAGGTCAGGTCCTTCCTCTGACACTTAAATCGGTGACATCAGAGTGAAATGTTACTTTTTTTTTTTTTTGAGGATTGTATTAGTTTCCTACTGCTCATAACAAATTATGCAAATTGAGTGGCTTCAAACAACAATTAGTTATTACCCCTACAGTCTCTGTAGATCAGAAGTCCAGGCCCACCTGAGCTGGGTCTTCTCTGCTCAGGGTTTCACAAACTGAAGTAAAGGATTGGCCAGGCTGCATTTCTGTGGGTCAGGGTCCTTTTTCCCAAGTTGATATGATTGCTGGCAAATTCAGTTCCTTATGGTTGTAGGACTGAGGCCTCTGTTCTCTTGCTGGTTGTCTGCCAGGGTTATTCTTGGCTCCTAGAGGCCCTCTGTAGTTCTTTGCCACGTGGCCTCCTCCATAGGCCCTCTGTCACCTTGAATTGTTCTGATGTTGTTTTTTGTTTGTTTTGTTTTGTTTTGTTTTTGTCTCTGACATCTAGATCCAGTTGTAATGGGTCTGTGTGATTTAGTCAGACCCACCGAATAATCCCCTTTTTAGTTAACTCAAAGCCAGATGATCAGTAACCTCATCATGAGAGGGAATTATACAAGAAGTGTGTACCAGGGGTGGGACTCTTGGGGCCAGCTTAAACTTCTGCCTATCTCAAGGTCTTAAAGCAGCAAACATTTACTGAGTGCTGCACATGGGTCTAAACTTTGGTAAAAGATGAACTGGGCATAATTTGAGATTTTTAAGAGTTTATTTAAGCAAAAACTAATTCCAACTGGGCAGCCTCAAATCTGAAGTGTCCAGGAGCATGCTCCGGACTAGAACTATGGGAAAGACTTATACAGAGAAGATAGGAAAGAAAAAAAAAAAAGAAAGAAAGAAAGAAAGAAATTATTTGATTGCCTGTAGCTTAAAGTCCAGCTGACTGGCTGTGGCTGGTTGTCCTTGGCATTTCCATTTAGTAACCCTGAAGCATTTACAGGGTTAGATTTGGGGGTGTTATGCAGGCCACCATGGCATTAGAGCCACCAGTCTAACGGTCCCCAGTTTAATTAATCTAATAACCGTATACATGTTCTAACCCATATAATCCTTACAACAGCTCTAAGGAGTAAATACCATTATTATTACCATCTTCTTTTTATAGACAGCATGTATAAGAGCAAATAAATTTAAGAAGTGTAATTCCCCCTGTTGAAAACAAGGGAAGAGGCTCTTTCTCCTGTCCCCTTTCTCTCACAATTTCTTTCTTTGGCCTTTTCAAAAATACAAATCTCCGGCCAGTCTCTAGCAACTCAGGAATGTTTTCTCCAGAACTGGGGGCCATCTCTTTGAAAGGTAATGATCAGGGAAGATAACACCTAATCTCCTGATGTCCTGGGAAGAGAAGGGCCTACTGGTTACCTGATTCCAAATCGCAAAATCCACCTAATGAAATGGGTTGGATCCCTTTATTACATGACAGTGAGATTTCTTTCTGTCTTTGCAATCTCTTTAACTGATGTATCACATTCTGGTTTAATGTTTACCCAATAATAAAATTGTCCTATTTCTTTTCTACCTTTGTAGTGATGTTTTCAGGGTCAGGAAGAGATTCAGAGAAGTTAAGTCACCTGTCAGGGACACCTTACTGCTGAGCGGCAGAGTTTAGATCGTGAGCTCGGGTTGTCCACATATCTACCCACCTCACTGTCTTGCTGTTGTATTACCAGCAATAGCTTGTGGCTTCTAACTGTTCTTTAGCTAAAGCTTCTCCATACACTGTTCTATGGCCAATGAGGCCTCCATATCTGATCCTTTAGATCAGGGTTCCTCAACCTTAGAAATATGGACCATTTAGGCCATGTAACTCTTTGTTGTAGAAGCTGTCCAGTACATTGTAGGATGTTTAGCATCACACCTGGCCTCTACCCACTAGATGCCAGTAGCACACCCAGTTGTGAAATCAAACGTGTCTCCAGACATTGCCAAATATTTGGGAGGATTAGGGGCAAAATCACTCCAGGTTGAGAACACACCCCCAGGTAGGGGACACACACACACACACACACACACCCCATGTGCTTGGCCAGGAGCAGGGAAGGAACCACACATGGAAGAAAGGCTTTGACTTTGACTTTCACGGAATGGCTGAGGACCACTAGTCTGGTAGTTGGGGCTGCAGACTCGTAAACCTTGTCCTTTCAGAAACAAGAAGAGACCAGTGTTGGCCGCAGTGTCCTCATTTCTTCACCCTATTCTTTTTTCTGGTTTGGTTGCAGATATGCCTGAGAAGATTAAGTCACAATAAAAACTGTTCTCCTTACCAAAGATGTTTGCAGCTCTGGTTTATTGTGTATTTCTCTATCTTTAGTGAAAACTAAAGTCTCATTAAGTCCCCTAAAAGATCTTTGGGGGGAAAACGTTAATGAGTTTGGTCCAAGACTGAGCTTCAGATTTTATACAGCTGCAGACCACAGCACAAAAGTGACTTCAGCCTGGAAAAGTCTCAACTTAAAGCCTGGGAACAATCAAAAAAAATTTTTTTCAGGATTATTTCCCTGCTACATTCAAAACTTTGCGTCTTTCCTCTACTAACAAGAAACATATATATATATATATACACACACACACACATATATATGTGTATATATATATATATGTATATATGTATATGTATATATATGTATGTGTATATATACACATACACATATACACAATATATATATTTCAGAGCAAGAAAACTTATGAACTGAAAATCAGCCTAATGTGCTTTCACCTTTTGCCCGAACATTCTGTACTTTAAATGTACTTGAGAACCAATGCCGTCTTTGTTCTGTGACCATTTCCGCCCAAACTGTGTAAAGGACTATTCCTTTCCCGCGGTCAGCAAATAATCAGTATGTACCAAAGATCTGCTATCTCGCTGGTACTGTAGGAAGAACAAAGAATCATAAGGTCCAGTTTCTCTACTCTCAAGTTTAGGTCACTGCTATGAGAAAGCAGTTTTGCGTCTGAAATGGAATAACATTTGCAAACATTTCCGATTCGCGAGTTCTACACACAAACATGATAGGTTGCAAAAGTGGGCTCACCGCTTGTTGTTTATAAGTAAAAGGAGACCAAAAGGGGTTTACAGTTGTCTTGCTGCTTGATGTGTTTCCACCAAACAGAAGTGGGAATCATTCCTTTCATGTTTTAGAATTGGACATAGGCTCTTTCTCTATACTCGGATACCTTATGGTTGCATTAGGCATCCTTTGTCTGAAAGAAAACAGCTTCAACTAAAATAAAGATCTATTGAGGAAGATTATATTTCACTCGATGATCTTCCCAAAGTTCTCTGAAATCCCTTTAGCAACCACAGTTATGCAGATGCCAACAAGTGTTAAATTTATGAAAACCTCAGTCATTTTTTTTTACCACATTTTTACCATGCTTGAGTTTGAGGTTATTAAGCCTGCAGACTAGACCTGCTTACATGAACCTTAGGCTACTGTGTATCTAGTCTCCATGCCTTGGCTGGGCAGCCTGATGGATCCTGTTTTATATCTGCTATTACGAACCTAACGCTGGGTCTTGATCCTGATCTCTCTATTACTTCCCACTACTCGGCCCCCAAGGATGAAGACTGCCTTCCAAATCTCTACGACGGGAATCAGGAAGCTTCTCACCTTGGGAAAATCCCTGCTAAACTGACTATGACGTCACAAACATTAGTACAAGGGTAGGCTGACCTGACCTCTCTATTTCTCGAAACCAACATTACTAGAGGGCATGGTACGGTGCAGGAGAGGAATAACGTTTCCTCTCCTCTCATGTTTGCTTCCTGGAGGCTGTGAAATAACCTGACTGAAGGAAACCAGAGCAGGTCAGCCCAAAATATGCCACTTTGGCATATTGGTTATTTTGAATTCAAGGCACTTAAGAAACAGCAGGTACAAAAGGGACACTCTGATCCTCCTTTTCTCCCAGAAAGTAGGAGATAAAGCCCCCGTGTGAAAGATGCCCTCCCTGTAGCGGAAGGAAGGCAGGCATGCTTATCACCAGAGACAGGGAATTTGGGGCCAGGAAAGCTGTACTCACAAACCTTGTTGAACTCACCCTTATCTTCCTGGTTACTTCCTCACAACTCAGTACCCAAAGCCCAATCCCTTTGCCTTGTCAATTTTTCACAAGTGGATGGTTTCTTTTTTTTTTTTAATTTTTTTTTTCAATGTTTTTTTTATTTATTTTTGGGACAGAGAGAGACAGAACATGAACGGGGGAGGGGCAGAGAGAGAGGGAGACACAGAATCGGAAACAGGCTCCAGGCTCCGAGCCATCAGCCCAGAGCCCGACGCGGGGCTCGAACTCACGGACCGCGAGATCGTGACCTGGCTGAAGTCGGACGCTTAACCGACTGCGCCACCCAGGCGCCCCAGGATGGTTTCTTTATCTAAAAGGTATCACAGCTTCCTGCTCTTCATTCTCTTGTGAAGGCTTACCTGAAGGTGTTAATCGGTCTTATGTCAGTTTAATTCTTAGGCCCAGTTTAAGACACCCAAAGAGATTAGAGGAGATTTTGTCCCCCGCTGCATGACAGAAGACAGATTCACAGGAGAAATGCATATAAATTTATTGGATGTTACTATTTTAATGTGATGGGGAAGGACTGCATAGGAAAGAAATGAAAACCCCCAAAGAAGACTCGGGCTTATGTACCATTTTAGCTAAGGGCACTAAATTATAAAGGGACTAGACGAAGGAAGGGGTTTGGGCTTCCGGGGAGTGACTAGGAAATATATGGGCGAAATTAATGGAAGATAGGGTTATTTTCATAAGATCTGTTTGTGCAGAATCATCTCAGCATTAACTCTTGTCTCTAGTGATAAGAATATTCTCCTTTCTGGGGCGCCTGGGTGGCTCAGTCGGTTGAGTGTCTGATTTCAGCTCAGGTCATGATCTCACAGTTTGTGAGTTCGAGCCCCGCGTCGGGCTCTGTGCTGACAGCTCAAAACCTGGAGCCTGCTTGGGATTCTCCCTCTCTCTCTGCCCCTCCCCTGCTCACTCTCGGTCTCTCTGCCTCATTCTCTCTCTCAAAAAAAAAAAAAATTTTTTTTTAATTTTAAAAAATTATTTAGTTGGAAGAGTTTCTGTAGTGTACATTTGTAGGGAGCTATAATTCATTGTTTATCTCCTTCTAATCTCTTAGAAATAGTGTAGTGTAAGGGCAACAGGGGGATGACTAGGAATCAAGGTACTTGCCCTGTTTCATTGCTCATTTGCTCTCAGACCCAGGTCTCTGGACCTCAATTTGGTTGCCTTTGAAAGGAAACGGAAGAGTAGATTATTTGAATTTTGCATTCCAGTGCTTAGGTCCTATAAAAAGCTATTCAAAGCCATGCATTCCTGTTCATTCCAAAAGTTTTTACTGTGGGCAGTGTTCAGTGCTAGGTGCATTACACCAAAGGGAATCAGAAAGTGGCCACTGTTTGAGAGTTAATGGTCTAGAAGAAGACATAAGATAAGCACATAAGTAACAATAAGCGATGTATAAAATGATAATCACTTTTGGGAAGGAACAGATAAAGCAATGTCTGTTTAAAGTTGGTGGTCCGGTGTGTGGGGTTATAGCTCAGGGGTCGAGCATTTGACAGCAGATCAAGAAGTTGGTGGTCCATTTATGGATAGCCAGGTAAGATGTTACCCCTCAGTCAGATTGGTTATGTAAATGTGATTAAGGGCAGGGAAAAAATGTGATTTAATTCCCTTTCTTTGTTGAAATAATATATTTTTAATGTTTATTTTATTTTTGAGAGAGAGAAAGAGAGAGGGAGAGAGTGGGGGGAAGGGGCAGGGAGAGAGAGGGACAGAGGATCTGAAGCAGGCTCTGTGCCAACATCAGAGAGCGCCATGTGGGACTCTAATTCATGAACCATGAGATTGTGACTGAGCCGAACTCAGACGCCTAACCGACTGAGCCATGCAGACACTCCTGAAATAATACTTTTTATGATTATTAAAGTATTATTAAAGAAAATTATAAATAATACTATAAATAATAAAGATTATTAAAGAAAATGGGGGGGAGGGGCACCTCGGTGGCTCAGTCTGTTAAGCATTCAACTTAGGTTCAGATTATGATCTTGTGGTTCGTGGGACTGAGCCCTGTGTCGGGCTCTGTGCTGACAGCTCAGAGCCCGAAGCCTGCTTTGGATTCTGTGTCTCATTCTCTCTCTGCCCCTCCCCCTCTCACACTCCACCTCTCTCTTTCTCAAAAATAAGTAAACATTAAAAACATGAAAGAAAGAAAGAAAGAAAGAAAGAAAGAAAGAAAGAAAGAAAAGAAAATGGGACTACCTGGTGGCTTACTCAGTTGAGCATCCAACTCTTGATTTCAGCTCAGGTCATAATCCCAGGGTCATGGGATTGAGTCCCACCCTCTGTTCTGGGTGTGGAGACTGCTTGAAATTCTTTCTCTCTCTCTCTCTCTCTCTCTCTCTCGCTCCCTCTGTTCCTCTCCCCCAGTCACTTGCTCGCTCTCTCTTTCTCTCTAAAGAAAGGAAAGGAAAGGAAAGAAAAGGAAAGGAGAGGGAAAAGAAAAGAAGAAAATGGGTGAGAGACTCCAACAGGCAGTCATGAAAGGCCAGTCAACACATGAAAAAGGGCTCGTTAGTTGACAAGGAAATGCAATTAACCACCCTGAGATACCACTCCACACCCACCCAAAGGGCTAAGATTAAAATGACTGATAACCCCAAGTGTTCATTAAAATGTGCAACAATGGGAACGCTCCTAAGCTGCTGGTGAGTGTGGAAATTCATACAATCATTTTGGAAAATTGTTTGGCATCACTGCTAAGGCAACTAAATGTGTACCTACTGGAGGATCCAGATATTCTACTTCTAGGTTCAAACCCAACGGAAACGTATGTGCCCTTGTAAATGAATGAAAAGACATGCACAAGAATATTGGTAGCAGCGTGATTCATAACAGCCCCAAACTAAAAACAACCCCAATGTCCATCAGCAGTAAAATGGATAAATATTGGTAGATTTATGAAGTATATATAACTTCATCTCTTAGGGATACACTGTAAAAGCTATGGTATGTTTCTTTATGGGTTTTTTTTGTGTGCATATATAATATTAAGGAAATACACCCTACATCCTTTCCTTAAAAATGTAATAAACACTTCTTCATACCATAAAACATTATAAACATGTTAGTATCACGCAAAAGTTGACTTTATTCTTGTTATTATGATATTTAACATGCCCTAGTTGTCAAACGCTGTGTTAAGTATTTTGTATTCTTATCCAGCCTAACCCCCAAGTCTTGTGTTCCAACCCAACCCTGAAGTCCTGGTCATTTGTTTCTGGCCCCAAAGCCCCAGCCTCAGGCCTCTGGTATATTAGCCCTCAGACCATTCCTTTATTTCCTTACCAAACTGTCAGCAACCAGGGCCACCACCTTAGACCCTCTGGCTTAGACAATTCCATCTACCAGGGCAACACCAACACTTGTGACAAAGCGGTTCTAGAGCCATACTTGCTACTGGTATGGCTGTTCTCCAGGTCCTCTAGTCCTTTCTGAACTTTCTACCGTGTCACCTCACTCCTGCCCAAACAATCCTGCTTAAAAACCTAAGTTCAAGAGAATCAGAACACTGACAATACACTTCTATAATTGCCCTATTCTCTTTTCCTTCCCACAATCCCCTAGGCGGGAAAGCATTGACTTGACATCACCTCTCCTTGGCTGGACCTCCTCTTCCTAAGGTAGTAAAACCATATGGTCTAACTATAATAGGCCCAAAGGAAGTCTTTTCTATGCAATGATAGGAACTGTATGGTCTGAGTCCAGGCTCAACCCTTGACATGGGACCAGGAGACAACTAGCAATTAGTAAATATCCCACCCAAAAATGCATCCTGTACTATCTAAAACTTTAGATCCTCATCTCACAATTATTATTTTGGGTACAGCATGAGTGCTTGCTTCATATGCCTCTCCTGAAATGTAATCATTATTTATTTTTTTGAATCACCACATTTACAGACAAAAAAGAGAGAGAGAGAGAGCGAGAGAGAGAAGAAAAATAATCTTCAATTATTTTAATTTCAATATTTTAAATTCCTAACATTGAAATGTTTTTCATTTGTTAACAATTTTTATTTCTTTTTAGTTTCATGCAATGTTGCATTTTTTCCTTATATTGGAGTTTTTCTCAGAGATTTTTATCATTTATTTTGAAAAAATCAAATAGAACAATTGTTTGTCATGTTGGTTGAAAATATATTCCCCAGTTTATTTACCTTTTAATTTGGTGTATGTAGTTCGTTTGTTGCACCGAAGTTTAAAAAATTATGTTATCAAATTTATCAGTGTTCTCTGTTTCTCATTACCTTTAAATTTTTTTTTTAATTTTTTTTTTTCAACGTTTCTTTATTTTTGGGACAGAGAGAGACAGAGCATGAACGGGGGAGGGGCAGAGAGAGAGGGAGACACAGAATCGGAAACAGGCTCCAGGCTCTGAGCCATCAGCCCAGAGCCCGACGCGGGGCTCAAACCCACGGACCGCGAGATCGTGACCTGGCTGAAGTCGGACGCTTAACCGACTGCGCCACCCAGGCGCCCCTCATTACCTTTAAATTTGAAAGATCCTTCCACATACAAAGATCTGGTAAATATTTACGTACCTTTTCCTTTTTTTAAAACATTTATTTATTTTGAGAGAGAGGGAGAGCAGAAGGGCAGAGAGAGTGAGAGGGAGAATCCCAAGCAGGCTCCACACTGTCAGCTAGACCCAACATGGGGCTGGATTCCATGCTTAACAGACTGAGCCACCCAGGTGTCCCCATGCATGCTTCCTAAATTGTTTATGGTCTGATCTTTTTATAACTAAGGGTTTCCATGAGGTTAAAAATCTAATACGTTTACATTTATTCTCTTAGTAAGATAAATTTCCAAACTGGAAACTTCTTTTATTGACTACCTACTATGTGCCAAATATTTTGTATATGTTTTCGTTGACTCTGCTTGAAATGCTTATAGATGGGCATAATTATTTTCCCTTTACGAGATATACAATTCAAGATCAGAGATATCAAAAGCACCAATTTGCCCCACAATGAGGACAGCTAGTGAATGGAGCAACTGGACTTGAACCCAGTGGGACTGATTATAGGACAGAGGGGCACTGTAGATCTTCCCGCCTGCTGTGGCTATTTGCTAAGCCAGGCACCGAAGGGCTGAGTCATGGCTGCGAGTGTTTAAACACAGCTGATTTCTCCAAGTTTCCTTTTCAGTTTCCAAATTCACAGTGCTATTTCACGTAGCTTCAGTTGGGGTAAAGAGAGTGACTGGGCCACATTTCTGAGGAAAATGATGATGGGTTTCTCTTCTTTTCATCTCTACTCCCACTCCCAAACCATGTTATTAAAAAGCAACAGCGGGGCCTGGGTGGCTCAGTTGGTTAAGCATCCAACCCTTGATTTCAGCTCAGGTCAAGATCTCATCGCTCATGAGATCAAGCTGCGTGTCGGGCTCTGCCTTGACGGCGGGTGTGTAACCTGCTTGGGATTCTCTCTTTCTCCCCTCCCCTCTCTCTCTGCCCCTCTCCCACGCATGCTCACTCTCTCAAAATAAATAAATAAACTTAAAAACAAACAAAAAAAAGCAACACTATCAACTGATGTCCTGAACCTCTGTTTTCCTCTTGCCACACTATTGCACTACGGTCTGTACTAGTCTTGCTCAGTAGAATTTTTCTGTGATGATGTAAATCTGTATTCGCAATGCCCAATTGCGTGCTAACTAACGTGCTACTGGCCACATGTGGCTATTGAGCACTTACAAATGTGGCTAATATGATTGAACGTTTAGTTCTATTTAATTATAATTCATTTAGGGAGTCACATGTGGCAGCGACTACACCCGTGAACAGGGCACGCCTATATAGATCAATTCCTTGAGATTAAGGACCAAAGACTTCTAAACCCCAAACTTTAAATTAAAAATGCTTTCCCCCATATTAGTCTAGTGTGGGTGACATACTGCAGCTTAGCATTGGGTTCACTTTGCCCGCATGACATTATTAGTCACGTCTACCAGCAGAGAGTCAGGTCGTGATGGGCTGATGGAGCTTTGCTGTTTCTAAGGAAGAAAACATACGGACCTTACAGCACATGCATGATTTTTTGTTAAAACTGCTTGCCTTGCGTCATCCAAGCAGGAAGGATAACAGCGTCTGCCATCATTCAATCCTAACCCTACCCTGCCTAGCTTTTCCACGTCTGTGTTCACATCTCCCTGGAATCCTGAATAGAAATGGTGGCTGCCACCACAAATAACTGAAGGCCTAGAGACTCCCATTTCTCTTTGAACATTCACCTGTGGCTTCAAGCTTTCAGCAAGCAAGAATTGCAAAAACCAAAAGTAAGGTAGGGGAAGAGACCCAGAATGGTAAGAGTCCAATAAGTCAGCAGAGAAGTCTACTCTTCTGAATTGGACCAGTTACTACATCCTTTGGTTCAAAATAGGTAAGGTCCCTCCTTGCCCTGCTGTCCTCCCTTCCCTCCAGGGCTGGATCTCCTGGGACTTGCTCCTTTATTGTATATGGCTAATTGCCCCTGAGCCTTTTAGGTTTGTTCTGGTTCCTGACGGTATAAGGCACTTTTCTCTGGTTACCTTTGGCTTCAAACTGTGGCGCACTATTCTGACAAGGTCCTACTCCACTACTTTTCCAGGGTTTTCCACTGTTTGGGGCCTCCAATATTCTACCTTTATTCCTATCCCATTAATTGTTTCATGTTGGGTGGTTTACCTATTGGTGTTTAGCAACCAATTGCCAAAACATGGTCCACTTCTCCCACGTTGGGAATGAAGTAGCTGTTGAACAAATATTTTGTGAATGACTCATAACCTGGGAACATTTCAGTTGCAGAATGAATGACCAAGTCTGTCCCAACCAGGGGACTGATGTTGCCATAACTCATTTCATAGTAGTGTCACAACTACCAAAATACTTTAAACTTCTGTAACAGAATTAACATTTTTGAAGCATTGAGTCAATATCGTTTCATTTCTAGTGATTCCTTTTCCGGAAATGTCTCACAAGTTACTGCCCATTGGATCCATTGGGCAGAATTCAATGAGAATGAGAGCTGCCACTGCACTTTGTTTGAAAATGGATCTTTAAAGATTACAGTTAGACAAATGTCTGAAAAGAAACACTTCTGTTTTGCAAAAGCTGAGCCTTGCTGAGAAAAAAAAAAAAAGGAGGGGTTAAAAAGGAAATGTGTGTGGTCTGATGGGCTGGATGTTGGAGGACTGGTTCTGGGGCGGAACGGAGAGACAGGTGGTTCTTAACCCCAAGAAGGGACTAATTCACTAAATCCCACAGCACCCTTCCTGGGCTGCAGAAAGGAACTGGATGGCCAGATGGGAGGGACAGGAGAAAGGCCAGGGCTGAACCAGAGCATAGAGTCAATTAGAGAGGTTTGGGGGAGCCTGGGAACACAGCGTGAGCTTGGAGAACAGTCAGTTCTTGCAGACTTCCAGCACCCTTGACCTGAAGGAATGGACAGGCTTGGGGCTGCCCAGGGTTCCAGAGGGTTCACACAACAGCAGCATGGCACAAGATGGCAAGGAGCACATGTGACTGGGGGAGAAAGGAGGATATACATGCCAAGGGGACTATCTGACTGGATGAGGCCTGAGGACAGAGTAGACAATCCACAGACCCATGGAGACCTTGTGAGCAGGTCCCTGAACATCAGTGGGGAACAACAGCACAATATCCAGGAAGGATGGGGCTAATCACCCCTCTATGAACAGCAGAACTCAGGGAGCCCACTCCCCAACAGAAGGATAGGGGCTTCAGAGGGCAACTTGGGAACCCCCTCACCCTTCCACCCCCACACAGTCCTCCAGTCTTGAGCAAGAGAAGAGGGGGAGGGAAGTTCTTCAAAGGGGAGAAACTGTCCTGAATGAGGGTTTAAACTTTGAATGGATTCAGTATTTACCCCACAGAACCTTTGCTGGCCTGGAGAGAACAGAAATTGTCAAGGAAAAGATGCCCGTCTTCTCATCAGGATAAACAGGAGCTCTGAGCAAGATGAGCTTGTAAAGAAAAAGAAAGAAAGATGTACTCTTTCTTTTTATGAATATCTGATTCATTTTGTGTGAATTTTGATCCCACTACAAATATTCCAAGCACTTTTCCATCAAGGTTAAGAGGGGAAAAAATGCCCCCCATTCCCCAGATTAGAAGCAATGATTACCAGATTGCATCTTAAATCCAGAAAGTTCCCTCACTCAATATAGACTGGGTTCTTGATATGCACCATGCAATGTGCAAGCTCTATAAGTTCAGATTAAAAATGTAATGTTTAGTTTGGACACTGTGAGCAAATTATCCTCACTCTTAGGGAAAAAAGGAAATATTCCTAGAAAAATAATATCTGCGTTAGTCATAATATTTTTAATGCCTTCACCCAAGACCTCAAACCAAGGTTATGTGTGTGCTCATTGTCATTTCATATCTACAGTTAACCCTCCACACCTCTAACTCTTCTTTGTAACCTATGTATTGATGTTTAAATTGTCACTTAAGCCCTTAAAGTTAAGCAATACCTCTATATGCAAAATTATATTCCTAAATTCATAATATATCATCACCATTAGCAATAACTTAAGTTTATTATATGAGTTACAGTTTACACCATGATTCACATTATTTCACTTGATCTGAATGGCAGGTAGGGCCTTTATTACACCCATTCTACAGATGAGGAAATAGAAGCTTCTCTGTTCAATAGTCTTTCTGAACCAGAACAAACCCAGATCTTCAGATTCTCATACCTGCACCAGCATCCTACTCAAATATCTACCTTGGCTTTTGCCATTCCTGGGAGAGCTGATTTGATCTTTGCCACTTACCGATAGCTGTACTTAAAAAAAAAAAAATTCTTTATTTTGAGCAGGGGGAGGGCTAGAGGGAGAAGGAGAGAGAGTCTTAAGCAGGCTCCGTGCTCAGCACGAAGCCTGATGCAGGGCTCAATCTCAAGACCGTGAGATCATGACCTGAGCCTCAATCAAGAGGGGAAACTCAACCGACTGAGCCACCCAGGCGCCCCTACTTATAATTTCAAAGTGGAGTGTAGTTCCAGATCCACTGTTGGCACAAACACTTCCCCGGCCAACCTTGTCCACACCGGCCTCACCTTCCTATTAACTCCCACAGCGTATCTGTCCTCTTGACACTGCCTTGGTAATTCATCATATACTTCCTCGAACACCTCTTAGCTGCTACTCAACTATCAATATATTTACATCTCATTGCCTCAACTAGACAGAGCTCTTGAAAGATCTGGTCTTTCCATACTCCCTGGCAGGGTACTTGGCACACCACAGGTCTGCATATATTTCCAGATTTGTTGATTGACAAAACAGTTCGCTTCCTCTCATTCAAAGAAAAGGGGCCTCCTGAGATTTCTGGACCCCTGGGACAAGAGGAGGACTCCAAAAAGCAGGCAACCACACTGAGAGAGCTGATGTCCCGCTTCACGTTTTGCTTACGACCACCCCCGCCAACCCCAGCAATTAATTTCTTATTTAATCCAGCCCGGTAAACACTGGGTGATTTCATCCTTCCAGCGAGAGTTCTCTTCTGTATTTAATGACTGAAACATGCATGTGTGGCTTGCAAGTATTATAGTAATGACTTGATACACAGATCAATGTATGCCCAGGCTACTCTCTTGCACAGCACTACCAAATGTAATCGGGCTTTCTGACCTTGTGACACAGCCCATCAGCTACAGAGTGCCCTATTTCCTTTACTTAAAAAGTACGTTCAATCTACTCTGGACTTTCCCATCTGTCAGTGCAGCTTGAGGTGACTTCCTGCTCTGTCAGCTGACCGTGAGTCACATCACGGCTGCACGTTAGTGAGGCTGCTTCTGCATGTTCAGCAAGCAGGGAAAGAGAAAGATAGGCGTGAGCTCTCAGACCTCCCTCTCAGATCTCAAACCTCTGGGATCACCCTTTTTCCATGTCATTTAAAGCTTCCACAGTTGGGAGCTCTGCTCTTCAGCTTCTGGCTGTGTGGTGATGCTTCAAAAGACAGGAAACCCAGTTTCCTACTTTCCAGAGTGAAAATGACATTTAAAAAAATCCACCTCGGTAGTGAATGAATCATTTATCGGGCAACCCCGTTCTCCAAGAGGGTCCTTCCTTTGAGCCACATTTCTGGGATGTCTTCAGTGAGGTAAATGGCGATGACCGAAGGGCTAGTTCTGGGATTTGAAATGATGCAAGTCGAGTTTAAAAGGAATTTCAAAATTACAGGAAAGTAGCTGTGAGGGTAGATAGGGTGGATGTGAAATCAAACAATAAAACTTCCTGGATTGAGGAAGCTTTTGGAGCAAAATCATGGGGAAGCTGGGGGCTTAAGAATAAGAATAATCTATGGTTTTATTAGAGGAATTTGGGGACCACTTCTGCCTTCTGCAAATATCTTGCATATTATTTAGCTTTTTAGGTTTAAAGTCGTTCTCATTAAAAAAAAATGACAATAAAATAAAAAATAAGGCCCATCTCATTAAAAGAGGATAAGAGAGCAGTGACACTAACTTATCTCATCTGATGCTTTAGAAAAAAAGCCAACGAAGTGTGATTGTAGTGTGACAATGTAAATAAATTAAAATGTAAATAAATTAAACATGTGCTTTTCCTAACTAGACCAGTAAAACAATAATCCAGTTCGTTTGTCATTGCCTCTGGTTTATCCAGATATGTGGCTCATTAGCAGTACCAAGATATTGCCTTGTTCTTTTTGTTTCATTCTTTTCTTTTTTCTAAGGAATTCTGGCATGAAAACTATTTGGAAAAGAAAAAAGAAGCAGATAAATTAGAGATGTGGATAAAAGAGTATACGTTTACATATACTCTCACAGCTCCTAACAAGAGGTGTGTTTGATGGGGGAGTGGAGAGGAACTGGCCAGCCAAAGTCTTTTGAGGTTGAAAATAGAGAGGCTCACTGATCCTGACATAGTAAAGCTAAGGGAAGATCTGTAAGCCTCTCCCCCTAAAATGCTCCATCAACATTCTACATATTTCAGTATCACTAGGGATTAAATTACTTGTAACCATTCTAACCAAAATGCCACCGCCTAAACTACTGACATATATGTAGTTTAAACACATGGCAAGCTTCCATTCTGGATCTTATTCAACATCATCTCAATTCGAAACATTCTTGTCCATTTGCTGGGCCATGCATTGGATCATATAGCCTGATACTGACTTCAGAAAAAAATGCGTCAGGTTTTTTTATCGAGGAAAATCAGGCTAATGTCCGTCAAAGGAATAAGTGATGAATAATGGGAACTGGATACAAATTAACAGTGGCTTAAGAAAAGATAGAAGGCTCTTCTCATATAAGAGTCTGGAGGTAGGAACCTGGGTCTGGTATGGCAGCTCTCATTTCCAATTTTTTTGGAGGCCCAGGTTCCACCCAGCTTTCTCTTCTGCTGTCCCAAAGCTTTGGTTCTGAAGTTCTGGTCCAGGAGGGAGGTACCACTATCAGACCTACATTACCCGTAGAAAGAGAGGGGAAAGAAGAAGCCTAAAGGGCTTGGAGCACAGATATCATTGGTCTGCTAGGGAAAGTTCCCAGAAGCTACCACCAATGTGGCACTTCCCCTTACAAGCCATTAGTCCGAAGTTTATCACTCAGACACACCTAGCTGCAAGGGATCCTGAGAAATGCAGTCGTTTTCTGCATAGCCATGGACCCAGCCAAAAGTCCATCACTGAGAATGGAGCAAAGCTAGATATTGGGGGTAATTTGCCATCTCAGCCACAGAACCAAAGAGCATGATATATCACTTAAACAAGCTCTACAAACTTCCATGTAATATGCTAGTAAAGTCATCAGTGTTGGGGTGAAAGTTTGGCTAGAAACAGAAATAGTAATTTATATTCAATATAATAATTTAGGGATCGTTTGGGGATTCTAGACAGGACATAACCATCTATTAGCTCTATCTTATCATGTGTATATCTAACTACTTCTTTATCCCGGCCTATCTTGGTTGGTAACAATATAGATTTATGTTGGAGAAATAAATGTAGCTATTAACATCTTGGGGGCAGCACCTTTAAGCCCCAAAGAGAAAAACATGTGTGCAGGTCAGGGTCTTATCTTTAGAGCATTCATTGAAGTTATTCTTGGTGTGCTATTTTAGAGAAATTCTCTCCTGTACTTACATGCATGTTTACATGTCTTGTTTAATAAATTGGTTCAATTTTCTGTATTCCTTCCCATAAAATCTGGTGATTTTTGAGCACTCCTCCATTGTCCATTTCATAAAATTTAAGAAAATTCAGTAATATGCATTGAGGATCTGGTGCTGCTCAATTAAATTGGAAAAAAACTCAAAATTGTAATAAGGAGAAGCTTTCCCTGTTATCTAGAGATAATTGCTGTAAGATTAGCTATTGGTTTTTATTTAAGAACACCCTAAAACCTCTGTCATAGGGTTTGGACACTCTTGTTGTATCTGAGTTACCAATGGAAACATGGTGATCATTCTCCAGGGTCAAACGTACTATTCCTAGAAAGGAAATGAATAATATCTTAAACTAGACTTGAAGTAGAATCTTTAGGAAATAGTTCATGAATCTTTCGATTAAAATGAGGCTGCCTTTTCAAGATAACATATTCTGTGAGGAATTTTTATAGGTCCTGAAATATGACTTTAGAGCCTAGCTCTAGTGACTAAACCCCCACACCAGGGAAAAGATAAAATTCTGTCCTGACTCAAAGGCAGAATTCTACTACCTGAGTCACCTACGACACTTCAGCAGTAAGCTGGATTTTCCTAAAAGGATCCTCAGCCAAGGACTGGGCAGGTTGAACCATGTTCTCTTATGAAACCAGCTGATGACACAGTCACGAGGACTTCAACTCAAAGGTTATGGATTGGGCTGGTGCCAATCCTGGTGCAATGCCCTCCATTCGGTACAAAGAAATTGAATCTCTTTATATATCAAGACTCTTGAGTTCAAACATCTAGGTTATCTGCTCATGGGAGAAGCCCTCCTTTCAGCTCTATCTTATTGTGATAGCTAAGGGTATTTAGTCCATGCTGAATCGATTCTGTCCTCTCTTGACATTTATGGAAAACATGGGCTCATTGTCAGCTGCATTTGCTCAAAACCATTACTGAAACCATTGTAAGAGCCATAAGGGCTTTTAAAGATCTAGTCCAAACTCAGTTCAAAGCAGGGTGCCCACATCAGCATTCGCCAGTAGATGTCCAGTCAGAATCGGGCCCTGGAGGGGCATCTGGGTAGCTCAGTCGGTTAAGCCTCCAACTTTGGCTCAGGTCACGATCTCATGGTTCGTGAGTTTGAGCCCCCGTGTCGGGCTCTGTGCTGACAGTGCGGAGCCTGGAGCCCACTTCCCATTCTCTGTCTCCCCCTCTCTCTCTCTCTGCCCCTCCCCAGCTCATGCTCTGTCTCTGTCTCTGTCTCTCTCTCTCAAAAATAAATAAACATTTAAAAAATTAAAAAAAAAAATTAGGCCCTGGAAATTTTCAATGCCCATAACTTTGACGCAGACATTACACATCTAGAAATTTAGTTTACAGATACTCTAAAATACATACAAAGATATTTGTACAAGTGCTCACGTCGCAGCATTGTTTGTAGTCAAGAAATACTAGAAACAGCCTATCAATAAGAGGACGTCTATCAATCCAAAGCTGATCATTCAAAGTGATGGGGGCATGTGTAAGTGATTGCATATGTGGAAGGAGTGACAGAATGTCCACAAGCCTGTCTTAATAGTGGTTATCTCTAAGGGATAGGATTGGCTAAGCAACAGAGGAGGAAGGCTGTTCACATTTTTTGTTATACACTCCTGTTGCAAGTTTTTAAAATGGAGCTGGCAAGGGGCATCTGGGTGTTGCAGTCAGTTAAGCATCTGACTCTTGATCTCAGCTCAGGTCACGATCTCACAGTAGGTGAGTTCGAGTCCCGCATCAGGCTCTGCACTGATGGCATGGAGCCTGCTTGGGATTCTGTCTCTCCTTCCTTCTGCCCCTCCCCAGCTTGTGCTCTCTCTCTCCCTCAAAATAAATAAATAAATAAATAAATAAAAGAAAGAAAGAAACTTAATTTTTTTTTAAATAAATAAACATAAAGTGGAGCTGGTAATGGGTAAAAAGAGCACAGGTGTGACGTCCTCTCAGGTGGTCACCCTCTCCATTAAAAGTGTCAGGGCAAATTTTTCCCAGCTTACTAAAAATGTTTATCAGCTTGCCCCTTTCCCCGCTGTCCAGATAATATAAGATAAACATATTCCGCATTCTTTTCTGTTGGGTAATGCTGGAAATGTGATTTTTTAAAAGCTTCAGTACAATGGAAAATGATCCATTTTCCCCATCAATACGTTCTACAGCCTGTTAAGGTCACCTAGGTGATGATATGGGAGTTTTGATAAAACTGTGTACTTTCCCCCCTTACTGTGACACTCTTCAGTGGACAAACTATGGCCCTTTAGTGGAATATTTCTCTCTCTGAATCCTGTGCATGGGGATGAGTCCTGGCTGTGATAACATTAATACTATAATTCAAGTTTCCTGTGGTCTTACCCAACTGTGCAGATGAGAACACCAACTCAAATTCCTTGGCTCTTTTGTAGCCTGGGAATAGCAGACCTTCAACCCTCCCTGAAAGGCATCTTTCAAATACTTCTGAAGGTCCCTAGAAGATATCTTCCATGTGTTGGTGAATCAGGTCCCTGCATGAAGCTAGTCTAAGGTCTCTCCCGGCCATTTGCTGGCCATCACACTGTCACTTGCTTGGCACTTCCTTCTACTTCCACAGCTGAGGCCCTGGAAATTGGAGATGTTCAGCCTGCATGGCATTCTCTTTTCGATAGGAGGGATGCTGCTTCCTTTCCCCAACCCCACGCCCAACCCCATGGAGGTTACTCAGCAGCGTGGCTTCTGGCCCAGTATATTACAGAATTACTCGTAATTCAGAATTTCAGTTTCCCCTTGCAGTTCCTCTACCGTTCAGAGGAATCAGGCTTTCATTTCTAAATATGTATTGACTCCCTGCTCTGTGCAGACACATGTAATATACGCAGCAACGAATGAAACAGCTAAGGACGCTGCTATCATGGAATTTGCAGTCTATTCATGGAGAAAGGTAACAGTCAAGTACATAAAAGCAAATAAATATATAACTGCAAATTGAAACAGATGCAGTGAAGACAGAGGGGTGTGCAAGAAAGGAACAAAAGAGCCACTTCTGATGGGGTGGTCAGAAAAGGCCTCTGAAGTAGTGACAGTTCATATAACAACTAAATCACTGAAAATCCAGATTTGGGCACAGAGATTAAAGGCACAGCATAGGGCACATGGGCAATGGTATTATAATAGTGTTGTACAGTGACAGATGGTAGCTACACTGGCAGTGAGCATAGCATAACGTGTAGACTTGTTGAATCATTATGTTGTACACCTGAAACTAATGTAACATTTTGTGTCAACTATACTTCAATAAAAAAAAAAAACAGACTTGGAAAAGGGAAGGGAAGGAGTTTCTAGAAGATGGTGAAGGAATAGGAAGAGGAGGGAGAGGAGTTAACATTTTTAGTTACTATGAACTAGGAACATTCTAGGAACTTCATATATACCCTTTAATGCTAACACAGTGTCCTGTGAAGTAGAACTATTGTTAGCTCCACGTCACAGATGAGTAAAACGAAACATAGACAGGATAAATAATACCTTCGTCACACAGCTAGCAAGTGATGAAGGCAGAACTTGACTCCAGGCAGTGTAAGACCCTAAAGAAGGAAAGATGTTGGATTATTTCAGCAACTTAAAGGCTAGTGTGTTTGAAATAGAATGACAAAAGGGGAAATCAGCATGAGATGGAGTTGTCGAGGCCGGCAGGGACTGGACCACGCACAGGTAAGTGGCCATATTTCGTCCTCACGTAATTCATGTTTGATTAACACTACTCCACAGGAACAATATTGTCCTGAGGAGCCAGCTGGAGTAATGAAGACAATGATCACTTATATTATTTCTCTCTCTATATATATTTCTATATATTATTTCTGTAATATATATTTCTATATATTATTTCTGTAAGCTGAGGTATTAGAAAGTAATATTTCTGTAATATATATTTCTATATATTACTTCTGCAAGCTGAGGTATTAGAAAGTGAGGGTGCTTCCCTCATGAATAAGATAGGAGATCAAGATCCCAGAGACTGAATTACACCTTCTGGCACATATGCTGACCTGGTACATAACTTAGGAAATTACACCATATCCAGCACCTCCCTGTAGTAACCTGCACCTGTGTTAAAGAATTATGGGTAGCCAAATCAAACAGCATTGTACTTGTGGTTGGATACTGAGTTAGTAAATACAGGGACACAGAAGGGTAAGGAAGGAGTCATTATCACAGTGAGCTGGTCCTCTCCAGGCAGCAATGAGTTTGGCCTTGCCAGGAGCAGCTCTGGGTGACACCCTTTTCATGGCCATTGGCTACAAACCTGGGACCTCTCTCTACACTACCTGACTTGGACGATAAATCCAAGATGGAGAAGAAGAAGTACCAGCATCTGGTGAGCCAATGCAGAATAAGAATGAAAAGGGGTGACGTGACTGCTTCTTTTACAACACTGTCAAGTTCTATCAATTGAAAGAATGAGGAAGCAACAGTTTTTTTTTTTAATCCTTGAAGTCGGCTTTTTTTTGTTCGCTCTCCTGAATCCCTTTAGAAGATTCCTTCAACTCAGGAAATCTCAAACTCGCCAAAAAATGAGAAAATAAACTCAGTCTAACCACATAAACTGAGTCTAATCTCAGCTCCGGTCACATAAACTAAGAAGAAGTCACAGAGAGGGGATTTCCCAAATTCCGTTTCCTTGTAATGGTAAACCCTTACTGGTTAACGTGCTTCTTGCTGACTAGCATGGACATCCATTCTGCACTTTCCCCTCTCCAATTGCCCCTCAATTTCTGCTTGGGTACCCATGTGTTTCCTGAAAGGCTAATTCCATCTTGGTGGTAAAGAGGGAACATGTAGCTGAGGCTAAGCCATCAGCACATCTTTTCTCCTGGCCACCATGACTGTGACCTAAGCCAATTACTTCAGAGTGACTCTCAGACCTCCTGCTGAGAATGCAAGATAAACCTTTTCTGTACCCCCTTGCTGTATTTGAATGACAATCCCCGGAGATAGAGCTATCTGTGGATCACAGGAGGAGCCTGACTTAGGATAGAGTCAACACTAAGGAACACAAAGTAGACCATGAAAACAATGAAGAACTAGGTCCTGGATGACATCATTGAGCTAAAGGACTCCACCTCACCAGACACCTGGACCTTTCACGGATATCAGTTGGTGAAATTGAGTTCAACAAATATTTATTGAGTATCTACTTATGTGCCAGACACAGTACCAGACCCTTAGAATACATTAATGCATGAAACCAATACAAATCCACAAATCCCTGTCCTTGTGGAGAAGGAGACAAACAATAGGCAGTAAGTATAACATGTAAAGTGATAGTATGTTGGACAGTGATAAGTGCTGTGGGAAAAAGGAAAAGAAGTACAAGGTAAGGAGGTAGAGGATGGGGGAGTAGGAGCTGGGGAACAGGTTCTCTATCATGTAAGCCGGTATGAGTTGGTTTTTCTGTTACTTGCTGTCTACTACTTGCAAATAAAACTACAACCCTTTAGAACATTTTGAATATTTGTAACACCTCCACACCATCCAAATACACATCCAGAAGCAGAAATTATAATAGACTAAAATACACACATACATAAATATATAAATAAATAACAAAGAAAAGGAATGTCAATTTGATTTGCCTAAGGAGGAAAAAAACGTTGCATTTGAATTCAGGATAAATATTGAACTAATTTATTTTAAAACACAGACCACATTTTTGGGCAGGGTTTGGGCAGGTCTTTAAATGCTTCCATCTAAATCCCATAGCATTTTGGGGCACCGGGGTGGCTCAGTTGGTTGAGCATCCTACTTCAGCTCAGGTCATGATTTCACGGTTGGTGAGTTCGAACCTGCATTGGGCTCTGTGTGGACAGCTCAGAGCCTGGAGCCTGCATTGGATTCTGTGTCTCCCTCTCTCTCTCTGCCCCTCCCCTGCTTGTCTCTCTCTCTCAAAAATAAATATTAAAAAACTCTTAAAAAATAAATCCTACAGCATTTTGGTATAAATTACAATACTTTCCTGAAGCAGCAAGAGTCCTTTCCTCCCATTGCCTCTTAAAATTTAAAAATAATCTCTTGTGTCTATTTCCAATGCTCAATTTATGGAAAATGCAGAAAATTAATATTGACAATGTTTCATAACTTGAGATGTTAAATTCTGTGACTAATTTGTCAGGAACCAGCTGGCAAGAACTATGACACTGTGTAACTGAGTTGAATGCCAACAAGCAAGAAAGGTAGGAAGCAAAAAAGCAAGGAAGAAAGAATGAAAGAGAGAGAAAGAGCACATTAACTTAATATAGAGATGTCTACTCCCAACCACCTTTCTGAGTGTGTGTGGCTAGTGGCTTCCTGTAAAGGAAACATTTTGTCGACTCTTGTCTTAGTTAGTTAAGACTGGCATTCCCCCCTTTGTACAAATGCACGGTGTTGTGTAAAAGAAGAAACCATCACCATAGAGACTCAGGTCTCTAAATACTAGGATACTAGGCTGCAGATATTCTGTCCTTGTCAGAGTATTTACTTTTTAAGTGAGCATCTGTTCAGAAGCTGTGTATTTTTAGATCTAATGCCAGACAAACCAAAGAAAGCTATACTCTGATAATGCTAGAAAGACATTTATTAATGTGACTAAATTAGCCTGGTAGGTTTTCATGCCAATGCATTGTGCCTTGACCAGTTTCAGATATTGAGTCCAACTTTCCCTAAATGCCTCAGAGTCCAGCCTCAGTGAGTCTGCTCCCAGTAGGCAGACAAGAGAGAATGGCAGAGCCCAGGAGAGAACAAATACAGGAGAAGGTGACCCTGACCCTCAAAGTCTCTCTCTGAGTCCTAGCAGGGTGAAGAAGAACCTGACTCACTACAGGAAGATACACTGAAGTGAAATAAAATTGGTGGGTTTTTTTAAGTTTACTTAATTATTTTTGGGAGAGAGAGAGAGAGAGAGAGAGAGAGGAGGAGGAGAGCACACAGGAGGGACAGAGAGAGAGAGAGACAGAGAGAGAGACAGAGAGAGGAGGGAAAGAGTATCCCAAGCAGACTCTACACTGTCAGAGCAGAGCCCGATGCGGTGTTCGAATCCACAAACCTTGAAATCACGGCCTGAGCTGAAACCAAGAGTCAAACACTCAAGCGACTGAGCCACCCAGGCACCCCTAAGTAAAATTGTTTGTAAATTAGTGACAAGAGATACCTTAAATCATTAGGAAAGAAAAGATTATCTAACAAATCATGTTGAGACCATTGGTGAGTCCTTTTGGCAAAAGAAGATCCTTCCCACCTCCCATTAAATTCTCAATGGTGAAACACATGCACATAAATGCATACCCACAAGTACTTACACACGCAGGCAAAGGAATCTAACTACATACAAGCGAAGAAAAAAATAGCAGAATATTTATTTTATCACTAATGGTGAAGGGCACCCTAAGTCGGAGCCATGTAAGAAATCTCAAGGGAAATGATGAGAGCCCAAGCACATCAAAACACTGAACTTAAGGATATGAGATGGAAACATGAACATTTAAATACAGAGGAAGATCTATGGTGAATATAATGATTATAACCTAACATATTTTTTTAAGTTTATTTATTTATTTTGAGAAAGAGAGAAAGAGAGAGAGAGAGAGGCAGAGAGAGAATCCCAAGGAGGCTCTGCAGTTGTCAGTGCAGAGCCCAACAAGGGACTCCAACTCACGGAACCATGAGATCATGACCTGAGCTGAAACCAAGAGTCGGACGCTTAACCGACTGAGCCACCCAGGCACCCCATAACCTAACATCTTTAAAACATAAAGAGCTTTGGAGCACCTGGACAGCCCAGTCAGTTAAGCATCCCACTTCAGTTCAGGTCTTGATCTCACAGTCTGTGAGTACAAGCCCCGCATTGGGCTCTGTGCTGACAGCTCAGAGCCTGGAGCCTGCTTCAGATTCTATGTCTCCCCCTTTCTCTGCTCCTCCTCCGCTCACGCTCTCTCTCTCTCTCTCTTTATCAAAAATAAATAAACATTAAAAAATTTTAAAAAAACCTTAAAGAGCTTATAAAAATTGGTTAGAAAAACATGAAAATTTCAGAATAAGAATGGGCAAAAGACACCAGATAATTCACAATAGAGCAGATAAAAATGAATTTTAAAATAGATGAAAAATATCCATCTCACCACTTAACCACAGCAAAATTGAGGCAAACAGAAGGAAAAATTTTTTACTATCAAGTTAGCAAAAATAATTTCTTTTCCTAATAGTGCTGATAAGAGTACAATGCAACAGGAAATCTCATTCACTGCTGGCAGGAGTGTAAAACTTTCTGGAAAGCAATCTGTTGTTTCTCAAGAGGCCTCAAAGATGTTTATATCCTTTGACCTACTAATCCTACTTCCAAGAATTTATCATCAGTAATTTAAAATTTCCAAAAACAGGGACAAATAATCATGCATAATATCTGCTCATTTCAGCATTGCTTATAAAAACGGGATGTGTCCTAAATGTCCACTACTCATTTCAATATTTCATTGAGCATCTACTATGTGTGAAAAACTGAGCTAGAACAGAAGTCAAATACGACACAGACCTGGTCCTTACCCTTGCAGAACTTTCAGTTCGGGAGAAGGTAAGCAGTTAAGCAAGCAATTGTGACATTTGCTACAGAAACCAAGGGCAGAGGGAACCTGATCAGAGGAAGTGATGTTTAAACCGAAATGGGAAAACGTTAATCAGAAGGGAAGAGTGTTCCAGCAAAAAGGAACAGTACATGCAAAGACCTGGAGATAAATATCGGCTGGAGAACTTGGAAGTTCAGCAGGGCTGGAGCAAGGAGCCAACTGGGGACAGGAGCCAAATGGGGAACAGCTCTGTACATCGTATTAGAACTTTGGATTTTACTCCGAGAGCAATGGTTTGATAAATTATGCCACATCTATTACATGAAAACACAAGCTATTAGGAGAATAGTTTCTATTTTGTTCTATCATCTGAGGAGACTCCCAAGAGTAAAAAAGATAATTTTACTCTCTTGACTTTACTCAAGGACATGGGAGTCCACAGATCCAGGCTTTGTTTCTAACCCCACTCAGGCAATTCTCACCCTTCCCAACTCAAGTAAGAGTGTCTTTGTATATCCAAGTGGCAATAAAGAGAGTCAAAGCCTCTACCTGGAAGATAAGGACCTAGCAGGCACCAAATTGGAGGGGGGAGATGTTAGGAAATGTCCAGTGTGCCCCCTCTCCCCCACCTGCTCTCCTCTTCCCTTAACTGAGGGAAGTTAAACATTAGGTACCGTGTCTTGAATTCACCAGAAAAGACATGAAAGCCTTGCTCATCAGGAGGATCACCCCCCCTACTTCTGGAGGCACCACAAGGGCACAGCAGGGAGCTTGGGGCATGGCAGTCACGTTGGATGGAAGACCAGAAGAACCCCATATCTCCAGTTTTAGTTAGCGTCAGGTTCCAGGGTGTGTGTGTGTGTGTGTGTGTGTGTGTGCGTGTGCGCGTATGTGTTTATATCTCCAGAAGAATGGTAGAGTCGTCCCCAAACATGAATGAGATTAACTTTTCCAAAGAATCTTAGTGCAGTCAAGACAAACTTTTGACTTAGAAATTAAGAAATCTGTGATCTATGCAACATGTTTATAGGAAAAAAGAGTATTTATTACAAAAAAAGATAACTGTTATATAACCAATAAGTTTATTTATGAAGTTTGTAAAAAACAAAAACTAAGTAAAAGAAAAAGTAAATGATAATTATATAAATGGTATATTGTCAGCTTTGCTTAAAACACCCACACAAACTCAGTCAGCAAAAAGCAAGAATATGCCCTACTCTGTTCATGGAGGTTACCTCTGAGTAACATTTTTTTCCTCTGCTTTAATGTATTTTTCAAATTGTTGGATGGGCATATTTTACCTTTGTAAATGCTTATTGTACATTGTAAAGGTTTCAGAAAGTTAACATCTTTTTTTTTTTTTTAATTTTAGAAAGAGAGAGCATGAGCAGGGGAGAGGGGCAGAAGGAGAGAGAATCTTTAAGTGTGCATGGAGCCCAACACAGGGCTCAATCCCATGACCCTGGGATCATGAGCTGAGCCGAAATCAAGAGTTGGGATGCTCAACCGACTGAGCCACCCAGGTACCCACAGAATGTTAGCATCTTAAGAGAAAAAGCCTAGGCTTTTTTAAAAAAGATTTTTAAAGAGTTTTTTAAAGATTCTCTTAAGATTGAAAAAGTTCAAAGTCTCGCACATAGTAGCACTACATAGGTAACATTCACCAGTGAATGAGGTTAATCAACTTTATTGTAAGGGTATACACAAATTGTTAGGGTAATTAAAATGTGTTTGACCTACAAAGCGTGCACAGGTCCTGTTGATTCTGACAAATGACCTACTTGCTGTATTTAGAGTTTTCTTATTTTGGTGGTCATCTGCCAGTTACAAGTACATCGACCATTTCTTCTTTCCTTCACTCTTGACAAACAGAGAAGAAAAAAACTAAATCGTGTATTGTTTCAATGCTTTCAAATCTTTAGCCTTGTCACCACTTATTTTTTTAGGCTTTAGGAAAGGAGGCGTGTATTTCCCCTTACTTCCTGCTTGAAATTACAAGTCCTATGGAAGTTTATTTAAATTAATGAAGAATTTTCTATCGAATAAATCAACAGCTTTACTTCTACGGTCCTCTTCACCTGGGCTAAAGGTAAAAATGCGACAAGAAGGGGCCGGTGTTTTCTGGTTAAAATTGACAAGTGCGAGACACATGAATGGCTGTCTACAAGTTTCGAAACAGGAAACAGGCTTGCTGCACTTGCCAAAGGGCATATAAACCGAGAACGTTGTCATGTAGGAAATCAAGATCAGAGGGTGAGTGCAAAGACCCAAAACAGTCTGTGGTGACAAGCAGTGACGCGAGGTTGTGTTTATATGAACCCGAGCCCTCTCATCCCAAAGCTGGTGACTAGAGTGTTTTCTTCACCCACAACGACCCTGTTGCCAAAGGGTACGGGGCTGTGAATTGTGGAAGCATGTCTGTCACTGTTAACGTATCAAACAGAGGTCTTGATATTATCTGCAGCTGATCAGTTGATTGGGTTTTACCTACAGGAAGAGCCTGGCCGCCGGGCTGCCACAGGCCAGCCACGCATGACGTGCACAAGAGTCCTTGTTACACCCCGGTGGGAGTGATGCAGGCGAAAAACACACCTCATCCCAACGGGGCTGCTTGGCAGGCCAGATAAGGATGGTCCATCATCAGGAAGAGGCTTGTCCCATGACAAGAGGGTGTTTTTTAAAGGCAACACGTCAACAACAATGCCTCAGCAACACTGTTTGTTATTGTGGTAGGTAGGGATACAAAGAGTGGGCAAGGCTGCCAGCATAGCTTGCACGTGGAACAGAAGGTGCCTGTCCTGGAAGAAGGGAGGGTACAGTCGTCCCCCTTGTCCACTGAGGATCCACTCCAAGATCCCCTAGTGGATGCCTGAAACCACGGAGAGTACTGAAGCCCACACATAGTGATGTTTTTCCTCGACACACATACCTATGATAAGGTTTAATTTATAAATTAGGCACCAGAAGAGATTAACAACAAACACCGACAGAGGCACCTGGGTGGCACGTTCGGTCAAGCATCCGACTTCAGCTCAGGTCATGATCTCGAGGTTCATGAGTTCAGGTCCTGCGTCGGGCTCTGTGCTACCAGCTCAGAGCCTGGAGCCTGCTGTGGATTCTGTGTCTCCCTCTCTCTCTGTCCCTCCCCTACTGGTGCCCTGTCTCTCTCTCTCTCTCTCTCTCTCTCTCTCTCGGTCTCTCTCTCAAAAATAAAACATTAAAAAATTTTTTAAAAACCACCAACAGTGAAATAGCAATTATGACATACTATCATAAAATTTAAGTAAATGTGGTCTCTCTCTCTCTCTCTCTCTCTCAAAATATTGTATGGTACTCACCCTTCTTCCTCACTGATGATGTGAGGTGATAAAATGCCTATATGACGAGATGAAATGAGGTGAATGACGTGGGCACTGTGACGTCGTATTGACTAGTAGAGACCTTCTGATCATACGTCAGGAGGATCATCTGTTTCCAGACCACAGTTGACTGCAGGCACCTGAAACCCTGGAAAGCGAACCTCGGATAAGGAGGAACTTAGATATAAATGTTCTCTGTTTCCTGGGGGGGGCGGGGTGGGGGGGAAGCAGACAAACATATGCTGAGTCGGAGCCTCTATTCATCCAGAAGCTATTTATTCAATGAACAGAACATCTTCCTCCTGAACAGCTCAACACCTTGTAGAGAGAACTTCAAATCTCTGCCATTTGGGCTTGTGAGTTGTAAGTAGAAGAAATCAAGGAAGTAACAGAAACTCAGTGAGGGAGGAAGGAAATCATGGCACCGTGAATCCAGGCAAGGTGGGACCCCGCCCATCTGGACTCCCACAGCTTTCTTTTGGACTTTACCAGAGGCTGTTTGCCATCTTGTTGGCTTGTTTGCTTAGGTGTCTATTGAGGGCAGGATCACAGTCTCCTTTTCATTTTGGTATCCATAGTACCTGGCATAGAAGAGAAGCTCGATCAATATTTACTAGTTGCTGGTGGTGATGGTGACAGTTGTTGTGTAGGAAGCAGAATGGACAGAAGTACAGCTCACTGATGAGACATTCTCTTTCCTAGGACTTAGGCAGTTGTGGAGGTCCCTGGGATGTGCCAGTCCAGATCCTGGAGGAGGCCCTCTAGCGAGTCTAGTCAAGAGTGGGACCTCTCGTGGTGTCCTCCCCAAGAGAGGCAGGAGAGCCTGTTGAGAACATGGGCCTTGAAGCCAGATAACCCAGATTAGAATCCTGGCTTTACTCCAAGCTGTGTGAATGTTGGCAACGTGGTTCCCTTCCCTGTGCCTCTGTGAGGATGAAATGAGTTCATTACAGTGGTGCCTAGTACCCCGGAAATGCTCTCTAAAGTTTAATTACCACTATTTCCAGTACTGCTGCCCCATTAGGGAGAAGGAAAGTCCAGGTGATGAGAGTCCTTTGCCTCAGATTTTGAGTTTCACATTTAACTTTGCCCTCTTATTCCCTAGGAGCCCCTGCCTGGTTGGAAGATGAATCGGGTGGCTGAACTTTCACTTTAAAGCTATTATTTAGACCACTGCCAGTCTCAAAGAGTGCTTCTCATTTCCTCACTTAACTTCCCCAAATGTATAGCTAAGCCACTTGATAAGAAAAGATAAATGGTTCAAACCTGGCACCAAAAGATAAATGGTGCCTGCATATGGGGCGGTTAGGTTGCCCTTGAATTATTATGATTTCATTCCCAGGTGTGAAAGCACCTTGCCGGGTGCTACAGTCGGGTCTATGAAGAGTTGATAATAAAGGCTGAGAAGACCTAAAGGCAAGTTAGGGAAATGACATCAATATTAGGTAATTAAAGTTAATATACTTACCTAACCAGAGAGTGGTCAGGCTGTTCCCCCAGCACGCACCTGCACACACACACATACACACACACTGTGAGCCCACAGAAAACTCAAGTGAATATGGGGATTTTGAAAAGGTTCTTTTTTTAATGTTAATCAATTTATTTAAAGAGACCCAGAGAGAGAGAGAGAGAGAGAGAGAGAGAGAGAGCGCAGTGTGAGCAGGAGGGGACAGAGGCAAAGGGAGAGAGAGGATCCCAAGCAGGCTCTACACTGTCAGCACAGAGCCCAGCATGGGGTTCGAACCCATGACCCATAAGATCACGACCTGTCAGCACAGATCCCAACACGGGGGTCCCATCTCAGGAACCATGAGATCATAACCCAAGGTGAGCCGCCCAGGTGCCCCAGTCAGTTCGTTCTTGAAGCCAATGATATAAGGTAATCCATAACTACAAACCAGCAGCAAAATATTGCCTGGGGCACTCTGCTTTATCCAGACCACCTTGAGCAGATTCTGTTAGAACAGAAAAAACAAAAAACAAAACAAAACAAAAACAAAACAAACAAACAAACAAAAAAAAAAAACAGGAAGAGGGAGAGAGAACCATTGAAATGGTTTCCAGGTAACTATATCCAAAATGTCGAAAATTTCCATTAAGAATTGTAAGTCATTACAACAGGTGACTTTCTTATCTAGGATTGTATTCCCATTGCATGGCTCCAGTATAGTAAGAGGAATCAGTTACCTTGTCTTTTAGCTGTAAGTATGCTGATGTGTGTGTGTGTGTGTGTGTTTATTTTTATATATGTATATACATATATATTTAAAGTGCAGCTCTAAAAATCATTTGAAAGTCACAAAACTATAAATAAAAGGAAGCAAAGATCTGTTACACAATATTAAGAACAGGGATTCATTCAACTACAAATTATTTCTTTTTCCTTGGTGCTTTTCAAAGACAACAACTCTACGTCTGCCATCAGGAATGGTTTGCATTATAACAGCCAGGAAGCACCCCCACCCCCCTCCACCCGCTCCCTGCCCTGCTTTAATAAGCTCTGTTTATCTTAGAGCAGTTTTAGATTTACAGAACTATTGTAATTAGCACAGTAATATTATAGAGAATTCCCATCTACACCACACCCAGGTTTCCCTATTGTTATCCTGTTACGTAAGTATGGTACATTTGTCACAGCCAATGAACCAATATGGATACATTCTTTGCTCAATTGTTCCCCAGTGTCTTTCTTCTGTACTAGGATGCCACCCAAGATAACCACACTGCGTTTCGTATCCACGTCCACTTATGCTTCTTTTGGCTATGACAGGTTCTCAGGCTTTCCTTGTTTCTGACGACCTTCACAATTTGGAGGATTACTGGTCAGATGTGTCCTTGAATGTCCCTCAGTGGGGGGTAGTTGATGTTTCTTTCTTGATCAGACTAGGTGAACGTACTTTTGCAAGAGTGCACACCGCAAATGGTCTTGCGCTGTCAGGAGGATTTTTAAAAAATTTTTTAATGTTTATTTAAAGAGAAATAGGGGCGCCTGGGTGGCGCAGTCGGTTAAGCGTCCGACTTCAGCCAGGGCACGATCTCGAGGTCCGTGAGTTCGAGCCCCACATCAGGCTCTGGGCTGATGGCCCAGAGCCTGGAGCCTGTTTCCGATTCTGTGTCTCCCTCTCTCTCTGCCCCTCCCCCGTTCATGCTCTGTCTCTCTCTGTCCCAAAAATAAATAAATGTTGAAAAAAAAATTTTTTTTTTAAAATAAAGAGAAACAGAGCACGAGCAGGGGAGGGGCAGAGAGAGAGAAGGAGACACAGAATCAGAAGCAGGCTCCAGGCTCTGAGCTGTCAGCCCAGACCCCTACCTACGTGGGGCTCGAACCCACGAACCGCAAGATCATGACCTGAGCCATTGTCGAATGCTTCACCGACTGAGCCACCCAGCTGCCCCAAGAGGTTCTTTTTAATGTCTAAAGTAAAACCTTTTGAATAATAATAATAATAATAATAATAAATTTAAAGAAAATAAACACCTTTTGTTAGAACAACGGCTGCCAAAGTGTGGTCCCTGATCAGCAATTATCAGCATCACCTGGAACTTGTTACAAATGCAAATTTTGGGCCTGGCGGTCACAGACCCACTGAATCAGAAACTCTGGGGGTGGGGCTCAGCAATCTGTGTTTCAACAAGTCTTCCAGGAGATTCTGATGCACCTGAAGTTTCAGAACCACTGTGTCTGAGGTTGTCTAACATGCTTGGCCTCAATGTATACAGAACGTTTCTCACCGGTCACCTTTTAACCATTGGCTGTCAGCCTTGCTGTGCTATCTAAATACCTAGGACCAAACACCAGCCCCAGAGACTCTGATTTAATTGGTCTGGGGAGGGGTCAGCTATTAAAATGCTCCCAGGTCATTCTAAGCCTGGACAGGGTTGAGGGCTCCTGCCTCTGGCCCCCACCTGAGACAAGCCCTCCCTCTTCTATTCACACTTTCCACGCCTCTCACACTCCCCTTCCTCCCACCTCAGACTTCGGAAGAATGCCTCCATCGGTAGCCTGCTTTCTTAGAAAACATCAAACGGGATTTAATACTATAGAATTTCAGAGTCGTAATAGCTATAAAGGTCAACTAGTTCAGTGGTTTTAAAACCTTTTCTTCTTTTTTTTTTTTCAGCAGATCCCCTTCAAAGGAGATCTTCGTGGGAAAGCCCAGTGTAGAAAACGAGAAAAAGCAGAGCAGCTCTGACGGAAGGGTGAGGGGCTTGGCGGTGCTTCCGGTCGCCCTGGCACAGCTGGGCCACCACTGACCTTGTTCGACATTCCCAGCCCGTGGCTGTCCACCTTCTCCTCTGTCACCTCCCCTGGTCAAAGCTTCTTTACTGCTAAGCCACTTTGATTTTCAGGACTGCTCAAAGCCTTCATTCTTCTTGCCTTTGAGCCGAAACCTGTCTCCTGACGTGAGGTCTTTGCGTGGCAGTAGAGAGGACACCAACAGCCTTTCCCCTCTGAAACCTCTTCTCGTTTCACGCTCAGACCTGCTGCCCTGTGAACAGGGGGTTTCAGCTTGACTGTGCGTCAGCATTTTAAAACTTCTGACGTCCCAACTGCCTTCCAGATCAATAATTCAGTATCTCCTTGGGTGTGACTGGGGAGGGGGACTTTTTACACGGTCACAGGCAGAGTCAGGGGGCAGAGAGCAAGCTGAGAGCGAGCCAGAGCCTCCTTCTCCTGCCCAGGTGAACATGGGTCTCTTCCACCTGCTTCCGAGCTGACATCACGTTGAACCTTCCCACCGCCTTCTCTGCTTTCTCTGCAGAACGCTCCACTGCCCAGATCCCGACACGAGTCCTAACAACGCAATTTAGACGAGCTGGTTTTGCAGACCGGATGCAAAAGCTGCAAGGGCTGAGATGGTAGAACACCGTCTTCTTCCTTTCCTCCAGTAATGAAGATAAAAGGTAGCTATTATTTCCTAAGTCAACCATGTAAGCACCTCCCCACCTGTTTCCCCTTCCCCTGTCTAGGAAAGCTCCTACGAGCCCTCCTCGCCTTCTCCGGACAGATTTGGCTCTTGGCAAAGGGAGCAGCCTTTACCTTCACAGCTAGTGTCTTTGCCCTGCCCCGGTTGTAGGATGGTTTTTGATGAATGACCCAAGCAACTCCACCCAAATGGCCCAGTTCTTTGGTGAGGATTCCTCTCTCCTCCTCTACCTCCTCCACCTGTTAGTCAGCAAACAATTGAGCTGCGCAAAACACAGGCTGCCTGGGTTGTGAAGTTCACCGGTCTCCCAGGGGCTCCTCCCGAATCTTCTTAACCGGTATTTCCTGAATGAAGTTAAGATCATACAGGCCAGGAGCCAAGTAGTTCTGCGGGACAGGGTGGGGTAGAAAGCTTCGGTGAAGCTTTGAAGTATCTCGGCTACTCAAGAGCCGATGATAATTACTCGTCTCCATCAGGCTGAAGAACGCATTTCGGTTATTTCTATTTCCTCTCATTAGCTTGCCCCCTCTTTATCATGAAGTCCAAGGGAACACCAGAGGGATAATGTCTGCAGAGATTCTAAGACCAGGTAAACTCCACCAGCTGCTCCGGGCTGCAGAGCATGGCTGAGGCAAACACAATAATTGTACTGAGTTTCACCTTGAACTCACGTAGTCCGCCTTCAGTGGGAGCCTCAATTCCCCCCTTATAATTATGTTATGTTTTCTTACTTAGCTTGCCCCTCTATGCTCCACAACAGTGTCTCAGAAACTTCTTCCAGAGCACCAGCTATCTCCTCTCTACCATGGGGATAATCACAGCATCTGCCTGGACAGGTTGTTTTGAGCATTAAATAAAATAATGGGCATAAGGTTATAAACACATGGCAGGTATCATATGCACCTAATAAATACTATTATTATTGTTATGTGGATGTGATATATTATGCACGCTATTATTATGTAACAAATAAAAACAAAATAACAAAATAATAACTCTTATTTTCTAGCCATCTCAGAGTCAGAAATTTAATGCCAATTATATGCACTGGAATTTTGAAAAAATTAGTAAGACATAGCCTTTGTCACAGGGCAAAAGAGGTACAGAATGCCTTAAAGTTGGCACAGCACTTTGACAAATACCCTCTGAAGATCCCAGCTCCCACCCTTCCTCTCATTTTCCCTCATCTCATGGCCTTTCCTTCCTTATTAAGATCAGGGCAAGTCAATGAAAGCCTTTCCGTATCCCTTTTAACTCGATATTTCTTCATATCATCAAGGTTCTTGTTTCTCTGTCCTCTTGTCACAGAAGACTATGGCCGCTCCACTCCGCAGCCCCGGCCATCCCCTCCTTCCTGTGGTGTCCCGGAGAGCATTCCCCTCAGCCTCTGCTGTAAGCTCTGAGCTTACACAGGTTTAAAACTGAGTCCTTGGTCTTGGGGCGCCTGGGTGGCTCGGTCGGTTAAGCGTCGACTTTGGCTCAGGTCATGATCTCACTGTCCGTGAGTTCGAGCCCCACATCGGGCTCTGTGCTGACCGCTCAGAGCCTGGAGCCTGTTTCCGATTCTGTGTCTCCCTCTCTCTCTGCCCCTCCCCTGTTCATGCTCTGTCTCTCTCTGTCTCAAAAATAAATAAACGTTAAAAAAAAAATTTTTTTTTTTAAACTGAGTCCTTGGTCTTGAAGACATGAGAACACAGTTGAGGTGACAGGATCAAAAAAAAGAAGAAGACCAACCCCCACCCCCCCCGCCAAAAAAAAAAAAATAACCAAAAAACCAAAACCTACAAGATGGCTCATAACAAGTGCCATGAGTCATCCAGGGGGAAAAAAAATGCCACAACCTTCAGCAGAAGAGAACCATTGAGCGCCAGTTGAGAAATACTCTTTTCCCGGTAGGAATAAAGTTAATTCCAAAAATGTAATCACACTATTATTATTTATCCTATTAATAACGGTCTAATATGTTACAGGCTTTATAATTTCACAAAAATTGTTTCCTTTGAGCTAGCTACTCACCTCAGTGATGAAGGTTAAGGAATGTTTTGCCCATTTTACAAATGAGGAAACTGAGGCTAAGAGAGGGGGGCGGGTAGGAGAATTCCCAAGGAGGCAGCTAGCAAACGTAGGAGTCAGGACTTCAGGATGGGTCTCGGGAGTCCCCTCCCCTGCTTTTTCTCCTAGGACTTGAACATTTGTTAACTCACTACGCGCCACCATTATGGTGGGAACTTCGCGTGATGGTTTCTTACCTACCCTTTACAACCTGGGGGAGGTAGGTCTTACGACTTGCAGTTTGCAGGTGAGGATGACCTCACCAGGAGGGGCTGGCAAGGGAGCGAGCGAGCCTGTAAAGTAAGTAACTTGCCCAAATCCCACCGTCAGGAAGCTACGGGTTTGGCACAGAAATCCGGGCTCACGAAACCGGAATTCCACATTCCTCACATGTTCAGGACTTTTGCTCGTGAGAGCAAAAGATAATACAAAAAAAATAAAGCGAAAGCTAACTTAAGAACAGCAGCTAAAACAGGACACAACCATGGCTGGGTAACTTGTCCATGCGGAGACTGAGCCACAGTGCAGAATGGAGAGGAGAAGGCTCTCCAAGGTAATGGTAAATGGTAAATACCCAGCTATGTTTATGAACATTATTTATTTTTATTTTTTTAAGTAGCCCTCACACCCAGTGCAGAGTCCGACACGTTTGAACTCATGACCCTGAGACCAAGATCTGAGCTGAGGTCAAGTCAGATGCTTAGCCAACTGAGCCACCCAGGTGCCCCCTAGTTATTTTTGAAAGGAAAATGATTTAATTTGGTCATCCTTTGGTTTTCATTGCTCTCTCTGAGAACATGATATCCCCTTTCGGGAGCTCGTCAGTGGCTAAGTTTTATGGCAGCGATCTGTATGTCCATTCGGACCTATTGCTTACCTGGATAGCCTCTAGCAAACGATTTGATGGCTTATGTTTTTCAAATAAATTCAATTCTTTGCATTACATCGGGCACATAGACATATTTTTAAAGTACCTTAATTTTTTTTTTTTGAAAGAGAGAGTGAGCAGGGGAGGAGCAGAGAGAGGGGGAGAGGGAGAGCTTGCGTAAGCAGGCTTCATGCTCAGTGCGGAGTCCCACACGGGCTCGATCCCACAACCCTGGGATCATGACCTGCACCAAAATCAAGAGTCGGATACTTAACCGACTAAGCCACCCAGGTGCCCCATAAAGTACCTTAATTAACTTGAAGCTTAGGATGTTAGCAAAAATCTGCTTCAAAGAAAAACATCAAGGAAGACATTAGGAACAAATTTAAAGAATATGTGTCCTAACAGAATATATAAAAATAACATTACCTAATATAGTGTAAGAAAGTTTATGGCAGAGACTTGACGTGACAGCCTCTTTGGAGTTTTCAATCTGGAAATATTTCAGTGGGTTGGATCTCGAAATTCGAAAGCATGACTGAATAATTTTCTACTAGGTGTAGTGTACTTTTATGAGGATTTTGTCCTTTTTTTCTCCTTTTTGTGTTCAGAGTGACTTGCTTGACGACGGTGACTCAGAAGATAGACTCACTAGTTGTGGTTTGAAGGGCATCACTCCAGAATTCTAATCTCTTTTGTCATGGACCATCCCTGGGGATTCCAAAGTGCCCCAAAGGAACTCCCCTTCCTCAATAACCACGGCTCCCAGCAAGAAGCGAGCAGCTTCTGAGAGTGAAAATGGGATATTTTAGAAGCATTAACTAATAGTAAAACCAAGTCAAGAAAACTCTCTCTGAAACCTATTTACCTTATAAGGAAAAGATGCATGGCAGACAGACAAAAGCTTCATAAGAAATAAACTGGATTAATTTTGTGAGAAGCTTATTGACCGAAGATTATTGTTGTAACTGCTTCCAGCAACGAAATATGTTGGAGAAGAAGGAAGAGAGGCTAAGTTATAACCTACGTAGGACTGATTGCCCCACTTTTTCAGATCAGAGAAAGCAATCATTCCTAGGCTTTCCTGAATCAAATTCAAGTCTGATCAGCATTTGCAAACGCCTGCTTTGCGCCGTCCTGGGTTAACAGGCACTGGGGAGTTAAGTAATGCAAGGTCTTTCCCTTCAAGGAGCTCACTGTCCAGTGGAGGGGCTCATATTCACAAACCTTTTAATACTTGTTATCCGAGTTATCAGGTACTGCTACCTACTAAGTGCTTTGCTCTGTCCTCAGTCTGTAAAAAGGAGAGGACCCGGGCCGCGCAAAGGCCTCACATACCACCTCACTATAGACTTCCATCTGTGGGTTTATATTTACTTTCCTTCATCTGTGCCAGAGAGAGACACATTCATTCATTGATGATACTGTAAGCACATTGCGTGCATCCCAGAAAATACGACATACTTCTATTCAACCCAGACACTTAACTCTTAAAAAGTTAAGAGACTGATTGGAATCAAAGAGGAACCGACCTACAAATTAGAAGCGTGTGGTAGAAAAATCTCCAGAGGGCCAAAGTTAGAGTTAATGTGAGCCAAGGATTGCCCGACTGGGCCTTGGTGTCGATCAATACACTGCACAGACAGAAAGAGCATAGGGATTTGCGCAAATCGTTTTCTAAAAAGAGTATATCACACATAAAATACTTCAGCTTTCCAGATTCAAAATTCCCAAGTGGAAAAGGAATTAGGGACTTTTTCAAGGGAGTAAATGACTCAGCCTGACTATCTGACTTCATTCAGTGAGTGTTTAAACCAAACAAACAAACAAAACACACGCATACACACACACACACACACACACACACACATACACACACAAAACTAGCTCAATTACGCAGTTGGGTAATACACTCAAAACACCCACAAAGGTCTTAAATTTGTAAATTATGTCAAGTAATGGCATGTAGACTTTCACTCTGGATTTTCTCTTTCCTTTAACTCCCCCCACAGTAATAAGCAGAGTGTCATTTCCTTCCCAAACATTCATATTTGGTGATATGCCTTTCGAATGAAAGAACAGATGAATGAATGACTCACTCAGAGCTTCTATAGGCACAGACGTCCCTGGGTTGAAGAGTGTGAGGACTTGTGGATTTTTACCTTCTAAATTCCACATCAGAAAATTACAATGAGCCCCAAGTCAATGTTTTCTAAACTTGTCTGCTTATTATAAGAATCACCAGGAACCATTTGTCATAGGTGCTGATTTCCAGGCCTCTTTCCTGGAGACTCTGATTTAAGAGGACCTAAATCTCCATTGTCAACAAGTAGCTCCTGGTGATTCTTGTTATTGAGCAAGTGTAGAGAATACCGAGCCAATGGATTCACACTGCTCTGTTTATAACATTCATTTGTTCGAGGGTGTTAGTTTGTTTTTGCTTTTTTATCACAGACATTCCAATGGTCCTTTTCGTAGTCCCCACTCCCGCTTCCCTACATTTTCCACTCCTGGAGTTTCATCTACTCCCTTCAAGGGCGGCCACGTAGCCCTGTCCCAATCCATATCCCTAGCCTGGATATCTAGTCCTCCCCGTTTATAGTCATCATTGATAATACTTCATTAGAATCCTAATGGTTAGAGCAACACATATGCATTTCAAGAACTTTTAGAACCCTTTGAGAGATCAAATAGTTTTTTATCATTCAATGAACTTCAGGAAAAAATGGGGGGAAAAAAGCCCAAAACTTGAGGAACTGAAGATGTCTGAGGCCTGAAGTCAGGAAATACACCAAAGGAACAAAGACCCAAATCTCTTGTTCATTCTTCCTTCAGACTCACTTATAATTTATTTGCACATTCTTAACTTCAAAGAAGGTCATTTTCTGCTTTGACCAAAGTTTTCAGAGAGTGGAGATGATATTCATGTATTTGTATCATAACTGGCTCGCCTATGGGCGTGTGTCACCCCCATTAATGTGGGGAGGGTATTCCCACATTAATGGATAGAAATACCTATCCATTCATTTCTCATTTAGTCAGGAATTTACAGAGTTCAAATGCCTACGCCGCGCCATGTGCTATTCTTTGAGCTGGTATACAAAGACGGGTAAGAGATATTCTTCATCCTTAACTAACTCACAATTAATTGCAAAATAGACACACAAGCAAGTAATTGTGCTACAATATGACTGTTATATTAAGGTGAGGTGTAAGGTGCTATGAGGACATAGAAAACTGTATTGTGGGTATGGGGAAGGGTCACCTTTAGAGGGGAGATGATCAATTTCTTTTGTAGTTAGCTATTGCTAAGCCTATTTTAAAATTGTATACATAATGTAATAATGTTACGAAGAGCTTTTTTCTATCACTTTGTGCATTAACGATTTTCTTTTTCCTACCTTCACATCCAGTCTTTATCCATACGTAAATATATATATGCATATCGTGTATATATAAGTAAATATATGTACACATATATATTACCCACAAGTAAATATATGTATATATTATGTATATATAACATTTCATTTGTTTGAGAGTGTTTGTTTGTTTTTGCTTTTTTATCACAGGCATTTCAATGGTCCGTTTTTTTGTCCCCACTCCTGCTTCCCTACATTTTCCACTCCTGGAGTTTCATCTACTCCCTTAAAGGGTGGCCATGCAGCCCTGTCCCAATCCATATCCATATATATACATAATATGTATATATAAGAATATATAACAATATATGACATATATATGAATAATAACATATATAAGTAAAAATTCTATAAAATACATATATTAGAATATATAATTAGATATTCTATATATATATACTATATGATTCTATATAATATATAATCCTATATATTATATAGAATATGTAATTAGAAAGTCAAAATCATAGCATCTACAGCTGTGTGTTCCAAAAGTTTGCATACATTTGGCTTTTGAAACTTGAAATATGTTTTCCTATAAAAAGACAGTTATGGGGGCGCCTGGGTGGCGCAGTAGGTTAAGCGTCCGACTTCAGCCAGGTCACGATCTCGCGGTCTGTGAGTTCGAGCCCCGCATCAGGCTCTGGGCTGATGGCTCAGAGCCTGGAGCCTGTTTCCGATTCTGTGTCTCCCTCTCTCTCTGCCCCTCCCCCGTTCATGCTCTGTCTCTCTGTCCCCAAAATAAATAAACGTTGAAAAAAAAATTAAAAAAAAAAAAAGAAAGTTATGAAAGGTTGTTAGCTTTCCCAGGATAGTCTATTTAATACATACCACTCTTGCTATACTATGGTCACACAGTGATAGAGTAATTGTGTAGTAGTTAGAAAAAAATACTGTTTTTCTAGCAAATTTCTTCAGTAAAAAAAGAAAACAAATTGATTTTTAAGTATTTTTAAAATGTATTTCAAGTGCTCATCCTGGAGGGGGGCTGATAGCTCCTAGCCAGGTAAGGAAGAGATGTCAGCCTGCTGCCAGTGGGATGGGCAATTCTGCTTCCTTTCAAAAACATTACGCATAGAAGGTAGGAGTGTTGCAGCCCAAGGCTACTAGAAGAGAACGGGAGAACAGCGTGGTTTTTCTAATTTAGAAATGGATACTCGCTCTGTGATGGGGGCAAAGCTGAGCAAATATGGATCGGGGTCAGCCAATGGCTAACTGGGAAAACCAGCATCCTGGAAAGGTACGCCATGTGTTTGGCAAAGTGGGGAGAGAGAAAGAAAAGCAAGGGATGGGGTCCACATTCCAGATGGCTTTTTGGCACAAGAAGCTGCTTGCTCTGTCTCCTAAGACTTGGCATGTATAGACAGAAGAAGTAGAATGACTGAATGCAAGGTGTTCCCCGTAGTCTGGATCCTGGACCTTGGATCCCAGAATCTACTGGTTTTGGAAAACAGTAGCCCAGCAGCGAATTGGCTGGGCGTAATCGTCATTGCTGTGGGGGTTCCCAGGTGTCAGAAGAATGGTGTCCACGGACACTGAAGGGACATTAGTGTTCCTATATCAGAGTTAAGTATATCTTAAGGAACTTCAATTGTGCTCTGGGATAATTGTAAATGTGATGTTTCCAACACAGGGAATGCCTCTATATATGTGGTTTGGGTTATTTTTCTGAGCTATATAGAAGCTCAAAGCTTTAAGATTGTTAAATTAAAAGGCATCTCTTTATTACAAAAATTTCCTACTATCCCAGTGCAACCATGAATCAAATGTGTGTGTGTGTGTGTGTGTGTGTGTATAAAAGCATATATAATAATCCATTTGGGTAGCACATAGAGTACATGAAGAATGAAGGTGGAAAGTTAGGTTGGGATTATATTGTGGATAGACATGATGGTTTAATAGAGTAGCTTGTAAGCTGACTTGGTAAGCGATAAGAGGGACTTCAAATTAGGCTTTTGTAAAAATCATAATACTAAGTCGTGAACATGGACAAAAATCCAAATAGTATTCTTTTTTATTAACCATTCATAAAGTTTTCTATACAATCACAGTTTTTTGAGCAGAGGCTTGAGGCATTTCTGAAAGATTGCTTTAGAGGCAACGCGAAGGCTGGATTCCAGAGGAAAAGGAAGGACCGAGATTAAGGGCAGAGATCTTGCAGTGGGAGAACTGGCGGGACTCGGTGGCAGATTGCTGGGAGGGGCCAGGGAGCACGAGCAGAGCTGACTCCCAGGATGCAAGTCGATGTTAATGGGGGACTATGCTTTTATCGACTGAAATATGGAATGATAAAGAGGGAAGTTTATAGATTTATTTTTGAATTGTGGTAAATTTGGGGTTACCAGTAAAACCCTTATTTGGAAATATACGGTCCAACTTTCCAGACCAACAACCTACAGTTCTGAAGGAGGCTGAGGACAACAATGCAGGTTTCCAGCTCATTCACCCGGAGATCCCAGTTGAAATCTCTGGGGTGAGTTGTGTAGAGTCTGAAAAGACTAGTTTCCAGTAAACAAATAAGAAATTGAGTAAAGGAAGAAGAACCAGAGAAAGAGACAGAGAAGGATGATCAGAGGTCTAGGGAAAAAAACCAGTATATTACTATATTCTCCCAGAAACCAATAATGAAGAGAATTTCAAGGAGGGTTTATCGAATGCTACAGAAATGCCAAGGCCACAGGGTTTGGTAATTGACAAACTTTGACAAGCTTTGAAACAAACTTTGAAATAGCAATTTCAGTAGATCCATGAACTAGAAACCAGAAGGGGTTGGAAAGGGCGTAGGAAGTACAAAGTTCAAAGTGGTTTGGCAGTGAAGACAGCCATTTCATTAATTCATTCCTTTCTTCATTCATGCATTCATGCATCCAACAGATAAATAAATTGGGCCTGTGCACAAGGCACTGTGCTAGACATTTGGAACAGATCCTAGACTTCATTCTACTGAAAAATACTTATATGTACGAGTTAGAATAATAAAATACGATTATAATAAGTGCAATTAAGAAAATAACTAAGTATGAGAGCAGCGTCTGGGTGGCTCAGTCAGTTGAACATCCGAGTCTTGATTTCGGCTCAGGACATGATCTCACAGTCCTGAGATTGAGCTCTGAGCTGGGCTCCGTGCTGGATGTGGGGCCTGCTTGAGATTCTTTCTCCCCCATCCCTCCCCCGCTCATGCACTCTCTCTCTCTCTCTCTCTCTCTCTTTCAAAAAAAAGAATTAAGGATGAGAGAGTGAGGTCAGTGCTGGGTGTGGGGGAGAAACTCCCATAGACAGGATGATCAGGGCAGGAGCTGAGGGAAGAGGGTTTGTTTTGTTTGAATAGGAGATGGCCCATTTGTAGGCTAGTGGGAAAAGTCAAAATAGGAAAATAAAAAAACGTGGAAGATAGAGGAGGAATAATTTATGGAGCAAAGTACAGGAAAAATGGGATTGTATTTGATCCAAGGCACCAGGGTTGACGTGAACCTTGGAAAGGACCAGGGATACTTCTTCCTCGAAACAGGATCGAGGAAAAAGAAGGGGCATAAAGAATCTTCTCTGGAAGGGCACCTGGGTGACTCAGTTGATTAATGGTCCGACTTCGGCTCAGGTCATGATCTCAGTTTACGAGTTCGGGCCCCGCGTCGGGTTCTGTGCTGACAGCTCAGAGCCTGGAGCCTGCTTTGGATTCTGTGTCTCCCTTTCGTTCTCTGCTCCTCCCCTGCTCATGTTCTGTCTCTCTCTCTCTCTCTCTCTCTCTCTCTCTCTCTCAAAAATAAATAAACATTAACAAGAAAAGAAGAAGAAGAATTTTCTCCAGAAGGAAGGAAGAAGAAGGAGACTGAAGGGTCCCACATGAAGAGAAGTGCATCTCAGTAAGGTGGACCATAGGATCATTTGCCAAGACAGAGAGGTCGTCTTTTGGTGTGGTGACCTCCTCTGAGTTGCCATTTCAGGACAGGCCCTGTGCTGCGTGCAAGGTGGAGCGATGCGTCATTCCTGTCTTCACCGAGCTTGGAAGCATTTTGAAGAATAGAGATTTGAAGACATGTTACTGCGACCAAGTATAGTGCATGCTCTGATAGAAAGAGGCACTAGGTAGGGTGGGGCCATGGCAGAAGGAGGGATCAGGACTGCTGGAGGAGGGGAGGAAAGGGGCTCAGGAACTGGTGAGCTGAATCTCAAAAGATATCAAGTAAGTGGGAAGTAACCTGGGTGGGGAAAGAGGCGCACCAAGTCCAGAGGCATGCGCTAGCATGGTGGGTTACAGGAAGGAGGGCAAGCTTGAATGGATAGAATTCAAGGTCCAAAAAGTGGGATGAGGGCAGGAGAAGGAGGTGGCATACCTGAGCAGGAAGGTGGGTGAGGCGGGCAGAGGCCAGGCCGCAGACAGCCCTCTTTTGTATATAAGGATGTTGGACTTTCCTCCTATAGACGATGGGAGTTATCGAAGAGTTTTTTTAAAAAAGCAATGACAAGGTTAGATATCATGCCGGAGGCCTTGTGGAAGAATGACTGGAAGAATTCCAGATGAGAGGCAAGAAAACTGAGAGTCGGAATTTGGGACACAGCTACGGGGATAGAGAGAGGCAAATGAAAAAGAGAGGCTACCTTAGTACATTTGACAGGGTTCAGCCATTGTCTGAATGTGTGAGTGAGGAAAGAAAAGTCCAGAAGATGCCCGGGGTCCTGGCAAGGGTGCCAATCCCTGGGACCGGAAGCAAATGTGGGAGAGCAGGCTTGGGGGTTAAGGCAACAACGTTTGAAAGCGGTTAGGAGGAATGAAATAAGCGATCAAATAAAAATAGTTACCAAGTTGCATGAGGGTCAAGTGGAAGCCAGTAGCGTGAATTAGTAGCAAAACCTGTAGTAAAGCAGAGTGTCCCAGCAAAACTCAAGACAGGAGCAGGGAAAACAGGCTCGCCAGCTCTCTGGAGGGAAGTGGGGGGCACGTGAGGAAGAGGAAGACAGAAGGTCAAGCAGAAAGAGAGCGCTCAGGTACTTCAGTAAGGGTTCCAACAAGGTGCCTGAGCTTGAGCTCTGTGCTGGGCTGTCCATGCGAAGCCAAAGTCAGAGAGGGACCCAGTGAGTGAGCCGGGAGGTCCAGAATGGAAGGGGAAGGTGCTCTGGGGCCACAAAGCAGTTCAAGGGGAGATGAAGGCATCAGTGGCTGTGGTCACAGGGAGAATTTCGGCATTTCGGATAATAAAGACGGAGCGCCTCGGGTTGACCTTAAAGCGTAAGGTGCGGCCATGTTCAGCGGCAGCTTACCTGCGGGGACACTGATGTGATGCAGTTCTAGGAGGACTGATGTTGCTGTGAAGTCACTGTGACTCAAGGCAGGCGAAGACAGAGGGCACAATCAGGAAATCAGGAAGGTCGAGAAGGGTCACGAAAGCCCTTACGGAGGCTTACAAGGCCCAGGCCGCTGCGCGTCTCCCTCCTGCTCCCCATACCGCTCAGACTGCACCCCGCCACTCCAGCCCAGCTGGCCTTCTTTCAGTTCCTTGAGTGCTCTTGGACTCTGTTTCACCTCAGGGCCCTCACACATACAATTTCCTCTTCTTAGAATTTCTAACCCCCCTCCAGCTTCAACTCTCCCTTCCTCACTCCAACCAGATTTCACTGTGAATGTCACTTCCCCAGAGAGACTTTCCCCAAATCCTCAGGCTGCATTAGAACCTTCTGCTAGACTTCCCCATATTACCTCGTATTTCTTAGCGTTTACCACAATCATAACCAACTCCTTTTGAAATGATTTGCTTACAGCCAATCTCTCCCAATGGATAAGCTTTCTGAGGGCAAACCCTATCTGTTTTGTCTACTGAGACAACTCTCTGTCCCTAATAGACTCCCCATTTCTGTATTTTTACTTAGCCTTGGTCCAAAGGACTGGATGTGGTACGGTGCAAGAGTACAGAGTATTTCTTTTTTAAAACAAAATTTTTTATATGTTTTTATTTATTTTTGAGACAAAGAGAGACAGAGCACGGGCGGGAAGAGGGTCAAAGAGAGAGGGAGACATGGGGCGCCTGGGTGGCGCAGTCGGTTAAGCGTCCGACTTCAGCCAGGTCACGATCTCGCAGTCCGTGAGTTCGAGCCCCGCGTCGGGCTCTGGGCTGATGGCTCAGAGCCTGGAGCCTGTTTCCGATTCTGTGTCTCCCTCTCTCTCTGCCCCTCCCCCGTTCATGCTCTGTCTCTCTCTGTCCCAAAAATAAATAAACGTTGAAAAAAAATTAAAAAAAAAAAAGAGAGAGGGAGACACAGAATCCGAAGCAGGCTCCAGGCTCTGAGCTGCCAGCGCAGAGCCCGATGCGGGGCTCGAACTCACAGACCGCGAGATCATGACCTGAGCTGAAGTCGAACGCTTAACCGACTGAGCCACCCAGGCATCCCTGTACGGGGTATTTCTATACAAAATACCGAAACAGTATTACATTGCATAAAATTAAAATATTAGACAGAATGTCTAAATGAATGTGAAGGTGAACTGTTCATTGGCTCGAGAAAGAGTTAACATCTCCTGAATTAAGACACTGGAGTGTATAAAAATATAAGAAGCTTTCACCCAAACGACTAGCTCTCAGTCTGTCACAGAGTACCCCACTGCCAAATCAATCTTCTTTAAACAGCATGTTTATCCCAGAATTTCCCTGCTGAAAGTTTTCCGACTCTCCCCTTTCCCTTTCTGAGCAAAGCTAAAGTCCTTTGGTGGCTTGCAGTGACCTCTGTCCTGTTTCCAAGCCCAGTCTTTTTAGTCAAGGCCAGCGAGTTTTCTCACTCCCTAGCTAATTTGCTGTTCTCATTTCGCACCTCAGTGACCCGGCCCACATAACTTCCCTCTCCTGGAAGGCCCTTGTCTTTCTCCAGAACCCATCTGACATTGTCCCTGTCATTTAAGACCCTTCTCCACTCTCAGTTCCTGCATGGACCTTCAAGTTCTGGCCATTTCTCACCTTGTTAACATACAAATTCCTACAGCATTCGATAAATGTAACATAAAATAGTACTTCATTGTCTATCGTCCTGGATTGCTCAGTGTAGATTCTTAGGACTTACTCATATCTCAGCATCTCCTAACGGATAATAACTTTCTCATCTAACCAAAGGGAACCAAAGCTTAAAATAACCTAAGTTACCTTTGAATTCCCCCAGACTGTGATGCTGGTTAGGTTATCTATTTACTGAAGGTCCAAACATTCATAGAAACCATTTTGCCTCAAAAACTTATTTTCAAATTTAAAATGTTTTAGAAAACGTATTTTAGCCACGCATTTTTTGTTTCCCGCCTGCCCCCCCCACCCCACCCCCTCCAGTCTCATGTAAGCAAATAGTTATGGGGCATTTGGGGTTGGTTTATGAACAGTCTCTTTCTAGAACACAAAATCAACACTTTAGTGCCATCTGTCTCCGGTCACTTACTAAAGGTCATACGTTATTTATGAGGGAGGCTGGGGTGGGGTTAGGAATTCCTGGTATTCCGTGTATTTTTCTAACTGATCCCACAGACTCTCATAAGATATTAAGAAATTGCTACGAAGCATGTTTACAGAATTCAGGACTTTTTCTATGACTGTTTTTCGCTTCATTAAACAACTCTTTCCAATGATTTTCTTGGCTGTATATTTCATAGAAATTGGGCAAACTCTGTCCTTTGGCCACTGAAGACGTATTTCTTAAAAAAAACTCTATGGGGCACCTGGGTGGCGCAGTCGGTTAGGCGTCCGACTTCAGCCAGGTCACGATCTTGCGGTCTGTGAGTTCGAGCCCCGCGTCGGGCTCTGGGCTGATGGCTCAGAGCCTGGAGCCTGTTTCTGATTCTGTGTCTCCCTCTCTCTCTGCCCTTCCCCCGTTCATGCTCTGTCTCTCTCTGTCCCAAAAATAAAATAAACATTGAAAAAAAAAAAAATTAAAAAAAAAAAAAAACTCTAATTCCTTCCATTCAAAACCTTCAAGTATTAAATCAATAAGAAAGAAAACTGAAAATAAGTTTACATCACAAATGCTAAGTAGTTATGTGTCTGTATGAAGTCATTATAGTCATGACTATCATTACATTAATAAAAGTATTATTGTTACCTGTTATGTTCTATTAATAAAATATTATGTATGTTAAGATGTGACATATCTGTTACTCTACTGGAAACAATGCAAAGGCACAGAATCATTAATTGATTGGAAGGATTCCTTAAAGAATTTGGAGAATTTGAGATTGTTTTGCTTAACTGTGACACTAATGCTCCAAGCTTATGAATACAGTTTTTTATAACCATAAAGATATACAGTGCATATATCTTTTTTTTTTTTATCCTTTGAGAAAAGATAACATTTCTAGGTTCGGTGTTCCTCTCGCAAATTAAAAAGAAAAAGAAAAAAGTGGTAGTGGTAATTCTGGAATATCCAGGAAATCTGATCTCACTAATGAGGAAACTACCAAATATGGGCACAGCCAGTGAGATAATTTTCCAGTGCAAATTCTCTGAGGTATATTGAGTTGGGAATACCCTTATTAAAAATTCCTTTTCCACATTGAATTTAAAATGATCTGCTCAATTATTAGAACATAGCTGATGGGGAAAACAATAGTCATGATGTGGGGAATCACCCAAAGTTTTCTATAGACTCATAGGATCCAAGTAATCAGAGGCACTAATTTCAGGAGACCTGGTTCAAGTGACATTTCCTTCTGATCCATAACGGGCATCTTTCTGTTTCACATTGCCTATGCGCAGTCCACAGATGAGGCCAGGGTCATCACCCACACAGAAAATAGATAAAAATATGTATGCCACCCCCACCTGCATCTGAAAATGAATCTACATCAAGACATATAGTCTGAACTCACACTGTCTGCTGTATGAATTAGGGCAGAACTCTGGTTTGAGCGATTAGTAAATGTGAAATACGAAGACAAAAAGAACTATTTCCATTTCCATATGAATCAGATTGCTATCTGTCATAACTGAGTGGCATAAAAGAATTGCAAATCCTCAGGGCCCCATTTGCTCCCAGAGAGAATGTCCCCTACCCTGCAGTCCCCATGGCCAGCCACGCTTAATTTATCTAGAGAGTCTAGAGAGCCTTAGATGAAAATTTCCAGGGTGGTGATTAAGAACGAGCGCTGGAACCAAACTGTGCCGCCACTTAAAGAAAGGGTGGCCTTGGGGATGTTACCCTTTCCAATGCCTCAGTTTCCTTATCTGTGTAATGGGGATAATAATAGTGCCTACTTTATTAAGTGATTGTGATGGTGAACTAGATTACTGCTTATAAAACACTAGAACATTACCGAGCACATGGTAAGTGCTATGAGGGTCAGCTCCAACATTTCCTGTCTATGTAGACTTGCCTATAACATTGAACTTGATCCTCAGGTTTCTAATCTGCAGAGTGGCTCCAAAAACATCTACCTTTAAAGTTTACTTGGAGGTATAGGGATACTATCTATAGTGGACCCATCACAGTGACGGCCACACGGCAAGCCCTTAAAACATAGAAACTGAATGGGAGGGCCAAAGACTGTGGACACCGGGCCTCTGGAGCATGTGATCTTTCTAATTAAGAGTCTACCATTTGGGCTCCATGGAAAATGAGGAAACTGGCAAAACTTTTCAGTGCGTTTGATCAAAAGCAAAGACCATTTCAGTGTGTGCTACGGATTGAATGTTTGCGTCCCCCCAAATTCACACGGTGACCCTAATCCCCCATGGGGTGGTATTTGGAGGTGGGGCCTTTGGGATGGGATTAGGTTATGAAGGGGGAGCTCCCATGAAAGGGATTAGTACCCTTATAAGAGACATCCCAGAGAGCTCTCTCGCCTTCTCCCCCCCACCTGAGAACACAGTAAAAAGATGGCCATCTACGAGCGGGGGAATCAAGCTCTCACTTGGGTGCGGACACCCAATCTGCCAGCAGCTTTATCTTGGACTTTCCAGCCTCGAGAACCGTAAGGAATAAACTCTTGTTGTTTGCAAGTGACCCAGCCCATGGTACCTTTGTGAAAGCGGCCTGAATGGGCTAGGACAGTGTGTTTGATCAGAAGGGAAGACTCCATAAAGCTGTCCAAGAATGAGTAGGGAACAACTGCCTTCTCCTCCAGCTCATCCTCGTTTCCTCCACCTGGGCCCTTGACCGCCACCTGCAGGCTCAGCCCCACCCTAGGCTCTGGGATAACCACCAGCTTAGTCAGCGTGCAGGTGACTCAACCTCAAGTCAGCCCCACTCAAGGACCTGCTGGCGCCACGTGTCCTACATTCAGAACCCGGGTGCCTGCCTTACGCCTCATGCATTCACTCACCAGATACTTTTTTGAGTATCTCCTGCGTGCTGAGCAGAGGGCCTCCTGAAGACAATACAGCAGTGGGCAAGACAGACATGCAGTTCCTAGGAGCAAGGTTCCCCTACACCCCACTGAGTCCATCCTTTCCCTGAGTATCTGCCTTGCCAAAACACCAAAATACTCGACTTCCTCCTAAGTCCCAGACTTGCTCTGACACCTAGTCCTGCCGGCGTCTCGTGCCAATGCTGTAACTACGTGGGTCTCCACATGCGCCTGTTCCCAGGCTCGCCCTGTTGGACCTCACGGACGCTGACCTTCCAAATGCCTGCCCCCACTCTCTCAGCGGTGGTTCGAAGGCCCCATGCCCTCCACGACTGACTGGAGCCTCCTCTGTCACAGAGCATCCCTTTGGGTGCTTTAGTGACAATCCCTCATTCTTTAACCGTGACAGGCCTCACCAGCTTGCGTGGAAACAAGCCCAAGCTAATCACATCAATGGAAACTATAAAAGGAACTCTGGCTTTGTTCATTCACCTTTTTTGATCATGGGATAGTCCTTATGTTTTGTGACTCATGCTGAAATGCTTCGAGTGTGCTCTTCCTTGGGCAGTTTCCCCTGATTCACCGGCCACATGCTTTTTCCCCTGGGGGGTAAGCAGTTCACTGGATCACCTTCCAGATTCGCTGAAATATTTATCAGAGGTTGGAGAAGTTACCTGGGAAAGGTCAAATGGAGGTGTGACACGAACAAGTTTTCTATCAAGTGAAGGCATTAAAAAAGGAAGAGAAATAATTGAATAGAGAGCAAATAATTGAATAGAGAGCAGTCCTCTGATATTGTTGCTAGGGCACATTCAGATCACATGAAAATGTACATCTTGTTCCCTGAAAGCAAATGCAGCTGAAAAGACAGTTCATTTCCCCAGGATTTTCTCAGGTTGATCTTCAAGGAGGACCAGGATTTTCAAGGTAGCTCCCAATGGGGTATAACTTTACTAACAAAAAGATCCTGACTTAACAATACCTAGCATGACAATGCTGCCATTCCAGATGAAGAAGCACGCTCTGATGTGCAAATAGTATTTTAACTTTTTTATAGTCGCCATTATTTAATTTGCTTCACAGACGCTAACTTAGGCATTGTGGTTAGTATCACAGACTCTAGAGACAAGCCAATCTCTAAGAGAGGTTTTGTGAATTTCTAGATCTGTGACCTTAACCCTCAGTTATTTTATCGGTAAAATGGGATAATGATGCCTATTTCTGAAGAACTTAAATGTGAGAAAGCAAATAGAACATTTAGCTCAATACTGAGCATACAGTGAGTGTGCTATAAGGGTATATAAAATACCGGATATGGGGCCCTGAGTGTAAGAAGATGATAAGCCAGACTCTCCATTTGATTGACAACCAAGCAATCTTTTTTTTTAATTAATTTATTTATTTATTTTGAGAGAGAGAGAGAGAGAGAGAGAGAGAGAGAGAACCAGCAGGGGAAGGGCCGAGAGAGAGAATCTCAAGCAGGCTTTGCACTGTCAGCATGGAGCCTGATGCGGGGCTCGAACTCACAAACCATGAGATCATGAACTGAGCCAAAACCAAGAGTCGGATGCTCACCCAGCTGAGCCACCCAGGCACCCCAACAACCAAGCAATCTTAATCAACCCCCCACTCCCGACTATCCCATAGAGGGAGATTCTCTACCTTCAAAACAGAAATAAAATAGATTTAAAATTCATAAAGTATCCAGCAATATCTTCTTCATTCTGTCCTCAGTTGTCAAGGGATGTGAAGTAGAGGGCCCATCCAGTTACCTCTTTCTGGGTGCGGCTGAGACCCTCCTTGGATAGGCAGGGCAGTCACAACCTGCCTCTCGTGGATGCCTCTCGTGGGACATCTGGGCCCCCTCGCTACACCTGTCACAAAGGGGAGTAGGGCATAGGGAAGAGTGGCAAAGACAGGAAAAGAGTTTCTATTTCAGTGTAGAGCCAAGTACGAGTCACAACCATGGAAATTTCCGATTATCGAGAGACTGATTTATCTTCTTGGTTTAATCACACACATTCTAGGATAGAGCAGTAAGGTGTGCATTTGTCACACATTAGATGTTTTAAGCATGGTTCAGGGCCATGTACTATATATTCTCTTCATTTAATTCGTACCATAATTCTTTGAGTACTATTTCTATCCCTCTTCATATTATCTCCACTTCATGACATCTGAATATGCAAACTTCTACTGAGGGACACAAAAAGAGTTAAATGAAAAGGCATATCGTATTCTTGAATAAAAAGATGCAACATCATAAATACATAGTCTTCCTTAAAAATTATAAATTTAATGCACTCCCCTCCCCAAAAATGGTAGTCAATTTTGTTGGAGGGGTTGGGACTAGATAAGGGAATTCTTCATATGAAAAAGTAAACAAGCATGATTAGCCAGGAAAATTCTTGAAAAAATTAGAAGATAGATACCCTATCAGATATTTTCGGAAGTATATTTTAACACTCAAATGATTAAAACAATGTTTTCTTCGCCTAAGAACAGATTAAAAATCAGTAGAGCACTGTGGCAAGTCTAACAATATATCAAAATATGCACAGAAAGTCAGAATATTATAAATTAAGTGGGAGATTGATGTATTATTCAATAAATGGCATTGGAACAACTAAGTGGCCATCTGGAAAAATAAAGTATAAAATGAAATAAAATCAGATCCCTATTTCACAGCTTACAATAAAATACATTTCAGATGGATCAAATATTTAAATGTAAACAATGAATTTCAAAATATTCAGAAAAATATTGGGAGATTCTCACTTCTTTTATTTCAGAGTGAGAAAGAACTTCCTAAAGACGATTAAAGACCCAGAAGCCATAAAACAGTTTTTAAAAATTCTGCTTGAGGGGCACCTGGGTGGCTGAGTCGGCTAAGCGTCCGACCTCTGATTTGGGCTCAGGTCATGATCTCATGGTCACGAAATCAAGCCCCACCCAGGGCTCTGCGTTGAACCTGGAGTCTGCTTGGGATTCTCTCTCCCCCTCTCTCTCTGCCCCTGCCCCACTCATGTTCTCTGTCAAAATACAACACTTTTTAAAAATGAAAATACAAATAAAAAAAATAATAAAGTAGATCACATGTGCTGATATGGCACAACTCCAAGACATTTGAAGTGAAAAAATATGCAAGCCTGAGGAAAGAGGCTTCAAGTGAAGTAACTTGCCGAAAATAGCCTTGCTGTTAAGTAAGGTCCTTGGTGGTAGAACTCAGCTCTTTCCAAGTATAAAACCCTGCTTGAATGGATACTGGGCCCTGCTGTGCTCCTACTGTGGAAAAGTCATGGCGCGCTGGTAAGGCGGGAAGGGTCAATAGACTGCGCATCTTCTGTGCCTCTCTGGACCCATTGTTTCTTTAGGCAGTTTTTGAAGGAGTAGGGGACAGGGCTTGGGGTGGAGGATTAACTGTAAGACCTTGACCCGGTTAATTATTTCTTGAGCAATGTATTAGAGCTTTCCCTCTTAATAGCCGTCACACGTATCCCGCACTAGCAGGGAAGGTATGGCTTATTGATTCCTCTCTGGGCGACTGGAGCAGACGTGAAGCTGAGAGATCAAGTTCTGGGAAATGTAGAAATTCGCTCCCTAACGGCCTGCTGCTCCTCAGGAAGCTTTTTGTACCCACAAGAAAGCCAGGTACTTATGGCAACATTTTTTTTTTTTTCATTCTGAAGAGGGACAAGCATTCAGCAAACTAGGGCATTAACAGTTGCTGAAAGGCATGTGCCAACATCACAATTCAGTCCCTGAGAGGAAGTGAAGGCAGAATTCTTATCTAATTAAAACAGCTTGGGGAAAGAAAAGTGGGCAAAGGATAATTACCTAGTTTGGCATTTGGCCTGGAAAATAAAGGTAAGTATTCTTCTTGCAAAAACTGTCAGGAAACTTCACAAATTATAATGCTTGCCTTAGAGCATTATAAGGGAGGGAATTTTTCATCCTGAATCCCATGGTGCTTGACACATATGAATTATCTGTTCCTTGGGATGCTTCATTAAAAAGCAATTATTCATTTCTCTATGGAAAATCAAACTTAGGTACTGAAGATCTTACAAAACAATCCACAGGCCCAGTCTGGCATCTTCTTTAACTTCTAAATTCTAGTTCTCTTGGTTTAGTCTTGATTGCTTTCATCCACTTGGCAAAAATATGTTGGTGTTTCCTAGAGATGCTCTGGGGCTTTTTGGTTGTTGGTGTTTGTGAGTTTGTTTGTGTTTACTTTAACCTGTTGGAAACTTTCCACAGCGGCATAGTGTAGAATGTGGTTGATTAGGCAGTCAGAAATCTGGGTTTTATTTCTCGTCTGCCATTCACCTGCCATGTGTCCCTGGCTATAGCAATGCGCTCCGCTGAGGCTCACTTTCTTCATCTGTAAAATGAGGAAATTTGTGTTAAATCACGAAATTCTTACCAGGAATTGCAACGATGTAAAGTAGTTGGGAACACAGCCACTCCGGTAGAATTAGGTGACAGAGCATGGAGACTCTGCATGGAGGTCTGCACCCATCCTACGTGGCTTTGAGGATGACCTTCCTATCATTTCCAAGGAAATCTGATCCCTGGGTAGAGGGAGACACTGGTCAAAGGTACAAACTCTCAGTTATAAGATTAATAAGTTCTGGGTAACTAATGATTAGCCTGGTGACCTACTGGGGCCGGGAGGTGAGAAAAATGAGATTATGGTCAAAAAGTTCAAAGTTGCAATTATATAGGATAAATAAGTCTAGAGATACCAAGTACAGCATGATGACTATAGATTATAATACTATATCACACACTGGGAATTTGCTAAAAGAGTAGATTTCAGGTGCTCTCACCACACACACACACACACACACACACACACACACACAAATGGTAACTATGTGAGGAGATCGATATGTCAATTAGCTTGGCTATAGTATTACTATGTATATGTATACCAAAACGTCATGGTGTGCGCCTTAACTGTATATAACTTTTATTTTATTAAAAATAAGCATATATGAGCTAAAGTTAGTTGCTGTGCTATGTTTTTAAATGGACTGGAAAATGTAAATGTTCTATGGAAAATAATAATACTATATTGGATACTTGAAATTTGCTACCAGTGGGGTATTTATTCTCACTGCACACATACCAAATGGTAAACATGTGAGATGATGGGTGTGTTAATTAGATTGGTATGATAATCATTTCACAACGTGTACATGTATCAAATCACTACATTGTATACTGTAAATGTATACTGTTTTTATTTGTCAATTACACCTCAATAAAGCTTGAAAGACATTTATTAAAAGAACTAAAATATGATCATAAAGAAAAAAGAATAAAAAAGAATCACCATTCTTGACAGTTTCTAAAGCCCATTCACATTTTAACACTCCATAGTTCTATAATTCTGTATTTGTAAAAAAAAAAAAAAATGAGTAAACGTATAAAGGAATTCTTGAACTCTCTTGCAAAATAAAGGTAATACTCTTACCCAATAATATGAAAAACAACCATGAAATGCCTTGCATGATTAATTCATACAATAAAAGACTTGGAATAAAAAGATGTGTCCTGTCACTAAAATGAACAAATAATAATAATTAACATCGATGTGCCAATCCCGGCTCTAAGCACATCACATGTGTTAATTTATTTAATCCTCCTAATAACCATAAATCCTATTATAATCTCCATTTTTCAGACACACAGAACTAAAAGCAGAGAGCCAAAGTAACTTGCCCAAGGTCACTTAGCCAGTAAGTAGCAGAGGTGAGCTTTGAACCTAAGAGTGTGATTTAGACCCTGTACTTAGATTTCTGTGTTAAACATAGCCCACTGAAATATTAATCCATCTGAAATGTTCTTGATAGAATTACAGAAGGATAAAATGTTGGAGGTGAAATCACTCTTAGGGATCAGTGTATTCCAAATCTTTCATTTTACAAGTGAAACCAATTTTAAAAGGGAAAAATAGTATCTTGGCTCTGCTGAAAGTTCTATCAATTTCCCTAAAGTTTCTCAAAATGATTTCTATCAGAATTTTCAACTTAAGGACTTACATTTCTTTTTAAAAAGTAAAACAATTATTAGCTCAGAAAACATCAAACAAATAGAAGCTTTAAAACTTAGAATAAATGGTCATTAGCTTAGGAGATTGTTTCCATTTTGTTGTGGTAAGTTTTCCATTCAAATCATCTGATTTAGGTCTAGAAAGGCACTTTGAAAACACAGCAACATCCAGAGTTCTGCATGGGTAGGTAGTTCAGTTATCAAAACAAAAACAAAAACAAAACCCTACCGTAGTTAGGCAATAAGACATAACAGGTTGTACATTTCAGAGTGATTATTGTTAAATTGCCCAGGGCCAAGAATTTTTCAGCCACCCAAGCAGTACAGTAATTTTCCTGGAGTTCAAAGCCAGGAATGTACACATGAATTAAGTTCTTTCATTAAAAAAAATTTTTTTAGGCTCTCATTTGTTCAAGTTTGGATGTCTGACATCATTGAAAACCAACCAAAGATTGAGTGTTCGGGTCAACCAGAGAAGCTGGAACCAACCACGAGAGCCTGAAGAATCAAGGCATTTCTTCTTAAGGATCTATTTCAGAGCGGACATGTAACAAGTTGAGTTTTGGGGAGTACTTCTATGATATACCATTGTTTCAGCAGAAAACTAAATTTTATTCTGCAGATAAAGCACGATGCCTATATATTATGTTTTCTAGAGTGCTGATCATGTCTCAAGACAGATTCAGCAGATTTATCCCAAGTGTGAAAAAACACAGGCAACCCCAGGCACTTGTTTTTCCCAAGGACCTTCGGCTCAAAATAATCAGTATTACAAAGTGCATATTTTGGGATTGACATGCCTTGAGTTCCTTCAACTGTCACCATCCATGTTTGGATCTAAAGCTTTTTGGAGTTTTATGATTCTTCGGAGATGATTTTGGCCCTTGACTGTTGCGCAATGAGGTGCTAAGACAGGCTGCTTTCAGTAACGTGGTTCCTCTGTTGGCATCCTTAGAATTTTAGGATTGACCATGCAATTATTTTCCTTTAAACTTCTCTTGAAGTTCATCTAGAAATGGAGAGTCCTTTAAGATACTCTTTTCAGAGACAGGTGCCTATTCCAGCTTTGGGAAGGCATTTGGAATTGTCTAAGCCTTCAGTCTCAAGGCATGGTCTGTATCTCTATTACACACTTAAACAGCTTTATCTCTATGTGGGGACCTTTCCTCTAAGGTCCCAAAAGGCCACTGGGTTGCTGCTTTACCAGAAATAACCGAAGAGCAATCATCTCTCTAACGATGAGCATTTGCTTCTCTTAGAATCTTTTCATGTGCTTTTGTTCTGCGTTTCTCTATTTTAGCTTCAATACAGCATCATAATGTATCTTGTAAAGATATTGTATTTAACTAACAGGAATCGAAATTAAAGTTAAATTGAGCTCCTTGCTGAGCTGGAAACACAACACAACAGGGGTGAGTTTTGCTGTGTGTGTGTGTGTGTGTGTGTGTGTGTGTGTGTGTGTGTTTTGCTGATTAAGTTTAGGGCATGCAACCCCAAAATATGCACTTTGGTATATTGAAATTTTTGAGCTAAAGGCACTTGAAAGGCAGAAAATATAGGAACAGACTTTCTTGGATCTTCCTTTATCCACCTAAGGACAGAACCTCCAAAATGAACTCAATTGTTATGGATCCCTGCCCCAGGAGCTTTATCAACCAGACAAGACTGACTCATCACAGGAGAAGAGACTAGATATTGCCACCACACCCAAACTTTGTCACAAACTGTCACATTTCCTATCTTGTCCATCCCATTTATCTTCCCTAAAAACCATCTGCTCTCCCTTAAATTGCCTACATGCTTCCCTCCCTTCCCCTACACAAGCTGTCAAATCTCACCACTGTTTGGGATATACACTGTTTTCCTATGATGCCCCTATATACGTAATATTAAAAATCAACAAATGTGTTGGGGTGCCTGGGTGGCTCAGTTGGTTGAGCATCTGACTTCAGCTCAGGTCACGATCTCACTGTGAGTTTGAGCCCCGCATCGGGCTCAGTGCTGACAGCTCAGAGCCTGGAGCCTGCTTCAGATTCTGTGTGTGTGTGTCTCTCTCTCTGCCCCTCCCCAACTCACACTCTGTCCCTCTCTCTCCTTCAAATATAAATAAACATTAAAAAAATTAAAAAAAAAAAACAAATGCGTATACATTTTCTTCTGTTAATCTGCCTGCTGTCAGTTTATTTCACAGACCCAGCTCTCGAGTCTCAGAGAGAAGAGGAAGTCTTTCCTTCCCTACACAGAGAGGAAGAAAGAGGAATATGATGACATCAATAAATGTAGCCCACTGTCAGTGAGTAAAAGAATGGACATGTGTACATGAAGCTGATTATTAAGTCCATGGTGTATCTTCTAACTGTGGACGCTCAGAATCCTGGAAATATAACAGCTTCGTCTCCAGCCTGCCAAAGTGCTTGGAATTTCCACCATTAAAGCTCTGGGAAGTTCTGGTTTCAACAGGAATGTTTCTCAAGAAGTACAACAAAATAACACATTGCAATCTTTTTTTGAAAATGAACATGTTTTACCTTAGATTAGCCAGTCCCCCCCAAAAGGCCCCTGAAAAGATGAAAATTGAAAAACTTTTTTTTTAAAAACATTTATTTATTTCTGAGAGACAGAGAGAGACAGAGTATGAGCAGGGGAGGGGCAGAGAGAGAGGGAGACACAGAATCCGAAGCAGGCTCCAGGCTCCGAGCTGTCAGCACAGAGCCCGATGCGGGGCTCGAACTCACAAACCATGAGATCATGACCTGAGCCGAAGTCAGACGCTTAACCCACTGTGCCACCCAGGCGCCCCCGAAAAACTTTTTTATTATGGTGATGGGGGGCGAAGAGTAGGGGAGGGGTAAAGAGGGAGAGGAGGCAAGACTGGCAAGGAGACAAAATTATGGGCACTCCAAACCTGACTGAGGGAATTCAGGCACAAGTGACGAGAAGAGGGGAGCATCGAAGGCCGATCTTCACAATGGCTGTACTACTCCAAATAAAAACTAATTTATTTCCGTTAACGCCCAGCTTACTGCTAACCCAACGCAGCATACCATTTGGCTGTAAGCAGACTCATTTCAGGTCCATCACGGTTCATAGCTGGTCCTCAACAGCAGCCTCCACAGAAACAGAAATGAAACCAAGACTTGAATATGTACACTCATAATGTCAAATAAAACAATTTTTCCAAGTGTTTCAGCCAGGTGTCGCCAGGAAATTAAACCAGAATTCATGGGGGAATGAATTTTCTGATAGGTTTTAGAGTCCAGCATCCCATATTTTCAGGCAAAACGGAATAAGAGAAGCCATTCCTGGCATCAAACCAACTCCCTCCCTTCCCCTGGAAGGTCTTTGTTCCTATTATAAGTGACTCATTGGATTACCTCAGTTAAGTCCTGTTAGCTCGGTGGGTCTTTTGTTTCTCTACTCACCCCCAGATAATACCTACAAAGGATCTGAGGTTCCTAGATAAGAGGCAGCATTTCAGGAGAATCTGGCATTTGTATCATGGTGAAATCTATGACATCATCATCGCAGTTCTCCTTGTCATTACAGCCCACTAAGGGCTTCCATTGTCTTTTCAGAACTAGCCTTTGAAAGTGGGAACATCACTCTTCAGTAATCTCGAAGCTCAGCCAAGGGTTATTAAGTTTGAAGCAGGAGGGGCACCTGGGTGGCTCAGTCGGTTGAGCGTCCAACTTCGGCTCAGGTCATGATCTCACAGTTCATGAGGTCGAGCCCCACACTGGGCTCTGTGCTGACAGCTCAGAGTCTGGAGCCTGCTTCAGATTCTGTCCCCCTCTCTCTCTCTCTGCCCCTCCCCCACTCGTGTTCTCTCTCTCTCTCTCTTTCTCTCTCTCTCTCTCTCAAAAATAAACATTAAACAAAATTAAAAAAAAAATTTGCAGCGGGATTCAAAGCTACCCTGCCATACTTACAAAAGGCTAGTTTAAGATATGTTTAATATGGATCTTCCTTTGCAGCAGCAGAGCACGATCCTGGGGAAGAGAGAAGAATGGAACAACAGACACAAAACGTCCGATTTTCGTTTCACACCTGATTGCCAAGCCCTAGAATTCCACACGCTCTCGGAAACACGCAGAGCTGTATCTTGATCAAGAAAGGCTCATGAACCACAGTGTGTGCTGAGTCAGATTCAGGTTCCCTTGCCAATTGTCACACCTGCCTCTCTCCAATCTGGTTTCTCTTGCTCCCTGTCCCCCGCTATCTTGGGATGCCCACCTTGCTCACAACGTGGCATAAGCATACAGGCTGCAGACACAGTCCTACAGACTAACTCCAGGAGGTCACCTGTCCTCACCGTGTGTGATCTGTGACCTACGGATGCTGGCAGCACAGTGAAAACGGCACAGAATTCGAGAATTCTTCAAAACACTCCATATAAGGAAACAGGTTCTTCCCTCCTCTGTGTCCACTGGATGTTCATAACCATACTTTCCTCTTTGCAGAGTTCTATTCGTCTTGATAAAGTCTATCACGGAAACTAAAGTCCCCCGCAAGGCTTTGGGGCGCTCAAACTTTGGGTTTCAATTCATTCCACCAATCTCTCCAAATTTTATATCTCTTTTCTTCTACCCTTTCCTTCTAACTTACCTCCAAGAAAAAATCCTATTGGTTTTGCCCACATGCCAAGTGTTAGAAAGGAAACTGGAAAATGTGTATGGCCAAAGCCCTGACTTTGAAGACAGAGAGGACAGTACACGCTGGGGGAGGGCAGGCCTGAGTAACGGTCCTCAACAGAGACGGTCGCTTCACCAGAACGGACAGAACAAAACTGAGTGCTGCAGGCCCCTCCTGCACCTGACCGCTATTGCCTCGTCACAAATCCCGGCAGGCAGGGTGGCATGGTAGCTTCCCCGGGACGCTCGGAAGCGGCAGATACGGTCATGGTCTTTCAGGTTTGTTACTCCTGCTATTGTCTCACCAGCTCATCAAACCAGGCGGTAGACACGGACCCAGAAGGGCACAATGGCAGCTCCAGGAGGGGGTCGGGGGCCCGAGCCAGACAGACATGAGACAGAGTGGGCACACTCTGTTTCCGAAGGAGCCCAAAGGGAGAGTGGTCGGAGGACTGAGGACGGTCGTTCACATACACCATCTCTTATCATCTCACCTAGCCCAGGAGGTTTCCTGAGGATGAACCAAGGCCTGTCTGGCTCCCAAGCTCACATTCTGCCACTGCCCAGTGTCCCCAGTCTGACTAAGTGACTGCCAGGTGTTTGTGAGGCTGGGGCCCAGGGTAGAAACAGGGGCCTTGGGATTTCAAGTCTGGGAGATCTTTTCTGAGAGTCATAGTTAAGACTTAACAGCGTGTACCTTGGAGTAAACAGGCCCAGTCCCAATCGCCGCTCTGCCACTGGCTGAGTAGTCGTAGAAGTGTAGACTTCAGGCGAATGGCTCAAGCTTCTTACACTTCAGCTCCCGCAGCTTCAAAGTGGAGCTGTTGTGAGGTTTCAATGGCAGAGTGCACTTTAAACACCCAGCCTGGACAGTGACACATAGTAAGGACTTCCTAAACATTATCATATTCACTATCCATTGTTTGAGAGTCGGCAGCTGAAAACATTTGTGAATGAGGAGTTTATGCCAGGAAGTGTAAGAAGAAACACCCAGGAGGTCTGGAGTTGTCAAAAGTCCCGGGCATCCGTTTCAAATGGCCAGCACCACCAGCCTTGGAAACTTGGCCCCCACTGACTCTCTATTCTAAGTTTCCCTTTGGCAAAAAAGTGCCACCTTCGACCCAGTCCCCATCCTAGTCTCTGCAGGTCCCTACTGGAGACGGAAGCATATTTTTCTAATTCCAAAACTGGGATATATAGCCTGACAAGTATAGTTACGTCTGGAAGGGGACAAGGCACAGAATATCTCAATCTGGTTCTAGTTTAGCTATTCTAGGAAATGGGTCAAGGGGGACCCCCAAGCAGTAAAAGTGCCTAACGCCTCCCCCTCCACAACGCATGCACCTCGACGGTCCAGGTGGCTGACACCTATTCCCACAAGACATCGTTTGGGTAAAGACGGTAAGTTACCCCACTATTTAATAAGGGCTGGGGGTGGGTAAAAAAAGTATTGCCAGCTGTCGGCACCTTGGCATGAACTAATTGTCAGGATCTAAAAAGACTCCTAATAAGGTCTCACGGGGACGTGGCAAGGATAGTAATGGACTAGAAGTGATCTCTAAACTGCAATCCTACCTGAACGTTGGCATCACCTGGGCACCGGGGTGCAGAACTGAAGAAGGGGCAATTAAGTGCAGGACAGGGTTGATAGTTGCTCTGATTCTTAACGTCACCTAAGGTTGGTTTTGCCCCTGCAAATGTCAAGGCTCTGGGGCCTCAGGAGTCACTTCAGACCCGCATCCCACCAGCGCGGGGTCCGGGTGGCAGGAACGCTGGCGTGGGGACCGAGGGCCGTGACCGCTTCTTGTTCTCGAAATCCCCTCCGGGGCCCAGAGCACGGCGCTCCCCTAGGAGCTCATCACGTGCACAGCCCCGGCGTTTCAAACCCGGCCCGAAGCCTGAGGTCCCGGACGCCCGGGTGGTTTTTAGGGTTTTCTTTCTTTATTATTTCCCTTCTTGTTCTCCACAGTTGGTGATTTTCTGCAGAAAAACGGCTGAGAAAAAAAGAACCTATTTCATTTCCAGTTCCCATCACCGCGATTTCCACATGGATGTGACGTGAGCCAGCTTCCGAAATGCCCAGGTGACTCACGCGGGGACACCCGGGGGCGGGGCGCAGGAGTTTCTCGCGCGGAGGGCGGGACGGGGCGGGGCGGGGCGGAGCGGGGCGGGGCGGGGCGCCGCTCGCCTCCTGCGCCAGCTGCCCCTCCAGCGCCTCCCGCGCCTCGCGCGCGTCCCGCGCCCTCTGCGCCCCCTGCGCCCCCTGGCGGCCGGCGACCCGCGGCTCTCGGCGCCGGGCCCGGCGTCACGTGACTGGAAAGTCCCTGGGTGGAAATCCCCCCCGACCCTCCGCCGGCGGTAAAACAGAAAGGGAAAAAGAGAACTGGCAGTCTGCAGACTTCGCAGCGGGCCAAGTGCAGCGAGCTCGGAGCCCGCGGGGGCGGAGCGGTGACAGCAGCCGCCAAGAGAAGTGCGGCGGCGGTGGCGGCGGCAGCCGTCTTGATCACACCCCCGGCCGGCCCGGCCAGCGAGCGAGCGAGCGCCTGGCTCCGGCGTCCATGGGGCGCCTCCTCCGCGCCGCATCGATCCCGGCCCACTGCGCGCGCCGGTCCTGACCTGGACTTGGGACTTAGGAAGAGGATCGCGCGGCCGGGACAGGTAACCGCCGCGTCTGCCCAGCGGCTCCGCGGGGCCAGGGCTGCGGGTGCGGAATTGGCAGCGTCTCGCGGGCTGGCCTCGTCTAGCTGGCGTGGGCTTTGCAGCGGTGCTGGAGGGGAGTTTGTTGGCCGTATGTGCCCATTGTAGCTCTTGAAATGCTAGGGCTTGAGGTCGCCGCGCCAGATGTTGGGGTGACAGCTCTGGATTCGTCCAGCCAACTGGCCCTTTTACATGCTGCAAAAAAACTTAACGCTGCAGCGGACTGGTGGAGAATCGCCTCCGGACTGCTAGGTCGGTGGTCGTGGGTGCTTTGCTCCTTTTCGTGCCTTTCTTTATTTTGAAGTCAAGCTCTGCATGCTTTTGGACACGTAGACCTTGCAGAACCGCTGTGGCTTCTTGGCAGATTGTGCAAACCCAGCCCACCGCCGGGTGGGGTGTCGCAGAGGCAACTGAACCAGGCGGGGTGGGGGACTCAGCCAGCCTGCCTGTCCAGGGACAGCTTGCAGAGACACTCCAAGTTAAGTGCAAGGAGGTGGGTGGGGTCGAGGGACAGGCGTTCATCTTTTTCTGTTGGAAGCAGCGTTAAGACAAGTGTGCGCGTTGGCCTGCTTTTCGGGTGCTCCTCCGGTTCACAGTGTTCTGCGGGCCCCTGCCCCAGCCCCTACCCCACAGTCAGACAGTCTTTGTCAGCCCGGGTCGTCCCACATCCTGCCACCTGGCCTCTCAGGAAAGCAGTGGTATTAAGTAAGGAAGGAGCTCAGCTCTTTTGAGACCGCTTTGTTTTCAGTTCTCCCTGTCTCTGATCTTCTTTCCTTGGAAAGCTGGTCTGGTCTAGTGTCTGGGGGCAGCATTTGGAGAGAACCATTGTTCATGAAACAGCTCTCTCTGGACCACAGCCCTAGTGTCCCCAGTGACTGAACAGCCAGTTACTGCCCCCTTCTTGCTGTCTAAGGTGCTTCTTTGATTTTTACAATTCCTTGTGCAATGTTTGAAGTGTCGGCGGGATACTTTTCCTGAAATTCGGGTGAGGCATTTGTGGATAAAAAGCCAGTGAGGTAACCAACGTAAAAGTAATGTTAAGGGTAACAGCGTACATCTTGGCCTGGAAGGGCATGACAATCATAGGTCAGGAGAATCTATTCCTTAATCTTAAATGTGGAGAAGTCCAAGAACGGGGAGCTTGGGCTGTGCGTTTTGGTTCTTTTAAGGAGGCACTTCTGCACACTGTGCGAGGCTAAGCCTATGAATGAGATGACCTTGAGCCATCCAGTATTGACATTGGCATGTCTTGCATATGGTTTACAGCCCTCACCAGTTAAGGTCTTTGCTGAAAGATTTTTAAGTCAGAAGAGAATAATAGAAGACCCAGAAAAACAAAAAGGCAGCACTTAGCTTGTTTCAAATCTTTTCCCTTCCCGCCTCTTCCCCTCTGAGAGCAGCAGGCGCTTGTGGGAACACCTTGCGTTGTGGGAATAGCGAGGGGCAGGTGTTGGAAGTTGTGGCATCTGGGCAGAGCTCTCTGCGCTGGATGGTGTGGAACCTGGGCGGGACCTGTGCTTCTGTTGCCTTGGCTGCAGACCGAGAATAGGGTCGACTTTGATTTTTTAGCCCCAGCATCAAGCATGGCACTCGACCTTCAGTAGGTGGTCAGGCAGTGCTTCTTGAGTGATGAACAGATGAATGAGTGATACCGTGAGACTTTTGCCGTGCCACAAAGCAGAAATGTGTGTAATGTTTCTGTCCCTTCATTGTGCTTGGGGTCCTGTTATAATTTTGCCCATTTCCACCTTCAGAGAATGTCTGACGTCAAAGGACAGGTTACCAGCTGACCCAGAGAGTGACGTCTCCCAGGCCTCACTGGCAATCAGGATAGGAATCCTTATCCAAAACGATCACCAGAAAACTCCTCGGAAGCAACGTCAGGGTCATCTAGTCCAACCTCTCTACCTTGAGCCACAAGAATTTAAACCACTTTATCAATGGCTTTAAGAGAGCGTAGTCCCACTTAGGAGTGGCTTCCCTAAGATCCAGGTTTCTTCTTACTCGTAGATAGGTTTAAGGTCTTTCTCAACTAAAAGCTTGCCTAGTCGAATACACATACTATGATACAGGAGTGAGATTAACAGTTCCCATGAAACTTCCTAGGGAATATCTTCATGCTCTAAACCCATCTTTGTCTCATCTTGGAAACCCAGATGTATTGTGAGGCACCCTCCTGAGGCTTAGGAATGAGAACTGGGTTTCTACACAGCCACACACTGCAAAGATCCCACGTTGCATCAATTCACAACATCCCATGCCGTTGGCGTGGGTTGTAGATGCTGGGGTTTGCCCCGTCTTCTTTCATTTGTCCTGAGTGACCCCCTGGCTGAAACATCATTCCTTATCTGCTTCCAGACTTTCTTTCCACCAGAGAGAAAGAATGCTTAAAGATTTCACGGTGAAGACGGCGGGTGGGGCGGGGGGGAATGTATTATCCAAGTGTTGGTTGATCATAAATCTGGTCCGCAGTTGAAATGATTGAGCTCTAATGCCTGCTCTTGGAAGTGTGAAATTTCTTCTTCTGTTATTGTTATTTTTGTTTCTTATTCTGATCTTGTAAAGTTCAGTGGAGAGGTTCTGAAAGATTGCTTATTATCTGGTCTTAAAACTGCAAAGCATCTTACTGGAAATAGGCTTTTTTCGTTGGTTATACTCAGTTAAAACTCTATAAATTTTAGAATACATTTTAGAAATAAGCTCTTTATAAATATTTCACCTTGGGGCTAAAGGAGAAACTTGAATCAGCAGCCTATGTGACAGCATAATATTTCAAGATTTCTCACAAAACATTTACTTTCCAGTATAGGGAGGGAGGGCTTACAAGAGATGAATCAAGGCTTTGCCTAAGAGCAAGGGGAGTGGTCATAGGGGAGGAGCCACAGACTTGTCAGGACTATCTTGTGGCTGGCACTGGCATTCAGGGCTCCCGAGATCCAGTGGCTGTGTCAGAGTAGCGTCAGAATGAGATGGGGGCTTGTTGGTTATGAGGTACAGTACCTGTCGCTGACAGATGGGCTTGGCTCCCTGACAAACGTTACTGAAAACGCGGGTTATTCCCCTCCTCCTCAGTACCCACTCTCCGCCTTCCTTCTCTTGTTTAGACTAATCTGTAAAAGTGATGTAACTTAAAAGAGTCCAGTGTGAGTTCATCTTGGGGGCCAGCTAGTATCCTGGGACTAGAGGCGGCTAAGATCTTTTGCCTACAGATGAGGGTAATGACCAGATCAAACACAGGGGTTTCCTGCCGCCAGGTATATAGGAGCGGTATCGGAGTTGGACTCACGGAATGGGTTTTGTCCCCCCCTCCTCTTCAGGTGTTGCAGAGCACCATGGCTGAACAACTCCTTCCCCAGGCTTTGTATTTGAGCAACATGCGGAAAGCTGTGAAGATACGAGAGAGAACTCCAGAAGATATATTTAAGCCTACCAACGGGATCATTCACCATTTCAAATCCATGCACCGGTACACGCTGGAAATGTTCAGAACTTGCCAGTTTTGTCCCCAGTTTCGGGAGATCATCCACAAAGCGCTCATTGACAGAACCATCCAGGCCTCCCTCGAAAGCCAGAAGAAGCTGAACTGGTGTCGAGAAGTCAGGAAGCTGGTGGCCCTGAAAACGAACGGTAAGCTTGGTCTTGGGGCTGGCCGCCACGGTGCCGACAGAATTCGACAAATTCTGGTCGCCCTAGCCCAGACGCGAGTCTCTTGAGACCGTGGACGCTTCGGTGTAGAAACTCTATGATAGGCATGTGATGAAAGCAAGCTTCCTTTGCCACTATTTTTGTTAAGGCTACTCTGTAGTTGTGTGTCTTAGAGAGCAGAGGCACTGAGGCTCGAGGAATGCATTTCTAAACACCATGCCTCCCATTAGATGACTTCCGTATCTAATTGCTGGGGCTGCCTGTTTAGTCCTTTGTAAAATACGCTTCCCTGGCCAGTAGTGGAAACCTTCGAAGGTTTTCAGTTCAAAAGGAAAGCATGGTGTGAAAACTAGTACTACTGTTGTTATTTCCCACTACCATTAGAGGATGCTTGTGATAATGACCTTACACTTCTTGAATTGATTGCATGTGTGGCTTAACCAGTGCATGGCTGTTGAGGACAAAAGGGGCCCCTTGTTGTCGGCTCTGCTCTTACCTCGGTTCTGTTGGTTTGGGTCCCATGATATGAGATAGAAAGGTACTTGAGCTTTTTGGCACAGACTTTAGACCTCTACTTTATTATTTTTAGGGATTCCTAGTTCTGAATTTCTTTGCTGTCTGTGTGTGTCTGCCCAATGGCCCTTTACCATGAGTAGCTGTTTCCTGTTCTAAGCTTTATTGTTTTGTATTTTGATTACTTCCTTTGAGCAAGAGTAGGTATATCATGGAAACATCCAAGCGTACTGTTTTATGCAGATGCAAAATCCTGCATTAGCACATAGCGAATTATCACAAGAAGCAAATAGACTGTTCACAATCAATGAAACGCTCACAGTCTAAGTGAGGACAGGAATCTTAGAGGTTCTTACATCCACAACAGTCCTTCGTTAAGACCACCTCGATCCAAATAATATATCCAAGCAGAGGAGATCCTTGTTGACAGGGAGATGATAAGAGTATTAAGTTAATTAACTTAGTTGGTACATTATCTTTGGCTATTTTGGAGTTGGGTAAGTGGAGTGATTGGAGATACGTATTTTGCTGTGTCCTGGGTGGTCTTGTGCGTTACTTCAACATGTTGTCTCTACTTTTGAAGCACAGGTTCTTGGAAATAAAGGTAGAATGAAAACTGGGAATAGGTAGGGTTTACATTGTTCTTGGCCTTAAATCAAGTGATGCATAGAAGTGGGTAATTATGTTAAGTCATCCTCAAGGGGTGTGTATTCCCGACGGTTTGTGGTTTTAACTCTCTCCCGTTTTTGTTACCAAAAAAGCGACACGGTGAACTTTGGGAGAGTCGGAAACAGAGAGATTCTGCCAAATTAGTAACGCGGTAGGAAGAGGAAAACCATCTTATCATTAACAGAGTTAACTGACATTTTAGGTTGAAATTCTCCTTAAGAAAAAAAAAAAACCCAAAAACGATGTATATAAATAGTAAACACTTGCCTTGCAAAGATAGGTCATTTAAGCCAGTAAGGGTTCATGCTACAAATAAAGCTGCAAAAACAAGTGGATTTTGATACCATTTGCTGGGCAATAGGGATTTGGGGGCCCAGATCCTTTTATTTCCCCAGGTTCAAGAAAATGCCTTAAAATTCTGGAAAAGGAAGAAAAGATATTTAGGGGAGGGGGAAAAACAAATTTTTACTCCGGTTTTTATTAGCACCTTTAAAAAAAAAAACAACAACAACCTTCCCCCTCTAGGTGGGTTCTACAGAGTGAATGGTCTGTTTGGGGAGGGGGTGATTCACAAGTTTGCATTTGAGGATATGAGACTGTGGTGAATGAGGAAGGGAGTAGGTGGCATAAAATTGAAACTTCATGTGAAAAATTCCAGCGTCTATTGGCTACAGCGATTTCACTTGTATAATGAATAGCCTTATTCCAGCTCACCCTGGCCACGCCCACTTGGAAAGTCCAGGGTGCGCTTCACAGTTTAAATGTCTGCACACCAGAACAAAAAGTACAATAGCTGTTGCTCAATTGCTAGTCAAATAACTTGGCGCTGGGGAATTCCTGATGTTACTTAGGGAATTTTGTACTGGTGCCTCTCAATAAAGAACTGAAAGTAAGCGCGAGAAGAAGAAGAAGAAGAAAAAAAAAAAAGCCTTATCTTTGCTCTAGATTTTGCAAAGGGGAAATTTCAACAGAATACAGTTGTTGCCACACTTCTGTCAAGACAAAGGACTGCGCGATCTTCTTTTCGCTCGTGTGTCTCAATATTTTATTTAGCTAGTCTTTGCGTGTAAATTGCAGGGATGCTGGCTGTGGATATGTGTATGTGAGGGGTTTTCTTTGGTGTTCTGTTTTGGTTTTTTTACAGTTTGACTATATTAAAATCTGATAAAAAAAAAAAAAGATTTCAGAAGCTTTTACAGCCCTACTTGGGGAGTAATGCAAGAAAACAGGTGAACTTTTCTCGATAAAAACAACTGTGCGCTCGCCAACAGAGAGTAAGGAGTTAACTTTTTTGGTATTGCACATTCCCCCCCAAACGTTCATTGTTTGGAGGTTGGGGGAAAAGGCAGTCTCTTGAATCGTGGGTTTTCATCTGTGAAAGTAACAGTCATGGAATAAAGTTAGACCTGTCTTTTTCTCAGAATGCTGGAAGGCAGGCTGGCGGTAGGCAATTCGAGAGTCTCAATCCCACTGTATAAACCAGGAGAGGAAACTCCCAGGCCCCAAAGTCTTCAGCGGAATGGTCAAGTCATTTACCACTGAGTCATAGCCAGACCGTCCCTGTCTAGTGAAGGGAGCCAGGCCAGCTTCCTGGTTCGTGCGTATGACCCCGTGTGTTCTCTCTAGAGCCAGACGAGTAACAGCACTAGTGTCTTAGCCCAAACATCAAGGAATGCTAGAAGGGGACGGGCATTAGAGATTATAATCCAGTGCTCTCGTTTCACGAAGAGAAAAAATACTCAGAAGCTGGGGAATTTCCCCAAGGTCACACCAAAATCAGTTAGTTAGGGCAGAGCTAGGCTAGAACCAAGGTCCCCTGATAATCAGTCACTGGCTCCTTTGCTCTGCTGGCGTCAGTCGTTAAGAATAAGAGTGAAAAGGATGGTTTTTTCCTTAAAGCTGTCATTAGCTTGTGAAGTGTTCTCAGTGTGTCCTTTGACTAAGAAATTAAGCCATTTGCATTTCTCTCACGCCTTATTATTCAGTGCCCTGCGCCAGCCAGGGCGAGTGCATCCTGAAAACCTTTGCTGGGTCTTTGATGTGTGCTGCTTCTGTCCTCAGGCGATGGAAACTGCCTCATGCACGCTGCTTCCCAGTACATGTGGGGTGTTCAGGACACAGACTTGGTCCTGAGGAAGGCACTCTTCAGCACTCTCAAGGAGACAGATACGCGCAACTTTAAATTCCGCTGGCAGCTGGAGTCTCTTAAGTCTCAGGAGTTTGTGGAAACGGGGCTTTGCTACGACACTCGGGTATGTTTTGCTCCCCCGTTCAGTATCTGTTGATAGAGCTCCTTGGTGGGCAGGGGTTCCCCAGGCCAGCCCCCTGCTCTCAAGGAGCTTATGATTTACAAGGTCACATGCACTGGGCTAGGCAAAGCGTAGTCAGTGGAAAACACCAGAAACCTCCTATGGGATGAACCTGAGGCTGTTGCCACCTTTCAGCTGTGGCGTCTCTTCCTTTCAGCAGAAGGGCTTCTGTTCCTGGCCTTGCCTGTGGTGTTTCGGTTGCTTTCCAATCTCACTGGCCCTTTGTATGCTTTACTGAGCCTGCCAATCCAATTCAAACGTGGGCCTCGCTGTTCTCAGTCACAGGCCTGGAATTTCTGTGTGCATTTGGGTAAGGGGCTTTGGTGCTATGCCTCATGAGGGATTTTTTTTTTTTTTTTTTTGAGAACAGGTGCTGTCCCCATCCTCCCCCACTTTTTAAGTTTGCCTTCTAGTGGAAAAAATAAAGGAAGAACACCAAAATGGGGAAAAAAGGGTGATCATTTGAATGATGGTTTCCAGAAAGGGGAAAAGTCAGCTGAGTTACATAAATGAATCAGTAGAGAGCGAAGTCGACTGAGTTTTTAACGCTGAGAACATTCACTCAATCGTGATTTTTCCCTTTACCCCTTCTCCTTAGAATTGGACCGATGAGTGGGACAGCCTCGTCAAAATGGCATCCACAGACACACCCATGGCCCGAGGTGGACTTCAGTATAACTCACTGGAAGAAATACACATCTTTGTCCTTTGCAACATACTCAGAAGGCCGATCATTGTCATTTCAGGTGAGATGCCTGTAGATTGCTTATTTGTGTTCAAGGGCCGTTCGGCTCTAATGCTTTAGCTCTTAGGAAAAACCCATGCTACCTAAGTCGTAGGCAACAGCAGCTGAAGAGAATTGGGTGAAAATCACCAGCGGGCCTTATTTATCTCTTTCTCTTTCCCTACACAGACAAAATGCTGAGAAGTCTGGAATCGGGTTCCAATTTCGCTCCTTTGAAGGTGGGCGGGATTTACCTGCCTCTGCACTGGCCGGCCCAAGAATGCTACCGATACCCCATCATTCTCGGCTACGACAGCCAGCACTTTGTACCCCTGGTGACCCTGAAGGACAGCGGCCCTGGTGAGAAAACTGCGCGTGAATCCACACTTGTAACTACTGGTCGATACTGGGACACCCTGTTCCCACTGAACACCAGGCTCTTTGGGCCCTATGACAATCGCCTCATTTACGGTTATTTTTACTTGAATACGGTGTTCTGTTAGGGGCCTGATTAGCACCAATACTGCAATAGCGGTAATCGTAACCCCGGCTGTCGTTGTGTATGCTGTGGCAGTACTTTCAAGTAGGAGATATAAGCATCACATTCCTGCTGCCATTGATACATGACAAAGTAAGGCACAGAGCCCTGGCATGGTGCAGGTAAAGGTCTGTCAGGTTAGCTATCATTATAATAGCTTGAAGAGCCAGTGAAGAGGCAGTGTGCTAAGTGCTTTAGGGACATTATTTTTATTTCATTTCATCCACAGGGTGTAAGCTGTAATACACAGGGTGTAAGGGTGTATGGGCTGTAAGCATTGGTGGCCTTGTTTTTATAGATGAGACCCTTGAAGCTCAGAGCGGTTCAGTAACTTGCCTTCTATCACAGAGGATCGAAAATCGGATCAGTCCGATTCTGAATTCTGGGATTTAACCAGTGAGATCCACTGCCTCCAGGCTGCTTGGTATTTCCTGAGCTTCCTGAAGAAAGCACTGGATGTTAGAGTTTAGTATAGTTTGCTCCACCAGCTGAGTTTGATAACACTTTTCCAAAGTTCTTTAATTGTATCCTTTTTGTGTTTGCAGAATTTAACGGTTACATCTGCGCGGCCTCACGCGTAATCTCATGTAGTGGAATCACATGTTGCTGACGTGTTATTTTTTTTTTTTGTTTCCCGCCCCCCCTCCCCCAGAAATCCGAGCTGTTCCACTTGTTAACAGAGAGCGAGGAAGATTTGAAGACTTAAAAGTTCACTTTTTGACCGATCCTGAAAACGAGATGAAGGAAAAGCTCTTGAAGGAGTACTTGATGGTGATCGAAATCCCCGTCCAAGGCTGGGACCACGGCACCACCCATTTGATCAATGCTGCAAAGTAAGAGTTTACTCTTAGCTCTCTTCCTCTGTCATCCTCAGCTGTTTGTATGACAGCCACGTAAGCCGAGGCCACCCCCGAGCTCCACAGTAAAGCTATTCGAAGCCAGTTTCCTCCAATGTGAAACAAATCCAGAGTTGTGTACATGAATCAGAGAGGGTGACCGGAGGCAGTCCTAACTTTGGTTTCACGTGAGAACAAGTACTTTATCCATAGCGATTGCCTGCATATCTGGATGCCGACGGTCAGCGCTGTGGCTTTTAAGTATATTAAACCAACGATAGTTTTGTTTTGTTTCGTTGAATGGCCCTAGCAGTGGGCCAGCAAGTGAAAATCCTTGGAAACAAAAGCCTTTTTCTCTTGGCTTCTTGGTCAGGACAGACACATCAGACACAGACTGGGTTGTAGATGGGGTTTCTACGGCGGCCATAGGAATGTGCCAACTTGGAAGGTGGAGGAGAGACTCAGAGTGCACATTGTGCACGTATCCAGACCTTAAACACTGGGCTTTATGTTAGAGGGATGCCCGTTTCTTAGGACTTGAAATGTACAAGAGAGGACCATGAAGGCCTATGAGCATCAGTTTCTTCCAGTGGAGATGAACAAATTACAGATGATCAGAAGTCAGTGGACAGCGCCCCGTGGGCGTGTCTTCCGCTCCTCGACTGAGACTAGCAGTTCATGCTGATAGAGACCAGGCACAAGTTTAAGATTAATAACGGCCGAACACGGGACACAAAGTCCCAGAGTAGTTTGAACTATAGAGTAGCCTAGTCCCAAATGAATGCCCTGAGTCATGTTTTACCAGAAATTGGATCTCTGAGGAGTGAAAAGGTAAAAGTGACTTTTTAAGAGAGGACCAGAGTAATTAGGTTATAGAGGCAGCCCCAGAATAGCCCTTTCTTTGGAATTAGCTGCCACTGGGGGTGGTGCGAGATTGATTAAGTAAGACAGTGGTTCCTGAAATAATGAAGCCTTCTTAGCGGTATAGGACTGTGCTAGGAGTGCGAACCCTTTATCACAGGCCTGCTTTTCAGTGAACGGTTACCCAGTTACCGCCATAAGCCACGTGCTAAAAGGTTTGCCCTGCGAGCTAGTGACGGGAAGCCGTGTGTGTGGCCACGTGGTCTCATATATCGCCTTTTGGTCTTTAGGCTGGATGAAGCTAACTTACCAAAAGAAATAAACTTGGTAGATGATTACTTTGAACTCGTCCAGCACGAGTACAAGAAGTGGCAGGAGAACAGTGAGCAAGAGCGGAGAGAGGCGCGCGCTCAGAACCCTTTGGAACCTTCCGTGCCCCAGCTCTCCCTCATGGACGTAAAATGTGAAACGCCCAACTGTCCTTTCTTCATGTCCGTGAACACCCAGCCTTTGTGCCACGAGTGCTCCGAGAGGCGGCAAAGCAACCACACCAAGTCCTCAAAGCTGCACTCCAAGCCGGGCCCCGAGGGGCTCCCAGGCGCGGCGGCCGGGGCCTCGCGGGGTGAGGCCTACGAGCCCGGGGGCTGGAGCCCCGAGGAGCCGACCGGGGGGCCTCATTCGGCCCCTCCGACGGCGCCCAGCCTTTTCCTGTTCAGCGAGACCACCGCCATGAAATGCAGGAGCCCCGGCTGCCCTTTCACGCTGAACGTGCAGCACAACGGATTCTGTGAGCGGTGCCACCAGGCCCGGCAGCTTAACGCGGGCCACACCTCGGACAGCATGAGGCACTTAGACCCCGGGAAGTGCCGAGCCTGCCTGCAGGATGTCACCAGGACGTTTAATGGAATCTGCAGTACTTGCTTCAAAAGGACTACGGCGGAGCCCTCCTCGGGCCTCAGCTCCAGCGTCCCTCCTTCCTGTCACCAGAGGTCCAAGTCGGACCCCTCGCAGCTCATCCAGAGTCTCTCCCCACATTCTTGCCGCAGAGCTGGGACCGAGGCTCCCTCTGGCTGCCTCTCTCAGGCCCCACGGACTCCAGGGGACAGGACAGGGACGAGCAAGTGCAGAAAAGCCGGCTGCATGTATTTCGGGACTCCAGAAAACAAAGGCTTCTGTACGCTGTGTTTCATCGAGTACAGAGAAAACAAACGTGAGTGACATGATCGATTTCCCAACTCCCGTTTCAAAACCCCTGTCTCGAAGCGGTTTAGTTCCTGAGCTTCAAGAAGGCGGCCGCTCTGGGCGATGGGGCCAGGTGCGGCTTGCACAGAGGGACGGTCACCGTGGCTGTGCCAGCCCCACGTGGAGGCGAAAGGCACAGGAAACCACCTTCCAAAAACCCTACAGCGCCTCGTAGGTAGCATCCGTAGAATTTGTTTTCGCGAACGAGGCCGTTGAGTGTCTGGCATTTATAAGGTAGAGTTTAACCAAGACTTCTTTGGAGACTTAGATGCAATAGAGAAAACCCAAAATCTGAAGAGCAGCAGCCGGAGAGAGGGAAGTCCCCACCGATGTGCTGAAAATCTAATTTGAAAGAGGGACGGGCAGTTAATGCCTCTGCACAGTAGCTGTGCCTGGCTGGTGCAGCATGTCCAAAAATGAGAGATTTATACAGTCAAAGATGTGTCAGTAATGGCATTATCATTACTTTGACTCGGCTGCATTTACAAAAGGCCGCGCTGCACCGCCCCGCCCCCCGCAGGCTGCCCGAATCTGTGTCCGAAACCTGTTTTGTTCCTCTAATGTCAGTGTCTCTCCCTGCCTGGAGACGGCCCGTGGCACTGATCAGCACCCGCTGTCTTTTAGATTTCGTCGCCGCTTCCACGAAGGCCAGTCCCACGGCCCCCAGGTTCCAGAATGCCGTCCCCTGCCTGGGGAGGGAATGCGGCACCCTCGGAAGCACCGTGTTCGAAGGGTACTGCCAGAAGTGTTTCATCGAAGCGCAGACCCAGAGATTTCACGAGGCGAAAAGGACTGAAGAGCACCTGGTGAGACATTTTGAGGTCCTCCCCCCTCCCCGCTGGGCCAGCCCTCCTTGCTGCCCCACGGTGACAAGCAGACTTTCCTCCCTGTTCCGGGGAGGAATGGGAGTGGGGTGGGGTCACTGTGGCGCCCAGGGTTGGAAGTGCAGCAGCGGCTCTTGATTTTCATGGCCGAAGGATACTTTAGAATGCATTTGAAAAGTAAATAGGGTGGGGCGCCTGGGTGGCGCAGTCGGTTAAGCGTCCGACTTCAGCCAGGTCACGATCTCGAGGTTCGTGAGTTCGAGCCCCGCGTCAGGCTCTGTGCTGATGGCTCGGAGCCTGGAGCCTGTTTCCGATTCTGTGTCTCCCTCTCTCTCTGCCCCTCCCCCGTTCATGCTCTGTCTCTCTCTGTCCCAAAAATAAATAAATAAATAAATAAAAAGAAAAGTAAATAGGGGCGCCTGGGTGGCTCAGTCTGTAAAGCGTCCAACTCTTGGTTTCTGCTCAGGTCAGGATCTCACAGTTTCACGCATTCGAGCCCTGCATTGGGCTCTGCACTGACAGTTTGAAGCCTGCTTGGGATTCTGTCTCCCCCTCTCTCTCTTTGCCCCTCCCCACTCGGTGCTGTCTCTGTCTCAAAATAAATAAAAGCTTTTAATAGGTAAATAATTAACTGAAAAGTAAATAAAGCCAGCCATAGATTAAAACCTCATAAAACCTCCGTGGGGCTCCTGGGTGGCTCACTCAGTCTGTTAAGCGTCTGGCTTTGGCTCAGGTCAGGATCTCACAGTTTCACGCATTCGAGCCCTGCATTGGGCTCTGCGCTGACAGTTTGAAGCCTGCTTGGGATTCTGTGTCTCCCCCTCTCTCTCCGCCCCTCCCCCGCTCACACTCGGTCTGTCTCTCTCTCTCACAAATAAATAAACATTAAAAAAATTAAAAAAAAAAAAACACTTAAACCTCCTAAAGTCTCCAAAAAGCTAGATGCTGACCAGAGACTTCTTGGGTTTGTAGTCGAAGCACGGGCATCTAAGAGGCTAGCAGGCTTCCTCAAGTAATCCTTTACTACGAGACGGGGAGGAGGCAGAGCGTCCCCGGGCCTCTGCGCAATGGCACCTAAGAAAAGCCAGCTTTGGCTGACGCATGCCTGTCCTGTTCATAGATGGCAGGGAGTTTAAAAAAGGGCAGCTTATTATTCACGCAAGCAGAGGTGAGCCGGGCCAGCGTTCGCAGGCCTCCGGGTGAGGCTTGGGGGCTCCACTCGGCCTCCCTGGGGCCAGGCCTGCTTTCGTGGGACCGGGAGGAAGCGTCCGCGGACAGCTCCTGTTCCCGGACTGCGCCTGGAGCTCTGGTTCCCTGGGCCAGGGGGATGCTCTGCGCCCCGTAGAGCTCCTTGCAGAACCCACGCTGTCTGCTGAGACTGCCCCGTGCTGTCCCCGAGTAGCGGGACCCACCGTTCCCTCTGTTCTTCCCTCTCAGAGATCGAGCCAGCGCAGAGACGTGCCTCGGACCACGCCGAGCGCCTCGAGGCCCAAGTGCGCCCGGGCCTCCTGCAAGAACATCCTGGCCTGCCGCAGCGAGGAGCTCTGCATGGAGTGCCAGCACCTCAGCCAGCGAGCGGGCCCGACGCCGCACCGGGGCGAGCCGGCCCCCGAGGAGCCGCCCAAGCAGCGCTGCCGCGCCCCCGCCTGCGACCACTTCGGCAACGCCAAGTGTAACGGCTACTGCAACGAGTGCTTCCAGTTCAAGCAGCTGTACGGCTGACGGCAGCGGTGGCCCGCCCGGCCGCCGGGGGCCTCGAGCCACTAGCCAGCATGGTGCTATGCCCTCAACGCGCTGACGCCGCCGAGGGCCGTCCCCGCGGCAGAGAGCTCCCGGGGGCTTCCAGCCGGGAGGGAAGATAAGCTCTCGGTCGCCGTCGTGGGGAACGTTCCCAGGCGGCCCTCGAGCGAAGCTAGCGACTGGCGGTGGATGGTGTCGGTCCGGCCCAGAGCTCGTCCTCACCTGCCACGCGGAAGGCCGGGAGCCGCGTGGCCTCGGGACGCGTGGCAGGACCGCTCCGTCGTCCCGGGCGGGCCGGGGAACCCGGAGCCCTTCCTCCCGGCCAGCCCCGCGTCGGCCTCGCTCACAGACGTGAAGCCGAAGCCCCACGGCCCGCGGGCCCTCTGCCAGACGCCCGGGAAGCTCAGGGAGAGTGGACATATTCAGAGAGTCAGTAGTTAGTGGTTTTTCCCCACCTGCCTGGCTCCTTGCCCACGGACACGGCAGAAGCAAACCATCCACAGACTGATTCTGAGGCCTGCTGCAACCGAACACGTTCACACTGAAAAGCAAGCCAGCTGCTCTTTACAGTATGCACCTTGGAAAAATCCAGTTATTTCCATAGGGGGAAGACGTGTGACTGTCTTGGTTATCACCGTCTTCCCTTCGAAGTTAGGGTGATGTGTGCATCAAAGTGTGTACATGTATAATGTGCCCTTATATTACGTATGAGGGATTTTTTTCTTATTCCGGTGAAATGCTGCCCTAGAGATTTAAGTAGGAAGACTGAATAACAACCTATTTTCTGGTTGTTGTCAGGGGCACCGTCTGTATATAGCTTGCGTGAATTTAACCAGCTGCCTTGTTAAAGTGAGCTCTCTGTTGTGTTTACGTAAGTCACTTTATTTATTTTATTGCAAACTTAACATTATTTAAATGAAGATGTTTCTTCTGCTTTGGGGAAAACGCTTGCTGTAGTGTCTTGAAATAACATGGTCATAGTGGTTCGTGTCACCGGCACCGGCACAAGTCCCTGACTGCGTTGGGGATTTGGCCTCTTCGATGCACTTTGGTTTGCCTTCCCTAAGAAAGAAGGAATTGCATCAAAGGTTAATTCATTAAAAGCTCATGCTTCTTAATGAAGCTTTTGGTCAGAGCCACTTCTCAGCCATATGATAAGAAACAGTAGAGACATGCATCTGAGTATCCTACCTCCTTAGAGATAAGATTAGGAAGGAACAGGGATGAGATTGGAGAAGGTCACCGGGAAGGTGTGGCCTTTAATGATGGTTCTATTTGCTGTGCTAACGCTATGTCCCCAGGTGCTGGCAGTGACCTCACATCCAGTGGCCCCTTAGCATTGGGACAGCAAAACCCTGTGACCATGAGCTTAAGGAAATTTCTTTCTGTCCTCAGCCTGCAGTTTCTCGATATGCTTTGTATTCTTGTCCTACTTGTTCTAGACAAAACGGGGAAACACATTGTTCCCAGAGGTAAAGGCTGCCTTTTTTTTTTTTTTTTTTGGTCTGGAACTTACAACCTGCAAATATTAGCCGTCTATAACTCTACGTAGCCTTTACATGTGTTATCTGACATGTTTGCCACTCGCGATGCCACCAGCCTCTTTGCTGGACATCAATCTTAATAATTTTTTTCTAAAGATTTTAAATAAACTTCAGTGTTCAGCTAGTTCTTCTACAGTTTGTATTTTAATATTTTGTGTTTATCAATATTTTCATTCTTAATGTGAAAACATGGAATTATTTATACTTAATATAGAAAGCATTTGAAATTTGCACATTTAGTTGTCCCTAATAGCCATTTACTCTGTTGAATTTCTTCAAGTTTTCCTAAATAAGTGTAACTTTTTACAAAAGTCACTATTAAAAAATAAATTATTTCAGAACAGATTTTAATGTTTTTTGTCTACAAATGATGAAAGAAAGAGACCCAAATATTAAGGCCATGTTTCCCAAACAGCTTCATTTCGAGGTACACGTGGGCAGTGGACACATGTCCCACTCCTGGGTAGTAAGAGAACTTTGTGAACGATGTTAACCGCATGAGAGGAGAGCATCCTTCAACAGTGAGGACACTGAGGCTCGGACGGGAGTGGGAAGGGTCCACCTGTGCCCGTTCCCAGGAGACATTAGGTTCCTGTGCTCCTCTAAAGGTTCCTGCCCTTGGCCTTAATGCAGTGCATAAAAGGAAAGCAAGAGAGGGGAGCACAGAGAGAGATGGGAAAGACAGAGAAAGAGGAGGGAGGAGGGAAGCCTGGTGTAAGATCTTCTCCTGGGTCAGAACTTGGCAGAGATGACCTGTGGCTGTGGTGGCCGCAAGGACTGGCAGCACCAGAGTCCCAGGAAGTTGTAAAATGACACATTCTTCCACCCAGTGCAAACATATCCACAGAAGATTAATTCAAGAGGACTGCAGCTCCCAGAATCTACTTTTTTAAAGCTCCCCAGGAGATTCTGATCATCAGCCAGATTTCAGAACTGTGCTTTGAACAAAATCATTTGTGATCTTTTTTTAAACTTATCGTGGGAGGTGCGCCTGGGTGGCTCAGTGGGTTGAGCCTCAGACTTCAACTCAGGTCACGATCTCACGGCTCCTGAGTTCAAGCCCCGCACGGAGCTCTGTGCTGACAGCTCAGAGCCCGAAGCCTGCTTCGGATTCTGTGTCTCCCTCTCTCTCTGTCCCTCCCCCGCTCACGTTCTGTCTCTCTCTGTCTCTCAAAAAATAAAAAATTAACCTATTGTGGGAAATGTTAACACACAAGAAAGTAAGAGTATAACGAACCCCCATGTGTTCGTCATCTGATTTCAACAGTTACTAACATTTTGCCAGATTTGCTTTATCTGTCATTCCCTCTTTATTTCTAGATTATTTCAAAGCAAATCCCAGCTGTGTCCTCACACCCACAAGTACATCAGTGTGCATCTGTAATGGATAACTGTTCGTTTTCCACAACCACCATTTTCATACCTACCTAAATTATCTTTAGTGTCATCCAATGCTAAGTACGTATTCTAACTTCTCAGATTGTCCACTTACAGACATAGTCCTACTGCTTTGGATTGCTCCCATTGCTTAAGGCTCTTTTATTCTGGAACATTCCCTTATAATTTTTCATCCTATTAACTTGTTGGGGGCAGTTGGGTCGTTTCTGTAGAAGAGCCCACATTCTGGATTTGGCTGATGCCTTTCTTACGGCATCGCTTTCTGGGGGCACCTGGGTGGCTCAGTTGGTTAAGTGTCCAATTTTGGCTCAGGTGATGATCTTGTGGTTCGTGGGCTGGAGCCCCACATTGGGCTCTGTGCTCACAGCTCAGAGCCTGGAGCCTGCTTCGGATTCTGTGTCTCCCCGTCTTTCTGCCCCTCCCACGCTCGTGCTCTGCCTCTCTCTTTCTCTCTCTTAAAAATAAATAAACATTTGGGGCGCCTGGGTGGCGCAGTCGGTTAAGCGCCCGACTTCAGCCAGGTCACGATCTCGCGGTCCGTGAGTTCGAGCCCCGCATCAGGCTCTGGGCGGATGGCTCGGAGCCTGGAGCCTCTTTCGGATTCTGTGTCTCCCTCTCTCTCTGCCCCTCCCCCGTTCATGCTCTGTCTCTCTCTGTCCCAAAAATAAATAAAAAACGTTGAAAAAAAATTAAAAAAATAAATAAATAAATAAACATTAAAAAAATCTACCTTGTTTTTCTGTACTGTACTTTGTATTCAAGTCGGGTTCCATGAGGCAAGAATCACATACAGGTGGGGCTGTGTGTCCCATCGAGTCGCATCCTGTATGAGCTACCTGAATGCCTTCCCAGAGGAATCTAAAGCCTCAAATTCACCTCCCCTCTTTCTGTTCTTCCTCCCATCTCTCACCCGGGTTTAAAAATTACAATTCTTTAGTCAGCATGATGAACATGAGCATTTGACCATAAGTCATCAGGGCTTCTAAAATAGGAAGTGACTTATAATTAGCAAATTATCTCTGACTCAGAAGAATGGCACACCAACGGGGACATAAGGCACGTTTGGAGGATGGCAAGGTTGCCAGTCAGGGCTGGGCTCCAATCTGGAGCTGTGGATGGACCCCCGCGCGACCGGGGGCCCTAAAAAGCACACGCACAATTTTATGCTGGGGCGTGTACGTTACTCTTCTGAGGTGGAGACAATCAGTGGCTCTCTTCAGAGTCTCAGAAATGGATGATTTCCCAAAAAAAAACAACCCAAAGAACCTCATCACGCAGAGGGCTGAGAAATGAGACAAGAGACACTGGCTTTGCTTCACCTGCCCCCGGATCTCCACTTCCAGGGCTGTGAAATGTCACCTTCGTAACACACAAGGGTAGAAGGTCATACAGTCCCAAGTTGAACTCATAAGAGTCTATCCCTGCGTCCTTCCTTTCATACTCAGGGAAGGGGGCCATCTTCCTGGCCACTCTAGATGTTTTTCCCCTCATTCCACATCCCAACTTCGTGAAGTGTATCTCCAAAATGTCCCTCCAACCCACCCCTTCCCCTCTATCCTTACGCCACTCCGGCCTGGGCCCCAGCCTCCTTCTGTCTTTTTGCCTCCGCTATCCCCTTTCTGGCCCTCCCAGTAACTTTACTGGTCACCTATGCTTGTAAACCAGAGACCTGGGGATGCTTCTCCTCCAGTTAAGGCTTCCTGGTGCCTTTCTACTGCTCCCAAAGCTGGGTGCCCGCAACAGAAGACACAGGAAGAAAATGGGAAACCTCTGACTTCATTATGCGAGTATTCGATACACGAATTACCACCGGTTTTCTTCCTTTATCAACATAGGAAGTCACTGTCACCTGAGCAGTCTTGAAGGACCTGTGAGTTGCTCAGCTCAGAGGGGATGGCGGTGGCACCTTCATTCAGTTGCTTCCTGCAGGTTGAGACAAATTCCATTCGAATTCTCCCACGTTACACGATTTTGTGGCCAGAACTGATGTAGGTGTGCCGCCTATAAACTTTCCCATCTGTACACTTAAACTTGGAGACCATAATTTTTAGTCTGTTTAAAAATTATCCAGGGGCGCCTGGGTGGGCCAGTCGGTTAAGCGTCCGACTTCGGCTCAGGTCATGATCTCACGGTTCGTGAGTTCCAGCCCCACATCGGGTTCTGGGCTGACACCTTGGAGCCTAGAGCCTGCTTCAGATTCTGCGTCTCCCTCTCTCTCTGCCCCTTCCCCACTCAGAGCCTGTCTCTCTCTCTCTCTCTCTCTCTCTCTCTCTCAAAAATAAACATTAGAAAATAAATAAATAAAAATTATCCGAATGGAGGCCCCTGCATGGCTCAGTCGGTTAAGCGGCCCACTCTTGGTTTTGGCTCAGGTCACGAACTGTGAGGTCAAGCCCCACATCGGGTTCTGCACTGGCAGAACTTGAGATTCTCTCCGTCCCTCTCTCTCTGCCCCTCCTCCGTTCTATCAAAATAAATAAATAAACTTAAAACATTTATCCAAATGAAGAGTTTCAGGGGATTCAAACCCATTTGTTGGAAATATCAACACAGCTTTACGCCTTCCCAACTAACCGACTTCAAAGATTGGAGTGTACTAGCTGAGTTTCAAGAAACACCATGGCATAGTTGGCAGCTGGAATGAAATGTAATTCACCCTGAATAAGGAGGCGCGACAGCTTTTTTCTTTTTCTTTTGCTTTCTATTGTTTTTCAATAGTCTATAGCTGTGCTTTCCAGCGGCTGGCAGTCATTAACATCAAGGATCACAATACAGCAAACTTAGACTTTGTTATGGCTTTATTGCAAAGTGATAGAATGACTTTAACAAAACAATGAACTATATTTATTAACTTTATTTCTTCTTCTTGAGAGCAAAAGGTGTTTTACCATTAATAAAAAAATTATTATTTTAGAATATTACTTCGTCTTTATCTCAGTGTTTTGAAATCCCTACATTTTGTGATTCTTAATTTTTTTAAATTTTTTTAATGTTTATTTATTTTTGAGAGAGAGAGAGAGAGAGAGACAGAGCATGAGCAGGGGAGGGGCAGAGAAAAAAGGAGACAGAATCCAAGCCTGGTTCCAGGCTCTGAGCTGTCAGTACAGAGCCTGACGCGGGGCTCGAACCCACGAACCGTGAGATCATGACCTGAGCTGAAGTCAGATACTTAACCGACTGAGCCAGCCAGGCGCCGGACCATCTTAACCATTTTTTTTTTATGTTTATTTATTTCTGAGACAGAGCATGAGTGGGGGAGGGGCAGAGAGAGAGGGAGACACAGAATTCGAGGCAGGCTCCAGGCTCTGAGCTGGCAGCACAGAGCCCGAACTCACGGACCGTGAGATCATGACCTGAGCCGAAGTCGGACGCTTAACCGACTGAGCCACCCAGGCGCCCCCCTCTTTGCCTTTTCTTAGGAAATGTTTCTGGATGCCCTTTCTGCCTTCCTCTGTCCTCTCCCTTCTCCCTTCACCAGAATCTGGCAGAATTCCTTCCTTGCATTCTGCGTTCTTCCAGATATCATATTGTATGGTATGATATTGAACTTGATATGATAGTGAACTTGATATTTTGTAAAAAGAAATTTAATTTCAAGCCCTGGATCCATTGCCTGTCAGTTATTCAGATTTGAGCAAATTGTCTCATGTCTCCGAGTCTCAGTTTTCTCAACTGTAAAATGTTCATTAAATGTTTTCTAAAATATATTATGGAACTTCCCCCCCCCCCATCCTATCCAAAAATGTCCTTTTCTGTCAGCAACTAAGCTAATAGCCCTCAGCCCTGAGGACATGCTCGAATCACCCAGAGGACTTTTAAACCATGCCAAGGTCCAGAGATTTCCACCTTTAATTGGCCTGAGATGGCACTCTTGGGTATTGGATTTTTTTTTTTAGTTCAGGTGAATCTAATATGTAGCCAGGAGTTGGAATCCGTAGTAGCCAAAAGAGCATTCTTTTCACAGAGGCAACGAAGGGAAAGAGAACACAATTACAGTGTGTACCTGGGGTGTTTGAAGAAGGCAGGTGTTTGAAGAAGGCAGGTGGTGCCTTCTGGGGGTGACCAGCTGGTCATCTGCAACCCCTCCAGGTGGCATTGATTATCACAACGGGCCTTTTTCGGCATAAAAGCTCCATCTCCCAGAGGCAATATCATATAAACCAAGATCAGAGACATACTAGTGTGTTGGTAATTTACGTGAGAACAATTGTACCAAAGAGGTGCAAACACTCGCCCTGTCTGGTCACTGTGCCCACTTCTCAGAGGCTCACCCCATGAGAATCCATATGAGCAGGAAGCCTGGCAAGCCCGGAATCAGATCAAGGGAAGCTAGTGGCTGAGTTCGTGGGACAGATCCCCCCTCGGTGTGGTGGGATATACCCATCTCCAGGTTCCAGTGCTCAAGTCTTCTTTTCCTGTAAGCAGGAGTCCAGGATGTTGCCCTTCCACTTGGTATTTAGATAGACCATGTCTGCCTTTGAGACCCTGCCCGTTCTTTGTGTCGCTACCCCACCCTCTGATTGGCCCACTTCCTCTAATCATGTCACCGTCTGCAAGTAGGCCACAGTCTGTCTCTTCTGGTGACTTTGTACACTTCCGAACTGGCTTATTATTTAACCCTCAGAGGAAAATCCGATTTCCAACCAACACCCCCCATCCAGTTGCTACCTAAGAATCTTGAGTTACCGGAAGTAATTTGGGAAATCCTTACGGTTTGTTACAATAAGCTTCAACATGATATTTTCAAATATTACTATAATAATACTTTATTATATCGAAAATGGCATCCAGCGGTCAGCCTACCAGTCTGACCAGCTGTGTGGAATCACAGCAAGAGAAGACATTATTTACAGCATGAAGAATTGTAGCAAACACCACCATGCATTTGCTCATATTAAGAAACTCGGAGCCGTGCCTGGTGGCTCAGTCGGTTAAACACCCCACTCTGCATTTCAGCTCAGGCCGTAATCTCCTGGTTCGTGAGATCAAGCCTCACGTCAGGCTCTGCGCTGACAGCTTCAGAGCCTGCTTGGGATTCTCTGTCTCCCTCTCTGTCTGTCCTCCCCCACTGTCTCTGTCTCTCTCTCTCTGTCTCCCTCTCGAAAATAAATAAATAAACATTAAAAAAAAAAAAAAACCCCAAACTTGGTGTCCTAAAATGACTAAGGAAAGACATGGAATAAAGCCCACCCCCACCCCTCACCTACCCACCCCTTGCCTTTAAAACAATACTGATCTATTCATCTTCCGGTCCTATGATTCAGTGCAATTCTGCTCAGGGTTCAGGGACCCACACCTCATACAAGCCCTTGCTCCCCCAATTCTCCGGATCCGGGGTGTCCCCTCTCGACAGGTTTTGTGAAGGTGAAATCAATTTACATGTTGGTTGAATGCTGAACGTGTTTCACAGGTAGGTAATGCTCCTCTGTGAATTCCAGTTTTATAGTTAGATTTTCTGGTAGAGTAATGCTTCAGAAAATAGGAAATAGCTAGCACTTCATACTTTTCATGATCATCTTTTAAAAACTAAAATGAAATATGACTTAAACTTAAGTTTTAGAAAACTTAAAATGACCAGATAGAAGTCTGGTGGTTGTTTTTTTGTTGTTGTTGTTGTTTTTCTCTCAGGATTTAAACACATCAGGTTTGTGGTTTTTTAAAGCAGGCACTTTAAGGTAAAAATAACTCACATTTCTAGCTGTGTCTCAGTTTTCAAAGTATTATAATTTCTCACTCGTGTCTGTAATTACATTTTACTTAAGACACCATATCCCAAGTGGAGAATATTTCAGATATTCAATATGTGAAGACCCAAAATGGCGACTGCTCTTCTTCTCTGAAACGGAGACCTCCGGCTTTCTAAGAGCCAAAATGGACCCGAAGGGAAAGTGTGCAAGGTTTACTACTGGTAAAAAAGAGAAGAACGGTATTTAATAAATGGGTATTTAAAAAGAATGGTCTTTTTCACAGTGAAAAATAAAAACACAAGTAGTTTTGCAGAGTGGAAAAGAAATTGTTTCCACAGAAGCTTCTAGATCCACAGAAGGATTAGCCCTGTTGGCCTAGCCCAAGCTACACAGGGCCCTTAGAGGCAGCAGAATAGCTTGTGGGCCTGTGGAAAATGTACCACAATTATTTTTAACCACAGAATTTAGAAACATTGCTTAAACTGACTTTATGCTTCTTTCATTGTCTACGTAGGATTTTGTATTTTTGAAGAAAGGACAACTTGATGTTCCAGGTATGAGTAAATCCACTAATGTCTCTTCCATCCTCAAAACACATTCAATATCATACCTGATTGTCAGAGAATTTGCTAACAGATGCCATAATAATATAGTTGGTATATGTTCCAAACCATCAGGTAAATATGGAATTACACTACACAATATTATTTAATACCAATGAAAATTAAATAAACTTAACCAGAAAATTTTTTAATACAAAAAAATTTTTTTTTAAGAAGATCAGAGAGGCACCTGGTGGCTCCGTTGGTTAAGCGTCAGACTTTGGCTCAGGGCATGATCTTGCAGTTCACGGGTTCGAGCCCCCCAGGGGGCTCTGCGCTGACAGTCTGGAGCCTGCTTCCGATTCTGTGTCTCCCTCTCTCTCTGCCTCTCCATCACTCATACTCTGTTCCTCTCTCTCTCTCTCAAAAATAAACATTAAAGAAAAGAAATTTAAAAAATTAGAAAAAAAAGAAGATAAAACTTCAGAATCTACTGATTAGCTCTTTTAGGCTTCCATATCATCAGCCAGATTGCTTCTCATCTGGGCCACTACACCAACTTGTTAACTGGTTCTCTTGCTCTCTCAGTTATGATCTCTGCAAACCATCCTTTATAGGGTAGCCAGTGGCATCTTTTTAAATGTCCTTCTAATCATGTTCCCTGTCTTGGGACCCGTGGGACACCATAGAACTGAATTTCAAGGGCAGGGACTTGAATGAAGCTAGGGATCCCTGAACTCTGAGCAGAATTCACTTAAATACAGGCTTGATTTGTAATGCCCTCCACAAACTTTCAGCTAAGTCCAAGCCCCTAAGCATGGCCCATGAGGCTCTTTGTGATGTGAACCTGTGGTTCTCTGGATGCATGCACACCCACACAGAATCCAGGCGTGCCGGGGAGGCTACAACCTGGAACCTGCCTGTGACGTTCCCTCTTTTATTCTGCACCACCTCTGTTCAGTAGCTGACTCCAATATAGCCCTCAGGATTCAAGGCAGTCCCCTCATCTGAAAAACACCATCTGTCTCCTTAGGGGCTTTTCCTCCCTGCTCCCATTCAGCTGTAACTTTCTAGTCACTAGTCTGTAATTATTGGTTAACTTCTTTGTCATCAGTGTGAATTTCTTAAGCTAGAGAAACTTACTTGTTTTGTGTCCCAAATGCTTAACCTGACACAGTTTGACACAGTTTAGACTTTGTCTGGAAGCACATGCTGAGACACTATTGGAGCTCTAGTACGTTTCTTAGGGATCAGAATTTCATTTTTGCTCAGGGTAAGTCCTCTCTACTTCCAGCCATGGGCCAAAACTGGACAGTGTATCTGTAGTTTCTTTCATAGTGATCACTGCTAATGAACTTCAACGAGAAGTCATGTCACCATTGAATTTAAGCCTAACGAGAACGTCACTGCTGATTTTCATCATGTATAAATGCATTATTTTTATGATTTTTAAGTGGTTCAGCTTGGTTATAAAGATCCTTTATTTGTATAGAATTTTTTAATGATGATAGTGCTGATTGAATCAACTAGTTGACCAACTAAATCAAGTCTGGAGTTAAAGATCAACACTTGAAGATTTTGTTTTCCCTACTCAGGATATACATTTCTTTACTTGCTCCCAAATAGCTCACCTTATCCTTACTCAAATTTCTTCTCTGTGTACTCCTTCAACAACATTTATTGTGTGCCTTTTATACTGCAAACTTTAAGATACAAAGGTGAATGGGGCGCCTGGGTGGCGCAGTCGGTTAAGCGTCCGACTTCAGCCAGGTCACGATCTCGCGGTCCGTGAGTTCCAGCCCCGCGTCGGGCTCTGGGCTGATGGCTCAGAGCCTGGAGCCTGTTTCCGATTCTGTGTCTCCCTCTCTCTCTGCCCCTCCCCCGTTCATGCTCTGTCTCTCTCTGTCCCAAAAATAAATAAATGTTGGAAAAAAAAAAAAATTAAAAAAAAAAAAAAAAAGATACAAAGGTGAATAAGACACATCCATCTCTTTGAGAGTCCCCATCCAGAGAAAGAAACAAACTTGAATACCAGAATTACAACACCATGGAGAAAGTGTTGTAATTGGTCAAAATTGTATCAGGAAATAAAAAATACCACTCTAGAAATTCTAAGCAGGAAGGGATTTAATATAGGAAATGCGATGCCAACAAAACAGAACTGTTGGAGGAGAGAAGCTCAGGAAAAAAAAATGCTTTTGATTTTCAAAAAGTAGGAAAAGGCAAGAATCACATTTCCATTCTGCCTATATCTGCTACCTGCCGTGGTCTCACAGGATAATGCTTTCGTTTGCTTTTCAGTCTCTAGTGAGTTCTTCTCAGAGGGCCACCCTAAACAAGAGTCTTACTAGCAAGATGACCTGGGAAATGTCATTTCCAAGGCTTCATCCCCAACATAGAAAGGAGAATCTGGAAAGGCTGGCAAAGGTGGCAGCAATCGACACCGCCCATACGCTATATATACATCGGGACAACTTCTCTAGTCTGGAGAAAGCCAAGTCAGCTTGGATCTGCAGAAGTGCTATAGAGAGCTTTCCCCTGATAGGTCTATTCCGATAAAATCCATATTGTCACATAGGACCTAGCCCTATATTCAAGGGATCAGGAGCAACTTAGGGGATGTTCCTCAAAGGTCCTTAGCATCCACTGATTCATATCCTACTAACTATACAGTATTTCATATTCATATCTTTTGAGTAACTATTTGGGGGTTAAAGTATCCTGGGAGGTGTGATACACTAATTTTTCATGCTGGAAAGTTGGCTTCTTCCTGAGATGAACTGTAAGGTCAATTCAAAGTAGAGGCTAGTCACTTCCAGCCCCCCTCAGATGGAAAGAACAGTGAAATAAGAGACAAGAGGTCTGTGTTCAAGATCTAAGGGGGCCAATTATTAACTATGTAAATATCAACAAGTCTTTTGACTTCTTAATTTCCTCTTCAGTGAAAGCTTTTCCTCCTACCCCTAAGGGTTATTTTAAGACTTAAAAGTAGAGTGAGAAAATGTATGTGAAGATATTTTTGTAAACTATAAACGTTGTGAAGGTCAGAACCTTTGCTGTGAAGTTCACAGCAAAACCCAAGAAAGCTGACATGAAAAGTCTGCCAGAACCTTGGCAAAAGGTGAGATGAGGATATGAAAGGAAGCCAGAATTGAAGCGGGACTAACGTAGCTATAGAACAAGGTCCTAAACATGGGCAACCAGATGTTCAAGTTACAGTATCCAAAAGGTGTCACAAACTTGATGCAGTATCGATAGCTAAGATAGCTATCGATCCCAGTCTGGGACAAAACAGGATTGTCCAGGCAGTGGTGATGCTCACAATCAAGCACTTGGCAGGTTTACTGAGGTCTGTTTTGAAATGATATCTTGGCAACAGATTGAAGCCCAACTGTAGCATCCCCACCTACTAGCTTGGTGTGGAGGAGGCAATCAATATATTTTTATTGACTTGCTCTTCTGGCTAACAAAATAAATTAATAAATATCTGGCGATAAGAAAGCATGTTGTCAAGGCCCCATAAAAGTTGAGTGAAGTTTTACAACCTGGGCTGCAAGCACCTATGGAGAATTTTCGTGTTAATCAGGATAAAAAAACCCAGCGACATGGGCTGAGCAAGCTCAGGGCAGCTCAGTGGGACAAAGATGTAAGAACCCACCGCCTGCCCAATGGCATGGCTCCAACACAAATTAAAGATTGCATCTATGGTTAGGGTTGGCCGGGCTTGATAAAGGCCAACTAGATCAAGACCAGGCCGAAGCTAAGAATGAACACAGCAGGTACCTAAAGCTTAACAGGAAGTAAAAATATACATTAATGAGTTATTGTACTGAGGTTTTTTTTTTATGTGCATCCTATATTTATTGCAGCATTATTTACAAAAGGATTTTAAGATTTTAGGTTTCACATTAGGTCTTTGATCCATTCTTTAAAATTTTATTTATTTATTTATTTATTTATTTATTTATTTATTTATTTAAATTTACATCCAAATTAGTTAGCATATAGTGCAACAATGATTTCAGGAGTAGATTCCTTAGTACCTCTTATCCATTCAGCCCGTCCCCTCTCCCATACTCCCTCCTATAACCCTCTGTTTGTTGTCCATATTTATGAGTCTCTTATGTTTTGTCCCCCTGCCTGTTTTTGTATTATTTTTGTTTCCCTTCCCTTATGTTCATCTTTTTCGTCTCTTAGAGTCCTCATATGAGTGAAGTTATATGATATTTGTTTTTCTCTGACTGACTAATTTCACCTGGCATAATACCCTCCAGTTCCATCCATGTAAGTACAAATGGCAAAATTTCATTCTTTTTGATTGCCGAGTAATACTCCATTGTACATATATATATGTATATACCACATCTTCTTTATCCATTCATCCATCGATGGACACTTGGGCTCTTTCCATCTTTCCATACTTTGGCTATTGTTGATAGTGCTGCTATAAACATTGGGGTGCATGTGTCCCTTTAAAACAGTATACATACCTATATTCCTTGGATAAATACCTAGTAGTGCAATTGCTGGGTCATAGGATAGTTCTATTTTTAGTTTTTTTGAGGAACCTCCATACTGTTTTCCACAGTGGCTGCACCAGCTTGCATTCCCATCGTACTGAGTTTTTAAACAATTACTCACCTAAAAAAAATGACAGTTTTGCTTTAGGACCCAGAGAGAGTATAATTTGGATTCACTTTAATAATTAGATTAACCTACAGCTTTTAAAATTCCTGTGTTTGAAGAAACATACAGAAAATGCTAATGAAGTAGAAACAGAAGTAGATAAAATACTACACACTGCCCTGATCATAATCCTGTGTGTGTGGGTGTGTCTAAGGATATACAGAGATATATACAAAGAGTAAATTGGACATATTTTGCACAAATTTACAAACAGTTCTAGAAGAAAATATACCAAAATATATTTAGTAGGAAACTAACGGTACTTTCTAAATAAAATGATAAAAATAAATAAAATAGTAGAAATTATTTTTATTTTTTCTTTATAATTTTGGATATTTTTATAATTTCTGGCAATGGACATGTATTCCTTTTGTAATCTTTTTTTCAAAAAAGTTTTCTTGGGAGCAGTTCAGGATGATTGTGTAGGAAGATGCATAAACTCACCTTCTGTCATGGACACACAGTTACATATAGAACAATTGTCTCTGAGAAAAAGACCTGAAAACTAGCTCAACAGCTCATCCACAACAAAGGATAAAAAGTCCACATCAAAAAATGTAGGAAAGCCAGAGACACAGTTTCACCAAAATCTTCCCTCTTTACCCCCCGGCACAGTGTCCCACAAGCAGGAGGAACCTCAAAAACACAGAGTGTAGGGGCACCCGGGTGGCTCAGTCAGTTAAGCACCCGACTTCATGATCTCACAGTTTTGCGAGTGCGATCTCTCAGGTCATGATCTCACAGTTTTGCGAGTTCGAGCCCTGCATCAAGTGAGCACAAGCCCCAGTTTCGGTGAGCCCTGCTTCTTCTCTCTCTCTCTCTCTCTCTCCCTCCCTCTCGGCCCCTCGTTCATCTGTGCCTTCTAAATAAATAAATAAAATGGAGTGTGTCCCTGAAGAGTAAGAGATTTGAACCCCACATTAGGTACACCAACCTTTGAGATCTGCACTGGAGAAACAAGCCCTCAAAATGTCTGGCTTTGGAAATGAATGGGACTTATGACCAGGAGACGCAAAAGGCTCTAGGAAACTGAGATTCCACTCTTAATGGGCTCATACACAGACTCACTCACCCTTAGATCCAACACAAAAGCAGCAGCTTGGAAAGTGCCTAGACTATATGTGAAGGAGACTCACTGGCTATTCTTAAAGCATCTGCTAGAGGGAGAGAGGTCTGTTGGAACACTGTCTAGGGACAGATGCTGGTGGGCTCCATTTTGGCACTCTCTCTCAGATTCATCTGCATGTGTCTAAAGAGACTCTCCTCTGATGTAAGGACACACACTAAAAGTGAAAGGATGGAAAAAGATATTTCATGCAAATGGAAGCCAGAAGAAATCTAGAGTAGCTTTTTTCTTATACCAGAAAAAAATCAAGTTTAAAACAAAGACTGTAAAAGACAAAGATTACAATACCTAATGATAAAGGGGCTAATCTAACAAGAATATATGAAATTTGTAAATATTTATACCCCGAAAATAGAAGCTGCTAAATATACAAGGCAAATATTAACAGACCTAAAGAAAGAAATTGACAGCAATCTAATAATAGTAGGGGATTTTAATACCCCACTCGCATCAATGGATGGGTCATCCAGACAGAAAATCAATAAGGAAACATTGGCTTTAAACAACACATTAGACCAGATGGACATATTTTGTTGAGGATTTTTTGCATCTTACCAGATGCAAAAAATTAGACCGGACGGACATAGTAGATATATACAGAACAATCTATTCAAAAGCAGTGGAATACATATTCTTCTCAAGTGTACATAGAAAGTTCTCTAGGACTGGTCATATGTTCAGTCACAAAACAAGCCTCAATAAAGGTAAAAAGAAATATATCGAGCATCTGTTCACACCACAATGGTATAAAACTAAAACTCAATCACAAAAATAACTAGAAAATTACAAATGTGTGGAGATTAAATAACATGCTACTGAAAAACCAATGGATCTATGAAGAAATCAAAGAGGAAATAAAAAGAATACACTGAGACAAATGAAAATGAAAATACAACATAACAAAATCTAGGGAATGCAGCAAAAGCAGTACTAAGAGTGAAGTTCATAGCAATATAGGCCTACCTCACAAACAAGAACAATCTCAAACAATTTAACTTTACACTCAAGGAACTAGAAAAAGAGGAACAAATGAAGCCCAAAGTTAATGGAAGGAAGGAAATAATAAAGATAAGAGGAGAAATAAATAAAAAAGAGACTAAAAAGACAATAGAAAAGGTCAATGAAACTAAGAACTAGTTCTTTAAAAAGGTAAACAAAATTGGTAAACCTTTAGCTAGACTCACTAAGAGAAAAAGAAAGAGCCCAAATAAATAAAATCAGAAATAAAAGAAGAAAAGGTAAAACTGATACCTAAGAAACATAAAGCATCATAAGAAAAATCATATGCCATGAAAATCATATGCTATGCTATGAAAATATGCCATGAAAATCATATGCATATGCTATGAAAAATCATATGCCAATAAATTGGACTACCTAGGAGAAATGGAGAAATTCCTAGAAACACATAATCTTCTAAGACTGAATCATGAAAAAATAGAAAAGCTGAATAGATCAATTACTAGAAAAGAGATTAAATCAGCAATCAAAAACCTCCAACAAACAAAAGTCCAGAGACAGATGGATTTGCAGATGAATTCTACCAAACTTTGAAAGAAAATGTAATACCTATCCTTCTTAAACTCTTGCAAAAAAACTGAAGAGGAGGGAATGCTTCCTAATTCATTTTACAAATTCAGCATTACCCTGATACAAAAACCAGACAAAGAGCCACAGAAGGAAAGAGAGAGAGAGAGAAAGAAAAAGAGAGACGGGGGGGGGGGGGGGGGGGGAGGAGAGAGAAAGGGAGAGAGGGAGGAAGGGAGGGAGGGGGCAAGGAGGGAAGGAAAAGAAAATTACAGCCAATATCCCTGATGAACAAAGATGCAAAAAATCCTCAACAAAATATAAGCAAATCAAACTCAACAGTACAATAAAAGAATCATATACCATGATTAAGTGGGATTTATTCCAGAGATACAAAGATGGTTCAATGCCTGTGAATCAATCAACAATATATACCACATTAACAAAATGAAAGATAAAAATCATATGATCATCTCAATAGATGTGGGAAAAGCATCTGAAAAAATTCAATGTTTATTTATGATAAAAAGCTGCAACAAAGTAAATATAGAAGGAACTTAGCTCAAAATAATAAAAGCCATATATGATAAGTCCACTGCTAGCATTAGGTTCAATAGTGAAAAGGTGAAAGCTTTTCCTGAAAGATAAGGAACAAGACAAAAATGCCCACTCTTGCCACTTTTATTCAATATAAGATTAGAAGTTTTAGCCAGAGGAATTAGGCAAGAAAAAGAAATAAAACTCATCCAAACTGAAAAGGAAGGAGTAAAACTGTAACTATTTGTGGGTGGCATAATTTTATAAAAAGAAAACCATAAAGTCTCCATCAAAAAACTGTTAGAACTAATAAATTCAGTAAAGTTGCAGGATACAAAATCAATATGCAAAAATCTGTTGCATTTTTATACAATGAACTATCAGAAAGAGAAATTAAGAAAACAACCCCATGTACACTTGCATCAAAAAGAATAAATGGAAATAAATTTAGCCAAGGAGGTAAAAGACCCATACACTGAAAACCATAAGACATTGATGAAACAAATTGAAGGTTATATAAATAAATGGAAATAGATTCTTTATCAAAAGTCCAGTGGTATTTTTCACACAAATACAGCAAATAATCCTAAAAGTTGTACAGAACCACAAAAGATTCTGAATAGCCAAAGCAATCTTGAGAAAGAAGAACGAAGAAGACAGTATACGCCCTGATTTCAAACTACATTACAAAGCTATAGTAATTAAAACAGTATGGTATTAGCCTAAAAACAAACACATATACAATACAACAGAGAGCCAAAAAATAAACCCATGCATATATGGTCAATCAACTTCCCAAATGTAGAAAGAATATACAATAGTCAAGGGACACTCTTTTCAATAAATGGTGCTAGGAAAAATGGTGCTTCTTTTTTGCCACACGCAAAAAGAAGAAATGAAACACTATCTTACACAACACAAAAATTAACTCAAATGAATTAAAAACTTGAATATAAGACCAGAAACCATAAAACTCCTAGAAGAAAACATAAGCAGTATGCTCTTGGCATTGTTCTCGGCAATAGTTTTTGGATCTGGTTCCAAAGGCAATGGCGACAAAAGCAAAAACAAACAAATCACACTAAAAACTTCTGCACAACAGAGGGAACAAATCACAAAGTAAAAAGGCAACCCATTGAATGGGAGAAGATACTTGGAATCATATATCCAATAAGAGGTTAATATTCAAAATACACAAAGAACGCATACAACTCAATAAGAACAACAGCAACAACAAAAACCAAACAATCCAATTTAAAAATGAGCGAAGGATCTGAATAGACATTTTTCCAAAGAAGACATACAGATGGCCAAAAGGTACATGAAAAGATGTTCAGCATCACTGATCATCAAGTCAAGTCAAGTCTACAATGAGATATTATTTCACATCTGTTAGAATGGCTCTTATCAAAAAGGTAAGAAAAAAATAAGTGTTGATGAAGATGTGGAAAAAGGGAATCCTTGTGCACTGTTGGTAGGAATGTAAATTGGTGCAGCCACGATGTAAAACAGTATAGACACTCCTCAAAAAACTAAAAGTAGAACTACCATATCATCTATCAATTCCACTTCTGGCTATTTATCTGAAGAAAGTGAAAACACTAATTTGAAAAGATATATGCACCCCTATGTTCATTCCACCATTATTCACAATAGCCATGATATGGAAACAGCCAAAATATCCACAGAAGGAAAAATGGGCAAAGCAGGTGTGCGCGCGAGCACACACACACACACACACACACACACACTAGAATACTACTCAACCAGAAAGAAAAGAATGAAACCTTGCCATTTGTGACAATACTGATTGACTTTAAGGGTACTATGCTAGGAGAAATAAGTGAGACAGAGAAAAACAAATACTATATGACTTCAGCAATATGTGGAATCTAAAAAGCAAAACAAATGAACACATATAAAACAAAACTCATAAAATAAAATAAAACAAAACTCGGAGCAGATTGGTGGTTACCAGAGGGGAAGGGGACTAGAGGGTGGGTGAAACAGGAGAAGGGGGTCAAGAGGTGCAAACTTACAGTCATATACTAAATGAGTGGGGATGTAATATAAAGTATGGTGACTAGAGTCACTATGATTGTATTATCTATTATGTAACGTAATATGGTGACAGGGTGAAATTGGACTTAACGGTGCTCATCACTTTGCAATGTATACAAACCTCAAGTCATTATATTGTACGCTTAAAATTGATATAATGTTACATTTCATTATACTTCACTTAAAAAAAAAAGTTTTCTTAAAACATCCCTCCTACTAGCCCAATAATTTATAGAGAAAGAATATTCCACAGTGCAGTCTATGACGTGGCTGCCGAAATTAGACAAAGAATAGAATGAGAAATAGGAATTTGGGGCCCAATGTAGTCATCAATACAGGTACACTAATGTAAAACAAACTATCAGAAAACCAAATCTAATCAGGTATAGAAAGATAACACACCACGAAATAGCTGGATTTGTCCTAGAAGGAAAATTTACAGAAAATAATACAATTTGACACTGGCACAGGGACAAACAAATTTTCAATGGAACAGAATAGCGATGTCGATTACACAGGTATAAAGTGATCTCTCAATAGTCTTGATTTGCATTTCCTTGATCGTCACTGAGATTAAGTATTACTTCCTATGACACGTGGATGCGTGGACCTTTGTTACATGGGGATGCCATAGCAAAGCAATAAAGAATGGAATCTTTATTAAATGCAGCTGGAAAACTGGTGATAATTATGGACCAAACCGGGAAGTTGGGAATGAAGTTGGGAATCCTGGTTATACCACACACAGATGTCTACTCTGGATAGACCAAGGATTTATATGTCAAAAGCAAAACTTTAAATCTCTGGGATGAAAATACAGGTGAATATGTTTCTGACCTAAGGATAGAAAAGAATTTCTTAAAACAAAACCAAATATGCTGTCCTAAAAGAAAATCTTAATACATTTGATAAGCAATCACACTCTGATAGAGCTCCTCCTTTAGAAGTTTTAAACCCAGACGCCATCAGCTTGTTCAACAAAATAAAAATGCCTTCTGTTGCCAGCATTCATCCTTCTGGAGAGTTGTAAATGACAACAAACTCTGGCAGGGTGTCTACTTTTAAATGCAATATTAAACCATAAGAATTATCTGTGCTTTTGCTCCAGTTCAGGGAAAGCTGTGGAAAAGAATCAAATGGGCAAAGGTTAAATCTCAATTCTCTTCTTCAAGTAACTGTTAACATTGTTAAGAAAAAGTTGGGACCAATTTTCTACCAGAAGGAACTTACTTGTAATTGGAAAACAGAGTCTATACCCAAATATTTTACATGTAGCTTATGTAAAATGCATTTAATGGGTAGGATTATATTGATCTGTGATGTCGAAATCCAATGCAGAGTTTTCCCAAAGGAGTGAGGGAGGAGAAGAAATGACCTGTCACTTCTGCTCTGGGCACTGAGGTCTGAGCTCTCCTCCCCAGAGGATGGCCACTGTCCAAACACCTTTCAGCCCCAAGTTATTATCTAGGGTTCCTTATTCCTTTGTGAGTGAGCAGCCTTTGGGCTCTCCCTAGAATGTTCTATCATGTGACGGAGAATAATAATAGTGAATTTTGAGTGGTCCTAGAGAGTTGAATTTTGAGGATTACCTCACGCTCTGCTTGGGTTGACAACCATCCCGTATAGTTGTGGATACAGCTGTATCGTCAATGCAATAATTTACCCTCCCCTGGTTAGGGAACCCTGAGAGGCTTTCACATAAAATGTGTTGACTCTACTCTGGTGGGCTGGAAGAGTTTACACTGCCTGTTAGCGGGAAGTTTGCCCACGAGAGGCATATCTCCAAAAGAGATCGTCCCAAGAATGTCAGCTGACTGAAAAACCAGGGCTAGCGGGGCATCTCTGGGTCCTCAGTCCCACGGCAGGTGAACAGGATGTCTTCTGGAACCGGATATTACTATAGGTGAGTCTTTCTGGTTTTGAAAACCCAGAAGGCAGAGGAGGGGGCTGAAAACCCAATTTATTATTAGACCTTGAGCTGAGAAATGTGTCGAGCAAGAAAGTCAGCACCGTGCCCTGGCATTCCCATCTGGTCTGTGGATTACTGGGGGGCACGTCCCAGGAGGTTCCGGTCCCATAGATACCCTTGCAGGGCCACAGTGGAAAAACTCTTGCTGCTATACTTATGTTCGAGGGGCGGTGCTGGTAGTACCTACGGACCTCAATCACACAAGGTTGCTCATTCCAGGCCCAGATGGGGCAGTTACATTGAAACTATTGCATCACCTTGCTGCAGTCATGCATGATTAAATAGATATGCTGGAAAGAGAGAGGAAGGAGGCCGATTACAGAGTTGAAGGAGTGTCATTTATGGTAAAACAGATTTTTCCTTTAGTGTTGCAGTAAAATCAATCATAGGTACTGATAATTGCCACACCACGCTTTTAGTATTGGTTTGATTTCTACATTTCTAGATCGTGTTTCCCGTTTGTTCTTTTCGTGTTTTGTTTGTTTGTTTGTTTGTTTGCTTTGTTTGTTTGTTTTGCTTTCAAGCGGCCCCAAAGCAATATAAGATGGGGTTTTGTCCGAGGGCGGGTGGAGGGGGGCATGGAGTATGATAGTCACTTTTGTTCCAGTGTTAATTTTCAAAAACTCCGGATGTCTAATACTGAAAGCCAGCCCAGAGCGCGCAGAGTTAAAGAACTTGCTACATACCCCTCCTCCGGGCTGCGGGGCTGAATCACACGGTGGGGGAAGGAAAGTCTGTCTCACAGAATTATTAATTCACTACTGTGATTTCTTTCTCTGTTGCTAAAGGGGAGCCGGGGGAGGGGGTGTGGTAAGTCGAGTGGGTAGCCAGGAAATGTGATCTTTGTCTTGGTTCCTTGCGATTGGAGGAAATTCTGTCTTCTTTTGATTCAGAAGCTTTAGCACTGTAACTTTTTTTTTTAAGTAGTTTGACTTTTGTCTGTGGAAGCTACCCCAAGCCCACCTTTCTGGGGTGTAAAACCAGTTGGCTTTGATGTAATTTTATCAAATGACATCACGCCCATGGAGCGCACACACAAGACCTAACCTTCTATGGGGGCTCCCTGCCTACCTCTCAATCCTACTAATATCTAAAGAGGCACTTCTCAGCCAACGCTGCTTGGACCTGTCACCTTCAGTTTCCGCTTTGAACTTCATGTCACTTTTCCCCTTTACCTTCTTTTGAAGGGAAGTGAGCATTAATCTGAATAATCTTCGGTGCTGGCTGTCTGAAGGCTCCAAGTCACTAAGAAGTCATCAAGCCTAATGTTATGGACAAAATGTAAGGGACCCGTAAAGGTCCCCTATGAAATGGGGTGTGACAAAGTTCAGATGATGTGTGGCAATTATTTTGAGTTATTCTGATAAAACATATTCCCCAAATTTGGGAGCAATATTATAAATAAAGTGGTACTATTTAATATAACTTCAGTATATTTCATTTTAAAAGACTCTTAATTCGGGGCGCCTGGGTGGCTCAGTCAGTTAAGCATCTGACTTTGGCTCAGGTCCTGATCTCATGCCCCGCATCGGGCTCTGTGCTGACAGCTCAGAGCCTGGAGCCTGTTTTGGATTCTGTGTCTCCCCCTCTCTCTCTGCCCCTCCCCCCGCTTGCACTCTGTCTCTGCCTCTGTCAAAAATAAATAAACATTAAAATTATTTAAAAAAAAAAAGACTCTTAATTCCTATTTCTGTTTACTTTGAAAGAGCTCTTCACTATTGTAAGATATTTTAATAATAATAAATTTTAAATTACATATATTGCATATTTATTACATGACAGTCCATGAGCTGGGCTTTAAAAAATATCGTTTTCAATCATAATACATCATGAGCTAAGTATTATCCCCCATTTGACAAATGAGAACACTGAGGCTCAGAAATGTCATCCAGCCAAGATTAAATATGCTGCTTGTGTATCTCAAAAGCCCGTGCTACACTAAGAAGAATGTTTACACTGTTCAAACTAACTCTAATAAAGTTTTCTCTCATTTTCAATGTTTTTATTCTTTTTAAAAAAAACTGTAAGTAATTATTTAATACAAAAAAAGCATATTTTTTTTTAAATTTTTTTTTCAACGTTTATTTATTTTTGGGACAGAGAGAGACAGAGCATGAACAGGGGAGGGGCAGAGAGAGAGGGAGACACAGAATCGGAAACAGGCTCCAGGCTCTGAGCCATCAGCCCAGAGCCTGACGCGGGGCTCGAACTCCCGGACCGCGAGATCGTGACCTGGCTGAAGTCGGACGCTTAACCGACTGCGCCACCCAGGCGCCCCAAAAAACATATTTTTAACATATGTGTAAAGTCTAAAGAATAATAATGGTATGGATACTTATATATCCACCACTGAGCTTAAGAACTTAAACAACACCTGGGGCGCCTGGGTGGCTCAGTCAGTTAAGTGGCCACCTTCAGCTCAGGTCATGATCTCAAGGTTTATGAGTTCAAGCCCTGCATCGAGCTCTGTGCTGATGGCTCGGAGCCTGGAGCCTGCTTTGGATTCTGTGTCTCCCTCTCTCTCTGCCCCTCCCCTGCTTGTGCTCTCTCTGTCTCTCTCTGTGACTCTGTCTCTCTCTCAAAAATAAACAAACGTTAATTTTTTTTTTTAAACTTAGACAATACTTTTGAAGACCTATGGACTTTTTTCCAATCCTATTCTTCATCATTCAAGAAACTTGTGATTTAGTGAATGGGGGTAAGTGATCTCCTTGGTTAGCAAGTGGGCTTCTTGAGAGAAGGACTGTTTTTTGTTACAGGTTCATGATTCTTTTGCTTTTCTTCACAGTTTTACTACATGGGCATTTATTCCTAAATGGTATAGTTTTATTTTGCTCAGGTTTGAACTTAATGTAATTTTCTTTTGTGACTTGCTCTTTTCATTCAAAATGATCTGCGCTGATGAGAATAGTGGATAGCTCTTTGTCGGTACCATTATAGCATTCAGCTGTATGAATATGCCATATTTATTTATCTATTCTCTTGTTTATCTGCATCTGTTTCTGGGTTTTGCTGTTACAAAAAAATGAACATTCTCGTCCAAGTCTCCTGGTATACACACGTTAAAATTTACCTTGGGTATATTTCCCTGAGTAAAATTGGTAAGTTGGGGGGCATGTGAATGCTCAAGTTTACAAGTTGATGTCAATCACCTTTTTAAAATACTTTGAAAAAAAATGTTTTACATTTCTACTTACAGTATTTTAGATGTTTCATTGTTTCACATTCTCACCAACACTTGAGGTTGTTCAAAGAACTTTTGATTTTTGCCAATCTGGTAGGTATGAAACAGAATTTCATTCTGAGTTTGGTATAAATCTCCCTGATTACTAATGAGCTTGAAATTCTTTTCATGTTTATTGATCACTTGGGTTTGCTCTTCTGTGACAAATCTGCTCATATTTTTTGCTTATTCTCCATTGTTTTTCTGTTCTGTTTGCCATTTTTTAATTTATTTTTAGGCTGCCTTTCTATATTCTTAATATTACTATTTTTTCACTAGACCTATATGTTGCAAATACCTTCTCGAAATTTTTGCCTGCATTTTCACAAACAGAAAGTCTTAGTTTTAATGTTGTCAAATTTATATTTTTTCCTTTATAAGCGAAAATCATATTTAAGAAATCTTTTCCTTCCCAGAGGTCATAAAAATGTTACCCTATATTTTCATTTAATCCTTCGTTAAGTTTTGTTTTCCATGTTTAAATCTTTAGTATCTCTGAAATTGAGTTGGGGCTATAGTAGAGAATAGTAAGGAATTTGATTTTATCTTTTTACTTTGAATTCAAGGGAGGCACATGATCTGAAGCCAGACCACCTGGGTTCAATAATTAAAATGTTAAAACGTTCTCGATAACGTTGTTACTTTTCTTTTGAAAAGAGTATTTCTGTGTGCCTTATTTTTATTTTGCTTTTGTGACTACTGTCTTTTTTTAAACTTCGGTTATTTTTAAAAATGTATTTGCTATTATATAAAAATACAACTGAGGGGCGCCTGGGTGGGTCAATGAATTAAGCCTCCAACTCTTGATTTCGGCGCAGGTCATGATTTCATGATTTCATGAATTGCAGCTCCCCCTCCGGCTCTGCTCTGACAGTGTAGAGCTTGCTTGGGATTCTCTGTCTCCCTCTCTCTCTGCCCCTTCTCTACTTGTGCTGTCTCTGCCTCTCCCAAAATAAATAAATAAACTTCAGGAAAAATACAATTCACTTTTATGTGTACAGTTTGTTGTTTTTAATAAACTATAGATTCTTTCAGGTTCCCTGCGAACATAGTCATATCATGGGAAGTGTGATTTCCAAGTTTTGTGTCTGTGTGCATGTGTGTGTGCACGCACATGTGTATAAAGGATACATTAAAGACTAAAAAGGTATCCATTATTCTGTTATTTTATCACTTAAACAAAAATTAACTTCATTTTTGTATATTTATTTTATTCTTTGTCCATATACATGAATTTTCTATAATATAAGGTTGGATATGTCGTCTCATCTTAAAATAATATCTCTCAGTTGTGGAAAACTTACAAAAAGGCATAACGAGCAAATCAAAATCACGCATAATTTCATCACCCAATTTAATAAAATTCACCAACAGATTTGTAAGTAACTTACCATGTATCCAAATGCAGCTCTCTGTTCCCTATCTTCAAGGATTTTGCTTTCTAGTGAATAATTATGTTTTGATGTTATACTCCTTTGGTCCTTTTTTTGAATAATAAACACATAAACACAAATGAGGTAATGTACATTCAATTATGTAACCTGATATTTTTCATAAACAATATATGTAACCAATTGTTCACATTACTGGAAAGTCTTCTGCAACAGTATTTTTGATGAATGCATAATATATTCCATTGTGCGTCAAATTATATATGTATGTGTATTATAGTTAATTATTTTATTTTGTTACATTAAGACAGTATTCAACTTTTTCCTGCCATAAGTAGTTGTAACTTTCTATCATTCCATGATAATTTACTCAGGAAAAATTTCTGGAGTACAAGTTTCTAAGCTTTAAAAGACATGACATGCTGGGTGCCTGAGTGACTCAGTCGCTTAAGCATCTGACTTCAGCTCAGGTCATGATCTCCTGGTTCATGAGTCTGAGCCCTGCGTGGGGGCTATGTGCTGACAGGTCAGAGCCTGGAGCTTGCTTGGGATCCTGTGTCTCCCTCTCTTTCTCTGTCCCTTCCCCACTCACACTTTCTCTCTCAAAAAGTGAATGAACATTAAAAAAAAAATGAAAAAAATTAAAAACATGACATGCCAAATTGCCTTCCAGTGATTTTATTCTAATATCAAATTCTGAAATTCTACCAACTATGTGTCTGATCTACTCTGTAATCTTTCCTCTCTCTCTCTCTTTCTCAAACACACACACACACACACACACACCAGGACTCTAAACATGAATCATTAAATGGAACCAAAAAACTTCCTAAAAGTTTCAGTAAAACTACCTGGGAAAACTTTCTGCAAAATTACCCACCCTAGAAATTGGTATGCTTTCTCCGATGGAGTTTAAAAAAAAAAAAAAAATGTGTTTTCTCTGGGCACTTTTCAACCGGATAATTATAGTATAAAACTTTATGTTTCTTTCTAAGGTGGAAAGAAGCTTTTTATTTGAATTTTATTGTGTCTGATGGAACTCCTTCATGCATTTATTGCTTTGTTTCTAAATATAAGTATGACAAGATGAGTGGTATCTGTGGTCACAGAGGGGTTTTTGGAAACAATTTTAACTTCGGGCATACCCCTGAACGTGGGCAGCGCCTACACATTGTCATCTTAGCCTTGTCTTACCCTTTTGGGAAGTCCTGATACCTTCCAGAGGACAGATTTTTTTTTTTCTGCTTTATTTTACCATTCTCAACTCAACGGGGGGTTTCCTTACACCCCCAGCCTAACTAAAACTTACACAATGCTAAAAGGCAGTACTAGATTGAGAACACAAGTTCTAGAATATTGTTTCTCACCTCTGGCTACACATTAAACTCACTCAGGGAGTTTTGTTTTGTTTTTTGTTTTTGTTTTTTTAAGGGCCATAGCTGAGCCCCATCCTGATATTCAGATTTAATTTGTCCAAAGTGCCAACCCCAGCCACGGGTGTTCTCACGTGGGTTCTGTCCTCCACCATCTGCGAATGAAGTTAGAGAAAGGTAAAAGGATACAAGAGAGAAGATACTCATGAGTCAGGAGTGGAAGTCCCTCTGTTGTAGTGAAACAAGGTTGCAACAGAGAAGGTTAAATCATACTGGTTTAGGAAAATTAGATAATGTAAGAATTTTATCTTTTCTTCGTTGTGTTTGGAACATCCATTTCAGCTCAGTAATCGGCTTGCTAAATCGTAAGTATCTTCAAAAGGTGTCATTTCATGGTTAATTGCTTCTCATTTCCCTTCAAGCAAGGAGGCAAGGAGGGGAGAATAGAGATGGGTGAGGGGAAGGACAGGGAAGGAGAAAGGACACCGAAATATGTGAAGGTCCAAAAGAAGGAAAAGGAGAGAAAGCATGAGCCAAATGAGGGAAGAGAGCAGGTGAGCACACGTAGAGGAATAGCAGATCAGTGGCAGAAAGGGGATGCCCTAGAGGGACAGGCAGGGACACTCAGGGAACATGTGTCCAGTGGAAAAAAAATTGATAGGAAATAAAGAAGTCATGGTAGAAGAAGACTGATGGAAAAGGAGGAAAAGGCACTTGGAACACAAATGCCTGGGACTCACCTCGGCCAGAAAGCTGAGGCAAAATGTCGGAAAACAAGAATACAGCCTTCCCATTTGTTTGTATGCTCCTACTTTTGTAGTGCAAGTGAGTCCCAAGTGTAGGTGATTCAACCCCCAACCCTTCTGTCAAAAAGACTGCGATTACTTATACTATCATACATGGAGATGCTGTAAGTTTCCTCGGTGATCTGTTTATCTTACAATTGTATATGCCTCAGTTTTTCTCTTACTGAATAATGTCTATGCAGTCACAAATTAGAAATAAACACGGTGTTTATCTTCCTTTATACAGCATCAGTGTATATACGTATATGGGGCCAAGGTGAGGAAATCTTGTTTCTACTGACCAGCATCATCTGGACTCCTTCTGTGTGAGTTAAGAATGCTAGTAATGGCATAAACCCATGTTCTTAGTTGTATTGTTTACAAGAAGCCTGAAGGTAAGCACTTCCAGGTATCATTAAGTGACTCAACAACTGTTATGTTTCCAGCCTGGGTGTCTTTCTGCCCAGTCAACCTCAAGGGGTTGTATTTGTCCTTATGGTTTGCTTCATGGTCGTTAAGACTGTGTCCTCAGTTCAGCATCTCAAGCAGGAATCAGGGGCAAGGGAAAGTTTCTGTCCTTTTAATCAGAAAGCAAAATATTTTTCTCAAAAGTCCCTCTGCAACTCTACTTAATGCCTTGTTCACCAGAAAACAGTCAAATGGCCACCCTCAGTCCAAGGGAGGGTGGGAAAGAGACTCTGTGGCTGTTTAGGTTTCATAATGGGAAGAGGGACAGGGGAAAAGGGCTGAGATTGGCTTCGGAGAAGCCAACCTACAGGGACTTCCATACCCTCATCCCTTTCTTGGCTGGGATCCTTCTCAGTGCTACTCTCCTTCTGAATGCCTTCAAACACCATTTTCAGAGTATATTCTTTTTATGGAAACACAAGCCTGAGGAATTTCCATCAATTAAAATAAAGCCCAGCACATCCACATGTATTTTTGAAACACTGTTTTTTATAATACCCATATTTCCCCCCTTGGAGCATTACCTTAGCTAATAGATTATCTGGGTCCCTTGACTCTTCCTCAGCATCTGCCATCTTTAAAAGTCCCAAATTCAAGTATAACATAGCTGTAGCTACTCTTGCAGCAGCTGTCAACAACTCAGAGGATTATTTATTGCTTTCACCAGTTAAGCTACATGTCCACTGTTAAAAAAAAAAGCAAAAACGAACAAACAAAAAGTTCAAAATAGAGTTATTTGCCCCCACAACAGCAAACCAAGACTTAACTGCAGAAATGTGACCTTTCACTGTCAATCTGGAATTTCCTGATCAACACTAGTCAGGTCACCTGCATGATAAACCCCTGCCCTTCCCCCAAAAGAAGATGACCTTGCCTAAAACAGTCCTTTCTTTTCTTTTGCTTATCACTTGTCCAGCTCCATTTCTGCCTTAAAAAGTCTTCCATTTTATCCAGCTCCTCGAAGCTCCCGTCTGATTGCTACCTAGGAGGCTGCCCAATTCATGAATCATTGAACAAAGCCAATTACGTCTTCACATTTACTCAGTTAAATTTTGTTTTTTAACAGATTTGGTGGCAGGGGTGGGATCTGATGCGAACTTCTGATGGCATTTGGGTACCCTGTGAATTCTTTTGGGTTCTCTTTCTTGCTGTTTCTGAGGGCTGTGGATAAGATCCTCTCAGTTCTTAGCTCCACTTTGCCTTGAGTTCCCAATCTGTCGATTAGATCTATCAATCTACTGATCGGTTTCCCACTTTTCCTTATTTGGTTGGGAATTTCAGCCCTTGTTTTTCTCCCAGATTCCCAGGTTCCAGCATGCTGGAAGCTGCTGGGAACAGCTGCACTTCCCTATTTGTTTGAAGTCAGTCCGTGGTCCCCATTCCCTGAGGTCTACTGTTTCATTCTTTCCCCCAATCCCCAGATTTCATGTTGGGAGCAGTTGGTGGTTACCTGCTAGAGTTGGGCTGGGTCCAGCTTCAGCTGGACTGGATGCAGTAAGTAAAGGCTAGTGGGAATCTCAACAGCCAGAAGAAGAAGAAGAAGAAGAAGAAGAAGAAAGAGAATGGGAGGAAGAAAGAAAAAAGAAAAAGCCACAGAATTGGTGGGCATGGGTTGAGCATTTAAAAGGTGTTAGAGTGTTACCAGTCTACCTATTATAGTCACTAACTCAGGAAACAAACAGGTAAACCCTGGCACAGTGCTGCTGTGGCCAACTGCTCTGTCCTGGGGAATGCCGAGGGGGCTGGACAAAGCATAGCTCCTGACTGGGTTTGCCCACACTGTTGCTAAACAAACTCAGATAAACTTGTCACAAAAGTCAATAATTTAAGGGTTGAGGGTTTGGAGAAGAGAAAGGGGGAAATTTATTTCGGGTGCCAACAGCTGGCAGAGGTAGTCAGCTCAAATGTTAACAACCAACTTCTCCACCTGCAAGATGGACACCTAGAGTCTTACAGAGAGATGTTCAAGGGGTTACAAGCAAGAGAGCAGGCAGGGAGCACATGATCATGAATGGGAGTCTGTATGTGTTCAGCCCATGATAGTGGGCACAGAGGGGGATGTGTGGGGCATGGTCTTCTAGGCATTCTATTGCTATCAGGCTTTTCTGGCCCAGTAGTTGGAATGTTCTGGTCATTGCAAAACACCTTTATCAGTGTGTCACGAAAGTTCAATAAGAAATAACTGTTGGCAGGGCGCCTGGGTGGCTCAGTCAGTTAAGCATTTGACTCTTGACTTCAGCTCAGGTCATGATCTCACAGTTTGTGAGTTCAAGCCTCACATTAAGCTCTGCACTGGGGTCCTCACCCCCTCCTCCCTTGTCCTACTCTCAGTCTCAAAATAAGTAAATAAACATTTGAAAAGAAAGAAAGAAAGAACAAACTGTTGGGATCTATACTTGCACAAGAGAGTTCACTGACAAGAGGGCTCTCCACCTAACTGAAAGATTCCCTTGTTAGGATAATTTGGTCATGAAATGGTTTACATTAACTCTAGGGCACCCATCAACCTCAAGAAAATTTCCATGCAGTGGGGTGCACTGTAAAATATCACATAATCCCCAACCCTGCATCACACCCCTTTTGTCTCTGAGAGACCCAAACAAGATTAAATGAAAGAAATAGGATCTTCTAACCTAGAGAGTTGACTTCACCACTTTCTGGCACACCTGCTTATTTTGTGTCTAAAAACTGTAGCCCCAGAAGCTATACATGACTACAAAAATGGCAAAATCTTATTAATCTTCTGGATGAAACAAATAGAATGGGACACCTATCCTAGCTTTGGGAAGCTCCCAAAGGGCTTCGAGTTGCCAAAATAGCTTCATTAAAGGATTTGTTACAAAAGTCTAATGAAAAATTAAAAGACACACAAGTACCTAAAACAAAAGCCAGTAAGATTGGCATGATTCCTACTGCCCCCTATACTTTTCTTTCCCTGAGTGCTCATATTTTACTAACTCTTTGTCTGAACCACCTTTCCACCCTGGAGACACTATTAAACAGTTACCTTTTAAAATAAAACTACCCCAAGGTTGCAGGAGATTGTCCTCAGACATCTTTCACTTCCTGGTCAGAGGGCAAACTTCAGGCCATACTTAGAGAACTTCCTAAACCTGCGAAAGACCCCAAAAGTTTTCTGAAGAATTTAGTCATTATTGGGAACTGTGATCCTGGGCTGGCAGATCTTTATCAGGTTAGGTATATGGTGAAACCCCCAAAACAGAGGCAGGAAACAAAATGGCCACCCCCTGAAGATGTTATTGGAGATTCTCAGTCTTCAATATGTTCTCCTCGTGGATCAGAAAAAGGTGGCAGAATAGCAACTGATCTTTTACAAGCCTTTCCTAAAGCCTTGCCAGCCTGAGCTGATTGGTTTGTTATTCAAACATACAAATAAAAGAGAGGGAAATCTGTGGCAGACTTAAAAAAAAATTTTTTTTTTAAGTTTATTTATATACTTTGAGAGGGAGCATGTGAGTGGAAGGAGAGGCAGAGAGAGAGGAGAGAGAATCCCATGCAGGCTCCATGCTTCGTGGAGCCTGACTCGGGGCTCAACTCCACGAACCACGAGACCTGAGCCGAAGAGTCGGATGCTTAACTGACTGAGCCACCCAAGCGCCCCTGTGGCAGACTTTTTTAAAGCCCATCTGAAAGCTCTTTTCCTACAGCATTCAAGTTTCCACGCAATAAATAAGGCCACCCAACCTTCTCTAGCTGCTCTATTTGTAAACGGATTATCCTCTGAGATCAGTGGATTGCTAAAAAGGCAGAAAATAGGGTAGGAGGCCACCGGACGATTCATGAGCATAGCTGAGCACTTTGAAAAGACTTTAGAACAGAACCTTAAACAAGGTTTCGCCAAGCTATTGGCCTTACAGACACAATAGCTCCAAGGCCAGGCACCTAAAATAACGCCTGGGTCTTCCACAGTGCACCCTTCCAGGGGTCCATTACCAAAATGGAGGACCAAGTTGTCATCAACTGGGACACCGAAAAAGAGATTGTCCTCAAAGGCCCAATATAAGTTGTGTCACATTAACTGGAATGCCCCCATATCAACCCTCAAAGGAGGGCCCAAATGGGTCCCTCCCAAAGTTGATGGGGCTCTGAGGGATTATCTGATAAACTGTAATGTTATTCCCTTAAACAGCTAAGGGCAAACTAAAATTAAAATTAACAGGGTTGTTTGGGGGCACCTGTGTAACTCAGTTGGTTAATTGTCTGTCTTTGGCTCAGGTCATGATCTCACAGTTCGTGAGTTCAAGCCCCACGTTGGGCTCTTTGCTGACAGCCCAGAGCCTAGAGCCTACTTTGGATTCTGTCTCCCTCTCTCCCTGCCCTTCCCCCATTCACACTCTTGTCTCTCTCTCTCGAAATTAATTAAACATTTAAAAAAATATTTTTAATTAATGGGGTTGTTCAGTACTACCAGAAATATCTACTGTTTGTCCCAGCTGAAAGCTGACAAGATACCTGAAAAGATGGAATAGCTTTATGAGCAGGAATTTGTCCAAATCGGAAGCTGATATTTACAGCCTGGTAGGAATTTGTTTTGAGGTTTTCTCCCCTAAGCTAAATATACCTAGAGGGAAAGAAAAACACTTTATCCCAGATGTATGGATGTATCAGTTCCTGATATCATTTGGGCAGCAACCCAATCCTTTGAGGAGTTAAAAACAGCTGTCCTTGCCTTACAAATCTAGTCTTTGCAGGACCAGAGATACAGATCCTACGACAATTCAGTTTCTCCATCCTTTTTGCAAATCCCCAAACCTCCCTGTTTATCTTAAAAGGGGTGTAGGAACTTGCATTTTTTTCCCTGTGCCCTTGAGATGAAAATATTCTACCCAGGGTCTCCTCCACAGTTCTTACCTAGATCATGTAAACTCAATGTGCAAACTTCAGAGAGATAATTCTTATCAAAAGAAAAAAACAAAAGGAGGAAAGTCATTTGGAACTTGACTTGTCAAGGACAAATGCGAATCTTAAGTGTCTTCTCCACAAATATTAATACAAAAAGCTTTGTCATCTGAGCAGATAACCTTAATTTATCTCCTCAACCAAGAGACAAGTTAGATCTAACTTCTCGTGCAGCTGGTGAGTTTTGTATTATTGTGCCTATTCTATGACATAATTTTTAAATGGAAGCTATAAGTTCTCTGTTTATATCTGTATGTTTGTGTATGTGCATGTGTATATACATGTATGTGTGTGTTTTACATATACGGATATTTCTATAGATAGTATTGCCAAAATTAATTTGTAAAAGAACTCTATTTAACTGGCTTCAAGAAAATTAAATGTTTATTATATAAAAGGAATTCTCAGAGATGTAATAGAAACTAACCCAAATGAATTTCAGGTTCATGTGACCTGGAAAAATATTTGGTATCAATGGTATTTTAAATTTGCTGATTTCATTAAAATAGGCCTATCTTTAGAGTTATCAGCATTAAATATAATACTTTGATTCTACCTAGGCTTACTAAGTAAAGGTCAAATGAGTTCGTGTTATCTCTTACAAAATTTGTCAGCAAGAAAAATAGCGTGGGATGATGGCTGACTTTGCCTAATGTCTCATAACATTTTGTGGGTAGTCTAAACATAATTGCTAAGAACAAGTAAATCAAATAGATGAAAGTAGGATAAAAAAAAAAGGTTGTCGCTGAACTTTTTAAATAGTTTCCCTAAATCTTAGGTTCATTAAATATCCAGGTCATTTCTAAATAAGATATATAGTTTACAACACCTTACTTCTTAGTTTTCACTGGAAATTAAAGGTTTCTGAGGGTTAAAAATTGCAGTGTATGTAATGAAACCTAGAAATAGTAAGGGAAAGAAATTTTATAGATGGTCAGGATTGGCTAAGACTAGAATGAATTTTTTTTTTTTTTTTTTAAATTTTTTTTCAACGTTTATTTATTTTTGGGACAGAGAGAGACAGAGCATGAACGGGGGAGGGGCAGAGAGAGAGGGAGACACAGAATCGGAAACAGGCTCCAGGCTCTGAGCCATCAGCCCAGAGCCTGACGCGGGGCTCGAACCCACGGACCGCGAGATCGTGACCTGGCTGAAGTCGGACGCTTAACCGACTGCGCCACCCAGGCGCCCCTAGAATGAATTTTTAATGAAGTAAATGAGTATTCCTATCACAAGTTAAGTCCGTGCAAAATTAGAATTTGGTTTTCTCAGTTGAAAGCACAAAATATTATTGGATTACCAGTCTGTTCTTGAAATAAGAGACTATGAAAGGTTTTTCTTTACCTGTTAAGTAATCAGCTTAGAAAAAAAACAGAGATCTTGTGTTTTGTCAAAATAACCACCCATATTCCTTGTTGTTCTTATCAGGGTCTTTGATAAGTTAAGCAAACCTAGTCGTGTCTATACTAAAAGAGCTAAGTTTTGCTCAGAACAATGTCACTTTCTATGCCTGTGAAGTCTTTAGTTGTCTCTTTGGGTAAATGGATAACTAAGAATTGTTTCACAATGACCAATGAGCCAAGTGTTCTAAAAACTTCCATTATTTTTGACAGACTTTCCAAAATTGAACTCTAAATGACATCTTTCTGACCTTGAAATAACTTTGGAAAGCTTCCCTACCACATCTCAAAACCTTTATTTTCTCTCCATACAAAAAGGGAGGTGTTAAACTCATTAGGTACATTCAATATGTTAAATCATGTGAGAAGCATGTCAAATAAGCCTCCCTTACACTGTATTTGGTATTTGTACAAGTATATGTTATAAGTGTTGCAGAAATTATTTGAAATTTCTAAAATCTGATATGTCCTAGTATAATGTTATCAGTTATAATTCCAGTTATTTTCTTAAAATATTGTATGTTATAGAAATAACCACATTTTTTTTTTTATGGTCAGTTCCATTATAATGAACTCTCATCAGATCTCTAACAATGGGCATTTTTAAGCCTTTTGTCATTTATAGTTATTATTTTACTCTGACCCTTTGCAAAGTTGTTCCTGCAAAAGTATTTCATTTTCGAGGAGATTCAAGGAAAGGACTTTTCTGATAACTTTAAGATCACAAAACTGAACTGGGTAAGAATTTCCAGAAAGCTGGATTCAAGTAGAACAAGAATCAGTTACATGGGACTGAATGAATCAAGGAAGTTGATTTTAAATTTTATAACTTCTTGTTTAAAACATGGCTGCTTCTTTAATATTTTGTTTGCCCAAATTTTAGGAAACCTTTTTCTCTTTCTCTTATGCAATCAACAATTTGGTAAGACATAAATTTGCGAACTGAGAGGAAACATTTACTTTTTCTTCCTACTTGATCCCTCCAGATTTCAGAACCTTTGAGTATTCTTGTCATGGATATATAGCTATTTACGTAAGTTCAATGAGAATCTGTTCTTGTAAGAGGAGGCTTTTGGAAATATTGATTTTATTACCCAGACTTTGACTGTAATGTCACATCTGAGAGAAATGTGCATAGACTCAGATATGACCAGGCAGTATTAAGGGGCTAAGGTTGACTTTATGGAGGCAATAAAACTCCTTGGAAAAAATTGACCTGTTACCTTGCTTACAAGGATATTGAAAAAACAACCTTAAAAACAGCTTATATGGTCCATCAGTATTTTACTGCACTTATGTAAATAATCAAGTCAGGTCTAACACAAACAAATCAGTTCTACTGTAACTAACCTTGGGGGGAAATGGAGATAAATAGGTTTGCACCTTTGTCTCTATTGGATCCTAATCCTGTGAATTGTCTTTGAGTTTCTGTCACAGACCTGTAAACTGGACTAGATCCTGACTCCTTCTGGTTTCCTCAAATATCTGGCTGCAACTCAGTAAACCGATGTTTCCCAAACCATTCTTCTGATCTGTAATCACTAAGAATTAAAGACTGCTCCTGAATCTTCTTTGAAGAGACTCTACCAGGTCCTTGTTACTACTTCAGAGACTTGAACTTTGGATACACACCTCACAGCCAAAGAAGGCTCCAACTGAGACCTGGTCCTGGGCAAATGCTAGAGACCTCCAACTCAAATTGGCTGGTGAGGAAAGTAGCTGACCTCTAGGTGGACACCTCCCAAGACCCCAGATCAAGACTTCACACCTTAATCATGAAACCCTTTCTTCTTCCTTTTCTTTCCTTTACTCTGACGTTGGCCTAGAAAAATAATGTCGTCATCAATATCTCTCTGGTTATTGCTAAGGAAGCAACCTTTGAAATGTAGAACAATTTTTTTTTTCAGGCCAAGAGAGAACCTAACTGACCCTTGGCTTGAACAGGCAAATGCAACAATCCCTATGAATGACTTTATTAACAGTACCACCTTAACAAGAATGGTTTGTGCCGCAACAGGCTTTATGGTTGTCTGTGTGGTTGATGTGGAAAACAAAGGCAGAAGAAAAAAAATAAATTCCCTTACAGCTTACAGCCCATTGGCAAGTCCTCGAAACAGGCAGAGTGGCATCCCTCTAAGAACTCAGCTGCACTGATGATGACACTTTGCTAAGGGCAAAAGGCAGTTTTAGTCCCCCCCCACCCCACCCCAGGATCCTGTGAAGTCTACTTTAACACATAAAAATTCCTTTGGAAACTTCCTTTATCTCTATCTGTGCCCCCCAAAATATGTGTTAGCGACCATACTCCAAGCTTGCGGCCCACTTATATACATCTGAAGAGTCTCATGACTGAGTTTCTTCTAAACAGTAATAAGTGACATTTTCCTAACAGTAACTAGTCCCCTCAAGGTCCTGGAAACCTTGCTTCCAAAATTCCTTAGAGACTTATGCTATCCCTAACCCGCTCTCAACTTGAAGGTATGTAATCAGTCATCTGTCACAACCCCAGTGCAGCTCTTTCTGCCCATGGGTCCTGTCCTTGTGCTTTATTTAATAAAACCACCTTTTTGCACTGAAGACATCTCAAGCGTTCCTTCTTGGCCTTCAGCTCTACATCAGTGGTTATCATTCGCCGTGGGCCTATGAATGCCTAGATACCTGGCACATAGCCGAGCAATGCCCCTTAGCTTACTGTGCCCCTAACTTTTTACAAACAAACTAAGACACCTCTTTGGTCGACTGTGCTGAATTTACATCATCAACTTAGAAAGAACCTACCAGGAAGTTTCCATGATTCATGATCCACTTCCTTTGGCAGGTCCCTGGACAAGAGTAAGTGCAAATGAGGCTATGACCAAAGCTCTCTCCTTGGGGCACCTGGGTGGCTCAGTCTGTTAAGTGTCCAATTCTTGGTTTCAGTTCAGGTCATGATTTCACGGGTTCATGAGATCGAGCTCCACATCAGGCTTCATGCTGACGGCACGGAGCCTTCGTGGGATTCTCACTCTCCCTCTCTCTCTGCCCCTTCCCCCTCTCAAAATAAATAAACATTAAAAAAAAGTTTTTAAAAAGAAGAAATCTCTCCTTAACTCTCAAAAATATTGCAGAATCTGCTGCAAACGGGATACCTGCCCAGCAAAAATCTTTAGACTCTCTGGCCAAAGTTGTTGAAATGGAATAGCTCTCGATTATCTCTTAGTTGAGCAAAGAGTTGTCCGTGCTCTAGCCAGCACCACCTGCTGAGCCTGGCTTACCCCTTCTGGGGAAGTTGAAAGTCAGTTACAAAAGATCACTGAGTAAGTCGCTTGATTTCAAAAGGTAACTCCTTCAGTGGGGTCTTTTTTGTGACTTACTTGATTTTGTTTTGTTTGGGCCTTGGGGACCATGGCTCTGAAGTACACTCCAAACGTTGTGAATTATACTGCTTAGCGTAATCATAGGTGCGTTATACTCTCTCAAAGGCTTTAAATGAATGTTTGCAGTCGCTGGCTACCAAGTAAATGACCAACTGAAGAACTGTGAGCTGGAAATCCTGATCTATGAATGCCATAGAGATTCAACAAAACATATCGTGACCTATACGTATCATATAGAGGATCAGTAAAAGCCACGAGAACTACAGAGTGGTAGCTTAGAGTTGTTCAAATGACTTCAATTCTGATCACATGTCTCAGGCTGACAGTCTGATCCAAAGGGGAGAATTGCTCAAACAACCAAAGAAACAAACAATGACTCCAAAATAGAATGACTTGTTCCCATGATTAACTGCAGAAATATGACCTTCAACCAGTCAATCTGCAATTTCCTGATGGGCACCAGGGAGGCCATCTGCATGATAGACCCCTGCCCCGACCCCAAAGGAGAGTGACCTTGCCTGACACAGTCTTCTTTTCTTTTGCTAAGAACTTCTGTTCCACACTATTTCTGTCCCTAGAAATCTTCCATTTTTTACGTCTCCTCACAGCTACTTTCTGTCTGCTACATGGGATGTTGTCTGACTCATGAATTGTCAAATCAAGCCAATTAGATCTTCCAATGTACTCAATTGAATTTTGGTTTTTAACACCACAAATTCTCTAACTTCTTCAAAATCTCCCTCCACCTCAATGGTCTTATTCTTTTCAGTAACAGGGAATTTTCTATTCACATTTGATTTTCCTATAAATAAACAAGAGCTCAGCTGTTTTTATTATTAGAGTGACCTTTACGGACATGCAATGTTACTGTCCACTAAGGTGTCTTCCCTCAAGGGTTGGAAAGTTTGGAGAGGTCGGAAGCTGGGTTGTGTGCCCAAATTAGGTTCCTGGACCCAGTACCAACGTGGGGATCAAGGGGGGAGCTTCCCAAACAACACCAAGCATTTCTTGGACACAGGGGTATCCAAGAATTCAATTCAACTCTGACATTATCTACCCAGAGATAATGCCAGATTCCACAAGTTAAGGGTTCGGTCCTGTAAGACTGCTCTCCCTTCCACTTCGGATGCCAGTCACAAATCCAGGTTGTGCATTATATTCTCTCAAATATAAGCCTGGAAGTTTCAACCCTCTAATCACTTGGTTGGTTCCACTGGCAACCAGACCCATCCTGTGCTTCTGACTGAGAGGCTATAGATTGGGAGTTCCAACAACTCCCTCCTTGGGCTTCAAACACAGGTTCAGGTTGTTACCTGTAGTCCTGACCTACTGGCTATAGATCAGAGGTTCTCATGACCCCATTTTCAGGTTCAATTCACAGAACACAAGAAAATATTTTACCTACTAGATTACCTATTTATTATAAGACGATATAACTCAAGAACAGCCAGATGAGAGAGATGCATTGGGCAGGGAATAGGGAAGGGACACAGCTTCCTTGCCCTCTCCAGGCATGCCACTTTGTCTAAACGTCCACATGTTCATCAACCCGAAAGCTCTCTGAACCCTGTTCTTTTGGGGTTTTATGGAGGCTTCATTACATAGGTATGATTGGTTGAATCATTGGCCATCAGGGACTGAACTCAACCTTCAAGTCCTCTTCTCTCCCTGGAGGTCTGAGGGCGGGCCTGAAAGTTCCAACCCTCTAATCACTTGGTTGGTTCCGATTGCAACCAGACCCATCCTTAGATGCTGTCCAAAACTCACCTCAATAACACAAATGACACCTTTAAGCTCTCTAGCAAATTCCAAGAGTTTGGGAGCTATGAGCCAGGAATTATGGATGAATCAAAATGAGCAAATATATATTTTGTATAAATCCCAATATCGCAGTGCCCTGTACTGTGTTCTCATGGTTTCCCATGCTTCCATTGCTCTGTCCTGCACACAAGCACCCCCGCCATCAACCCCACAGTGCAAGCATTCTGTATTCACCTCGTCATCCCTTGAGCCCTGTATAACCTCCAGATTAGCAGGGGAGCACAGCACAGACACTGAAAAGTGCTGATTGAAATGAAGCTAAAATATCTGAAATGTCCTGTCTGGCCGTGTGACTTTCAGCTGGTTGCAGCTGATATGCCCAGACCGGATGCTGATCTGTAGAGTAAGTCCCTCTGTAGCTTTCGTCAACCAGTCTCTCACCAGGCTGTCCTTCATCAAAAAACTTCCCTCCCATCAAGGTAAGCACAAAAATAAGCAGATTTAAGAAATGAATGAAAGTGAGGATTGATGGCTAAAGCTGCACTTTTTTTTGGCATCTTCGCTGCTCATTTGTGCTGGGGAAACACCTTTATGCTACAGAACAGGTCCCTTGGCTCGACAACAGGCAGGGAGTATGTTAGGGAAACAACAGAATCCTGGAGCCAGATTGTCTCTCGCTTGCCCCCTTAAGCTCTTCTTCTTTGGTGGCCATTCTTTTCATTTTAATTCATTTCCTATTTAGAGATTCTTCATGGGCAGGCCCTGAGGGCATCCTAACGAATTTGTCCAGCAAGCACAATTACTTCCTTTTTTGTCAGCCTAATATATCCTCATCATTTTTAACTCTCTCTTCATCAAACTCTTTGAAATCAAATTGCACCATATCCAAAAGCAGTCTTTCGTTTATCAGTACAACTGAAAAATATACCACTTGCTGAAAGACACATGATTAATTCCACCTGACTTTATAATCACCCCTCAGCGTATCTTGTTAGCATTTATATTCCCAGCATCCCCTTTCAACTTGTTAATAGTGTGAGTGATTGATCTCCCCAGTAAGAAAGCGGGCTTTTGAGACTAGGACTACGTTGTGTTTCATAATTTAAAAAAATTCCTACTTGACAATATTTTCCCACTAACGTGCTCACCATTCCATGGGTCTATGCAAGTGATGATTTTGCGGTGGATTTAACCTGACCCTGTCACGAACCAATCCTGACCTATAAGGACACTCAGTTCAGTGTGAAGTCACCTGTATTCTTAATTAAATCATATAATGATCTACATGTTGTAAATGCTGAGTACTGCCTATTAGAATATAAGACAGTATGTGTATATATCACGTCAGATGATTGTGAAATGCGTTTCTCAAGTGTGTATACTATTGAGTATTAAGGATGACCACAGAGGAATTGAAAGCTATATTTGATAACATTGGAGAAAATCTAAGTGACCTCAGGTTTGGCAAATGACTTTTAAGATACAATACCAGTAGAATTATGCATGAAAGAAAACATTGATCAGTTGGATTTCATTAAAATTTAATGCATTACTCTGTGAATGACTCAGTTAAGAGAATGAAAAAAGACAATCCATAGACGGGGACAAAATATTTGAAAAACCTATCTATTAAAATACTGGTATCCAAAATAAACAAAGTACTATTAAAATCCAGCAATAAGAAAACAAACAATCCAATTTAAAAATAGGCAAAACAGGGGCGCCTGGGTGACTCAGTCGATTGAGCGTCCAGCTTTGGCTCAGGTCATAATCTCGTGGTTTGTGAGTTCAAGCACCGCGTCGGGTTCTGTGCTGACAGCTCAGTGCCTGGAGTCTGTTTCAGATTCTGTGTCTCCCTCTCTCTCTGCTCCTCACTCTCTCTCTCTCAAAAATAAATAAAGATTAAAAAAAATAGGCAAAACATCTGAATAGACGCCTCACCTAAGAAGACACACAGATAGCAAATAAGCATAAGAAAAAAATGTTCAACATCATATGTCATCAGGGAATTGCAAATTAGACAACAAGATATTACTATATATCTATTAGAACAGCTAAACAAAACAAAGCAAAACGAAAAAACTGGCAACATCAAATGCTAGTGAGGATGTGGAAAAATGAGCACTCTCATTCCTTGCTGGTAGGAATGCAAAATGGTACAGCCACTCTGGAAGATGGTTCAGCAGTTTCTTCCAAAACTAAACATTCTCTTACCACACAATCTAGCAGTCATGCTCCTTGATAGTTATCCAAATGAGTCGAAAAGTGAAATCCACCCAAAAACCTTCACAGTGGATGCTTGTAGCAGCTGTATTTACAATTGCCAAAACTCGGAAGCAATCAAGATGCCTTTTAGTAGATGAACGGAGAAACAAACTGTGGGACACCCACACAATGGAATCTCACTCAGTGCGAAAAATAAACGTTATGAACCATGAGAAGATATGGAGGAAACTTAAATGCACATTGCTAAGTAAAAGAAGCCAATTTAAAACGCCTACATATCCTATGATTCTAGCTATAAGACATTCTAGAAAAGACAAAACTATGGAGATAGTAAAAAGATTAGTGATTGCCGGAGGTCTAGGGGGAGGAATAGGGGGAACACAGGATTTTCAGGGCAGGAGAACTATTGTGTATGATACTATAATGGTAGAGATGTGTCATTATATATTTGTCAAACCCAGAGAATGTACAACACAAAGAGTGAACCCTAATGTAAACTACAGACTTCAGCTTCTAATAATGTACTGGCTCATCAATTGTAACCAATATACCACACTAATGCAAGATACTAATAACAGGGGAAACAAAGAGGTGGGTGAGGGAGCCTATGGGAACTCTGGAATTTCTGCTCACTTTCTCTGTAAACATAAAACCACTTAAAAAAAATAAAGTCTATTAATTAAAGAAATTAATGTGCATGGTGTCTGGAGCACAGGCCACCCTCGCTAAATAATAGCTGTTGTTATTCACTGTCTCCCTGGTGAGTGCTGTACTGAGCATTATAGGATCTTAGTAGCATCTGCTCTCCTGGCTGGAGAGAACCTGCTTTCCACCGCCATCCCCACCTCCCCATTCCCATCCTATGACAACCAGAAATGATTCCAGCCCTCGCCAAATGCCCCCCGAGAAGAACAAAACCACCCAGTTGAGAGCCCCTGCAGTAAGTGCTTTTGAATAAAAATAAAAGGGCTCCAAAGATCTTCATCTGTACCACTGTCACATTAGACAAGAGTTTCCAAACTCTAAATATAAAATGTGCTCCACTAGAAATAAATTATATCCGCTGGGGATTTTTTTAGTTCGTGATCCTGGCTTTGGGACCGAAATAGACTGGGGCCAGATTCTAGTTTGCATCACGTGAAAGCTGGGAAGCTGATCATTCTTTGCTTTTGGAAGTTTCTTTCCAAACGGATCCAAATAAAACTAAAACCATATGGCCAGAGCAGAGATAGGACGCCCACCTTTCCCCACCTCTCGCTATTTGAAATGAGCACAGGGGCCAAGAGTGGCAAACCCCTGGCCAAAGACCATGTTCAGCCCGGTTTTTCTGTTTTGTTTTGCTTAGGATATTTTGATACCTTCATGGCATTTTCCTCCGGAGAAAAAAAAACGTTTTCAGATGAGTAATATTTTTCTTCGCTAATCTCACTCTTAGCCACTAACCCTCAATCAAAGGGTCTGGAGAAAAGCAAAAGACCCTGTTGTTTGTTATTTGTTAGGCTAACAGGGGATTTTATATGTGTACCTTAATTGGGTCGGATACTCTATGACTATCTTATTGAAGTTTGAAAGCTGGGAGTTTCCAGGATATGTGCGAAACTTGATTTGCCTGTATGAGTTTTTGCTTAGGTACCAGCCAAAAGATTTTATTTATTTGTTTATTTATGTGAAGAATGAGGGATTTCAGCACTCGGCCTCAGTCCAGGGGAATTCATGGTTCAATAAAGACTAACAGCCTAGACAGGGCGAGTTCTTACCCCACTTAGTTTCCCCAGACTCGTTATCAAAGGAAAACAGGCCTTCTAAGAAAGAACTTCAAATGAATCATTCCTTCTTGCTAAAACTTCTTAGCACGGCTGAAAAATGCTCTAGCAAGTTCAAGGAAGGAGAGGGAGAGGGTCGGCTGAGGGCAAAAAGAAACACGTACCAGATAGAGGTTCGGTAAGATCCATTCTCAGAGAAGGCTGCAGGTTACCGGACTGCCCGGCGGGGCCATTGCTAACATTGCAGAGCTCCCATGGGGTTTAAAGGCTGTTAGTTGTTAAGAATGTTGAAGGTTATGGCTTGAATACTAGGCCAGCGCTGGATGACAGATCCCAAGCCCCGGAGCCACTCATGTGTTCTTCAATATATTTATTTTTTATATGTGTGTGAAACACTGGACACTTTAATGCGCAGGGCCCAGCTGATTCTCACACTAAATAAATAGAGAACATCAGTCATCTAAATCACAAAAAGACAACTACTCCGAGATTTTGGTGAAGGTGGCAAGCGACCAACTCTGGCTGAATCACCTGTGGAGTTTTTTCTAATACTACAGACACCAACTTCTGCTCTAGCTTTTCTTAATCACATTTCTGGGGGTCAAGTTCAAGCATCAACATTAGTTTGAGGTTGTAAGCCAAGGTTACGTAGGCCATGTGAAAAACAGTAATTACAGAACATCACCCAACTATGTGTTGCATTTGGACACCTGATGAGTACCAGAAGCATATGTCATGCCCAGTCCTGGTGAGGACACCAAATGGAGAACAAAGGGTGCCTTTCTTCCCCCGCTCACCTTCGATGGCCGTTGCCTCACACTTTCCAAGTCATGTATCCTACTCTCTATAAAACTATTACCATGGGGCGCCTGGGTGGCGCAGTCGGTTAAGCGTCCGACTTCAGCCAGGTCACGATCTCGCGGTCCGTGAGTTCGAGCCCTGCGTCGGGCTCTGGGCTGATGGCTCGGAGCCTGGAGCCTGTTTCCGATTCTGTGTCTCCCTCTCTCTCTGCCCCTCCCCCGTTCATGCTCTGTCTCTCTCTGTCCCAAAAATAAATAAACGTTGAAAAAAAAAAATTAAAAAAAAAAAACTATTACCATATACCACTTCCTGTCTGTGCTTAATAAATTGACCAGTGAAGACAATAGGTGCCTTATTCCATTGTCCAGGTCCTTACTCCAGTCTTCTCAGTCAGAACCTAAATAAATATTAAAAGAAGCAACACAAGTTTGAGATTTCTGAGGGATCTGAAATAATTTCCTATGGGAAAAAAAAAATAGTTCTCATAGGAGGTCATATGTAAAAAAACCTGAAAAAATCCTGCCAGAAAGTGACCTTTTTAGGGAAAAGTTGAGCATGTTTAGGATTTTAAAGGTCTTTGTATGTAATCAAATGTTTTGTGTGAAGAAAGTTTAAAATTTATGTTCAAGAAGATCAAATTGAAACTGAATTATGGACATTGCATAAGCAAGATCCCTTTGGTCCAGTCTAGGGAAGAACTGGAGGCGCCATCTTGTAGAGCTGACAGTAGAACTAGCCAGCATGGCTGCTGATTCTGTGTTGCTCTTGGCTCTTCCCATGATGCACTCTGATCTCTGGAGTTCAAAACCCCACGAGGCATGGACAACTTGTTGATGCTGTCTTGTAGAAGATATGATCTTCAATGATTGAACTTTCAGATTCACCAGTGGGCAAACTCTACCTCTCATGGAGTCCTGAGTGAGTGACAAGGCCTTGCAAATGGGCACTTGCAAGTGAGTTCACTTGCAAGTTGCAAGAGAGTTCAAAGGTGAAATTTAACTGTGGTGAAAAATCATCTCAAAGGTCAAACCACAATCAGATGGGTAAATTGTGAGTCTGCCACTCAATAGCCCTATGTGAGTTAATCAGTTCATTTGTTCGTTCATTCATTCATTCATGTACCAGTTATGTGCCAAAGGGTGTGTCAACAGAAGGTGATACAACAGTAATCAAAGTAGAGAGCCCCATGCCTTTGCCTGGTGGGGAGATACACATGAAACAAAGCGTTGTGCAGATACATGCAGAAAACATACAAGGTTTGGGAAGGAATGTGTAACAAGGGGATCCTTCCATTAGATGAGGGGTCAGGGAGTACCTCTCAAGGTCCTCAAGGCCTCAAACTGAGACCTAAAGGATTCAGACAAAATGGTGTGGGAAAAGGGTACCAGACATCAACAATAGCAGGTGGGAAGGCTGGTGCTCAAGAGAGAGTTTTTGGAGAGGTAGGCATGGGAGTTAGAAATATTTGCCTCACAGTCATGAAAAGGACAGGTTCTACATTGGGCATGAAAGGAGAGGACAGAAGGAGGTGCTGAAAGAGGAGAGCGAGGGGTGTGTTGGTAACCTGCCTATGTCTGATGAGATTGGAGAGTTGTTGGAATGAAGGAACTAGGGCTTGCATCTAAAAGGATAAGGTTTTTCTCTTTGGAGAAGTTCTTGTTTGAACTAAAAATAGAGGTGGTGTCCAGGAGGAGGCAATGGGAGTGGATGACTAGAGTGGAGTGCAGGAGAAATGTATGAGCAATGAGAAGGTCATAGAAAACAGACCATTGGTCACTGGGCTGTATGTTGCATGGGCCTCTGAATATTCATTTCTTACAATAAAGATTGGTGTAGGTGTTAAAGTCCTCACTGAGTGAGAAGTGACCAGGAGGCTGTCAGACAATCTCTTCACTATCCTGGGGAACTCCTAGGACCTTTGCTGTAAACAGTAACAACAGTCACTGTCTTCTCAATTCTGTCAACATTGTGGAGAACATGCTAGACCAAATCAGAAGACTGGGGTTCAAGTTCTAGCCTATGACTCTGTAGATGTGCCCTTTACTTTGGCAATATCACTCTTAGCTTTTGAGTCTGGATTTCTTCATGTGCTGATTACATAAATGACCTTCAGAACATTGGTGGGAGGTGGGGAAAGAATGACCTGCCTCCCTAGGGAAGTACATGAGAATTTCTAGGGCAGTGGTTTTCAACCCTCCTTCACATGAGAATCACCCCAATTTGGTCTAAGTTGAGCCAAGCTTTGGAATTTTTGAAAAGGTCCCCCAGTGATTCTAACGTGCAGTTTGGGAACCACTGCCCAAGGAAAACAGATTTCATTTGAGAAGTATATTCAACATACACCACTAGAAAAAGCCTCATGTTTCTGTTTTGTTCACTGAAATTACCCTAGTGCCCAGAATATCTGACATACAGTAGTCACGCAATAAATTATATTTGGGCAGTGCCATGGTTACAAAGCAAATCAGAGTATTGCCCCAGAGATATAAACAAAGTAAAAATTGTCACTGAATTTCTTACTTAGTTACTTAATTCTCCGGTCAGTTCTGGCCACAGAACTGGGGGTGGCCTTTTAGCCCCAAACATAATTCTGAAATACTATGTAGGATTTATTTACATACAATGACCTCCTTCCAAATGTCCCCCACTCTACCCTAACCCCCACCTCCACACACACACAAATAGGGCCTCAGTCTTATAAGGGGCATCTATATTCGGGGAATTTCTTCTCATCACACCACCAGGGAGACTGAGGCGTCTTTTTCTCTTTGCTCCCATTGTACCTCAGAAATCACAGAGTGTAGAGATTGTTTATTTGTAAGCCTGTCTCCTCCCTTTACACAAAGTTCCTTCAAATCAGAGTTGACGTCTTTCTTGTAATTTCAGCACCTATTGACAATGATAACAACGATGATGATGACATCCCTGGTATCAGGACAATATTTTATCTTTTCATTAATAAATTCGTAAACTGTCTGGAACACCTTAAGGATTTTCTTGCATTGCGTTTCCCCTCTGACAGAGAAAGAACCAGGATTAGACTACAGACGCCAACCAGAAATTGAATTGGTGGTCAGTGGTGGAATAACTTAGATATTTATACTTTCCTGGAACAAAAATAAGAGGGAAGGGGTAAAGAAAGCTTTGGTGGGCTCTGGGACCTGATGATGGCCTGTGGGCTCGGGTTACTGGTCTTTTCCCAGCCAGTTTTGGGGATGTCAGCCGACCTTGACAACAAAAAGACCATAATGGGGGAAAAAACAATAATAAAGTTTATAATGAAGTTTGAATGAAGGAGAGCCTTAATGGGATCAGAAAGAGGTGTCCTTAGGTGAAAATTCTTCCACTGTGTGGTCACCCAAAAATAACTAGGGAATGGAAATTTGGAAATTCAGTCTCCTGTCTTCCCGTCAACTGGCTGACTGATATTGGGCATGCCACTTAACCATTTTATGGGGTAGTTTTTCATCCATAAAAAGAAGGGTTAAAAATTGTTGCCTTACCCACAGTGCAGAAGCAAAACCAAAATTAAGTAATATGTGTAAAAACCTTTCTATAAAGAAACTCTGTGCTATACAGAATGGTATAGATAGCAAAGCATTGCTCATACTGTGTTAGTCACTTGGGTGTCTGGGAGTTTGCCCCATAAGACCCATGGAGCAACACTCTTTTTTTGTTGTTGTTAATGTTTATTTATTTATTTTGGGTTGGGGGGTGCTCATGAGAGAGTGCACGGGTAAGGGAGGGGCAGAGAGAGAGGGAGAGAGAGAATCCCAAGTGCTGACAGCTGACAGTGCAGAGCCCATGAGGGGTCTCGATCTCAAGAACCATAAGATCATGACCTGAGCTGAAATCAAGAGTTGAACACTTAACCAACTGAGCCACCCAGGCGCCCCAGAGCAACACTCTTATGAACAGCTTTCTGCTCTAGTACAGGGCTTGAGAGTAGGTCTGGTGAATGGTGAGAGTAGGTCTATTGCCTGTCATTTTAGCTGTAAATGGGGCTATTGTCTTTCCCAAGAACAAGACAAGAGCCCATTGGAGCCAATGGAAACTCAGACTTTCCAAGTTACTTCAAGCTATCTGTTCCTTCCCCAACCTGAGCCCACCAGCTACAAAGTAATAACCAGAGTGCTGGTGAAAATGTTGAAGTACCTGCCCAGGCTTGCTAGACCTCCTACCCATGGATGCCCAAGCCAGCCCTGTGAGGAACCCTAAAGGCCTGGGGTCACCCACAAGGTCCTCTGCCTGTCCTTGCTCTTTGCAGCTACACTTCCACACCCACTTTTGCACATGATGATAGCCCACAAGAACAATTCCTCTTTCTTAAGAGACCCATCCTTGACCAACTCGTCATGAAGCTGGCTGAACTTCTGCCTACTCCCTCCTGCTCAAGGTCACTTTCCTTCTCCACTTTACAAAGCTCCTCTGGAGTCTTCCCGTGCCTGCCATTACGTACATAGGTAATTAAAGGTTGTAAGTAAAGGTTGATGTTAACAGTGTTCTTCTTATTTTTCGTCCTCTGCTCTAAGGGGCCTAGATTCTGTTTTTATGGCAAGTGGGTGCCAAATAGGGGAGACACAGCATTTCTTATTTTCTGACTTCCTTCCATAGTCAGAAAAAAAAAACCAAAAACTGCCATGTTTCCTCCTCCTCTTGCTGTTGTGATCATTTAGACACGTTTGAGTTTTCTCAGGGAGGGGGAAAAATGGTTTTTTTTTCCTTCTACCCATCTTAGGCTCTCTGGGACACTATAAACTGAACTGACAGAAGACAGGTTAACAAGAGAAAAACAAGCAGAAGCTTATTGACACATGTATCATACTTACACATGGGAGCACTCAGTGATGAGTGACTCAAAGGAGTGGTTAGAACTTGGGGGTCTATGTATCTAACTTAGTAGGAGAAAGGGAAGGGGGAGAAAGGGCACCTACGGGAAAAGCAAATGACTTTTTGGAAAGATAAATGAGTGCTTAAAGGAACAGATGGGAGACATGATAATTTGGAGGACGATTGTCTTGGGTGTGGTGCTGATTTCTTGGCTCCCAGAAGAAAAGAGCAGAACTGCTTCCGGGAGAGGATGTCTGACAATTGAGTCCTCTGGGGAGGATCTGCTTTTAAGCAGATAAGGGATTTCAGGAATTCAGATGTCTTTAGTTCAAAATAATTTTTAGGTCAAAGTAGGGTATTGGGGCATGGCATAGCCTGCTTCTCTTCAACCCTTGTTACCAAATTACTCTACTTTGTATTCTAGGATTGACTTTAGGACAAGATAGAACTTTGGCCTTGCTTTGGGTAGGGTTGGGACTAAGTTGAGACAAGCACTCGCCTTGACTGCAGAATTTAAAGGGAGTGGCTGAAAACTCAGTCACCAAGATCGTTGTTTTATTGTAATATTTTTGAAAATAAAACCTAATGCAAAAAAAATCCAGGATGAGCAAAACATGAAAATTTGAAATTAAGCTTGGATTACTACTATTGAATATAGGCCTCTGGCCTTAGGGATCTATTTCTAGATAGTGATTTGTACTGCCTACTTCAGAGTCACCTGCCTGGATGGCTCAGTCCATTAAGTGTCCAACACTTGATTTCAGCTCAAGTCATGATCTCACCGGTCATGAGTTCAAGCCTCACACAAGGCTCTGCGCTGACAGTGGGGAGTCTGTTTGGGATTCTTTCTCTTTCTCCCTTTCATTCTGCCCCTCCCTCGTCCATCCTCTCTCTCTCTCTCAAAATAAATAAATAAGAATTTTTTAAAAACAATTTAAAAATTTATACTGACTATTTCGCTGTCTGGAGCCTGCTTCTGGTGGGGGTTTTCCTAAGCCACAGTGTCCCCCAAAGTCTCCGACACACTCCTGTCCTTCTGTCACCTGTGATTCCATCCTCACGTGCTTCGCAGCAGGAGCCAACATTTCTCAGTCACTTGCCAGGCACTGAGTCATGATCTTCACATTCATTACGTCGGGTGATCCTCACAATTTTCACAGGTACCAATAAAGCAAGTCTTGGTAGTATTCGGAGTCTACATTTATGTTTGAGGTTGAGAAAGCCTCAGAGAGGTGCTTTCGGACCACGGACGACACAGATAGTACACAGCAGGGCAGAACCAGGACCCAGAGCCCACTCTTGCCCACCCCTCTATACTAGTCCTCACAGACTCAGTCTCTGTCTCGTCTGTTCTTTGTACGGGCCATGCATCAAGCGTAGTCACTATCCCCTTGGCAGGACCTCCCAATTTTTCTTTGTAGGGGCTTCACCTTGAATCAGAAGCTTTGCTGAAATTCATCTTGCTAAAATGTAAAGCTGGAAGGGACCTTACAGAGAAAGCAATTAATCCAAAGCATTTCATTTCCTCAAGATGCAAAATCAGAAACTTGAGTCTTGGAAAGGCGGTCTGATTTGCCAGGTGTACATGTTGGTAATACTCTGCCTTCACTCCTTCCACTGAACCCTGGTTCCTTATCCTACTGTCCTGTCCTGAATACGCCCTCAAACATCTGCCCACTGAGATGTTTCCATTAGTTTCCAGGTTGTGTGCTTCTTTCCCGAGACTGCTCCAGTTTTTTCCCCTTCAAGCCCGTTTGCTGCCCATACTCCAGAAATAGTCACTGATCGCTTCTTATGTGCCAGGGTTTTTGCTGATGTTTTAGGCAGCACTCTAAATACATACATACATATGTACATGCATATGTACATATGTGCCTGGCTCAGAATAAAGTTGTAGGGCTGGAAAAACAGGGAAGGGATGGGATCCCAGCTTCAGAGAGAAAATCAGCTCCAAACTTTATAGTTTTCATTTGCTTCTGAGTACAGTTCAGGAAGCCAGTCACCATCCTTAGACTAGGACCAGTTCTGCATGGAGAGGTCTTTCAACATCCAAAACCTCTCTGTCTCCTGACTCACCAGTTCCCCTTCACTGTGTGAGCTGTTGTGAAGTCACTAGAGTCAGGTGGTTGGAGGGGGAGAGAGGCGGGGGAGGGACTGCTTATAAGGCTTCATTAAAACGTACCCAAATTTCCTTTCTCTTTTTTTAGGTTTTTATTTCTTTATTTTGAGAGAGAGAAAGACAGCATATGCACGGGCGTAAGTCAGTGGAGGGGAGCACAGGGGGAGAGGAAGAGAGAGCATCCCAAGCAGGCTCCACACTCAGCACAGAGTCTGACTTGGGCCCAATCTATGAACCACGAGATCATGACCTTAGCCAAAATCAAGAGGCTGATGCTGAACCAGCTGAGCCACCCAAGCACCCGGAATTCCCTTTCTCTTAACTCCCAGAAGCTCATTAATAGATTAGCTGTCAACCTCTTGGAACACACCTTGGAAAGAAAACAGGATAGATGTAAGGAAAATTTCCTCCGGGTAAAGGCATCAGCGCCTAAGAGTAGCCCCAAATGGCCCAACTTGTTAGAGATTGGCTTTGCTGCCTCTCTACCCATGGTTCCCAAAGTCCATCGTGGGGTGGGTGAGGGGAACAGTCTGAGATTTGCTCAGAAGGGCTGCTTGCTGAGAATGTTCACGCTTGTTCCACAAACGATTAGTAAGTTGGGAAAAAAGAACAAGAAGACTTGGTATAAAACATTCTATAAAAATGTGGTTAAGGGAGTGAGGACCACATCAAGACAGAAGGAACTGGCTGTTTCAAGCTGATGGCGGGCAGGTAAAGTAGATGTTTCAAACTATTTGATGGCACACTCTAACCATCAACCAGCAATTAGGCGTCATCGCTCCAAGGCAGGGGCAAGAGGTGAGTGGGAAGAATCAGCTTCTCTGAATTGTTTCGGGCACAGCAAGAAAGAGCTTTCCCCTCCTTGTCCTGCTCTTGTCCCATCAGCTCCACGCTGGGGCTGCTGGGGGGCAAAGCACTTTACACAGAGAGTCATGTGCAGGGAAGATAGCAAAATCAGTGGCAACTGGACTGAGCAGACCATGCGCTTCCCCAAATCCAAAGTCAAATCCGCAGCCACACATAACGTCTCTATCCCTCACCTTGCTGGGTAACCAGAGTGCACCAAAGAACCCCTGCTGAATCATGCCTTAGCTATCATCTGAGCCTTCCCCCAAAGCCCATCTTTGAAATCCAAACTTTCCTTCCGGGGTTATGGCATTTTAAAGGGATATTTTTGGATTTGCTTTTTTAAAAATAATGTTTGTCTTTAGTTTTTAAGCAAAAACGCTCGTGATAGAATTTATTTTTTCTTGACTCTACTTTTGCATTACATGTAAGTGATATTCTAGGATACATAGAGATTCCTGTGGCTTGCGGGTTCCAGACCGAGCCTTCGGGGCTCCCAGAAAAGTGCAACCAAAGCACAGCTCCACAAGTGAGAGCCCCCCCCCCCCCCCCCGGAGAAACCACTGCCCAGATCTGGGACATCTTCTTGGTGAAAACCACAATATAGGTTTGAAAAGTACAGAGAAACCTAAAGAAGAAGAAGAAAGAAAAGGAGAAGAAGAAAAAAGCTCCTTATCGTTTCATGGCTTTCAACATTTTGATTAAAATATATTTTCATCAATGCAATAGTGGTGTCATACATTTTAAGGAAACATCCTGAGTCTCAATGGAAGCCCAGGGTAAATGAGGCCGTAAAAATTGAGCACTGTGCCATGTTGAAAAGTGAAAAAAAACATGGACTTGAAAAGCCACGAGGGTGAAAAGAAGCTTCTAAATATAACAAACTTCCCAAAAATGCAATCTCACACCTAACTGAAGTCATACTATTTTTGAAAGTGGAAATCCCCTCCTTCACCACACAACTCCGAGGTCAGCCGTCTAAGAATTCAACTTCTGTGCGGGTGCTAGGACAAGCCGGTCCTTCCGCGAATGCCACAGTCACTCCTCTTCCTTCCTGCGATCCAGGGCGTCAGTAGCCAAAGCCATCAGCCAAACGTGGCACCCGTGCCTACGGGCTGAATTCCCTGTGCTGTGTGTGCACCGCCTGCCGGAACGGATGTTCCTCAGAAGCACCACTCTTGGGCCCTCATTTCAGTTCTGTGCTGCTCTCTGGACCTTAGCCAACACTTCTCCGTGACACAGCTGGTATTCGCTGAAATAAAAAAAAATAAAAAAATTAAAAAAAAGAGGCAGGGATTTGTATTTTGGAAAATACACTTCGTGCGTGTCTCTAATTTTTGGCGTGGCCTGAAAGAGAAACGTAGCCCTTTCGTTCTGCAAATTTTAGATATTGGAGAGGTATCAGTCACTCCGTGGAGAAAGCCACGCTCTTCCATGTACTGACACTCCCCCTCAAAGTTCATGCCCATGTCCAGTGTGAGCTGGGCTATACTGAGGGTGGGTAACGGGATGGATGCCCGATCCCCAACAAAGCAAACTGCTTTTGTCCTCTACCTCTTTTCTTTTCTTTTTTTTTTTTAACATGAAATTTATTGTCAAATTGGTTTCCATACAACACCCAGTGCTCATCCCAACGGGTGCCCTCCTCAATGCCCATCCCCACCCTCCCCTCCCTCCCATCCCCCATCAACCCTCAGACTGTTCTCAGTTTTTAAGAATCTCTTATGGTTTGGCTCCCTCCCTCTCTAACTGGTCCTCTACTTCTTTAAAACAAATTTTTTTAATTATTTATTTATTTATTTATTTATTTAATTTTTTTTTCAACGTTTTTTATTTATTTTTGGGACAGAGAGAGACAGAGCATGAACGGGGGAGGGGCAGAGAGAGAGGGAGACACAGAATCAGAAACAGGCTCCAGGCTCTGAGCCATCAGCCCAGAGCCCGACGCGGGACTCGAACTCACGGACCGCGAGATCGTGACCTGGCTGAAGTCGGACGCTTAACCGACTGCGCCACCCAGGCGCCCCTAAAACAAATTTTTTAAAGAGAACAATTTTAGGCTTAAAACAAAATTAAGACGAATTTACAGTGATTTCCCATATACCTTCCAGGCAATTTTGCTATCTCTTTTCTCCATTTATTTTCACGGCTGAGCCCGGACACGATACAGGAATATCTCAAGGGCCCCTAAGTGTTAAGAGAAAACAGTTAACATCACATTTTACCTAGCTGGAAACAGAGGTCTCTCACTGCTTATTCATGTTCCTCATTATAACTCCTTACTTTTAAACATTCTGTTGTTAGGTTGACGTTCCTATTTTTTCAGGCAAGAATTCAGACACAGAAGCAGTAGGAGTGAGGTGACCCTGCAAGGGGAAGCAGGGACAGCCTTCCTGTCCATCCTGCATACTTTTAAGCATTAACTTTTGTCTTCTGATTATGTAGGTAATTCATGTTTCCTTGTAAAATTTTGGAAATTATTCAAAAAACAGAAAGAGGGAAATAAAATTACCAATACAGATCATTTCCCCAAAACTGTCACTCTAAACATTTTGGGAAATATTCTTCTAGCACTTTTTTTTTCTACTTATTAGCACACCTTACCACCCTCCCCCCTCTAGTTGGGATCATGCTAGCCACGCTGTTTCATAGTACACTTGTTTTTCACCTAGTATAGTATAATCATTTTCCTATTATTAATTTTGTATACCTATTGTTTTATTAGTCATTATAAAAATCCAGAGAAGTAGCCAAGGCAGTTATTAGCCCCATTTTAGGGATTAGGAAAACGAGGCACAGTGACTCTGTTAAGCCACAGAGCAACTCAGCCTAGGTCTTCCAACTGCCAATATAATGTTCTTCTTCTTCATCTACTTAAAAGGACAGAAAAGCACAAAATGAGGGAGGGATCCTTAATATTTCTTTGCAAGGATTAGAGGAATTAATGGTAAGTAGTTGCTACAGTGACTTCTTAGAAAAGACTAGGTAATAGCTTAGTATTTTATCTGTAATGATACCAATGCGCAGATGAGAATAAATACAGTGTGTTCCGAAATTTAAAAATGACTTGGGAAATGTTGGTGAAGGTGTGGAATTCTCATCCATTGCTGGTGGGTATATACATTGGTAGGACCACTCTGGAAACTGGTAAAACATAATTAACATACAATTACCCTAACACCTAGCATTTCCCGTCCTAGGTATATACCTAAGAGCAGAGCAAGGCTCAACTGACTATGGTCTACAGGCCAAATATGGTCTTTATAAATCAAGTTTTATTGAAATATGGCCACGTCTATTTGTTTATGTAGTATGTGGGGCTGTTTTGTACTGTAATGGCATAATTGAATAATTGTGACAAAGACCCTATGACCTGCAAATCCTAAAGTATGTACAATCTGACCCTTTATAGAAAAAGTATACAGCTTGCCTGCCTAAAAGGAAAAAGGCACATATTCACAAAAGAACATGTGCAAGAATATTTATATGTGCAAGACATTTATATGCACAAAAAGATACATGCAAGAACATCTTATATACAACTGTCAAAAACTGAAACCCACCTGAATGTCTACCAATAATAGAAAAAAGAAATATTTTATGCTATGTATATTATATTCTATTGTATTTGTACAATAGAATACTGCACAATAACAAAAAAGAAATCTCTATTGCTATCTACAGTACCACATCAATGTATCTCGTGCACATAATGCTGACTAAAAGAAACCAGACACTCGGGGCGCCTGGGTGGCGCAGTCGGTTAAGCGTCCGACTTCAGCCAGGTCACGATCTTCCGGTCCGGGAGTTCGAGCCCCGCGTCCGGCTCTGGGCTGATGGCTCAGAGCCTGGAGCCTGTTTCTGATTCTGTGTCTCCCTCTCTCTCTGCCCCTCCCCCGTTCATGCTCTGTCTCTCTCTGTCCCAAAAATAAATAAACGTTGAAAAAAAAAAATTTTTAAAGAAACCAGACACAAGAGAATATCGACAAAATGATTCCATTTATATCAAGTCCAAGAACAGTCCACATTAATCTGTGGTGATAGAATTCAGAATAGACTGGAAGGATATATAAGAGAGGCTTCTGGGATGCTGGAAATCTCTATCTTATTCAGAGGGATAGACAAATGGATGCCTCCATGGTTGAAAACCCATCCAATTCTACACTTAAAAGTATGTTCAACCTCAAAAAAATTATGACAAAAACTTGCGAAGTATGAGAAAGTGTCAGAAGAACTTGTGAAAGGAATACATTGCCACTATGTTATGAGAGAGGCCTCTGATTAGACAGAATAAAGGGACAGCGGTTTGGTTAGAAAAACGAATGGAACAACATCAGCGCAATGAAAAAAGGTCACGTTAGCAAGAGATAAGTTTGTTGGCCTTGCCTGGTAAGTAAGTGGTCCTCACTGAATAATATGAGGGACTCAAAGCTTTCTCCAGGAGTAGGCAAACTCTCCAGGCTCCATCCACAGCTTCCCAGAAAGGACTCTGAAGGCAGGCAGAGGAGAGGGAAAAAAGCAAGGAGACAAGGGAGGGAGACCAGAGAAAAGGATTCACCAAAACTATTCAAACTGTTGTCATTCCAGGAGGTTCTGTTTGGACTGATGGGTGACTTTTTTTGGCAAAAATAAATAAATCATTTGCCAAAATCTCTGGACTCTGTAAACATGCGTAATAGAGCAAAAGTAACTCTATCTTTCTGAAAGCTGACAGGTCAATACACCCTCCCAGACATTATGGGCATAGGTCCTATTAATTGAATATGTGAATAAAGAAAATCAGCAAAAAGGAAACTATAAACCTTGGAAGAGAAAAGCTCATTCTCTATCCACTCTTCTTTTATCAACTTCTTTTTTTTTTATTTTTTTTAATTTTTTATTTATTTTTGAGACAGAGAGAGACAGAACATGAGCAAGGGAGGGGCAGAGAGAGAGGGAGACACAGAATCCTAAGCAAGCTCCAGGCTCTGAGCCATCAGCACAGAGCCCGACGCGGGGCTCGAATTCACAAACCGGGAGATCACGACCTGAGCCAAAGTCGGACGCTCAACCGACTGAGCCACCCAGGTGCCCCTCAACTTCTTTTTTAATTGAATTATATTTGACATATGGTGTATTCTTAAGATGCACAACATGTTGACCTGATACATGTGTATGTTACAGTATGATTGTCACTGATGCATTAGCTAACACCTCTATCACATCATATAATTATCATTTCTTTTTTGTGGTGAGAATAATTAAGATCTAGTCTCTTAGCAAGTTCAATGTTTATAACATAATATCATCTATAATTACTACACTGTGCATTAGATCTCCAGGACTTATTTAACTGTAACTTGTAAGTTGGTACCCATAAACAACATTTCTCTTATCTCTCTACCCTCCAGCCCTAGTAATACAATTTTACAAGTTTGCCTTTTTATATTTGCATTCAACCACTTTTTTAAAAAAATCTATTTGTGGGGCGCCTGGGTGGCGCAGTCGGTTAAGCGTCCAACTTCAGCCAGGTCACGATCTCGCGGTCCGTGAGTTCGAGCCCCGCGTCGGGCTCTGGGCTGATGGCTCAGAGCCTGGAGCCTGTTTCCGATTCTGTGTCTCCCTCTCTCTCTGCCCCTCCCCCATTCATGCTCTGTCTCTCTCTGTCCCAAAAATAAATAAACGTTGAAAAAAAAATTTAAAAAAAAAATCTATTTGTATGTATTTATATTTACACTGGCTCTTTCCTGGAACTTTCTTCCCCTGTAAACATCTGAATGGCCACATTCCCATCTCAATATTGTGGATTTTCCTTACTCTGCTGGGTTTTTTCCATTGCACATATCATTTCCTTATATACGATGCAATTTACTTATTTATTATGCCTCCTGTCTGCCTCTTTCCCAATAAACTATGAACCCCATGAAAGCGGAGGTTTATTTCTATCTTATTACTTCTGCATTCCTGGCATAGGAATAAATATATGTTGCCTAGAATAGTGAGTAAAGATGGGCAACAATCTTTTGTGACACTACTATTTAGCATTGCAATGATCCATAGATTCTTTCCAAAAAGAGTACAGTAATTTGTATGACCAACTAGTAATATATGAGTATGCTTATTTTTCTGTATTTTTATGAGCAGTGCATGTTATCAGTCTTTTTAATTGCAAACTATTCATCAGAGGTGAATACACTTCACTGATCTTTTTTAGTATTGTATGTTTATTAATCATTTGCATTTTCGCTTCTACGAATTGCCTGATTGTGTCATTTGACCACTTTTATTTTAGAATTGTCTCCTTTTAACTTAAAGGGATCTTGTATACATTAACTTAATCCCTTATCAATCAGAGATAGTCCAAATATTTTATACCATTCTCTCTTTGTGTTTTATACATTTGATTTGAAGCATTTAGATGTTCTCTGTTCAAAGAAGTATTAAGAATGTGAATGTTCCCCTTTATTATCTAAATGAAACAAAAGATGTTTCTTTTATAGACAAACTTTATGGTGTCTTTTTTGCAGGAAAGGATTATTTTCATGGATCAAGGCTCAATCAAATTTCAGTAGTAGTAGTTAGTAGCAAGGACAGGAAACTGTCAGCAGACGACGTTGCATAAAATCTTGCCTTTCAGGAAAAGGGAAAAAGAAAGATAATTGCTAGACAAGGTTTAATCGTTTGACAAAGAGCAGGACTCTTTGTACATCAATGAGAAGATTCCAAGTTCGCTGTTGTTGCTTTTTCCTTTGCTTTTAGTAGAACAGAAAATCCAATTGGGTCTCTAGATAACTAAGCCATGATTCTGTGAGCAAAGAATAACAACTATACAAAATAATACATTTCATTTGTATAATGATTTACAGTTCCAATGTGCTTTCACAAATATCATTTAGTTTAAGCCTCAAAAAAAAACACAAAACTTTTTTTACAAAAAAGTAACCAGAAGTTCATAAAGGTGACCAGGACTCTGGTGACCAGGTGACTAACTCTGGTGACCAGGACTTCATCGTGTTGATTCCATGACAGAACCAGAACCCATGGCCCCTCTTAGAATTTCCTATGCAACTGATCATTTAGAATTTTAATAAATAATATTAAAGAAAATATATTAGGATATTAAATTGAACAGGTTGGGCCTAAAATAGCTTATTTCTTCCCTTTGTTTTACAAAAAATTCCAGGTTCTCTTGTATCTCCTGTCAAGCACAAAAACAGTCACATCTATCTGGTGCCTGTTCTTGCCCGGGGTCAGTATTTACAATTCAAAAAATACAAGTCAACAGTGTCATAGAAAAAGGCTTCTGGCAAATATAGCCCTATTGTTTTATAATCTCTTAAATTTTGAGGGCTGTCTTTCTCTACTATACATTCTTCTTGGTTCTGTAGGTTGAAGAGATTTTTTTTTTAAGATGCAAAAGAATATTGACAACTCTTTAGATAATAATCAATGCGCTGTTAAAAGTATATGAGATGACAAAGCAAAGCCTATAAATGTACTTGAAAGCTCTTCAGTTGTAGTTAAGTGTAGATGGCAATTTTATGTTACACACCTTTATTTTCTTTTTAGGAAAGTCATAGTAAAGACCATAATGAAGTTAAACACAAGGAACACTCCACTCGATTTACCTTCACAAATATTCCTGGTGAGGTGTTAATACCCAGAAATGAGCATGCAGGCTACAGAATATATTTCTAAGGTAGGGCTCATGTATATATACACCGAAATCACTTGGGCTCCCTTAGTTTTATAAACTAAGCTTAACTCCCTGTCTGCCCACATACTCCTCCCTCAGCTGGCCCCTGCCATTCTTAATTAATCCAGTTTGTGCCAGATATTTTTAATCTTTTATGCCATCTGTTTCCAAGCACTGTTTTGCTCAAGGCCTGGCTGGGTTTCCGTATCATTCAACCTTTCCTATTTTAGCTTCTCAGTTTTTGATTGCTGTGTGTCAGAGTTTGGTTGCATGAACGTAAGTCATGAGCTCAGCAAAGACACCAACACTGCCCTTAATTCAAATAATTCTGGCCCTGGGCACTTCCTTAGTGTTTAATCTGAGAATGAGAAGACCTTGTTGTGCCTGAAAACGGAGCTGGCCAGCCAGGCTGTGTATCAACCTCAGTCTAGAGACCTATTCATATCGTCATTGCCTCGTGCCAATAAACCAAGGACTTCAGGCATTTTGAGGGAATGTTTTTCTGGTGCCACAAGTGAAGAAGGGACTTTTGGCTTGAAACCCCATGGGGAACTTGCTCACAGGGATTTATTCCAGAGTAACCATTTTTCTACCAGTAACACTTCACCAAAAAAATAAAAATAAAGATCTGTAGAGGATACGTCTACACAGGATGCCTATTCGCTTTATTAAAATAGACCTCTTCTTGCATAAACTTGTTTATGCTTCTAGAGAAAATTTGTTAATCCATATATTTCTGAATTGTAGCTTGACTCAATACTCATCCCAGGCAACAGAAATTTGTCTGGGGTGATAGCATGGCAAGAATGTTGAAAATAATACTATACATCTGCCCCTTGAACAACATGGGTTTTCACTACACAGGTCCACAGATACGTGGATTTTTTCCCCGCAACTACAACACAGTACTGTAAATGTATTTTCTCTCCCTTATGATTTTTATGTTTTTATTTTTTTAATGTTTATTTATTTTTGAGAGAGAGAGAGAGCGCGCACGCGGGGAGGGGGTGGGGGAGGAGCAGAGAGAGAGGTAGACACAGAATCCAAAGCAGGCTCCAGACTCAGGGCTGTCAGCACAGAGCCTGACGCTGGGCTCCAACTTACAGACTGCGAGATCATGACCTGAGCCGAAGTCGGTAGCTTAACCCACTAAGTCACACAGGCCCCCCCCCCCAATTTATGGGTTTTTTTAAAACAACATTTTCTTTTCTCCAGCTTAATAATTGTTAAGAATATGGTATATAATACTTATAACATACAAAACACGTGTTAACTGACTGTTTATGTTTTGGTAAGGCTTCTGGTCAACACTAGACTATTAGTAGTCAAGTTTTGGGGAAGTCAGAAGTTATGCAAGGATTTTTTACTATTCAGGATATTTTATTTGCATTGGTCCAGTCAACGGTAGTCTAAAAATCAACTTTATAGCTTACAGCATTAGAGCTTTCCTTAACCTAGGTCACTGTCATCTGCCTAGGATTTTCTTTTGTTTTCTTTTCTTTTAAACATTTATTTATTTTTGAGAGACAGAGCACAAGTGGGGGAGGGGCAGAGAGAGAGGGAGGCACAGAAGCCCAAGCGGGCTCCAGGCTCTGGGCTGTCAGCACAGAGCCCGACATGGGGCTTGAACCCACAGACCGAGAGATCATGGCCTGAGCCGAATTCAGATGCTTAACCGACTGAGCCACCTAGGCACCCCTAGGACTTTATTTTCTAAGGCGGGGACCATATCTGTTTAATTTTCTTCACCTACAATTTGCCCCGGGATAATATGTGATGTGGTGACATTATTGACTACTCACCCATAGGGGCCCTGTATTTTATCAATTTGATGAACAGACTTCTTCTATCAGGCGAGAAGAATAATGGGATGTATATTCTTCTCTCTCCTTACAATATAACTCCCTCCCAATCATCGTCACAGACCTTTTCTCCCGGCATTTTCCCCTTCTTGTCACTCTTTTTCTTCCCTTATGCAAAAGAAAAAAAACCATAACTCAGATACCTCCTTCCGGGAGTTGGAGAGGGGGGAAGAGGGTGTTTTACCAAGAGCAGGCCCACCACCTTTCGGGCACTAGCTAACGGGCCCAGGTGTTCTCCCCACCTCCCCCATCCCACCCACTTTAACGCGTGCCTCTCATGTTAGGATGGGCCCTCATGCTCTGTTCGGGCATCTATGAAGAAAAGACACAGAGCCCAAGAGCCTTATATGCAATTCCTGATCCTACCAACTAACTCAGCTTTCCGAGTCAGCTCTATATATTAACTCCGTATACTAACTTTGTGTATATATATAGTATATATGTGTACTATATATATACTATATATATACACACAGAATATGTGTGTATATATATATGTGTATATAACTCTGTATATATAACTGTATATTAATTCTGTATATTAACTTTCTGAGTTAACTCTATTACAGTATAACTCTGTAATAACTTTGCTGAGGTTTTTGGTGGTTTTGCTGAGGGCGAGAGCCTGTTTGAATATCTATAAAAATAGGGTAAGTGCCCTTTCACTTTTTCTCTTCATTGAAATGGATTATACAGCCTGAAGTCATTGACCCCATGTGCTCATCAATAAATCATCAGTGTCACAACTGAGACTTCTTAGTGGTTTAGGGGGACTCCTCCCACATCTTCTCTAAACCTTATTTTAGAAAAGGGGACCATAGGGGAATTCTGGTTATTATACCCCCTGCCCCCATCTCTTCCGGAAGCTGCCAATGGTACTATCTCTAGAAACCTCAGGCAGGTCTGAGAAACCCCTGATCCAACACCCTGCCCAAGTTTCAAAGGGCTCAGATAGGTCAGGTCGTGGCAGAAATTTCCAGTCACTTTTTGGACTGCTTGGGTTTGAGCGAAATCACTAATAAATACCAGTTCGTCCTCATGCTGTCCTCACTTTCACAATTGCTGCTATGCTGTGCTGAAAAGAAATGAGCCAGAGTTTCCACAGTTTCATATGCTCCTAAGAGAACTTGAAAAGCCAGGATCCCTTTGGTGGACTTCTCCTGAAGAGAGTTCAGGAACCAAGGAAACGACATACCCCAGATATTTAAAGATCTCTCATTGTTGGAGGCCACTGGGGCACAAAAGGTATACTGAAATAAAGTAGGTAATTCCATAGAGGGAATTCGCACATACACTCACATTCAGAAGATTTGGGGGATGACGCGTTCTGTTTAACTATTAGTTAAAATATAGCTTGTTGGTTAGAATATTGGCTTGGCTGCAGTCACAACGAGACAGAAGAACAGCGCTTTAGAAACAGAGACTTTTTCTGTGTCTCCAATATAAAAGAGCAGGTTGTCCGTCCAGGCTGGGGAGGGAGATCCGCAATCCTGAGGCTCCTTTTTGTTGTTCTTTCATCCCCAGTAACTGGTTTCCAGCTGAATGTCTACGCTTGTTGCTTTGGATCACTCCACCACACCTGATTCCGAGCCGAAGGATCCTTCTTTTGAGCTCACAGAGCATGGGAGGCTCACCATGGTGAGCAGAGACACACAGCACCTCTGTGCACACAGTCACCTGGCCCATGCCCATAGCTACACCTGTCTGTAAGCAAGGCTGCAAAATACACGCTTGACCTGGGTGACCATGCACACTTTTAAATGGGAGACAATGGTTGGGGTGGGGTGGGGGAGACAAGTGGTAATTTCTGCCACAGCCCACCCTCCGAGGATTAGGATATAACATCTACCATTAATACAGAGAATGGTTCTGATAACTAAATTCCAACCCCTTCCAATCACTAAGGAATGGATGAAAGCCAGAGTCTCAAGTCACCCTATTTTCATTGTTTTGACTCCAAATATGTTCCCTAATCCTTTTCTGCCCACATGTTTTATAAGCCACATTGATCTAAAAATACAGTCATTCCTTTACATATTTGTTAATGTGCATTTATATTAAAGGCAGATTTTTTTTTCCCTTGGTCTAAAACTTATACATGTTCAATTTCAGGTAAGTCTCTTCATCAACTATATTCTGCAGGTATTGATGATTCTGTTTATATGGAAGAGAGGCAAACTGTGTATGAACTTTAAGAAGGCAATTGGGAGGGGGACGCCTGGGTGGCTCAGTTGGTTGAGTGTCTGACTTGGGCTCAGGTCACGATAACACGGTTTACCAGTTCAAGCCCCACATCGGGCTCTGTGCTGACAGCTGGGAGCCTGGAACCTGCTTCAGATTCTGTGTCTCCCTCTCTCTCTGCTTTCTGCCTCCCACCCCCGCTCACGCTCTGTCTCTCTCTCTCTCAAAAATAAATAAACATTAAAAGAAGAAGAAGAAGAAGAAGAAGAAGAAGACAGCAATTAGGAGGGAGGTAAGCACTGTGGAGGTAAGAGTCAGATTTCTCTCTATCAAATCTCTGCTCAACTCTTTACTAATTGCCCGCTCTCAAACAAGTTATTTTTACCTCTCTGAGCTACATATCATTTTTTGGTTTTAAGTATAACAAGCGTCTAGCACAGAGCCTGCTATGCATCAAACGCTGAGTAGATGGTCATTCTTTTTGCTCGAGTTGTGTATTTATGTATATACGTCATAAAATTGCTTCATCTAGAAATATTTTCCTTCTCTCGCTGCTCTGTATCATGGAGAGTTGAAGACAGCCTTGACTTTTTGGTGACTCAAGCACCACTTTTAGATGGCATATTGTCTAAAGAATTCTTTCCCAGAGTGCAGAAATCATTTCCTGTGTGAAACCCAGCCTTGCCATCTCTCCCAGTGCCTTCCCAGTAGTTACAGGGCAGCTGTGTTTTGCAGGTGAATTGTTTCATGCCAACCATGTTTGAGCTAAATGTGCTCAGGCTAGACAATATCTACTTACCAATTTGTATCTTTTTTTTAAAGTTAATTTATTTTTGAGACAGAGAGCAAGCAGGGAAGGGCAGAGAGAGAGGGGCACGGAGGAGGATCCAAAGCGGGCTCCAGGATGTCGGGCTTGAACTCATGAACCATGAGATCACGACCTGAACCGAAGTCAGACGCTCAACTGACTGAGCCACCCAGGCGCCCCAATTTATATCATCTTTACCTTTAAAAAGAGTTTTCAGGAAGCTTATAAACATATATCGAGTACTGTAAGATAAAACTAGAAGGCAAAACTAGAAAATGAAATGAATGGAAAACAAAGGACGGGGCATACACCAAGCCAGGGATGAACTGAGCCCTACGATGCACACACCAGTTACAGGTGCCTCCCTCTGCCATTGGACTAAACATTATGCATTATTTCACTGGGCCTCACTCCTTGGCCACCTTCTTGTTCTCGTGACGTTCTCCCTGCGCATGTGCGTACAGATTTCCCTTTCTTACGAGGACGTCAGTCGTCCAACAATGAGGTTAAAGACCTCACTTTAGCTCCATTGCCACTGCGAAGACCCTGTCTCCAAATAAGTTCACGTTCTGAGGACTTCAATTCAGCCCCGGACACATGGTTTCTGATAGAACAGAGTATGTTACTTCACTGTATTGTGTGTTATAGAAGTTTCCCCAAAGATTTTTCTAAATCTTGCTTCAGGCTTTCACAGGGTCTTTGGACGATCATTTAAACATCATTCCTACGCAGAGGGCTAGAGAAACCTTCCTCATGTGGGTTTAGGGGTCACTAGGATTCTGCTAAAAGGCCACTTGATGCCCTTTGGGTGAAATACACTCTGAGGGCAGCTGGTAATGGAGGCTTTGTCAGATCTCTTACCCTGTATCTGTTTCCTCCACCTCTAACTGACATAAGTCATACTTTCTTCCATTATGTTCCATAGTACTCTCTGGAGTTCATGACTGTATCTGCCTTCCGGTAGTTTCCTAGCAGTTTTGCTGAGTGCGGTAATCTATCAAAATATCTATAGAATTTGGATCAATGCCTTTTCACACCTCTGAGAGAAAGGTCAGAATTCAAGAATCTGTCTTCAAGCCCAAAAGACAAAGGTGTTTGCCTTTTTAGATTTCCTCAGTAAAAATAATAGGGCCTCCATCTAATCCTTGTGGCAGTAATGCCTCAGCCTTCATGTTTGAGAGAGAAAGAAGGTGTGCAAATCACTATTTTAGAGTCAGAAGGCCTTAAATATCATCCTTTTCTCATTTTCAGGAGAGAGAATGCAGGCCCAGAAAGGAAGTCTCCTGGCTCCCTATCCAGCCATCTTTCTATTAAGCTTTCTTATCTTTGTCAGACCCAAATACAAGTGCGTCAGACACTGCCTACCGATGGGACTGGGACGTGAGAACACAACTCAGGCGCCTTTTATCCGAAACCCTTGAGGCCATATGTGTTTCCGAATTCAAAATGCGTTTGCACTTCTGAAAGGCAATTCAGAGCATACACCAGATTTCCCAGAACATTTCCTTGTGGGGTTTGGGTAGCACCTTCTAATCAAACACATTGAATAAACATTTTCTGCAGCAAACTGTGTCAATGTTCACATTACCTACAATAAAAAAGGCTCACACATACCTTCATGGTACTTTGTGGGTCATAGTTGCGCCCCAAATGAGTTATGAAAAACTTACAGTTTTCAAAGTTTTCAGTACTTTCTGGATTTCAGGATTGGGGAGAAAGGATTGCTGGCTCACTCTGGTCTAGAAGAGAGATTCGTCGTTGTTTGTTTCTTTTTTTGTTTTTGTTTTTTAATGTTTATTTATTTTTGAGAGACAGACTGCGAGTGGGGGCGGGGCAGAGAGAGAGAGAGGGAGGCACAGAATCTGAAGCAGGCTCCAGGCTCTGAGCTGTCAGCACAGAGCCCGATGTGGGGCTCGAACTCACGGACTGTGAGATCATGACCGGGGCCGAAGTTGGACACTTAACCGACTGAGCCACCCAGGCGCCTCTGAAAGAGATTCTTAAGCTTAGTTGTGAAAAGGAACCACGCCGGGTACCCGCACCGCCCCACCCCTCCCCAGAAGCAATCAGATTCTGTGGGGTGTGGCTCGGGAATTGGAACTGTGGACAAACAACTCAGATGATACTGGAGTAGATGGCTGGGGAAACGCAATTCATGAAATACTGCCTAGAGCGCAGTGTTACAGCATGAGAAACAGGTGGGAACCGCAGCTGGGCTATTTTTAGCACATGCCTCTCCCAGCACCTCCCGGTGACATGGGTTTGACCCTGCAGTTAAGTTTCACAGAATTTCTCCACGACATTTTGATGGGAACTGGGTGTCCAAAGGGCATGCGTATGTAAATAGTAAAAGGGATGGGAGAGAAAAACAGAGTCAAATGAAGAGGAGAAAACTGCTATTCTAAGAATGCTCAAGGTACAGTCTGGTCACCGGATTAAGTCACATGTATTCATTCATTATTTATTGAGCGTCTACTATGAATTAACCGCTGGTACAGGTATTTGCACAACCACAGGATAATTCTATGCCAAATATGCCATTCTTATATTTTTTTGCAATTCCCCTGCTCTTTCCCCGTAGGTCTTCTGGTTATTGGTTTTTTGGTTTTGTTTTTTTTTTTGTTTTTTTTTGTTTTTTTTTTTTTTTTTTTGAGGGGTGGGCGTGAGCCGTGGGAGCATATTGAGCCCCTCCAGGCTGTAGCTCCATCTGCTGGAATATAAGGAAAGTAACCGGTGTCTCACGATTCTTTCATATAGACGATTCTTTGCACGTGTATGAAATCATAATTCATTATTTGACCATGTCAGTTGTGCTAAAGGAAGCTTTTTGTTTGTTAGCTGTAGGTAAGCATACGAGAGAATTATCTGTGAGCACCATCGGAGAGCATTAGACTAATCTACATGGTTGAGAAGGCTTTAGTGTTAAATAGGTTAACACCCAGGGAAACTTCCCTAATATAGCCTGCACTTGCTGGAGATGAAGAACTGACCTTCTTTGCAAGAGTCTTACTCTAAGCCTGGGCTCCTGAGAAAAGCTCCCAGCCATGGCTCTCGCCACCTCTGGGTCTTGGCAATAGGTAATGAGCTAGGCATGGGAACACAGAATAGCACCAAAAGCTCATTCGTGGACCTTCTGGGGTTGGCATCTGTCTGGGGGAGCCTGAAGTTGTTTTTCTGATCACTCATTTCCCCTCCCCTTTATCATTATTCATTTACTCTGCAACACCCATTTTCTCCTAAATTCCCTCTTCTGTTTTACCCCCCAAGGCTCATGTTTTCCTTCTTCCTCTGCTGAAGGTCTGTCCCTCTAAGTTTGTCTCTTTGTATCAGTTTACCTATGGACATCTGATGGTCCTTACAGGGGCTTCGATGTAGATGTCTCTGCTTGGAGCAGATGTCTGCAAGTATATGTGTATCTCAGGGGGAGCGGGTGGAGGTGAGAAGGTGATGCTTACGTCGAGTTCCATCGGCAGCTCACATAGGGCAACGTAACAGCTGCTGTTTCTACACTGTTTGGCTTCTATGGAAATAAAGGACTTGAAAAGGATTTGAAAAGTAAAGGAGAGGAAAGAGGGTAAGGAGGAAGAATGAGCATTTTTGGAGGTGGAAATGGACATGACCCATGAGAGGGCCCGTGAGAAAATGAGTAGAAAGATCTGCCTCCCCAAAGGAAATTCGACAAAAGCAGGGACTTCACCTGTTCTGGTCTCCGGAGTCCCGGCAGGAGGCTGAACAAGACGTGACCTACAGCAAGCGCCCAATATTTGTTGAACGAATGAACGTTATTGGGGTGGTGGTTACTGGTACCTAGAAGAGTACCTACAGGTACTTTGTAAATTGTAGAGTGCTTCTCAGTCAACGAATATTTAGGAACATCTGCGGTGCCAGAAAAGGGTTGAGGAAGGAGGCATGAGTCAGCTGTAGTTGGCCATGAGTGCTAGACTGGAGTTCTGAAGTGGAAGAAGCTTCCGTGGTTGTCCGACCTTCAGGAAGGGGGCTTCCCACGTGCCAGACTGTGTAGGACCCTTCGCAAATCCTGCATCAGTAATCATCACTCACCTCCTTACTAACTGGGTGACTTGGGACAGGTTTCTTTTCTCACATCTCTGGATTCTCCTCTTCTGCCTGACCTATAAAGTATAAATGTTAGGGGTCCTCTATGCTTATGACCTGCCTTCTCTTTAAGTGTATTTTCTCCTTTAGGCCAATGGCTGAAACTACTGCACATACGCAGATAATCCTATATTTTTATCTCTAGCCAGACTTCCGACGCATGTATCCGAATGTCTAATTGACCTCTCTTCGTTTGGATGCCTGCTCGTCTTTTTTTTTTTTTTTTTTAAACATGGCCAAAACGTAACTCTTGATTTCACGTCCCATTTCTTTTTCTCAAAACCTGCCTCAACTCCAGTCCTCCTAGCTCAGTTATTGGCCCTGACATTCACCTAGTTGCTTCATCTAGAAACCTATCTTTGGGTCCTCCCTTTTCCTGACTTTCCTCCACGTCTACCAGCAAGTTGCAAAGACTCTACCTCACAAATAGGCCCCTTGTCCATTCTCTACTCTCCATCTCTACTCTCCATCTCTACTCACTCCCAAACCCAAGTCCCCACCATCTCCTGCCTTCACTGTTGCAGTCGCCACCCTTCTGGTTTCCCAGGGTTCCATCATGCATTCCTTCAAGGCATTCGCCATACTGAAACCAGAGAGCTATTTTCAATTTTAATTTGGACCACTCTTTGCACGGCCCAAGTCTCTTCGGTCTTCTCACCGGATTGGAATAAACTCCAAACTCCTTGCCATGGTGCACAGGAATCTCCTCTTCTTGGCCCCTCCCCCTCCATTTCCCTCAGCTCCCCCAGCCCCGGCTCTGCTTGTCTTTAAGTCTCTCAAATATGCCAGCCCCTGCTTGTTTTGAGGCCTCTGCACTCCGCCTCAGGGCCTTCCTGGTCGAGTCCTTTCTCATCACTATGTCTCAGCTTAAATGGCACCTTAAATAGAAGCTTTTTAAAATTATTCTATCCCAAATAGGCCAATACACCTGTTACTCTGTCTCACAAGACTCTACCGTTTACTTCACAGGACTCTTCACAGTCTATACTTATTTCACTTGTTGACTTGGTTATTCCCAACTAGGAGATAAGCTCCTTCAGACCAAAGATGCTGTCTTATATCCCGATGGGTCTCAAGCTCTTAGAAAGGGTGCAGTATAGACTACGCGTTCAGTAAACATTTGTTGAATCAATGCATGAGCCTCTGTAGGCTTCATTTGTTCATTCTGTGACCTAATAATAATACAACCTGCTTCAAAGAGTTACTATGAGAGTCAAATGAGAAAATGCTAAGGGATCAATAAATGTTAGCCATAATTATTATTACTGTTACTAGTGGTAGTGCCATTATTCTTTTCAGCAACACTCATGAGGTAGTCAAAATTAACCGCAATTTGCAGACAAGGAAATGAAGATCAGAAAATGTAAATAGCCTCCTTCAACTCACTTAGCTCATACCAAATAGAGTGTGAATTTTAAGACTGAAGAATTGGAAATTACTACAGATCTCAAGCCAGAGTGATTGAAGGAAAGATATTTCCAATAGAATAAAAAAGTTTTAGACAGAGGTGGCTCCAAGGGGAAGATGTATTATGCTCAGTGGAGAGCTGGATACCCAAAATTTGATGCCTGGTGAACTATTGGAGATACAGAACTTTTACCTGGAGGAGAGGTCAGGGGTTTGAGATTGGAGCAACAAAAAATATAACCTCACCACTTTGATCACAGTAGCATATCGGGAAAGCTGTGTGTGTGGAGTCTATAAGCAGAAATACACACAATACATTCACATTTCTTGAGACTGAAGGATGGGTCATGCTCCTCATATGGATATAGGTCTCTCTCTCTCTCTCTCTCTCTCTCTGTCTTTCTCTAATCCACCCACGCTCCTTCCTACCCACCCTCACTGGAATCCCCTTTGCTACTTCTGTTCCTAGACCTTTCCTCACATCATCCCATATCCATTTTGGAAGCTCCCAATGAGGTCCTCAAGAATTAACTTTAGGACTCCAAAGTAAGTGTTTACCATTACTGTAGGGTCATGCTCAGGTAGGGTGAATTTTACTGAATGGAACAGCAAAGCAAAACATGACAAGAAAACTCTTTCTCTTCTTATATTAAGGTTTCTAAAAATAGCTAAGATTTGTGCCAGGAACTATTCTAAGCACTTTATACATGTTAAACTTCTTTGTTCCTTATAACAACCCTATGAAATAGATGACTTACTTTCTTTTTTTAGAGTAGATATTGAGACACAGAGTGGCTAAGTTTGAGAGCTGAGGTTCTGACCCATGAAGCATAGTTTTAGCCTTGTTCTAAAACCATCAGGCTACACAATCTAATGTGGGCTCTATCTCTCTACTCCATCTTTCCAAAGATGCATTTCCCATCAGAGTTGAGGGGAAGAGAGCCAAGAGGTAGAGAGAAAGCCATCTTGCCACAGAAATGGAAATTCTATGCATAAGTCCCTGAAACCAAGCACTTCAAGGAGGAGGTAGTCAAGAGTATCAAAAGTCTTAAATTGGGAGAAGAAAATTAGGTTCACATATAACTTCAGAGAAGTATTCTTTTTATTTCTTTTAAGTTTCTTATTTACTTATTTTGAGAGAAAGAAAGCACAAGTGGGGGAGGGGCAGAGAGAAGGAGACACAGAATCCCAAGCAGGCTCCACACTGTCAGCAGGGAACCCAACGTGGGGCTTGAACTCATCAACTGTGAGATCATGACCCGAGCCAAGATCAAGAGTCAGACACCTCACCAGTTGAACCACCCGGGTGCCCCCAAAGACGTATTCTTAAAAAACAAAAAAGAATAGAGAGAGAAAGAGAAAGAAGTGTTCTTACATGGTAGGGGATTTCAAAACCAGATCACTAGTGAAGTGGGTGATAAATGTAAGTCAAAGGTAGTCTCTTCCACATATTTGATACCAAACAGAAGTAGGCAAGGACTATCATTGCTAGAGAAGACAGCAAGGTAAAGGGAGATATTTGCTAATCAGGAGGCCTAAAAATGCTGAAAGGTAGAATGCATGAAACACAAAGAGCGGGGAATGAAGATGTGAAAGAGGGAGAGGATAAGGGAAGAAAAGAACTTAAAGACAGAGGCCCTTCAAACCGCCACTGTGAAGAGAACACGGAAGAGGCTCCCTCAGCAGAGAAGCAACAGGCAACGTGAAGAGGTAATGGCATTGTGGCACCTGAATCTTCGTTGGGCCGGGACTTCACACTGATTGGTCCTCTTACAGCCGTGCTTCATAGACAGGTGGAGATGGAGGGAAAGTTGATGGAGGGTGATCCGCGGTTGGGTTGGACTCAGGAGGGTCAAAGAAAGAGGACGTGGGTCTCCATGGAGTCTAGTGTTGTGGTGCGGTTGGTTAGGGAACAAGCTGAGTAGATTGGGAGAGTGGGAAAGAAGGCCAGTCAGGAGGTTGTAGTTTGAGAAAGGAGCATTCACAACCGAGACCCCACATGTGAAATAATCCTTTGGGATCTATAACTCTTGGGCACGTCAAAATATTCCACATTCAGATACAGGTTTCCTCTAAAGTTCAATGAAGTTTTGTGAAATGAACAGCAGATGCAAATTCGCAGATCGATCACCAGACATAGCTCTACCAACAACCAGCTATTAGCTTTTAGGCAAGTCCCTTTGTGGATCTCCAGGGCTGAGTGTCCTCATTTACCCCTAGGAAGGGACTTGCCTGGATAATGTCTTGTGACTTGTGTACCTGAACAACTGATCTGCTTGTTGGGTTGCTTAGCCGCATACATCATCAAGCTAATAAAAATATTCTTCCTTAGGATAAGTTATTTCCCGTTCTTTCCCCACCCCAAAATATGTTAATGCCTTCTCTTGCCTCCATGTTCCCATCCCCCAAATGGCGGTAGCAATCTTGATATTAGAAAGAGGCATCTTTAGGGGAAAAACCTCAAGGTTCCCATTTGTTTTCTAGCATTAAATTAGCAAAACAGTTTACCGGCAATCCACTTAAAGAGATGGAGACTTATTAAAACCAAAAACACGTCGCTCATGGGAAAGCTTTTGTGCACTTAAGCATAACTCCTCATTTGTGTCAGCCAAAAGTCGAACTGACTTATATTGTCAGGCATTTTAACCAAATTAAAGTATCACATTATCATTACGAGTTTCACAATTTGTATCCTAGAGTTTTCTTCTTCTTTTTTCTTTAACCGACAAGTGGAGTTTAGGGTAAAATTTCAACCTGCAAAGTGAACGGGCTCACCTAGCACACTGTCAGCTGACTTGCTTGTTTCATGTTAGATGAAACTAACTTTGGCTCTCGATTCTCCCTCCTCTCGTCTCCTCTCACCTACTTCCTGAAAATGTCATTCAGGTCAGAGGTCTCAGATGCAAACCAGGTGCCACAGCGCTGGGGACTCCGTAATGGTTAGACACGGGTTTATGAGTGAGTCGAGTCTAACGACAGAATCTTCTGTATCATGCAGATCCCACAGAAATCTTGAATTTCTTAGTTACCAGTGAGCTTGGTTATAAAAGTAGAAACTGTGCGTGTGTTTGTGCGCATGTGTACACGATATATACATGCACGTATAGGTATATATATGTGTATGTGTGACCATCCCACCAGCTTGCAAATGAAATCTCCTGAAATTCAAAGGAAACCTTATTAAGGCGCAAGGGGCGCAGTTGTCTCCATCACAATTCATGCAAACGATTCACGCACTGGAGCGAACAGCACAAGATTTACAGACACCTGACAGCTGGGCAGGGTCCACACTGTTGTAGAGCCAACCCACCAGGTGGGCACTGGTGAGGGGCAGCTTGCTGGAACAGCATATTCCCACTTTGTCGGGGAGAATGACCCATGTTTAACCTCAAAACATCTTAGGGACCCCACCCCCCGCCCAATGCTAATCGGTGTCCTCTTTGTACCTGTGAATTGAGAAGTACGTAATGATAAAAAATCAACGAGAAATCACTGAAGCTTGGAAATAAATTCGTGCTTCAGAAGTTTCAGCTGTACTCTGCCAGTTTTCGACGGATTGCCTTCAGTTCCAAATTCCTTCCACAGCTGCTCTACACACATGGATTGAACCCTTAAAGCATTTCTCCTTTACAGTGAGCACCATCTCCCTCTTGGTTAGTGAGGGCATGGCTGGAACGACATCGGCAGGAGGGGAGCTTCTCTTCCTGGTTTTGGTGTGCTGTGTTTTGCTTTTTCTTGCTCCTGTTGCATGATTGGTTACCGGGCCATGTGTGGGACGGTCTAGTGGTGCCCTGCCCCTGCCACAAGCCTCATGCCCAGAAGTACAGTCTCTCAGCCGCTATTCAGCCCCAGCCTGGGCCTGTGCCCACCTTTGAATAGTCCTCCAATGTGGGTGTGCTCCAGGCTTCACATCCACAGGGACAACCAGCTCCCTCCATGCACCCTCTTTGTACAGCTTCTCTATGCATTCGCCCACCAGCCCCAGCTCACCTGTGCCCTGGAGGATGGTTCTCCACGGCTCTCCTGACACATACACGGAGCTCTCAGTTCATGCTGCTAGAACAGAATACATAGATTGGGTGGCTTAAACAACATTTGTCTCTTACACCTCTGGAGCCCGGAAGTCCGAGATGAGGGTGCACACATGGTCGAGTTCTGGGTAAAGTACTTCTTCCTAGTTGATAGATGGCCAGTCTTCTTGTAGACAGGAGAGAAATTGGGAGAAAGGTCTAGCTGTCTTCCTGTTCTTGTCCCATCCGTGTGGGGACACGGGGCTCCACCCTGATGACCTGATTTCCTTCCAAAGGCCTCACCTCCAAATACCATCACATTTGGGCCTAGACATATGCACTTGAGAGGAACATAAAATTCAGTTCACAGCATGCACCCCTCACCTGCCCACCCACAAGCCTGCTTGCCCAGGCTGAAGGAGGAGGTTGCTTCTTGCTTGCCCAGCAACTATGAATCGGCTTCAGTCCTGGCAAACAACCATCCTCTCGGATCTCCACTGGGTTGTAAACACACCTTCTCCAGCGAGACCGAAACCCCAGCTTGAGAAAGGAACACCTCTTTCCAAGCTATCCATCCATGGGTACTTTTCCTCAGCCCTAGGATACTTTTAAAGTTTTCTTGACATCTTTATATTTATATTTATATTTACTAAACCTTCTATCACGGTTTAGTAATTCTTTTTTTTTTTTAATTTTTTTTTTCAACGTTTATTTATTTTTGGGACAGAGAGAGACAGAGCATGAACGGGGAAGGGGCAGAGAGAGAGGGAGACACAGAATCGGAAACAGGCTCCAGGCTCCGAGCCATCAGCCCAGAGCCCGACGCGGGGCTCGAACTCACGGACCGCGAGATCGTGACCTGGCTGAAGTCGGACGCTTAACCGACTGCGCCACCCAGGCGCCCGGTTTAGTAATTCTTTATATTAAACTTCCCCTGTGTTACGTTACCCTTTGGTTTCTGTCTCTTGATTAGACTGAGGTTAACGTAAGTTCATCTGGAAAAGTAACGATACATGTGTGTTAGCGATATCCCATCTCCAGGCAATGTTTAGAACATAAAAGGATTCTCAAATCCCTTGCAACTGCTACCTGCAGTCTTCTGGGTGTCCACAGTCACCAGGTTGGGAAACCCTGGACTGGAACCGCCAGGAACCAAAGCACAAACCCTAACGTGGATATAGAGCTGTTGGGAGACGAAACCCATTTTCCAGTCACGCGTGTTGCACTTGTAAACTAGGTATTCTTGAGCAGCTTACCTAATGCCACCCTGCCTTGTATCCTTACCCATCAGATGCTTAACAAATGCCGCTGTCAGCTCTACCCTCGTCTCCCCAGCCTTTCTCAGATCTTTATGATTGTGTTTGCTGTTGTCTCTCCTTCCTAACCTGCAGGCTCCATCCCAGTCCAGCTTCTGAATGCATCTTGACCGAGAGTAGACCCAGTCCCCTTCTCTCATGGCTTCAATCCAAGACAGATTTAGTGGTTAGGACGTTCATAGATTCTGGACCAAGAGGAGATAGGGCTGACCACCCAACATCAACACCGTTTCCTAACACTCAAAACTCCCTCAACCCCCAACCCACAACATTCATCTCATCCCCCCATTAACAACCATTTCACAGGGACATCAGAGAAGGTTACATGGCCTTGCTCTACACACACAAATTCAAATATCCTAGTATGACTTGTTTCTTCCACCTCCACACTTTCATCCAGTTAGGAGGTTTGCCTTCCCCCTCCAATTCTTAGCCCAGCTGGCCCTAGGCTTTCCCATTCCAGGATCTTTCCCCAGACATCTAAATCTCTCTTCTATTTCTCACCAGAACAATTTATTTCCACCCAATCCAACATCTTCTTAAATCATATGTTCACATCTAGACCCTCAGCTAAAGAGGGGCCCTTCAGATATTAAGACCACCCATTAGAAGGCAGCGAGGAATTGTAAATAAGAACAGAACTCTTTCACAATCATATCTCTGATTGTGCTTTGGCATTCTACTATTTCCAATAACAGTTGTCTCTTTGTGTTGTTCAGATTTTAGAAGTCACATAACCAGGATGTGTTATAGTAGCTTTGTGGTAGTGACAAGTGTCTGTGCAAATTATGTTGATTGAATTGACTCTGAAGCTGATTTATTTTGTCTTTCAATGACGAACTTTATAAATTACTTAACTATAATACGTGGTTTGCTTCGTGGTGCTTCTCAATGTTTTATTTTGAATTATTTTAAGTTTTATTTGAGAGAGAGAGAGAGAGAGAGCATGCACATGCATGGAGGAGAGGGGCAGAGGGAGAGAGGGAATCTCAAGCAGGTGCCACACTCAGCGTGGGGCCTGACATGGGGCTCAATCCCACAACCCTAGGATCATGACCTGAGCCAAAATCAAGAGTCAGTCACTCAACCAACTGAGCCACCCAGGCACCCCTCAATGTTTTATTTTTATTTTTATTTTTTTTAGTACTTTATTTATTTTTTTATTTGTTATAAATTTTTTTTAATATGGCATTTATTGTCAAACTGGTTTCCATGCAACGATGTTTTATTTTTAAAGACAACTAGTCTAGGGGCGCATGGGTGGCTCAGTTGGTTAAGCGTCTCACTTCGGCTCAGGTCATGATCTCACAGTTTGTGGGTTCGAGCCCCACATCGGGCTCTGTGCTGACAGCTTGGAGCCTGGAGCCTGCTTCAGATTCTGTGTCTCCCTTTCTCTCTGTCCCTCCCTTGCTTATGCTCTGTCTCTCTCTATCTCTCAATAATAAACATTAAAAAAAAATTTTTCTGAAGAACAGTTGAAAAAGTTGTCTGAAGAAAAAATGGAATAGAAGACAATATTTACAGTAGCATTTAAAAAAATAAAACACAGAGGTGCCTGGTTGGCTCAGTCGGTTAAGTGACTCTTGATTTCAGCTCAGGTTGTGCTCTCACTGTTCGTGGGATTGAGCCCTGCTTGGGGCTTTGCACTGAGAGCATGGAGCCTGCTTGGGATTCTCTCTCTCCCTCTCTCTGCCCCCCTCCACTCATTCTCCCTCTCTCCCTCTCTCTCTCTCCCTCTCTCTGCTCCCCCTCCACTCATTCTCTCTCTCTCCCTCTCTTTCCCTCCTTCTCTCTTTCTCTCAAAATAAATACACTTAAAAAAATAAAACACATTGGACAAAAACTGAACTGCAAACATGCAAATTTATTTGACAAAAATTTTTCAAGTCCCTCTGAAGAATGCAACAGTATACTCTGAAGGGGTTCAAACTATGCCACCCAAAAATATGCCATTTCAACAAGTACTGTTTGGGGCTAAAGCAATTAAAAAAAGAAGACACAAAAAACTCTGTTCTAGCCCCTCTACCAGGAAGGGCAGGATGTTTCTTAATAACCAGAAGCAACTCTAGACTCTTCTCAGCCCAGAGACTCTACATAACAAACCTTACTAACTAGCCCTTACCTGCCATTACTTTTCCCCTCACATTTATATTCTCACACCCTGCCACCCCTAAAACACTAAACCCTCTTTCTTTTGTCTTGTCCCCTCTTAACAAATTTATCGTTATTTTGCTAAGATGCTATATAAGTCTCAGTTTCAACCACCTTCTTGAGTTCTTCATCACTGAGGTTTCTCCACCATGAGCACAGCATGTGTTAATACACTGTTTTTCTCTTGTTAATTTGTCTTTTGCCAGGCTACTTTGCAGGGCCTCAGCTGAAGAACCTAGGGGACTAGAGAGGGAAGTTTTTTTCTTCCCCTACATTCTAAATGAATATAAAGACATGTCTTGGATATTGTGGATAGGGAGACTCAATAATGAAAAGATGTCAGTTCTCCCTAAGTTAACTTCTAAATACAGTATTGCCCCAATAAAAACAACACCATACAGTTCATGTGGAAAAATAAGCCAATTTAAATAACTGGAAAAACTAAGAAAAAAAAAAAAGGAATACCAGGAGCTTCGATTTACCAGATAATAAAACAGGTCACAAAGTCTTATTAATTAAATGTCTGAGATTGGTACATGAACAGAAAGACCAGTGGAATAGAATAAAATCTTCAAATATTGACTCAAATACATTCAGAAATTTGGTATATGATAAAGTTGACATCCATATTAATAGAATAAAGATAGATATTTAGATTAGTGGGACAATTGGTTGCTCATTTAAAGAAAAATAAGTTTGGATCTATGCCTCACATTCTACATCAGGAGAAGCCTTTAATTACATCAGATATTAAAAGTAAAAATAAAGAATAAATTAAAATGGTGAAGACAATATGGGCGAATTCCCTGCTAACCTTGGCGTAGAAAAGGCTCTTACGTGACTGAAGATAAAGAAGCCAAAAGATTAAAGAAGGTAAATTAAATGATATATTTTTTAAAAAATCCCTTTGCATGGCAAATACAGATAAACAAAGTAAATGACAAAATGATAAGCTGGAAAGAAATTGCGAATCCTATCAATGACAAATACTGTTATCCCGAAGAGATAATGTACTCCTCAGGAGCTCCCAGAAATTAAGAAGATTAGGAATAATCCAGTAGAAAAATGAGCAGAACACATGAATAGACATTTCACAGGAGAAGAAATATTCATAGCCAAATAGAATAGAAATTGATATGATCAATACAAATGAAAACCACATTAGCACAAAGGGAGAAATGGTCCAGCCCCTTTGGAGAAGAGTCTGGCAATACCTGCCAAAATTATGGTCGAGTGTTCCCTGGACCCAGCAATCCCACATCTGGATATCTTTCCTACAATCACATCTGCACACATAGTAAATGAAAATCTACAAGGCCACCTATTGTGGCGGAGCTTGGACAGAACCCAAAAAAAACCATGGCACATTTACATAACTAATACTATGCAGCTGTAAAAACATAATGAAAACCTTTTCTATACTGATAGAGATCTTCCGGCGATATATACTGTTAGGTAAGGAAAACAACATACAAAACAGCATATATTATATGCTACATTTTGTGTAATAAAATGAAGAGGGGAGGTAAAAATATATTGTATTCTTATCTATTTGCATATGCATAAAGAAATAAGAAATAAGCCAACAAACCAAAACTAATACAAAGAGTAGGGAGTTGAGAGGATAGGACAGATGGGGACAAATGTGGAGTGAACTTTTCTGTGTGTACCTTTTATATAATTGTGATTATTTTTGAATCATGTAAATGCGTTACCCACTTGGAAAAAAATACTGTGTTCTTTGAAACAAATGACTGTTTTGCATTGCAAATAAGATGAAGAGCAGGGCCTTGGACCCAAACAAGAAAGTTCTTCGTTTCCACACTTTAAACATGACTTTTTCAGCAGTTTTTCTTCTTTGGAACATGACTTTTTAAGCTTTTTTTTTTTTTCTTAATGTCATGAGTCATGGCAGATTTTTACATTGAATTTCAAAAGGTTCCCCTCCTCGCACACACACCCATTCAGCCTTCACACCGTACCCCAGCCAGTCAGTCCCCGCCCCCTCCCAGTCATGTCCCCACTGCATCAGTGAGAGCCTTCACATGCCTACCTCCTCCAGAGCTCTGAGGCAGCTGCATTCATGCTTTGTCACACTTGTGTTCAGTTTGTACCAGACTGAATCTAAAACATTGAAAGCTGCCGTTCGTCATTCTCGTACGTGTTCAGGATACAAGAAAAAGGAAAATGAAATAAAGCTTCAGTGTCACCAAAATACTTTGACAATGACTTGGAAGAAAATTGCGAAGTGAGGGTTGCCAATGATCCTCCGCCATTTCCCTTTCTAAGGGTCACCTGCCATACTGTGCTGTCTTCTCCACTAGGGTGCTCAGCCCCCATTTGCTGCCCACCGCCATCCTGTAACCCCACATTAATAAGAAGAGTGCCACTGTGGTGGGCCCAACATAAGGTAGCTGTTATTTATTATGTACTGATTTCTTCTCTCTTTCCCTTAATCCAGATACTGCTTAAGAAAGCTGGTCTTACTTTCCACTTTTGTAATGTAACTTGAACCTGAGGCCCAGAGAATTAAGTCAATGCCCAAATTAATATTTCAAGTACAGTTGACCCTTGAACGATATAGCTTTGAATTGCATGGCTTCCTTTATGCCGTATTTTAGCCTTTACCACATTCTTAGAAAGTAGGAATTATTGTGACTTTCATTTTATAGATAACGACATTTAGGCTCGGAGGGCTCCAGTGCATGAAAGAGCCTTCTTAATACTTGTCTAGGCTTTCCATCCAGGCATACCTCCTCAATCCCTGGGCTAGCCTTGATTCCCCTGAGGTCAGACGTAAGTTGAATTCCTATAGTGGATCAAAATAAGACTTTCTTTTTCCTTAGGTCTCATAGAATTCGTGGTAGATCACTCCAAAGAAATCCTACCTCCATCCAGACAAGTTGCATCCTCTCCCTATCCAGCCAGTCAGCACGTCCCAAGGTCGATTGGTCCTCTTCCAATGTTTTCTTTCTTTCTTTCTTTCTTTCTTTCTTTCTTTCTTTCTTTCTCTTTTTTTTTAATAAAATCTTTTTTTTAAGTTTTATTTATATTTTAAGTAATCTCTACACCCCGCATGGGGCTCAAACTCATGACCCCAAGACAAGAGTCTCCTGTTCTTCCTCTTGAGCCAGCCAGACGCCCCTTTCCAACTCTTTATAAGTGTAGTTTTCCCAGTTGGTCAGAGAGTAGTTTTACAAATAACCCCAGGCAAGCATTTTCTCAAGAATGTTCCAGGGAACTTTCAGTCCATAAGACGTTTTGCCCCTTCCCCAAAGTGTGCGTTAAATATTTTGGGAAAGAACCTGTAATAGAATGATGTCACCCATGCATTTTGTCTTACTAGAATTTAACTATACTCATCTTGCACATAAAAGAAGAAGGAGGTGTGTATGGGAGGGGAGGGGGGTCCTTTATGTCCTCTGCTGCTCTCCCCCCATTTCAAACTAGACTTGGTCGCCACCATCAAAGGTGGAGGTTCCAAGGAACAGCGACATCGCCACTAAAATGCAAAGGAAACAAAAACATTAACTCTTTGCTGTTGTAAGTCCTTCAGCCCAGCTATATTGTTAAAGGTAGTTCCCCTCCTTGTAAGCAACTACTCTTATTTGAAGGGTCATTTTGACTGTATACTATTTATGCCTCTTTAAAATCTCTTTAGTACAGGCCATTCTCCTTCTTCTCTAAATTTAAGCTTTCATTGGAACATAGCCACACCCATTTGTTTATATATCATCTGTGGCTGCTTTCACGCTACAATAATAGAGTTGAGTAGTTGGGACATATACCATATGGCTCATAAAACCAAAAATATTTACTAGCTGGCCCTTCACCAAAAAAAAAAAAAAAAAAAAAAAAATGGCAAACCCTTGCTTTTTAGAACATCACCCCCTACAAGATGTGACCCCACTTAGTGGTTATGGGTTTTATGATAGAATCAAAGCAAGAATTTGAATTAGAATCTGGTGCCTCAGTTTTGTTGACTGGGCTTTTAGCCATGCTTCTTAACCTCTTCTAAACAGCTTCTTTGTCTTTAGAACAATGTCCATAAGAATAACACTGGCTCCTAGGGTCGTGAGAATTCAGAGCTACCCCACGGACAGCACACACATACTACTAAAGAAAAGGAGCAAGTCCTCAAAGTATGTTATTATTGTCAATATAATGATTGATAGTATTATCGACATTTTATTTAAGATTAATGGGCACGTTAACATAGTTAAGAGTCGAGGAAGAATTTTATTTTTTTTAATTTTCAAAAAAATTTTTTAATGTCTGTATTTTTGAGACAGAGAGAGACAGAGCATGAGCGGGGGAGGAGCAGAGGGAGAGGGAGACACAGAATCCGAAGCAGGATCCAGGCTCCGAGCTGTCAGCACAGAGCCCGATGCAGGGCTCGAACTCACAGACTGTGAGATCATGACCTGAGCCGAAGTTGGACGCTCAACCGACTGAGCCACCCAGGCGCCCCAGAGGAAGAATTTTAGAAATAGAAAGTTTTACTTTGTTTATTCTATCATTTCCCAAATTTCTGTGACCAGAGAATGCCTTTCCGATACTCTCCGGTGACCCTCCAGAGACACGACCCTACCTCTAGTCATTGGAGGGAAGGGTCTGTCTCCCTCCAGGACTTGCCTCTCCTCTTTGCTCTTTACCTTTCTGCCATGTCTTGCTCCTCATTCTTTTTCCTTCTGTGGTCCAGTTCTTCCTCTGAAGTGCTTAATATTTTAGGCCTCAATGTTTTCTTAGCCCTCATTTCCAACTCCCAGCTATCTGAAAGCCAGCCATTGCGATCGAGGAGCTAGTCCTTGCTAATAGATTAGTGTCTGAGGATGACACCCCTTTGTATTCTAATAGGGCCTTCTGGACACATTAGTGTCTTTCCCAAAGCAATCATTTCACTCAATCCCAGAACCTAAGGCATCAGAATAGCCAGGTAAGAAAAAGATGTTAGGGCAAGGGGCCATTCAGCACTTTTCCAATACATAGTGCACACCTGCCTATAAATAGACTAGTCTCAGATAGTTGCTAAAGGAATATCTGGACATTTGTCTGATTAAGGAAGGTAAGGAAATGACTTGGAAACAAACCCCCATCCCCACATGGATGCTGACACCCGCCCCCTTCAACTGGCTACTGCGTTCCCCCACTTTCATAGCATTTCCACAAATTCTGTATTTCTTCACGCCTGTGCACCGCTGCTAGACAGTTACCTCCTTTATAGTGAGTATCACGTCCTGTACATCTTCGTTTCTCCACATCATAGAGATATTTGTGGTAAGTAGGAAGGAAGGAATAGAGGATGGGACGGAGAGGGGAAGGAACCTTTTTACTAGCTTTGGGACTTTCTCATCACTCAGTTTTTCTTTACTTAAAGCTTCCTTTGACTTGGTTTCATTTCATAGCTGGGCGAAGGGCTTTGACGTGAGCGGATATTTGACACAGATGGGATAAATAAGTGGCAATTTAAAGTTCTCCGGCTTGACCAGAAGCTGGAGGAGAGGCATGCCCTCGAAGGGTCCTGCGATCCAGGATGTGAAATGGCGATTATCTCCCTCTGCAGTCAACCCTTGATGTTTTAACCATATGGGCATCTGATCCAACCCGGGCTTCTCCTTAGGAATTTGAAACTTTGGCGGTAATCCCAAGTACTGACATTCCATTGGCGAGGAAACCAAAACTCAGAAAGATTAAATGCCTGTTCAAGTTCCCACAGTTAATAATGTGGTGGACCTTGAATCCAAATTCAAATGTGAGACTCCAAAACCCCTCTCTGTTTGCTACAAACACTATCTCTTAAAAAGATTATTTTAGCCACTGCTGAGAAGAAATCAGGCTCTTTTCCCACATTAAACCCATATTCAATAATACAGGCACTTCTTTAAATGTCTGTGATAGGAAGACCAAAGCATGGGGAATGCTCATCTAATGAATTCAATAATTTATTATGATCTTGCCCAATTCTTATAATACGCATTGCTCTAGAATTAACAAAAAATGGAGAGGCACCTGGGTGGCTCAGTCAGTTGAGTGTCCGACTTTGGCTCAGGTCATGATCTCACTGGTTGTAGGTTCAAGCCCCGCGACGGGCTCTGTGCTGACAGCTCAGAGCCTGGAGCTGCTTCCGATTCTGTGTCTCCCTCTCTCTCTCTCTCTGCCCCTCCCCCACTCATGCTCTGTCTCTGTCTCCCTCAAAAATAAGTACACATTAAAAACAATTTTTAAAAAATGGACATCCCTGCCCATTCTGCATCAGAACCCTGTATAGGTTCATTTTTCCGTGTCTGTGCACCTGTACTAGACGGATAACCCCTCTGAAGGAAGGATCATGTCCTACGTGCCCGGGGCTTCCTGGAGCAAAAGCAGAGGCTGGCCATATCTTCCTTCCTTCTCTTCTACAGGTGAGGAAGTAAACTATATTCACCTGCTAAAAATTCTTCTTATGTTCCCTCATTGGACGGGCCTGACCTGTGTTTAGAACACAACCTGAGAGAGGAACTAAAATATGAGAGGCGGAACAGGGCACAGGACTAAATAGCTCAGAGGATCAGAAAAGCTTTATTAAATGCTGGCTTAGTGCTGGAGACACAGAGAGAAACAAGAAGACTGTGCTCACACTCGAGTTTCTGAGGGGGATAGAGAGAGAGGTAAAATGAGAATTACAGGATAATGAGAGAAAATGATTTGGGGTAACACAAGGGTGGGATGGTATAGAGCAGCAGTCTTTGAACTGGAGTGTGTGCCCCCAGGGGGTAGCAAGACTTCTAGGGGCGCGTGGACATAGTTCAGAATCGATAGTCAGATTCTCAACATCCAAGTTTCTTTCTTCTTCTTCAAGTTGATCTGCTTGAGACCCTCCTTCTGGTAAAAGTAAAATGTAACGTTTCTTTTCAAACATAAACAATATTCTCACATTGAGAAGAAAAGCTGTGGAGATACTGAGGTGACTTTGGAGGGCAAAAGAAAAAAAAAGGAATTACAGTCTATAAAATTCCCAGTTGTTGAAGAGAAGCTTGCCCTTGCATTTTTTTTTCCCCCAAAGGATGATGATGACGGCTGCCAATAAGATGAAAACTTAAGCTCCGTATGTACCCATCATGTCACGTTTTAATTGAAGCCTGCCGTGTATAACACGTAAGAAATTACAACCTTCGCCGCTATTTAAGTTTATGATGAAAAATTGCAGAATAGCACATGGAAAACACGCAAAGCGGCACATGGTTTTTAAATGATCTTAGGCGGGGCGCCTAACTTCCGTTTCGGGCTCAAGTCATGATCTCACAGCCATGGGATTCGGCTCCCCCATCAGGCTCCGCGTTGGACAGGAGGCCTGCTTGGGGTTCTCTCTCCCTCGGCCCCTCCCTCCACTGGTGTGCTCTCTTTCTCTCTCTCTCCCTCTCTCTCAAAAATAATAAATAAATAAATAAATAAACTTTAAAATGATTTTAGGTGATCAAAGCAAAGATATTTGAAGATCATGCTGGAAAAGGATGAATATCTACATGAACCACCAGGATTGGGCGACGAACGGAAAGGAGTACAGTTGGTAAAGGTGGACCGAGGAGACGGTGACCGAACAGCTTGGAAGGGCGAATGGTGGCTGCCATGGTGGAGCATGGGAGAACTTTCTTGAGGGGGGCCAGCATGTGCCACACCTCAGAGGCAAAGGAGAGCCTGGAACATTTAGGTAGGACAGTCATACAGCGTGAACACAGGCAAATGGTGGAAAATGAGACGGGGAAGGAAGGTAGAGATTCACCTGAGGAAAAAACTACCTACCTTAGCAAAGCCACCTCATTCTCTTTGTCACGAGTCTGGGCTCAGGGTGGTGGTTGAAATGGGCTTGAGCCCCGTGAACCCCAGCCCCATTCCTATTATCTGCAAGACGTTAGATATATGGTCCTCTGGTCTTTGTGTCTGTATCTCCAAAACAAGGAACGTTCAGGGTACTTTCTTCATAGAGCTGTTCTAAAAATTAAATAAAGAAAACCTACCATAACACATTTGGCACGGGGACTGTTAACATAATAAGCACTAGGAAAAATGGGCTGTTTATATTATTTCTTTAAAAAAAATTTTTTTTTCAACATTTATTTATTTTTGGGACAGAGAGAGACAGAGCATGAACGGGGGAGGGGCAGAGAGAGAGGGAGACACAGAATCGGAAACAGGCTCCAGGCTCCGAGCCATCAGCCCAGAGCCCGACGCGGGGCTCGAACTCACCGGCCGCGAGATCGTGACCTGGCTGAAGTCGGACGCTCAACCGACTGTGCCACCCAGGCGCCCCAATTATTTCTAACACCTTAACCTGATATTATGATCCTCTGCTTCAAATCTTTGAATTATTACTTTTTGCCCTCAGCCTACAAAGCCAAACTCTCTAAAGTTATCTGAATCTCCCCCTCCCTATTTTTTAGTGGAAACACCTATCCAGCCCTCTCCCCAGAAAAGAAGTGAGCGAAGTGATGAAGTAACATCACCATGAGCAAGTTAAACTGTCACAGATGATGCTGCGTGAAAGGGCCTGGTGACCTCCTCTAAGTCAGGAAATCAGGGACTCTGTCCCTGCACCCAGCTCTGTCCCCCCACCACCTCTCTGCTGTCCCAGTCTCATGCTCCGTACAGTTAGGGCCCGGGATGTCAAATCTTCGATGAACTCATTCTAAAATGATGCAGTAAAGAGGCAACATCATCCAATTCTGAAATGACAAGCCTTTACGGAGGGATACTCAGTACAGTGAAATAGAGAGAGGGAAGTTAACAAGTGATTTTGAAATATGTGGTTGGGATTGCCCCAGTCAAAATATCTTTTGGTTCCTTTTTGCTCCTTTTTTTTTCTATTTTATTTTATACTCGTTTTTTTTTAAATTTTTTTTTCAACGTTTATTTATTTTTGGGACAGAGAGAGACAGAGCATGAACGGGGGAGGGGCAGAGAGAGAGGGAGACACAGAATCGGAAACAGGCTCCAGGCTCCGAGCCATCAGCCCAGAGCCCGACGCGGGGCTCGAACTCACGGACGGCGAGATCGTGACCTGGCTGAAGCCGGACGCTTAACCGACTGCGCCACCCAGGCGCCCCTATTTTATACTCTTTGAGGGAGAAGCTTTTCAGAAGGGAGCAGAGCAGCCATTATCATTAGACTTATCGTATGTTTCAATGTTGCCTCCCTACTTTCCTCTCTCTGGTGGCAGGGAGGAGGCTATTGGCTTTGTCTCACAGATGGCTAGAAGGCCTGGAACCTGGCATGTGTAATGTCCTGACCCTAATCGCGGTTCTCTGTGTGTATGCTCAGGCTCAAGTGTGTGTGTGTGTGTGTGTGTGTGTGTGTGTAGGGAGGGGTTTCCGCGGAAAGTGGCAGAACTCATCTCTGCCCCAACAAACTTCATATGTCACCCATGATACTCAGACGATGACAATAAACACGGAGAGGCAGAGGACACGTTTCAGATACATCCTGGGAGTCTAATCTAAAAAAAAAAAAAAATTCCCGATTAAGTGAAACAATCAGGGAAAATAGATATCTAAGAAAATGCCCATATCTCTAGCTTTGGTGACTAAATGGATAGCTATATCACTCACTGGGACAGGAATTATGGGCTTAGTGATTTAACTTATACATTTGAGGTCCTTCCACAAGATAGTTAAATGGAGAATGTTAGTAGGCCGCTGGATATATGGGTCTGAAGAACAGGTATGAGATCAGGGCTTGGGGTACTGAATTGGTTGTAATTGAAACTTCTAGCTATTGACAAGCTTGCCCAGGTAGAGTAGATGGTGTTGAGAAAAGAAGAGCTAAGACAACCCTATGAAATTGCATCATGTAAAGATAAGAAGCCACAAAAGAATCGACAGAAGGTTAGAGTGAAAACCCCAGAGACTATTATCTGAGTAACTGATAGAAAAATGACAATCAAATGCGAAAGAGGTGGGAAACAGGACTCATTCATTCACTGATTCATTCATTCATCCAACAACGGACGCCTAATATGTGCCAGAGATTGTTCTAGATGCTGGGGACAGAGGTAAATGTGAAACCATCTTGCCCTCAGGGAACTTTGTTTATTGAGTAAGACAGAAAGGAAAATAGACACTTACAATATAAGATATAAGGAATAAATGAGGGTGTCCTGTGATGACATGAGCACGACTGGGCCTCGGGGACAGCAGTTTCAGTGGAGTGACAAGGGCAGATATAAGCGTATGCAGCTGTTGCATTTAGGGAACTTGGTTCTCAGCAAATAAGACACCGAGAGTGATAACTAAGGATGAATACGGGTGGGGAGAGGTGTTATTTTTGGAGATAGAAAGAAATAACGTGGGTTTATTCGGGAAAGGGAGAGATAAGAAATCAGAAATAAGGGAGAGGGCAGGTGGGGAGGAAATTGGATTCCAGAGTACAGGTGGACCGAGTAGCCCTATAGGGAAGGAAAGCCTGTCTCTCTTAGAGATAGCTATCCAGAAGAGAATGGATGGATGAATGGACAGATGGATGGATGGATGGATGGACGGGTGGACAGATAAACTTTGAAACCAGAATGATTGTGTTTTAAGTGCTAGAAATGACCAATCAGTAGATAGAATTATTAATCGCATCTTTCCTCCCCCCATTCATGAAAAAAAAAAACAGTGAGTAAATGGATTCACTTGAATGAGCCACCTCAAAGACCTTTCAAAGAATCTCATCAACTTTGCTGGAAATACTTTAATCAGCAGCCTGATACGTGGGAACTGGGTCTGTGGAGCTCTGCTGGGAAGTGTTTGACTGCCTGGGCCACAGTTCTCCCGAAGAGGGGGGCTTTCTCATATCAGCAACCATGAGGCACAAAGGTCACCAGGCCCGAGGAAGCAATACATCCCTTTCCTCCCCACACGTTTCCTCTGTCACATTAGCACTCAGCCCTTCTGCTGCTACTGCTTCCTCGAAACTTGTTCCTTGAAGGTCACCGATGACATCTTTATTGCTAATTCAAATGGCCTTTTCTTCCACCTTATTCTCATCATCCCCCATAGTCTATTGTTTACCCAAGTCATTTCAGCGTCTCTGACACAGCTGACCTCTTTCTGAAACTCTCTCTGGCTTCCATGATACTGCAGTACTGTGATTTTCCTCTGACTTGTGAGTAAAGGGTAATTCCTAGAGGATGGAAAAAGAACGTTGGCAGTGTAACTCAATGAAGGATGTATTTGTGCTTGTCCTCGGGATGGTCCCGCAAAATCTGACCTCCTCTTCGGCGAATCTGCACTCGCTCCATTCCAGCCACACTGTCCTCTCTGTCCTGCGATCTCAGCAGACACGCCTTTAGCATTTTCTCTGCCTGCTGTGCTCTCCCCTGGGATAGCCCTGTGACTCACTCCTGCACTTCTGTGTATCCGTTTCCTCCGTGTTTCTGAGACTATTCAATTCTGCTCAGAAAGTTACGAAAACCAATGAGAAGGCTAAAACTCCTAAGATACACTAAATATAGTGAGGATCCTATGAGACATGTTAAAGATAAACTGAAAGTGAGATATATGATTTTTGAAGCATGGGCTGATCAAAAGTGTTATTTCTACAAAGAAAGGGATGGAAGGACCAAGTAGCCAGGTACTGATCATGTCACCTGCAGGTTGATAGCTACGTAATCTCAAATCAGCCACCCCTTGGCGATATGCGTTATGGTCCCCACTCTGGCTCCACATGTTTTCTGCCCAAGAGAACCAGAAAAAGCTCACCGCTGCTCAACAGGCTAGTACATGAGCCATAGCTCTTGGCCAAGAATACTTAGTCCGGAGTCTCTCTGATATTGGTGCCAGGCACTTTCTATCTGCTGAGGCTCTGGGTTAAGTTCAAGTCTGGTCCTTATAACCTCCCTCTGAGAGAGAAGGCTTCTGGGGGGAGGAGTATTAATATTGCATAACCCGGGACTCCCATATTGTAAGCCTCCTACCTTTATACATTTCCGTAAGTATGTTAACCTATACCATTTCTTTCCTTCTGCTGCTTTCCATGTGTTTCACTTTGATCTGATAATTTAGATGACTGAAGCCTCTGAATTTGGCCTGTGAACCTTTCTGCTCCACCACAGAATAGCCGCCCTGGTACTTGCAGGTTCCCACCGGGTCAAGGTCATTTCCCACAACAACCGTCTCCAAGTCTTTGTTTAAATGTCACCTTCTCAACGAGGCCCACCCTGACCACTCTATTTAAAGTTGCAGTTCCCATGACCAACCCCCTTATTCAACTCTCTTGGGTTTTTTTCCCCTTAGCAGATAGCATTTTCCAATATCTGTCATTTACTTATTTATTATGTTCATTGCTTATTGTCTGCATCTCCCACAGAATATACATCCTGTTGGGTTTTGTCTGCCATTCAGTGATAGACCGCATTCATAAAACAGTGCCTGAAAAATAATAATCACTCAAAAACAGTTGTGTGGAGTTGTACGAGTTAAGGAAATGGTGTAAGTGCTGGGGTATACAGGTTAGTGCTCACAAAGGTGTGAAAGTCAGCATCAATGGCAGCGTTGAACAACAACCACGATGACAAGGTTATAGCGCACAGTCACAGGAAAAGGCTAAACAACCAAGGGTAATTTCAGTGGAGAAGACAGGAATGCAAGGAAAGTCTAATAACAATCTTTGGATGTGTAGGAAAACATCGAGGGGAGGCTTAGCTTTTGTCTCCTCTATCTAGTGGACTACTAGAAGAAATAGTAGATTTATAACGGGTTTTGTCAAATTAATTTTTTGAGAACACCTCTTTCTAAATTTCGCTGCAAATGCCACCGCTCATAAGGGCTAAAGAGACAATTAAGCAAAGCAAGAGGAGAGCAATAGAACAGGTCACGGTATGGATCTTGCTGAACTGGAAAGCCCCCTCGCCCATGAAAAGAGACACCAACCCCTCCTTGACTTCAGTCAAAAGTTGAGATACAAGAACGTAGGCCCAATGTCGCCATATTCAGGCATGTTAGGAATCCAAATTCTTGTGTTGTTTTTTTTTTAATTTCTTGATTTGCACAACTCTGAGCTGGACAAAACACACTATTGTGGCCTGACAGTGTAGGACATCTGGATTATATTCCAGACCCTCTGCCTCCCTTCCCAACTGATGTGACTCGTTCTCAGCATGGGTCATCCGCTCCTGTTGGCCGCCTCTACCCTGTACTCTCAACACCTTCGCACAGCCACGCTGTTCCTCACAAGATTACCCTGGATGGAACTGAACCCACCCTTGCCCATCTTTCTATCCCATCTCTCTAGTTCTTCATTTCTTAAAGACACTCAGGTCAAGACCCACCATACCCCCAACAATTTCTCAATCACTCTGCGCTACAGCAATGTGTCTTGTAATTTTTTGGCTTTTGAAATAAATCATCTACAGCCTCGGGACATTAGACACCTTTCCTATGTACCTGTGTTATTCCCCTCACTAGATCCTCAAGGGTTAGTGGCTGGCACCAGAGCATGTACAGTTCTTGGTGTTGGAAAGATCAGGTTTAATCTGGCCTTTGCCACCTACTATTAATGTGACACTGAGCTAGTGACGTGAACCCTCAGCCTGTTTTTTCACCTATGGAATGCAAATAATACTTCTTCATAGAGATCCTGCAAAATTTAAATTAGATGAATAAAAAGTGGACATTCTCAATGGATAGAAATGTGTCTGGTACATAATAAGAATGCCACCAGCCTTAATTGTTTTCATTTCTATTAAAAAATTTTTCTACTATTGATGTAAATGTCACAGGCACTTTTATTCTGTTTCAGTAATTTTTCTTCTCCGTTTCACCAGAATGTCGGCCACAGTCCCCACGCACTGTTTCCATGGCCCTGTGAGTCTTTATGAACATCCCTAATCCCTAAAGAAACAGGTACAGGGCTGGGCCAAGCCCTTGAGGCCAACAGGATGGGGAACAGCACATCATCATCTTTGGCGAAGTTAGCAACCACTCCCATAAATCAGATTCTCTCGAACTAACAATTTCTGATAATTGAGTAGTGATTTTCTCAAAAACATCTTGTTCTTAGTGTACAATGGCAAAAAAAAAAAAAAAAAGTTTTCCATGACATGAATGTTAACTATAACGTGGTGGAATTGGGCATGCTTGAATATGGAAGTCAATTTCAAGATGCTCTCTACAAAATGACTTGTGAAAGAACTGTACCAAGAATATTTGTCAATGGACCTTTTATTGGAGGTGCAACTGACACTCATAGTCATCAAAAAGAAGGGAAATTGCTTCCACTAGTTCATCATTATTATTAAAAAAAAAAAAAAAGTAAAGGGCGCCTGGGCGGCTCAGTTGGTTAAGCATAGACTTCAGTTCAGGTCATGATCTCATGGTTCATGGGTTCGAGCCCTGTATCAGGCTCTGTACTGACAGCTCAGAGCCAGGAGCCTGCTTCACATTCTATGTCTCTCTCTCTCTCTCTGACCTTCCCCCACTCACGCTCTGTCTCTCTCTCTCCCTCTCTCTCAAAAATAAAATAAACATTAAAAAAAATTTTTTTAAGTAAGAGGGAAGAATTTTCGTGATGTAGGTACTTATAACATTGCTAGTAAAATGTTAGTGATTTAAAATGATAATCCCTGGGGAGCCTGTTAAGGCATTATATAATCGTCTAACTCTTGATTTCAGCTCAGGTCATGATCTCATGGTTCTTGAGTTCAAGACCCACATAGGACTCTGCATTGACAGTATAGATCCTGTTTGGGATTCTCTTTCTCTCTCCTCCTCTGCCTCTCTCTCTCTCTCTCAAAATAAATCAATAAACTTAAAAAAAATTCAAAAATGGTAATGCCCAATAATGCCTTTTGAATATTTGAGGATGCTTTAAAAATGTAAGTTATCTTCATGAAAAAGTTGTAAAACTCATGAACAATAAATTGCTGTGGAAATCTCAAAAATGAACAAACAGTCTTACTGTTTTGTACACTCTATGGTGCCTGGTATAAGTTTTTGCTCAGCAGAACATTCACAATAAATTTATGTTGATTTGTTCCATACAGAGAACATTAACCTGGCTCTAATAAAGGCATTTATGCCTGGATTTAATACTTAGAGATTTCTCACAGGGATTTGAAGAACACACATTTCTCTGATGATCCAATGTGAGTTTTGCTCATAAACAGGACACCAAGATGAACAAAACTTTCAGGATTTCCTTCATTCCTGCAGTTAGAGTTTATCTAGAGCACTTGTTCTCATATGGGACAGTGAAGACAAGTTTGCTCCCCCGGAGTCACTTGGCAATGTCTGGAGACAGTTTTGGTTGTCACAACTGGGGAGACAGTACAGGAATTTAGTGAATACATGCCAGGGATGCTGCTAAATATCTTGCAATGGAGAGGACATCCTTTCGCCCTCCCCCTCCCCAAAAGAGAATTATCTGGCCCACAATATCATTACCGTTAAGGTTGAAAAACCTCAACCTAAAGATTTTCAATGCTTGAGGCAATCACCACTCCTGCAATCTCTCCCTCTCCAGAACTCTCTGCTATGCCAAATTCATTAGACAAAGGAGAGCAAGTAGCTGGGGTTAACAGCAAGCCAAGTAAGTAGTGGGTGGTCCATGGAGAATCAAAGAGCCAACTCTAAAAGAATTCTTCTCAGCTCTCGGACTCTAAGGAGTGCTCAACTGGTGGCAGCCTTTTCATTTCTGCGGCACCAAGGCATGGCTGCCTCTGTGTGTCTGATTATTCTCTTCTTGAATAATCTTTTATTTCTTCACTCAATTAAACATGGAAACCAACGTGTGAAACCTCTTTGAAGGATACTAAATAAAGTCCTAAGTACAAGCTGATAAGTATGCTAATGTAAGACTCACTTAAAAGGACTAGAGCCCTTTGTAAAATGTAAATTCATTCTCATAGTTTCCCAAAGAGACAGATGCTTTTATAAGAAGGTCAAATGTCTATCTTATACTCACACTTCAAGGCTGTGAATAAATGTGGTTACAGCACTGGTTTCCTCTCTCGGAAATTTCCTACATCGGTTGCTTGGTTATTTCCTTTTCTTTAGTTAAATATAATCTAGCTGAATGTGGCCTTTTTTCTTTGTTCTTTTCCTTTTCCCTTTCATTGCCTTCCTTCTCTCCTTCCCTCCATCCCACTTCCTTTTTTTTCTTCCTCTGTTACCTCCTTCCATATCCATTCCTTCTTGTCTTTTCAATTATAGGAATAAGAAGAAACATTATTAGCTATGGTTCCTTTCTAGCTCTTGATCTTCTATCGAAGCTCTAGAAACAGGAATTAGTCATCCACTTAAAACAAAACCAAAAAACAAAAAAAAACATTGTGCTGCCATCTTGTGGTAAACCGAGATATTCAGCAAGTCAAATAAATGTAAAGTTCAGAATTAATGAAATGCCTAAAAATGCACAGCTGAGCAGTTGGGGCTCTAGTTAACTGAGATTTGATGTTATCTCATCTCGTGGTTTGGTAGTGAGGGCCCCAACCTCAGGCTGCCTCAAGCCCTATATTCCTTACTGCCCTCAGGGCCTGTGATTTCTCCCAGGAAGAAGGCAAACTTACTGTTCCTAGACTGAGCCTGGAAAACACTGAGCATAGAAGAAAACCCTTTACATAGGTTTATGGCATGTTTTTGGTCTTTAGAAGGAACTTCTCAGGTATTGAGTGTTTGAGTTCTTTTCTCTCAAGCCGTCCATGGAGATTTAAGACCTACTGTATTAACATTGGGGGATTGCCCCGTTACGTCAGGATGTTCACATTATAACCTAGATGAGTAACCAGGAGTCAAACCGTTTGGGAAAGACAGAAAACAACCCCAAAAGTTAGTGAGATATTCTAAAGGTCAAAATAGTATCTGTTCAATGAAACAATGCAAATGATATTGCCTTATTGTAGCAGGGGAGGCACACGAAAAGTTGATATTTAATGAAAGCTCTAAACAGTATGGATCCATCAGGTGATGCCAGGACCTCCAACTCAGCAGATCCAAAATGCAACGTATTCATCCATTTCCCCAACCCAAGCCCTCCCACCCCCATCATCCCACACACGCACTCGTGTGAGCGCGCGCGCACACACACACACACACACACACACAAACACTGCACCTAGAATATCTCTTTAAAATACAGATTTGATCATGTCCCTATCCCTAGAGTCCTTCCTTATTCTCTCTTGTCCTCAGATTAAAGTATGAAATCTCCAACCCATATCTGATTCCCTGTCCACTTCTCTAGCACCCTATGCCATCTATATTTGTCTACCTTTTTTTAATGTTTATTTATGAGAGAGAGAGAGAGAGAGAGAGAGAGAGAGAGAGAGAGAGAAACATGGAATGCGAAGCAGGCTCCAGACTCTGAGCTGTCAGCACAAAGCCCGACACGGAGCTCGAACCCACAGACCATGTGATCATGACCTGAGCTGAAGTCAAACGTTTAACCGACTGTCCCAGTGTTTGTCTACTTATCTTTTCAGCGCTGTGCAGTCTGTCACCAGGTTGCTTCCCCTTCCCAACTGCACCTATAGTTCTCTCTTTTTAATGATCCTTACACTGGCAATTCCATTTTTTATCCCTATTTGTCCTGTTACAAGAGGGTAGGGGCTATGGGCATTTTAGTTGCTACATATTGAATGCTCAGAAATATTTATTTAACTTCCCTCTGAACGTGGTTTTCAGCAACAGTGAAATAAGGTAGGACTCTAGAGTGGGGGAGACTAGATCCCTTGCCACAGTTTCCAGGTCAGAAACAGGCCCAGTGAGCCTGAGAAACTTGAAGTTCCCCTCACTTGTCTAATGGCAGACCTAGAATCAGAATCCAGTTATCCCGACAAGCAATTCCTAGGACTGTCCGGGAGAAGAGATGGAGAGGTGGAGTGCTTCCTTTGGCATAAATATTGAGTGTAATAAAGAGGTTGAGGAATAAATGTATGTCTGGTCTGTGATGCCTCCATTAGTGCGAAGCATCTCCTATCTCCCTGTGCTTTGAGAGTTTACACTGAGTTCTGTGGTTCTCTTTGGTCAGAAGCTTTCAGTAGTTCAATTCTAAGACTATCGTTGGAGAAGTTCACTTCAGAGTGATTCTAATGTGGTCTGGGGAAAGGAAAGAAAGCAACCATGTATGTTTTCAGTTTTTACAGCCCCTTGATAAAACATTTGTCACTCTCCCCAACACAAAGATGAGGAAATTTCGGCCCAGAGAAGTGAAATGACTTGGTCGGAAGCCCTGTGGGCAAATGAGCTGTGATGACTGAGGCCCTCAACAGTGGCCGTCTTCGTCTCCAGGGAGACCCTCAGAGCTGGAACTCCGGGTTCTTAGGTAACCCTCGGGGGATACAGAAGACATTCCTATTGTCGACTGTGAATTCATCCTTAGGAAAGAGCTCAAGCGGTGGTGTCCATTCCCCATCTGTGATATTGTGATTTATAATAAGAAATCTATGTATCTGGTCTTCCTCCCTGGTCCGGACACCTGAAACCCTTGTAAATGTTTGTTCTAAGAAGGCATCTTTTGTTCTAGGGAGTGGTTCTGGGAGGCCTCCTGGATGGCTGCTGGATGGAGGCTGGTCCCCAGAAAGACCAGGCCCTGATTAGAAGCTTGAAATTTGTAGTCCCCTCTCCTGCCTTCCACAACGGGGAGAGGGGCTGGAAATGGAGTTAATGATCCATCATGCCTACCTGAGAACGCTCCCATAAAATCCCAGTAGTAGGGGGTCCAGAGAGCTTCCAGGCTAGTGAACACATTCACACCAGGTGGGTGACACATCCCCATCTCCACAGGAACAGTAGCCCCCTGTGCTCAGAACCCTCCCAGACCTCGCCCTACGTATCTCTTCCTCTGGCTGTTCTTCTGTATCCCTCATCTTATCTCCTAATAAACTGGTAGGTATAAGTGTTTTTCTGAGTTCTGTTAGCTGTCCAAGCAAATAATTGAACCCAAGGTGGGGAGGTCATGGGAACCTCCGATGTGTAGCCAAGTCTGTCGGAAGTTGTGGGTAGCCCGGGGACCTACTACTTGTGGCGGGAGGTGGGGTGGGGGCAGTCTCCTGGGACTGAACCATTAACCTGTGGGATCTGATGCTATCTCTAGGTAGTGTCAGAATTGAGTTATATCGGAGGGCACACAGCTGGTGTTACAGAGAATTGCTCAGTGTGGGAAAACTCAACACACATTTGGTGACCAAAAGTGTCAAGTGTTATGAGTGTAGTAGTCATGTGAGAGTAAAGGAGACATACAGGAGAGAAGACTGGGTGGTTCTCTTCTTCTTTTATTTTAATCTTTTTTTTTTAATCTATTTTTGAGAGAGAGCGAGCATGCAAGCAGGGGAGGGGCAGAGAGAGAGGGAGAGAGAGAATCCCAAGCAGGCTCCGCATTCTCAAAGCAGAGCCAGACACAGGGCTCACTCTCACGAATTGTGAGATCATGACCCGAGCCGAAATCAAGAGCCCACGCTTAACCAACTGCGCCACCCGGGCGCCCCAGACTGGGTAGTTTTCTAGCTCACCATCACAGGCAGGAGCCAGACCATAAGGCAAACCATATTTATACATAACAGACTTTGTTGGATTCTAGAAGCTCCGTAGTACGCCCATTTTAGTTATCTGTGATATATTTATCTGTCTTATATATTTGTGAGACACAATAAATCTTTTAAAATCAAAACCACCTGGGGACTTAGCTTCAGAGATGACTAGGAAGGGAGGAAGCTGGAGAGGAGGTAAGGTGGCCTGACCCTCAGGGGACAGTAGGGATCGGGAAAGCAGGCTGAGTCACTGGAGCCTACAGTAAAGGAAGAATGAAAGAACCCAGAGGTGCATGTGCGTCTGAAAAACAAAAAGCCTGGTCTGAGTAAGACGTAGAGAAGCTGTACAAGGTTCTCTGGCAGGTGCAGGGTCCGTGATGTTAGAACCAGGGTTCACACCTATGTGGGAACAACTAGTAAACCTCTCACAACCTGTTTCCTATAAAGGGAGGCTTGGTGGATGCCAGATCTGCTACGTGACTGGTGTACTGACTGGAAAGGGTCAGGGTCATTTGAGCGCATGATTGTTTCTGTTCAAGGCCACAGGGACCAGGGACGGTGCCATCTGATAAAGTTGCAGCAACCTGTCACTAGAACTCTTCAAAACTGAAGATGGCCGGTCTCCCAGCCTGGATGACCGGTACAAGAGTGAAAGAAAATAACGTTTGAGGCACTCCAGTATCAACCTTTCTGCTACCCCCAACCTCCAAGAAAGCATTAGAACTCGGTCCCGCAACGCGGCCTCCCCTCTATAGATAAACCTCCCTGCGTCTACTCAATGCCCATGCCACTTTCTCTCTTCCTTATGCTTCCCTGGTAAAACCCAATCCTGGTTAAATCCAACCCTCTGTCCCTCTGTGCCTGCAACCCTGCAGCTGCACATGGCTGGAAAAACCACTCAGTGATGGCTGCCGATCTTATTTTAAATTCACGGCAGCAAAGGTCTAAGGTTCTCTTAGGCCCCTAGTAGCCGAAGCCATTCTATCGTATTTCCGTAGCCAGCTCGCCCTTGGGACCTTTTAGATGGCTGTCGTACCCCTCCTCTTCTCTCTTCAACCTTCCATCACATTCTCTCCCTTCCTGATTCTCAGCTGAATGCTTTGTGTCCCATTTCATGGCGCAAGTTGAAGCAACCAGGAGAGAAATCCCACACACTGCCACTTCTGCATCCACCCACCTGTTTCTCTTCCCAAATACTTTGCCTCCTTCTGGAACTCTGGGTGAACAGTCTGTGGTCTGATCTAAGGCCAGCTTGTACACTGTGTCCCATGTCTTTTCACCTACTGGAGAACACCATTATCCCTTTATCTTACTCATCGCTCACCTCCCACCTCTACTGGATCAGTCCCATCAGCATTGACACACGTCGTATCACTCCTGTCGTGCGCACACACACACACACACACACACATTTTGAAATTCCCTTTCTCCTCTAGCCATTATCCCATTTCCCTTCCTTCCTTTACAACAAAACACCTTAAAAGCATTTTTAATACTTTGTGATCACTTCCCCTCCCCTCATCCTTCCTGGAACCCACTGCAGCCGGGCTTCTGCCTGACCATTCCATTGAAACCACCCCGGCCAAGGTCGGAAACTTCCACGTGATTAAGCTCAATGATCACTTCACAGTCCTCTTGTCTGATCTGTCAGCCGTGTCTGCTGTTCCTTTTCTTTTTTTTTTTTTTTTTTTTTATTTTTTATTTTTGGGACAGAGAGAGACAGAGCATGAACGGGCAAGGGGCAGAGAGAGAGGGAGACACAGAACTGGAAACAGGCTCCAGGCTCTGAGCCATCAGCCCAGAGCCCGATGCGGGGCTCGAACTCACGGACCGCGAGATCGTGACCTGGCTGAAGTCGGACGCTCAACCGACTGCGCCACCCAGGCGCCCCTGCTGTTCCTTTTCTACCTTCTTGAAACACTTACTTCACTTGGCTTGCGGGCATAACTTCTTCATTTTCCTCCGAACTCGTTGGCCTCTCCTTCTTAGTGTCCATGGAGCTCAACCCCCATACACCCAACCGCTGGATGGTGGAGTGCCCCAGGACACAGTCCTCTGACCTCTTTTACACTCTGTCAGTCCGCCTTCACCTTCTATGTGAACTTAGCTTTCAAAGTCACTGTAGGCCAGCGACTCCCACACTGACAACTCTAACCAGACCTCTCCTCTGAATGCCAGGCTCCTAAATCTACTTGTTGCATAATGGATCTATGGATCTATGTCTCTGATAATCCATAGATCACAGTTCTTCTCTGCTTGGCCTCCAGAATCTCTCTGTGAGGGAAGCCCAGCCCTTCCATTCAGTAGACTTACGTGCAGGAAAGTGTTGACATATCAAGTCTGACTGCTATTATCAGAAAGGCCTCCTCACAAGGTTGGGCTTTGGTTGACATCTAGAAGCTGGGATATCAAGAGTGTTCCCTCATTTGATACTAGCTGGGAAGGAGCAGCCTACGGGAAGCTGGGCAGAAGCTGCCTATGAGCCCCCAACAAAAACCCTGGGCAGGGAGTCTCTAATGAGCTTCCCTGGAAGCTGTTCTTTGTTCGTGTTGTCACAACTCGTTGCCAGAGAAACTAAGTACATCCTGGGTGACTGTGTTGGGAGCAGACTCTTGGAAGCTTGTGCCTGGTTTCCCCATAACTTTATCCCATGTACCTTTTCCCTTTGTTCATTTTGCTTTGTATCTTTTCACTGTAATAAGTCATAGCCATGAGTATGACTATCTGCTGAGTCCTGTGAGTCATCTCAGCAAATCCCTGACACTGGAGGAAGTCTCTGGAATGCTCAATATACACATATCTCTGGGCAAGTCACGCCATCTTCCTGTGCCTTTGTTTCCTCAAAGTGGGAATAACCCACTTAGCTTCCGTAAAGTGAGAATAACCAACTCATAGGGTTGTTGTGAGGACTGAATGAGCTAATACATGTAACGAACTTAGAACAGTGCCTGGTTTATGGCAAAGAGCCAGAAATATCATGTTATTTCAATCAGAAGTGTCCAAGAATGTACAATTAGATAATATAAGTCCCAGAGTAAAACCCTGAATATCTCTGATTTTGTTTTGTTGTTGTTGTTTTTTGTTTGTTTGTTTTTTGGGGGGTCTTACTGTGAAAGTTATACTCTTGTCATATTGCAAACATTTAAGTTCCTTGGGACTCTGCATTTGAATACATTCACCTATCTGGAGTAATCCACTTCTGTAAAAGCCATATATTGGTTTCCCTACAGAAAAAAGTGATTAGAAGTTCATCAGTCAGTTTATTTTCCTAAATAGTCACATAAGTATATGACACATTGAGTCCGTTAGAATATAACTTCAAGACATTTTGTTGACTATGATCTATTGAACGTTTTTATTCTATAAGGCATTGTACTAGTAACATAGGTCAGAGACAGTTGTTTAAAAGCTTTCACATTTATAGCAGTCTTCGATTTCTCTTACTAAGCATTTGTGAAGGCTACTCTCTGCAAAGCTCTATAAAGGCACTGTGTTGCTGTGAAAAGCCATTTTGTGTTTCAGACTGTGACTCATGGACCTTCCCACTTAGCAAACAGAAGCTACCAGCCTGCTTCCTCCAGACTGCAGAAAATTCTAGGTAGAAGGACTTCTAGTTCATTTCTCAGATACACACACACACACACACACACACACAAACCCCTTCACACACAAAGCAGAGGAGTAAAACCCATCAATCCTGATTAAGCTTGCATTGCTGCACCACAAATTCTCTCTCTCAGGTCTTTCTTCAGAGCCCTGTCTCATCTTCTCGGTCAAGACCAGGAATGACCCATCTTTTCACTTCTCCACGTAAAGCATTTGAGAATATTTACTGATTCAAAAACCTATTCTCCAGAGGCACCTGGGTGGCTCAGTCCCTTAAGCATCTGCCTCTTGATTTCGACTCAGGTCATGATCTCACTGTCGTGAGATCGAGCCCCATGTCAGACTCCACATTGAGCGAGGAGGGGATTCTCTCTCCCTCTCTTTCGCTGCCCTTCCCTCCACAAATAAATATTAAACATTAAAAAAAAAACACTTTTTCTCTGGGGAAGCCTTGTCAATGTGATCATTTCTTTATGCCCTCAAATAAGGAGCCCCAATCTATGAGGTGCCTTTTACTCCTGGTTCCCTTTTTCTATTTCTCATGCGGTAAGCAGGTAATTGGGTTCCCAGAACCTGGGATGTGAAATCAGTCTGTAGGAGCCCTTCAGTTCTGAGTATAGTCAGTAGGGGGCACCTGGGAAGAGAGGAAAGAGGGCAAGTGTCCACCCTCAGATGGCACTGTTTACCAAACACCAGCATTTTCTCACCTTGAGAAGGAAGATGCCACTGAGGTTTGAGTTTAGAATACAGTGTTTTGTGTAACGAATCAAAGACAACTTTTTACTGCTCCTAGAAGGTCCTGATTCTCGCCCTCCTCCACCTCCACTTATTCTCAACATAACAGCCAGTTATTCTTTAAAAACTTAAGTCCAGAAGCGCCTGGGTGGCTCAGTCGGTTAAGCATCCGACTTCGGCTCAGGTCATGATCTCGCAGTTCATGAGTTCGAGCCCCGTGTCAGACGCTCAGAGCCTGGAGCCTGCTTTGGATTCTGTGTCTCCCTCTCTCTCTCTGGCCCTCCCCTGCTTGCACTCTGTGTCTCTCTCTCTCTTTCAAAAATAAATAAACATTAAAAAAATTTTTTTTAAACAAACAAAAAAAAACCTAAGTCTGAACACATCACATCTGTGCTCAAAGCCTTACAACGGCTCCAAATCTTAGTTTGAGTAACAGCCAAAGGCTTAGGGCAGCTACAAGTCCCTGGATGACCTGGCCCCCACTTACCCCGACCTCATCACCATCTTGCTCGCTCTGCTGTAGCCCATATGGTTCTCAAACACACCAGGCATGTTTCCTGTCTGCTCTCAGCCCAGCTGTTTACTCCTCCTGGATCTCCTCCCTCAGCACACACGTGGTGGTGCCCTCACTCCTTAATGTTGATGCTCAACCCAGGAACCTCTGATTCATTTCACCCTGCTTTACTGTTCTCCACGGCTCTTGTCTTCATCTGACACACTATCTATTCACTCGATTATTTGCTTATTGTCACTCTTCCTGGGTAAAATGGCAGCTTCAGAATGAAAGAGACTTTGCCTGCTTTGTTCATTGCTCAGTCCCCAGTACCTACAACAGTGCAGGTCCGTGATAGGTACTCAGGAAGTCTTTACAACATGAATGAATACATGAATGAATATCCAAACACTAACAAGTTACACAATTTAAGTCCTGTTTCCCAAATTGATATCCAAGCACTGAGTCTCCAAAACAGGACAAGAAAACAGATCAGTGAAAAAGCCAGAGGAAAGTTAACATTCCTTGAGAATGCCTTTGTGTATAGAACCTGAAGTCTCTTTCAAAATTGAGTTGGTGGGGCACCTGGGGGGCTCCGTTGGTTAAGAGTCCGACTGTCGACTTTGGCTCAGGGCATGATCTCACTGGGAGTTCGAGCCCTGCATCAGGCTCTGTGCTGACAACGCAGAGCCTGCTTGGGATTCTGTCTCCTTCTCTCTCTATCCCTCCCCCACTTCCTCTCTCTCTCAAAATGAATAAAAATAAACTTAGAAAAACAAAAAAACTGAGTTGGTAACAGAGTGTTAAAGGATCCTGAAATTCCTACAACGGGGAAGTCACAAGTCTCGAGAGATCCAGATTTACATAAGTCCCAGGTGCTAAGGCTGGAAATCCCGAGCGCTAAATTCTTTCAGCTCAGCCAGTCTTCCCTGGAAAATCCATCTTACATTTGAGTTAAGGTCGAGGATTCGTCCGAGTGGGACAGATGTCAAATATGTTCTCCCATTGTCCCCATACTTGTCAGATAAAATCCCTCCATTTCTGTTTCAGAAATACAGTAGTCGTAACTGCAGCATGGACATGACTTCGAGGATAGGTTTTGGCAGGGGGGGAGGTGAAGAGATGGAAAGAACTGGAGAAACCGTGTCACAAGTCGCAAAAAGAAATAGATGTCTAGTTCAGCGGTTCCGTCTGGTTCGTGAGCATTTATTAATCACCTTTAGAGCATCAGGCATCACGCTAGGCACAGAGTAATCAGGGATGAATTAGAAATGAGGTGTTAGAATAGACACATCAACAGATCATCATGTTAATAGGACGGGCTCAGTGCTGTGAGCGAGTCATGATGCAGTCAATGAGGAGGAGGAGATTTCCCCAGTGCTGTTCTCTGTGCTCCAGACCGAAACGTCAGGTCCAGAGTTTTAAGTTTTATTAAGAAAAGCACAGACTTTAGAATCAGATCCGCCATGCAGGTGCCCCTAAGTCAAATTTTTAATAAGACTTTATGGTGTCAAAGCACCTAGGTTCACAGCAAAACTGAACTGAAATTGCAAAACGTTCCCCTGTACCCCTCTCCCTTACATGTTCATAGCCTCCCCTGCTGTCATCATCCCCCACCAGAATGGTACATTTGTCACAATTACTGAACCTACATTGATATGTCATAATGACTCCAAGTCCATAGTTTACCTTAGGGTCCCTCTTGATGGCTTTGACAAATGTATAATGACATACATCATCATTAGAGTATAAGGCAGAGTATTTTCGCTGCCCTAAAAAGCCCCTGTTCTATGCCTCTTCATCCCTCCCCCCGCAGCCCCTGGAAACCACTGATCATTTTACTGTCTCCATAGTGTTGCGTGTTCTAGAATGTCCTATAATTGGAATCATACACTATGCGGAACTTTTGGATAGAAAAATAACAAATCACTATGATGTACCTCTGAAACGAGTAGGATATCGTATGTCGATTATCCTTCAATAAACAAATAAAGTAAAATCCGAGATCATTTTTTAAAAAGAAAAAAAAAAGATCCCACTACACATAATACACTACCAACTATATTTGCTGCTTCCTGATTCTGAGGAAATTGGGTCTATCGTGTGAATTTGAAATGATAAAGTTCTATCAATCAGAATATTTAATAAGAATACTGTTTTCCCCATCATAGCAGAAAACCCAGTTTCCTGTTTAGAACGCACAACATAGTTGGTAACATCGTGTCATGCGTACTGGTGGGTTTTTCCACTTCCTGTCCAGAAGGGAAGCTCAGGAAGTGTCTTGATTTAAAACACGGTGCATCTCTCGTGGCGTGGGATCCTGAAATTTCACATTAGCTGATGAATTAGAGGCCGGTGTTTATTCCAGAAAGTAAAATCATTTTGTTGAAAATGAGTATGAGCATTACGTATCATGTCTTTAAAGGTAGTTTCGTCATGGGGCGCCTGGGTGGCGCAGTCGGTTAAGCGTCCGACTTCAGCCAGGTCACGATCTCGCGGTCCGGGAGTTCGAGCCCCGCGTCGGGCTCTGGGCTGATGGCTCAGAGCCTGGAGCCAGGTTCCGATTCTGTGTCTCCCTCTCTCTCTGCCCCTCCCCTGTTCATGCTCTGTCTCTCTCTGTCCCAAAAATAAATAAACGTTGAAAAAAAAAAAAAAAAGGTAGTTTCGTCTGAAGGCAAGAACAGCTTTCAACCGGATGTAACTAGTCATTTACAAAGGACTGTATACTTTTTCTTAGAGGAAGGTTATACCACATTCCTGGTTCTTCTTTGTCCATCTGTGAACATTAACCAAGCTCAATAACAGCGCTCAAAGAAAAGGGTGCCAAGCTCTTGTGAACCGAAGGTCTCCCGAGGAGGTAGTAAGAAAATTGCAATTTAATGAGATACATTTACCTCATGGAACACCAAAACATGGCAGTTCGTTCATGCACGTATTCATCCGTTTTTTAACAAATAATTTTGTAATGTTTTATTTTATTATTGAGATATAACAACATATTTTAGAGTGTATCATAAAAATTGCAGAGTTTTGCAAGTTAGGCAAATATATAAACGATACTGTATGTGAAACTGTATTGAAGCCTATCCACCCAAGTACCCATGTCATAGAAGAATCTATGTCATCCCTTAATGTTCTCTTCCTCTCAAGTGTGCCCTCCTTGAAAAATATGTATTTTAGAACAAATTCTAGTTTACAAATACAGTTCACAATTCCCTTTTGCTAAAATAGAAAGAAAGGAAGAAAAAAGAAAGAAGGAAAGAAAGAAAAAAGAAAAGAAAGGAAAAAAAGGAAGAAAGAGAGAAAGAAAGGAAGAAAGAAAGAAGGAAAGAAAGAAGGAAAGAAAGAAAGAAAAAAAGAAAAGAAAGGAAGGAAAAAAGAAAGGGAGGAAAGAAGGAAGAAAGAAAGAAAATAAAAGAAAGGAAAAAGAAAGAAAGAAAGAAAGAAAGAAAGAAAGAAGGAAAGAAAGGAAAAAAGAAAAGAAAGGAAGAAAAAAAGAAAGGAAGAAAGAAAGGAAGGAAGGGAGAAATAAAGAAAGAGAGAAAGAAAAAGAAAGAAATAAAGAAAGAAAGAAAGAAAGAAAGAAAGAAAGAAAGAAAGAAAGAAAGAAAGAAAGAAAGAAAATAGATTTGATAAACAAAAGTGCTCCTAATTGCAGTTGCAAGACGATTTGGGACGTCACCTCAGTGCGAGCCTGCCTCCAGATGGCGCCAGAGTACAGCAGATTTCTACCGTCCTCTCTAACCAAGTCGAATAAAAATGGGTTTTCCTGCCATCAAATGGGCACTTACCTACAGAGATGTAAATTGTGGCTTGTTCATCTCTACATTATTTTCATAAATTTGAAGAATTGCACTTTATATTATCGATAATCTGGCTCTTTGGCCCAATTTTAAGAGGAAGGAATTGTGAATGGTGATGTTTTCCTGACAATAATTTCCTGTAGGTATCAGCTATTCACATGTGTCTGTTTTATAATCCACGCTGATTCTAAGAGCGAGGGCATGTTTCATTCCTTTTTGTATATTTCCCCAGCTGCTAGCTAAATAGAGCAAGTGCCCAAGAAAGCCCCGATTCGTTGATAAATGATGCAGAGAAAAGAAGCAGCACAGTTTAAAACCGAAAAAAAGCCAGAGGCTGTTGTGATTATGGAAACTACAGCAAAGTGGAATGCAGGGAAGTTGCTTAGTGAATTTGAAATACGTATGTGGAATTGCGCAATTAAAAATGCCCTTGGGGCGCCTGGGTGGCTCAGTCAGTCGGTTTAGTCCTCCGACTTCAGCTCAGGTAGTGATCTCACCGTCCATGGGTTCCAGCCCCGCGTCGGGCTCTGTGCTGACAGCTCAGAGCCTGCAGCCTCCTTCGGATTCTGTGTCTCCCTCTCTCTCTCTGCCCCTCCCCCACTCATGCTCTGTCTCTGTCTCAAAAATAAATAAACATTAAAAAAATCAAAATTAAAAAAACTGCCCTTGATGGGGTGGTGGTCATTGTATTTTGGTTTTAAAATGCTATTTTATAGCAATGATGTCTTCTGAGCGCTTGCAGGAATCTACTTTCCAACCGGCAGAACAAATCAAGGGACTGTGTCCAACTCACATGGTTTACCCATCAGTGCTCAGGGAAGAGCAAATCCTCAGTACTTAGTAGATGAGTAAATGAATGAATGAATGAATGGGTGAGTGATAAACAACCAGAGAAAGTCTTACAGTGCTAGTAGGTTCTAAGTTGTAAGCCCTGGAACAAGTTGCCAGCCATCTTCCCTTATGGACTGTTCTATACACTGATCAATTTATTTTGATTTCCAATATTTTTTCTTATATTATATGGTTATGTTACCTAATGTGGTTTTCTCTATCGATCACATTTATCCCCAAATAACATGTGCTCCGCTCTCATATCTTCTCCAAGGGTCATCTCTTCTCCCAGGTAATATAATTAATGAAACTGGAAGAATTCAGGACTGCTTTTTAATTTAGCTTACTGTATATTAAAGCGTACTATAAAAATTTCAGAGTTTCACAAATTATGCAAACATACAAATGATACCATATATGGGACAGGACTTAAACGTATTATGTCTGGCCAAATGCGTTTAGAAGCATCCATGACATATTCCTTTATGTTAAGCGTGTCCTCTTAACTCATTACATCCCTAAAGGATGATTTGTTGCTGGCCAGCTGCAGCAGGGAAGGGCGTGGGGTTAATCATTTTAATTTTTAAAACTATGAATCAGTCTCTGGGCTCCCATTAGCTGAGCTTTTCTTTCTAGAGCAACTTCAGGTTTATGCTGTGTTCAGCAAACATGGGTTGAGTTGCCTTCAAATATTAAATATTTATCCTCCGAGATGGGACCTTAAGAAGCACTGGTGACCAACTGTGCCTCATGGTCACCCAGATTCAAAAACGAAGGAGTAGCTTAGCTCTGAAATTGGGGGTGGGCGGGAACATAATAATGGCGTGCTTTATACCTGACATTCCATTGGGGGGGGCCATTGGAAAGGCATTGATTGCTCCTGGAGAGAAATGCATCGTAAATGAGGAACATTAAGAGGGTGTTCAGCCACTTTGCCTTTAAAATATCGCAACAATACTCTTATTTTGGCTCGTCTTCGGCAAATTACTGAGCAACGGAGTCAAATTCAGATAGAATCGTATAAAAGGATCTATGGAATCTATTTTCCGGCCAGGCTTTCTCCCTGTTCCATTTGAACTGTCATCTTCTTCCTTCTGCAGCCTCTTGTTTTTTGAGAACATTCCCTCCCCCCCAACTGCAGGCTCTCTCAGTCTTTCCCTTTTCTCTAATGTCAATGAACCAACAGGCACAGAGGGCGGGTCTCGAACTTGAAGGCTTCGCAGATATTTTGAGGGTACTTGTTAAAGCAGCAGAGGACTGGCCCCACCTTACACCTGCCACGGGGAAGCTTTGGGGGTGGGGCTGGGAAACTTCATTTTCAATAAGCCACAGGCTCAGTTCTGATGTGTAAGTGGGAGCTAGAGCAGTGACCTATTCTCCCTCACACTCTTCATTCCTCTGTCCACTCCCCTTGGCAAAGGAAGGAGTGATTTACAGGGGTGCTTCTCGAATTTTATTGTGAATTGAATCACCTGGGAATCTCGTTAAAATGCAGCTCTGGTCAGGGGCGGGGCCCGAGCTTCTGCGTTTCTCACGAGCTTCCGACTGGCGCGGCTGCTCCGTGGACCACGTTCTGAGGGGCAAGGACGCGGGGCAGGAAATCTGTGACCTTTTACAGAACGCCCCCATTCCTCCCCACTGGGGAAAATCTCATCCCATCTGCTGCAACAGTGAAAATGTTCCCACTGGGGCTTACGATGTAGGTTTGCCTGTTGAGCAATAAAGTCCGAAGGCCGACATGCGCGTGCCGTACGATGGTCTAATCAAATAAAACCTCCGGCAAAATTAGCTACCATTTCACTAATGATAGCATTTCACCAATGAGGTACCGTAGGGTAATTAGGCACCACTGCCAAGCAGGCCACCTAATTGACATAATTAATATTGCTTTTCTACAAATCCCATCTTTAGATGTCCTCTTCTCATTCCATCACGTTCTTCCCAATGACGAACTCACACGATGGTGTGAATAAGTTTAAACCGGAGGACAGGGGCGCCTGGGTGGCGCAGTCGGTTAAGCGTCCGACTTCAGCCAGGTCACGATCTCGCGGTCCGTGAGTTCGAGCCCCGCGTCGGGCTCTGGGCTGATGGCTCAGAGCCTGGAGCCTGTTTCCGATTCTGTGTCTCCCTCTCTCTCTGCCCCTCCCCTGTTCATGCTCTGTCTCTCTCTGTCCCAAAAATAAATAAATGTTGAAAAAAATTTAAAAAAAAAACCGAAGGACAGGTGATTTTGTGAAGCCACCTTGTTTCTGACATAGGGAATGGCGCAGGAAAATAGCAAGGTGTTTGAAAAGTAAGTTGTTAAAGAGAAGAACGTAAAGTTGGAGAAAGTAAAAACTCAAAACCTCCCGGATTCACGGTTTTGTCCAGACTGTCTTCCCACGTGCCTTTGAATGATACAGGCATGTCCGGGATAAATGGCTAACTTGAACATCTTCAGAAAGCCAGGGAGTAAACAGATCTGGACACCCACTGCTGACAGCGGGTTGGGAAGGGGACAGGTGTTGATACTAAGTGTATTGATGGTGAAACACCCATATAAAAAGGAACTTTGCACAAACATACCTTGCATCGGGGCACCTGAGTGGCTCAGTCAGTTAGGTGTCCGACTTGGGCTCAGGTCACGATCTCATGGTTCATGAGTGCAAGCCCTACATCAGGATCTCTGCTGTCAGTGAGGAGCCTGCTTCAAATCCTCTGTTCCCACCGCCCCCTGCCCTCCTCTAAAAATAAACATTAAAAATAAAAAAAAAAAACAAAACATACTCCTCCAATCACCCAAAAGCAGGACATACATTTGTAGAGGTATCCCCACCCCTCCCCCTCTACCAGAAGGGACAGAAGATAATCATCAGAGACAACTGTAGACCCTTATCAATCCAGAGACAGACACCAGAGGAATCTACATACAAACTTTACTGACTAACCTTATTTTCCATTAGTTCACCCATATACTTACCTTCTAGCAATTTGCTGCTCTGGAAACTCAAAGTTCTTGTCCTTTGTCTTGACACTTCTCTGCATATTTATTGTCCTTTTGTCTAGATGCTATATAAGCCCCAAGTTCTAACCATCCCTCTGAGTTGCTCATCTCCGAGAGCTCCCATGTGGATGCATGCTGCATGTGTTAATAAACTTGTTTTTCTCTTGTCAATCTGTCTTTTGTTAATCTGATTAATAAAGCCCTACTGGAAAAGCCAACATGAGCAGAGGGAAAAGTTGTTTTCCTCCCTACATGGCTGACTACAGAGAAAATCAGTTCGTGAACTTTAACCAATATAAGATATGCTCTTAGAGAAATTCAGCAAAGACTGTAACCCTATAAAATGATGAGTTGAAACACACCAAAAAAATAATAGGTCAAATGGCATTTTCATTCTGTTACAGGGAGCAGAAAGCCTGAGGAAAAGAAAATAGGAACAAAATCCCAGAAACAATAAAGAAAGACAATAATACAATAATAAATTAATGATCTTGTAGTGGCAGGTACCCAGAATAGAAAGGCCGCGTTTCCCAGGGGGCCAATCGTGCGAGAGACTGAGCTATTCAGTTGGTTCTTGGTCCCTTGTGCACAAATGAGAGGTGATGTGCTAATATTTACAAGGCCCCAGAAAGCACTTACTAAGGAACAAAGACATATTAGAAACTGCCGTCACTTCTATACGTAGTCAATGTCCACGTTTCTTTTATCCTTTGCCACAAAAACATTCTTTAGAAGTGTCTACTTACATTTAATATTTAACTTACAATTTTCCATTCTCCCTAACCACAATAAAGTTTTCAGATAAGAAAAATGTTTTACGGGGAATCTCCTGTTCTTTTGTTCGGGGTGGTGTTTGAGCAACTAATTTTTCACAGAAATCGAGTTAGAGCATTGAAATATTCTCCTACGGCAGCCCACCTCCCCCAGGGGGCGCCAAGGTATGTACGTTTAACAGGAACTGTGGCCCCGCCCGGCCCTGTCCCAGGAATCGAACCCGGCAGGACTCCCATCTTGAATATGGTTGGGAACAGCCCTCCGGCTTCCTTCTGCCTCTTCAGGCAGAGAACGACACAGCCCGCTAGCTTCAAGGGTTCTCGGGAGCCCCAGAACCATTTTGTGAAGAGGACACCCCCTAGCTCTTCACGAGTCCCCTGTGTCCCTGGGATTTCCAGGTGTCCGTGGGACATCGCAAGTCGGCTGCCTCCAAGTTTCTCCGGCCAGACTTGACTGGCAGGCGGTGGCGGTGGTTTCATTTGGGTTAACGCTACGGTCTACTGCACCACACAGATGACTAATGTGGTCTATGCAAGAGGAACCGGTTGGGCATTTTGTAGCGTGTGTGTATGACGCAGGCAAGTCTGCGTTGCACTTCTACTGGCATAGTTTGGTAGTGTGCTCAGAAACACAGGTTCTGGAGACACACTGCCTGGATCTGAATCCATTTACTTACTCTGGGACATTAGGAAAGCTACAAAACCTTTCTCTGCATACTGTCCTATCTATAAATTGAGGAATATATATCAGTATATAAATATGTAGCTACCATGGGTTGGGGGGGGGGGGGAAGTCTGATAGGGATAGCTATAGTCAGACTACCCTAGGATGGGGTGCGGTCCATGTATTTAAATCAGATGCCACCAGGGGAGTGAGATCTAGAAAATTACACTACAGACAACTATGCCTTGAAATAAGGAACCTCAATCACAGGAGGGGGTAGTTAAGGTTTCTAATTGCACATTATTCAGACGTCCCTCAGCTCCTTCAATGAATTAGCATGCCTCTATAGATCCAGTCCTAAAGCTACACTGAAAGAGATTTGGCTAGATTCTTCCAATATCAAGTCGTGTGCGAAGAAACTCAGTAACAATTAAAAACGTAACCACAGGGGCGCCTGGGTGGCGCAGTCGGTTAAGCGTCCGACTTCAGCCAGGTCACAATCTCGCGGTCCGTGAGTTCGAGCCCCGCGTCAGGCTCTGGGCGGATGGCTCGGAGCCTGGAGCCTGTTTCCGATTCTGTGTCTCCCTCTCTCTCTGCCCCTCCCCCGTTCATGCTCTGTCTCTCTCTGTCCCCAAAATAAAATAAACGTTGAAAACAAAAAATTAAAAAAAAAACGTAACCACAATTCTGTCTCTTCTGTACCCCCCTCGGGTTCTGTACCCCCCTCGGGTTCTGTACAGGCCAGCCAAGTTATCCCGCACAAGGATGCTGACCCCCCAGGGAGGATTAGGGCAAAAGAAGGAATCCAAGGTAGTATTTGGTAGAAAACTCGTAGTTCCCACGTTTGGCTGCCCACTGGAGACATCTGGGGAGCTCTTAAAACTACCAACAGCAGTTTGCTGGTTACCTGGCTCTTAAAGGGCAGGTGGGGAGGACTCATTTGTGATTTGTAGCGTCTGGCAATTATTGTGGCAGGAGTACCCCATGGTGGCAGATCGTAAGCCACCGGCGTGATGAACACGGGCTTGGGGAGAGCCGCACGGCCCGGATGAGCCCGCTCCAGCACACTGCTGGGCTCACCAGGGATTCTGGTTTAAACGGGGAGGGGTGGGGCCCGAGCAGAGGGACGCTGAGAACCAGTCCCAGGTGATTCCAACGTGCCGCCATGTTTGAGAACCAGCCACCCCGTTCGCGTAGCTCTCGCTCAGGCTGCTTCTTCCGGCACCTTCTCATCATCTGCTCTACAACTGTCAGGTCAGTACCTCGTTCCTTGTAACATTTGTTGCCATTTCTTGGTCGGTTAAGTGTCCGCCTCTTGGCTTTCGCTCAGGTCACGATCTCACGATTCGTGAGTTCGAGCCTCACCTCGGGCTTCGTGCTGGCAGTGAGGAGCCTGCTTGGGATTCTCTCTCTCTGCCCTTCCCCCTGCTCGCTCGCTCTGTTTCTCTCGCAAAAATAAGTAAATAAACAAAACATCATGGCAAATAAATAAAAATTGTTGCCGTATTTTAACATTGTGCTTTAGGGGAGCTGCTTCTGCGCTCTTGTCCTCGGTTGCTCATTAGGAGTGTTGTGTGGGTGGTCTCTAAAAGCAGTTGATTTGTTCAAAACCGTGTGTTAAATATGTTGAGGGCACATTGTTGAAAACAAGCTTGGAACTCTCTTCCCAACTCCAAGAGGCTTCTTGTCTAGAGGGCGAGAGACAGAGGTGAGCTAGCCGCCACCAGGAGGGTGTGAGAAGGGAGCACAGAGAAGGACATCAGGGCAGACGCCATTTATCTGCTGACCAGCACGTCCCCAAACCCCTTGGGGCATCCAGCGTGGTGACTGGGGACTAAATGCTCTTTCCCCCAGCCTCCCCGGAAGCTTGGAGTGGCAATGAGATAGTTCTGCCCAGTGAGAGAGACACAAGCCCAAATCAGCTGGGAGCTTCCAAAATGGCTTTGGCTTTTTCTGTTTAAAAAAAAAAAAAAAAAAGGCTGGGGCGCCTGGGTGGCGCAGTCGGTTAAGCGTCTGACTTCAGCCAGGTCACGATCTCGTGGTCCGTGAGTTCGAGCCCCGCGTCGGGCTCTGGGCTGGTGGCTCAGAGCCTGGAGCCTGTTTCCGATTCTGTGTCTCCCTCTCTCTCTGCCCCTCCCCCGTTCATGCTCTGTCTCTCTCTGTCCCAAAAATAAATAAATGTTGAAAAAAAAAATTAAAAAAAAAAAAAAAGGCATAGCTAAAGCTGGTACAGCCTCTTTGCCCACAGCCCATCTTATTACTCTCTGGAGCCCAAGGTAGCCGCCGGAGCTTCCATGACCATTTTGTAACCATGAGGTAAAAGCCAAGAGAATCACAGGTATACTCCCTCTATCTAACATCTTAATCTTGAAACAAATACCAGAAGCATCCTCTGTTGGTATACAGGCTTATACGTCAGGTTTTCTCTGACCGGCAGCTGAACGCAATCCGAACTGCAAGCAGATACGGGTACCTACCCGCGTGGAAGATGGGGACGCTCCCTAGAATGATTAACAATGGAGCCAAATCTTAGAGGATGCGGCAAATGAGTGATGGGGGAGGCATGGGGAAGAAAGGGGTTCTAAGCAGAAGGCCAGTGTGATCAGACACCTCCACGGTCCAAAGAGCCTGGCTGGTTTGGGCACATGCCACTAGAGAAGGTGACAGGAACACGGGGGTCCATCTGAGGGCTTGGAGGAGCTGACGCTGGAGAAGCCAGCAAATGTCGGACCAGGAAGCATCCGTTGTGGTAGCTAAAAGAGTTAGAAATTTATCCTAAAGATAAAAGTTAACTTTTGAAGGATTTTAGATGAGAAGGTACATGGTTAAATTTGTGTGTTAAAAAGATAATATTGCCCTTTAATGCAGGGTATTACTTCTAGGAATTTTTTTATTCAACTCCTTTATTTATAATAGGGAAAAATCAGAAACAGCTTAAATGTCACCAACAAGACACGGTAAAATAAATTATAACACTGGCCTGTGATGGAATATTTTTGCAACTGTATTTTTAGGCAACATATTATTATACTAGTGGCATAATAACTAAAGAAAATGCACAATATAAAACTATATCCCACAAAAATCCACCTTTTAGGCAAAAATAGAGGAAAACACTAGAAAAAGACATTATGGAATAATAATTACAGTTCTTGCTAGCTAGTAAAGACATGGCTGATTGTCATTTCCTTCTTTTATAGTTTTTATTTTCCTCATTTTCTAAATAAATTTTATAATCGGGGGGAAATGTTACTTAAAATGTAAGAATGACATCTGGAGGGGGCCAGACTAGAAGCAGAGAAATCAGTGAGTTAATATTTATTCTTCACTTGGTTTCTGAGTCTTCGTGTTGGGTGACCCAGACTTGGAAAACAGTGGATTTCCTACAATAGGAAATTCTCTGGACCTTACTCTCCTCCATCAAGAACCTACTTGTGGTCCCCCAAGATTTCTTGGTTCTCTGGAATCCCATACTGTCTTTTGCACTTTCAGTGCTCCTAAGTGAATTTTGCCTTTGCGGACTTTAGCTCCAGCTTTACCTGCCACATTGGGTGAACTCCCCTCCCAACCTCCTTGGAGCCAAGAATTCCTAGATATTTTCCATCCTCAGGAACAATGGGATCACATGTTGGTGGTCACACTAGTCCCAGGGTCTACTCTGACCACTGCTCCCACAAAATGCAACCCTGGAGAGCCATGGTTTGTCTCATGAGACTCTTCGTTACCAACAAGTGGAAACAATTGGGCGATGGTAGACTGGGTTAGGCTTCTACTCAAGGGCAGTTAATCCGTGGACTGGCATTTTAAAACTGATGAGGCCCATCAGGTTCTTTCCCTAAGGGACTTGAATTGGGAAGGACAGAGAGAACGAGGCAGTTAGCAGCAGGGGCTAAAGTTGAAGGGATATACAGCTAAAGCCAAGAGGTAAGCCTGTGGTCATGATAAGTCATGAGAAAGCAGACGCTATGAACGGGCAGATTCAATGACATAGGAAAAGGGTACGCGGAGTACAGGTGAGAAGTGAGTTGTAGTGAGAAGTAAACAGAGAAAACCCCAGAAAATAGCCAACTCACATCAACAGAAGGGAATCAGAGTGAAGGTTCAGACACCCCAGCTGTTGAAGTTCATAAGCATTGCTGTCTTAACAGATGCTGGCTGATCTGCTTCTTATTTTTTTATTTTGGTGTCTCTCCCTATGTTCCATGTGTTTCCCCATAATAATAAAGTTCCTGCCCCACCTTCCTTTGTACTTTGACCATGTTGTGAAGGTTTCTGTTTTTTGAAATCACAAGGGCTGAACTTGAATGGTGTGGATCCATTTACTTATCTATTGCATTATTTATTCACTTATTAATTCTTTCATATATTCTATGGAATATATTAAAATTGTGCCAGTGCTCTATGCACTAGAGACCAGAAGATATGCAATACAATACTTGCCCATAATGATTGTCCAATATTCGCCCTCACGGTGGTGATAGAACATAAATATGAGAGGTATATAGAAGGAAGAAATAGATATGGTTGAATATAGGATGTGAACAAAAGAAGAAGGCAGGGTGAGAAATTTTAAATTATGCTTCAAGCTTCTGCTCAGGTCATTGAAAGGGTGACAGTGCCATTCACCAAAATCAGGAATTCTGGAATAAGGAATGTTGAGTTTAAAGACATCCAGGTCTGGGTATCCAACATGCAGCTGTGGAAAGAGATCATTACTTGAGATTATGATAGATTAGCATCAATTTAGGAATCATAAATGTTACCAATAATATGCGGATCTATGGCTTTTATAATGAGAGGAAGGCTGAGAGCAGAACTCTAAGGGAAGGTTCAGCGGAAGAGGTTTCCATCCAGGAAGAAGACAAAGCAGGAGTGATCCAAGTAAAAGGAGAACAGGAGAGTAATCTATCATGGACGCCAAAGAGCAGATTACTTCAATTTTCTTTTTAAGTTTATCTATTTCTTGAGAGAGAGAGAGAGAGAGAGAGAGACAGAAAGAGCATGAGCAAAGGATGGGCAGAGAGAGAGAGAGAGAGGGAGACACAGAATCCAAAGCAGGCTCCAGGCTCTGAGCTGTCAGCACAGAATCCGACGTGGGGCTCAAACTCACGAACCACAAGCTCATGACCTGAGCCAAAGTCAGACGCTCCATCGGCTAAGCCACCCAGGCCCCCCCATGAGCAGATTAGTTATAATAGGAGGACATATCAACAGTGCAAATGCCTCAGAAATGGTGAGAAAGATACGAACAGAAACCTGCTTGTTAGGTTTGTAACACAGAAGTTACCGGTGCCTTAGATGAGAGGGCTTAGTGAGAGAATCACGATGGCAGTGAGCTGAGGGTCAGGCAGGAAGGGTGAGCTTATTCATCCAGTAAGCTAGCATTCACAGGTAGGAGGGAAACACACTCTACCCAATGGTGTAGAGTCGGGAATTACTGGAACCCATATGGGAGAAAGTTTAACTCTCAGATTCCACCTGAGTGTCCACATGGAACGGCTCCTCTGTCTTCTGGGATCTTCCCCATTCCTCCCAAGTCCTTTGTAAGGCCCTTCATGAGCTCCTGGACACAGTCTCCTCTGCCTCTGCTCTTTCTGCGGGACTAGAAGAGAACCAACCACTCTTCCAACACACGCTCTAGCTTAGGTCTTTGCAGCCATTCCACACCTGACTATAGGGACGTGTATGACACTCTCTTATACAGGACTGGAGAAAGAAAGTGGGAATTGTATAAGAAGAAATTGAAAGCTATGCTCAAAAGTGTGGTTTGGAAGAGGGGAGCAGGGGTAGCGATGATCAGGTGTGGGCCTTTCAAGTCAAAACTCCCCTGGGGATCCCCACGTCTGTTGGCCCATATTCACACACTTCACATGACGAACGTTCCCAAAGGACAGACTTCTAAAAGGGAATGCAACATATTGTTAACCCTTTCATAATTTTTAGGATTCCTCTCTGGGCGGATTCAGTGAGATGCAATATCACAATCCCTCCCTTATGCTAGCGAAATTTTGAGATGAGATACTTCAGAAGAATTCAAACTCTGGTGAGATCCTTCTTAGTTTCCGTATGGGGGAAGGGAAAGAAATGCTTAAGCCTAGCTTGATTCCCCTGCCAGGAGAGTCAGAAATGGACGATTATTGGAGCCAAGCTCCTGGGTAAGTAAGTGGAAGGGGTGGGGCTCTGGGGCACAGGAGTGAAGAGCTCACCTTCTGCAAGAGAATGAAAGGTCTGAGTGCAGGTGCGGACACACGTGGGACAGGACAAGACAGAATTCTAGTTGATGGTTTCGTTTTCTGGGCAAATTATAAACAAAATCTTCTAGCAATAAGAGTCGAGGAAATGGGTAATACAACTACTACTAATTGCAGATCCACATATTGGGTATTGAAAGTGGATCAGGTCCTTTTTATACACTATCGTATTAGCCCCCATCACAGCCTTCGGTAGCATGACCAACCCTAAAATATAAGTTCGCTAATAGTTCGCTATTGTTTTGACTATTTCTCAGCATGGCTAGGAAAATGGAAAATGCTCTATTGCAATTTTCCACGGCACACCTATGGAAGTTACATGAAAAACTGCACAACTAGATGTGCTACTCTACATCTGAAATAACCTATCAACAGGCAAATTTTACTGCCCCAGCCATATCCCAGCGTTCCATAGAGACCTTAGCTTCTAGAATTACAATTCTTTTAATGTCTGAGGAGTGACTATAAAAAATAATCTTTAGACAATATAACTTAAAAGGATCTTTATAGTTCAGTCTTCTGATCATGAGGTCAGCTGGGCAGGAGCTTGTGAAAGGTCTGAAGGAGTCCTGAATTATTCGGATTTATCAGATGTTTGGAAGAAGGAGAAACATAAAGCCCCACCTATTAGGGTCCTGTCTCTGGACTACCCCTTCAGAAGACCTGGAACTTCTGTTCCACTGAACACATACTAATGAGGGCCAACAATGTGTGAGTATTGTGCCGGGCTTCAGGGCTTCCATACAAAGATGATTCAAACGCACTCAATGCCCATAAAGAGCTCTCAATCAGAGGAACAAGAAAAACACATACGCAGACAAAGCTGTGTAGAGTCTATGGCAAAGGCGGCCCGGGGATGTGTCTTAAAGGATGAGTAGGATTTCACAAGGTAAAGATGAGAGGAAAGGACTTCAGACCAAGTGACCAACAAAGCACAGATGTCAAGGATTCCAGGTATTTGAGGGAACACTTAGTAGTCCAGTTTGGGTAGAGCAGTGGTTTTTGGAATGTGGTTCCTAGACCATCAACCTCAGCCTCACCTGGGAATGGTTAGAAATGCAAATCCTCAATTATAGAGTCTTGTGTCTCAGTTATTGAGTCACCATATGACCCAACAATTCCACACCTAGATATGTAGTCCAAAATAATTAAAAACACAAAAACTTGTACATGAATATTTATAGCATCATTGTTCATAATAGTTGAAAGAAAGAAAGAAAGAAAGAAAGAAAGAAAGAAAGAAAGAAAGAAAGAACAAACCCAAATGTCCATCCTTTGGACATGGATACATAAAATAATGTTTCCATGAAATGAAATATTATTCTGACATAAAACAGAATGAAATACTGAAACATATTACAACATGGATGAATCTTGAAAATACTGTGTTAAGCGAAAGAAGCCAGTCACAAAGGACCACATATTATATGATTCCATTTCTGTGAAATATTCAAAATAGGCAAATTCACAGGGACAGAAATTATATTTGTGGCTTCTAGATATTGGGGTGAAGGGGGCATGAGAAGTGGATCCTAATGGGTTTGTTTTAGGGTGATGACAATGTTCTAGGAGTAGTAGTAATGATTGTGAAACCTTGTGAATATACCAAAAACCACTGAATTGTGTACCTTCCAAGGATTACTATTGTATGTGAAATGTATCTCAAATTAGAAACAAAACAAAATTCTCAGGTCTTGCTCCAGTCCTACTGAATCTGAAACCCTTCGGGTAGGGTAGGACCCAGTAACCTGTGTTTTAACCAACCTTCTGTGTGCTTCTGATGGACACTCCTGTTTGAGAATCGCCCTAGGGCAGTGGGTTCTCAGTCTGGACAGGACATTATTGTCACCTGGAGAACTTTAAAAGACATCCAGTTCCTGGAGCCCGCGCCTAGAGATGCTGGTTAATTGGGCCAAGGAATCAGTGTTTTTTTGAAAGCTGCTAACGTGATTCTCTCGTGCATCACAGTTGAGAACCACTGGCCTAGTCCCTAAGGCGTACATAGGTGGATTAATGAGTGATGGTGTGAGAGGCTGGAACCTCACTATAGAGGGCCTTGAAAAACAACCTTGAGGAAAGGAGATTGTTAGACGTGCATGTTAAGATTTTCCTGGCAATAGTGGGTGGAAGAATGGGTAATGTAGGCACTGAGGGCCATGAGATCAGTTAGGAAATTTGGAGAGGCATGAGAAGTTGAAGGCAGAGAGCAGAATTATTATGGCAGGAACAAAAAGGAAGGAGTAAAGAAGAGGAACATGCAGATAGGTGTACCAGCTGTGAAAACTAACGAGTCAGAGGATATGGAAGGAAAGAAAGGAGTCAAAATTGTCTTCAGAGATTTAAATGAAGACGATTGGATGAAGGTGATGCCATTAAAACAAATGAGGAGATCATGCATTCTTGCTGGGGTTTTTGGTGTGGAGGAACAGAAAGTACAGGATGAGGGGGGGAAAGTCAAAAAGCAAAGTTGAAAATAAAGATAAGGAGCAGAGAGAATCCATGATGCACCTACCTTTAAAAAAAAAAATACAGGGGTGCCTGGGTGGCTCAGTTGAGCATCTGACTTGAACTCAGGTCATGATCTCACAGATCATGAGTTGACAGCTCACTGCTGTGAGTGCAGAGCCTGCCTCAGAGACCCTCTGTTCCCCCCTCTCTCTCTGCCCCTCCCCCCACTTGTGTGCGCGCACGCTCTCTCTCTCTCTCTCTCTCAAAAATATATAAACCTTTATTTAAAAATGCAATGATTCCAGGAGCAAATCTGTTTCTGCCATATTTTTTCTAAAATTGGCATTGCAAATATATTCACTCGTTGGAACTTCCATGAGTTCCGTGTTGCTGCCATAACAAATTACTTCAAATTTAGCAACAGAGAACAGCACAACTGTATTACCGTGCAGTTCTGTAGGTCAAATGTCTGATACGCGTCTCACTGGGCTAAAATTAAGGTGTTGGCAGGACTGCATTCCTATCTGGAGGACCTAGGAGGGAATCCATTCCCTTGCCTCTTCCAGCTGCCAGAGGCTATATACCAGCTGTGTGTTGGCTGGTGGGTCCTTCCTCCATTTTCAACTCCAGCGATGGTGAGTTGAGTTTCTTCATACTGAAGTTACTTCTTGCATCACTCTGAGTTCTTCTTTTTGCCTCCCTTTTTCACTTTAAAGGGCCCTTGTGATTACATTAGACCCACGCAGAGAGTCCAGGATAATCTCCCTATTTAAGGTCAGCTGATTAGCAACCTAATTCCAACTACAACCTTCATTCTCATTTGCCACGTAATGGAATATGTTCACAGGTTCTGGGGTTTAGGACATGGACCTCTTTGGAGGCCATTATTACTATATTATATATTTTGACTTCAGAGCCATTTCATACTTCTAGACTCATCATGATACAAATTCAATTTATGACTTCCAAGTCTGTTGTAGTATTTTATATAATATACATACGATTTTGTTCCTTTGTTCAGAGTCCTTACTCTATGGTACTCAGAGTATGGTATATCACAAGCCAGATAAGAGTGGGGGTATCGATAGCTCATAGTTCAACATAGAGGAATAATATTTACTTAAGGATCTGAGTATATTGGGGCGCTTGGGTGGCTCAGTCAGTTGAGCATCTGACTCCAACTCAGGTCATGATCTCCCAGTTCGTGAGTTCGAGCCCCGCGTCGGGCTCTGTGCTGACAGCTCGGAGCCTGGAGCCTGTTTCAGATTCTGTGTCTCCCTCTCTCTCTGCCCCTCCCCTGTTTGTGCTCTCTCTCTTTCTCTCTCTCTCTCTCAAAAGTAAATAAACGTTAAGGAATTATTTTTAAAACGTATCAGCAAATTGCAAAGAGTCCTTTCCATTGTTATGAAAGTCCAGAAGTTTCTTAATCGCACCACTTTACTTCTATTTTGCTCTATTTATGAGACTGGTATTTGTTTGCTAGGATTGCAGTAACAAAGTGGTATAGACAGAGTGCCTTAAACAACAGAATTTTATTTTCTCACAGTTCCAGAGGCTGGAAGTCTGAGACCAAGGTGTCTGTGGAGTTTGTGTCTTCTGAGGCCATCAGGGAAGGCTCTATGCTAGGCCTCGCTCCTTGGCTGATAGATGCCTCTCTTATCTCTGTGTCTTCCCATCACCTTCCCTCTGTACATGTTTGTGTCCAAATTTACTCTGATGAGGACACCAGTCATGTTGGATTAGGGAACACCCTAATGGCCTCGTTTTCATTTAACTGCCCTTTAAAGACTCTATCTCCAAACACAGTTATATTCTGAGGTACACAGGATCAGGACTGCAACATATGACTTTTTGAGGGAGACACAATTCAGCCCATAATGTAATAGGGTAATTATGTTATCCTATAATAGGATAAACCTACTGCCAAATGAATCTCATGTGCCACTTGTGATGGTGGGTGGCTGCCTCGGGGCATCTTTTGGGAAGGATTCTGAGGGCATACCTGGGCTTGCCTGGAAAGAAAAATGGGATCAACTAGCAAACTAGCCATGACTGCCGTGGGCACTGGCTGGCAGAGTGGCAAGCAGCATGCCGTGGATGTGCAAACCTTGTCATTGATTCCATTACCATGGAGAGGATGGGAGATTCCTTTGCTAAGCACAGAGTCGACCACCATCCAGGAAGAATAATGTTGGATGCCAAATGTACTGACCCATCAGTTGGATTATAGCTTGGAATTTATTGTCCCGCCTCCGCCAGAAGTTTGGAATCTCATCATGTGTACCCTATGGTCCCAGACCGACCGGTGTCTAAGTGCGCAAGTGACAATTAGCAAAACTGCCTGAAGAATCCGTGTCATTGACAAGCTGTTAATGTGAATTACCCATTTGTGAAGTATGCCTTTTTATGGGAAAATGAGTCATTAGAGAAGGTAGCCATTGCAGATTTTGACTCCACGGTGTATGCATGGATCCATTTAACAATAATACATCGTGTCGATGTTGTTGACAAAAAAAGAGTTGGTTAGAAAACTCTGTCTGGGACCTGATTTGTTTTCACTGAAAATGAGAGGCCATCATTATTCAAGGATTAATGCGACTTTTATAAAATTAGCCCTAGCGAAAAAATTGGTTGGGCTCTGTTCCCCAGAATGTTTCGACGTGCTTCTAGATTGTCAAAACTCTGTCATAAAAACCAAGGTCCGAAGCAGTCGATGACAAGGCGCGCTGCCTGGTACTGCCATGCCTTGGAGTGAGTCCACAGCCTCACTCAAGTTTAAGAAAATTTGCATTAGAGCCTTACGCAAATCATCCCAGGCACGTGTACTTTATTCTCATGCAACCAGTCAGCCTGAAAAGGTGGTGCAGGTAGATAGAACTGTTCCAAAAGAGACGGCCGAAGGCGGGTAGCTGAGGCTGGGCATTATTCGACAACAGGGGTCGCTTCTGGGGGGATTACTGGTGTTTCAAAATTTGCATCAACAGGATCCCAGAGATTTTACAAGATTAGCTAGGATGTATGCCGGATGTGCTCTGCACCTTGTTTATTGTTACCACAACCGTTAGCCTTCGCTGCGGAGTATGGAGTGACGCCAAGCTGGCTTGCTGCCCCTCGACTTAAGATCGCAGGCACAGTGTCACGCGAGGCTGGAGCACAAGAGAACCAGTGTGACACTGCCAGGTTGACGAACATCAAAGCCTCCCTCCCTCCCAGAGTGACCTGACAAAAGCAGACCAGCACTTACTGGAGTTACCGGGAAACAACACAAGTCCTCACTCCTCCCTGTGCCTGAACAATGAGACAAGGTCACCTGGCAGCGCTCATGACCATTTTAAATGCACAGGTATTATATGCACATGAATAGTTATAAAAAACATGTAAATCGTTTTTTTTCAAATGTCAGTGCACAAACCGTAAACAATACGCAAGTATAAAAAATATCTTCCTTTAAGTTGTCATCGTGTGTGATAATATATTTAATCGTTGTTTACATCGCTTGCCATGTAGACAGCTCCCAATTCTCTGATACTGAAAGTGCCGCTGTAGATAGACTTCCCTTCCTATGTCTTAATTCCAACAACTAGGCGTTTCCTCTGTGACAGATTCGAGAAAGCAAAGGTTGCAGAGAGTATATGTGATTTCGATTTTGATGAATACGGACACCTTGTCGCTCCCAAGTCACATTTCTATTAAATTATCGGTAGCAGTGGCAGAGAGCCTTTTCCCCGCGTGCTTTCCTAACATTTCATAACTGCCAGTCGGTTTAATGTTTTTCACGCATGGCCCCCCAAATGGTATGGCGCTGTTGTTTTCATTTGTATGTCTTTCCTCTAGTGTTTACGCACCTGCTACTATAGAACAGAAATGGAGGGGGGAACAAAGGAGAGAGGGAAGTATGTGAGGTTTAGAGTCCAGGTGTGAAAGTGCTACCTCATATTCGTTCATCTACATTTCTTGGCCAGAAGTCAGTTGCAAAGCCCCGTTATCTATATGGGGGCTGGGAAAGATAGTCATTCCATGTGTCCCGAAACACAAATGGCGGTGAGCACAAGATCACTGTCAGGACACGAAAAACTCTTCAACTTTTCCTGGAATGCTTACCAGTGCTAAATCCACGGAGAAAAAAAAATGCACAGAAGCTCAGTTAAGTTTACTACCACCACCCTACAATTTTAGATATGAAAGGAAGAGGGAGAGAGACAGAGAGGAAGGAAGGAAGGAAGGAAGGAAGGAAGGAAGGAAGGAAGGAAGGAAGGAAGGGGGGAGGGAGGAAAGGAGGGAAGAAGGAGAGGGAGAAAGAAATGCAGGGATATCGAGATAAAAAGTTGGTTAGTGATCGAGTTGCAACAGTAACCCAAATCTCTTGATTCTTAGTTCATAGTTCTTTCCATGGGTTATGCTCAATCAATAATATATAGTCAGTCCAGGAGGGAATGGACTGCCTAGTGAAATAAGGAATTTACCATCAATGGAATATTAAGTGGAAGCTTCATGGCTAGTTCTTGGAATGTCGTTGAGGAAAGCAGTTCTTTTCAACTGTAAAAACTATAATGGAAATATCTATTTTCAATTTTTTTGTGGCCAGAAATGTAAATATTTTATGGTTGTCTCTGTAGGAAAAATGTTCAACCTAACTAATAAAACATATGACACTTTTAAAACACAAAAATGTCTTGAGATATCTGAATTCAGTAAAAGAATGTCAAGTAAGGAGGGAGAGGTATCTCAACTTTTTGAAGCCTGTTTCATCAACGAAAAGGGGGAAACAATATTGTCTTCCTCCCAGGGTTGTAAGAGATGAAAGGCTGTAAGGAAGTTTGCAAGAATTGAAAAGTATTCATGTAAGTGTTTTATAAAATAATATTACTTACCTATTATATTGTAACTTTGGAGTTATTGCAGTTTTATGCATTTTTTACTGAGAACAGGATGAGACAAAAGCAATTTTTACTTCACTAGACAAGTATAATCTGTTATTGTCTTTCTATTTATTAATATACGAACAAATAGCAAAGCTAGCTACGATATGATAGCTTGATCTTTGAGAGTGACTAGAAGAATTTTTTTTAAAGTTTCGTTTATTTTGAGAGAGAGAAAGCATGCACCTACAAGGGAGGAGCAGAGAGAAAGGGGGAGAGAGAGAATCCCTAGCAGGCTCCAAGCTGTCAGCACAGAGCCCAACATAAGGCCTGAACCCACCAACTGCAGATCAAGATCGTGACCTGAGCCGAAACCGAGAGTCCGACGTTTAACCAACTGAGCCACGCAGGCACCCCCTAGAAGAAAGTTTTATTAGAAAACATGATTGAGCTTTTTGCCTGGAAATTATAAAAGAGAGAAAAGCGTTTTATCTAGCAACTACGCACGTCAGTTACGGAAACCTGTGAAACTGCTTTCTGGAAAGTGACCCTTTAGAGTTAGTGGACTAAGAAGCATAGCAGTGTATGAGCATCTGCCTTGTGTCATTCAGTGTACTTGGTGTTAGGGGCATAAAGATGGGAGAAGCAGTCTTGAAACGAGAAAGACACACAATCCTAAAATAATATGCTTTGTCTGCAGATTGCTGGTATACCCATACCGTCCTTGCTCCTTCTGGGCTCTCCCTCTATCCCAGGATCTGGAGGCCTGAAAACTACATTTGCACTCTCTCTTGTTGGCAAGGTTCCAGTTTGGCTTCTGCCATTGAGAGACACTGCATAACATCTCGGAGGCAGGAGAGAGAAGAGGCCATTATCGCTCCAGCAGCAGTGTGAGGCATGTCTCTTTGACAAATGGCAGACGCGAAGTTTTGCAGCTTCTCCAAGTGTCTTCCTGCAGATCACTTTGGTGCTGCAGGCACCTGAGATGATCCGTGGTGATTGCCCACAATTTCTGGAATGCGTGGTTTCCTAAAAGCTATCTGTGGCTGCCCGACCCCCTCCCCCCGCCTCCGCCCAACCCTTCACAATGTTTTCTTGGAATTGAGGTTCCTGTATTATATCCCCTTGTACTTGAAATAGCCTTGAGTGGCTTTTGTTTTCTTGACTGATGCATGTTGTAAATGGCAACACAGAAATATAGAGAGAGGTGCTATGGGATTATAGCTTTTGGTTGTCAAAAGTGGCTGAAAGTAAGAGTATACTTAAACTCGTGGATACTGGGGACACTGCTTGACTTGGAAGGTGTCAGGTGCTCCGCTGAGCTGGGAGAGAGAGCTGAGCTACAAGGTGTGGGAGTAACCAACTAAAGCAACAAACCACAAAGGATAAAGCGAGGTATGAAAGAGTTAAGCCCTTCATCACTTACTATGCTAGTAAAGGAAAAGTCTAAAACTGGAAAAAGTGCCAATTCCCCCATCTCATTCCATCCCCCCCCCCCATTGATTTGGTGGGCTTGTTGAGGTTTAGGTGGATCAGCACAGGTGTGGGGGTCTGCTCTCTGTTGAGGGAGACCTGCTGGGAAAAGCCTTTGTAACTACCTATGGTCAGGCCTCAAAAGATTAGCAGTTCAGCAAAAGGGTATATATAGAGATGGACCTAGGTGAGTGGGCACAGACCACAGGGATCTTTGCATTTCACATTAATACCCAAAGGGTATAGCCACTGAAGAGTGGCACATAACCATCAAGCAGAGAAGATCACTTGTGCCATGGAGGTCCACCTCCTCTCTCCATCACGGTGGCAAAATGGGCCCATGAATAGAGACTCTGCATTGACCCGTACTCGGGTCCCAGAGCTTGATCTAACCACGGCTATGGATGAACGCCTAACCATGCAGCAGTCATAGACACTGAGCCCTCGGTATGGACCCATTCCTTAGGGAAGCCAGAAAGCCACTTGGTGGCAACCTGATTACATTTGTCCTTCTCTCTTGGAGGAAGCAGGGATTTGTCCTCGTTAGGACAGACGATGTGCCATAGGCCCTGAGCATATCTGCACATTTTTTTCTGGGTGTGCCAAGAATCCAAGGCCCTCGTAGCTCTTCCCCAGGTCATTTCTCAGGGTTGTGTTTACAGCAATCAACCTTGAGGGATGAGATAGCATCTCCTTCCAGGACAAACAGAGGCTAGTTTATTGCTCGCTTTAAAACAACAGGTTCCCAAGCTGAGTATTCCTCAATCGTAATGCAAATCTACTGCATCTATCTGGTCCTTCCATCACCCTCTGCGAGCCTTGGAGTTTGGAGGAAATGGCCTACGTCATGCTACTTGTGCCGGGAGTAAAAAGTCTGTGTCTCTGATCTCAGAGTCTTCTGTCTTCTGCCAGCATCCATAAAATAGTAACAGGTTGACCTACTAGCTTAAAAGTAGGCTAAACTCAATTATCAAACCTGACAGTTTTTATCAGAATTGATAGCAATTCCAGGTAGGTATTTGCCTTCTCTACTTTTAGTACCCCTATCAGCATCATAAACCAAGAGCTTAGAGAATATCTCAATTGTCAACTTAAAACCCTGTATCACATTGCCTGAGATCAAAGAATCCTTAATAGTAAGGGAAGTACAAACATGTAGGCACACGAACACAGTACCCCCTGTTTTTATCATGTGCCCCATCCGTCATTCAGAGGCATGTGGCTTAACAAAATGGTAATCTGCTGAAGATTCAGATAAGGGACCACCTTAGGGTCAAAACTGCATGGTTTTAGATACTTGTCTCTAGAGGGCCCCTGGGTGTCTCAGTCAGTTAAGCATCTGACTTTGGCTCAGGTCATGATCTCACGGTTCATGAGTTTGAGTCCTACATAGGGTGAGCTGGAGCCCCACTTCAGATGAACACGAGCCCTGCTTCGGGTGAGCCCTTCTTCTCTCTCTCTCTCTCTCTCTCTCTCTCTCTCTCTCTCTGTCAGCACAGTGTCCAACATAGGGCTTGAACCCACAAACTGTGAGACCATGACCTGAGCTCGTTCTCTCTGTCTCTCTTTCTACTGTCCCTCATGAGATTCTCTCGCTCTTCCTCTCTCTCTGCCCCTCCCTCACTTCTTCCCCCTCTCTCTTTCTCAAAAAAAAAAAAAAAAAAAAAGATACTTGTCTCTAGAATGTCATAGACACACACAACCAAAGATTGATATAGACTGCTGTATCCCCAGGAGCCAAAATACATGAGTCCTGAAACCCAGTAGTACAGGTAGAACTGTACCTTCTCACCATCTCTCCCAGTATCCCATGTATAGAATCTATGATTTTCTTCCTACAGCCTTTGGCTCTGCTAGGTTAGAAGCCTTAGTTCTTTGAGAGAAACCATCACCCAGAGGACACAAGACAACCTGGAGCTGTAACTACCACCAGATCACCCAGCAGTGAACCACTAGCCATATAAAGGAGTTATACTGCCACGGAAGCAACCAGCCATGATTAAGATCAAGTTCAAGGGTTTCTTCTACACGATGGGTCAGGGAAGAGTATGTCTAGAATCCAAGAGACAGGTGCAGCATCTCTTGGTGATTCCATGGCCAGTGAGAATGACAAATGGACAATTGCAGGCATCATAACCCAAATAAAAGCAAGGTAAGCTAAGGGCTCATGTCTCGTGAGGAAAAGATCTGGGTCAACCACCAGGCAAATCATCCAGGTCAGTTCAGTAATTGTTGAGTAAAGGAGGACTCTAGAATGGATGGTGACGCGAGAAGATGATGAAAATCAATTCGGGCCACAGGACCAGCTACTGCTTTAGGGACGATAGTCTATTTCCCTAAGCCTCTTGCTTTTGATCTTCTCAGAGCCATAACTGGCTTCCACCTTGAAACAGATTCTATGACTGATTGAACTTAGACTTCCTCTTTTGTGGAATAAGTGAGAAAATTTTGTTCTCACGAAAGTGTAGTCTCCAAACCTTAGCTATGGGTGTCGGACATATAGAGAGCACAACCGAGCCTAAGGAGTGCAAGGCATGTTCTATATCAGACACTTCTTAGGCACCATGTCAGATCCTTCTGTCCTCACGCATGTCTGAGGTCTTTGGCCACATTTTCCACATCTTTGTGCCCCAAACAACTTCAAGCAGCCACTACCCAATAAGATTTGTCTAACGCACTAATTTTTGCCCCCTGCCCTGGCTTTCCCATTGATACAGAGGCATGAAGCACCAAGAGCACATCTCAGGGGCTCATGCAGGCACAACTGAAAACTTCAGGAGAGTTCATGTACCTTGGGAACAATACATTACTGATAAGAAAGGGAACTCAATGAATGAGTTCTTCTCCATCTATCTCCCATTTCCGCCACCCCAACAATTGATACTGACAATGCCACTCGTCTGAGGAGAAATCCTGGATCACCTCCCTACCACCACCGTCACCACCCTACAACAGCCTCAGTGCTTTGTCTCTGTCTTTGAGCCCCAGATAATTGCAGCAATTACAGCAGAACACAATCGTACTTGACATCCACCCAACAAAGCCCCTTAGGCAAGGCAGGATCAGGCAAAAGGATTTACTCTCCCAAGTCCTTTACGGTGTCAGAGAGTGTCTAACAGACTCTCCCTGCAGATGGCCATCTAAATCTTCCCTGAATCCCCTACAGTATGGGAAGCATATTCTCTTTCTTCCAGCTCGGGCTTTGCTTGCTTGGTCTTATTTCAGGTTCTCTCATGGTAGTCTTGGTGCTGATAGATACAGAGCTTTAGCGAGTGCCCCGGGCTCCCCGAGCCATCAGACAGGTAAATCCTGTAGCCCAGCTATGGGTGCTTCCCAGCATTGGGGCAGGTGACCCAATCCCAACCAGTGGGTCCCACCCATCAAATGACGCTGCCCAGGTCCCACTCACTAGGGGCCACTCCTTGTTTCACTTGGAATGAGTGCCAGGCACTTTTGCTCCTCCTTATTTATTTCACATGGGCAACGTGAGTGCAATTCCGGACTCCACACTGCTGAAATGGTTACTTGGTCTCCACATTTTTCATCAGCTTAACTCCCTACGCGAGCCCTAGGGGAACCCACGCCCCCTCCCCCCCCCACTTCTTTGTTTCCCAGAATGAGAAACACTGCAAAATGCAGTTCAGTGAAAATGTTGGTTTTAGGGAAGGTGAGATTGAAATAACTTTTTTTTTTTTTTTTTTTTTTAAACACAGCAGGCATCGCAATGGTTTGCCAATGTTGTCAGTTACCGGCTGGGCTCACGGTCCAATAGAATGGTCAACTTTAAGATTTCCTCCTCAAAAGTCTGGTTGGCAACCATGTCTATGGTAGTGATTTCCGGGCTAGTGAGTGTTCAAAGCCAAAACAAAACTTGAGGAATTGACAGGGTCCTATTTTATCAAGTATCATGCTTATAAACAAGTAAACAGAGGACCCTGTCATATATTCTCATCGTTGTTTCTTAAAAGACATTTTAACATCTAAAGATGAGGAAAGCAGAATTGGAATAAAGGAGAGCCTTGAAATTAATTAAGTGAATCCCAAGAAAAAGAAATCACTGCTTTATCCTTTTCCTCATTTTACTCCAGATAAATGTCAATTGTTCAATCAGATCTGCAGGAGTCCGCGGGTAAGCCTTGGGAACCACTCCTCTATGGCGTGACTCAACAGAGAATTTGCAGAGAGCTTCTCATGCAGTTAGAAACCACCATGGTGGGTACCAGGATATTCTTTACTAGCTTCTCCAAGGCCTCTACTAGAGAGCTGCTCCAGCCCTCTGATGAGCAGCAACAAAAAATCATCTCTCACTCAGGACAGAGACTACCGATACATGGAACCTAAACACAGTCGTGCTGTGTAATTGACGCCATCAGCTTGGGATCGAGAGAAATTCCTGTTGCTAGTCTAAGTAAAGGGGCTCCTTTTTTATTCTCCCTTAAGCAATCCACATTTTAATTACATTGTTTAAAATCTATCAGACAATGTGGCAAGAAGAAAGACAAATATGACGGAGGTATTACCTTATCGTAATGCGGTTTTAATAACGTAAGCCATGGAATTACTAAGAAAGTTTAGCATCAAGGGAGACTATCAGAATTGGAAGCATCCAGTTCTCAAAGTCATCATGCCCAACTCTCTAGTCGGATCTGGGGTCCCTTCCACACCCAGCAGCCATCACTCTGGGCCACGTGGCTTACCTGGACCCCAAGCTCTCTGAGTCTGGCTATTACCCCTTGCTAGAATCTGAAACTTCACAGGAGAAAAGCACTACCAGTTTTGCTCCAACTCAGAATAGGAGAAAAAGCAAACCTCCAACAAAACCTCATCTCCCCAAATCTCCTTCCCCCACCCTGAGTTAAAAATGCAACCTCACATGTATATCTCATTGACAGTAGATATGGGGGAGAAGGTGAGGGAGCAGAAAGGGAAGAAGGTTCCTAGCTCAGCCACCAAAACTCCCCGTCGCATATGGGATTCTATATATTATATTTCTGTAGGGGATCTCCAGGAGCTACCTCCGTGAGAAAATTAATTTCAGACTATGAAAGAAAAGGGGAAAAAAAAATGAAGAGCAAAGTTAGGGTTCTGAGTGCAAAGGGTGTGGACATTGCAAATGGAAATTTATCGATGACTGACAGGTCTTGCCCTCATGCAGAGTTATTTGGAAACATGGCACCTTTCCAGAATTTCTGCCATCATTAGCCAGTTGTATACTTATTCTAGAAGACAAGTCTGAGACCACTTGTCTATTCTTTCCATGATGTCACGAAGCAGTGTTTTTCTTAGAACCGATCATTTCCTCCAGAATTTATTAGCTCCTTTACATACCTGGTTGTCCTGCAATATATTCGCTCACCAACGTGCAACCCAGAAGTCTGAAAAAATGGGTTTTTAAAAGAGCCCTTCCTGTGGATTTCTTGTTGAGGGAGGAAAATCAAGCTGGAAAGTACCTCCTAAAACCCCACTCTGTATGTGGTCTGATATTTGTGAAACTATTAGAATGTCAGTTTTGCTCACAGCGCACTAATTTTGAATACCTGAGTGATGCAGACAGATACTGTGGAGCAAGACCGGGCAGATTCATACATACCATTTACCAGTAGAAGCAGAAAGTTCCCAGGAGAAGGAAGACACTATTGAGAAAGAACAGCTAGAACAGTGCGCTTTTAAGAAGGGAGAGGAAAAAAGTCTCTGAACAGCTATCTAAATTTTTGCAGTCTCTATGCTGTTTAGGCTTTGGGCTGTACTAACACTGGAGAACACATTAGCTAAACCAGAACCTTCTATAAGAAAGGGAAACAAAAGTCTTCTTGATTCTCTGCCAAGTTTACCAAGGGCTGCAGAAAGGACTTTGCAAAGCTCCAAGAGGACCTGAGACCACATTCAGGTGACTTGAAGAAGGACAATTTCCAGGATAGAAACTTTTCATGTATTTTGAGACACTGATTTGAGTAACCTTGAGCAAACCACATCCTCAGGGTTTCTTCACATTTCTACTAACTGAGCTACATGACTTGGAGTGAACTGAGAAGTGACTGAATGAAGCATTCAAGAGAAGATGTGTTTCAGTATAAAATTGTTCCTCTAAGGCATCTGTGGCTCTGAGTAAGTCAAGTGAAAAGGGCCACCACAATGCAGCAGGCCACACACTGGCTTCCCAGCATGCCCTAGTTCTCAGACCCCCATCATTTCACAAACTCTCCACTGTCTCTCATCTTCGCTGTATCTTTTCAAGGTGGCTTCTTCTCTTGCTTCACAAAAGAGGTTTTGTTGGAGGTTGCTTTATCCCCACTTGGTGCCAACCCCTCAATGGCAGTTGTGCCTCAACGTCATCATGCAGAACTGGAGACTGTGCTCAAGCGACTCAGCTTTACTCAAGACATTAAGCTTAATGTCCAAATAGCCCCGACCTACATCCCAGTTCCTCTAAGTCAATAACCTTCTTGGCTTCTGCCAGTCTCTTCTTTCCCTCCCAGGGTGAGAGCTTTACTCTTAAAACCCCATTTTTTGGTTATATTCTGTTAGCTTCCGCAAGATCTTCTGCTTGACCAAATCTCAAACAAGTTTTCTCCGCTCGGCACCTAGATGCCCACATGCTGCTCCCCTGCCAGTACTCTAGCCTGCCTGGCTAGACCTCCCTGATGCTGTCCCTTGCCTGGACTGCCACCTGGCAGTCTTCCCATCCTTTTCACACTCATGCCTCACCTTCCCAGACCTCCCACCGCTTCCAGTTGTGTTTGCCCAGAGCATCTGCCCTGTCCTACTGCGATGGGTGTGCCCAGTCTCCAGATTTGCTCTTCCGGTCTCTCTGGGGCAACTACCTCTTGCGAGTTGAGAGTTCAGCTATGACACTGCTTACAACGAAAACTTGACGAAAGCTTGAGGTCAGCAAAACTGCATGTCTGCTGCCCACCCTACATAGGGTTAGCTGTGAAGGTTTTCCTGAGTCCCCTAGTACCTTGGTTAGATCTCTACAAGGAGAGCTATCATAATGACATTTATTTTTAATATATGTAACGATAAGAGTAGATGAATATTCTCTTTCTTAGTAGCAGGCATGAGATTTCTCTTAGGACAAGAACACTTTTGTTGGGAAATACTTTCTTAAAAACACTTTTTTAATGTGTGTGTGTGTGTGTGTTTTTTTTTTTTTAAATTTTTGAGAGAGAGAGAGAGAGCACGAGTTGGGGAGGGACACAGATAGAAGGAGACACAGAATCCAAACCAGGCTCCAGGCTCCGAGCTGTCAGCACAGAGCCTGATGTGGGGCTCAAACCCACGAACCGTGAGATCATGACCTGAGCCGAAGCCTGATGCTCAACCGACTGAGCCACCCAGGCACCCTGGGAAATATTATCTTAACATTGTTTAGATTTAGTGAGTCTCTGGCCAGAAATATCTGGTGTTAAGGCCTCAGAGAAGAGGTCAAGATTACGTCAGACAAGGAGAGGACTTCACTCGATCCTCAGAGCAGGTGGGGAGAATAAAGGAAGAAGAAACATGGACATGGAGAGAAAGAGTATAGATAACCAGATACAAAAGGCCACACGCTTTACAATGAGACCCTTCGCCCTGGAAAAGCCAACCAACCGTATAATAAGTAGATTGTTGTTAGGAGCAACGAGTTTGGGTTTGTCATTTTGGTGTCTCTGAAAGGAATCAGAAGTAACATGTATAGACATGGACCCAGAGACAGAGGAATCACGAGATTGCAAGGAAACTTTTGAAATTAGTTGGATATATAGAAATATCTTCTTATATCTATATGTCAACAGACAGATGATAGATAGATAGATAGATAGATAGATAGATAGACAGATAATCTTGGGGAGATCTAAGGCTCCCCAACCATGAGTTGAAGGTCAAGGCACTCCTACCAAATGTCAGAAATGTGTGGGAAGTAGGCAGTTGACATCTGAGTAACGTGTGCCTCCTCTATGAGGCATAGAACCCTTTGACAGCAAAGACCACGTCTTATTCATCTTTGTTCAGCCTTTATTTAAGACAGTGCTGGTCTCACACACAGAAGGAGCTCAGCAAATAGTTGTGAATTGGTAAATCACTGCATCTATTCTGAAAGCACGTCTGCCTTGCAAAGTTTATGCAAGATGTCCTTGTATTTTTTTCCTACCCCTGAGAGATGGCAAACTACCACCTGAATAATACCCATCGCAGCTTGGGAGAAATCACAAGAGAGTTACCAAGCCAGTGAGTTATGTTTTGCTGCCTTGCTTGTTTGGGCAGAGGACACAGAGCCCTGGGCAGAGGGGCCGCCATCCTCCCAAGCCTCCAGAGAGGGCTGAGGCGGGCTTTCCTGAGTCACCTCAAGGGTGTGGCCCATGTGGAGGGCCCCAGGTGAAGGGCCAGAATACTCTCAAAAGCTGGGTGGGGAAGGGCGAGGTAGGGTGGGGAGGGGCCGTTGCAGCTTCCGTAAGTGCCTGTGGACTTGGTTCTCACAAGCAGTGTCCTAGACCAGAGGCGGGAGTGGGAGCTATGTACTATGTGAGAAGCTTCAGAGGGGCACAGAGCTAGAGTGCTTCAGGACTACCAGCCCAACCTAAAAACTTACTCTTAGTCCTCTCTCGCACATCCCATCCCTTTACCTGGCATTTGAGGCCCTCCTCAATCTGGCCCAATCTACTCAGCCAACTGATTTCCCAATTTCAAAGAGAGGCCTTCAGAAGTTGACCTCACTTGCTAATTTGGAGGCTATGTAGGTTGATCACAAAAAATAAAATCCCCACAGAAGTCCTGAGAGCAGGGACTCTGAGAGACAAAATCTTGATCTTAGAATTGAATGAGCCACCCCTTTGTTGCAGGGGATGTCAGTCATTCTGTGCTCTAACCAAAAGACGAGGTAGCTTCTATTTAAAGAGCCAGTTCATCTGATTTCTCATCAGCTGATTTCTGTGCGCAGTTCACACAAATGAGTATTCATGTACTTTCGAGATTGGGTCACCGTCATGTAAGAAACGCAAGCAATACTTACACATCTTAGATACTAGAGCACATTATTTTCCTGGAAACAATTGTAATAAATGCTACTTACTCGCTCTAATGAAAACATTCCAGCCTATGTATCACTCAAGAGGGATGACGAGGAGGTCTTAAAAATGCCCTGAGGGAGGCTCTGTGACTCCGGCCACACTGCCTCTTCATAATCAACTGAGTTTCAAGAAAGAATAAACAGTCACTCACTTTGGGTTTTCCTTTAGCCAGAGGCTGATGTCATGGCTCTTGAGGCTGCAGAGGGTAGCATTCAAGTAATAATAACTGGAGTCATAAAAGGAACATTTATACTCTATAGCCTGAGGAAAACACCTATGTTAAGGAAGTACGTAGGTTTCTCCCAGTCCTACTGTAGGTCTCTCAAGACTGGACACTGCCTTGTCAACCCAACCCCCACTACCACCACCAGTTAGTAATCACTTGGATCCTTGAGCACTTTTCATAGGCGCTGCCTCTGGGGCCCCCAGGTATTGACTCACTTAATCCTCACAGCCTAATGATACAGGCACACTTAACCACCCTCTCTTGACAAATCAGCAACCCGAGACTTGTACAGATGAAGTAATTTGTCTAAGAGCATAGTGGATGCGTTGTAGAACCCGGATTTGAACTTGGGAAGCCTGACTCCAAGACCTGTGGGCCTAAATGATCTGCTTCTCCAAAACTGGAGAACAAGGAAATGGAAGGAGAAGGATGCTATGTAAATGGAGCATAGAACCAATGTAAGCAAAACCATCTGAACTGGAAAAACAGAACCAAAAAATCGGAGAAGAAAAATTCGCCTTTCATTAACTCTGTAGTTTCATCCATTTCAGTTTGACTGCACAGCCATAGAGACATGGAGGCCAAGTTAAAATACAAGGGAAAATCAAAGGTTGCTTCTCGGTTTCCCTGTTTGGATAATGTGAAGAATTTTCAAGGATAATTTGATTATCCAGTATTTTTCCTTGTATGTTGCGTTTAGGCCCCAACTCCCTAAAAACATCTGACTCCGTTTTGTGGATGTGACTGATTTTGAGCAAATCTTGAAACATTTCTTTTATCACTGAATCATAGTCAAGAGGCATCATAAGAAATACCAACTGTGCTGGGTTGGCATTCAGAGCCCTGCCTTCTTTCTATCATACTAGCAAGGACCCTCCTCCAACACAAGTCACTGGGCCCAGTAGGCCCTGATATAGAGCTCACTAAATAATAGCAACTAAATAAAAACAACACAGATCTATATTCATACATTGGTCAAAGTCCATTAAGCATTTCTCCATCATACGTAAATCACCCAGTTACAAGAACTGCTTCATTCGGAGCCTATCATTATTTTCGTTCAACTATACAACAAAACATCTGCCCATAAATACCCAATACTAATTTTTCTTCCACGTTGAAACTTATTTTTACTGGGCAAGGTCCCTAGTGTCATTCAGTGAAGACATTTTGCCAAAAACATGTTGGGTCCTGTTTCTGAGGATAGATAGTATTAGTCATTATCTTTGCCTCTGGTTTTAGAAGCTTCTCATAAACAGGATAATTCAAACTATCTTTGCTCTAAATAACTCATTTGACATCAATCTTCAGGTAGAGAGCACCAGAAAGGAAGCTGAAACTGAGAACACTGTTTTGAAGCTAAAGGAGGGTCAGTCTTTTGGTTTACACCAGTAGTTAATTACTACACTTCAAAATTACCAGAAGAGCTAAAAAATAAGGGCCCCTGGGTCCAACTCATGATCTCAGCACAGGTCTTGATCTTGAGGTCATGAATTCAAACCCCACCTTGGTCTCTGCACTGGGCATGAAGTCTACTTTAAAAAGCGGGGGCATGGGGCGCCTGGGTGGCGCAGTCGGTTAAGCGTCCGACTTCAGCCAGGTCACGATCTCGCGGTTCGCGAGTTCGAGCCCCGCGTCGGGCTCTGGGCTGATGGCTCAGAGCCTGGAGCCTGTTTCCGATCCTGTGTCTCCCTCTCTCTCTGCCCCTTCCCCGTTCATGCTCTGTCTCTCTCTGTCCCAAAAATAAATAAACGTTGAAAAAAAAAAATTAAAAAAAAAAATAAAAAGCGGGGGCAGGGGCACCTGCGTGGCTCAGTCGGTCGAACGTCCGACTTCGACTCAGGTCATGATCTCATAGTTTGTGACTTCAAGCCCCACACAGGTCTCGCTGCTGTCAGTGCAGAGGCTGATTCAGATCCTCTGTCACCCTGTAGGGGCACGTAGGTGGTGTAGTCAGTTAAGCGTCCGACTTTAGCTCAGGTCATAATCTCACAGTTTGTGAGTTGGAGCCCTGCGTAGGGCTCTATGCTGACAGCTCAGAGCCTAGAGCCTGCTTTGGATTCTGTGTCTCCCTCTCTCTCTGCCCCTCCCCAGCTCATGCTCTGTCTCTCTCTGTCTCTCAAAAATAAATAAATGTTAAAAAATGTTAAAAAAAAAACAAGCAAAAAAAAGATTCTCTGTTACCCTGTCTCTGACCCTTCCCCACTTGTGTTCTCTCAAAACAAATAAATAAACATTAAAAAAAAAAAAAACTTAAAATAATTCCTGAGCCCCACCCGTAAAGTTCTGATTCTCTCAATCAGGAATGTAGATACCTGGGAACTTTTCAAAAGTTTTGAATGATCAGCAGAGACCAAAGCTTGATTGTAAAAGTAATACATTCTAGAAAGCACTCTGTACTGTAGTTCAGGCTCTTGCTCTCACACCAAAAAAAAAAAAGGGGGAGAATTATATCACTTAGTGTTTCTCATCAGTGGTTTTCAGTCTTCAGGAGATTATAGCACATTTTTAAAAATCTTTTGTTTTTAATTATAGAGAAATCCATACATATACCGTTCAGTAGTGTTGAGTAGATTCATATTGTTGTGCAAGAGATCTCCAGAACTTTATCATCCTGTGAAAGTATAATTGTACCCATTAAATAACTCCCTATTTCCCCATCCCTTCATCCCCTGGAAACCACCATTCTATTTTCTGTTTCTACAAATTTGCCTACATTAGATACTTCATATAAGTGGAATTATACAGTGTTTGTGTTTATCCGCCTGGCTATTTCACTTAGCATAACGTCTTTAAGGTTCATTCATGTTGTAGCATGTGACAGGATTTTCCTCCTTTTTAAGGAATAATATTCCATTGTAAGTATATAGTGTCACACTTCTGTTTCTCCAGTCATCCCCCAGTGGACACGAGGGTTGCTTCTGCCTCTGGACTGCTGTGGATAACGCAGCTATGAACATAAGGGTGCAAACACCTCTCCAGGATCCTGCTTCCAATTCTTTTAGGTATATATGCAGAAGCGGAACCACTGGATCATACAGGGATTTTATTTTGAGTTTTTTGAGGGACTACCGCACCGTTTTCCATAGTGGCTGTCCCCACCTTACACTCCTTCTAACAGTGTATGAATTTTCCAGTTTCTCCACATTCTTGCCTACACTTTTTATTTACTGGGTGTTTTGTTTGTTTGTTTGTTTTTGTTTTTGTTTTTATTTTTGTAGTAACTATCGTAATGGTCATTGTGGTTACCATTTGCATTTTCTTGATGCTTAGTGAGGTTTGAATATCTTTCCACATTCTTGTTGGTCCCTTGTATATCATCTTAGGAGAAACGTCTGTCATGTTCTTTGTCCACGTTTTGATTGGTTTATTTGTTGTGGTTCTTTCTGTTGTTACTGACCTGTAGGAGTTCTTTACGTATTCGGGATATTAACTCCTTATCAGATATGTGAATTGCAAATATTTTCTACCATTCTGTAGGCTGCCTTTTCACTCCATTGATTGTGTCCTTTGACCCATACACGTTTTTAAGTTTGATGTAGCCCCATTTATCTAGTTTTACTTTGGTTGCCCATGCTTTTGGTGTCATATCTGGAAACCATTGACCATTTCAACATCATGGAAATTTCCCCCTATGTTTTCTTCTAAAAATTTTATAGTTTTAAGTCTTACATTTAGGTTTTTAATCCATTTTGAGTTAATTTTTGCATGTGGCATAAGGTCAGTGTCAAATTTCATTCTTTTGCCTGTGGATATCCAGTTTTTTGTCAACATCATATGTTGAAGAGAGTCTCGTTTCCCTGATGAATGGCCTTGGCACCCTTGTTGACAGTTCCCACAGGGCGCCTGGATGGTTCAGTCTGTTGAGCATCTGACTCTTGATTTCAGCTCAGGTCATGAGTCCAGGGTCGTGGGATCGAGCCCCATGTTGGGCTCTGTGCTGAGCATGGAGCCTGTTTGGGATTCTCTCTCTCTCTCTCTCTCTCTCTCTCTCTCTCTCTCTCCCCCTCTCTCTCTCTCTCTCTTTCTCTCTCCCCCCCCCTTACTCATGCTGTCTCCCTCTCTCTCTCTCTCTCTCTCTCTCTCTCAAAATATAATTAAAAAAATAGTCAAATTTCTTTTCCCTGTAGATAACAGATTACAATTAACTTTTAAAAAAAAGAAAGAAAGCGCTCACTGCTCTCAGCTAGATTGCCTTAAAAACATGATTAAAGCTCATGCATGTTTTAGTAACCGTGAGATATTTCTCTAACATTTGACTGGTGTATTTCACTTAGCATAATGTCTTTAAGGTTCATTCATGTTGGAGCGTGTCATAGGATTTCCTCTCTTTTTAAGGCTGGGTCGTATTCCAGAGTCTGCTGTTCCTTTACCTCTTGGATATACATTTCGATGCCATTCATTATGGCAAAAACAATGTCAACTTGTGCACCGACCAAAATTTGGCCGGAAGCCAATGACAGGACTGTGATGCACCAGGGTGCCTGCATATGTCAGGTGCACTCCACAGTGCTACAGTGTAGTGTTTCATGGAGAGTATTGGAACCCTAAGAATATTTGGACTATCCTTAGTAAGCTGAATAATTATATGAATTTAACTTCTGACCTCTGTGGAAGGTGTCACCATTTTAAAGCAAAGTACATGAATAAAACCAAAATGGCTGCCATTTGATTCATCAACAAGTAGGAAGAATGTTTCTCAGAGACATCTTAATAGATTTAGCTGGAGTCTGAGCCACTTCATCTTGGGTCCTTCTGTGCTCCTCAAGAGAATTGATTGAGTCACGAGTAATTGGGAATTAAGAAGCTTGATGGGGAGCCTGGGTGGCTCAGTCAGCTAAACGTCTGACTCTTGGTTTCGGCTCAGTTCATGACATCACGGTTCGTGGGTTCGAGCCCCTCATCGGACTCTGTGCTGACAGCATGGAGCCTGCTTGGGATCCTCTCTCTCCCTCTCTCTCTCTCTCTCTGACCCTCCCCCTTCACCACTTGAGTGCTCTCTCTCTCTCTCTTTCTCAAAATACATACATACATACATAATTTTTAAAAAAAGAATCTTGGTGTCATGATATATGATCTTATGGTCCAGGATGCATTATAGATAAAAAGAGAATCAATAGCACTATCTCCAAAAGGGACAGGGCCTTATAAATAGAGGTGAAGTGTGGGTCCTCAGTACACAGTGCTGCTGTTTTTGTGACTGTCCAAAGGCACCCCAAAGGAAAATAGCAACTCTCCATTTATATACCAATCATTGGCTCATCCACATAGCCTCAAGGTATCTTTACTTTTATAGAGGAGTACATTTTAGGTCCAAGAGATGAAATGCTTGGCCAGAGACGTAGAATAAATGATAAAGCATGGCATTCAAATTCAGATTACTCGACTAGTACCTGGCTTTCATGACTTTGTTGTTTCCTTGATTTAAAAAAAAAATGTTACCTAAAAATTCCGCATTAGCATTTGCTACACAGCCTTTAAACATACTAAATACAAACACTATTTAGGTATGTTTTTCACATCTGACTTCAATTTAAAAAAATTGGCTCTCATGACACTGCTTGCCTAGTTTTCCTCCTTCCTCACTAGTTGCCCCTTCTCAACCTCCTTTATACCTCTAGATGTTGATAGACTCCAAAGTCTTGTCCTTGTCCTTTTTTTTTTTCCCTATAGAATCTAATTCAGACCCGTGGCTTTAAATAAAATCTTTATGCTGATGAGACCTGTCCTCACTTCTGAACTTCAGGAAGATCTACTCAATTGTTCACTCTTTACTTCTTTACTTGGATGTCTAGCGGGCTGTTCAAATGGAATATATCTGAAGAGAATTTTTAGTTTTCTCCCCCAAATCTGCTTCTTAGACTTTCAGTCTCACCAGTGTCCAGTTGCTTAAGCCAAAAATGGAGGCATCATCCTTTATTATCAAGTTTCCCTCATGACTCACCTCACCCCACCAGCCATAACTACATCCAACCAAGTACGGCCAGCTCTACCTCTGAAATATCTCTGGATTCCAATCACTCCTCTTCCCCACCACCACCACCGCCTTAGTCCACACCTCCATCCTCTCTGTCCTGGACTACAGAAGCACTCTCTTGACTGGTCCCTCTGCCTCCAATTTATCCCAAGCACACTTCTCGGGTCCTGGTCTATTCTCCAGTTAGCAGACAGATGATAAGCTAAAAGTATAAATTAGATAACATCATTCCCCAGCACCCTCCATTGCTTCCCACTGCAAGGAGAATGAAATCGAAAATCGATATGATTTGGCTTTTGACTATCTTGCTAAACTCATATCCTACCCCTTTCTCCTTATTCATTATATCCTAGCTACACTGGCATTCTGTCTGTTCCTCATACATGCCAAGTTCATTTCCATCTTGCTGTTTCCTCTGCCAGGAACACCTTTCCCTGAAATTTTTTCTGGGCTTTTCTACTCCTCAACATTCTTTTCTCACCTTCTCAGAGAAGCCTTCTCTGAGCTACAAGAAGTCACCACAGTCCCAACATCCTCTCCCTCATTGCTCAAATTGTTTGGTTTTTGTTGTTGTTGTTGTCAAAGTTTATTTAGTTTGAGAGAGAGGGAGAGAGAGAAAGAAAGAATGTGAGAAGGGGAGGGGCAGAGAGGGGGGGGGGAGAGAGAGAGAGAGAAAGAGAGAGAGAGAGAGAGAGAGAATTCCAAGCAGGCTCTGTGCTGTTGGCACAAAGTCTGACTCGGGGCTTGAACTCATGGACCATGAGATCATGACCTGAGCCCAAACCAAGAGTCAGCTGCTCAACTGACCGGGTCACCCAGGTTCTCCTCAAAATTGTTTTTTAATATCACTTGTCCCTATCTAAAATCAACATATCTGATTTGTTTGCTGTCTCCACACATCAGAATGCCAGTGTTTTTCATTTGTTTCTTTGTTTTTAGGTAGAAGACACAGCTTTTTAATGAAAGCAAGTCAGTGCACACTCTCTTAGGGGCCAGAATGCCAGTCCTACGAGGGTAGGAACTTGGCTTATCTTGTTTCCCTCTGGATCTCCACTGCCTGGAGATCTGTCACAAAGCATGTATGTAATAAATATGTGCCGAGGAAATGAATGGCAAAATGAACAGATCATCAAAAAATATTTTTAACCTTATTATCCAGAAGTAGTTCCTCTTTATATATTTTCAGGCTTGTTCTTCTAACCTCTCTATTGTCTCTCTCTCTTCCTTGCCTCTCTCATTCCCTGGTTGTATGTGAGTATTTACATAATAAAATAGGTATCTTGTACATACTATTCTATAGCCTGCTTTTATCACCTGGAAAGAACTATTAAATCTATACCATAACAATAGTAATTGTTATGAAGTTTGAATGTGCCTGTTTAAAAGATTTAAAAGGAAATCATGAAAGTCATACCCCACTCAACCCAGAATTAATGGAATTAACAGCTGTTAAGATTGGTATGCATTATTCCATGGTTCTCTCTTTGTCTATTAAACATACACACCAACACACACATATATATGTTATATAACATATCATATGTATGTATATATGCGTGTCCATATATGTGTATGTATATTAATATAAAGAGAAATAAGATCACAGAAATCAAACTTGCCTTTTTTTTAAAGTTTATTTTTGAGAGAGAGAGAGTGTGAGCAGGGGAGGCGCAGAGAGAGAGGGAGAGAGAGAACCCAGGCAGGCTCAGTACCCTCAGCACAGAGGCTGACTGAGGGTTCGATGTCACAAACCATGAGATCATGACCTGAGCTGAAATCAAGAGTTGGAAGCTTAAGCAACTGAGCCTCCCAGGTGCCCCAAACTTGCCTTTTGTATTTCATGATGTATTAAGATCTTCCCATGTCAGCACATGCTGAAATTTTTAAGGGCTTTTTAATCTTTAAAATGGCTGCAGGGTGGGGAGAGAGGTAAGCCAACAAGAGACAAGCCGATTCCTGCTTCAGAGAGGTTCAGGAATTAAAGACAAATCATATCTGTGAAGGCAAGGAGTCGGGGTGAAGGTGAACACAGGAGGATCGATTCAAAGTTTTTACAGGAAGCGTATTGCAGCCCAGTTTCCCTTCCCCACCACATAGTTGACACTCTCAGCCTTGGCAGAAGACTAGAAATGTGCCCAGAGAGGATTGAGGACAAATCTTAGCTGAGGGCGAAATAAGGCACATGTCGAACACAGGTGGGTTAAAGTCTACATACTCAATGGTGAATGTTCCAGCTCATTCTCCCACTGGCTCCTAGAATAACAACAACCAGCCTGCCTTCTGGGCCAGTAGGAAAATTCTGCTCCAAGAAAACTGATCTGCCCTAGAAACAAGAGTTACATATATTGGCCGTTTGGAGTCCTTCAGACCAGATTCACCCCCTTAACCAATGGTGTATCCCATTAGTTGAGCTCAATCAACACACACGGAACTTCCAAACTAAACATTTTTTTGTGTGTCCTACTCTGAGGTATATATGAATAACCAAGGATCGTCAGACATCCAAGAAAAGCCTCAAAATTGAAAAACAGACACCAAATCATAAATATAGGCAATTAAAAATGGAGCTAAAAAGAAAAAGAAACAGGGATAGGACCAGAAATAAACTTCAAAAACTTATAAATATGGGAGAGACTTTGCTTCTACAAAATAAGTCAGGATAATTATTTTTAGAAAAGGAATAATTAGGAAATAAGAAAAAGCTCTTGGAAGTTAAAAATATGATCAAAGAAAACTTTTCAGAATCCAGGAAGACTGAAAGATTAATATTGAGAAAATCCCTACAAAGGAAGCATAAAAAGAGAGATGGAAAATAGAAGAGAAAGTAAAGCAAAAAGAAAAGAGATGGGGGCGCCTGGGGGCTTAGTTGGTTAAACATCTGACTTCAGCTCAGGTCATGATCTCATGGTTCATGAGTTCGAGCCTCGCGTTGGGCTCTGTGCTGACAGCTCAGAGCCTGGAGCCTGCTCGGATTCTGTGTCCCCCTCCCCTACTCAAGCTTTGTCTCTCTCTGTCTCAAATATAAAAATAAAATTTTAAAAAAAAAAAGAGAGAGAGAGAGATGGAACAATGAAAAAGATAGAAAATTAGAAGATGGGACATATGCAGGTCCAAGAGAGGACTGCTAGGAGTTACAGAAAGTGAGAACAGAGACGTGAAACACTGCAAGTGGATGAAAACCAACCCTAAGGCACAGCATACATTTCAGAACATGGAAGGAAAGAGGAAATACTAAAATCTGGCAGAGATGAAAACATGAGTTACAAGCAAAGGAAATCAGAATGGCATTTGGCTTCTCAAGAACAAGATGGAATCTAGAAGAAATGCCTTCAAATCCTGAGAGAAATTTCCAACCTAAAATTCTCGGCAAGTGAAAACATGAGCCAAGAATTCATTCCAATAAAAGCAAAAATTTGGATGAGGACATGAAATCATTCACTATGAGACTCAGCTGAGAACTATGCTTACAGAACCATAATAATAAAATATGAACATGATGTAACCAAAATTAGTGACATAACATCACTGGGAACTTGGGAAGAGAAGTGTCTGTACGTCTGCGTGTGTGTGTGTGTGTGTGTGTGTGTGTGTGCGTGTGCATATGTGCACATATACCTGCATGTGTAGGAGTGAGTGGGATGGATATAAAATATGGATGGACATATCTTTCTCTTCCATGGTAAGAGGTCGTATAAAATAAAAAACTCAAGGGAATAAAGGACATTTTTGAAGGATGGAGGTAAATATCACAAGAGACAAGTAAGACAGTTTTCCATGGTTATTAATAGCTTTAGAAGCCTGGACACAAAAAGCAAGCAGAAAATGGGTAGGGCCCATGTTTTCATTCATAAGGTTTTTGAATTGTATGACTTTCTTTTTGTTAATGTTTATTTATTTTTGAGAGAGAGAGAGCAAGCAGGGGAGGGGCAGAGAGAGAGGGAGACACAGAATCCAAAGCAGGCTCTAGGCTCCGAGCTGTCAGCACAGAGCCCAACATGGGGCTCGAACTCACAGATAGTAAGATCATGACCTGAGCCAAAGTTGGGCACTTAACCGACTAAGCGACCCAGGTGCCCCTGAATTGTAGGACTTTTAAACTCAGCTTATGTGTCATTTTGACTTGTTTTTTTGAAGGACACAAGAACTTGTGAAAATATTTGCAGGGTTTCTAAATAGGATAAGTGTTGCTTTTTCCCCTTCCTTCCTTCCTTCCTTTCATTCAAGATTTTGTTTTTAAGTAATGTCTACACCTAACATGGGGCTTGAATTTACAAACCCTAAGATCAAGAGTGCCATGCTCTACCAACTGAGACAGTCAGGTTCCTCTATAAGTGTTTGTTTCTTTCTCTTTCTTTCTTTCTTTCTTTCTTTCTTTCTTTCTTTCTTTCTTTCTTTCTTTCTTTCTTATTTTTAAGTTTATTTTACTCATTTGGAGAAAGAGAGAGAGAGAGAAAGAGAGAGAGTGAGAGAGAGAATGAGCATGGGAGGAGGAGGAGGAGAGAGAATCCCAAGCAGGTTCTGCACTGTCAGCACAGAGCCCTATGTGGGGCTCGAACTTACGAACCATGAGATCATGACCTGAGCCAAAATCAAGAATCAGTCCCTTAGCCAACTGAGCCACCCAGCGCCCCTATAAGCGTCTCTTAATAGGCATTAAGTTTCACAGATAAATGATACTAATGTGTGTGCATTTACAGAGCTGTCATGGAAAGACTTTCACAATTTTTGAGGGGTGAGAGTGATTGTAAACTATAAAAAATTTCAGTTTTGTCTATTATAGAAACTCATTTTTTATTTGGAAACATTTTAACTATTTAAAGAAATATAAAGAATGCAATACATATATTTCTGTTTTCCAACCACAGGTGAGAAAAAAAAAACAATCTAACATTTTGTCATTTTTGCTTCAGGATTTTTTGTAAATAAGACAATGTTACAGATAAATCTGAAACCTCTTTTATTCTTGTCCTCAGTCTCGCTCCCTTTCACCTTTCCTAAATATAATCATACTATAAATTTGATGCATATTTTTATGCATCAGTCCATGTTTTATATACAATATTATATACAATAATATCCATATACAATGAAGTATATGCATATGCTTGATGGGTTTTTAATCTTGTGTAAATATTTTCTTACTGTGTGAATTAATTTGTAACTGCATTTTCTACATAAAACTCCTTAAATTTATGTATGTTGATATACACAGATTTAGTTCATTAGTTTCAACTGTTATATAGTATTCCATTGCTTAAGATTGATTTATCTAAAATGTATTTATCTATCCCCCTATTGATGGACATTTAGGTTGTTTCCAATTTTTTTAATAAAAAAATTTTTTTAATGTTTATTCATTCTTTTTGAGAGAGAGAGACAGAGAGACAGAGAGAGAGACAGAGTGAGCAGGGGAGGGGTAGAGAGAGAGGAAGACACAGAATTTAGAGCAGGCTCCAGGCTCTGAGCTGTCAACACGGAACCCGATGCGGGGCTCGAACTCACGGACTGTGAGATCATGACCTGCCTGAGCCAAAGTCAGACACTTAACCGACCGAACCATCCAGATGCCCCTCCAATATTTCAATATCACAAAAACTGTATCAATGGAAGTATCTGGATGTGTCTCCTGATAGGCATAGCTGAGAGTTTTTCTGCAGTTTAAACCCAGAAGTGGAAATTCTGGTTACAGAATATGCACGTCTTCAACTTTTGCAGTATTACAAAAATTGTCAGCGTTACAAAATTGTTCTTCCAAGGCACTGAGGCAATTTGCACTCATAGCAGCAGTTTATGAGTGGTCTGAGTAAGCCTGTGGAGTTACTTAAGTATTGTCAAGGTTTCTGATCTTACCAGTCTAGTGGTAAGTGAAATAGTATATCATTGTTTTAATTGCCATTTATCTGAAAATTAGTGAAGTTAACCATCTTATGTTTCTTGGCCGTTCAGGTTCTCAATTTCTGAATTACCTATTAATACTCTTTGCCAATTTTTCTCTGGGGTTACTTTCTTTTTCTAATTTGTTTGTAGAAATCTTTAAAAATATATTCTGGATAATACTAATAATATTTATGTACATTTATGTAATCTTTTGGTTTTTTAATGACTGCATGACAAAGAAATGTTAATAATTCCTAGAACTAGTGGCACCATAAGGCCTTGGAAAGCAATATAGCCATACATTTCAGAAACTGTAAGTATTTACTGAGTCTTTATTACATGGTAGGTACTGGAATATCTCATTTAATCGTTTTAGTAGATCTATGAGGTTGGAATATCTTTCATTTTGCATATAAACAAACTAAAGGTCAGTAAGTCAAACCAATTGCTTGGGCCATGCCAATAACTAGTGAAAAGGGTAGGATTCTATCTGATAACAAAGTCTGAACTTTTTCACAGCCCCGCCAGGGGTGCCTGGGTGGCTCAGTTGGTTAAGCGTCTGACTTCAGCTCAGGTCATGATGTCACAATCCGTGGGTTCAAGCCCCGCGTTGGGCTCTGTGCTGACAACTCAGAGCCTGGAGCCTGCTTCGAATTCTGTGTCTCCCTCTCTCTCTGTCCCTCCCCCACTCGTGCTCATGCTCTCTCTCTCTCTCTCTCTCTCTCTCAAGAATACATAAACATTAAAAAAAGATACAATCCACTCCTAACAGTCTATTCCCAAAGGAATAAATCTAGTAGATAAATGCAAATACACAAAAACGCGTATTGCAACATTTATTGATAATGACAAAAACATTATAAAAACCTAGGCTCCAGTATAAGGGAATAATTTACGAAGACACCCCTCATGGTGCAGGCAACTGGGAGAAACTAACAACCAGTGCCCTCTCAAGTTGATTCCCTGCTAGAGCTGTTGCTGCGGAACAAGAAACTAGTTCTCTAGCGAATGAAAACAATCCACGGTGATGGTAGTTGACTAACACAACAAGAAGTTGATTAAAGTAACTTTTTGTGGGCCCAAGAGGCACATGCTGTAAGGGATTCATTCGTTCATTCATTTATTCATTCACTCACTCATTTGTTCGGGAGGCTCTAATGAGCACCTTTATGCACCCTGTCTTATGTTCTGTGCCAGCAATAAAAAACAAGCGTACTCTCTGCCTTTAGGGAGAATGCAGGTTAGCATGATGAAATTGAAGTCTAGGCGCAGAAAAGAGGAGATATACTGTGGGGCCGTACAAAACAAAACGTAGCTCTTCTGTTTTCCACAATTGATCCCAGTTTGCTCCTTGCTGATGGCGGGGGATGGGAGCGGGTAGCCGCGCACTCGAAGTTGCCAGTGAAAGGAAACTTAGCTTGTTCTGGGTTCAAGTCTGGTTTTGGTGACCTTAATTCCTTTAGAGTAAATGCTTAGCTGTCCAAAGTTCACACTCTTGTCTCAGCCATTCCCCAAACATCTTCCATCCATTCCATCCATCTCTTCCTCTGGAGGAAGACAACAGGGAGTGTTTACTTCTTTGTGGGAACGCATGGACTTCATAATGCATTAATCCTAATCTTCCCCCATCGAGTCGGACTGGCCTCTGTCTCCACTGGCAGAGGCTCATCCCTGGAGTGATGAATGGTCTGTTTCCTTTGCTCTAGCAAGGCACAGAGGCCATTTCTCAGGGACCTTGTCTAGCAACTGCTGCTGACGTGGCCCCTCCTTGGCCTCAGAGGGTGCTGAGGATACTGTAGTCCTTAAGTGGTGATGTGACAGAGAAGCTACAAGTATAGGATGTCTTGCCAGATGGCCTGAGGTTCAGTCCCAGTCCAACTAATTACTAGCTTTGTGATGTTAGTCAAATTTCTTAAGTTTACTATGCTTTGGTTTCTTCATCTGTAAAAATGGGGCTAGGAAAAAAAAAATTATCTATCTTGTTGGGTGATCAGAAAGAAGAAATAAATCCTATAGAGGCGCAAAGAACAGGATCTGGGGCTCTGGGACTGTTCCAGCCCTGCTTTCTTTTGTCAGGCTCATGCGTCAGCTCTCATCAGCAATGAGAGGCTGGAAACTCTGGATCGGGGCCAGAATATTTCAGAGCAGAGTGAAATAGTGGTGCTCTCTGAGGCTTTCAAGCAAAATGATGGCCTCTTAAAGACATTCTGGTTGAAGACAGATGACTCTAGTGTGGAAATCCAGAAGTTCTTAAAGCGTATGAAAGACGGAAATCCAAACTTGGCAGGTGAACATCATGATCCCGAACAGCCAGATCCTCGCGTCATCTCTTCCTTTCCTTGACATGCTGAGCTCATTCTCTGGTAATTACGTGTCTCAAAAGGGGCGATCTGATATCTCAAAGACACCTCACTAATGAAGACCAGACGGCCAAACGTTAATCATCGGGTCAAAAGGTAGAAGTTAGACCTGGCTCTCACTCTCTGGTTTAAGGTAAATTCTATACAAGTCACATACCCACTTGATGTCAAAATGTATGTTGTTTCTCACAGAGCTACAAGGATAAAGAAAGGCAAGCACTTTGGGAAAAAAAAAAACCCAAACTCAACAAATGTGAGCCATTTTTCTAGCCTCTGACCTCCTCAGATAATCACATAGCTCCTTCATCCACTCTTGGTACTGACTGGCGCATAGTGGGGTGTGGGGTGGGGAGGATTTGGATCACTCCCATACCTGGCAGGCGGAGAGAGATGGCTTCTTTCTAAAGTTTTCAGTGGGAAGCTGGGCACACGATACCACACACATGCCTGCACGCGCTAGCTTTTCTCTCTACTTCTCTGTGACTTCTACCCCTCTTTGACTCCTCGTTTTAACCCAGAGTTTTATCCTAAGATGAGAAGTAGAATGTTTAAGCCACCCTCTGCTTGCACCCACAATTCCTCTTTTGTGGCAGGAGGCTTTCTTGTTCCCCCTGTTTAGTGGGAACTTAATATAAATCACATCCTGAGTTCTCTCTATCTAAGGTTGAGAATGAAACTTTGCAATCAGACCTCCCCACTTTGCTCTTCCTACGTAAGGGAAGGTTTAGAATATAGAAATTCCTCTTCTCTTTCAGTTAGGCTGATTTCACAACTGAGGAGACTCAAGAAGGTCAGCCTGGAGATTCCAAGCTGGCCAACTTGCTTCCTTACTTTAGTGTTTCCTATCCTGTCTCTAAAGGAGTGAATGGCACACCCACCCCTGCACGTTATTAGCTTCACTGTTTTTCTTTGATTATTTCCCCTCCTTGATTCCTATTCTCACCCCAAGGAGAGCCCCAGCAAAACCAGGTTGATGGGGAACAAGCAGTGTTAGAAAGCGTTCCAAAAACTCATCTCCATATATACACAAATAACATCAGCTCCAATGTCTTAAATACTCAGTGTGTTAAGCATGGTGCTGGGCACTTTTCATATAGCCTTTCAATTAATTCTCACAGCAACTATAATTACCCCCTTTTAATAGGTTAGTAAACAGAATCTTAAAGATATTAAATATTTGTTGAATGTCACATAGCTAGTAATGAGCAAAGATGTCATTAGTAGACACCAGAGTCTACTCACAATCCCTGTGTTATTTTGCTTTGTAAATATGCAGTGATATGACATAGGAATGTTTTGGCGAGCCTGGATGGGCCAGACCTTGGTGGCTATAGCTAGCGCCAGGACTTGAGAGAAAGGGAGACACAACTCTAGATAATAATAAAATAAAATAAAGAATTTAGATCTTTGGGGAGAATCCAAAAGCGAGAGGGTAGGGAAGGATAAAGACAGTGGTTGAAAGAGGAAATTTCTTTCAAGATATCTACCTTTCAAGACAAAAAAGCAGACAGAGCCAGATCATGGAGGGTGTTGAAGGCCATGCTGTTGAGTTGCAATGTAATCCTACGGGATATGAGAAGCAATGGAAGTACGTGGGGTAAATAATCCAGATGTGTGTCTCCCAGCCAGACTTCTGCTGAATGACGATAGGGCTGTGGGGCTGGTGCCATTGACGTCCACTCTGAAAGCTGCTCAGTGCCCCCCCACAGCTGTGGCGGATGGTCCCCACGCACATCCCAAGCAGCCGTGGTGTCCCTCTGCCTCTTTGCCCGAGGGATTTGACCAGCTTGCTCAGCCCCAGCACGGGACTCCTCTGAAGTACCGAGGATTTAATCCTCAGCCATTAAGGGACGGAGGTCAGTTGATAAAGACTCCAGGTTCTGCCTCTCCTCATGGGACAGTTCTGCGTGGTTGCGCAGAGGGTCTAGAGCAGGATCAAATCCCCGTTCCCTCCGGTAGTAACCAGGAGTAGTAACATTAACATCCGCTTTATTGGTTTTTCTCCCTTCTCTATATTACTTTCCTCACTTCCCCGCTTGAGATTCCTGGGATCACCTCCCTAAATACTAATCCCTGTGTCACATTCTACTTTTGTGAAAAACCGATCTACGACAAGTGGTTCTGGGAGGGGCCTCAGGACAGAGCCGGCCATTGGCTCACTCCAGTCAGAGGACGGCAGCCAGGATGGCACTGTTGGTGGTATGGGCAGCTGTAGTAACAACTCCTGACAGCCTGGAGCTTCCCGATTACTAAAATGCTCTCTGTGATAGTTGGGTAGAAGAGGAAGCACTGGCTCGTGTGCTCTCCGTCGCCCTTGAAAGACATGGGGGCTAATAGTGATGACAAGGATGGTGGGATTCTTAGCCGGAGAGCGGGAGCAAAACTCTTGGGTCCACCAAGCATCAACTCGCTGTGGCACAACGTGAAAGCCAGAGGTCCCCCGCGGAAGCATTTTAAAGAGGTCCTTACCTCCTGTATCTAGAAGGCAAGCTGTGTTGACAGTCCAACCTAGGATCTGATGCAAGGATGATAAACATACGAAGGAGACTGAAAACAGTTCTAGGAGGTCTTCCATGTTAAAAATCAGGCGCTGATAGGGAATGGGTTGGACTCTAAGACCTGGGGTGGGGGCATGGGGTGGAAAGCGCCATACTGTCTGAATGGTTCCCTACCCCTTAGCAGAGAAAAGCTACCTCCCATTGCCTGGAGCCACATAAAGTTCCTTGCTTGAAGCAGGTGCCTCACAAAGTGATAGTGTCCTTATCATGGCTCCTTCCCTCAGTGCTTCTAGACCAATCACTAGGGTGAGGGCTTAGGATATCTTGAATGGGCCAGTGAAGTTCATGCCATGGGAAGAAATGGTCTGTCCACCAAAATAACTGCAGAGCCTGGTTGGTCTATCCAGTGGGCATTGAGGGAACACACGTGGGAATGGATCTTGAGGATGTTATTGAGAGACAGTTGTTGGAAGGAACCACCCCTCAAAAACTTAAACCACTCAGAGACATCAGACCCTTCCATCCCGGAAGGGGTAGTAATTCATCCTACCAGGGCTGGTGTTTATTTCTGTTTCCCTTCCCTGCCTACAATGCCCCTTCGAGCCCCATTATCCAAGGGCTTATGGAGCTGTTGAGTTATTGACGTGAGATCCTGTATAATATTTCCTTAAACTAAGGGAGCCAAGGTGTGACAATGGGCACATGACCGTGAGGTCTTTCCATATACTATACTCTCTCAGAAGCTGCCAGACTGATAAAATATTAAAACAGCCTTTTACCGTCCCAGCTAAGATGCCAGCTCACAGATGTTTCAGAGCTGGGATCAGCCCCTGGAACCTTTACTCCCAGTATCTTAACTGTGGGAAATTGCCCCGCCTCTACTAGAAAATTTTGGCTCTGCAGAATTAGAGGTCTAGGTCTCCAAAAGGTGGGAGGAGTTTCAACCAGGGGATATAATAAGGGTTCCACCGAGCCTAAAGTTGCAGACACTGGTCATTTTGGGTCCCTTGTGCAGGTAGACCAGTAGGCCAATAATCAGAGTTAATATACTGGTGTTCATTGACCTTGATCACCACACGGAGATATAGTTGATGTTATGAAATATCTGAAAACCTTGGCCCTAGCTGCAGTTATGAAGACTGTAATGTATTTTATTAATCCTCCCATTTTTTTAAGTTTGTCTATTTTGAGAGAGGGTGTGAATGGGGGAGAGGCAGAGAGAGGAAGGAGAGATTATCCCAAGCAGCCTCCATGCTGTCTATGTGGCGCCCTACAAACTACAAGATCATGACCTGAGCTAAAATCAAGAGTGGGACACTTAACCTACTGAGCCACCCAGGTGTCCCACTCATCCCCCCATTTTTAGATTCTGCTTAGAGACTATGGCCCATAACTACCTTGAAGCATGAATTCCAGAGTCTACCCAAAGCAGAGCAGGATGATCGAAGCAAAGCCAAGAGTGAGGGACTACGGCAGACAATGTAGATGTCCACCCATGTCTCCCGAACTCATCCCCGATTTAACCTACAGCCACGGCGGACAGTTGCCTTACACACTGACTGCTTCCCACCCAAACATCTGTCCTTCTTCCTGTTGGCCTGAGCACTTTACCTGTCAAGTCTGGAGCACGCTCAACCTGCAGACAGGTCAGCCCAGACATGCCAGGAGCAAATCTCAACAATGAAAGACAATGTCCTTAGATAAATAGCCCAGCCTCCTTGTCCTTCAGTAGGACTATTTTGAGGTATATTCTCCACGGCTCCTCGGCAATATTGAGCCTCGGCGGCAGTGATCTGACCACACGCACACACTTACCTGTCTTTTGTCCTCAGCTGTTTCACTCTCCTCATCCCTTCATTTGTACTTCCTGGGATCACCTCCCGAATAAACTCCGTATCCCCAAGTCCTTGTCTCAGGAATCCAAATGTGGCAGTGTGCCATGAAAAAAAAAAGAAAGTGTTCTGATTTCCAAACCCCTTGATGACTTAGAATTCATTTTAGCACATTAACGGTCCTGAAATCTGTATAATAATAATTTTAAAAAGCAGACAACAAAACAAAATTCTTTAAACTGTATTTACCTCTGTATTTCCCAAACATATTTGTGTGTGGTTAAGAGAAGGAGCTTTGGAATCAAATGCACCTGGCTTGAATGATGGTTCCATTATTCCCTCCCTAAACCTCAGTGTCCCAAACTCTGACATGGACGTGATAATGTATCCCCCTAACGGGAGTGTCACTATGGTCATCAAATAAAAGCCTGGCACACAGTAAGAAGGTGACACAAGGTGGATATTATTGCTATCACCTGACTGTAGAATCCTATTTAGTAACAGCTGCTAATATCGGGAACACGAAGTTTTTGGAACTTTCTGTATGCATTTCTCTTGTGAAAATCTGACCTCTCATCTTGTGCAGAGAATATTAGGTCAATTCTACATGATGACTTCTCTTTTACAAAAATCTTAAATACGTTTGTAAAACTCAAAAGAAAAAAAGCATTCCCAGCGGTGAATCCCTACAAATGAGAAACTATGTTAACGTATCAGCTTGGCACAGAATGTAAACCTTATGATGCCTCTCTGAGTATTTCATTTTGCCTGTTTTTTTTTTTCCTCCAAACTTCCTTTTTCACTGGAAAAGGTGTTTCAAGAGAAAGCTGTGCTTTAGTATGTAGAAGTTGTCTCCTCTTGTCTGCCAGTCCTAACTCATGCTGTGATGACTCATTCACCCCCAGGTGGAAGGACAGATTGGGCTGCTCTGTTACCAAAACAAACATACGTCCCCAAACTGCTTTCCTCATTGCAGACCTGCTAAGAGAAAGACCACAGAAACAGGCTGCCTGTGTTTAGTATTCCGTCACTCTTCATTTATTTCCCAAAGCAGCCCTAGGATTACACAGCCATCGATTCTCACCTCTTTTCTCACCTCTTCTTAGAACAAAAAACCGTCGTGTAAAAGAATGTGAACAACAACTAGCCATGTTTTATCTAGAAGCCGCTCAGTACCAGGCCAGCTAAACTGAGGGGACTCAAGTGGAAGGTTAGAAGCTGGCTCTGCCACTCGAAATGGCTTTTCCTTCAACCACTCAGCTTTCCCGTGGTTCCAGGTCAGCGCCCCTGTGCGTGTGTGAGACAGTTCATCCAGTGATCCCCAGAGAGCCCGTTAGGACAATTAGGCTAAAATTCAGCCAATGGTAGGGGGTTCAGCCGGTCAAGCATCTGACTCTTGATTTCAGCTCAGGTCATGATCTCAGGGTCGTGGGATCGAGCCCCGTGTTGGGCTCAACATGGAGCCTGCTTGAGATCTCTCTCTCTCCCTCTGCCCCTCTCCCCCACTCTTGCTGTCTCTCTCAATCAATCAATCAATCAATCAATCAATCAGTATTCAGCCAGTTGTCCCTGGGAGCTTCTGGTTAGTCTGCTCAGTCAGGAAGCACACAAGTGGCCTTCTGAGCTGAGGAACTTCAATGAGGTATTTCTTACTTTTTAATATGTAGTTTCCCTTAAGGCCTGTGTATTTGCAGCACGTGTGAACAGAAAATGACAAGCATCATCTGACTCAGCTTCCACTTTAATCAGTGATGTGTCCGAAGGTTGAATTTACCTTTTAAAGACATAAATTGGAGAACGGGGAGTGTGCTCACATTGGCCCTAAGTCCTGGATGTTGATGGTGAAAGCTGCCTCTGTTTCAGAGCCACACAGAAGAGAATCTCGGGGGGGTGGGGAGGCATGTAGGGGTGAGGTATGCAGGGAGGCATGGAAGAAGTCTCGACTAACTTCTCAAAACCATCCTGGTGGCAATTTTCATCCCTCCTGGGGCTCCACCTTGGAGTGATGTCCGGATGCCCGGATCCCAGGGCTGCTCAGTTGGGCCGTGCAGCTTCACCCTGCACAAGGGCACCCAGCCCACATGCTCCTGGCGGAAGGCTGCGTCAGCCCTTCTCCTGAGGTACAGCGCCCTCCCCACAGAGAATCCCCCACAGAGGGCGGGCATTTCTATTTCTTTGCCATCTGCCAAGAACTCATCTTTTCATGATGCCGACTCTAGTCTTGATGAATCCACCTCTGACCACCTAGACGTGCTCCGAAGAGGCAACTAATTATTCCACTGGTAAACTCCATCAATGTGACAGTAATCGTGGCCAAGGACAGCCTCCTATCCGTACTTCAGTTTTTCAATCTTCTGTCTGGACTGAGATCAGTCTTTCTTTTTGTTTTTTGTTTTGTTTTGTTTGAAAAAAAATGTTTAGGCGCTGTGGTGTTACTTGACTAGGAATTGGGTGGGGTGGCATTTCGGAATATGAATTGTGGTTGAAGCGTTGCAGTTGAAGAATGTCCACAGAGTAACTAACCAAACAGAAAGCATAGAACAGAGGAACAGAAGATTTGCATATGGAACTCGCTTTCAAAGTCTCACTAAATTGACTTTTAGTGATTTAATTCAGTCTCTAAATCTAAGTGTTCCCTCCCAAAAGTAACTAATTCAAAAGCAGTTGATAATAGCAGGTTAATTACCTTGAATCTTTGTACTGGAAAAACAGGCCGGGCAAACCATTATGCTATTATGATTATTTCGTGGCTCATTATCACTAAGATAATCTTACACCAGTTAAATCAGCAGGGTTCCATTTCTTCACCAGAGAACTATCTTTGAACACCACACCAGATACACACACACACACACACACACACACACACACACACGCACACTTCTGAATTTTCCTTTATTTCCACAGCTAAAGAGAGTAAGTTCTTGAGATCAACAATGTAGCACAGAATACTACAAGTGGAACATTTTTTTAACATGACAGGATCTGAACCTCTTTTAATTTTCTTTCTGGGTTGTCTTTTCCCACACCTCACTTCTGTCACACCCAGAACATACACCCAGCTACTTAGCAGAATTGTGAAATCCAGGAACAATGAACTGTACGTGTGACAAGGCGAGCCCGGCTCCCTTAAAAATCACCTCACACAGCAAAAGACGCTGAACATTGACTGACAGGTCCCCATCCCAGTCTGTCCCCAGGCATTTTAAAACCTGAAACCGCATCCACAGAGGTGAGATAAAGCAATCTTTTGACTTCAGTAGACCTGTTTTTAAGTAACTGTTTTGCAAAGAGTGAGGCAAAGGGGGGAGTTCAAAAGAAGGAGCTGGAATTCAGTGTCTTCCGTCCCAGAGCAATCCGCTCCTACCCCTGACGGAGGTGTTTGCATCCTCACTGCATAATTACATGAAATCTTCTTGTTCAGGGTCACCCCTTTTTCACAGCAACTTTGATTGCAAAATTGTTGGGATTTCGGTTATGGTGTTCCTGGTAACATTTGAATTTCTTTCTACAGAAGGGAATTGAGTATGTGGGACTATTAAAAACGCGTACTTGTATCTTCCACCTAAATTAAAGTCAAGGTATCAGAATTCAGACAATTGTTTCTAAGGAGACGATGACTTCCGCAAATATGTCGAGCTTTGTTCATATCCGCTCCACTTGGTTTGAAGATTTGTGGGATGGGAGGTGGAGGGTTAAGTAATTGTAATTTAAAATATGTGTTATATTACAACGAGCATAGCTATATTTTAGATGAAGCAGTTGTGTATAAAGTAAGGTAAAACTGGGACCTGTGCATTCACCTTCTTCTGTTTAGACTCCTTGGGTGAGAATGATTTAGACACAGTGATGTAGGAGAGTGAAAAGGAGCCCTTTTTTCTATTTGTTTCTGTTTCTGATGAGGAATATTCTATAGCATAACAAAAGCCAAAAGGATGGGATATGGTATATCTATATCTGTGTATTCTTTTTAAAAAAAATTTTTTAATGTTTATTTATTTTTGACAGAAGGAGAGAGAGACAGAGCATGAGCAGGGGAGGGGCAGAGAGAGAGGGAGACACAGAATGCAAAGCAGGCTCCAGGCTCTGAGCTGTCAGCACGGAGCCCCACGTGGGGCTAGAACTCAGGAACCATGAGATCATGACCTGAGCTGAAGTCAGACATTTAACCAACTGAGCCACCCAGGTGCCCCTATATCTGTGTATTCTATATTTTAGGAGAACACCACGTGTTCACCATGTGGTTTTTCTTTGTAATATATATTTCTTTTTTCTTTTTTTTTTAATTTTTAATGTTTATTTTATTTTTGAGAGAGAGAACGAGAAAGAGAGAGAGAGAGTATGAGTGGGGGAGGAACAGAGAGAGAGGGACACACAGAATCCGAAGCAGGCTCCACGCTCTGAGCTGTCAGCACAGAGCCCGACACGGGGCTTGAACTCACAAACCATGAGATCATGACTTGAGCTGAAGTCAGACGCTTAACCGAGCCACCCAGGCGCCCCCGTAATATATATTTCAAAGTAGTCTATAAGCAACGGTTAAGACTCACAACATATTATAGTGTATGGATGATTCTAATGTCAAAAAAAAAAAGTTAAGGCCAGTAATCTGTAATATCAAAAGTGGTCCATTTTCAGAAGACTGAAAACAAGTGCTTCAGAAAGATGCTATTGGGTTTTTATCTACAAGGCCCTCTCCATCAAGGCACCAAATCAAGACTGGACCCTCTCATTTCATTCAGACCCCTGTGATAATTTGGACAGTGGCTTATACCTGCAACACTTATGAAGGAACGACTCACATGGTCCCATCATAGGGAAGTGATCCAGAAGCGAGTATGGTCATGAAAACTCAAAACAGTGTGAACTGGGTTTCTTAAACTCCATGCAGTGAGATAGATAGATCCTAGAAATTGATTTTTAAATCCTGTCTTTTCCTCTCCCATTAATGCCCTTTAGCTCCCCCCACCCAGGTCTAGCCCTTCATACTTCTGGCCCTCCACCTTCTCCTTTGCTCTACACTTCTGCATTATACAATACCCGCCTACCAGCATACTGGGAAGGCTCAACCTTCCCTGGAGCTTGGAGAAGCGGAAGATGTTGAGGGACCCACACCAACATAATGGCAGGAGGGGCAAGCCAGAGAATACTTGCATGGTAATTTGACTTACTGTACTGTTCCCTACTGCACCAAATACCGTTACGCTGTATTTTGCACTTATTATTACTGCTATTTACTAGCTGTCTGATCCTGAGAAAGTTATTTCATGTTCCTGTTTCCATTCTTTCTTTGAACAATTAAGAATAATTAAACCCATATCAGAGGGTCTAGATGAGGTTTGTATGGGTTAGCACATGGGAAGCACTTAGAGCATACTGTTTAATAAGCACGATTGTCATCTCTGGGTTCTGCCTATAGGTAAGCACTTTAGGTCAACTGTTCCCCTCCCTAAGGGGTAGGAATCTGATGGGAGGAAGGGGAGGCCAGGCCAGGCCAACTGGCGAATCTTCATGGGGCAGACCAATTCCCCTGATCCATACCCTCCTCCTTTCCCAGTAGTACTGGGAACTCCAGTTGACTCTGCCAACTCCAAGACTGGCACCCCTTTGCCCCTTATCAAGCAGCACAGCTGTTAATTTCCCAGCAGCCAGCTTGAGTTTATTCCGGGTGGTAGCTTCACTCCACTGTTGACGATGTCAACATTTTTCATCTTCTCAAATTTGGCAAAGCCTCTGGTCAGCTGATGGACACCTCCCTTGTTATGGATTTAATCCCTCTGGTACTTGTTTATTATTCTACAATTTTTTTCTATATTGGTCAGAAGTGATGGATTTAATGGAGTCCACTCTACCATCTTGAATTAGAAGCTCCCTAGAATACAATTAAAGCTTTTCGTCTAAGCTTTAGGGTGACTTATGTTTATGATAGAGTTTATATTCACTTATTTAGTGGTTCTTCCAACTAAAGAAATCTTCTTTCATTTTCAACTAAAGAAAAAAAAATCCATCACCATATTAGGATTTTAATCATTGTCTCTAGCTATGAGAGTCAACTTGGGGGGTGGGGGGGAAAGCACACAAAAAATAGGATCACTTTATCTTATTTTCTTTTACCCAAGAATATTTAAGTAAATTGACAAATGAGCAGATACACATACAAACACACAGAATCAAAGAATTTGGAAACAAAAAGGATAATTTGCAATCATTTTATGAATGAGGTTATGAGGCCAGTGGAGAGAGGTAAACTGCCCAAGCCTACACAGCCAACAAGAGCCGAAGTTGGATGCGCTTCAAATATGGCCTTTTTGGATACGCCTGGGGAAACAGAATAAGCTGATCCAGCATTTATGTTTATTATATTAACAGGGCTGTCTTTCAGCAGGAGTTGGTAGCAAAAGTCAACATAATCAAGATATTATGGCTATATTCTCCCATTGTTTTCATTTTCTTAGAAAAGGAAAGCCTATCAAACTTTATTGTCAGTCCTGTCATATATGGTTTTGAAACTAAAATAATTACACTCCATAGTTAACCTTGTGTGACAATTGAAGGACCTTGACGTATTATTTCTTTGTGGCATTCAACAGTAAGTGGCACCCAGCATATCTGACTACTTACAGTGTGAGCGTGAGAAAGTGTTTGGGGACCTACAACTGCTTATTTAAAGGATGGGGACTCAATATAATTAGAGAGCCAAAAGCCACTCAGCTTTACTAGGGAAAATATCATGCAATGCACTGTTAGTCTTTAGATGGCTTCTTAGTCAACTTCTTCATTACTCTCTAGAACTCTCTGGAATTCTGCCCCTTTTATGACGTAAAGGTATCTGTCCTGGTGAATATGAACCAACAAGAAACAGAGGATCTCTGTGCCTGAACAGGGCTGAAAGAAGTAGAACATGTTAGCCAAGATAACAGTATGTCTTTGTTGGAAACATTTCGGATTGAAATGCTTCCGTTAATACAGACCCTAAGTCCCAGGAAGCCATATTTTTCCTACATGTGCATCATTAGACTATAGTATGTAATTTATTAAGGAGGGAAAGGCGAAAGTTGGACAGGGAAAATCCAAGACAGGAGTGCTTGCTTTAGAGAACCGTGTATCTGAGAGTCGTTTTCAGGTACACAAATTGTTTTCATAATCTCTAGCTACCCATTATCTTCTTGAGTTACCTGTGCTATTATTTCAGAAGATGACATTTTTAACATTGTTAATTATCACCTCGACTCCTCTACCTGTCACAGAAGTCTTTAAAATTTTTGGTGTGAATAATCACCCAGACTACATTCTTCTAAATTTATGATGAGAAACGTTCAGCTCATATGTTGAAAAACAGAAAAAAATTGCCTGCCAAGAACCAACCGGCCAACAGAAGCACTGAGAAGTGTCTCCAATATCCCACCATGCCACTCTGCAACCCGTCTTCACATCTACACACACCATAGGAGAATTAACCTACAATCCATGGTGGAGAACTGGGGGAAGGTGGAAAAGGGGAAAACAAGTAAATTCCTTGCTGTCCCACTACCTGAATGGAAGACGATCGTATCTCAAGCAGGAAGACGAGAGAAGGATGAACCTTCAGCTAAACCACACAAGTGTTCCCTGGCATCTGGAGCTATGGGAAATCTCTCAGTCCATTTCCCTCTGGTGGCAGCAATGGATAGATACCTGTGTACCGGGTGCTAGTCATTAAAGAGGTCCGGGGAGGAGACTAATAGAATCCATTAAAGTTCATTCAAAAATTGTTATTGGAAACCTCAAATGAGCAAGACCCTTAAAACTAAGAAAAAGCTACTTTTCATTTTATCCAACACTCTTATTATTTTGCCCCACTCAAAGCATTTTTTTAAAAATTCCCTTCTCCTGGCACCTGGGTGGCTTAGTCAGTTGAGCGTCTGACTCTCGATTTTGTCTCTGGTCATGATCTCATGGTTTGTGGGTTCAAGCCCCATGTCAGGCTCCGAGCTGACAACGTGGAGCCTGCTTGGGATTCCCTCTCTCCCTCGCTCCCTGTCCCTCCCCCACCTGTGTGGGTGTTCTCTCTTTCCAAATAAGTAAACTTAAAAAAAATATTCCCTTCCCCAGAGTTGAAAAAAGAAAAAAGCAAAACCAAAAACTACAAACTAGAAACGAGATTAGAACACCTGGTTTATTGGGGAAAATTCATAATGAAAACAGCAATGGTTTATTCTGCAACTTACAAAATAATAATTTGGTATATAAAATGAATTGGTTTTCATTATGTAAGAACAAATGGTAAAAAAAAATAATAGTCAATGCGATATATCATATATTTGCCATTCAGAGAAACCTCACATCCCTGATTTTTCCCATTGTATGTTTTATATCAGATATTTTAAATCTCTTTTCCGAGGAAGACCAGGTTTGTAACTACATTTAAGGTGTTGTTTACAATTGCCATCTATCAGAAGCTGTGTCTATATGATTAGAGCCCAGTCAAGCCTGAGATGAAGAATTCAAGCCATTTCTTCTCCTGACGCTGTCTTCATGCTACTTTTTGATAGGAATGGCCCTCCTGATGCTTCAATAAACAACCAAATCACACCTGTCAGCCGCGATGAGTTAGACCCAGCCCAGCTTTCAATCAGATCTACTGTGTTCCCGAACATATAGACACAAAAGAGTACAGATTTATGAATTCAGCACTTTCCCACACCCCAACCCTACAAGCCACTTCAAAAGAGAAAATTTCATCTTAACATTTCACTACGTAAGGAGGCCTGACTACGGCAGCAGGCTTTGGCTATGAAAGAAAACGTTTGTAGATGCCATATCAAGTTAACATGAAGTTTTGCAAAAAAAAAAAAAAAAAAAAAAAAAAATCAGGATATTAGTTAGAAATTCTCTCAAATGGTATGCATTTAGGAAACTATTTTGCTTCTTTAAATAGGTGAAGGCTTGAAAAATATATATTTTTTGTATTTCTTGTAGAATAGTTGGTCACTGACAATTTTTACTAATACCGCTCTCTTCTCGTTGGCTTTTAATAGACCCAGTCCATTCCACCTGAGAAAAACAGAAACCCGATCAGGTCACACCAATCTTTGAAGCCTTCTCATTTTTTACCATATAAAGGGGTTACGTTTCATATTCATATTCTTTTACAAATGCAGTATAAATGGTATGGGTAGAAATAAGGAGATACGGGCATATTACAGGTAATTAATTAAAGGAAGTAAGTTTTGTTTACAAACATATATAAAAGGTGAATATGAAACTGTACCGCCATTTAAGACATATTTTCTCCCAAGTTATTTAGCATTGACTAATTTGATGATATGCACACTGCCCACCAAACGGGTTCGAAGAACGCTGAGGAAGACAGTTTCTTGCTCTGGGATCCATCTTGGCAGCATCGAGTTTCTTCTGCTCACTCCCCACCTTAGGCGGATGTGTAGAAGTACCTGGGCTTAGCATTGCCCAAAAGGTCATCTTCATAGTTGGGAAGGCAACAGAAGAAGAAGGCACAGCCGATCAGGATAATCGTGGCCGCCCACCCAAAACCATAGGCCCAATTATAGATGTAAGTGACGGCAGGGTTGGCATGAAGGTCGAAGGTCTGGGTGTACTTCACGGGGTAAATTACCAAGGAGATGATCTGGAAGACAGCTGAAGGGAAGAAAAACATCCCAAAGAGTGAATATGGACGCATGGATGAATGCGTGGTACCAACAGATTAACTCCCTCTTCCACAATGTCTTTGCCTTTACATAACCGTTAAATCCACTTCGCGCTAATGAAAGGGACCGGGGGAATGTGGTTAATCATGAGCCAACACAGGTTATTGAGTGTTGTATGTCAGAGATACCTGGCACTGAGCAGAACACTGAATATACGAAATACAGACAGAACAATTAGGGACTCTCTCGGTAGTACCTGTGTATGCATTACGTTTACTAAAGTAAAAGGTGCAAAACTATAGTACAGAGTAGAAAGCAGGGTGGTACTGAAGAGTATTTTTTCATCTTGGTAATTCCTGTGCCAAACACAGTTCATATTTTCCATGTTAGCAAAAGTAATATGTACGCATATACACACGTGTGCACAACACATACGTGAGACAATGTTGATAAACTACACCACTGGAATAGTCATTTAATAAACGAGTGACTAAGTGGCAGGCACAGCAAGCCAATGACGCGAATGACCAATGTAGGGAAGCACCAGAAAAGCCTGCAGAGGAGGCAGGAATCTGAAGAATAAATAGAAATGGAGAGATGGAGGTCGGAGGCAAGAATGTTCCAGGATGGCGGGACGGGAATTCAAGAGGGGAAGAGTCAGTGCCTTGGGGAAGTGGAAGGAAGATATAAGAAAGAATGCACAGACCCAGAAGATTTCTAAGCTCTTTGGTAGAAGAGTCACCTTATTACAGTTATTATTCACCATATTGGCATTTTAAGCAAATTAAAAAAAAATGCAAACTTGATTAAATCTATTTTTGTCTTATTTTCCAATGAACATGCATAACTCTACAAAGCTGTAACGAGCCTCCACGCGCTATGCTGCGTTCTTGCATTCTCTCACGCCATAGTTCACCCGTGCATTGTCACATCATTGGACATGAATGCATTTTCAATCTGTGACATTGAGACACCAGTCTGCACCCAGAGGGGCCAGCTGGCCGTGCTCTGGAGAGCAGAGAGTCCTCAGTCCTCCTCCTTTCACTGAAATGCTTTCTGCCAGCTCCACGAATGCATCCTCAAAGTCATTTTCTTTTCCTTTTTTGTTTTTTTTATTGCTAGAAAGGCCATCAGTGTTTCCACATCATGGTTTGTTCCTTCCGTTTTTCAACTCAAAATATTCCCCTTCTCTGGCAATTTAAGAAGAGCGATCTCGGTGCAGATCTTAACATTTCTCTGTTTCTTATATGCTTTAAATGGCAAATTCTTACTTGTTAAGTTTATTATTTACTGCAAAATATTGCGTAAGACATAAAAGCAACCCTTGCCTATATTATCTTCAAATTCCCCTGGTCATAAATGTTAAATATCGTTCACCACCTGTTTCAGTTCATCATATGTAAAGTTCTTACAATGATTTGGATCTATTTCTGCACAATCTTTATTTTATCGGTACTCAATTTTTCAGATAGTAACCCCAAGACATACATAAAATTAAAAATAATTGTTGCTGCGAAGTATTTCTTAGAAGTCCAGTAGGCCCTAACTGAACGTTGCTAACCACTAAAAGTACACTGAAGATTCCTAGGCCTTTCCCTCTTCTATCAACATGCCCCGTTCTACTTATCAAACTCTCAAGGCAAAAATGAGTACTCAGTCGTAAGGTGAGAAGGCAGAATTAAGCAGGACAGTAGGCAGTGAAGCTGTGGGAGTTTGCCAGAATTAGTCTTCCTTACAACAGAAACTCCTGCAACCCTGTCAGCTCGAGCTGGCCCTTCCCAGATCGTAATGTTTTTAACGCTAACATGGAGGAAAGAGTTTAATTGGGATTTTTTAAACGATGGTAAATTCCATACAACATCATGTTTATCATGTAACCACTGGTTACGTGTACCATTCGCCGGCACTAAATACGTTCCCAATGTGTGCAATCATTACCACTCTCTCTACCTAAAACTTTTTCAACATCCCCAACCTAAACTCTGCTTACCCCTCCCTCTCTCAGCCCCTGGTAAGCTTGGATCTACTTTCTGTCGCATAAGTGAAATCATAAAATACTTGCCCTCTGTGTCTACCTTGTTTCTCTTAGCATAGGATTTTCAAGGTCCATCCACCCTGTAGCATATATCAGAGCTTTATTCCTTTTGATGGCTGAATAATACTCCATCGTATGTGATATACCACATTTTCATTTAACATTTCCTGCAACACTTGGGTTGTTTCCACCTTTTGGCTGTTGTGAATAATAATGCTTTGACCATGGGTGGACAATCATGTCCAAGTCCCTGCTTGTTCAAGTCCCTGCTTTCAGTTCCTTGGGATACATACAGACAAGAGGCATTGACGGGTCATATGGTACCAACTAGGGTTTTTCAATGAACATGAATGTCCCAGTGTTATTTCTAATGGTGATTAAAATAGGCGCCCATCTAGTCTTCTAAGGCATGTGAAAGGAAGATACATCGCGTGTGTCGGTTTGATAAAGTCTTATAAATTTAACTACGAAAGCCAAATAGAAGCGGAAATAGGATTCAAAAGATTCTTCATGTTTTGTGATTCCAAACCACTTCTGGTTTTAAAATAGTATTTGAAAAGCAAACTTTGAGACATAGGGAACATTGGAGTAAACCTTATGTTTCAATTAAGAGAAATTCTCCAAGGTAAAGGTGAGGGCCGGACCTGTACGGGCTGGTTCTCTGAGGCCACCTCCTTCTTCTGAGCCAGGACCCTTTTCACCCCCAACTTGTTCTGCCCAGGTTCTGCGAGCACCCTCCCTAAGCTCAGGGAACCCAGAACAGGGCGGTCTCCCTCTGGGCTCACGCTTGATCTTATGCACCTCTTCTAATCACAGGGCTTCTGACTTGTTCCAAGACCATCTGCTCACTCTGTACTTGTACTCCAGGTCTGTAGCTGGATTTCTGCTTTGGTCCCTCGAGCCTAAGTTGGTACATTGAGAAAAGACCTGTGGATTTTCTCTTCCTCAGAAAATCCAATGTTGCATCTAAATTCAGTTCTGCGGCTGAGGTCCCTAGTGCCAGGATCCCACCTAAAATTTCAAATAAATCTTGCTCCTAGACTCCTAGTTCTTGCATTCCATTAATAAATGTTCACTCTGACCGCACTCACCTACATAACTAAATTCCCATCCCCCAGAACTGGCTCTATGATACAAAATGGCAATCCCAGTCCGGGCGCCTCCTAGAGTCTCCCGTCCCACCACAGAAACCCTTTCTATGCCCCACTATATCATAAGCTTCATCCTTCAATAAGTAACATCCTTCAATAAGTAAAATGGCTCCGGGACATTCCAGCCCCCTCAGCAAGGGGATCAAGGAGGCCAGCACTGGGATCGCTATGGAAACACTACACTTCCAGGGCTGACTCAGCCCTGGTCCCTCAAGGTAGGGGTGTCGCTGGACATGGGGTCATCTATAAGCGAGAGCAGCACGCAGAGTGACAACCTCCTCCCCTGGATGGAGGACATGTAATACCGTCTGAGCCACAGGAGGAAGGGGACCTAGATCTTAAGACACTTGACTGTTAACTTCTGCCCTTGGTGACACGTTTTCTGCAAACAGATCAGGAAGTGTAATTGTCAAGGGTCATGGGAGAGACAGTACTATAGTGATGCCTACTGAAGGTATGAATTGCTGACATAGTCTTACCAGCCAGGGCCAGGAGGCCTCCAATCACCCTCAGAAAGACAAGCATCTGGGGTCCACAGAGGGCAAAGAAGGAGAGGATGAAACAGATCACCAGGATGATAAAGCCACAGAAGAGCATGGCAGCGGCTGCCCTTCCCCACGCTGTAAGAGAAAAGAAACAGTAATTAATAAGACAGACATGCCAAATTTAAAAATCACTTGTCGAAGCATCAGTAGGAGTTTTTTGCTCTCTGCTCATTATATCTGGGCGCAAGGACAGCTTTTCTGACAGCACTTAAGCGTCTCCGTATCTCAAGGGAAGAAGAGGCAACTCGTGCGGAGGATGCCCGATACGTTGCTACACAATAATGCCTTCTCCCCTCAGAGTTCGGGCGAATGTTTAGATCTCTGAAAGGAAAGTTCAAACTCATCAAACTGTTTCTCACGTAATAAAAAGGCCACATAAACAGGTATCTTTAAAAGGTTCACTCAAGTTCTAACACAACGCAACTATAGTAAACATTTTTTATATTGAGCAATTAAATTAGAATCCCGTTAGGAAATGGTTCAAATACCTTGACAAAACATTGTTGTTTCGTATTCATGTTTGGTTCTGTGCCAAAATAATCATTGAAATCATCTGCCTCATGACTAGGCAGAGATGTGAAATAAAACAATTTAATTATGAAGAAGCTGTGACTTCATAACAAGTTTAGGTACAAATATATCCAGTTGCTAGTCTAAATTTTAACGTCTTGAGCTATTCAGGATATATTTGCACAAGAGCTCTTAGTTATTGATATTGGCCCTCAAAGGTCTCAGGATGAAGTGACAATTGATTTCTGGGTTTGAAAATCTGCACGGGCACCTCCGGTCCCGTGTTGTTCTACCTTGAGCCTGTGGAAATATGGAGAGCCATGTACCCTGGCCAACAATCCCAGCCAATAATTCCCACTGCACAACCTGCACGGATTTCTCAAATCTCTTCAAATACAACCTCTCTAGAGGGCCTGACACTGATGGTGTAATCGCTCTGTGCCAGGCTCTGTGCTAAGAACCTGACATGCCTTAGTTCACAGAATCTTCACAATCTTTTTAAGGTTCATACTATCATCACTTCTTTAGCGGGGTGCCTGGCTGGCTCAGTCGGTAGAGCATGGGACTCTTGATCTTCGGGTCATGAGTTTGAGCGCCACATTGGGTGTAGAGATTACTTAAAAATCAAAGATCTTTATCATCATTTCTTTAGAAATGAGTCTATACGAAGGCTTTGAAAGTTCAAATAACCTGTCACGTAGCCACACGGCTGATAAGTGCTTCAGAAAAGTTCGATTTCCAGCCTGTCTAAATCTGAAACATGATTCTTTTTAGGTCTATAATTTACATACCATAAAATTCACCCTTTCAAAGTATGCTCCTGCTATATTCACAGGGTTGTGTAACCATCACCGCTTACCATTCCAAAATTTTCATCCCCCCAAAAGAAGCTCCATACGTGCCACCCCCACCCCTTTCTTCCAGCTTCTGGCAACCATTAATCTGGTTTCTGTTACTATCAATTTTCCTGTTCTGGACATTTCATATACACGGAATCCATACTGCATGGCCTTTTGCGACTGTCTTCTTCCACCTATTGTGTGGCCAGTCTGCATTTTATTTATCCATCCATTCACTGATAGACGAACACGCACTCTTAATCTATTTACTTTTTTACTGCACTCAAAAAAGCGAGTCATGTGTTCATCTGCCCTGGTTTCACTCCTCCTCGAGCACCACTCGGCTGACAAATTCATCCTCCCTTAATTCTAGGTCATGTGGTCACAGTGGAAGACACAGGGGGCAAAAACAATAGGGGCTCGGAAGCCAGCCAGACTTCATGTGCGCCCTGCCTCTGTCACCAATTAGCCACCATCAGCCTGTACATCTGCTAACCTGGGCTAAAAATGCCTTCTTTCAACATTATTGTGAGGAGGACAGCCCTTGTGTGAAAAGTCAGGGAGCTAGGAAGGCTCCAGCCTTTACCACTCGAAAAGTGCCTTGCGTATTATTCCTCTGACTTTTCTCCAGTACCTCACCTTTCTCCATGTTCTTTCTGTATTTCTTTACTTCTGCACTTCTTTCCATTCGTTCTCGTTCCTCAGTTGCCCACTGCATGTTTACATCATCATCTGTTATAGACAAACTTTCTCCAACCCCCATGCTCCTCCCAGATCATCCTCTAGGTTTAGGAATGACTGGGTCGTAATAGGTTATTAAGAAGAGAACACATTTTTATATGTCTCAGAAATACCATGTTTTCCCACAAACTACCCCTTAGTGGCCTGCAAGATGAGGCAGAGACAGAGCATGAGTGGGCCTATTTTATATTTATAAAATTTTTTTATAATTTTATATATTTTTTATTTATATTTTATATATAATTTTTTATTTATATTTATAATTTTCATTACTTTCCTCCAGACCTTTTTTGCTCTTTCCGGAGATCGATCGGAGGTCTTAGGGGCAAGATAAAATAGAAATGTTTTATTTTAAATCAGAAATGAATAAAGCCAGAATGTGAAATGTTCTCACTTTTGCCTCGTCCTTCAAGTAAGGTAACTTGCAAGAGAAGTGGCATCGTGCTATGGAAAGAATAGTAATCAGACCATGTCAAGGTCGAGCCCATAGATCACGGTGTCAAAATCATCAGTGGTGCTTATTAAAAATACAGATTCCCGTGACTCCCTCCAAGCCCAACGGATCATAACTCAAGAGGTGGTACCCAGGAATCTGCGCCTTACCGGCATCTCTTACATCCATACTAAAGTTTGAGAAGAACTAAGAGAGATGATTAATCTCCTTATAAAAACAGAGCGCTGCCAAAAAAGAACATGTAACTTTCGGTATATGACCCACTGTCGATTACAGTCTCATTTCTACGGATTTTTATGGCTGCTGTCAATCATTACAGCTAAATCCAATTATCAAATTCAAAGAAGCAGACACTGATTTTGCCTTTTAAGTTGAGTTCACAGGTTAGAAACTGCCATGAAAGGCAACCAATCTGTATAAGCATACGGAGGAGTGCACACATAATGAAAACTTGCGTAGCAGAATGTGAGTCTTCAATAATAACAACAAAAAAACCTTCCTAACAAGGAGCATATTTTGTTGACCAAACTCTGACAGTCACAGATTAAGGTTTGAAAAGTATAGCTAACTAAATGATGAGGGATGTAGCTATGACGAGTAGTGTTAATAATTATTCCTGTTTATTTGGGGAAGATTAATACAGATTATCCCCATTCCCACTCCCTCTAACATGATAGCTGAAGTGTAATTTACATTTCGTTTCACGTACTTGAAAGGAATTCAGAAAATAGTGAGTCCCTTCGCCTACCCTGAAGCCAACAGGTGAACACAAATATGAACACAGCCCATTTTAAGAACTTGGCCTAAGCTGTGTGAAATAATCCAGTAGTGTCTTGTTTACTTTAAACGCTGAGTCTGAGAAAATCAAAATGGCAAAGTAAGTGGCCTTTTGTCTTGAGAAAGGCTTCCCTGGAAGCAGAGCACGTGATAACCTGCTCCTGCAGCATGGAAACACCCACACTGAATCATTTAATTATCACAGAAGACAGAAACCTTGGCACAGTTTGGAAGACCTGGCTGATGAGCGATGAGTAAGGCAATCTGCCCTCTCCTATCAATGGCTGTTTTGCTGTAAAATGATGAGATGGACCCTACCTGGTCTGATCAAGGTCATCCCAGCCCAACATTCCTCCCGAGAAGGGGGCCGACAGCCATGCAGACTTATAACATGGCAAATCTCCCCGACACACCTTGTGAAAAGTTAAGTCTGCACCCCGAGTACTTTTGGTTTCACTTAATTACCCAGAATGAGCCTAATACCTACAAATGTATCCAACCCTTTTAGGAAGGATTTCTATGTTTGTATTATACCATGGTCTAAATTATACCGTATTTACCAACCCCAAGAGGAAAACATCTTAAAGCTATTTCTTCCATGAATGTACAGATGGATGGTCCTTGGCTCTTCGAAGGCAGACTGTCCATCTTTATTCTGAAGACAAGTCTGTTCTCCATTATTATTTTGTACACAAAATGTTATTGTCTTTCCTAATTATGGTTTGCGACAGACAGCAGGGAGGATTCTCACTGTCAATTAGCCCTCGCCGAACAGGGACCACAAATCACGCAGTACTACAGGTACACGGATGCTATGTTTCCGTGCAGGAATGTTTTTTGTTTGTTCTGTCTCCTTAAGGGAAGACCAATTTGGTGTTGTATATAACCTATTACATCCTAAATTTATTTTCTAAGTGCCACTTGGAGAAGTTCATATTATTAAAGAGACCAGCCGCTTTATAAACCCACTTTTAAATAAGATTCATTAAAGACCCATTTGGATAAAGAACAGCCTACCTAATTTGGCTCTCACTTGCAAAGATTCAACATCAGATCGACACCAATGGTCACTAATGTAATTCTGAGTTTTTCCTAGAAAATGCTTTTAGGTTTTTTGTACGAGAAAAATGCTATTATCTTTTTTCCAGTGATGACATTTGAAAATGCAATGTTACAAGACAAATACAGCTAGGAAAAGACCAGTAAGGTCAACGGATAAGAAAGGAGCGAGAAAAAAAAAAAAAGAGGAAAAATAAATACCTTGAATGCCACGCTGGAAACCATAAATCAAACTGAAGTTTGTGAAAAGGAAAAAAAAAAGAAAAAACAACTTACAGACGAGAGCACTACTAATATTTTTAGTATTGTGGGTAATATTTTAGAGACGGTCACTAATTGTTCCTCCAAAGTTAGTTTTTCTTTTAATGGATTTGCTGCATTCTTCAGTAGTTTTCCATGTGGGCACCCAACACTGACCATGACAGTCTGGTCTAGCTAGCCCCTTACTCAGTACCTTGCAGATGCCCACTTGTCGCCCAATTAAAGTAGAATCCCTTTCCAGAACAAAAGATCCATCTATTAATAAGGAAGGGCCTACCTAATAAATCTGAGCTTTGATCAGATCTCATACTATTTGTATAGAGTTCTTTAGGTCAGATAGACTCTTTATGTCATGGACTGAAAACTGGATAAAACCATGATTACAAGTTACACAGTTCCTGTCTGCAAATAAGTATACACATAGATGGAATATATATTCAAAAAGCCTGGTGCATGCCCAATGAGGAGGTAATCTGCAGGAATATGGACCAGTGCTTCTGAAACTATACAGTGCTTACGTGTCACCTGGGGACCTTGTTAAAATGCAGATTCTGGTTCAGAAAGTGGGGCCTGAGATACTGAGTGCCCAGTAACCTTCCAGATAATGCTGATGCTGCTGGTCTGGACACTTTGAGTAGCAAAAATCTTGAGGGCAACTCATAACAGACCTCCAAAAAAAAATTACATAGGAAGAAGTGATTTTGCAGAAGCTTTAGAAGACAAGCAAAGCAACATCAGGGGCACGTGCGACAGCATCCAGTTGGCGTGAGATTCTTTACGTGCTCTACATTTTCTCCTGAAACTGAGCCAGATGATAACTACTTACCACTGTGTTTTTACGGAACGATGATACTTTGCCCCGTTATGGTCTTCTTTGAAAGTGTCCGTGGGGAAACCATCCATCCCATACGGGAAGATGTGAAAACGGAGAATTGCTCCCTCAACTTGGACAAGATGACTAGCAGGGAACTGGGGATCAACGGTCACATATTTGAAAGTCAGATGAAGAAGGCTGGGAAGGAGAATTTACACAGAAGCACATTTGAGCTCCATCGGCGTAAGACAAGTACTTTTTTTTTTTTTAGAATTTTTTTTTTAATTTTTTTTTTTTTTGAGACAGAGAGAGACAGAGCATGAACAGGGGAGGGGCAGAGAGAAGAGGGAGACACAGAATCGGAAGCAGACTCCAGGCTCTGAGCCATCAGCCCAGAGCCCGACGCGGGGCTCGAACTCACGGACCGTGAGATCGTGACCTGAGCCGAAGTCGGACGCTTAACCGACTGAGCCACCCAGGCGCCCCAGACAAGTACTTTTAAACAAAGAGCAGCGTCCAGGGAACTGAATTAAGTTGCGAACAAAGGGAAGAGGGCTCCGCTCATCGTGGGTGGTGTTGATGAGCACAGGCTTTGGTGAAAGTGTAAACAGGTGCACTCTTACGCCCTTCTAATTCTCATAGCCTGTGAGTCTGTGCCCGCTTGCACGGAGAAAACAAGTTAGGTCACTAAAAAGGGAGTGAGGCTGTCGGGCGATTACTGCCAAGTGCAGCAAATGGCTAGGTCACAAGTTCCCACATGTCTGGATTTTATAAATGAACACACATATCTATGCTTTAATTCGGAAAATCAATGGAGTGGCCAACCTTTATTTTTCTGTGTAAAGACATGAACACACACCCACAAAGAGTAATCTACCTACTAATGCCTAATTTCATAAAACAATAACATTTCAATATCTCACCCTACCTCTCTGCAAAAAGGCCTCAAGAGCATAGTCTCAAAATGAACTCTTCTAAGTTCAATTTCCCCTAATGTAAACCTATTCACTTTGTACTTATGTTTCTCATTTCCTGTACATTTTAAGAACCATAGGGCTAAATGATCTAAAAATATTCACATAATAAATACTCTGATTCTTGGACTTATCCAAGACTGAGTTCATGTAAAAAAAAAAAATACCATTCAATGCATTCTGTGGTATTCAAAGGGCGTCTGGTAAAATGAAGCTCTGAACTTGTGAGTTCAGATCTAAAGCAAGCACTCTTGGACTTGGCCGTACTGACTCCCCGCTGCCATTCTTGGTGCATAAACTCATCGCCATTATCCCGGTGCATAAATCCAACTCCATTAGTCTCCACCCTGACAAGCCAGAGCTTGCTTGGGCTTTAGAATCTGTATCACTGACACTTAAAATATCTTCCTGATGTATTTCTTCTTAAAAACGGGGAATAAAAGGTGCCGACGGTACAAAGACAGTCTGCATGAACATGCATTCCAATTTAATTTTGCATTTTATTTACATGTGAAATTCGAACAATTATTTCAATGTTCTTTTCCTGTTTGGAGAAATATAAATGTGAGGTTCTTTCTGTGCTTTACATGCTCATGATGTTTTAAAAAATTAAACAAGTATTTGTTAAGCTGGGTATCTATTTAGTTGTTAACACCATGTAAAAACAAATATCCAGCTTATAATTTGGTTGATTTATAAGGAAAAATGAGGTGATGTGGCAATCTGAAATTCTTTAAAAATCTGTCAATAACCACGAGGAATATAATATTCTGCATTTTACATAGTTCTAAGGAACTATCTCCCTTTATAAAAACATCTATGTTATTAGTATTATTGCCAATACTTGAAGAATAATCTGTGTTTTTAATATCAAAATGAGCATATTAATGTTATGAATATTAATACAAAGAGATGGTCAAGCGCTTTGTAATAAAAAGGTATATTTTCTTAAAAGTTACGATGGTAGTTACATGTGTGGCTTAAAGTTACCTGGGTGCTCAGTAGGTTAAACATCCGACTTCGGCTCAGGTCATGATCTCGAGGTTCATGAGTTCGGGTCCCATGTCAGGCTCTGTGCTGACAGCTCAGACCCTTGAGCCTGTTTTGGATTCTGTGTCTCCCTCTCCCTCTGACCCTCCCCTGCTCATTCTCTGTCTCTCTCTCTCTCTCTCTCGTAAAAATAAATGAAACAATAAAAAAAATTGTTTTAAGTTACAATGATAAGTCACGTTGATGTTCTAGTACATTTCAAGAAGTTTTTAAAAAGTGGATGTACAAAAGTCAATCCTCTGTATTGAGATATTTTAATTAGAGCCATCCACCTTACTCTTTGTTGTGTTTATACATACGTGGGAGTGTGTGTAAACTGCTCACTACATTTTAGATAAACCTCCTATAAACACGTTGTTTTCCGCAAAGCCTTACTGGGGTTATCTGAAAATCTCCAGGGTTCAGAGATGCCTAGATAATCGCCCTGTAGTGTAGGAATACACAATTTTTACACCTGTTAAGGAAGCCAACATCCATGGCAGAAAATAAAGTGAAAGTGTAATAAACACTCCAGCTCATCTCTGACCAGAATGGCCTGAAATGGACCTCTCTTTGAGAGTTCACATCAGTATTCTTCTTCCCACGGTTGCCTAATGACCATGACCGTGGATCCTGGATTCATGATTTGATTCCAGGTCTAGAGCAAAAGCTGCATCGAATACGTTATTGGCACTTACTTCTGTTTGCAAACGTCACAGGAATAACTAAACTGAGATGTTAATGCCACTGCCCCCTTACGGAAATCAGTCTTGCCGCATCATACAGGTAACAGATTTTTCAAGACCCGCTTGGAAAACTGAACTTTACCAAAAACCAGTTTCTTTTTTTCTTTTAAGTTTATGTATTTTGAGAGAAAGAGAGAGAACGTGAGTGGGGGAGGGGCAGAGGGAGAGCAAACCCCAAGCAGGCTCCACACTGTCAGCGCGGAGCCTGATGTGGGGGCTCAAACCCAAGAAGGGTGAGATCATGACCTAAGCCCACATCAAGAGTCAGAAGCTCAACGGACTGAGTCACCCAGGCGCCCCACCAAAAACCAATTTCTATATCAAATTGAAACATAGTTTATGGACTGGATCAGTGTTGTCTTTACAATTAAAAAAGTTAATGCTTTAGCCTTCTAATTAAAAAATTGCACCAACAAAACCTGCTTATTCCCTTCCACATACAAAGCATCATTCTGAGGCTGGAGGAGCCACGCCCTGGGAAGGTGAGCTCATCCTCCAAGTCCAGAAAAAATAAGAACTGCATTGTGTGAGTTTCACAAGAGGGCTGTAGCCATAGCCAGGGAGAGCCGTGCAGGCTAGATCATGTCCCAGCAGCAGTGCTGATGGCCGTTCTGGCAACACGTCTCTTCCAGCCTAACCTTCACATGCGGAGGACTGCAGAGTACTCTCTGGGTCTGTATTAGTCTCTGTTCTGACGTCTGATCATCAAGTCCGTTTAAAAGAACACATCTGTATAAGCAGTCTTCGTAAGTCCCCCAGAGAGACTGAGTTCCAAAGCATTTTGGCTAAAAGATACAGATGTATGACTTCAAAGAAATTAATTCCCTTTAAAACCCTAAAAGATCTGAGATACTAGAAACCCCGGCAGGAGTTCTGTTTGTTTTAAGAGAGGAAAAACACAGACTTTAAGGCAAGCAGGAATTCCTTGCGGTCTTTACATTTCATTACCTGCTAATGAGGACCATGCCTCCTTTTGTGGGGCAAGCTCATGGTGAGAACTTCCAAACAATTCCGCAGTAGATAAGATACAGCACCAGGCTCTGGATACGGGGCCCCCAGAACCAGAAATAAACTGGGTGCTTCGAAGTCCTAGGCCACTTCAGAGTAAAGAATCAAGTCAATCGCCCTAGCAGGGAATGGAGAAAGACAGGGCAGGCTTCTTCCTCGGTTTTAAACTCAGTTGCTAAAGCCCCATTCGAGAGCACTTGCTTTCAGTTGGGAATTGGGCTAGTATTTAAACCCTCCTCTCCAGCACCCCAGGCACACAAGGCTAATCACAATAGATCCCAGCTGTTTTTGGCAACTACCCTTTGTGGGGGGTGGCAGCGGGCAAGAATGTGCCCCTTTCCAGTGGCGCTGATTAAGTAAAACACCCAGGCTGCTCCATGCTGGAAAAATAAAGCAACTCCAACTGCAGTATGTGAAATTTGTCAACGCTGCTTCATTTTGCTGGTGTAGAAGATGTGTTTGCTGTGTAGATTTCAGATCAGATGAAAATAACTGAGTTTTCTCAACAGCAATGCCGTACTTAAGTCAAAAAGACACCCCCTAAAACCAAAAAAAGAACCAGAACTAGCCTGCTCCTTAAAAGAACCGCAGTACCCATTGAAATCATAACTAACACTTTCGCCAAAAATTCCATTTTTTTTTTTTTAATCGAGTAAGAGTTGCTTTCACTCAGTTCAAGCCAAACGAATACACCGACCTTGGGGAAGGCGCGTATATTTTCATCTTACAAGGAATCAGAGGAGGCGGTGGCATAATGGCAAGAGAGTTCACTAGGTCTCCAAGAAAATAGACTTTGTTCGTTGTATTTACTCATCTAAACCTCTTTGATGGCTGAAAAATCACCTTTTGCATGTCACCGACAACCCCTACAAAAAGTTTGAACTAGGGCCATTTTGGCCCAGCTTTGAGCCTGGTTTTGGCCACTGAAAGCTGCTACTGCTTTCTTTTGCTCGGGTCGGATGCCTAACCTAAGCTCTAAATAGATTTTTTTTTTTTTTTTAATCACTCACTACCTCTGCCCCGGTTCACTCCTTTCGCCTAGGGCGGCCTCCGAAGGCCAGAGGCCGCGCACGCCCAGCCGCAGCCCAGAGGGCTTCCCGGAGGCGGCGGCACTCACCGTACTCCATGAGGCTCTGGCAGCCATCCTCGTAGGACCCGCTGCCGCCGCCCTCGTGGAAGCATCGCCACCACAGGGAGGACGTCTGGATGTGTTCGCTCGACTGCAGCCAGCCGCGGCCGGCCAGCGCGATGATGTCGAAGGCGATGGCGCTGAGCAGCAGCAGGGGCAGGATCCACCTGCAGCGCTCGCAGGCCAGGCCGCAGCGCAGCATCTCGACGGTGGCGGCGCGGAGGAGAGGAGCGCGCGGGGCTCGGTCGCCGGCGGAGAGTGGCCCGCGAGCGCAGGCAGCGCGACAAAAGGGAAGAGGCCGCGGGGAGGCGGCTCCCGGAGGACGCGGCTCGGGGCGCCGGGGCCCCACCTAGATTCCGGTGACTCACGGCGCGCCGCCCCGACCTGCCCGGCCGGCCGGGGTGCGCGCGGGGAGAGGCGGGGCCGGGCTCGGGTTACACCGGGCGTGGGTGAGCCTGGCCCGCCCGCGCCGCCCTGGAGCCGCGGGGGGCCGGCGCCCGGCCCGGGAAGGGGGCCCGGGGGAGGGGGGGTGGGTCCGGGCTGCAGCCCCGCGCGCCTCTGCGCCTCCCCACTGCCCCGTTCCCCGGCCTCCTTGAGCCTCTCACGCCAAATGTGGTTCTTCTCCGTGCCTCGCCGGGTGCACGTTTTCATCCGAGCCAACCAGCTAAATATTTCATCCCCGAGGCCGGATAATGGTCTGATTTTCAACAATCCTGCCTTCAGGTTTCAGGCAGTTTGACAGGGGTGTCCACGTTGTACCTGTGGGTCAGTGCCGCACTCCGGTTGAACGCGTGCGCAACCCAGGAGCCGGTCCCTGACCCTCCTAAGCAGAGGTGGGCACTTCCTCTTGCTCTCCACCTTTGTACCTTGTACCGTGGCTCGCTTTTATCTGTTTATGTACTCGCCTTTCCTGCTGGGTCTGGAGCTCTTCGCCAGCAGAGGCCAGGTTTTATTCAACACAGTGGCTGGCGCTGTGTCTGGGTCTTAGGGGGAGCTCAAAGAAACATTTAATGTCTGAACGCACAGGATTTAACAGATGCCACCCCAGTCTTGGAAGCGCTTTATCTTGGCTTCCCAGATAGGTTCAGGTTCCGGTCTGCGGCAGTCCACTCTCCACCACAAACCTGTCCCTATTGAAGCCCCACTTAATCTCCTCTTTTCCTTTACTATTTTGAGGTTTCTCCAAATGAAAGCCATAGGTCAGCATGCAGCCAGCGCCTAAAATCCCACCTCCAGTGTCCCGGCCCTGTTTCTGTCACCACCATGACTCGGGTGTGGTAGGGAGGGTGGGGTGGCAGCCGGGAGTGGCACTGAGGAGAAACAGATTCTCAGTGTCAGGCCCCACCGTGGCCTTGGGCAAATTATGAAAAACATCCCACGAGGGGTCACATCTTACCTTTCACCTCCACAGATCTCCGCTGAATCCCACCCATTTGTTCTAAAAGACTTTGCAATGTTTAAAATTTAGTCCTCTGTTTCACTTCGGTACTCTCGATAGAAACAGAGGACTATTTTGCCTTAAGCAGCTCTCCGACAATTGTTGAGGACTCATGAAATAAAAGTGCTGAGGAAGTTAGTGTTTGAAACCACATGAAAAAAAATTTCCCCAGCCTTAATTTTACATGAACCGAATTCACATATTTTCCTTAGAGGCCAATATTTTCACTTTGAAAGAAGAGCATGGGGGTGGGGGGAGGGCTTCTGCCAAGAGTTAACTGCCTGCGGTGGAGACTGTGTAAAGAAAATAAGTTCTCGGGGTTTTCAAAAGTTAGGCAAATATTTGTTTAAGTAGCTGTATCTATAGTATATTTGTGAGGGAAGAAATCAGATTCTTACAAATCAAATAGAGCACTCATCAGGAGCAAAGTGGTTTTAGACAAAACGAGAGTTTCATTGGTCTGAATATCTCTAAATGATTTGGGACTAGATATACCTTCTTTCTCTTGTTCCAATAGATTTGAGGGCAAGAGAGTATTAATGAGGTGAAAGAGAGCAGAGAAGCTCTTCGGAATTTCTGGAAGAGACTAAACCCGCCCTGTCTGGATACTGTACCTAACATATGTCTCTCAGATTGTGGAACCAGATGGCTCAGGTTCAGATCCTTTCTGATACTAGCCGTGTGATACGGGGACACTTAGCTTCTTTGTGCCTCAGTTTCCTCATCTGTAAAGTGGATAGTGCTCACCCCATAGTGTTGCAATGACTATTAAAAGAGCTAACATATGTAAAGTGTGCAGAATAGTGCCTGCACATCGTAAGCCACAATAAAAGGGTTGATGGTGATGATGTTCATAGGTTTCCCACTCTAATAAGATTAGAAAGGGGCCTTTGCATGCTTGTAAGGAACAAATTCTTTGTAAGAATACCAACTGTAAATCGTTACGTTTTCGCAGACAATGCAATCATTCATCCTGATCATTATTAGTGAAATGATAGCTTATAGTGGATAATAGACAATTAAATAGTCCCCCCTGCTGGATAACACAGGGATCACAGAGCGCTTGACAATGTAAAGTGTATCTGAAAAAGGTTTTTATTTTTATCAATTGGGGTTTTTATGGTTATAAAAGCAATAAATATCACAAACAAAACTGCGTGAATATATCATTTAAAAACAAAAACATGTAGTTGCTTTACTATCTTCTCTAATGGTCATAGTAGCTAATATTTGCTGGGAGTTTACTTTGTGCCAGAAAAGTACTCCACATCCCACCTGGTGAGGCATGTCCTCCCATCACCTTCATATAGACCAGAGGACTGGGGCACCAAGAAGTTAAGTAACTTGCTCAAGACCGCACAGTCCCCGAGTGGCAAACCCACACGTCATCCTAAGCCGTTCGTCACCAGAGCCAGTGCTATTCACAATAACCATTTGTAAGAATTTGGAAAATATTTCTCCAAAAGTTTCCTTCTTTCGTCCCTCCTCTTTACCCTTGTAAACATCCCACCCACCACCAATTCTTTCCTGAGCTGTAATGACATGGTCCCAGAGAAGCTGCCATGACCTCACTAGTAAACCAAAGTGATAACCGTGCAGGTGTCGAACAAGCAAGGCACAGGAAACCAGGCATTCTGAAGTCCACTTCTTGCTGACTCTGTGTTTCACCTCTAATGTTTGTCCCATCTCTCCCCTTCCCCTGTTCATGCAAACTTTTAATTGTCTCTCCACTCTCCCTTCCCATTCCTTCCTGTCTATTCTACCCAGTAGTGTGACAGTAAATGTTTAACAACCAACTTTCTGAACCCCCCCCCAATCCTCAACTTATAGCATCTGCCAATTTCCATCAGGTAAAACTCCCCCAAAGCTGATATCCAGCTACCGCCTTGATGTCACTGAACAGAGTTTGGAGGAAATATACATAATCATCTCTCTCACGCTAGTAAAAGCACACCCCTGCGTCTACCCCCAATATCCTGCTAAAACTCCTCCCGCAGAGGTCACCAGTAAGCTCATATTTGCCAAATTCAGTGGCGATCATTAGCCTCTCTGTTCCGCTAGATACTGTGATGTCTCCCTCTGTAAAACTGCTCTCTGGGCTTCTATAAAGATGTTAAAGCCCAGTGCCTACAGATCATCAGGAACACACCTATAGTCAAATGAAGTTAGATTTATTAACTCTGCAGCAAAGGACACTGCACACCACGGGAAAATCTGGGAGTGTCTCAGAGGATGTTAGGAGAGCTCAGTCAAAAGATTTAGGCTTGGGGCGCCTGGGTGGCTCAGTCGGTTAAGCATCCGACCATTGGTTTCGGCTCAGGTCATGATCTCTCGGTTCTGTGAGTTCGAGCCCCACATCAAGCTCTGCACTGACAGTGTGGAGACTGCTTGGGATTGTCTCTCTCCCTCTCTCTCTGCCTCCCCCCTCCCTCTCAAAATACATAGATACACTTAAAAAAAAAAACGATTTAGGTTGATGCCAGGTGATTTTGGAGAGGGTTCAGGGATGTGGCTGTTTTGTTCTAAGTTTTTTTTTGTTTTTGTTTTGTTTGGTTTGGTTTTTCACTTTTTTTTTCAATATATGAAATTTATTGTCAAATTGGTTTCATGTTTTGTTCTAAGTTATGCTATATCAGGAAGAGTGCTATCTTATTTTGTAGTTGCATGGTGCGTTTTTTTCTGTGTCCAGATGTGAACACGGAGCGGTCTTGTTTTTGTTTTGTTCTATCGTAATGATAAGTGACCTTGTCTGATGTTAACATTCTGTGAGATTACTTATGCTTGACATTGGATCGTCCTGGCCCAGCTACTGGCTGCCAAAACAATCACCAACTGTCAGGGACTGGCTTTTTCTTTCTCTTTCCCCGGGTCACCATGAATCTCTCCCTCCGTCCCTTCCCCTTCTCCCTAATGTGCTTGTCCTCCTCTGACCCTTGCCCTCACCCAAGGTTGGATCCTCTGGGATTCTTTCCTGTGTCACCCTTCGGTTCATTCTAGACATTTTCTTTGTGTTACGTCGTCCACTTTGAGGATTTCAACCCCTATCTCTATATTATTCATGACTTGCAAATATACCCACTTCCTATCTATGCTTCTGAATTTTATATCCAACTTCCAGCAAGTGTCGCCACCTGGATTCTCAACCACATTAACCAACCCGTACTCTTCTCCCTGTAGCCCCTGTATCACCTCTATCATCTTGGTCACCAAAACGAAACCTCCAAGATCATCCTGGACTCTTTCTTTTAGACCCCGTTCAAATGCAGTAACTTAAAAGTTTTGCCAGCCCCCAGACAGTCTGCAGTGCAGACTCTCAGCTCCACCCCTCCTCCCCTCTCCCTGCCCTCACTGCCAGGGCCGTGCCCTCCTCCAGTTCTCAACACGCCCCTCTCCCTAGTCCGTCTTCCACAAGAAGACTAAAGTGATCCAGCTAAATGTGGGTCTGACTCTGACACGCTCCTTGATGCAGCCCTCACTGATTCCCCATCACCTCTGCCATCAGGAATGAGATTCCTAAAAGTAACACACAAATTCTTCTGTGGTCTGGCCCGTTTTGCCTCTCCAACCTCATCTGTCCCCTTTACTCGCTTTCTTATCTTGTCAGTTCTCCCCGACCTGTCACTTCAGGGCAACCTGTAACTCTAAAATGCTATGACAGTATAGATAAATGAAAAAAATTCTGACTCAAAATGGAAAGAATATGTATTTATGTGGAACAGTAGATGGCAGTGGAATACTGTTCTTCAGCATAACATTTGCAAGACCTGAAATTGATCAAATACCCATAGAAAAACTAATAGCCAAATAGTAGTATGATTTTTAAAATGTCTCTAGATTTTAGTTAATAGCAATGCGTCCATATTGGTTTCTTAATTAAAGCAAATATGCTATGCTAATGGAAAATGTTAATATAAGGAACACTAGGTGCAGGGGGTTATGGGAACTCTACTATCATAAGTTTTCTATAAAACTGAACTATTCTAAACTATTATTTTTAAATGCCTCTATATTCTTAGTATATAATTTTTCTCATACAAAGAAATAAATATGAAAACCCAAATAACAGTCATTTCCTCATATAAAATTAAATACAAGGGGCGCCTGGGTGGCTCAGTCGGTTAAGCGTCTTACGTCAGCTCAGGTCATGATCTCACAGCTCGTCGGTTCGAGCCCCGCGTCGGGCTCTGTGCTGGCAGCTCAGAGCCTGGAGCCTGCTTTGGATTCTATGTCTTCCTCTCTCTCTGCCCCTCCCCTGCTCATGCTCTGTCTCTCTCAAAAATAAATAAACATTAAAAAAATTAAAATTAAATACCAAAAAACCCCCATCAATAATTAATCTTTAAGTTTTAAACATAAGCGTCAGATATTCAGAAATAAAAGCTATTCATTTAACATTTTACTGTCCTGTTGTGATTAGGAATGCATTATTTTAGAAAATCTGAAGACAGGAAGTATAAAGAATACATCACCCACAGACGATTGCTTCTTTCTTTTCAACCACAGTCAAGGGCTGCTAATATTTTGACCTTTGGTTTTAGACTTTTTCTCCCCTGGCTCCTAGCAGCCCACATTCTTCTGGTTTCCTCCCACCCTGCTTCAGGCTTCTTCCCTAGCATCTGTATCAAACCAGTGGGGTTCATCAGGATTTGACCCAGGCACCTTCTTCAACCTCTGCATTGTCTCTTTAGATGACCGCCACTATTCCTGTGGCTTAGATACTATGCTGGAAACTTCCAAGTTTATTTCTGGCCCAGACATCTCTTCTAAGCTTCAAATTGAATCTCTCACAGATAATATCAGACATAAAACAGCCCAAATTGAGCACTTTCATCCCCAAAGTGTATTCTACCCCCTTCTTTGTCTTATCCATATTAATAAATGGTACCAGCATCTTCTAGCTTCTTAGAAGCCATCCTCAAGCCACTTGTCCCATATCCAACCCATCAGAAAATCATTAGCTGCCACCTGTAAAGGTGTATCTCAGGTCCACGCAGCTTTTGCAAGTTCATTATCACTGCCGTACTCCAAGCCACCATACTGCAATAGACTACTGTAATAGCTTCCTAATTGATTTTCTAATGTCCATTCTTATCCCCTTAGAGCAGCCTGAGAGATGTTTAAAGATACACATCACTTTCCTAGTTCAGGTTTTAACAAAACAGCAATGCCCATGACACTTGGATTAAAATTTGCCCGGTCAGCAGCTGGCTGGCCCCTGCCCACCCCTGTTAAAGAATTGATGTGCCTTCGTCTCCTGATAGAACTCTGATACAATTTTTAATTATCGAAAACATAAGAAAGAAAACGTTAAATCCTCATAGCGCTGTCACCTATTCAGAGATAAGCACAGTTAATATTTTTGTATATTTCTTTCTGTTTCTACTCTTTCTACATGGACACACTCCTGCATCTATATGTATGGACAGTATATTATATATATATGTCTGTTTTTAGAAGATTAGGATTGCACTCTATAATTTTGTAGCCTGGTTTTTTTTTTTCACTTGATAGGTAAAATATGAATATTTTGAAGTTTTAATACACAGTGCCCTTTACTTTTGCCACCAATAAGCACTGACCTGTCCGGCCTTGGCTACCTTTGATGATGTCCCCTGTTTGGATCGGTTTTTTTTGTTGTTGTTGTTTTTTAAAGTTTTTATGTATTTATTTTAAGAGAGACAGAGCGTGTGAGCGGGGGTGGGGTAGAGGAAGAGGGAGAATCTCAAGCAGGCTCCACGCTGTCAGCGCAGAGCCCGGCGTGGGACTCAGACTCATGAACCATGAGATCGTGACCTGAGCGGGAAACCAAGAATTGGTCGCTTAACCAACTGAACCCCCCAGGGCCTGGGGAAGATGTTGCCACCAAGTGGTGCTGATGTCACTGCAGTGCACTGTGCTAATGCAGGGCTGTGCCTGGGCCTGTGGGAACAGAGAGGAGGGGGCATCACTCGTGGCCCTGGAGCAGTTGGCACATTCATTAAGAGTGGGAGACAAGGGCTCGTTTCAAGCCCAGGTATTCTCGGTGACCCAATTCCACCTAAATCCCCATGCCACACCCCTCCCTCGGACCAACATAACAACTTCCCAAAAGGGACGCGTTGATAGCCTTCTGGTGGGTAGGGGCCACGACTATTTGTTTGAAATGCTGGGTCCAAAGGCCTCCACCCCGTTACAAGTAACCTCCCTTTGACTTCTCACGACCCTCTGCAAGTTAAATTCTGTTAGGCCCATTTTACAGATGAAGAAAACTGAAATCGAGCTATTGAGTAAATCATGTTCGCCGCTTTTCTCATGGCTTAGACTCTATGCTGGAAACTTTCTTTCTTTCTTTTTTTTTTTTTTTCAACGTTTCTTTATTTTTGGGACAGAGAGAGACAGAGCATGAACGGGGGAGGGGCAGAGAGAGAGGGAGACACAGAATCAGAAACCGGCTCCAGGCTCCGAGCCATCAGCCCAGAGCCCGACACGGGGCTCGAACTCACGGACCGCGAGGTCGTGACCTGGCTGAAGTCGGACGCTTAACCGACTGCGCCATCCAGGCGCCCCCTTTGCTGGAAACTTTCAAATGTATTTCTTGTCCAGACTTCTTTAGTAAATAAGAGGGTTCGAGCCCCGATCTACTTGTACCGTGTCCATACCATGTCCCCTCCACCATAAGTGGTTTCTTAGGGAAGCACAGCATTCTGAACAAACAAGGGAACAGTGTTAATGAAAGGTTACCATGGACACACACACTGTATAGAAAGAGGTGCAACCTCAACATCATTTCCGAGTTTTGAATGTCATTGAATAGACAGAGAATGAAATACGGAGCTCGCATCATGTCATCTGAAACCCAAAATTTAATTAGAGAGAATAAATGCTTACATTTTTTGGCGTCTCAAGGTATGTGGCACTTTTATTTGTACATGATAGGTATTAACTACTATATTCTCAGAACAATCTGATGAGGTAGGTACAATGATCGCATCCACTCTGGAGATACAGATGCCGAAACAGATGGTTTGAATTACTCGCTTAAGATCACCCAGCAAGGTGGGCTTAGCTGGGATTAAAGCCCAGACCAACTTTCTCGGTCTAAGGTCTCAGCACCTAACCACCACGAGAATAATAATATTAGCACTTGGGGCGCCCGGGTGGCTCAGTCCGTTAAGCATCCGACTCTTGGTTTCGGCTCAGGTCACGATCTCACGGTTTGTGGGTTGGAGCCTCGCATCAGGCTCTGTGCTGATGGCACAGAACCTGCTTGGGATTCTGTCCCTCTCTCTCTCTCTGCTCCTCCCCTGCTCTCTCTCAAAAATAAATAAATAAACGTTAAAAAAAATATACTAGCACTTACCACGTGCCAGTGCCTTCTTCAAGCACACATCAGTTTGTCTTATCCTCACAGTATTATGAGCAATGTACAACGATTGCTTCTACATAACAGATGAGGAAACTGAGGCACAGAGAAGCTAAATGACTTTTCCTGGATAGCTCAGAGAGTAAGGGGCAGAGCTGGGCTCAAGTCCAGACATTTTACTGCGGAGTCTGCCCAGTTAACTCCTAAAATTCAATTTTAGTGTGCAAATCCTTCAATCTATTGTGATGCAGTTAAAATTTGTAGAGCGTATCCAGTCGTTGGTATATATTCTAAGACTACTTATCTTTCCAGGGCGCCTGGGTGGCTCAGTCGGTTAAGTGTCTGACTTCGGCTCAGGTCACGATCTCACAGTTTGTGAGTTCAAGCCCCGCGTCGGGCTCTGTGCTGACAGCGCAGAATCTGGAGCCCCCTTTGGATTCTTTGTCTCCCTCGTTCTCTGCCCCTTCCCCGCTCACGCTCTCTCTCTCAAAAATAAATAAACATCAAAAAAAAAAAAGACTACTTATCTTTCCAAGCCAGTGCCCCAGTGTGCTCTGTCTCTCCCTCTCCCTACCCCCACGCTAGTACAAAGACGTTTTTTGTGCCCCAAGATGACCACTATATTCTAGGGTTATTTCATCCTGGAAAATTTCCAGTAAATATCCAGCTAAGACCTCAATGTGTCAGACATGCTCTTAAAATACACTTTTAAAAAATATACTCACAATATAGAGAAAGGGATGAAAAGCATGGTCCCAGGCTGTGCAGAAAGGGATGAAAAGCAGGCCCCAGGTTATACTGGGGCATCTGAGCGGCTCCATCGGTTAAGCGGCAGACTCTTGATTTCATCTCAGGTCATGATCTTGTGGTTTGAGATCTAGCCCCCCATCAGGCTCCATGCTGACAGTGTGCAGAGCCTGCCTCTGGTTCTCTCTCCCTCTCTCTCTCTCTCTCCCTCTCTCTCTCTCTCTCTCTCTCTCTCCCTCTCTCTCTCTCACTCACGCTCACTCTCTCTCAAAATAAATAAACTTAAAAAATTTTTTTAAACATAAAGAAACTTTAAAAGTTACACAGACTTCTTTCTTTAGTGAATTGAAGGAACCATCAGTGTTTGGGAGACTTCTTCTATTTGAAAATTCACACACTTCTGGGGCGCCTGGGTGGCACAGTCGGTTGAGCGTCCGACTTCAGCCAGGTCGCGATCTCGCGGTCCGTGAGTTCGAGCCCCGCGTCAGGCTCTGGGCTGACGGCTCGGAGCCTGGAGCCTGTTTCCGACTCTGTGTCTCCCTCTCTCTCTCTGCCCCTCCCCCGTTCATGCTCTGTCTCTCTCTGTCCCAAAAATAAATAAACGTTGAAAAAAAAAAATTCACACACTTCAGTCTGTTTCTGATACGGACAGTTTGTTCTATTTGAAGTTTTCTGTGAGTTTTTTCCTGTTTACAACTGATCCGTTATGTGAGGCCACCTCAGCCCAGCCCCTAATGGCTTCTGAGAGACCACTTGGCCTTGTCTCCTCTCCACACGGGTCTCCGCCTTTATCTCTCGAACTGACCTTAAAAACCACCAGAGGAAGTTTTGCGCTTCTGTAGCCTTTTAGCATCCACGTAATCTGCCAGGCTCCATATCTCTTGACTTCTGGAAATATAAATGCCACGTAATAAATTGAGTTGCCTTAAAGATAGAGATTAGAAAGAAAAATATATTCTTAAATACATGAATCTTTGGTACTATTTCATATCTCTGTCGAGGACGAAACAGTCATTCCTCACCTCCCGGAATCTGCGTCTGAGTCAGCTGGCATTGCCATGCAGAGAGTGAGGTGACGTGAGCAGCAGTCCAGGGGGCTATTAATTTATTAATGCTCAATTAGAGAGTGTTGAAAGAACTGTGTTGGCTCTTAGAGCCCACGTAGAATATTAAATAGAATACAAGGATATCTTCAAGTCATTTTGACAAATTTGCAGATGGATTTTTCCAAAGATGAAATTAGCAGAATGACATTACTTGTCCATTACTGGATCCTTGTCACTGTTTCCATTCACTGGACCCACATGAAGACTTCCCTAAGTAAAGCAAAATCTATTCATTCTTTTTCTAATCCTAGTGCCCTGTACACACAACTATGCAACACACAAGGTATATGAAATAGAAATGCTTTGTTTTAGTGAACCAGTGATGGATTTGTGGTTTAATAAATTGGTGATTGTGTCATACATGAAATTTATAGAAATCTTCATTTATCCCGTATGCTCTTGGCATATAGCTGGAGAATCCTAGAGGTCTTTAAAAAAAAGTCACTGAAGGGCGTGTGGGTGGCTCAGTTGGCTGAGCATCTGATTCTTGATTTCTGCTGAGGTCGTGATCCCAGAGTCATGGGATCGAGCCCTGCATCAGGCTCCATACTGAGCATAGAGCTTGCTTAAGAGTCTCTGTCTCTCCCTCTGCCCCTCTCCCCCCCATTCTCTCTCTCCCTAAAATAAAAATTGAAAGAAATCACTGAAATTGCAAATGGTAAACAATAATTATGGGCTTTTTGGATTTTATTTTTTGGTGTTTCCAAACCACTTTATGAGTCACAAAATAGTTTATAATCGATGCAGCAATTTGTAGTTTAATTATTTTCTTTTAAGAGGGTCGCTCTTTTACTTTTCCAAAGATTTAAAGCAGTGTTTCTTTTAAAAACAGCCGTGAGTTCATCAAGCACTTTATCGGGTGGATTTGTGGCAATTAGAAAGAAATATAGACCCCACCTCTGTTTCCTTGGAGTTTACAATTTAATTTGGAGGACAGCTTATACTGGAATATACATGAAACCAAGTAGCATTAAAAAGTATTTATGAGTAAGTGCTCGGTGGAGATATATTGAGTAGACGTTCCGAGGAGAGCTGGAAAGAGAATTATGGGTAGGCAGGTATATTCGTTTTCTGCTGCTCTGTAACAAATTACCGCAAACTTAGTGACTTCAGACAACACCCAGTTGTGAGCTCACAGACGTGTGACTCTGAGGTCCAGGTGGGAACATACTACTATTCAGACCGTTCTCTACTTAGGGTCTCCCAAGGCGGAATCTGGTCGGATGAAGCTCATATGACAGAGCTCCAGACAAAAGTGTGCAGCCACGCGCATTCACGGGGTGGGCACAACTCAGTGCTCGGGGACCGCAGCTCTGAGGTTCTCAGGCGGGCCCTCACTATTCCTCAGCCTCGTCCATCTTCAAAGTCGTCCTTCAGAGAAACAGTGGCTTGTCACCTGCTCAGGCCTCAATCTCTCTGACTTTTGTCTGCTGCCAGCTGGAGAAAATTCTGCTTCCAATGGGCTTGGAAGCTGATTAGATCATCCCCCCCCCCAGATTATCTCCCCTTTGCCATATAAGGCGACACGATCACAGATCACAGGTTCCACCCACACTCACCAGGGAGGATTATCCAAAAATGAAGGTTATTGGGAGCCACTCTTAGAATTTAGGGAACAGTTCACACAGAAGGAGGGACCAGAATGCACCTTAAAGGAGGGATACGTTCTAGATAAATAAATGTACTAAGAGGTTTAGTCCAGAGAGAAGAGCCATTTATTCATCCAATAGATATTTATATAATATATTGATATCCGATTACTGGGATTAAAATGATGAGCAAAGAAGATGCGATTCCTGGCCCGATGAAGTTTACAGAAGAGCGTGACCACAGACAGATTTGCGTGAGCTGTGCTTAGGGACGATGAGCCACAGTTTGGGGGACAGAAAACATTCCTTTAAAAAGAGAAAGTGTGGGGCACCTGAGTGGCTCAGTCGGTCAAGCATCCGACTTCGGCTCAGGTCATGATCTTGCGGTCCGTGAGTTCGAGCCCCGCGTCGGGCTCTGTGCTGACAGCTCAGAGCCTGGAGCCTGCTTCGGATTCTGTGTTTCCCTCTCTTTCTGCCCCTCCCCTGCTCGCTCTCTCTCTCTCCCTCTCTCTCAAGTAAATGAACATTAAAAATTTTTAAGAAAAAGAGAGAGAGTGTGGAGTTATGTGGTATGTTTGTAAGACAAGGCACAGCTGTGGACACTTGAAGGTTTTAGGGTGAAGCAGGGAATTTTGCATAAGCGGCCCAGTGGCTTCTGAAAGGAAAAAATAGAGACACTTAACCTTTCTTCTAGAGACCTAAAGCCGCTAAAACCTGCCCAGATGAGCTGGACACCCCTATCCTAAGCCACTGTCAGGTCAGGGAAGGTCAACAAAACCCTGAATTTTAAAACACTGCAAAGACAAGAAAGATGGTCCATTGGGCTGGTCCCCACACTGAATTGCACAGTCAGGGGGATCGGTGGCTCTGCACGCATGTGGTGGCGGCACCCAGATCACATCCCACCCAGCCTCCTGTTTGGCAAGCAGGCACCCTGGGACAAGTTGATGTGAACAGGCAGTGTGGGAGCCTGGCTACATTTTACATTTGGTGTGGAGCGCACGTGACTGAGCTTAGCACGGAGGGAGAAAATGGCCCTTGACGAACCTCTGTGGCAAGGATGGAGGTCTGCGGAAACAGGTGGAGAAGGTCTCAGCAGGAACGTCCATCCCGCTGCAGTAACTGCATGCAGAGAATGTCCTAAGACTGTCACGGTCCGGCAATGCGTTTTGGTAAATCATGACACTTCTCTAGCCTCAAAGGAATACAGGTCGTAGGCAAATACGCTCAGCATTTGTTTCAGAATTTCCCTGGAAATACAATGAGGTGATGAGCTAATAAGTATCACTTAATGAATGTCCATGGTGAGGCAAGGGCTGTGAAAAGCAATTCCCTACGTGCTCTGCACGCCTTCCTTCTCCAAACCCTAAGACACCTTGACTCCCATATTGCAGATGAGGACACTGAGCCTCAGAGAGGTTAAGTAGCACGTCCAAGGTCTCACGGAGAAGAACTGGTAGCCAGGACTCTTCTGGGTCTGTTAAGTAAGGCCTCTGGTCTTTTAACTTAAGCACCACTGCCACTTGAGATCATGCTTTAAAAAGGATGAAATGAGGGGCGCCTGGGTGGCGCAGTCGGTTAAGCGTCCGACTTCAGCCAGGTCACGATCTCGCGGTCCGGGAGTTCGAGCCCCGCGTCGGGCTCTGGGCTGATGGCTCAGAGCCTGGAGCCTGTTTCCGATTCTGTGTTTCCCTCTCTCTCTGCCCCTCCCCCATTCATGCTCTGTCTCTCTCTGTCCCAAAAATAAATAAATGTTGAAAAAAAAATTTTTTTAAAAAAATAAAAAGGATGAAATGTGCTTTTTATGATTTCTAATTTTTCAGCTATCTAAAAACTTACGGAACAGCATATGACCTATGTTATTAGCTGCCTTAATGGCAATGTTGGAGATGAATTTACTGATCGGAGCATAATATAAATCATTTGGGGTGAAAAGGACAATTCCAACTGCCAAGAATGTCACTAGAGAAATGCTGGGACTTAGCCCATTTTGTGTGTGGCAAACACCGGGACCAAAACATCGGACTACTTAGGTAATCTGGGATATAGCTCCTTTGGGGTTCTAGTATGCTGGCTGTCGACTTTCCCAGAATATTTGAGGATTTCCAGGACCTGAATGACGGCTACCCCATGGCGGTATGAGGACCAGAATGGGTCCAGGATAGAGATCTTCTGAGAAACGTTCCCAGCACTTCCAAAGGGAAAAAGGATTAAAGAGTGAAGATAAGCCAAGAGGCGAAGGGAGGGGGTTAGGAGGAGATGTTTCCTCAGTGTACCTGGTAAGTGATGGCAGAATGGATTTACAGTCCCCTTTTAAGGTTCCCGATGGGACCATCCCCTTAGATGCAGATTCCACACCATATTTAGCTCTGTCCCAAAGTCTCAGAACAGTAGCCTGGATTTCACCCTTCTTGACTGATCTCTGAGCCAACGCAACAGAGAGAATTGGACCGGGAAGTAGCTGGAATTTCAGTCTTGGTTTTGCAGCTAATTCTATACCTTTGGAAAACACACTAAATCTCTCTGCAATTCATTTGCCTCATCTGTAAAACACTCTGCTAACACAGAGTTACAAAAATGGAATGTAAGGTGAAGTCATTTATCCAGGTAATCTTAGGCTGAAATACTTTCCCCTGAGATATCGAGAAAATTAGGACAAACATGTTGGAGACGATTTCTGAGACGCTTCTAGACGATTACATAAATTTACCTCCATAGCTTACATGTTTATGTACAGTCAATACAGTGACATTTTTGTTGATGGAAATAAGAAACGTGACACCCCACAGACCCATCTCTGAATATTTGGGGAGCCTGTGCCTGTGATGATACTAAGAATCCAGGCCAAATAACATATTCTAAATCTGTAGAAGTTACAAATTAAGACAACAAACTGAAATAAAATATGTTCTATCCTCCTATCTTGACAAATATGCCTTCCTAATTATCTGGAAGGACAGGATTGAATTTAGAAACCATGGAATGTTGATTCCCACCCCACCCCCATTCTGTTCCCACCTCCGCCTCCTTCCTGTATTGCCAACCCCTTGTGTGGCCCAGTGGGCACACCCCATCCCACACACCACGCTCTGGCCAAAGTCCCTGTAAACAGCTGCCCTTGGCTACCACGTAGGCCTAAGGGTACACATACCAGAAGCACATTTGGACCTTGGGAAGGTGTACCCAAATTTGGGCTGACTGGACAGGGAATTTAAGAGACATGGGTACTCAGAACACGGTCCAGAGAGGGCCAATGAAAGCAATGGGTGGTCACGTGCCCTTGGATTCTTTATCCCATGTGGAGGGCATAGTCAAGGGATGGCCAGTGTACGGCCCTTGAAAGCCAGGCCAAGGCAGGGACCTCAGGTGCCCTACGTCTGCAAGGCTTTGCGATAGACCTGACCCATCCATCCTGAAGACTGACCTCTAAGTACCTCTCTCTCCTGTAGATGTGGTGGCAACTCCCAGCCACACTCTCTACAGCCCCATTGCACTCAAGAGGAACATCGTCTGAGAGATTGATGACCCCTGAGCCTGCTTGCGCCCTACATGCGTCTCTCCATATTTTCTGCCCAAGCATCGGAGGGGCACTGTTACCTAACCTTCCCTTCCCTTGCTTCAGGGAGTCTGTTCTACCACCATTACTGAATCTCGTCTTTTCGTTGAGTCTGGGGACATTTTCTGAATTTTGTTTTAAAATTTAAAGCTGTATCTTTATATGCCTGAGAAAGGACTAGAAGGATATAGGATATATGTTAACAATGGTCATTTGGGGCTGGTAAATTACAGGTACAAAGTGATTTTCAAATTTTTAAAATAATTTTTATTTTCACTTTTAAATTTAAATGTATCTGTATTTTCAGGGATGAATGTATTAATTTTAAGAGAAAGAAACATGAGGGGCACCTGGGTGGGGCAGTCAGTTAAGCATCTGACTCTTGATTTCAGCTCAGGTCATGATCTCACGGTTGTGAGATTGAGCCCCGTGTTGGGCTCCACGCTGCCATGGAGCCTGCTCAAAATTCTCTACCTCCCTCTCCCTCTATTTCTCTCTCTGTCAATAAAAAAGAGAGAGAGAAAGAAACACAAGTTATACGATTCCTTCTAGAGATCATTTCGGCACATAGGAATACACGATACACAATGGTGTGATATGGGACATAAACCTCTGCTTTTGTGACTTAATTTTTTTAATACTTGTAGACACAGTTCTACCTCATTCTCTTTTCGTTGTGGATCCGAATCCCATGATATAAAATAACCATAATTAAGGCAACCAATCTTCTATTGATGGATATCTAGATTGCGACCAGCTTCTCGCTTTTCATAGGCAATGCCACGACAAACTTCCTCTTGTATGTTTCAGCAAGTATCCACTTGGGATGAATCTCTAGCAGTGGAAATAATGGATCAAAGGTGATGTACCAACTGACTGATATTAACAAATTGCCCTTGAAAAAGGCAGCACCCATTTTCATTTCCACTAAGAGCGTATGAAAATTCTGACACGTGCTTGCCAACATTGCATTTTATAAATGCTCCTCATTTTTGCAAGTCTGATAAGTAAAAAAAAAAAGAATAATGGTGTCTCTTGATTTGATTTTCAGCTCATGAGCTGAAGTGGAATGTACGTATTGGGCATTTGTATTTTGTAATAATTTCAAATTAAGACTGTCCAGCACTGAGCTTAGGGTTACAACTACTCAGAGCAGAAAATATGGGGAAGGAAGCATGTCTTCCTTCTCTGAATCCATATTCCATGCCCAAGCACTCGACTTATTTGGTGATTACTTCTTATAAGGTTTACATGCCTCTACAACATGACCGTGAGCCCCTTGGTAAAAACGACTTCGCCCACCTTAAGTTTGTGTGTAGTAAAACGTAACAGAAACAGAACTGGGTGTAACCTCACCAGGCAAGACTCATTTGCTTATAATAAAACCTAAACTCTTTTCTGAGAGCTAAAAGCCTCTCCTGATCTGGCCCTTGCTAATCCTACCTCTCCTCTCTCCTGGTCTCCTGTCCCTCCAACCCCCTACGTCTCTGTCCCAAAGCCCTCACAGTTACTATTCCCTCTGCCTGGAACACACCTCCCTATGTTCACATGCCCAGCACACTCTCGTCTCTCAGGCTCCAGTCCATTCCCCCTCTTCACTCTGCACCTTCCCTCAGTCCCCGTTTCTTTCATTTAATATGGTCACGCTCAGACTCAGTGATTTGCTGGAATGAATCATGGGACTCAAGGAGGTTTTGGGTTTTTTAATTTTTATTTTAGAGAAAGAGAGCTCGAGTGGGGGAGAGGGGCACAGAGAGAGAGAGAGAGAGAGAGAGTCTCAAGCAGGCTCCATGCTGGGCTCCATCCTGTGACCCTGGGATCATGACCTGAGCCAAAATCAAAAATTGGACGCACAACTGACTGAGCCACCCAGGCGCCCTTCGAGGAGTTGTTTTATTCATGGTTGTAGTTTATTACAGTGAAAGGATACGGATCAATATCAGCAAAGGGAGATAGCTGAGGGGCAAAGTCAAGGAGAAACCAGGCGCATGCTTTCAGGTGCACCTCCCAGTGGGAACACAAGGACATGCCCTTAATAGTCCCGGCAACAATGCGTGCCGGTATGTGTGAGTATGGCGAGCCAGGGAAGTGCGCTGAGTTTTGGTGTCCAGGGTTTTTATTACAGACCCGTCTCACAGGCTCGTATTACCCATGTGACTAGCCTTGTAATTCAGTTTCCGGCCCTGCCGTGCTCAAACTGACACAGCACAAACCAAGTGAAAACACTCTTACGAGGCAAGGTATTCTAAGGGCTCAATGGTTACCTCCTACGAGCCGATCAAGGGTCAGTCTTGCTGAAGACAGGCCTTTTTTGGAAGGTGCAGGGTTTGAACAACCTGGCCTGCTGAGCTAAACACAGTCTGAAATGTCTTGTTTATTCATTCATTCCTTGTGGATTATTTCCCTCCTTAGAAGATGGTTCCATGAAGGCAGAAAGACCTTGTCTTGTGTCTCCAACGCTACACACGTGGCAATCAGCCCAGTGCCAGACATTCAGTAGAAATTTGGTGACGGAATCACTGAATGAGTAAGTGAAACGTTTGAAGAAGTATTTACCATAAGTTCCTCTTAACCACCGCTTCTCAAAGGAATTTTGTCACTCTTGTACACCTCGAGAGCTTGGAAGAAATTTGTGAAACGTAACATTTTCACAGAGGAAAACAACCCTCCACAGTTAAATCTTTATTAGCACGCAACTCCAAGCATACCTTCAAGCAATTTTTAAATTTCATAATTATTTGACTTGGCATGAGAATTCTATCTAAATATGTCAGAGGCTTGACAAATAATTTTGGCTTTGTAATGAATCTCACTTTATTGCAGAGGCTGCCTACTCTCAAATGATAGTAATAATTCTACTATAATGTTTCCTGAAACATTTATGAATTCCTTTAACTTACATTTCAGTGGCATCTGAATCTTTTGAACTTCCTGATGCGGAAATATCTTTTTATCTAACGTCATAATTTTTTGCAGTGCATTCCAGTGGAGTAAAAAAAAAAAAAATCCTTCAATAAATGAAACAAGTTTTCAATATAGAGCATTTCTGCCTTTTTGAGGGGGTGGGAGAGTGTTTTATGATTACATTACCTGATACTTAGCTCTTGCCATCTGCTCTGCCCACAAATTATACATGACGGGAGAATAACTCAGAAACATGCAAGAGATAAAAATGATTTAAGATCCCTGTATCTGTTTCTTTCATTAAAAAATGCTGTTAAGAAGACATTATTATTCATGATTATTCATGATTCAGGCACAAATTATAAAGCGAACTGGTCATACACGACAGAGCAATTTATTTCCTGGACTAAAGATTTCTTCATGCTCACAGGACACTGGAGAATGACTGTATTTAAATGTCGGTAGCATCTTCTGCGTTAAGGCACAACAGAAAGTGAATTATTTAAGGGCTGGTGCTTGTGGCAGGGTTGATGACACAGATAAATAGTTCTGACTGCATTCACTTTGTGGGAATCTGTGTTTTGAGATGAAGCCGGAAGGGGGCGGGTGAAGGAGAGTGGGAACTGAGGATCCATGCATCTAAGAAGATCTGCACGATCAGAATAATAATAAATCCTGCCGTAGTGAAAATAAATCCTACTGTGGCAACGAATTGAAGCCCTGACTAAAGCCAAGTCTCATGAGAGTCGCACTGTTCTTGTTGAAGCAAGTGTAGGTCCCTTGCTTTTGGAAAGAGGGTTGCTGTACCCTGCTAAGTCAAATACAGGTACAAGGGACTCTCTGCTGACCCTATACTTCGGTAATAATAAGAATCACCCGGGGGCTTATTAAAATCACGACTTCCTAGGCTGCGTGCCTATAGAATATTTGTTAAGGGAGGCGTGTGTAAAATTTATTTTCTAAACGGTAAGCTGGGCCAGCAGGAAACGTCCTGGACAAACCGGGCCATATGGTCATCGACAGCAGGCCTGGGTGTATATTTACCAAGAACTCCCCGTGATTCATGTGAGGAGGGAACGAGGAATCCTCCTGAGAGAATAAGCTCCCTCTATCCCTCAGGACCTACAGCACTTCTAGGAAGAGCTTCTGCCTGGAGGGAACCACCTGCCATGTAACAAGGAAGGGCCTTTCAGATAGAGCCACCAAATGTCCCAGTTTGCCTGGAACTGAATGGATTCCCAGGACACAGGACTTTTAGTGCTAAAACCAAGTCCTGGGCAAACAGGGATGTGTTGGTCACCCTGTCACAGGGAACCAGGCAAAGTAGCAAAGTAGCTTTTCCAGAGCCTCGGAATGAGAACTGAGAACTCTCACAGGAGCAGAAGAGCATTTCCATCCAAAGGGAGAGAAGTATGCCAGAATCCCTGCCTTTTTGAGGGTTTATATTAGTTTCCTAGGGCTATCATAACAAAGTACCTTAAAACTGGAGCTTGAAATGACAGAAATCCTCTCACAGTTCTGGAAGCTGAAAGTCTGAAGTCGAGGTGTTGGCAGGGCCATCCGAAGGCTCCAGAACAAAATTCTTCTTAGCCTTCTCCCAGCTTCTGGTGGCCAAGAAAAGTCTGGGACTGCGGATAGCCACCCGAAGCTAGGAACTCTGCACCCATTGTCACATGACCATCTCCCCTGTGGGATGTGTGTGTGTGTGTGTGTGCACGCGCGCGTCCAAGTCTCCCTCTCTTTTCTCTTGTAAAGACACCAATCATTGGATTTAGGGCCCTCTGGAATCAAGTATGACCTCATCTTAACTGCAGAGATCCTATTTTTAAGTAAGGGTTCATTCTGGCATCTAGCGAATGTAGATGGTGGGGTAGGGGGTGGGGGAACTTCTTAAACTCAGTCCAGCATATAAGTTACATTAATGGGAAAAAGAACTAATTATTTTCAGAGATGGTTCCTGCCGTCCCTTTTGTTTGGAGACTCCTCTACCTAGTGTTCCTACTCAAAGAGATTTACTCGCCTACCCAGAGGTCCACATTTAGCATTTCCCATAATAAGCTCAAAACCCTGAAAAGACCAACATCGCTCCCAACACACAAAGCTGGAGGCAACCTGGCAGCGGTGTCACCATCTGAAATGTTGAATTATGTTTCTTGGCAACACTCTGCCTTTACAGAGTTTTGCTCTTAGGTCCTCGAACACGAACGAAGAGTTGTATACTGAACAGGAAGGCAACTGAGTTTTTTCGCATACCTTTTTGGAGTTTGAGAGGGGAAAAAATAGAATGCAACTAACATTTATGAAGCATTCAACTCAACTAAGTACTTCTCATATATTATTTCATCTGTCTTCACAATAATTGTGTGATACGCATTAGTAGATCACTCTTCTTTCCGCAAGGTTGTTCTAAGAGAAGCCGGGCCTCAGTTCTTACGAACTCATTTATTCCCAAGACTTCTGCAGAGGTCAGCAGGGATTGGTCCGTTTAGAAGCTTAGAGGAGCAGAGCTTAGTAAAACATTGAAGTGAAGGTATTTGGTGGGCTTGCTTCCCTAAGTAATAACAAAGCTGTCTTCCATTCATTATTCGAAACACTATCCTCTTACTGCAAGCCTCAGTGAGTCTGTTAGCTCTCCTCTCCTGTTGGGCCATCGCTTATCTGTGAACAAGACTGTCCCCAGAGAGGGGTGAGAATGGGGTGTGGAGACTAAGGAGGAGAGAGGTCACCGGAGAAAGAATTGGGAGGGAAGGCAGGGCTACACCTGTACAAGTTTGAGACATCATGCAGAGCGCTAGGCAGTCCTGTGCGCATGCGCCTGAGGAAAGCGCCATAGACAGCACAACTCGGGGGTCAAAGTTGTCGAGCTCTTGTTACAGCTCTTTGGCCCCAGGCTCCAGGTGTGGTGGCAGCTCTCAGCCAATACAGACTGCAGAAGCAGGGATTTCCGCCCCTGCCTGGATCCCCAGCGGCGAGAGCAGGTGCCATCACCATCCTCAATAGTTTCTGAATGATCTAGACAGCACGGGGTCTTTACAGCACGGTGCACCTTGCAAAGCTTACTGAATGAAGTAGGTGTATACTTCCCTTTAAACTTTCAAACGGTTTATAGTTGATCCAAGACTTCAAAAGATACTTTCTTTAATGTATGGAATGAAAGTGGTCACTAAGTCACCGTCAAGTTAACTTCTTAGAAGGATATTATAATAGTTCATTCTGACATTTCTTCGTGTGACAAGAAAAATAGATCATTTGAGGCACTTGTAATCTTCTTTTTTTTTTTTTTTTCCTATATACGAACCAAGTCATGGTTTTCGGGATTCAATTTAAGGTTAAGTTGAAGTTAAGAGGGTTTCAAATATACCTGAGAGGGGCGCCTGGGTGGCGCAGTCGGTTAAGCGTCCGACTTCAGCCAGGTCACGATCTCGCGGTCCGTGAGTTCGAGACCCGCGTCGGGCTCTGGGCTGATGGCTCAGAGCCTGGAGCCTGTTTCCGATTCTGTGTCTCCCTGTCTCCCTGTCTCTCTGCCCTCCCCTGTTCATGCTCTGTCTCTCTCTGTCCCCAAAATAAATAAAAAACGTTGAGAAAAAAATTAAAAAAACAAATATACCCGAGAAACAGACATATAGTATCCTAAGGACTTTTCTGTTTTCTCAGATGTGGCAATAAATTTCCTCCGTAAATATTTTTTTTGAAGGAAGGACCACGCACACAGGTGAATTTTACGAACTTCGGATCCTTCATACAGTATAGTAAATATTTAGAAAATGACAAGGTAAGACCACTGGTTCAAAAAGTCAAGATTTCTAGGTTCTCAAACTCTCTTGTCACTAGCTGTGTAAACTAAAACTTCTGTAACATCTTTGTGCCTTGCAAATCTCTTCTGTAAAATAAATATATTCAGTGAAGCTAGTCATTTTTTTTTCAAAGTGTGCCTCCTAGCCCCCACACCCCAGCCGAGCTTTCGTTCTGACTTCTCATTCATTCTTACTAGGAATTGCAAGAGATTAATAAACAACACTAGCTTCATACCTTGTTGGGTTTGTAAACAATTGAGTGACCAGTGCAGGAAGCAGACAGATGGAGGGCAAAAGCGGGTTTTGATTACTGATAGTAATCAGTATCAGTGAAAGGAGCTCTCATGAGCTACAGCAGAGGGCCTCATATGCTTGTCACCTAAGTCAGTGGTCACGGGGCCACTTCGGGCCTTATTAGATGGAGGGACAGAGAAGGAATGTGTCCTGCAGAAGGGCTGGATCCAAAGGAACAGAAGCCCAAAGAGGCTGAGCCAAAACGGGGCAGTTTCCACCCCTATTTCCTCCTCCTGGGAGATTATAGTAATGATTGTATTATGCTGTAAATGAAAAGTCAGTAAATTTTACACATTAAGGGGGTAAGTTGTGCGGCATCTCAGTAAAGCTATTATTAAAAAATATATTTTATAAAGTACACAATCAAATTATATTAATTGCTTTAAATGAAATTAATTGAAAAACATAAGTTACACAAATTCAGCCAAGAAGAAATCATCTGAAGAGCCCCATGTTTATTAAAAAATTATATTTATAGTTACAAACTCTTCTACAGACAAAAGACCAGGCTCAGATGAACTTAATAGTGAATTCAACTAAACATTTGAGAAGAAATAATATCAATTCTTCATAAACTTCTCTAGAAAGGCGAGGAGAAAGGGATACTTTCCAACTCATTTTATGAGGCCAGCAATGCCAGGATACAAATCCAGAGAAGACATTTCAAGAGGAGAAAATGACAGACCAACGTCTCTTAAATATATATAGACACAAAAATTCTTAACAGAATATTAACAAATCAAATTGAACAATACATAAAAAGGATATTACATCACGACCAAATGAGATTTATCCCAAGAATGCAAGATTGATTTCACATTTGAAGATCAATGTAATATCTTATACTAAAAGCTAAGAAAAAATATATATATAATTATTTCAATAAGTGTGAATAAAGCATTGGGAAAAAAATTGAATGCTCATTTATGATAAAAAACTTCAAAAATATTAGGAACAGGGGTGCTTGGTTGGCTGAGTGGATGGAGCATGTGACTCTTAATCTCAGGGACAGGAGTTCAAGCCCCACGTTGGGCATAGAGTTTACTTTAAAAAATAATTAAACTAAATTTAAAAATATATATTAGGAACAGAAGGGAACTTCCTCAAACCAGTAAAGGGCATCTACAAAAAACCTTCAACTAACATCATGGTGAATAGTGAAAGACTGTATTACCTCTAAGATGAAGAAAAAGGCAAGATGTCAATTCTTACCGTTTTATGTGTTTAATTTTGAACCTGTAGCTTAAACACCTTTTCAAAGGTTTGTTGGTCATTTGTGTTTCTTCTCATATGACCTCATTTTCTCCTTTCTTGTCCAATTTTCTCTGGTGTTACTCCTTTTCTTACCCATGTAACACCCCATTATTAGAGATATTCAACTGTTGTACATATTGCAAATTTTTTTTCAATTTGTCATATATTTTTTATCATTTTTTGATCATTTGATCTTTATTATTTTCTTTAAAAAAATTTTTTTCTATTTAACGTTTATTTGTTTTTGAGACAGAGAGAGACAGAGCATGAACGAGGGAGGGTCAGAGAGAGAGGGAGACACAGAATCCGAAGCAGGCTCCAGGCTCTGAGCTGTCAGCACAGAGCCCAACGCAGGACCGTGAGATCATGACCTGAGCCGAAGTCAGACGCTTAACCGAATGACCCACTCAGGCACCCCAGATCTTTATTATTTTCTATAGAAGTAAACATTTTTATGAAGTCTAAACATCATAAATTATTGCCTAAAATTTTAAATTTGGAAATGAACCCAGAGACATCACAAGAGATTTCATTGGAGTTAACAGTCAATAAGAATCTTTATCCCAAAAATCCATATTTTAAAATTTTATTTATTTATTTTGAGAGAGTGATAGTGGAGGAGAGGTGCAGAGAGAGAGGGAGAGAGAGAGAGAGAGAGAGAGAATCCCAAGCAGGCTCTGTGCTGCCAGCCCAGAGCCCAATGCAGGGCTCAATCTCACAAACTATGAGACCATGACCTGAACCGAAATCAAGAGTCATTTAACCAACTGAGCCACCCAGGCACCCCAGGAATCTATATTTTTAAAATCTTCTCTGCATAGGTAGAAAAAAAAGAGCTCACCTCCATGAAAGCATGGACGGATAACCTTGTACACAAGAAGGTGAAGCAGTTGAATTTTCATGAGAAATGTCAACTTGCCTTTTTTTCACATGGTGTTTAATCTATATGGGTAACTTTCCAATAAATAAGTTAGAAGTCTCTCATTCTTCCAGATCAGATACTCACCAAAGTCCTCCGAATCCAATTATCTGCTCTACTCATGTCAAATGCGGTATTTGAGAGAAGTGGTACATATCCCTCAGTAGAGGGGGTGAGGGCACGGGTCAAATAGGTGAATTAGATTAAGAGGTACAAATGTCTACATATAAAGTCAGTAAGTCACAGAGATGAAAAGTACAACATAGGGAATACAGTGAATAATATTGTAGTAAATTTGTATGGTGACAGGTATTTTTTTAAAAGAATGAAATGTTTAAAAACTACTGTATGACATCTTCTGACTTACAGTAATACTTACAAATAAATGACTCCTACCATGTGCCCACAAATCCTCTCCTGTCACTAACATCCCCTTCTCTAGGGACCTTCCCCCATCATTGACACCCTCATCCACGGAATCTTTCCCTACCATTGTTGGGGAGACCACCGGGAATTCCTATTTGGGGCCTCTTCAGCCAATGGCACCTCTATGCATTCCTCCCTATGGACAAAGCCATCAGGACTCGAGGGGCCTCGGGACTCAAGAGTCTTAGGGCTTAGGATTAAGAGTATAAGGTGGTAGTCACGTCTGTCTTTCTGGGACTGCTAGGCACTACACTTAGGAATATTTCATCCTCATGATGGATTAAATAAGATTTTGAGAGTGTGAGAATGTTGCGACTACTTACAACATTTCCAAGCATAGACCTAACAAAATACTTTTTGGGTTATAAGCCATTCATAGGTTGGGGTTACCTGTAGAGTGACCATTAATAGTAATAATAATTTGATTTTTATTTTCATTTGATAAAGTATTAAATCAAATGTATATTTTATCTTTAACATTAAAGCCCCATCCAATTGTGAAGATGAAAAGGAAAGTGTTCCTTTCTGGGCATGCCTGCAGCGAACTCAAGGTACCTCCCAGCCATAATGGTAAGCAGAATTTCTTTCCCCTCCAAACACATTGCTTGTTCATTCCCTTCTCCATTTATTTGCATGGTAAAGCCATAAGCTTCTGAGGGACGTGACCTGTGCTTGTAAAACAATATCTGTAATAGTCCCAGTAAAGAAAAAAAAAAAAAAAAAAAAAAAAAAAAAACCAAAAACACAAAAAACAAAAAAAGAAACCAACAAAAAACTGAGTCACAGAAGAGAAATGTTCAGCCTTCCTCCCTTCTGAATCTCCTCAAAACTCTCTTCAAGGTTCGTTGAAACAGAACGTTTTTGCAGCACAAATTTCTAAGTGTGACAGAGGCGGATCAGAGTATTGCTCTAGAGAACATCCCTGCAGGGTGTTAGTATCTAACACACAGTTGTCATTTCCTTCCACTTCTAGAACCGGAAGTGTCTTCTTTAGACAGCGGGCCGGGCTTAGGACTCTTGCCTTTCAGAACCTGTCCTCCCCCCACCAGCCAGTCAGCTCAGCCAGCCACTCGGAGTGCACGCCCTGTGTGACCACTGGTCAGGGACCCCGGGAGTCTACACGGAGCCCGAGCGGAGCCTGGGGGAGTTGTAATCTGGAGTAGCACTTGCTGGGCAAGTTCCTCCAGGTCAGGTGTGTCTGGTTGATTGCAGTTCTCTTTCCCATTCCCTCTGCCCCGCCCCCAGGTCAGAACCTTTGGAGATTAGAGAGGTGAAGTCCATTTTGCTTCGTTTTCTTTTTTTATTCAGGTTTTAACTTCAATTTCAGTGTAGTTAACATAGAGTGTTAAATTCGTTTCGGGTGTACAGTGTAGTGATTCAGCAATTCTGTACGTTCCTCAGTGATCCTCATGATAAGTGTATTCCTAATTCCTATCACCTATTTCATCCGTGCCCCGCCCCCCAAACTCCCCTCTGGTAATCATTAGTTTATTCTCTATGGTTAACCGTCTGTTCCTTGGTTTGTTGCTCTCTTTTTTCTTTGCTCGTTTCTTTTGTTTCTTAAATTCCACATATGAGTGACAGAGCCCGACACAGGGCTTGAATTCACGGATCTCAAGATCACGACCTGAACCAAAGTCGGATGCTTAACTGACTGAGCTACCCAGGTGCCCAGAGCATGAATCTGAAGCAGGCTCCAGGCTCTGAGCTGGCAGCACAGAGCCCGATGCAGGACTTGACCTGAGAGATCTCACTTGACGTGAGATCATGACCTGAGCCGAAGTCGGACGCTTTACTGACTGAGCAACCCAGGCGCCCCGAGTTTATTTTTATGTATGACGTAGGAAAGCGGTCCAGTTTCATTCTTTTGCATATTGATGTCCAGTTAAATCCACCTGGTACAGGGTGTCATTCAAAGCCACCGTTTCTTTATTCATTTTCTGTTTGGATAATCTGTCCATTGATGTAAGTAGGGTGTTAACGTACCAACTATCACTGTATTACTATAGATTATTTCTCTATGTTTGTTACTAACTGTTTTATGTATTTGGGTGCCTCTGTGTTGGGTGCATAAATATTTACAGTTGTTACATCTTCTTGTTGGATTATCCCCTTTATTATTATATAGTGTCCTTCTTTGTCTCTTGCTACAGTCTTTGTTTTAAAGTCTAGTTTGTCTGATATAAGTATTACTTCTCCAGCTTTCTTTTGATAACCACTTGCTTGATAAATGTTTCTCCATCCCCTCACTTTCAAGTTGCGGGTATCTTTAGGTCTGGAAAGGAGTCTCTTGCAGGCAATATATAGATGGATCTTGTTTTGTTTTGGTTTGGTTTGGTTTAATCCACTCTGTCTCTCTCTGTCTTTTAATTGGAGCGTTTAGTCCATTTACATTAAAAGTAGGGGCGCCTGGGTGGCTCAGTCGGTTGAGCGTCCGACTTCAGCTCAGGTCGTGATCCCGGGGTCTGTGGGTTCGAGCCCCGTGTCGGACTCTGTGCTGACAGCTCGGAACCTGGAGCCTGTTTCAGATTCTGTGTCTCCCTCTCTCTGGTCTTCCCTCGTTCATGCTCTGTCTCTCTGTGTCTCAAAAATAAATAAAGGTTAAAAAAAATTTACATCAAAAGTAATTATTGATGGATATGTATTTATTGTTATTTTGTTATTCGTTTTTGGTGGTTTTCGTAGTTTTTCTCTGATCCTTTTTTTTGTTACTTTCTTTCATGGTGTGTTAGCTTTCTTTAGTGATACACTCGGATTCCTTACTCTTTATTCTTTGCATATCTATTACTGGTTTTTAATTTGTGGTTACCATTAGGTCTGTTATATAACATCTCCTGCATATAGCAGTCTATATGAAGTGATGGTCGCTTAAGTTTGAACCCATTCCTTACCCTTCTCCCCTCTACATTTTAAGTATATGGTGTGAGAGCGCCTGGGTGGCACAGTCGGTTAAGCGTCCACTTCAGCCAGGTCACGATCTCGAGGTCCGTGAGTTCGAGCCCCGCGTCAGGCTCTGGGCTGATGGCTCAGAGCCTGGAGCCTGTTTCCGATTCTGTGTCTCCCTCTCTCTCTGCCCCTCCCCCGTTCATGCTCTGTCTCTCTCTGTCCCAAAAATAAATAAACGTTGAAAAAAAAAATTTAAGTATATGGTGTCATATTTAAATCCTTTTGTTCTGTGAGTCCCTTCAATGATTTTTACAGATACGCTTGTGTCTACTGCTTTTGTGTTTCCTACTTTTCATACACCTACTTACGCTCTTTCCTTTCTACTCAAAGAGTCCCCTTTAATATTTCTTGTAGGACCAGTTTAGTGGATGTGAACTCCTTTAGTTTTGGTTGTCTGAGAAACTCTTTATCTCTCCTTCTATTCTGAATGAGAGCCTTGCTGGAAACAGTATTCTTGGCTGCAGATTTTTCCCTTTCAGCACTTTGAATATATCATGGCATTCCCTTCTGGCCTGCAAAGTTTCTATTGAAAAATCCACTGAGGGGCGCCTGGGTGGTGCAGTCGGTTAAGCGTCCGACTTCAGCCAGGTCACGATCTCGAGGTCCGGGAGTTCGAGCCCCGCGTCGGGCTCTGGGCTGATGGCTCAGAGCCTGGAGCCTGTTTCCGATTCTGTGTCTCCCTCTCTCTCTGCCCCTCCCCCGTTCATGCTCTGTCTCTCTCTGTCCCAAAAATAAATAAACATTAAAAAAAAAAAAAAGAAAAATCCACTGAGAGCCTTATAGGGTTTCCCTTGTATAAAACTCTCTTCTTTTCTCTTATTGCTTTAAGTTTTTTTTTTCTTTATTGTGACTTTTTGCCATTTTAATTACTGTGTATCTTGATGTGGACCTCCTTGGGTTGATTTTGTTGGAGAATCTCTGTGCCTCTTGGATCTGGATATCTGTTTCCTTCCTCAGATTAGGGAAGTTCTCAGCTGTTATTTCTTCAAATAAATTTCCTGCCCCCTTTTCTCTCTGTTCTTCTTCTGGGAGCCCTATGATGCAAATGTTATTGCGCTTGATGGAGTCACCGAGTTCCCTAAGTCTATTCTCGTTTTGCATCATTTGTTTCCTCTTGTTTTCTCAGCTTCATTACTTTCCATTACTCTGCCTTCCTGGTTGCTAATTCATTCCTCTGCTTTCTCTAGCCTGCTGTTTACTCCATCAAGTGTATTTTTAATCTCAATTAGAATGTTCCCCATCCCTGATTGGCTCTCTTTTATCTCTGAGTTAAGGGTCTTACTGATGTCCTCCACTCCTTTCTCAAGTCTAGTGAGCACCTTTTCAATCATTACTCTAAATTCTCTATGAGGCGTATTACTTAACATTCATTTTGCTTAGGTCTCTTGCTGTGCTTTTGTTTTTTGTTTTGTTAAACTTTTTTTAAATCTTTATTTTTGAGAAAGAGAGACTGAGGACAGGCAGGGGAGGGGCAGAGAGAGAGGGAGACACAGAATCTGAAGCAGGCTCCAGGCTCTGAGCTGTCAGCACAGAGCCCGATGAGGGGCTCGAACCCACGAACCATGAGATCATGACCTAGGCCAAAGTCGGACACTCAACCGACTGAGCCACCCAGGCGCCCCGCTCCAGGTGTTTTTGAAACTGCTGCTTCTAAGCTGTATCTCTGAGGGCTGTTTGTTGCACTGTCTCCTTAAGGGCAGGAACTCAGCTTCCTATCACCCTCTGGGCTATCCCAGAGCCAAGCCTGTTGATCTTTAAAGTTCTAGGCTTTAAGTCCTACTGGTTGTAAGAACTCACGAAATTTGGCCCCTTTAATTTTCAAAGCCAAATGCTGTGGGGATTTGTGTTCCCTGTTTAGCCTCCCAGCGTGAGAATCTATTTGTCACCCTTCTCCCCACCTGTGGCTCCCTCCCTCCAGTGGCCAGACCCACAGGGTTTAGCTTCCCACCACATCTCCGCCCTTCCTACCCTCTTCAGGGTAGCCTCTTCTCTACATTTAGTTGTAGAGTTTGTTCTGCCAGCCCTCAGGTCATTTTTCTGGGTTATTTGCACTTATGTGAGTGTTATTGGTTGTATCTGTAGGATGAGGTGAGATTTGGGTCCTCCTACTCTGCCATCTTCCCTGGAAGTTCGTTTTCTTTGGTTCTTGTATCCACTCCTTAGCCCGAGAGAAAATTGCTTTTCTTCCAACCACTAAATTATTGACCCAGTGAGTCTCTCAGAATTTGCTAACCAAATGCAACCCTTTATCTAAAAGTATACATACCTCCAAAAAGATATGATATGGTTTGTTTGTTCCCATAGTAAATGGACACTTAAAATTTCAATATAAGCTGGAACGCCTAATAGAAACATAAAGATAGATGTTTCCAGACGCCTGGAGTAACTTAAGTATATTGGTTCCCTCAAACATTCGTATATATTTGAATGAATAACCATCACGGGCTAGGCACCATGTTAGGCACTGGGCATTTAACAGTGAGCAAATCAGGCATGGTTATTTTCTCCTTGACCCAGAGGAGATACCTGAGCTGGAAAGTGATCAGCAAAGTGATAGAGTTAAAAGCTCTGAGAAAAGGAGCTCCTGGGTGGCTCAGTCGATTAAGCGTCCGAGTCTTGATTTGGGCTCAGGTCCTGATCTCACGGTTCACGAGGTTGAGCCCTGAGTCGGACTCTGTGCTGTCAGCGTGGGGCCTGCTTGAGATTCTCTCTCTATCCTTTTCTCTCTCTTCCCCTCCCCCCATTCTCTCTCTCCTCTCCTCTCTCTCTCAAAAACAAATAAACTTTTAAAAATTACTAAAAGCTCCAAAAAGAGACGTGATAGCCTCTGCGGGGTGAGAGGGAAAGAGAGAAGAGAGAAGGGGCAGGAAAAACGGAGGGAGAAAGATAAAGAGTGAGAGAAACGGGGAGAACCATGAAAAAAAGAAAACTAGGATTCACGTGTGAGATTACTCTAATGAGAGCCTGTAAAGAAGATACAAGTTTGGTTAGAACATATCATTAGAGGGGCGCCTGGGTGGCGCAGTCGGTGAAGCATCCGACTTCAGCCAGGTCCCGATCTCGCGGTCCGTGAGTTCGAGCCCCGCGTCGGGCTCTGGGCGGATGGCTCGGAGCCTGGAGCCTGTTTCCGATTCTGTGTCTCCCTCTCTCTCTCTGCCCCTCCCCCGTTCATGCTCTGTCTCTCTCTGTCCCAAAAATAAATAAACGTTGAAAAAAAAAAAAAGAACATATCATTAGAAAACTTGAAAGGAAACAAGGGAAATGTGGTTTCACAGAATCCAGTAAAGGAGTGTGTTTCATGAAGAGTGGTCAATGATATCAAATGCTACCCAGAGATACAATATAATGGAAGGCTTATCTAAGGTATCTAAACAAAAGAGATGTACTGGGAAGGGCAGGGCAGAGATGGCAGTAAATCAAATCACATGGCAGGGGAGGCATTGGAGAGACTTAACCTGAGGAGCCTGGAACCCTCACCTTCCCCTCTGGTCACTTGGTTCTCTTCGACTCATCCTTTAGGTCAACGTTTAGATGGCACTACATTGGGAAGGCTCCCAACCCCATCTTGGGTAAGCGCCCCTCCATGCACCGTTTTCTTCCCTTCATGGCAATAACCGTATTTCCTTACTGATTTTAAATAGCAGCCACCAACTCTGATAAATTTAAGAAGAAAGACAACTTTTTGGAAGGATATCTGGGAGTTCACAGAATTTTAACGGGAAGACGGAAGAACTCAGGCTTAGAAAACAGGTCAAATCCAAAGGAGACCAAGTGAAGAAGAGTGCAGTTTCCAGGTCAAGTGTCCAGGTGGGGGTGGGGTGGTTAACCAGTCACCCCACACCTGACTCCATTACGGCTTTTGCTACCAGATGCATTGCATATCACTGCGGGAATGAGTTCCAGACTGTCCCTCACTCCTTTACTTTGTTAAGTTGTAGGGGGAGATCAGACCCAAGAAAAGAAGGGATAGAACATTTATGTACAGTTTCAAGAATAATAAAGTGAACAGTTTTGTAACTACTGCTAAATCATGATTTTGAAACCCCTTGAGTACTTTTCTGATAACTTCTCCTATCTTGGAGGTAACTGAGATCCTGAATTTGCTTTTTTGTGTAATTTTATTATCTATTTGAGTCCCCAAACTCTATACAGCTTGTTAGTTCTGCCTGGTTTTTTTTTAATTTTATATAAGTGAAATCACACTTACATGTTCATCAGTGACCATTATGAGATTGTAACTTATAATAAGAAATACATAGATTTTTGGTCCTCATATCATTTCTGGTATAGAGCTCTTTAAACTCTTAGAATTTCCTGAGTGACGAGAGCCCTAAAGGTGTCTTTTGTTACGTTAATGCTTAATGCCTAACTTCTGGACCCCATCTAAGGATGAGGGCTGGATGCCGGAGACCCAATCATGTGACTGGAGGGTGAAACTTGAAGTCCTCCCACCCCTGGGTAAGCGGCGGAGTCTGGAAATCCTCCCCCACACCTCTGGTCATCTGAGAAGAAGGTGGGGTGAGAGGCTACAGGCTAGAATTTGAATCAATTGCCAATGACCACTGATTTTATCAACCATGCCTAGGTAGTGAAGCCTTCGTTAAAAACCCAAAAGGACAGGGTTCAGAGAACGTCTGGGCTGGAGAACACGTCGCGATTTGGGGCAAGCAGCATGCCTAGAGAGGACACAGAAGCTCAGCGCCCTTTCCCACCTACCTTGCCCTGTGCACCTCTACATCTGGATGCTCCAGAGTTATGTCCTTTTACAATGAACTGGTGATCTAGTAAGATGTTTCTCTGAGTTCTGTGAGCAGCTATTGCAAACCAGTTGAACCCAAGGAGGGCTTCATGGGAACATCTGATTATATTAGGAGTCAGTCAGGAGTACAGGTAACAACCTGGACTTGTGATGGCACCCTGAGTTGGTGGGAGTCATTGGAACCTCCATTGGAACCTGAAAGCACAGGTTACAGTCTGGGCTTGTGACCAGAGTCTGAAGTGGGGTGGGTCAGGCAGGGCAGTCCTGAAGGACCGAACTCTTGACCTGTAGAATCTGATGCTGTCTCCAGGTAGACGGTGTCAGAATTGAGCTGAATTCTCAGACACCCGGCTGGCATCTGTGAATTGCTTGTTGTACATGTGAGAATCTCAGAAGTGTTGTGGGTTTTCAGACGGACTTATTTTTTTAAAGCAACATGCACAGCTAATTACATTTGACAAAGTATTTTCTTTTAATTTGATCACAAGACCTCAAAAATTCCCTTGACTTTTTTTTAATGTTTATTTTTTAAATTTTTTTTTTTTTACATTTATTCATTTTTGAGACAGAGAGAGACAGAGCATGAATGAGGGAAGGTCAGAGAGAGAGAGAGGGAGACACAGAATCTGAAACAGGCCCCAGGCTCTGAGAGGTCAGCACAGAGCCCGACGCGGGGCTCGAACTCACGGACCGTGAGATCATGACCTGAGCCGAAGTCGGACGCCCAACCGACTGAGCCACCCAGGCGCCCCAATTTAATGTTTATTTTTGAAAGAGAGAGAATGTGGTCGGGGGGAGGGATCGAGAGAGAGGGGGACAGAGAATCTGAAGTCAGTTCTGTGCTGACAGCAGAAACCCGATGTGGGGCTCAAACTCATCAACTCTGAGATCATGACCTGAGCTGAAGTCAGACACTTAACCAACCGAGCCACCAGGCACCCCTCCCTTTACTTTTTTAAAATTTATTTCTACTTTTTGAAATTGTTTACCCCTTTTTCCTACCTCCACTTGTCTCTGGCAATCACCAATCTGTTCTCCATATCTATGAGCTACGGTTTGTTTGTTTGTTTATTTGTTTGAGATTTACCTGTAAGAGAGATCATAAGCTATTTGTCTTTCTCTGATCTCTTTCATTTAACATAAGACCTTCACGATTCACCCATGTTGTTGCAAGTAGCAAGATTTCATTCTTTTTTATGGCTGAATAATATTCCATTATGGGTATATACAACAATTCTTGTTTTTAATTTTAAATTTTTATTTTTTAATATGAAATTTATTGTCCAATTGGTTTCCATACGACACCCAGTGCTCATCCCAACAGGTGCCCTCCTCAGTGCCCATCACCCACTCTCCCCTCCCTCCCACCCCCCATCAGCCTTCAGTTTATTCTCAGTTTTTAAGAGTTTCTTATGGTTTGGCTCCCTCTCTCTTTTTTTTTCCTTCCCCTCCCCCATGGGTTTCTGTTAAATTTCTCAGGATCCACATAATAGTGAAAACATACGGTATCTGTCTTTCTCTGTATCACTTATTTCACTTAGCACAACACTCTCCATTTCCATCCACGTTGCTACAAAAGGCCATATTTCATTCTTTCTCATTGCCAGGGAGTATTCCATTGTATATATAAACCACAACTTCTTTATCCATTCATCAGGTGATGGACATTTAGGCTCTTTCCATCATTTGGCTATTGTTGAAAGTGCTGCTATAAACATTGGGGTACAAGTGCCCCTATGCTATGCATTAGCACTCCTATATCCCTGGGTAAATTCCTAGCAGTGCTATTGCTGGGTCATAGGGTAGATCTATTTTTAATTTTTTGAGGAACCTCCACACTGTTTTCCAGAGCGGATGCACCAGTTTGCATTCCCACCAACAGTGCAAGAGGGTTCCCATTTCTCCACATCGTCTCTGGCATCTATAGTCTCCTGATTTGTTCATTTTGGCCACTCTGACTGGCGTGAGCTGATATCTCAGTGTGGTTTTGATTTGCATTTCCCTGATGAGGAGTGATGTTGAGCATCTTTTCATGTACCTGTTGGCCATCTGGATGTCTTCTTTAGAGAAGTATCTATTCACGTCTTCTGCCCATTTCTTCACTGGATAATTTGTTTTTCAGGTGTGGAGCTTGGTGAGTTCTTTGTAGATTTTGGATACTAGCCTTTTGTCCGATATGTCATTTGCAAATATCTTTTCCCATTCTGCCGGTTGCTTTTTACTTTTGTTGATTGTTTCCTTTGCAGTGCAGAAGTTTTTTATCTTGATGAGACCCCAATAGTTTGTTTTTGCTTTTAATTCCCTTGCCTTTGGAGATGTGTCAAGTAAGAAATTGCTGTGGCTAAGGTCAGAGAAGTTTTTTCCTGCTCTCTCCTCTAGGGTTTTGATGGTTTCCTGTCTCACGTTCAGATCCTTTATCATTTTGAGTTTATTTTTGTGAGTGGTGTAAGAAAGTGGTCTTTCGTCCTTCTGCATGTTGCTGTCCAGTTCTCCCAGCACCATTTGTTAAAGAGACTGTCTTTTTTCCATTGGATATTCTTTCCTGCTTTGTCAAAGATTAGTTGCCCATACTTTTGTGGGTCCAATTCTGGGGTCTCTATTCTATTCCATTGGTCTATGTGTCTGTTTTTGTGCCAATACCATGCTGTCTTGATGATTACAGCTTTGTAGTAGAGGCTAAAGTCTGGGATTGTGATGCCTCCCGCGCTGGTCTTCTTCTTCAAAATTACTTTGGCTATTCGGGGTCTTTTGTGGTTCCATACAAATTTTAGGATTGCTTGTTCTAGCTTCGAGAAGAATGCTGGTGCAATTTTGATTGGAATTGCATTGAATGTGTACATAGCTTTGGGCAGTATTGACATTTTAACAATATTCTTCCAACCCATGAGCACAGAATGTTTTTCCGTTTCTTTATATCTTCTTCAATTTCTTTCATAAGCTTTCTATAGTTTTCAGCATACAGATCTTTTACATCTTTGATTAGGTTTATTCCTAAGTATTTTATTATTCTTGGTGCGATTGTGAATGGGATCAGTTTCTTTATTTGTCTTTCTGTTGCTTCATTATTAGTGTATAAGAATGCAACTGATTTCTGTACATTAATTTTGTATCCTGCCACTTTGCTGAATTCATGTATCAGTTCTAGCAGACTTTTGGTGGAGTCTATCGGGTTTTCCAGTATAATGTCATGTCATCTGCAAAAAGTGAAAGCTTGACTTCATCTTTGCCAATTTTGATGCCTTTGATTTCCTTTTGTCATCTGATTGCTGATGCTAGCACTTCCAACACTATGTTAAACAACAGCGGTGAGAGTGGACATCCCTCTCGTGTTCCTGATCTCAGGGGGAAAGCTCTCAGTTTTTCCCCATTGAGGATGATATTAGCTGTGGGCTTTTCATAAATGGCTTTTATGATCTTTAAGTATGTTCCTTCTATCCCGACTTTCTCAAGAGTTTTTATTAAGAAAGAATGCTGAATTTTGTCAAATGCTTTTTCTGCATCGATTGACAGGATCATATGGTTCTTTTCTTTTCTTTTATTAATGTGATGTATCACGCTGATTGATTTGCGAATGTTGAACCAGCCCTGCAACTCAGGAATGAATCCCACTTGATCATGGTGAATAATTCTTTTTATACGCTGTTGAATTCGATTTTCTAGTACCTTATTGAGAATTTTTGCATCCATATTCATCAGGGATATTGGCCTGTAGTTCTCTTTTTTTCTGGGTCTCTGTCTGGTTTGGGAATCAAAGTAATGCTGGCTTCATAGAATAAGCCTGAAAGTTTTCCTTCCCTTTCTATTTTTTGGAAAAGCTTGAGAAGGATAGGTATTATCTCTGCGTTAAGTGTCTGGTAGAATTCCCCAGGGAAGCCATCTGGTCCTGGACTCTTATTTGTTGGGAGATTTTTGATAACCGATTCCATTTCTTCACTGGTTATGGGTCTGTTCAAGTTTTCAATTTCTTCCTGTTTGAGTTTTGGAAGTGTGTGGGTGCTTAGGAATTTGTCCATTTCTTCCAGGTTGTCCAGTTTGTTGGCATATAATTTTTCATAGTATTCCCTGATAATTGCTTGTATTTTTGAGGGATTGGTTGTAATAATTCCATTTTCATTCATGATTTTATCTATTTGGGTCATCTCCCTTTTCTTTTTGAGAAGTCTGGCTAGAGGTTTATCAATTTTGTTTATTTTTTTAAAAAACCAACTCTTAGTTTCATTGATCTGCTCTACAGATTTTTAGATTCTATATTGTTTATTTCTGCTGTGATCTTTATTATTTCTCTTCTTCTGCTAGGTTTGGGGTGCCTTTGCTGTTCTGCTTCTGTTTCCTTTAGGTGTGCTGTTAGATTTTGTATTTGGGATTTTTCTTGTTTCTTGAGATAGGCCTGGATTGCAATGTGTTTTCCTCTCAGGTCTGTCTTCGCTGCATCCCAAAGCGTTTGGATTGTTGGATTGTTGGATTGTTGTTTCATTTTCATTTGTTTACATATATTTTTAAATTTCTCCTCTAATTGCCTGGTTGGCCCATCCATTCTTTACTAGGGTGTTCTTTAACCCCCATGCTTTTGGAGGTTTTCCAGACTTTTTCCTGTGGTTGATTTCAAGTTTCATAGCATTGTGGTCTGAAAGTATGCATGGTATGATCTCAATTCTTGTATACTTATGAAGGGCTGTTTTGTGACCCAGTATGTGATCTATCTTGGAGAACGTTCCATGTGCACTCGAGAAGAAAGTATATTCTGTTGCTTTGGGATGCAGAGTTCTAACTATATCTGTCAAGTCCATCTGATCCAATGTATCATTCAGGGCCCTTGTTTCTTTATTGATCCTGTGTCTAGATGACCTATCCATTGCTGTAAGTGGGATATTAAAGTCCCCTGCAATTACCACATTCTTATGAATAAGGTTGCTTATGTTGGTGATTAATTGTTTTATATATTGGGGGGGTTCCGTATTTGGCACATAGACATTTATAATTGTTAGCTCTTCCTGATGGATAGACCCTGTAATTATTATATAATGTCCTTCTTCATCTCTTGTTACAGCCTTTAATTTAGAGTGTAGTTTGTCTGATATAAGTATGGCTACTCCAGCTTTCTTTTGACTTCCAGTAGCGTGATAGATAGTTCTCCATCCCCTCACTTTCAACCTGAAGGTGTCCTCAGGTCTAAAATGAGTCTCTTGTAGACAGCAAATAGATGGATCTTGTTTTTTTATCCATTCTGATACCCTGTGACTTTTGGTTGGAGCATTTAGTCCATTTACATTCAGTGTTATTATAGAAAGATATGGGTTTAGAGTCATTGTGATGTCTGTAGGTTTCATGCTTGTAGTGATGTCTCTGGTACTTTGCATTCCTTGCAACATTTCACTCAGAGAATCCCCCTTAGGATCTCTTGTAGGGCTGGTTTAGTGGTGACGAATTCCTTCAGTTTTTGTTTGTTTGGGAAGACCTTTATCTCTCCTTCTATTCTGAATGACGGACTTGCTGGATAAAGGATTCTCGGCTGCATATTTTTTCTGTTAGTCACATTGAAGATTTCCTGCCATTCCTTTCTGGCCTGCCAAGTTTCAGTAGATAGGTCTGCCACTACTCTTATATGTCTACCTTTGTAAGTTGGAGCCTGTTTATCCCTAGCTGCTTTCAGAATTCTCTCTTTATCCTTGTATTTTGCCAGTTTCACTATGATATGTCGTGCAGAAGATCGATTCAAGTTACGTCTGAAGGGAGTTCTCTGTGCCTCCTGGATTTCAATGCCTTTTTCCTTCCCCAGATCAGGAAAGTTCTCAGCTATGATTTGTTCAAGTATACCTTCAGCCCCTTTCTCTCTTCTTCTGGAATTCCTATGATACAGATGTTGTTCTGCTTGATTGCATCACTTAGTTCTCTAATTCTCCCCTCATATTCCTGGATTTTTTTATCTCTCTTTCTCAGTTTCCTCTTTTTCCATAATTTTATCTTCTAATTCACCTATTCTCTCCTCTGCCTCTTCAATCCATGCTATGGCTGCCTCCATTTTATTTTGCACCTCATTTATAGCATTGTTCAGCTCCTCATGACTATTTCTTGGTCCCTTGATCTCTGTAGCAATAGATTCTCTCCTATCCTCTATGCTTTTTTCAAGCCCAGCGATTAATTTTATGACTATTATTCTAAATTCTTATTCTGTTATGTTGTTTAAATAATTTTTGATCAATTCGTTAGCTGTCGCTTCTTCCTGGAGTTTCTTTTGAGGAGAGTTCTTCCGTTTCATCATTTTGGGTAGTCCCTGGGGTGGGCCAAACTGCAGGGCACTTCCCCTGTGCTGTCCGGAGTAACTTGTGTTGGTGGGCGGGGCCACAGTCAGACCCGATGTCTTGTCCCCAGCCCACCACTGGGGCCACAGTCAGACTGGTGTGTACCTTATCTTCCCCTCTCCCAGGGGCAGGACTCACTGTGGAGTAGCGTGGCCCCTGTCTGGGCTACTTGCACACTGCCAGACTTGTGGTGCTTCTTCAATGGGATCTGGCGTATTAGCCGGGGTGGATCCGTAAGGTGCACAGGGGCAGGGGGAGCAGGCTTAGCTCGCTTTGCCTTAGGTGGTCCCCTACAGGAAGGGCCCTGCAGCACCGGGAGGGAGGCAGGCCCGTCGGAGGGATGGATCCACAGAAGCACAGCGTTGGGCGTTTGCGCGGTGCAAGCAAGTTCAGTGATGGGAGCTGGTTCCCTTTGGAATTTCGGCTGGGGGGTGAGAGAGGGAAATGGTGCTTGCCAGCACCTTTGTTCCCCCGCGCTGAACTCTGTCTTCCCGGGGCTCAACAACTCTCCCTCCCGGTGTCCTCTCGCCCTCCCCGCTCTCCGAGAGCAGAGCGGTTGACTTTCAACATTCCAGATGTTAAGTCCCGCTGGCTGCCAGCACTCACGGAGTCGGGCCCCTCCGCTTGTACAATTCTTTATTCATTCAGCCATCGATGGACACTTGGGTTGTTTCCGTATCTTGGCTCTTGTAAATAAAGTTGCAATGACCATGGGGGTGCATATATCTCTTTTTGAGTTAGTGTTTTCATTTTCTTTGGATAAATACCCAAAAGTGGAATTGCTGGATCATGTGGTAGTTTTATTTTTAATTTTTTTGCAGAAACTCCAAACTGTTTTCTGTGGTGGCGGCACCAATCTACGTTCCCACAAGGGTTCCCTTTTCTCCACATGCTTAACACTTGTTATTTGTCTTTTTTTTTTTTTTTTTTTTTTACACGTAGCCTTCACACCCAACACGGGGCTTGAACTCACGTCTATGAGATTAAGACTTGAGCTGAGATCAAGAGTCAGATGCTTCACCGACTGAGCCACCCAGGTGCGCCTTGTCTTTCTTATAATTGCCATTCTAACAGGTATGAGATGATTTCTCCTTGTCATTTTGACTTGTGTTTCCCTGATAACTAATGATGTTGAGCATCTTTTTATGTATCTGTTGGCCATCTGTATGTCCTCTTCAGAAAAACGTCTATTCAGATCTTCTGCCCGTTGTTTAATTGGATTGTTTGTTTCTGTTATTGAGTTGTATGAGTTATTTACATGTTTTGGATATTAACCCCATATCAAATACACCGTTTGCAAATATTTTCTTCCATTTCGAACGTTGCCTTTTCATTTTGTTGGTGGCTTTCTTTGCTGTGCAAAAGCTTTTGAGTTTGATGTGGTCCCATCTGTTTATTTTTTCTTTTGTTGCCCGTGCTTTTATTGTCAGACTCAAAAAATTATTGCCAAGACCTCTGTCAAGGAGCTTACCACCTGTGTCTTTTTCTGGAAGTTTATGGTTTCTAGTCTTACATTCAAGTCTTTACTCCATTTTGAGTTAATTTTTGTGTATGGTATAAGATAGTGGTCGAATTTCATTCTTTTGCAGGTGGTTGTGAAGTTTCCCCAGCATCATTTATTGCAGGTGCTGTCCTTTCTCCATTGTGTAGTCTGGGCTATCCTGAACTAGCTATATAACAAAGTTAAACTAGTTAAAACAGTGTGATATGGGTATAAAAACAGACACATAGATGAATAGAACATAAGAGCCCAGAAATAAACCCATTTGGGTTTATGGTCCATATGGGTTTATGACCATAAGCCCATATGGTCAACTAGTTTATGCAAAAGAGCCACATGAATTTTAAAGTAAGCCTTTTGGGGGCGCCTGGGTGGCTCAGTCGGTTAAGTGGCTGAGTTCGGCTCAGGTCATGATCTCACGGTCCGTGAGTTCGAGCCCCGTGTCGGGCTCTGTGCTGACAGCTCAGAGCCTGGAGCCTGTTTCAGATTCTGTGTCTCCCTCTCTCTGACCCTCCCCCGTTCATGCTCTGTCTCTCTCTGTCTCAAAAATAAATAAACGTTAAAATAATGTTTCTTTCAAAAAAATAAAATAAAATTAAAAAATAAAATAAAGTAAGCCTTTTGGGTTCCATGAAAAAACCCATTGGGAATTTCACTAGAATTGTTTGTCATCCAATATTTTGTCTTTAGAGAAGCAAGATATGTCTCCATCCACTTGAATCTCCTAAAAATGCTTCAATAGAGACTTGGCGTATTCTCTACAAAGGCCCTGTGCATAGTTTCTTATATTCATTCCTAGATGCTTTATATTATTTTATTCTACTCAAACTGCTTTTGCTGGGGAATAGTACTGCAGTTGTCTTTTTATATTAATAGCATATCTAGAAATTCTGTTAAACTCATTAATTCTGACAACTTTTCTGTAGATTCTTTAGAATTTTCCATGTAGATAATTATATCATCCATAAATAATGACGTCTTTCTTTCTTTCTTAACTCATGTTCCTCTTTTTTTTTTTCTTGTTTCACTGTATTGCCTGTAATCTTTAGTCCACTGTTGAATAGAGGTGGTGATGGGAGCATTGTTGTCATGGACCTATGTCATTTCCTTCTTTTTGGTGTTTGCTTCAGAATCAGAACCTCGAACAGACACATTGAGGAGGAAAAATAGATGTCATACGTTAGCATCCATAGGATGACACAGGGCTCTTTCTCTAACTTTCTGAGTAATTGCTGCTAAATGGGAAGAATGTTCAGGTGCTGAATAATACAAAGTAACTTGTAAATGTCCGGATGCTTGTCTTTGTCGCGATAAGATTCCATCCAACAATCTAGTCAGCGGGCGTAATAATGTGCCTATAGGAGAATTTATTCTTTATTTCAAATTGAAAGTCTGAGTGCATATCTCCCTTTGCTGCACACATGACACAGGAATTGGGGATTCTCCCCCTTCTAAATTATTAATGGAAGTTGTTGTAGCCTATTGCAGGGTCTTTAAGAAGCTAAGACTTGGAAAGGATGAGGGTGAAGTATGGAGCATTCTAAAGAACCAGAATTTCCTGTTACTATAAAACCCCAGAGGAGACTTTTCAAAGTCACATCCTCAGTAATTCCCTTCCGCTTCTCCCAAGGATGTATCTACCTGTCTCCACCACATAGCCTATAGCAGCACCCATGTTGTCTTCTGCCTGGGTTACTGATGGATGGGACACAATCTCCATTGCTTTCACGTCTGTGAGGTAGTTCATGTCCTTTCATGGTGTTCTAGAAGATTACTGCTGCCAACAATGAGAAAGAGACTTAATAAAGAGGATTCTGCCATCAACTGCAGACACACACACACACACACACACACAGTAACAGAATTTAAAATGTTTGCATAGTGAATCCTAAACAAAATTTAAAAATAAATGACAAATTTAAAAAATACATTCACATTCTATTTGACAAAATTACTATCCCTACTATAAAACAGGCTCTCAGAAATTAATAAAAAGAGGTAATATCCTAATTTTTTAAATGGGCAAAAGACATGAACAGGCAGAGAGAAAACAATAAAAACAAGATGTTCGACTTCATCTTTTAGGTTTAGTTATATCCTAAAACTAAAATTAGATACGTTTTCTTTAACGTTTATTTATTATTTTTTGAGACAGAGAGAGAGACAAAGCATTAATGGGGGAGGGTCAGAGAGAGAGGGAGACACAGAATCTGAAACACGATCCGGGCTCTGAGCTGTCAGCACAGAGCTTGAACTCATGGACTGCGAGGTCATGACCTGAGATGAGTCGGACGTGTAACTGACTGAGCCACCCAGGCGCCCCTAGATACATTTTCACCACATAAGTTGGCAAAGGGGGAAAAGATTTCTAATATGTTGTGATGCTGAAGAGGAGAAATCCAAGTTCTCCTGTGCATTGTTGGTGGAAACAAATACCCATCTTCCTTGAGAATTGCCTGCCAAGGTGGGCAAGCACTTTTACTGTGTGAGCTTTTTGACTCAAAAAACCTAGAGGTTTACTCTAGGAAGATATTCTAATAGGGAAGTAATATAATAACCACAGAAATGTTCATTAAAAACTTCTTGATAACAATAAAAGGTGGAATCAACAATATGGATTGATTAAACTTTGCTAGAGTCATACAATAGAATAATAAGCAGTCATTTAAAAGGAAAACTTAGCGGCACCTGGGAGCTCAGTTGGTTAAGCGTCTGACTTCTGCTCAGGTCATGATCTCACATCTCGTGGGTTCGAGCCCTGCATCAGGCTTTGTGCCGACAGCTCAGAGCCTGAAGCCCGCTTCAGATTCTGTGTCTCCCTCTCTCTCTGACCCTCCGCTGCTTACACTCTGTTTCTCTCTTTCTCTCTCAAAACTAAAGAAACATTTAAAAAAAAAATTTTTAATGAAAGGAAAACTTGTCTTGACAGACCATTGAGTGAAAAGAAACTGAATATTTAAGAGCATATATAACATTACCTCACTTACATAAAGGCATATGAATATGTGCATTTATATATATATAAATATATATATATATACACACATCCACACACATAGACATATCATAACTATGAGAAAGGCTCTTCATTAAAATTTTATTAATGAGCAGGCATCAAGCCTTTGACTCATTTACTCTATTGTTTACAATGTTATGTATAATTTTCTGTAGCCTTAACTCTGTGTGATTCCCTTTTCCCTGGCACCTTGGTTCCTCAAGTTCTAGTTGCTGTAATAACGCAGAAGACCAAGTTTTTTTTTTTCCCCACAGACTTTGAGAACTCTGACATCTCTAGGCCACCATCTTTAACTTGGCCTGTATGCACTGTGATACACCGATGAATGCTCCGAGTAGAGAACATCTGGTTCATTTCTGTGCCTTCCCCTTCTGTCCAAGACCTTGGCCCTTCGGTTCTGGCCACCCTGGTTGTTTCTGATGCCTTCAAACAACCACTCTTAATTTTGTCAATCCAGTTTTATGATTTCTTTCAACAGTAAGTTTGTTCTGATACAGGTGCTCAATCATAGCCAGAAGCAAAAGTTCAGTTGTACCATATTTAATTTTTCTTTTTGCTTTAGAGAGGTCTGGGGAGGGTGAAGAATCTTAAGCAGGCTCGGCGCTGAGCACGGAGCCTGGCGTGCTCGATCTCACAACCCTGAGATCATGACCTGAGCCAAAAATCAAGAGTTGGATGCTTACCCAACTGAGCCACCAAGGCGTCCCGGTACATATTAATTTTTACTGAAATAGAAACTGGGTGCCTGGGTGGCTCGGTTGGGTAAGCAAACAACTCTTGATGTCAGCTCAGGTCTTGATCTCAGAGTTTGTGAGACAGAGCCCTGTGTCAGGCTCCAGCATGGAAGCTGCTTGGGATTCTGTCTCTTCCTCTCTGCCCCTCACACACCTCTCAAAATAAATAAACTTAAAAAAAAAAAAAAGAAAGAAAGAAACTGGGGCACCCGGGTGGCTCAGTCAGTTAAGGGTCTGACTTGATCTCAGGCCATGATCTTCCGTTCATGGGTTCATGCCCTGCATCAGGCTCTCTGCTGTCAGCACAGAGGCTGCTTTGGATCCTCTGTCCCCCCACCCCCGCCCCCGCCCATCTGCTGCTTGCACACGCTCTCTCTCTTTCAAAAATAAAGTTAATATTAAAAAAGAAATTTTTTTTTGCAAACAAAGGAATCATTTTTCAATGTTAATAATTGTTAATGTTATCTATTGGGGAGGTATTTAAATTTTTTTCTATATTTTATAGTGTACAAATTATACATATTATATATACAAACTCCTTAAAGTGTATTAAACATTGTCATGTGCCTTTTTAAATGTTCAAGATCACAAAGGATTTTATAAACCACCTTCAACTTAGATACTATTTTCCTAGGCTGAACTTCATACAAAACTGAATTTAATTCAAAATTATGCTTATTTTACCTTCAGATTATACTGGTGCATGTTTGGGTCAAACAGTATTGCCTACAAGTTTCGTTAGTAGACTGTGAATTAGGTACCCGAATAAATGAGTCTCAGCAAAGTAAGCTTGAAAGGGAAATTCGAGCTGGAAATTTGGATTTAGCGTCATCAACCTGGATGGTCCACATCTGAAGCAATAATAACAAATTCACTAGATATTACCAGAGTTTGAAATTATGCTGCATTGGGACTGCTCAATATTCATAAACAGGAAATTTCTAGGGCACTTCAAGGAAGCTTTCTATGCATCCTTAGTCACCTCTCTTTTCCATTTCCATGCTTTTCGTCTGCTATTTACATCTACACTCACCAAACATCTTCCTGTTTCACAAGGAAAACAAGCCATCAGGTGTAACTTCTGCCAATCCCTGTCTCCACATCAACAAACTGAACACTATCAAAACCCCGGTTTCCATCTTCCTCTCTGTATCTGGAGACTGGCCATCAGACCCTTACTGGACCAGTGACTCTATCTGTATGCTAAAAGGCTAAACGTTACCTTTCCCATCTCCTTACGATGGCTATTTCACCTGTTAGGCTGGCTGCCTCCCACCTATTCAACTTCTACCTTTGGGTATAAATATACTTCCCACAAATAGAGTCTTTAAATTTCCCACTGGTCTCGTGTTTCTCAAATTTCAGGTCTCCCTGTTAGTGGGTTGTGAAATCAATTAGTCTGTTTCACCAGAGTGTGTTCTTCTTAGAAATGAAGCGGTATGAAATCTTCAATATTGGAACGTGGCACTTTGCATTCTAAGTCATGCCGTCTGCATTGCACCAAATACTGGGGTCAACTGAGTTGAGTGACAGCTGATGGAGGGGTTGTAATGACTATGGGCATTGGCTGGGAGCCAGCAGGCCCTTCACTCTTCCATTCACTGGTGCCTCATTTGAGTTTCTGGATTTGACCATAATTATATCAGGAGAGTTAATGTTTTAAAAGTTTAATTTGTGTCAGTGTAATTAGCGGTTAATTGTGAAGTTAGAAGAATTCATCCACTGTTGCCAAGGGCAGCAAGAGTTTCTATTAACTTTTGGTTGTGAGTTCATAATTTTCAGTGTGAAATTTTGGATTGGGCATAAAAAATCATTAGGCATTTTTTGATTTTGCAAATAATTGTACATTTTAAGAATAACTGCATGAAATCTTCTTAAGACAGTTTATTTTATTATTAGAAGAAATAAGGATGATGACATTAAAAAAACAGAAGCATATTTTGTGTTGGACTTATATACATAGTAACAACAATGGGAAAAATGTTTCTTTTAATCAATACATTCTTTTAAATTTGAACTTAATCTAAAAAAAAAAAACGATCAGTCTTTTAAAAAAGGATTAAGTATTGGGCGCCTAGGTGGCTCAGTCGGTTAAGAGTACGACTTTGGCTCAGGTCATGATCTCACAGTCCGTGAGTTCAAGCCCCATATCGGGCTCTGCGCTGATAGCCTAGAGCCTTCTTTGGGTTCTGTGTCTCCCTCTCTCTCTGCTCCTTCCCTGCTTGTGCTCGCTCTCTCAAAAATAAATAAATAAACCTTAAAATTAAAACAAGGATTAAGTATAACTTGTCAAGTACTCAAAACCACTAAAAATGTATTATTTACAGTATTATTCTTATTTTAAGAGATCATTAATTTATTTAACCTTTACCTGATAGTTGAAGGTATTAAAAAATTAATAACCAGGGGCGCCTGGGTGGCTCGGTCGGTTAAGCGTCCGACTTCGGCTCAGGTCATGATCTCGCGGTCCATGAGTTCGAGCCCCACGGTGTTGGGCTCTGTGCTGACAGCTCAGAGCCTGGAGCCTGTTTCAGATTCTGTGTCTCCCTCTCTCTCTGCCCCTCCCCTGTTCATGCTCTGTCTCCCTCTGTCTCAAAAATAAATAAACGTTAAAAAAAAAAAACTTCTAAAAAAAAGTAATAACCAGATATTAGCTAATGAAAGTATATATTAATATATTAGTGTTTTTATAATTTATTTTTATTGAAGTATAATTACATACAATACTGTATTAGTTTCAGGTGTGCAACATAATGATTTGTCATTTGTATACATTGCAAAATGATCACCACTAGAAGCCTAGTTATTATCTGTCACCATACAAAATCACAAAATATATTTTTTTTTAGTGATTGGAACATTTAAGATATAGTTTCTTAGCATCTTTCAAATTTGTAATACAATATTATCGACTATAGTCACCATATTGTACATTACATCCCATGACATTTGTTTTATAACTAGAAGTTTGTACTTCTTTTTTTCTTTAATGTTTATTTATTTTTGAGAGAAAGAGACAGAGCACTAGTGGGGGAGGGGCAGGGAGAGAGGGAGACACAGAATCCAAAGCAGGCTCCAGGCTCCCAGCCGTCAGCACAGAGCCCGACGCGGGTCTCGAACCCACGAACTGTGAGATCATGACCTGAGCTGAAGTCGGACGCTTAACCAACTGAGCCACCCGGGTGCCCCTGGAAGTTTGTACTTCTTGATCCCTTCACCCATTTTGCCCACCCTTTCCCTCTGCCAATCGTTAATCTGTTCTCTGTATCTATGAGTATTGTTTTGTTTTCTTTGCTCATTTGTTTTGTTTTTTTTTTAGATTCCACATATAAGTGAAATTATATGGTATTTGTCTTTGTCTGACTTTTTTCACTTAACATAATATCCTTGAGGTCCATCCATGTTGTCACAAATTGCAAGATTTCATTCCCTTATAGGGCTGAGTAGTTTTCCGCCCTGTAAATACCACATCTTCTTTTTTTCATTCTTCTGCTCATGGACACTTAGGTTGCTTCCATATCTTGGCTATTGTAAATAATGCTGCAGTGAACATGGGGTGCATATGTCTTTTCCAACTAGTGTTTTCATTTTCTTCAGCGAAATACACAGAAGTGGAATTGTTGGATCGTATGGTATTTCTGTTTTTAATTTTTTGAGGAAATTCCATATATTTTCCATAGTGGCTGCACCAATTTACATTTCCACCAACAGTGCATTAGGGGTTCCTTTTCTCCATATCTTCCCCAACACTTGTTATTTCTTGTCCCTTTGATACCAGCCATTCCAACAGGATTGAGGTGATATTTCACTGATTTCAGTTTGCATTTCCTTGATGACTAATGATATTAAGCATCTTTTTTTTTTAAGTTTATTTATTTTTGAGAAAGAGAGTATGCATGGAGTGTGAATGGGAGAGGGCCAGAGAGAGAAGGAGAGAAGGAATCCCAAGTATGTTCTGCGTCTCAGCACAGAGCCAGCCCCATGCGGGGCTTGAACTCAAAGAGCCAAAATCTTCGCTTAATCAACTGAGCCACCCAGGCACCCATTAAGCATCTTTTTATGTGTTATTGGCCAACTGTGTGTGTTTAGAAAAATGTCTATTCAGATCTTCTGCCCATTTTTTTAAAGTTTATTTATTTATTTTTGAGAGAGCCCGTGTGCATGTGTGCGCGAGTGGGGGAGGGGCAGAGAGCGAGGGAGAGAGAGAGAATCCCAAGCAAGCTCTGCACTGAGAGTGCAGAGTTCGATATGGGGCTCAAACTCATGAACTGCGAGATCATGACCTGAGCTGAAGTTGGACACGTAACCAACCGAGCCACCTAGGTGCGCCATCTTCTGCCCATTTTTAAATTGGATTTAGTTTTTATTTGTTTATTATTGAGTTATGTGAGTTCTTCATGTATTTTGGATATTAACCCCTTATTGGATGTATGATTCTCAAATATCAGTATCTTCTCCCATTCAGCTGGTGGCCTTTTTTATTTTATTGATGTTTTCTTTCACTATGCAGAAGCCTTTTAGTCTGATGTAGTCTCATTTGTTTATTTTTGCTTTTGTTGCCATTGTCTTGGGAGTCAGTTCCAAAATAATATTGCCAAGACCAATGTCAAGGAGCTTACTGCCTATGTTTTCTTCTAGGAGTTTTATAGGTTCTGGTCTTACATTGAAGTTTTTATTTCCATTTTGAGTTTATTTTTGGTGTATGGTGTAAGACAGTGGTCCAGTTTCTTTTTCTTTTTCTTCCTTTTTTTTTTTTTTTTTTTTTTTTTTTTTTTGCTTGTGCTTGTCCAATTTTCCCAGCACCATCTTTGAAGAAACTGTCCTTTTCCCATTGTACATTCTTGCCTCCTTTGTTGTAAATTATTTGACTATACACACAAGGACTTATTTCTGGGTTCTCTATTCTGTTCCATTGATCTATGTGTCTGTTTTCATGCCAACACCATTGTTGTAATTAGTATAGCTTTGTAACATAGTCTGAAATGTAACATAGTCTGAAATGTAACATAGTCTGAAATAAGGGAATGCAATGCCTCCAGTTTTGTTCTTCTTTCTCAAGAAGAAATGATATTATTGCAAACGAAAATCTAAAATCTTACAAAAAGGAAAACACAAACTTGGAAATACAGTAAGTCAAACTTGTTGATAAGGCCCTCAAATATTTTCAAAGTAGGGGAAAAAAGACAAATTTGTCAACATTATCTCACCATTTTACATTGGTTATGAGAAACTGTTACTATTTAGTTTTGTATTTAGTTGTATATGTATGGACAAAGAGAAAATTACCCACATAGTTGTTGAAAAAAATTATTCTTGGCATGTATGGTCATGGTGAATACGATCCTTGATGACAAATCATCGGAGAAACTTAAAACGATACTGCTAAGTGATAATACGCTCTCTTCACAAATTTATAGGCCCAGAGAATATACAGAATAGAATTAATACTTAGTAAGGTGCGAGCGGACACAGGTTATATGATTCTACTTAATGGGAGCACTGATATTTCAAGTTATTATACATTCAATTTATGTCAAATGTATATGACAATTTTTATGAAGGATTTATTCTGCTTAAATTTAAGCTAAAATATAACTGGTTTGAGGACCTTGATAGAATTGGAGGAATACTGTCTGAAAAATATAAATTAAACCGGTAAATTGTAATAGAATTGCAAGGGATTCAGAAGTAAACATGACCAGGAAACATAGTGGAGTAATTTCAAATGTTATTAGAAATCACCACCTACATTGCTACTTGGAAACACTGTTCACATACTGTTCATACCTTTGGCATCCTAAGACTTCTACTGAATCTCCACCGAATCTCGTGAAAACAAATGTAGTGATAATTGTTTAACTTCATTAAGAGAACCTTTACTTTTTGTTACGTTTTGTTCACATCAGAACGGTAACTGACAGGGGTGGTCATCCACCAAATTCTTCTCCCTCTGCCTCGGGAGGATATCTCTGTGGGGGGGGGGGGCTTGAAGACCCAGATAAACTACATTGTATCCAAGTGGGTCTCTGCAGCCTCACCCATGGAATAGAGAGGGGATTTGTGTGACTTCTATCACGTCTATCTGACACCTGGGCTCATATACTCTCTATTTGACTTCCTATCAGCTAGAATGCAACCTGCCTAGGACCCACTGCGGGAGAACAATGCCTTCCAGGATGGTGGCGCAGTGAGATGTAAGTAAGGTACATCGTCCTCAAATGATCTCCTGGAACTGCTATATGCTGACCTGTCCTGGGACTCAGGACGTAGTTTAAATGATAAATAAAAGTCCATCTATGTTCCGTAAACCACTGTCTTGTTGGGTCGTTGTTAAATTAGCTTAGCCTTTCCATGAACTAATATATGTATATGTTATATCATACCGGAATTATTGGTTGTTATGAGGAAAATATTAATTAAGCTATATGAACTCAGGAATGGGAGTCACATTTCTGTTTAAAAGCTATCTCATTTGGCTAACATTTTTGGAGATGGTATTTTAGCAACAAAATTGGCACATATAACTTAACGTTTTTTAATAACTGGAGTTGGATCTACAGGAAAAAAGTAACACTATATTTCAAGATGCTGAATATATCCAACAGTTACAAAATACATTTTAAGTAATCACCATGGTTACTCTATGTTCTCAACATTTTGCAGCACAGGAAGAGAGCATCATTAGTAAAGACACCCTGAATGGAATAAAATTAAAGATATTAATGATATTACAAGTCTCTGTGTCAAACTTCAAACATTTCCAATAAAGACCTTTGAAATACCAAGAAAAAGCACTTCAAGAAAAGATCTATTTGTTTTTCAAAATCCTGAATCCATAATTGTGTTAACGTTGATGCCCAAAGAAGAAAACTACTTACCAATGCTTTGTGATTCAAATACACTGAAGAATTTATATAAATTTATCACCATTTTAGCTGAGGATTAAAGAAGAACCTGCTGAAATTTGTAATTTCACTTGCTAAGTAGAAGTATATTAATAGCATGCATGGCAACTTATTTGTGTGAACCAGAATTTTTAACCAAAATAACTGAGACTAGTGGGAAGGAATAGACATCAAAGCATGTGGCACCTGGGTTGCGCATGTAGCATTATCCTCCTGTCTCCAGGCTGGAATGAATTTAAGAGCAGGCAAGCAAGCCCGCCACAATGAATCAAATCCTATTTAATAGTAACTCTATTCTATTTAACAGTAAGTATCCTTTTACAAATAAACACTTTGTTTCGGGGCACCTGGCTGGCTCAGTCAGTAGAGCAGGAGACTATTGATCTCGAGGTTGTGAGTTCCAGCCCGCATTGGGTGTGGAGGCGACTTAAACATTTTTTTGTTTCAGTTTTTTAATCTACCTATACATGTATCTCTGCATACAGTGGGTGGATACAAAGGGTATTTTCTACCGACCTGATGTTTGAAAAAAGTGTTTTGATGATTCTGTTCTCACTTTCCTTCATAGCCAACATTTAGAGCGGGTTGTTTACACCTGTGTTTCTCTCTGCTCTGAATCTACTGCAACCAGACTCTGCCCGCGTCATTCTTCTTGGACAGGCTTCCTAACTAAACTCTCACATCCATTTGATCCTTTTCTGTATTTATCTCTGTCCACTCTATAGCCATTGCCTGTATACTACTTTTATTTCTTTTTTCTACCACTTAAAATAAAACACGTTGCAATTTTAAAAAGAAAAAAAATGTTTACTTTCCTGTGCGTGTATGTTTATTTTTTAAAACTTTTATGTACATCCACACCAAATGTTTAAGCACCAAAACTGAGGTCATTTAGCGCATGGATGTATGTGGCTTTTTATGACCTTCTTAGTTCACTTGGCTATGCAGTAGCAACCACTTTTCATGTCATTCAATATTCCTCTCCCACATTATTCTTTTTTTTTTTATTTTTTTTTCAACGTTTATTTATTTTTGCGACAGAGAGAGACAGAGCATGAACGGGGGAGGGGCAGAGAGCGAGGGAGACACAGAATCGGAAACAGGCTCCAGGCTCTGAGCCATCAGCCCAGAGCCCGACGCGGGGCTCGAACTCACGGACCGCGAGATCGTGACCTGGCTGAAGTCGGACGCTTAACCGACTGCGCCACCCAGGCGCCCCGTCTCCCACATTATTCTTAAAGGCTATATCCTATGCTGCTTTATGGATACATACATCATGGGTTATTTACCCATTTCTCTAATGTTGGACTGTAGGCAGTTTTCAATTAAAAAAAAAAATGATTGAACAGCACATTGAAATCCCTGTCGGAAAATATTTACCCACTTCTATAATCACTTGCTTCCGATGAATTCCTAAAAGTAGGATTGCTGGATTGTAGCCATTTCTGTGCTGTATTCCCATCCAAAAATCCCTGTAGGATCACCCTTCCTCTAGCACCCACAGTACAAGAGGATCCAGTTGGCTAGCTCCTTACTAATACTGGGCAACAGCACTTACAATCTTTCAGCCAATTTGATTGATTTTTTAAAAATCACATTTTCTTTCAACGTTTGTGCTCTTTTGATCAGTAGGTGCTTGAACGCTTTTCATAGGTTACACTTAGTTGCATTTCTTTTGCACTGACTTCATAATCACTGCCTATTTTTTTAGAGCGTACAAGTGCATCTGTTTCTTAACACTCTGTAAAAGCTTTTTTACAAAGCTATTTAAACTTTATATCTCTGAAATGACTTTTCATTTTCTAGTTTGTAGCGTAAGTAAATTTGCTTTTAATCATAAAGATAATAAATACTTTTTTTAAAAAAATGAAGGGGACCGCAACTTCCTTCCCGGCATCCTGCTCTCCCCATTCCAGCCACTGCCTCCTGCAACCTTTGCCAAACCCCAGGCATCAACCATTCTCAATACCTGAAGGCTTTCCAATCCTGTTTCTACCAGGCGGCGCTGTCCTGAGTTCCCGCCCATAAATGAAACACCCTGTGGGTATCTCATTATCGGTTGCAACCTGAATACGTTCAAAACTGAGCCAAACCCTTCTCTTCTTTAACCTGGAAGAGGGGGCCACCACCCTCCCATTTTCTCAGAGGAGAAACCTGGAAATCATCCCAGATGCTAACCACCTCAATCTGTCAGTAAACGGTACAGCTTCAACTCCTTAAATATCTCTTGCTATATTTTCCTCTATTCTTTCCACCTACCATTGGCTTATTTCTAGATTACTGTTCTCCCGGCTGCCAGTTACTCCTTTGCCATTTTCCCCCCCCCCACTACCACTACAGTTACATTTCTAAAGAGAAACGAATATGCTTAAAATCCCTTCTTCGTTCCTAGTCACGGTGTTCACAACAGGGAAACAATAAGATGCCAAATGAGATTCCTGCTTTCCCTCTTGCCTATTCCAGGGCCTCCAGAGTGAAGGACATTAAGTTACCGAGAGAGCGTGCTCTCTCGGGATCTGAGGCCCTGGCCAATGCTGCTTTCCTTCCACACCCGGCCACCCGGTCTGTTTCCCAAGTTCAGCCTAAGTGTTCTCCATTGCGGAGGCTCTTCCTGTCCACCCTCTCCCACCCCCACCAAAGTTGGATACCTGTTTGGGCCCCTGTGCGTCCCCCCCCCTTTTTTTTTTTCCAGAGAATAACAATTTAGCTCAAGAAATCGGGGTGGCGGGTGGGGGGGGGGGTGGAAATAGAAGAGACATTTTTAAAAGCGGGTTCGAGTACAAAAATGTGTTTTGAGGGTAACTCTTGGAGGCTGGGGAAGTAAGTGCGCCTCTCCGGGCCTGGCTTCCTCGTGTGTTTAATGGGGATATGAACCCCCACCCTCAAGCCCCTCCACGGGATAGTGTTGGTACAAGGTTGGGCAGAGCAACAGTCTATTCCCAGGTAGCGCCCGAGCCTGTCACCGAGAGTGGCCCAAGAGGGCTGCTCACTAAACAGAGAGCGCCGGACAACGGGATGCTAGGGCGCGCCGCCCCATCGCGCGGGGGGGGGGGCTCCGCAAGGCCGGCGGGGCCGCCCCCACGCCGCCCGCCGCCGGGCAGGGCCGGGGTCGCAGGTCGGGGTCGGGGTGACCGCGGCGAGGCTCCTCCCCGCCGGCTGCCCGCCGCCGATCAGACGCTCCCTCGGGCCGCGCCCGGCCAACGCCCGGCCGGCGAGCCAGCTCCGGACATCCGCCTCCACCTTTCCGCGGGGCCTCGGGGCCTGCCCGGGCGGCGGGTCGGGGGCCGCGGCCTCCGGCCTCCAGCCTCCAGCCCGCCGCCGCCGCCGCCGCCGCCGCGCGCGCCGAGCGCACCTGACCCTGGCGGGCGGGGCGGCGGGCGGGGCGGGGCGGCGGGGCTGACGTGGCCCGCGGCATGGAGCGGGCGTGATTCATCAGCCGCCGTGCCGGGCCGGAGGGGGGCGAACGCAGCGGCCGCCTAGGCGCCCGGGGCCGGGCAGTGGCGGCGGCGGCGTTCCTGGCCGGGCCTCGCGCGCGCTCCTCTCGCTGTCGGTGGCCGGGCCCCTACGAAGGTCAAGATGGAAGAGATCCTGAGGAAGCTGCAGAAGGAGGCGTCCGGGAGCAAGTACAAAGCCATCAAAGAGAGCTGCACCTGGGCCCTGGGTAAGCGCGGGGCGCGGGGCACCTGTCCGGCGGGTCGGCGCCCGCGCCCCTGCTCGCCGCCGCCGGAGGGCCGCGCGGGCTGGGGCTGAGCCGGCCCTGATGCGTGAGGGGGGGGGGGGTGCTTCCGTGGAGCTTCGGTGATGGATGCATTTCGCGCGATTTGCGAGAGTTGCCTCAGTGATTAGATGTGGGATATGAGAATTTTGGTTCGGGCGTTAGCATCCATCCGCCTCCCCTCTGGTCTCTATCTTCTAGTAAACCTTAACGGGGAACGGCCGTCTTCCCCGCCAGGAGGCCCCCTTTTTCAGATCCCCAGCAAGGTGGATGATGGTCACCCATCTCCGAGTTAGGACCACCGGCCGGTGCGAATCCAGGGGCCCGATTCCAAGCGCCTGTGGGGAAGAGGGAAGTTGAACCAGTAACCCCCGTCTGGAAACACTGGCGAATGTGACCAGCCAGGAATGGCTTATTTGATTTGATTTTCCAGATAGCGGCCGGCTTGTTGAGTATTGGCTTCCATGGTTATTGTACATGAAGAATTACGCACGGGTGGGATTGTGTTACGTCTGCAATTCTGTTGTGGTCTGCCCTTCAGACAGGTGGGATTTTAAATTTGTGAGCTATGCAAGCATTGAAATAAGTTCCAGGTAGCACATTTGGGTTTCCCATCAGACCCAGGGAGCAGAACTCCACCTCAGAGAAGACCGAAAGACATTCCAATTAAGCAGGAATTTGGGCAATCAAAATTTTGTTTCTGGTTGGGAATGCAGAGGGATCAGGAGCATGCCTTGGGTGATAGTGATGGGAAGAAGGAAAGGCCGAGGAGAAACCAAGGCAGCCCGGTGGGGCCCTGGCCTTGCCCAAGCCTGCATGTGATTCCTCGGTTGCCATTCAGTTACAAAATAAAATTACATCTCTTTCTCTCTTGACCAGAAAGCAGTCAGTGCTTGTTATGACACCGATGTGGTACAGCCTGAAAAGAGATAAGTGCCATTAGCAGGTTTGCCTCTAGATGTAGAATCCGATGATGTTTTAGGCAACTCTGTTAACACTTAGAAGATCCGAATTCACATGTGTTGGGTGTGTGTGTACAAGTAATCATAGCAATATCATTTTTCTTTAACATCTGCCTATCATCACATTTTCTACCAGGAACTTTATCACGTAGGCAGAACTTGACCATTGTTTACTGTTACAGAAATATGGACCAAATATAAATGAGCAGCGAGGCTCTTAAAGCCACAGGACTATTTTTGCATTGCCATTGTCATTCAGCAGAGTGATTCAGAGCTAGATTCCCAAATGCCTCTAATGAAGGGTCACAGATGGCTGAGTAACATAATAAAGCAGGGCTTGACTGCGCTTTAAACATGCCATTCCTTGTGTTCGTTATTATTTTGCTGTAAGTTAAGCAGATTTAGATAACAGGGAAGAGAAGTGTAATGTAGTATTTTTAATGTTTAAATGTTGATACTCAACATCTTGTTAAGTTATACGGCAGTGTTGCTGAGTTTAAGTCCTTGAACCCACCTGGGAAGTAAGTAGACTATGTGAGTCGGGCCTGGAGTCCAGCCTGATTATAAGAGCGGATGTGATTCCTTTCCCAGTGACTGTTCTATAGGTACCAAGAGGAGACGACAGTACACGAGATAGTTAAGTAACAGGGCCTGGCATTCGTTGTAGAGGTTGAAATGAATAAATCAGGAAAACATCAAAAGAGGAGGTCATGTGTGTGGGGTTAGGGGTTGAGTGGTGGGAATTGGTGTGAGCTGGTGGGCTTTTAAAGTAGATTTGAGTTGGGATGCCTGGGTGGCTCAGTCAGTTGAGCATCTGACTTTCACTCAGGTCATGATCTCGCAGTTTGTGGGTTCTAAGCCCTGCATCAGGCTCTGTGCTGATAGCTCAGAGCCTGGAACCTGTTTCGGATTCTGTGTCTCCTTCTCTCTCTGCCCCTACCCTGCTCATGCTGAGGCTCTCTGTCTCTCAAAAATAAATAAAAATGTTAAAAAAAACTTTTGATTAAAAAAAGCAGGTAAGCTGTGGATTCCTTCTTTTCTTCACTTATTTAGCAAACATTTATGAAGGCCTCCCCTGTATTGATATAAGGACGAGTAAAATGCTTCCTCCCTATAAGGAGTGTGTTAGAAGGGCATGTCGGAGGGAGAAGACAACATGAACAAAGGCTATATGGTTTCCTGTTCTCTTTCCCACTCCAGTCTATGTTCCACCAGTCCACCATTTTTTTTTTTTTTTTTTTTACTGTAAACACTTTCCCCTCCTCAACCTCCATAATTTCTGTCCAGATTAAAGGGTAAATTCCTTAGAACATGCTTCAGAATCCAACCCTGGCTGTTCTTTCTTACTGCTCCCCCTACCAAGGGTTCAATAAACTACAAACACTTCCTGGAACATGCTGTGCCCTGCACACTCCTCTGCCTTTACTCATGCTGAGAATTCCATTTCCAGACTCCTAAGGCCCACCTCACAGAGGAAGCATTTCCTGAGCTCTTCAGTTGAATCCGTTTCTCCTCTGTGTGTGGAGCCCTGCCCTCATGACTGTCTTAGAGCACCTGCTACTTTGGGTTATAGTTGGCTGTAGCTACTCATCTAGGGCCAGGATAATTGAGAAATATCGTAGTCAGGAGACCAAAAGCAAATGAAGAACAAAGGAAAACAAAACCCTAATTCAAGTTGATTTAAGCAAAACAATTTATTCACTGTATTGACTCACTATCCCTGGTGAGGCTAGCTGTGGGGGTGAGTTTGGTTCAGGAATTAGACGCTGTTCAAGGACCTTGTTCTGCTCTTTTTGGGGTGACTGACATGCTCTACGTGAGTCTCCATGGCTTTGGGCTTCTGAATGATCACATTTAGACCATCTCATGAGAAAGAAGCATTAGCACACTTGGACCATCTGAGGGGAGAGGGATCATCTCCCACTAAAGCCATCATGGGAGAGAAGAGTCATTTCCACACCTAGTCCGTCTCAAGAGAAAGGAGTTATCTCCCACTTGCACCATCATAGGGGAGAGGGGTCACCATGACATTTAGCCTGTCACAGGAGAGAGGAGTCATCTCCCACTGAAACCATCTCTATCATAGGAGATAGGCCATGACCATACCTAAACCATCGCAGGAGAAAGAGGTCATCTCCCACTTGGCCCATCATCCAATTGTCTCAAGAGACTGGAGCTCTTCTAGCCACTCCTCCCAGTTTTGGGTTTCATTTGTTCTCTCTTGATCCTGAGGAGTCACGTGTGTACCCGAACCAGTCCTCTAGCTAAGGAATAGAATGGCCTAACTGGCCTAGGCCTAGGCTACAAGGCTTAATGAAATCTCTGAGTCAGAGAGGGATGGTTTCCTAAAAACAAAGGTAGCTTGCTGTTTCAGAAGACAAGGGAGTGGACGCTGGTCAGCCAAAACAACAAAGGTCGACAGTGTAGACAAGTGCTTCTTGAACATAGGGACTGTTGCTGACGTTTCTTTGTGGCTTCTGCCCCTGTAGGAGGAGAAGCAGATGTTCAATAAACAAAGTCCATTGGTCACTCGTTTGGGTCTTAAGTGATATTCATCTTTTTTTCTATTTATAAACTTATATATACTCATTTTAGGATATTGAAAAATGTTTGTACAGCATAAAGAAAAAAAAGTAATATCACTTGTAATCTCAACACCCAAATCACATTTTGGAGTATTTCCCTTCTGCAAAGGGTTATACTATATATGGTGGACTGTCATTTGTTTTTGTTTTTTAACTTTGGTTTTTTGGTTTTATTTTCTACTTTGTTATTAACACTTATCTGAAAATCAGTTTTCTTTTTTTTATTTCTAACGATTTTTTTTTAAAGTAATCTCTACACCCAGTGTGGGGCTTGAACTTACAACCCCAAGATGAAGAGTCACATGCTCTACTGACTGGGTGAACCAGGTGCCCCCGAAAATCAGTGTTCTTAATGGGTGTGTAACTACAGATAAGGAATATAGGTATGTATCTTTCCTCTATTTTGAGCGAACGAGGTTATGTATTTTTCTCGTCAGGGAGACAAGGGTCTGACTAGGGAACAGACAAGAATCAGGGAAGGGGTCAGATTGTAGACCGAGGAGAGAATAGCATTCTCCTTCAAGAACTGGCAATCCCAGAGGCATGTGAGCCGGGAACGGCTGGATGGGATAAGATGTCAGAACATCAGAACTGGAAGGGCCTGTGTCTTCATTTTAGAAACTTTTAGTGTTTTACGTATGTCCGGGGACTTGTGTAGAATGGATTTGGAAAATGGAGGAGAGGGGAAAGAAAAGTAGAGAGAGGCTGGGACGCCGGGTGGGGGAAGAAGAGTCCATTCACTGCCATCCTTCCCTCCACCTTCCCACCTGCTTTTGCTTCCAGCCACAGTTTCTGTTATATTCGCAGCCACGCCCTTCTTAAAAAGTCTCTGTAGTGATCGTGTCCACATCCCCACTTTCTACTTACCCTTCAGCTCACTGCCATCTGACTTCCTCCTTCATCATTCCACCAACGGAGGGTGAAGGCTAAGGTACACAGACCTCGGTCCAGCAGGGCGCTCTCAGCCCCACAGCACATACCCATGGACGCCTGACCCTGGCCTCCAGGACCACCCCCTGCCAATTTTTATCACGCCTGGGCGGCTCGGTCTCCTTTGCCAGCTCCAGCACTTCCCCCTAGCCGAAATGTTTGAGTTTCTCAGGAGTTATCCCTGAGCCCTCTTCTCTTACCTCCAACCCCACTGGAGGGGAACGCAGCCAGACCCAGGGCTCCCTGTTAGCAGTTGTAGGCACTATTGAACATCCTGAGTTGAACAGAAACCCCTCTCTCTGATGAGGGGAACTACACTGATTTGGTTGTTTAGTGTCAAACCCTCCTCTTGGGGAACGGCATCAAACTGTCCCGAGCACTGGCCCCTGCCCTGCTAACTGGAGGCCGTGCTGATGCGAGTGGTCTTGGATATGCTCCCTGCACATGCATCTCAGGGCTTCGCTTTCTTGTTATCACGTCTCATCCTAACGACTGACCTCAGTTCTTCCCCTTCCTCTGTTGGCCTTGTTGGCGACAGCATAACCGACCCTGCTGATCCCATCTTTCGGTTTTGCGGATCCTCTTGCTTACGCCTACTGTTTGTCCCTTTGGCCACAACAGACCCAGATCCTATCATCACGTTTTGGACTGTTCGTACTCCTGAGTCTCAGGGATACATCTCGTGTCCATTTTTCCTTCTGATCTTTTAACAGGCTGGGAGAAAGCTTCCTCCTCCTCCAATGAACACGGTTCACGTTGACAGGGCTCGTCGACCCTAAGCAATGAAGAAAGGAGTCAACGCAGTCTGAGCTGAAAAACTGGGAACAAATTGGAGCTTGTGATATTGGGATTTCTAATAAGAAATATATATTTGGTCTTTGTCCTGGCCTCTGGCACGGAGCCCCTAAAATCCTTGAATTTCCTAGGTGAAGAGAACCAGAAAGTGGTTTGTGCCATGTTAGGGAAGTGACCTAAGAATGGGGGCCAGTTGCCAGGAGAACCTGCCCTGTGTTTAGAGAGTTGGAATTTTTAATCCCACCCCAGACGTCCAGGGAAAGGAGAAGGGCTGGAGCTTGAGACTGGTCTCGGATGGCCAAGGATGTCATCATTCCTGGGTGATGAAGTCTCCATGGAAAGACCAAAAGAACACAGTGTGGAGAGCTCCTGGGTGGGTAAACACACGGAGGTTTGGGGAGAATGGGACCCTCGGAGAGCGTGGAAGCTCCACGCTTTTTCCCCACCCCTTGACGTATGCATCTCTGCGTACCTCATGTTTTCACTAGGCGGCTCTGTCTCCTTTACCAGCTCCAGCTGGCCATTCCTGAGTTATGTCCTTTTATAATGAGCCAGGAATGTAGTGAGTGAAATGTTTCTCTGAGTTCTGTGAGCTATCCTAGCAAATTAACTGAACCCAAGGAGGGGGCCATTAGACCCTTCAACCTACAGCCGGTCAGTCAGAAGCCCAGGTGACAACCTGGATTTGGGATTAGTGTCTGAAGGGGGGGGGGGTGCAGTCCTGGAGGACTGAGCCCTTAACCTGTGGGATCTGATACTCTCTCCAGGTAGATAGCGTCAGAATTGAGTTAAATTGTAGGACACTCAGCTGGTGTGAGAGAATTGCTTGTTCATGTGGGGAAGCCTCCCCCCACATACATCAGAATTGGGTGCAGAATTGTTAGAGCTATTGAAATAGAACAGTTTTTTAGGTTGGGGGGGCGCCTGGGTGGCTCAGGCGGTTGAGCGCCCCACTCTGTCTCAGCTCAGGTCACGATCTTGTGGTTTCATGGGTTCGAGCCCCACATCAGGCTGTGCACTGACAGTGTGGAACCTGCTTGGGGTTCTCTCTCTCCCTCTCTCTGCCCCTCCCCTACTCACGCTGTCTTTGTCTCTCTCAAAATAAATAAATAAATAAATAAGCTTTAAAAAAAAAAGAACAGTTTTTAGAAAAAGAATCGTGTTTCATTTTCTCTACAATTGGAGGCAGAAGTAATGTATATAATCCACAACAATGGTAAAATATTGAACATCCAGCTTGAATTCATGAGATTTAAGAGTGAGCCTCCTTTCAGTATCCCTAGCTATAGGGCGATTTAAAAAAAGTTGAATATATCACGTCATAAGTGTGTATGAGAATGAGATGTCGCATAAAATGCTTTGTCTCTCACAAGTATAAATTATTATTTAAGGGTATTGAAACAGTATTTTCAAGTAAATAGCTTTCCTTTCTATATTTACTATTTTTTTAAGTTTATTTATTTTGAGCGAGAGAGAACGAGAGAGAACAAGTTGGGGAAGGGCAGAGAGAGAGAGGGAGAGAGAGAATCCCAAGCAGGCTCCACACTGTCTGTGCAGAGCCCAGTGCGTGGCTGGAACTCAGGAACCACAAAATCATCACCTGAGCTAAAGTCAGATGCTTAACTGACTGAGCCACCCAAGTGCCCCATTGTGTTTTAATTGAAGTTTAGTCGACATACAATACTATGTTGATTTCAGGTGTACAACTTAGTGTTTTGACCATTGTATACATTACAAAATGTTCACATTTAAGTGTGGTTACCATGTCATCATGCAAAATTATTAAAATATTATTGGCAATATTCCCGATGCTGTACTTTTCATCCCTGCGACTTACTTAGTTTGTAACTAGAAGTTTGAATCTCTTAATCCCCTTCGCCTATTTCACCTATCCCCCACACCCCTCCCCTCTGGTGAGCACTAGTTTGTTCTCTGTACATGTTCATGAATGTATTTTTGGCTTTTGTTTATTTTGTTTTTTGGATTCCACATAGAAGTGAAATCATGTGGTATTTGTATTTGTCTGATTATTTCACTTAGCATAACGCCCTCTAGGTCCATCAATGTCGTCACAGATGTCACATTCTTCTTTATGGCTGAGTAGTATTCCATTCTATATATTATACCACATCTTCTTTACCCATTCATTCATTGAGGGACACTTAGGTAGCTTTCATATCTTGGCTATTGTAAATAATGGTGCGATAAATGTAGGATGCATATATCTTTCCAAATCAGTGTTTTTGTTTTCTTTGAGTAAAGGAGCCCATAACAGTGGAATTAGTGAATTTTGAATGGTAGTTCTATTTTTAATTTTTTGGGAAACCTCCACACTGTTTTTCACAGTGTCTGTACCAATTTACATTTCCGCCAACAGTGCACAAGGGTTCTCTTTTGTCACATCCTTGCCAACACTTATTTCTTTCCTTTCGGATTCTAGCCATTCTGACAGGTGTGAGTTAATATCTCACAGTGGTTTTGATTTGCATTTCCCTGATGATGAGTGACGTTGAGCATCTTTTCATGTGTCTGTTGGCCATCTGTATGTCTTCTCTGGAAAAATGCCTACTCAGATCCTCTGCCCATTTTTAAATTGGATTATTTGTGTATTTTCTGGTGTTGAGTTGTATGAATTCTTCATATATTTTGGATATTAACTCCTTATGAGATACATGATTTGCAAATATTTTGTCCCATTCAGTAGGTTGCCTTTTGTTTTTGTTGATGGTTTCCTTTGCTCTGCAAGAGCTTTTTAGTTTGATGGCATCCCAAGAGTTTGTCTTTACTTTTGTGTCCTTTGTCCTTTCTCTGCTTTTTATTACAAGAATACAGCATTTTAGCCAGTTAGCCAATAGGTTAAACTGGCGTTCCAGTTCAGGTTAAGAATTTAACTATTCGTTTCGTATCTCTATAGGGAAATATATCCTAATTTTAAACTTCTTTAAGGGCGTCTTTGGAGCTATCAAGGGAGAAGGATTTTGAAGTATGGATAACTTGCATGCAGATAATTGAGAACTGACCAATTTATAATTATAGGATTTTCTAGGGGGAAAAAAAAACTAACCATGATATTTATTTGCAGATTCCCACTCTATACATATTTATTTTTAACTTTGTAATTTTTCTTCTGCAGAAACCCTGGGTGGTGTGGATACCATTGTCAAGATCCCCCCACACTTGCTGAGGTAAGGAGACCGGAGTTGTATAATATAGTGAAAGTAAGAATCTCCTACTGGGTTTCCCTGAAGGCCCAGATAATCTTACTGGCTTATAGCCTTTTACTTGTGGGCCAATGGCTTTTTTACATCCATGAAATGGGATAGATCATGAGGTTAGCATGATGGGGACCTGATTGTGGTGATTTCTAGGCATCTGTGGAATGAGTGAAGTCAGTAATCTGAAAGAAACAGCTGAGGAAGTGAGATGAAAGGATAAAATTGGTCAAGGAGAAAAATGACTAAAACCTCAATAAGAATGTAGCCAGTGGACAAAGTCTTTGACCGTAGATCGGGAAATGGCACCCCCACTGGGGAGAAGCAGCCCTACACCCTGTGGGGTGGATCTAACTCCCACCAGCCCCTTGGCTGAACACTATCTCACAAACTCTGGCCACCTACAACAGCCCGGAGATGGGGAGTCTATTTTCCCCACCTTCCGGACAATTCCCCATCATCCTTCATCAATGAGAGAAATGCCCTCTGTGGGAGATTTGGAAAGAACAAATAAGAAAGTTGCCCATAATTTCACCACCTAAAGGTAGCCGCTAAAAACAGTTTAATAGATTTTCTTAACAGACTTTTTCCTACATATACATATTTTTATAAGTTAATATGAAATTTTAATTATGTTTGTTTCCTGCTTGTTTCTTCAGCCCATGTCATATGAAGAACATTTTCTAATGTCAATATATGTTCTTCAAATTAAAATATTGTATATTCTTCCATTATATGGCTGCTCTAACATTTATTTAATAAGTTTCTTTTAAGTTTACTTATTTATTTTGGGAGAGTGAGAGAGAGTGCACAAGTGGGGGGAGGGGCAGAAAGAGAGGGAAAGCGAGAATCCCAAGCAGGCTCTGTGCTGTCAGCGCAGAGCCCGATGTGGGGCTTGATCTCATGAACCGTGAGATCATGACCTGAGCCAAAATCAAAAGTCGGATGCTTAACCAACTGAGCCACCCAGGCACCCTGGTAATTTTCTTAGTATTAGATCTTTGGATGGTTTCCAGATGTTTGGGGACATTATTAAAAACATTGAACTTACAGTCTTTTGTTGAGTATAGTCCTAAACTGTCAGGACATAATGACTTATTAGGCGTTTTCTATCTCTGCAAGTAGAATGAACAAGAATTATGATTCTGTGTTTAAAAATTTATTGCGTCTCCTATAGCATCTGCTGCAAGCGGATATATTGTAAGGAAATTCATGTGTTTATCAAACCACATGTACTTTTGTGTGCATAAAGCTAAATGGACAGAATGGCTGCCAGCATCGCTCTTGTCCAGGGGGGCTGGGGGCGGTGTTTCAGCTGGGGTACCCATGCACATAGGAGAACATGAAGACTCTCCTAGAGATACGAAGGCATAGGTAGTTTAAGGGAGATGATTTCCTGGTCCTCATTATCTATAGGTGCCCTTTCCAAAAACTGATTTTGCCACATCTCCTTTTCTAGCCTACCTATTATAGTCCCTCTTCTTCCCCTTGAGCAAGGAAAGCATCGCCATTACCCATCCCATTCTGAATCTTACCGCGGTATGTTCTGTGGGGGTGCAGAAATGTCTTCCCCCAACAAAGGACTATGAAAATACTAGTGTTTGTGTTGGTAAAAGGGATGACTGTAATGACCAGACCACACATCTTTTTGCAGGTTAGTTTTTACTTCTTGGCTTTCAGCAACATTGAAGGAAGACCTCTTCTAGTTATAATAGACAAAAAAAAGATGTTTTGATGCCAAGTCTCCTTCATTCTTATGTAACTAAGTTTTCTTACTGCTTACATCTGTAAGAGTGAAAAAGTCTAGAAATGATGTTAAATCCCACCTTATTCTAGCAATAAGGGATACTCATCCATAGATATATGAAGTAATTGAAGATAAAAATAAACAAGGCCTACCTATCTGTTTCTTTAGGAATGCATTTCTGATAAAATTATACTTTTCGTGTTAACTACATTAACATTCTTATACATAATCATTAATACTGTTTGTATCAGTTAGGTGCATTCATAATGGTACCTCAAGCCAGAAGAAAAGTAAACACTTTTAAGCCTCATGAGCACAGGAGACTTTTAAAAAATCACTTTGTATACATTTTATACACAGAAATATAGTAGGGAGATTAATAAAAAAAGCTCTCAAGAATTGAAACATATTGGGGCGCTTAAGTAGCTTGGGTGGTTGAGCATCTGGCTTTTGATTTTGGCTCAGGTCATGATCATAGGGTTCATGGGATCAAGCCCTGCATTGGGCTCTGCTCTGACAGTACAGAGCCTGCTTGGATTCTCTCTCTCTCTCTCTCTCTCTCTCTCTCTCTCTCTCTCTCTCTCTGCCCCTACCCCATTCATGTACAGTGCCTCTCAGAATAAATAACCATTAAAAACATAATTAAAACATATAATATTGAGAGAAAATTAAGTTGGGGAAGCAGAATGGAAATACAAGTTCAAGGAGAAAAGAGAACAATGTAGCATCTTTTACTCTGAAGAGTTCACTCATAGGAGTGCCTCAGTGGCTCAGTGGGTTAAGCATGTGACTTCAGCTTAGGTCATGATCTCAAGGTTTATGAGTTTGAGCCCCGCAGCAGGCTCCATCCTGACAGCTCAGAGCCTGGAGGCTACTTCGGATTCTGCGTCTCCCTCTTTCTCTGCTCCTCCCCAGCTCGTGTTCTGTCTCTCTCATAAATAAACATTAAAAAAAAATTTTTTTAAGTTTGCTCATATACTTTTTTGATGGATGAAGCTGGTTTTCAAATTGGTGTGGTATTTTGATTTCATTAATACATTTAAATAAGTGATATGTTTTAACTAAAAACTGTTATAATTCCAATATGCCAGAATTATAGCCTTTTCAAGTAATTAGAATTATGACGAAGAAATGTAAACGTCAATTTAAAATATGTGCAAACCAGAACTTTACATTTTTCTTAGTGGCTATTGGAGCCAGAAAGGCTCTAAAAGCTATTTCCAAATCCAGAGAGTGGTTGAACCTGACAGCTGAGCTTTCTGTGGTTCTGGGTCTGCGATAAAAGTTCTGCCTATTAGTGTTAGGCCTAAGAACATAACAGTGATACCAGAAGAGGCTCCTGGCCACTGCTTAAGAATGTTCATCAAAAGACAACTGGTCTTTCCCAACTCTTGGTGTGTGTGTTGGGGTGGGGGGCAGATGAGTTAGAGAAAGTGCAGTATTAATGGAAACATGGTTGGTCTCCATTCAGCCATGTCATTTAACTTTACTTTCACCCATGGCCTCAAGATTTACCCAGAGCCAGCTTGCCAGCTTGTATAACCTGTAGAAGGGGGTCACCAAACTGGTGGCAGGGATGGTGGACCAGGAACTGTGGATGAATTCTATCTGTATCTGTATCTGTATCTGTATCTGTATCTGTATCTGTATCTGTATCTGTATCTGTATCTATATGTATGTATGTATGTATCTATCTATCTATAATGTGTTTTCGTGCTTTCACCGTTGTTAGCAGATAATTCGGAGTGTTTATCCTAATGATAAAGAGCTGGTGATGCCATCCTTGTGTGCAAAGGAATGTGTTTGTATTCCAGGTGTGCAGTGAGGTCTATCAACCATTTTTGTACAGAGAACTAAACCATATAAATGAGACGAAGCAGATGTGAGCCTTGCACTCAAAGGTTTTACAGTCAGAGGGAGGAGAATAAAGAAATACCTAGCTGGAAAACACTGTTCTTGTGGTAGTGACTGTAAATTTATAAATATATATATATATATATATATATATATATATATATATGGAGGTTTTTATATATATAAGGAGGTTTCAGTCTGACTATGATTCACAATAGTTGGGAGGTTTTTAAGGCCTCTTTCAGGGTATAGGAATAAGCCATAGTTAGGACAAACAAGAGCCATTGAATCAATATTTGTCTGATTTCCTATTTCCCTTTATCATAAGGGGAAGCAATATAGTGAGATATGCTGTAATGGGCTTTTCTTCTTTTGTTGTGAAATCAGTCTTCCTTTGATTCTTTGATTCCACTGCCAGGAATTTTTAAACCGAGAGTACTTAACTCTGTCCAGTTATTTAAGAGGGCATCTTTCTATTATTTGAGTACCTGCTCAAAAAAAAAAAATCTAGTGACTAAATATTTGTGCATAAGAATTTGGATACGTTGATTATTTGTCTCAATTATGTTTTAAATCTTTTTCTTCAATTATATTTCTATTTAGTATATGGTAAAGAAAGCAGATTCGTTAACGATGTCTTGTATTCTCCTGATTTTATATTTCAGATTCAGTTTCCATTTCTGATAATCACTTAAAAGCGTTTATTTGCAGGTATTTTGTTGTTTTGGAAAGGGCAATAGGGAATAATTCAAATCTCAAGGACTTTTGCTGTGCTGTTTTTCTTAAGTTTTCTTTTGCCACTGATGGATTGCTTTTTATGATAAATATATTAACATCGTGATAAATCATTGCTAATATTGCTTCGCTCAGTTGCGTATATTAGGAATGATAGCTCCGATCAGAAGAAGACTGAAACCTCGAGAGACCTATGGTCGTATTACTTCTGTTTTACCATTGATTGCTCTGAGGACTTCTTGTACAAACCACAGTAGTCCAAAGTGGACTACTGTCACGTGAGTGATTTTAGTCACATGCCCTATTCAGTCATGTGTAGGGCATTGTCGGGGGGAAGCCCCACCATAAAACATTGTAGGTGAAGCTGAGGAGTGATCAGAGGCATTGCCTGTTTCCCCCTCAAGCTCCTTCATTGAGCCACTGTCCACTCTCCTGGTTTATAAAGTTAGCAGCTATAGCAACAGGGATAGGCATTCATGCAGCGTGCCGGTGAGATTCACCGTCAGGGATGGAGGAAGCTCCAGGGTGACCTTTCCCGAGTTTGTTAGTAGACAGTTATGTGAGAATCATTCTACCTTCTTGCCCTAAGTCTTGATTTTGAACTTGGGAGTGGAACTTTAAGAAGTCCTTATCTTCCGCCATGAGGAGCCTGTACCTTCACTGTCTTTGCTCCTCGTTTGCTTCTTCTTAAACTTCAGGCCTTCCGTGTCTTCACAGGGTCGAAAACCTATGAATTCGTGGGCCATCACAGTGTCCCTATACTCAGGAAGGAGGTCATCAAGTAGTTCAGGCTCTTCCTTTGATTGGGGTTTCCACTTCTAGGTCCTACTTGTCTGATACGCAGGAGGCAACTTTCGGTGCTTCCTAATTGGGATAGACTTGGTGAACTATCTCTGACCAAGTCAAGTCACCACTAATAGTCCTTGACTTCATTGTTGTTAGCCACTGGTTTTTCAACCAAGTGATAAATTAGCCTGGGAAGCTACTGATCAAGAAATATTAGTAGCCAATAACACAAAACGTTTTCTGGTCTCTGACACTTTTCTACTTTGTCTTCTCACCCCCTAAACCTCCTTGCTTTTTCCCTGTGGTTTGGGAATCGAGCGATATAACCAAAATAGCCTGGTCATTTATGGATTCTTCAGGGCTACTGTGGTTTTTGTTATGAATATTCAGGTGTGATGTCTGTGTTTTGTGAAGCTGTCACCAGCCTTGCCTGGCAGGGAGCCCCTGGCTTAAGCCTACCTGGAGTTACCACAACTTCTGGAATGTTGAGCTTCTTGCAAGTTGATTCATCAGCCATCCCCCTCTCCATACCCTGCTGTCCTTGCCGTGGCTTGGTTAAGATGATACCTGCTTCTGTCTGATCTTTTTTTTCTCAGAAATGTTGAAGAGTTTATATTATATCCAACCCTAATTGTGAAAAAGAAAAGGGTTCTTCTGTGGACCTTTCAGTACCATTGTTGTATGCAGTCACTGCCTCTTCCAGATCATTCTTTTTTTTTTTTTTAATGTTTATTTATTTTGAGAGAGAGGGAGAGTGTATGCATGCATGCATGCATACGTGCACATATGAGTGGGGGAGGGGCAGAGAGAGGCAGGGGGAGAGAGAACCCCAAGCAGGCCCCACACACAGTGTGGAGCCTGACCCAGGGCTCGATCTCACAAACCATGAGATCGTGACCTGAGCCAAAATCCGTAGTCGGACGCTTAGCTCACTGAGCCACCCAGGCGCCCACCAGATCATTCTTGACCTGCTGGCACATTCCTAAAAAATGTTCTTCCCTGTCTCATGGAGTTTTGCGGTGTTCTTCTGCTTCTGAGTTTTGGTTGGGTGTGGTCAGTCTCACCCAGAGACTGGGCCAGAATGGCTTGCCTGCTGTCTTTTCTAGTGGATTTGGAACTCCAAATTCTGGTGGCTGTGGATCTGGACATCTTCACATAACTCTACATAAATCCGTAAGGAGGATGCTTTTCACTCCATGCCGAGGCCCAGACACGTTAGGCCACTACAAGTCTGATGTCTTGGTTGAGCTGCCTGGGTCTCTGACAAACTACTCTGCCTCCCCTGTCAGATTTCCAAGAGGTTCACTGCCCCATGACCAGGAGCAGGTGAGGTGAGTGAGGCTAAGTCATGGAAGTACAGGGCCAGATCCTGTCTTTAAAATTTGGCATTTCGCTTGCCATGGAATTTTGGCATTCATTTCGAGTTTTTAAAATGTGGCTTTAAAGCACCTCACACCAATCAGAATGGTTAAAAAAAAAGAAAACAACACAAGAAACAACAAGTGTTGGTGAGGATATGGAGAAAAAGAAAAAAAGAATACACACACACACACACACACACACACACAATGGAATATTACTCAGCCATAAAAAAAGAATGAAATCTTGCCATTTGCTACAACATGGATGAATCTAGAAGGTATAATGATAAGCAAAATAAGAGAAAGTCAAAAGGCTTTCATTCATATGTGGAATTTAAGAACTAAAACAAATGAGAAGAGACCAACAAAAAACCAGACTCATAACTATAGAGGACAAACTGATAGCTCTAAGAGGGGAGGTGAGTGGGGGGATGGGTGAAAGAGTACACTTATGATGAGCACTAAGTAATTTAGAGAATTGTTGAATCACTATATTGTACTTCTGAAACTAATGTAACACTGTGTGCTTGTTATACTGGAATTTTAAAAAGGAAAAAAATGTGGCATTAAAATATTATTGATCTTGCTGATTGAGTTTTTTAATGCTCCCTAAAATTTTGTGCCCGAGGCCGGTGCCTCACCCACCTCACCCAAGTTCCAGCCCTGCACTCTTAGAAAGTTCTCATGGCTGCTGGGGCCATCCACATTCAAATCAAGCTTTATTCTGTCTCGTCTAGATTCCACAGACTGTTTCTTCTGTCCTGCTTTGGGCGGAGCCTTGGCAACATGTACTATCAGGAAAAACTGCTCTTTCCTGGGATGAAGGGTGTGCTTAGTAAGACCCCACTTCCAGGATACCCTCTCCCACGTGTACTAATGTTTTACTGAAGGCATTTCCCAGCACCTGTTCCTCCTCCTTCCTGGGCCCATCTCAGAAGCTGAAATAAAGCTTGCTTGTTACAAATCTTTCTTCTGCATGCCAAAGCTTAGACTAAAGCAGTAGATCTGAGGTGTTTTGTTAGCGATCCCAAACTCCCTTTATATGGGGCACTAAAACACGAGGGGGGCATTTTCTGACCTGCCCTTTTCATCAAGATTGTCTACTGAGTGTCTCATAACACACAGCCTTTCTCACTTCATCCTCCTACTTCTCCTTGAAGGCTGAGCTGTGTTTGCTAGAAGTGATCTTTCTCTGTGCCCTCGCTATACATAAATCTCTCATGGCGCTTAGCCGTTGTATCGGCAGTTGTCTAGGGGTTCTGTTCTGAGACCCTATCCTCAAGGAGTTCATATATGTAAATTATTCATCTTTTCATCCCCTAGTTTGGTGCCCTGTAAATGCTTGTAGGATGAAATTGCTTCTCCACACTGCCGTACATGTCCCAGGGGACCTGTACCCTCCTCTCCGGAGTCTGAGGAAATATAGTATTTGAAAGAATCCATACCAGAATGGAATCTCAACTTTGGCGATAGAACTTCTCAGATCTCATTGGCTGACGGGGGGAGGGGGTTGGTCCCAGAGAGTAGAACCAGAAGCCTAGCACCCAATCCATTGACCTCTCTCGTCAACCAAAGCCCCAACTAGCCTGACGTGTATTAGATCAGGGGTTGGGAGTTGGTTAATGTGCTGGGCCAAAGGACATTGACTCTCCAAGGGTTTCAGCTCTCATTGGCCCACGTGGAAGAGGGAAGCTGCCTGCCCTGCCACACTCCCAACATGAATTTGACTGTGGAGTATTCCTGTTGTAAAGAACTAAAGAACCTTCACCCCCATCCTGTTCTAATCCAGGATTTGCCCCTTCTCTTAGCCCAGGTTATTTACAACAGGACTGGTACCGATGAGATAAAACGGTCCAGGGAACCCTCAGCCTGTCTTGTTAAAAGGCAGCCAATGGCAATGAACCTCTTGTTGGCATCTCTTAGTGCCCCTTTGACAGCAATCCCAGACATTACCCCGGCCATGGCCCAGCTGCCTTTTGCTTACCTTCTCTGTGATTTTTCACATCCAATCTCCGCCTAATTACTTTTCTCCTGCCAGTTGTTGTTCCCAGAAAGACTCTAACAGCCCTTCTTCCCATTTGCCCTTGTCTGTGTCCCCCACACCTCTCCTGTCCCCACCCAGGCTGAGCCTCTGCCCAGCCTTCTGCTTCATTTTGCCTGCCTGGTCCACATCCTTTTCTCAACTCAGATGTTGGCACATTCCTCCCTATCTTGATGGGGGGCCCTACTGATCTTTCCTGCAGGATGGGAGCACATTCATCAGCATTTATGCTTTGAGAGAACCATCCATAATAGCTTTCCATGCCTCGTATGGTTTCATTTTAATTGCCTTTCTGCTGCTTTGATCTATTTTAGTGTTTTAGTTCTGTTTTGAACCCTGGAGCCACTTCTACAGGATGTGCAAAACTTATGTTTGTTTTTTAATTGAAGAAGTCACCGTATCCACATCAACTGGGAAAGACTGTGATTTAAAATGGACGAGGACCGCAAATACCTCAATAGTGGTTTTTGGCAGGCAGTTTCAATCTCATCGTTGTTTCTGCCTTTCTTGTGTCTGGGAGAAGTGTTGGTCTCCCCTTGCTATCCTATGGTCAAGAGAAGGAAGCAAAGGATGTTCTTGTAGAATTCCCAGGTCCTGTGTTCAGCTTGTGCTAACTGAATGGAGGCTGTGGCCTAAGTGCAGGACAGGTGCTGCTTATCAGGCTTCCAGGCTATTCCAGGTGAATCGCAAACATTTGTGCTTCTCACGGGTTTAAGCTCATCTTGAGGGCTCCTCTCTTTTCTGGCTTCTGCCTTTCTTCCCCAGTACAGCTGACTTCCCTTGGCAAAGGCATGCAAATGCAAGTAAATTTTGGCTCTGTTGATATTTTGCTGGTTGTGCAATAGGAAAACAATTTTTTTTTTTTTAAAAAGAAGAGGTTTAAGACAGTTTGGTTAATCTAAGCCTGGCTCATTTTCAAGTTGTAGAGAATTCTTTGTGTCAGCAAGTCATGAAAGGAAGGAAGGAGACTCTGTCAACCTTGCTGGAGGTGGATAGGGACCATTTAAGGGAATGAGGACTTGCCCTGGAGCTGACCTGGTGTTCCAGCTTCCTGAGAGCAGGCTTGCCCGAAACAGGTGAGCAGAATGACATTTCCCTGTTGGCCACAAATATTGGCAAGGAACGGGGCATGTGGAGAAGCCTTTAGCAGCGGGGATGCTGAAATCCTTGTTAGAAATCAAGGTGCCCCAAAGATCTGATTTCTCTCTTTCCTTCCCCTGCTGCTATGGGAGTCAAAGAGTATTCCTGTCACCTTTAACAACAAATGGTATAAGTAACAATACTATACTATTTCCTCACTTACAAAAACCTTCTTCTGTGTGTTATCTGCCAGCCCTTAGGCCAGTCCTAATGGTTTTGTGTTCTATTCCCTTTGATAAGGAGGACCTACAATTAGCTCTCCATTATAAAGCTTCTCCTTGTTAATAGCCCCTGCCCTAAAAGCCCCTGTAAATGATGCAGTCAATTAAAGAAGTGGATAACCCACCCAAAGTAGGATGTAGGGGATCTTGGGCTTGGCTGATATTTTGGAATGTGAACCAGGTACTATTAATGCTTGAAAATATCCATGGCCACTCATCACTCCTTTATGCCAGTTGATGTTTTTATTTTATAGCCCTTGGTTCTAAAGGGAAGTGTTGCAAGGAAACATAAAAGTCCATTTTGAGAAAAATATAACCATCTAATCACAAATTTTCTTAAGCCTCTCTCTCTCTCTCTTTTTTTTTTTTTTTTGAATGGTGTGAAGGTAGGCTTTTTATTCTGTTTGGTTTTTATAATTAAACTGTGCCTTATAGGCGATTTAGGTCCAAATTTCCTGCTTTGTTTCAAAGTATGCCTCTGAGAAATTGTTTCTATTGATGGGTTATAACAGTGGATTCCAAGAGATGGGCAGGGACTGGAGGTTATTGATTCGGTGGTGGAAATGGTTCAGTGAGTTGTTTGTATCTCTCCTTTTCACCCCGCAGGACTTTTTTTCTACTGGGGAAAGCACGGCGCAAAAACTAAAATCATATTTAGTCTCTTGGGACACCTTCCTTTGTTGAATATTTTATATTTTTTCTCTTTTTGTTTTACTGCACATTTAGGTGTGCAGCTGAACTGTTGATAAATCTGTACGACTATGTAATGACACAACAATACCCAGGTGTATCTTTTTCAAGTTAAGTCCAATAAATTTGACTCTGGAGCTCTCCCTTTACCTGTTTGATAGGCCAGGACTCTGTCAATGCGATGCCTCTTGGCATGCTTACCAGGCTTTGTATTTTCTCAACTAATTTCGGGACACTTGAGAACACAGGTTAACATTTTGAAAACCTTCACTGTGTGACAGGGCCTCTCCTCGGTGCTATGCATCCTGATCTCTATCCTGACGGCGCTTTTGTGAGGGAGGCAAGGGAGATGCTGAGGTTTTGGAGAGACCGGCCAAACTCCTCAAGCTGGCCTGGGGCAGAATCGGGACTGTGCTGGACTCCAGAGCTTACTGTCTTAAACTCTGGCGGGGTATTCCCTCTACCATTACTGACTTATCACAGAGGTTTATTTTTTCTTATTTGTAACTTACATGAAAAGCTGAGATATAGAATATTAAATTTCATGCAGTAAATGACTTGATGAAGCACCATCGTTGGAAAGAGCTCTTGGGAAATCTGTATTTAGCCGCTGCTCACTCAGGAGAGCAAGGTACTAATGTAGGAACACGGATAAGATCGCCTTGCGCTGAAACAACTTTAAATGCAATCTACAAGGAGTCAGGGCTTTTAAAAGAGGGCGTGTCATACATACAGGCTGAGGGAAGAAGCAGGAATTATTAGAGCCATTGAGATTAGTGTGTGGACAGGACTTTGCCAGGAAATGACCTAAATTGACTTTTCCTCCTTGTGAGGCAGAAGGAGACCTTAAGATCAAAGACTCAGGTCTGGAATTGATGTGAGTACCCACCGGGGAAGCCTGAGTCATTACGTAATTAGCTAACCCTTACCTCTCGGAGCTTCTGCTCACTTGACTGAGGAAACTGCTAAGCAGCAGCTCAGGTGGTCTCTTTAGGGAGGGTTATGCCGCGCGAGCCTGCAGAATTACCGAGAGGAGATTCAGTGCAGGACTGATTTTTACCGAGTTAGGCCTAAACTGAAGAAACGCATCCAGCATAGATCACATGCAGGTGGGAGCAGACCTGGACTAACTTTTCATTTAATAAAGTCCAGAGAGAACTATTGTATTTTAAAGTTGGGGGTGTTTTGGCCTCTGAACCTGTAACTTCCCCGTTGCTTGCTTTCTTTTGTAAGCCCCATTTTGTTTTTCTGTATTTGCCAGCTGGGAGAAAAATCTTTCAAAGACAAAAGGGCTTTTGTATGTTTATTTCAGAGTGTTGGCAGAAAAAAAGCCAGGAAACTGTGTCCAGCTGTGGTTGGTGGGGAGGGGCCTGGACACAGAGGCCACCTGGGTTGACCTGGGGAGGGCTGCTGTGTCTGCCCTCTGGGATCTTAACTCCACTTCTGAAATGAAGCTGGCTGTGGAAGACAAGGCCAGTAACCTGACATTTGCTGCAAGTGGGGAGGAGAGCACTCATGACGTCGCAAAACGTATAGTTGTAATTTTAAAGTCAAGAGGATATTTGATTAAGAAAGAGAACCATTGTTGGTTTAAGGTGTGTGCACCCAAGCACCCAGTACAGGGGACGCCTTTATAAATATTTGCTCGTGAGATTACTTGCAGCGTTCGGTCTTGAATGCCAGCATCTCTAGTCGAGGCGTCTGGAGCTGTGATCAACAGTAGGAGGACAGTGTGAGGGGGTCTCGGCTGTGGTGGAAGAGGCAGTGGCAGGCAGGGACAGGCATCCCTGGGCCACATCCTGTGTACTGGGAATAGGACACTGTCTCCCCTCTAAGAGCGCACCATTTGAGGAGAAAGGAAACGGAAACGGTAATGGTGATACACTAGGTCCTGGCTCCAAGTCCCAGTTCTCCCACATATGACTGTCGGGACCCTGAACTAGTCATTTTGCCTGTCAGCTTCCACAAACGAAGATAGACACTGCAAGGTGTCCGGGTGCCTCTGTTTCCCCAGTGTGATTATTGACTGACCAGTAGATGCAGAGAAGAACCGATCTAGAGAGACCCTAGTGGGACCACAGAGAATGACTCTGTCTCCCCAGAGAAGGGCTCAGCATGCTTGCTGGCCGCCTCCCGTCCAGGAGAAGAGCCTCTGATTTACCTCCTCCTTCCTTCCATCTGCTGAGCGTTTGAGCAGGAGAGGAGCCGCTAGCCCACAGGGCTTTGGCTCAGGTCCCCCCCGTGTGACAGGCATATATTTTTTTCCAGCTTTATTGAGATATATAAGCGACATAACCCTGTGTAAGTTTAAGGCAGACAGCATGATGATTTGATGTTTCCCTTGTAAAGTGATTGCCACAGTAAGGTTAGTGAACGTCCGTCACCTCCCATAGCTACCATTTTGCATGGGTGTGGGAGGAAACTTTAAAGTAAGATCCCACGGTGTTTGTCTTTCTCTGACTTATTTCACTTAGCATAATGTCCTCAAGGCTCCTCCATGTTGCTGTAAAGGGCACGATTTCCTTCTTTCTTTTTTATGCCTGAGTAATGTCCCCCATCGTGTGTGTGCACTCACGCCACACTTTCCCTATCCATTCAGCGGTCACGTTAATGGAGCAGTACTCAGACTGTTCGGTCTTAAAGCCCTTTACACTTCTAAAAGTTATTGAGGATCCCAAGGCGCTTTGTAGGGAAATCTTTGTATTATATCTATCAATATTTACCACATTATAAGTTAAAACAGAAACTTAAAAAATATTAATTCACGGGCACCTGGGTGGCTCAGCTGGTTAAGCGTCCAACTTCAGCTGGGGTCATGATCTCACAGTTCGTGAGTTCGAGCCCCGCATCCGGCTCGGTGCTGGAAGCTTGGAGCCTGGAGCCTGCTTCGGATTCTGTGTCCCCCTCGCTCTCTGCCCCTCCCCCACTTGCACACCGTCTCTGTCTCTCTCAAAAAATAAACATTAAAAAAATTTTTTTTAAATATTCATTAAAAGTAACAAGCCTATTGTAGGTTAATATGAATGACATTTTTATGAAAAGTAACTAAGAAAAATTTAGTGAGACGACTTTTATATTTTTTTTTTTTTGCAAATCTTTCGTATCTGGCTTCATAAAAGGAAAACAGCCGGAATCTCGCCTCTGCTTCTGCATTCCATCTGCTCCAATACGTAGCTTTGGTTGAAGGCGATAAGGAAATTCCTGCCTCATACAGATAAGCAGTTTAAAATGGGAGAGGAATCTGAATTGCCTTTTCAGATAATTGTGGGTATTCTTTTTTGATAAAGTCCCCCCTATACTCCTGAGAGATTGAGAATGGAAAAACTTTTGACTTCGTGGACCCTCTGAAAGGGTCTCAGGCGTCTAGGTCACCCTTTGAGAACCACGTCTTCCCCATTTTAGATGTCAGCATCCTGAATCCTTCATTCATAAGAGTCTCCAGCTCTCCCTCTTACCTGAGAACGGGAACTCCTCCTAGCCCTGCCTTCGCCAGGCTTGTCCTTGGGCTCCAAGCTTTAGGCCTGCGCAGCAATCCTGTTATTACGCTTTGTAGAGAGATAGATGGCCCTCTGTTGTGTCTCATGCACCTGTAGAACTGTCACCTGGGTCACCTGTCATCCCGCAGAGCTACGAAATTGCCCTGTCATAGCCCTGCAAATAATACTCCTTACTGGGGTCTTAGGAAGATTACATAAGATTTTAAATAAGATGGTCCTTTGCAGAACGTACATCAAATCATGAGTGTATTATCACTCTGATAAAATAGAAAATAGGCGTATGGTGTTTTGGCAGTTTGCAGCATGATTCAAGTTTTTTCGGTTTATTTTTGTTTCCCCCACCCCCCCAGTTAGTGCTGAGTTTCAAAGTGTGATTTTTAGATAGCAGAACAGGTTCCAGGAACAAAGGAGCCGATAAGAATCTGAATTTAAGTAGTGTTATTTCTGATTCCTAAGAATACAGGGAGGACTGATCTAGTCCTTGGGAACTAGAAGCAAATCAGCCCGAGCAGGCTCGATCTGCACAACTTCCCTGTGGCAGTTTAAAGTGTTGGTTAAAATAAATTCCAGCATCTGAAATAAGGAAACTGGCATCTAATGCCACTCTGTCTTCCTCTTCCATTTTTGCTTATAGACTCAAGAAGGTTCTTTGACCTGGCTTCTCTTGGGCCAGTCCAGGATGAGGGTGGCTGTTGATGGGGGCAGGGGAAGCAAACCCCAGTAGCACCACACCACATACCTGCCTAAAGGTAATAGTTTGGTTTTGAACCAGAAGACGTGCAGGGGGTTTCCTAGTTTAGGAGAAAATTGCCAGCATTTGTAGAGTCTCTGGGCCTTCCGTCCTTTTCCCCTGGAACAGAGACCTTTGGCTGCTTTCCCAACATCCCACCACCTCCGACCGCCAACAGGACCTGAGTGGGTAACAGGATCTGTTTTTATTGTCTGCCTCAGAGGAGGCTGCCCCATCACAGGCGCGATGTTCCCACTTGGCCAACGGGTGTGCCCTGCGTCAGATGGATCCGCATGGAATGGGAGAGGGATGCTCTCTCAGACTTGTGAGAGTGAAGTTCTTTCTTCCCTGACACTTACCACATTTAAATGGTGCTTGGAGTGGCCATAGCTGTGGTAAAGCAGACACTTAAGAGGGTGGGCCAGGAGGAGGTTCTTTCCATCAAAGAACCTGGGTTCTTGGCTGTGTCATCAGAGCACCGAACCACCTAAAATTGGGGCCAACCTGCCTCCGTGTACAAGCCACTTAGCCACCCTCAAACCTGTATTTGAACCTCTGACTATCCTGTCTCCATGTGTAAGCTACTCAGGGAGTTGATTTCCTGTCACTTGCAGCTGAAGGCATTCTCCCTGATAGACCCACGTTAAAAGAAACCACGTGACCCTCAGGGACCGAGAGGGGAGGGGGGCTAGGTGAATTTGGCAGCCTAGAAGTTCTCTCGCTGGAATCCTTTTCGTATTGTCTGGCCGCATTTTGACCATTCTGTTGACCTGTTTATTTCTTCTGCAGGAGAAGGGTAAGGAAATTCTACATTAAGTATTTGGTAACTCCCGTGAAATAGTCAGGGAAGACCGCTGAGATGTCTGTGGCATTTACAAGGTGTGAGGGCCTAGACGTGGGGCTTTGTCACCTTCTCTCACACAGTGTGCACACTGGTGCATATTATAGCCTTCTTCTGCCCCAGATAACTGATTTCCTTATGCGCTTGCCGGTAGCTAGATTCTAAACTCTGTCACCCTGGGTATACCAGGCACGTGGTGTAATGTGCCTCCCCACAGTATTGAAGGTAACCAATTATGAAGCATCGATCTTTGCCAGGAATTGTGCTAATGACGTTATACGTTATCTTATTTAATCGTACAGTAAGTACAATTGGTACTCATATGACCTAAATTTTAATGAGAAAACTGAGGCTGGAGTGATAAGATCATTTGCCTAAAGTCACACGGCTAATACAGGACAGACGGAGGTTCAAACACAAGTTTGAGGGTGCCTGGGTGGCTCAGGCATTAAGCATCTGGCTTCGGCTCAGGTCATGAGTGCACGGTTTGTGAGCTCGTGCCCCGCGTCAGGTAAAAACCCGAGCCCTGCTTCTCTCTCCCTTTCCCCCTTGTGGGATTCTCTCTCTCTGCCCCTCGCTCCCTTGTGCCCCCCTGCCATCAAAGTAAAATAAAGCAAAATAATAAAATAAAATAGACAAAAAATAAGTATGGGTCTGACTTGAAAGTTGTTCTTTTAACTAATATAATCTATGCCTTTAACGGATATTTGCCAAATACCCGTCACTTAGATACGTTAAAATAGGAATTATTGTTGTCCCTGTCTATTCCTTCATTTCCCCTTTCACCTTCGGGAAATGTATTGGGACAGAAGGAAATATTACCTGAATATTGGCTTTTCTCTAGAAATAGCCGTTGGTAGTATATGAGTTATGAATGCCTTCGGCTGTAAGGAATAGAAAGCCTAACTGTGGCTTCAACAAGATGGGGCCTAGGTTCCTCGCGTCTGGGAACCTACTGGCCCTCATTATATGTGGCTTTTTGTACCACCGATGGCTGTTGCAGCTGTAGTCGTCACACACCCCCATCCAAGACGGAAGGCAGCAAGAGAAAGGCCGAAGGGCAGTGCAAACTAAACAGGTCTTGTCCTTCTTCTCAGGAAAGCAAAAGTACTCCAGGGAGCCACAAGGAAGGCTGAAAAAGTAGGGGAAACAGGATTGTCGGCAATGACTTAGACCATTCTTGATCTGCCACTTGGGGCTGACCGTGCTGTCAGCCAAAAACACAGTTGGAATCGAGTTGCTAAGAAGCCTGCTAAAACGGCGAGCCACGTGCCTCAAAGAAGCAGAGGCCGTTCGCGTTTGAGAAGGCGATGGAGATACCCCATCTTGCTGATAAGATGGCTGAACCATACGGAGACAGAGAGCTGGTTTCCTTAGACTCTGCTGCTCTTCTCCCTCTGCTTCCCTCAGACTTCCATCAAGTGTTGGCTTTCAGAGCTCTCTCATATCCCTACTTGGTTGATTCTTCCCGTCCCTTTGAAGGAGCTCAGAAAGCTTCTGCCTTTATCTTGTGGATAGAAACTGCACACCAGAGAGACCTAAGTAACACGCTGAGGATTATACCCAACATTTGTTGGCCAAAATGAACCCACAGATTGCCAGATCAGGCCAGAGTTCTTCTACCAGACTCCATTGCCTTCCCTGATACAGAGATCTTTCCTTATAGCTTCACACTTAAACCAGAGCAGGGGGACTTCCTGCCCGAACCCCCCGGGCTTTCAGTCAGGCAGGCCCCAGCGACTCGGCTTCCTAGCACAGATGTCTCTGGCCTTTTGGGGACAAAAAGCTTCCCAGCCGGCATAAAGCTATCGGGTCCCTCCGAGTCCCCAGGGAGAAAGGACAGTCAGTCAGTGGGGCTGTGAAGAGTAGCAGTAGGGAAGTGCTCATAAACTTGAGTATGAAGGTTTCCCCAGGTTGATCTGACTCTGTCTTTGAGCAGCAGGGTTCCTCATCATTTGGGTCCCGGTCTTCATGTTCCTGCCTTCCCAGGCTGGAACTAAGAGTGCCTTGGTGCCTCCGACACACAGGGAAGAACACCGTGATGTGAACAGTGTGTTGGGTGACTAGACGAGGTATCTGTGCAGCCGGAAGAGAGTTTCGGTGGTGGAGTTACTCTCGGTTTTCCATAGTTTGGGGACCTCTCCCGTCAATATTAGGATAGAAAATGAATGGGGGTTCTTTTTTTTATCTTGTAGAAGGAGAAACCCTTAGCTAGAGATCTTTACATAGTGAGATTTTGCCAATATAAGTAATAACAGAATTATAGTATTTAAAATACTTGAATACTTGATAAGATTTTTTAACTTGTTTTATTTTTTATTTTTGAAAATTTACACCTAAATTAGTTAGCATATAGTGCAGCAATGATTTCAGGAGTAGATTCCATAGTGCCCCTTACCTGTTTAGCCCATCCCCCCCCCCACAACCTCTCCAGTAACCCTCAGTTTGTTCTCCATATTTATGAGTCTCTTCTGTTTTGTCCCCCTCCCTGTTTTTATATTATTTTTGTTTCCCTTCCCTTCTGTTCATCTGTTTTGTCTCAAAGTCCTCTTATGAGTGAAGTCATATGATTTTTGTCTTTCTCTGACTAATTTCACTCAGCATAATACCCTCCAGTTCTATCCACGTAGTTGCAAATGGCAAGATTTCATTCTTTTTGATTGCCAAGTAATACTCCATCGTGTGTGTGTGTGTGTGCGCACGCGTGTGCATGTGTGTGTGTATACATATATAGCACATCTTCTTTATCCATTCATCCACCGATGGACATTTGGGCTCTTTCCATACTTTGGCTATTGTGGATAGTGCTGCTATAAACATGGGGGTGCATGCGTCCCTTCGAAACAGCATACCTGTATTCCTTGGATAAATGCCTAGTAGTGCAATTGCTGAGTCGTAGGGTAGTTCTGTTTTTAGTTTTTTGAGGAACCTCCATCCTGTTTTCCAGAGTGGCTGCACCAGCTTGCATTCCCAGAATACTTGATAAATTTATTCTCGATTTTCCCTTTCTTCCGTGAGAACATCTTTATCAGCCTGCAGGATTCCCTGGCTTTGCGGGTACCCATATAGGTGCTTGTGCAAACTCACCAAGTCCCTATTTGGATTTAGGCCATTTAGGGCCAAACCTGTAGCAGTTTGGCTGTGTTGCATTTGCTCTGTGTGATCTGTGACGGCTGTGGGTGGAGAGAACCGTAATGCCAGGCCAACTTCTGTTAACACCCATAAGGGGGAGGAGCTCCACCACGGCCCTGCTGGTTGAGTCAAGCTTTCAGTCCCTCGCTGTCCCGTTTTCACACCCTGGGCTGGGATTGTTGTCAGGCAGCTTTTACTGTCTTGTGATCTTTAATCATTTCCCTAGGAAAGCAGTCCACTACTGGTTTTTTTCTCTTGAGTGCATTAAAAAAACCAAAACAAAACAAAAAAAAAACACTGCACGTATTTGTTTTTCTCCCAGTACATGTTTCATTTAGGAAGGCCATGCAGTTGTATAATAGATTGGATACTTCCTCGAGTGGAATAAAGCAGCTCTGTGCTGATGTATTGTTACAAATACAGCTGTTTTCAGGGTGACTGGGTTCTAAGGCAGTTTACAGGGTTGAAGGGTAACTAGCACCCAGACACAACCCCACCCTTTAAAACTATATTTATCCTGAGAAACAGTCTTTTCTTCATTTCAGAGAGTGCCAGACATGAGGCTATTGAGTGACAGATTAATGTGGATCTTACTCAGTCGAGTCTACAGGCTGGGAGAGGGAAGTATAGAATCTATAATGTGTTTAAAGCAGACAGCTAATAAGGAACCAAACCAATCGTTTTGGCTTTCGCCTACAGCCTATTTTTAAAAAGTGCTTACAGAGCAGAATCTATCGGGATACTCAGAAGTTGAAACACCACACACGTATTACTGTTGGGAGAAGTTGTTATTTATGGGAATATAAAATTTTACATCATTGTTCTCTGTCTGATGCTTATTGCCAAAATGTATTGCTTAGGGGGAGTGATCACTATACGTGGATGGCTGAATGTGATTTTTGATGCCCATGGGGGAAGAACTGTAGAGCGTTTAGTGGGACAGAGGCTGTAACTTCAAAATATAAAAAAGCATCAGTTTCTTTTCCTAGCTTTATTGACAAGTAATTTACAAATCAGTATATACAAATTAAACTGTTTAATTTACAAATAAAACTGTGTATATTTAAGGTGTACACATGATGACTTGATATGCGTAGACATTGTGAAATGATGACCACAATCAAGTTAATTAACACGTCCATCATCTCACATAGTTATAATTTGTGTGTGTGATGAAAACACTTGAGATCTACCGTGTTAGCAAATTTCAAGTATGTAATACAGTGTTACTAACTATAGTCACCACGCTGTACATTACATCCCCGGAATTTATTCATCTTATAACTGAAAGTTAGTACCCTTTGACCAATATCTCCCTATTCTTCCACCCTTTGGCCCCTGGCAACCACCATTCTACTCTCTCTTTGACTTAACTGTTTTAGATTCCACAAATAAGTAGATCGTGCATTGTATGTCTTTCTGACTCTGGCTTATTTCACTTAGCGTAACGTCCTCTAGGTGCATCCATGCTGCTACAAATGGCAGGATTTCCTTCTTTCTTATGTCTGAGTAATAATCCATCATGTGTTTGTGTATTTATCCTAGGTATCTGTATTTAAGTATAGATATCTAGTTATATCTGGGTGGGTAGGTAGGTAGATAGATAGATACCACATTTGCTGTATCTATTCATCTGTTGGTGGACACTTAGGTTGTGTCCATGCCTTGGCTATTGTGAATAATGCTGTGGTGCACATGGGAACACGGATATTTCTTTGAGACTGGTTTCATTTCCTTTGGGCACGTACCCAGGGATTGTTGGATCATATGGTAGTTCCCTGTTTAATTTTTTGAGGAACCTCTGTACTGTTTCCATAAGGGCTGTACTAATTTACATTCTCACCAACAGCGCACATCCTTGCCAACACTTATTATCTCTTATCTTTTTGATAATGGCCATCCTCACAGATGTGAGGTGATGTCTCATTGTAGTTTTGATCTGCGTCTCCGTGATGATTAATGATTTTGAATAGCCTTCTAATGCACCTGTTGGAAATTCATGTCTTCTTTGGAAAAATGTCTATTCTGTTTCTTTGCTCATTTTAACGGGATTACTTATAATTATTGAGTTGTATGCATTTTGTACATATTTTGGATATAACCTCTATCAGGTCGACAGTTTGCAAATATTTTCTCCCATTCTGTAGGTTGCATTTGCATTTTGCTGATTTTGTTTCCTTTGCTGTGAAGAACTTTTTTAGTTTGATGTCATCCCACTTGTTTATTTTTGCTTCTGTTTTCTGTGCCTTTGGCTGTTATCCAATAAATTGTTGCTAAGGCCAACGTCAAGGAGATTTTTTTACCATATTCTAGGAGTTTTGCAGTTACAGGTCTTACGTTTAAGTCTTCAATCCATTTTGAGTTAATTTTTGTGAGTGGCATAAGAGAGGGGTCTAAAAGGTAGTATTTTGTCCTACAATATGAAATATACTTGTTTTAAATTATCTAGAAAGTAAAAGAATACACAAATAACACACTTGTGGGGGAAAAAAGAATGTTTTTAGGTTGCAAAGCATGTTGTTACTGCAGAAAATTCAAAAGCCTAGAAAACGTCATTCCTGATATCTAGTGCCATGTTGTTTGAACTATGTAGTAAGTTTCATTACATCTGTATTTTATAGATGAGCGGACAGGCATGGGACGGCTAGCACTTGCCCCAGGTTACCCAATAATAACTGGAAAAGTCTGAATTCCAAACCTTGACAGTTGGACGCAAAAGTCAGATCATCTAGGCATAATACATCTTAACATTGCTTTTTCTTTTGAACGTATATCATGAAAATTAGGTCACAAGGTATGTAATGTTTTGCAGCTTGCTACTTTTACTTAGTATTATATTGAAAAAAAATTTTTAGATGCCATTAGGAGTTCTTTAAGAACATTTTGAGGCTATTAAAATTCCATCAAATTGATGTACCATAGGAAAAGTCATTTTAATATTTCCCCCATTGTAGTTATAATTCTAAAAATTGCTAAAAATTGGCATAAAATTCTGGAGAGCTCCTCTTTGAAGGTATGGTCTCAATTTTAAAGTGTATGCCATTGTTGGGGCACCTGGGTGGCTCAGTCGGTTAAACGGCCGACTTCGGCTCAGGTCATGATCTCACGGTCCATGAGTTCGAGCCCCGCATCAGGCTCTGTGCTGACAGCTCAGAGCCTGGAGCCTGTTTCGGATTCTGTGTCTCCCTCTCTCTGACCCTCCCCTGTTCATGCTCTGTCTCTCCCTGTCTCAAAAATAAATAAAACGTTAAAAAAAAAAGTGTATGCCATTGTAATATTAGTAGGGCAGTTTACTTGCTTAGTAGATTTCACACAGACCTTGATTACCAGTTAATTGTGAGCCAAGAAAGGTGAACACATTCCCCCCCCCCCACCCCGACAGTTAACAATTTTCCTAACCACCCATGTAACCAGCCACTGTGTCTTGTGTCATGGGGAAGAAGGCACTGACCCTGCCAAGAGGGGCTCTAGAAATGCTACTAGGGTCAAGCAGAAGCGTGAAGGAGGGCAGCATTTGTGAAGATGGATGGATGTGTAAATAGAGAGGACATGAGGTTTAAAAGCCCTGAGCATGCCTTTGATGAACAATTGTTAGCCTTGAATGGTACAGTCTATCTTGACACGGGAGATCTAAGCTTTAACGTATTGTCCTTGGCCTTTCCCTGTATTCAAAATAGTCTGATGCTTAGCTTTTACATGTTGGGCTAAATTTGACAATTTAAGGCTGAAGAGTTTATTGTTGTAGACAAAAAGTCAATGAAAGAGTAAAGGATACAGGTTCTTCTATTTTCTGTGACCTGTGGGCCTGTACATTTTATATCTGAGTGCACTATTCAGATGGAAACAGTTCTCAGTTATACCCATCCTGAGAAAAGCGGGGATTATCGTATTGGCTTTTGTGTGCTGGATTGTTTGGGGGGAGAACATAGGTCAGCTGGAAAATAAAAAAAAAACTTATTACTTTGGTCAATATTCAAGGATGCCTATGCTTGTTTCCATATTGTAGATGTCTTTATCCTCTCCTTTTGCTTCCTCATGATAGAGAGGGAGCATGTTGCTGTGGAAAGAGAGAAGGCTTTTGTGCCATATATATAGTCGTTCTCTTTGAATCTGGATTCTTCCATTTACCAGCCCTTTTACATAATTTGGGGAGCTTTCATGTCTTGAACTATGAAATGAACTTGATAATGCCCAGTGTCCCAGTTCTCATGAGGATTAAATGAGCTATAACCTAATGGAAAAGTTCCCAGCTTAAATGGATGGGCTTATCACTTCTCTGCTTTTTACATCTCCTCCTCTAGAGCAATGACCCAAGTGCTCCTTTGTTTCCTGTTTTAACAGTAGGGTTAAGCTTCTAATGGGAGCGAACGCTGTATACTGGTTAGGTGGCATCAGACACATTACTTACCATCTCTGAATCTGTTAGCTCATTGATCCTGTGGAAATAATTACTTCTCCCAGTTTTGTAGTAAGTACTCAATTAAATGAGATTATAAAGTGCCTGGTGCAGAGTGGGCACTCGATGACTGGTGAGTACTCGTACTGGATGGGCATATCTTTGAAGGAGATCTTTCCTTCTGCCGTCTTCCCTTCCGCCACCTTTCTATGCAGTCACAACTTCCTCTGGCTTCTTTGCTAGCATCCTTCCCTCTCTCCGCTCGCTGGCTGGAGGGATTTTTCTGCGCTCAGTCTTTCTGCTGTGCATCTTATACTTTGCCTTGGAAGTTTCATCCGCTTCTAAGACTTCAGCCACCACGTTAAGATGGATATCCTTTAATTGCTGAGCTCCAAACCAGTACATCCAATTTTCTGCTTATCCACACTTGGATGCCCAAAGGAACCTGAAACTCAAAATATTGAAAAATATATTTATTATCCTTGCTATTTCTATCCTCAAAACTGTTTTTTCAGTAAGTCCTCTCTATTCCTCTTCTGTGCTATTTCTAGGTTCTGTTTCTTCCTTTAAAAAACATTTTTAAATGTTTATTACTTATTGAGAGAGAGAGAGAGAGAGAGGAAGAGTCAGAGTGCAGGCAGGGGAGGGTTAGAGAGAGAGGGAGACACAGAATCTGAAGCAGGCTCCAGGCTCTGAGCTGTCAGCACAGAGCCCGACACAGGGCTCAAACTCACAAACTGCAAGATCATGACCTGAGCCGAAGTTGGATGCTTAACTGACTGTGCTGCCCAGGCTCCCCACTGTTTCTTCCTTTGCATTCCTGAACATAACTTAACTGTATTGTACTTCCAGTGCTGGGCCTTGTTAACAGAGTATAGTTCCTTCCTCCAGGCTTTGCTACCTCCAGTAAATAATGATGACAACAACAAAACTATAATAACAAGACAGTGGTGAAAGTAAGAAAAGGTACCATGACAACAATCATTTGTTGAGTGTACACGACATGCTAAGCACTGTCATACCACCCTACATCCTGGGAGAAGTGGGACCCTTCTCTGGGCTTATGTAGTAGAGGCTCCATTCTTGTCCTCTCCAGAGTGGAGGGAACATTCCCACCCAGAGCCCACCCCAGCACCTCAGTTCATGTTCTGGACACTTGAGACCTCAGAATTCCCTGCTTGGACTATGCTGAGCCTCCTTGCAGAAACAGCAGGCAGACCTCTTTCCCGGTTGTATCAGAAAGCAGATGGTGCCCCAGATGTGTGCATCTCTAGGCACAAGGGCTGGATAAAGGGCAGCTATTTGCCTAGCTTGTAGTCTGAGATCTGTGCCGTGAGACCCATTGGAGGGCAGGATAGAGCCGGGGTGGGAAGAGAAGGCAGTTTGGCCACGGACCTTCAGGAGTGCTGTAAATGTTAGGATGAGAAATCAGTAATTTTTCTAATGTAGCTTTTTATCTAATCCTCATAATATCTCTCCAGGTAGGCAATATTAGGTCCATATGCAAAGTGAGAGTTGCAGAGGTTAAACGGTATATAGATTATAATGGGCAGAGCATGAGTTTGACGCAGATTAGTTGGACTCCAGAAGTTTTTTTCCATGATACTCTACTTTTTATCCATTCCCTACATTGTAGCCAGAGATTCGTTTTGTAGAAAATGTCTGTGGTCACATTATTCCCTGGATTAAAAATCTTCCATTAGCTCCTCATTTGCAACTGACTGCAGGCCAGTTTCTCTGGCATAGCATGCAAAGACCCTTCAAAAACTGTCTTGGATCTACCTTGCCAAACTCATTTCTCATCAGTATTCCCACCATGCCTTCCCCGGTCATAACGAACCCGCTGTGTGCCTTGACACCCACAGCCTCAGCTGGGTATGTCTTTCCTGCTTCTTTCTCTGCTTTGCCAAGTCCTACACTATCCCTTCCATTTCAAAGTGAAATGAACATCACCTTGCCCATGAAGATACTTGAATTTTTCTAGACTGGATCTCTCCTATTCCTGTTATATGCTCATAGTTGATTGTTTATACCTTGATACAAGTGTGTATTGCTTTATTACCTATGGTTTTCTGCTATCCCTTGTCTGTTACTTCCCTGAGGCCGTGGCTTCCATGTGGACAGGAACTGGGTGTCTTATCATTATATGCCTCTGTTTTCATACAGAGTCTGGACATATATAGTAGGCTAGATAAGTATTTTTTTTTAAAGACCTTTCTATTACAAAAAATCTTATGCACGTTTCACAAGTGAATTATTAACAATCAAGGAATACAAATTTTAGTTCTGATGGTTGTGCGGATCTGCTAACGGACTGGTTTTAGGAGGCATTTTGACATGACAACTGGAAATTTCTTTTTTTTTTTTTTTAATTTTTTTTTTCAACGTTTATTTATTTTTGGGACAGAGAGAGACAGAGCATGAACGGGGGAGGGGCAGAGAGAGAGGGAGACACAGAATCGGAAACAGGCTCCAGGCTCTGAGCCATCCGCCCAGAGCCTGACGCGGGGTTCGAACTCACGGACCGCGAGATCGTGACCTGGCTGAAGTCGGACGCTTAACTGACTGTGCCACCCAGGCGCCCCGACAACTGGAAATTTCTAATTCGCAGAAAAATGTTACTTTACATTTAGTCCTAGGATTTCATTGTCATGGCATTTAAGTGATGAGCATCTTTATAAAAATGTATATACATATACATATATATAATTTGTGAGCTTTAATAGGCCAGTGAGTTCTGAATAGAGCATAAATCACAGTTTTGTCTCAATGTGATTAATTTAGTTGTGCTTTCTTAGGTTACTGTCTTTGGTTATGTAGACTTTTCTGGAAGATACTTATGCCATAAAACAGCTATTTTCGAAGAGGTAGCTATCTATTTGCGTAAAATTATCAGTGCAGAAAAAAGGGATTATGTTGATGGTATTGTCCAGCTACTTTTTCTTCTTCCCTAAAATTTGAATATTTGAATTAGAAATCCTTTCTGTTTTGGTGGCTTATCACTTTTTGACTCTTCACGGCAGAGATTCTGGGCAGAATCTTACCTCTTAATCGCCAGTTGGAACACTTTCATCATAAGAAATCATTAAGTAACAAAACGCACGTGGTCTGTGTTCTAACGCAGGGCAGGGCAACTCCCATAGGCAGGTTTCATGCTGTTGGTATATTTATGCTCTAAGCCCAAAAGGAAAACATGCCGTAGGAAGAAGCAAAATGAGATTAAGCATACTGATTATAGATTATATGACTAAGGTAACTATATTTTAGGGTCCCAAGCAAGCCTATTTTCAGCCAAAAAGACTTCAGGGAGAAGAAAGAATTCAGGATGTGTTTGAAAGATGATAAGAGAATGTCTTAGAGGAAAGGAGAGGGGAAACTATTCCAGGAATATGACCCAGTTTTTGATAAAGAGGGACGAGTGGTGACTTAACAGAGGAGAGGAAGTTGGCACAGAGGAAGCCCACGAAGTATTAGATGAAAGCTGTTACCAGAAATAAGGCCATTCAGAGGCCCAGACCAGAAGCTTTGAAGGAAAATCAGAGGGTGTTTTTGCTAGTGTAGTATAGGGCTATCTCTACTTTTTATTTCTAAAGGTAATATATTCTTGAAATTTTTTTTTAATGTAGAAACACATAAATACTAACACCAAGATCACCCATATTCCCAAAAGGCAGAGAGACATTCTGAACACGGTTTGAGGAATTTCTTTCCGGCCTCTCGTTCTCCTCCACCCATTCTGCGATTGTATGTGATTGTTTATTTAAGAGTGGGGTCCACGCTATGGTATATATTCTCTGTTCGTTCTCATTCTTTAATTTTTTGGCATAAGATTCCAAAGCGTTTTCTTGTGTCAATGAAAACTTTTCAGAATACTTTTAATTGTTGCCTCTTACTCCATTCTATAGATGTGCCATGATTTATTTAACCTTATTTCTGTTATAAATAAAATGACGGTAAAAAAAAATCTTCACATCCAAAGCTTTGCTGCATGCATGATGATTTCTTTAGAGAAGTTTTGTGGAATAGAAGATCCTCCATGAAAGCATAGTTATGTTTTTAAGCTCTTGAGAGCTCCTGACAAACTTTTGTTTGTGGAAGTCTTAAAGAATAAACCTTTCCATGGTGTCACAGGAAGAGGTCATATGAGGAATTGCTAAGTGTGTTAATGGAGGTGAGGAGTGGTTTACAGTGTCTCACAGTGGAAAAATGTAAAAGTCAGTGTGTAAATGATTGCCATGGGAGGTAATCCGAGGAAATGCAAGGTTGGATAGACAATGGACAGAAAGAAAGGAGGTTGGGCTTTTTGTTTGTTTGTCATGAAAGGTCCTTCACAGGCTTATTGTGTGTAAAATGCTTAACCCAGTCTTGGAACCGGGTTTGAGAGTGACAAATGATAACCATTAAGGTCACATGCTATGGAGGAGCTTGGGTTCATGGGTCCAGTTACTCCGCCACCACTTTTCCAGGAGTGAATTTTCCTCTTATCCTCTTCTCCCTCATCGATAAATGCGGATACTATTTGTCCCTCCTCGTTGGGTTGGCGTAAAACTTAAAGTCGATCATGTGCCTAAGCCCTTAGAGGCTTCAATAAATGGTGTCTCTATACTTGCCTGGCTGCTCTCCATTGTATCAATTAAGGATCCTCTGGTTGAAAATGACAGAACCCTCGAGCCAAAGAAAACCGATATGTTGTGTCCAACACAGCAGGTTGTGTCCGGTGGAAGGAGAAGGTCACTTGCTTTGGTCTTTTTACTGGACTTACCTTTAGTTAACTAAAGGCTCAGCTAACTAACCTTAATAGCCCTGATGCTAACGCTTCTCAGGCATTGTCCTTCTTTTGATCATCAGAAGGTGAATTGACACTTGCCTGTATCTTGGACAGGAATGATGGCTGCTTCTCCCTCTGTTCTGTACTCAGGACCAAGCACAGTGCCCTGAACATAATAAATGCTCGATAGTTGTAAAAAAAAAAAAAAAAAAAAGAATCCCAGAGCAACCTCCCTTATGATTTTTTCAACGTTTATTTATTTTTGGGACAGAGAGAGACAGAGCATGAACGGGGGAGGGGCAGAGAGAGAGGGAGACACAGAACCGGAAACAGGCTCCAGGCTCCGAGCCATCAGCCCAGAGCCTGACGCGGGGCTCGAACTCACGGACCGCGAGATCGTGACCTGGCTGAAGTCGGACGCTTAACCGACTGCGCCACCCAGGCGCCCCAACCTCCCTTATGATTAATTTAACTTCATGTCTCCTTTCCTCTAGAAATTAAAAAAAAAAAAGGAAACTGTAGTGTTTTTGCACCTGATTACATAGAATGTGTATTTTATTGATAATCGCAGATTGTAGGTGAAAATACCAAGCCATAATGCATCTTTATTTTTTTTTCAAAGATAAATAAGTTCTAGAATGTCATGCACAGCATGGTGACTATAGTTTTAGCAACGCTGTTGTATATTTTGAATGTTGCTAAGAAAGGCCTCGTCAAAGTTCTCATCACAAGAAAAAAATTGTGACTGCGTGGTGATGGATGTGAACTAAACTTACTGCGACAATCATTTTGCAGTATATGCATATATCACTATGTTGCACACCTGGAACTGAATAAGTTCTCGGTAAAAGTGGGCAAATATTTTCAAAATGAATAAAACCGTATTTTTTTTATGAATTGTTTTCTTGACCTGTAGTGTTCTGTATTTTTAAAATATTGTCAGAATGTTAGTAGAAGAGTTTGAAATGGAAAAGGTAAGTGGGTTTACCGTTGTCCTATCACAACAATGTAACAAAATAGTTTTTGTGTTTATGTTGCTTCTTCTTTTGCAACTTGTTTTCTTCGGAATTGCCTTCTTTTATTAAAAAAAAAAAGACATGTCAGGAAAACAAGCGTGTCTCATAGATGTTAGAAAAATAAGGTTTTCAAGGTAAATTCTAGAGCTTGAGCAAATTTAATCTACTTCCGTACATATACCCAACTACTCTATAAGAGCCATTAGACGTATCAGACAGCAAAGGTAGAATATAGATCATATTTACAAGCTTTCAGATGATTGATCAGCCTACTTCATTGCCTATAGTTGTCCTTCATTACAAAAAGAAGTCAATTAGCATAGTGTGGCTGTCTTGTACATGGAGGCTTTGTTTGTAGACCAGAACAGCTGGTATAATTGCTCTAACGAATGCATGGCCCGTCAATGTAAGTACCAGTAAGAAACGGAAGAAAATTAGTTCTATATTTAATATTTTGCCGCCATACAAGCAAAGTAACTCACCTTGTGAGCCGAACAGAAGGAAACACAGTGATGGTTATCTTTGTAAGGAGCCAGTGGCTTTATGGCTTTAAAAAATATTCTGTTCAGACTATAAAAGTATATCCTAAAATTATCACATAAAAATTGAAATAGGGGTGCCTGGGTGGCTCAGTCAGTTGAGCGTCCGACTTCGGCTCAGGTCATGATCTCACGGTTCATCGGTTCAAGCCCCATGTCAGGGTCTGTGCTGGCGGCTCAGAGCCCGGAGCCTGCTTCGGATTCTGTGTCTCCCTGTCTCTCTGCTCCTCTCCCACTCACGCTCTGTCTCTCTCTCCTTCAAAAAATAAACATTAAAAAAAATTCTCTTAATAAAAACAACTGATACAAATAGAAAGTATAAAACAACAGAAGATTCCCCCATGCTACGTCCGAAAACACCCATCGTCAACATTTAGCCCAGGTCTCCTGAGAGTGCCCTAGTTGATTTTCACTGCTATATACATAACCCTTTCTACTGCTTGAATGTTTTTATGTACATGTAAGCCTTTTACAATAAAACGATAGATAGTGAAAGCATATATTTTGAGAGAAAATATGAGCATAACCATATTCTATTATTTGGGATTTAAAAAAATAGAATCATATAAAATTGTTGATATTCAAACCTTTCCAATCTACAAAAATGGCCACTTCGTATGCTCAACTTAATTGCATTAGGCTTGCTAAGGGGTCTTGAAAGCCCATAGGAGAGAAGGAATTTTATGTTGTTGATAGTTGCATTCATAACACCTAAAAAAAGTTCCTGGAGGGTGAATCTAGTCTTTGTTATGAAATAGAAAAGGATTGATACTGATAAAAATAATTTTATTAAATTAGACATGAAAACAAATAAAATGGAAACTTTTTTTTTTAAGTTTATTTATTTTGAGAGAGAGAGAGAGAGAGGAGAGAACACGGGAGAGAGGGACAGAGGGAGAGAGAAAGAGAATCCCAAGCAGGCTGGGTGCAGAGCCTGATGCAGACCTCAAACTCATGAACCTTGAGATCATGACCTGAGTTGAACACGAGAGTCAGTCGCTTAACCGACTAAGCCATCCAGGCACCCCAAAAAGGTAAACTCTTTTAAAGGCACTGCAGAGAAAATTTATTAAGTAATGAATTCAATTCCAGTTGATTCAGTGGAATTGATTCTGGCAAAACGTAGTCAATGCAAATTCATCAGTGCCAACACAAACTGTTTAAAGCCTCAGTATTCATAAATACAGTCACGTCCCCAAGTGTCACACAAGTGGGGAGGGGGAGCAGTGAGAAACCTCCCTCACTGGTACTCAAATTAGGAAAGTTTGTGGCTACGAGGAGAAGCGGATGGCTGGAGGCTGAACTCAGCGACTGGTTTGAAAGCCACATTTCCCCCTTCATCCAAACTGCGGATACCTTCTCATAACGACATACCGGCTGTCAAATACCACGCGTTGTTTCATCAACAATCGCTCAAAATAAGATAATTTATATTACTTGTCTGATGCCTGTCCCCAGTCTTTTAACCTGGGCGACCTTTGAATGCTATTTATAAAATGATGTGTCTGTCATATTCCGCCGTCAGTGGGGAGCTGTCTGCTGGTAAAAGCCTCGCGGAGACCTAGGCTATGGGTTTTGAAGCCACATGGTACGAGATTAAGTCACAACTATTTCATTTACCAACCTGTGAGCTTGGGCAGGTAATCTGTCTCTTCGTCTTGTTGACAATGAAATCTCTACTTTGAAAAGTTGTAAGGTGGGACGCCTGGGTGGCGCAGTCGGTTAAGCGTCCGACTTCAGCCAGGTCACAGTCTCGCGGTCCGTGAGTTCGAGCCCCGCGTCAGGCTCTGGGCTGATGGCTCAGAGCCTGGAGCCTGTTCCCGATTCTGTGTCTCCCTCTCTCTCTGCCCCTCCCCCGTTCATGCTCTGTCTCTCTCTGTCCCAAAAATAAATAAACGTTGAAAAAAAAATTTGAAAAGTTATAAGGAAAATATAAATGTGAATATGTGACCATGGGACTTTGCCCACGCAAGCCTCTGATTCTCAGCCAGAGCCATGGTTATTATGTGAAGCAATGCAGACAGTTGCTGAATTCATGGCTTAGATCCTAGCATCCTAGAATTGGAGCGTGTCAGCAGACTTTAGAAATCCGAAGTATCTTTGTGCTCTTCCCCCTGTGGTTCATCAAAAAGAAACCAGCCCCACCTTCAGGAATTTGGTTTTACTTGAAGCCCCTACTGACGTTCGTATAGAAAGCTGATTTTTGGTAAATCACAACTTCCCCTTATTCACCTATTTTAATTTCCCTTTGTTCATTGTCATCTTCCAACCCAGTGAGGCTGGTCTGTGACCCATGACAGCACAGTAAAGGAAATAGGTTTAGTCTCCTTCACATACCAGGCTGTGTCCTGGGATGACGTCTTCCTCATGCATATGCAACACAACTAATTCTTCTTTAAGAAATAATCACATGTCAGGACACGAAACCTGGGGCCACTGCCTGTATTTAATTAGGCAAGAGGGACCTTGCACATGCCCGTGCATAAAAAATAATCACTTAATGTAACTGAATATTGATTTTTGGTATGCCCTTTTCCTAATGAGGCAGCATCTAGAAAGATCAAAAGATGATTTATTCCAATACAGTATGTGCAAAGGGGACTGTGTGCCGCCTCGCATCTCCATTATGAATTTCATCCTGAGACCTAATTAACAGGCCTGTATTTTCTTTTATTAAAATCACACACACACACACACACACACACACACGCACACACACACGCACACACACACACACAAAACCAGGGCATCGGGATCTTGATGGTATCACAGGGCAAACAAGGAAATCATTTGTGCCCCATGAGCTTCGTTTCCCATGTGTTCATTTCCTGTTGGAGTCAGGAACTGAGGCTTGTGATGCTAATTTGGGAGTCTGCTGGGTCTGAGGGGAGGAGATACCTTGAATGCTAAAGACAGTCATTCCCCTTACCTCCTGTCTTCTGCGCCCCCCCCCCCCCCCCCCAGGCAAAGAACCTACTTCTCTGCCCCAGGCTCAGCATAACATCACTTCAAAGCCTATCCTTGTGGAACTCTAAGCCCAGTCAGGGAACATGACTCTCTTTGACACACCAAAATATCCGCCATGTTGGGCAGGGTCCTTTCCCTTGAGGTCAGGGGGCCTTCAACGTGGATCCATGTGAAATTGGGGTTTGGGGGACTCATGAGTCCTCTGAAATGATTTCTGCATTTCTCTAGGAAGAGGGTCCTGTGCCAGATAGTTTATGCTTGTGATCCCAAAAAGGTTAGGAAACAAATCTATTCGAACTCTGCTCAGATCTTTTGAGACCAAAGGGTGTTGGAAGGAACTTGGCTTGAGAGTCAGATGGATTTACATTTGGATTGCCTCTAATAGATTGTAGCTGTGTAGCCTTGGACAGGCTGTAGAACCTCTCTGAACGTCCATTTTCTTAAATGCAAAATGGGGTAAAAACACCTATTTTAAGGTGGAAGTGACAGGTACACTAAACAGAAGTAAGTGCTAATTTTATTTTTTCCTCATTTCATTCCTTGCATGAAATGAAAGCAAGTACCTGTTCTGTTGTGTTTCTGGCCAGATTTTTCCGAGCACCCGTGATGGTGCCTTGCATACATAAGGCACTCAGATGTTGGTTGAATAGATGCTTGGATGGATGCAGTGCCTTGGCTCAGTACCTAGATGAAATCTATCTACTTTCTCAAAACACTTATTTTCTAAGAGACATCTTGGTAGTCTAAGATCTCTCTCTAGAAGAAAGCTTGGTTTTGCCAAAACCCTCCCAGGACAATTAGCTCCACGTCCTGTGCAAAATCTTTCTGCATACTGTGAGAAGATTAGATCTTATTATCCTGTGCTGCAAATCACGATCTGTGCTGGGCCTTTGTCTATATCAGGACAGGGCAAACTATAGCCTATAGGCCAAATCTGGCCTGTTGCCTGTTTCTACAAATAAAGTTTTATTGGGACATATCCCTGTTTATTGATTTGTGTATTATCTACGACTGCTTTTGTGCTGTGGTACAGCTGAGTACTTAGGACAGAGACACTATGGACAGGAAAGCCTAAAATATTTATTATCTACAGAAGAAATTTGCCAGCCCCTGATATGTATTATTTGTACTCCTTACTGCAGTCCTGCTGGGTTGGGCTTCAGTTGCCCTTCTTATGTAATGGGAAGCTAATATCCAACAAAGTTAAGTATCTTGATTGGGATTCTACAACTTATAGTTAGGGTTTGAATCTGGCTCTGTGTGATTCCATAGCCCATGTTCTTTCCACCAAATTCTGATACCTTTCAAGTCAACCAAAGCCTAGTGGAACCACTTACATCTTTCAGTCCTGTCTGGTGACCAAGAAGACTAGCACAGGGAGCAAGCCAATCAGTGATGTCCTCTAGAATCGGGGTGCAACCTGGTGGCCCTCACACTTGTTCGTAACCTGGCTGAGGTCTGAAGATAAATCGTGTGAATGTATATCTAGATGAGAAGGTGGAATGTGGATTTCACGGACTATTTCTGAAGGTGGCAAAGCAATAGGAGTCTGCAGTGTTTTGTTTCTTGTTGTTGTTGTTTTAATATAACTTATTGTCAAGTTGGCTAACATACAGTGTATACAATGTGCTCTTGGTCTGGGGGGTAGATTCCCATGATTCATCAATTACCTACAACAGAGTCTGCAACTGTTTGTATGCAAACATAATGCTGCTTCCCAAGGTCAGAAGGTTCGGCATTTCCAGGTGTGCCCTATTTGCTGAATGTGGTCTCCACTCTTGTTTGCTGCCCTTAGTGAGTAATGTGTGATACTTACGGATTTTCAGCACACGGCCGCTCGACAGAGACTTGCCCTTCCCCAAGCTGCGAGGCTGTAAGAGTTATGGGCCTTCATGCTCGCTCATTGGTCCTGCGCCTTCACTGGCAGATCTCACTCTGAATGTGAAAGATCTTTCACGGTGAATGAATCCTGATGGAAATTTGATTGTTTCAAGGGTTTATAGGTGAAATTCTGTGGTTATTCTGGCTCATACTCCATCTGCCTCTCATTCCTACTTCTCAACTTTCACCCTTCCGGTTAATTTTTCCAGCTTATAAACTGGTTATGATTAAACAAAAGAAAAAACGAATTTGGAAAAATCAACTACTCCTGCTTTAACTGAGGGTACAGACGCGTGTGTCTTGTAATGGTAGTGAAGCTGGTAATAACAGTACGGTGACAAAATTCCAGCCACCCCGCTGGAAGTAACACAGTTGGGTAACTTACCCATCTGTCACAGGATGTGTCTAATGAAAAATGGTTGTGGAGTTCATCGATTGTCACGTAAAAGAGGCTATTGCAGCATTGGGTTGGTGAGGGGAGAGGTGAGAAGGATTGGGAAGGTGGATGTTCTTTCTGGTGGAGTCTGTCTTTGTTCTGCTGATGGAAGGTTCCATAGAAAAGCAGTAGAGCTGCCGGACAGATAGGAAGGAATCAAAGCTATAATTAACTTTGTGTTTCATTGGGTTCTACAACAGTGATCCTTATTTCTCCAAAGATGAAATCTTATAGTCTTACCCTATAGCTTTTATACTCCCTAAAGTCAATCAGTCTTTCGGTTTATGCTGAGTAGATAAAAATGATACTGCTGCAGTTAAAGTGGGGGTGGAGGAACCTGGTAAAATTAAGGAACATTTCATTGGTTATGCCAGTATAGCTCCATGGGGAAATAACAGGTTGATTAAAATTCTTGGACTGTTGTTTAATTATTTAGAGTGAATGTTCTAACAAAGATTTTTTTTTTTTTTGGTAGCCCTTTTGGTTTATTCCTAACGTATTTTAGTCCCCATTTATTTGTTTTTAAGCTTTAAAATATCCAGGGCACTTGGGTGGCTCAGTCGGTTAAGTGTCTGACTCTGGATTTTGGCTCAGGTCATGAGTTCAAACCCCACATCAGGCTCTGTGCTGACCTGCTTGAGATTCTCTGTCTGTCTCTGTCTCTCTCTCTCTCTCTCTCTCTCTCTCTCTCTCTGCCTCTCCCCTGCTTGCTCTCTAACTCTGTCTCAAAATAAATAAATAAATATTTTAAAAATACCCCAAGTACCTCTCCGCATAGGTCTTTTTCATCTCTCCCATGGCACTAGGTACTTCTCATTGGTCAAAGCTGTTGCTATTTTGTTTATCGTTCTGTCTTGGAAACATGTTTATTAGGAACCCAGATCTGCCTAATGGAGGCTAAAAAGCAAATTTACAAATTATATGATTTTTAGAATTCAGATCTGCCTGATGGAGGCTAAAAAGCAAATTTACAAATTATAAATGATTGTGGAACATTTTGAATGGGAGAGAAACTGACAAAATAGACTTTCAGCTTATATTGATGAGACAGACTAGTGGTGGTGATGCATTCTCTTTGTAGATAAGAGAGAGGCATGAGCAAGGCATAGAAATCTATTCTAATGGTGCTTTCCAGACTTGTTCACCCCAGATGTACCGGGTATAAGCAAGTATATTTAGGAAAGAGCAAGGCATGTTCATGGACTGGTAAGAATCCCACCATGTAATAATTTGTGCGTCAAAACAATTGTTTGAGAGTCCTTGTGTTGGCTCTTCCTGTAGCCAAGGCAAGTGCTGATATGCTATCATTTCTGTTCATATTTCTTTAGCTGTGGCTTTTTTTAGGTCCCTGTGCATTTTTATCGTTGGTTATAGTTTTTATGTATGTGTGTCACAGCATTTGGGAGTGGGTGTACATAAGGCTTCAATCATTTGACTGCCAGCTTTGCTGAGCTCATGTGTTTTGTTGTCCTTATTTATGTGTTTGCCAGGGAGAAATGCTTGCTACCTCTCCAGTTGGCTTTGGAATCCAAGAATGTGAAACTGGCCCAACATGCCTTGGCAGGAATACAGGTAAGGCTCTCACTGGGTGCAGTCAGGTGACAGAAATTGACAGTCTACTTTGGCATTGAAAGAACAAATACTTAACATTTTGAATACTAGCCGTCAAAGACCCAGACCACAATTTGATTGAACTAGGTAATAACCACAGAGGACAGAGGATTTTCTTACATTTACCAGCGTTTCTCTGTGGATCGCATTATCTTGCTGAGCCTTTGTCATCTGATACTGATTCCTGGGGACCCAGCTAGGCTTGCATAGAAATGAAATGTTTTGGAGGATGGCCAGCTTTAGGAGAGCCCAGGATCTCTTGATCCCCCGTGAAACATCTCAAGTTCTAAAATCTTATATAAATTCAACATCTGTGGTTCTGCGTAAGGAGAATTAATAGTGAACTGGAAAGATTTTATCTTGTTTTCCATTTTACAGTTAGGTTAGTGAATGAACTCATGTGTTTTGTTTCCAGAGCAAAATTGGAGGGCCAAAAAGAAATTTGGTGTGATCAGAAAAGCCAGGGGTGCCTGGGTGGCTCAGTCCATTGAGAGTCTGACTCTTGATTCAGCTCAGATCATGATGCCTGGGTCATGGGATCAAACCCCACAATGGGCTCCATGCTAGATGTGGACCCTGCTTGGGATTCTCTCTCTCTTTTCCTGTGCCCCTCTCCCCTGCTCACATGCTCTCTCTCTCTCTCTAAAATGAAAAAACAAAAAAAAGAGGAAAAGAAGACAACAAAACTCAGATTGCTTGAACACTTTCCTTCTCTGAGCATTTGCTCCTGTATATTTTACACCATATGTAATAGGTCTAATTCGAACAGTGCAAAGGTGATGGCTATATAAATGCATTGACTTTGAAGCAGTTTGGTTTCTAAGTGACAAAGCACTGTGTAGTTCAAGCCTATGGGGTTTATGCAGTGTGGCCATGGATGGGTAGCATTTGTCAGATGTCTTTTCACATTAGTATGTATTATTTCATCCTTTAAGTCCAGAGAAGTCCCTAATGCCTCTTAAGAGTTAATACCTCTGATGGGGCGCCTGGGTGGTTCAGTTGGTTAAGTGTCCGACTCTTGATTTAGGTTCAGATCATGATCTCACGGTTCGTGAGTTGAAGCCCAGCGTCTGGCTCTGGGCTGAGAGCACAGAGCCTGCTTGGCATTCTCTCTCCCCGTCTCTCTGTCTCTTCCTCTGTCAAATAAATAAGTAAACATTAAAAAAAAAAAGTGAATACATATGAATGAGAAAACTAAGACTCTTCTTTTTCCAGTGGATTGGAATTAGATAATGTACATGTTAATATTAGATTTTTTTTTGAGAGAGAGAGAAAGAGAGCATGCATGTCTGTGGAGAGGGGTGGAGGGAGGGAGGGAGGGAGAGAGAGAGAGAAAGAGAGAGAGAGAGAATATCCCAAGCAGGCTCAATGCTCATTGAGGATCCCACCTCAGGGCTCAATCCCATGACCTCGGGATCATGACCTGAGCTGAAATCAAGAGTTGCCCACTCAATCGACCAAGCCACCCAGGCGCCCAGTATTCGACATTGTTAAACACTGTCAATGTTATTAAATAGTCCTTGTTTTCTCCTTGGGCCAGCCATGAATATGAATGGGAGTTTGTGTTAACCTGTGTGTTTCCTTTTCTCTAATATTGTATGGATTTCCCATGTAGTTATTTCTTAACCCCCAGACACTCTAAGCTTACAGAACCGTGTTCTTAAGGTCTTGCTTTATCTGTTAATTCTAATGAGTGGGCACTGGGTATTCTTACCACCGTCTGTCGCCTACTGTCAAGTGTAGGCACTTTTGTAGGCCTTTGCAGTCTTTATCACTTTAAGTAAAAACAGGTTTGAATGTCAACTTTAACTCTGGGGTACCTGGCATGCACTGTGTGGTAGTGAAAAAACCTCTTTTGAAAGGATATGGCCAGAAGGTCAGGCAGTCCTAAGAAGGTTCGAAATGCTTGTGTTCTGGATCTGCAGTGACATTCTGCTACAAGAGGGAGTCCTTACCCAAGGTGAATCGGAATTCCAAAAGTTCTTCACCGCTGCGGCTCTACCCTGAACGGGACGAGGACAAATTTAAAAGGGACAAATACAGAATCTTTCACCAGGGTCTCAAAAATGGACTGCCTCGGGACAGAATGGGAAGAATAGCTTAATTGAAGCCCTGGTGAATGAGAATTAAGGATTTCAGGGCAAGTCAGCATAGAACGTACCGTGACTTGCAGCTAAGCTCATTTGATCCGAGACTATAATTAAAATTATACATTGCCGTTTTTCAGTTTTTGGTTTTAGGCAATAAACCCATTTAGTTATCTCACATAATGAGAATTCTGGTGGTGGTCAGTTCTAGGTCTGATTCAACAGCTCAGTGGTGCCACCGAAGACCCCATTTCTTTTTGCCTTTCCCTTCTGCCATCTTAAACATTTTTAAGACTTTTTTTCCTTTTTTTAAGAGCAATGTCAGACTTATAGTGACATTGATAAGAAGTGCAGAGCTTTCCCATATACTCCCTACCCTACCCGTTCATAACCTCCTCCATGAACAGCATCACTCACCAGAATGGTACATTTTTTTTTAAGTTTATTTATTTATTTTGAGAGAGAGAGAGAAAAAGCACAAGTTGGGGGGGGGGGCGGGCAGAGAGAAAGAGAGAATCCCAAGGAGGCTCCACATTCGGTGCGGAGCCCAACATGGGGCTCCATCCCATGACCATGTAATCATGACTTGAGCCGATATCAAGAGTCAGATGCTTAACAGACTGAGCCACCCAGGGGCCCCAAATGGTACACTTTGGCCAACGATCCACTTACAGTGACACACAATCACCCAAAGTTCACAGTTGACCTTAGGGGGCACTCTTGGTTGCATTATTCTTTAATGTCGGACCACCCTTAATGTGTGACATTCACTCTGGAGGCCGCATACTCTCAAGCAGGAGAGTATTTATGAAACCGTATCACACCAAGAACATTTAAAGATGCCTCAGGAGGTCTCGTATAGAGAAGAAAAGACTGAAGTGGACTTCATAGCTGACTTCAGATATTTTAGCTTAGTCCTCGTGGCTCCGGCGAAAGATGAAGGATTTAGAAGTGGTAGGGAGGCGGGTTGTGGTACAATCGAAGATAGAATTTTCTAGAAAATAAGAGTTGTCCCCAAATACAAAAGAGCTGCGAGGTGTAACGTTTCCTGAGAGACCTCGTGAAAGCGAATGTCCTCTCGTTCGGTTTTTGTGGGATTCGTTTTCTGCTGAAAATGCATGAAGATGTGTGAATTCGTGAGCGCTTCTTTGGTAAAGTAAAAAGGTAAACTTTTTCTGAAAAGTGAACTTGTCGACCACAAGACCTTCTCCTTTCCTGTGACAAAGCCACATTCAGAAAGGGTGTGCGTGAATGTGACCTTTGTAAGGTGCCGGATTCCCCCCCACCCTCCCCGGGCACATTCATCCTCCGCCCCCACCAACCACGTGACCTGAATGGTTGCTGTGTTATTTAGAATGACTTACCTAATAGCAGCAAAAGGTCTTTGCCCAAACTGTTGACCAAGGGTTCGATGCGTTTCTCTTTTTCACTGGCACATGGCATGAGTTCTGCCCTACCGGCCTCCACCTACGTGGCTCCCGAGTACAATTACCCTCAGTACATACTAAGATACAACAGAATGAGGCAGCAGGGGGGAAGCCTATCTGTGATCACTGCCTTGTGCCTCTTTACAGAAGCTTCTGTCAGAAGAGAGGTTTGTATCCATGGAAACAGATTCTGATGAGAAGCAGCTGCTCAATCAGATCCTGAATGCCGTGAAAGTGACGCCTTCCCTCCATGAAGACCTGCAGGTGGAAGTGATGAAGGTTGGTTTGACGTCATTAGAACAGGAACGAGCTAACCCCCCCCGCCCCCCCCCCCCCGCCCTCATTGTTACCTTGAAAATGCCTCTGCGCTGTGGTCATGCTGGCACCCCCTTCATCTGGAATGCATGGTTATCCTTGCTTATGGTCCCCCAGAATTACCTGGATTGCTGAACAGAAATGACAACTGAGTAAAAAGGTAACTTTTCAGTGACACGTATGATTTTGGGCCTGATCCTGCGTGTCTAATGTTGTTAGGTGATGTGTTTATCACTTTTTGCGAGAATGTACGTGAGTTGGTCCAGCTTAGGGTAGACCTGATCATTCCGGATATTCGGCTGCCTGTTTGTGTTAAAACACAGCGAGGACCTAATGATGTTTTCCCACATACTAAGGCTTTGGAATAGACACTTTAGGGACAGGAACACCATCCTTAGGAACCATATCACAATCACATCTTTCTTTTCCATCCTCAAATTACATGAACCGTATCTTCAGTTACCATTTTGGGGGATGGTATCTCTCCTTCCCCTGCCCTTTTCCCTCCCTTGAGAATCACCATGATTTGGAGCCCTTAATGCTGACTCTGGAACGTGTCATTTCCTGTGAATGAACGGTGAGTTGGGCAGAAGAGGATGGAAGTCTGTGTCCAGAACAGCACCTTGGTCAGAAAATCACAGCTGAAACCCCTGGGCTGGCTTTTAATAATGCCATCTGTTCATTTGGCATTATTAAATTTTTTTTTCAAAGGTTATTCATTTTTGGGACAGAGAGAGAGACAGAACATGAACGGGGGAGGGGCAGAGAGAGAGGGAGACACAGAATCGGAAACAGGCTCCAGGCTCTGAGCCATCAGCCCAGAGCCTGACACGGGGCTCGAACTCCCGGACCGCGAGATCGTGACCTGGCTGAAGTCGGACGCTTAACCGACTGCGCCACCCAGGCACCCCTCATTTGGCATTATTAAATGCCTAGGCATCCCTAGAGGAATAAGCATAGAGAAATATTTAAGAACAGTTGGGTGTTGTATAATGGTTGATTTCTTCCCGAAAATGCACGAAGGATTTTTGTCTTAGATAAGAGATTTCACTCTTCTGGGTGTGAGTTTCTCCATTCAGAAAAGAAAAGATGATTTCAGTGATGACATTTTGTTAATGCCTTGGGCCTCACCATAGCCCGTAGTCCATGGGTGATTTAGTGGAGTGACAAAGAGCTGAGACTCTGAAGCTAGCCTGTCTGGGTTTGAATACTTAACACTTACTCACTTTCTATTGGGGCATCCTCAGGCAGATTCCTTCATCACTCTGTGCCTTCGTCTCCTCATATCTAAAATGGAGGATATAATAGCATCTACCCAGTAGGATTGTTGCAAGAATTAAATAAGTGATATTTGTAAAGAACTTAGCACAGTATCTGGCATAAAGCAGGTGCTTTAGAAGTGTTACATATTCCCACTACTTCCTGCCTGCTGCGGCTGAGTCATAATCTCAGTGGGTGCATCTAGGAATATTCTTTTTTTTGTTGTTAAAGTTTATTTATTTTGAGAGAGAACATGTGTGTGCAAGCAGGGGAGGGGCAGAGAAAGGGAGAGAGAGGATCCCAAGCAGGCTCTGCACTATCAGAGCACAGCCCAACACAGGGCTCGAACTCACGAACCGCGAGATCGTGACCTGAGCCGAAATCAAGAGTCGGATGCTCACCCCACTGAGCCACCCAGGAGCTCTAATCTAGAAATATCCTTAAACACCAAAACGTTGAAAATCTCTGAGCTAACTGATCCTTAAGATCTTTTTTTTTTTAATTTTTTTTTTCAACGTTTATTTATTTTTGGGACAGAGAGAGACAGAGCATGAACGGGGGGAGGGGCAGAGAGAGAGAGGGAGACACAGAATCGGAAACAGGCTCCAGGCTCTGAGCCATCAGCCCAGAGCCCGACGCGGGGCTCGAACTCCCGGACCGCGAGATCGTGACCTGGCTGAAGTTGGACGTTTAACCGACTGCGCCACCCAGGCGCCCCATGATCCTTAAGATCTTAATCGTCTTTAACTCTCTTTGATTCTGTAAAATGTACAGTTTTGCCCTGTCCTCTGACACACGTGCGGCAGCTCTGGAGTCATAGGAACTGAAAAGCAACCACTTCTAGGCTTATTTTACTTTTCCACTTCCTCCGTGCCGCCACTGAGAGGCCAGGCCAGCTGCCGTGTTAATTAATCACTTTTGTGGCGTCCAAGTCCAGTCTGTTGAGTCGTCCTATTCTTAGTCTCCGTATACTGGAGAGTGAACTGTGGTATCATGCTGAGAGACCTATCTCACAGATTTCCCATTATTCTGGATATTCTCCCAGGAATATACCTTTTTATGGAATCCACAAATTTGTCTTAAAAATTAAAAGTACGTATTCTTCTTAAAGCCTTGGAGAAGCAGAATGTCTGCTGGTTGTGTCAACAGTAACACCTGTTTTGAAAACTTACGCTCGCTCCCTACCTGCAGCCCAGCAGTGCCTTCTGCTAGCCTTGCTGGGGACAGGAGTTGACACATGTTAACTCTCCTGGAAATGCTGGAAAATCCATCTTCATCGACTTTCTAGTGACACCATAATAGGCCGTTGGTACTCGTTGTTAATGTCTGGGAGGAAACAAGGCATTGTCAGAAAAAAGAAGGCCATAATCAGACCTGCCGTTCTTTATAATTAGATCTCCAAAATGCTTAAAAATATAAGGGCCTTTGCTCGATGTTGTTATTTTTAACCATTTAGGCATTGGAATTTGGGGGAAAAATTTCAGCTCACAACAAACCTAGCTTTAAGCTAATTTTCTTCTCTTTTCTTTTCTATGTTTATTTTTGAGAGAGACAGAGTATGAACAGGGAGGGGCAGAGAGAGAGGGAGACACAGAATCCGAAGCAGGCTCCAGGCTCTGAGCTGTCAGCACAGAAGGTGACGCGGGGCACGGACCCATGAATCGTGAGATCATGACCTGAGCCAAAGTCAGACGTTTAACTCACTGAGCCACCCCAGCTGCCCCTAAGCTGATTTTCTTATAGTATACTTTTATTTTAGATAAACATTTTGAGCTAAGCAGCTAAAACATAAATGATGAGGTAACTATGCTTTAGAGTGATATTATTATTCATACCAAATGGAACTTTATTTTTTTTATTTTTAAAAATTTTTTTTAATGTTTATTATTTTTGAGAGAGAGACAGAGAGACAGAGACAGAGACCAAGCAGAGAAGGGGCAGAGAGAGAGGGAGGCACAGATTCAGAGGCAGGCTCCAGGCTCTGAGCTGTCAGCACAGAGCCCGATGTGGGGCTCGAACTCACAGACCTCGAGATCATGACCTGAGCTGTAGTCGGCCGCTTAACTGACTGAGCCACCCAGGTGCCCCCCCAAATGGAACTTTAGAGATAGCGGTCTGACTACTTTGGCCCACAAGGGAGGGCTCCATGGTCATTTACTTCTGACATTTAGATTATTTGCATATGAAGACCTATCCAAATTATAGCATTTCTCGCTTAGAAATAATAATAATGTTCATACCCTGTCTCTATGCTGGAAGAATTTCTGTGGTAACTTTAGTACTTTTCAAAGCATGTACCCTTTTATCTTGTGATTCTATAATACTTATGATGGCCCTGTAGAAACTCTCAAATAAACCCTTGTTTTGCCAATACCATTACCATATTAAAATGTTCTTGCCCCTTGTTCTCCCTAAAATTACACTGAACAAAGAGAATTGGATGAGTCCTCAAAGAAAGGCTGGATTCCCAGTACATGTGAAAGGTATATTTATCCTTGATGCTTCTACATAGCTCGTTCTCGTGATAAATGATCTAAACCGGGCATTTCCTGTAAAACTCTTCTAGTCATTTGAGATAAATATTTTGTAGGTACTAGAAAATGTTTTAACGTGAAATACGGTAGGCATTTTCAAACGTTGGTATGCACTTCAGGAGCGATAAAGCCACACCATGCAGTTTTTATTTATGTCTGTCTAAACACAGCGTAGCACATTTTTATGACAAACCCCAGGTGCTCTATTTTAAAAAGCTACGCCATGCATTTTGCTCACATATTGCTATCTGCTAGTGTTTGTAAACATGAGAAATTGAACTGTGTCACACTCTTCAGAGTAGGTATGTAGCAGTTGTATTAAATTCCGGAAGAGAAAATAATATGGTTTGCTCTTTTAGAGGTTTCCCTAAGATTAAACTAACTAACTAATAATGGAACTCAGGATTCCGATGGCAGTGTCCCCATTTAGAAAGAAGGCCCTAGACCTGTAATTGGAGGGTTAAGAAAAAAAAAAAAAATCAGTGGTGCTTGCTTCTGACAAATTAAATTAGGTTAGATCACTTAGTCTAAGACCTGTTCTACAGGATTTTACTATCTAACAGCAGGGGGAGAAAAGGCAATTTTGATTTATCGAAATGGCCCTGGGATCTAAATAAAAATTCTATAGCTTGAGCAAATCGAGTATCCGGACCATAGAATCAGAAAGGTTTTTCTGTAGGTAGATTACCTTAGAAATGGATGAGTTGACGGCAGGGAGCTATTTAGTATTTAGGTTCAACACTTGTCCTCTTTGGTAATATTTTCCCTTGGTATCTGCCCTTTCTATAAATGCCATGCAGACTTGATAGGAGTCAGGTACAACAAACTAATGACATCTCCAACTAGAGCAATTAGGACTTTTTTCCCCACCCTTCTTGCTGGTAGATAACCTTTAGCGAGGTTATTAACTCATAGAGCCAGCTGAGTCTTTAAAACTGAAGGGAATTGTGTGGCTGGCCTTTTCTCACGTAAGTATGTTGCAGAAGGGAGCATTCTGTCTGGGGAGGGCAGCCGGCTTTGTGGATAAGGAAGGATGTGATACTGAATACTGAGAAAGCATTGGATGAATGTTCTGTTATTGGCCATTCTACTTTGCATGCATCTTGGGGTAACAGAAATGAATACTGGTGGGATACTTCACAATTTTTAAAGGAGAAATGACAGGGGCTAATTAATTAACATTTATTCTGCATCAGACACTCTGGTAAGTACTCTACATTCATACTCAGATCATACATCAAGGAAAGTGGCAGGGCCAGGATTTGAACTGTAATTCAGCTGGAGGCCGCGCGTGTGCTCTTAAACAGTGCGTTTTCTTGCTTGCCGTCTAAGCCTATTCTAAAAGGGTTGTAGGCGGTAGCCATCACCATTCTCATTCCAAAGATGATTGAACAGAAAAATTAAGTCACAGGCTGATAAGGAGCAAAACTAACAGTGGTTCAGAGTCCTGTGTGTTTTCTGTATCTTTCATGACAGCGCATTCTGTCACTAGTTTCAAGACTTAGATTCAAATACAAAGGAAGAATCAATGTCTCTTTCCCACTAGATTAGTTCTGTGTGTGTGTGTGTGTGTGTGTGTGTGTGTGTGTTAGAGAGAGAGAGAGAGACAGAGACAGAGAGAGAGACAGAGAGAATGGGAAAGAGAGAAAGAGATCAGGTTGGGGGAAGGGAAGGAGAACGCCATTTGCTGTTGAAGCATTTTTATATTTTTTAACAAAAGCCAGCCAAACATCTACAGAAAATACAAAGATGAGCAACTGATGAAAAAGAGCTGATGGCTATAGGGCTGAGAATCTGGGAGACCAAAGCTTCAGGATGTCCATTTAGAATTCTGGTCTTATAGTGAGGAGGAGAGAGTGCTTTTATGTACCAGCATTGCATTCAGTGCCTCGGCCGGGGAGGAAGAAATGGGCCAAATGGAAGGACTGTTTCTAAACCCCTCTCAGTTGTGTTTTAAAGTTTGTTTGTTTGTTTGTTTGTTTATTGAGAGAGACACAGAGAGAGGGAGGTGGGGGGGAGGGGCAGAGAGAGAGAATCCTAAGCAGGCTCTGCACCATTAGTGCGGAGTGTAATGCGGGGCTGGAACCCACAAACTGTGAGATCATGACTTGAGCCAAAACCAAGAGTCAGACACTTAACTGACTAAACCACGCAGGCACCCCTATTCTTCAAATATTTGATTACTTCCTGTGTGCCAGGCACTGCGCAAGCCACAGAAGATCCTGTGGTGAAGAAAATGAAACCAAAACCAAACAAAAACAGAGTCTGTTTGGAGACAAATGATAGAGGTATAAATTAATGAAATACATAAATACACATAAATTGTGATGAATACAGGGAAAGAAAAACCTAGGGGTCTAAAAGTATATTTATAACGGGGCCTGATGGAGGGCAGATGAAGAGGAAGACAGAGAAGGCAGTTCTTAAGAAGTGACATTTAAAATAAATTTTTTTTTTTTCAACGTTTATTTATTTTTGGGACAGAGAGAGACAGAGCATGAACGGGGGAGGGGCAGAGAGAGAGGGAGACACAGAATCGGAAACCAGCTCCAGGCTCTGAGCCATCAGCCCAGAGCCCGACGCGGGGCTCGAACTCACGGACCGCGAGATCGTGACCTGGCTGAAGTCGGACGCTTAACCGACTGCGCCACCCAGGCGCCCCTAAAATAAATATGATCTAAAGCATAAGAATCAGATGGGCAAGGGGATAGGGTTAGATAAAGGAAAGAAAAGATTGCTTTATTAATTAGAATTCATTGCAGTTGATACAGGGCAGAAGTTTATTTTCCTTTTTCATAAACTTATGTCAGTATTGGTTGAACCACATGATCTGAGATCCTTGTTTCCAGGATTTTGTTTCTCCATCTTGTGGTCCATGATGGTGCCCCCATCCCCAGCCAACAGTTCACCTAGCAACCACCTGGGAGTCACTTCTGAGTACATCCCATTGGCCAGAATTCGACTGTATGGCAACATTTCGTCGCAAGGAAGGATGGGAAGTGTAGTCTTTATTCGGGCAGCTGTCTGCCAGAGTTCTGTTCTTGGAAAACAGAGGGGATAGTGTTGAAAGATGACTGGCAGTCTTCCACAGTCACTTATCACATGAGAATTATAGGCTGGCATATTTCCCCCCCGCTAGAGGCAGCTGGCTCATCGTCCCCTCCACTACCTTTCTTACTTCACTTTCCCCAGAGGGCAGGGGTGGCCTTGCGTCCAGAGAGAGAGGAGTTTAAGACCCAGTGAATGGCCTGCAATGGACTCTTTAGGGAAAGCGCACATTGTAATCTCTCCAGATGGGTAGTCCTTAACTATCGGCCCAGGCATGACTAGACAATTTAGTTAGGAGGTGAAAACTAATCACATATTGTTAGTATTGTTTTTGTCCCCTTAGCATGACCAGAGCATTTGGCACAGGGCTTACTAATTGCTCGTTAACATGGTTATTGACTCATGGAGAGGAGAAGGTTCAGTGGACCGCCAGGGTAAATGACAAGCAAAAGACACTAAACTTGTGATTACAGATAATAATCTGCGTGCGTTCAAAAATGAGAAAAATCAACCCAGACTCACACTTTAGAATTGAAATTACCTCCTGTATCACCAGATCCCTCTTTTCATAGGTGAATTGAAGCTATAATGGTCCAGTTACTCAGCTGCACTTACACAGTGGTTGGTAGCAGAATAACTTTTTCAACTATTTCTGTTTCTGGAAAGGCTTTGTAGCAAGGCCCTCGTCTCCAGATAGGTGATATTGACTAGGTGGAGAAGACAACATTTCAGACCCGTGTTTAAGTTCACTGCAAGGTTAATGTGAATAATGTGGCTTCTGAAAAATAATGAAACCTAATGAGAGAAGAGAAATCTTTTGCAGTAGATAGGAACTCACTGAGGAAACTTTCAATGGCCTGGAGAAGGAGGAAATCGTGTAGGGTAACTGTCCTATGAAACAATCTTCAGATTCTCTTGTTTTTAAACTTCTTGACAGTTTTTCTTTTCAAATATCTGGTAGCAGAGTGGTAAGGGCATAGCTTCCGGAGCTAGAATGCCTGGCGACCTTGGGAAAGTTACTTATCTGTGGCTCAATTTTCTCATCTGTAAAATGGGAATAATGGTGATGCATGTGTCCTAGAGTTGTTGTGTCTTAAATGAGTTAATATAAAAGAAGTTCTTACAATGCATGGCATAAGGTTGGTGTTAGATTTCATTTTTGTTACAGTTACAGAAAATACAGATACAGAAAAGGGTATGTGCAGCATGATAATAAAATGAATACCTCTAAACTCATTCAAATTTGAACCAGAACATTAGAAACACCTTTGCTTTAAGAGTGTCTCCTTCCTATCTCTTGTCTTCCTCTATAGCCTCCCTCTATGCAGCCTATAATGGTAATTTTCTTCTGTAGTAATGGAAAGGAAGAGTGTGTGTTTCATCATATATATTTCTGATTCCTAAAAAAGGACTTCAACATATTTACTGTCGTTGAATTGTAGCTTTCAAAAGCTTTGTAAGTTGTTATTTATCAGTTGTCCACCTAGATACATTTAGGGTCCTAATCATTAGCTATGATTCCACAGTCTACAGAAAACACCGCACCATTTATGCCAGTAAATTTCTGTTCCACCCTACTAGGCAGAATTCATACGATTTGGATATTCTAGAAGAGCTTTACAATTATTAAATGTCTGACATAGAATCAAGTTGGCTTTGGCCCTTTAAAAACATTTTTCTTAATGTTTTATTTATTGTTTTTGAGAGAGAGAGAAGAGCTTGGGCAGGGGAGGAGCAGAGGGAGAAAGAGACACAGAATCCAAACTGAACTGTCAGCACAGAGCCCAACATGGGGCTCAAATCCATGAACCATGAGATCATGACCTGAGCCGATATCAGATGCTTAACTGACTGAGCCACCCAGGCACCCTGGCTTTAGCCCTTTAAAAACTATCTCAAGGGGCTTGCTTGGTCATGTCTATAGGTATTGATTATAAAATTATCAAAAGCTTCATGTGTATATGAGCAAACACTGTCTGAAATGAGGTGTCCATTCCAGGGAGAGTCTGAGAGGGAGAGAGGGAAGGAAGAAGTAAAGGTGTTGTCTGTTAAGAATTTACTTCTTAAAAATTCAGCTGTGAGAGTAGGTCAAAGTAAGTGTCTTAGAAATTAAACCAGAAAGGACAATTCATTGAACTTTTTAATTTGTTTTCTTTTAGACTTATTTTCATTGCCTTGTTCGGCGACTATATTTTCATTACCAGCAATACATAAAACTTTGTAGGATTAAAAGCAAAATGTTCAAAGACAAGAGTTCCTAACCTACCAGGAAAGAGGTAACCATGTACACATTTACCATAATCCAAGGTAGTTGTGTATGTTGTAAGCAGAAGTACAGTTGGAAAACTTCAGAAGGAGAGACCACATTGAGCTGGGTAGATCAGCATTTCAAGGAGGGGATGGTACTTGAGTTGGACGTTGAAAGGTGTATGGAACTCAGATAATTCTATAAGGAGGGAGGGCATTCTTGGTAGAGAAGAAAAGCCCTGCAGAAGGGAAAGCACGGGGTGGAAAGTGGGATTAGTGAACGCTAGTGAGCGATGAGCCTGGTTGAGAGAGGTTCTCTAGGGCCTGGTCAGACCAAGCAGAAAAGGGACAATTCCAGAGCTGGGTATTAGATGTTAAAGTGGGGCGGGGTTTTGCAGGATGGTCTGGAATCAGCAGAACCAAATCAGAGGCACTGGCGAAACGATTTATTGGAAGAGCCTAAGCAAGAGGTCCTGAGGACTTGAATCAGATTGATGGCGACAGGAAGGGTCCAATGCAACTAAGTGCAGAAAGGCGCACCCCAGCTGCACCGAGCTGATCTGCAGAGAGAGAATCAGGAGCGGTGGTCACTGGCAGTGTTGTAGGTGGCAAGTAGGTGGGGAAGGAAAGATCCAAGATGATTACAGGTCTAGGAGCCAGCGTTTCTGACTGAATGATGGGTTTTAAGGGGCCAGTTTAGGAGAGGGACAGTGACTTCACATTGTCAGATATTAAAGAATTGTAAAATTTTTTTTAATGTTTATTTATTTTTGAGAGAGAGAGAGAGAGACAGAGAATGAGCAGGGGAGAGGCAGAGAGAGAGGGAGACACAGAATCCAAAGCAGGCTTCAGGGTATGAGCTGTCAGCACAGAGCCCGACGCGGGGCTCGAACTCATGGACCGTGAGATCATGAACTGAGCCGAAGCCGGACGCTTAACCGATTGAGCCACCCAGGCGCCCCAAGAATTGTAAATATTTTAAAAGGACAATTTAAAGAAATACAAGTAATATCCCACTACAGTCTTTCCACAATAGAAAATAGTTTGTTGTAAATCCCATAAACATGACTGAGTTTTGTATGTTTCTTTTTAATCATATCTATTTATATGTTCACAGTTATATTCATTGTGTATATAGGATTTTATTTCTTTTTTTTTAACGTTTATTTTTTATTTTTGAGACAGAGAGAGACAGAGCATGAATGGGGGAGGGGCAAGAGAGAGGGAGACACAGAATCGGAAGCAGGCTCCAGGCTCTGAGCCATCAGCCCAGAGCCCGACGCGGGGCTCGAACTCACGGACTGTGAGATCGTGACCTGAGCTGAAGTCGGACGCTCAACCGACTGAGCCACCCAGGCGCCCCGGATTTTATTTCTTTTTGCGTTAGATTGTAAACATTCCCACATGGCTGTATTTATTCTTCCAAGTATAATTTTAATGGTTGCATAATTAGAATTTTAGAGGCGGGGGAAGTGTTAGCTGTTTATCATATTAGAGAGTTAATGAGGTTAACATGGTTTTCATGGAATTGCGTATATTTGTTGGTGATGTTTAGAAGTCGAAATTAGGGACTGAAACTTGGAAGCGATATTGGCTCTCGTGATAGATTTGTGAGGCTCTCCTAACTCTAGAGGGAAGAGTTAGGAGAATTTGCCAAGGGAGAGAGTTTGGAGGGAAGAATAAGAACGGTTTATTTATTTGTTCAAGTGAATTAGCCAAGTTTGTTATAATTTATATGTACATATTTTTCTACAGATATTACTGGTACAGTACTTCCTAGAATTAGGTGCTAAGGGTGTATTGATGAATATCAGTGAATATCAGACTTACTACTGGTGGCAACAAGTCAAGGCCAAAAAAGAACCTGAGACATGACCGTATGCCAGTGAGTCATTAGAAGTGTTTTCCAAACTGAGTACTCAAGAACTCTAGCAACATATTCTATGGACTTAAAAAAATAATCTCTCAGAATAGCCATTTGCCAGAATGTGGGCAAGTTGAGCCAGAAAGTGATTTCTCAAATTACCTGTCACCTCAGCCTAAGATAAGTCAATTTAAGTCCTAAGGGGGAAAGTTTCATGCCTCGGGGCTATAGCTCAACGACCTCTTGTTGCCTTCAGTCCAGGATCTCTGAAGCATGGTGAAGGGTCAATGGGTCATCCCAGATCGCCTTTGAAAGTCCTGGATTCTGGCTCCAAGGCCTTTGGAAGCAGAGCAATGTTGTAGGGGTTCTTAGCTCTGTTCACAAGGCACATGGGGTGTAAGTGATCCCAAACAGTGGTTCTCAACTGGGGGCCATTTTGTCCCCCAGAGGACCTTTGGCAATGTCTGAAGACATTTCTTGTTGTCACAATAGGGAATGCCACTGTCCTCTGGAGGGTGAAGGCCAGGAATGTTGCTAAACATTTTGCAATATACAGGACAGTCCCCCACAGCAAGAATTATTTGACTCGAATGGCCACAATATTGAGGTTGAGAAACTTTAATCAAAATAAGAAAAAAAAATGCTTCTTGTGGGTAGCCCCATTTTAAATTTAGATGATAAGAAAATGTCCCCTGACATTCCGTGTATACTTTGTGACCGCCCTCAGCCCCACTCTGAAGATACACATTCCACCGTTCTGCTGTCTTCAGGAGGCTGAGTCTGCTTTGTTGTTCGTGTGCAGACCCTGAGGGAAAGAATCTGTTTCTTTTTTTTTTTTTTCAACGTTTATTTATTTTTTTGGGACAGAGAGAGACAGAGCATGAATGGGCGAGGGGCAGAGAGAGAGGGAGACACAGAATCGGAAACAGGCTCCAGGCTCTGAGCCGTCAGCCCAGAGCCCGACGCGGGGCTCGAACTCACGGACCGCGAGATCATGACCTGGCCAAAGTCGGACGCCCAACCGACTGCGCCACCCAGGCGCCCCAAGAATCTGTTTCTATCTCATGGCCAAGGTACCTTCAGCAGTTCCCACTGCATAAGTCTGAACGTGCAGAAGTGGGACAGGCCCTGCACCCGAGGGAAAGGCGTTTGGTGGCTCAGAATCTCCGTGCTCAACACGGAATTTTCTGTCCTTGTTCTTGCCATACTTGACAGAGTAAAAAAAGAACTGGAATGTTTCTGAAAAGAAGAAATTATGCAATTATTTTTAATTTTCCGAAATTTCATGCCAAGATACATGAAAGGCCAGAAGGAAATGTGCATTAAGTAACAAAGCTAGATTTTCAGCCAGAACCAGCGCTGGGGTTGGAAATGCACTTGGCATTAAGAATTTGAAGAGAGTCCTGTTCCTCTCCATGCACCGGGAAAGGCAAGGCCTTCTGTGGGCTGTGCTCAAGTTTTTAGTTACTTTTTTGAGCTCTCGTAGATTTTGTTTGCTTTGATTTATAAATAACATCTGGTACTTGGAAAAATGAAACGACAGTCACCTCAAGATGCCCCTCAATGTAAATAAGACAGTTTTAATAGTTTTAGAAAGAGGAAAAGAAGAATTCCTTGTTCGTTCAATATGCCCCCATGCCCTCGATGTGCCTGGACTCCCCCAAATCAGCTCACTTCTTGATGGAACCCGTGTCTCCTCCCCTTGGCTTAATTTATTAAATGTGTTCCAAAATGTTAAATTTAAAGATCCACAGAAAGATGAAAACAGCATTACAACTAGTGTGCTATGTGTTAGACCCGGAGCGGCTTTCCCAGAACTCAGTGTATTTTCCCAGTCTCCGTGCCCATCACAACTTACTGCAATTCCTTACTTTATGACGGTCTTCAACACCAGGTGTTGTTAGCCCTGCGAGATCAGGGGTCATGGTATCTTTTTGGTTCAGAACCGTATGCCCAACACCTGCACTACATCAGATCCCTAGTAACACACCAGTAAATATTTGTTGAATACATGAACGGGAGCCCAAGTAACACAGCACGTGGTTCGATGCAAAGCAGACATGTAGTTGCTACCCACTAAGTTCAAGAATCACTTCTTCACTCCTGTATTCGCAGAAACGGTCCTGTGGAGGACTCATTTGAAACCTTGGCAGAAGTGAGATCTTTGAGTCCTAAATTTTAGGCCACTTACCATTTACGACGTTGAGTACAAAAGGCGGGTTCTCAGCAAAGCATGGCAGAACTCAGAAAGGGCGCTCCTCCATAAGTCTCTCGGGAGATGCCCTCTGGTTAGTGGAGATGATTTTCTCCCTGTCCAGAGTGAGGTCCTGCCAGGCGGCTGGCCACCCCAAAAGCAGGCTTACTGAATTCTGACTGCTCTAACCAAGTCATGGGAAACTCCAGTGTGACTACTTTGTGTGGTTGCAAAATCTGCCTCTAGCCAGTCACACCACCTGATTCCAACACTCGAATTCCCAGGATAGTTTTCTTCTGTACAACTGGGCTGTCTTAGCGTGTTACCTGCACGTTTTACGATAATGACCAGGCACATAGGTGCACAGGCTCACTGAAACTCTGTGAGGTTGATCACTCACGAGGACAGCATATCTGAGGGACTGAGCATGGGTCAGGACGGACTAGCTCCCAGGGCCCGGCGAGGTACCATAAACGTGGTGGGCATCAAAAAATCCAGTCTTACTACTAAGGAGCTTATCGATCTAATGAGGCATCGAGAGGGCACACAGATTTAAGTAGTATGTCTAAGCTGCTCCGTATAAATGCTGTTTGCATTTCCTGCCCATTCTGGGATCATCACGTCTATAATAGTGATATCTGGTATTGTGCATTTTGAACAAAGTATTATAATTTTTCTGGTATTTTCATATGTTCTCTGTAATAGGCTACTATATTAATACCTAAATATAAAGCTTTGTAAAAAAAATAAATAAATACAAGAACAGGGGAGACAGGAGAGATACCAGTCAGATTGACTAGATGGTAGGTGGGGAGAGCAGGGGTAGGATGATCCTCAGGTTTCACATGTGGGTGACTGTTGTCTTTTACTGCGGGAATTTCTCGCATCCCTTTGCCAGATGCACCCCAGTCGCTTCATTGTTACTGGAATGACGAGGCTCTGTCTTCAACCTTATCTCCATCTCGTTAAGCGTCTCCTTTTATCACTCCGGTTTATAGTTTGGCTCAGCACCTCTGCTTTTATTTGGGATTCGTTGGACTGGCCAGCCCTGAAACAATATTCGCAAAACGCTTAACCCTGAGCACGTAAATTGACACGCAACAAGGTCCCAGCCTACGGCTCCAGCACCATCTCTGGCCTCTACCGTCGCATGTTCGTGCCTTTACTCGTGGCATTTCCTTGGCTCGATACGTCTTTCCCTCCCTGTTCTGTCCTGCATCGGTGCTCTGCCCATGTGTACTCTCCTCCTCAAAGTCTCTCTTCTCCGAGTTACGATGTCTTCTCGCCTCCAAAACGGAAGCAGCGTTTACCGCAGCCAGCCCTGAAGGACAGTATGCAGGCGTTAGTTTCTCCGGTAGATGAGCTTCCTTGATGTCAAAGACTGTGCTTGCTTTTTATATTTGTGACTCCACAGCAGTTAGACTCTTAGTGAATAATGACTTGGACTGACTTGAAGGGAGCCCGTAAAGGAGGGAGAAAGGGAAGCCACATCAGAATGACAAGGACTTTGGGTAGTAGGAATCTGGGGCAGTGATAAATAGCAGAATGCAGGGGCGCCTGGGTGGCTCAGTCAGTTAAGTGCCTGACTCTTGATTTTGGCTCAGGTCATGATCTCAAGGTTTGTGAGTTTGAGCCCTGCCTAAGGCCCTGCACTGACAGCTTGGAGCCTGCTTGGGACTCTCACTCTCTCTCTCTCTCTCTCTCTCTCTCTCTCTCTCTCTCTCTCTTCTCTGCTCCTCCCCTGTTTGCACACGCACGGGTGCACACTCTCTCAAAATAAGTAAATAAACTAAAACAAAACAAAACAAAAAACTACTCTAAAAAATTAGTAGAATGCAGACTCCAAAAGATTTATGTTTTTGAACATGATTGATTTTTTTAACTTAAAATGCACCCAATCGTTTGTTAGAATGGCCACGATGAGTTACATCAAATGGAGACTTGTTTCATCTCTGTGAGGAGACAGCCCTGGACATAGATGCATCATGTGCACTATTGTTTTACCCCATCATTTAATGTATTTGTTCCTTAAATATCCTTGCGAGGTGGGGGGGGGGGTGGATTTTACAGATAAGGGGATAGAGAATGTAGTCACACAGCAGTTAGGCACTGAATCAAATGCCACAGTCGTGTTACTAAAACACTGTGTTTTAGCTCTGATTATCACAGCACCTGCCGTGTCATGATATGGTCCAGGGCCAGGTCTGCTGATGGAGAGACCCCAATCGTGGCCATGAGAAGCCCTTGGGAGAGGGTTAATCCAGGGTATTCATGATCAGAAGAACATACCTCTGACCTTATGCTCGTCATCATTATTTGTCCACTTCTGTCCCCCTCTGTTCCCAAGGTGACCACGTTTCCCCGCTTCTTGTCACTTACGCCCAGTTCTTACAATAAATCAGCTTCACTTTCTCCTTTCTGGCCCAATCTTTTTTATCCAGAGTTCGTATACACGTTTTAAATCGACGGGTTGCTTTTTTGCACATAGTAGCTATTCGATTATTGTTTTTTAATGATTGGAATTTTTATTAGCCTTTGCAGTGATTTTTCCCATTTCATGGAACACTTTGTGCCTGTTTTCCTATCCTCGTAGCTCATTGATGGAGGCTGTGCAAGCAAGCTGGATTGCAACATGCTGCCGATCACTCAAGTTCCTGCTGTTCAGTGATGATGTGGTCAATATACTTTAATGACCCCGTGAGGGATGTGTTTTTAATGGAATTGCCCTCAGTGTTTAGTTGCTCTTGTTTTCCCGGAGGGCCAGTGTGCTCAGAACGTGAATCTGAGCTTTCTGCCCTCTCATCGTGCTTTACATTTCTTTGCCGCCCCCTACATTTCCTACACCCAATCTGTGTTTTGATCCAGTGAACTAATGCTGGCTAGGCATTGGGCACACCAACCATTTCTCCACTGATGGTTTTGGTACGTCATTTCTGTCTACCGCATCATCCTCGCTGGACCCCGTGCCCTCTGTCTATATTGTGCGAGTCACAGGGGCCACGAGTACTGCCCTCCCTGTAATTAAAACCTGCTGTGCTCCCAACACAACAAACGGTGCGTGCGCTTGAGGAGCTGGCTTCGTGAACGCGCTTCACGTCCGCTTCGTTATTTTCGGTTGCTTTTAGTTTCTGCAGTCAGCTCAGCGGGTCTTTGGATATTAATGGCCAGAGCCTTTTTTAATTTTTTTATTTTAAGAATTTTTTTTTTAACGTTTATTTATTTTTGAGACAGAGAGAGACAGAGCATGAACGGGGGAGGGGCAGAGAGGGAGACACAGAATCGGAAACAGGCTCCAGGCTCTGAGCCATCAGCCCAGATCCCGACGCGGGGCTCGAACTCACGGACCGCGAGACCATGACCTGAGCCGAAGTTGGCCGCTTAACCGACTGAGCCACCCAGGCACCCCCAGAGCCTTTTTTTCAAAGACCTTTTGAACTCTGTCAGCGTTTGCTGGGTACGGGGATCCTGAACTTCCCTCAGACTATTGCACATCTACTCTTGTGTACCTTGTACGAAAGCACAGAGTAACGCAAGGCAGAAAGCCGATCACCGGTCTCACAAGTAACATTAATAATTAACCAGTTTAGATAAGCATTTGCCATTATTATTTCCATATTGTAAAGTATTGCCAGTCACCGGTCTTTATTGTAAATACTTAAAAATCCAAGAGCCCAGATGGACAAGTCCTCTCCTATCTCCACAGACCACCACCGCCACCAGCCAGTCTCTCATAACCTCCCATCCACCTGCCATGAATCACTGCGGGGGGTAGGGGGGAGGTGGGGGAACGGAAGGAACCAAAGAAAGGAAACTGTGAGATAGCAAAAACTCGAAGTAAGAAAGCACCCTATGAGAAAGCCTTGAGGGCCTTTCAGAAGCCCAACGAATGTTATAATCTAATGGAAAGATTATAAATAAGTAAACAAGCCAGTTGTTCATGAGACTGGTATATGCTCTAAAGTCCTGAAACAAGATGTGACCAGCCATTTTAGAGAGGGTGGTCCGAGGAGGCTACATGTCTCTCTGAGGGATTTACATTTAAGTGGAAACCTGAAAGAAACCAGTCAAATAAGCCACATGAGGAGCAAGCGAGGGAGGGTTTCGGGCAAGGGTACCACCAAGGACAGAGGCATTAGAAGACGTGGCCTCTCCCCCCCCAGCCCCTCCCCCACCCGGGGCCAATTTACGTCGTGGTGACACTGCTGTCCTCAGCTTTCACTACTTGTCTACCAACCCCCAACCCCCAAAGATAGTCATTGGACAGAAGAAGGCCTTTTCCCAGTAGGCCTGAGGGCAGCTGCTCCCACAGTCTCTCTCTGTCAGCCTGCCTGGCATGGGACGATTTTTATCTGGAGTTGACTCTTGAGTGGCAGGCACCTTAAGGATCAAAAGACTAAGGAACTGATCCACAATGAACTTATCTAATCTGGTAACGAAAATGGGCAAAAATCCCCTCTTCCTTCTTTAATCGCATACATATTTGCTTTCTTTGAAGGAGCAGCTGTTCCTAGGGTGGATGGGCCAGTAACGAAGACCGAGGGATTAGGAGGGATTCCTTATCCCATCTGGCAATTGCACTTTTTGGGGGTGCTGATTAGGGGCATATCCTGCACTAGGTAAATTTGCTAGGCTTCAGCCTTCTTTCATGAATTGTGCAGAACCCGATGAGAAACATCCTCAGGCAATCCCCACTGACAGGGCCAAGCTGCAGGCAGGGCACGGAACGCGGGTATTGGGTTCAAGATTAAGGAGCGGATACCAGCACCGTTGTCCCTTAGGCTATCAGCGAGAAAAGTCACAGCGTCAGAAGCCAAAGGACAGGGAGAGTCTGGCCTCTTATCTACTCTTATCCATAAAGTTAGAAATGATTTTTCAAATGGCACAGGCTCTTATCAATCTGTTATCTGACAGCTCTTCAAGTAGAAAGTGAAATTTTTTTTTAAATTTTTTTTTTCAACGTTTATTTATTTTTGGGACAGAGAGAGACAGAGCATGAACGGGGGAGGGGCAGAGAGAGAGGGAGACACAGAATCGGAAACAGGCTCCAGGCTCTGAGCCATCAGCCCAGAGCCCGACGCGGGGCTCGAATTCGCGGACCGCGAGATCGTGACCTGGCTGAAGTCGGACGCTTAACCCACTGCGCCACCCAGGCGCCCCTAAAGTGAAATTTTTAATGGTCGTTGAAGATCTTGCAAACGGCAGCGATTCACTGTCTATATATCTTGTAGAATAAGGGGAACCTGAGACTAATAAATAGGTAAACTCTGGGCAGCATCTGGGGGGAAGTTACAGGGAAGAGGAAAGTGCCTGGTAAAGAATTTCTAATCCCTTGTGGATTTGGGAAGGGGACAGGAACAGAAAAGTTACAATGAGGCCGGGGTCTAGGAGGAGGACCAGACAGATGACATGGTGGTTCAGGGCATGGAGTCAGATTACTTGGGTTCAAATCTCAACTGTACAGTTTGTTACTTGTATGGTCTTGGGCAGCTTATTTCATCTTTCTGAGCATCAGTTTCCTTATCAGGGCAACAAGGACAGTAGTCATCACACTTATTAAAAATATCAACCTAGGGGCGCTTGGGTGGCTCAGTGGTTAAGCGTCCGACTCTTGATTTCGTCTCAGGTCATGGTCTCATGGTTCATGAGTTCAAGCCCCACATCGGGCTCCATGCTAACAGTGCGGAGCCTGCTTGCCTGCCTAGGATTCTCTGTCTCCCTCTCTCTTTTCTGCATACCCGCTCATGGGCACGTGCACACACACACATACATTCTCTTTCTCTTTCTCTCTCTCTCAAAACAAATAAACTTTGGGGGAAAAAAAGGCAGTTGGTGCCTGGGTGGCTTAGTCAGTTGAGCATCCGACTCTTGATTTCAGCTCGGGTCATGATCTCTTGGTCATGAGATCTAGCCCCTCATCGGGCTGAGCATGGAGTCTGCTTGCGACTCTTTCTCTCCACCGCCCCCCCCCCCCTCTCTCACTCACTCAAAATAAATAAATATCTTTTTCAAAAGTATCAACCTAGATAATTTGCACATCGTGCCTAGCACTGAGCCTGCTCTTATTGGACAGACTTCCTAGAGTTGCTGAGGAATGTGGTTGCTGGCCAGTCTTGCAGTGGCCCTTCCCTGGGAGGACAGGGTCTCTGCGTTTGCTTTTTACGGTATTTAGTCTCTGTCTTATTGGGCGACGTGTGGCCACTAATTAGGGAGCAGTGAGGTGGCCCGGGAAGAAACATTAGATAAAGCAAAGAACAAAGGAATCGTAAAACAGCGGGGCCGCACAAATGATACGTGAAACCGTATTTCTGCTTATTTCTGAAATTAACCCCTTCTCTCTCCCTTCCTCCTCCACCTCCCGGTTGCTCAAGGTTTTACTCTGCATAACCTACACCCCGACCTTTGACCTGAATGGGAGCGCAGTGCTGAAGATCGCAGAGGTGAGTGCCCCGCTTCTCCCAGCCCCCACCGGCTGCTCTGCTCGGTTGGTGCATGCGCACAGCTGCCTTACCTCCCAGCCTGCTTAAGCACGGGCTGGAGCTGCGGCCCGGCAGTGGGGGGAGCCCTTTTCTGATCATTACCATGGGGGAATTTCCACTAAGGAATCGATCTATAGGAAGCGGGCTGTGGGCGCCATCATGCTCGATCGTCGTGCTCTGCATGCTTTGGTTTGCTTAACTGGAGGCTTTAAAACGGAAATAACAGTACTGGTTCTCCCACCACTGCCACACCCGGGTATCACACCTAGCACTGCCTTCCCAGTCTGTTTTTCGTAAGGGTAGTTGAGAAGCAATTGATTTTAAAAAATGGTTTTTAAGAAACCAGGTACAAAAGTGAGGGACACGTTTACCGATGAAATTCCATCCCCATCCCCCAAGCCCCGATGAACGCATTCTGTGACTATCATTGGAAAGCCTTCTCTTTTCCATCTGTGTTGCAGACTGAGTCCTTTGTACCTTCCAGCACTTCCAAGAGCATGTCCAACAGAAATCTTGGCTTCTTGAATGCCTGGCATATGCCTTTGGCTTTTGGAAACGTCAGGATTCCAAAGCTATACTTGAATACACTTAGACTACTTTTCCTACCATTTCTTGAAACGAGTATCTTCAGGATTCATGTGTTTTGACAAGAGTACACGTGCAGACCTCAAAGAGGCAATGATATTCTGAATTCTGAAATTATGAAGAAAAAGCTTAACGATCAGTGGGTGGTTTTTTGTTGTTTTTTTTTTTTTTTTAACAGTAATGATTACCATTTCTTGAGGATACCAAGTTGATATTGAGCACTTTGGACATGGCTTCTTTTTTCTTTTCCTCATTACTGAGGTAATAGACAAACAAAAATTCAACATATTTTAAGTCTACAACTCACTGTTTTGATAGACATATACATTGTGAAAGAACCTACCACAATGCAACTGCATAAAATATCCATCAACTCACATAGTTACCATTATCACGAGTATTATTTATATTGGCCTATACATGTGCTTTTTATGGTACTGTGTGGCATTAAAGAGTGAAAGGAGAAAATTATTTTTGAGCACACTGAACACTTTTATGTATCTATCAAAAGAAAAAGAAGCAATTAGCTGACCTTGCACTACAATATAAATTCCCAAATGTATATATTTATATAGATAGAACACTTCTCTTTAACATATTTATATGTTTTACTCTATGTAAGTAAAGAAATAGAAAATCAGTCGTTTTTTTCAGTTGATTTTTAAGGAACACCTGTGAGTGTTCTTATTATTTTCAAGTTCATTTTTTCGTTGCGCATGTGGTAAGAACAGTTAAGATGAAATCTACCTTAACAAATTTCTAAGTGTCTGATGTGGTAATGTTAACTACAGGCTCTATGTTGCTCAGCAGATGTCTAGAACTTACTCATCATCTTGTGTAACTGAAACTTTATACCCAATGAACTACCCATTCTCCCCTCCCCACAGCCCCTGCAAATTACCAACCTACCCTTGGTTTGTATGAATCTATTTTAAGTACCCCATGTAGGTTCCCTTTTAAAATGACAAATGCTGGGGTGCCTGGGTGGCCCAGTTGGTTCAGCGTCTGAGTCTTGATTTCGGCTCGGGTCATGATCTCAGTTCAAGTTTGAGCCCCACATCAGGCTCTGTGCAGACAGTGCAGAATCAGTCTCTCTCTCTCTCTCTCTCTCTCTCTCTCTCTCTCTCTCTCTCCCTCTCTCTCTCTCTGTCTCTCTCTCTCTCTTTCTCTCTCTCCTTCCCTCTCACAGTTCATGAGTTCAGGCCCCACACTGGGCTCTGGGCAGACAGTGCTTGGGAGTCTGTCTCTCTCTCTCCCTCTCTCTCCGTCTCTCTCCCTCTGTCTCTGTCTCTCTGCCTTTCCCCAACTCAGGCACGTGTGTGTGTGTGTGTGTGTGTGTGTGTGTGTGTGCGCGCGTGTGTCTTTCTCTCTCTCAAAATAAATAAATATACTTAAAAAAAATAAAATGACAGTTTCTGATTAGAGCAAGAAATAGTACCGGCATGTAAGAGCCCTGGGTTAGTTAGCCCTTTGCCATGTGAAGGGCAAGAAGGGAGAAGCAGCTTGTCCTGCTGATGGAGCTTGGGGAGGGGGCACAGGTTGTTGCAGGACCCTCAAGAGGGGAGAGGGGCTATCAGGGGTCCCCAAGCTGCTCGCAAGAAGGAGAGTAGGCTGCCTCTATCATTCCTCGCGGGAACCAGTTTGTGAATGGGAATCTGAAAGATTCGAGATGTCATTCCGGAACAGTGGACACACATGGCCATGAACCAGCCAGGTTAAGGGTGTTTATGCTGAGGGCATCTAGAAACCAGTGTAAAGATTCAGCAGGCCTTTCCAAATGGAATAACAGGTCAAAACACAGTGGTCTCTACCAAAACCTATACGGGAAAAACAAAACTTTTTGCTTTAAAAAAAAAAAAATCTCAGCCCAAAAGCAATATAAAGATAAAGGCATTCCAGCTCAGTGGCAAGAAGCCGAGCTCTGGAGTAGCAGTGTTCGGATGTCAATCCCGGCTCTCCCACCTCTCACCCACCTGCCGCGTTGCCTTGGCTACCTCCCTGGACCCGGTGTTTGTTCCCTGTGAAGGCAGTGCGCGTGGCAGTACCTGCCTCGTGGTGTGGGTGTGCCCTTTAGGCAAGGAAGATAGAATCCACGTAAGAAGCTGTTCGCGCAGGTCCAGCCACGCAGGACATGCCGTGGCCCTTAGGGAGCTGCAGGTTGATGATGATGGCCAAGTGCCGTTGAATCATGCTGGCCCGGCCAGGACCCTGAAAGGATGGAGCATCGATCGGGCCAGCCTCCTGTGACAACAGTAACTAGTTTACTTCCTCTTCCATATCCTCTGCGATCCCGTTGCTGGGGCAGAGTCCCCCACCTGGCACAACAGCAGCGTGAGGGTAGCAAAGTAGGCTTCAGCCCATCACAGAAAAGTGTGTCGCTTCCCACGCTGGCTCGGACTTTATAGCTCACGATCAAGGCTTGAGACTACATTCCTTTGAAGGAAGGGCTTGGTGGAGATCTTAAAAATAAACTTTCCATTCTGAATTTGGCGGCGGGTGCCTTCCCTCACGGTGTTCAGGCCCCCAGGTGACATTTTAGGTCCCGCCTCTCCCGCAGACCCACAAGCGGATTCTTCCACCGCCCCGTTCCCAGCAGGACATGGTTGACCCTGCCAGTGCCTCACCAGATCTGCCCCTCTGCGCTGGGGACTGGACACGTTGGAACGTCCTCCGGCATAGCAGGGGTATGGAGGCTGCTTTGTAACAGCCACGAGAGTCACCATCTCGAAGCGCTTTTGATAAATGGTAGCGTGCAGAATTGCTAGTATAGACCTGACATAGACATCAGCTTCCAGAGAGTGGGAATCCACTCTTCTGTGTGGCCAGTCCTTGGGAAGGACAAGCCAGTCCGCTGAGAGAGGCAGGGTGAGCCCCGAGCGTGAATGAGCATCGCAGATCTAGGGCCCGAGGTGCACTCTGCCCGGCTGCGCCAATCGAAAAGCCAACAATAGACACACTCTGGGGAGTGCAGCCCATGCGGAGAATAGCGGTGTATCCACGAGGCCTGGCTCCAACTCAACGTAGTTCCACCAGCCTAAGTTCTAGTTCTGGGCTCATCTGTGGCCATTCTTTCTCACAACTGGTCAGTCTGCGGACGCATGAAAACCTATCATGGCACCTGCTAGGGCAAGAGACAAGTTTGTAAACTCAAAGACCACGTCATCTAGCTGTCCCAAATATTTATTCAGTGCTTACTCTGTGCCAGACTCTGTTTTAAGAGCTTTCTCTATAGCAAATCCTATAATCCACACAACAGTACCGTGAAGCAGGGAATATTGTTGTCCATTTTTGACAGATAAGGACACGGGCACACAGAGGTTCGCCAACTTCCCAAAAGTCAGACCGCTAGGAAGGGGTGGAACTGGGATGCGAGACCAGTCAGAATGACTGCGCTTCTTCCCCTCGCGCTGTGTAGCACGCACGACCGCCATCTTGGCTGCGGAAGGCCCACCTCACAGAGGCCCTGCTGCTGTCCTCTGTGAAGGGAGGAACGCTCAGCGAGGCTACCCCCGCTTCATCCCAAACTAGGCTCAGGCATGAATACCGTGCAGACACGGTGTTGGAGTTAAACTAATCTTGCCTTTCGTCTTCAAAATGTGTCTTTTGATGAAAAGAGTAATATGCGCCATTTGACTGCTAACAGTGATCAAAGATCAGAACGAGGGACAGGCTTACAAAAGGTTGCCATTAGAAGGTCAGCCATTTTCAGTAGTTGCTTAAGTAAATTTTGGCTTTTCCTCTTTACACTCCCCAAACTAACCGTCACATATGGGACACTCGCAGTCACAAAGCTTTGGAGGACTTGCTTTTATGTTGGTGATTCTCATCAAAAGGCTGCCCGTTAGAATCACCTGGGAAGTGTTAGCAAAAATAAGATGCCTAGGGGCACCTGGGTGGCTCAGAAGGTTAAGTGTCCGACTCAGGTCATGATCTCACAGTTTGTGGGTTTGAGCCCCGTGTTGGGCTCTGTGAGGACAGCTCGGAGCCCGGAGCCTACTTCGGATTCAGTGTCTCTCTCTCTGCCCCTGCCCTGCTGAGGTTCTGTCTCTCAAAAATAAATAAAATGATGAAACCTTAAAAAAAAAAAAAAAATGATGGCTAGGGCTGTCCCAGACATTCATTGAGTGTTTTGGTGTTGGGCAGACCTGAGCATACACATTCTGTAACAGCTCCCCAGTGATTGTGCTGTAGAAGTCAAGTAGAGAGCAACGGCCACGATGGCCCCTCTTGTCTCCCACCGAGCTTTTCTTTTCTTTTTTTCTTTTTTTTCCTTAAATGTTTTTTAATGTTTATTTATTTCTGAGACAGAGAGACAGAGCGTGAGTCGGGGAGGGGCAGAGAGAGAGGGAGACACAGAATCCGAAGCAGGCTCCAGGCTCTGAGCTGTCAGCACAGAGCCCGACGCGGGGCTCGAACTTGCAAACCGTGCGATCATGACGAAGTCAGACGCTTAACCGACTGAGCCACCCAGGTGCCCCTCCCACCAAGCTTTTCTGTAAAGCCGTGATGACATGAGCTGTTGTCCTCTAAAACCTCAGAGCGAGGTGTGCTGACCAGAGGCATCAGCGGCACCTGGGAACCTGCTAGAAATGCCGAACCTCAGGCCCCACCCCAGACCCGTGAATAAGAATCTGTTTTCTAATTAGAGCCCTCTTGGGGTCCATGTGCATATTCACGTTTGAGAAGCAGTGCCCCACGTAAATGTCAGTATACTCTCATTTTAAACGGTTTAAAACCCAGGGAGAGCTGCCTTACCTCTGCGTGGCCATTCACACCCCCCTGCCCCGGCCCCCATGTATGGAATCCCACCAGCAGCAGCATGCCCTCGATGAGTACCAACTTTGCTTCTCCTGTCCCTTTATTTTCCATTCTCTCCCACCAGATCACCTCCACTTTTCCCTTCCCATCTGTCAGTGCTCGATAAATATCAAATATATTTCTTAGGCTTTAACAGTTTAATCTGCTACAGAGCTGTCCCTGTGTTTTCACCTTAAGGCCCACTGTCAGCCTTTGAAAGGAGGGTCATGCCCCCACCCCCACCGATACTTATGTTATCTGGCACAGGATGAGCACACCTATTTATATGAAGAGCATAGCAACAATTTATAAATATAAGCGTATGGATCGGTAGTGACAAATATTAGATTATTAGGCGAATAATACAAAGGCTAATTTAAGAAAGAATAATAGTACAGTCGTCTGAAATCATTGTTTAATTCAGCTGCACCAGAGAGGGATAAACGTTTTTCTCACCAGACTTTATATTTCCTCAAATTTGCCGTTAACAACAGCTCACGGCCTTTCAGTTTTCACTATAGAAATCACTTAAGAAATGCTTTAAAAAAAAAAAAAAAAGAACTGTGCTAGGAAGTGAGGCATAAACCCCGACAGAACTGGCAGACTGGGAAGGGTCACCAGATAGGGAAGGGAACGGTTGCTTGACCTTTCTGTACCATATGAGTTTTTTCTAACTATGTGCATACCTTTGCTTGAAAAAAAAAAAAAAAGCTGCCTCAAAAAAAAAAAAAAAAGAAATGCTTTTTCATCATCAAAAAAAATTAACCATGTAAGAAAGTTATATTGCCACAAAAAATTAATAGTATTCAGTAGACTTATTCAAATGGTGATTCTGCAGGCTCTCAAAGTGCTTTGCACTTGCTCATTGAGCCTTTAATAATCTGCATCTCTGTTTTGAAAGCAGGACGGGGACACCTGGGTGGCTCAGTTGGTTAGGCATCTGACTTCGGCTTAGGTCATGATCTCACAGTTTGTGAGTTTGAGCCCCGCTGGGTGAGCTCGCTCTCTCTCTCTCTCTCTCTCTCTCTCTCTGTGCATCTTGTGGGATTCTCTCTCTTTCTGCCCCCTCACTCACTTGCACCCTCCCTCCTTCAAAAAAAGAAACAAAACAAGCAAGTAAGCAGGACATTTTAGCCTAAAACTACCACTTAGCTGCTGGAAGCTTTCTTAGTCATCTCTGGATTTTTCATAAAAATAAGTCTTTAATTGAATGAAAAAATTTTTCTAGGAAAGCAATTTATGAAAACACCTTCAAACCAACCATTTACAACTCCTGTGGAAATGTTGAGAAAGAATCCAGACATTCTCTTCTTTCTTACTCTGACGTACATTGACTTTTACTCAAGAACAGTGTTTACCCTGAAACCTGTTGATCAGGAAATGGAGGTGTGTAGTTCAGTATGAAAAATGAGGCCATTTCCCCAAGGCACCGTTGAAACTATCAAAGGATTATTAAGCACTTAAAATGTAAATAAGAGGGCAGCCTTCCTTTGTATGTCTAACTTTAACTTGCTTAATTAAACTATAATAATGAAAGCTTTTCAGAACATGGTTTTCCATGATACAGGAGGAAGAAGAAATATCGTCAAATCTAAAAATGGGTAATTATGAAAAATGCAACATGTATTTTCTGGTCAATTTCTTACACAATCAGAAATAGAACTCCCTATGGATACATAGTCCTTCTCTTCATTGGTTGAAAGCTAGACCAAGATTTCTTTTAGTATGAGGCCCAAATTAGCAGATAGGTTGAGTTTTCCAAGGGTAGTTACCTTAATATTGGAAAAAGCTGTGGGAGTAAAAATTGCCAAGGTCTTTGGGTAAAGGAAGAAGAGGAACCATAGCCAGGAGCTCTGGGGAGCGAATTTGAAAATGGTTAGTGTTCTTCCATTAGAAAGATTCGGAGAATATTCTCAGGCATTCTAAAGGCTCCTCTGTGGGATTTTTCAAAGAGAGAAAGCCTTGTTTGTAAGTGTGTATTGGCTGGTTTGATTACTGATTCACGGGAAACTTCCAGTTTTGGATCCTGTCACATTCAAGCAAAGTCTGTCTCAAAGACCATTGTTTCTTTTCTTTAAGATTCTTAGTTCCAGGGAACTTCCTCTTTCACTCCATCTATCCATCTATCCCTCAACTGCAAAACACTGGTTAATCAGAACATCTAACAACACTAGCTACTAGCTGTTGAGTCCCTAGGGCGTGTCAATAAAATGGTTTTTTTTGTACATTCCCCTCTAATCTTTGCCACAACCAAGATAGATAAAGAATCCCAAGAAAAGTGAGGGTCATTTGCTTGCCCAAGTTTCTACAGCGAGACATTCCAATTCAGACTTTTTATATTTCAAATATGGGCTGTTAACCGCCATGTTATATTGCTTCATCACTACTGTCAGTCTTAGAAAATGTTAGTAGAATCTTGCCATTATCATGTCGGCAGCCAACTGAAATTTTTAGGAGTCTTACCCACCTTAGATCTTTACGAATGCGTTTTGTTAGAAAATGGCGGTATGGTGTTTTCATATGTGAAGCAAAAGTATTGATAAATTTTACTTTTTGTGTGTGTGACCACAGATTCAAGTGACTGTTAGGCATATGCCATTTCTTGGGTATCTTTATGTATTGATACTCAATTTATCTTTTCTGAACATTATGTTAGCATTTGAGGATCTGATGTTTATAGTTTATAGTTTAGTTTATTGCCACTTCTTACCCCAGGGAGTTTAAAAACATTGAGGCTGAAGACCTGCTACCAAAGATTCCGATTTAATGCTACTAGTTGTCATTAAAATGTTTTTTTTTTTTTAGAACGGGCTGACTTATAACTCCTGAAATGTTCAGTGATACTTTTTTCTTTTTAAGCCTAATGTGGTAGCGTTATTTCTGAGACCTACAGCAAATAAAATATTCTACAATTAAGGACCAGATTAGTCTGCAGGTATAATCCAGGAGCAAAGTACACAGGCGATCTGGTCAGTTTATCTTGGAAGCATCTTATTTGTCATGTTCTCTCTAAAACTGGGAGAAGTAACCCCACCTCCTGGCAAGAAAACCAGTCAAGGGAGCCCAGACCATTGTCTCAGGGTGGCTGAGGCCACTGAAGGAAGGAAATCCTGTTCTAAGGAACGTCTCCACTTTTCCTTCTCGAAACCCTTTTCTTCCTTGTGGGCCCGTCTCTTTACTGACTCTGATTTGACTCCTTTGAGGTGTCTGTTCTTTGGTTATTTGTTGCCAGATGGGATTTGAGCAAACTAGTCTTCTTGCAACACATTTCCACACTTGCCTGTAACCTCGGACTTACATAGCTCTTGAAAAAACTTGGAGTTAGAAGCCACACAGAACACTGCAGACGTCCTCTGTACTTCATTTTGGATGGGTTCACAGGCCAGAGGCTAGAGTTCAGTAGACCTTCTATAGATCAAGGTGCACGAATTAAAGGTCTGGGATGTCTTACGCTGTTTTTATATGCCAGCTTAAGCCAAGAAGAATATGGAGGCGGAAGAGGGAAGTCACAATCAGAGTTGTCCGCGTATGCTTTTCCAAAAGGAAATTTCCATACCCAACATGACGATCGGACTTACTGACACACGCATTTCTTAGGAATCATAAAATAATCTTAGTTCACTTTGTGAGAGTGCGTGTGCATGTGTGAGTATGTGTGTGTGTGTGTGTGTGTTTGCATCAGCATGAACCATATGATGAGGTGACTTCTGTCACATACCCACCTGTTACAGCTGTTGACCTGGAAACGGGTTGGCCACTGAGTTGTCATGATGATTCAATGTAGAGTTTAGACTTTGAATGTGATCAATAAGCTCTCATAGTCTATACAAAAAGACATTTCTTCTGCTTTCTTGTAGCTTAATCTTTTGATCTCCGTGTTTCTTATCACCGTGAATTATTTTCCGTCTCCACAAAAATTTTCAGTTGAAAACACACTAGCTCTTCTGTTTATGGAACTTGTTACTCAGTAGCAAGCACGGTTTTAACAAAGCTGTGCCACGAACCCCATTCAGATAGGACCCAAAGATCATATCACATGTATTTTGCAAAGCTAAACAAATGTCTCCTGTGGCAGCTTCTTTAAAATTTGTTATCACTTTGGCCGGTGTTGAATGTCTACCACATTCTACTGTGCTGCTTCGTACTTCATAATAGTGATACTACCCCGGGTTTAACCTAGTACTGTTATTTATCAGTCTGCTTACTTGATGGCATAAAACTTCTACTGCTTACGTATGGCTTGCAGACTTGTGTCCTCTTGTTCTTTTTCCCTTCTGCCTGTGGGGTCTGTTTTGCTTCATTAACTCTGTGTGGTTTTGCTCTCAGTTGTGTTTAGCATGCCGTAAAGCTGGATGTCCACCAATGCATGAAATGGTCAAAATGTGCATTACGAAACTCCTCACTGCCCTGTGTCTTCGTGCGTTCCCTGGCGAGCAGGGGCCTGTGGCTTTTCACAAGGTATTTGACTTGGCCCTTTGAGCCTCTGGCAGAGATACAGGACTGGGCCTTTTTGAATGTCAGTTCTGCACTACGAAAGCAAAGGGCAGGGGGGAGGTAGAAATGATATTGGAGATACTACAAGAAGAAATTGATGAGTCCTTTCCCGGAAACTCAGCCTGCCTTTGGACTTGGTATTCTCTTAACTTCTCTGATTCAATGTGCTCATTTTAGCACGACCTCAAGGTAGAGCAGAAAAACATGCACAAAGCGACAAATCATTGGCCTTGAATATAGTGGGTCAGGTTTATCATGGAAACCCTCGTTTGAAGAACCTTACTGGTTTACCAATTTATTATTATCACGAAGCAAGCGAGAGAAGCTTCTCTGAAGATGTCAAGATAGCTGATAGAGCATTTCTTTCTGTGGACTTAAAGGTAGTGATATTATCAGGTACATGGTCTTGCTATATTTAAAAGGATACTCTTTTATCAAAGTATTTATACCTCCAACTTTAACAGAACGAGCTTCTTGGATTAATACGTCTCAAAGCAGAGTAAACATGCAATGAGTCATTCCCAGTATTGTACCCCTGATAGTAGCAGCTATAAAACACGAGACATGGTGGAGACACTAAAACTCAAACGCATTTGGTTTCTAGGAGGTTCTTGTCCATATCCTGTACTGTTTATGTTACATAAACCCCATTCCTCACTTGTGCTTTCCTTCATGCGTCTAAAGTGACTGATACAATTTTTGCAGGGCGGTCGCATGGGGGGTAAGGCTCTCGGTATTAAAAAGAATCGTGCTTCTCTTGAGCAGGAGGTCAGCTCTTAAAATAGCTACTCTTTTATCTGTACTGTTTCCACAACCTCAAAATTCCCCTTAAATGTGTGTCAGAGCTCAGAGATCTTAAAGATCTACAGCTATCAAGATTTCTGGGGAGAATGTAGGATTTAAAGAAAACTTAAATTCTGAGGCACGACTCGTACTGCTGTGCCTACTTACGCCACAGAGAATTTGGTTCGTTGAAGTGAAACACCACCCGCTTGGATGGATTTGCAAGGTTTGTGTGTCTTTTCATCACATGCAACGTAAAAGCCCCCTGAGATTAAGACCCATTTTTTTCTGAGTATGTATAACTTGTGCCTTCAAGTACATTATGATCCATGATCATTTGAGAAAATGAATTTAACATTGACATGCCCTTCAGTGGTAATTTGAAAAATAAATGTTTTGGAATCTGCTTTTGTTTTTTAGCTAACAATTAATCGGACCCAAATTCCAAATCAATATATGAGTTTTATTTTTTTTATAAATTTATGAATTTTAAATGCTCACTGGACTATCAAGCATTTCATGAGAGATGAATGAAATTGTTAGAAAGTATTTACTTTTACATCATTAATTTTACCCAAAAGGTTATGACAGTGACACCCGGCAGAAAGCTCCAGCTTAAGCAGTAGAGGCAACAAAAGTTAACACTTAGTCTCTCTCCCATCTCGCTTATCATCCATCGAATTAAATTTGCCATTTAGGTGAGAACACTTTATTTTCATTGTAGATAATCTTGCAGCTATTCGTAGAAAAATAATTTAGGTACGTTAAATCCCTTCTTTTCCTTTTTGTGGGTGTAAACTTACAAGACTGGAAAGGATGACATACCTTAAACAGAGAAAAAAGTGGATAAATTAAAAGCATGTATTTATTGTGACACCCATTCCTATAGCTTCCGGAAGAATTACAGGGAGTAAAACCTGGAAAGTCATGACATTAAACATCCTCGTCATCACATGAGGGATATTGGTTTTTTCAAGTTGGGATTCCTCCAAGCTGCAGCCACCAGGGAATCTTCTCAGGTCCAACTAGACATTCAGACCCACACAACCCAATCTGCTTTGCAGATACAGGACAGGGAGTAGAAGCAGAACACTGGCCGGCATTTCTGTCTCACAGGAGTCCTTGGAACAGTCCAGAGGCTAGTCTGTGCTCTCAAATGTCAGCCTTGGAGCAAGAAGGTGAGAGCCACCTTGATGGGTGCAGTCACGGTGGCTTAGGAGCCCCCACGTTGCAACCGTGTCGGAACCAGAATTTCTGTAAAAACCCCATGAACAGAGCTGGGAAATGTCCCTCAGAGGCTGTGCGCAATGACAGGGTTCACCCAGGTAACACAAACCTGTGACTTTTCACAGGTTTGTGAAGTTCATCCACAGCTTTCCCAATTCAGATGCAGCTTAGTAATTAAGAGACACCTTCACCCCAAGCCATGCTGCCCAGTCACGTAGCCGATGGTCCACCTTTACCAAGTTTGCAGAAGGACACAGCTAGAGAGTGAATCCAAGATCAAGCTTGTTTACAGTGCAGGAGAAAGGGATTCACTAACCCGTTTCCCACCCTTCATAACTCAGAAGCTCATACATTCCTTTCCTGTTTTGCCATGGAAGGAGCTTTTCCTGATTAATTTCCAGCCACCTGAGTTTGCCCTAGATAGCATTATCTGGCATATCTAAAACTCACTAATTTGCATCTTCCTATGATGCTCAGAATAATAAGCTTCTAAGAGTGGTAATATTTAGGAAAATGTTAGTTTTCCTATAGGCTTAAAAACAGATTTTCCGGGATTGTAAATATTTATAGCACTCATGGATAATTAGTCCTAAAACAGGCTGACTTTCTATTTGAGGAGGATTTAATAGCTTCTCCGGTTAATTCCAAAGCATGTTGGTAATGAACTGTTATCTACAGAGCGTGTGTGTTGCTATCTTATTTCTTTACCAGGTGTGCATTGAGACATACATATGTAGCTGTCACCAGCGTAGTATAAACACGGCTGTGCGGGCAACTCTCAGTCAAATGCTGGGTGACTTGGCTTTACAGTTACGACAAAGGCAGGAAAATACGGTGAGCAATGTTGCCGGTGTCTCTGTGTAACTGCATGCTGTGTGTTCCACATCCTAGACGCTCCCTCCCTCACCCCCTGCCGGGGCTGCTTCCTACTGAAACAGTAGGAAGGGCTTGCTTGGTTTAGAAGAGCATCGATTCATATAAATTAAGCTCTTTAAGCATATTTTTGCCTGTTTAAAGCTTTGAGAGTCGTTTCTCTTTATGGTTTCTACTCTTTTTTTCAGTCGTTCTTTTATAATTCACTTGTCTTTTTAAATCATTTTTTAAAACTCAGATTGAAAGCTTTTATATAAAAACACTGGACTGATATATTAAGAAGTATCAGAGGTGAATTCAAAATTAGGAAAAGTTAATAGCGGTCAATTACATGCTTTAAGGTTTGGTGTCTGTGTTTCTCTCTGTTAACTAAAAGATTGTGCGGGGGGAGGGGGTCTTCCTTCACCTGCTGGTACCATGGGGGGATTGGGGTGGGGGTGGGGGAGAAGCTGGATTTGACTTCCCTCTGTCATCAAAGCCGGTTAGAGCTTATTGATCCAAACTTGAACAGATTGTCTAAAATGAGCATTCCCGGGAAAAAATATAAACGTAACTGGCTTCTTGTATATCCTGTCTTTTGGGAATGTTAATGAAGAGATGATTCCTGTTCAAAATAGGTGTGTGGTTGGTTTTTTAAGTCTGCCTCTGAAGAATTCAGGTTAAACTTCTTTTGAAATCCACAAGAAGTGTTCTGAATTGAACACTTGATTATTGTTTAGAATAAGGAATCTCAGTGGCAGCCTGAAACATCTCATGAGTTAACTTTACAGAAATTAAGGTCTCGTGTTTCACTTAAAATCATTTCTAATTTTTACCTTCAGTTATTTTCTAATTTATAGAGTTGAGCGGAACCTTCCAGCTTTACCTCGTCCAATTCTTTTAGCCCTCATTTTACAGATGAGGAGGATGAAGCCCAGAGAGGTGAAATTGAAATCTAAAATGAATGAGCTTTTCAGTGAAAGAACCATCACTGAACCCCTAGGCTCCTAACTGTGACTGCAACAGCCAGTGTTGAAAATACCACACTAGGGGCGCCTGGGTGGCGCAGTCGGTTAAGCGTCCGACTTCAGCCAGGTCACGATCTCACGGTCCGTGAGTTCGAGCCCCGCGTCAGGCTCTGGGCTGATGGCTCGGAGCCTGGAGCCTGTTTCTGATTCTGTGTCTCCCTCTCTCTCTGCCCCTCCCCCGTTCATGCTCTGTCTCTCTCTGTCCCAAAAATAAATAAACGTTGAAAATACCACACTAATCTGAAAAAGCAAATACTGATTTTTTTTTCAATGTTTGCTGTGTCCGAAGCCTAAGTTTCTATTCTAAAAAATCGTTTTATCTTGACATGACGTTAGCTGACCTTTTGTTAAAAACTACTTCATTTATACTAGGATTTTGAGTATGATAATGTGGGACTAGTAGTTTAAAAGAAATTCAAATTGTAAATGGAAAACATGCTAAGGGAAAAAACATTTAAGAAAAAATTGTTAAAAACACATCTTACTAGAGATAAACCTAAGATGTTGAGAATCTTATATTAATCATACATAGTTCATCCTTGCTAAATGGCAACATGACGAAATACTATAATAGAAATGATGTCTGAATGTCTTAAGAGGAACCATTAAATGAAACTTTGTAATTTCAAAGTGATTTCACTTATGTTAGTTCACTTAATCTTATTTTTAAATTTTTAAGTAGGAAGGTATTTGGTTTCAAGTAAAATGACTTAGCCTGTTAGCTCATGTTGTTCTTCTAGAAGAACGGTAACAGGTAAAGCTGTAGAGGTCTGGATAAAACTTAGATGGTGAGGTGTCTGGCCGGCTCAGTTGGTGGAGTGTGGGACTCTTGATCACAGGGTTATGAGCGTGAGCCCCATGTTGGGTGTAGAGATTGCCTAAAAATAAAATCTTTAAGAAAATAAAAACTAACAGGGTTATCTGCCTCTGTCCCTGGTATTGTATGTCTAACCAGCCCTCTGGTCCTGCTCATCACTGACCATCTGGACTTACCCAGCCTGAAGCAAGATCCCAAATTAGGTGGAAAATTAGTGTTTCCTGTTATTTCCTTTCTATTACTCATGCAGTCCCCGGAGATGTGTCCATGTCCCAGAAAAACAATTCTCAGGATCCTAATATTTGTAGCATTTGTGATGTCAACTAGAGAGAGACAAAAGTTTTGTCAGCTAAGAATGGCGATTAAAGGGAAGAGGTCTATAGGCACAGTGAGGTTCATTCGAAGGAGAGTTTATGTTCTCCCATGGGAACCTCACATTACCTGGGGAAGATATGTAGCATGACCCATCACAGGAAGACATCATGGGCCATATCCGAAGTAGGAAGACTTAAATACAATGAAAAGAAAATAAATCTAGACTGCCAAAAGCATTAGCATGAAATGTACAGTTAACTCATGAACAACATGGGTTTGAACTGCCTGGGTCTACTAATATACAGATTTTTTCCAAATACAGTACTGTATTTTCTCTTCCTTATGATTTTCTTAATAACACTTTTCTTCTAGCTTACTTTAATATAAGAATACAGAATATAATACATATAAGATACAAAATATGTGTTAATTGACTTATTTTTGTTATTGGTAAGGCTTCTGGCCAATAATAGGCTGTTAGTGGTCATGTTTTGGGGGAGTCAAAAGTTACACACACATTTTCAGCCATAAGGGATGATTGGTACTCCCAACCGCCATATTGTTCAAGGGTCCAACTGTATCTTCAACCTAATGTCTATCCCCACTCCCAGGAAAGATTATGCAGTTTGATTTTGTATCATCAGGATCCCGGAGTTATTATCAAGCTTTGTTATTGAATTATTTAGATGATGAAAGCCATTGTGAAATTTCAAGTTACTAATTTCAAAAAGCAAAAATGCCTCACATAAATTCTTAAGGGGTAGGTGGTAGTGTTTCTCATGTCCTTTAAAAACGACTCAGATGTATTTCCTCCAGAAAATGCTGTTGTACACTTGTATTTAGCCACTTACTGAGCTGTAGACATTGACATGGCATTTCACAATGAATGCTATGGAAGCAGCTGAGCTTTCAAATTGAGGAACAAAGAATAGGAAAGATGTGTGCCTGTAACAAGTTTAAGAAACAAGTGCCCTGGGATGATTTACAAGTCTGGTAGTTGATTAGCCTGAAAATGCTCTCTTCTTTTCCAGTGCTCAGATGTGGGGAGACCTAAGAGGCTTCTACTCTCCTTTTAGTAGTCACTAAATCCTCTTTGCAATAGGAAGTGAGCCTAATTAATAGTAAACGTCTTTCCCTTCCTGTTCTCCCCTCCCCCAAGGTTCTGTCTCTACCCCGATAGTTCTACACCTGCCTAGCCACAGCCCAGAGTGGCTGGTCTGGTCAGACAGTTGGAAGTTAATATGATCCCCCATCAAATAGGAAGTAAGCGCTTCTGACCAGCAGTCATCTTTGAACCTGTATTTTAAAGTTCAGAAACCTGATCCTTCTTATTATTAAGAGTCTGTATTCATTAGGTGCCAATCAAAGTGTAATCTGTGACCTTGGGACAAACTGTCTGTACAAAGGTAACCTGTTTACATAGGTATGGCTCTAAGTCCCAGCTCAGCACCCTGGAATCATAAATAAAGTGCACAACGGGCTTAAATTTCTGGGAAGACTGTGGACTCTTGAATGAACTATTTTTGGAACTGATGAGCTCGGTTCCAGACATCAGAGTCTTTTCACAAACGCCATGAGTAATGCTATCAAGACCTGGAGGGTGCACTTAGGTAAGTTAGTTGAGCCCCAGAGCGCTCAGAATGACATTTGTTTCCTGAAATTTTCCATTGCCTAAGAGTCAGAAATTGTCACGCCTGAATCTCCTAATTGTTCTGTGTGTCTCCCTCACTAGATTATTGAAAACCCGGACGTCCCACAGGAATTCAGGAATCAAGGTATTGGATTCGATTTTTGCTAGTGCAATTTAAGAAGCGGGTGCCCACTGTGTGCTTGGCACTGGGGGTGCAAAGATGAGTGGGAGCTCCCAGGTTAGTTCCCCGTTCTCGGAGGTTCGGCTTACCTTTGCCTTACTGGCAATTCATTAGCTGTTACTTAATCTCCCTTCTGTCCCCGCACCCCACGCCAGCTACACCTCTTTCTGTACCAACCATCCGAAGGATATTAATTCTTCATACATCTTCCTGTTGGAGCCTAGGTTTTTGTTGTCGTTGCTGTTCTCCTTGAAGTCGGGTTTATTCATTGGTAAAATGAGAATTGGACGGAAGGTTATGGAAACCTGACTGGCACAGGGTTATTGCACCAGAAGTAAGTTTATGAAGTGCCATTTTTTGGATATATATATAAAAAGGAACCTCACAGGGAGTCTTACAGGACAGACAGCTCAGTTTTTTTGTTTTGTTTTTTTTATTTCTGTCAAAGTTTAATATTATATTTTGATTAAACTGAAGAATGTTCATAAGCTCTATGTTAGTACACTTAGCTTTAAGCTTATACATTTTAAACAAGAGAGGTGAGGTGATGTACATTTTTTATTCTGCATAGTTAATGTACAAAATATTCCCACTTCCCTTGAAAAACACTATAGTATCTAAAACAAACTTTGATGAACACTGAATGTTAAAAAATTTTATGACACTATATAAATTGAATAGAAGTGAACACAAATACATACTCTTTAATTTTTCAAAATGCTAAGAATATATCACAGCACTGATAATATGAAAAAAAAATTTGGATTCATTTTTAAATTCAAAATTCTTCTGGATGTTCTTCACTGAGGGGCCTTAGAGGTGAAAAGGTAATCAAGTTACCACCAAAGGAAATGTGTCTGCCATGATCTGGATGTCTCCTCTCCACCTGAGTGAATGTATTACCACAGTTTAGGCCTGGCGAATCAAGAAGATGGCATTCAGTAGTGAGACTTTTAGTATCAAACAGTACTGACTGAGAAATTTTAGTTTCCTCTTCCTGTAAGATATTATTTTGTGATGCTGTATTTTTTTCAGGGCTGCTCATTAAAACATCCTGTGCTGTAACCGAAGAATTTAGTTCCATTCTTTCCACATCATCTGAAATTTCTTCCTTTTTGTTATCATTAATATCATCTCTCACTTCACCAGCAGGTAGAGGCAAACTCATTCTTTCACTGGGTAAACGATCCATCTCAAAGCTTATCTTGTTTGTACCATAATTTACTTCGATTAAATCTTGTAATCCAGGACACGGAGTATCTTCTATGCTGTTTTTAGGAATAGCTGAAAGCAAAGTCTCCTTATCAACATGTCCACATGTGGTACTTGAAGGATCAGGATTCTGTGGTGACACAGTTTGTCTCAGAACGCCCATCTTAGACCTGTTCTCAGACACAGCTTTGCTGACAGACTTAGGTGTCCTAAGTCTTTGAGAAAGACGTTCAGAAGAGATAGAAAGTCCTGAGAAGGATTTAACGGGACTTTCAATTCTGAAAAATCCAGCATCAAACACTATTGTATCAACTTCCTTTGGCATTACAGAGGCCGCTGCCTCCACATGTTCTTCCTTCTTCATTCTCTCTCTCATTGCATTTTTTATGGCAGCTAGGCGATTTCTAGCTGCAATTCTTCCATCATCCTCTTTGGATTTACTTGCTACACCCGAGACAACTTTTTTCCGAAAGACTTTTTTGTTTGTATTATTATTGTTCTGCCATCCAGATTCCTCAAGTTTAGTCAAATTGTTGAATTTTTGGTTTACATCTTCTATCTGAAAACTAACCATATCCCAAAATCCATCCAGATCTGTACAGGTCGTCTCCTTCTCACCTCGTTTGTATTCACAATTGTCCACCAGCCCTTCAAACTGCTTGAACCTTTCCTTCATAAGGAGTCTTGTTTGCCCAACTGCTGTGCGAATAAGATCTTTAGCATCATCTGGAATGTCCAATTCAAGCTTCCTGTCCCACTCCAAGCAGTGCGAAGTTAATTTCTCAGTTTCTGACTGAAGAATATTTCTGAAATATGGCACATCATGTTGTGGCTGAGATACCTGATCTTCATTTATTTCAAGTGACGGGACTTCTTTTGTTGGGAGGCCATTTGAATTTTTAGTAGTTTCATCTTTATTTAAGACATGTTCTTTATTCCAAACTGTGAGAGAACCCAAAGGACACTGCAGTTTATTTGAATCTTGATGTACTATCTTCGCAGAGGAAGTTTTACACTTTTGGGCCAGAATTTCTTTTGTTGGTTCTTGAGTCTTAGCAATTTCTGTTTCTAAAGGGGTCCAGGTATAACTGGGTGTCAAGAAAGCATTGGCACTTCTGGGAGTCATAGGTGTTACTTGATAGGTCCTCAGACCATCCAGTGGCTAAAACATAAAATCTTGAGGTGCGAAGGAGTTCTTTCCTTTCATTTTTGCAGTATTTGTCTTAGGTAAGTTTTCCAGTTTTGGTAAGACTCCATCTGGATCCATTCCATTTGTTGTACTGGCTTGTGAATCCAAAGTATTTTCTTCACTATCAAGTTTAAAAGAAATGACCTTTTCAGGTTTTGTTTCTATATTTTTGGCAGGTCTTCCTTGATTTGGTGCCTTTCTCTCTATTTCATGATCATTAGCTCTTGTGACTGGCTTTCTTGTTGTAGTAGATGAGACTGTTCTGGCATTCTGCTTTGCTGCTTGAGTGGCTGATCGAGTCATTCTCACCGATGTGGTCGTTACAGGCTGTACGGCTTTTCTCTCTTTGTCCAACACTTTTCTTTCAGAAGTTTGTCTTTGACCAGGTCGAATTGCTCGAACATCACTCCCATTATCAATCTTAGTCTGCTCCATTTGGTCTTTGGCCTTTGACCTTGTAATCCTTACAGAAGATGGAACAGCCTTTTTTGGCTCTGTACTCTGGTTTGATAACAGAAAACAAGGCATATCGGGTCTATAAAGGCCTACTTTAAATACTCCTCGTTTAGCTTTCTCTCTCTGCTCTTTCAATTTCTGAAGTTGCTTTTCTTCTTTGTATTTCTGGAGCATTTGCTTTCGTTGATCACCTAGAGCAGTTTTCGTTGACCTTGGCTTGACACTGGCCTTTTCTGGAACAAGATTTTGACATGTCTCATCTAATTCAAGAAGAACTCTACTTTCCAAGGTTGGAATGTTGACATCTTTCAAACCAAAGTGCCTATTTCGTTCATATTCCTTATGTCTGTTTTCTTTTTGAGACAGTGATTTCCTATGAGCAATTTTAGTTCTAATCATGTCGATACTTAAATCCTTTCTGTGTCGACTGGCAAAATGTGATGAAGACATCCTGAGGCAGGTTCTGGCGTAAAACCTCAATCGAACTAAAAGTAAAGGAACCCTCCGGGTCTGAAATACCACTGCCGCCTCCGAAGCAGGAACCCAGACAGCTCAGTTTAAATAACAGACGAGGGGCGCCTGGGTGGCTCAGTCGGTTAAGCGTCCGACTTCAGTTCAGGTCACGATCTCGCGGTCCGTGGGTTCGAGCCCCGCGTCGGGCTCTGGGCTGATGGCTCAGAGCCTGGAGCCTGCTTTCAATTCTGTGTCTCCCTCTCTCTCTGCCCCTCCCCCGTTCATGCTCTGTCTCTCTCTGTCTGAAAAATTAATAAAAACATTTAAAAAATTTTTAAATAAATAAATAAATAAATAAATAAATAAATAACAGACGAAATCAAGGTAGGGAATTTCCTTCTGACCCAGAGGAAAAGGAAAAACAAAGGTCTACATAAAATTGCCAAGCAGTTGGTTTTTTGTTTTTGTTTTTTAGTTTGGTGGTATTGTTTTCTGAAAGAGGTATGAAATATCCAAATTATCTCATTAAAAAAAAATTGAGCCATATTTTATTTCAGATTTTATTCAGTAAGTTAAAAACTACTGGAAAATCTGCTTTTCTTTGATATTTTCGCTTGTTCATAATAAGAAAAGGGGAGGAGAGGATGAAAAGGGGAACAGAAGGGACAGAGAGAAACAGCCAAGCAGCCACAATTTAGAGAAACAGTGAAGGAAGGAAATGAGAAAGATGTCAAGCCATCTCTGAAGGCATTGCTTGAGCATCATGTTGTTTTGTTTATTTATTTTCATGTTTGTTTGTTTTTTTCTTTTTTGAGAGGGGGGGAGGGGCAGAGAGAGAAGAGGACAGAGGATCGGGAGCAGGCTCTGTGCCGACATCAGAGAGCCCAATGCAGGGCACAAACGAGCTGAGCTCAAGTGGACGCTCAACCCACTGAGCCACCCAGGCGCCCCGAGCGTGTTGTTTTAATCGCCCCTTGCTCCGTTCTCAGGCCACAGACCCACCGGAATGTGCGTCAGCATCTTGCCACCTGTGGAAGCTCCCAGGGACCAGCCCCACCCAACTCTTTCCCTCTTTGGGCAATTGCAGCGCCCATAAAATCTTCACTTTGGTTTCACAAGCCAAAAAAAGAGGTTCAAGTCCTCTCGGTCAAAGACAGATCTTTAAAAATACACATCAGTTAAAAATGAACGGACTCACTGACATTTACCTAAACCTGAGTTTTGGGGCTACTTACGGTTTTATTTGTTCGTAACTGTGTCTTGTCACAGTACCTTGTGTACCTTGTACACTGTACCTTGTCACTTCTCGGGTTTTCTTTCTGCATCGAAGGTCATGAATTCTGACGATTAGCTGTTTCTCTTCCATGTCCTCCTCCAACTTTATGGTCTTTTCCTCTCTTATGCTCTTGCCTTTTCCTCCATTTTCCTCGACTTCGTGGTCATTGTTTCCTCTATACGTTCATCAAATACTTAGCTGCATTTGTATAGCTCTTTAAAGGTGTCTGTTACAGGCAAGGCAAATGCTTCCACTTGTTACTGCACTTGGCCCAACAATTCTGTGAGGTTGGGATCGTTTGTCCCCGTTCTGCCGAAGGGAAAACCGGAGCTTACCTGAGCTCACGCGGTCAGCAAGTTGTGGACCAGTACTTGAGCAGACTCCAAATGTCAGCCTTTTTTCCAGTACATTCAGTGCTTCCGTGGGAGTTGGTTGCTGGTTTCTGGACAGGAATATGTTTGGAGGGAAAATCATTTCTTCCGACATTGGTTGCTCCGTTAACAACCCTGTGCCCTGAGGATGCGAGACGAATAGTACAAGTGGTGAAGATGGTGACTAAGTTATTGTGCCCTCTTTCCCGAGTTCCTTAGTTTCTTCCGCGCGGCCACATTTCTCTCTTTGATACCGCTCAAGTGTGGTCAAATGACCCAGAAATTCCAAAGGTCAGAATAAGGGATACATGGGTAGTCTGCTGGCCTAAATATTGAGAAAATCGTGGTCAGTTGTGTTGTTTCTTAATCAAAGTATCTTTTGTTAAGTGCGAATGAGTCTTACGTATGATAAGAAACATCTGTCATTTTCTTAACTGTATTTTCAGTATTCTCCTTCAGAAATGAATACTTATATTTTCTATGATGATTCTGGTGACCTAAGGCAGGCTCAGCATCTGAACACCATCAAAAACAACACCATCAAACACATCAAAAGCCGAGGATGGGAAGGACTGTTGGGGAAGCTTCTAGTGCCCTCTGCCAATGTCTAATGCTTATAACCTCTTCTGTTTGAAGGGTCAACAGTTGAGTCCCTTTGTGATGACCTTGTCTCTGTGCTCACCGTTCTGTGTGAGAAGCTACAAGCCGCCATCAAGTAAGTGCCTTCAACACTGGTGTTCTTATTCATCGGTGGTCCGTTTCTGAGGTAACTTTGGTCTACAGAATCACTTCAGATTGCAGATTATAGGGACGATGGTTCCCCCCATTGGTATTCACCTGTCATTCCTGAGAAATATATGCAGTGACTTTGGGCAAGCCCACATTACCAAAGACCATGACTGAAGGATATCATTTTCTCGTGAGAAATGGTAAAACAATAGCTTGCAAAGAAGAGTTGATCTCTCGAGCAAGGAGCTGAGGGAGAAGAATGTTGGCTGACAGGTAGTTGATGTGACAAAGCTAGTTGACGTAACCCAGTTGTGTGACTCTAAATAGTCTTCTCATCAGCCTGCGCTATGCTTTTCTCCTCCGTTAAAGGGCAAGGGTGCCCTGTATGGTCTTTCTGTATTTCTTCTAACATTTCCTGAGCCTGTGAGCTCACCTGCATATGTCTGAAAAGAACACATTGCTCTCATCTTTTTTTGCATGCCAGTTTAATCATTGATATTAGGTCATATAGACAGTATCCACTGCTCCAACTCGCCAGGCAGTAGGTTAATAAGTTAACTTATACATTTCTAGTAAAGCCAAATTGTAAGAGGACTAGACTTTCCAAGATGAGGTGAAAAGTCTCTACCAGCTACATACATAGTTAATTGCAAACTCCCACAACACAGTAAGATTCTGAAATGCCCTTCGAGTTATGAAAGACACTTTCATTTACTAGTAACTAGAATACTTGAGAATTCAAAGAACTTTTGCTTAAAAATTTTTATATATAGTGAAAAGTTGGGAGATAGGGTCTACTTGAAATATTAATGAGGTCTCTCACTTTGCTGGAAAAACTGCAGAAGCTTGTTGATTTGTTCATTTTTGTTTCTTTTCTAATAAACTTGGGATTTTTAAGAGCTCAACTTAGAATGACTCGTTGAGGTTTTTGCCTAGTGGTCTCTACATCAGTGTGTCCATCGTTCCTCTAGGTCACCTGGGCCGGCACGTGTTTTAATGTTAATTAATTTATTTTTTTTTAAAATTTTTTAAATCTTTATTTTTGAGAGAGAGCAAGAGAGCATGAGCAGGGGAGGGGCAGAGACAGAAGGAGACACAGAATCCGAAGCGGGCTCCAGGCTCTGAGCTGTCAGCACAGAGCCCGACACGGGGCTCGAACTCACAAACTGTGAGATCGTGACCTGAGCCGAAGTCAGACACCTAACTGACTGAGCCACCCAGGCGCCCCTGCACCTTTTGCACATTTTGACCAAGTTAAGCTCTCTTCATGTTAGGCACTTAAACAATGAAGAGATCTATTTAATCCATAGGTAATACAAGCCAAAAAGCAAAGCACTTCTTCCAGAGCCCCACCCTCAAGCCTCTCTCACCCTGGACTCCAGACAGCACATTATTTTTCCTCAGAAGGGATGGGTCTGACAGCAGATGGCACGTGTAGATGGCTTCTCCTGTTCTCTGCTCAGGTCCCCATCTTTCCTAACCACGGAGAGTTGGGGCAGGAGGCCTGAGGCTCGGATCGTTACCCTAACCTGAAGGCTCTAACACCAACTACCGTAACCCCATCTGTGAAGTCCCCATGTGACCCGATCACCTTGGGAGAGTTTCACGTTATGCCTATCCTTTATGATTTTAATCACCCTCCTTCACTCTTAACAGGGTCCTGGCTGGGATAGGTTATATATTCACTCTACCTGTTTGTGACCAGGGTTTAGATTTCTTCTAGTGCTCACTCCTCCCCACCCCTGCCTAGCTCCTCTCCCCCATAGCAGAGCCAGCTGTTATATCAGAGCTGGGATATGTTTCTCATTGGCTTGTTTTCTCCTAAAATACAATCACGTATGGTGTTTAACCACTATTGGCTCAACTACGTTATCTTTGGTGGTTTAGCTGTATAAAACCCTGTTCTGCTCTTTACTAGCTCTTGGGCAGAGCTCTCAACTACCATAAGCTTATGTATCCTATAAAATAGTTAATATATTATTTGCTGTTAATTAATATATAATTTATTGTTTTCTCTTATGTAATATAATATTAGTAATATAAACTATATCAGGGTTTTTGTAAGGATCAAATGAGAATATTTGCTTAAAAGAGAGTCGATGGCCGGTAGCCAAAAATTACCTGCGGTTAGCAGAATTAGGTTTATTACCTGTAATAATAAGGGAGTCTGTATACTATGGGGAGCCAATGGTATCCAGTCAAAGGATTTTAGGAGAGATTGCTATAGGATCGGAATCAGAGTTAGGTGATTTGGAGTGGGTTAAAGGAAATGAGGGTCTGTTCAAGGATTGAGTGCTGTCAGAAAGTAGGGGCAATCCTGGTATGGGGCATCTTAGTTTTTATCAAGCTGTTGGCGGAGGGGGGCAGATTGGAGCCAGCCAATGCCCTCATTGTAGAAGAAGCAAGAGTCACTCCTAGGGGAGGATGATATTTGTTCCTTTTTTGTGGTTTGTACAGAATTCTTTTTAAATCTTCATTCAAGCCTGTTTGTAGATTGGCTCGCCTCTTATTCTGTCACCATCGTGGAGAATCTTCATCGGATATTAACATCCTATGAAGTTGTTTATGTTCACCAGGGGAACACCGCAGCTCACTGACAGCAACCAGGCAGTTTCCCGCTGTCAAAGATGCTGCTTCTCTTATCCCACCCACTTAGGTCTTAGCAGGAAATCAAACAAAGGCCATCAAAACTTTGAAAAATTTAAAGACTATGTTCATTACTTTGCAGGCAAGGAAAAACAAATAAGCTCAACATTTTTTCCCTGAGTGGTTTGCTAAGGGAAGACTAAGGTTTTGAGTGCTAGAAAAGCTCGAGGTAGTTATGTCATTAATAATTAAAAAGTAGCCACCAAGAAAAATCAGAACAAATCTGTCGATCTATAAATGATAGCTTTAAAACATACCATTGTTCACTGGCCAGCAAAGGGTCTTCAGCTGAGTCCAGTAAGGGCTTGAAGTTCATGGTTCTTTAAAACCTGGATGTCTAGGGGCGCCTGGGTGGCTCTGTAAATTAAGCATCCAACTTTAGCTTAGGTCATGATCTCATGGTTCATGGGTTCGGGCTCCGCACTGGGCTCTGTGCTGACAGCTCAGTGCCTGGAGCCTACTTCAGATTCTGTGTCTCCCTCTCTCTCTGTCCCTCTCCCACTCATACTCTGTCTCTCTCTCTCAAAAATAAATACAACATTAAAAAATTTTTTAAAAAACCTGGGTGTCTCTAGGGAGCCCTAGGGACCTCCATCTGTAGAGTGACCATATGACCTAGTTTATCTGGGGGAGTCCTAGGTTATATCTGCTGTAATTATTATAGAGATTCAATATTGGTATCTTCTAGGAAGTATTGGGACAAATGGGATTTTTTATGGATAAATATTTGCAATATTTACAACATTCCATGACTTAAAGTGGACTTTCATTGGGAAAAGTAATTCATGTGACACATACATGTTTTTTCTAGGATTTCTCATTAGTCATTGGCTTAAAGATGGCTTTAGGCATGTCATTATGAAGCCTAACGGTTTTTATAGGATTCTCATAGTCTTGCTTGGTTTTTCAATGCATTTCCCCAGTTATCATTCTGCCTCTGGAGCCTGTTCACCGTGTTTGAGTATAGTCTTTCGCCTCATGATTCCATTACCCCAAGATGAGGGTTCTGTTGCCAAGGACGCTGGGGTGCCCCACGCTCAGTGCCGTGTAAACGGAAGACCTATAAGGCCACCTGGTCAGATAGGACTATGCTCTTGGTTGCTTTCAGTCTGGTGGTTCTGTTTATTCTTCTTGTCAAGTTTTCACGCCTTTTGCAATTTCTTCTGATTTTTCTCCCTCAACTCCTCTTATTTCTACTAGCTAAACTTCTTATTCTCCCACCTTCTAAATATCCTCTTCCTCCGAAATCACACTATGGCCACTACTTCTCCTCAACGACCAGTTCCAAAATCAACGCCCGAATACCTCGCAGGGCTTTCACTCTGTCAGGGTATGTATTCATGATATGTTCAGTCTCGGGGGAGGATTCACAAAACGCGTCCAGGTACACAGAACAACTCACATGTCTTGGAGATGCGTTATTCATAGAACTCTGTATTAGGCACGTCGAGTTACATGGTGCTTTTTAAATCCAAGAGTTTTTGGAAGGATAATTGGGCTCATAAAGATATGTATTCATTCTTTGCCTGTTGGTCTCTGACCAACCTCTCCCTACCCCCCTCTCTTCCCAGTACCGAGTGTCAGAGAGGGCTCTACACCAAAGCATTCTCAGAATCATTGAGGCAAGGCCAAGTGTCCGTATCATGCATTTAATTCCATTCTACTTCTCACACAATTACTTCATTCCCTCTCTCCTTTTTCTAACTAAATTTGAACCACCTCAAAGGGAGGTAAGGTCAAAATGACTGATAATTAAAAAAAAAAAAAAATTTAAGAACTCGGAGATCCAGAACATGCCGTCAGATTACCCTTGCAGCCGCCTTGCCGGGACGAGTGGTTGCTCAGCCTTCACGGCCCACTGGCCCACTCACGGGAGTTGTTCCCCGTGGATCTTGAGCCTGGGAAGAAATTTAGAGATGAGCAGCAAATGAAACCCAGCCAACACTCAACCTGCCAGCCATGAAATGCTCAAACAGAAGACCAGGCCAAGGGACCCACCACCCTCCTAAGTAGGCAGATTGTTCCTTGTGTGTTTTGAAAGAGTTGGCTGGTTTCTGGGCTTCTCTCTGCCTTGTGCTTTTCACATATTTGTGTGTGTGTCTACGGTCAGACAAATAAGAAACGCACACACTGTGCACACGCATATGTGGATCTAGCAAGGGGCACGTGTGGAATTCGCTTACATTTCAGACAGCTCCTTTAATGACGTGACTCATGTGAGGCACGGGCACCCGTTTTTCCAGACTGTCGCAGCCCACAGAAAAGCTGCCGCGTTCGGTCTCCAAGGAGACTCCCAGGCCAGTTACCTTGGCAACGCATCGTGTCTGTCATGGGGTCTGATTACTTGAGCTTGCGAGATTGCTGTGGCACACTCTGTAGATACTCATAGGAGCCTTGACTGCTGCAGGATAAAGTCCAGACAAGTCCTCCAAGACCCTTTCTGATCTGACCCCTGCCACCGCTCGCGTCCTGCCTCTTGCTGATGGTATCTTCACACTTCGCTCCAACCACAGACTACCACTACCCTCTCCCCTGTGCTCTACACACACCGTCTCCCCCACGCTGCCAGGAAAGACTCCTACTTGAACTTCAGGTCTCCGTGAAGATACCACTTCCTTTAGAAATTCTTTCTGGATCTTTCTAAGGATTCGATGCCACTCCTGTGCTCTCGTTAGAACCTTGTGTTTAAATCATTCACCTGTAGCACTTCCTCCACGGTGCTTTACCCACTTGTTTACTTGTCTCTCTAGTCTCTTGTCTCTCTAGTCTAGTCTAGACTCTAGAGAGTCTCTGGTCTCTTCTAATGAAGAATGTGCTCTTCCTGCCAGGAACGAGGTCTTGCTCAGAAGGGTAGGGAAGCATGTGGGTGTAGGAGTATGGAAACCGAAAGTCCTGACCTGGCCCCAAAATGGCTAAGTATGTCTTGCCTTTCTTATTCTTCCTCCAATCACCACCTTCCTCTTGGCAAATGGTAATAAGTTTCGTGGAAACTCAGCCTTTACCCATCTCTTCTTCCCTGCTTAGGGGGTGTGGTAGAGTACATCCAAATATGAGCAGAGTTCCCTTCTTCAGGATAATGGCATTAGTATTCGGATTACTCACTATCTGAATCATTGCACAGTTCTCTTTGGACGAGGAGATGATCAGAGTTTGCTGTAAAGGGCCGCATACTGCCTCTGCCTCTGCTCACTGTTCATTTCTGTTACTGTTTTGTAACCTTTAAAAACGTGAAAAGCATGTCTGGTTCATGAGGCCATGGGCAGGATTTTGCCTTTGGCGTATAGCTCGCCAGCCAGCTTGATGTCAATTTTGCAGAGACCGATCGCCAAGGTATCTAACACAGCGCGTAAACCAGGGACCCACGGGCCCCTCTCTTGCAATCCTTGCTCTTGGATCTGTGCAACCTTTCTCCCTTTGACAGTTGTGTGTGTATGTGACCTTCTGGAGTTTGGGACTGGTGCTCACTTCTCTTCCTTCCTGTCTCAGGGTTCTAGTCTGCCTGTCCCTGGTCTTGCCTTTCCCTGCCACCACCAGCCGCCCCTCCCCCACCCCCCGCCACCGTCCTGGGAGTTATATGAACTGAGGGCACGAAGCTTCCTTTTGGCATTTATTTATGTTATGAGAAAAGAGACACAACCAAAGATTTTTCAAAGCAAGTTCCTCCTTTTATTTCTGACCATTCCCTTCCAGGATTCCAGGATTCTTGAATGAATTCTCTTCAAAGTATCGTATGTCTGTAGTAAATATGTGCTTGAACATTAAATTCTTCCTGATTCCGGTTCTGATGTATGTTCTGACGTACCAGGGGTTTGGACTCCCAACGTATAAATTTGGAGGGGGATACAATTCAACCCATAATGCCAACCGCCCCCCTCCCCCACATTAAGACTTCTCCAACGCCTGCTATTTTTCCAAGCGTTTCCCACACATCACCTTTTCAACTTTGCCCTTACCTGGCATGCGTCTGCACGCTGATTTTGTTCTTCCGTAGCGACCAGCAGCAGCTACAGCTCCTGTACTCCGAGTGCATCCTGTCCGTGCTCAGCAGCTCCTCCCCCTCCATGCACCTGCACAGAGGTTTCACAGACCTGATCTGGTGAGCACCCGTCCTCGCACCCCCCCAACCCCAACTCGAGCGTTCTCCCCTTCTAGCCGTGCGTGTGGGTCCCCTCCCATGGCATCCGTGACCTACTGGTCATCTCGCCCGTGGGCACGTGCTTTAGAAAGCAGGGAAATTGTTTTGCTTGCATGCACTAGACCAGGATAGAGAGAAGCTTATGATTTTTTTTTTTTTTTTTTAACAAAATAGGTCTCCGGGGCCCTCTTGCATTTTGTTGACACCACGGGATCATGAGACTCAGGAAGGAGGGGGTGGTTTTCTAGGTTACCGGTCTATCCTAAAAGTATGCAAAGGCACCAGAAGGTTGCACAGGGGGGCAAGAGCGACTGAGTGTTATTCTTAGCCCTTCCGTGGTACATTCTCCATCTCAACGTGCAGACGAGTCACTTAATTATAGCCAGAGGTACACACAAGTGACAGGGCCCGCAGGCAGCCAGCTAGTTACTGTGGGTTCCGGGGCTTTTCCACAGGGAGGAAATCGAATGATGTGACAGTACCATGTGTCAGAATTTCAAATTAACTTCTGAAATTAGAAGTAGAAATAATTTTGTTATTTATAGTAAAATGAGTCACTCTGACGAAGCCACGTAGCATTTTGAGTCTGTTTCTTTACGTCAGACAGTTTCTTAATACTTCTCCTGGGATTTTCTTTAGTCAATTCTGCCTGGAGTTCTGAGAAAAAGTATTCTCTTCGTATACCCAGAAGTGACGGAGAGACGCGGAAAACTGAGGCAGGACATTAGCCAAAAAGAGGGGCAGTAAAGAACCCAACTCGTACTAGCCATTTTTGTGGCATCAGGGGTAATATTCACAGTTTATCATTTCGGCTTGTCGCGGAACGGATGTTTCCTCCTCCTGTGTCTTCCCAGGAAGAACCTTTGCCCTGCTCTCATCGTGATCCTGGGGAATCCAATTCATGACAAAACCATCACCTCCGCTCACAGCAGCAGCGCCGGTGCGGGCGTCGAGTCGGACTCTGCATCTCCGGGAGTTTCCGACCACGGCCGGGGGTCGGGCTGCTCCTCCACGGCGCCAGCCCTGAGCGGGCCGGTGGCTCGGACCATTTACTACATCGCGGCCGAGCTGGTCCGGCTGGTGGGGTCGGTGGACTCCATGAAGCCCGTGCTCCAGTCCCTGTATCACCGGGTGCTGCTCTACCCGCCACCCCAGCACCGGGTGGAAGCCATCAAAATCATGAAAGAGGTAAGGAGGCCCCGAAGAACGCCACCGTGCTGGCCAGATGGCGGGAGGCGTTATCTGCACATTGTGTCTTACACGCAGAAAGCACTCAGAAAATGTTTGCCAGGCACCTGCTCAAACTTACTTGTTACTACGTGGTATCCAGTCACGGGCGGCATCTTTAGGACGGGGGCGTGTATCCATGTGTTGGGAGCCCGGGGAAGGAGGGGTCGATGGGTGCTGACCGATGCAAAGCCATTGATAATTCACGCTGCAGGCATCTGACCGGGCCCCAGGCTGATTTCATCCCATTCCCTTAGGTGCTGTTTGTGCAGCTATATGTGTTTATTCCCTTTTGCCAAAATTGGATTTCCAAGTGATTTTCTACTCATGTTGTATATTATCCAAAACCAAACCAAAACAAAACAAAACCATTACTAATCTCTGACTATTAAAAGGAATCCCTTTGCCTCATTCCTTCTTAGGCCTCATATCCCAAACATCATGACCCCTGTGAGAAGGTAAAGATTGTCCAGCTTGTAACACCCATCCCCGTGTGTTCCTTCATGGTTTTGAGGAGGAATGAGGGTTATTGTGAAGGTACTTCAAATAAGAATTTATATCAACTTTTACTAGTGAAAAATGTTATTTCTTTTTTTTTTTTTAATTTTTTTTTCAACGTTTTTTATTTATTTTTGGGACAGAGAGAGACAGAGCATGAACGGGGGAGGGGCAGAGAGAGAGGGAGACACAGAATCAGAAACAGGCTCCAGGCTCCGAGCCATCAGCCCAGAGCCCGACGCGGGGCTCGAACTCACGGACTGCGAGATTGTGACCTGGCTGAAGTCGGACGCTTAACCGACTGCGCCACCCAGGCGCCCCTCAAATACGTTTTTGTATCCGTTGCTTTCCTGGGTTCCCTCTCCCCACCCCCAACCCGGTATCCAACACTGCAGTGCTTGAATCCGAATAAGTGCTCGATAAATTTTGACTGAACGACAGATGGCCCTGAAGACAGACTATCTTCAAAGACAACGTTGTGTAAGCAGCAGCAACCTTTCTTTCCCACTCAGGGTTGACTGGCACTGGGGTTGTGGCTACTTATGGTGGATCCACTTGATGAGTGAATGCTAAGTAAATACATTGCATACGGGGTCTGGAGGTGTCTACATGTATTTGACATGATAATTTCTTTACGACTGCAGAGGAAATATGTTTTCCCCTTCTCATAGATTTTCTAGCTTCCCGAGATTATCTTACAGGGCAAGGCTGGAATTAGACACCAGCGCCTAAATAGCATGTCCAGACGGTGCTGCCCCATGGAGCAACAGCAGACTGACACGGGCCAGGTTATTGTGACAAGTGGGACCTCCACTCGCTATGACAACCAATAATTGGGGGAAGTTGGTAACCTGGAAACCAAAATGTGCAGTCTGTGCACCCAAAGAAAACCACTGGGCACCCAGAATGTTTGCTTAGCCTATTGGAGTTTGAATGCTTGGTGTGTTATTTCCCTGTTCTCTTTGTAATTTGTCACTCTGCCATATGCACTATGCGCCCATTAATCAAAGACAGGACATTTTGTTTTTCGAAGCACATTCTCTTTCCTGTTTCCGCTTTCCCCCAAAATGAACAATGATCAATAGTACACCTTGCTTCCTTTTCTCTCTCCCATGGTCGGGCTTCAGAAGGAGTTCCCTAATCTTTAATCAGACCTTTGACATCCCAGCCACTTGACATCACATCCCTCATTCCCACCGCAAGAAGCTGGGATTAAACGTGTCTTGCCTTTCTTCAAGCAGTTGTTGAGGGTTCTTTGGAAGCGTAATCACTCAGTGTCCTTTCCCTCCAGATTTGGAAACAACTGAGAAATAAACACAAGATTAATGTGGGAATTAAGTACTGTCATCTAATTTGTTACTGGTAAGGTTAGATTCAAGAATGTAATAAGATCCAAAAAGAAAGTGAGATTCCCCACAGCCGTGCCCCTGAAATGCACTTACCTTTGTATCAAGGGATGGGACAGCTAGAGGCACTTAGACCCCACCAGCTTCACTTGGGTGCAGGCCTGGCAGGTAGCATGAGAGAGAGTGGGGGCGGGGGGGGGAAGAGGGAGGAGACTAGGCAGGTAGGAGAGGGAGAAGAGTGGGAGAGGAAGGAAAAAAAAAGGGAGAGGAAAGGAAAGGAAGGGAAAGGGGGGAGGGAAACTTGACTCTTTCAATGTCAAAAAAATAAGGGACGCTTGGGTGGCTCAGTTTAGTATTGGACTTGGGCTCCGGTCATGATCTCATAGCTCAGCTCCTGGGTTTGAGCCCCATGTTGGGCTCTGTGCTGACAGTTCAGAGCCTGGAATCTGCTTCAGATTGTGTGTCTCCCTCTCTTTCTCTGTCCCTCCCCCACTGGTGCTCTGACTCTCTCTCTCTCTCAAAAATAAACATTAAAAAAATTTTTCAAAAAAATAAAATGTCAGTACTCCCCCAAACAGTCTACATATTCAATGCAATCCCTATCAAAATAATACCAGCATTCTTCACAGAACTAGAACAAACAATCCTAAACTTCATATGGAACCAGAAAAGACCCCGAATAACCAAAGCAATCTTGAAAAAGAAAACCAAAACAGGAGGCATCACAATTCCAGACTTCAAGCTGTATTACAAAGCTGTAATCATCAAGACAGTATGGTACTGGCACAAAAACAGACACTCAGATCAATGGAACAGAATAGAGAACTCAGAAATGGACCCACAAACATATGGCCAACTAATCTTTGACAAAGTGGGAAAGAATCCAATGGGATAAGGACAGTCTTCTCAGCAAATGGTGTTGAGAAAACTGGACAGCGACATGCAGAAAACAGAACCTGGACCACTCTCTTACACCATACACAAAAATAAACTCAAAATGGATGAAAGACCTAAATGTAAGGCAGGAAGCCATCAAAATCCTAGAGGAGAAAACAGGCGACAACCTCTTTGATCTTGACCACAGAAACTTCTTACCTGACATGTCTCCAGAGGCAAGGGAAACAAAAGCAAAAATGAACTATTGGGACTTCATCAAGATAAAAAGCTTCTGCACAGCAAAGGAAACAACAAAACTAAAAGGCAATGGCAGAAGATATTTGCAAATGACGTATCAGATAAAGGGTTAGTATCCAAAATCTATAAAGAACTTACCAAACTCAACACCCAAAAACCAAATAATCCAGTGAAGAAATGGGCAAAAGACATGAATAGACACTTCTCCAAAGAAGACATCCAGATGGCCAACCGACACATGAAAATGATCAACATTACTCACTCTCAGGGAAATACAAATCAAAACCACAATGAGATACAGGTGACCTCACACCTGTCAGAATGGCTAAAATTAACAACTCAGGCAACGACAGATGTTGGTGAGGATGCAGAGAAAGGGGAACCCTTTTGCACTGTTGGTGGGAAAGCAAACTGGTGCAGCCGCTCTGGAAAACAGCATGGAGGTTCCTCAAAAAATTAAAGATAGAACTACCCTGTGACCCAGCAATTGCACTACTAGGTATTTATCCAAAGGACACCAAAATGCTGATTTGAAGGGACACGTGCATCCCAATGTTTATAGCTGCACTATCAACAATAGCCAAAGTATGGAAACAGCCCAAATGTCCATCGACTGATGAATGGATAAAGATGTGGTACATATATTTAATGGAATATTACCCGATCAAAAAGAATGAAATCTTGCCATTTGCAACAATGTGGGTGGAACTGGAGTGTATTATGCTAAGTGAAATAAGCCAGAGAAAGACAAATATCATATGATTTCACTCATATGTGGAGTTTAAGATACCAAACAGATGAACATAAGGAAAGGGAAGCAAAAATAATACCAAACGGAGAGGGAACAAACCATAAGAAAGAACAAACTGAGGGTTGCCGGCAGGGTTGGAGGAAAGGCTAAATGGGCGAGGGACATTAAGGAGGACCCTGGTTGGGATGAGCACTGAGTATTTTTTGTAAGTGATGAATCATTAAATTCTGTTCCTGAAAAAAAGGTAAATATATTTTGATTTAAAAAAAATAAAATGTGTAGAGAAAAGTGGAAGCTTCATTTCTTTGCCTCCAAGAGAGTAGAAGTTCCCAATTTCTGGGGTCCAAAAGAAATGTAGAAGGAGAGAGGGAAAGAGAAGTGCCCCTTAAGATACAACTTTTTCTACTTAATATACCTTTTCCCATGAGTGTAAATCCCTTTGAAAATAATGGAAATAGTGATTGAAAGTCTTTTCCAGTGCACTTAACCCAATCTTTTCCTGAATTAGCCTCAAAATAAAATTTTGTTTAAAGACATCTAACACATGGAAATAATAACGAATTAAACTGAACAGTAATGAAAATTCTATATGTGAAAACTTGTAGGATGTAGCCAAAGCGCTATATACAAGGGTATTGTAGCTTAAAATGCTTATATTGAAAGTTAGGAAGCCTACAATTAATATTCTAATTCTCCAAGTTAGAGAGTTGGGAAAAGAAGAGCAGATTTAATTCAAAGAAAGTAGAAAAGAGGAAAAATAAGGAAGATAAAAGCAGAAAGTAATGCGATAAAAAGCAAATATAGTGGATCACTAAAGTGAAAAATATCAGGGCTCTAAAAAAACTGAGGAAATTGAAAAACTCTTGATAAAAGCAATCACAAAATCCCAGAATAGGTAAAAACTAAATAGAAATAAGAATGAAAACACACTTGGAACTATAAATGTTAGAAACATTAAAGCAATCAAGGTCTAATAAGGCCACTGATGCCAGTAAATTTGAAAATTTAGATAAAATAGATAAATCCCTGGGAAATAACATAGCCTTTAACAAGCTGAGAAATTGAGGACCTAAATAGTTCTAGAAACTTTTAAAAAAATTGAATCAGTAGTTAAAAATCGTTCCCTAAAAAAAATAAAAATAAAAATAAATTTTAAAAAATAATAAAAAAAAAAAACCATTGGCCCCATACAACTTTAAAAACAAGTTATACCAACAGTTAAGGAATGGATAGTTCCAATAATATGTGAACTTTTCCAAGGAATAGAATGAGGGAATACTCCTCAACCCATGTGTTCTTTTTAATTTTTTAAAAGTTGTTTTACCTTTTGACCCCCTTCATCCATTTTTTCCAATCCCCCACCCCTCACCTCTGACAACCACCAATTTTCTGTAACTATGAGCGTGATCTTTTGTTTATTTTTTTGTTTTTCAAGATTCTACCTATAAGAGATATTATACAATATTTGCCTTTCTTTGTCTGACTTATTTCACTTAGCGTAATACCCTCTAGTTTCATCAATGTTACCACAAATGGCAAGATTTCATTCTTTTTTATGGCTGAATAGTATTTCTCTGTGGGGGGGGGGGCGGGTATGCGACATCTTCTTTGGATTATCCACTTATCCTTTGAGAGATACTTAGGTTGTTTCCATATTTTGGCTATTGTAAATCATGCTGCAGTAACCATGGGGGTACATGTATCTTTTTTGAATTTGTGTTTTCATTTTCTTCAGATAATTATTCAGAAGTGTAATCGATGGATTGTATGGCAGTCTATTTTAATTTTTTGAGGAACTTCCATACTGTTTACTATAGGGGCTGTACCAATTTACATTCCCACCAGCTATGCACAAGGATTCTTTTTTCTCCACATCCTTGCCAACACTTGTTTTTTCTAGTCTTTTTTTTAAGTTTATTTATTGAGTGAGAGAACACATGCATGAGTGGGAGAGAGGCAGAGAGAGAGAGAGAGGGAGAGAGAGAGTCCCAAGCAGGCTCCATGCTATCAGCACAGATCCCGATGAGGGGTTTGATCCTGTGAACCATGAGATCATGACCTGAACTAAAACCAAGACTCAGATACTTAACTGATTGAGCCACCTAGGCACCCCTAGTCTTTTTGATAATAGCCATTCTAACAGATCTGAGGTAGTATCTCATTGAAGTTTTGATTTGTATTTCCCAGGTGATGATTGATGTTGAATATCTTTTCATGTGTCCATTGGCCATCTGTATGTCTTCTTTGGAGAAATGTCTACTCAAAGTCCTTTACCCAGTTTTAAAATGGGATTGTTTGGGTTTTTTTTATCTTTTTATTGAGTGATAGGAGTTCTTTCTGTATTTTGGATATTAACTCCTTATCAGATACGTGACTTGCAAATACTTTCAGTATGTGGCCTTTTCATTGTGTTGATGGTTTCCTTTGCTGTGCAGAAGCTTTTTAGTGTGATGTGGTCCCACATGATTATTTTTGCTTTTGTTGTTTTTGCTTGGTATCAGATTTTATTTTTTTTTTAATTTTTTTTTAATGTTTATTCATTTTTGAGACAGAGAGAGACAGAGCATGAACGGGGGAGGGTCAGAGAGAGGGAGACAGAGAATCTGAAACAGGCTCCAGGCTCTGAGCTGTCAGCACAGAGCCCGACGTGGGGCTCAAACTCACGGACCGTGAGATCATGACCTGAGCCGAAGTCGGACGCCCAACCGACTGAGCCACCCAGGCGCCCCTGGTATCAGATTTTAAAAATCATCTGCAAGACTCATGTCAAGGAGCTTACTGCCTATGTTTTCTTCTAAGAGTTTTATGGTCTCAAGGCCTACATCCAAGCCTTCAATCCATCTTGAGTTAATTTTTGTGTATGGTGGAAGACAGTCGTCTATTTTCATTCTTTTGCTTGTGGCTGTCCAGCATTCCAAGCACCATTTGTTGAAGGGATTGTCCTTTTCCGATTGTATATTCCTGCCTCCTTTGTTATATATTAATTGGCATATACGTATAGACTTATTTCTAGGCTTTCCATTCTGTTCTTTTTGATCTATGCGTCCGTTTTTATGCCAGTGCCATAATGTTTTAGTTACCGTAGCTTTGTAATAAAGTTTGAATCAGGGAGCGTGATGGCTCCTGTTTTTCTCTTTCTCAAGATTGCTTTGGCTATTCCAGGTCTTCTATGGTTCCATACAAATTTCAGGATTGTTTGTTCTGTTTCCGTGAAAAATGCCAATGGAAATTTGGTAGAGATTGCATTGAATCTGTAGATTGCTTTGAGTAGTAAGGGCATTTTAACAATATTAATTCTTTGAATCCATGAGCACAGAACATCCTTCCATTTATTTGTGTCATCTTCGATTTATTTTATTAATGTCTTACGGTTTTCAGTATACTGGTCTTTCACCTCCTTGGTTAAATTTATTCTTAGGCATTTCCTTATTTTTTGATGCCTCGTAAATAGGAGTATTTTCTTGATTTCTCTTTCTGATAGTTCATTAGTGTATGGAAATGCAACAGATTTTTTTATATGCTGATTTTGTATCCTGCAAATTCTCTGAATTCATTTGTTAGTTCTAACAGTTTTTTAAAAGAGTCTGTAGGGTTTTCTATATATAATATCATGCCATCTGCAAATAGTGACAGTTTTATTTCTTCCTTTCCAGTTTGGATGCCTTTTACTTCTTTTTCTTGCCTGATTGCTGTAGCTAGGACTGACGATACTATGGTGAATAAAAGTGGCAAGATTGGCATCCTTGTCTTGTTCCTGATCTCAGAGGAAAAACTTTTGGCTTTTTACTGTTGAATAGGATGCTATTTGTAATATATGGCCTTTATTATGTTGAGATACGTTCCGTCTCCACCCACCTTTTTGAGAGTTTTTATCATAAGTGGATGTGGAATTTTGTCAAATGCTTTTTCTGCATCGATTGAAATTATCTTTTCATTTTGTCCTTCATTTTGTCAACGTTGTGAATCACTTGACTAATTTGTGGCTCAGTCACTTGAACCATCTTTGCATCCCTAGAATAAATCCCACTTGATTATGGTATATGATCCTCTTAATACGTTGTTGAATTTAGTTTGATCACATTTTATTGAGAATTTGTGCATCTATGTTCATCAGAGATGTTGGCCTCTAATTTTCTCTTCTTGTGGTGTCCTTGTCAAGTTTTAGCATCAGGGTGATGATAGCCTCATAAAATGAGTTTGAAAGAGTCCCCTCCTGGGGCGCCTGGGTGGCTTAGTCGGTTAAGCGTCCAACTTCAGCTCAGGTCACGATCTCATAGCTAGTGAGTTTGAGCCCTGTATTGGGCTATGTGCTGACAGCTAGGAGCCTAGAGCCTGCTTTGGATTCTGTGTCTTCCTCCCTCCCTGCTCCTCTCCTGCTCATGCTCTCTCAAAAATACATAAACACTAAAAAAAAAAAAAAAAAATAGAAAGAAAAGAATCCCCTCCTTTTCTGCTTTTTGGAAGAGTTTGAGAAGGATTGATATTAATCCCTTGAATGTTTGGTAGGATTCACTGGTTAAGTCATCTGGTCTTGGACTTTTGTTAGTTGGGAGGTTTTTGATTACTGATTCAATCTCCTTACCAGTAATTGATCTATTCAGATATTCTATTCCTTCATGATTCAGTCTTGGTAGGTCATATATTTCTAGAAATGTATTCTTCTAGGTTGTCCAATTTGTTGACATATCATTTTTATAAGAGTCTCTTGGGGTCTTTTGTATTTCTGTGGTATCAGTTGTAACACCTCTTTCATTTCTGATTTTATTTAAATCTTCCAGGTTTTTTTCCTGGAGAGTCTAATAAAACTGTGTCAATTTTATCTTTCCAAAGAATCGACTCTTAGTTTCATTGATCTTTTCTGTTGTTTTTTAGTCCCTATTTCATTTATGTCTGCTGTAATCTTTCTTATTTACTTCCTTCTACTAACTTTAGGCTTCACCTGTTCTTTTTCTAGTTCCTTAAAGTGTAACGTTACATTATTTGTTTGAGACTCTTCTTATTTTTTTGAGGTAGGCATTTACTGCTTTAAATTTTTCTTTTGAAACTGCTTTTTCTGCATCCCATAAATGTGGGGGTGTTATATTTCCATTTTTGTTTGTCTCAAGGTCTTTTTTAATTTCTCTTTTCGTTTCTTCTTTGACCCCTTAGTTGTTTGGTAGCAGGTTGTTTAAAATTCACATATTTGTGAATTTCCCAGTTTTCCTCATGTAATTAATTTCTAGTTTCATGCCAATGTGGTCAGAAAGGACTCCTGATATGATTTCACTTCTCTTAAATTTAAGACTCGTTTTGTGCCCTCCCATATGATCTATTCTGGAGAACGTTCCGGGTATGTTTGATCAATCCAGTTTGCAGCTAGCCGGCTCCGATAGCAAAGTGAGACAAAGAGAGTAGAGGGAAGTTAAATTAGAGGCCATTCTCACTAAAGAACGTAGATACAAGTGCTTTATTGTTCTGTGCTATAAAAGTTTTTGAAACAACCCCTTAGAGAATTTGCTTTGTCTAAGCCAGTCCTAAACTGAGGACCTGGGAACCCTATGTGTGTTCTGTGACAAGATGGATACTTAGATCAGTTCTATTAAGATTTGTAGTTCCAGGGACGCCTGGGTGGCTCAGTCGGTTGAGCGTCCGACTTCAGCTCAGGTCACGATCTCACGGACTGTGGGTTCGAGCCCTGCGTCGGGCTCTGGGCTGATGGCTCAGAGCCTGGAGCCTGCTGTCTCCCTCTCTCTCTGCCCCTCCCCCGTTCATGCTGTGTCTCTGTTTCAAGAATAAATAAACATTAAAAAAAAATAAAAAAAAAAAAGATTTGTAGTTCCAAACAGTTGTGGGTTTTTTTTTCGAGTGTGTCAATCAATAGAGAGCGTACATGTCTCTTTGAACTCACAATTTTAAGACCTTGTGCTTTTTTATGGTGTTCACTTTACTGTTATTTTTTTTTCCCCCTTTTCTTAAAGCTACTTGGGAGCCCACAGCGCCTCTGTGATTTGGCAGGACCCGGCTCCACTGAACCAGAATCCAGAAAAAGATCAATTTCAAAACGAAAGTCTCATCTGGATCTTCTCAAACTGTATGATACATTCCCCTTTTCCACCTACTATTGCTTGGCGAGCGATGCTCCTCTGAATACACTTGACCTTGTTTTTAAGGCCCTGAAATTTTTATGAATCTGCCTTACGTGGAATATTATTGTTCAATAATGTCCCCGCAAGCCATATGAGAAGTCTTATCTCAATGTATTGCAATCCTGTAACTTTCCATATTGTCATACTTAAAGTAAACGCAATGTACAGAATGAAATGTACAAAAATTATCCATTGGGGTTATGTTGGGGAAAAACGTTTTGAATTCCAGCACTATAGCTATAAGATTCCTTTACTTGTCGCTTTCCTAGAAAACTGAACATCGTCTAATTTGCAGTTGTTGTATTCACCTGCACCTGTTCCAGAATATATTGGTCTTATAGAGGATGTCCTCATTATCATAGAGCCATTATAACTGTTTGCTTTCGGGGAAAAAAAAAAAAACGAACATAATCCAAAAGTGAGATTATGCAGTGCCTGTCCTTGTGGAGATCACAAACTCCCATCCGGAATTTTTATGTGTCTCCAGATAAACCAGCTAACCAAGAGTCAGTGTGATTCAAGGTGGGCCACTTCACCTGGAAGTTTTCCTCTGCCAGCCGGAGCATGTTTGTTTCATTTTACTTTTTGCCCAGACCATTTCACTTCATGTAGGGCAGAGGATCTGTTTTGCATACTGCCCTGCTCACCAGACTCACCCGCCTTGTTCCTTCTGGAGCATTCTCCCACGTTGCCTATGCTGATGTTGTTTTCTCCCTCAAACCCTTAGCATCATGGATGGCATGACCGAAGCGTGCATCAAGGGCGGCATCGAGGCGTGCTATGCGGCCGTGTCCTGCGTCTGCACCTTGCTGGGGGCCTTGGACGAGCTGAGCCAGGGCAAGGGCTTGAGCGAAGGCCAGGTGCAGCTGCTGCTGCTGCGCCTGGAGGAGCTCAAGGACGGGGCCGAGTGGAGCCGGGACTCCATGGAGATCAACGAGGCCGACTTCCGCTGGCAGCGGCGCGTCCTGTCCTCCGAGCACACGCCATGGGAGGCGGGGAACGAGAGGAGCCCGGACATCAGCATCAGTGTGACCACGGACACGGGCCAGACCACCCTGGAGGGCGAGCTGGGCCAGACCACGCCCGAGGACCGCTCCGACAACCACAAGCACAGCCTCAGGTCGCCGGCGCAGCCGGAGAGCAGGGAGACGCTGAGCAAGGTGCCGGAGCCCGAGGCGGTCGACCAACCAGACGTGGTCCAGAGGAGCCACACGGTGGCTTACCCCGACATAACGAACTTCCTGTCAGTAGACTGCAGGATGAGGTCCTACGGCTCCCGGTACAGCGAGAGCAATTTCAGCGTAGATGACCAAGACCTCTCGCGGACCGAGTTCGACTCCTGTGACCAGTACTCGATGGCGGCAGAGAAGGACTCGGGCAGGTCCGACGTGTCAGACATCGGGTCGGACAACGGCTCCCTGGCCGATGAAGAGCAGACCCCTCGGGACTGCCTGGGCCACAGGTCCCTGCGGACTGCCGCTCTGTCCCTGAAACTGTTGAAGAACCAGGAGGCGGACCAGCACAGCGCCAGGCTGTTCCTGCAGGCCCTGGAGAGCCTCCTGCCCCGCCTGCTGGCTCTACCCAGCGTGGAGGAGGTGGACTCGGCCCTCCAGAACTTCGCCTCCACCTTCTGCTCAGGTTCGTGCAACAGGCTCCTGCCACAGTGGGTAAGCGTATTCAGAGCGTTCGGCCCGGATGGGAAATTGCCATCCTGCCTTAGGTTCAGGTGCCCAGAGCGTCTTAACGGCTCTTGGGGTTTCTTGTATTGGAAGAGAGCAAAGGAACATAAGACGCACGGGTGGTGGTTTGTTTGAATCTAGGCAGTGGATGGCTGGAATATTCGGAGGTTGATAGATGTACGTGGTGCAGAGCAACGAATAAGAGGTGACTGCATTCTAGAAAGCTGCTGCTGACTGAGACAAATTGACAATCTCTGACTCTCAGAACATCGAGTTCTTAGCATGCTTCTACACCTTAGTGTCTAAAAATCACGAAGTGGGGCACCTGGGTGGCTCAGTGGGGTAAGCATCCGACTTCAGCTCAGGTCACCGTCTCATGGTTTGTGAGTTCAAGCCCCGCGTCAGGCTCTGTTCTGACAGCTCGGAGCCTGGAACCTGCTTCAGACTCTGTGTCTCCCTCTCTCTCTCTCTGCCCCTCGCCTGCTTATGCTCTTTCCCTGTCTCTCTGTCTCTCTCTCTCTCTCAAAAATAAACATTTAAAAGTCACAAAGCAATGCACTTTTGGTATATCAATTTGTAAATTGATTATTTATTTATTTTGAAAGAGCAAGAGTGTAAGCGGGAGAGGGACAGAGAGAGAGAGAGAGAGAGAGAGAGAGAGAATCCCAAGCAGATTCCTTGCTGTCAGCACAGAGCCCTTCAGGGGGCTCAGTCTTCACAAACAGTGACATCATGACCTGAGCTGAAATCAATAGTCAGACACTTAACTGACTGAGCCACGCAGG